>NC_073254.2:121967500-124467500 GCF_029289425.2 Pan paniscus
TGACCAAAAGTATCTGATTGCTGATCAAATTCTCTATATTCGTTTCACCTTTCCCCCACTCTCTGTTAGGTTCTGAGCTCATGCCCAAAGCACTGTCCACCAGGATAGTGGGAGGCATTTGGTGGTTTTTCACACTTATCATCATTTCTTCGTATACTGCTAACTTAGCCGCCTTTCTGACAGTGGAACGCATGGAATCCCCTATTGACTCTGCTGATGATTTAGCTAAACAAACCAAGATAGAATATGGAGCAGTGGAGGATGGTGCAACCATGACTTTTTTCAAGGTAAGTTCTGCTGGTTACCTAAAATTTACAAATTAAAATGATAGAGCGCAAACTTCTCTCGATTCACAAATGTAAGAGTGTAACAACGCCATTATTTGTGCACAATTCTTAATAATAGCATATACCTCAAGGGGTGGAGAGGTGTACAACTGAACGTATGCTCATCAAGACCAATCATTTTAATCTCTGAAAATGCTAAGGAGGTTTTGCTTTACAATATTTTGTTCCTGTTTTGAGGAAAATCAGCCCAAGGGTAACATTTTTTCCCAGTAAGCTTTTCTTTTTGAATAAAACAAAATGCATTTTTTGAAACTGTAATAGTAGGATGTTCAGATTCTACAAAACTTTGCTATTCCAGAAGAATAGAATAATTACTCGGAAAAATGTTTCCCATACGTACATTTACTTTTGTTGAAATGAGGCAAGATTTAAGGGCTGAAAATACAGAGACAGTCCTTATTATCTATACATTCACCAAGGTAATAGTCTGGGAGACACAGAGTTGAAAGGGGCTGTCCCATTGAACTCACAGTGGTTTCCAGAGAGACAGCCCTGTGGAACATTTAAATGAAAGTGTGCTTGTAAAAAGTTGCTGTCATATAGAGTGCCTCGCCCTCGTCTATTTTTTCTCTCTTCTTACTCTTGCCCACTCACTGGGCCAAAGTAGACCAGTTGAGGGATTTCACTTTAGGTAGCTATTACCACTTTGTAATTCCTTTTGTATCTTACCAAGTATTTTTACAGTTTTTGTAGGTTGGGCAAATTTTAAAACATTGATATTTTCTTTCTGTGTTCACAGAAACACAACTGGCAGTTCAAATGTACAGTGGAAATAGTATTTTTTTTAAAAAAATGATTAATTCAAGCTATAAAATAAATTATTTCATGAAGCATTCATCAGGTTTCTATCGAGTGCCAGAAGTTACACGACACATTGAGTATTCGAATTCTCACTATCGAGGAGATTATGGTTTAGTTGGAGACAGAATAATAAACTTAAAACATCACTGAATTTGGTTTTATGTGACTTAAGTCAGTATTTTGTCAAATTATGCAACTTTGTAAAAATTTTTATAAAATTAACTTTAAAATAAATTTCTGAAGGACATCCAATTCCCCCCAAAATAAGATAAATTAGATTTAGTCAAATATTTAAAATTTAATTATTTTCAAAGTGAATTTCTCATATGACTAGATTAAGTATTGGATATGGATTTCACATTTACTTGGAAAATCACTGTTATTTAATCAAATTTATTGAATAATCAAATATAAGCAAAACAATACGTTCAGTATGGTTCTATTTGACTATATTAATTGCGATGGATCAGTTTTTCTTAATTGAATATTGAGAATTTATAAAGATTTCCTTTCTTATCAAACTTGTTAATATTTTTGTGTTTTTATAAAGAAATAAGCTGCTAGGCCAGGCACGTTGGCTCATGCCTGTAATCTCAGCCAAGGCTGAGGCCAAGGTGGGTGGATCACTTGATCCCAGGAGGTTGAGACCAGCCTCCGTAACATGGCAAAATTCTGTCTCTACAAACAGCCCAAAAATTAGTGTGGTGTGGTGGCATGCACCTGTATTCCCAGCTACTTGGGAGGCTGAGGCTGGAGAATCACTTGAGCCGGGGAGGCAGAGGTTGTAGCGAGCCAAGATGGCGACATAGCACTCCAGCTTGGGCAACTGGAGTGCAATCCTGTCTCAAAGAAAAAAAAAAAAGAAAAGAAAATAAATAGGTCGCTGAAATTGCTAAACGTGCGTTGTTAGTGTCAACAACTTGAAGGAAGTGAATGCGTGATGCATTTAATTTATTCCAATATCCACGTGACTTTTGAATTGAATTTGTAAAATATAATAATACAACCTATTGTACCTAACACAAAAATTTGACACCAGAAGTGTTTATTTCTGGTTCATAAACATTTCCGTTTTAATTTTATTTTTTCCAGAAGACTCAAATATTTTGTTTTAAAATTCAAATATACTAGTAGCAAAGTTCATTTTTGAAAAATCAATTACCAAACATATGTATTTTTTCTTTATAAAATTTTTATTTTTAAGCTTATTTTCTTAATTCTTTGTCTTTTCATTCTTTCGTTCTTTTTTTAATAGTTCAATTGCTTTCTGCTATGCAATTTTTGCCTACTTTCACTTTTCCTTGCTACTGACTTTTCTTCTTACTCTTTTTTATCTCGTTTTTCTCTCAAACACGAGTGCCTCTAGCACCTTGAGAAAGTCGACACGACACAGCTTTCTATTTCCAACAGCACATATATTACTTCTTTAGAATTGTATTTGGAATGTACACAAGTCACAATAAAAACCACACAGTGATAATTACTAAGTTGACAACTACCTTATGTTGCTAATATTATCACATGCTGAGTTCTATTTTCCTACTGAAACTAGGAAAAGAAAATTAGAACTCACAAGACTACATTAAATGTTGATTTTTTTTGGTATTTTAATGTAGCCTTAAAAGATTCCAATTTCAATTTCATGTTTTCACTTTTTAAGTATATAGTTATTCCAGCTATGGTAAGAAATTTAAAAAAAACTCTAGCAGTCTGGAATTCAAAAACTACCTACTCATTTTGAAACTGTACAGTGAACCAGAGACTATTTTGTAGTGTATTTACATTTTATACAATTCTTTCATTTTTCATTTAACAGCCACACATACAAACACTCTAGGAAGCACCCTTAAGGCATTGACTTCTAAAGGAATCTCCATCTTGTTTTTACTAATTTAGCAAGACCTTGCTGTTAACTAATTGTTCTGGAATACTTCCTTCCAGAAAATTATTATAAAAAACGATATAGTTTTGTTACTACTAGCAAGAAGAGCTGGCTCCAGATATCTGGTGTTAAAGGGTGTAAATCCTCAGCATTGCAAAGACATAGCAGAGTTACATAGCTGTTCTTCAACATCGAATAATTCCATTTCCAAAGACCATGATTGATTTTGTTCACTGAGCTCAAGGTGCTCAAAGCATATTATCTTTAAGAAAAATTCTTCCTTCTTTTTTTCTATATCCATTACACACCACACAGACTCTCCTCAGAGATAAATGTAAAGCCATGACTGGAAAAAATAATTCAAAATAGGAGATAGTGGTTCTCACATTATTTTCATGTAAGCAATAGAAAACTGCATGATATCACCAATATGTTCTTAATCATATTTAGATAGTAAAATGGATGACAGTCCAAGAATTTTGTTAAGAAACATTAAAGGAGGAGTCAAAACCTACTTAGAATCTGGGAATTTAGTGTACTAGAACTGAAATTTCACCCCTGGGCTAACCATTATGCAACATGTTACCAAGCAACAGGAACATTCTTTTCTCCCTGAAGTATAAAGGCTAGGAGAATGGAAGCCTATACATTATAGGATCAGAAATCACTCAGCTATAGCCTGTAGGTGTTATGGCTTTTTTTGAGAATTCTTGTATTTTTGAAGTGAGTCACATGTTTTACAAAATGATACCGAATGCCCTTGTTTCTATGAAATCCATGACTCAAGTTTTCCAATTTTTAGAAATTATTTGTCTGGATTTGGCCTACCTGAAATCTCTGACTTTATTATGTGCACTAATACGTATGTCCATCTAAAAGATATAGTATCAAAGGAAGAAACGTGCTCTTTTGTATGGTCATTAAACAAAATGTTGGCACATATTTTAAAAATGTAAGCTCCATCCAAATTGATGTATTCCTAGTCCTGTGTTGCATTCTATACCTTTACATCTCTTTCTCTAATGCCCATTATGCTCTTTTTTCATCCCCATCCTCCTCTACCAACCTAATTGGTTATATTCTCTTTATTCCTTAGATTCTAATCTATACATCACTTATTCCAGGGAAACTCTCCTGACCCTTTTCATACCTAAATCTACCCAGTCTGGGTACAGTGCTCCTCTTTTACATTCTTTGAAGTTTTTTTTTTAACTTACATTATTGTTAAATTACTAATCCAAGATATGTTTTCTTGGTTCCTGTATGTTTCCATACTCTACTGCACAGCAGGAGAATAGGGATTGAATGAATCTATATCATTCATTTTTGTATCTCTAGTTCTTGGCACTGAACTTACATGTCTTGAGCTTGTGTTAATTATTAATTGCCACCAGAATATTGCTTAACAAACAGCCAAAAACTTAGTGACATGTAACATAAACCTTTATTATCTTCCAAGTCAGCTGTCCTTCTCACAGAAACTTGAGAGCCCAAGTTTCTACATTTACAGACTCAGTTCCTTCTACACCAGGGTGACAGTGCTTTTACCAGTACAATTTCTTCTTAACCTTTAAATGTGTCTAACTGAATCTGCTTATACTGTAAAAGCCACACACGCCATTCTTTTAAAGGCATGCCTCTCTTCAGACTGAATCATTGCTACTTTGGGCTAGAAGATCTTTATCCAAATGAGAAAATCTACAAGGTATTGCCTTGACTTTTTTAGAGGTTCTAAGAAAGCATCTAAGGCATCATACTTAATTTGATTCTTAATTAAGCCTTGTGGCCATGTTGAGAAAATTTTAAGAACTTTCGCTGGCTGAAGATTAGAAATACGTTTGTTATCCAACTATGCAAGTTTTATCCCCTCTACATCACCTCTAAATTCAGCTTGCAAAGTGGTCAGTTCTTTTAAATTTTCTTTTCCTCTCTTCCTCTTCCTCCTCTTTTTCCTTCTCCATCTCCTTGCTGTTGTACTGATTACTCGTCTATCTCTTTCTTGTCCTACCTTACATGTAGCTAAAACTAGCCAGCTGATACTTTGAACATTTTGTCATTTTGTTTGGCTATCTTTTGGCTAAATCCAAAAGATTATTAGTTCATTTTCTATCTTTCAAGTCACTACAACTACAGCGTGTAATTAAAAATAATATTTTCCCCTATATTCATGGATTCCTATTTTCCCAGCCTCCCCAAATGATGATTTGATTATTATCTGCTATGTGTGCCCTAAATCAATGCCACAGCTTTTCTTTATTGCAGCACCTTGTTACTTTTGTCAAATTCCACACAGTTATCCATTGGCACAATGAATTTTACATTTACTGATGGAAAACATATGACAGAGGCTTTCAGGTATAATGTGCGATTATGTGCAAAATTTTATTATTCTACAGGGCAGTCAAAGGTTTATTCAAAACATAGAGCCCTCTATAACTTTCCTATTTTAATTATCTGTTAAAAGTCATTGATTTTGAAGTGTAGGTAATGAAGTTAGGAATGAAAAGCAAGTGGGTTATTCCATCCTAGGTAGAACGTTTTAATTTTTGGTACTGAGCAAAAGAGGATTTTTCTTGGGAGATTTTTCTCTTTCTTTCTTGTTTTCTCTGTCTCTCCCTCCCTTTCTTTTTTTTCCTTTAACTTTTACAGCCTTCCTCTGCAAAGTACATTCTAAATTCCAGCTCATTTATCTTCAGACAACTTCTAAGGAAGGTAGGAAGCAATTATCATTATGCTCATTTAACAGATGAGGAAACTGGGCCACAAAGAGGTTAAGTGACTTATTAATTATAACGGCTATAACCAAGGAATGCATAGTATCACAATAAAGGTAATAACCAAAGATATCGTCACATAAACCATCGTTACTCAAAAGAGCTAAGTGTATTGATCATTTTGGCTCACCCACATGACCTCAACTGCTTGATTATATTAAGTTTCTAAAACATTTGCCTTACAGCATTGGGGCAGATACGGCTATAACATGTTCTTTATAGTCTGCCACTTATTCTGATCTTACCAGTTCAATAGTCTTCTAAAATTAAGTTATGCTGGGGTGATTGTATATGATAGTATATGGTGGGGTGATAGTATATGTTTTGAAGTCTGAATTGCTAGTGTGGCATGCCTGCAATAATTTTTTTGAGAGCTTGAGTGATTTTGCTTTCAGTATACTACAAGAATGTAAGTAACTTTTCCATTGAGAGATAAAATGTAAAAAGTTGGTAGTTTACTGCAAGTCCTTATTAGATCTAAAAACATATACTATTCATTAGAGATTGCTCCTAATTTTGTAAATATAGGCAAAACAGAATTGTTGTCTGTTTTTATTTAGAGCAATGGTGGTAATATAAGTATAATATATTTACTGTGAAGAGATTTACACATTAGCAGAGTAAATTCTCAAAATTGCAACGATAGTGTGCTTTTCACATTGAAAAATGTTTTCTGAAATGAATGTTTATTTTCCTCTTGCTATATTGGTGGTAAAACATTTTGAAAGTTCCACTTTGCATATGCAGAAAATTAACCTAAAAATAATATTTAAAGATGAGAAATATTATCTAGAACTTTTTTGAATTTTAGATATGTTTGGTTTTAGAGCTTATTCTTTAAATGTTTTTCATATTTTATATAGCAAGATTTCTAGTTAAGTGTAGTTGTCTGTAGGAAAAGGTTTAGTAATTATTTGTCAGCACATGGTTAGAAATCAGGTTATGTCTTTTAGTTTGCACATGTTTACTATTACGCAGATTCTAATAATTTTCCACCACTATCCAGAAGGAATGCTTTTACAATATGACAATTAGAAATATTTATGGTACTTCAGTAAGTATAGGGAGGATGTGTAAATAGCTACTCACTTGAGTTGGCTTGTTTATTTAGGTGCTATTAACTAGCCACATAGCTTTTTCTCATGTCATTTTTATTTATTTTGAGTTGAATAGGGAGTCTTTTCCCTTTTGAGCACTTGTGTTTCCCAGAGTTATATTTTATTTTGTATGTCTAAGTGAAAATTGAGAAAATGCATGTTCTCAGGGACCTGAGGAATGAACATTCATCTTTTCTTTGTAAACCTTTATCGTAGGTTTTTCTATCATGGGGATTGAAAGCATAAAGGTCCATATTTGAGACTTGGGAGAATTGTACATGAGACTTTGTGTTTACCTAATGGAGACTGAATTAAGAAGAGATGACTTTTAAGTGACATTAAGGACATGGTATTAATTGGCCTACTCTATAGATTTATATTGAATTGGGTTCTGAGCAAGAGCTTTGAGATTTGTGTTCATGTAGTTTTCTTGCCTGAGCTTATTTTACTACCCTATAATATTTAGTGAACTACTTCTGCTCCTTTCCTTGTTGTGAAAAAAAGCGCTATTTTAACTGGCAAGAGTAAATTAGTACACAATTCTAATTTACATATTGCTTTGTGTTACTTGAGAATCCCTCAATATTCCTTTGCAGATCTAAACTAAAACAAAATGTTCCTCAAACATGACATACTGTTCTAACTTGGAAGATGAAATACCTAATATATTTAGGCTTCTAAGCCAAAAACTATTCTTGCCAACTTGCTTGCAAATTACTGATTAGGAAATAGCTATGGCTATTTAGGACACATAGAAACTTTATTTTTAATTTTTTGTTTGTCTCACATATTGAAGTTTATAGATAATCTTTTTTTTTTCTTTGTGCTTTAATGAGTTAAACAAAACATAAAAGCTTGATGTGGTTGATCACCAATGTATCTGGGCAGTAAGGTTAGGTTAATGGTTAATATTGTTAATGAAATTTTTGTTTGTTCATGTTGCTGTGTTCTTCATTGTCCATCAGACATTTTTTTCTAGAAGTCTGAAAGAAATATCTCAGTAAAGATTTTTATAGTCATATAATTTTTCTAACACTCCCAAATTATTTTTCCTTTATTAATGGTGTTGAAATATCGAATGTGGGAAATTCACTACTGTTAACATTAGATTACGTGGTAGTATTTTGTTCAATAAAATAAGGTTGGTATTTTAAAGTGCCATTATATTTTTATTAGTGTCTAATACAGTTCTAATATAAATTGGTCATGTTTGATATAAATATTTAAAACATGACTATTTATTATGTCTTTGATTTATGTGTGTAGTAAGGAAGTTATTTTTACTCCCAGAGATTGTCTCCCTCCCCCTTTCCTCATCTAACACACAATTTATTGTACGTGAGGCCTGATCCTATGTTTATTACAAGGATTTGCATAAGGACTACAGGAAACCAACACCATTTTACTATGTTCCCATTGCAAGAAATAAAATGGTGCCTTTGAGTAAAGCTGCTTCATCAGACACTAGTTCAGCATGCCAAGTTAAAGCCATCAATGGTGAAACAGCAGATGTGAAGGCTAGTTGGCATGAAAGCATATGAGTCAAAGACTTTCCTATGGGAAAGAAAGTGCTTCATTACACTTTATCTATAGTGAGAACATTGGGTTTATCAAGCTGTCTGAAAATTAGAATATGATGAGTTTTATTACTCTCGCTCTGCCAGAGTGAATTCAATGGTTAAAAAGAAAGCAATAACACCATTTTGGGAATTATAAGAAGTGATTAGGGTTTTAGGGTATTTAAACTTGGAAGGAGCAGCAACTTTTTTCTTCGAAAGTAGCCTCTCTAAAATATCTAAAGGACAGAAGTTTAATCCTTTTCTAATTGCTACATTTGCAATATGTATTAACGCAGCTTTGGGCACTTTAACTGAATAAAGAAGTTGTATATTTGACTGAAGTGTAAAATCTGAGAAACAATGTTTTAATTGCCTTGGAAAACATGTGCATGAGGCCCTGCCACTCCAGCATACCCTAGTACGCTACGGTTCTCTCCCTCCCTTGTCCTCCCTCCTCTACTCTGTGCAAGGACCATTCCTGCTGTTTGTCAAGTCAGGTTGGCAGCTCAAACACTGTGTCCCAACTTATCAGTCTTAGGAGAGAGGGCCCCACAGGGAGTGAGAAAACTCGAAAGTCAGTTAATACAGTGATGTTGAGCTAGCATGTCAAGTGCTGGATAATGGATAATAGTTGTCACTGCAAGAGTTCATAGCCACTGGTTGGGCAACATTCTGAAGGAAATTCAAGAAGGACATATTTTGGATGCAAAAAATAGGTTGAGATAAATATTTTCCAAAAATACCTTGACATTCTAAAAATTTTAGTGCTTTATATCTTACGTAAAAAAACTAAAATGACAAATTCCATTTCTTCTATATAAATTGCTGAATAGAAGCATCATTTGGTATTTTTAAAACAAACATACAAACAAAAAAACCCAGACTCTACTTTGTTAATGTTTTGAGGAAATTATACTTATTGACATTGTGGCTGTGAAATATCTATTGATCGTTTTGGGGGTGGGGGGTGTTGCTGCTCTGACTTTTGAGTATCAGCAAAGACATATTGTTCTCATTTCTTAGATAGCCCATTAATTACAAGGTGAATATCCTGAAATTTGTACTTAATTTAAAATATCCTTGGCGTTTAATGGTCTTGATTTTCCACATTATTATGCTGTCTTTTCAGGGAGAAGCTATTCTTTTGTTGCAAAGGCATTTTAGACTAATTAGCATCTTTGGTCAGCTGAATTTTCATTTGTTCATTTGTTTTCCTGTCTCTTTCCAAAAGCCAAATTATTCTAAAAACAGTAATATCACTTTGTTGTTTGTTATTAAGAGCTGATTGAAGATACCACATACTAGTTAAGTTTTTTTTTCTTTCTTTATGAAGCAAAAGGAGATTTACTATTATTTGCTGCTACTGCCATCTTCAATGTTAGGCTTTTATTTAAAGATAATACTGTACTATTTTTCCCCTTGGGAGCAAGCAAGATGTCAAGTGATGCATCCTTCTGATGCTCAATAATCTTACCACTTTATCATGCATATTTGCAAGGAGGAAGCACAGTTTATAAATCATCTCTGTTTATTTTACATTCTTCACCTTAACTCCAGATAGATCAGGAAAAGGACAAAATAAATTTTGGTGCTTGTTCATAAGTGTTGATAACTGCAAACTGAATATAATAAATTCCTCAAAAATACTGCTTTAAGAAATTAAACTTGGTTAAACATTGATGGTAAATATCTTATTCTTAATGAGATCTTATTCTGAAACAACTTGAATCTTTGTTTTTATGCTGTGATATTAGTGGCTGTGGCAGTGCCTAGAATTGTTTAATTGCCTAATGCACAAAGGTGAGCACTTTGATTGATGTGTATTCAGAGAAGTTCTTTAATAATTTTATAAATAAAGAACTCTCCAGATGACTGAATGTGTCTGTGTGTGTGTATATACATGAAGAGTGTGTTCTGTAAGAATAAGGTATGCTTTCTTAATTTGAGTTAAATTATGGATGGTTATATAATTCATTTTTCTCTACCCAGTTTCCATCTTAAATCTATTTAGAGAAAGAATAGTTCAGGGTTGGCAATAAAATGTACTTTTACATTTCCTGATAGTATTTGAATTATGCTTCTGATTGTCATTAGCCTATTGTATACACCATAGCACAAGTGAGTTCAGTGAAAAGATTTGATTATCTCTAAATGTAGGTGTTTCATTTATTAAATATTGTAATTACAGCTAATTAGAAGCTACACATTATATTAGTTTGCTTTGTAGGTCCCTTGACTGTTTTCAGAACACTATGAGCTTACGGTTCATTTCAATTTATTACAAAAACAATTCAATAAAAGCCAAAGAATTGGGAAACAGCATTACTCATGGATATAATTTATTGTTGAGTCAATATAATAGTTTAACATAATTATTAAAGGCATAGACCAGGTTGTGGCATGAAATCCTACATTCCTCACTCAATACAGATTTATTGAATTTCTCTGGGTTTCTGCTTTTTTGAATTTATCTCCCATAGATAAATTGAGAGTATATGTCTTATATATTGTTTATATACCTTTGAACATGTACTAAATTCCCAATATATGTTTGCTATTATCCTTACTGTGAGGAGCTTAAATGTTGAATTGTTAAATTTCGGTAGCAGATGAAACCATTTCCCCCAATATGAATACCGTACTTCTTTTGCAAATACAGCTTACCTATGGTTAATGCTACAATCTGACACTCAGTTGCATTCTCATTTCATTAATAATTTGGTCCTGATTTTAGATTATTAATAAACAAATATTCTGGATTACTCTCTAATCTCACTGAAAAGATAAAGTACATCAGGAATCTGTTTCCATGTACACATTACAGATAGTCAATCTTTTAAAATGGATTTTATTATTTTAGTGCAGTTGCACGGTCACAGCAAAATCAACATCGTGGGACTTTAAATATATCAATTCACATTCTTCAAGAGTTTTTGTCAGCCTTCTCTTTCAAAACCAGAAAATAAAAACCCAGCCTGACTCCAACAAATAGATATAACTAAACTGAGGGACTTAGGATTCCATATTGTCAGAATGAAAAGTGGTGACAACCCAAGATGGTTATGACTGAGTGAAATGAATTTTATTAAAAACGACCTTTTTTATGATCTACCTGGAAAATTTTAACAATTAGGGAGGTGTTTCAGAAAGGATGCCCCCAATTTGGTGGTGATAGTTATGATGAGAGTTGTGTTGAAGAAAGTGTTGATTGTGACAGAAGCCCCCTTGGAAATTTAGAAACAAATGTATGTTTGTGAGAAAAAAAAATAATTAACTTTCAGATAAACAGCAAAAGTTCTTCACAAGAAGCCAAATATACTAGCATTAGCAAAAGGATAGCACTTCCAAATTTAGAAATATGTCTGCCTTTGAAGCTGGCTGAGAACTAATTTTTGTGCAGGCAGGATTCTTGAGATCACTGTTTGTGGCTTTTGTTTTAATGAAGCAGCTTATGAGTAGCATCAAGTCTTCCAGGCTTTACTTTCAGGACTGTTGTTTCCCTGGGGGCCTAACAATTGCAAGTGGCCCTTTCATTGATTTTTATACCAATGCCAGAGTGTACATAATGATTTTAGTCAAACTCTTACAGCTAAAACAAGTAAATCTATTACATTTTGAAAATAAAAATGGTGGCTAACCTGTTCCCATCTTTATTTATTATTATTATTTTTTCTGCATTGTTAGTAGCCATGTAATAGCTGTCATGACTACCTTTCTCACTCATCTTTATTCTGGGTGATGTTTCTTTCCTAATCTCAGGCCTAATGTGTTGCCCCTGCTGTGTCCTGGAAATGAGGTTGCAGTGATTTACTTTTACTAGCCATTAGAGAAACACTTTAGTATTTTGTCTTATTTCCCTTCCTTGAATTCCACAAACTTTGAAAGTATCAAAAGTAGTAGTGTACTCTAAAACTCTTCCAAGAAATTTTACTGTGTAAGGCTAAGGAATAAACTGGATTTTTATTTTCTTATGGCTTCTAATAAAACATGTGTGGTTATAGAGCACATGTAATACATCTAGTGCACTGAGGAGTAAAATATGAAATTTCAATTATTTAATTTTTATTAAATTGAAATTTTAAAACCAAAGCAGTGCAAGACATTTTTCCAATAAACTTAAACATATATTTCATTTTAACCTTTGCCTCATATAAGATGTTGTATTGTAGAGCATGGGATTGGTGCATGAGTTGTTTCCAACAAATCAGTGATGTACTCAGTGGCAATGATTTGATTCAGTTTAAGTGATTTCTTCTATGTACTACTGTAACATTGTAATGTGTTTATTTGAATATTTTATGTAGGTGAAATAAATTACAATAACTATCTAAACCATATGATTATTAAATTGAAATGCATACTATTATTTTAATCAAAGTATAATTAAATTGTTTTTCTAGTTTAAAAAATACATATGGGCAAAGTTTCTAATTTAAAATGGAGTTACACTACTAAGAAGAATTAAATGAAAATGTAGAAACTGGTACTACAATTGGAAGAGTAAAGAATAAGAGAGTCTGGATAAGGATATGTTAACTGGTTTCACAATGAATGAACATTGCAATTTGCTGCAACAAATCAAAATGGAAAAGTTGTTTGTCACATATATATTTTTAAGATATTAAACTGGTCATTATCAACATACATTCTCAGAAAATACAAACTGAATTTGATATGCAATTTTTTTTCTTAATAGTAAAAAAAAGAAACAAGCAAGCTAACCAAAATTAGAGTCAAATGTTCAATACATTTAAAAATAGGTTTTGACAGAGTCTGAAGTTACACTTTTGGGCTGTTATACAATGACTTGGATTTTTAAACAAAGAAGACCATTTTTGGATGGAAAGATGGTAACATATGTTATTTCAATTATGATTATTTTGTTACAAAGTTGTAAAAATGAGACTAAAAGAAATATTGTAAATAAGCAAAAGATCTTTAATTAATCAACTAAAAAATTGCCCATAGTTTACAATAGCTTTCTAACAATAGGAAAAATCAGTTGATCCTAATTTTTAAAAATGGCAAACCAGTGCCTTTTTTAAGATTAGAATGAAGTATACAATATGAGAAACTGTCCAATTAATACTTTGGGTACATTTTTTCCTCAAATGACTCCCAGATTTAGGAGAAAAATTTCAATTTTTGAAATAAATAAAGAACTAGTGGCATAGGTTTTTTTTGTATCTCTTACAGCTATTAAATATTAATTTCAGCTAGAAATAGAAAATGTAGTTTATTACAAGATGGTCATGATGATGGATGCTCTAGCTATGTTAGGTTAAAAAAAAACACGGATTTATTATAGTTTTAAAACAAAAGACTGATGTTTTTCCTTGATGTGATTTGGCTCTGTTTCCCCACACAAATCTCATGTCAAATTGTAATCCCCATGTGTTGAAAGAGCGGCCTGATGGGAGATGACTGAATCATGGGGGCATTTTCTAAATGTTTAGCATCATCCCCATTTTCAAGTAGTTCTTTATAGCACTGTGAAACAGACTAATATAGAAATTGGTACCAGGAGAGTAGGGGACTGCTCTAAAGATACCTGAACATGTGGAAGCAACTTTGGAACTAGGTAACGGGAAGAGATTTGAACAATTTTGAGGGCTCAGAAGAAGACAGGAATATGTAGGAAAGTTAGGAACTTCCTAGAGACGTGTTGAATGGTTTTGACCAAAATGCTGATAGTGATATGGACAATGAAGTCCAGGCTGAGGTCGTCTGAGATGGAGATGATGAACTTATTGGGAACTGGAGTACAGGTCACTCTTGTAATGCTTCAGAAAAGAGACTGGTGGCATTGTGCTCTTGCTCTAGGGATCTGTGGAACTTTGAACTTGATAGAGATGATTTAGGATATTTGGTGGAAGAAATTTCAAAGCAGCAAAGTATTCATGATGTGGCCTGGCTGCTACTAACAGCATACAGTCATACATGTTCACAAAGAGATGGTCTGAAATTAGAACTTATGTTTGAAAGGGAAGCAAAGCATAAAAGTTTGGATAATTTTCAGCTTGAACATGTGGTAGAAAAGAAAAATTCATTTTCTGAGGAGGAATTTAAGCAATTGGCTGCAGAAATTTGCATAAATAAAGAAGAGTAGAATGTTAATAGCCAAGACAATAAGGAAAATGTCTCCAAGGCATTTCAGAGATCTTTGTAGCAGCTCCTCCCTTCGCAGGCCTAGAGGCCTAGTAGGGGAAGAAATGGATTCATGGGCCAGGTCCAGAGCTCTGCAGCTCTGTGCAGCCTCAGGACATGGCACCCTGAGTAGCAGCCACTCCAGCTCCAGCCATGGCTCTAAGGATCCAAGGTACAGCTCAGGCCATTGTTTCAGAGAGTGCAAGCCCCAAACCTTGGCAGCTTCCATGTGGTGTTGGGCCTGTGGGTGCACAGAAGGCAAGAATGAGGTTTGGAATCTTCACCTAGATTTTAGAGGATGTATGGAAACACCTGGCTGTCCAGGCAGAAATTTGCTGCAGGGGTGAAGCCCTCATGGAAAACCTGCACTAGGTGTGGAGGGGAAATGTGGGGTTGGAGCCCCCAAACAGAGTCTCCACTGGGGCACTGCCTAATGGAAATGTGAGAGAAGGGCCACTGTCCTCCAGACTCTAGAAAAGCAGATCCACCAACAGTTTGTATCTTGCACCTGGAAAAGCCACAGACACTCAACACTAGCCCGTGAAAGCAGCTGCAGAGGCTGTACCCTAAAAAGCCACAGAAGCAAAGCTGCCTAGGCCTTGGGAGCCCACCTCTTGCATCAGCATACCCTGTATGTGAGACATGGAGTCAAAGAAGGTTATTTTGGAACTTTAAGATTTAATGACTGCCCTACTGGATTTTGGAATTCCATGGGGCCTGTAGCCCCTTAGTTTTGACCAGTTTTTCCCTATTGCAATGGGAGCATTTACCCAATGCCTAGATCTTCACTGTATCTTGGAAGTAACTAACCTGTTTTTGATTTTACAGGCTCATAGGCAAAAGATACTTATCTTGTCCCAGATGAAACTTGGATTGGACTTTTGGGTTAATGCTGGACACTGTTGGAAAAGCATGATTGCATTTTGAAATGTGAGAAGGACATGCGATTTGGGAGGGGAAAGGGTGGAATGATTGAGTTGGCTCTGTGTCCCTACCCAAATCTCATGTAGAGTTGTAATCCCCATGTTTTGAAGGAGGGGCCTGGCAGGAGGTGATTGGCTCATGAGGGCGGTTTTTAATGGTTTAGCACCGTCCTCCCAATGCTGTCTCATAAGTGAGTTCTCATGAGATCTGATAATTTTAAAGTGTGTGGCACCTACCCCTTCTCTCTCTCCTGCTACCATGTAAGGCATGTCTTGCTTCCCCTTCACCTTCCATCATGATCATATGTTTCCTGAGCTCTCCCTAGCCATGTAGAACTTTGACTCAATTAAACCTCTTTTCTTTACAAATTACTCATTTTTAGGTAGTTCTTTATAGAAGTGTGAAAATGAACTAATAAATCCTTTTAGCTTTACTATATGACACTGAAATTATTTGTGTTCAGTTTTCTGAAGGAGACTCTGTGACAAGTGTCATAGACACAGTTGTTAATATTATTTAGTGTATATGTGTAAGTGCTATGACTCATTGCCAGTTTGTAGAACTATTGAAAGAAATAGAAGATAACAAATGTTAATGGTTTTGTAATTTTTTGCCAAATTGCTCTTTGGTTGAGTCAAAGAATACAAAGATTTACTGTACTGTCTATTCCTACTCAAAGATTTGTGAAATTAAATTATTTCTAGATATTCAATAAGCAAAGATAAAAATAATAGTTTGTTTTATTTTTTTGTGCTAATATCACACTGAACAAAAGCAAACTAAATTGAATTTCAAAAGAAAAAAATATTTTTTTATCTAGAAAGCTGTAATAATTCATTATAATAGGAAATTATCATAATAAAGGTCAATGAAAGTGATTTTTCACATTTTTTAAAGAGTCAATATACAGATTTTAGTTGCTGTCAGCAGTATTATAGCAAACTTGTAGTTTCAAAAACTACATGTAAAATTAAAAAACTTTGTTTTGAGATTGATACATTTAGAGATTTTCAGTTTATACAATTTTCCTTTGACTTCAGTGTTAATAATTCTTAGTTGATGTAAGCATTAGTAAATTATTTCACTTGGAAAGATAAACAGACATAACTTTTGAAACAAGAATATGTGCTCTGAAGCCAAATTAATTCTTAAAAAGTTAAGAAAGATGAACAAGTTTTACCAACATGCTGTGTATATTACAGGAAAATTGCTTTTAGTACTTAGTTCAATTATTGGAAATTTGTTTGAAACAACTTGGGTATATGGAACTAGTATTTTAACTGATTTTTTTTTAGCTTTTTAGGTTTATGCAATCAATACAACTTAAGTGTCTTAAATGAAAATTTAGTGTCTGAATTGAGATATGTTTTCAGTGTAAAATTTATGTTGGATTTCAAAACTAAAATACTGTGAAACATCTCTCTAATAATTTTTATATTGAGAATGTCTCATAGTCACTTAAAATCCAATAAATTCAAAATGGAGTCTTTATTTGTCCCCAGTTTCATCATTCCATGATTATTCTCCATTCTAACAGAGGGCAATGCCATCAATGCTGTTGCTCACCTCTCATATCTAACCCATGAGCATGTACTTTTGGTTGTACCTTCAAAATGCATTGCATCTAAAAGCTATTCACAGCTCTCCATATCTATCACCAACACCTTAATCTAAGTAATCAGTAAGCCATTTAGTAAGCTCAACACCTTAATTTAATCAGTAAGCCATTTAGTAAGCTTATAAGTTTACTACTATTTTGTCTGCATTATCAGTTGTTCCATTTCAATCACTTTCCTAAGAGTATTTAAAGGGATCACAAACAAACAAATAAATCAACATAACTCCTCTGTAAAGTGAGTTTTCTCTTTATTTTTTACTTATAACACATGTTCCTTCCATGATAACATTCTAAATTCATTGTTTTCATTTACGTTATTCTTCTTGTGACTAGAATGTGAATTTCATGAGGTCAAAGACTTAGTAACTAGAGCATTCTGGTAGATAATAGGTTCTCTATCTACTGTTTTTTTTTTCATTTTTATGAGATAGCAAATTAATCCTTGTAAGTAAATTAATCAATATAAGATTATTAATCATAATCTTTAATCATGTTTATGATATAGTAAATTAATCAATATAAGTAAAATAAGCCAGGATAAACCATTTTACATACCCTAATTGTTACAAAATATAACATATACACAGAATAATTTTCCAAAACATAATTTGTATAACATTAGGTGTTTGGAGATTAGTAAAGTTAGTATGTTAAGAAAAATTTAGAAAGTGAAGAAAATGGAAATAAGACAATAATTATTATTGAGAACACAAACATGCACACATATCTTCTGATATATATAATATGTATGTGTGTGCATACACACACATACCTATATCTATAATGAAATTGGGGCAATGCTATAAACATAACTTCAGAAGATTTTCTAAGCCTGGGCAACAACCCTCATCTTTACAAAAAATAAAAACATTAGCCAGGGTGTGGTGGCACATGACTGTAGTTCCAACTACACAGGAGGCTGAGGTGGGAGGATCATTTAAGCCTGGGAGGTTAAGGGTGCAGTGAGTCGTATTCACCCCACTGCACTTAGTCTTGGATTGCTGTTGAAAAAAAAAATAAGAAAAGAAATATTTTGATTTTTAATTTGCTATTATGAATAATGCTTATTTGTAAATACGTAAGTAACAAACTATCTAATCATTGAATTAAAGGAATATGACAGTGTCTTCATCAAAGCCATGACTGCACCAGAACAAGTTAACACAGGCAAGGCGATTATTGCAGTAAAGAGGAGATGCC
Source organism: Pan paniscus (assembly GCF_029289425.2). Classification (NCBI taxonomy): domain Eukaryota; kingdom Metazoa; phylum Chordata; class Mammalia; order Primates; family Hominidae; genus Pan; species Pan paniscus. Next base: position 121,985,850 of record NC_073254.2, read on the forward strand.
AGAATTCAGTCTGAACTCAATTCTACTGCGCAAAGGACTGGAGGGTGTTTAAAAGTTGGGGGGGGGGATGGAGGCAGAATGGCATTGTAAACCATTTATTTTTGCTAGTTGGTCCTACCCAATGGAAAACAAACTTTTTGATATCTTCATGACAGGAGATAGTTCTACAACTTGGAGCAAGGTACCCACTGAAGTTAAATTTCTACCCTCCCACAGAGAATGTTACACAGGGACACTAGCTTCCTAGATGATTACAGTTCAAAAAGGGCTCCTAGGACCTTGAGCAAAATGTTGCTACCTTGTAATATTAGCAAGAAACTTTTAAAAAGATTTATATTCCAAAAGAGTCAAAGAAATAATTTACGATTATAATTTTTCAAAGGTGTGCTCTGAGAAAAGAGAGGTCAGGGGCTTAGAGTCCAGAAGAAGCATGCCTAAAGTTTAATCAAGCTGAAATGAATGATTGTCTTGATCACTTGATACAACACCCTGTAGAGACATTGAAGTAATTTTTAATACTAACAATATGTAACCGGGTGATTCTTCTTCCTATTCTCATTTTTAGTGTGAATTATAGAGCATTGAGAATTTTTAATGAGGGAAATATTATCATTATTTTATTTTGAATTATTTTGATCATAACAGGAATTAAACATTTTAATATGTTTATAACAAAGAAACTTTAATCTTACAGACTTAAATATTGGAATATCATTGTTTTAATTTGGTTTAAAAAATTGTATGCAGTCTGCATTCCACTAAGTTTCTTAACCTATAAAACAAGTATTTTTTAAGGAGCAATGTAAGTACAGAGATTCATGCTAATGGCATTCAGCTCATTAATAATTATGTTGTAGCAAAGCTGAGAAAATGTGATATAAGAGAAACACTTGCTTATTTAAATATGTCAGTTTTATTTCCTTCTGTTTGCTTTGTTAAAACATGCATATAATTTTGGATAAAAATGTGTTGGATACTGAAAGCCTGCCTCTTATTATAACAAAGGCATTAATTAGACATGAGAGGTCCGTACCATGATCCCAAATGTTATATTTCAATACACATGTTCAGAAAGTAATCTTTCAGACATTAGTAGGTGTGTTAAATGACTATAATCCTGAGCACCTACATCCATACTTTATCCTTTGATATTGTCAGACATGCTTAACCCCAACTAGGAGAATGTTGTTTTTATTAATAATTATTTCAGGTAATACCTGATTAGGTCTAATGAGTGCTTGGCAGTCTTCATATTGGAATGAAGTCTGTGTGAACGTTTAGCAAGATGTAGAAACCTTGGAATATTTGACAAATGTTTATTTTTTTAAAATGGCCTCTAATCTCAGTTTGAATTTACACTTTTTTATTTTTCAGTTTATTTGCTTGGAAAATATTCCTATTACCTTTAAATTGACTTTTTAGAGAAGTTTTACAAATACATTATTTTTAAATACAAGAACAAACAGGAAAACTGAGTTAAATTTTATATGACGGTGGTGATAGAATGGTTTGGTAGGAGCATGAATACTGAGTAATTATATTTATTATGTCCTTATTCCTGTGTCTTCAAAACAGAAAAAGATTTGAAGAATCTTAGAACTGTCTTTTTTTTTTAGTCTCTTCCGTTTGTCAAGCAAGTGACATAAGCCACAAGTTACTGTTTTTTACATCTAAATCAGAGCCAGTGTTAACCATCAGTGCCATTTTAACATGTGATCAGTTCCTTAATTTATATATATACACACATATATATAGTTATAGTTATATATAGTTATACATAATATAGTTATATATAAGTATATTTATAGTTATATATAATATAGTTTTATATATATTTTTATATATATATACAGATACACACATATACATGATACAATATATATGCAAGCAGATTTTTCAGACCCATAATAAAATGTTAAAAGGTTTTTTATTGTTTTAATTAAATAGAGACAGGGTCCTACTACGTTGCCCAGACTAGTCCTGAACTCTTAGGCTAAAGTGACCCTGCTGCCTCAGCCTCCCAAAGCGTTGGGATTACAGGGATGAGCCACTGTGCCTGGCCTTAAAAGGGTTTTGAAGCAAAACAAGAAAACAATCAAATTTCATTTATTTATTAAACAAAGTAAATAAACAGATATCAAATTGCCAATATGAGGCAAACTCAGGGCAAATTTAATTTGCACCTGGGCACATTTACAGAATTTTGACATGGCAGTTACTTGAGTATTCATCAAATGTGTAATTTCCTCCAGTCGTAGCACACTCACTGTTTAAATTTGTGTTCTGAAAATATAAACCCACCACTTAAAATAATTGCTTATTTTATTAATTCAAATATACACACCCATTGATTCATAAATTATCAACAGTTTAACTTTATGATAAAGATAATGTATATGTTCTATCTTGTCTCATCATTTCTTCTGGCTATCCAGGATGGAAAGGGAGAATAGGAGAGCTTTTGTTGTTGTTGTTGTGTTTTTGCGATTTTTTTTTTTTGTGGGTACCAACACTTTTCTTTTGCCTCCATAGGATTTTTAAATGCAGCCTTATAACCATGTTAAATGCCTAGATTTGATTATAATAGAAATTTATCAAATTCTTTTAATTTACACACTCAGGTTTCTTGTCAGTTCTAGGAACTCCTCTTTGATTATCTTTTTTTTGTTGTTATCCTTTTAAGTTCTGGAATACATGTGCAGAATGTGCTGGTTTGTTACATAGATATACACAGTGGTGTGCTGCACCCATCCAACCGTCATCTACATTAAGTATTTCTCCTAATGCTATCCCTCCCCTAGTCCCCCATCCCCCAACCGGCCCCAGTGTGTGATGTTCCCTGCCCTGTGTCCATGTGTTCTCATTGTTCAACTCCCACTTATAAGTGAGAACGTGTGGTGTTTGGTTTTCTGTTCCTGTGTTAGTTTGCTGAGAATGATGGTTTCTATCTTCATCCATGTCCCTGCAAAGGACATAAACTCATCCTTTTTTATGGCTGCATGGTATTTCGTGGTGTATATGTGCCACATTTTCTTTATCAAGTCTATCATTGATGGGCATTTGGGTTGGTTCCAAGTCTTTGCTATTGTGAATAGTGCTGCAATAAACATGAGTGTACATGTGTCTTTATAACTGTAGAATTATTTATAATCCTTTGGGTATATACCTAGTAATGGGATTGCTGGGTCAAATGGTATTTCTGGTTCTAGATGCTTGAGGAATCACCACACTGTCTTCATCTTTTTGAAAATATTATATGTCTCAATCGTGCTGATTTCATGTTCAGGAACAGAACAGATATGAGAAAATGAGAAATGAGTGAGATCTGACATTGGTTTTATGACCTCTATTAAATAACTTTCTCATTTTTATTTCTCATTTTAATCTCCTGATTTTAAGAAAATCAGCCTGTTTTGTAAGTTTTTTCTAACTGTTTCAAAAAGTCTTATAGGCTTGTATCACATTGGTACTACAAAATGTGTTTCCATTTTGTTGTTGTTGCTGGTAATAAATCATTTTCTAAAATCTCTTCTCCCTTTGAGTTATCAAGGTAATACTCCTTTTCTTGTTTTTTGGACCAATTTTTATAGCTTTATGTTTATCTCAATCTTTGGTGAGAGGAATTTGATTGGGATTTGTGGTTGACCAGAGGCCACTTGAATAAACCTCTCTCTCTACTAAAACTTGAAAGCAGGCCTACATGCAAACTTTGTAGTCCAGTTATCAATCTCAGGATCCAAAATTGTTGTTTTGTGTTTTAACATGGCTCTTTGGGCCTGAGATAGAATGGACTCTTACCCTCAGGACCTTAAATCTGATACTCTGAATGATGAAGCAGCCCCCTTTTTAGGGCTTCTCTTATCTTCCCCACATTTTCATGACAAACGAAGACTATTCCCACCTGCCTCTGGAATAGGACAGTCTTCCCTGCCCACTACTTGCTTAGTTATTTCCTATCAGTTGTAGCCTCTATTTTTTTGTTTTTCATTTTTTTCTTTATGTTTTTTTATTTTGTCTTTATTTTTTGTAGCCTCTAAATTAGCACAGAATACAAGTACTAACAGTAGTGGGAGCCAGGAAACACATTCCACTGGATTCAAAATTAATATCTACAAAGGTGAAGGATAACTGCTAAGTGTACTGGATCAGGGAGAACTTATAGGTGGCATAGTGTAGACAAAGAAACAATGGTATGCCTAACACCTTTCAACATGGTAGTAGCATTTGATTTCAAGCAAGGGTGGGCCATAGATTTTATTTTTAATAAAGTTTAAGCATCATTGTAGTTAAGGACATTTATTTCAGCTTCAGCAAGAAGTTGTGTGTCAGTTCCAATTTTCTGTTGTGAATCATCATTTGTTGTGTCTTACCGTATTAATATATTTTACTGTGATGTTAGTAGAGAAATCATTGAGTGCAGTCATCCAAACACCTTTTAAAACTGGAAATACATAATCTTTAATGCTTTAAAATGTATTTGCATATATGTAAAAGTATCATCTAAACTGCAGTCATTATAACCCATGAAGTGTGAAGGAATCCTGTATTTTCTATTTTCTTTAACACATGATGGATACAAGGTATTTAAGAGAGTTGAGAAACTAACCTTTAGTCCTGTGTCAAATCTGATAGAATTCATTTTTCAGCTATCTGTTACCACTTTCTAGACACTGCCAATCGTAAAATCAATTGTTGAAGTAAATGGAATGGCTTTTGTTATAATTCACAAATGGGTTTAAATTGAGGATTCAATATATGCGTGTTTTGATTAAATATTTTTGCTTTAAGTGTAGCTTCATATGCAGCTGTAAGAAATAATACAGAGACATTCCATGTAGACTGATATGGTTTAGCTGTGTTCCCATCCAAATCTCATCTTGAATTGTAGCTCTCATAATCCCCACGTGTCATGGGAGGGAACCAGTGGCCCAGTGGCAAGTAATTGAATCATGTGGGCAGATTTTTCCCATGCTGTTCTGGTGATAGTGAATAAGTCTCATGAGATCTGATGATTTTATAAAGAGTAGTTCCCCTGCACATACTTTCTTGCCTGCTGCCATGTTAGACATGTTTTGCTCCTCTTTTGTCTTCCACCATGATTGTGAAGCCTCCCCAGCCAAGTGGAACTATGAGTCCATTAAACCTCTTTTTCTTTACACCCAGTCTGGGGTATTTCTTCATAGCAGCATGAGAAGGAACTAATACATAGCCTTTAAGAGTCCCACAATGTAATATCATGAAAAGCAATAGGACATTATCACAACGATGTTGGCATTGTTAGAGAAAAGACAGGTAACATTTCCGTCATCACAAACACATCATGTTTTCCTTCAACAGTCATAACCTTTTTTCTCCCACATCCCCTTCGTTAGCTCTTGACAGTTCCTAATCTGTTCTCCATTTCAGCAATTTTGTCACTTCAAGAATGTTACATAAATGGAATCATCCTCTATGATGGAACCATCCAGTATGTAACCTTTTGGTATTAGCTTTTTCCACTTAGCTTAATTCTCTGGAGGTTCATCCAGGTTGTTATGAGAATCAATAGTTTGTTCCTTTTTACTGCTGAGTAACCTTCGATGGTATGGTTTTACCACAGTTTATTTAAGCATTTACTGGTTGAAGTACATCTGGGTTGTTTTGGGGTTTTGGCTTTTTTGAGCAAAGCTGCTATGAATATCCATGTACAGGTTTTGTGTGAACATTAGCTTTTCTATGTGACCAAAGCCCAAGTGTGCAATTGCAGAGTTGAATTATAGTTCCAAGTTTTGTTCAGTTTTTTTAAATAAAAGCTCTATTAAGATGTAATTTATATACCATGTAATTCACCTGTTTAAAGTAAAAAGTTCAAGAATTTTTAGTATATTCAGAACTGCATAATCACCACAATATTTTTTTTTTTTTTGAGGTGGAGTCTCGCTCCATCTCTCAGGCTGGAGTGTAGTGGCACGATCTTGGCTCACTGCAAGCTCCGCCTCCTGGGTTCACGCCATTCTCCTGCCTCAGCCACCCGAGTAGCTGGGACTACAGGTGCCCGCCACCACACCCAGCTAATTTTTTGTATTTTTAGTAGAGACGGGGTTTCACCGTGTTAGCCAGGATGGTCTTGATCTCCTGACTTCTTGATCTGCCCATCTCGGCCTCGCAAAGTGTCACCACAATAATTTTTAAAACTTTTTCAACATTTTGAAAATAAACCATGTACTCATTAACAATCATTCCCCATTTACTTAAAATGTCCACTCTCCACCATACCTAATAAACCACTAATCTTCTTCTGACTATAAAACTTCTTAGTCTGAATATTTAATGTAAACAGTGATATAGAATAAATGCTCTTTGCCTTTAACTGAACTTTCATCTGTGTTTCAGTGTGTATCAAAATTTTATTCTTCTTTTTGCAGAATAATATTGTACTACATTGATATAACAAATTTTATTTATCTGTTTATCAGAGGATGGACATTTGAATTGCTTCCACTTTTTGGATATTATAAATAATGCTGCTATAAATATTAATGTATGAGTTTTGGGGTAGATGTATATTTTCATTTTTCTTGGGTCTATATCTAAGCAGAATTCATGGGTCACGTGGTAAATATATGTTTAACCATTTGAGGAAAATCAAACTACTTTCTAAATGGCTGCACAATTTTACATTGCCTTTAGCAGTGTACAAGGGCTCCAGTTTCTTCACATCCTCACCAACACTCACTATTTTCTGTTTTTATGATTATAGCCATCCTAGTGTGAGAAAGTGCTATCTCCTCATGGCTTTGATTTGTACTTCCCTGATAGCTAATGTGGTTGAGCATCTTTTATGTGCTTATTCACCATTTGTATATCTTTGGAGAAATGTTTATTCAGATCCTTTGCTCATTTTTAAATTAGGTTGTCTTTTTATCATTGAATTGTAAGAGTATTTTTACATTTTATAGATAGAAATCCCTCATCAGAAATATGATTTGCAAAAGTTATTTTTCCATTCTTGGGTTATCATTTTACTTTGTTCATTGTGTCCTTTGATATACAAAAGCTTTTACTATTAATGACATTTATTATAATTATTTATTGTTTGGATCCTTGCTTTTGATGTTATATCAAAGGAGACTTTTCCCAACCCAAGGTCCTAAAGAGTTACTACTATATTTTTTTCTAAGAGTTTTATAGTTTTAACTTTTATATTTAGTTCTACAATTCACTTTGATATAATTTTTGTGTATGATGTGAAGGACAAACACAATTCCATCCCTTTGGATGTAGATATCAAAGTGTCCCAACACAGTGTGTTGAAGACTATTCTTTCCCTCTTTGAATTGTTTTGGTACTCTAGTAAAACAAGAAATGACCATAATGTAAGGGTTTATTTCTGAACCTTTAATTCTTTTCAATTAATCTATATGTCTATCCATATCTACATACCACATAGTCTTGCTTACTGTAGTTTGGAAATTAGGAAGATCATCAATTTCCTTTTTTATTTCAAGATTGTTTTGACTATGTCAGGTTCCCTACATCTATAAGAATTTTGGGATAACTGACAAATTTCTGCAAAAAGCCACAAGGTATTAATTTTATGTTTATTTGGGAAGTATTGTTATCTTAACAATATTAAGTCTTTTGATCCATGCACTTGAGATGTTTTTCAAATTATTTAGGTCTTCTTTAATTTCTTTCAATGTGTTTTCACTTTTATTATTAGATCTTGCACTTCTTTAAAGAATAGATCCCTCTGTATTGTATTCTCTTCAATACTATTATAAATATAACAATTTTTATAATTTCATTTTCTGATAGTTCAATTTTATATATAGAAATATAAGTGATTTTTGTATAGTGATTTTATATACTACAGTGGGTTAGAACTCTTCTATTAATTCTCACAGTGTTAGTAGATATATCTGGATTTCCTATATACAAGATCCTGTCAACTACAAAGAGAGATAGTTTAAGGTTTTCTTTCCAATCTGGATGCCTTTGTGTTTTTTTTCTTGCCTTTTGGCCTGGCAATATGAGAATTACAGTATAATGTTGAATGTAAATGACAAAGGTGTACACTGTTATCTTGCTCCTAATATCGGGGGAAAACGTTTTTCCTTACACCATTATTACATTAGGTGTGGATTTTTCACAGATGCCTTAAACAATGTTGAAGGCATTCCCTTCCTTCATTGATTGAGTGCTTTTCAATCACGCCAGAGGTACTGAATTTGTCAATGCTTTTCCTGAGTTTACTGAGATGGTCCTCTGATTTTTCCTTTATTTTACTGATAAAATATATTATATTTATTTGTTTGTGCACTTTAAAACAACCTCACATTATTTAATTAAATCCCACTTGGTCTTGGTGTATAATTATTTTTCTGTGATGCTGGAGTCAGTGTGCTGGTATTTTGTTGATACATTTTGCATCTACATTCATAAGATATATTGATATGTAGTTTGTTTTTCTTGTGATTTTTTTTTGGGTTTTGATATCAGGTTGACACTGGCCTCATGGAGTGAGTTGGAAAGTGTCCCTGCCTCTTTTGCTTTTTGGAATAATTTATGAAGAAATGGTATTAATTTTGCTTTAAATGTTTGACGGATTTCACCAGTAAAGCCGTTTGGTCCTAAGCTTTTATCTCCAGGAAGTGTTAAAAATTATATATCCAGGCTGGGCACAGTGGCTCATGTCTGTAATCCTAACACTTTGGGAGGCCAAAGCAGGAAGTTTGCTTGAATCCAGGAGTTCAAAGCTACCATAGGCAACAAAGTGAGGTGAGTTCCCATATCTAAAAGAGAAACAAAAAAAAGCAGACAGGCATGGTGGAATGCTCCCACGCACCAAGAGTCCCAGCGTGAGCAACAGAGCAAGGCCTTCTCTCTCTCTCTCTCTCTCTCTCTCTCTCTCTCTCTCTCTCTCCATTTCTTTTACAGTCAGATTTGGTAGTTTGTGTTTTTTAAGGAATTTATCCATTTCATCTATATTGTCTAATTTGTGGCCACACAGCTATACATATTATTCCCTTTTAATCCTTTTTTTTCTGTTAGATTGTAGGCAATCATCTCACTTTCATTTCTGATATTGATAATTTTGTTATTCTTGCTAAAAGTTTGTAAGTATTGTTGATCTTTTCAAAGACTTGGCTTTGTGTTTCTTTGATTCTCTCTCTTTTTCAAGTTGTTGCTTCATTAGTTTTCATTCTAGTTTTTATTATTTTCTTCCTTCTGCTTTATTCGAGTGTACTTTGCTCTTCTTTTTCCACTGCTTTATGTTGAAGGTTAGGTCATTGATATGAGGTCATTTTTCTTTTTAAATATAATCATTTACATTTATAAATTTCTCTCTAAGCACTGCTTTAACTTCATCCTATAAGTTTTATTATGTCACGTATTTTTATTCAGCTAATAATATGTCCTTATGTCAGTGTGATGTGTTCTTTTATCTTTAAGTTACTAATGCATTTTAAATTTCCGTAAATCTATTTCTTTCTGTTATTAATTCTTTGTTTTTACCCTTTGGCCTAAGCAAAAAACTTATGACTAAGTCCTCATTTCTATCAGAATTTTGGGATAACTGACAAATTTCTGCAAAAAGCCACGTAAGATATTAATTTTATATCTATTTGGAGAATATTGTTACCTTAACAATATTATGTCTTTTGATCCATGAACTTGAGATTTTTAAATTTATTTTTAAAGATTTCAGGGGTACAAGTGCAGTTTTGTTTCATGGATATATTGTGTAGTGGTGAAGTCTTGGTTTTAATGTGCTCATCGCCCCAATAGTGAACATTGTACACAATAGGTAATTTTCAATCCTCACTCCCTTCCCAACCTCCTACCTTTTCATAGCTCCGGTGTCTATTATTACCCTCTCTATGTCCATGTGTACCCGTTGTTAATTCCTACTTTTAAATGAGAATATGACGTATTTGACTTTCTGTTTCTGAATTATTTCACTTAAGATACTGATCTCCTGCTTTATGTTGTTGCAAAAGACATGATTTCATTCTTTTTTATGGCTAAGTAGTATTACATGGGGTGTATGTGTGTGTATCTATGTGTATATATATATAATTTTCTTATAGATATATATATCAATAAAAATTATACATATCTATCAGAATTTTATATGTAAGAATTATATATATACATATATATATATATAATTTTCTTTATCGAATCATCAGTTGATGGACACTTAGGTTTATTCCACAACTTTACTATAGTGAATAGTGCTGTGACAAACATGTAAGTTCAGGTGTCTTTTTGATATAGTGAATTCTTTTCCTTTGGGTATATACCCAATAGTGTGACTGTTGGATTTAATAACTGTTCTATTTTTAGTTCTTTGAGTAACCTCTATACTGTTTTCCACAGAAGTTATGCTAATTTGCATTCCCACCAACAGTGTATAAGCATTCACTTTTCTCTAAATGTGCTACAACATGTGTTATTATTTGAGGTTTTAATAATAGCCATTCTGTCTGGTGTACGATGGTATTTCATTGTGGTTTTAATTTGCATTTCTCTGATAATTTGTGCTGTTGAACATTTTTGTCATGTTTTTTGGCTGCTTGTATGTCTTATTCTGAAAAATATCTTTAAATCTTTCACCCACTTTTTAATGGGGTTGTTTTTGTCTTATAGAGTTGTTTGAGTTCTTTGTAAATTCTGGATATTAGCCCTATGTCACACATATAGTTTCCAAACATTTTCTTCCATTTTGTAGGTTATTAGTCTTTTGATTGTGATTTTCTTATTTATTTTTATTATTTATTATTTATTTATTTATTTTTTACTGTGCAGACACTTTCTAGTTTAAGTCCCTTTTGTCTGTTTTTGTTTTAGTTGTGTTTGCTTTTGAGGACTTAGTTATAATTTTTTGTTGTTTGTTTTGGCCAATGTCCAGAAGATGTTTTAGAAGGTTCCCTTCAGGAATTTTTATAGTTTCAGATCTTACATTCAGGAATTTAATTCATCTTGAGTTAATTTGTATATGGTGAGAGATATGGATCTAGTTTCATTCTTCTATGTATGGCAATCCAGTTTTCCCAGCACCATTTATTGAATAGGGTGTCTTTTCTCCAGTGTATACTTTTGTCAATTTTGTTGAAGATCAGTTGGTTGTAGGTGTGTGGCTTTATTGATGTGTTCTATATTACATTCCAGTGATCTATGTGTCTCTATTTATACCAGCACCATGCTGTTTTAGTTACTGTAGCCTTGTAGTATATTTTAAAGACAGGTAATGTGATACATCAAGCTTTGATTTTTGCTTAGGATTGTTTTGGCTATTCAGGCTATATTTTGGTTTCATATTAACATTATGATTGTTTTTTCTAATTCTGTGAAAAATTATATAAATTGCATTGAATCTGTAGATTGTTTTAGGAAGTATGGTCATTTTAACAATATTGACTCTTCCAAACTATGAGCATAGAATGTTTTTCCATTCATTTGTGTCATCTACAGTTTTTTTCATCAATGTTTTGTAGTTTTCTTTTAGAGAGCTTTACCTACTTGTTTAAATGTATTGCTACGTATTTCTGTGTGTGTGTGTGTGTGTGTGTGTGTCTATTGTGAGTGAGATTGCATTCTTAGTTTGGTTCTCAGTTTGTATGTTATTGATTATAGAAATGCTACTGACCTTTATGCATTGATTTTGTATCCTGTAACTTTTCTGAAGTTGTTTAACAAATCTAGAAGTCTTTTGGATAGCATTAGGATTTTCCAGTTGTAAGATTTTATCATCAGTTAACATATATCATTTGACGTCCTCTTTTCCAATTTGGATGCGTTTTATTTTTTCCTCTTGCTTGATTCCTCTAGCTAGAAATTCCAGGACTATGTTGAATATGAGAGGTAAAAATGTGCATCCTTGTCTTGTTCCGGTTTTTAAAGAGAATGTTTTCAACTTTTTCCTGTTTAGTATGATGTTGCCTATGGGTTTGTTATATATGGCCTTTATTATTTTAGGTAAGTTTATATGATACCTGGTGTGCTGAGTGTTTTTATCATTAATGGGTGCTGAATTTTATAAAATTATTTTTTCTGAATCTATTGAGATGAGCATATGGTTTTTGTTTTAAATTCTGTTTATGTGGTGAATCACATTTATTAATTTGCATGTGTTGAACCATTCTTGAATCCCTGAAATAAAACCCACTTGATTGTGGTGTATTACATTTCTGATGTACTGTTGCATTTGGCTTGCTAGTATTTTTTAGAGGATTGTTGTGTTTACATTCATCAGGGATATTGGCCTATAGTTCTTTTTTTGTGGTATTCTTGCCTGGCTTTGGTATCAGGGTGATACTGGCTTCATAGAATGAGTTAGGGAGGATTTTCTTCTCTTCAATTTTATGCAACAGTTATAGTAAAATTGATACCATAAAATTGATTGATATCATCAATAAAATTGATCAATTTTATAGTAAAATTTATACTGGTATCAATGGCTTCATGTGGCAATCATATGGCTTCACATGTCTAGTAACATTTGGCTGTGCATCCCTCTGGTCCTGGGCTCATATCTGTTGGACAATTTTTTCATTACTGATTCAATGTCAGTACTCATTATTGTCTGTTAAGGATTTCTATTTCTTCTTGTTACAGTCTTAGGAGAAATTTTCTCTAGTTTTTCTAGTTTGTATGCCTAGTGATACTCATAGCAGTCTTTGATGATCTTTTGTATTTCTGTGGTATCACTTGTAGTCACACCTTTATCTTTTCTGATTGTGCTTAAGACTTCTCTCCATTTTTCATGGTTGATCTAGCTAACAATCTATCAATATTGTTTATGATTTCAAAAAGCCAATTTTTATTTTGTTGATCCTTTGTATTTTTTTGTTGTTCTCAATTTCATTTAGTTCTTTTCTGATCTTTGTTATTTCTTTTCTTCTCTGAGCTTTGGGTTTGGTCTGCTCTTGAATTTCTAGTCCCTTGAGGGACTTGTTAGGGTTGTTAATTTGGAATATTTCTATCTTTCTAATGTAGGCATTTAACACCAATGAAAATTTTGTTGAGAGTCCCTTTAGAAGTGATTAGACACTTCTCTCTTGCTGCTTTTAGGATTTTTTTCCTTCATATTGACTTTGGATAACCTAATAACTATATGTGATAATGAGTTTCATCTTGTAAAGTATGTTCCAAGTATTCACTGAGCTTGTTGTATTTGGATACCTAATTCCCTGGCCAGACCAGGGACATTTTCCTGGATTGTTCCCACAGATAAGTTTCCCCAGCTTTTTCTTCTTCTCCCTCAGGAATGCCTATAATTCATAGGTTTGGTTACTTTATGTAATCTTTTATTTCTCAAAGCCTTTTTTTAGTGTTTTTTTTTTTTTTTGTCTGACTTGGTTAATTCAGAAGGCTTGTCTTAAGCTCTGATTTTTTTTCTTCTACTTGCTCTAATGGTAAAGCTTCCAAATGTATCTTGTAATTATTTCAATTTTTTTTATTTTCAGAAGTTCTGTTTTTTTTAAAAATTATCTGTAATAATTTTTAAATTAACATCCTGATTTTTCTTCTGATTTCTTTGGTTTTCAGCTTTCTCTTGGATCTCATTAATCTTCCTCACAATCTATATTTTGAATTCTTTATCTGTCATTTCAGAATTTTCATTTAGTTTTGGATCCATTGCTAGAGAGTTAGTGTGTTCCTTTGGAGGGGTTAAAGCAGTCTGTTTTTCCATGGTGCCATAGTTTTTATGTTAGTTCCTTCTCATCCTGGAGAAATTGTCATTTATTTTTTAATTTACTTTCTTTTAGATGGTACTTTTTAAAATTTTTTCTCTTGAGGGTGTAACTGTAATGTATGTTGTGTAGGGCTGTTTGGCTTCAATTCTGGGTGCTTTCAGGGGCCAAGCCTCTGTATGAGTTCCTTGGTTGTAGATAACCTTGGTTATAAATACAGTTCCTTTGTGTGGTGGCTTTTTCAAATGCTGATTATAGTAGCAATGTACTCGGCCTATGAGCAGGACTAACACCTTCTGTGGGACTGAGGTTATGGAAGTCTCAGGAAACTTACCTTATTCCACAGCACAATGCTCTTCTGACAGAAGATTTTTAATTTGATTGTGCAGTTCAATCTCCAGTTCATTAGGTGGTAGTTACGGGTAACAGCTGTCTGTGGTATATACTTGATCTTTGTTTACTGAGAAGGGCTCTGTTGGCACATGTAGTGGGCTGGTCTGTCAGATGACTGGTGTCCTGACTTCCCTGCTGAAGGGTACAGGTGGGACAAAGCTGGGCAGAGCTGGACCACCAAACTCACCCTCAGATACCCCAATGATAAGTTAATGTATCCACCTTGACTGGAGTGACAGGGAGAGGTTATAGTGAAAGCCTCCCATGTTTCTCCCAGTTCCACATCATGGGCAGGCAGGAAAGTGGTCAACCTCCACATCACACCCTTCTTCCAGGGCTCAGGACTTTCATTTCAGATAGACATTGTAGTTCATCTTCAGGACTCAATGTAACTGAGGGTTCCAGCAAATCCCTACCCCATAGCTACCAACAAAATGACCTCAGGGAGAAACCTCTTTCCTCAACCCCAAACAGACAGCTTTGTGGCTCACCTGTACTCTGCAGCGGGAATGCTGCCGTTCTGTGTAGAGTGAGGGATGGACTCCACCATTCTTGCAAGCTGGGCTAATGGACATACCAGGAGTGGGAGTGCAACTCCTCCTAATAGTCCTATAATGGTTCTCCCTAGGCATACCCATGCCAACGCCCCCCACGAAAGAACAGCTAGCTGCAGCTGCATCCACAGCTGTGGGTCGGCAGGCAGAAGTCCCCCTATCCATCTTTGTTCCCAGGCACCAGTGCCACTTGCTGCTGGGATGGAACCACACTCTCCCCGACATAGCCTAGCATCATGCCCACATTTCTCATGTGATGGGCGCAGTAATCTTCAGCTCACAAGTGGGGAGCTCTTGTGCAGAGGAGAGTGCACACTCCAGTTTTTGTTGTTCCAAGGGCACTTCGGCATGTGACACTCTCCCTTCCCCTAGGGAGAGCTCGCCCTGAACGTTAGAATTCCGGGAATCCCACAGCTCCCCTTTATCCTGCTGGTCCTTTCTGGTTGCTGCTGTCCAAATAGATTCTCAGGAATGTTTATAAGGGATCTACTGGTGTTGAGGCAAGAGCTGAGACTCTTTGGGTAGGATAGAGATCCACAATGTGTGCCCAACTGGTATGGCACCTACTACCTCAGCTTGGGTCTTGAGTGGAGGGATGGTAAAACTGCATGAGCTAGCAGCCTAGTGCTTTGCCCTCAAAATTTGTAAACACAACCCACAGCAGTACTTGGGTTCATGAGGGCAGAGGGGCTCTCTGACATTCCAGAAATCAGCAGTATGACACAGGGGTGAGGGGAGCATAAAGTACCCCCATCTACCTTATCCATGGGACTCCAAGATCTTCAGGGGTCAATCTCTGCCAGACTCTTGCTTCCTTCTTTTTGTGTGCCCCAGCTTCTTCCCATGGGTTCTTTAATAGACTGTGGCACTCTTCCCTCAGTATTCCACTCAGGATGTGATTACTAACTGGTAACTCTGGTTCTTCTTTATGAAAACTGGCATTCAATGCCTCTAGTCAGCCATCTTGAAAAAAAAACCTCAACTCTGTTATTAATTTGTAATGTTATTCCATTGTAGCAAGGAACATGCTCTGTGTGCTTTGAATTATTTCAAATGTATTGAGGCTTGTTTCATGGCCTAGAATGTAGTCTACCTTGGAGTACCATGTGTACTTGAGAAGGGTGTATATTTTGCTTTATTTTGGGTGGAGTGTTCCATAAAGGCTTCTTAGTTCTATCTGTCCTATTGTTGTTCAAGTCTTCTATTTCCTAATAGAACTTCTGCTTATTTGTCTTATCCATTATTGAAAGTGAGCTACTGAAGTCCTCAACTCTTTTTGCTAATTCTCCATTTCACATTTTAATTCTGTAATTTTTTGCTTCATATTTTGGGGTTATGTTGTTTGGTGCATATATATTTATAATTGTTCCTTTTTTGATAAATTAAAATTATTAAACTATAACAAAATTGATCTCAATATAACTATAAAATATATTTTTTATATCTAGTGATTGTTTTTGTTTTTCAAACCTACTATTCCTTATATCTGTACAGCCTCTCTGTCTTGTGATTGCCATTTGCCTGACATATCTTTTGCTATCTTTATTTTTAACCTTCCTGTATCTTTGAATATAAACTGGGTTTTCTAGATAAAACAGGCAGTTGAATTTTTTTTATTTTTAATCCATTGTGATAAACTGCCTTTTGATTTGATTGTACAACAGATTAGAATTTAATGTTATTATTGATATAGTTAAATTTACATCTGCCAATTAATTTTTATCTTTCTAATGTCACTTTTGTCCTCTCTCCTTTACCACTTTTGCATTAAGATAATATTTTCTTGTGTAACATTTTAATTTAATGATTTTTCTTTGTATTTTTTGTTATTTTCTTTGTGGTTGATTTAGAACTTATATATCTTAATTTATAAGAATCTATTTCATATTTATACTTATTTAGGATTTTTTTTTTTTTTTTTTTTTTTTTTTTGAGATGGAGTCTAGCTCTGTCGCCCAGGCTGGAGTGCAGTGGCGCCATCTCAGCTTACTGCAAGCTCTGCTTCCTGGGTTCACGCCATTCTCCTGCCTCAGTCTTCCGAGTAGCTGGGACTACAGGTGTCTGCCACAGCACCCGGCTGATTTTTCTTTTCCTTTCTTTTTTTTCTCTTTTTCTTTCTTTCTTTCTTTTTTTTTTTTTTTTCGTATTTTTAGTAGAGATGGGGTTTCACTGTGTTAGCTAGGATGATCTTGATCTCCTGACCTCGTGATCCACCCGCCTCGGCCTCCCAAAGTGCTGGGATTACAGGCGTGAGCCACCGCGCCTGGCCACTTATTTAGATTAATATAGAAACAATCCTAGAAAGCTCTATTTCCTCTTATCCATTTTATGCTCTAATTTTTGTACATATTATATGTATATATGCTCCAAACCCAACCATACATCATTATATATGCTGCAAACCCAACAATACAGCATGGAGCTAGCAGTCTCCACTTAATTGCTTACCAATAAAATTTCCATTATTTCAGAGAGTACCCTTCAACTTGAACTTGCCTACATTCTTTTCTAAATAAAGTTAACTCTTTTGGGCAGAACTTCAGAGTTCTCAGTTCTTATTACCTGGCTCTCTTCTTGGGCAAAATATGCACCACTGCTCTGGAGCTAGGAATGGGAAGGAGGGTATGGGTTAAGGTTCAAATTACATAGACGCTTGCTGTTGTTACTGAGATTTGTGTTTCTTGAAAAAAAATACATATAATTTGCTGTATATCTTAGAACAATTTCTGGAGACTTTAAATGTTGATATATATACATAATTATATTTAATTAATGTATAATATATACATACTATATCATTACACATATAACATCATATATAAGATTATAGATACATGATATATAATAAAACAATGCTAACACATATTTTATATGTATAATTAGGTACATGATTTTGTGTATGATATAACATATATGTATATTATTATATTATTTTTATCAATTGTGAATGTTTCACTGGAGAGGAGGTTTGTGAAGGTCCTCTGATCCCAGTTAGAAGTGGATTTTCCTTGTGTTTTCAGAGCCTCTAGCTACTGGGGTTTCAATACCAGACCTGTTAGCAACCCTGTCCTATTGGGAAATGAAGGAGAACTAGACATGGGTGTTTACAGTGTGACTTTTGTGGGATACTACTTTTACCTGCTAGACAGCCTAATGTCTAGTTCTCAAACCTGTGACCAGGGGGTCTCGCACACAGGAAAGGTGTTTATATTGGAAGATGCCCTTGTGGCTCTTGTTTGATCCATGTTCAGTTTATGCCTGCCTAACCATTGCTGCAGCACTGGGATCCTGACTTTGTGTTCTTCCTGGCGTCCCAGGGAAATTCTGGCCTGGGGAAGCTGTAGTTCCTTGTATGGAAGATGCAAATTTGATACACCACCACAGTAAGAAACAAGCTCAAAGACTTTTTACTTATGGATCCTAGGCAGGGAGAACACAATGAGTCAGGAGGACAGTTCTCTGTCTCCAGGTCATGCAAGGCAGAAATGTAGAGTCAGGCATAGAGAGAGAGAGAACATGTGGCAATTAGCAGGATACATAAGGGCATAGGGTGTAGATTACATTAAGTTTGAGGGAAAATACCTGAATAGTTTTTTTAAAGGAAGTAGCCGGAAAATAGATAACCTGGTCTGCTAGGCAGGAGAGATGCATCTAAGCTCTTATCTGGAGCCTCTGGATTGAGGCATTTGGGTGTGGTGTAGAACTGGAAACTGAGTCAAGGGTGACCAAACCCTGCTTCTGCTATAAGAAAGTTAAAAACTTGTATTCAAAATGAACACCAAGGCCACATAAAATTATAAGAATTTACTATACTTCATTATTCATTTTTTGATCTCGGGACATGTGCTTAACTGCTTTGCATCTTAGGTGTCCTCCTGTAAAACTGGATAAAGTACCAGGTGTATAGTGCTGTTTTGCATATTGGCTTAGATAAAATTTGTAAACCTTATTTTTTCAATGCCTGCTCATAAAAGCTATCCAATACAATTTAGTTCCCTGTTTTTCTTTCAGATATCCAAATCTGTCACTCTCATCATGCCATTTCTATAACAAGTCAGAGAGTCTATCTTCAGCTTTATCTGTCATTGTTCTTCCTCATTTTGCAGTTTGTTCCTTGGGTTTGAATAATACCTCTGTAAAATGTTTCACATTAGTCTTAATAAAAAAAGTAATGTTTATTTTTGTAATAATTTATGTAAGATATAGCTCAGTGAAAACATATTCTCCTTGCATGTTATCACACACAATTATTTTTGAATGACACAATAATGTATTGACATTTTATGCTTTTGATTTCACAGTATATTTGCCATTGTTAGTAACAAAGCATCAGTCGTAAATTTGGAGTCTGTGGAATTGGTTAATTTTACCTCATTTGAGTAAATCTCAAATGAGGTAAAGTATAGGAGGTAGGAGGAAGGAAGGAAGGAGAAAGGGAGTATAATAACTAATTGGAGAAAAATATATTTGATAAAATAATCCTTGTCTGTATAAAACACTTTTCAATAATAACTGATATGTTTCCCTAAAGGTAGTTTATCATCTATTATTCTTTTTATAATAATTATGATGTTATGTTGTTTGGATTTCTTTGTAATCCACATTAGATAGCATAGAAACTAGTATATAACCAATAAATATTTAGTGACTGCATGTACTTTGTGTATAACTTTATGTGTCAAATTCTTGATACAAATAAATTAATCTGTAAATTTTCTCCTCATCAGAAAACTGTATTCTTTGTCTACCATCATTTTGCCATTATCAGAATGTATATTTTACATGGCATTCCCAAATTAAAGTTAATTATTCTCCCCTATGAAACAATGTATTTTGTATTTTAACAAATTGTTTAGCTAAGGAAGAAAACAATTTATTTAGGTAATGCAAATATGTCAACAGATAATTGCATTATAGCAGAAGTTTAATATAAAAGACACAAAAGTTTTAGGTGTGTCCTGAGAAGTGATTGATTTCTGTAGGGCAGAAGTAAAGGAGAAATTTTAAAAATATATTATGAACATAGCGATGCCCAAGTAGATCTTGAGAGTAACAGAATTAATAGAGTTTGACAAGGCTGGAGTTCCTGTAAGAAAATAAGCATATAACTAAATCCACTTTATTCTAATTATTTGTTCAGATCTTAACTTTTATAACAGGATATGTTGAGGACCTGAATGTTCTAGTCATCTGTTTCCCCTGAGCACATAATGCAATCAATGGCCTGTGATAGGTGCTCAAGAAATTGTCAATGCATAAGTGATTCAATGGATAAAGGAAGAGGGACGAATATTTGACAGGCCCATCCCCTCCTCACTTGCTCTGAGCTGTGTCCTGAGATTATGATAGGATATCTTATTAATAAATCCATCAAAACTGAGCAAACTGAGAAAATATTAACAATTTAATGGTTGATTTTTAGCTAAGTCTTATAATCCAAGGCAAATACAATTTCCTCTTTTATACTCTCCAGTACTTGTTATATGTACTCATGTTTTGTAGACAATAAAAATAAACTTAATTTTATGCTTGTAATCAATAATTTATAGTATTTTATTGTGATATTACGTATTCCATGATAAGTAACTCAATGTAATATTAGGCTAAGATTTAAGTTACCTAAAGATCTTGAAAATTTTGTTCAAGCTGACAAACTATAAAACAAAATTATAGTTGAAATAAAAAGATTGAGAGAATTATGATTCAACTTCTTTAAAATATATTTTTATAATATTAAACATTTTTATAGGAATACATTTTTATTTTATTAGTAACCTAGTATGCAAACTTTCAGGAATTCAGATTAAATAGACTTTTCTTGAGGAACCAAACCTAAATCTCATAAAAATTAAATTGCCTACTTGTATATTACTTAACATTGATACTTTATATAAAGTCATATAACTGTTTTTCTTCTTTAAATCATTATTAAACCAGTTGTGATTTGATATTTTATAGAAAATGCTTTTGGGGATTTTTTTAGAGGTTATCACAATTCATGTATTAGAAATTCTTTTAAAATATTCTATGTATTTGGGAATATTCAATTTACATAAGCACTTTTTAAAAATAAATTATAACAGTGATTCTTTAGCTTAAGAGATGCTACAATTTAATGTACTTTTATCCTCTGGAGATAGAAGTGAAGACCTTTCTCAATTTCAAACACAGTTGCATAGTCACAAAGACGACTTATACCTGCAGTCCCGTCACTTCAGTCACGGGTCAAAAGTGAACACGAAAACCCAACCAAAAACTTTCTAGTCCAGATATCAGGTGTTTTCCTTCCGAGTGAGCAGGAAACACTTTCTCAACTGATTTGAGATCTACGCAAACAGGTAAACAAACAACAAGCCAACAAACCAGAATCTCACTCATGTTTAACCCAATAGCGAATAGAGTTTCATTATTCATCTCATAGAAATTACCAAGTGGTCAGAACAGAAAACCAGAATCTTAGTCATTGCTGTCACTAATGGGGGATAATTTATGCACCAACAAGATCTAGAA
This sequence comes from Pan paniscus, assembly GCF_029289425.2. Taxonomy (NCBI): domain Eukaryota; kingdom Metazoa; phylum Chordata; class Mammalia; order Primates; family Hominidae; genus Pan; species Pan paniscus. Next base: position 122,006,989 of record NC_073254.2, read on the forward strand.
ATAAAAATCAAAACAACAACAAACCAACAACCCCTCCCACCCCCCACCATATAAACAGTAGGAGAAATAGGAGGAAAAAAGAACTGGAGAGTCAGGAAAATTAAAGTTCTGTTGATGCTTGAGATTCTCTCTGAGAACTAGAGAAGATGTGACTTCACTCAAAGATCCCTGGATGTGCCCTTCTCCAGTAATACAATTTATTTGGCTCTGTCAAGTGAAACAATAAAATATAATTTTCAAAAGTTAAAAAAAACCATGAATCTTATGCAAATATAAACTGAACACATGATGAAGATTTTATTCAATTATTAATTATGGTTCAAAGGAGAATTTTAAGGACATAAACACATAGGTATACACAATCAGGAATGCTGAAATGCATTTGCTAATAGATGCAAAATTTCTTAAAACACTTTATATGTGATAAAATAAGATGTTTAGGAGTTATATTTCCTACAGAGTTAAAGCAATTTTTTTCTTTACTGAATAAAACAAATTTGCATTGCTATTAACAAGAATAATTTGCATTAGTGTCAGTTTTTTACATGACAACTTCTACTCCTACAAAATTGCTACTAGTCTGGTCAATAGAAGGTCAGTCAAAGGAGCATATCATTATGGAATCAGACAATCCCCGGAGAGTATGCAGGTAATATCCAGCACTCTACAATATGAAACAATCATTTTAATATTTCTAGATCCTCAGTCTCAAGATTTGTTTCTTCACATTGATTTGGCTGAGAACATAAAGATACATACGTTATGTTCGCCTTATCTTCTCACTTTCCTTTCACACTTGCACTTCTTGAACTTGGTAAAAATAAATCACACTTTCATCCACCCATCAAAAATGTGTGTTTTCTGAGGGGAAAAAATCTCTGTGGCATACACAAAAATATTAATTAGAAGTATTGATGTTTAAGAAGACTTCTAAAATTAGGATACTGTAAACCTACCCCTTATCTTCATAATAGATGCATTTCCAATATGAATTTATTCATTGTTCATAACACAACAAATACATTTGTCCAATTGTGGGCTAAAAATTGTTCTAATTGTAACTCAATAGAGAAGAATATTTTAAACATTAAAGACTCATGACAATAAATTTTAAGTAATATTTAATTTTAACACTATATAAACATTTTGAATTATAATAAAGTGATTGAATAAAATATTTGCAAGCATAAAATATATTTCCTTAGAATAACATGTTATAGAAGATAGGGAACAACAATATAAAAGAAAATGAACCATATATAATTTATAACTGTTGAAAAGAGGAGTTGGGTTGTGTATTTTTTAAATGCATGATTGTGGGTGCCAAACAGCTATTGTATTAATATTCTACACAGGATGCATTTGAAGAAGAATGTAACACTTTTCCTTAAAATATGAATAGTGAAAGTATGCTAGAAGTTATGTTTATGCATTTATTAGTTCAATGATAAAATATTTGAATTTGTATAGCTTCAAAATATTTGTTCTATAGCCTGTTTAATTTATGTTATTTCTCAGTGGCTTACTTTTAATTTCATGTTCATTTTTCCCGAAATTTTCACTTGTTATTTTTTAAGAGAAAGGCCTATGAAAATATGAACAATGACCTCAAATAATTGATTTCAACTCATAAAAATAACAAAGAATAAAGGAGTAATACTGAGACAATTGCCACTGTTTGACAACTATGATAGAGCGTACGAAAGGATAATTTCCGAACTGATAGTTTTTGTTCACTAATGGAATTATTTTTGTCTTCATAGGATATACTTTTAGTCTTAATGCATAATATTTAATCCATCACATTAATCTTTGTAGGTGAAATGCCAATGACTACATATATAGGATTGTGTGTCTTAGATAAGTCCAAGTAAAACATAAATTGGAGTAATCATAAGGAGCAGCATACGAGTTTGGTCAGCAACTTCTTGGTTTGCAAATTGTATATGAAAGACTTGGAGTTATACTAATGGCTCTAGGCTTAAAACCACCATATTAACCCTCTTGTTTTTACTATCTTCAATTTATTATATGGCTTGGAGAGTGTGTTCTGCATGTGTAGCTCTGTCTCTTTTTCCTATAATGTTCTCAACCATCTCACCTAATTCAATTTTGTCAGCACTTTGTAAAGGCCTGTTAGACCAATCCCACTGAAATCACATGCCTATTTTTATATCTACAGCATTTTATGGCCTTTTTTTTTTTGGTTTTTGAAACCTTATACACAGAGATTTTCCTCAATAAAAATTTGTTGAATTCATTAATAAATTAAAAAATAAACCAATCAATCAAATCTAATGCCAAAGGGCCAGAGTAATGATTTTTTTTTTTCTCTAGGATTTTTGGGGCAAAAATGTGGCCATCTCAAGCAGCTTCAACATTTTAATTTAGGGCAAGCAAGCCCCAAAATTTGGGCTTGGCCCAGGATGCTTCTTGTCGTCACCCAGGAAAGAATTTAGGCAGCCAGTGTTATCAGACAACAAATTTTATTGAAGTAGCAGTATACAGCAGCTGTAGAGGTACTGCTCCTTGCAGACCAAGGCAACCCCACAGACAGTGTGCCTAAAGTAGCAGCTCAGAGGCAGTTTGGCTGTCGTATTTATACCCACTTTTTATTATATGAAAATTAAATGGTGGATTATGCAGACATTTCTAGGACAGGGGTGGTAATTTCCAAGTCATCAGGTCATTGTCATGTTCTTTAAAGAAGCAGTAACATCTGAGTGTTGTTCTGGCAAGGGTAAACGACATGGCACACTAGTGGGCATGTCTTATGGAAAGCTACTCATGCCCCATCCCAATATTTATAGATGTTCACATCTGTAAACATTCTTTCTGCAAATACATTCTGCAATTGTATTTAGTTGGTCCTCAATTTCGTCTAATGTCTGAGTCCTATCTCTGCAGTTAAGTCCTGCCTCCTGAGTCAAGTCCCACCTCCTACCTCAATTTGAGTTTAAGTTGAAAAAACAAATTTTGCGGAAGTGAAGGCAAAAAATGAAGGCATATCCAAATGACACAAATGACAATCATTGTCAATTAATCTTCTGTTTTTATAAGGGCAAATATGATTCCAGAAGCTCAGCATTATTTTGGCATAATGGGAACTGTAGGAAAGGCAGATGATCTCCATAGTATTTATCACTGCATTCCTTGCTGTGTATTTCAAATTCTCTTGGAGTTTGTACTTCTAAATTTTAGAAAAAGTTGTGAATTTTGAAATTTTTTCACAAATTGGAAAATATTTGTAGATCAAATTAAACAGAAAGCCAATGAGATATATTCACATCTGTAAACATTCTTTTTTATTTCAAATATATTTTGTTAGCTAAAAAGTACTCCTGTTGTTATATTATTTAGTTTTACAACCATTTTTCTAATTATAACAAAAATGTATCTCTGCAACAGTGATATATGTGTTTATATTAAGAGAAAATAAATGCAATCTTCTTGTAAACATTTTATTTTGAAACACCAGTCTAACATCTGTAAACCAAGGCAGTATTATGTTTCCATATACTTAAGAATAGGTACTCCCAGTGGGAGATGATATGGGATAGAATGGAAAATGTATTATCCATTGGAAAGATTCTGTTATGTGGGCATGTCAAGGTTATTTTCTAAACATTTGTGTCACATCCCTAAAAATTCTTATTTTTTTCTTTTATTTTTATAATTGCAACTTTTATTTTAGATACAGAGGACACATGCAGATCTGTTACATGGGTATATTTGTGACATTTGTTCAGTGGTAGATACAAATAGTTTTAATTGTAACTGAGGTTTGGGGTATGATCCTGTCACCTAGGTATTGAGAATAGTGACCAATAGGTAGTTTTTCACCCATTACCTGTCTCCATTCCTTCCCCTTCTAGTAGTTCACAGTGTCTATTATTCCCATCTTTATGACCATGTATACTCAAAGTTTAGCTCTCACTCATCAGTGAGAACATACAGTATTTGGCTTTCTGTTCTTGCATTAATTCACCGAGGATTATGGCCTCCAGCTGCATGCATGTTGCTGCAAAGGACATGATTTTGTTCTTTTTATGGCATCATAGTATTCCAAGGTATGTATGCACCATATTTTCTTTATCCGTTCCACCGTTGATTGGCATCTGTGTTGATTCTATGTCTTTGCTATTGTGAACAGCACTGTGATGAATGTATGAATGCATGTGTCTTTTTGGTAGAATGATTTATTTTCTTTTGGACATATACCCAATAATGGGATTGCTGGGTTGAAAGGTAGCTCTGTTTTTAAGTTTTTTGAGTAATCTCCAAATGGCTTTCCACAGTGGCTGAAATATTAATAATTTACATTCTCACGAACAGTGTATAAGCATTCCTATTTCTCCCGAGCCTCACCAGCATCGTTGTTTTTTGTCTGTTTAATAATCACCGTTCTGATGGGTGTGAGATGGTATCTTATTGTGGTTTTGATTTACATTTCTCTGATGACTAGTGGTGATGAACATTTTTTCATATTCATTGTCTGTGTGTATGTTTTCTTTTGAGAAGTATCGGTTCATGTCCTTTGCCCACTTTTTAATGGAATCATTTGTTTATTGCTTGTTGATTTATTTTAGTTCCTTATGGATTCTGGATTTTAGACCTTTGTTGGATGCAGTTTGTGAATGTTTTCTTCTATTCTGTAGGTTGTCTGTTTACTCTGTCGATAGTTTCTTTAATTTGGTCCTACTTTTATTGCAATTGCTTTTGGGGACTTGGCCAAAAATTATTTGCCAAGGTCAATGTCAAGAAGAGTATTTCCTGGGTTTGTAGTCGAAGGTCTTATATTTAAATCTTTAATTAATCTTGGGTTGATTTTTATATATGGTGAAAGGTAGGAGTACGGTTTTATTCTTCTGCACATGGCTAGCCAGTTATCCCTGCACCATTTCTTGAATAGAGAGTCCCTTTCCCATGGCTTGTTTTTGTCAGCTTTGTTGAAGATCAGATGGTTTTAGGTGTGTGGTTTTATTTATGGGTTCTTTATTCTGTTCCATTGATCTATGTGTCTATTTTTATATCAGTACCATGCTGTTTTGATTATTGCAGCCTTATAGTTTAGTTTGAAGCCAGGTAGTGTGATGCCTCAAGCTTTGTTCTTTTTGCTTATGATCACTTTTGCTCTCTGGGCTCCAAAATCTAATACACTTTTCTATGTCTAGTAGGGACTAACTCTCTGCCCAGAGTTTAATCATGAAACTAGTGGGCCAGTGTTACTAATAGAAATATGACCTATCTCTCAGACATAATAGGGCATAAAAACTTCAGCGGCTGAAAAATCATCTGAAAGACTTTTTAAAAATGTACAATCTGAGACATTTTTTCTGATTTACTGTATCAAAAACTCTAGAGTTGGATCTAGAATTCACTATTTTTAGCAAGCACTTGAAGTAATGTTTCTAAACACTAAAATTTCAAAGCAATAACTCCTCAATAAATGACACCACTTTTACATACATTTATGACTATAGTTGTAAGTATGCATAATAAACATTCAATCTCAATAATATCCAAAAATGCAAGAACATAAAGATCTTCTACAATGAAAGACACATTAAAACTTATAATGCAAGACATAGAAAGATTCTCACTACCATAACCTTTCAGGAGAAAGTTTTTTGCTGTCTTTTCCTCAGAAATTTAGAATCACTATGATATTTTGAAATCTTTATGAACCTCAAGATGTTTACTTTTAGATCTTGTTTCAGACATACTACCAATTATAAGCTTGTTTATATTAAATGATAATTTTAAAGGATCAGGAATGTGATAATATTGTCAAGTATTGGGGGGAAATTGCCCTAAATAGCATTATAAATAAATCATCCAATCATCAGTGTTACTCAAAGTTCATTCTTTGGAACCCTATTACCTTCAGATACAGTATGAACTAAAAGCATTATTGTTATCAAATAGGTGTGAGAAATGATGCATTGTATAGCACATCTGATTGCAGTGAATCACAATACACAATAACATATCTAAGGCTCTGGAGAGGTCTTACAAGTGCTCAACCTTCCCAATACAGTTTAGCCCAACTAATACATAGTAATATATCGAGAAGAAATATACATTTGGATATACAAATTTATATGACTCGTACAATTGGTCCCTTTAAATTGGCAATCAACATATACTTTATTAAATTATACTACTTCCAAATTCTGAAAGTTATTTTTAATAATAGAGTCTCTACTATACAAATTTAACTAGTTGTGTCTAGGAAAATTTAGCCAACTTGTCTTTTTGTAAATAATTGTGAATAAAAATTCATTTTATAAAATGTAAATAATACCAATGAGTATTATAAAGTACCAAACAAAAAAAAGACATGCAAAATCTTTTATACTTTATTTTAAAATAATTTTTGAGTACGTACTATGTCTGCCAGAAAATGTGCAAGATTCTATGGAAATTGATCAACAGTAGATATACGTCCTGCCCTCCTTGAGGTTATGATATCATAGAGAAGATAAATGTTAAGATACTATTAGGCATATGTTGAATGCTAGCTAAAAAAGTGGCAGGTGCTATAGAAACTGCATTAGTCAAAGTTCTACAGAAAAAGAGAACATACACACACATAAAGAAATTTAATTTAAAGAATTGGCTCACACAATTATAGGGACTTCGGAAAGTCTCAATCTGTAAGCAAGCCAGCAGGCTGGCAACTCCGGCAGGGGAATGCTACAATATTGAGGAAGAATTTCTTTTCTGAGAAATCTTAGATTTTGCTCTCAGTGCCTTTCAACTGATTGGTCGAAGCTCATCCATATCATCAAGGACAATCTCCTTTACTTAAAGTCAGTTGACTGTAGATGTTAGCCACACATACAAAATAGCTTCAAGCATCACCTAGATTTGTGTTTGATTAAATAGCTGGGTACTAACCTAGCCAGACTGATACATGAAACTAACCATCACAGCAATATATAAGGGGGCATATATAAAACAGTTAATCAATCAAACTGGGAAGCTCAAGATAGGTTTTATTTAAAAATCAAATTGAATTTAACTGAGACTTGAAACAAAAATAGAGTTAGGTAAAAATTAAGGGTAAATTATAGGGTAAGGTAGGATCAAGAAGAAACAAAATCTTATATAGAAATAGTCAAACATGAAAAGAATAGTGCTGATTATTTTGTTTCTTTCTTTTATATAGGAAGCACAAAAAAAGGAAGGAGTCAAGGATGATTTTTTGGTTCCACAGAGTGAGTTATAGAACCACAAAAAGAAAAATAGTAGAGAAAAATCGTAGTTTCAGTTTGGGGTCTGTTAACTTTGAAATGCCTATGAGCCCTCCACACAGAGATATCTAGTAAGAATATAAGAATATGGGCCTAGAGAGATTAGGTTTGGTGTTGTTAACTCAAGAAATCTAAATCTTGGGAATAGATGAAATCACCTGGGGAAGTGTAGGGTGAAGAGACAGGTATTTAGTCAGTGACCTGTGGCACTTAATTCACCAAGATTTAATAGGAAAATAACCCAAAAAAGGAGATTGAGAGAGCAGCCAAATACATAGGTAATGTGGAGTGCAATATCAGGGAAACCAAGAAAAAGGCTTGTTGTAAGAAAAGAGTTGTGATCAAGAATGTTACGTCCTGCTGAGATGTCAAGCAAGACAAGGATAAAGAGGAATCCATTGGACTTTCTGACATGAAATTCATTGCAGAAGCCCAATTTGAGGTAAGTGAGGAAAAACTAGACTTGAAATAGAAACAGCATGTGTGAAAATAAGAGTGGAAAAAGTGGAAAAGGCCTAAGAGTGGAAAAAGACCGAGTGTGCCAAAAATGAAGGTCAAGGTGGGCAGGTGGAGTCAGGTAGTTTTTAGGCCATTTATTTGTAAACAGTTATTTTATCTATGTGTCTGTCTGTCTGTCTATCTATCTATCTATCTATCTATCTATCTATCTATCTATCTATCTATCTATCCCTCCATCCATCCATCCATTCAACTGTCATCTATTTAATCTATTTTTCTTTGGGGTTAAATTATGAAAGAGCAAGGAGAGAAGAGATTTAAAAACTATAAAGACAGGGAATAATTGATAACATAACATCCCTGAGAAAATTGAAGAGGATGATATACAAAAACAAAATCATTTAGTTTTGGATGGAGGGTAGGGGTAGAGGGGTCTGTCATTGTATTGGAAGGAGAGGAGGAAAAAGAGGTCAAAGTGAAGGGAAAGGTAGCAAGATCTGACATTTCAGGAAAATGGAAAGTGTTTAAAGATCTACAGTGAGAAATTGGAGATGAGCTCATTGGGTAACAGTAAACATAGGGCAATTTTGAACACTCAGTGGAAATTGGAGACCACTGAAGAAATTTATCTTCTGTTATGTAATATATTTTTCTCAGTGGAATTGAGTAGCTTAAATATACTCATGGAATAAATGGCTATGTTTTTTCTAGATTGTTTAGATGAGTGTGACAACAGGATAACAAAGCTGAGGAATTTAGGCTACTGGGAAAAAAAGGCAGTTTAAAAGTGTTCTGTGCATCTTGGTGTGGTGGCTCATGCCTGTAAACCCAGCACTTTGTGGGGCTGAGGAGAGAAGATCACTTGAACCCAGCAGTTCGAGACCAGCTGGGCAACACGGAGAAATCGTGTCTCTATAAAAATATTAGCCAGGCATGGTAACACACTTGCATTCCCAGCTATTTGGGAGGCTGAGGCAGGATGATTGATTGAGCCCAGGAGTTTGAGGCTGCAGTGAGCTATGATCATGCCACCACTGCACTCCAACCTAGGTGACAAAGAGACACCCTGTTTCTTAAAAGAAAAAAAATGGTCTGTGGAATATGGATTTAGAATAGAGGTAAGTGACATTAGAAAATAGAGGAGGCATAGGGAAGAGAAAAAAGTCTGGTGGACAGAAATTTCATTGTTTGAAAAAAAAAAACAACTGTAGTGGGATAAACCAAATAGATAAGTAAGAGGACAGAATTTGTAGTTGTGCAGTAGAATGACTTACTGAAGAGTGGGGGAATAGTGGAATAGTGGAATAGTGGAGGAAAATTTTGCAGAAGACAAAGAAGTTAAGCCTTTAACTAGCTGTCCATGTGTACATGTAATTGTCATGGTATCAAATAAAAAATTGGAGTGGAAAACATGATGACACAGGTACTAATGACTTAAATGAGTGAGGAAGTAACCAGGCAAGTAGGCAGTGACAGTAATGAAGTGACAAAGGAATTTATAAAGCCATATGGTGTGAACTAAATAGGAGAGGGATTTATTATTTTTTTTACAAGAGAGGGTATAATAGGAAATAAATAGAATGTAGCGTATACCTATTTATTAGTGGCTATGTGATGTGATGTGATGTTATGTTGTGTTATGTTATGTTATGTTATGTTATGTTATGTTATGTTATGTTATGTTATATTATGAGTTTGAGTCTTCTGTGAACCAGATGCCAAGATGGAATTAGAGGTGCCAAGATTTATTGGGAACTATCTATGGGGGATAAAGAAGAAGGGGAGGAAGCAGAAGTAGGCAAAGAATGCCTTCAGACAGCAATTCAGCCCTGACATGTGTGAAAGGAGATAAGGAAGGAAGGGATATTTGGTAGGAAACTCATGACTACGTGGGCATTCTGCAAAATCCTCAGCCAGACCAATGTGGAGTCCCCAGGCAAATGTTTCTCCTTGGAAAAATCCCACATCAGGCAGGCATGGCCCAGATTTATAGGCCTCACCATATTTAGTCATTGGCTGTGAGCAGAGCATAGGATGTGTGGCTTTGGAGTAAAAGCCATTGTGGACCCCGAGGTGCTGGAGGCTGTCGGCCAACTCTGCTTCCACGGAGGATTTTCTGGAAGGGAGATTTTAGTGGAAGACTTCTAAAACCTGCGTGCTTCATCTTCTCAGGCATCCCACTTCTTCCACACAATCCTCTAAGCCTTTTTTCACCGCACTTATTTTATTTGGTTTGTTTTGCTTTCTTTCCTAGAAATACTCTATTTAGAAAATGACACCTACTAAATAAAGCTCCTCGAGAAACTTTCCTGGAGGTGGACTATATGACAAACATACTTGAAATGGACTGAACAAAGTTATTCTTGTGAGTTAGTTGCAGCAATCCATATGCTTACTTGTAGAAGAAAAAAAGTGGTTTAAATTATAATCTGGATGTAAAAAATCTTAAAATCATGATGGTTACATTCCTGCCTGATAGGAGGTTTTTTTCTGAGCCCCACATATTTCTATAGTCAGAGACTAAGTCCATAAGCCTAGCTTCCAGGTGGCTTCTGATCTTCATGCAGAGTATGGCTTGGATATCAGTGTGTTATGGATCAAATTTGATGGGTTAAAAGTCTGTATATCACAGGTGTTTCAAGATTAAAGGCAGGGGAGTGGTCTCTTCATCAGGGAACTGACAGTTGTTATATGCACTTAATTATACATTTCTATATGTAATTATAAAGAGTTTTAAGAATAGTATATGCACATCTCTGCCGTGGATGATCTGGAACTTTAAAAATGGCATTTGTTATGAAATGACTAAATATAGTAATATAATTGCTATTGAGTTGTCCTTTTCTTGACTGTCAGGCAGTAACCTCATCATATCATTTAATTCTGACTGGCAGCTGTTTGGTACTATTCATCTTACTTTTTTCTCCTTGAACATTACTCACTTTGTAATCATTGTATCTTTAATATCTTGTGTCATACATTTGAAGCAATCTGGCAGTTTCTGACAGAAAGAAGTTAGAATATAAAAGCCAACTTCCCTGTATTTTTTTCTGGTAGAATTGCTGATATACCTACAACCATAGAAATATTATGAAAAAGTAGTTGAATTAAACAATGTCAGTGGGTTATAAATAATAATTGGCTCACTTTTATAAAAGCTATGTATATAATATTTAGAATTATTTGCTAATGATCAGTTTTCTATTCAATAGAAAAGCTGTATTTATTTACTAACAATAAATAAATGACAATTATTTTTCAGCATAAGCTGCTGTCTTTAAATCTCCCCTCTCCCCCAGTTTCTAATACTACTTAATGGCAGACAAATGGATATATTTCTCAACTGCTATTTTATTCCTATCTCCATATGTTATCCTAATCATGAGCCACAATACCCCACTTTCCATGGTCAGTTTTGGATAACATATCTTATTTTCAACCAATTAGTATATCCAGTTATCATATAAACAGTTTTTTGCATAGTAAAAAACAAACAGGAACAAGCCAGTTTTATGCTCCCAAATTCAGTTAATATGATAGCAAACAAAGGGTAAGAGAAAGCAAGAAAGTTTTAGGACTGAAAGATTGTTGGAAAAATAGGAAGTAGTAGTCAGAGAGTGGACTACAGGAAACTATTATGGAAGAGTTGCAGTTTTTAGTAATGGCAATGCTCAGGTTATGACCTGATAACATGAGATTCTAAAGCATGTTAGAGTTTAGAGATGAACAGAGGAAAATGGTGTGAAAAGGGCAATGATAGAAAAAGAGAGTCAATATCCCATGATATTGAAACAAATAGCTACCGCTGCAAAGGATGGTGGAGTAAGCACCACCTTCAGGACTTATCTGTCAAAGGTGGAAGGTGAATAGAATGTTCACAGAAGAGACTGAGCATGAAAGGACATTTGCTGAATGCCAGAGAGCACCCTGGAAAACTTGTGAGTGTTGGAGTATAAGCAGAGGTGGGTAAGAAGAAATGGCTCCCTCTTAATCCCTCTTGATGGTGGTGAGGTTGTCCAGGGTTCACTTTGGATTGCTGTGGGAGGAATATGCAAGAGCTCTAACTTGGTAGGTAAAGTCTATTGGTGAAGCTAGTTCTAGCATGCACACCCCCTTCACCTTGGTGATAGAGGGACACGAAAAAGTGTAATTTGTCTAAGTTAGACATTTTCTATATGTTAAGCCCATAAATATTTTACCTTCTCTTTATTCACCATCAAATATTCATTGAGTTGCTGCTCAGCATCAGGTGCAGCAGCAAGCGCTTAGTCTCTGTCCTCCTGCTGCAGCAGAGAGTACGGTATGGGAAAGAGACAGAGCCAGTTATTTCACAAGCAAGAACCAATTAAAGCTGTGGCGATTTATGTGGTGGAGAAGTGCATTTGGCAGGAAAGTATGTAACTGGAGGCATAGATTTGCTTCAGTTGTCAGAGGGGCTTCTTTGAAGGAGTGACATTTAACATTTTTTCGAAAGGATGCTGGTGAGTGGGTGAGGAAACATGTCAGACAGAAGGAAATGAATGGATAAGGATCTGAGGCCTGCATTCTACATAGTGCTCTTCCACTCCCCGTTATATCCCATACCCTCCCAAAACACAGAGCTTCTGAGGCTGTTCAAAGAGCAAATACTTTTGGAAACCTTTAAAGATAATTTGAAAAGTACAAATGATTCTTTCCAGTGGGATGAAGGAAGAATGTTTTACCATTTTACTTATCCAACTGCTTTTCTTGAGTCTGAGAGAAGAGGGAGAGCTCTTTTTTGAGGGAAGTAATATTTTAGAGATCTATCAGTAGAATTGGAGTTTCTTAGATTTATAAAGTATTTTTTGTTAGTGTCAGAAGAATTTGAAAAGCAGGGGAGGAATATAAGAGCAGTATTATGGCTAACTTAAGACTTTTTACAACCTTTGCTCTTATCTCTATAATAAATTGTACAACCAACAATCTTTAAACTATTAGTAAGTCAGTAGTATTTCCTATTTCATTAGTATATGCTACCAAACTATGCACATTTCTTTGGTCAGAACTTTTTAAGGATATGATGTGTATACTTGTATAATATTAATATTAATATTGTATAATATGCCTCATTTGGATTTCTAAATATCTAATAAGATCTTTTCAAGTTTCTAATACAGCTTAATCATGGTTTTATGAAACAGTTATAATGCCACGTGGAGTCATTTAAAAGATTTGTGTTAGTTATAAGAAAATAAACAGAGCATATAGTAAATAATAAAAATTACAGTTCTTAAAAGTATAAACACTGAAGTAACAAATTAACCATTACCCTCCCATTTTTTCCTTTTTTTTTTTTTTTTTTTAGAACAGGCAACTTAGATTAGTTTCTGATCAGTCAACTATCTTTTTCTATCTTTTTGTTTTCTTGGATCCCTACTTGGGGAGCTTTTTATAAGGCTTATTCCCAGGCAACAGAATTCCACTTAATCTGTTATGTGAAACAGTGATCCAAGTTCCATTTTGCCACCTTGCCTGGAACACATGTGTTCCATTAACCACATTAGCTGAATTCCCAGCCATGCCTGCCCAGAAGCAGACCCAAGCAGGTTGATGACATCATCCCACTCACTCCTTCTATTTTGTTTCAAGTTTATAAATATATTTATCTTTTTTGGGCATGAAGGACTTAAATTTTTCTCTTTGTATAATACTATTTTAACAAAAATATTCTGATATGCTTCTTAGTTTATGAATTGATCTAAATGAAATCAATCATGATATAAGGCAGTTTTACATTTTAGATGCCTGGGATAAACCAGCTGAGATCCTTCACTTGGAGGTACAGGGATGTGGCAATTTAAAAGGTAATACAGTGCATTGATTGTATCATCTTCATCATTCAGCCCAAAGATCAACTGAGCATCCTCACTATCCAGAGTCTACTAAACACTAATAGTCAAGTTAAAGAGATAAATTATCTTTTAATTCAAAGATTTTACAATTTAGTAAAGGTTTCAGCTATGTAATACAGTGGTATTAGGAAAAAAGAAAGTTAGTACAACGATGACGCACTTTTTCTAGGAATTCAAAAAATGATGGTTAAATACAAAATGGGAAATCAAGAAAGGAGGGAGATGGGGACAGAATTACAGAGCATCTATTATTTGAACAAGGCCTTGCATGAGAGAAAAGTTTTTAAGGGAAGAAAAAATGGAAAAGAAAGTGCTTTCTCTTCCTCTGAGATAAAATGGGCAAAGGAGAAGAAAGTGGAGGTAAAAAAAAAAAGTATATTTCAAGTTGAAGATGAGAAATCTTCATCTTGGATGGCCTTGATTTTCTTAGTTGAGCAAATGAAAGATAGAAGTGCATGGTTAGGCAAAATGAGAAAGAAAATCAAAGGTAGAATAATTAGATGGATGCATAGCTGGTTAGATAGATGGGAGGAAAAATATAGAAAATATAAAAAACAAACACTTTTTGAATAATTAGTCCCTGCCAGGCACTATATTTTCACATTCGCTATTTCAAGCCAAATATGAAGAACACAGTGATACTAGAATCTTACAATTTGTGGTGGAGCTAGGGAAATCCACTTATATCAATTTGTCATCAAACTTCAGCAAATAGAATTGGTGGGTGGTCTTTTTAATCCTTAACTTTTGTGGTTGCAGATATCTTGAGTATAGTCTTTTCCTTTTAGAAGGCAAATACTGTAATTTTCATGTCTGTCTCCCATGTCTTTCTCTAATTACTTCATTACCTGAATGGTCTCTTCAGAAATATAATTTTCTGGTAAAAATAAAATTATATGGAGTTAAGTGACAACTCTGTGCTTTTTGTATATGCAGCCACTCTATCATGCAGATATGGTAGTTAAGTTGCTCAGTTTTAATTTGGGGCAATAGACTGAGCAGCCATTTAAGAAGCTGAAGAGTAGCTTCTCTTTTTCGGTTTTGTGTGAATCGTGGGTGTAATTTAAAAGGCAAAAATGGAGAAAGCCTTTCTGATCCTGGATAGTGAAGCTTACAGGAATAAGAAGAGAAAAATTGAATTTAAAAACAACAACAACAAAACATCTGTTTCCTCAGAATTAGCTGCTACTACCCCCTTCTTCTTTTTTTTTTTTTTTTTTTAATGTGTACGAGAATCCAGAATTTCTTCAGTGCCACAACTGAAACAAAAGGTGTCTGGATTAGACATAAGTGTAGACTACAGCAAAATGCTTCAAAAGATCCAAGTGGCACCACTTACATAAGCCCTCAGGTACCCATTACCTTACAGGTTGAATGGCTTCTCATTGCAGCATGTAAGAACTTAGAGACAGCATGGGAGCCAAACATGGTTTGGCTCCTCTCTTTACTTTCACAAAGGTAAATCAGCTTCTTTCTATACTCTGATTCTATATTTGGAAAAAGGAGGAACAGGGAAGTTCCCTTAGAGGGCAAAAACATGCCTAAAAGATGGAATCCATATATTCATTTTTCCTAATTTTCACCTGCTATGAATGAAGTAATGTCTTTATTTTAGCAAAATTATCCATTTGGACAATAAATGGCCACCTTATTATCAATGAGCTTGAACTTTCAATTGATTTAATATGTACAGTAAACTGACAGTTTTAAATTGGAAGATAATAAACTTGGCAAGTCTACTCAGCAATTTGCCTTTGGTTGGTTTTCTATCCCTACTCCCAAATTCCCTACACATGCCCCATTATCATTGGAAATAAAAATTTCCAGAGCAAAATGAAGTTAGTTAGAGAAAATGATGGTTGTTTTTGCATGTTAGTTTAAGCATTTAATCTTAATTCTGCCATACCAATCTTGAGTAGACAGGTCTGTGTGTAATACAAGCGGAGTATTGCCACAATGTCTCTAATCACCGGTTTTTTATTCACATTGGTGAATGTCATCAACTTTTAGATCATCCACCAAAAATCCTTAGTGTAACTGCAAACCTAGAGTTTTTCTCTATTTTACAAACACACTAATACATGTCCTCATGTTTTATTGAATTTCTAATGTTAAATGACCCATTGGCATATATTATTATCTGGGATAGAAAATATATAACTCAATGATAAAAATATTTTTTAATGGCAGATTTACTTGGTATTCCTCTTACATTTCATACAAGGTATGCACAAAACAGAAATTTTAACTTTTCTCACCTGAAATATCTACAATTTCTTATCAATCTCAAAGAAAATACATTATGTTTGAATAGGGTTGTCCTAGGAATGTACAGAAACCATGTATTTCTAATCCCTTAAACTAGGTTTGTTGACTTTTTGGAAACCTTAGACTTCCAATACTTAAAATTCATACACTGGTCTTTACTTTTAGAAAAAAAAATTTGAGAATCACCATATATATATTTTTGAAAATTTTGGAAATATGTTTGCTTATAGCAAGGTAGGAAAATAGATTGCTTATAGCATAAACATCGTTGCCATTTATTTTGAAGAAAAAAAGCAAATTAAGTAATTTCACAGACAGAACAAAGCCAGGCTTTCAAAAAAACTTATGTGCTCTACATATACTACAGCTACATGAAAGTAACTTGTAATAAGTTTTAATATTCACATGTCAAATGGATAAAATAATTAAAAATTCTCAAAATATTAAATTATTAATTTATGAATTACCTTATAAGTGCTTATTTAATGGGAAAAGACCAGCACTTTGAACCTAGAGCTTTGGCCCATGTTCAATTTAAATGATAACCTGTGATTCTAAACTAGAGGGTTTAACATCCCCAGTAGAAAGGTCAATGGGAAATGTAGGAAATGAGATTTTTTTTCAGTCACCCTAAGGAATTCTTAACTACCTTGCTTGGGTATAAGATAAGTGTCTGACAAGGAAAGAATTGTCCCCTCAAAAAATCCATCTTTATTAGCATCCCCGTTGACTGGAACTTAATTAAATTTATTTATACTTGCTGGACACAACTGAACATCTAAGATTCCTTCCAGCTCTGAAATACTCCTCAACAGTTACTTAGGAAGAATTAAACTGATGCAGTTACTCTAGTAGAATCAGATATACTTGTGGTTTATATGTGCAGGAATACACAGTAAAACACACACACACACACACACACACACACACACACACACACACCCTTCAACTTTAACAGCATCTTTTCTGTAAAGGAAGTCAGTAAAAGGCTGCTCTATTTCAGAATCAATCCAAAGAGAGTTATGCAAGTAAAAATGGTCTTTTCATAACATTTTTTCAGGAAGATGATCCCTATATCAGACCCCAATAATGAAATTAAACTACATTTTAGTACAGCAATTACAAAACATCTTTTTTCTTTATAGAAGCCATGCATGCTTTTTAAAATAAAATAGTAATACATAGATAGCCAATATATACAGTGAATGTAAGTTGAGTTCTTCAATGCCCCATGATCTGCTCCTTCTTCACATCTTATCTTCCTCTCTGGTGGAACCCCAGAGACTTCTTTGTTAAACCCAAGGCTTCACATAACACAGTGGAAAACTTATTGCTATAAATTAGACATAACTAACCTCGGTTAATAGAGAATAAGCAATTGAAGTAGATTGTGCCAGTCCTGGACGATCAGTAGTGGTAGAATTGAAGTAAATTTAAAACTTCATACCATTCCCTCAAGGATTAAAATTCAATGAAAAAAAAGTAGGCCAAAGAAAACACTTCTATAAATTATATTTTGTCCTTGAGGGGTATTTTTGTATTGTATTCTAGGCTACATGCTGTTACATCATTAAAGGAAACTTTGTTTCTTCTTTCTAACTAGAACATTTATCCCAGAAGCCAGCAAGCACCTCAATATTAGGTCTTATAATATGATAAAGTTTCACCTCCTTTTATCAATGTAGAGAAGTAGTTTCTTATCTTCCCTGGTGACATTCTGGCTTTTGGCATCCTTCTTGAATATAGGGTATAAAGTCTCCTTTTGATTTGAAGAACTTGTGCCTTCTGATATATCCCTGCAAGTTTGGGACCATGTTTGGTATGCATTGTGTGTAAGCTTTGCTTAGTGAAGCACAGTTTGTCCATAAACTAGGCTCATCCTTACCAGACAAACTCTGGGATTATAAATACACATAATACTCTTAGCCCTTAGTAATAGAGGTCAAAAGATAATCACTGGGTGGGATAAAATGTGAAGGTATAATCCAGAATAGTCTTAAAAGAAGGTTCTTAGAATAGTTGCAGATAATATACATTGTAGTAGAAGGGTGTGGAAAATAAAATTAAGAAAGAAAGTAATAATAAAATAGAGAAAATGGTGAATGGAAGTCAATGATAAGGTAAACATATCTGGAAATTAATTCATGTCAAATTTTGTGTATATATAATATTTTCCCCTCATTACAAAATTATGCCATATACCTTTCTAAAAAGAGAAAATAATATAGTGTAATATATTGTAAAACTCATTGCATATTTTGTCCTGATGCTATTAAAAAAGTATTTCCCATCTAAAGTTTATGCCACATGCATTTTATACTATGAGAAACTGCATTTGAATATAAATTTATGCACTTTTATCTCAATGTCTGGATTTCAACCTCTTGCAAATTAGCAATTAAATTGAACTAGATGCACTCATGATGTGATTTAAATGCCATTTGACTCTTTCAGAGCACTCATAAATATGATTTTATTTTCATGGATTATAATGATAAATCCCCCAAATGTAGACTTATTTTTTATTTCTTCAAGTAACAAAGGAATATAGAATTTAGAATTATGAATAATGGAGATTTATTCTTAAAGTATTCTTTTAATTTTACATTCATTATATTTTGTGTGAGAGAGTTATACTTCACACTCAGAAAAAGTGATATAGCTACTAGTTAATGTGGTAGTGTGATTTTACTAGTTACTTTACCTGAGCTAGCCAAACATTACTCAGTTTTCATATTTTCTTCTGCATAGTTTGAACGTGACAGCTCTCTTTTTTAATTGCATTAGCTCTGACAGTCATAAGGAGATGAAAGCATTTTAAATGATACCATAATGAAAAATACAGAGGTTTGTTTGCTTTCTCTATTAGGTATGGTTGAGCATAAAAACTCATATTTTGAGTTTTGTTTTGATGCATTGGTACTTCACTTCCTTGCATGAACTGACGGAACTGTGGAAGAATATTATGTCTACACCTGATTACGATTATCGCACCAGACAATTAGTAAAGCTTCATTCTATTACAGTTCATGCCTGAAACAGTCCCCAGCACTCACTGGTTGACTAAGTGAACCTTTCAAAAACAGAAGTTCATTACAAAGATGAAAAACATTTAAAAGCTAATCTTAGTTTTAAAACTGGCCGGGGACTGTGGGTCATGTCTGTAATCCCACTACTTTGAGAGGCAAAGCCAGGAGGATTGCTTGAGGCTAGGTGTTCAAGATCAGCCTTGACAAAACAGTGAGACCCCAGCTATATTAAAAACTAAAATAAAATTAGCTGAGTCTGGTGGCACGCAACTGTAGACTTAGCTACTTAGGAGGCTAAGGCAGGAGGATTGCTTGGGCCCAGGAGTTCAAATTTGCAATGAGCTATGATCATATGATCCAGCCACGGCACTTCAGCCTGGGTGACAGAGAAAGGCATTGTCTCTGAAATAAATAAATAAAAATAAAAAAGAACCTTAGTCTACATATCCCTACAAGAGATGAATATTATCATTCCCTTTATACTAATTTTTGGGAACAAT
This sequence comes from Pan paniscus, assembly GCF_029289425.2. NCBI lineage: Eukaryota > Metazoa > Chordata > Mammalia > Primates > Hominidae > Pan > Pan paniscus. The sequence goes on from NC_073254.2 coordinate 122,026,377, forward strand.
TTTTTGTGTGGAAGGCATTGGTGAAAAAACACTTGTGGCTACATTTTACATTGGTTCTTTAGAATCATAGCAAATAAATTCTAATAGTATGCAAACAAAACGAAAACAAAGAAGTAGTAATCCGTTATTAATCGCATAGTTTTGCTTTAGTAATTTCTATCATGTTTTATTTGCAAGCATAATGCAGTTATATCTTTGATCATTTTTAATAGTAAGTTTGCTTTCTGTAAAAGTAATGAAAATTTAACTGCCTTTTCAATTCTTATTAGGTGTGTGGTATTTAATTTAAACATATAGGATTAATTAATATATGCTAAGCCTATTAATGACATCCTATTAAACACTATTAACTTCCTGTATTACAATTAATTAGATGTATACTAATTATTAAGACAATAATATATAAGTATGTATAGTTATATTTAATTATATTAATCAATTTATGGACATTTAAATTTATGAATGTATATTTTAATATCTTCATTTTTTAAACTAGTAATTATAGATTTGTAACATTTGTAATATGTATAGGTAATCAACATAAATACAATTTCTATAACTTTTTTCTGTTTCTAACAGATTTAATTTTTTTCATTTGATTTACATTCATTTTTCTGAAATAGTAGCATTAATTTCTCTTTTTTCCTGAACTTAGACTCCTCAATACCCCTGTTTATAGATTCCAAGTCCATAACGTGTTACCTTGGAAACTATTTAAAGAGCATCGTCTCTTTACTATTTGTTTTTATCGGATCATAAAACTGCCTTTTTTCTCCTTCAGCTACTGCTTCAAATAACTCAGTACTGTGAGAACTGATAAGCTCAGGGCTTATGCCAGTATTATAGTATGTGTGTGTGTGTGTGTGTGTGTGTGCACATGCAAGAGCATTCTCATGAGTATGTGTAGATATATGTGTGTTTATGTTTTGTGAATGACTACTAAAAATTAATCATTATGTCTTATACATTTCCTCACACCATTATGATTTTGGGGGACTACCTGTGTGTTGAAAAACTGGTTTTTGAAATGACTTCTTGTATGAATAGTCTAATATCTGAATCTGTAGTATGTAGTATTTTACCAGTACAAGATATATAGCATTGTAATACTTTATCTCAGGCAGTCTGAGGTTATTTTTAGCTCTAATTTTCTCTATAAAAGGCAGCACAATACAGTGACAAAGAATATTAGCTCTGGGGCTGCACTGCCTAAATTGAATTCTGGTTCACCACATACTAGTTGTTTGACCTTGGACAAGCTACTTAATGCTCTGTGACTTATCTGTAAAATGGGGTTAATAAAAGTGCTTGCCTCATAGGCTTATCAGTCAATTCTTGTAAGTACCTAGAATACGTGGTTAATGGATGCCAGGGGTCTAACCAACTGGCTTGAAAAAGATTGATCTCAAACTTTAATTAATGCCTGTGGATATACACTGCTGATGATCTAAAGAGAAATTTAATTTACATCAATAAATTCACAGTCTGGGTGTTAACTGTGAATAAAATCAAATAGTTAACTGCATAAATACTATAGATTTCAAGATTTATTTTTCAGTCCAAATTTTGAAGTCAAAGTATAATGAATTTATACCAGACCCTCAGGAGGTTATTAGCATAGTGTCTGGCATATGATAAAGTCTCAATAAAGAGTGAAATTAATAATCATTGTGTGATTGAGACTCACTAGCATTAGTAATTAGGATGATAATATCACATGGAAGAAAACTATCAGAATCCATACTTGTTATTTTTGTCAATCTTGTTCTATTATGAATCAGTAAGAGCAACTTATGGAATGACCATTCATGCTTTAGCATGTGCATCTTAACATCTATAGAATCTTTCCATGATATGTTTTGTTGTAAATAAATATTTATTGATGTAATTTATTATTTACTTGTAATAAGGCATTTAGTATGCATATTTACTATTGAAATGAAGCAACATTAGGGTTTTAAAATGTTCCTTTATACCAGACCCTCAGGAGGTTATTAATTATTTTTGGATATCCTTGCAAATAGTCCACTTCACAGTAATTCACACTGGTTTTGATATTTTAAGATTCTTACTGTACGAAAGATATTTATTAATTAAGTTAGAGTCTTTGAGTATCTCATCTGCATTATGGATTGAGATATGCTTGCCCGGATAAAGCATTAGATTTTTAAATTCTTCATGTCACTTAGGACATTTTTACTTGATATCACTTTTTAAGGTGAATTCATTTGTAGGAAAAAAAGCAAATGAAAAGCAGAAAAATTAGTTAGTTAATTAGCTTGGGATTAGCCATAGATTTTGTCCATATGAGAAAATTCAGTGACCTTAAGTAATGATTTATTTTATAAGAACTCACAGACCTTTATTTATTACTATGTTACATTGTAAAAATGCTTCACCTGAGCCTTGGTTTCTTCAATACACCATGGAGCTAAAAAGTTTTATTTTGCAGGATTCTGTATATATTGCAGTTTTATTATAAAGCACACTTAAAGAAGGCTAATAAACTCCTCATTGATATGCAATAAATATTAGTTTCTCTATTTCCTTTGTGGAAACCATGAAATTATATATATATATATAATTTTTGAACACTTTTATCAAATTAATTTTTTAAAGCACTCATTTACTAAATATGACTACAGTGGAAAGAAGGACTTAATAGAAATTTAGATTATGCTTCATCAATCATTAGAGGAAATGTGAGATTGGATCAAAGAAACAAGTCATCTTCCAAGAATAGTTGCTCTGAAACTGTCACTTTTTATTTCAGTGTGAATATTACATTGAGTAATTGCAGTATATTTTGTTCTGTGTGGCCCCTAACATTTGCATTCCCTCTTATTGGGAGGAAAGATTTATTGCTGCCACCCTAATAGTACAGTGAGTCTTTATCCAGTGAGTGTTCACTGTACACCAGGCACTGTGTTAGCCACTTTACAGGCATTTTTTTCTTATAATTCTTACAACCAACTTGCAATGTGAGCATTCCTATTATCCACATTCACATTTAAGCATAAAGAAGTTAAGGTTTATGGGATGTAAAGACTTGCCCAAAGTCATACAGATTTAAAATGCCAGACCCAGTATTTGAACTCAGGCCTTATTTCAGAGCCTCTAGTCCATGCCTCTATATACTATATCTCTGTTCATTTTCTCACTCCAATTTCCACTTAATATTTTGTTCTTTGAAACTAATGAATGAACTTCATCACTTGTAACTGCACACTTTGAAGCCTTAATATCTCTGGGGCAGGAAATGAAAACTTAGCATGAGAGAGACAGAACATGCTATGAAAATGTAAGTCTGTGTGTCATGTCAGGCAACTTCATGAGCAGCAATTCCTTCAAAATTCTTATTCTAATTTCATTAAGGGAAGTGAAAGGGAGGATTTTGAGGGTGCTTCTAGTTTTCAGCTGGTGCCTTAGTGTCTTGTTTTGGAAATCACTTTCTTATGTCTAAGGAAGTAAATAATGAAAAATTACAATGGACATAAATAATAAGTTAATAGGATCATTGTGGGGATACTTATTTCATTGTCATTAATTTCTTAATTTTTTTGACCTTCCTTAGAGACTATGTCATAAAAAGGAACATTTTAAAACCCTAATGTTGCTTTATTTCAATAGTAAAGGTGCATACTAAATGCCTTATTACAAGTAAATAAAAATTACATCAATAAATATTTATTTACCACAAAAGATATCATGGAAAGATTCTATAGATGTAAGATGCACATGCTAAAGCATGAATGGTCATTCCATAAGCTGCTCTTACTGATTCATAGTAGAACAAGCTGGACAAAAATAACAAGTATGGATTCTGATAGTTTTCCTCCATGTGATACTATCATCCCAGTTTCTAATGCTAGTGAGTCTCAATCACACAATGATTATTTATTTCACTCTTTATTGAGACTTTATCGTATGCCAGACACTATGATAAATAGCTTACACATAAATTATTTTTTTCAGCTCTTCATTCCCATTTCAGAAGTGAGGAAATTTAAGCTTGAAGAAGTTTAGTAACTTGTTCAGTGACAGGCAAGTAATAGTATGAAGTTGGAATGTCTGACTCCGAAGCCTAGTATCTTATTTGCTATGTTTTTTTTTTTTTTTTACAATTTGTTGCATATTTTCTTTTGTTTTGTAAATAATAATATTGAAAAATATGAAACACAAATAGAAGTGTTTGTTGTATAGCTTTTTATAAGACTAGGTTTTTATGTTAGCAAAGTAAATATAATATTAAAAAGAAAATATTTTACACCTTTAATGTACCAATGGAAAATTCTTTCAAAAAATTCAGAAAATTATAGCCAATTGCCCCCTAATTATCTGTGGTGTTTAATTCAATACCTAACCTATTATCTGTGAAATAGAAAAAACAAAAATACTTTCATTTTCATAATTAGACTTTAGTACTCAGTAGTAAGAAAAAAGAAAATATTGCATATATGATTCTGTCGTTGTTGGCAGTAGCATGCAAATTTCTGCATACCTTGTTTATAACTGACATTAAAAGTTCTATGTTTTCCTCTTGCTTCTTTAGCAACCATATCAACATGCTTTTGGGGAATAAGAAATGCCAAGTTATATCATGTATGACAGAGTTTTCCTGGAAATATTTGTACATGTGAAGCATACTATATATGTCATGGGGAAAAAGAGGATATATGTAAATGTATAGCTTTACATTTCTGATACTGAGCTTGGAAAAATGGTAGAATTTTTCAGGGATGCCATTTAGTGTTGGATTGCTGCACAGTGTATTTGCATTATTTGCAATAACTGAAGTATTTAGTATTTGTGCAGGCATCCTTGTATTTAATATTGTTAATATTTATGTTAATTAAGAGAGAACTATAAAGAAGCAGATCAGTCAGTTGCAGAAATCATCTATAAACAGCTTTTCTACAAAGGTTCAGGATGTTGCTCCCAAGGAAAGACACCGTTACATGACCTCTGATTAATCTCTTCCCTCTTATTTGATTTCTTTGAATAAATAGATTGCTCTACGTTCTCAAAGTAAAAAGGGTGATATATTCTAATATTGCTGTACCATTTTAAATTGCATAGATAAAAGCCTATTTAGTGGGGCATAAGATCACCATAAGCCTCTTGTCAGTTTTCAGCAAATTCATACATATCAAAAGGGACTCAAAGAAAAATAACAAAGAGCAAAAATAATGAGCCCGTCAAAGCAAATGCTTAATGCAGCTCCACTTTGGTATTAATCAGACTGTATGTGGGTGAGGGTCAAACCAACCGAGGTCAATAGAGAGGATTTTGGTAAAGACGAAAAAAGAACTAAGCTAGTGATTTCAGACAGATTGAATTTTTTTTTAAGTGAAATAGGAAGGTCACAAAATCAGATTCAGTTTGCAGAAGCACAGTGGGCAAGTTTTAATGACTTCTCAGTAGAGCTTTTTAAGAGAGGCACTTGAGTTTGAACTATCTAAACTAAACTTTTAAAAAATCAACAGGAAAAGGGAAGGAATATTTGTAAAGATTAAATAAACTTATAAAACTTGCTTTTATTGAAGAATTTCACTACTTTGGAAGATTAAAGTAGCTTCTTTAAAAAGGAGATTTTAAATGTGTGCAGATTTTATTTAACACATAATTTAGATATTGCTTTATGTCACAGAAGAGCAGTATGTGCATATGTGTGCATATATAGTTGTAAAGATGTCTTTATAAGATACTTTCCATAATTAAATATAGGTGATTTGAATATTTATAAGACTTTAAAAATGTTTCTGTAAATTGTGTATTCTGAGCTTGCTAAATCCCTCTTTGACAAATCCTGAATGGGAGAGAGGCAATAACATTCTTTTCCTCTATCAAACCATTCTTACTCTACATATTCTTCTTCTGCTTTCTAGCAGAAGAAGAAAAAAAAAGAATGAGGAGGAATAAGAAGAGGAGGAGGAAGGAAAGAAGAACAGAAACACAAAATCTTACTGTGTCATTACATGACCTATGATTAATCTCTTCCATCTTATTTACATTTTGGATAAATAGGTGACTCTATTTTCTCAAAGTAAAAAGGAAGATATATTTACTTACTTGCCAATTATCTTATTGAAGTGTTAAAGTTTTATTTTTCTCTGGATTATTTTAAGATATACTTACTATTACTTAATTCATTTTATTGAAAGTTGACATGGTAAACTATATTTCCAGGACTATAGAAGATTCAAAGATGATAAAATATGTATGGCCTTTTCTTCACAGGCTTTAAAATCTAATGACAATTTCATAAGCAACCATAAATTTGAACATTTTTGGTATCTGTAACAATATAGTACTTTATGTAAATGGTTATAGCAAGAATAATGCCATAGTTCTATGAGGAAAGAAATTTTAAAATTCCTGATTCTTCTCCTTTAGAAATATGTACATATTTATCTATCTATGCACAGATACTATTTCTTGAAATATAGTTAAATCTATTATACTTCCATCATATTAGGCTATATATGCATGCTTCTATATATATATATTAATATATATGTTAACATACAGAATAAAAATAAATATATATGTTCTACTAGCAAATAATGTATTTGCTCTATTATTTAATATAAATATAATAGGTACATTGATATATATTATACACACATATATTAATATACATTGTATACAAATATGAATATATACATTATAAACAAATGTATATATCTATATATACATTACATACAATGTATATACATACATATATACATTACATACAATGTATATACATACATATATACAAATGTGTATATAAATATATACATTATATACAGATATATACATTAATATACATTATATACAAATACATACATTATAAATGAATGTATAAATATATACATTCTACTGGCAAATATTACATTCTGTCCATTCATAATGCCACCCATTACTTCACTCAAGCATCCTAGATTATTGTATAATTGGACTTTATGCCAATAGTCATTCCTAATCTCTCCATGATATGAAGTTCAACATCTGCTTTTTTAGGTTCCAAATGATAGGACCTTTAACTACATTTCTAGCCTCATTTTATCTTCCTGTGTATTTTTAGTACATAATGTTATACATAGCAGTGTTCATTAAATGAAATAATTCATAACAAATGAAATGATAAATCTTTTTCATGCATATGTATGGTTTTCAAGCAATAATAGTGAATAATTTGTTTTTCTCTTGCTCCTAAATTATAAAAATTATGGTAGAAATGAACTAGCATTTTAAATACTTTTTTTAGATCACAAAAATGACTGAATTCTTATTAAATTATGTGATTTTTAAACTCACAATAATCTTGGAAATTAGACACAGCAAGAGTTAGTATTCTGACTTATAAAGGGGAAATTTTGTCTAAGATAGATAAAGGGGTTTGTGCAGGATTTCTCCCCTAGAAAATGATGAACTAGCACTGGAATTTAGGATTCCTGACCATCTGTGCTTTGTCTTTTTCCATTAGAGCTAGGATGAACATATGCCCCATTTTTTCCAGAAAATTTCACTTAATACATAGCATCTTGAATTGATAATTAATTGTGCCCTGTTTCACTCTCCTGTCCTGGTTTAAACAATAAATTATAGGGCAACCATAACTATAGCTCACAGTAAGAAATAAGAGAAAAATAGAAATAGGCTATACCCAGGATAAGTAATTTTGATATCAAGGTTGATCAGATCATATTAACTTGTTACCATCAAAATATGTCATTTTAATGATTCACAAGTTGGAAAACTTACCTTGTGAATATTGATCACTACTGAGATATAGATTCTTATTATTTTATCTTATTATTTGAAAACTACTAAATTATCTATGAATGTTTCTGAATGTTGTCTACACAAATTTAAGACACTACACTATGTGAAAATGAACCCATGGTAGTTCCAAACTACTCAGGTTTGACATGCCAGCCATCACATGAGATGAGAACAGAGAGTAACTTGCTTGATGGAAACTGAGTCAGATTGGGTGCTTAATCAGCCACTGATTAATCAGAATGCAGGTCTGACTAGGAGAACCACAAATCAAAATGGGCATTAGGCTGTGTTCCCTATTAAATTAATAACTGACTATAAAGCCAAGTAACATTTCAAATTTCATTTGATTCCATAGATTTAAAATTGGTGGTATGACAACTGAATGTATTTTAAAACATGCCTTTTTTTGAAGGCAATGTATTTCTCTGCAGAAATAAACTCTTGACATTAATGATATTGACTCTTTAATCCAGTTTCAAAACTATTTTGTCAAGAAAGTTATAATTATTGATACTACTTGACAGCAAAGAGCAGACTGCTTTAAATGCTCATCAACGTCTTTTCAAAATAGATCATTATTCTTCTAATTTATTTCCAAATAAGAAAAGAGCTGACAGAGGTTGAGATTTGTTCAAATATTTCAATCCTAGAGTATGTATATATAATACATATGCGAGATGTGATGGGGTGTGTATGTGTGTGTGCATTTATGTGTGTGAATGGCACATAATCTTTCCAAATTACCTGGAGAAAATTGTATCTGACAATCCTATTATAGAATGCAAAAGACAGGAATGAAAAATCTATGGTCATGCCTATTCACAAAATTGTTTAAATAAGTCTAGTTTAAACAACATACTAACATCACTATTATTTCTGTATAATCCCAATAACTATTTGGGCTTAAAATTTATACAATTCTATTTAGATAAATTCATAGTATGCTAGAAATGAAGATATTTCAAGGAGAATATAAGAACGGCAAGGTCTTTGTAGCATCACTGCATGTGACTGGACTAAAAATCCACCGTGAGCTTGCTGAGTAAATTGTTTCAGATTTGATCCCTTCAAGTGTTATTGAAGATTCTCCCACATATAATACCTTCATGTTACTCAATTCATTGTTCTAAGGTTGTTCTAAAATTGTTCTAAATTTCTGGCTATGCCGAAGTTCATTTCTAAAATAAAAGGTAATGCAGGCAGTTAACATTTTGATAAATACTACTTCATACTTTTGATCTCATTTCCTGTTTTTTATTACATTAGATTTTCTTTCAAAAGAGGCCATTATAGTTTAGGGATAAATGCTTGACAACAGAGTGTGTATGTCAGGATATTTCAAACGGTGAAGAAATAATGTTTTTAACTACTGCAATTATGCTTCTTTCTTTCCTATTGGATTTGATAATCATGGCCAAATTATTCATTAATTACTTTTACAGATAACCAAAAAATGCCAAAAAGTGCTGTTTCTACTAAAATCTCTTAGCAGGAGGATCTTCATGTTTGGATTGTGCACGAAGGTATTTTCATTTGTTCAGAGCACTTAAACAAAATGGACAAAATGTGTATTTTTTAGAAAATTACCCATATATGACAGAGCATCACCAGTGACAAACACGTTATTGCTGAAGAGTAGACGTATTTTGCATCTGCTTATGTCTTAATCTGATGTACTTTATTCAAGAAGCAGGAAGTGAGGGACAGAGTCCTGTAGTTGGCCTTAAAATCCTGCCCCACAGGTCTGTGCCCCTTACACTTACTCACCAAGGCTTGGCCGTGGGTTTGTTATATTGAATCACTACTTAGAAACTTAGTTTCCTCCACCATTGGCCAATTTTCATGAATGTTGTCAATGATAGAATTTCTCGATTTTTCAGATATCTCAAATGGCTTTAAGCCCTGGATGTAACTCAATTAAAAATATTACTTTCAGTTATGTTGTTATCTGTTCACATTTGAGCTGCTGATAACATCTGTTATTTGAGTTGTTAAAAAATAATTATTTGTTGATACTCTTTTCCATGCTATTTTACAGAAACATGTGTAACTTGTTAAAAGTGTTAGTTCTATCTTTTTTCTCTGTAAAAAGTAGAATTCTAAGAAAAAAATTACAATAAGCAACTAAAGTAAAGAATAATTAAGTTTGCTTTTGTTTCTTTTATTTATAGGTATAGTGAGTTGGATTAATCTCACTCCTAAGTTGCACTATTATTAGTCTATGCAAGGTCTTTCTTATTTGAAAAACAGTTTTTAAAATTTTAATTATTACCTTCTCAGCCCCATTGAGACCCATGCCCCCACTATCTTTACGTAATGAACCACTCTAACGTACATTAGTGTATGTCCTTTATTATGGTTATATCCTCAAAGAATATATGCTGGCACTTTTAATATGCATCTTTGGTATTTTTAAATTTTAAATGTATATATTTGTTTTAGTTTTCACTCAATGTGATTATTAATTGTTAATTGTTTCTAATCCACAAGTTTTATACAGTACCTGCTCATCACATAGTATTTATTTCCTAGTGATGGAAACTTCATTGACTTCAACTTCCTGCTATCAGAAACTATTCTTTAATAAGAGTCGCCACACAGTGTTAATTCATTCCTAATCAATTTGTGGTGCCAGTTAATGTGTCAAATTATCTGTCTGTCTATATTTGTCTATTATCTATCATCTATATATCATCTACATTGATCTGTTTCCAAAGTCTTAATTACATTCTATTGATTTTTTTCTATTTAGCTCCACTTATTTTTACTAAAAATTTTAGTAGGATATTTAATATTGACTAATTCCTCTTTTTTCTTCTTTTTCAAAATTTGCTCTTCTATGGAAGTTTATTATGATATGTAAACTTTGGAATACATTTGCCAAGTAACTAAAAAAATCTGCTTTATTTTTAGCTTTCAGATTTATTGAGATAAAGTTGACATACAATAAACTTCACAAGTTTAAAATGTAAATTTGAAATTTTTAACATACGTATACATCAGCGAAAAATACCACAGTGAAGACAGTGAGCATATCTATCCACTCCCAAAAGCTTCCTTGTATCCCTTGGTAATATGGACCACACACCTTTTCTCAATACTACTCCTAATCATAGGCAACTACTGATCTGCTTTTTGTCAGTACAGATTAGTTTGCATTTTCTAAAATTTTATATAAATCAAACTGTATAGTGAGGCACAATTTAAACCTTATGAATTGTTAGTTTCTGAAATTTTCCATTTAGTATTTGTGGACCACAGTTGACTGCAGGTAACCATGTAACAGCAGATAAAGGAACATTACTGTGTGTACTCAATTTGTGCTCCTTTTTGTCTTTCTTTTTTCATTTTGCTTAAATATTTTAGATTTATCTATGCTACTTTATCTTAGTCTATGACTTGTCTTTTGATCCTCTTAAAAGTGGCTTTGGAATAGCAGAATCACTCAAGTTTAATGAAACCTGATTTATGTAGGGTTTTTTTGCTGTTACGGATTGTGGTTTTGTTGTCTTATTTAGGAAATATTTGTCATATTCAAACCCACAACAATTTCCTGCTATATTTTCTTCTAGAAGTTTTATAGGGTTAGGCTTAAAAATGGTTCTAAGATTCATTCTGAGTTAATTTTTTGTACATGATAAAGGTATAGATGAAAGTTTTTGCTTAATTTTCCTTAATGTATAATGTTACATGACAGTATTTATTTTGAAAAGATTATCCTTTCTTCACTGAATTTCCTTTGCACTTAGTTTAAATCACTTGAGCATGTATGTGTGAGTTTTTCTTTTTTTTTTCTTTTTTTTTTTTTTTTTTTGAGTTGGAGTCTCGTTCTGTCTCCCAGGCTGGAGTGCAGTGGCATGATCTTGGCTCACTGCAACCTCCGCCTCCTTGGTTGAAGCGATTCTCCTGCCTCAGCTTCCCAAGTAGTTGGGATTACAGGCGTGTGCCACCACACCTGGCTAACTTTGGTGTTTTTAGTAGAGACTAGGTTTCACCATGTTTGCCAGGCTGGTCTCAAACTCCTGACCTCAGGTGATCCGCCTGCCTCAGCCTCCCAAAGTGGGGTTTTTCTTTAATCTTTAATCTGCTGCATTTTTCTATAACAATACTACACTGTCTTGTTGACTGTAGGTTTGTAATAATTATTGAAGTCAGGTAGTATATATCCTTCAACTTTTTTTCTTTTTCAAAACTGTTTTCACTATTCTAGATATTTTGCATTTCTATGTAAACTTTAGAGTCAGCAAGCCAAATTCTATAAAAATACTTGCTGAAAATTTCATTGGAATGTCATTGAATTTATAGATCATTTGGGGAATAATTGACATCTTAAAAATTGATAATTTTACTATATAAACAGACTGTATTTCATCATTAATGTTTAATTTCTCTTAGTAATACATTTTTAGTTTTCAGTTTCCAGATCTTACACAAATTTTCCAGCTATCCTCAAGTATTTCATAATTTTGATGCTATTGTAAATGGTATTTTCAAAAACTTCACTTTTGTAGAAACACAATTGATTGTTAATAGTGATCTTGTATCCTGAGACATGTGTTAAGCTCTCTTATTAGTTCAAGAAGATTTTTCTTTTTTTGTAGAGTAATATGTTGTCTATGGAAAAAAAAGGTTTTCCTCTTCCCCACCAATCCAAATGACTATATAAGTTTTTTGTGCCTTACTGTATTGACTGGAAACTTGACTAGGAATAGTAAGAAAAGATGTATTTTCCTTTTTTCCTATCAAAGGGGAAAACATTCATTTTTACATAATTAAGTATATTAGCTTCAGGTTGTTATAGGTAACTTATATCGGGTTGGGGAATTTTCCTTTCTTTCTTGTTTACTGAAATATTCATTTTTAGTGTTTTAAAATCAGGAACAATAGCTCGATTTATCTTATACTTTTTAGAAATCTATTGGGATGATCATTTGTGTATATGATGAATGATATTCTTTTTTATTCTAATGTTAAAGCAACCTTGTATTCCTGAGATAAACTCAAATTGGTCTTTTTTTTGTATAGTGTTGAATCTACTTGTTAGCATTTTCTGAAAACCTTTTACATCTATGTTCATGAGGGATATTGGTCTAAAGTTTGCTTCTGTTGTTTGCTAGTTCTGTTTTCAGTTATGTTTGTTTTATATCATGTTAAGAATATTCTATCCTCAATTTTCTGGAATAGTTTATTTAAAATTTTTTTAATGTTTGGTAGAATTTACTGTGATACTGTGATATCACCTGGACATAGAGTTTTCTTTGTTGAAGGCTTTTTTTTTTTTTTTTTTGATACGGAGGGTACACATGCAGGTCTGTTACATGGAAATATTGCTTGAAGCTGAAGTTTAGGGTAATGGTCCTATCACCTAGGTAGTGAGCATAGTACCCAACAGGTAGTTTTTCAACCTATGCCTCCTCCCTGCCTCACCCCTCTAGTAGTCCACAGTGCCTATTGTTCCCATATTTACATCCAGGGGTGCTCAATGGTTAGTTTTCACTTAGAAGTAAGAACATGAGGTATTTGGTTTTCTGTTTTTAATGACAAGTTCTGTATTTCATAACTACAGGATTACTTAGGTTATCCATATTATTTTTAGTGAGCTTTGGTAATTTGTGTCTTTCAAAGTATTTGTCCATTTATCTATGCTGTTGAACTTATTGGTTTAATGTTTTTCACAATGTTGCCTTATTAGTATTTTAAAAAATATATCTGTAAAATCTACAATGGTGTCACTTCTGGCATTCCTGCTACTGGTAATTTGTGTTTCTCTCTTTTGTTTCTGACCAATCTAGTTTAAGCCTGATAAATTTTACTGACATTTTGAAAGAGTCTGATTTAGATTTTCATTGATTTTCTCTATATTTCTGTTTTCTAGTTAATCATTTTCCACTATAATCTATATTATGTCCTTTCTCTGCTTACTGTTGGTTTCATTTGTTTTTCTTTTTCTAATTTTTTTTTCTGATATCCTGACATTCTTTACCTCATATTATTTCCACTTCCAATAAAATATATAATTGAGCTGAATTTTGAAAAAATATAGATACTTCAGGATACTTCTAAATAGTGAGTGAGTGAAAGTCATTATTTGCCATAACATAACATAACATTCAATTAGTTAATCAAAAACCCAAATGCCCGCTAGGTGCCCAACACTGTTCCAGGCATTCTTCTTCTTTAATTTTTTTTTTCATTTTACTTTAAGTTCCAGGATACATGTGCAGAACGTGCATGTTCGTTACACAGGTATACATGTGCCATGGTGGTTTGCTGAACCTATCAACCTGTCATCTAGGTTTTAAGCACCACATGCATTAGGTATTTGTCCCAATGCTCTCCGTCTCCTTGTTCCCCACCCCCCGACAGGCCCCAGTATGTGATGTACCCCTCCCTGTGTATTGCTCAACTCCCGCTTATGAATGAGAACACGCGGTGTTTGGTTTTCTGTTCCTCTCTTAGTTTGCTGAGAATGAAGGTTTCCAGCTTCATCCGTGTCCCTGCAAAGGACATGAACTCATTCTTTTTTATGACTACATAGTATTCCATGGTTTATATGTGCCACATTTTCTTTATCCAGTCTATCATTGATGGGCATTTGGGTTGGTTCCAAGTCTTTGCCATTGAATACTTAAGTGGAAGTTGAAGTACTGGATTTGAATCTTTTCTTATCTTTTCCAATCTGGTCGTGTAGTGCTACTGCTTCACATAGTGTTACTACTGTACCTAAAACTGATACATTTTATATATTTTATTTTCATTTTCATTCAGATCAGAATGCTTTTAAATTTCTCTTTTGATTTTTTCCTTCACTTGTTATATGAAATTGTGCTATTTTCTAAGTAATCAGTGATTTTCTAGCTATCTTTCTGTTAATTTGATTGCTAATTTAATTTTATCAGAAATTAATTTCAAAGTTTTTCGACTCTTTACTTACAAGGCTTAATAGTTTTAATATATTTTATTAAAATGCATATAAGTTTGTTGAGAGTGGATACCTAAAAAAAAGTGAACTTATCTTGGAATGCTATTAATCTCTATCTCCTTCAGGTTTTGTCTAAGCCATTTAATAGTTTTAAAGCTTTCTTCTTTATTCCTAGATATTTGATAATTTATATTATTATTTATATGATACTAGCCCTATTGATATTTGATTATTACTATTTAGGGGAATTATTTTGATTTTATTGGTCTACCTTCTATCACAATGAGCTTGATTTTTTAAGCTAAATGCCTGGATTATGTGTGTGTGTATGTATGTGTGTGTATATATATGTGTGTGTGTGTGTGTATATATACATACTATATATATTATATATGTATGTAGTATATGTGCATGTATATATTATGTATATATTTGTTATATATATGTATATTATATGTATATTATACATATTAGCATATACATACACAGTATATACACATATATGTATATATAATTATATACACATGTGTGTATGTATGGATATATGTTTTTAGCTATTTTTATTGCATTTTAATTCTATTTAATGATTCACTGAGAACATATTATCTGCTCTTGAGTGTTGCAATTTATTAATTCTTTCATTGTATTCTTTACAAGGTCTATTTTTGTTAAGTTTACTCATGCTATAAAATTATTTTTCGTTATTTTGGGTAACGTACATTAACATATTGAATACAATAATCAAATATTTGTACACTTCTTTATTGATTCCTTCATAATTATTCAGTCACTGAAAGAACAATGATAAAAAAAAATCTCTCATTACAATCCCACCTATTATCACAGATGTATTCATTTTTACCTATAATTTCATCAGTTGTTATTTATAAATATATTAAAAGGCTACATTTTTAGATACATATATAGATTTATACTTGTTATATTCTATTCATCTATGTTTAAATATTGTATGGAATTTGACTTTATCCTTATGATTTGTATACTTAAGTTCTATTTTTAATTATACAGTGGCTTGAATAGGATTCTTTGATTTTAATTGTCTTATTTAAATTGCAATGCTTTTATTTTTAAACTTTGTTCCTTTGATTGTATCTCTTATAGATTTCAGAAACCTAGAATATATTTTCTTATCCAATCTGAAGTTAGTGCCTTGATATAAGTTTAACTTAGTTGTATTAGCTTTAATGACATTTGTGTTATGATTTACTACAGCTTTTCCATTTTATATTCATTTGTTTATCACAATTCCGTATATCCTATGTTTATTTATATATATGTATATTTATATATGGGATAAATGGAATTGCACACATATACATATATGTGTGAATAAACATGGGACAAATGGAATGCGAGTGCATATATACACGCACTCATGCTTATGTTTCTATTTTGCTATTCACTTCCTGGAATCATCTTGGAATCCTCTGGCTCACTGATATCACAACACCCAAATCACATATCATATTGATATTATATAAATGTCTTGATTGTAATAAACATACTACATTTATTTTAAAACTTTGTTTCTTATTTATGTTGATGGCATTAATCTTTAACAAATAATTTAGTGATTATTGTTATTCATATCCCAAATACATGACATATTGAAATTATTTTTTCTTTCTATAGTATATTGTTTATTAACAAAAGCTGTCCTTGCATGACAAAGACTGTTTTATTTTGTCATTGCATATATCTGCCAGTTTGCTGGGAAAAATTAGACTACAATATTTTCTGTCAACTATTCAACAATATTATTCCGTTGACTCCTCACATCTAGAGTTGCTGTTGTGAAAACCAATAAGTATCTAATAATTGTTCCTTTTAATTGATATAATTTCCTTTTTAAGAGAATTCAGAACTTTCTGTATAGTGTAACTAGAAGTTAATTTAAAAAATTCTATAGTGCTTAGCAGTCTGAAAACTTTATAAATCTGATTTATAATATAATCATATTGACTAGGTATTAAAGTTTTATTTTTGTTAACTATATTTTCTTTTTTCTCTTTTATTAATTCCATCTGTGTTTCTGTAGATTTGTATTCATGTAAGCTTTCTTTAATTTTAAGTGCACATTTATTTCTTTCATTATTTCAACTACCATATTTTATCATCTAGTATCACCAATGTATTTTATATTTGCATTTATATTTGTTCATACTCCGTTTTTGAGTTTTAATTATTTATTTGATTATATTTGTATGCTTATTTTATATTACATTCATATTTTTCATTAATTCTAATTTGCTACTCTTGTTCAGTATGCTGTCCTTTATAGTTCTTTATGTCCCTTATATAGCCATTTTTTTTCCTGTAAGTTCATTTTTTTTTTTTTTTTTGGAACCATTATCTACCTCGGATCATAATAACAAACTGAGGGGAGGGAGAAAAAGACTAGTTTCCGGTTTATACCTTATAAAGCTTTTAGGATGTTAGAGAGAGAGGTAGGGGATGCCTCAAAGTACAAATCTACTGCTTTTATGATCTGGTCTCATTTGTCCACACACCTCCTTATATTAAAATATAACATGTCCTTTTGAAAATGTTTCTATACCTCCACTTAAGGCCTGCTTAATTCTAAGATTTATGTTTCAAAGTTAAAATTACTGAATCCATATAATGACCATATGATCACAGAGGGTCAGAAGCAATTCAATTCTTGGGAGTGAAAGCATCATATATACCTGTTGCTCATCCTTCATTCTGTCTGCCCTCTAGTGCAACATTGTTTTTGTTGCACTTCTCGATACAAAGATCAGCTAATGTTATTTCAGCTCCTTAGAATCAGAGTATAATGTGCCTACTGTGAAGGAGAGAAATGTATTTATATAGAATAGCTTTTCACATTATATTGTTATAGTTAAACTGCCCCCCCCACCACCTTTCTCCAGTGCATTTTTTTCTTTCTTTCTTTCTGTCTTTTGTCCACAGCAGGATCTATTCCTTTTGCATTTCCAGGAAATTATTAAGATTTTAATATTAATTTCTGGCATAAAAATATTTTTTAATTTGTGTAGTTGGCAGGAGAACAGTAGCCTATATTTATTAATACTCTTGTCAAGAAATAGCGCTTCTCATATACTTCTTTTTACATATTTTGTTACTCCTGAATTTTTAATCTTTTGGTTTATGTTTGTACTGACTAGAATAGAAGGACAATATTTCATATGTGCAGTATATATATTATATATATTTATATAAGTATATATACACAATTCCCTCTAAGATATGTACATATGTATGTGTATAGACATAATACACACATACAATCATATAATCTTATACATATTCACAATATGAGACTCTGTGAAAGAAGCTCTTTAAAATGCTGATCTTCAAATAAGAGATTAATATATAATCTATAAGTTGTGATCTTTATTTTGGCTATATATTTGGGACTTCTTACTTATAAATTAGCATAATTTTATTGATATTATACAATTTAAGTGAGTAAATGCCAGAGTCCAATCACTGAGCTCGGGATCTATGCCTAAGTGTGATTCTTGGCCAAGAAGAACAATTGATGGTTGACTCAGTCTTATGCATAACCCTGAGGGAATAAATCTCTTTATTGGCCTTCCTATATAAATCTTTCCATTTATATAACCTTTCCATAAAAATAAGCTTTATCTTTGATATATTAAACACTTATCTTGTTCATTAATTTTTTCATTGAATCATTGTTTAGAATGCTTAAAGCATAACATTTAGTCCAGTAAAATCACTTTTACACCAAACTTCAAACATAAGAAGTGAAAATATATTTTATTTCTTATCCAAGTGCATTATATTACTTTGGTATGGCTACTGTAACAGAATATTATAGATTAGGTAACTTAAACAATAGATATTAACTTTCTGTCAGTTTTGGAGGCTGGAAGTTCAAGATCAAGGTGCTGACAGGGTTGGATTCTTCTAAAGCCTCTCTCTTTGGCCACCTTCTCTGTGGATGCATGTGGTCTCTCTTCTGCATGCACACGTGTCCCTAGTGTCTCATGTGTGTCCTGATTTCCTCTTACAAAGATTCAAGCTTAGTTAGATTAAGGTCCACTGCGATGGCCTTATTTTAACTTAATTACCTGTTTAAAGGCATCTATCTCCAAATACAAGCACATCCTCAGGTATTGAGGGTTAGGACGTCAACAAATGAATTTGAGGGGGATACAATTTAGCCCATAGCACCAAGAATTCTGCTCAGTAAATATTTTTCATAACATTAGTGCAGAAAAAATATAACATTGTGTAATAAAAAATAAATACTTTCAAAAATTATTTAATTCTGTAGAATAGAATCCCAGAGCAATTCAATGAAAATGAAGGAGGCTATCTTTTATTTCTTGGTACAATAGTTAGGAAATGTTAGTAGAAAGGGTATTTGATTTGAGAACAGATGATAAACCTTTTATATATATATATATATATTTTTTTTTGAGACATACAGTGGAGTACAGTGGTGTGATGATAGCTCATTGCAGCCTGGATCTCCCAGGCATAAGCAATTCTCTCATCTCAACCTCTTGAGTAGCTGGACTACAGGCATACACCTCCACTCCTGGTTAATTTTTGTGTTTTTTATAGAGACAGGGTTTCGCCATGTTGCCCAAGCTGGTTCCAAACAACTGGGCTCAAGTGATTCTCCTGCCTTGGCCTCCCA
The DNA here is from genome assembly GCF_029289425.2 of Pan paniscus. NCBI lineage: Eukaryota > Metazoa > Chordata > Mammalia > Primates > Hominidae > Pan > Pan paniscus. Next base: position 122,045,747 of record NC_073254.2, read on the forward strand.
AAGTGCTGAGATTATAGGTGTGAGTCATTGCGCCTGGTCCAGCATACTGTCATACTGAGATAATGATCTTTATTAAGCCCCTTGACCCGTATAAGCCCTGTCATTTTTTTTCATGGCATGTTTATGGAATAATGTTTTGGGAGATCAAATGAATTATATATTTGCAAGTTCTAATATAATAAAATCGCAAATAATCATATATTATTGTTTGATATTACTATCATAATTATCATCATGTTCGTGTAACATACATTTGACAAAAAATAAATGCATATTTTCTGTGTAATTTTAAGTGGAAATAATTAATATTAATTTTGTTGAAGAACTTTATGAGACCCTTTTCAGTAATTTAGAAATACTCCTAATTCTGTGAAAATTAATGTATATTTTTAAGAACCTATTATGTATAAAAAGCTAGATTGGGTGTTGTGCATGATACAATTGTAAACAAAACATATTCCAGTTTTTAAGACAATTGTTTCCAGTAACAGTAATATACCAAATTGAATATGGATGGTTCCTTAAAGATAACTCTACATGAAGTGTGGTTGTAGCCCATGAGAGTTTGTAGAAAGTCGTGATTGTAACTGTTTTGTGCAGAGTGAGGAGATAAGAAAATACATTTTGAGAAGGGAATTGTAAAGGAGAGAAATGGGAGGAAATGAGACCTATGTAAGAAAATTCATAGTATGAGTTTGAGTGAGAAGTAATTAGGTCCTGAAATAAAGTAAAATTTGAAAACTGGATAAAGGAAAGATAAATGACATAAATATTTAAATGCAGGGTTTGCAAGCTGTTAGAATATTATTTTCCTGCCACCTTCACTTTGTGACAGTACTCATTCTACCTTGCATCATCAGCAATAATAGTTGTATTCTTCTTTTGACCCTGTATTTATGGAGGTGGCAATACTACTACATTTTGTTTTCCTCCCACCAAATAGCATGAGAACAATTACATAAACCATTTGTATTAAGCTTGAAGAATTGAATTGCATTGAAACAATGCAATTGTTGAAACAGATGGAATAAAAAAATTTCATATTAGATGATAGTGGGGGAGGAAAGTAAAAAAGGGTAATGCCATTTATATAAATACAAATTGCAAAAAAGAAAGTTTTCTTAGGAAAGAGGTTTGATTCACTCTGGGCTGGGTCTAGTTTAAGAGGCTGGGATTAAGTAGATGACAATGTTAAATAAATTATTGGACATTTTATTGTCCCTTAGGGGAATACCTCTATCCTTCATAAATGTAGGAAAAAATCTCCCTACATTTGAAGTATAAGTAAGGGAAAGGGATTATTCTAGTTTTTAAACTGATAGTCTTACCAAGGTGAAGTTGATAAGAAAAGGCAATGGTAGAATATTAAGAAAATCAAAAGTTAGAGGGCAGGGAAAAGGAAAAACAACAACAACAACAACAAAATTTTAAAGTAGAGTAGAAAGGTGGAACCAGAAAAGTAAAGTGTTTTATGCCAAGGAGATGGGCAGATGTCATGAAGTCTAGCTAAAGAATGTGAGGAAACCATTGATCTGTGACTTTAAAGCTTCAGTGTACAAATAGAAAGGAACAACTTGAAAGGTCAAGATAGAAAAAGACAAGAAAGAGAAAGCATGCTTTTTAGAAAGAGGACTTGGAAGACACAAAACAGCACATGACCAGGCAACAGAACAGAGAGGGTAAAAACAGAATGGAGTAGTTTTGAGAATTTACAAGATAGGCATAAGCTATTTGATGGAACCAATTTTAATGGCGTCAGCAAAGTTGAAAGCAATGTCGCCTGATGACAGAGAACTAGTAACAAAGTATTTCAATGATAAAGAAAAGTAAAAAATATTTTATATGGACACACCAAGAGGTAAGCACAAATTACAATTAACAAAGAAGACTCGTGTGACCCATCATTAATAATAAACTCTGGGAATTTAAAGAATTGAATTCTAGAAGGAATTTTGCCTCTAAAACATGAGATGCTAACACTAAGTGAACAATTTAAGGCTTCACTTTTGTCTTTTCCAACTGTAAAATATTTTCTAACAGTATTTATCTGATCGAAATAATTTTATGATTCCTAATGAATCCATAGCAAACTCCTAGTGAATCATAGTGACTCTCACTGAAAGTGAGTGCTTCAGGACTTTGAAAAATAATAGTTACTATACAGCCATTTATAACCAGAACCATGCTATTATAATATAAATCTCAAGGAAAAAACTTCAAAATGTTGTGTTATACATATTTTGTAAATAAATAATATGTAATATACATGTGTACACACATGTCCATAGTTAAATTATGTTTAAAGAACAAACTTTTTACTGTCGTTAAGTAACAAAAGAACAGATTTAGATCAAATTACTTAAAATTAACATCAAAAAGCATTATTGGTATAAGTTAATTGAAATAAATTTGTACAACCAGTTATTTTGAGAATGTATATCTAAGTATTTATTAGATTGTTTTTTATTATGGTTACTAGATGGTTTATGTAGATATGTACTTTATGTTTTCTGAACACATAAATTGAAAAATAATTGTCAGGTACAACTAATGAATCCTTTTGATTTTGCATTTTGTGGTTCTGTATCACAGACTTACTTTTGTTTGCTCCATTTTGAATGGTGCCTTACTTTATTATCATTACAATGATTATTTCTTGTTGGGCTTTTATATAAATTTCAAGTTTATTCAGTTTCTACTTCTGGTTGTTTAAATTTAAGAGATTATTTGCATTTCCTGAAACTATAGCTCTTTAATTCTATAACATTACTTGTCCTGGATTATTAAAATGCAGGTTCATATGACTTCCGTTAAGGTTCTTCATGCATCTCCACTTCTCTCTCTGTGAAATACCTTCAACAGAAACTGCTAAAAAGGAAGAACTTCTCTTTCCCCAAGTGGCCGCAGTAAAGGGAAGTAATAGACTGACAAGGCTTTTAGATGTACGAAAATGTCTTCTGGATTAATTACTCCCTAAAACTTTATATACAAAAAGTCTTTGATACTCTAAGTTTCCTTATCAAACTAATGAGTTTACTCTTGCCTATACCTGTTTCCCCATCCTTGATTTTACTTTTCCAAACTCTTACTGTGTAAACTGCCTAATTTTGCTATGTATGAGATACATGGACACACTCAACAACTATACTATATTAGGTAGGAAATCATATTATTGTGTGTGAGATGCATGGTAAAATGAGTGTATGCAGTCTTCTGGGAAAAACCATTAATAAGTATTACCTTGTTAAAAGATTTTAGAAACCATGAAATACAAAAGCAGGGCATGTGCATGTATTTATGCTTTTAATGCTTGAGTGCAATATGTAACTACAGCGACAGAGTGAGAAAAAAAATGCTAAATGTAAAAAAAAAAACTATAAGAGTTTGTATGATACAAGTTATGTATCTAAGTTATTTTTTTAAATGGATATGGAGTTTTCTTTAAACTGTTTATTGAATAGTTCTTTCTTTCCTAGGAATTCAAAATGCTTTTATAGCAAATAATATTTTGCCACTAATAATAAATGCACTTAGACCACTCTGTCGCCCAGGCTGAAGTGCAATGGTGCAATCTAGGCTCACTGCAACCTCCGCCTCCTGAATTCAGGCGATTCTCCTGCCTCAGCTTCCCCAGTAGCTGGGACTACAGGCATGTGCCACCATGCCCAGCTAATTTTTTTGTATTTTTTAGTAGAGGCTGGGTTTCACCATGTTAGCCAGGATGGTCCCGATCTCCTGACCTTGTGATTCTCCCCTCTGCCTCCCCAAGTGCTGGGATTACAGGCGTGAGCCACTGCACCCGGCCCCCTCCCTTCTTCTTAACCCATAACAATCACTTTTTTTTTTTTAATGACTCCATAGTTTTGCCTTTTCCAGAATATCATACAGTTGGAATTATACAGTAAGTAGTCTTTCAAGACTGGCTTCTTGCACTGAGTAATATTAATTTTATTTTCTTTCGTGTGTTTTCTTTCTTGGGTAGAGAGTTCATTTCTTTTTAATAAATAGTACTTATTCCATTGAGTTGGTGTACCTCAGTTTATTTATCCACCCATCTCATGAAAAACATCTTGGTGGCTTTTAAATCTTGGCAATTATGAATAAAGCTGCTGTAAACATTCATGAATAGGATTTTGAGTGAACATAAGTTTTCAGCTCGTTAGGGTGAATATCAAGAAACATGATTGCTGGATTATATGAGAAGAGTAAGTTTGGTTTTATAAGAAACTGTCAAGCTGCCTGCTAAAGTGTCTTCTAAAATGGCACCATTTTGCATTCCCACTAGCAATGAGTGAGAGTTCTTGTTGTTCCAGATTCTTACTAATGTTAGACGTTGTCAGTGTTCTGGATATTAGCCATTTTAATAGGTGTGTGGTGGAATCTTAATGTTGTTTTAGTGTGCAATTCCTTAATGATATATGATGCTAAAAAATTTTCATAAGCTTACTTTCTATCCATAGCTCTTCCTTGGTAAGGTGTCTGTTTTGATCTCTCCATTTTTAAAATGCATTGTTCATAAATTTTAAGAGTTCTCTGAATATTTTGGTTAATAGTTCTTTATTGGAAGGTTTTTTGCAAATATTTTTTCCCCAGTCTGTCATGTCTTCTCATTCTCTTGACATTGTCTTTTGCAGAGCAAGGTTTTAAATTTTAACGAAGTCCAGCCTATGAGTTATTTCTTTTTCTTTTCTTTCTTTTCTTTTCTTTTCTTTTTTTTTTTTCTTTTTTTTCTTTTTTTTTTTTTTGAGGCGGAGTCTCACTCTGTCACCCGGGTTGGAGTGCAGTGGCGCGATCTCACTGTATGCTCCGCCTCCTGGGTTCACGCCGTTCTCCTGCCTCAGCCTCTCCGAGTAGCTGGGACTACAGGGGCCTGCCACCACGCCCGGCTAATTTTTTTGTATTTTTACTAGAGACGGGGTTTCACCATGTTAGCCAGGATGGTCTCAATCTCCTGACCTCGTAATCCACCCGCCTTGGCCTCCCAAAGGGCTGGGATTACAGGCGTGAGCCACCACGCCAGGCCCAAGTTATTTCTTTTTTGGATAATGCTTTTGGTGTTATATCTAAAAAGTCGTCCCCATACCCAAAGTGACCTAGATTTTCTCCATTGCTATCTTCTATAATTTGTATAGGTTAGTATTTTATATTTCACTCTATGATCCATTTTGTATTATTTTTTGTGAAACGTGTAAGGTCTGTGTCTAGATTCATTTTTCTTTTTTTAAAGTTTTTCTAGCACTATTTGCTCCATTGTATTGCCTTTTTTCCTCTGTCAAAGATTAGGTGACTATATTTATGTTGGCATACTTCTGGTCTATTTATTTTGTTCTATTGATCAACTTATCTATTTTTTCACCAATACCACACCATGTTGATCACTGTAACTTTACAGTAAGTGTTGACACTGGGTAGTGTCAGCCCTCTTACTTTGTTCTTCCCTTTTTTTATTTGAATTGAGTATTATGGGCCTTTTGCCTCTCCATATAAACTTTAGGATCAGTTTGCCAAAATGCATATAATAATTTGCTAAGATTTTGGTTAGAATTGTGTTGACTTTATAGATAAAGTTGAAAAAAACTGACACCTTCACAATATTGAGTCTTCCTATCCATGAACATGAATGTCTCCCCATTTATTTGATTCTTTTTTTTGAAATCATTCATCAGAGTATTATACTTTTTCTCAAATAGACCTTGTGCGTATTTTGTGAGATTTATACCTAAGTATTTCATTTTGGAGGGTCCTAATGCAAATAGTAATGTGTTTGTTTTTAATTTCAAATTACATTTGCTGGTATATAGGAAAGTAACTATCATTTGTATATTAATTTTGAAGCCTAAAACCTTGTTCTAATTGTTTATTGGTTCCAAGAGGGGGTTGTAGGTATGTGGCCTTATTTCTGGATTCTCTGTTCTGTTCCATTGGTCTATGTGTCTGTTTGTGTACCAGTACCACCCTGTTTTGGTTACTGTAGCCTTGTAGTATAGTTTGAAGTCAGTAATGTAATGCCTCTAGCTTTGCTCTTTTTGCTTAGGAGTGCCTTGACTATTCAAGCTCTTTTTGGTTCCATGTGAATTTTAAATTTTGTTTTTTTCTAGTTCTGTGAAGAATGTTATTAGTAGCTTGATCAGAAGAGCATGAATCTGTAAATTGCTCTGGGCATTATAGCCACTTTAATGATATTGATTTTTCCTATCTATGAGTATAGAATGTTTCTTTATTTGTTTGTGTCATCTTTGATTTCTTTGAGGAGTGTTTTGAAATTCTCACGGTAAAGATCTTTTACCTCCCTGATTTGCTGTATTTCTAAATATTTTATTCCTTTTGTGGCAGTTGTGAATGGGATTGCATTCCTAATTTGGCTCTTACCTTGGCTGTTGCTTGTGTATAGGAATGCTAGTTATTTTCATATGTTGTTTTTGTAACTGAAACCTTGCTGAGGTTGTTTACCTCAGCTTTTGGGCTGAGAATGCAGAGCTTTCTAGATATAGAATCATGTCATCTACAAACAGGGATACTTTTAATCCCTCTCTTTCTACTTGGGTGTCGTTTATTTTTTTCTCATGCCACATTGCTCTTGTCACGACTTTCAATACTATTTTGAATAGGAGTGGTGAGAGAGGGCATCCTTGCCTTGAGCCAGTTTTCAAGGGGAATGCTTCCAGCTTTTTCCTATTTAGTATGATGTTGGCTGTGGGTTTGTTAGATAGCTCTTATTATTTTAAGGTATGTTCCTTCAATATCTAATTTGTTGAGAGTTTTTAACATGAAAAGATGTTGAATATTATTGAAGCCTTTTCTGCATCTATTAAGATAATCATGTGGTTTTGTCTTTAGTTATTTTTATATGATGAATCACATTAATTGATTTGTGTATGCTGAACCAACCTTGAATCCCAGGGAAAATGCCTACTTGATTGTGGTGGATTCGTTTTTGATGTGCTGCTAGATTCAGTTTACTAGTATTTTGTTGAGGATTTTGCATCAGTATTCATCAAGGATATTGTCCTAAAGTTTTCTTTTTTTGTTGTACCTCTGCCAGGTTTTGGTATCAGAATGATGTCAGCCTCATAGAATAAGGTAGGGAGGAGCGCTTCCTCCTCAATTTTTTGAAATGGTTTCAGTAGGAATGGCACCAGCTCTTCTTTGTACATCTAGTAGAATTTGGTTATGATTCTCTCTGGTCCTGGGCTTGTTTTTTGGTTGACAGGCTACTTATTACTGATTACATTTTGGAGTTCATTATTGTTCTTTTCAGGGAATTAATTTATTCCTGGTTTAGTTTTTGGAGGTTGTATGTGTCCAGTAATTTATTCTAAATTTTGGGGTTCATTATTGTTCTTTTCAGGGAATTAATTTATTCCTGGTTTAGTTTTTGGAGGTTGTATGTGTCCAGTAATTTATTCATTAATTTACCAATTTCTTCTAGATTTTCACATGTGTGTGCAAGGAGGTGTTCATAATAGTCTTTGATGGTTATTTGTATTCCTGTGGGGTCAGTGGTAATATTCCCTTCATTATTTCTCATTGTGGCTATTTGGATCATCTCTCCTTCTTCTTTATTAGTCTAGCTAGTGGTCTATTTATTAATTTTTTTTTCCAAAAAACCCACTCCTGCCTTCACTGATCTTTTGAATAGGTTTTCATATCTCCGTTTCTTTCAGTGCAGGTCTGATTTCGGTTATTTCTTGTCTTTTCCTAGCTTTTATGCTTGGTTTGTTCTTGCTTCTCTAGTTCTTTTAATTGTGATGTTAGGTTGTTAAATTGAGTTCTTTCTAACATTTTGATGTGGGCATTTAGTGCTATAAATGTGTCCCAGAAATTCTGTGTCCCAGAAATTCTGGCATGTTATATCTTTGTTCTCATTCATTTCAAAGAACTTCTTGATTTCTGCCTTAGTTTCATTATTTACTGCAAAGTCATTCAGGAGCATGTTGTTTCATTTCCATCTAATTGTATGGTTTTGAGCAATTTTCTTAGTCTTGAATTCTATTTTATTGTGCTGTGGTCCCTGAGAGTGGTTGGTATGACAGGGGGTTCTTTTGCATTTGCTGAGGATTGTATTATATCTGATTATGTAGTTGATTTTAGAGTATATGACAAGTGTAGAAGAGAAGAATGTATATTCTGTTGTTTTGGGGTGGAGAGTTCTTTAGATGTCTATCAGATCCATTTGGTCAACTGCTGAATATCTTTCAAGTCCTGAATATCTTTGTTAATTTTCTGACTCAATGATCTGTCTAATGCTATCAGTGAGGTGTTGAAGTTTCCCACTATTATTTTGTGGGAATCTAAGTCTCTTTGAATGTCTCCAAAAACTTGATTTAGGAACCTGGGTGCTCCTATGTTGGGTGCATGTATATTTATTATAGTTAGTTCTTCTTGTTTAATTGAACCCTTTACTATTATTTAATGCCCTTCTTTTTTTTTTATCTTTGTTGATTTAATGTCTGTTTTGTTTGAAATTAGAATTATAACCCCTGCATTTTTCTTTGTTTCTCTTGCTTGGTAGATTTTTCTCCATCCCTTTATTTTGAGCCAATTACTGTGATTGCATGTGAAATGGGTTTCCTGAAGACAGCATACCATTGGATCTTGCTTCTTTACCCACTTGCCACTCTGTGCCTTTTAACTAAAGGCATTTAGCCCATTTACATTCAAAGTTAGTATTGATATGTGTGGACACACACAGTCCTACACCAGAGCCCTGCCCTACTGCTAACACTGCTACGAGTACAGATGTGCAAACAGTTGCTATCAGGTCCTCTGCCCCCAGATCATACTGCCACTGTTGCTGCGGCCAACACCTGTACAGAGGCCAGCACCCTGGCACCCACTAGCACCCCACAGCAGCTAAATGCATGTACTCCACCGTGCTGCTGCTGCTACTGCTTCTGGCACATGCAAATGAGTATGGATCCCACTGCCACTGCCCTGCAAAGTGCTTTGGCTGGCACCACCCTTCAGAGTGTTGTGACCAGTGGTCCAGGAGCACTTCACCGCCTCCAGCACAGCAGGTCCCTAACCTTGAGGAACCAGAAATCAAAGCTATAACCTAATATCAATGGCTCCCCAATCAGATTTAGAAAATCCAGTCCAGGAGTCCTGATCTGAGCCTTGGCACCCTTAAATCTTCCAGTAATGAAGCCAGTTGACTGAACCCACCTTATATCACAATCAAACCCCCAAGGTCATCAAATAGGATAAAAGAAAAAAAATCCAAAGGGCAGCAACTTTAACTACTGAAGGAACATCAGCCCACAAAGATGAGAAAAAACCAGCACAAGAACTCTGACAACTCAAAAAACTAGAGTGTGTTTCCTCCAAATGACTGCACTAGTTGTCCAACAACGATTCTTAACTGGGCTGAGATTGCTGAAATGACAGAAATAGAATTCAGAGAGTGAACAGGAATGAAGATCATCAAGGTTCAGGTGAACATTGAAACCCAATATAAAGAAGCAAAGTCAACATTATAGATGCTGACAGATAAAATAGCCAGTATAGAAAAAGAATATAACCAATCTGATAAAGCTGAAAAACACACTATAATAATTTTATATTGCATTTGCAAGTATTAACACCAGAATAGACCATGCTGAGGAAAGAATCTCAGAGCTCGAAGACTGTTTTTCTGAAATAGGAGAGTCAGAAAAGAATTTTAAAAAAAAGAATGAACCATGTCACATGTATACATATGTAACTAACCTGCACATTGTGCACATGTACCCTAAAACTTAAAGTATAATAATAATAATTTAAAAATAAAAATAAATAAAAAAATTCAAAAAAAATTAAAAAAAAAAATGAAAAGGGCCAAACAAAACCTCCAAAAAATATGGGATTAGATAAGGAGACTAAATCTACAAGTCATTGGTGTCCCTCAAAGAGACGGGGAGAATAAAAGCAACTTGGAAAATATATTTCAAGATATGATCCATGAGAACTTCCCTGATCTAGCTCAAGAGGCCAACAATCAAATTCAGGAAATGCAGAGAACTCCCACAAAATATTTCACAAGAAGATTATACTCAAGACACATCATCATCAGATTCTCCAAGGTCAAAATGAAAAAATAAATGTTAAAAGCAGCTATAGAGAAAGGACAGGTAACCTACAAAGGGAAGCCCATTAGATTAGCAGTGGACACCTCAGCAGAAACTCTATGAGCCAGAAGAGATTGGGGCCTCATATTCAACATTCTTAAAGAAAAGAACTCCCAACCAAGAGTTCCATATCCAGCTAATCTAAGCTTCATAAGCAAAGGAAAAATAAGATCCTTTCCAGACAAGCAAGTTCTGAGGGAATTCATTACCTCTAGACCTGCCTTACAAGAGCTCCCGAAAGAAGCACTAAATATGGAAAGGAAAGACAATTGCTAGTCACTACAAAACACACTTGTATATTTAGACCACACAAACAAGTTGGCATAATAAACAACTGAAAACATGATGACAATAAAACCACCACACAAGCAAGGTGGCAGGAGATGGAGAGAGTGAAGGGGGAACTGCCAAACACTTTTAAAACCATCAGGTTTTGTGAGAACTCACTCACTGTCATGAGAACAGCATGGTGGAAACTGTCCTTATGATCCCATCACCTCCCCACCAGGTTCCTCCCTTGACATCTTGTGATTACAATTCCAGATGAGACTTGAGTGGGGACATAAAGCCAAACCATATCAATTGCATATGATATTCCTAGGTATAGTTTTTTTGTTTGGTTTGGTTTGTTATCTGTCCTGCTTTGTGTTCTCTGTACTTTCTGGATATGTAGTTTGATATCTGACATTAACTTGAGGACAATGCCCAGGCATTATTGCCTCATACACTTTTTCTGCCCCTTTCTGTCTTTCTTCTCCTTTTGCTATTCTTATTCTGTGTATATTATATATTTTATAGTTTTCCCACAGTTCTTAGATATTTTGTCCTGATATTATTTTCAGTATATTTCTCTCTTTATTTTTCAGTTTGAGAATTTTCCATTGTTGTATTCTCAAGTTCAGAGATTCTTTCCTCAGGTGTGTCCCGTCTACTACTAAAACCATGAAAATCTCATTATTCATTTCTTTACAATGCCTTTGATCTCTAGCATTTCTTTATTAGAATTTCTATCCCTCTGCTTACATTGTCAATCTCTTTTTGCTTGTTATTTACTTTTTCCATTAAAGGCCATAGAAAAATAATCATAGTTTTTAGGAGTTCTTGGTCGGATAATTCCAAACTTACTGCCATATCTGACTCTTGTTCTGATAATTGTTCAGTCTCTTCAAACTTGTGTTTTTGCCTTCTAGTATGCCTTGTAACTTTCTGTTGGAAGGCAGACATGAGGTAGTAAATGTAACTGTAGTAAATAGGCTATTAATAATGTAGTGGGAAGATATAAGGGGAGGGTAACTTTTTTCCAGTCCTATTATTAGATCTCAGGCTTTTGGTGAGCTTCTGCTTCTGGTCTACAATCTCGCAGATCCCTCCTCTGTTTCAGGTGAGGCAGAATGACTGGAAGGAACTGGAATTGTGTATTTCCCTTCTACTCCATGGAAGAATAGACAGAGCTTGAGTTGAGTATTTTCCTTCTCGCCAAATATGTTAGGCTCTGATATAACCCCAGCAATTTAGGCTCTGGTAAAAGAATTTCTCCTGAGGACTGGCCTTGTTAAAAAGGACAGTAAATATATGGTGAAGTATTTCAAAATAGGTCCTGCACCATGACTGGGTTCCCCTAGAGTTTATCTTTTAGTTTCCCCCCACTTCTGGCACCCAGCAATTCATCAATTAATTATCAGCTTAGGATTTTCCACCTCAGTGTTACTTGTCCCCATTGAGGTTTCTACTCATGGATATCTGCTTCAGTAATTTGTGGTTCTCTATATCCACCTATCTGGCTCTCTAATGTTGGGGGCAGCAGTTTGCCCTGTGACATCTCTTCTCTAAAAAATCTAAGAAGCATTGTTGACTCTTCAATTTGTTTACCTTTTTACTTGGTAAGACATAATAAAGACTTTTTAGCTCCTTAAATGCTGGGCTGGAAGCAGTATTTTTAAAAATGGCACTGTTGCTAGGAAAGACCAATGAAATCTTAACGTTTAATGATTGTAGTAAGAATGCAGCTTGTTTTCTAAAAGTAAGCAACACAAAATATTCCGAGACATCTAATGTCATTTTCTTTTGTTTAAAATAAATTTTTAAATTATTTTTTTCTGCAAAGGGGTTTGAAATAATGGTTTTGTATTGTGTTTTCAGTTGGCTATATAAACTTTTAAAAATAGATAAAATTTGACTTGGCTTTATTTAAATAGATTTTTGTTAGTAGCATTTGCTCTGGCAAATCAGTTGGTTATGCTAGCAGTTCTGCTTACTTTTATCAAGTCAAAATGATGCATCAGCTGAAATTTAAGGCTAGAGTCAGTCAAACTGCCATCTCAAAACTAGTCTTTAACATCTGGTTTGATACCTTCTTAACATGGTATCTTTTAGATGGATGGTGTTACAGGAAAATCCTCATAGCAAAGGCAGCATTCCTGGACATCTGCAGCTTTTTTAGAATCAACAGAAATGCTCTGGTGAAGTAGCTGTGACATTTACCTCAGCAAATACTGAAATTATGCTAACTGTAAAATGCACTTCCTCTTCCTACTGCAACTGCTCTTTTGGGAAAATTTACTATCACAATGGCCCCAGACTAACATTCTTACTCAGATGCTCACATTTTATCCTGAGTGTTCAAACACCTCTCTGCCTTTCCAGAAAGGAATGAAAGGAGTGCAGTTGTTTTTCACAGGTGGGCATTTACTCTTCAGCTTTCCTAACTGTATGAGGTACAAGCATTCTTTGTGTCAATCTATACATGAGATTTGTGTCAGTCTTTTCAGTTTATCACTTTTCAACCAGTTTAGGATTATGAGCTTTACTTTTGCACACATACCAACCAAGGCAAAGGAATATTGGGAATCACAGCAAGAGCATTGCTCTCTTCTAACAAATCATCCTTGACATATCTACTCTTAATCTTTTAAAATCATCTTTATATATCCCTTTTTAAATTAACCATCTAACTGCTTCTAGATCTCTTACTATGAAATGTCTAATGGTTGTCTATTTCATATTTACTTAGTGTATTATGCTCATGATTTCTTTACGCATCAATTGAAATGTCAAATTTATCATCATATTACACATACAGTTGCTAAAAACATTTCAGACAGATGCAGCATTTTTAAAAATATTGTTTTCTGCTATATAAATAAAGATGTTTAGTTAAAAAAGTCCTCTTTAGGTTAAAAAGACTATATTGTGTAGAAATAATGTAGAGTGCTTACAGGAAGTAAATGACATTCCACAGAGTATCTCAGGGTCCTGTCTTTGATATGATTGCTAAGAAAACTCTTAGACCTTTCATTCTGAAATTGTTTTTAGGATACCCTTGCTTATGACATAATAATTAGTTGCTTTATTTATAGTGTTAAAGAAAAAAAAAATCAGTGATACATGTTAAAACATTGTATGGAAGACTTTCTTCAGGACCTTTGCTATAGCTTTAGGGGTCACTGCAATGGGATATTGTAGTAGGGAAGAGATATTGGGATCAACTCAGAATACATCATGGGCAAGTGGAAATTTATAGCCATGGAGCAGAGTGAGGCTCAGTAGGTGAAAAATTAGTAAAAGGAAACATCAGGGTAAGGAGATTCTGGCTAAACCATCCTAAGAAGATTCTGCTGAAGACAGGCCAAGGTGATCAGACATCCCTTGCCGGATGATGAAGAATGAGGAACCCAGTGAGCTATTTTGGGTCATTGGACATTAAGAATGGGAGCTTCTTGCTAAACTGACTTAACAGGGTTCTTTGCTAAAACTGGATTTTATAAAGAAGTTCATAGATGTGCCTAGGTGAAGGTTCGAAAGCCTTGGGAAAGTTTGATCACAGAATATTTGTCAATAAGCTATTCCTGCTTTTAGAACAATTACAAAAATAGTATATAACTTATGCATTATTTTACTTAAAATACCGTGACATTTTTCAAAAAGAAAGACGATCCTAATGTTAGAATTGTTATTAATAAGGACATTCCGAAGGAACCATATAACATCTGAAGGCAATTTCAAAAGAGGAACTTGAAATATTCAAGCAAATTTAAAATAAAGTGACTATTTTAAAAGTGGAACAGCAATTTATATGTATATATTTGAGAATATTCATATAAAAAGAAGTTGTTTTAAATTTTCATTCTATAGAAAACTACGTGCTTCCTAGACATGGTCACAACACTCATATGGGAAGTAAAGATGGTAAGAAATAGTCTAATGAAAATGATAATGCTTTTTATGAAAAATTTCACATTTTATGTGAGCTTTCTCAGGAAGGATAGAAAATCTGAATGATAAAGACAAATAAAGTAAAAGTTCAAATACTATTGTATTACAGTCTAAGATGTTGTTATTACTGGCATTGATTCCCTAGTTATTAAGTGTCAGAGTAAATAAATCTTTGTTTTTATAAAATCCTTACAAGGAAATGAAATAAATGTGAGTACTGAATTTTTATTTCATAGAAAACTGAGGGTAAACTAGTTCCTTTATTTTTAGTTTATCTGATAATAGTTAAAATAATATTCTTTACAAGATAATTATGTAAATATATTATAAATAATCCATCTACATTATGTTGACTGAACTTTAGTTTTATTTCAGATAATTTTTATATTTAATACTGTTTTCACTAATGCTATTCAATAGCTTTCAGGTAGTAGTTTGCTAATTAATATTTGAAGTAAAATATTAAAACCCATTAATAATAATAGAGGTAATGTCCTAGAGTTTTACTGTTTGTTCTTTTAGAGGCTTATTAGTATTTTTCAGACTCGTATATTATATTCAATTTTCAGTTTGCACCATATTTTCAGGTGATGTTTCTTTTATTTAACTAAATTCATCCATATCTAATTCTCATACATTTTTAGTCACAGCTGAGCTCCCCTGCTTATGTATTAAGAAGGTTGAATTATAATTATAATTTCTTTAAAGTGTCCTTGAAACTTCACCCAGTCTAGAATGAACTTTGAATTTTAAAATGTTAGTTTTGTGAGCGGGTGTCACTTTTGTTTTAAATAGTAGCATAGACCTTTCTTCACTTGTTTCAAACACAACGTGGCCAGGATGCTGATACATTCGGAAAAAAAAAAAAAAAAACGATGGATATAAATATGCAAAAATTTTATTTTTAGAAGGGTAGATTTAGATATTAATATAAATAATTTATATTATTTTTAAACTTCACTGGCTCTATGAAGCATAGTTCTCTTGGTTCCTAAAATTCATTCTTTTTCTTTCCTTTTAAATGAGTCTGTCTATATAACACACACATACACACACACACACACACAACATATATTTATATATAAAAATTTAACAAATAACTTATATACATATAACTGTGTAGTATTTCAAAACAGAGTCCATAAATCATGAAAAAAAAACTCCATACACAGTTGTTTATGAATTAAAACCATGAGTCATTTCTCAGTGAAGTAGTTATTTCTTATTCTAAAATTTGATAAAATTGGCTAAATACAGACATACACTCACAGGTACACACATACATTTTCTGTGACTATACTTTGAGAGCCTGGTTTCCTAGTTACTTTTGCATACTATTGTACCTTACATTTTGGTAATCCAAATGTGAGTAAGCCATGATTGTGCCACTGCATTCCAGCCCGTGTGGCAGAGTGAGGGCATGTCTCTAAAAACAAACAAACAAACTTATCTTAATGCAAAAGAAATTGGATACATTTTCATCATTAATTTGAATGTTTCCTTCGGCTATTCTATAATAACTTTATGCATAGTTCATACTGTCAGAATTAAGAAAGATGTATTATTGATTTTTTTCTGAAGATACATCTTCAATATTATATTTTTTATAATCTAGTGTTCCATTGCCATTGTACCTTCATCACTTGATTCAGTCACTTCATTCATTTCTTCAAATATTTATAGAGCAAATGGGTAGACAACTAGCTGTGCCTGCTAGAGCTTTGGCATCAGTTATTATTTTCTTTTTTAATCTTTAGCATAATAGAGAGCCATGTTTTCTATCTTAAGAGTAACAGAGCTTTATAAGTGAGTTAATAAAGTAAGAGTTGATATGATCAAGATTGAGATTTAGGAAAATCATCCTGGCTCAGTGTAGTGAACAGATTGAAAGGGACAGTGGTGGATATGAGAAGTTGTTAGAGTGTTGCAAGAATGCAGGAGTGGTTAAGAGAATGGCATACTGGAGAGTGGCCAAGTAACCTGTGTCCAAAAAAATTAATTTAAATTTAAAATATATGGTGATCGTTGGTATATTTTCTCAGATTTATTTCACTAAGGAATCTAGTGGGCTAATTAGAAAATAAGGGAATGAAATCATGAAGAAAATTCTTTGATTAATTCTGTTGTGAAGGGAAAGAGAGAAAGTGTGGTAACTACTGTGGAAAGTATGTTAACTAGAGGAAAGAAAAATAAGACCTGAAAGGCTTGAACATGTTTAAATGTTGTCAGTAAAAAGGGAGGGGTAAAAAAAAGAAAGAAATAATTATATAAGATTCCTGTAAGTAATGTAAGAATGTGATGGAATTTAAAGCAGAAAATGAAGGATTCGCTGTGGCTTGTAGGGTAACAAACAGAAGGAGAAGAGGAGAGATTTTGACAGATGGTCTTTGACATAAGAAGGTTTTGGATTGATTTTCGAGTGTGTTTCCATAAATGGTTTTATTTTTCTCTGTAAAGTAAAACCCAGGTCATCTACTAAAAGTGAGTTGAGTCCACAGAAAGTTTTGAGTGTCAGGAAAGGAGCAATTTGAAATTGACGTTGTAGAGAATAAGTTGAAAGAGATACTAAGCTTTCTGGGCAGGGTTGAACATGTGCTTCAGTTTCACTCTTGTCAGTACCACTTTTTCCAGCAATGCTGTGCTGCTTCAGATTCAGAAGACATTGATAGTTGAGTTACTCCAGGGCTGGGGTTGGGCTAAACAGTTCAAAGGAAAGAGAGAGTTTAGTGAGTTTAAGATATTGGCAAAAGTAATATTGAGATTTATATCATGGAAAAATCATCTGAACATGGTATAATATAAAAAAGTAGAAAAATCTAATGAATTGTAAGACTGTAGGTCTTTAATGCGCATGAGGCTCCAGTGGGATTGGAAAATATTACCGGTAAAGAAACTGAATAAAAAAAGTGGGGAGAAAAAAGAGTCTAAAATCATAGAGCAGGAAAGTTGAGTAATTCATTTTGAAAGTAAAGTAAATTCAGGTGTTGAAAATAGTGTTATGTGACCATGATTGGCTGAAGCACTAAAAAAAGTGTTGGTAATGATTTTGAATGACTGACAAGTCACTCTGAGTCCTGTGTGAAGGGCACTCTGTGTGAAGGACTCTGAGTGACTTGTCAGTTTCAAGCTGGTGAAAGAGAAACAGCGGTAGGCTGGAAATGACTTGTACTGACTTTCAGGAAATAAATTTACAGAAATTTTATGATTTGGCTGACATAATACCTGTAGCTTGAAATCATTAATAGTGGATATAAAATCAGCAAGTACCACAAGTAAAAATAAAGCAAATAAAAATTGGCAAACACTACAAATCAGGGCAAGTCTCCCTTTTCCAGAGAGACAACTGTTAAACATTTACTAGTTCATCACTGAGGAGAAGCAAACATCTGTATCCAGGAAATGAATAGAAGACTGTAGTAAAATAAATCAGGTAGTAATATTGAATGGTTCGAACCTTAAAAGAACAGGGTTTTGTACCTTCGCTTGCTTTCAAGAGGAGTGTGGAATGTGTGATTTAGAAGTAGGAAAGAAACAAGGATACATTTCCCATTCTTGATGTATGTGGAGTGTGAAATACATTTTTCATTAATGTATTAAAGCTGTACTCAAAATTAAATAGAATTTAAAATTATTTATGTAGAGCAATAATGTGGCTATCCTTCTATTTTGCTTTAAAGCTGGGTCAGGTATATATACATATATTTTTCTTATTGAATGAAGCCATGAACAGAATATGAGAAAAATAAGTACAAGTCTAGTTATTCTTAATTAAACTGATTTGATCATTACAAATTATATGACTGTATTAAATTATCACATGTGCCATGATATATATATATATTATTTATAAATAAAAATAAATAAATAAATAAATATTAATGGATATATAGACCATCTCCACTGAAAAATATCTTGGAATTTATATAGTCTAATCCGTTTATTCCACAATTGAACAAATTGACTTCTAGAGAGATAAACTTACTCACTACAGATCATTTAGCTTGGTAATGTTAGAGCTGAAAGTAATATGCCTGTCTTCTAAACTCCAGCATGATAGGAATAATTTCATTGTATGTATCTAGTCATTCATTTATCCATTTTTTTCTAATTTATTCAATAAGTATCTATTGATATCTATGATATACTAGACACTGTTCCAGATACAAGAGCTATAAGGATAGGGGAAAATCCTTGCATTAATGGAGGTTTTCTTCTAGCAGGTAGAGAGAGAAATTGAACAGATAAATAAGTATAAAGAGGAAATACATAATATACTACCTAGTCATTAAGAGGTATGAATACAAATAAAATAGACGGAGGATAAGGTATATATATGGTGAGTCGAGGGTTTTAATTTTAAATGGGGTAAATATTAGAAATTCTCTGGAAAAAGGAATGTATCAGCAAACATCAAGAGGAAGTGGAGAAGCGAGGCACATGGATATGCAGGGAAAATGCATTCCAGCTAGAGAAAACAGCATAGTCAAAGACCCTCTATTAACTTGTACCCCTAATTAAAATGTGCTGTAAATTAATGATTAATATAATCATCAATTACTTTATACATACTCATATTGTGATATGTTTTAATTCTCAGTGTACTTGTAATGCATTATAAGACTTTAAGCTTTGCCAGGACAGGGGTCATGTTTTGTTTTTGGTAAATCTACGCACACACAGTGCCTGGCATGGTTATTTATACCAAGCTGGTGGTCAATATATATTAGAATGATAGATCAAATGATTGAATGAATAATCTAGTGAATTATTAAATAGAATAAGTTGAGTTTTAAACTAAAACTTTTGTGCCTCTAAGTCTCCTCACCTGAAAAGGCCTGGCGTTAAGGGCCATGTTGGTTAAAGCTCCTACCTCAGCAAAAGCTCAGGGTGCTTTTTCTATTCTTGCTTACTAGGGTGATTAAATAACAATAGAGGGGAAAACAAGTTTCCTTATCCTTAAAAAATTAAGAATTATTTTAATGGTAAAGGCATATACATATACACTTACATATATATATATATATATGAAGACAGTAGGTATATGCTGCAGTCATCTCATGTACAAGTACTGTGTTTCTCTTTTGATTGATTATGTAAAACAAGCAACGAGAATAAATTCTGATTATCTTTACAGAGCTTTATGGCCTGTCAAAATGGCTTTAGATGAGTTTTCTCATTTATTTATCACAATACTTCCACGATATTGTTAAAGAAGCTTTTTATTACATTAGGTAGGGAAAAGAAATTATGGCTTATCCAAGGTCCTTCATTGACCCAGTGTGGTAAAGTTTCTTAATTGTATTTCAGTTTGTCCACATGACAGTAAAATATATTCTTGATGGCTATTATTTATAAGAAAAGAAAATATTTGATCAGGAAAGTTGAAGACATCTCATTTAAAAGATAATATGCAATGAACCTTCATTATGAGATACTTGGAATGGTACACAATGAACTATCAAATGCTGTTTCAACTACCTAAAAAGGATAACTGTCTTTAACTGCACCAAATGATACTAAACTTGCTGCCTATTGTATTATGCTTAGTCACTCTGATTTCTTTTATTCCTCTATTAACTCACACTAACACTGAGAAGAGCAATTCTCTCTGTTTCATTGTCCTTCCCTTCAAATATCCTGTTTTAAGAGATTACAGATGCCTTGAGATAACACTGCCAGAATTATCCCAAGGCTGACAGGTTTACTAACAACTGAATGCTTTTCAGATCACTGCACTGGACTCAGATCCACCTTTGATATGAACCACATATGGCTTCAGTCTTGTTTCCCTGAATTAACTCTAATTTCCTAGTGACCAAGGTCAGATGAGTCCAGATAGGGCTCAGCTGTTCTTACCTAGCACATATGTTCCAGTATTGTTGGTAATTTATTTCTGTAATAAAAAATTAAAATGGAAATCTCAGCCAGAATCTCTTTTACCAAGGGAGACCTTGCTATGAGCATTAGGGCTTATTACATGTAACTTTTTCATAACAAAATAAGAATTATTATTATTATAGCACTATAGCCAAATATTTAAGTTAGCATTATAAACAAAATTGGTCATGTAAAATTTATTGAAAAAGAATAATTTGAGTTAGTACCAAATACCACAAAATTTACATTGTTAATTTTAAAAAGTCAGAAATTACTGTTTGCTTTTAGCAATTTTACTGTATTAATCTATACATCAATGTTAAACTAATTCTGCCAGATTTATTATTTAGGAGATAAAACTTTTATTTATAAATGTCTGTTTATTAATTCAAAAGAAATAGAATTTGTTAACAATAAAGTCTTTTTCAGATTACTTCAAGATATTTTGGGTGTTGTACCACCTGATTAACTTTTTAAGGTATCTGAGCTGAAGTCAACATTTCTAATATTATGTATAACAAAACATATTACAATATAGTATTCAATTTTCTTTGCATGGTGGATGTGTTGTTATGACATTTAAAACAAAATTAATGTTAAAGGTTTTATGTTTCATTCATGGAGAAACCTTTCCTGTAGAACATACTTAAAAAGTTAATTCTAAATCCTTGCTTTAGGAGGTTACACAAATATTGATAATGTTATTTTCTTATCACTTTTAGACACTCAGTCAGGTTTATAAAAGCAAGTTCAATGAGCATAAGATGGTTTCTAAATTTTAATTTATTTTTGACAGCAAAGAAAATGAACAAAGGTGAGGAATCCATTTGTGTACCTAAGATATCTTTAAAAAGAAGATGCCTTTATATTTGTCAAATATGTTGCTCCCAGTAAAAGAAAAGAAGATCTATGCAAGTGGTTCAAGAGTAAACCTTACCTTATTAGCTTTTCATAATATTTTAGAAGAAATTTAAAACAAAATTGCAAAGCACTATTCTTACACTGATATTTTACCAGTTCTCTAAAACATTCAGAAAAGAAATTTACCCTAAAATTTGTTAGTCATTTGAGACTTGCAAAGAGCCAAATAATTTCCAGGTTGCAAACTTTATTTAGTGTTCTAGCAGAAACTAAACTAAAATGTCTATAAGTTTTAAATTGTCAGATGTGTGTTTAAAATATTTTAAATATTTACATTGTATGCTCTTTTTAATACACAAAATCATTTGGCAATTGTGAATTTTAAAAGGGGGTGTATTTCTTATTCCTTTAAAGTTTATTTTTGACAAAATATATTATTTTGTTGATGCTTCACAATCCATGAAAACTGCTATTATAAGCAGATAGTGTCTTATGAACTGATTTTATTGGTTTGTGCTGATGTAGCAAAAAACAAATCGGCTTACAAGCCTCTGCATTTTTATAAAATAAACATTGCTAAACATTGACATCCCAAATCCATCTAATGTAACATAGAAAAATAAGTTTCTTTAAGGAAAGGAGGAATAAAATAGAAATACATTCTAGTATTTTTAGTGGCAGATAGGATAAGTTTAGTGGGAAAATAAGATGATTTTATTTACAAAAATTTAAAAATGCATTTTTCTTAAAGTGCTTTTTTTAAGATATGCATTTCATGCAATATCTCTGAGACATTATTTAATTGATTCTCTTGGCTTTATCTGGCTAATTACTCTGTATAATATAACAAGGATAATACTTAAGAAATCTTTTTTTATTTTTGTCAGGTAAGTTATAATCTTTTTATGTTTTATGTAATCAAAATTCTTTTGCAAAATCATGATGCCATGAATTTTATCTATTTTCACTTTTTTTTAAGGCAAGGAGCTTTGGTTCTCTCAACTGTGTAGGAAAGAAAAATATTTTAACTATTTCTTATCTTTTACTTGGCTACCCTCAAGGTGAGCTCTTTATGATCCTCTAATTTGTTGTTACCTCAATTATTTGCTAATAGAAAATTATTTTATGATGTGCTTAGCTTACTACCTGTCTTTTATTTTATATATTTCTCTTAGGTACTACATTCTTTTGGAGAGTATTTCCTAATAAATTTGGCAGCAGCTATGGACAGGGCAAGGATGTGTCTCAATTCCTGAGTCTTTCCTGGTGTTCTGTCTCAGTCTTCACTTTCTCTCATCACAGTGGCCAGAGGACCTTCAAAGACTGTGGACATTTTGGCTGATCAGCTTAGTCCTTATGTTTGATTTTAATCAGGTCCCTTGGCAATGATCAGTATCTACTTCACTGAAAGACACTAGCCATTGTTACAGGTGATGGAGCAAAATGTATTTACAGGTGGCTCCTTCAACATGCCGGTTGTTTTCC
Organism: Pan paniscus; assembly: GCF_029289425.2. Taxonomy (NCBI): domain Eukaryota; kingdom Metazoa; phylum Chordata; class Mammalia; order Primates; family Hominidae; genus Pan; species Pan paniscus. The sequence goes on from NC_073254.2 coordinate 122,068,288, forward strand.
ACCTATAATCTTTAGTTTATACTGCAACTTTATATTTCCTTTCTTCTATGTCAATTTGCATACAACTTTCATATTCAACATAGAAATATTTGATTAATTTCATTTTTACCTCATCACTGATCCTAAGTGCATTTTTATTCCTTTTCTTTAACTTGTACAGCTCCCATTTATTGATTTTTACGTTTCAAGCTCCTATAATCTATTTAACTTTGAGAATGTTCAACAACTTTTTGCTTTATTAAAAATAAATCTAGCTAAGTCTTCTTATTTTCCCCTTATACATAATATTTTACAGTGGAAGTATAACCCCATGGGTGTCTAATATAAATATTTTCAAACCAGAGGTCAAGCCAATGGCAGTGTTTTAAATCCTCGTTTATTCTACTCAGGACCCACCTTATTAGGAACATTGCCTTATTTTTTTTCAGCTTCACTGAGGTACAGTTGACCTCAATAAAATAATAAAAACTGTATATATTTACAGTGTTGGAGAGTCTTTCCTAATAAATTTGACAGCAGCTACGCAAAGAGCCAGGCTGAGTCTCAATTCCTGAGTCTTTCCTGGTATCTTATCTGTATCTACATACATATATATAAAATTATCATAATCAGTTCAATTAACATATCCATTATCCTGTATTTTTGTGTATGTGGTGAGAATATTTAAGATCTATTCTCTTAGCAACTTTCAAGTATAAATTTGCAGTATAATTATGTGTAGTCACTATGTTAAATGACATAAGCTAGGCACAGAAAGACAAATGCTGCATGATCTCACTTACACATGGAATGTAAAAAAAGTTGAACTCATAGAAGCAGGGAGTAGAATAGTAGTTACCAGGGGTTTGAGGGGATGAAATGGGGAGATGTTAGCCAAAGGAACTTTGCATTATTGATTGTTCTTTCTTTCTCTGACATTTTAAACCTCTCCTTTCTTTTGAAACATCCGCCATTGGCATTTAAACATGCTCAAATCTCTTCAATCTTTTAAAATCTTACTTAAACCAAAATATTCTTCTATCTGCTATTCTGGATCTGCTCATCTTCAGGGTTGTACTTTTTATTTTATTTTTTTTTTCTTTTTGGCACTTACTGCTACCAGTTTACTTTCCTCAAATCCTTTCTTAATCCACTTTGATGTGACTTCTAAGAGCTTCACTCCCCTCAATTAGCCCTTGCTAAAATAACCAAGAAACTCTCTGTTGCCATATCCAAAGGAAATTATTCAGTTTTCATTGTTTGTAGTTTTCTAGCAAAATCACTACAAGGGACCACTTCCTCACTCAACTTTCTCTTGCCTTAATTTATGCAGTACTTAGATTTTCTTCCTTCTCTGTTTACTCTTTTTACGTTTCAGCCTCCTATGCCAGCTGGTGAAATTCAAAATTCCACAAGCCTTAATCATAGGACTCATCTTATCTTCCTCTCCTGTCTTTTTCCACATCTATCCACGACTTGGTCAATTGTATCTAATATGGCATTCAAAATCTACATTTTTAGCTTTGATATCCCCTCTGAACTCCAGACTTAATGTCTAACTTCATATTACAGATCCATTTGAATGTTCCTCATGGGTCCCCAACTCACTAGGTATAATCTTTCTCCCCTAAAATTTGATCTTCTTTCAGTTTTTTCCTCTGTCAGTAATGCTCAAGTGTAAACCAGAAACCAAGGACTTGTTCAACCTAAACCTCTTCTTTTTATATTTCAATAATTACCAAGTATTATGCATTACACACACACACACACACACACACGCACACACCCCCTTTGAGTTTCTGGATATCTTTCCATCTCCAACACCATTTCCAGAGTCCAAGTACTGTTTCCTTAGACTGATGCTATGTGCTTCTAAATGGTCTTTTTACATCCATTGTAGTCTTAGTGATCTCTTCAAAATGCAAATCTGATTTCATCATCCATAGACAATCTGCTTCATAATTGCCTTCACTTCTCACTGCTCCTATGATTAAGGCATATTTTGTTCTTGCATGTTAACTATTTATGAAACCTGGACCCTGGTCAGTGTCTAAAATTGTGCCTATTACATGAAAGTAATTCAATACACATATTTTACTTATTTATTTTTATTTTCTTTTTAAAATTTTTAATAATTTCAACTTATTTTAGATTCAGGAGATACATGTGCAGTTTTGTTACATGGGTACATTATGTGATGCTGAGGTTTGAGGTACAGTTGATCATGTCACCTAGGTAGTGAGCATAGTCTGCAATATGTTTGCAACCCTTGCCCCCATCATCTTCCTCCCTTGGTAATCCCCCGTGTCTATTGTTGCTATCTTTATGTCCGTGAATACTCAATGTTTAGCTCTCATTTATATCTGAGAACGTGCAATATTTGGTTTTCTGTTCCTGTGTTAATTCACTTAGGATAATGGCCTCCATCCAGCTGCATCCATATTGCTGTAAAGGACATGATTTTGTTCTTTTTTATGACTGTGTAGCATTCTATGGTGATACACGTATTTTAAATAAAAGAGTAACTTGGCTCTGTGAAAGCAGAAGTTGCACTGGGAAAAGTTAAACCAACAAGGAAGACTTTTCTATTCCAAAAAGGAAGAGAGAGATCAGAAGTCAATCTCTGAACTGGGCTGAAACTCTGGAGAGTTTTAAAGGATAGTTTGGGAGTTTTTAAGGGTGAAAGAGCTTTTAACAACAATTGGGTGGGTATGGGGGATTATGACCATATGTGTTTGCTAATTGGGATTATCCAAGGGAAATATAAACTTTCTCATATCTTCGTCACAGAAAGTAGTTTTACAACTTGGAACAAGGGACCCTCTGTCTGAAGTTAGGTTTCTACCTTTCCACAGAGACTGGAAGATAGAGATGCCTCCTTCCTTGATGATTACCTTTCAAAGGGTTGGCTCCAGGCGCTTTAGAAAGACAGTCTGGTGTTGAAAAACTGCCAAGAGCCTTTCAAAAAGATTTACATTTAAAAGGGACAAATAAGGAATTTACAATTACAAGAATTCGGAAGTAAATTATCTACGAGAGGGGAGGGAAAATACCTTGATGCTTAGGCTATCTGAATCATATAAGGGACTGAGTGAGCTTAAGATGGGGCCTGGAGGTCAGAAGGAGCCTGTCTAAAGTTTAAAAAGCTGAGGGAAGGCTTCAGGTCACCTTCATTACTCCTTATTTATTTTGCTATCATTTTCTAGCACTCTGTTCCTTAGCTCATGGTGCCCCAGCCAAAGAATACTTTCTTCAATTATCCCTCCCATCGAGTTCATATCCAAGGTAGCATCTCTTGAGTGCTTTCTCTCATATTAGAGAGTGCTTGATGTTGTAAATGCAAGAGAATGCATTTTGAGTTTTTGTTTTGTTGCATTTGTAAAATATTTCTTACCACTTTGAGGATCATTTATGCCATTCTGTTTGCTTTAGTCTTTATATTTTCAGTTGGAGGCTCTCCTCAAGTATCTGGTTATCCTTGGCTGTTTGATCATATTTAATAGATTTTAAAAGGCTCACTGCAAACTCTAGATGCTTACTCAAAGCTGAAAAACTGAGTTTCACTGTGGGGTATATAGTGGGTAATTTAGTTAGAAAATCCATGAAATGTATATTTAGATAGAGTTGGTGTAGTGCACTGATTAAGATTATGAAACTTGTAGGAAATCTTCCCATGTTTGAGTCCTGGTTTTGCCACTAAGTAGCCATATAATTTTAGGCAAATCATTAACATCATTGTGTTTTGGTTTTCTTGTTTATAAAAGGGGTACAAAAATACCTACATATTTTTATAAAAATTAAAAATTTTAGTATGTGTAAATAATTTGGAATAGCATCTAGCACATGCTAAAATTTATATATGTGTAAACTTTTATTATTACTATTAATATTTTGCTTGAAAAAAATTCTATTATTCTTTCTGGAGGAAGTATATGAATCAAGACAGACATAAGGCTGACTGGTCTCAACATTGGTTATGGATTTCAACTTATTTCTTCCGGTTTTAATATGGTCTTCCCTGGTTCAACTGTCCAGCATGCTCTTGCTTCCTCTCCAGAGAATAAAACCTCTAGTACCTGCTTGAGTGGGTTGGTGGAGTCATCATGCTATTCAGAGATAGGCTGTAACAATGTAACTGTTTTTAAAACATCCCTTCAATAAATTCTACTTTTTTTAAACCCATGTTTATTTTGGCTTTGAAAGGGATCTAGAACTGACTATCTCTGGACATTTGTGGAGTGAGGGTGTATTCTAAAGTTACCTATTTCCTGGTAGGTGACCAGCAGATAATCATATTTCTTAAACTGAGCTTTCATATTTATTATGAGAACTAAAACAGTTTGGGTGACTTTTCTATCTAAATATATTTTGCCATTAAAATAATAGAAATGCTTAAAGAAATGAAAAATCAGTGCTGGAAAGTATTTCAAGAATTTTAAGTGAGTTTATGTTTTGTAAAATTCTTATTACACCAATTAACTGTTAGTATTGTAGATCAGATATTTCAAATGTGAAATAATATGATAGTTCTTAGTAATTTAACATGAAACTATATACATTTGTAAAGGATACAGTAGCAACATGTCTTAAAGTTGGTTGGTTTTCAGTTGTGATTAAAAAAAATGTTTGATGTGTTTATCACATGGATTACAGTAAAATGTTCACAATGAATGGATTTGTGTACTATTATAAAATATAATTATCTTGGCCAGGCATGGTGGCTCATGCTTGTAATCCTAGCACTTTGGGAAGATGAGGCAGGCATGTTCAGTGTTTCACTGGGGAGCAAAGGTTTGCATTTCTACCCGGTCTTAGCCCTGATTCTGTCCTTGTCTTTATAGAGCACTCATTATACCTTTTTCTTTTTCCTAGTAAATCATAAGGTACTTATTTCCATTTTATCATTGAAACAGTGCCAGGATTTTTCTCTGTAATATTGTGGGCCTGCCTTGTAGTGGAAGTAGTAGTAATATCACATTTATTTCCTTGCACATGTAGAAATAAAAGCACACTTAAACTGTAAAAAATATTCCATATCTATTTGCTTGAAAAGAGTTTTAACTTTTTATGATAATACAAGCAGTATGATGAATATCCTTCCTGTGTTTGTAACTTCAGGATTATTTTTGGTATTTGTATAATATAATAATTAAATGATGATAAGGGTTTCACAGATGAACTTTCAAGGAGCAGATGCTAACGTTTTTCCTGTTTATGTTTTACCAGGGCCTTCTGAACAAAACCTATTTTCTTCTTTTAGTAATGAAATTCTAGTAAAGCCCTCCTGAGAATTTTCAGTTGGATATAAACACTATTCAATTGTATTGGTCCAGGAATCTTTAGTTATTTAGTAGGCCTGAATAATAGATTTCTGAACTCCAGCTTAAAGAAGTACTGAGGTGATCAAATTGTTTCTCAGTGGAAATGTAGACATCTTTATTTGTAACATCCTTATTTGTAACACATTCTGCTTGTCTCTTCAGCCCATACATTTTTTGTGTATCCCTGGGGGTTAATGTAGCATCTGTGTTGTGTTAACCCAAGCTGGGGGAAAACAAACAAACTCTTGGAGTCTTACAGTGTCAATCTGAGTGCAGTATTTCTCTCTTCCACATTTGTTGTAAAGAAATGTTGACAAATATGAAATACTCAGGTAAGAGACAAGCACAAAGAACTTCCTTATAAATCATTTGTTTTCTGTTGTATGTATAGCTTTCAGTGATTTACTGGGATGTGTTTTTAAACATGAAGATTTTAAAAAATATATTTGTTAAATAAATCTATACTATACCTAGAAATATGACGAGAAATTGCTATGAGACAGTCATTATACAGATTCAGATTTTTTTGGTATATATATATATATATATATATATATATATATATCCCTTAAAAATTATATTGTTTAAGATGGTACAAGTAAAGTAAATGTAGTTCATTGTGTCTAAGCATTATAGGAGCACATGGAAACTAAAGAATACCTTTCTCGTGACCAACTTATATTTATTTTCTTCAGAAATCAAAAATCTCCACGTATGACAAAATGTGGGCCTTTATGAGTAGCAGAAGGCAGTCAGTGCTGGTCAAAAGTAATGAAGAAGGAATCCAGCGAGTCCTCACCTCTGATTATGCTTTCCTAATGGAGTCAACAACCATCGAGTTTGTTACCCAGCGGAACTGTAACCTGACACAGATTGGCGGCCTTATAGACTCTAAAGGTTATGGCGTTGGCACTCCCATGGGTAGGTTATATGTCAGCTCTTTGTTCTTTGTTCATTAATCTGAGTTGCTGTAAGACAGGGGAAAAACAGTGTATCCACGTATGCCATTAGGAATTTTGTTTTTACCAAATGCATCCTGCTACCTCTCTGATTGTATAAAAGCAGGTTATCATTTTGGACATATTCTTCTAAATAGATAAGTCAAAAATAGGAAAAAATAATTTCTATCAAAATGGTCAGTAGATATTTTTACTGTATCAGTGTTGAAAAACACACAGTATAACCCAGCTAACCTTCTCTTTTCAATCTTAAATTCAAAAAATGTTTTCTGAGTACACTGAAGTTTTTGTAACAATTTACTTTTTTAAATTTGTGGCTTACAAATATAGTATTTGACTTAGAGAGTTAACGAAAATAAGTGAGGCATAAATGGCTCTCATGAACATTATCAGAATTGTTTTACTTAAAAGAAGGTAGAAATAGCAGACTATTTACCAATGACATATCTAGAATATTTAACACTAAGGATTATTTTTAACATCCCCCTTCTTTCATATGGCAAATCATTTTTAGTCAAAATAATCAAATGAGATAATGAATTGTAATTTCCAGAAAACCATAATAAAACACTTGATTATATATATACAAACATGTATGAATATGTATATGATGGTGCCGTAAGTAAACACACACACACACACACACACATATATATATAAAACATTACAGTACATGTGTACATGTAGTGGACAGAATAATGGCTTCCCAGAGATGTCCATGTCTTAATCCCCAGAACCTTTGAATATGTTACTTTATAGCAATATACTTTGAATATAGCATATGCTTTGAATATGTATCATAGCAAAAGATACTTTGCAGATGCGATTAAGTTAAGGATCTTGAGATGGGGAGATTTTCCTGGATTAACCAGGTGCGTCCAATGTAATCACAAGAGCTCTTGTAAAAGGGAGAGTGTAGGGTTGAGTCATAGTTACGATGTGATTATGACAGGGATGTGAAAGAAGGAGAGAGAGGGAGAGAGAAAGAGAAAGAAGAGAGAGGAGAGAGATTTGTGGATATTATTTTTTGGTATTGAAGATGTAAGAAGAAGCCATGAGCCAAGAAATGCCAGGTGACCTTTAGAAGAAATACAGTCCTTCAGAGACATCACTTTTAGGACTTCTGACATCTAGAACTGTGAGATAATAAATTTTGTATTGTTTTAAGTCACTAAGTTGATGGTAATATTTTAGAGTAGCAACAGGAAAGTAATTGTACAGAGGGAAAAAAGTCATAGCATATTTTAATTACATCAATGTACTTTTTGAAAGAAAGGGGAAAACATATTCATGATTTATCACAGTAATATCTAATAATGCTGTACATGCTTTGGACCTTTACTTTTGCAAATTTGTCAATGACTTGGTTAAAACCGATCATTGATTTCTGGCAACTCTGAAAAGTCTAGGAAGTCCAATAATTTTCTACCAAAAAATTTAATACTAAATAAATAATATTACATTTGGAAAATCATCTGAAATGTATTATGGTTTAAAAAAAAGCTCGAATTAGTTTTGACAAAATTTTGAGATACTAATTCTTGCATTTATGTAGTAGAGTCATAATAAAGAATAATTGTGCAGTCATTATTGAAATGAAAAAAAACAAACGAGTTCTTACTCCCAAAATAGGCAAGTGTAGCTGAGTCCACATAATTGAGGGGTTAATGGTATAATTGGAATTGTCCAATTTTATTTCCAGGTAGAATACAATACTTATTAAAGAATTAAATATAAATATTTGCTAATTTGAAAAAGTCAATAAAAGCTCAGTTGTTAAAACTCAACAATAATTGTTTAGAACTTAGACCAACAAAAGATATTTTGGAGGAGGAATATTTTATATTTTACATGTTTTAGACTTCCCAGTGCATAATGATACTGGATGCCACTGTTTTTAAATTCTCCACAGAAAATATACCCCCTTTATTACCTGCACCAGGGAAAGGCTTCCTCAAGCTTTGTCCCTGTTATTCCAATATTATGTACAAATTCAAAATTGGGCAATTAATATACTATAAATGTATTAAAATGATTGCGTTTTCACAATTATATTGCTGAGAAACATTTTTTTACTTCTCAAAATGTGTTAAATTATACTTTTATCGCCAGTAAGACTTTGGTTTATTGCCCTAGCTCTGTGTGATGGGAGTGCTCAAATCTTGGCATTCTGCATAGTTAGGTCAGTTATGGTTCTTTCCCTCAATAAGAAATACATACTGAACCCAGAAACTTCATGAGTTAATGCACCAGTTATTTGGAATTTGTGATGCACAACTTCTTTGATAATTTTTGAAATATGTTTTTTCCTAGGAAAAATCATATACTCTTAAAAGAAGAGGCTGATAATGTGCTATGAATAGCATCATGCAGTATTCTGCACACTGATATTCTGAACTTATTCTTGTCACTACTGTGCTCTTGGACAAGTAACTTGAAATTTATGGCCTCTAACTTTAATTTTTTAAACTAGTAAAAGAAGAGGATTGTATATCTCAGGTCCATTTAAATGCTAAATAATTTGGCAAATAATGTGCTTGATAGATTCTCAGAGTTTCGTCTAAGTTAGGCTAGACTACATGGAGAAATATGGTTAGCTGATGTCTTAGAATGCATTCAAAAAATCAGGCACACTCTTAAAGTAGTTATGAGAGGTGGAAGCAGGGGTCTGTTAGGCTGCCATTTTCCTATAGTTTCATTTGGGAAGAGCTGAAATAAACAAACACATGTTTTAGTATCATTTCTGAAAGGAGTGAGACTCATATATTACTACCATTTTCTCCGGGTTTGCATCGTCTGGATGAGACTCATATATTGCTATCACTCTCTCCCGGTTTCCATTGTCTGGATAAGGGCAGAGATATTTGTCTCTCTTTTGCTGTTCATTGTTTCAGCCACTATCATAATCTGCATTTCTCAACTGGGAAATTAGCATTTGCCTTTTATGTTACCATTGCTGAAGCATACTGAAAATGATAATAGTGTGTTAATATATTTACTTACTTACTTTAAAAATTGTACTTAATTATAAACAAACAAAAAAAAGGAATTCATTAAGGTGTGAAAAATATTCCTTGAGGTTCTTGCTCTTTCTCAGCAAGAGTTAATGAGAATAGCTATATTCAAAGCAGAGCAATATGGACTAAGGTTCTGAAAAACTCAGATTACTTCCAGAAGTTCCCCAGGCTTTTTAATTTATATATTCAGGAGCTATAATCCATAGTGAAAATTTCACCTTTAGTAATATCCTATATGTGATCAAAGAGGGGAACTTCCTTTTCTTTGCTTTTATTATTGCTCAGATTTTGAGGTATTTTCAAGAAAGCCTATGTGGTTTGATGAGGAGATTAAAACGGGAAATATTATGAGTCTTTTTGAGTGGGAAATCAGAAAAAAAATTAAAAATTGTGCATATATCCACCTCTGGCTAAAAATTGTGCATATTCCCCCAAATTCATATATTATCTTCTTAGCCTGCCATGCCTCCTTCTAATTGATTTATTTAGGGGCCTCCCCATCACCATTCATCACTCTGAGTGTGATCATTACTGCCCAAAGTGTGCTGTGAGATCGCTGAATGACTCAGAATAAGCTATTTAATTAAGGAAGCTCTGTTTACACAAAAATACCTTAGTGGAGCAATCAACAATGATGTGAAAGTAAATGCTAAATAAGCTTAAGCAGGTTTAATTAAGTTTGGAGTGACATTAAATTCCTTCATAGTTTTCCTGACTGCAGCAACGTTATTTTAATGTGGCATTTACTGTGTGGTAGATTTTTGAAGTTGCAGGAGACCTTACTTGGTAAGTTAACTGAACTTCTTATTTCATTCAAAACAATATTTTTAAAGGCTCGGAGTGAGTGAGTTAAAAGCAAGGAGCAAAATCATAGCAGTTGTTTCATTAAGGAATGTCTAAATTGTGTGAGCAGGTGCCGTCTTGTCTCTTATTTCACCATAGGTGATAATCTATTTATCTGAACTGGGAACATTTCTCCTCCTTAATAGCATTTTTGGCTGCATTGCTTCTCTCCTGACTGCCTGTACTTAAAAGCCTTCTTGGTTTCTCTTTTTCAAATATTGAGTGCATATTGCACTTTGAGGACTAGGCAGACTCAGCAGTCCGTGAGCTGGTAGGAAAGCAGCAGTCTAGAAAAAATTCCATTAGGGCCAGTTGGTATTATTTTGCTTTGCTTTATGCAATTTGGTAGAAATATTATCAAATGACTGAAGGGTCTCATTAAGATGATTTCTATGTTTAGCAATGAGTTAGTGACCTCTTTCTTTCATGTATTAGTTCCTCACAACTTTAACAACAAGCAATGTATGTGGCAGCTGAAAAAGGGATGGAGGGAATTGTGCTCATATTTGTGCATATTATTGATAATGTAATTTTCTATAATTTCAGTTGTTTCTATTTTACTTGTGGGGTTAAATCAATAGTGAATTCCAGTCAGTGAGTGTATAATTATTTAACAGTCAGTGAGTAACTATTTCTGTGAACAAAACCCAAAATGAATTAGTCATATAATACAGAATTACTGAAATACACACTATACATGAAGAATGTAAAGATAAAGTGGACATATTTACAATGCCCTTTAATATGAAGATTAAATTTAAAAATAATGTTAGCCATACACAAAGCTGTTTGTTATATACATTTTATTTCTCTCGTATTTACTGGTTGATTTAATTACAAATATTAGGGTATATTTTATTTAGTAATTGACTTTAATGTTACCTTTACAAGCTAATGCTTTAAAACAATATTATCTATGAATATCAAAAAGCAGTAGTACTATTAATAATCCTCAAGTAACTTTTATCAAATTATAATGTGCTTACCCATAATTAGCCTAAAGTAAAAAAATGTAACAATAGGTTATATTATTGAGTTTTTATGGTAGAAGTGCACTACTTTGACATATAAACCAAATGAAATTTCCTTTTTTTACTTCTATTTTCTAATGTTAAATGCTTAAGATTCACTCTTTATTTTTAAATTTCTCATTATTTAGTGAGGTAAGAGATGTAGAATTGGTACCAGTGGAGGTACGTTGTTTGTTTGAGGCAGATGCCAATGTTTGTAAAAATAGAAATCAGTATGAGAAGAATGTCGTTCCCTGTTTTATTCACCATCCATTTCTAAAATTCTCAATTTATCATATAATAAGTACTGAAATATTCATCATTATAGATGCATAAAATTGCCAACCTTCAGTTTTTCAGCTTTACTGAAGTGAATGAATACATTTGTCTTCATTAGTTTAACATAATGCACAAAAATTGATGCAAATTATTCATCTTTCTGCAGGTCAACCCTTCCATTAAAATGCATTCTATTTTCCCTTTGCATAAGCAGCACAATTTTAATATTTGAAGTGATTTTGCAGGGCTAAATCTAGATCTAATAATTTTCAGAGACTGAATTAAACAAATAAACTCAAATTACACCTGTTCAAGCTGTACATTCCTGGCATATTTGTTAAGTCTAGATTATATGTCACTGAAAACATAAGAATCTCAGTAAGTTATACCTGCTCCACAGACATCATTAACAGGCTGCATGCTACAGTCTAGGAGCCTTCAACAGGGAATTTGATGAATTGTGAGCACCACTGTGAACAGCCGTGATTAATATTGTAAATGTTGACCAAATGGTACCCAAACAATGTAGAAATGGATAATTCTCATAAAACAGAGTTCTGACAGATTTTATACACAAAGATTGGATCATTTAATTCATTTACTTATTAGTCCAAGACCATGGCTTCCAATTTTACTTTAGATCAGTTAGCCACAGACTGTCAGACTATGTCAGATAGTTGTCCTTGGGTTAGCAGAGGTGGGTAAGATCAATGAGGAGTCACTCTTATTAGAAAAAAGCTAGTCAAATGTTTGTTCTAAATACCAAACCCAAATGCTTTGCATTTGCTGACCCTCATGTGACAGACATATTCGTAGCATGTTGCATGGAGTCTTTGGCCTTTGTAGTCAGATGACTTGTGTGCAAATTTTAGTTTCACCTGGATGAAACCTGAAGAAGTTACTGAGTCCCTATTACACTTAGTGTCCTCATGTATAAGCAGATATAACCATGTTCACATAATTGGATTGTGATAAAGAAAGATTGAGCATATTATATTTTTAGTACTTGAATCAGAATAGATAGCATAAAGAATTTTAAAGAAATGTTTTGATCACTTCTAATACGAGGTTTTAGAAAATTTTGAAAAAGAGTTTTGAAGAAATGTTCTCTAATAATTGAAAGAATATGTTAGTGGTCTCTATTTATACATTTTTAGAACTGTCTTGTCTTTGTATGTTTAGGGATATTAAATATATAGCCGAGAAAGCAGAGTATTAGTATGACCCACTGTTAACCAGCTGGAAACCTGTTTCTAATGAAACCTACCTGGGATTTTACCATCAGCCAATCAGTATATTGTAATTAGATAACTATCATTTTGTGGGAAGAAAGTGATTGATATCTACTATATAAAGTTAAGAAAATTCCTATCATAAGGCATTATCTGAACAAGCAAAATGGTTTTCCATTTCCAAACATGTCTTGAACTTTTAGTAACAGAGCTCAAAATGTATTAGGAGAAGTATCATCTCTAAAGACATGTTTAGTAAACAATCTTTTTAGTAAACAGAGCTCAAGATATACTAGGAGAAAAATCATCTCTAAAGGCCTGTATATTTTCTTTACATTTGACCAATCTACAAGAATTTCATTACTCTTTCTTTCCTGCTTAGCTCTGTAAAATAATGAACATAAAATATAAACATAAATCATCTTTCTTTTTTAGAAGACAGATAAGGAAAAACAAATTTGACATAAAATAGAGAATGCAATATTGGACATAAACAAATGCCTGTTATTAGTGCAGGGACTTAGATAGCTGGAGCTTAGTGAGACCAAAGCAGACAGACCAAATTGCAAAAGGGACTTCAGCAATACTTAAAGGATGGGTAGTTCACTGTCTTGAAAAAAATATATTTTTTTCTTCCAATTTTAGGGTTCTTAATGATTAATCAGGATAACGATTTAATATAAAATGGTCCAACTCTTATAATTCTTTCCTTGGAATTTTACATTAGATTTGGAAAAAAGCATAATAGTAAGGAAATCATTGCTGACATAACCATTCCTAACACTATTCTAATGATTGCTGATGGCAAAATCATAAGAAAGGTAGGGTTTATAGGATAAAATTATTTCTATTTTCATACTTAGTGTCAGAGTTTCATGGTTTAATACTCAAGAAATATGACAGCAAATCCATTTCACCAGTCACTTTTAACTAATATATATGAAATATGTCAGAACCAGTAAAAATAGTTGGCTGTTTCATTACAGGTTGATAACATTTTCTTTTTCACAAGTTAGTTAGAGGATATACAGAATATTAATAAAAGGCAACTGTCTAATACATATACTCTATAATTTGAATTCTTCATTGATACATTTTATATGCCATATATAAGCATCTCCCTTTATGATCTTAGGTACCTGAATATTTTGCTGCATATTCTATAAATATTCCTTCAATTAGAATGCGTTTATATTATTTAAAAAAATTTTTTAAACTAAACATTTATAATGTGTATATTTATGACATAAAAGCGACATTGTGATTTATGAATACAATAAGGAATGATTAAACTAATTAGCATATCAATCACCTCAGATACTTATCTTTTTATGGTGTGAACATTTGAAATTTACTCCATTAGAATTTTTGAAATGTACAGTACACTGTTACTAATTATATTCACCATGTTGTGCAATAGATTTAAAAAGACCCTGTTCCTCTTGTCTGAGATTTTTTACCCTTTGACCATCATCTCCCCATTTCTCTCAACCCTCCAGCCTCTGCTTTCTGTTTCTATCAGTTCAAATGTGTTAGATCCCACATGTCAGTGAGAATATGTGATATCCGTCTTTTTGTGCCTGGCTTCTTTCATTTAGCATAATATTCTCTTCTCTTGCTTCATCTAGGTTGTCGCAAATGACAGAATTTCATTATTTATTTTTTAGGGCTGAATAGTATTCCATTGTGTGTATATGTACTGCATTTTCTTTATTCTCTGATCCATTATAAATATAAGGTTGATCCTATAACTTGGCTATTGTGAAAAGTGCTGCAATGAGTAATGGAATGTGCACATCTCTTTGACAAACTGATTTCAAATCTTTTGAGTAAATACATAGAAGTAAAATTGAGGGATCATATGCTAATTTTACTTTTAGTTTTCTGAGCAGCCTCCACACTGTTTCCCATGATGGTTGCACTAATTCACATTCCCACCAAGAGTATGCAAGGGTTTCCTTTTCTCCACATCCTGATCTGATGGTTTTATAAGGAGTTTTCACTTTTACTTCTTTCTTTCACATTCTCTCTTGCCACCACCATGTAAAAAGTGCTTTTCACTTTCCTCTGTGATTGTGAGGCCTCCCTAACCACATAGAGCTGTGAGGCCATTAAGCCTATTTTTCTTCACAGTCTCAGGTATATCTTTATCAGCAGCATGAAAATGGGCTCATACAGAGGAATACCATTGAAAGGCCTTAATTTTATAGAAGTATAAGAAATTCATGAGCAAAAATGATAAGCATACAAAAAGAGTAATTTCATCTTTAAAAATATATCAATCCATAACATTTTAATCACCAAATGGTGTCAGATAAAAGTGAACCAATCTTTCTGATACCTAATAATCTTTTCACATTGTGTATCTGTTCAATCAGTACCTTGCTGAAAATTTTCTAGTGGTGCTCTCGAGCTATCAGATAAAATACTAACTCCTAACAATGTCATGCAATCCCTTTCTTTTACCTATCTTAAGATTCCTGTATTAGTCTGTTTTCATGCTGCTGATAAAGACATACCCAAGACGGGATAAAAAGAGGTTTAATTGGACTTACATTTCCACACGATTGGGGAGGCCTCAGATTTATGGCGGGAGGTGAAAGACTTATTACATGCTGGCAGCAAGAGAAAAATGAGAAAAATGCAAAAGCAGAAACTCTTGATGAAACCATCAAAGATCTCGTGAGACTTATTCACTACCACGAGAACAGTATGGGGAACCACCCACATGATTCAATTATCTCCCACTGGCTCCCTCCCACAATACATGGGAATTATGGGAGAACAATTCAAAATGAGATTTGGGTGGGGACACAGAGCCAAACCATATCATTTCCTTTCTGAATTTATCCCCTCTTCCCTACATCTAACCTGATAACAATACAAACAAGTTGGGTTTCCTTCTGCCTGAGTTGACCTTTTTTCACTCTTCCTCCAATTTTCTGGTTGAATTCTCTCATCCAAATAAATTTCTTATGCTGACCTTTTCATCTCTTTACACACTTTTCCTAGGCTGCCACAGAAATATATATGATCTCTCTCTTTTGGAACCATAGCACATTTTCAGATATTCCTATATAGTATTTGGTATATAATATTACAATTTTTAAAGTATCTTTTTCTACATTAAGATGATAATATGAGTGTCCTAATGGCAAGGACCATTAATGAATCAATTTTTACCCATACTGTCTCACTATTAATTGTTAAGTACATAAATATTACTTAGCGTAGCTGTGAGATCCTAAGTATATAATGGTGAACAATATAACCATGACCCCTGCCCTGCTAGAGTTCTCAGTGTAACAAAGACTACATAACATTTAGCAAGTTTTTACAAATAAACAGGGTAATGTGTTACAGAATTATGTGACAGATGAAACTATAATAAATTTGTCTTCAGGAAAGGTAAGCAAAAAAGATTACTTCTATTTGATAACAGGCGTAAGAATGATAACTCTTCTTTTACTTTTGCTACCTTTTTCTTACTTCTCTCTCTTCTCTTTCCATCTACATTCCAGTTTTGGAAAGGTGTACATAGAAAAGGAAAATGATAGTGAGAGCATCTCAAATCCATTTTGTTCATTTCTTCTAGATTTAGAGGATAGGATGAGGTACAAGATGTCAGGGCCATGGAAGAATTTAGCCAACTATAAATGACACTGTTCATGTAGAAATGAGAGAAGAGAGGTTAAAAATCATCTGGTATCAAGAGAAGAAAAAAAATGTACTAAAGACATACCTAATAAATAATTATCTAATAATGCAAAGAACTTTTAAAACACAATCATAATAAACAACCCCACTAAAAAATGGTCCAAAGATCTTAACAGACACCTCATCAAAGGAAATACACACATACCAAGAGAGCATATGACAAGATGCTCCATATCATATGTCATAAAAGAAATGCAAATTAAAATAATGCTTTATTTAAAAAGCAATGAATAAAAATTGCAAGAGTAAGTTGTTACCTATCAATAATAACCTTGAATGTAAATTAATTCTTCCATCAAAATACATACAGTGGCTGCATGTATTTTTAAAAAGATCAAATTACATGTTGCATATAAGAGATTCTTTTTAGCTTTAAGAGTATTCATAACTGAAAGTGAAGTGATGGAAAATGTATTCCATGCACATGGTAACCAAAAGTCAGCAGGGATGGCTATACTTAGAGTTCAAGTGAAAAACATTTATAGGAGACAAAGAAGGTCATTATTTAATGATAAAGGAGGAAATAAGAGGACATAATAATTGTAAATATATATGCACCAAATATTGATTCACCTGAATATATAAAGCAAATATTAATGGACTGAAAAAAGAAATTAAAATAATAGTAAAAGGCACCAATACCCCACTTTTATTAATAGGTAAATCAACCAGACAGCAAATTAACAAGAAAATACTGGGCTTGAACTGCACTTTTGATATTGTTTTGCTCTGTCCCCACCCAAATCTCATGTAGAATTGTAATCCCCACATTTTAAGGAGGGACATGGTGGGAATTAATTGGATCATGGGGGCTGATTTCCCCCATGCTCTTCTTGTGATAGTGAGTGAGTGCTCACGAGATCTGATGGTTAAAAAGTGTGACACTTCTCCCCACAACCTGCACCCACTGCCACCATGTGAAGAAGGTCCTTGCTTCCCCCTTAGTCTTCTTCCATGATTGTAAGTTTCCTGAGGCCTCCCAGTCATGCTTCCTGTGAAGCCTTCAGAACTATGAGTCAATTAAAACTCTTTTCTTCATAAATTTCCCAGTCTCGAGTGGTTCTTTATAGCAGTGTGCAAATGGACTATTAAAACTTTATATGGAATGAACCTAACAAACATATATAGAACTTTCCATTCAAGAACAGTAGAATGTGCTTTCTTCTCAACTGTCCATGTACCATTCTCCAAGACAGGGCATAGTTTAGGCCATGAAACAAATCTTAACAAATTCAAAAAGGTTGAAATTATGTATAGTATTGTTTCTGACCACAACAGTATGAAACTGGAAATCAATAACAAGAGAAATCTTGGAAAATTAACAAGTATGTAGAAATTAAACAACATGCTCCTGAACAACTAGTAGGTCAAATAAAAAATCAAAAGGAGTGTTAAAAAATATATTGAAACAAATGACAGTAGAAACATAATATATCAAAACCTGCAGAATGCAGCAAAAGCAGTTCTCTAAGGGAACTTTATAGCAACAAATGCCTCTACTTAAAAAGAACGAAGATCCCAAATAGCCTGACATTATGCCTCAAGGAGCTAGAAAAGGAAGAACAAACTAAACCCTAAAGTTAGCAGAAGTAAATAATAAAGATCAGAACAGAAATACATCAAACAGAGAATAGAAAAACCATAGGAAAAAAACCCAATAGTCACTTCTTTAAAAAAATAAACAAAATAGACAAACCTTTTACTAGGCTAAGGGCAAAAAGAGAGGCAACTCAAAATCAGAAAGAAAAAGAAGGCATTAAACTGAAAACTCTAAAGCATTACTGAAAGAGATTGAAGACACAATAAGTAGAAAGATATCTATGTTCATAGATTGGAAGAATTAATATTGTTAAAAATTTTCTTCCTGGCCAGGTTCGGTTGCTTGTGCCTGTAATCTCAGTACTTTGGGAGGCCAAGCTGGGTGGATCACAAGGTCAGGAGTTCGAGACCAGCCTGGCCAACATGGTGAAACCCCATCTCTACTAAAAATACAAAAAATTAGCTGGGCATGGTGGTGTGAGCCTGTAATCCCAGCTACTCAGGAGGCTGAGACAGGAGAATTGCTTTAACCCAGGAGGCAGAGGTTGCAGTGAGCCAAGATCATGCCAGTGCACCCCAGCCTGGGTGGCAGATCAAGACTCCATCTCAAAGAAAAAAGAAAAAAAATATTTCTTCCTACCCAAAGCTATCTACAGTTTTAATGTAAACTCTCTTAAACTTCCATTGTAATTTCTCATAAAAAATAATAGAAAAGCAATCTTAGAGATTATGTGAAATTACAAAAAGGCCTAATACTCAAGGCAATAATGAGCAAAATAAAATAAAATAAAGCTAGAGGCATCACAATATCTGATTTCAAATTACACTGCAAATCAATAGTAATCAAAATAGCATGGTACGGCCCCCCTCCCAAGAAAAAAATAGACATATTGACCAGTGGAACTGTATGGAGGGTGCAGAAATGAACCCACACATGTATGGTCAATTGTCAAAACGATCAAGAACACCCAGTGGAAAAAAACAGTTCTTCAATCAACGGCGTTGAGAAAACTGGATATCCACAAGCAGAAGACGTAATTTGGTCTTTTTCTCACACCACATACAAAAATCAACTCAAAATGCATTAAAGAATTAAAAGTAAGGTCAGAAATCGTAGAAGTACTAGAAGAAAACATAGGGCAAAAACTATACAACATTGAGTTGGGCAATATTTTTTTAGATTTGAACCCAAAAGTGCAGGCAACAAAAGCAAAAATAGACAAATGGGATTACATCAAACTAAAAGCTTCTGCAAAGGAAGGAAAAAAAGAATAGTGCAAAGAGACAACCTAGAGATTGTGAGAAAATATTTGCAAGCCACACACTCAATAAGGTGTTAAATCAAAACTATATTAAGAACTCAGACAACTGAATAGCAAGAAAAAATTATTTAAATGAGTAAGGGACCTGAATAGACATTTCTCAAAAGAAAACATACAAATGGCTAACAGATATATGAAAAAAAATTCACCATTGTTAATCATTGGGGAAATGCAAATTAAAACCACAGTGACATATCACCTCACACTAGTTAGAATAGCTGTAACAAAAAAGACATAATGTATTGGAGTAATGACAAGCTAGAGGAAATGTAATATTATTAGTAGTCTACTTCATAAAAATATTTTCCCAGAACCAAAGCGAGCAACTAGTACCAAACCACTACCTAATGCTAGGTCATATACAGCATGTAATATAATATAATTATAATATCTGAATAACTAATGAATATAAAATAAAAGAAACAAATGTCCTTTAGGAGGTGGCCAGAGAGGATATGTCATATGAAAAAAAAGCAATACCCAGTAAGCCCTTTAGACTTTTAACAAAATGTATGAAGGATTTGGGTTCTATTAAGGAAGAACAAAAAGCATATTTTTATTATTTTTTTCAAAAATTGGTTTCATCAATTTTAGTATACAGCTATATTTAAAGAGTTCTTATAACTCTTGTCCCACAAAATTATCTTGCAAATAGACTTCAAAGCCAGTTGTGGAACTGTGTTTTAATACAAGCAGTGTGCTGTGAATTCTTATGAAGCATATGGAGCAATAGATGAAAAAGGGAACCTACAAAAAATACAAATTGGTAAGCTGTGAGTTCACAGTATGTAAGTTCAAAGGCAGAAAGGAGAGTACATAGGGTCAGACAGAAAAATCTAATGAAGGGGCAACATATTTTCGACAGAGAGAACACATGTAATAACAATAGTAATTGTTATCTAAGGTTATCTTACTTTATAATAAGTATTAATAGTAATTATTGTTTCTAAAGCCATACAAATTGAATTTAAAAGAAAAGAATTTATGGGGACATTAATAAGCGAGAGGGAAAAATTCTTCCCCGACAATAAATTTAAACATTATAAACAAGTTTTATTTAATTTTTTCTGTTCTATCCTTTGATAGATGGAAGCCTTTACTTTGCTAATGTATAATGTGAATTTGCATGAGATATATTTGATATGTAGTATTAATCAAGATTATTTGTACAAGTAATCCTTTACAAATCAAACAGATGTACATTTACCAAAAACAGAAGTGCATGTGGGAATAGCCAGTTTGGGAAATACTGTTGTAAAGAGTTTTAGAAGGAGATATATTATAAAAAGCAAGAATGATTTTGTTTCTGACCCTTGTAATTGATTAAAGCATACAGAAGCTTGATTTGAAAGTAAAGAAACATTTGAAAGGCTGAATGAGAGGTTTCCAGAATGTAAGATAATGCAATTTCAGCATGTTAAATATAAGATACATTGATTTCAGGATATATTTTTAAATATAGGATAATGTGATTTCAGTATATTCATTATTGGACAATTTGCTGTGCAACCTTTAAAGAAAAGTTATTTATCAATAAATAAGCCTCCCTCAGAATTAAAAGAAATGCTGACTGCATTTACTTTATTAGTCCTATATTATCTAGACGTAATGAAATAAGATAAAGAGAAAAATGTTGGCATGTAAAATTGAGAGTTTGTACAGGGTAGTAAAAGAGCAATAGAAGAAATAAATCAATATATTGTATATAATAGACTTAAACTTTAAAATTAAGTATTTAGAACTATGTGCACATTTCATTCTACAAGTAAGGTTCCTAGAATGATAGAGAGGAAAGAAAGGAAGAAGGAAAAAAGGGGGAAGGGAAAGAATGATAGAGGGGGAAGGGAAAGAATGATAGAGGGGGAAGGGAGAGAAGAGCACAGGAGGGAAGTGGAAGTTAGGGAAGGAAGGGGAAGGGAACAAAAGAATACAGGGCCCCAGCACGGTGGCTCAGGCCTGTAATCCCAGCACTTTGGGAGGCCAAGGCGGGTGGATCACGAGGTCAAGAGATTGAGACCATCCTGGCCAACGCGATGAAACCCCGTCTCCACTAAAAATACAAAAATTAGCTGGGCGTAGGGTGCCTGTAATCCTAGCTGCTCGGGAGGCTGAGGTAGGAGAATCACTTGAAACTGGGAGGCGGAGGTTGCAGTGAGCCAAGATGGCACCACTGCACTCCAGCGCCTGGGCGACAAGAGCAAAACTCGGTCTAAAAAAAAAAAAAAAAAAAAACGGAATAAGAAATAAAAAGAGAGTACAGGAAAGGCAAAAAAAGAAAAAGAAAAAAGGGAACACAGAGGAATGAAAAAGTAGGGAGGGAGAAAAGGAGGGTAGAGGGAGAAAAGGAGGAAGGGAGGGAGGGAGGACAGAAGGAAGGAAGGAAGCAAGGAAAGAAATAAAGAAGAAAGATAAGAATAACTCAATTTAATAAACCCAGCAAGTTAGCTCTGAAATATTTGGTGAGATTTGTGTTCACTGTTTATAATAATCACAGTTTAATCTCTTAAGGAGTTTTAATCTATGTCTTGGGAGAGATTCTCATGAAATCACAATATTACATAAAAATATTTGATTAAAGTTTAACGTAAAAGGGACATTTAGAGACAATAACTCTATTGTTGAGGAAGTTCTGGATAGATACATTTGTAGTTTTTATGTGCCCATCCATACGCTGTCATTGTATGTCACTTGAAACTGCCTCTATACCTCCTTTGAGGGCTCATTTGGAGCATCAGGTCTTATACATCTGACATATGAAGAGGTTTCACTATGTAATAACTGTATGTACTATGACTGCCTGCTTCCCTCCCTCCCTCCCTTCCTTCTTTCCTTCCTTCCTTCCTTCCTTCCTTTCACTCTCTGCAAGCTAGGACTTTTTTTTACTTGGTAAAAGCGATCTTTTGGCAACTTGTAAAAAGATAATTTACAAACATAAGAGTTCCTTACTGTGAATATGGAGAATTTGTTTAAATTATCAAAGAAAGTCCCACTGAGAGCAGCGATATAGAAAGAACCAAAGATTAGAGATTGAAATGAAGATTCAAGGCCTAATTTGGCTTTAAAAGTGTTTGGTTTATCCTGAATTTTTTAAAATAATTTATTTGTCAATGTTTTAAATGTGTGAATTTTAGACAAAATATTTCATATGATCTGACAAAAAAATGAAAATATATGGTCACCCTGTGACCATATAGTCTCACAAGGTTTTAGTAAAACTGCAACTGAAGGCCATCTGTCTATTTTGAGTGTTGCAGTTTTCCAGATATTTTTGTCTACCTTCCTCCACTCATTTATGGTTGTCTGTCCTCCTAACAGTTTGAAAATTGACTCTAAGTTACAATGATGCATGTTCTAATAGACACATTTATAATTTCCTTAGTGTTTTCTAATTAAAGTTAGAGGCCTCTTGAAAACATATACATATTTCTTGAAGGTGACCTTACAGTGTGACTCCTGAGCTTCTCTCAGTTGATATTCAGCAACATCAGTTCTTTGTTTGCCAACGTACAGATTCATGTGGGAGTTTGGACTTGGGAGGAACTGTCTCTATCTACATAATTAATGAGTGTTCACTTCATTAGAGCTAAGTGCATGGCTGTTCATGTCACAGGGAGAATGGAAGATTCTTTCGTTCTTTGGTCTCAATGTGTCCTTGAGATTTTTCATCTAGCTGAAATTTCAGTCCACATTTGACTTCAGCTGGCGTATTTGTAGAAATACTTCCAAAGGAGCATCAAATTATGTATCAAATAAGTAATAATTCATTTTTAATTACTTGTCCTTTTAAAAAATACTTAAACTAGATCAATGATGGAAGGACAAGTAAAACATGTCATTGATTTATTGGCATTGATTATATTCCTTATATTATTTCATCTTGTTTAAAACCTTAATAAGAAGCCCATTAACTTTGTACATTTGATTCAAATCAAATATCATTTAAACATTCCTATATTCATAAAAGCAAGTGTGCTGAGGTTTGCTAGCAATGGGAAATTTGTATATTCACAATCAATGCTGGAAATAGGAAGTTCAGCTGGCGAAAAGTCAAGCGGTGTCTCACTTGCTGAAAAGTAGGTTGCTTTTG
This sequence comes from Pan paniscus, assembly GCF_029289425.2. NCBI lineage: Eukaryota > Metazoa > Chordata > Mammalia > Primates > Hominidae > Pan > Pan paniscus. Next base: position 122,091,593 of record NC_073254.2, read on the forward strand.
TTTATTTGTGTCTTATTTTGTTCTTGAGAATGTAATGGAGAATATAGTGTTTGAAGATACTGGAATAGACATCCCAGTGCAGTTGGTGCATATAGTGAGTTGGCAATAATATTATATTCTTTCAATAGTTCTCAAAATGAGAAATGAGCTCTCACAAAATAAATACTTCAGTGGATTAAGAATTTTCTATATTTGAAAGTCTACTTTCCAAGTAATCACCCTTCACAAATCTTGCTTATAATTATATTTATATAAAAGAAATTACAGTCTGGGCACCTTGGCTCATGCCTGTAATCCCAGCACTTTACAGGGCAGGTGGATTTCTTGAGCTCAGGAGGTCAAGACCAGCTGGGCAACATGGTGAAACCCCCTCTGTACTAAAAATACAGATGGGGTGGCGGCCACCTGTCATCCCAGCTACTCAGGATGCTGAGGCAGGACAATCACTTGAGCCTGGGAGGCAGAGGTTGCAGTGGGCCAAGATCCCACCACTGCACTCCAGCCTGGGTGAAAGAGCGAGACTCTGTCTACAAAGACAAACAACAACAACAACACACACACACACACACACACACACAAAGAAAAGAAATTACAACTTTTTGTTAACCAGGTGTGGCCATTTTCACAAACACTATCAACACAAGATTCGTTGCATATACTGTTTCTAATTCAAAGAAATTTGATAAACTATCATTCTGTTTAAAATGGAGATACTCTTCCCCATTAAGTAAGCATTTATTTTGCAGGGAAAATATATCATTATCAGAATAAAATTGATCTTTCAACTGGCACCATGCTAGATATAGCAAATTAATAAATACTGAATAGTCAAGCAAAATGACCTTAGTTTATGGTGTTTTATTACATATCACAGAGACTCAAGCACCATGTTATTGCTCTTACATTATGTTAAAATGCTTTTAGTCAGTTATTATGCTCCTCAGAATATGCAAACATTTGCTGAGAGCCTATGATTTGAAAAATGATTGAGAATTCAGATGGATGGATGTTTCTTTAGTGTTCTTTAGTGTTTATGCTAATGGATGTAGATATTCATCTGCATTAGGTATTACATAAGTGATATTTTTGTTAATTTGTTGACCAGAAACATATAAAAATAATGAAGCACATGCATCTTTCTATATGTGTTAGATGGATGGATGGATGGATAAATGGATGGATGGACTGATTGGACAGACAGACAGATAATAGATAGCCTCCATACAAAAAAGCTTGTAATGTATTTAGGAAAATAGACCATATCTCAACAGGTAAATAATAATACCAGGGAACCTAGGCTGAATGCCCAGTGAGTGATCAAGACAGAAAGTAGTATAAGTTGGGCTAATATATTGAAATCTGAAGTGGTTAAGGGGCAGAATTTACACTGCACCTTCGTGTTAGATTAGTATTTTAAGAAGAGCACAGGGGAGAAACTGAGAAGCAGAAATTCCCCTAATATACTTAAGAATTATTGCATAATGAAAATAAAATATTTGAGTTCTAATTATAGGAATGGGCAATGCCCCATTTAGGAAGGTTGTAAAAAATGTAGAGAAGCCATAAACTTCTACAGCTTCTAAGTAGAGAAAAGATGATGTTAAACAACTCTTCAGTTGAGTTTGGTAGATCTTCATTTGTCCAACTTTTTCAACAGGTTACTTACATGCTATGGTTCTCATCTTTCTACTTTTACATTGCCTACTCTCACTAAAAGAGATGTATAGATGTGGACACATTCAAATCAAAACAAAATTACAGGCAATGTTGAATACAAGCTGAAATGTTTAATATTTTTCTGGAAGCAGGAAAACACTATGGGTGAATTTGTACACAAAAAATGGAATGTGCAGTATAGTGTCTTAGGAAAAAGATCACACTTTAGAAGCAGGCTATTTCTGGGTGGGGGAAAGGAATAAAACCAATCCCTTGGAACAGATGTAGAAAAATGCATGTGCTTCAATATTTTTATATGTTTCTGGTCAATGAATTAGCAGATATTACTTATCATGTAATATCTAATGCAGATGAGTATGTACCTCCATTAGCATAAACAATACGTTTTATTTATATTGTTGCCTCCACTGGAAAAAAAAACAAAATAAAACATTGTCTCCTAAAAAATAAACTGACAAAGGAACAACGCCCCAAATGTTTACAATATGAGGCTGTACGCCCCGTGATTTATAAATTAAATCGCCATAATGATTTTTAAATTATCTAAGTCCATACAACCTGTGACTTCTGTTATGCACATCACGTAACAGATACTAGTGACTGCCCATTATCTGCTAAGTAAAAGATACCATTGAATACAGCTTATTAGTAATTATTCCCTTAAATTACTGCATTTAATCTTGGGAAACACCAATTTTTCACAACTTTTCTGGTCTAAAAATAGAGATAGCTGTTTTATCAGTGCTCTGGTTTCAATGTAGAATAAATTGTAGATATGAAGGAAACATCTTTGCACTCTATCCGTTTTCCTTTGTGGATTCTTTCTTACTGTTTTACAATGCTGTAAGCTGAGTCCACCTTTTAAGAGACATATTCTTTCTTAAAACAAAATTCATTTAATTCCTCAATATCTAGCAAGGCTATCCGTTTTAATGATCTTGTTAAACGTCTATGTCTTTTTTCCAGTTGTTTTTCTCTTCTGAAAAAACACTGGCACACTTTGAAGCATTTTGAAAAATCTCTGCCCTCCTCTCATCTTGCTAACCTTTAATTATGAAATTTCAGGTCCCTTGAAATACTTAACATAACCTCTCCTTTCTTAGGTTCTCCATATCGAGACAAAATTACCATAGCAATTCTTCAGCTGCAAGAGGAAGGCAAACTGCATATGATGAAGGAGAAATGGTGGAGGGGCAATGGTTGCCCAGAAGAGGAGAGCAAAGAGGCCAGTGCCCTGGGGGTTCAGAATATTGGTGGCATCTTCATTGTTCTGGCAGCCGGCTTGGTGCTTTCAGTTTTTGTGGCAGTGGGAGAATTTTTATACAAATCCAAAAAAAACGCTCAATTGGAAAAGGTAAATGTTACTTTTTTCAGTTTAAATTTAAAACAATTTTTGTTGTTACAATAAAACACAAACCAAAAGAGTTTTTATGTTACCAACTAATGATAATGCATGGAACTATTGCTCTAAATTGTCTTATGTCATTCATTACATAACAAAATATTATATTTTGTGAAATTTCACAGAAAGACTCATGGTCACCTTTATGATTTTTTATTTAATTTTAATATGTTTAATTGTAGCCAGCTTCAGGAAAAAAGCTATTTCTACTCTTATTACAGACTTAAAAAATAAACTTTTGTTGTTTGAATTTCATCGTGGTATATGATGAGATACAGTTAATTAAGTGAGTAAAAATTAGAAACTAATATGAAAGAAAAAATACTCTGCAGATTAAAAATGAGGTTTTATATACAATATGGGTTAACAGTTTCAAGTTAGAGAGTAAGTTTTTATCTGAATAGCTTTAGTCCAATAAATTTCTAGTTTAAGAAAGATATTAGCTTTCACTGGAGAAATTACAGTTAATTTTCTACATTAATGAGTGTGTGAAAATAGTATAGTTTCTTTTTGCCATTTAATAGTATTCTTAATCAGTTCTTTGTTTTTTTGTACCAGAGTCCTTCTAAAAATATGTATAAACTTCAAAAATATTGAGGCTATTGCTATATTTTGCATTTGAATGCAGTCATTTGTATAAATGCTTTTTGTGTTATCCTTGAAAAGTTTGTCACCTCATTCAGATTCTATATTTCTAGTGCTATAATTTCCTCATTTTTATAAATACGATGAAGACTAGGAAAATAACTCTTTCAGATGCTACATGATACTTTTTGTATGCAAATTCATTGCTCTGGATATGACGAAACCAACAGTTTAAAGTCTTCTAGTACATTATTTAATCTTTTGTATGTAAACAACTCTTTTGTTTTTGATGAAACTCACAATATTTTAGACTTAACTTTAACCACTGTGGCAGAGTGAGATGATATAATCTTTAATATTTAAGAGGTTTATGAACTTTAGTTGGTAAATACAAAGAGCGAAAAAGAGGTATTTTGAAAATAATGCCATACAGGAATACCAGGTAAATATTTTTTCTAATATTCTTTGAAGTGTTTGTACCTTTAGAAATATTTTTGAAAATAAAAATGCTCCTTTATCTCTAATAACTTATGTCATAATTATTTATCCTTCCTGGAATCAGAATTTTGGATACAGTATTTGTACATTTTTGCTTGATTACAGTACTTGACACTGAGGAATGTTATCATAAATGTATATTTTTATAACCCCATTTTGTCTATGACTGAAATAACCAATTAAAGTTTTTGAAGAATTCAGAAAATAACATGATTTGTTTTCACAACACATTCAGGTTGTTATTTATGCTTGCTTGGCTAACTCAAATATTGGTTGCATTTGTGTGTCTAAGTACACTTTTTATGTAGTAATCATTTTTAAAGTGTCAAAATGAACTTTGAAACTAAATCTAAAGAGCTAACCAAAGAAGAAATATTAACTCATTAATTATCATTTCAGGTTTAATTTGTCAGTAAGTGTGATATTTAAGGCATTAATGTGTAATATAAGAATGAAAATCATAGAATAAATATGGGTTTTCTACTTGGAACCTCAAATAATCCATATGTAATAATTTTCTTTAAGTTATAGCTCAGTATTAAAGTAAAACGAATTAGTCTCTTGATGATATGTGGTATTCTATTGTGCTTACCTCTATGTGTCCCATTCATTTGATTTAGCTAGGCCGTATCTTTAGTGCAGTTTTGTTTTACAAGTATTTGGTTAAAACAAAAACAAATGATGCGAGGATTTAATTTTGTAACGTATCGTGCTTCATTGTTATTACGAACACGTTTAGTTGAATTTTTCAGATATTACCCAGATATCTTGACATTCTATGGATCTATATGATCCTCTAAAAATTAGAAACATAAAATTAATGTACCTTTTCAAACGGAAACAATGAAGCATTAACATTGCACTAGAAAGAAATAACTGAGTGGATATTACATGAGCATTATAGTCACTTCACAATGCTTTGCACACTGTTTCTACATAGCTGCCACAAAGAAATCCAAATTCCTTAGGTTAGCAGATGAGACCCTTTCACACCTGTCCCTGTCCACTGCTGTAGCTTTATCTTTTGCTCCTCTCCAATTTGCACCTTCACTACAGCCACACTACATTTTAACTCTCAATTTCCCAAGTTTATACTCTTCCTTTTGACTGGAGTAAATCTTGTCTATTATTTTACCTTGCAAACTCTCACAAACATTTTATATTAGGCACTTAAAATGAGACATTAACTTGTCCAGAAAGCTTTCCCTAATCAAAAGGCATAATGGGTTTGGGCACAGAGCATAGCTTGTTTCTAAGAAGTGGAAGTAGGTTTTCATTTCCTATTGCAATGAAAAAAAATGTGACTCATATATCTCATCTTTTTACTTAGTTCATTTCAGGTACTGTCATAATCTAAAAACATGTATCTCCTTTTGAGAAAGCTGGGAAGGTATTTTGCTCATTTCAAACCATTTTCAGCATTAAGTCTAGATATCTTCACGCTGCGAACCCCTAAGCACGTCTCCATTATCCCATTAACAGTATTGTATTCTTGTTTGTTGGCTTCTGTGTATGGGTGCCTTTTCACATATTAAATTCTTCTTGCTGTTAGGACAAATACCTAGTATTTTTTGTTTGTATCTCCAAGGCCTCAATTAGTGCCTGGTGGCATAATATCTATCTACCTATCTATCTATTTCTCTATCTATTTACCTACCTACCTATCTACCTATCATTTAAATCAAGAATGAAGTTGATTGCAGTAACTTTTTAAGAAAAGTATCATAAAGAAACAAATTATTTTTCTATACAATTCAAAATGGTAAATTAAATAATTATGGATTTAATGGAAATGACTCATTTTATTTATTCTGATAAATTAGGTTCTTGGGCTCAGTTCTTCATTTTTCTTAAGAAAATTTAGGTTGGTCTATATGATCTATATGGCTGTTTAACACATTACTTAATTTATTAAAATTAGCCATACGATAGTCCTAGATTTTATCATACATTTGAGAACATACAGAAATTCAGTTTACTTTTACTTATCATAATTGTGTCTTTAACCTAGATGTCTTATATTTCAAAAATAAGGTAAACACTTGTGAGATCAATTATTTACTCAATAAATATTTATTGATTAATAAATCTACAATGAATTGTGTTTTGCCCATTGAAGGAAAGCACGAATGTATTGGTGACTAAATAGTTTGTCAGATATGTCAGATATAATATATATGAAGTTTAGCTGAATGTGAACTTTGTGAATAAAATTTATAAATAATGAATATCTTTCCATATTAAGTCTTACTTTTAGTGATGATAAAATTATAATATATTAATTTATGGGTGAAAATAAAATGCCTTTTATAATACATATTGTAAACACTAGTGAAAATAAATAGCTCTTGATAATGATAGGCTTTCTCATAAGTTGTTGGATAATTAAGATTAATATGCAAAGTTTCACATTTTTATATGAGGGCAGGTTAAAAATAAAAACAGAAAATAAAGCTGAAATATGTGGACCTTAAAGCATTTAAAAATGGAAATTGCATTCCTTTCAGATAACCACAAGATGGTGTATCATAATTTTTATAAAAAATGGCTTTAATTGTGATGTAAATATTAATGCCTCAAGGACACATTGCTTTTTATTTATTCAAACTTTTAAAATACTCAGAAACTTTTCTCATCTGAATGTGTCTGAAAAGGTAACTTAATCAACACATGCATTTTATAATTATTTTTCTTTTTGCCTTACCTCTTCTTTGATTTTAAAGATATTTCTACTGAAGTTTCACTGAGAAAGCAATCCAAGAAACTGTTGTGTATCTGAGACAATTATCACACTTTGGGTGTATGGATTTGGTTGAAAGATCTTGTTTCCCTCTTCTAAGACTTACTTCTGGCTGTAACAAGCTGCTTAATATACTGAATTTTGTTGTTTTCTCTGATAATATTTATAATATGTTGGCTTTGTAAGCAAGAATTATAAGATATCATAATAATTTTAATTTTTATTAAACTTTTTATAACATGGATTATTAATGTTTACAATTCTGCATTTCTTAAATATTTGCATATGTCTACTTTTAACAGACATACATAATTTTTCTTTTTTTAGGTTTTCAGCAAGAACAGCAACATAACTTCTATAGTTTGATCTCTTTTTGTGTGTTTTGTATATAGAAAGAATATTTTTCCCATGTATTTGAAAATGTATTTGCTTATACAAATTGTTTTTATTGAACTGTCTGGATATAAATTATTGAGTTTCCTGACATAAAAAAAAATCTTGAGATGAAGCCAAAAGCACTCCTTTTCTTATTAAGTGTAAATTAAGTAAATATGTCTCAGAAATAAAAAATATATATATAAATTATTGCTCAGATACTGAATTTGTGCAATAGGTGTCCCATCTTGAACACACATTTTTGTTGTCTTTAAAATGGTTAAAATGTATTTTTAAATCTATGTGGTATTGTTGTTTTTTAGGACATAGTCTACTTTGGTCAATGTAGCTGTTTCTATTATAGAACACTGGCAAATTTTACCTAAGACAATCTCTAAATAATTATATTTTTTTCTGGTGCACTGATAGTTCAAAAACATTTTGTGAGGGCACATAGAATGTTCTTCAGTGTTTAGAGGAATAACCAATTTGGAATACAGCTATAAATCAGAGTAGTAGAAGCACAAATGAACAAAACATTTCAATTTGGGGGATGATAAGAAGAAAATCAGAGGGTTTAGTTTAAACACGCAAGACTAGGGATCCTATTTTAAAGGTTATTTATAAGGAAAACACGTAACAAAGCCAACTAATTCTGTATTTCACGGAAACAAAAGAATGAAAACAGGTTGTTTACAGATGGCTACGTATAAGCTGCTGTTAAAATTTTAAATAATTCGTTCTAACAGGAGCAATGCTTTTTAGGAGAATATACTTTTGAGGTAAGGTATAGGAATGCAAACAGTGTTATAAATTATCAGTAAAAATGTTATGTCAATATTTATGTTTTGCCCAGTAATGCCTTTTTAGAAACTATAAGATATCTATACTTTTTATTAATTACATTTGATGTAAGAAATTTTAGCTGAACTTAACTTTACAGAAGTTAAAAGTTCTAAGTAAATTTTCAGTGTAAAAATTATAGCTGTAAAGCATAATTATATAATAATATAATATTACTTTTCCTTAAAATGCGTTTCACAGCTATATTGACTAAAGTTGTGTTGATTCTTGTCAGACCTTATGTATTAATTTTTTAACTTGTTCTTCAGAAGTTAAAAAGTATAAATAAACTTTGGACAAATGTCAATTTTTTTATTGTTTTTATATCACTGCCTTTCTTTGAGAGCTGAGTGTCTTTCAGTTTCCATGAATGATCTATATAATGACTAATTGGATGAATTTTTAAAATGTCTTGACATACAAATGTAAAATACTGTAAATGTATTTGTAATACAAATGTAAAATACAGCTAAAGGATTTTTAGGTCATTTGTTTATGATAACCCATACTCTTTGTATCCCCACAAATAATTATTTTTAATTAAAATAATAGTTTAATAGATAATTTTACCACCTTATTTTTATAAATGACTTTAGTTTTTAAAGTGTAATACCACATTTGAATACAAAACTACCCTAAGAGCCATGTAAATATTATCATCTATATAGTACAGATGAGGATAATAAGTATCTCAAGGGTCGAGTTGTTTTCCAAGGTCAAAGATGCCTAGTCTAACAGTGTTTCAACCATATCAAGCTGTACAGAATGGAGGCACAATATTTAACTATTCTTCTTCCTCCTTGAATTTTCACTAAGGAAATATATGGATTAGGAGTTTGAATTAGATAAACAGATTTTGGGCTTTGGTCATAAGCAGCCTAATAATTTCACCTTCCTAGATAGTAAGCATGAGTTATGGAATTAAAAAGACTTGGAAACATAACTTTGTTTAACCTTAGATAAAATTACTTAGCCTCTCTATTCTTCTTTTTAAATAAATAAATAAATAAATGAAACAATGAATAAACAAGTTATGAATCCATAAAAATGGTGTTTTAAGAATTAATTAAGATAGTTAATATACATAGAGGGCTTCTTTGCACATAACTGGCTTATAACAAGCAGCTCTTTTAAAAATAATATCATTATTATTATTTGTAAAGCTGATACATTTTAACTGCACCTTATGAAAAGAAAGTTTTCTAGCTTAAGCATTAGTTATATGGATGTAACTCTTAAAAAAATCGTATCATTATGACTACTAGCAAAAATGTGATGATTAATATTATTTTTTCTAAAAATGCATTTCACAGCTATATTGATTAAAGTTGTGTTGTCAGACCTTATTTATTGTTTTTTTTTTAACTAGCTTAAGTAGGGGAAATTTAAAAATGTATAATGATCCTCAATTTTTCTCCATCCCATTGTGTTTACAAAATACAATATGAAGATATTGGGTAACTGTTTCTGTTAGAGTAAAGCTTTCTGAGAATATTTTAATATTTGATTATGTTTATCATTGTGAAATAATCCAGACTAAAGCATAACATGATTTATAATTTAATTCACTAAGAAAGATATGTATTTCTTTTGCCCTCATAATTTTTTTCTGTCTGCTGTATAATTTAGTATTCAAAAAATTTACATTTAGCAAGAATAGAGTCCAGGTAAAAAGCTCAGCTGAGAATGAAATCATCATTAATGAGGCAGGCTAATATGATAAAGCTTTCATAGATGGAAGTTAAGATAATAGAGTTCCTGTCTTAGCTCTGAGACTAGTTAGATATATAACTTGACTTCTTAAGTTTTAATTTTTTCTAGCTATAAAACTACAGTGATTGATCAGTAGGATCACGAAAGATGCTACACGTAAAGTTTCTTTTGACTGCTGAATAGCTTATGTAAATAATAAAACATTTTTTTTAAAGATAGCTGCTCTAAAACTGAATATCAAGAACAAGGTTGTATATATTTTTTTAACATGAGTGATTTAGCCAGTCATTTTCCATCTTTCATTGCTTCACTGTTATATTCATATAGCCTTAGGTCAATTCATACTTCTGATGTATAGCATTAACTGTTTGATGTTTTTAAAAGGCTGCCAATCAAAACAGTTATATTCACAAGAAAAAATTTAACGGGTCACATTAAATGACATTTATTTTCATTATTTAACACACCAATATTATGTAAAATATTATATCTTATATCCTATGAATATTTTTTTCCATTTTAGTTATTATTATTATCTAATGTGGTAGAATAATTTTCTGCAACTAATCACAGTGACTGTTTTGATTTGTTTCCACTACATGTGACTTACAATTCTTGGGCAAACGGCCTACAGAGTCAGAAATTAATTGGAGAGTGTCTAAGAATATATAGTATATCCATAATTAGTTAACAAATAATTTAAATGACAAACACAAAATAAAAGTTTGGTTGATATGTACTAGAATATATTAGACCATTGAGGTACAATGGTATCTTACAGATACCATTGATAGGAGTAGCTCAAATTTTGGTAGGCTCCAAGTAGGATAAGTAGAAATTGTATGTAGAAATGGTTAGGAATTATTCTGAATGAATACTAAAATATCATTTAGTTATTTTATACTATCAAAATTAGGCCAGCGAGATACACAAAATAGGATTTCCTCCTTAAAAATAAATACTAAATGCAGGCTTGAAAGTAACATATTTTATGATATTTCTTGACCAATTAATACATATATTCAAAAAGAGAGTGATGAGCATAAAAGTTAAATCATGCTGGTTATTTTTCTTCAGATACTGTTTTTCAAAAATAAGTATATTGCTAAACATAATGGTTTTAACTTTAAAATGAAGCTACATATGTCAATTATCAATGTGGAGCATGATTTCAACTACACTTCTAATATAAAAAGAAATCTGTGCTTCTCCAAATGCTGTCACATCATGTTATTATAAAAATATATCTTTTAATTAGGAAGTTAAGCTTTTAAGAATAAATATTCTGTAACATCAACAATGATATTCTTGAAAACATTTACCTGTGGACTATTTATGTATTTTCTTATTACATTCAAAATACAAAATAGAGCTCTTTAAAAAAAAAAAAGCTCTTTAAAAAAGCAATGTAAATATGGCCAAGTTGATACTATCAAGATTTCCAGATCTACATTGTTTCAAGAATTAGAGATGTGTAAATAAAAATTGACTAATTAAATATAATGAATTTTATTAAGAGTTTTACTAATTTAAATGCAATTATACATGCTAACAGCTCAAAGATTTAAATTTTCATTTTCAGGAATCTTCTATTTGGTTAGTGCCACCATACCATCCAGACACTGTTTAGTAATCTTTTGAAACTTACTAAAAGAGGTTTTTAATAATGGTTAGTATCCTTGTGCCTTTCTTTTTTCTTTTTGTAGTCTGTTATATTAATGTGGAGAAACATTTTTATTGTTGTTTTCATCCTAAGGAACTGACCTTATTTAATGACACAGTGCGTGGGTTTCCACCCCTAAGGAGTGATTTTAAAAGCAAGATAGTTGTCTTTCTCTTTCTTCTTCCCTCCAGCTTTCCCTTTCTTCTTCTCCTCCTCCTCCTCCTTCTCCTCCTTCTCCTCCCTCTCCTTCTCCTTCTCTTCTCCTTCTCCTCCTTCTCCTCTCCTTCTCCTTCTCTTCTCCTTCTCCTCCCCCTCCTTCCTTTCCTTTCCTTTCTTTCCTTTCCTTTCCTCTTTCTTTCTTTCCTTCCTTCCTTCCTTCTTTCTTTCTTTCCTTTCTTTTCTTTCCTTTCTTTCTTTCTCTCTCTCTCTCCCTCCCTCTTCTTTCTTTCTCTCTTTCTCTCTCCATCTTTCTCTCTTTCCCTCTCTCTCTTTCTTTCTCCATTTCTTTTCTTCTTTCTTCTTTTTTTAGTATAACCAGGAAAATGACTGCCTAGTGCACTTGGGTTTTGAGACTTATTTCATAGTCCAATAAAAAGGTTTAAAATAAATTTCAATCATTATATAAAGCATAAAAGACAATTTGTCTCTATTTAATGATAATACGTTAGAATTTTACTTAAAAGTTAGACATGGTAAATTTTGGGCAATGCACAGCACAGGGAAACAATTATATTTCACAAAACTCTGTATAGTTTCAGCTTTAGAGACTTATATAAATCAAGATACGGAATTTGCCTTGTAAACCTTTAAACAAAAAGAAAAGAATGTATATTTGCTCTAGTACCATAAATGAACAGTTCTTTGTGATATCCTTGAATTTGTTTAATTTGCCATGTTAATTGTAAAATCTTGCTCAAATCTAAAGATTATCAAGTTTTAAAATGGGTTAGAATTATTCTACAAATGAGAAAAGAACCTATCGTCTCATAGTAACTTTATCAATAACCTAAATAAACCTATTTTTCAGGTAAACTTACATTGATAAATAACAAAAGAGCTGGCAAAATTCATCTTATTCAAAGAGAAAATTAATAAAATTTGTATTTTGTCATTATGTAATCGAGACCATTGATTGACTTATGAAAGATTGCTTGATTAAATTTTTACTTTCTAATGGCTTTGTAAGCTAAATAAAGTCTATGACGACAATGGTGATTTACATGTTTACAATTTTGAGATAGTTGTAAAATTTGTAAATATAATTTATTTAAGACAGTTTCAAATTATAAAAGATAATACTATTCTGGTAATTGATTAGAATGGGCTTTTTTCAATTTACATTATCTATTACTCAGCAATATAAACTTAATATTATATGAAATTGCTTAAAATGGTTTTAAATGTTCTTATTTGTAGTCTGAAGTAAGTATGGGGTACTAAACACAGAGTTTACCTCTTAAATTGCTAGAAATAATATTGAGTCATTTCATAGTTGAGCTTGTATGCACATGTGTAAGATTTTTTCCTAAGAAAGTTAGGTACTTAGCCTACTCCCTTACTATAGGCAAATTATTAATTAACATTTATACTCTATTCTGTTTTGAAAGTAATGTAACCAAAATATCTGAAAATTGAGCTTGCCAAGAAGAAGGTGTCATAAATTTTTGAAGATTTGGGAAATTTATTGGTTTTAAATGAAGGTTTATTTCAAACGATTCAATGTTACACGTCCTATAACAATTTTAAATGTCAACGGGATCAAGTTTTGACCATGTTATGTCATCTAATTAATTCTTCTGTTAAATGTTTCAACAGAGAGCCAAGACTAAGTTACCTCAAGACTATGTATTCCTCCCTATTTTGGAGTCAGTTTCCATTTCTACAGTGTTGTCATCATCACCATCTTCATCATCATTATCATCATGTTCTTAATAAGTACATCTAATAGTAGGTATTAAGCAACAAGAAACACTATTTCCATATACTGGCTGTCAGGTGCCACATAAATCCTTTAATAGAAATATAATTCATGAATTGCAGAACTGCATAATTTAACACATAATACATAATGCATGGCAGTGACTCTGTAGTTAATGGGGAATTCACAAGTCACATTTAATCATCACCCATTACAAGTGCTAATATATTAATATTTTTATTAATTTAATGTTATTAAACAAATGCTAAAGTTTTGCCTAATTTTATTAGGCAAAATTAATTGTATGCAATATATTTTCACTAGTTTCTAAACCTGAAAATTTTTTAAGCAATTGAATTAGAAACATTGTTAAATAAGAATTAAAATATTAGAGCCCTGTGTATCTATTGTTGTTAATTCAATCAACATTTAAAGAGCTTATGTGTGTACAAGCAGTGCCATGAGAACTTGACCTCTGCTCTACACAATTCAGGGAGAGAGATACATAGAGCACTGGCAGGCCAGACAGAAAAACAGGATAATGAGTGGAAAATACTGACAGAATAAAACAAAATCAAGTTGTGAAAACAAAAGAATGTGCCTGGTCAAGTGGAAAGGGCTTCCTAATTAAGTTAAAACTTGAGCCATGTCCTGAGGTAGGGGATAAAGTTGGGATGATGTGAAAGATGAAAGAACTCATCAGGGTACCAGAACAAGGAGAAACAAAGGAAAAATATTAATGGAAGTCCCACCAATAAAGGGAGTGTGAGGAGAAAGAGAGAGAGATGGAAGCAGTGGGGAAGGGGGAAGAGGGCTAGATCAGAGAAGTCATGATGGAAAAAAATAATAGATTTGAGTTTGACTTGTTTCCTAAAGGAGAAAATGCTATTAATAATTGATATTTTAAAAATAGATTATCCTGGTAATTGTGAACCTTTACAGAAGAGTGGCGTAGACGTAGAATTAGGAAGACCATTAAGGAAACTCTTTAAGGAGTCCATCAGAGGAAAATTAGGATATAGCCAGAGATTGACAGGAAGGTAATAGCGCAGTGTCAAAATCATAAAACTAGATATATCAGGATATGTTGCTGGAATCTTAGGTGTGAACTGTAGAAAGTTATCCAACCTCTCTCTGAATCAGTTTTCTCTGACACACAGATACCTAATTAATTCAAAGTATGTTTAGACTGGCACAAACTATTATGCAAACAATTTTTTAAATGTATTTTTAAGTTAACATATAAAATTGTATGTATGTATCATATATAACGTGTTTTGATGTATATATACATTGTGGAATGGTTAGATATGTCTAATTAGCAAATGCATTACCTCACATATTTATTATTTTTGCAATGAGAACACTTATTCACTCTTTTAGCACTTTTCAATAATATATTATTATTAACTATAGTGGCCATGCTGTGGAACAGAGCTCTTGAAATTTTTCTTCCTGCCTAACTGTAAATATGTATCGGAAAATGACACACATATGGTCTTAAATATTTTCATCATGTTGTCTTAGAAATAGTCTAAGTTCATAATCAATAAAGCAGCTAACGCACAAGTCTTCACATGTATCTCAATCAGTTGGGGAGAGACACTAACAAAATTTTGTTTCATATATATGACTCTACAATATAAATTTTGAGGAGCTGTAACAATAAGCCCCAGATAAACAGAGGTTCTAGCAAATCTATTTCCAATGAGATGGGAACTAAGACAAAAACAACATAGGGTCATATTTTTTCTCATTTGATAAATTATCAGCTCTCAGTTATCAAGCTAATGATGACAAAAAAGTTAATATTTGTTTGTAGATGTCTAACATGCTATAATTTGTCATTTCATGATTAAGTCATACTTGTTTGTAATCACTGTCAATGTTTCTATAGGCATAATCACAAAAAAAGACATAATGAAATGCCAGAAATTGTTTTCCATATTTTATGTCTGTGTGAGTGCTATCTTTGTTTTGAGATGTACAATGAAGAATCAATGTTCAAACAACATTTGCATATCCCATCTTGTGATCTGAAAAGTAGTATGATTTGTCTATTTTTTTGTATCAAGAATGGGTTTCTGGTATAGAATTGTCATTGTATTTAAATTTTAAAGTAGACATCTATGTCATGCTAATCATTTTTATATAATGTCATAAGAAAATTTTATTTAATATATGTGTAATATATACATTACTAGCTGATTGTTCGTTTCAGTATCGGGTGGAGATTTTCTTTAAACTAGCCCACTTTTATAGAATATTTTAATTATCATGGGTTGAGTGTTTAAAGTGTGACAATTTGTTATAACTTTTACAATGAAAATTTTCAAACCTTCAAGGATGTTATGTGACAAGTCTGTTGAGGATGATTTTAATATTGATCTTGGACAGTTACAGTTTATGTATCTTGTAATATTTAATTTTTCTGTGTTCTTCTGTAGAGGTCCTTCTGTAGTGCCATGGTAGAAGAATTGAGGATGTCCCTGAAGTGCCAGCGTCGGTTAAAACATAAGCCACAGGCCCCAGTTATTGTGAAAACAGAAGAAGTTATCAACATGCACACATTTAACGACAGAAGGTTGCCAGGTAAAGAAACCATGGCATAAAGCTGGGAGGCCAAACACCCAAGCACAAACTGTCGTCTTTTTCCAAACAATTTAGCGAGAATGTTTCCTGTGGAAATATGCAACCTGTGCAAAATAAAATGAGTTACCTCATGCCGCTGTGTCTATGAACTAGAGACTCTGTGATCTAAGCAGTTGCAATGATCAGACTTGATTTACAAGCATCATGGATCAACCAAGTTACACGGGGTTACACTGTTAATCATGGGTTCCTCCCTTCTTCTGAGTGAATGTTACATGCGCATTTTGTGGCTGGTTTCAAATGCAGTCCAGTGAGAAATTACAGGTTCCTTTTGAAGCTCAACTGTTGCCAGGAGATGGAATATCAATGCCCAACAGGGCAACCAATAAAAGTGTCACTAAGAATATAAATATTTGGAATCAGCAAAAACTGTAGTGTTACAGGAAACAGTACAGTCTTCTGAACACCCAGATCATAGAGGTGATGATGTTACTAGCCCCCAACTACTCAGTATAATTATTGTCTGAACGCACAGTATGTGTTTATAGGATGTGAAAAAATGTAATGCAAAACAAATTTGAATCCCATGGCAGTTGGAATATAAAGCAGATGTTCATCACTTATTTTCCTTTTTTCTTTTCTTTTTTTTTTTTTGACAGTCTGTGTCACTGATTGAGATAGAAATGCCAATTATCAAGGAAATAATGTTTTCTTAAGTTCCCTAAGGCAGAAGATTTAACATGCAATTCTACCAGATCCCTTCCTATTCCCCCAACACCTTTTCTCTAACCCCCATATCCCAAATAATAATAATAATAATAATAAAAGCAGTGGGTTCAGTGATTCTGAGTTAAAAGGATAATGTTTTGCAATGTTCAAGTTGTAAAAACTGGCCGAGTATTGGCTGTGTGGAAGACTAAAGCTTTCATTCTAACATTCAGACATAGCAATCCAAACCCTTGTTCCTGCTGTAAATGAACTTGATGGAGCATGGGCAGATTTCAGTGATACGAGAAAGGGGACTGGTCATCTATAGAAAAATCTGTGAGAGAACTTGGAAGTGGACTGCGTTTATCAATACAGTCACAATGTTAAATGAACAAAATTCTTGAACAGTTTTTTTTCAAAAAATGTTCAGGTTTATTTGTGGAAATGCAAGATTTCTATGAAAATAGTTTTTGTATGGAAATTTTTGTAATACTTTTTATCAACAAAACAAGAACATGTGTTCCTGTCAGGGGTGTGATGTCAAGCATGAATGGTAGTGCGTGTGCACCACCAACGTTTGGTGAAAACTATTTTTATCAAGAAAAAAGGAATCATAGAAGAGAAATATTTTCAAGTTAGATAATATAAAAGCTAGGTGCACTACCACCACTGCTTACCATGCCACACCCCTGGTTTCCACGAGGCTGACAACATACTGTAATGAACAATTGTGTGTAAAATGGTAAAAGACACAGACCTCTTGACAACATTGTGATAACAGTTGAGTGCACACAGTTTGCTGTTTGAATCCAATGCACAAAATTAAAAAAAAATCATTAAAATTATGTTCATTTTACTTTCAGCTTTGTCTTTCATTTTTCTCTTGTATGTGTAATGAATGCATCATACACTTCTTTACATTAAGAGAAGCACATATCCTAAATATTTCTAGATCATCAAGAATGGCCACTTCCCAACTACCTGAAGAAAAGAAGAAAAATGCTTGGGGGAGGACCTACTCAGATCTGGAAAAGCTGGACTGGGATATAAAAAGTAATCTTAAGTTCAGAGCAGTTAAAATAAGACAAACAGTAGTTCTAGAGGTGACAGACATGATATTACCTTTTCTATGAGTGGATATTGACTTTGTAAGTTAGGTTGTATAAGACTGTACAGTGATCACTAACATTTAAAGTTCAACTCATATGCTATTTAATAATTCCTTGCACATTGATAATTTAATGTAATTCACCATAAAACAGAGAAAGAGATAGGTCTAATATTCCACTTAGTGATGATGTGGCATAGATGTTCACATACCAATAGGAACTTTTTAAAATGATAAATTGTAACATATATTTTGCTAAGCAAAACAATTATAATCAGAACCACTGACAGAAAGAAAAAAATAAGAAGTTCTATGAAGTATTTGTTAACTCACAAAAGTTGCATAATCAAAGTGCCTGACATGTAAATTAGATTAAATATCCAAGTGTTTTCTAAATTTCTAGTCTCATGGTCATTTTAAGTTAAAATTCATATGTCAATGATAATTATCTCAAAATATAATTTTAGAGAGTTGCACAAAGCACTGCTAAAAATCTCAGCATTGGTTTGTTTGGTGGCAAATATCCTCAAATAACATACCTCATAAAAATGTTCAGATTTTGGATAATATTAAGCTTTTTATAAATCAGATTCTAATTTGACTTTAAAACACTTTTAAAAATCAGTTTCATATTGTACTATCCAATCTTAAATGATAGGCAGGAAATGACAACTTTAATTATGTTTAATTAATCACTAGTTACTTAAATTTTTGCAAAAATTTGACATTTATTTAATTCAATTAAATTAGTGAACTTTGAAGAGTGTAAAAAACCTGCTGCCCTCAACTTTTCAAGTAATATAGAATATATAAACAATGTATAGTATTACTTTTTATCAATGTCCTAAAAGGTATCTACATTATTGCCAAAACAGATATTTTTCTACTGTGGGGCTTATGCAATATGAGGTACTAATATTCATTCCAATAAATTATAATTACTTTTAAAATAAAATTTAACTTTGAAAGAGCATCTCTTCTCTGGGAAGGCAGTATATTTGAGTAAGCATTATTCTCTGAAGTACATTGAAATTGCAAGAAAGAGAGGAAGAGAACACGTATTCTAATCAGCAACATAACCTTAGACTCTCGGTCATCAATGGAGGCACATAAGCCACAGCTAAATAACCCAAATCGGGATGAAAACACTGAGGATTTATATTCTCATTTAACACACCTAAATAATCTGAACCACTCTGAGAACACCAAAGAGATATTTAAATATTTATAGCTGAATAACCCTAACCACTATGGAACACTAAGAGGACATATATTATTTTACAAATATGTAAAAGGGATGATAATATTTTATTGATTGCAGTGTTTTAAATACTTTGCAACTAAGTTATATTTTTAAAGTATGATGTCCTTATTGCTATTATAGAATGGGTGTATGTATAAAGCACTAATGATTTCAAAGAATTTTTAGCACCACAATACTTTTAAATGCCTGTTTATTATAAAATATATAGAAGAATGTATATAACACGTGTGCAAGAGAATCATGGCACCTGACTGTAATGTGGTCCCAAAGTACTTGTTCAGAGGAAGTGGGCTGTGGCTGTTCCATGTATTCAGATTATAGGCTTATTTTGGCTTATTTCTAACTTTCAGATATAAATTTAAGCAGAATACTTCCATAGAGCGAAAAGAGTACCGAGTCATTTTAGAGAACAGGGTATGAAAGGTACAAGAAGAACTTCACCAGTTTGTGACCAAGCAAAGTGTGAATAATAATATGGGCCAGGCTAAGCTGCAAAATTTGTCTTTGGGCTTAAAAGATAGTACAATGGCAGTGAGGACTTTGGTTATGACAGTCCTCAGTGTATCTGTAATTTTAGTCACACTATTTCAATATGGACTGATAGGCAGGCCTCTGTGTCTGCAGCACAATTATCAATGCAAGATTCCTCCCAGCTCTCTCACCTTCTGGTGATTCCCTTTTTCTCTCTCCATGGTGAATTTCCTGATGTCTCTAACATGTGTTCTCCCTTTCCTTCATTTACTCTCTATTTTTGGTGTCTTCTAAAGAAGGGGTGACTGAGGTCCATTTTTTTTTGAGATAGTTGTTCATGTCTGAAAATGCTTTCATTATACCCTAATACATAATTAATAGTTTTGCTAAGTATAGAAACTAAGTATAGAATTCTAAGTTGAAAAAATATTTTTCCTGGATAAATTTGAAAGCATTCTACTGTTGCTTTTTTTATTATCAGTCTACTGCAGAAAACCTGAAGTTAGATCCATGATTCTTTGTATATAATTTTTAAAATATTAACTCTTTCTTAATTTTGTATGATCTTTTCTTTATCTTTAGCATCCTGAACTATACCAATCATAGCCATGTATCTACTTTGATTCATTGTGCTGGGTTCATGCTGATTTTTAAATTTTCAGTTTTAGGAAAACTTTCTGCACTATTTCTTTGATGATTTTTCCTCTTGCTTTCTCTGTTCACTTTAAACAGCTCGATTTCTTTTAACATTGGAATTCCTGAACTTTTGAATCTAAATTTATTTTTGCTCTCCTATTTCTCATTTGTTTCATTGTTATCTTGCAAATATTGTGTTGAGTTTTTCATTTCTGCCCAACTGATTTAAATTCTATGAGTTCTTGTTTTATGGCTGTGATATATGTTACATATTTGAAGACATTACTAGTAATCTTTTGACATTCCCTTCTTCCCGAAAAGATGTTTCCTTTCGGTCGCATTATTCTGTTTGCTTAGTTAGATTTCTGTCTTTCATATTAGGAGTTTTCTTCAGATGTTTATTAATTTCAGCAACCTGCTTATGATAAAGAAAGAAAAACTAAAATCTGATTTAGAAGCTCTATATCACTCTACAGCAGGATGGGGAAGAATACTTATCTAATTTGAGCATTACCATAGATTAATCCAGGTGGCCTATTTGCTGAGGAATCCTTCCAAATGTCCCTATCTTTGGGTCTTTTCTTTTGGGCCTGTTCGATTCCCCGAGGAAGTGTCTTTTACTTTCCTGGCTAGAGATTAAGGCTCTGACGGCCAGTATTCTGCTAAACATCAATTAAGAGAGTTTAGGATCTCTGCATTCTGCATTCAGAATGACTGTGGTCAATTACTCAAGCTATTTTAAATATAAGACTCAGTCTTTCAATTGAATCTGGTGTTCTCCTCTAGAGATTTGCTGGATTGGCAGCAGGCAAGTTCCTAGGAGTGAAGAAGGATGTAACACAGGATCCACTATTTTTAAGCTACACTTAATACATCTGCCTTAATTTATGTACTCTCTTATACTACTAGTTATTAATGTACTTTGTACAGCTGGTTCCTCTGCCTTTTGAGTATTCTCTGGTGTAACTGGTTGGTTCTCAGCTTTTTCCACTGCCCATTTGGGATGCAACCCTTTCTTTTTTTTTTTTTTTTTAATTGTCTCAGCAAGGCAATTTCACTTCTATAGAAGGGTGTACCTCGTGGATGGAGCAATGGCAAGAGCACACCTGAGCAAGGGAGAGGAAAGGGTTCTTATTCCTGACACAGGTAGCCCCTACTGTTGTGTTGTTCCCCTGTTGGCTAGGGTTGGAACGCACAGTCAAAGCTAATTCCGATTGGCTATTTTAAAGAGAGCAGGGGTAGGAGCCAGAATGGTGGGGCGAGTAGTTTGGCGGGAAGGACAGTTACAGAACAGGTGACTCAGGATGACTCAGGTCAGAGCAGGTGACCAGGGGTGTCTCAGGATGGAGCAGGTGACCAGGGGTGACACAGGATGGAGCGGGTGATAGAGGTTAGGAGGGGGTTGTTTAATGAAACTAGGGGCCAGGAGATGAAGAGAACGAGAAAGTTAAACTTTAAAATGAAGAACAAAGAACAGGGGAGCTGAACATACTGATACAACTCTTTCAAGTCTACTTAGGTAACTATTTGTGTGTTTTTTTGCTTCTAAAATTTTGTTGAAATTTTCTCCTTCCTTATTCTTGTTGTTCTTGAGGTTTCGTGTATTTAAAAAATCTTCCTACTGTAATTGTCATAGTTGAGTAGGGAGCAACGTTAGATTAATATATTCAATACTTCACTGTTACCTGGAATAAGAGCCCTCTCTTTAAACAAAATATTATGCAGAAATCTAATATAGGAAGCAAATAAAAACTAGAACTACTCTGGTTCAAATAGAGTGAAGACAGAGCAGATCTTGTTCTTGTAATTGAAAGGAATATGATATAATAAGTATTGACAATATTTTCTTCTCACCAAATAAGTTTCTAATTCTTTATATAAAGGAAATACTTTCAGAATAAAACGAATATATGAGTTTTATTTTTAAATCACAAAACGAAGTTCAAGAACATTTTTGAAACTGGGAAGATTCATATTTTAGTATCTGTCAAATGATAATAAATTCGGAAGCCAGTGTAATTTATACCCTAGGGGCTGAGGTCTAATTCAACATATTCCAGTTTCTATTTTCTAAAGCTAAAGAAACACGTGTTACAATGTAGATAGGGAATACTTTCTTAGTGAACCATGCTGAACTGTAAGATTTTAAGACTCCTTTTTAATGCATTACATTACACTGTATCTTGTTTTCACATTTATGGTGAGGTTAATATAAAAGAGACATTAAACAAATATATTTCTGCTCTTTACAAAGGATGATTATTGTTTTCTTACATTTCAACTAAAAATTTCTATAATATTATACTTGCAAGAAGTATAACACTCTCAATGAGCAATACAGTTAACCTTAAGGTTAACTTGCAAAATTTCATGTCTAATTTATAGTATCATTAACACATTGAAAAATCTCTCCTAAATTTCACTCATCTTGATCAAAATCCATGTTAAAAGTTTTGAAACTACACTTAATACATCCGCCTTATTTTATGCCCCCTCTTATACTACTAGTTATTAATGCACTTTGGACAGCTGGTTCCTCTGCCTTTTGAGGATTCTATGGTGTAACTGATTGGTTCTCAGCTTTTTCCACTGCCCATTTGGGATGCAACCCTTTCAAGTCTGCTTAGGTAACTATAATTTGTTCATGTGTTTTTCTACTTCTAAAATTTGGTTGACATTTTCTCCTTATTCCTGTTGTTCTTGAGATTTTATGCACTTAAAAAATCGTTTTCTACTGTAATTATCGTAGTTGAGTAGGGAGCAACATTAGATTCATGTATTCAATACTTCCCTGTTACCTGGAATAAGAGCCTTTTTTAAGGGCTCTTACTGAAAAACACAATACACTTATGTTCTTCTATAATGTTTTAAGGAATTTTTTAACATTAATCTCCTGTCTCAGCATTTAAGGCCATTAAATGACTTAAGATAGCTGCTGTGGCTCCAAACATTGTATCCACATTTCCACAAGAGGAAGTAAAAAAAGAAAAAAATGAGTCTTGCCCTTTCCTTGTAAAGACAATTTCCACAAGGTTCACATTCCTCTGGTCAGAAATCAGTCATACACCCACGCCTAGCTGGAAGGTAGGTTGGGTAATGTGGACTTTAATTCAGACAGTATTGTGCCAGTAAAAGTCAGGGGTTCTGTTATTAAAGAAGCAGTGTAAACAGACATGAGAAAACAAACTGTAGCCTCTGTCCTTCTTGGTATTTTCTGGTCTCTCACTCCACTAGTCAAACTCTATCTTATTCTGTTGACACGCCTCCCTACTTTGATCATTTACTGTGCTATGTCAACCATTCTCTTCTTCTCAGATTCACTCATATCTTGTTGTTTTCTTTTACATTTCCTATACCTGTTTCCCTAAGGGAAACCTAGATTTTCCCTTATGATGCCATTTGTCTTAAAACATTATAGAAAGAAGTTGGCAATCTCTTTGCTCTGCAGAATATCTTTCATTTAGTTATCAATAAATATGTACCTTATATTAACTATTACTCTGATTTTCAAGATTTTTTTCTTTAAAAACCATGATTATCATTGGCCTGTGCCCTGCCACCATCAATTATGCGTGCCTTCATTTGTGTTAAATAAAATCAGCAGACATACATTATAAACCAGATTTTGTGTTAGATACTGGGCATAAAATGATGATCAAAAATAGACATGGCACTGGCTCTCATAGTTTAGAGTCTAGAAGAAGAGGCCAAGCTTTATTAAATAAGCTGCTAAATACATTAAACTGAAATGTGCTGTCATAAGAAGTTCTCGACTAGGTGCGGTGGCTCACGCCTGTAATCCCAGCACTTTGGGAGGCCAAGGCGGGCAGATCACCTGAGGTCAGGAGTTCGAGACAAGCCTGACCAACAGGGCAAAACCCCGTCTCCACTAAAAATCCAAAATTAGCCTGGCATGATGGCGCGTGCCTGTAATCCCAGCTACTCGGGAGGCTGAGACAGGAGAATCGCTTAAACATGGGAGGCGGAGGTTGCAGTGAGCCAAAATCACACCACTGCACTCTAGCATGGGGGACAGAATGAGACTGTCTCAAAAAAAAAAAAAAAAGAACTCAAGCAGTACCGTTTAATAGCTGAAAATATGAAAATCTTGTTCATCTTTATGAAGGACACACAGAGAAGTATCTAGTAGTATACTGCAATACATTATAGATTTTTGGTTTTGTCTCAGGCATATCTAACTTCTATTGGCTTTAAACCTTGGCATAGGGTACGATTCTTCCAGACATGGAGACATAAACTATGCTATTAGTACATTATTGGCCTCCATTACTCAGTTTGGCAATTTCCCATTATATACAAAATATGACAACATAACTTTACCTGAACTCTTTCCTGACCTGTATTAGTCCTGTTTGTATTGAATGTTTTCCTTTGTGCTTACATAGGGACAATAAAATATTTCAGCAGTGCTTTTAAAAAAAGTTTCTTGCTTTTCTTGCAAGGTAGAAGTAAACTGTGCTGTAACAATTAACTTTGGAACAAACAGAGCCAAGGGTCAAATATTTAGCCCTTTCCTAAAAGTTTACAGGAAAGTGCATTTGAGTCTTTTCCCACAGATAATGGGAAGTAAAGGTGTATTGCTGTACAAGAGTTTATAATAAAGGAACCTTATTTTGGCTATAGAAATGGAGTAGAGTTCTCTGAAGAAGTGATGTTTGCATAGAGCTATGAGTAATGAGAAACAAGTTCTCAACAAAAGAGTTTCCCAGATTCTAACAAAGTTTACATAAAAGTTCTGTGACAGGAGGAAGCATGGCATGTTCTTGAGGAGCTGAAAGACAGTGTCGATAGAACACAATAGCATGACCCCATGTAATAGGAGATGCATTTAAAATATAGCTAGGGACCAGATCTTAGCAAGCTCATACCTTAGTGATCTGATCCTTATCTAAAAAGCAATGGAAAACTGTTTAAATCTCTTAAGCAGAAGGAATATTGTTGGACAATATCTTCATTTTGTAAAGACCACCCAGGCAGGAAATTGGAGAATGGTTTAAAAGGTACCGGAGTGGATAATGGAAGACTTTTTAGCAAGCCGTATCAGTAAGTTCAGGTAAGACACGCTAGTTTAGATTAGACTCAATTGGTAGCACTGAAGATAAACAGAAACACATTTAAAAAATAATTAGTTGACAAAAATTCACATTTCATGGTGAATTAAATAATAAAGATGGCTAACAGTTTTTCTTCTGTAACTTATGAGTGCTTTGCATAAATTACCTCCTCCCATTCTCTGATCAACCCTATTAAGCAAGAACTGGGATTATCACCATTATATAAATAAGGAAACTACTGACAGGAGAATTTAAATTAATTTCTTAAAGTATTACAGTTTTCAAAACCAGCCAGAATGACTCTGATATTCTTAACCATTATATTTGGTCACAGTAACAAACTATAATGACGTTGCAATGGCTTATCAAAATGAACGCTTACTTCTCATTCATGAAAATTCTGCTGTGGGTTTTTGAATGTCTCTCTATGGCTAATGTCATCGGTAATAATTCAAAATCCAGGCTACTTCAATCTTTCAATCCCCTCATCTCATCATTAGGTCTCCTCCTTTGTCACCCTCAGGGCTATTTGGCAGGACCTAGTCACATGGTCCTCACCTACTTCAAGGGGTTCACAAGCACCGTAGGGGGTTCTAGCCTGGAAGGTGAGAAAAACTGATTTCTTGAAAACTAGCGATGCCAACTACACTATGCAAATCTGTACCAGATTTATGGCTGTCTCACCTGCTATTATCAACTGAAATAGGAAATAGAATAAAATGTAATAATATTTTAGATTTGAATGGAAGAGGATGCATTTAGTTTTTAGAGACATCTCTGAAAATCTAAGCAAAAATATTTTGTAGGAAATTGATCATAATACATGAACTAGAGTCTGGTAAAAAATACATGTATATCAAAGTCAGCATCTTAGAGATATTAACTGATGTAGAGAATGTAAACAAGATTGTCTCAGTAAAGAATACCTTGTAAGAAGAAATGAGGGTCTAGAAGAAAGCATTGATTCTCTCTAAACTTTAACTGTTGGGTAAGAAGGGGAGGCTTGTATAGGAGATAGAGAAATAAGACTATGACATTTTAAAACGTTAACATTTTTCCATGCTATCCAGAGAGTGATTGATAGAAAATTGTCTGCAGCCCTTAATGCCCTACAGATGGAAAAATGAAGATATTCTTAACTTTCTTGCCATGGGAACATGATTAAGTTACACTAATCCTGACTTCCAGAAGAAATGTAATGACATTTACATTGTAAACATGAAGAGTATCTGGGAAAAGCATCTGCTGGCAGGTTGGGCCATTGCTGAAAATGGAATCAAGCTGAAATCAGTGTCATATCCTGTTAAAACATTGGCTAGAATCTTGTACTGAAGTTGGTACTTGCACTTCACTTCTAGAACATTAACCAACCAAATCCAGGCAAAGAAGGTTCTTAGCTTAGTCTTCCTACCACTGTTTTAAGTAACACTGATCTATATATTATTTGGAAGTTGCCATACTGCACAATAAGGAAGCTCACTTGGTGGGTCAAATATGGTTGATGCTGGCCTAGGAAGTCTTCCCTATCTACGGCATAATTTTCTGTGAACATGTATAGAAGGGATGCCTGATCTCTACTTATATAGAGATCATATCTCTACTTAGATAGAGGTCTACAAGAGATTGAAAAGGAAGAACAGATTCCTGCTGTTAAGGCTGTGTTCTGGAGTGGTTTTAGGATGAATGCACCACTCTAAATGCTATATTTTCTACTGTTCAACCAATATTGCATATTGGTGTAAAGGTGTGCAGATATCCTATATGCTTTTTTGGTAATTTGCTACTGAAGACTGGAGTGCTCAGTTGGTGAAAGATACTATGGTCCAGTTCCCACGGCTTAGGCCACTGAATAAATACAGTCATAGCATATATTTATAAATTTTCAGAGATGCTCTTAGACTATGAAATAAGATTCATAGAAAATAACAGTTATTTTATTATTATTATTGTTATTTTTTTAGAGATGAGGTCTTCCTATGTTGGCCAGGCTGGTCTTGAACTCCTGGCCTCAAGTGATCCTCCTGTCTCAGCGTCCCAAAGCACTGGGATTACAGGCGTGAAACACCGTGGTTGGCCCAATAACAGTTTTTTGAAGCAAACTACCCCCACAATCACCACCACCAACAACAACATTGTAATTCCCAGTAGTGACCCAATAACTATCCTGAGGCTCTTTTGCACCAAACCCATCTTAGTAACCCCCATATCTAGCCAAATCTTTGCTTTCAGTGCCATAAGGAATATGCTCTCATCTTCAGTTATCAAACTCTGAAATTACTGTCTCTGAACAAAAGCTCCTATTTTATCTTTTTTAGTTCTTCATTTCCACAGAAATGTCTTTTACTCTCATTTTTGTCTCGTTGTCTTCACCATTCCCAAGTTTTTCAGTAGTTTCATTATATTCTACCTTCTTCTATTTACCTCCAGGAGAAACACAGTGGAAATAAGAATTTGCAGAGACAAGGAGAGAACAAGTATGATACTTTGTCTTTGGAAACATCTGGTTTAATCTTCAAATTATGTTACTAAGAGTTGTTTATATTTTCTTCTGATAACTCTTGTTCATTGTTTTACACTGCTGCACAATATCTATTAATAGATGTGAACCTACTATAAGTTATTTATCTATTCTCCAGTTAGTATTTAAGAATATTTTAAGTTATAAACTCTGCTAGTACATATACTGTTGTTAAGTCTTCTGATATTCTTGAGTTAAAATTTTATGTATATACATATGTATCCCAGCCTTGGTTTATGTTAATGCTCAACACCACCAAAGCTGCTGTACCAATCAGCACTTTGGAATCTGATAATACATTCCTTCTTCAACCTGTGTTCTTGTCAGATTTTTTAAAAAGGGTCTTTGTTTATCAAATATGTGCAGATGCTATTGTGGTCTTGATTTTCCTTTTGCTTGTGACTAATGCTAATGATATTTTCCAATGGGTGTTAGCTACATGTGTTTCATATTTTGTGAAAAGTCTATTCAAGTATTTTACCCAGTTTCTTATTGACTTATTTTTCTCAATTACTAGAAGTCTATGTACTATTGATATTATCTAATCTGTTATTTTACTTGCTGCAAATTTCTCCTCCACATGTTACCTACATACAACTCATGCACCGCGTAACAGTATTTTAGTCAACAACTAACTGCGTATCCGCCAATTGTCCCATAAAATTATAATGAGTATACCATGTAGCTTTGGTGTGTAGTAGGCTATTTTATTTAGGTTTGTTCTCACGGTGTAGATGGTTGTGAAGTACACAGTATGATGTTTGCACAATTGCAAAAGTGTTTAACGATGTATTTCTCAAAATGTATCTCCACCATTAAGTGATGCATAACTGTATCTTTCACTTTTTTTAAAGTGTGTTTTGATGAACAGAGGTTTGCCAATTTTAATGGTAGCAAATTTGCCTTCTATTATTACACTTTAAGCACTTTTGATACCCCATTTAAAAATGTTTCCTTTAATAACAAATGAAATTTATTCATATGTTTTTCTAAAAATTTAGTTTATGATTTCAGTTTTAATTCAGATTCAATATGTGCTTTCATTTTCCCCATCTACATAATCATTTTCCTTAACCGAATTTGTTGTACAGTACCCCTTGTGATCTGTGAAGCTACATCTGTAACATACCAATATTTCATTTGTACATGGATCTGTATCTGGGCTTTATTTTTAATTCCCTTTGGAAATTTATTTTTCACTATACAAATACTGCACCAATTAATTAATAAAGCATTATAATAAGATTTTATTTTATTCTGGCAGAGGAAATCCCCCTTTTTCATTCTTTGTCTTTGGAAGTAAGTTGGCACATCACCTAAATTTCAGATTAAACCAATTTACACAAACATGTTTATCATAACTTTTAGAGTTTTATTTGGAATGAAATCATATATCTGTATCAACTTGAGGAGAATTTGTATTTGTTTGATATTATCTTCTTATCCACAAGCACTTGTCTTTTTCTTTTTGATAATTTCCCACATATATTTATTTTACTTATCCCTAGATAATTTATAATTTATAGGTGTTGTAGCATTTGTAAATAGTGTCTTTTAAAAAATACGGATTTTATATTGTCTCTTGCTTAGATAAAAGAATGCAGTTTATATGTTTATGTGTGTCTAAAATAAAACAATATTTTATGTATATAAATATATTCAGCCACCTTGCTAATCTCTTTTATTTCTACATATTTGTTTTTAGATTATTTTGGATTTCCTATGTAAAGAGTCACATGATATGCACACAATGAATGTCTTGTTTCTTCTTTCACTCTTTTTTTCTGAAGCTTCTTTTTTGCTTATTGAGCTGTCTGTAAACTCTAATACAATGTCGATTATAATAGGTAATGGTAAACATCTTTCTCTTTTCCTAACTTTAAAGGGAATGTTTCCAACCTATGTGTCATTACTCATTTTGCCTCAGTCCTTTGAGATTGTTTCTTACAGCATTATCCTCACCTAATTATTTCCCCTTTCTTCTCAGCACTTGTCTAGATCTCCAGTCCCTATTGTGCACCTGTCCTGTACATACATCTCTCTTCTTGTCTACTGATGCTGTTCTCTGGATTATTTTCATCTCTAGTAGTGATTTTATATTTTAAGACTCACATATATTAACAATTTTGTGACCCTGTTCACAGTCAGATTTATTTATTCACTTTTATTGGTTCTCATACTGACCTGTAGATAGCCTTTGAATATTCTTTATTTTTTTTAATTTAACACGTTTATTGAACCTACCTATGTTTTAGAAACCGTGGTGACCCTCAAATTACAAAGATACATATAAATTATAATCTGTCCCCAGGAAAAAGCTGTGATGGAGCCACAGAAAATAACGAGTACATACCCTCAAATATTTGGGGTTTTCTACATGCCTATACAAAGTCAAGGCATTCATTGTATTTTGTTTATTCTAATACAAACATCTTCTATCCAGTTTTCCTGTTTCCAACATTATGTTCTCAGTCCACTATTTACTCTCAGTATAGTTGTTTACAAAATGAACCCTGATAATTTTATTTTGCTGAAAACTGCAAAAATCTTTGAATTTCAAATACTATCTATGATATAAATACTAGTTTTGACATACCATTTAGAGACATTTCCAACCTTCCACAAATTGATTCCAAACTGTATTTTTAGTATTATTTCCCTCAACTGCACTCATATGTATGTTTTGTATGTTTAGTTTTAAACATACCAAATAACTGAATAATATTTTTTCATGAATTTTCTAATATCCTATATTTGCTCTCCCTGTAAGAGTCTTATCCCTTTATCTTCCTGAAAATGAGTACTGCTTATTTTTTACAGTCTAGCTCACAGACATTCATAAAAGATATCTATTTGAAGCCTTCCAGCATTTAATATAGGGTCCTTCATATAGTATACACTCACTGATTGTGGCCACGTAAACTTTCCTTTTGGATATAATTGTGTGTGCATTTTCTAGGCTGACAAAAATTAAAAATATTAGTTTTAAAGTAGGGAAAGCATGAAAATATTGCTGTACTTATAGTACCAACAGACAAAGAACTGATACACATCAGTCACTTTTGATAGTATTGAGTGGATAATGATATAGTTTAAGGATTCACTTTTGCTGCCATGCTCGTGACTTTTTAAATTTATTATTCAGTCTTTACAGAAGTAAACTCTGTTTGTCACCTTTGATATTATTATCTTTGTCAAAACTAGCTGAGAGTATATACATTATGATTTATGATAGATTCCTTTCTAAATAATATAAATTGGAAGAATATTAATTACATGAATGTTTTCCAAACACCTCTTCTGAGCCAGATACTATACCATTGGGTAGAAATTTAATGGTTAGCATTCACAGTTGATTTTTCTTTTTTCTTTTCTTCTTTTCCTTTTCTTTCTTTCTTTTTTTTTTTTTTTTTGTGAGACAAACTCTCACTCTGTTCCCCAAGCTGGAGTGCAATGGTGTGATCTTGGCTCACTGCAGCATCCACCTTCTGGATTCAAGTGATTCTCCCTCCTCAGACTCCTGAGTAGCTGGGACTACAGGCGCATGCCACCACACCCAGCTAATTTTTGTATCTTTTAGTAGAGATGGGGGCGGTTTCACTATGTCAGCCAGTTTGGCCTTGAACTCCTGACCTCAGGTGATCCTCCCACCTCGGCCTCCCAGAGTGCTGGGATTACAGGTTGAGCCACCACGCCCAGTCACAGAGTTGATTTTTCTGATAGACTTTATGGTATAGTGACAGGCCAACATTGTACAAAAATCATACAGATTAATATAAATTGTTACATGTTAAACCAATTACTCAGCATAATGAATACGGAGCAGCACAGGTTATGCAATTATATTCATGAGTAAAGGGTGTCTCTGAGTAAATCAAATATTAAGTTTAACTTAAATTATGAAATTGAGATTAGATGAGAAGAGAGAGGAAGGAAGAAAGTTCTTTGTAAGTACCACCCAGGGAATAGCATATATGAGAACACAGAGGCAAGAAAAATAGAAGTTTTGTGTAGCCAAAACATAGCAGGGAAAGAATGACATGAGATGAAGATTGGAATTTGACCATCAACTGGATTGTTAGTGGTCTTGACACTCATGTAAAAGAATTTAGCATTTTTTCCTAAGTGCTATCAGAAGCACAAAAATATTGTAGGTAGGGGAGTTACGTGGTTAACTTTTACTTTTTAGAGAATAATTTGGGCAGTCTTGTTCTTAGAAAGAGTTCCAAAAAACTCATAAAAGCATTCATGACCTGCCACCTTAAATAAAATGTTTAAAACGAATGTATCTATAAGCACAAAGGCTTATTTTGCTGATTTTAAATGAAATTTAAATGTTAAAATGAAAATTTTCTCATGCCTACCTTTAGAGAAAAATTCTCAGTTTAATGAGCAGCATAAAGACAATGTTTTATTCTTTGTCACATAATTTTTGTGTGTGTCTGCAAAACAAGTTCAAGGCTTAGACTCTCAACAAATACTTGTTGAAGAAAACAATGAACAGTGGCATCTCAAGAGAATAATAAGACTCTAATTAATAGTGAAATCTCAATAGGCAAAGAATAAGCGGAGGGTGACAGATAAGGCTATACTTGTGATTTGGTGACAAGAAAGTGTTAGGAGAGTGAAGTTGAAAATTCAGGAAATTACACTTAATCATATTAAGAAAATATCATGTAAAATTGTATTAATATTACTTAGCAAGTAACATGATTACATAGAAAGATGGAAGAAAGCATGGGTTACCAATGTAAGTGAATCTTTTATTCAGTTTTGTATTTTCTATGTTAGAGTGAAAGGAAATCAAGAATTCCTGTAGGGATACTGCCTATCTTCTTGTCTTTCTAAACATATGGTTTCTCCATGGTCATTTTATGCAACTTTATTGCAAGCTAGATTTTGATTACTCCAACATTTACGTATCAAGTCTAGAATATTTCTCTCATTGTTGGATAACTAAATGAAACTGCTCATTGGGCATTTATAGATTCCCCCCCACCCAATCTCCTCTTCCTATGTTCCATAACCTGGTTAAAGTCACCACTAGACACTCTACTAGATGCTGAAGAGCACAGATTAAACATACTACAGCAAATGGATAACCACCCATAGTGTAAAGTGCTCCTACAAGGCATGCACAGGAATGTATGACCTTGCAGAGAAGGCATCCAACCCAGACGGGGGCCTGGAAGCACGAATGGGAAAAGCCTCCTCAGGAGGTAACACATAAGCTGACTGTACACCAACATAAATATAAATATTTATACACCAACAAAGATAACCAGGCAGTGTTGGAGTTGGGGTAAGCATTGACACTAGGGGGATAAGTCTAAAGACAAAAAAGAAGAACAAGACCATTCCTCATTCAGAAAACTGTTAAAGCTTAAATATCTTCCAAAGGTTACATTTGAAGTTGTAAATATATATGAGGCGAGGAAGGAAAAGGCCTTAAGGAATGTCATTCTGTAGTATTAAAATTTACGCAATAGGGAATGAACAGGCATTGAAATACTAAATGGGAGTGATTTGATTATATTCATATTTTACAGAAAAAAAAAATCACTTCAGCACCAGGGTAAGAAAGGGTTTAGAGGGATCTCAATTTTGAGGACTTTAGATTGAAGCCAGAAAAAAATCTACAGAAAGAAAGAAAAGAAAATAGAAAGAGAGAGGGAAGGAGAGAGAAAGAGAGAAAAAAGAGGTGACTGCGGTTCAATCTCTGCAAGGAAGAACAAAACACAACAAAACTGAAAAATAAACCCCGAAACCCTAAATCAATGGAAACAGGAATGAAGAAATTTGAGCAACTTTAAGAGAAATTAGTTAGAGTATATAAGACATGATTGCTTGCAGAGCAAAGATAAGAGAGGAATCAATGATAACTCTCAGGTTTACTGGCTTGGACAGCAGTGTGGAGGCTTACATCTTACAATGGTATAATAAAATATGTGGCTGCAACAAATTTGTGATAATTATCTTTTACACCTTATTATCCCTCACCCCTACACTCAGTTATCGTTAAATGGTATTAATTTTCCCCTAAGTGTTTTTGAAACTATTATCTTTCTATCATGTCTCCCATTGCCTTTGTTCAGACATAGTACATTAACTTATCTTTTTATCTCTGGTCTCATTTTCACTTAAACCCTCCAACAGGATGGCCCTTTTTAAAATTATGTGTTTAAAAATGATGTGTTGGAATAATGTTCTTGCATGCATATCTCTGTGTCTGTGCTATGAGGTTCTTATAGGAATAATCTATATCTCAGTTATCTTTGTATTTCTACCTCTTACCACACTGTCCAGTAAATATTTCTTACACTCAATGTCTTGAATGAGTGAGTGAATAAATGAATCCATGAATAATTAGAAGAAATATACTCTCTCCAATTGGTTGAAGTTTTAGGGAGAGACTCCAATGAGAAAAAAATGGACGTTTCCACAATACCTTGATGTCACCACAGTCCAAGATCAAATCACAAGTTTTGAAAGTTTAGAAATTATATTTCGTCTGTTTTGAGAGGTTTTGGCTTCAGTGGAATTGTCTTTTTGGGAGCTTTATCTTTAATCCAAGGTGACATATTCATGCAAATGAAAATTACTATACTATTTAGCAATGTTCGAGGGCATCAGTTCGTAGCAACACTGTCTAATAGAACTCTCTTTGATGATGGAAATGCTCTAGACCCACATAGTGCAATAAATTCTCCATTAACCACATGTGGCTCTAAAGCATTGATATATGGCTGGTTTGACTGAAGAACAGAAAAATTTAAAACCATTAAAATCAAATGAAATAAAGTATAAATAGTGACATGTAGGCTAGTGGCTACTTTATTACATTGCGTAAGTCTAGAATAAGAGGATTTTTTTTCTCCAAACTTTTTCATTTATTGAATCTTGAGTAACTATAATAAATCATTATATTACTTTCATTTTAGGATTTGCATTTGCATCTGGTTTGCCTGAATTTGATCATCAAACTGCCTTCCTTCATTAGACCTAATAAGCCTGTCATGAATCTCTCTCACTGCTTCATCCAATCTGTGTCAGAGAACCTCTGGTATTAAAAATTGCCTTGTGAGGCTCTCTATCTGCCTCTCAATTCCAGCATCCTACCTCCAGTAACCATGTCATTTGTAGATATGAATTCAGATTGTACCAATTTACAGTATCTAAGTAAATCACAATATTTTTTTAACGTTAATGAAATATTATAAATGTCAGTGAAATATACTTTAAATGTATATTGATTTGACAGATATTCTCTACCATTTGAGAAAACCTACATAGAAGCCAATTATTATTTTCAGAAGTGACACAAAACTTGCTGGTAATATAAGACTCAGATTATAGTTGGTAAGTTTTATAGCATTTAGCAGCTTGAAGCATCAAGGTCTCTTTTTCCTGAAACTGCATGAGGGATCTCTACACTGTACGCCTGCCTGAAAAGAAAATAAAATCTCCTACCAGTGGACCAGCACATCATGTCCTGGGAAAGCACTGGAGGCACATGGACTATACCTTGCATTGTGCCATGAATTTTCTTTTTCTGTGCTTCAGGTTGACTACACTCCTCCTCATACTTTCTTTCTCTTTTAGGGAGAAACAATTATCAATTTTTTTTACTACTTTCTCTGTCACAAGTCATCTTTATTCACACATTCCAAGTTCTTAGCGTTTTCAAAAGCTTTTGTTATGCTTCCATGTAGACAATTTCTCAATCATTTTGACTTAATTGACTGATCTGTGAGTGGTGATCATTTTTAATTCACTTGACCTGCTGAGTAAACTCAAAAAATTAACAAGTAATTTAAAAGAAGTATAGGCAGTAAATCAACCATTATCTGTGGGGAACCTCCCTTGATGTTGTTTGTATTTGCTACTCTCATTTGTACATGCCATATCAGATGCAATAATATTTTAATCAGGGGGAGGAGCCAAAATGGCCGAATAGGAACAGCTCCGGTCTACAGCTCCCAGCATGAGCGACGCAGAAGACGGGTGATTTCTGCATTTCCATCTGAGGTACCGGGTTCATCTCACTAGGGAGTGCCAGACAGTGGGCGCAGGTCAGTGGGTGCGCGCACCGCGCGTGGGCCAAAGCAGGGCGAGGCATTGCCTCACTCGGGAAGTGCAAGGGGTCAGGGAGTTCCCTTTCCTAGTCAAAGAAAGGGGTGACGGACGGCACCTGGAAAATCGGGTCACTCCCACCCGAATACTGCGCTTTTCCGACGGGCTTAAAAAACGGCGCACCATGAGATTATATCCCGCACCTCGCTCAGAGGGTCCTACGCCCACGGAGTCTCGCTGATTGCTAGCACAGCAGTCTGAGATCAAACTGCAAGGCGGCAGCAAGGCTGGGGGAGGGGAGCCCGCCATTGCCCAGGCTTGATTAGGTAAACAAAGCAGCCAGGAAGCTCCAACTGGGTGGAGCCCACCACAGCTCAAGGAGGCCTGCCTGCCTCTGTAGGCTCCACTTCTGGGGGCAGGGCACAGACAAAAAGACAGCAGTAACCTCTGCAGACTTAAATGTCCCTGTCTGACAGCTTTGAAGAGAGCAGTGGTTCTCCCAGCACGCAGCTGGAGATCTGAGAATGGGCAGACTGCCTCCTCAAGTGGGTCCCTGACCCCTGACCCCCGAGCAGCCTAACTGGGAGGCACCCACCAGCAGGGGCACACTGACACCTCACACGGCAGGGTACTCCAACAGACCTGCAGTTGAGGGTCCTCTCTGTTAGAAGGAAAACTAACAAACAGAAAGGACATCCACACCAAAAACCCATCTGTACATCACCATCATCAAAGACCAAAAGTAGATAAAACCACAAAAATGGGGAAAAAACAGAACAGAAAAACTGGAAACTCTAAAAAGCAGAGCGCCTCTCCTGCTCCAAAGGAACACAGTTCCTCACCAGCAACGGAACAAAGCTGGATGGAGAATGACTTTGACGAGCTGAGAGAAGAAGACTTCAGATGATCAAATTACTCTGAGCTACAGGAGGACATTCAAACCAAAGGCAAAGAAGTTGAAAACTTTGAAAAACATTTAGAAGAATGTATAACTAGAATAACCAATACAGAGAAGTGCTTAAAGGAGCTGATGGAGCTGAAAACCAAGGCTCGAGAACTATGTGAAGAATGCAGAAGCCTCAGGAGCCGATGCGATCAACTGGAAGAAAGGGTATCAGCAATTGAAGATGAAATGAATGAAATGAAGCGAGAAGGGAAGGTTAGAGAAAAAAGAATAAAAAGAAATGAGGAAAGCCTCCAAGAAATGTGGGACTATGTGAAAAGACCAAATCTACATCTCATTGGTGTACCTGAAAGTGATGGGGAGAATGGAACCAAGTTGGAAAACACTCTGCAGGATATTATCCAGGAGAACTTCCCCAATCTAGCAAGGCAGGCCAACATTCAGATTCAGGAAATACAGAGAACGCCACGAAGATACTCCTAGAGAAGAGCAACTCCAAGACACATAATTGTCAGATTCACCAAAGTTGAAATGAAGGAAAAAATGTTAAGGGCAGCCAGAGAGAAAGGTCGGGTTACCCTCAAAGGGAAGCCCATCA
The DNA here is from genome assembly GCF_029289425.2 of Pan paniscus. Lineage (NCBI taxonomy): Eukaryota > Metazoa > Chordata > Mammalia > Primates > Hominidae > Pan > Pan paniscus. The sequence goes on from NC_073254.2 coordinate 122,128,954, forward strand.
GACTAACAGCAGATCACTCAGCAGAAACCCTACAAGCCAGAAGAGAGTGGGGGCCAATATTCAACATTCTTAAAGAAAAGAATTTTCATCCCAGAATTTCATATCCAGCCAAACTAAGCTTCATAAGTGAAGGAGAAATAAAATCCTTTACAGACAAGCAAATGCTGAGAGATTTTGTCACCACCAGGCCTGCCCTAAAAGAGCTCCTGAAGGAAGCGCTAAACATGGAAAGGAACAACTGGTACCAGCCGCTGCAAAATCACGCCAAAATGTAAAGACCATCGAGACTAGGAAGAAACTGCATCAACCAACGAGCAAAATAACCAGCTAACATCATAATGACAGGATCAAATTCACACATAACAATATTCACTTTAAATGTAAATGGACTAAATGCTCCAATTAAAAGACACAGACTGGCAAAATGGATAAAGAGTCAAGACCCATCAGTGTGCTGTATTCAGGAAACCCATCTCACGTGCAGAGACACACATAGGCTCAAAATAAAAGGATGGAGGAAGATCTACCAAGCAAATGGAAAACAAAAAAAGGCAGGGGTTGCAATACTAGTCTCTGATAAAACAGACTTTAAACCAACAAAGATCAAAAGAGACAAAGAAGGCCATTACATAATGGTAAAGGGATCAATTCAACAAGAAGAGCTAACTATCCTAAATATATATGCACCCAATAGAGGATCAACCAGATTCATAAAGCAAGTCCTGAGTGACCTACAAAGAGACTTAGACTCCCACACAATAATAATGGGAGACTTTAACACCCCACTGTCAACATTAGACAGATCAACGAGACAGAAAGTCAACAAGGATACCCAGGAATTGAACTCAGCTCTGCACCAAGCAGACCTAATAGACATCTACAGAACTCTCCACCCCAAATCAACAGAAGATACATTTTTTTCAGCACCACAACACACCTATTCCAAAATTGACCACATATTTGGAAGTAAAGCTCTCCTCAGCAAATGTAAAAGAACAGAAATTATAACAAACTATCTCTCAGACCACAGTGCAATCAAACTAGAACTCAGGATTAAGAATCTCACTCAAAACTGCTCAACTACATGGAAACTGAACAACCTGCTCCTGAATGACTACTGGGTACATAACGAAATGAAGGCAGAAATAAAGATGTTCTTTGAAACCAACGAGAACAAAGACACAACATACCAGAATCTCTGGGATGCATTCAAAGCAGTGTGTAGAGGGAAATTTATAGCACTAAATGCCCACAAGAGAATGCAGGAAAGATCCAAAATTGACACCCTAACATCACAATTAAAAGAACTAGAAAAGCAAGAGCAAACACATTCAAAAGCTAGCAGAAGGCAAGAAATAACTAAAATCGGAACAGAACTGAAGGAAATAGAGACACAAAAAACCCTTCAAAAAATTAATGAATCCAGGAGCTGGTTTTTGGAAAGGATCAACAAAATAGATAGACCGCTAGCAAGACTAATAGAGAAAAAAAGAGAGAAGAATCAAATAGACGCAATAAAAAATGATAAAGGGGATATCACCACCAATCCCACAGAAATACAAACTACCATCAGAGAATACTACAAACACCTCTATGCAAATAAACTAGAAAATCTAGAAGAAATGGATAAATTCCTCGACACATACACTCTCCCAAGACTAAACCAGGAAGAAGTTGAATCTCTGAATAGACCAATAACAGGAGCTGAAATTGTGGCAATAATCAATAGCTTACCAACTAAAAAGAGTCCAGGACCAGATGGATTCACAGCCGAATTCTACCAGAGGTACAAGGAGGAACTGGTACCATTCCTTCTGAAACTATTCCAATCAATAGAAAAAGAGAGAATCCTCCCTAACTCATTTTATGAGGCCAACATCATTCTGATACCAAAGCCAGGCAGAGACACAACCAAAAAAGAGAATTTTAGACCAATATCCTCAAAGAACATTGATGCAAAAATCCTCAATAAAATACTGGCAAAACGAATCCAGCAGCACATCAAAAAGCTTATCCACCATGATCAAGTGGGCTTCATCACTGGGATGCAAGGCTAGTTCAATATACGCAAATCAATAAATGTAATCCAGCATATAAACAGAGCCAAAGACAAAAACCACATGATTATCTCAATAGATGCAGAAAAAGCCTTTGACAAAATTCAACAACCCTTCATGCTAAAAACTCTCAATAAATTAGGTATTGTTGGGACGCATTTCAAAATAATAAGAGCTATCTACGACAAACCCACAGGCAATATCATACTGAATGGGCAAAAACTGGAAGCATTCCCTTTGAAAACTGGCACAAGACAGGGATGCCCTCTCTCACCACTCCTATTCAACATAGTGTTGGAAGTTCTGGCCAGGGCAATTAGGCAGGAGAAGGAAATAAAGGGTATCCAATTAGGAAAAGAGGAAGTCAAATTGTCCCTGTTTGCAGACGACATGATTGTATATCTAGAAAACCCCATTGTCTCAGCCCAAAATCTCCTTAAGCTGATCAGCAACTTCAGCAAAGTCTCAGGATACAAAATCAATGTACAAAAATCACAAGCATTCTTATACACCAACAACAGACAAACAGAGGGACAAATCATGAGTGAACTCCCTTTCACAATTGCTTCAAAGAGAATAAAATACCTAGGAATCCAACTTACAAGAGATGTGAAGGACCTCTTCAAGGAGAACTACAATCCACTGCTCAAGGAAATAAAAGAGGATACAAACAAATGGAAGAACATTCCATGCTCATGGGTAGGAAGAATCAATATCGTGAAAATGGCCATACTGCCCAAGGTAATTTATAGATTCAATGCCATCCCCATCAAGCTACCAATGACTTTCTTCACAGAATTGGAAAAAACTACTTTAAAGTTCATATGGAACCAAAGAAGAGCCCGCATTGCCAAGTCAATCCTAAGCCAAAAGAACAAAGCTGGAGGCATCACACTACCTGACTTCAAACTATACTACAAGGCTACAGTAACCAAAACAGCATGGTACTGGTACCAAAACAGAGATATAGATCAATGGAACAGAACAGAGCCCTCAGAAATAACGCCACATATCTACAACTATCTGATCTTTGACAAACCTGAGAAAAACAAGCAATGGGGAAAGGATTCCCTATTTAATAAATGGTGCTGGGAAAACTGGCTAGCCATATGTAGAAAGCTGAAACTGGATCCCTTCCTTACACCTTATACAAAAATCAATTCAAGATGGATTAAAGACTTAAACATTAGACCTAAAACTATAAAAACCCTAGAAGAAAACCTAGGCATTACCATTCAGGACATAGGCATGGGCAAGGACTTCATGTCTAAAGCACCAAAAGCAATGGCAACAAAAGCCAAAATTGACAAATGGGATGTAATTAAACTAAAGAGCTTCTGCACAGCAAAAGAAACTACCATCAGAGTGAACAGGCAACCTACAAAATGGTAGGAAATTTTCGCAACCTACTCATCTGACAAAGGGCTAATATCCACAGTGTACAATGAACTCCAACAAATTTACAAGAAAAAAACAAACAACCCCATCAAAAAGTGGGTGAAGGACATGAACAGACACTTCTCAAAAGAAGACATTTATGCAGCCAAAAAATACATGAAAAAATGTTCATCATCACTGGCCATCAGAGAAATGCAAATCAAAACCACAATGAGATACCATCTCACACCAGTTAGAATGGCAATCATTCAAAAGTCAGGAAACAACAGGTGCTGGAGAGGATGTGGAGAAATAGGAACACTTTTACACTGTTGGTGGGACTGTAAAGTAGTTCAACCATTGTAGAAGTCAGTGTGGCGATTCCTCAGGGATCTAGAACTAGAAATACCATTTGACCCAGCCATCCCATTACTGGGTATATACCCAAAGGACTATAAATCATGCTGCTATAAAGACACATGCACACGTATGTTTATTGCGGCATTATTCACAATAGCAAAGACTTGGAACCAACCCAAATGTCCAACAAGGATAGACTGGATTAAGAAAATGTGGCACATATACACCATGGAATACTATGCAGCCATAAAAAATGATGAGTTCATGTCCTTTGTAGGGACATGGATGAAATTGGAAATCATCATTCTCTGTAAACTATCGCAAGAACAAAAAACCAAACACCGCATATTCTCACTCATCGGTGGGAATTGAAGAATGAGATCACATGGACACAGGAAGGGGAACATCACACTCTGGGGACTGTTGTGGGGTGGGGGGAGGGGGAGGGATAGCATTGGGAGATATACCTAATGCTAGATGAGGAGTTAATGGGTGCAGCACACCAGCGTGGCACATGTATACATATGTAACTCACCTGCACAATGTGCACATGTACCCTAAAACTTAAAGTATAATAATATAAAAAAAAATTTTAATCAATACTTTGAGTTCTTCCAAGGTTTGTCACAATTCTCAATGAACCACACATCTGTCTTTAGGTTTAATTAATACTCATCCGGACAGTCAGTAATTGGTGAGGAATGTTATTATGCATCTCAAAAGTAAATGAATCTATAGGAAATTATAAATAAGAAAAAAATGAGGTTTTATGCTTAATAAAAGTATTAATAATAAAGTTCTAGTTCTAGAAATCTATTAAAATAAATTGCCAAAATTTAATATTTGTGATAAATGGAGATATGAAAGTTAAATGAATATAAATACATGAATGTCAGTGGATTAAAACTGGACTTGAGCAGTGATTAATTAATCTGTAAACATGTATTGATAAATCACAAACCATATATAAATGAACATATGTAGACCCCACAGCTTGCATGATAACCACATAAATCATTTTTATTTCTATATTTTTAAAGAGTACAATAACTAAAATTTATCCCCTGTGAAGCCAAAATATGTATTTGGTATGAATAAGAAAAATTTTCTGATATTTAGTTAAAGAACAAATTGAAAGTAGACTTTAGTTTGAGCTCCAATATATTAGCAATGAAATATTGCTGTGGTTGAGGATAAATTTAATATTTGGTCTCAGTAAGAAATATTGTTTAATGAAATTGAAATGCCTTATTTTTTAAACTAGTAATCCAAATTATTCCAATACAAGTTGTTTAAGAACTGCACTTTGACTCACAGTTTAGTCTGTGTGTAAAATTGTATCTTTGCTATCCTTTGAGAGGCAACGTAATACAGTGTGAGAGTTTCAGATTCTAATAATCATGAATTTGAATCCAAGCAATTAATTGTATGAATTTGAGTAAATTACTTGGTCTCTGCGTTTACACCTGTAGTTTCTAATGTTATGTGGATTTTAAGTAATTATATCTTACTTATCCAGTACCATGCCCTCAGATCATTTTGTGGGGAGAAAAGGAGTGGTTACGTCTTTATCTCCCAGCCTTCTTTTCTTGATTTTTGGAGAAAAATTCAAGGTATAACATCTCAAAAAATACTATGAATAAAATCAAACCAACAAAAATATTTTAACCCTAAATTTCAAAGTAACTTTAAACCTGACGATTATCTAAATCCATGATATAATCAGGGTGGGAGGATGAAGAGTTACATTTAGATCAGAAAATTTTCATATAAATTATTTTCTATAGCAGCTAATATAAAATGTTCATTGGGGAACTTTGCACACAGTGGTACTCTCAGGTGTTTATCAATAAAAAATTTGAGAGCCATTATTCTGAAATGAACTCTATGTAAATATTTGTTGATATTCATTTCTTTGTGTTTCCCAGTAGTCTATTAAGAGCTGCAGTGGTTTGGCTGCTTCATAGAAGAATGCAATAATAATTGTCTTACGTGCATTGCAAAATATGATATAGGATTAATTATTATATTCTCATAAACTTCTTAATGTATTTAACAACCAAAGTTTTAGAAGATTGCATATTTGCTATAGGGCTGCATTACATTCTGTCTTGACATGTGATTTCAGGTACTTTCAAACTGTTTTAAATGTGTAACATTTATGGTGACTGTTGTGTGTTGTATTTTAATTTCCCTTTTCAAAAATGTGTAAGTGACCCAGGAGCAATTTAACAAACTATAAACATGGTGGTAAATACAATTATAAAATATTACAATGTAGAACAATATCAGAATTGTAAAAAGATTAACAGGTTAAATATAAAATGACTCTGTATACACCGAAGAAAGTGAATCTCCAGGTGTGATGATTGTGCTCAGGGAGCCAGAGAGTAAAGTGCAATATAAAACTATGTTGATAAATATTTGAGGATTACACTTTATAGAACTGGTAATTTTTTAGTTCCTGTTTCTGTTGCATTGACCATTACAAAATAATGTTTTACGAAATAGAATGATGCCATCAAAGATTTTATCTTAACTTTCAGATATGACGAAGCAAGATAGCAAGTAAATCAAACTATGTATTTCTCCATAACAGAAAGTAAAATCATCTTTTTAAAAAATATGGTATATGTTATTTTTCCTTTAAAGGCAGAGGGCAGAAAATAATTAAAGAGGTATTATCTATGCTTGAATTGCTTATGAAAAAATTAAAATGACATGAACACACTCAAATTGCATTATTACTAAGACTAATAAAATCAGCAATTCTACCAATGACAGTTATTAGAAAATAAAGCAGAATGGGCTATTCATAAAATTATTATATTGTATTTAACATTGTATCAGCAACATATGTAAACACATTTACTATTTTGTATATATGACACAGAATATTTTGCTTTATATTTGGTTTAAATTCCTCATGTACATATTAAGAATTAACTATAAACATATTTGTTGTTTATAAACAATAAAAATGCTTTATGACTTATTTTATTTAATTTAAAAAAATTCACAGGACAGAAAAATCAATATTCTCATCAGATTATAATGATTTTTCAAGTCATATTTTACATATGAAAACTTGCCAAGAGATCGGTTATGATGGGACATTAATAAGAAAGTGTATTACTATAGAAAAAAAGTTTCTGCTGAATATCAGCACAGAGAAATTAGTTTATGGTTAAAGAAACATTCTTCCTTTTCTGATTCTGGAAGATAACCTCTTGCATTTCTTTTGAGAGGAGATAGCTTCCTCAGTAATTTGGTAGATTCTTGTAATACAATTGTAATAGAAACTGCACATGGCTATTGTAGATCAGGAATTTTCAAGGGATGGGTACAATTATGCCAATAGAGTCAATTATTTCTGTTTTTCCATTTAAAAGAGATTATCAAAGTATTTAAAAGCAAACTCCAAAGATATACTTTTTATATGTGACTTACTATAAATATAAAGGCAGTTTGAAAGTAAAAGACGAAAATAAATTATATAGACCAGGCACAGTGGCTTACGCCTGTAATCCCAGCACTTTGGGAGGGAGACGTGGGCTGATCATTTGAGGCCAGGAGTTCAAGACCATTCAGGAAAGCATGGATAAACTCCATCTCTACTAAAAATACAAAAAATTGGCCAGGCGTGGTGGCGCATACCTGTATTCCCAGATACCCAAGAGGCTGAGGCACGGGAATCACTTGAGCCTGGGAGGCAGAGGTTGCAGTAAACCAAGATGGCATCAATGCACTCCAGCCTGGGCAACAGAGCAAGACTCTTGCTTTTTAAAATTTTTAATTATATTTTAAGTTCTAGGACACATGTGCAAAAAGTGCAGGTTTGTTACACAAGTATACATGTGCCATGGTGGTTTGCAGCACCATCAACCTGTCATCTACAGTAGGTATTTCTCCTAATGCTATCCCTCCCCTAGCCACCCACACCCGAAGGGCCCTTGTGTGTGATGTTTCCCTCCCTGTGCCCATATGTTCTCGTTGTTCAACTCCCACTTATGAGTGAGAACATGTGGTGGTTGGTTTTCTGTTCCTGTGTTAGTTTGCTGAGAATGATGGTTTCCAGCTTCATCTGTGTTTCTGCAAAGGACATGAACTCATTCTTTTTTATGGCTATATAGTATTCCACATTTTCTTTACCCAGTCTATCATTGTTGGGCATTTGGGTTGGTTCCAAGTCTTTGCTGTTGTAAATAGTGTTGCAATAGACATACGTGTGCATGTGTCTTTATAGTAGAATGATTATAATCCTTTGAAATATAACCAGTACTGGGATTGCTGGGTCAGATGGTATTTCTACTTCCAGATCCTTGAGGAATCAGCACACTGTCTTCCACAATGGTTGAACTAATTTACACTCCCATTAACAGTGTAAAAGCATTCCTATTTCTCCACATCCTCTTCAGCATCTATTGTTTCCTGACTTTTTAATGATCGCCATTCCAGTTGGTGTGAGATGGTATCTCATTGTGGCTTTGATTTGCATTTCTCTAATGATCAGTGATGATGAGCTTTTTTTCATATGTTTCTTGGCCACATAAATGTCTTCTTTTGAAAAGTGTCTGTTCATATATTTTGCCCACTTTTTTATGGGTTGTGTTTTCTTGTAAATGTTTAAGTTCCTTGTAGATTCTGGATATTTGCCCTTTGTCAGATGGGTAGATTGTAAAAATTTTCTCCCATTCTGTAGGTTGCCTGTTCACTCTGATGATAGTTTCTTTTGCTGTCCAGAAGGTCTTTAGTTTAATTAGATCCCATTTGTCAATTTTGGTTTTTGTTGCCATTGCTTTTGCTGTTTTAGTCATGAAGTTGTGCCCATGCCTATGTCCTGAATGGTATTGCCTAGGTTTTCTTATAGGGTTTGTATAGTTTTAGGTCTTATGTTTAAATCTTTATTCCATCTTGAGTTAATTTTTGTATAAGGTGTAAGGAATGAGTCCAGTTTCAGTTTTCTGCATATGGCTTGTCAGTTTTCCCAACATCATTTATTAATTAGGGAATCTTTTCCCCATTGCTTGTGTGTGTCAGGTTTGTCAAAGTCAGATGGTAGTAGAAGTATGGTGTTATTTCTGAGGCCTGTGTTCTTTTCCATTGGTTTATATATCTGTTTTGGTACCATTACCATGCTGTTTTGGTTACTGTAGCCTAGTAGTATAGCTTGAAGTCACGTAGGGTGATGCCTCCAGCTTTGTTCTTTTTGCTTAGGATTGTCTTGGCTATATGGGCTCTTTTTTTGGTTTCATATGAAATTTAAGGTATTTTTTTTCTAATTCTGTGAAGAAATTCAACGGTAGTTTGATAGGAATAGCATTGAATCTATTAATTACTTTGGGCAGTACGGCCACTTTCACAACATTGATTCTTCATATCCATGGGCATGGAATGTTTTTCCATTTGTTTATGTCCTCTCTTATTTCCTTGAGCAGTGGCCTGTAGTTCTCCTTGAAGAGGTCCTTTACATCCCTTGCAAGTTGTATTCCTAGGTATTTTATTCTCTTTGCAGCAATTGTGAATGGGAGTTTGCTCATCATTTGACTGTTTGTCTATTATTGGTGTACAGGAATACATGTGATTTTTACACATTGATTTTGTATCCTAAGACTTTGCTGAAGTTGTTTATCAGCTTAAGGAGTTTTAGAGCTGAGATGATGGAGTTTTCTAAATGTGCAATCCTTTCATCTGCAAATAGAGATAATTGGACTTCCTCTCTTCCTATTTGAATATCCTTTATTTCTTTTTCTTGCCTGATTGCCCTAGCTAGAACTTCCAATACTATGTTGAATAAGAGTGGTGAGAGAGGTCATCCTTGTCTTGTGCCAGTTTTCAAAGGGAATGCTTCCAGCTTTTGACCATTCAGTATGATATTGGCTGTGGGTTTGTCATAGATAGCTCTTATTATTTTGAGATATGTTCCATTATCAATACCTAGTTTATTGAGTGTTTTTTGCGTGAAGGGCTGTTGAGTTTTATTGAAGGCCTTTTTTGCATCTATTGAGATAATGTGTTTTTTGTCATTGGTTTTGTTTATGTGAGGGATTATATTTATTGATTTGCCTATGTTGAGCCAGCCTTGCATCCCAGGGATGAAAGAAACTTAATCAGAGTGGATAAGTTTTTAAAGGGCTGCTGGATTCAGTTGGCCAGTATTTTATTGAGGATTTTCTCATTGATGTTCATCAGCAATATTGGCCTGAAATTTTCTTTTTTTTTGTTGTGTCTCTGCCAGGTTTTGGTATCAGGATGATGCTGGCCTCATACAATGAATTAGGGAGGAGTCAATCTTTTTCTAGTGTTTGGGATAGTTTCAGAAGGAAAGGTACCACCTTCTCTTTGTACCTCTGGTAGAATTTAACTATTAATCCATCTGGTCCTGGGCTTTTTGTGGTTGGTAGGCTATTAATTGCTGCCTCAATTTCAGAACATGTTATTGGTCTATTCAGGAATTCAACTTCTTCCTGGTTTAGTCTTGGGAGGGTGTATGTGACTAGGAATTTATCCATTTCTTCTAGATTTTCTAGTTTATTTGTGTAGAGGTGTTTATAGCATTCTGTGATGGTAGTTTGTATTTCTGTGGGATCTGTGGTGATCTCTCCTTTATCATTTTTTATTGTGTCTATTTGATTCTTCTCTTTTCTTCTTTATTAGTCTCCTATCGGTCTATTTTGTTAATCTTTCCAAAAAACAGCTCCTGGATTCATTGATTTTTTGAAGGCTTTTTTGTGTCTCTATCTCCTTCAGTTCTGCTCTAATCCTAGTTATTTCTTGTCTTCTTCTACCTTTTGAATTTATTTGCTCTTGCTTTTCTAGTTATTCAGGTAAGATGACCAAATAGGAACAGCTCCAGTCTGCAGCTCCCAGCGAGACCAACACAGAAGGTGGGCGATTTTTGCATTTCCAACTGAGGTACCCAGTTCATCTCAGTGGGACTGGTTAGACAGTGGGTGCGGCCCATGGAGGGCAAGCAGAAGCAGGTGGGGCATTGCCTCAAGTGGGAAGCACAAGTGGTCCGGGAACTCCCTCCCCTAGCCAAGGGAAGCTGTGAGGGACCATGCCATGAGGGACGGTGCTATCTGGCTCAGATACTAGCTTTTGCCATGGTCTTCACAACCCACAGACCAGGAGATTTCTTAGGGTGCCTACACCACAAGGACCCCGGGTTTTAAGCACAAAACTGAGTGACTGTTTGGGCAGACACCGAGCTAGCTGCAGGAGTTTATTTTCATACCCTGGTGGTCCCTGGAACACCAGCGAGACAGAACTGTTCACTCTCCTGGAAAGAGGGCTGAAGCCAGGGAGCCAAGACTCTTTCTAAAGTAAATAAAGTGCATAGTTTGTGTGTGTGTACACACACAACACAAATATATATATACCCACATACATATATACACAGTGTATATATATATACAAGCTATGTATATGTATGAAAAGCTGATACATCTATGTTATTATCAGAGACGATAGAATTTAAAGCAGAAAACAATACTAGAGAAAAAGAGGAACATTTCATAATAATAAAATGATTAATTCATTAAGAAGATATAATATTATTAAATGCATATGTAATCAGTAACAGCAAAAAATTCTTAGAACTAAGGCAAGAAATAGATAAATCCAAATTCACAATCACAGATAAACATAATTACAGTGAAAACAATCATGGTTTAAACCTATATTCTAAAGATCTTTCCTGGTAATTCATATAACAAATAAGTCAGCAAGGATGTAGAAAATTTGAAAATCATTAATCCATTTGACCTAATTGAGTGTTAGGGAACACTATATGCAACAGTTGTAGAGCTCTCATTATTTTGTGCATATGAAACATTTACTAAACAAGAACATTTTCTTGGTGTATTAGGTTATTCTCACATTGCTATAAAGAAATATCAGAGACTGGGCAATTTACAAAGAAGAGAGATTTAATTGGCTCACGGTTCTGCAAGCTGTACAAGAAGCATGGTCGTATCTACTTCTTGGGAGGCCTCAAGGAGCTTTTTGCTCATGGTGGTAGGCAAAATGGGAGCAGGCACATCTAATGGCTAGAGCAGGAGAAAGACAGAGGGGGAAGATGCCGCACACTTTTCAATACTCAAATCTTGCAGCAACTCACTATCGAGAGGATAGCACCAAGGGGATAGTGCTAAACCATTCAGGAGAAACCTGCTCCAGTGATCCAGTTACCTCCCACCAGGCTCTATTTCCAATACTGGGGATTACATTTCAACATAAGATTTGGGCAGGGACACATATCCAACTATATCACTGGCTCATAAAAAAAAATAGTGAAATTAAAAGTTTTGTAATCTTTGACTACAGGGTATTAATAGAAATCAAGAGCTTAATTAATAATGCAATATCTAGTACATCTGCAAATAATTGAAAATTAAATAACACACTTATAAATTAGCCATAGTCAGAGAAGAACTACAAAAGAATGTAGAAAACAGTTTATAATAATTTAGGTGTCTATACAAGAAAAGAAAAAAATAAAATTAATGATCTAAGCATTCACATTAATAGGCTTAAAAAAGAGCAGATAGTATGCAAAATGATTTTGAAGTAATAATAAACATTGAAATCAATGAAATTGGAAATAAACAATCATTAGAAAAACATTTAAAAGCCAATAATTTGTTCTTTGAAAAAATTAAAAATATTAACTTCTAGCAAAACATCACAAAAATCAGAGAGAATACATATTAACATATAATAATTGAAGGACAAGAAATCACTATAATTTATATAGAACAAGGATAATATAAAAATATGAACAATTTGGCTGACTCTCTTTTCGGACTCAGACCGCCTGCACCCAGGTGAAATAAACAGCCATGTTACTCACACAAAGCCTGTTTGGTGGTCTCTTCACACCGACACACATGAAATTTGGTGCTGTGACTCGGAACCTCCCTTGGGAGATCAATCCCCTGTCCTCCTGTTCTTTGCTCTATGAAAAAGATCCACCTGCAAACTCAGGTCCTCAGACCCACCAGCCCAAGGAACATCTCACCAATTTTAAATTGGGTAAGCAGCCTCTTCTTACTCTCTTCTCCAACCTCTCTCACTATCCCTCAACCACTTTCTCCTTTCCACTCTTTAATCTCTCCCTTCTCTTAATTTCAATTCCTTTCATTTTCTGGTAGAGACAAAAGAGACACGTTTTATCTGTGGACCCAAAACTCCAGCGCTGGTCACGGACTGGGAAGGCAGTCTTCCCTTGGGGTTTAATCGTTGCAGGGAAGCCTCTCTGATTATTCACCCACGTTTCAGAGGTGTCAGACCATGCAGGGACACCTGCCTTGGTCCTTCACCCTTAGCGGCAAGTCCCGCTTTTCTGGGACAGGTGCAAGTACCCCAGCCTCGTATCTCTGCACCCCGATCCCTTATTTTCATGCCCTAACTTCTTATATCTCTGCACCCCAATCCCTTATTTCCATGCCCCAACTTCGTATCTGTGCGCCCCGACCCCTTTCCTGCTTTTCTGGAGGGTAAGAACCCCCGAACCACTTCCCTCCGTGTCTCTACTCTCCCTTTTCTTTAAACTTTCCTCCTTCACTATAGGCAATCTTCCACCCTCCATTCCTCCTTCTTCTCTCTTAGCTTGTGTTCTCAAAAACTTAAAACCTCTTCAACTCACACCTGACCTAAAACCTAAATGCCTCATTTGCTTCTGCAATGCCGCTTGACCCCAATACAAACTCGACAGTAGTTCCAAATAGCCAGAAAACCACACTTTCAATTTTTCCATACTGTAAGATCTAAATAATTCTTGTAAAATAAGCAAACAGTCTGAGGTGCCTGATGTCCAGGCATTCTTTTACACATCGTTCCCTTCCTAGTCTCTGTGCCCAATGTAACTCGTCCCAAATCTTCCTCCTTTCCCTCCCACCTGTCCCCTCAGTCCCAACTCCAAGCATCGCTGAGTCTTTCTAATCTTCCTTTTCTACAGACCCATCTGACATCTCCCCTCCTTGCCTGGCTGAGCTAGGTCCCAATTCTTCCTCAGCCTCCATTCCTCCACCCTATAATCCTTTTATCACCTCCCCTCCTCACACCCGGTCAGACTTACGGTTTTGTTCTGCAACTAGCCCCCACCCCCCGCCAAACCTGCCCAGCGATTTCCTCTTAAAAAGGTGGCTGGAGCTAAAGGCATAGTCAAGGTTGATGCTCCTTTTTCTTTATCCGACTTCTCCCAAATCAGTTAGCATTTTGGCTCTTTTTCATCAAATATGAAAAACCCAGCCCAGTTCATGGCTCATTTGGCAGCAACCCTGAGACGCTTTACAGCCCTAGACCCAAAAAGTCAAAAGGCCGTCTTATTCTCAGTATACATTTTAGTACCCAATCCACTCCCAACTTTAAATAAAACTCCAAAAATTAAATTCCAGCCCTCAAACTCCACAACAGGACTTAATTAACCTCACCTTCAAGGTGTACAATAATAGAAAAAAGGCAATTCCTTGCCTCCACTGTGAGATAAACCGCAGCCACATCTCCAGCACACAAGAACTTCCAAACGCCTGAACTACAGCGGCCAGGCATTCCTCCAGGCCTGCCTCCCCCAGGAGCTTGCTACAAGTGCCAGAAATCTGGCCACCAGGCCAAGGAATGCCTGCAGCCCGAGATTCCTCCTAAGCCGCGTCCCATCTGTGTGGGTCCCCACTGAAAATCGGACTGTTCAACTCACCTGGCAGCCACTCCCAGAGCCCCCAGGACTCTGGCCCAAGGCTCTCTGACTGACTCCTTCCCAGATCTTCTCAGCTTAGCAGCTGAAGACTGACACCGCCCAATTGCCTCGGAAGCCTACAGGACCATCACAGACGCTCTGGGTAACTCTCACAGTGGAGGGTAAATCTGTCCCCTTCTTAATCAATACGGAGGCTACCCACTCCACATTACCTTCTTTTCAAGGGCCTGTTTCCCTTGCCTCCATAACTGTTGTGGGTATGGATGGCCAAGCTTCTAAACCTCTTAAAACTCCTGAAATCTGGTGCCAATTTAGACAATACTCTTTTAAGCACGCCTTTTTAGTTATCCCCACCTGCCGAGTTCCCTTATTAGGCCGAGACACTTTAACTAAATTATCTGCTTCCCTGACTATTCCTGGGCTACAGCTGCACCTCATTGCCACCTTTTCCCCCAGTTCAAAGCCTCCTTCACATCCTCCTCTTTTATCCCCCCACCTTAACCCACAAGTATAGGATACCTCTACTCCCTCCTTGGCAACAGATCATGCACCCCTTACCATCTCATTAAAACCTAATCACCCTTACCCCACTCAATGCCAATAACCCATCCCACAGCACGCTTTAAAAAGATTAAAGCCTGTTATCATTCACCTGCTACAGCATGGCCTTTTAAAGCCTATAAACTCTCCTTACAATTCCCCCATTTTACCTGTCCTAAAACCAGACAAGCCTTACATGTTAGCTCAGGATCTGCGCCTTATCAACCAAAATGTTTTGCCTATCCACCCCGTGGTGCCAAACCCATATACTCTCCTATCCTCAATACCTGCCTCTACAACCCATTATTCTGTTCTAGATCTCAAATATGCTTTCTTTACTATTCCTTTGCACCCTTAATCACAGCCTCTCTTCACTTTCACTTGGACTGACCCTGACACTCATCAAGCTCAGCAAATTACCTAGGCTGTACTGCTGCAAAGCTTCACAGACAGCCCCCATTACTTCAGTCAAGCCCAAATTTCTTCCTCATCTGTTAGCTATCTCGGCATAATTCTCATAAAAACACACATGCTCTCCCTGCCAATCGTGTCCGACTGATCTCTCAAACCCCAGTACCTTCTACAAAACAACAACTCCTTTCCTTCCTAGGTATGGTTAGCGTGGTCAGAATTCTTACACAAGAGCCAGGAAAACACCCTGTAGCCTTTCTGTCCAAACAACTTGACCTTACTGTTTTAACCTAGCCCTCATGTCTGTGTGCAGCAGCTGCCGCTGCTTTAGTACTTTTAGAGGCCCTCAAAATCACAAACTATGCTCAACTCACTCTCTACAGTTCTCATAACTTCCAAAATCTATTTTCTTCCTCATACCTGATGCATATAATTTCTGCTTCCCAGCTCCTTCAGCTATACTCACTCTTTGTTGAGTCTCCCACAATTACCACTGTTCTTGGCCCGGACTTCAATCCGGCCTCCCACATTATTCCGGATACCACACCTGACCCTCATGAGTGCATCTCTCTGATCCACCTGACGTTCACCCCATTTCCCCACATTTCCTTCTTCCCTGTTTCTCACCCTGATCACACTTGGTTTATTGATGGCAGTTCCACCAGGACTAATCACCACTCACCAGAAAAAGCAGGCTATGCTATAGTATCTTCCACATCTATCATTGAAGTTACCGCTCTGCCCCCCTCCACTACCTCTCAGCAAGCCGAACTAGTTGCCTTAACTTAAGCCCTCTCTCTTGCAAAAGGACTACGCGTCAATATCTATACTGATTCTAAATATGCCTTTCATATTCTGCACCACCATGCGGTCATATGGACTGAAAGAGGTTTTCTCACTACACAAGGGGTCCTCCATCATTAATCCCTCTTTAATAAAAACTCTACTCAAGGCCGCTTTACTTCCAAAGGAAGCTGGCGTCATTCACTGCAAGGGGCATCAAAAGGCATCAGATCCCATTGCTCTAGGCAATGCTTATGCTGATAAGGTGGCTAGACAAGCAGCTAGCTCTCTAACTTCTGTCCCTCACGGCCAGTTTTTCTCCTTCACATTGGTCATTCCCACCTACTCCCCTGCTGAAACTTTCACCTATTAATCTCTTCCCACACAAGGCAAATGGTACTTAGACCAAGGAAAATATCTCCTTCCAGCCTCACAGTCCCATTCTATTCTGTCGTCATTTCATAACCTCTTCCATGTAGGTTACAAGCCGCTAGCCCGTCTCTTAGAACGTCTCATTTCCTTTCCACCATGGAAATCTATCCTCAAGGAGATCACTTCTCAGTGTTCCATCTGCTATTCTACTACCCCTCATGGATTGTTCAGGCCTCCTCCCTTTCCTACTCATCAAGCTCTGGGATTTGCCCCTGCCCAGGACTGGCAAATTGACTTTACTCACATGCCTTGAGTCAGAAAACTAAAATATCTCTTAGTCTGGGTAGACACTTTCACTGGATGGGTAGAGGCCTTTCCTACAGGGTCTGAGAAGGCCACCACAGTCATTTCTTCCCTTCTGTCAGACATAATTCCTCAGTTTAGCATTCCCACCTCTATACAGTCTGATAACGGACCAACCTTTATTAGTCAAATCAGCCGGGCATTTTTTCAGGCTCTTAGTATTCAGTGACAGACTAATGGTCTATTAAAAACACACCTCACCAAGCTCAGCCACCAACTTAAAAAGGACTGGACAATACTTTTACCACTTTCGCTTCTCAGAATTCAGGCCTGTCCTCGGGATGCTACAAGGTACAGCCCATTTAAGCTCCTGTATAGACACTCCTTTTTATTAGGCCCCAGTCTCATTCCAGACACCAGACCAACTTAGACTGTGCCCCAAAAAACTTGTCATCCCTACTATCTTCTGTCTAGTCATACTCCTATTCACCATTCTCAACTACTCATACATGACCTGCTCTTGTTTACATGGCCAGTTTACACTGTTTCTCCAAGCCATCACAGCTGGTATCTCCTGGTGCTATCCCCAAACTGCCACTCTAAACTCTTGAAGTAAATAAATAATCTTTGCTGGCATGACTATGCTGAATCTCCTTAGGCACTCTCTAATCAGATGTCCTGGGTCCTCCCAATTCTTAGACCTTTTATACCTGTTTTTCTCCTTCTCTTATTCCGTTGAGTTTTTCAATTCATACAAAACCATATCCAGGCCATCACCAATAATTCTACACGACAAATGTTTCTTCTAACAACCCCACAATATCACCCCTTACCACAAAATCTTCCTTCAGCTTAATCTCTCCCACTATAGGTTCCCACGCCACCCCTAATCCCGCTCGAAGCAGCCCTGAGAAACATCGCCCATTCTCTCTCTCCGTACCACCCCCCAAAAATTTTCGCCACCCCAACACTTCAACACTATTTTGTTTTATTTTTCTTATTAATATAAGAAGGCAGGAATGTCAGGCCTCTGAGCCCAAGCCAAGTCATCACATCCCCTGTGACTTGCACATATATATGTCCAGATGTCCTGAAGTAACTGAAGAATCACAAAAGAAGTGAAAATGCCCTGCCCCACCTTAACTGATGACATTCCACCACAAAAGAAGTGTAAATGGCCGGTCCTTGCCTTAAGTGATGACATTACCTTGTGAAAGTACTTTCCGTGGCTCATCCTGGCTCAAAAGCCACCCCCACTGAGCACCTTGTGACCTCCACTCCTGCCCGCCAGAGAACAAACCCCCTTTGACTGTAATTTTTCTTTACCTACCCAAATCTTATAAAACGGCCCCACCCTTATCTCCCTTGGCTGACTCTCTTTTCCGACTCAGCCCGCCTGCACCCAGGTGAAATAAACAGCCATGTTGCTCACACAAAGCCTGTTTGGTGGTCTCTTCACAGGGACACGCATGAAAGGCCCCTTTCCGGTAACAAAGGTGCTATCAAGAAACAGAGAGGGGTTGGTTGATGCTTCTTAACCTTGTTAATATCGAATTTTCTGCATCTGAGTAGTGCTTTGAAAACCCCGGTAAGGTGTAAGACATGGGAACTTTTGTGCCTATTGGAAACCAGAATATGCCACACCAAGGTATACAGAATTATTGAGCCAAAGGCAATGAAGGAGGAGATGCAGGAAAGCACTCTGCCCTCCATGTGCCTAAAAGCAGGATATAAATGTGCAAAGGCAAAGGGTTTCCATGCCCTCACCTACCACAGAGAAGAAATGTTAACCCTTTAAGACAACATTAGCCGGTGGAGATGGTAGCAGTGGAATCTACATTAACCAGCTTTCCTAACTTGCTGTTAATTGCCCTTAGTTTACCTTTCCACAAGTTGCTATTCTGCACATTCAAAGTTCCTTTCCTTTGTTTTGTCGCTTCTCTAAAATTTTCCTTTACTTTGTTAAAGATGCTATATAAGCTGTAATTCAAATTCACCTCTATGAGAATTACTCATTCCCTGGTATCTCCCATGTATATATAAAATATACATGTTAATAAAAAAAATGAACAATTTCTTGTCAAAATTGGAGGGCATATATTATTTAGTTTTAGGATGTAATATAAAACTATAGCAATCAAGATAAAGTGGTATCGGCATGAGGATAAACAAATGAATTGATTGAACAGAATAAAGAGTCCTGAAGTGGATCTACAATTGATTTTTGACCAATTTGTTGAGGTACAATAGTCAGCAGTCTCTGAATTGGAGATGTAGAGCTGTGGCTCTGGGGATTTCAAAGCAGGAAAAGTTCACAGGAAAGAGTTCTATAAAAGAGAAAACTGCACATGGAAATAACTTGGGAAATTTGTAAAGTCTACTCTTTAGGAATCTGTAAATAGTTTTAATTAATGAATGTGTATTTTAATTAATTAATGTATATAATTAATGTATGTAATTAATGAATGTGTATAAGAAACCTAAACAAGGGTAGCAAAAGAACCACACAAAATAATCAGGGCAAATTATACATAAAGTTCACAAAGGGCAGAAAATAATACCTGTTTACAATAGCTGAAGTGGAAAATCTTTTTATTCCAGTGATCAGTTAGAGCTGGCTTTGGCAACTTTGGCCTGTTAGTCAAATCTGACCTATGATCTATTTGGGGATAGAATTTGAGATAAATAATTTGTACATATTAAACAGAGGTAAAAAGCAAACATACACACATAGAAACAAATAAATACGTTACAGAAATCATATATGACTTACCAAGCATAAACTGTGCACTGTTATATACAAATACAATTATACATGTTTCTTTTACAGAAAAATATTTGCTGGTCTGTTAGCTAGAGTATGATAAGGGTCTTTCTCAGCAGTGAGGGAAATTAATACTAGATCAATGTTTCCTCTTGAAAAAATAAAAATTAAAGCCTTGAAAGCAGGACTCAAAAATAACAAGTTATTTTCAAATAGCGTAACTGTGTTCTGAAATAAATCTCAAGAAGAAATAATATCCAACATCTACAAATATAAAATTCACAATGTCCAGCATCCAAAAAAAGTTACTAGATATGTAAAGAAGCAGCAAAATACTACCCAAGTGAAACGAAAAGTAAATCAATAGAAACTGACCTAAAAATGAAATAAATGATAAAAATCATTTAAATAGCATTGAAAACATATATATATATGTTAAAGAAATTAAAGTATGAAGATCCTAAGTCGAGAAGTCACACACACACACACACACACACACACACACACACACACACACACAGTCTCCTAGAGATGAAAACTGCAATGTCAGAGAAAAAATACACTGGATGAAATTTATGGTAGATTAGACACTTCAGAAGAAAATATTAGTGAAATTAAAACTTAGCAATATGAAGCTTACAAAATAGAATACAGACAGGAAAAACTTTTAAAAAATCGAGACAACAATGAACTGTGAGACAACTTTAACTGAACAACTAGATGTGTGATTGGTGTTCCTGAAGACCGAAGACAAAAATTATTTGAAGAAATAAAATAAGAGCTGAAAATTATCCAAATTGAGTGAAACTAGAAAGCCACAGATAAAACCAGCTTAATAAACTGCAAGAGCAAGAAACATGATGAGAACCACTAAGGTCATTAAGGTTATATTGCTTAAACCCAGTAACAGAAAACCTTAGAAGCAATAAGAGGAAAAAAAGCAAATATAAGGGTGACAAGTGGCTTTTTTTTCAGAAACAATGCTAGTATACCCAGCATTATTAAGTAAGTTAACTAGCATAATATACCTTGGTATAATTCTTATCTTTCAGTAGCATAAAACAGTGGAGCCACGTCTTTAAAATAATGAAAGAAAATATCTGTCAACTTGGAATTTTTTGCCCAGTAAAAATATTTGTCTAAAACAAGAGGGATAATGCATGTTTCAGACAAAAGGATATATGCACTACAAGAAATGTTAAATGGTCTTTTAGAAAAAGAAAAATAAGGGGAGGAAAACTGGATCTACAAAAGGGATAAAAGAGTGTTAGAAGTGGCAACTACATGGGTTAACAAAAAGACATTATTTTTCAACATCTTCAAATAATAATTGACTATTTAAAGCAAAACTAATAAGAACGTTTTCTTGAGGATTATAACATGAAAAGTAAAATACATGACATCAATAACACAAAGCTCTGGAGAGGAGAGATGGAAGTAAGCTACTCTGAGGTCATTATACCATACATGAAGTAGCATGATATCACTTGAAGAGAGAGTATATTAAGCTAAAGATATATACAATAGATGCAAAACAACCACTAATATAAAACAACAAAATTATAGTTAATAAGCAAACAAGAGAGTTGAAATGAACTAAAAAGGATTGCTCAATTAATCCAAAAACATCAGAAGAAAAATAACAAAGAAGAAATATCATACACAATAAGAAGAAAATAAATAATAAGAGGGTAGATATAAATTCAAACGTATTGATAATCATAATTAATGTAACTTCCAAATTATCCAATTGAAGGGAAAATATTGTTAGATTGAATAAAAAATAAACAATATTTTCTACATACAAGAAACTCACTTTATATTTAGGTACTATAATCTGTCAGCCATCAAAGAACAAAAGAAAGATACAGTATGCTAACACCAGAAGAAAGTTCAAATGGCAACATTAATATCAGCAAAAAAATAGATTTCAGATCAAATAATCATACCAGGGATATGGGAGTTTATTTCATGAAAATAAGGGTTTCAATTCATCAAGATCATGTAGCAATTTTAAACATTTATATACCTTAACATAGTTTTAAAGTATATTTAGCAAGTTTTTATAGAACTTCAAACATAAATAGGCAAATTTTCAATTATAGTCAAAAATTAGTAAGGGTATAGAAAACTTGAACATTACCATCAATCAATTTTGTCTAATTAACATTTATAAAACACTTTCAACTGACAAGAACAGAACACATTATTTTTAAGTGTACATGGAATATTTACCAAGATTGACCGTGCATCAAACCATACAAACTGTCTTATTAAATTAAATAGCCTTTAAGTAAAACAAAATACATCCTCTGACAACAATGGAATTGAGTTGGATATCAATAACATTTTATTTCAGTGTATTCAAGAATTTAAATATATTTAAATATTTGAAAAATACTACATTCTAAACAATTTATGAGCCTAAGAAAAAAATCAAAAGAGAAATAAAGATATTTTAAACTAAATGAAAATAGAAACCTAACATTTCAATATTTGTTTGGTGCAATTACATCCAATCGCAGGAGAAAATTTGCAACACAAAATGCTTTTTTAGAAAAAAAAATCAATAACTTCAGTTTCTTGTTTCCTTTGGTAATCTAGAGAGTGTTCTATTGATCTTGTTTATCTATTCAAACAATCAACTCCTTGTTTCACTGATTCTTTGTTTGAATTTTTTGGTTTCAATTTTATTCTGCTGTAATTTTGATTATTTCTTTTCTTCTGGTAGCTTTAGGTTAGTTTTTCCTGTTTCTTTAGTTCTCAAATTATGATGTCAGATCTTTATTTTGAGATTTTTCTAACTTTTTGATGTAGGCATTTAGTACTATAAACTTTCCTCTTAATGCCACTTTTGCTACATCCCAGAGATTTTGGTATGTTGTGTCTCTATTTTCACTTATTTTAAAGATTTTTTTTTTTTGCCTTAATTTTGTTGTTTAACTGGAATTCATTGAGGGGCAAGTTGTTTAATTTCCATGTTATTTTGTGGTCTTTAGAGATCTACTTCGTAGTGATTTCTATTTTTATTCTACAGTGGTCTGAAGGTATTGTTGGTATGATTTTGATTTTTTTAATTTATTAAGAGTTGCTAAATGACCAAGCATGTGGTTGGTTTTGGAGTATGTCCCGTGTGCAGATGAGAGGAATGTATATTCTGTGACTGTTGGGTGAATTATTCTGTAGATGTCTACTCAGTCCAAATGGTCAAGTGTTGAATTTAAGTACAGAATTTCTTAGTTAGCTTTCTGCCTTGCTGGTCTTTCTAGTGCTGTCAGTGGGTTGATGAAGTTTCCCAAGATTATTTTGTGGCAGTCTAAGTCTTTTTTAGGTCTAGAGGTAATTTTTTTAATAGATCGAGGTGTTCTAATATTGGTTGCATGTATATTTAGGATAGTTAAATCTTCTTGTTGAATTGAATTCTTTATCATTATGTAATGCCTTCCTTTGTCACTTTTTACTGTTGTTGGTTTAAAGTCTGTTTTATCTGATATGAGAATAGTGACTTTTCCTCTTTTTTGTGTTCTATTTGTGTGACAGATTTTTATCCAACACTTTACTTTGAGCCTATTGGTGTTGTTACATGTGAGATAGCACTCCCGAGGCCAGCAGAAAGGTGGGTCTTGTTTGTTCATCCTACTTGGCACTCTGTGCCTTTTAAGTGGGGTGTTTAGACCATTAGCGTTCAAGGTTAATATTGATACATGAGATTTTGATCCTATCATGGAATTGTTTGCTTTGTAGTTTCTATTGTGTAGTTGCTTTATAGGGTTTGTGAACTACATGCTTTAGTGTGTTTCTTGTGGTAGCAAGTATCTTTTTTTTTAAAATTTCTATGTTTATAACTCCCTTAAGTATCTCTCATAAAATTTATCTAGTGGTAATGAATTCCCTTAGCACTTGTTTGTCTGGAAAATATTTTATTTATCTTTCACTTATAAAGCTTACTTTGGTGAGATATGAAATTCTTGGTTTGAATTTCTTTTCTTTCAGAACGCTGAAAATAGGCACCCAGTCTCTTCTGGTTTCTAAGATTTTGGCTGAAAAATCCACTCTTACCCTCATGTGGTTCCCTTTGTACATAATCTGACCTTTTTCTCTAGCTGCCTTTATTATGTTTTTTTTTTTTTTTTTTTTTTTTTAGCATTGGTCTCGAACAGTGTGGTGACTATTTGCCTTAGTGATGTTAGTTTTGTATAGCATCTTGCAGGTGTTGTCTAGATGTTTCTTGAATGTGGATGTCTAACTCTCTAGCAAGATTAGGAAAATTTTCTTAAATTACTCCCTCAAATATGTTTTCCCAGTTGTTGTTTTTTTTCTTATATTTTTCTCAGGAATGCAAGTAGTTCACAGGTTTCATTGCTTTACGTAATCCCATATTTCTCAAAACTGTTCATTTTTAAAAATTCTTTTTTCTTTATTTTTCTCTGAGTTGATCAGTTTGAAAGATCATTCTTCAAGCTCTGAAATTCTTTCTTCTGCTTGGTCCAGTCCATTAATAAAGTTTTCAATTGTATTTTGAAATTCTGTAAGTTTTTTTAATTCCAGAATCTCCAATTCATTTCTTTCTGAGATGATTATCTCTTCATTTATTTCCTTGATTGCTTGAAGAGTTTATTTGTGTTGATGTTCGACCTCATCTTGAATCTCATTGAGCTTGCTTGAAATACATACTTTGAATTCTTTATCTGTCATTTCTGAGTTTCCATTTTGGTTAGGGACCATTGCTAGAGATCTAGTGTGATCCTTTGGTGGTATCACTACATTCAGATTTTTCATTTCGCAGAATTCTTGCTCTGGTTCCTTCTCATCTGCGATACTGGCACTTGTAATTTTTGTAAATTTTTCATGCAGGTAGGATATTTTTTTCTTTCTTTCCCCATGATATTATTTTCTTCTTCCTTCCCCTTTCTCTCCCCTCCGCCCCGCCCCCTACCAGGTGGTGTGATTGCAGAGAATATTGTGTAGGGTCTTTTGGCTTTGCTTCTATAGCCCTATGCACTTCTCTCAGCAGGTTTATATTATGTGAAGTTCAACCTACAAGCCAGTAGAGGGCCCCGATGGGTCAGAGCTTGTGGTAGTCAGTGCTGCTGGGTAAATATTTCATCCTTGTTTACCTGGAGAATTTCTCTGTTACCTTAGGCAATGGACTGACTTATGGAGCACTCAGTGGTCTGAGCTCCCTCTTCAGCCCAGGAGGGAATGGGGCAAGATGGGCAGGTCTGGACCAGGCAGGTTCTCTTATAGACCCCTCAGTAGCAGGCATAAGAACCAGCATTGAGGGAGAATCAACTGGGCAGCCACCAAGCATTCAGAGGTGTGCCTGGGAATGGAGTTGAGAAAACTCACCCCAAATTTTCTGCACACAGATGGGGACAGCCTAAACTCTTAATCCAGGAGAGTGAGTGCCACAGATGCATGGAGATCTTCCTGAGCATGAAGCAGAGAGGGCCTCCTTGCACTCAGATCTCTGCACAGGAAGGGCGAGGTGGCTCAGGCTGATAAAACAGGCAAGCAGGTGCTCCGAATGCTGAAAGATTTATGTGGGCATGAAGCAGAGAGGATTCCCCTGCACCAGAGTATATGCATAGGAAGGGTAGGCTGACTCAGGCTTCTAGTCTGGGTAAGCAGGTGCTTTGAATGCCTGGAGATCTGCTTGGGTGTACAGTAGAGAAATCCTCATTGCATTGTGATCTATGTCCAGGAAGGTTGAGGTGGCTTAGGCTGCTGATCCAGGTGAGTGAGTGTTCCAAATGCCTGGAGATTTGCCTGGACATGGAGTGGAGAGAGCTCTGCTGCACTAAAATCTATGCCCATGAAGGGTGAGGAGGCTCAGCTGAACCAGGTGAGCAAGTGCTCCAAGTGCCTAAACATGTGCTTGGACATGAAGCAGAGAGGGCCCCCTGCACAGGATCTCTGCACTGGGAAGGTAGGCCAACTCAGGCTGCTAGTCCATGTGAGCAGGTGCTCCAAATGCCTGGAGATCTGCCGACATGTGGAGCAGACACGTAGGTGGGTTGGAAGGGTGGGTTGGCTCAAGCTTCTGGTCCAGGCAAGTTAGTGCTCTAAATGCTTGGATTTCTACCTAGGGCAGAGTGAAGAGGGTCCTGCTACACCAGGATCTCAGGGAAACAGGCTAGGACACCCAACAATGACACATGAAGACTGATTCTAGGTCACCGAGCTGGCCCTGGCTGCAAGTCTTATTGTCCAGGAGAAACTATAACTGTAGCAACTCTCCTCCCACCACAGGCCTGTGACAGAAGACAGCATAATTCCAGTACCTACTTTTGAGATGCTTTCCACAGTACTGGTTGTGGAAACCCCTACTGTGCTCCAGAGCAGACACTTCAATCTCTGGCCTGAGATTAAAATGCCTGCACAGCTACACTGTTGAGGCACTAAAGAATGGCTGACTTTGTCCCTGGATTAAAAATAACATGCTGCTCTCAGTTTTATGTCAGGGAAAATGCCTGTAGCTTTTCCTGGCGTGTTTTTCTCACAGCATCTTTAAGTCTCCCTCCCAAGTTAGCTCCAGGGCTTGGAAGAAACAAAGTTCTTTCCCATAGCCTGGGTTGTTTAGATCCCCAGTGAAAAGGTGAGTCACAGTGCGAGGCTCCCTGCATGTCTCATGTCTTGAGGCCTCACTCACCTTTGTCAGGTGGATGTCATCACAGGGTTTATTTGTCTGCATTTTCCTCCCCAGAATCTGGGATATCCTTCCTTATTCCAGTGGATTCCCATTATCCTTCCTGAATTAAAGCTCACAGAGTTGATCTTTATGCACTATCTAAATATTTTGAATTGGCAGAAGTATGCAAAAATCCTATAATCTGCCATCTTGGAAAAAATACAAATTCAAGAATTGTATTCTTGAATACAAAGACAAATACAATAATTTATTTTTTTCAGATGAGAAACTCTACTTGATTATTTATTTATTTATTTATTTATTTATTTATTTATTTATTTTACTTTAAGTTCCAGGATACATGTGCCATGGTGGTTTGCCATTGAGATTTTAATAGGAACTTCATGAAATTTATAGATCACTTTAGGCAGCATGGACAGTTTATCAATATTAAGTCTTCCCATTCATGAACACAAAATGTCTTTCCAGTTGTTTGTGTTTAGTGTAATTTCTTTCATCAGTGCTTTGTAGTTTTTAGTAAACAACCCTTTTCCTTGTTAAGTTTAAGTATTTTATTCCTTTTGCTATTGTAAATTACATTGTTTTTCTAATTTTTAAATAAATTTTATTGTACTGTATGGAAGCACAACTGATTTTTCCATGTTGATTTGTATCCTGCAAATTTACTGAATTTGTTGATTCGTTCTACCAGCTTTTTTTATGGAGTCATTAGGGTTTTCTACATAAGCAAATGTTATCTTCAAACAGGAACACTTTTCTGTCTTACTTTCTATTTTGAATGCTTACCTTTAATTACTTCTTATTCTACCTTTAAGATGAGTCTTTCTACTTATAATCTGAACCATTCTGTTAATTTTATACTTGAATTACCTAATGGAAATCTTCTTGCCCTCATTTTTGAGTTCTTTTTTTTATCATCCACACTAGAACACATTCGAGACTGAGTGGTGCACTATTAATAGTGTCATATTAATAATATGACAAAACAATAGTCATAAACCTATTTATGGTTTATGGACTGCTTGACAAATTGAGATGCCACATTACTTATTTCCAGCTCTTGGAGGACATTCACAGTGGCATGTTTTGAACCCCTCTCCAAACACTCCCCAACACAGTAGCTGAAAGGCCATGCTATATATTCATTTTCTGACTATATATTCAAATGTTGGTGGTGAAACAATTATGAAAACAGAATCTTATTTAAACATTTTAGAAGGAAGAGAACGTAAGAATGGACAAATAGCTAAATAAAGCTAAATTCCTAATCATGGTATTAAGTACCTAAGCCCTATATGTCTCTGAGATAATTGATATATTATAAATATGTAAAATATGACATCTTTTTGAACTTATTTGGATGTCTTCCATGAAGCTATACATTCCGTTTATAACTGTGAGAGTTCTGATCTGTTTCTATTTGTAATTATCCAAGTTCAATATTGATTTCTGGTTCATTTGCCCTGTCTTTCTTGCTCCCATCAATTCAAAATATGTGCTCTTATAAGAGATTTTTGTTTATCTTTCTTTTTCATGAAGTTCCAATTATTGAGTTTCTAAATACACTCTGATTTCACATTAACATTTTATTTTTCTGTAATATGAAAATAAAAAAGAAACAGAACCAGCTCCTCTTTACGCATGTAGAGATACATCCACAGATAAAAAGATGCATTCTATTTCATGGATTTTCCAACGTCTTTCACCTGTATAAACTATATTTTTCTCATTGCTTGATATTAAAATAAGAAAAATTATCTTCTACAAATAATTAAGTTTGAGTCAAAATACCAAGTCAAAGTGAACAGAAGTTATGTGAAGTATTTCCAACTCATTAAATTTTAACAAAAATTAAAATTAGGTCATGGGAAAAGAAATTTATCTAAATTCATATGGTACTTTTTTGAAAAAGCATGGATATGTCTATATTCTCAGTTTACTAACATTCAATATAACAGTGATTCTTGAGGTGACTTCCTCGATTTTCCATTAGGAATATAAAAGGGAAATAAAAAGAAGTAACGAAATGGAAAAAGAAAGAAGGAAGGAAGGAAGGAAAGAAGGAAAGAAAGAAAGACAGACAAACAGGAAGAGAAGGAAAGAAAGAAATAAAAAGAAATAAAGAAAGAAAGAGGGGAGGGAGGGAGGGAAAGAAAGAAAGAGAAAGAAAGAAAGAAAAAGAAAGAAAGAGAAAGAGAGGAAGAGAAAGAAAGAAAGGAGGGAGGGAAGGAAGGAAGGAAGGAAAAAGCAGAAAGAAGAGAAGAGAAAAGGAGAGAAGAAAAGGAGGAGAGGAGAGAACAAGAAAGACAGGAAGAATGAGGAGGAGATGAGAGGGAAAGATTTAAAGTTAGAGTGACAACAAAGAAAGATTCAGAAGAGATGGCAATTTTTTGATTCATAATTATAGTTGTGCCTTTTTTAGGAGATTGTAGCTGGCTACCATGATGAAGAATGGGACTTTCTCCTCCTTTTTTTTTTCTCAGATTGCGGTATTAAGCGTGGATTCTCTAAATGGTTCTGTTGCTGTATTTAGCTGCTGCTGCCACCCAGGCCTTGTCTGGCCACCCATGAAAGTCAATTTGCCACAACCCCTAAGCCTAGGGGCTTTTTTACAGGCCCATTATGACAGCTGTAGTGGAAACCCAAGGAGTTCCAGTACACAGGCCTGCCATGACTAGGTTCATGGATGCTTTGACTTCTTCCGCCACTTCTGGACTTACATGAATTGCCTCCCTTCTGGGCATGGGATCTGCAGTCTCCAGCAGCTGACCAAATTATCTAACACATCCCGGAAGCATAAGAGATTTAGTGCTTCCTGGGGAAAGCTTTGTGCTATGTGAAGCAGAAGATGGGAAAGAACGTGTAAGTGCCTTTTGCCTCTCTCAACCTCCAGGGTGTTCTGATGTTGAGTTTCTACACATCTCATGTGACTGACCAAACAGTAGTTTTCTTGTGAAGTGGAACCAACTCAGTAACTAACCAGTCTGTTGCATTTTCTTCCAATACCTTTCCTCTCATTATTGTCTTTCTTACCTATAATTCCACCTCTCAATAAAACCGTGGCATATAAGCTTTGCCTTAAGCTGTTTTCCAAGGAAACTATCCTAAAACAGAGCATCTGTTATTCCATATTGCTAGAAAGAAAAGTTCACTTTTATATAGACTTTTATAGATTTCATAAATTCCTTTTATTCAATCAATCATATCAACTTTTTATCATTTTTATCCTAAATGTATCTGAAATCCGTCTCTGTTTCTGCACCCCTACTCACACTGCCTCAATGTGGACCATCATCATCTCTGTCCTGGAATATAGTACCAGGCTTCTATTTACTATATAACGTCTTCGTGTATTAATTCTTTTTGAGTTATTCTATTTTCAGTGTTCCATCTGCAACATGAAAAGAACCTTAATGTTGTTGGACAATAATACTTTTCTCTGATTCTCCTAGATGCTTAGTTCCTACATTATCAGATCTTCTCACGTAATCTTCTCCATGTGGACCATCATCATCTCTGTCCTGGAGTATAGTGTCAAGCTTCTATTTAGTCTATAAACCTCTAGTCTAGTTCTCTGATTCATCCCCCATGCAACTGTCCAAGTGATTTTTCTAAAGCCTAAATTTGAACATGCTTTTATTTTGCTTTAAATCCTTTCAATAGCTCTCTGTTGATGATTAAGTAAAGTTTAGTGTTATGATAAGCACATTGGGCTCTGTGATCTATTTCTGATTCTCTGTGTCTTTGTATCTTTACTCATCCCTGCCCTGTCTGCCTAGGAAACTTTACCTGCCTTCTCTTACTCTAGTTAAATCTTACTCCTTCTTTAAGGCAGTAGTTCTTGACTTGTTGGGAGTCATAGGCCTTTTGCTTTTCAAATGAAACATATGAAGTCACTCTTTCAAGAGAAACGTACGCATATAAATATTGCACAACATTCTAAAGTAGAGTAGACTTTCACCCTGTCCCCAAATCTACTCATGTATATAGAAGTTCATCTCCTCTATATAATTACCCCTACATTGGGGTTCCACTCTCTTTACGCTGAGATCACTTTGAGAACTGATGCTGTGCTTACTTCATTTCTGATTCAGTAGTGCCTGTCACATAAGTGGCGTATATTTATTTGTTGAAAAAACAACCAACTGAATTAAGCTCAGTGGACAGGCTTAACAGTAGAATGTAAGACATAGAGGAAATAAATTGGTTAACAGGGTGTTAGAACAATTTAATTCACAAAACGTTTAAACAATAGAGAGAAATATTTAGACCTAATATGAATATTTTAAGTGGCAGAAACCCAACAATAACAAATTTATTTTTCAAAATCGTTTGTATCATTGTGTTCAAAAGATTCAAGTAAACATATTGAATTATAATACCCAGCTAGTTATTTTGAAATTAAAATTACTACCTTAGTTTATTACACTTCTCTATACGAAGAAAAAAATGAGACTGAAGAAAAAAATAATACAGAGGGCAGGAGGAAATCCTTGGAGGTGATGAATATGCTTAGAGCATAGATAATGGTGATGGTTTCATGGCTGTATACATCTCTCCAAATCATCAAAATGTATACATTAAATATGAACAGCTTTTTGTATGCCGATTGTACCTGAGTAAGTTTTTTAAAAATAATGGCACCCTGATTTGGGGAAAGATTCAATGTTTAGGATTAATACCGAAGTAATTATTTTTCTGCCTTTAAATATAAACCAGAAACATTTAAATTAGGCTTCTCAGCTAAATCCTTAAAATAATACAGTAGATTCAATGATCACCTGGGTTAACTTTTTCCCCTCAAAATCATAAAGTAAGTATATCTAAAATAACATGTCACCTTTCTGCAAACTTGTATATAAACTCTGGTGCTATCATCTTATATTTACAGACATAAAATAAATGCTAAAATTCTTTGGACTTGACTGTATCATTTTTTATTATCTATTAAATCACTCTCAATACACCATAATCACAACTTTGCAATTCTGCTTTCATTAAAAATCTCTAAAACATTTTTTCTGTCAATTTTTAAATAATAGGACAGCATGGCCTTAAGGATAAAATTGGAAAGCGATTATTAAATTGGACATGCCTGTCTGTAATGTGAAACACTATACTTCTCGGCTCTTCATTCAGAGAAGATCAAGCTCAACAATACATAGTACAAATACACTACCTATGAAATGATAATAATAAAATGATAATGTGTAAAAGCACCTTATGAGTAAAAACTCATAAAAATCTTGTTATTGTTGTTTTAGACTTGCTGGTTCTATGACCATGTGAACCAACTCTAAAATCTCAATCTCTGTCTCGCTTTCTCTCTCATCCACATATCCTATTGATTGTTTCTCTGGAGATTCCTGATTAATACACTGGCTGTTACTCATTCTTGTACTACTCAGATTATGATATCTTTGATTCCTAAAATGTCCTGATTTACAGTTTCTAAACTTTCCTCTCTTCCAGTGATTTTGTTTCACCTTTTTAGCCACTTAAAACAGGAAAATATCCTAGAGCTAGTTGTTACTAAAATGGCAACATCTCCATAATCTCAATTTTAAATATCCCACCCCCTAAGCACTTTCTGATTTCTTTGCAGCTTAATCCCTTTAGTACTTCTGTTCTAACAATCCTTCAACCTCAATAAGACCTATAAACTTTGGTTTACTCTCTTTCATTTGTGAGTGTCCTCTGTTCTCTCCTTAAGAGTTAACAAAAGGTTAACAACGATAATAACAAGAATACTTTCTTATGATTACTCTTGAGTTTTAAACACTATTTTGCATAAACAAGTCTTTTGGTCTTCTCAAACTGCCATAATTTGCAGCCTCACTGAAATCCAGCTTTTTTGCTACTTTTTGTCTGAATATAAACATGGCTGAAGAAAATAAGTGTATTGATTTTTCTAACTTTAAAATTATGATTAATTGCCTCAAGAGGAGGTCCACTCTTTTTAACTTTCTAAATGCTTCCTTAGAAGATCAAGGCATATGGATTCTATCAACAGGATCCCTTACACCTTCAAACTTCACTTTCGATTTGACAAATGGTAAACCCTAGTACGCAACCAGAGGGAAATTGGGAGAGTGAAGATAGATAATCTATTCTCTTGGTTCCCTCCCTCAAATTTATCTTGAGCTGTCTGTCTTTTGCGGAAATGTCATTGATAGCTGCCATTCTACCAGTACTAGTAAGTGTTCTCAGTTACTGGTAGCTTCTCCCAGTTTTAGCAATTCTTTTTCTCATGTCTTTCAGACTAGCAGTGAATTCCTGGAACATTCTACCCCTGACATACTGCATTAACCATTATAGTTTCTCTGCACCTGCACCTTTGTAAATAACCTCTTTGTGTATTAATTCTTTTTGAGTTATTCTATTTTGAGTGTTCCATCTGCAACATAAAAGGAACCTTAATGTTATTTGACAATAATACTTTTCTCCCATTCTCCTAGATGATCAGTTCTTACATTTTCTAATCTTCTCAAGTAATCAGCAACTCCCTTCTACAACCTCACTCTCAGTTTATGATCTCTGAAAAATCAAAAAGAAAATCTCAGTAGAAAGTTCGTAATCTCCCACCTCCACCAATAGCTCTACTCGATATATTTAAATCCATACAATTTACTCTTTAGCATTAATTCTTCCATCATGGCTAATTGGAAGTCATAAATGTGGTGCCACTGAGGTTGTAACAAGGTGAACACAATCACCTCTTAGGATGAGCCATGCTAACTGGCTCCATCAGACACTGTGTAGGTAGGAATTTTATAAGTTTATTCACTACTCTTTACCCAGTTTCTAAAATAATGTCCAGCAAATAGTAGCCGATTAATTAATATTTTCTGAACAGGATGAAAATAGTAGTTACTATAATGAATTAAGTAGTTAGTCAATACATTATTTCTAAATATCGTTAAGTAAACATGATTATGTGCAGGCACTTGGGTGTATACTTTTATTTAAACATATCTGATTAGCTATTACTTTAAATTATGTTTTAAAATTCTCAACTTTAATTGAAATGTTTCATTTTCTAAGAAATATTTTATTATATTGTTAATAATATTGATATTATTGATATTAATAATTAATCATTAATATTATTAATATCATATTAATAATAAGTTGTTATATCATATTTTACTTATATTGTTAACTTGAGTCTATCTAAGAAAACATAATTTTTTCTCTACTTTACTATATTAACTTTTCCACCTAGGGAGTAAATAGTTACATTAAGAGAAACAGCAAATGCTAACAATTATTTTGTATTGCGAATATAAATCACAATTAGTTAAAATAAAGACTGTGTTCTACAAAATACAATTAATACTATATTTATATTCCAAGTTTTCAGCAGAAGCTGTGGCAGAGTAGAATAACTCAAAGTGGAATATTTAAATAGTGAGACATGAAAACACCCAATAGACCTGAGAATATTTTTATATAAACATTTACTTACTTATTTAATATATTTCCTGCTCTTTAAGCACCTTGCTGATAATTTTCTTTCAAAGCCAAATAGTGTGATAAGTACAGGCAGAAGAAATCCATGAAGATAGAAAGTCCCCAGACTCTAGATTAAGGTATATTCCTCAAATTTTATAAATTCTATAGACTATGAGCTCCCTTTTTAAAGCATACTTTACAGTCCTTCTGGTAGTAAAGATAGCCTTCAACCTGAAAAATCAGTGTATATTAAGTGCTGAGAGTGAATTTCCTTCACTTACTTAATGTAATTCCTTATACTTATTTTCTGAATATTTGTATGTGTAGAAGAGAATAATACATATTTAGTAAAAAAAAAAAGCATGGGCAAAAATAGATCAATTATAAATGTATCAAACTGTTCTCAGGATATTAACAATATTTTGACAGTTGAAATTTCAGAAAGAAAAAATATAAGACAGATTTCTGCATGGTGCAATATATTGTTCATTAGGGTCTATTATGTGAAAAAATAGACCTCTTTTTCAAAGAGTAGATAAAACTTTACTAATTTCCAGACAGAAGTTTCTATCATATTTTCTCATTTTAAAAGTTAAATTGATGCTTCTTGTGGTAGGCTAAATAATGGCCCTCACAGACATCCATGTTCTAATCTCTGGAAGGTGTCAATATGTTATTTTATATGGTAAAGGGAATTTGCAGTTGTGATTGGGTTAAAGATATTTAGATGGTGATATTATATTGGAATATTCAGGCAAGTACAGTGTAATCACCAGTCCTTATAAAAGGGAAGCAGGAGGCGGGAGCTTGGTGGCTCATGCCTGTAATCCCAGCACTTTGGGAGGCCGAGGCAGGCGGATCACCTGAGGTCAGGAGTTCAAGACCAGCCTGGCCAACATGGTGAAACCCTGTCTCTACTAAAAATACAAAAATTGGCTGGGTGTGGTGGCACATTCCTGTAATCCAGGCTACTAGGGAGGCTGAGAATTGCTTGAACCCGGGAGGTGGAGGTTGCAGTGGACGTTGCAGTGGAGGTTGAACCTGCCACTGCACTCCAGCTTGGGTGACAGAGCGAGACTCTGTCTCAAAAATAAATAAATAAATAAATAAGAAACAAGAGAGAAAAGTTGGTGATGTGACCAAGGAAACAGAAATTGGAGTGATGGAGCTACAAGCTAAGGAAAGCCAGCAGCCTCTGGAAACTAGAAGAGGAAAGGAACAGATTGTTCCCTGAAGCCTTCAGAAGAAACCAGTGCTGGCAATCCCTTGATATTAGTTAGCCTTGCAAGACTCATTTCAAACTTTTGATCTCCAGAACTAAAAGAAAATGAATGAGTGTCATCTTAATCCACTATATTTGTAGTAATTTGTCACAACACCAATAAAAAATTAATATACTTTCTTTAAAAGTAGTGATAAATATCTTTAAGTGTATGCATTTAAAAATAATTTGAGGTGTTAGAAACCTAAAACTATCTGTGAATGCAAATTGTATATATAGATAGATGTACACACATATATAATGCAGATTATATACATACATATAATTACATATATGATGAAAACATAAAGAGATAATTTGTAATCTCCTCTGGCACATTATGGATAGGAAAAGTTTAGAGCACTTATGATAAGTTTACTTTCTTTAGTGATAAATGTTTTCCACAAACTGTATAAATTATTTAATTTTTTTTTAGCTGGAGTGCCTTATTTTTATTTCAAACCCACTGTATACAGTACGCGTTTTAAGTTACAGGTATAATAATAATACTCATTGAAATCATCGACTATTTTGCTTTATAACCTCATAGATTGGAATTATCTAGATACTAAATCTTAGTACATTATACCATATACTCTGTTCAAAAATATTTCTATTTTGTTTCAATCTTTTTTAGCTGTTGGAATGCCTGGACTGGGGAAGAAGAGAGATGTAGAAAAAGACTTGCATAGAAACAATTATATAAAAGATAGTAAATTTCTTAAACATATAATATAATAATTATTATTATACATTATATTAGCAAGCATATTAAAACTTGAAAGAAAATCATTTATGCTGAATAAAAATCAATATTTAGTGGTAGAGATAAGATATGAGAAAACTTGATTATATTGATTGTAACATCAATAAAGTTAAATACCAATCCTTTCTGCTAAGTTTTATTATGTAATTTTATCTTTTGAATACTACCTTCCAGTAAATATGGATTTTTAAAAGAACAAATCATGAGTCATTGTCTATTGATAATTGCCATACTGAACAGTTATTAATTTAACAATACAAAATAAAAGTAATTTTATAATTTTAAATATGTTAACATGGATCACACTGAGAAAGCAAATATTTTTTCTTTGTACATTACCTTTTTGGAGAAGCATAGAAAAGAAGCATTTAAGTGTTCTTTTGAGAATCTTTTCTAAATTTACACAGTAATTGAATTAATAGCAAACATTTTAAGGTGGGCAAAGGCATGAATCTATTTAGCACAGAAGAAAGAATAAATGATGAATACACATAAAAATAGGTAACAATATTACTAATAAACAAATGCAGCATTAATAGTATTTTCAGATCCCTTATGTTGTGTATTAAACTGGAAGATTATTTACAACATAATAATCATCAATTTTGTTGTAATTCAAGACAATGACATACTTCTACTCCCACAATGTTGGAGGGAGTCTACAGTGGTATAGACATCCTGGATGGTGAGTTGGCAATAAGTGTGTCTCAAATTCCTGGCAAGTATTAACTATAATATTTAATTTTAAAAATGTGAAAGTGGAATAATAATACCAATTTAATGAAGCAGGAATAATCTAGGAAGGAAACCTGAAAATATGATTCCAAATTCTTCTGATTTTGTGTAATATGACGATATTAAATTGCTAGGAAGATTGTGTAAACTGCAATTAAGGTTTTCCTAAACTGCTAAATGAGATTATTTGAGTATGAAACCTGAGGGAGATAGTGAAAAGCAGATTCTTTCCATGTTTTAACAGAAGAATCAATACAAAAAGGAGTTAAGAACTTGATGTAATATTTATAGAGAAACAAAAGTAATGGAGAGTGTGATGCTTTTAATAAAAATCTCATTGATATTACTATAGGATATGTTAAAATAGTTTGTTTTCCACTATCACAAAAGATAAGCTGTGTCTTTCAAATAGCTGGATTTTACATACCTCCCACCATACTGTGTAAACAAAGGCCCTTTGAAGTGCTCACTGTTATCCATGCAGGAGTAAGTCATTAGTATTTGTGAGAGAAAAAGATGAAAAAATTGCGAGGGAGAAAGCATTAGAAAGTACATTTTTTATTTATTAAAGTATTGAACCATAAAACTTAAATTTTATGAAATATTTTAAATTCCTAAGATACATAGTGTTACAAAAACACCACTTCAGTAGCTTTACTTTTACTGGAAAGCTACAATCTTTTTTTTGTAGCTCAAGAGTTTTGCACTTGCTTTCATTTTCTATAGGATCTGTCTATGTGAGGAAGATTTATCAGGATTCTGGCATTGCAAATAAATGAAAGGTTGATAAAAACACAACAACCTCTGAAAACTTTCTAAAAAACTATGTCAGTGTTGTGGACATGGTGCATTTAACATGAGCACTGCTTGAAACAAAACAAATTGCAAAACCTTTCTCTCAAGAAAACTAAAAAGTCGGGTTATTTCTTTGTATACATAATCCACCACTTTATCCTTCAAGATAACTTGCATTATTCTTTTTTCTTATTTAGGTTTACATTGCTATATTAACAAATTATCACAAATTTAATTACTTTGTGTTAGTCCACTGTGCATTGCTATGAAGGAATACCTGAGGGTGGGTAATATATAAAGAAATTTACTTGGCTCGAGGTTCTGCAGGCTATATAAGCATGGCACGAACATGTGGTCTGCTTCTGGTGAGGCCTCAAGAAGCTTTTGATGATGCAGAAAGCAGAGTGAGCCAGCATATCACATGATAGGGAGCAAGAGAGAAAGAGGAGGGAGTTGCCACAGTCTTTTAAACATCCAGATCTTGCATGAATTCATTTCCATTCCTTGTTGTGGGGAAGGCCCCAAGTCGTTCATGAGCGATCCCCGCCCATGATCCAACACCTCTCACTAGGCCCCACCTCCAACACTGGGCATCACATTTCAACATGGGATTTGGAAGGGACAAATATCCAACTCATATCAGACTTAAAGCACAAATTTATTTTCTCACAGTTTCCATGTGTCTTGAGTTTAGGCATGATTTAACTGGGTCCTCTGTTCAAGGTATTACAAGGAGGCAATCAAGTTGATCTGTCTCTACGGCTTCTTTCCTTTCTGAAGTTGAGATCCACTTTCAAGCTCACATTGTTGTTGGCAGATTTCATTTCCTTGTAGCTTCAGGAAAGGTAGATGCCCCTGTTGTTTGGTTGGCTGTCAGAGGGTTTGCTCTTAGCACTTATTTCCTAGCTCTCCTCCCAGGTTCTTGCTGCAGGGTTCCATTTTATCTTCTGACTACAAGAAAGGCTCACCTGATTAGATCAGACCCAACCAGATAATCTTCCTTTTGATGAACTCATAACTAACTGATTAGTAGCCTCATGATGAGAGTAATATCCCACGATATTCACAGGTTTTGATGACGCTCAATGTTGAGAATAGGGATTACACAAGGTGAGAATACCAGGGAGTAGGAAACATTGGGTCCTCTTAGAATTCTGTCTATCACAGATGTATAAGTGCTTGTTTGTTGCTTGATTTAATATATACAATCATTAAACTTTCCACTTAAGCATTGTATGCCTGTATCAAAATATCTCAGAAATATATACACCTACTAGGTACCCACAAAAACAATAAAAAACACACTAAAAAACTAAAAAAGTAAATGATGATATTCATTCTGCTTTACAGAACCATTAATTTTGCCAATAAAACGCAAAACGATTTTCTAAGACTGCTGCTTTGAACTTTTGGAAACCATCTTAGAATTTCACATATTCATTTAAGTTCTTACTTGAAGATATTTAAGTTTCTTTTCTAACATTTTTTATCATAAAATAAACATCTCCATAAGATCTATTGGCATGAGTAAAAAAGTTTTTGATTACTGTTTTGTTAATAATGACTTGATTAAATTTTATGAAGTTATGCAAGAGAAATGTGAACAAACATAATGCAATATTAATTCATAACTTCATAAAATTTACTGTAATATATACTGTACTACTGCAATAATTTCATAGCCACCTCCTGTAGCTATTGTGGTGAGATCAAGTGTTGTGAGCTTAAAACGCCATGTGATGATAGTCATCTCCCCATGAGAGGTTTTCTTTCTAGTAAGTTGCGTATTGTAGTAAAAGGTGATCTGTTTTGGTTCTCGCATACCTTTCATTGTGTTTAGTGCAAAACCATAAACCTGAATAACACCATGACACCCATATGAAGTGCCCCTAGTGATACTGGAAGTGATTCCAAGAAGCAGATAAAAGTTATGACATTACAAGAAAAAGTTGAATTGAGTGATATATATCATAGATGGCTGTCTGCAGCTGTGGTTGCCTGCCATTTCAGACAACTCATTTTGAAAACAGACAACACTATTGTAAGTTTATGTTGAAACTCTAGAAGTTTATGTACTGTATCGAAAATATGGCAAGATACTATAAATATATTTTCTCTTCCTTGTTATTTCTTAATAACATTTTATTTTCTCTAACTTCCTTTATGAATATGGCATATATTTAACATGCAAAATATGTGTTAATCAACTATGTTATTGATAAGGCTTCCAGTTAACATCAGGCTATTAGTAGTTAAGTTTTTAGGCAATCAAAGGTTATAAATGAATTTTCTACTGAGCAGAGGGTTGTCACCCCTAACCCCCCATTGTTCAATGATCAAATACACACACACACACACACATATATACAGACAAATATATATGTGATATGACATGTAACATATGTCATATATAGTCTGTATATGTGTGTGTGTATATATATGTATATAATTGTTTTCTAAATTATTTAGGAGAAACTTGAAGATATTATGTCCCTTTATTTTTGAAATGCAATATATTGAAGGCTTATTTAACTTTCTAAAAAAACATTCTTCCTCTAATTAGGCAAAAATTTCATTTTTGAACATTTATTCACTGGCTATAGTTTTGCTACTGTGGCCACAGATAGTAAATATAATGATTCACATACAAGCCTCTTAATTTTTGAAACCCTATTATGTTTTTAAATCTTTCCTTAGATTTCATTACTATTACTCAGATAACCTGAAGTGAGACTGCTGCTCCTTTTCCACACGAGTTGGATTATTGTTGTCCTTAAATTTGTTATCTTCCCTACACTTTCACCACCAGGTCCTGACCAACAGGTACTTTTTCTGCATAATGGAATTTCCACATTTATTCTTCTGGTTACTGTGTTGTACTCATGTACAACATGTACTCATGCCTGTTTAGGGCAGACAAATAGTCAATTTTAAGAACTAATGATAAATTATTTTCCAAAGCGCTGGTATCAATATACACTTATACTGTCAGTATGTTAATTACTCTGCTCTACAACCTCGGCAAACATTTAAATTTTGCAAAGTTGTTAAGTATAAAATGTTTTCCTGTTGTAGCTTTAATATACATTTCCTGATGTTGAACATCATTCCTTATATTTATTATTTGTGTTTCTTTTGAGTAAAATACCTACTCATATTCTTTGCTCAGTTTCCTATTAGATTCTTTTTATCCTACTAATTTGAAAAAGCAATTACACTAGTTTGTATACAAATGCACTAAGAGTTTCTGTTACATCTTATGAAATATTTCCTTCTTATTGGCAGGGGGTAGAAGGGGTGTGAAGCTTGTCTTTTCATTTTTATAGTGTCTTAAGATAACAAAATTTTATAACTTTATTGTAATTTAATTTATCATTTTTTTCTATTATAGGTTGCCTATCTTGCTCATAATAAAAACAAACAGTTTTCTTTCCCCAGAATAATGAATATATTTTCTACCTAGTTGTGAAGTAATTTAAGCATTTGTATTTCACATTTCAACTAAAAATCCATTTGGAATTGCAGGTACTGATAATTCTGTTTTGTTTTGCTTTAGTAGGGAAAAACATTTTTTATTTAGAAATTTATTCTAGCATGTCTTTTGATAGTTTTCTTCACCACTGATTATAAATACCTCCTTGTTACATATGAAGTTTCCATATATATATATGTATAAGGATCCGTCTTCCAAAGTTCAGAGACCACAGTCCCGATTGCACACAAAGGTTCAGGAATGGTACCTGTTCTTACCAGCCAGATTGGAAAAAGCCATAATTCATGAGATATTACATAGAGTATAGAAAAGAATAATGACTCAAAAGTGGAGAATAAATATTCCTAGACTAAGCACCCATTTAGAGATCCTAAAAGCAAGATTTGAAAAATATCAAGTGTTTTCCAAGTAACTTGACTGCATTGCAGGAAAAAGCTCAAGAATATTTATAGAAACACAGAAATGTCCAGCATCTAAAAGGGTAAAACCATAATAATTGGAATCAAATAAAATTTACAAAGCATGCAAAAATTGGAAAACTATGACACATAATGAGGAGAAAAATCAGTCAATCCAAACTGTTAATTGTAACATCTGTCATTTTTGATAAATTTTTCTCTTTGTGTCATATTTTTCTGTAACCATTATATATAATATGTAATACAATAAACAAATCTAAAATTTTGTAATACAACAGATAACTGAATTATAATGGGCCAAAAGTTTGACTTGATGCTTTGCTAAGAATTATAGTACAGTCACTTCATCAAAGAAGATATGCAGATGTCAAATATGCAGATGAAAAGATGCTCAACACCATTAGTCACTAGTAAAAAGCAAGTTAAAACCACAATTAAATACCAGAATAAAAGTATTAATATAGCTACAATTAAAAAAACAAAGATTGGTCATAAAAGTGTTGGCAAAGTTGTGGAGGAACTAGAGCTTGTATAACTGCTAGTAGAAATGTAATATGTTACTACAACTATAGAAAATTAAGCAGTATCCTAAAAAGTTAATTATATCCTTACTGCATGATGTAGGTACTCTATTCCTACATATGTACTTAAGAGAATTGAAAACATATCTCTACAAAGACTTGTACATGAATGTTCACTGCAGCTTTATTTGTAATAACCACAAACTAGAAATAAATCAAATGCCTGTCACTGGGTAAATGGCTAAATAAGCTGTGAAATATTCCTATAATAGAATATTATTCAGCAATAAAAACTGAGCTATTGATACATGCTTTAGCATGAATGAATCACATATTAATTAATCTGATTAAAAATGTCCAACAAGAAAATAGTGCATGTTGTATGTTGTAATGTGTATACAATGTTAGAAAATGCAAACTAATATATAGTGGCAGAGCAAAGCAATGTTTTCCTCAGAAGTAGGATGTGGGAAAGGGTATGAGGGAGGGACTCCAAAGGATCAAAAGAAAACTTACAGAGCAATTGAAACATTTATTATCTTGAATGTGGTGAGTTTTCCATAAGTTTATATATTTTTCAAAAGTTATCAAGTCATTCACTTTAAATATGTGTGGTTTATTCAACGTCAATTATACCTCAATGAAGCTATTTTAAAAAAATAACTAGATCCAGCTCCTGGGGAAATTAATATCTCACCTTATTATCTGTGAAATAAAATATTTTTTAAAATATTTATCTATTTTTGTTGCTTTTTAATAGCAAGGTTTTTCAGGATTTGTAGTTTGTCATATTGCTAGAAATGGAAACATCTTCCTAGATTTTTTTTTTTCTCCACAATTTCGGCCATGAGCTATTGATGAAATATGGCTTTCAAGCCTAATTATAAGAGCACAGTTGTACCTGTCATTTTTTTTCTAGTTTTTCTTCCTCATGAATATGTGCCCTGGACTTTTGAAATCTTTATTATTTTTTAAATCACAACTCATTAACTAATCTTACCACTCTTGGGAACCACCTCTCAACTAAATATTCCCTCTGTGCTTGTGTCCTGTTCACCAAAAAAATGTTAAACAGGACAGAGACATGGAGAAAGGCTAAAGAATTCCACCAACTATTACCTTCCATTGGAACTGAATCATCAGAATGTTTGTTTAACCTAATTCCAAATTGCCTAACACACTATTGCCATATCCTTTATAGAAATTTGCTTATCTATAGTAATATGATGATATACCAATGTATTAACTCTGAA
This sequence comes from Pan paniscus, assembly GCF_029289425.2. NCBI lineage: Eukaryota > Metazoa > Chordata > Mammalia > Primates > Hominidae > Pan > Pan paniscus. The sequence continues at coordinate 122,171,970 of NC_073254.2, forward strand.
AAATAGGAAGAGGATTCGATTATTGCTTTAACAGCCTCTGGGGTACCCTACTTAATAATAAATTCCAGAATTTGGGAAATCTTATTTGCTAAATCATTTTTCACAATTCATGAATATTTTCTTCTGCCGTTACCCTATAATCTTTGCTTAAAGATTTTCGGTAGCATTGCTCTTATTATCGTGTTATTTGCCTGGAATGAAACTAGCCAAGATCAATATGTCTACTCCATGGAATTACCTTAGTGCCCCAGATTTCAATATCATGATTCCCTGAAAACTCTTTAGTTATACTTAATGGTCAACTTGCTATGCTTAGACTAAAATTCTCCTATGAATTGGGGGGATATTTCAAAATGCAACACAGGTGCAGAAAATATTACAAGTTTTTATCACTTGGGATAATTCATTTAGATATGAATTCACATATCTAATTCAAATTTCTTAAGTAAGATTTTTGATTTGAGATGGATTTTTCCAGTATTAATGATGTCTTTCTTCTTTAGATTGAATATTGACATTATTTATTTTAAAATCTTTGTTCACACTTACACTCACATTCCATGAATATAAGTTATGGAACTTGAGATACAGCATTTTTGTGTTTCCTGTCTAAGAAAATTTATTGAGTAAAACGAACTATCTGGAAAATAACATACATCATCTTTTGTTATTTTGTAAAACCTATTTTAACACTCAGCCCCAAGCAGAGATGGTATCTACATTTAATAACAGCTACTTCAAAGATATGCAGCAACATATTTGCATATGCTACCACTAGAATAATTTATCTGCTTAATTTATGGATATTAAAATTAATTGTAAAATGCCACTAAGGGAATTTGTCTTTTGATGTTCTCTGTAGGGGCAAATTTACATTTTGAGATTAGACATTAAAAAAAAGAAAAACAAAGCAGAAAAGAATGTATGTTATGTTTTTATCATGTGATTAGTGAGTAAGGCACCCGTATATCTCAACATATTATTAATTGAGTGTTCTTAGGGATCTGTGTTTGGAATATACCAGAGGAAGATATTTTCAGTACTTTATGAAGAGCTCAATTTCCCTTCTTAATACATAATGCTATGGCTGCTGCATTTTGCTCTAAAGGATATTATACCAGGCATGTGAATATTATGGAGGTATTTGCTGGTAATTTATCATTTAAAGGTTAAAAAACCTTTTAATTAGTAAGTATGTAATAAGAAACTTAATGAAAATGTCTAATGAATTTCATTTCACATAAAAGGATTTTTTTGTCCGTGAGAGTCAAAGTCAGAAGTTGACCTCTTGGCCTAGAATCATCACATCCTTCTTCATAATTAAGTTTTCAAGTATTTTCACGGCCCTTAAGTAACACACTCTTCTGGGTTGTCAGTTCATTTAATTCTCTCCATCCAATGTTTCTAAAGAATTTTTCAATCTCAGTGGATATGGCTTGATAATCTCCCAACAATACACCACCATATCACTGGTCTCTTAAAGTGCTGCCAACTCACGCATGGTGCTAAAGTAGCCTCATTGAAGTGTGCTGAGAGGACAGAGTCAGCCACTTTATTGCCCAGTAGTGGCCTTAATAAAAAGGAAAACAAAATAGAATATCTGAGTGTTGTTTATGAGATATAAAATCAGCTAGTTGAAAAGTGGAAAATACAGTCTGTTTTGGGCTAAATTTAAGTATGCACCTGCTTTTTTCTTAAGCTACAGAGGTAAGGAATTTCTATGAGTTCATTGTGAAAGCATAACTATTCACAGGGTAGGAAGAAAATGAGAAGGATGGTAGAAAGCAAGAGAAATGTACAGAGGGAGTAAAAAGAATAAAGGGGATAGGTGCACAAATAAAAAACGGCAGTGTGACATGGGTTTATAGTGGATACTCTGATAGATGTCTGGCCCTTGTGCTAGCAATTAAATTGAATAATTGACTCATGCAAATAAGAATAAATATAACCTCATTTTTGTAGAGCTCTTGATATCATCCTCTAATATGACAACAGGTTATGTCACATTTTTTCAAAATGAGGATAATAAAAAAATTAATGAGAATTGTCTTTGAAAATTTGGTACCTATATCAATGACCTTTTATACTCATCTGGCTGATAGGTGTCAGGGATAGGATATTAGTTTCCTAATCTTATCATTTAGACAGCTACTTTATAGGGTTTCCATATACACTCAAAGCTATATGCTACTATGAAATAAAGTATTATTTTATTAACATCTAGGGAACAGCAATGGATAGGTCACATACCCCAGAAGGGCAGTTTTCTTCTCTGGCCTTCTGTAGTATAAGTTTTTCCATCAAGCAAATGGATTTCTGAGGATATAAGTAAGATCTCTTTCTCCTCCCTCTAAGCAAAAGAGGTTTTGGCCAGTAGAAACAAACACAAACCCATTTACTAATGGAACAGAATTAAAGGTCAAGCTCTAGAAAGGAGGACAGGAAATGGAAGGAAGCTGATTGTATATGGATTTAGAAAGATTAAAGGTAGCTATTGATTTTTCCTCTTGTAACTGGAGGAGAAAATGTGAGATAAATGTTATAAATGTCTTAATATTCTGTACCTTATCATGAACTTTATGAAGGTGTTCAGAAGAGTCACATGGAGGAAAGAGTGTCTTGTTTACATGAGTCACATAATCAGAGGAAAGAATATTAGTCCAAGGATTATTATAAAGTCCTGACTCACAAGTTTGTCCACCTTTGAGTAACTAATAAACATTCAATAAAATTGTGCCTTCAGTAGTTCTCAGTGCTGAAATGAGTGTTCCCTATTCTTGTGAACATTACAATTTGCCTGGAAAGATGAAGTGTCCTCATATGATACCTTAGGTATCTCATCAAAGTTTGGTAGGTAACAGTAAAAAGCAATTCACAAGTAGGCAATTGTTGATAAGGAAGAAGCTGGAATATACTGCAAACCTTTCTCAACTCTTCCCTTATGTGCTTTGTGAGTTCAAGCAGAATAAATCTAAAAGAGACTTTTGGAGATACCCGTACCCTAATCTCCATGCTGTCCCTTCTTTTCAATTTTCCTTCCTACTCCACACTTCTACTATCACATTGTCAGTATTTTCTTAACTTTTCTCTTTACCCCAAAGTGCTGGTTCTCTCAGAGAGAGATAGCAACAAATCCTGATATTTTGATTGTAACTTTTCACTCTATCCTGGTAAATTTTCATCATGGATTTACTGGATTTATTATTCTAAGGGGGAGCTTTACATCTGTAATTAGCTTTGCATGAATTATCTACAAATAAAGCTTTTTATCTTGCTAACATTTAGTGTTTTTAATAATAAAACTTCAAAATCTTACTCAACTAGTGAATCTTGTTTTATTTACTTACACTAGGTTTAAAGAGAGATGGAAAGAAAAGGAGAAAGGAAAGAGAAAAATACGATTAATGAATACACTAAATAAAAACTTTTAAGAAGAAAGTTAAAATAATGAATATTATACTGAAGTAATGACTGTATATCTGATGCTGAAGGAATGACAAATGAGAAAAAGGTATGTGTAGAATGAAATAAATTGGACAGATCTTATGTGAATGTTTGTATTGTGTATTTTAAGAAAAGTAAACAACCGTATTGCTGGAAAAAAATAAAAAAGTATATTTCAGGTGAAGAGAAAGAAGGATAAGAGTGAAGGCCAGGAATAAGGACTGGGGAGAAACAAGCTATACAGAAAAGATAATGAGAAATTCCGAATAACTGGAATTGAAAGGTCAAACAGAGAAAACTTGAGATGAACATTTACTAGACAAAATAATGGGAATTAAAATATTTTAGTCCAATTTTGAAACATTTTAACCAACGAATCTTCTAGAACAGGGGAGGACAACCAGTTATTTGTCAAAACCTATTTTTTTCTTCTGCCATAATTAAGGGATTTTCAGCTGGGTGTGTTTAAGCCATTCTTGCACTGATTTGAGAAAATGCCTGAGACTGGGTAATTTATAAAGAAAAGTTTAATTGATTCACAGTTTTGTAGGCTGTACAAGAAACATGGCAATAGGCATCTTCTCAGCTTCTGATGTGGCATCAGTAAGCTTAGGGGAAATCATAGGGGAAGGTGAAGGGGAAGGGCACAGGTCACATGGCAAAAGCAGGCACGAGAGAGAAAGAGAACACGTGTGACGGGAGAGGTGTCATACAATTTTAAATGATCAAATCTCACGTGAACTCAGAGGAAGTGCTCACTTGTCACCAAGGAGATGGCCCAAGCTATTCATGATGGATCTGTCCCCATTATCCAAACACCTCCTACTAGGCCCCACCTCCAACACTGGGGATTACATCTCTGCATGTAATTTGGGCAGGGACAAATATCCAAACTATATTTTTCTGCCCCAACCCTTCCCAAATTTCATATCCTTCTCACATTTCAAAATACAATCATGCCTTCCCAATAGTCCCCTAAGGTCTTAACTCATTCTAGCATGAACTCAAAACTCCAAAGTCTCATCTGAGACACGACAAATCTCTTCCATTTATCAGCCTGTAAAATGAAAAAACAAGTTAACTACTTCCAAAATATGATGGGAGTATAGGCATTGGATAAACACTTTCCTTCCAAAAGAGAGAAATCTCCCCAAAGAAAGAGGCTACAGGCCCCACGCAAGTTCGAAACCTAGCAGAGCAGCCATTAAATCCTATAGCTCCAAAATAATCTAGTTTGACTCCACATCTAATATCCAGAACACGCTGGTGCAAGGGGAGGGCTCCAAGGTCTTGGGCAGTTCAACTCCTATGGCTTTGCAGGATTCAGTTCCTCAGGCTGCTTTCACAAGTTATTGAGTACCTGCAGCTTTTCCAGGCACAGCATGCAATCTGCCAGTGGAACTGCCATTCTGGGGTCTGGTGCCTCATTCTCCGAGCTCCACTTGGCAGTGTCCAATGGGTACTCTGTGTGAGGGCTCCAACCCTACATTTCTCCTTGGCACTGCCCTAGTAGAAGTTCTCTGTGGGGGCTCTGCCCCTGTAGCTGACTTCTGCCTGGGCACTCAGGGTTTTCCACACATCCTCTGAAATCTAGGCAGAGGAGGCCAAGATTCCATCACTCATGTACTCTGTATATCCACAGGTTTAACACCACGTGGAAGCTGGCAAGGCTTATGGCAGCTTGAGCTCTCTGGAGCAGCGGCATGAGCAGTATCTAGGGCCTTTTGTGCCGAGACTGGAGCCAGAGTGTCCTGGATGTAGGGAATAGTGTTTCTGTGGCCTAGCTCAAGAAAATATTCTTCCCTCTTAGGCTTCTGGGCCGTGACGAGAGGGAATGCTGCAAAAGTCTCTGAAATGCCATTGAGGCCTTTCTCACATTCTCCTGGCTTAAGCACACACTTGGTTCTCTGTAAGTTATGCAATTTCTCTAGCAAGTGGTTGCTCCAAGTCTGCCTGAATTCCTCTTCTGAAAAAGCTTTTCCTTTCTCTGCCACGTGGCCAGTCTGCAAACTTTCCAAACTTATATTCTCTGTTTTCCTTTTAAATATAAGTTCCAAATTTAAGTCATTCTTTTGCTATTACATCTAAGCATAGGCAGTTAGAAGCAGCCAAACCACAGTTTGCTGCTTAGAAATTTCTTCCACCAGATACCTTAAATCACCACTATGAAGTTCAAACTTCCACAGATCCACTGGGCATGAAGAGAATGCAGCCAAGTTCTTTGCTAAGGCATAAGACAAATGACCTTTGCTCCAGTTCCCAATAAGTTCCTCATTTCCATCTGAGACCTCCTTAGCCTGGATTTCACTGTCCATATCACTATCAGCATTTTGGTCATAACCAATTAACCAGTCTTAAAGAAATTTTGAACATTCCCTCATCTTCCTGTCTTCTTTGAGCCCTCCAAGCTCTTCCAACCTCTGCCTGTTACCTAGTTTCAAAGCTGCTTCCACATTTTCAGATATCTTTATATTAGGTTAGTGCAAGAGTAATTGTGTTTTTTGCCATTACTTTTCCCCCAACCTAATAGCAATGCCCCACTCCTTGGTATCAATTTTCTGTATTAGGCCATTCTTGAATTGCTATAAAGAAAGAACTGAAACTGGGTAACTTACTACACAAAAGAGGCTTAATTGCCTCGTGTTTCTGAGGCTTTATACAAAGCTTCGTCCTGTCATCTGCTTGGGTTCTGGGAAGGCCTCAGGATGTTTACAATCATGGCAGAAGGTAAAGTGGGAGCAGCCACTTTACATGGCCAAAGCAGGAACAAAGAAATTGAAGGGGGGAGGTGTCACACACTTTTAAATGACCACCTCTCACAAGAATTCACTATAATGAAGATAGCATGAAGCCAGGAGGGATCTGCTTCACATGATCCAAGCACCTCCCACCAGGCCCACTCCCAGCATTAGGGACTACAGTTCAACATGAGATTTGGATAGGGATAAATATCCAAACTATAAAATATTGCATTTATGTGTCTTTGTATCCTACTGGTTTTGCTTCTTTGAATCTGTACTATTACATCTGCTTAATGGGAATATACTGTCCCTTCACTTCTTCATGTACACCTACAAACCTACTTGGGATAAAAACACAAAAGTGAAGCAAGGCCAACTGAGACCATGCAGAAAAGGACAACACACTAGAGGATAACATAACAAGTTGGAATTTAACTGTGTTTCTAAGAAAAATCCTATGGAACCAAGTTGTCTATCCATCTTGGACTGCCTACCAATTTCTAGACTTTTATAAAAGAAACAAACTTCTATTTTATTTGAGACACAATATTTGGAGGTCAAAATACTTACCATAGAAGCTTATTTTATATGCAGTAATTACAGCACTATGTTTTTAATGGATAAAAAAGGCATTTTAGAAAGGTTTGGGCACTCATATGTTTGGTCAACTGGATCAGAAAGACTGGAAATGAGGTAACATTACCTGGGATGATGTTGCTGCCATGCCAGTTGGATATTGTTGTTTATAAAGTCCCTTACAACAATCAGGAATTGCATCTTTATATAGGATGCTGAAATATTTTCAATATGAAAAGCAAAGGAATATCAGAGAAATATACTTAGAGGTGGTTATATAATTTTACCACATATATAGTTCTGGAAAATGGTGTGGACACTGGCCAGTAGAATATGTTCAAACTTTTATGTGACCATTGAAATGAGTTAATTACTCTTAGGACTTCAGTTTTGTCAGACGAGGGATTAGCTAAAGTTTCTTCTACTTCTGAAATTCTATGACACTACGTTTGTTCTTATAATGAGGTATACAAATTATGGGGGGAAAAGGTGTTCAAAATTGTTTATCTATACTCGTGATTATTGCTAAAGAAAAAAACATTTCACATAAAATGCTAACTTCCACATGGATGCTAAAAAAAAAAGCCTGCCTACTCTGAAGGGTGATATATTAAAAAATTTAATAAATAGTACCTAGGATTGTCAGAATTAGTAGCAGGAGTTTATTTGAATGCAGAACTGGGAACTAAACTCTGAATTAGAACATATCACAACTTACTAACTATTCCTCTTGGCTGTTTCTTCAAGATTTGAAGCCACTTTTTAAAGAGTTCAATTGTTGAAACTAAATAATTTTGTTCCTTATGATTACAATGCATAAGGTATACCTTTAAAATTAATTATCCCTGAAGATCCACGGAAAGGAAGACCACACTGTAGCCATATTAAGTTACACAGTGTTTCCTAATTATCCCCAAACTCTTCCTTTATTCTAGACCTTTGTTTATGCCAATTTATTTTTCCCAGAATGTAAATCCTCCAGAACCTTTCATGTCTTCAAGACATATCATTATGCTGTCATTGTGGCTTCTCCCTAGCAAGATTGGATTAATGAATGACTCATGTACTAGACTAGTCTTCTGTATTATTCTCTTTTACATGAAGTATATACTCTACTAGGTTTCAATTGCTATTGCCCATCTGTGATTGGAACACTTAGCCCTGCTCTTGTGAAACCTCAAATAGACACAGTGGCATGCTAAAAAAATGGAATGCAAATGTGTAACTGTGACATAGCAAGAATATCCTTAGGTAGAAATTTGAATGTTAATGTAGTACTTTCTGGGTAAAATGGTGTTTAAGACAGTAAGTCCTCAGTTTTGAGCTGCTCTGCATGGTGTATTTTTCACTCCTTATTTCATACAATTAGAACTTTGAGCTCACCCCATTAAAAACAAGGAAGCCATTCTCTTAACATATCCTTTAAGACCTCTTGTGTATTATTTGCTAGTTTAGTAATAAACCAAAGTAGACAAATACACTTTTTTAATTAACAAAATTAACAAAATTTAATTAACAAAATTTAGTAATAAACCAAAATAGACAAAAACACTTTTTTTAATTAACAAAACCTAACTTATTATTTTTATCAGAGACAGCCTGTGTGGTTTTTCCTGGCTCATGCTGCTAAATAAAGTCTCTGGCAGGAAAGAGAGAGAGTATTTTGCCTTATTCATTGTCATAGCACAAGTCTCTTTTCAGTACCTGTCATAGAGTATGCAAAATAAAATATTTATTAAATAAAATGTGAGCTAACATGGCCAGACTCCTTTTCTTTTTCTTATTAGCTTACTGACAATTTCAATATGATGCCCAAAGGCATATCAGATCCAGAATTTCTAAAATTTGACTTATTAATTCCCAAAACTATGTCTTTTATATGATTTGTTATCCCATTAAATGACAACATAAGACCCAATATTGCTCCACTAGAAAAACAGGAATCTTCTGTTCTCCCTATTCAGCAGCTTTCTTCATTTAGTCATCAATGTCATCAACTAAAGTTCATCTGAAGAGGTATCTCTCTATCTAAATTTCGTCTTACTCACTGTGGAATTCACACTGCTTATATTAGTGGCCTCTTGTCAGGAAAGTTAGTATGTATCAGAATTGCTACCTTCCTAGGTAGTGTTAAATGTTTTAAATCATAATTCATTACTCTTGCTTTTCAAAAAAAAAAAAAATTACCACTCCAAATTCCAAATCCTTGCAAATGGACTCTTATAATTAATCTTAAAGTTAAATCTGAACAGCAGCACCTGCTACTGCCTCTTATCTCTATAAATATATATCAAAATCAGAAGACATAGAACAGAAACCCAAACTAGATATGAGATTTGAACTATTAATAGCATTTAGGAAACATATCTATTAATAACAAAAATGATGGATCTGGATTGCAGAAATCAATAAACAACCACACAAAATACCAATTAGATAAACACACAACAATGGGGAAAATGTAGTAATTCTGTTTTCTGAAAGATAACAAGTGAATCCACTTCTTTTTTTTTCTTTTTTTTAAATTATACTTTAAGTTTTAGGGTACATGTGCACAACGTGCAGGTTAGTTACATATGTATACATGTGCCATGTTGGTGTGCTGCACCCATTAACTCGTCATTTAACATTAGGTATATCTCCTAATGCTATCCCTCCCCCCAACCCACAACAGGCCCTGGTGTGTGATGTTCCCCTTCCTGGGTCCATGTGTTCTCATTGTTCAATTCCCACCTATGAGTGAGAATATGCGGTGTTTGGATTTTTGTCCTTGGCGATAGTTTGCTGAGAATGATGGTTTCCAGCTTCATCCATGTCCCTACAAAGGACATGAACTCGTCATTTTTTATGGCTGCATAATATCCATGGTGCATATGTGCCACATTTTCTTAACCCAGTCTATCATTGCTGGACATTTGAGTTGGTTCCAACTCTTTGCTATTGTGAATAGTGCCGCAATAAACATATGTGTGTATGTGTCTTAATAGCAGCATGATTTATAATCCTTTGGGTATATACCCAGTAATGGGATTGCTGGGTCAAATGGTATTTCTAGTTCTAGATCCCTGAGGAATCGCCACACTGACTTCCACAATGGTTGAACTAGTTTACCGTGCCACCAACAGTGTAAAAGTGTTCCTATTTCTTCACATCCTCTCCAGCACCTGTTGTTTCCTGACTTTTTAATGATCCCCATTCTAATTGGTGTGAGATGGTATCTCATTGTGGTTTTGATTTGCATTTCTCTGATGGCCAGTGATGATGAGCATTTTTTCATGTGTCTTTTGGCTGCATAAATGTCTTCTTTTGAGAAATGTCTGTTCATATCCCTTGCCCACTCGTTGATGGGGTTGTTTGTTTTTTTCTTGTAAATTTGTTTGAGTTCATTGTAGATTCTGGATATTAGCCCTTTGTCAGATGAGTAGATTGCAAACATTTTCTCCCATTCTGTAGGTTGCCCGTTCACTCTGATGGTAGTTTCTTTTGCTGTACAGAAGCTCTTTAGTTTAATTAGATCCCATTTGTCAATTTTGGCTTTTGTTGCCATTGCTTTTGGTGTTTTAGACATGAAGTCCTTGCCCATGCCTATGTCCTGAATGGTATTGCCTAGGTTTTCTTCTAGGGTTTTTATGGTTTTAGGTCTAACGTTTAAGTCTTTAATCCATCTTGAATTGATTTTTGTGTAAGGTGTAAGGAAGGGATCCAGTTTCAGCTTTCTACATATGGCTAGCCAGTTTTTCCAGCACCATTTATTAAATAGGGAATCCTTTCCCCATTTCTTGTATTTGTCAGGTTTGTCAAGGATCAGATGGCTGTAGATATGTGGCATCATTTCTGAGGGCCCTGTTCTGTTCCATCCATGTATATCGCTGTTTTGGTTACTGTAGCCTTGTAGTGTAGTTTGAAGTCAGGTAGCATGATGCCTCCAGCTTTGTTCTTTTGGCTTAGGATTGACTTGGCAATGTGGGCTCTTTTTTGGTTCCATATGAACTTTAAAGTAGATTTTTCCAATTCTGTGAAGAAAGTCATTGATAGCTTGATGGGGATGGCATTGAATCTATAAATTACCTTGGGCAGTATTGCCATTTTCACTATATTGATTCTTCCTACCCATGAGCATGGAATGTTCTTTTATTTGTTTGTATCCTCCACTTCCTTATCATGTCTGATTCTTGGCTCAAAAAATAGATAAAAAGGAGAAATTAATGGAAGTATTCTATAACATTTCTATATCATGTATATTGTGTTTTGAGTGACTGAGAGTGCTTTTTCTCATACCACCATCACTATCCCTGTTGGTATGTATATATAACCACCTGAAAATGACAAATCACAAAATCATCTGGACAAGACACAGAGCAATGGGAAAAAAAAAGGTTGGATGAGATGGTGTGGCAGAAAGTCACTTCTCCAAAAGTCTATTATTCACAATTATTAAGCTACAGGTCGGGGGAGAGGGAAGAGGAGTCCAAATAAAGAGGTATTGTACACTTTAGATGATCTTTTTTCTTATTCTTTTTCTGATTAGGTTTGCAGAGAGTCAAGAAACAGTGGTGGTGAGGTAGGGATGGAGAGAAATAAAAATAGTTGCCGACATTTTTATAGCACTTTCTAGGTGACAAACAGTATTTTTATTTTATTTTATTTTATTTTTTAGTGAGAAATGAGTTGAATATTTAATTGCCTGTGTTTTAAATGGAATCACAAATTTTCTTTTTATTACTTTTTTTTTTCTTTTTGAGGTGGAGTTTTGCTCTTGTTGTCCAGGCTGGAGTGCAATGGTGTGATCTCAGCTCACTGCAAACTCTGCCTCCAGTTTCAAGCGGTTCTCCTGCCTCAGCCTCCCCAGTAGCTGGGATTACAGGCACCTGCCACCACACCTGGCTAGACAAACATTATATAAGGACTTTATACACATTAATTTAGTTAACTCTCACAACAACCAATAAAGAAGGTATTCTTTTTATTTTCATTTTTGAATGAGGATATTGAGTCACAAAGGTTTCAGGTAACTTATTCAAGGTCAAACAGAAAGTGGCAGAGTTGGAACTCAAGCTGTGGTTTCAAAATCCATGCTCTTAACTATGCTACACTAGTAAGATAATCTTGGTTCAAGAATGCTTACTAGACATTAGGGATCAAGCTAGGAATTATGCTTTCAACCTGCTTGTAAGCTTATCTGTGAAGGAGACTTGAGCAGGCCTCAATAATTAAGGTTCCAGACCAAGTGGAGTACATATATTTCTCTGAATGTGCAGAACAACCAGTAAACTTTAATGAACACTCTATAACTAAAATATAATCTTGATTAGGGTATAATCATAGAGGCCTCTGAAAGTTATTTAATAAAACTTACCTTAGCAAGATTATTTAGAAATATATTTACATCATTGATAATATTCAAGCAACCCGCCATGATAGAGAAATGAATAACATAAAGAGGATACAAACTGAGATAAAAAATAACACATTGTGTGTGAGATGAATGAATGAAAATCACCTAAACATATCACAACATAATATAAATATCACAGTAATATAAGGATGAATAAATAGTGTAGAAATTGGAATGTGTACTTTAAGGGTAACATTCGTAGAGATTGCTTAAGAATGAACAAAAATGATTAGTGAGAGGCTAGTATATATGGAAGAAGCAGATATCTGAGCTGAAAATTGTATGTGTTTCTGTGAAGGCAGAAAATTCGAAATGGAAGTCATAATCAAAAACGTGATTGAAGAAAACATCAGTGAAATAAATATTCTCAAAGGATGGCTCACTGCAGCTCCAACAAAAGCATTTCTGCAGCTCAGATGAAAGCTGTTAAACTATAGCTTTCTAAGTTGTCCTAGTGCAGAAAATCTTCTAAATGAATAAAAGCATGGAAATTATGAGGGTACCACCCAGTGAAACCTGGAATTAACATATTGTATATATGTTAGATATACACACAATTATATAATTCCCTTGTTTTATAGCCTGAATTTTTATCTGAAATATTTTTAATTTATTAAATATACGTTTACCAAAATAATTTCTAAATTCTTCCGGGCACTACTTATTTAATGAATTCTGCAATTTTATTTGCTCTTGGTAATGATATACTAAACTTTTTTATGGTAACATTATGGCACATATCCATTATTTTATTCTTAGAATAAATTGAGGTTGATGGTTTACTTAGTGTATACATTCTTAGGGATTTTTCCACTAAGCCTCAAAATATTTAAAATGAATAAATGGATTGGCAAAAGGAGTGTCTTAGGATCCAGTTTTTAAGTGAAAAATATAGATAGATAGATAGATAGATAGATAGATAGATAGATACATACATACATACATACATACATGCATACATACATACACACATGCATAAATAAAGCAAATATAACACTGTCTTTTAAATTTATTTTATTTTATTTTAATTTCAGGGGGTTATATGTGCAGGTTTGTTACATGGGTAAAAACTGCATGCCACTGAGGTTTGGTGTACAAATGATATCATCATCCAGGTAGGGAGCATACTACCTGCTAGGTAGTTTTTCAACTCACATCCTTCTCCCAGCCTCCCACCTCAAGTCGTCCCTTGTGTCTAATTTTCTCCATCTTTGTATCCATGTATATTCAATGTTTAACTCTGGCTTATAAGTGAGAACATGTGGTATTTGAATTTCTGTTTCTGCGTTGATTCACTTAGGATAATGGACTCCAATTACATCCTTGTTGCTGCAAAAGACATGATTTCATTCCTTTTTATGACTGCATAGTATTCCATGGCATATATATTGCATTTTCCTTGTCCAGTTCACTATTAATGAACATCTAGACTGATCCCATGTCTTTGCTGTTGTGAATAGTGCTGCAATATTCGTGAGTATGCGTAATGAGTGCATGTGTCCTTTTGGTAGAACAATTTACTTTCCTTTGGGTATATTCCCAGCAGTAGTATTGCTGGGTCAAATGGAAGTTCTGTTTTAAGTTCTTTGAGAAATTTCAAAGAACTGACAACAGAAATATCAACTTAAAACTGAGCTGCTTTCCACAGTGGCTGAATTAATTTACACTCCCACCAGCAGTGTATATTGCTCCCTTCTTTCTGTAACTTCACCAGCATCTGTTATTTTTTGACTTGTTAATAATAGTAATTTTGACTGGTGTGAGATGGTATCTCACTGTGGTTTACATTTGTATTTCTCTAATGACTAGAGACATTGAGCATTTTTTCATGTATTTGTTGGCTGCATGTATGTCTTCTTTTGAGAACTGTCTGTTCATGTCATTTGCCCATTTTTTTTAATGGGATTCCTTTTTGCTTGTGGAATGGCTGAAGTTCCTTATAGATTATGGATATTAGACACATAGACCAATGGGACAGGATAGATAACCCAGAAATAAAGCTGCTCACCTACAGCCATCTGATCTTCAACAAAGTTGACAATAACAAGAAGTGAAGAAAAGATTCCCTATTCAATAAGTGATGCTGTAATAACTGGTTAGCCATATCCAGAAGATTGAAACTGAACCCCTTCCTTTCATCATATACAATAATCAACCCAAGATGTATTAAAGACTTAAATGTAAGATTTAAACTATAAAAGTCCCCAGAGCAAAATTTAGGAAATACCATTCTGGATATCAACTTTGGCAAATAATTTGTGACTGTTTCCAAAAGTATTTGCAATAAAAACAAAAAATGATGAATGTCACCTAATTAAAGAGCTTATGCAGAACAAAAGAATTATCAATAAAGTAAACAGACAACCTATAAAATTAGAGCACTATCTTTTTTGTTGTAACTGATTTTGTTTTCTAATGTCAAGTAGTTTTGCAATATAGATTGAGGGTAAATGTTTATCTTTCTCCTAATTCTATAAATTCCTTAATAATTGGCATAATCAATTTTTATATATTTTTCCATATTACTGGATCTCACACAACTTTTTTTCTGTACTCCAATTGTCAGACTACAAATGCTCCATCTATCTTTCCCATAAATCACTTAATCAAGTGAAAATATGCATTACTATGAATTATTCATTGAGGAACTTTTTCTATTACATTTGTATAAATCCTGAAGATATTAATAAATCTGATATATAGCCGCTGTCTTGGTGCTATTGGTGTATATATTAATTGTATAAAGGAACCTAGAAGTATATATTCATTTATATGCTTGGTTTCTAGAATGAGAGATTTAGCAAGCAGGGTATTAAATAATCGTGATAGCTTGCAATTTGAAAACATCAAAATATACATTTTTTCATGTAACCTCAGAAAATATCAGGGCACATAGCCTGTATCACTCTAGAAGATAGATACCTAACCGATAATATAACAAAAACTTGGAGAGAAATATGCTGGCTCATGGAAAAAAAAAATCACTCTCATTGTCACTGCCACCATTGAACCCATGTGCTTTTCCATCTTTGGCTTCATCCAACATTATCTCAGACTCCTCCAAAGTTAATTTACCTGAAGCTCTGTTCTGACTGTGTCATTTTTTACGCTCTAAAATTTCAATAGCTTCTCAATAAATAGCAAACACCTTCGGCTGGCACGCTAGATTCTTAGTAATCTGGCTGCAGCCCACATTTCTTGCTTTATTCTCTCACAGTCATCTTATTGTAATGGACATACTTTTATTGTCCATAATCTAAGGGTTACTTTTGTCAATTTTTGTCCACTTTATTGTTTCATCATGAATTTTTTAAACACACGTTGGACTCTATTAATTTTCCTTTTCCTTTAAGATTGGTAAGATATTACATTGTGGAAGTATTAGTTTAGAAACAATCTACGTTGAATTCCAGATCCACCACCAACTTTTTGTGTGGCTTTAATATAGTATTTGACACTCTGCTCTTTGGCATCTTTATGAATAATATGTAGAAGATGACAGTCTCTACCTCACTGAGCCCCTATTACCCTTACGTGGACATTTTTTGGCACAGAGGAAAAAATTCAGGAAATGTTAGCTCTTGATACTTCACTAAATGCTTTTACAAAACTTAGTCTTAATTTGCATTATGCTTATTTGCATGCAAACATTATTTTTGTCTCTTCTAGACTATGAGCAACTGATGTCTCCAAGTGTGACTTATTTCTCCTTTTATTGTCTTAGTGCTTAACAAATCATCTGGCTCATAGTAAGATAAAAATATATGCTAATTGAATAAAGTAATCCCAGGTTCTATTAAGGTTGTCTAGCCAAGGAAATTTTGCCTCACAGAGCTTGTTGCTACTTAAAACATTCAGAGAGGTTGGTTAACTCACGCAGTAGGATAATGCAGAATATTAACAAAGTTAGAGGGAGATAGGAACAGATGAGCTCTGAGACTTAATCTAATGCTAAGACTCTTAGATCAGTAAATATCTAACTACAGTCATACAAAATAGAGAAAAAAACAATTATTTGTTGGTGTTAGAGCACCATATTTATTATAAAATTACATGATATTTGGGGTCAGATAAATGAATAAGGGGGAAATAGAAATTATGATGTTTACATTATTTTAGCCAGGAATTATATTAAAATATATAGTTTCCAAACATAATACTTGCTTAATTATGCCTACTAAAAAGTCTTTGTCTGGTGGCAGTTAGAATACACAGGAAATACTGAAATTTAGATGTCCAGTGAATTAGCTGTGTAGTTTTGAAACTATCCCTTAACCACTCAGGATCTGTTTTCTCATCTATAACACTTTACCTTGGACCATGTAACCTTAGAATCGAAAGTTTATAAAAGAAATGAGGAAACTCCAAGCTCTTTAATATACAAAATGTGAAATATACAAAAATTATATTTCTTAAGAATTGTAGAAATTTAGAAGCACATAAATATTCAGCAAAATATGTGGCCAAATTCCTGACAAGCAAACTCTGGTGTATTTGCTCATCAGCCTAAATTAAACTGCAATTGTACCCAAAACAGCCTTATATGTCTATGAGCTTCTGCCAATATGCAGTTGGATCTCTCTTCTGCAGCTGTCTATAATCCACCAAAGAGACAAGTGAATACTGTTGTCAAATTAGAAGTGAAGAAAATGGCATCATTAAAGCAGAATGAATAAATTATGATAGCTCTAGAAGAGCATCTTTAACAAATAAACAGACATAGCAAAAGTATCAACTACTATTTTTGCACATGTACAACTTCAAAAATTTTTAAAAGATGACATTTTAATTTAATAGTCTGTAATTTTATTTTAGTTATACACATTACCTTTGTCATTGTTAGGAAGTTTTATTAAGAAGCCCTGGGAAAATTAAGACTAATAAAAAGATTCCTAAATGTGAGGTCAGAAACTCTGACATTTTAATTTTGGTTCTTTCACTGAGGATCCACTATTAATAGTATTGGATCTTGGCTTAAGTGTAAATTAAGACTAGATTGTATAAAAATTTTGGATTTTTGTAAGCACTCTATTTGATGTTGGATATATAAACCAAAATACATTTATTTTTACATTGCATGCATTACAAAAAAGGTGTATATAATTATTTTTCTATATTGTAGATTGGTTGAGGTCAATTTGAGGTTATTGATGGAACCAACTTGGTAAACACAGACAAGTTATATGTTTCAGGGAAATGGGATTAGAAACTAAAGCAGATGAAAGATTTAAATATTCACTGCAAATATCAGATAGGATCAATGCAGATATTACTTATATCAGTGCTAGAGTCACCCGAACAAATAAAGCATTCTTGTGTTTTTAACAAGTGTATTTGAACTGCATACTCTCTTCAGATATTTAAAAGGGGACTTGGCAGCACTAGCAATTGTTAATAGCGAAAATATGAGAACTGGCAGCAACAATTCAGCAGGTAGGCAATATTACAAAGGATCACTTAAATTGGCACTCAGAATTTAAATGAAAAGCTACATGAACTATGTATTTCAAAATAAAAGCTGCTAGATTGTCTGTCACATCTTAGACTACTTTTAAAGGTTATGTTTAGAGAAATGATGAAGGAATGAGATGGCAGGTGGTCAGAGCAGGCAGCAGAAGTAGTTTGTTTTTTACTTGAAATGATGCATAGACAGGCAGCAAAGTGGGAACCTGAGCCTGCAGTGCAGGTGCTAATTATTCTTTCAGTGGCACCAACAGAGGTCAGGATTGAAGCCTGATTTATAGCCTATCTTGGCTAGTACTGACCAGGCATAAGTAATGCTGGATGCCAAATGCAATGGGGACACTAGAGGGGCTCAACAATAAATAGCAATGATAATTTTTTTAGATGAAAATTTTTGCACCTCTGTCCTATTACTCTTTTCGCTAAGTAAGGATTATTCTGAGTTATAGAATGTGGATTTGTGCTGACATTGACTTTAAAGTTTGTACTAGATTTCAGTATAGCCTGACTAAATGTATTTGTCCTTTCCCCACTTACACCCCACCCAAGTGTCTCACTGTCAGCCTAGATCACATAGTGACAAGCATCTCTTATGATAAAATTCTTCTAAGAAATTAAGTACCTAAGTACCTATAATTTACATCTTTCTAAGAAAATAAAAATTAAAAACAAAACAAAGAATATGTTTTAGAATGTTCTTCCCTACATGCCTCACTTGTCAAATTTGTACTTGTAATTTGAGACTTGAGTTCAACACTGCATGGTGTATGCAGTGAGAATGAGCCTTCTCTTTAACCTTCCACCTCAAAAGTTAAGCACATTTATGTTATACTTCAATTTGTGTTTATTTGTTACTTCTTGTACTAGGCCTTGAAATCCTTCATAGCAAGGAATGTATCTCAATTGTAAGTGTTGAGTGAATGTAAAAATAATCTATAGATGATCGGGTTGCTTGACAGACAATGAGCTTAATCCTACTATCTTGACAACCAAAAGTAACAAGTCCAGGCTTATGGGTTGAAAATGGTGGGATTGCCAAAAAAAAAAAGTAATAATGAGTAACTTTTAAAGTCAAGGAAAGCATAACAGGGGTTTTCAACCGTTGGTATGCATCAGAATCTTGTGAGAACTTTTTTTAAAGTGCTTATATTGGAGTCTTACTCCAGATGATCCTGATGTATAATAAAGTTTGAGAACAATTGTGAGATTCTGACTCAATTGATCTGGAGTGCAACTTAGGCATTCATATTTTCTCTAGAGCTCTTCAGATGATTCTGATACATAGCCAGAGCTGTGAACCATGGGAATAATAAAAGGGAGAAATAAAAAGTATATACATAGAGAAATATATATATTCACAAGGGGCAAGAAGAACAGAATAAATAAAAACAGAATGAAGAGAAAAGAGTGTATAAGATTGTAAAAAATGTTGATTCAGCTAACTTTTTGTTTGTGTTGACTGTGCTGACAAGATGAGCACATTACAGAGGGAAGTAGAGTGTAGAGCCTTCCACTAGGAGTGATTAGGTTATTCTATAAAATATAGTGACAGTCTGAATGCCATATTATTCTACTTTGTGAAACAGCTTAACCTTAGGTCTATGTTTTCCCAGATCATCATTTATACTTACATAACTATACATCAAACACAATATTATTTAAACCTTAAACAGTCCTTTGAGGAGTAAGCATTCTTACACTCATTTTTTTATAGATATGTAAACTGAAACCCAGAGCATTTAATTAACTTGCCTTGAGTCACACAACAAGGGAGTGATGCAGCTGGGATTAGAACTCAAGTCTCTTTCACTGTACCACCCTGTTTCTCACAGGCAAAACCCTTAGGATATTAACATCATAGAGTATGAATCATAAAAAAATTCTAAAGGCTGTAATTAAAGTCCAGTGTAGAGATGTTACTCTAAATGGTTTATATTCTATGCCTATTTCTTTACTTGTGTTGAGACATACACAAGAGGAAACCAAAAGGAAGTAATATACTCTAATGCCTATTACTAGCTGAGCATTTAATATCCATTAATCCATACATCTTTTAAAAATCCCAAATAATGGGCCAGGCACAGCAGCTCCCATCTATAATTTGAGCAATTTGGGGGTCTAAGGCAGCAGGATCTTTTTAGCCCAGGAGTTCGAGACCAGCCTAGGCAACATAAGGAAACTCCATCGCTACAAAAAATTTTTTTAAAAAATTAGCTTGGTGTGGTGACACGTGCTGTGGTCTCAGCTACTCAAGAGGCTGAGGTTGGAGAATCTGCTGAGCCCAGGAGGTTGAAGCTGCAATGAGCCATCATTTTGCCACTGCACTCCAGCCTGGGTAACAGAGACCTGTCTCGAAATAAATAAATAAATAAATAAAATAAAATAAATCCTGAATGGTGAGTATTATTATAACTGTTTATAAACAAGGGAATTCTCATTTGAAATTGATGTGAATGATAACCAATTCTCTCCGAAATAGATATGAATGGTGACCAAGTTCACACAGCCAGGCAGCACTGGATAAAAATCCAAAACCAGATCTGTATAATCACAAAATAATTTGACTACATTCATTCTCAGCATAATGGCACCTCCTTTCCTCAAACATCTGGAAGGAAAAACAATGAGAAATTATGCCTGAATTATTCTGAGTCTGAAAGAAATGACAAAGAGTAGGATAAAACAAGGTAAGTTTGGAATGAAAATAGTATGAAAAAGTGGAGAAATGTGAATGTCAATTTAAAAGTGCACATTTAAACGTTATTAAAAATGACAGGCTTTTCTAAAAACAAACGGAATCTAGGGGGGATTCAGAGCAAAATGGCAGAATAGAAGCCTCCATCGATTTTCCCCTGCATAAGGACACCAAGTTAACAACTATCTGCACGTAAAAAAACACCTTCATAAAAAACAAAAATCAGGTGAGCACGCAGAGTACCTGGTTTTACTTTCCTATCACTGAAAGAGGCACTGAATAGATAGCAAACACAGTTGTGATTGCCAACGCCACACCTCCCCAACACCAGGCAGCCACAGCTTGCAGAGAGTGTCTCTTGAGCACTGAGGGAGAACGAACATGGCAATTTTGAAACATTGAACTCGGCGGTGTCCTATTAGAGCAGAAAGGAAAACCGGGAGCATTGAAACTGACCGTAGACAGAGAGGAATTACCGATCCCAGTAGTTTGAACTTGAGTGCCTGCAAACCTTGCCACCAAGGGCTATAGCACTCTGTGTTTCCAAGTAAATTTGAATGACTGTCTAGGCCATAAAGACTGCAACTCTTGGGTGAGACCTAGTGCTAAACTAGGCCCAGAGACAGTGGACTGAGAGAGCATACAGCATATTGAGACACCAACTAGGACAGCCAAGGGGGTGAGGGCATCATTCCTCCCCTAAATCCAGTTTGCACAGCTCGTGGCTCCAAAAGAGACTCCCTTCCTTCTGCTTGAGAAGAAAAGAGGGAAGAGGGGGGAAGACTTTGTCTTGCATCTTGGATACCAGCTTAACCACAGCAGGATAGGGCACAACACAGAGTTGTGAGGCCCCCGTTCCAGGCCCTAGCTCCCAGATGACATTTCTAGACACACAGTGGGTTAGAAGGGAACCTGCTGCCTTGAAGGAAAGAACCCAGTTCTGGCAGCATTTATCACCTGCCAACTGAAGAGCCCTTGGGCCCCAAATAATCAGCAGTGATACTCAGGTACTACATTGAGGGATTTAGATGCACCTCTGAGACTTGCTGGCTTCAGTTGTGACTCAGCACATTACCAGGTGGGGTGGTTACGGGGCAAAACTTCTTCTGCTTGAGAAGAACAGAGGGAAAAGTAAATGGGGTCTTTGACTTGCACCTTAAGTATCAGCATGACCTCGGAAGGCAGAGCACCAAGTGGACTCTTGGGGTCCTTGATTCCAGGGCTTGACTCTTGGACAGCTTTTCCGGACCTGGCCTGGGCCAGAGGGGAGCCCACTTTCCTGAAGGGCAAGCTCCAGGCCAGGCAGCATTCAACACAAGGGGATTTAAGAGCCCTTGGGCCTTAAAAGAACATTGGCTGGTAGTCTGGTGTATGACTCATGGCCTGGGGTGGTGGTGGCTAAGAGGTGAAGCTCCTTTGCCTTTGGAAAGGAGAGGGATAAATGGGAAGGACTGCATCTTGTGGTTTCAGTGCCAGCTCAGATGCAGTACAACAGAATACCAGGTAAACTTTTAAGGTTTTTGACTCTTGTATCTGACTTCTGGCCAGCAACTTTGGACCTACCCATGGGCTTGAGGACCTCACCAACCCAAAGGGAAGTACACAGACCTGGCTGGCTTTGCCACCTGCTGATTGTAGAGCCCCAGGGCCTTGAGCTAATATAAGCAGTAGCCATGGAGTGGTTACAGCAGAACTTGGGTGATACTCAGTGCTGTGCTGACTTCAGGCCTGTCTCAGTGCAGTGATAGTGGTGGTAGCCACAGGGGTGCCTGTGTCACTTTACTGCCAGCTTTAAGTGGCTCATAAAGACAGAGTGAGAATCTGGGAGAAAGGGAAGGGAACAAAGAATCTCTGCCTGGTAGTTCAGAGAATTCTCCTGGAACTTGTCCAAAATCATCAAGGGGATATTTGTATAAATCCATAAGATCCACAGCATTACTGAGTTTGGGGTGCTCCCTAAAGTAGATACAGCTTATTATATATACAGATAACACCCAAGTCCTTTCAAACATTGGAAAAGCCTTCCCAAGAAAGATGCTAAAAATAAGCCCAGATAGAGAGGACTGTAATAAATACCCAACTCTTCAATGCCAAGACACCAGAGAACATCTACTTGCATCAGAACCATCCAGGAAAACATGACCTCGCTTAACTAAACAAGGCAACAGAAACAATCTTGGAGAAACAGAGATCTGTGACCTTTCAAGTAGATAATTCAAAATAGCTGTGTTGAGAAAAATTCAAAGAAATTAAAGATAACACACAGAAAAATTTCAGAATTATATCAGATAAATTTAACAAAGTGATTGAAATAAAAAAAAGAATCAAGCAGAAATTCTGGAGGGGAAAAATGCAATCGGCATACTGAAGAATGCATCAAAGACCTTTAATAGCAAAATTAATCAAGCAGAATAAAGAATTAGTGAGCTTGAAGACAGGCTATTTGAAAACATAGAGTCAGAGGGAGAAAAAGAATAAAAAACAATGAAGCACACAAAAAGGATCTAGAAAATAGCCTCAAAAGGGCAAATGTAAGAGTTATTGGCCTTAAAGAGGAGGTAAAGAAAGAGATAGAGGTAGAAAGTTTCTTCAAAGGGATAATGAGAGAGAACTTCCCAAACCTAGAGAAAGACATCAATATACAAGTATACAAGTAGGTTATAGAACACCAAGCAGATTTAATCCAAAGGATACTACCTGAAGGCATTTACTTTTTAAATTCCCAAAGGTCAAAGATAAATAATCCTAAAAGCAGCAAAAGAAAAGAAACAAATAACATACTATGAAGCTCCATGATGCCTGACAGCAGACTTTTCAGTGGAAAGCTTACAAGCCAGGAATAATGACATGACATATTTAAAGTGTTGAAAACAAACAAACAAACAAACAAAACCTTTTACCTTAGAATAGTATATGCAGCAAACATATCCTTCAAACACGAAGGGGAAATAAAGACTTTCCCAGACAAACAAAAGCTGAAGGATTTAGTTAATACTAGCTAGACCTGTACTACAAGGATTGCTAAAAGGAGTACTTCAATCAGAAAGAAAATGACATTAATGAGCAATAAATAATCACCCAAATATACAAAGCTCACTGGTAATAGCACAGAGGAAAACACAGAATATTATAACACTGTAACTGTTGTGTGTAAACTACATTTATCCTAATTACAAAGACTAAACAATGAACCAATCAAAATTAATAACTACAATAACTTTTCAAGACATATTCTGTACAATAAGATAGAAATATAAACAACAAAAAGTTAAGAATCTGGGGGACAAGGTTAAGGCATAGAGTTTTTATTAGTTTACTTTTTTGCTTGTTTGCTTGTTTATGCAAATAATGTTCAGTTGTTATCAGGTCAAAATAATGGGTTATAAGATAGTATTTGCAAGCCTCATGGTAAATTCAAACCAAAAAATATACAATGAACACACAAAAAATAAAAAGGAAGAAACTAAATCATATTGCCAGAGATCACCTTCCCTATAGGAAGGAAACATAAAAGGAAGAGAATACTACAAAACACCTGGAAAATAAATAACAGAATGGCAAAAGTAAGTCCTTACTCATCAATAATAGCGTTGAATGTAAATGGACTAAGCTCTCCAATCAAAAGACAGACTGAATGGATTAAAAAAGAGACCTATTGTTCTGTTGCCTACAAGAAATGCACTCCACCTATAACATACAAAGACGCACATAAAGTGAAAATTTAAAAAATGGGAAAAGATAACCTATGCCAATGGAAACCAAAATAAAAGCAAGAGTCTCTATACTCATATCAGACAAAGTAGATTTTAAGACAAAAACTAACAGAAGGGACAAAGACAGTCACTACATAATGATAAAGACGTCAATTCATCAAGAAGATTTAAGAATTTTAAATATATATGCACCCAACACTGGAGCATCCAGATATATAAAGCAAATATGATTAGAGCTAAAGGCTACAGTACAATAATAGCTGGAGACTTCAACACCCCACTTTCAGCATTGGAAAGATATTCCAGACAGAAAATCAACAAAGAAACATTAGACTTAGTCTGCACTCTAGACCAAATGGACCTAATAGATACTTAAAAAAACATTTCATGCAAGAGCTGCAGAATAACATTCTTCTCCTTAGCATTTGGATCATTCTCAAGGATAAACCATATGCTAGGTTACAAAATAACTCTTAAAGCATTCAAAAAACGGAAATAATAACAAACACCTTCCCTGACCAAAATGGAATAAAACTAGAAATTAATAACAAGAGGAATACTTGAAACTACACAAATGAATGGAAATTAAACAATATGCTCCTGAATGACCAGTCAATAAAATTGACAAGGTCAATAAATAAATTAAGAAGAAAATTGAAAAATGTCTAGAAACAAATGGTATTTCAAGCACAACATACTAAAATCTATGGACTATAGCAAAAGCAGTACTAAGAGGCAAGTTTATAGCTGTAAGTGTCTACATCAAAAAAAAAAAAAAACCGGGGGAAAAACCTCCAATAAACAATCTAATGATGCATCTTGAAGAACTAGAAAAGCCAGAGCAAATCAAACCCAATATTAGTAGAAGAAAAGAAGTGATAAAGACAGAGCAGAAATAAATGAAATTGAAATGAAGAAGGAATACAAAGTATCAATGAGACAAAACGTTGGTTTTTTCAAAAGTTATACAAAATTGAAAAAACCCTTAGCTAGACTAAGCAAAAAAAAAAAAAAAAAAAAAAGAGCAAGAGAGAAGATTCAAATAAATTAATCAGATATGAAAAAGGAGACATTACAACTGAGACCACAGAAATTCAAAGAATCATTAGTGGCTAATATGAACAATGATATGTCAATAAATTTGAAAATTTGGAAGAAATGAACAAATTCCTAGGTACATACAACCTACCAAGATTAAGCCAGGAAGAAATTCAAAACCTCAACAGACTAATAAGAAGTAATGGGGTCGAAGCTGTAATAACAATTCTCCCAGGAAAGATCCAATAACATCATTCTGAATTTTAGCAAACATTCAAAGAAAAACTAATACCAACCTTACCCAAGCTATTCCAAAAAATACAGGAGGAGGGATACTTCCAAACTCATTCCACAAGGCCAATATTACCCTGATACCAAAACCAGACACACACACCCCTGACACACACAAATGACAAGCCAATGTCTCTGATAAATATTGAAACAAAAACCATCAACAAAATACTAGCAAACTGATTTTGACAACACATTAGAAAGATCATTTATCATGAGCAAGTCGCATTGATCCCTGAGATGCAAAGGTGATTCAGCATATACAAATCAGTGTATACTATATCAACAGAATAAAGACTAAAAACCATATGATATTTTCAATCATTTCTGAAAGAGTATTTGATAAAATTCAACATCCCTTCATGATAAAAACCCTCAGAACACTGGGAATAGAAGAAACATACCTCAAAATAATAAAATTCATATATGACAGACCCACAGTTAGTATCATAGTGAATGTGAAAAACTGAAAGGCTTACCTCTAAGATCTGGAATGCAACAAGAATGCCCACTGTCACCAGTATTATTCAACATATTAGTGGAATCCTAGCTAGAGCAAATCAGACAAAAGAAGGATATAAAGGACATCTACTTAGAAAGGAAGTAGTCAAATTATCCTTGTTTGCAGATGATATGATCTTATATTTGGAAAAGCCTAAAGACTACACAGGAAATCTGTTAGAATTGATAAACAAATAAAGCAAATTTGCAGAATACAAAATCAACCCCAAAACAGTAGCATTTCTGTATACAAACAATGAATGATCTGAAAAAGAAATAAAAAGTAATCCAGTTACAGTAGTCCCACATAAAATTAAATACCAAAGAATTAACCAAAGAAGTTTAACCAAAGGAATTAACCAAAGAAGTAAAAGATCTGTATAATCTAAACTATAAAACACTGATTAAAGGAATTGAAGAGAGCTCCAAAAAATGAAAAAATATTTCATGTTCATGTATTTAAAGAATCAGTACTGTTAAAAAGTCCATATTGCTCAAAGCAATCTATAGATTAAATGCAATCCCTATCAAAATACCAATGGCATTTTTCACAGACATAGAAAAAACAATTCTAAAATTTATATGGAATCACAAAAGACCCAGAATAGCTAAAGATATTCTGAGCAAAAAGAACAAAACTGGAAGAATCACATTACCAGGCTTCAAATTATACTACAGAACTGTAGTAACCAAAACAGTGTGGTACTGGCATAAAAACAGACACATAGACCAATGGAACAGAATACAGAACTCAGAAAAAAATACACACACCTACAGTGAAACTATTTTTGACAAAGGTGTCAAGAACATACAATGTCGAAAAGACAGTCTCCTTAATAAATGGTACTGCAGAAAGTGAATATCCATGCACAGAGGAATGTAACTAGATAACTAACCGTTTTCAAAAATCAAATAAGAATGGACTAAAGACTTAAATATTAGGCCTCAAATTATAAAACTACTCCTAGAAAACATTGGGGCAAATCTCCAGGACAGAGGTCTGGGCAAAGATTTCTTGAGCAATACCCAACAAACACAGGCAACCAAAGCAAAAATAGACAAATGGAATCACATCTAGTCAAAAAGCTTCTGCACAGCAAAGAATACAATC
The DNA here is from genome assembly GCF_029289425.2 of Pan paniscus. Taxonomy (NCBI): domain Eukaryota; kingdom Metazoa; phylum Chordata; class Mammalia; order Primates; family Hominidae; genus Pan; species Pan paniscus. The sequence continues at coordinate 122,198,938 of NC_073254.2, forward strand.
AACAAAGTGAAGAGACAACCCAGAGAATGGGAGAAAATATGTGCAAAATACCCATCTGACAAGAGATTCATAACCAGAAGATATAAGGAACTCAAACAACTCTATAGAAAAAAAGAAAATCTAAGAATTTGGCCAAAATTTGGGCAAAAGATTTGAATAGACATTTCTCAGAAGAAGGCATACAAATAACAAACAGGCATATGAAAAGGTGTTCAACATCACTGATCAACAGAGAAATGCAAATCAAAACTATAAAGAGATATCATGTCACCACAGATAAAAATGGCTTATATCCAAAAGACAGGCATTAACAAATGTTGGCAAGTACATGGAGAAAAGGGAACACTTGTACACTGCTGGGAGGAATGTAAATTGGTGCAAGCACTATGGAGAACAGTTTGGAGGTTCCTCAAACAACTTAAAATTGAACTACCATTTTATCCAGAAATCCCACCACTGGGTATATAACTGAAGGAAGGGAAATCAGTATATTGAAGAGACATCTGCATTTCTATATGTGTTGAAGCACTGTTTGCAATAGCTAAGATTTGAAAGCAACCTAAGTGTCCATCAACAGATAAATGGATAAAGAAAATGCGGTACATATACACAATGGAGTATTATTCAGCCATAAAAATATAATTAGATCCAATCATTGGCAACAGCATGGAAGGAACTGGAGATCATTATGTTAAGTGAAATAAGCCACGCATAGAAAAATATCACATCTTCTCACTTATTTGTGGGATCTAAAAATGAAAACAATTAAACTCATGGAGATAAGGAGTAGAAGGATAGTGATCAGATGCTGGGAACAGTAGTGGGGGGTGGGGTCAGGTGGGGATAGTTAATGGGTACAAAAAATAGAAAGAATGAATAAGACATACTATTCATGAATGACTAAATAATATATACTTGAATAAGATATAGCACAATAGGTGACTATAGTCAATAATAACTAATTGAATGTTTTAAAATAACTTAAAGAGTATAATTGGATTGTTCATAACTCAAAGGATAAGTGCTTGAGAGGATGCATACCCCATTCTCCACGATGTGCTTATTTCACATTGCATGCTTGTATCAAAACATCTCATGTACCCCATAAATATATATACCTACTACATACTCACAAAAAATAAAAAAGGAAAATTAAAAATATTAAAGCAAAGGGAATCTAAATAAATTCAATGCAAATGAAAAATGGATGTGAAAAATTACTTACAGTGCTGTGGAGGCTAAGAAGACAGTACATATTATGACCTAGACAATCATGAATGAATTCTTTAAAGAGGTAGTCATGAAGAAAAAGTCAGGGTGCACCAGACAGAAGAGATTGTGCATTTCATGTAGAAGCAAAGTTATGAAAGTGCATCGGATGTTTTGAGAAGCAAGTACTAAGTATGGTTGGAGATGAAGGTTTGGGGGATATCCAGGGAATTGATACACACATGGTAAGGACCAGGTCAAAATATTTCAATGTGCAAAATGTTCTCTGTACTATTTGATCTGTACTATTAAGTACTTTTGTGAAAACAGATGACTTGAATTCTGAAATAGAGAAATGCCTGGACTTTCAGGGACCAGTAGAGGAATAGAGGATTGGTCTGAGAGAGAGATAACGGGTGCTTAAAGTGAATAGCAGGTATCACAAAGGGAAAATTAATTCATATGTTTTGAGAAAATACAGTGTCTTAGTCTGTTTGGAGTTCTACAGCAAAATGCCATAAATTGATGCATTTATAAAGAGAAAATTTATTTGTCACAGTTATGGAGCCTGGAAAGTCTAAGATCAAAGCACTGGCAGATGCAATGTCTGTTGAGAGGTCATCTCCTCTTTCATACATGGCACTTTCTAACTCTGTCCTCACATGGTGGAAGGGGCAAACAAGCTCCTTTTTGCCTCTTCTATAAGAGCACCAATCTCACTCATGAGAGCTCTGCCTTTATGACCTAATCACCTCCCAAAAGCCCTGCCTCTTAATACCATCACATTGGGGATCCATTTTCAACATATGAATTTTAGGGGGACACACACATTCAGACCATAGCATAGGGTCAATGTTTTTTGTTTCTTTTTTGTTTTGTTATATTTTGTTTTGGCACCACATATAGGATAATGAGAAGAGGAGCATACTTCTTGAGAAGTACAGGTAAAGAGAGGAAACCACTATCAAGAAAATAGAAGGAGTTATTTGAATAATGGGGTGGACCAGAAGAAAAACCTCAGTTGAAAAAATGTTGCATCACTTTTCTAAATTTCAGTTCTTCAGGTAAAACAATGACATTTTTACTATGTCTTTATACCACTTGCACTTTCATTTACTTAATATTTTTCTTCATATTATTGCTATTTTTGCATATCTTAAAATTGAACTTTATATTATTACTATGAATGGAATGCCAGCATTTTTCTAGTTTGCATTAAAACATATATGCAACTGCATTATCACAAGGTGGCAATGATTAAGAAAGATATTGCAAAAATCCCAGGCAAACATTCCTCTCTATGCAAGAAAGGCCCTCAGGAGACAGAGCAACACCCCCAGGTGGAAGGAAAAGCTTCCTACTTCAGATCCCAATGCTTCTGATGTCATTTGACCTGTATATGGATCCCATCAAAGGTGCAAAAAGTTCACTTTGACATTTGCAAAGTGGGGTTTCTACCCTTCAGCTATCTTCCAACTGCTTTGAGGACTAGTCACTTTGGCAAGTCAGTGATAACAACATCAAGGGCACTGGCGAGTTTTCCCTCAGAGGTGAAATTCCCATATTTACCCTTCCTCTAGGATTCCCAGATAGGTATTGTCCTGTATGTCACAAAGCTAGATATAAATAAAGATGATGTCCAAAACTGATAACGAACCTAAACTCAGAGAGAGAGACAGACAGAGAGAGAGTGAGAGAGAGAGAAGAGAAAGACAAGTGCATGAGAGAGCTGGCACTTTTGGATTACTTTCTGAAAAGCAGTGCTAGCTTGTTTGAAGAGAACTACATCATTAAAAAGCACTACATTAGTTAGAGCAGGTTTATTCTTAAGAGTTTCATATCCTAGGGAAACCTTCATAGTAAATTTACAACTTTGGATTACATAATTTAAAACATCTGTCGTTTTCTTTTTTATCCATGGCTTAAAAAACAACGGACTTATTTCACCTACTAATTTTTAACAAAAGGCTTATTTTAAACAAAGAAGTTTAAAAAAATGTTTAAGTGTTGATGTCAGTATTGTTTTGTAATTATGAATATGACCAAAATTATTTTCATTTCTCAGTTATCCATACTGGAAGATAGGCAAGTTTAGATAAAATCTGCTCTCCAAAACACAAGGCCCTCCTAACATTTGAGAAGCATTGGCTGCAACTGAAGGCCATAGGCCTGGGACAAAAAATTTCACTGACTGGTGAGGATTTTAGGTTATTGTTGAACTTCTTCAAACTGTATGCAAAGTATTAGGCAAAATTATTAGGCAAATTATTGACATATTGTTTTCTCAAATTAGAATACACAACTTTCAACAGAATTGAAAATTGACTTGTGAATAACATACATATACTTATCTATGTAAAATGAAAGAGAGCTCACTCCTCCTTACAGATTACTTTCTGCAAATATAACTGATCTAAATATGGGAAATGGTAAAATTTGTAGGTATCTGAAGTTGGATTGTGAATCGACATATATACCCTATAATTCATCATATAATAAGTTGATTTAGATTTTATTTTATGTAAGTTTTTAGAAGATCACCTGTTTCCATTCGAAAATTTAATCCCCAACTTTGTCTAGGTAGCACATTTCAGGACAGCCCTGCGAAATGGTATTTTAGTTGATGTTGACATGTATGTACTATTTTCTATAGTTAATGAATTAAAATGGAATATTCTTTTGTCTGCCTTATTCACTCCTTTTTGCAGTTTTCTCAAGGACACTCTAAGAGAACTAAAAATCAGTACTGGAATACTGGTATTAGATCATCAGAACACGGTCCTCTGAGAATCTCAATAGGCTATGAATATTATCAAGTGTCCTTGAGTCAGTCATCTCATACAAATGAATTAGAAATTAATTTGTCACTACTTCCCCAATTAGAGTAGATATTCAAGGATTGATTGCAAAATTATGAGAATAGAAATCCAGTTTTTGTGTAGTACAGCTGCAAATAGTTTATTTTAAGATTTCTGTCCCTGGAGATACTCCTCATGCCTTTTCTATTATTTCTTTTTTCTCAATAATGATTTAGTTCATCACCTTCAAAGCAATTTGACCTTTGCTACCTCCACCCGCCATTGTTATCTGTCCCAAACTCAAGTGAGAAATAGAAGCAAAAGATGCACTATAGAAAAGGCAGTGAACTGTAAATTTCTCCTATCATTTGGTGGAGACCTCTCTTGCTGTGAAACTGACCTCCTTTTTTTCCCATTAAAAACTCTATTATAATGTTCCTTAAAGAACTTTCAAAGCATTTAGTTGATAGTAGTTATGAGTTTGCTATAATGTAAAATAGGAGATTTAATATTGCATTGATTTTTTATTACAGCTTTTGACATTCCTAAAACACTAAATGTTTGATGTTTAGAAGTTTACTATAAAATATCCAGTTTACGTGAACCAGGGTATCATTTTATATTAAATTACATCCTCTTTCATTGAAACTCATAAGAAGTAATAACATAAAAATTTATTAATCTGGACCTTTGCAATAGGTATAAAATTCATTTGTGTGCATCCAGTTTCTCCCATTTTGATCTATTCCACAGATGACTGCCAGATTAAGTGTTCTAAAGCCACTTGGATTCTGAGTCCACAGATCACAGGCCTTCAGATTCTTCACATAATTAAAATGAAAATTTAAAATAACTTCCAAGACCTTCCAGGATGTAACCCTACTGTAATTTCTAAAACCTTTCTCATCACTCTGCTAATTATTACTACCCCTTATGCGCTGGCACAACCCCGGCTCCGAATTTTTTCCCACAGATATCAGCGCACATTTGTCTACTCTATCTCAGTTGCTCTCTTGCTCATGGTCAAATTGTAGGTCTCACTTTTCTGACTATAAGTGACTTCTTTCTGCTTTGAAGTTCTTTTTTTTTTTTTTTCTCTGAGATGGAGTCTCGCTCTGTTGCTCGGGCTGGAGTGCAGTGGCGCGATCTCGGCTCCCTGCCACCTCTGCCTCCCAGGTTCACGCGTTTCTCCTGCCTCAGCCTCCCGAGTAGCTGGGATTACAGGTGCACACCACCACACCCAGCTAATTTTTTGTATTTTTAGTAGAGACGGGGTTTCACTATGTTGGCCAGACTGGTTAAACCTCTAACTTAATTTGCCTTTTCCTAAAAGAAATTTTAGCATGGCATGTTACTCATGTCGACAACTTCAATTTTCTGAAAATATTATTTTAGAATATATTTTATTCCTTTAAAATTAGACTTTAGTCAAAATTAGAAATCATACCCTTAAAGTACAGGTAAACTTAATATAAACTTTGATTGTGGTGGATAAGCTTTTTGATGTGCTGCTGGATTTGGTTTGCCAGTGTTGTTTTGAGGATTTTTGCATCGATGTTCATCAGTAATATTGGCCTGAAATTTTCTTTTTTTGTTGTATCTCTGCCAGGTTTTGGAATCAGGATGATGCTGGCAGGTTTTGGAATCAGGATGATCCTGGACTCATAAAATGAGTTAAGGAAGAGTCCCTCTTTTTCTATTGTTTGGAATAGTTTCAGAAGGAATGGTACCAGTTCCTCTTTGTACCTCTGGTAGAATTTGCCTGTGAATCTGTCTGGTCCTGGGCTTATTTTTCATTGGTAGGTTATTAATTACTGCCTCAATTTCAGAACTTATTATTGGTCTGTTCCAGGATTTGACTTCTTCTTGGTTTAGTATTGGGAAGTTGCATATGTCCAGGAATTTAATCATTTCTTCTAGATTTTCTAGTTTATTTGCGTAGAGGTGTTTATAGTATTCTCTGATGGTAGTTTGTATTTCTGTGGGGTCAGTGGTGATATCCCCTTTATCATTTTGTACTGTGTCTATTTGATTCTTCCCCCTTTTCTTCATTATTAGTCTAGTTAGCAGTTTATCTATTTTTCTAATTTTTTCAGAAAACCAACTCCTGGATTCATCGATTTTTTGAGAAGTTTTTCATGTCTCTATCTCCTTCAATTCTGCTCTGACTTTAGTTATTTCTTGTCTTCTTCTAGCTTTTGAATTTGTTTGCTCTTGCTTCTCTAGTTCTTTTAATTGTGATGTTAGGGTGTTGATTTAAGATGTTTCCTGCCTTCTGATGTGGGCATTTACTGCTATAAATTTCCCTCTAAACACTGCTTTAGCTGTGTCCAAGAGATTCTGGTACATTGTCTCTTTGTTCTCATTGATTTCAAAGAACTTCATTATTTCTGTCTAATTTTGTTACACAGTGGTCATTCAGGAGCAGGTTGTTCAGTTTCCATGTAGTTGTGTAGTTTATAGTGCGTTTCTTAGTCCTGAGTTGTAACTTGGTTGCACATGGTCTGAGAGGCTGTTTGTTATGATTTCCATTATTTTATATTTGCTGAGGAGTGTGTTACTTCCAATTATGTGGTCAATTTTAGAATAAGTGCTATGTGGCGCTGAGAAGAATATATATTCTGTTGATTTGTGGTGGAGTGTTATGTAGATATCTATTAGGTCTGCTTGGTCCAGAGCTCAGTTCGAGTCCTGAATATCCTTGTTAATTTTCTGTCTCAATCTGTCTAATATTGACAGTGGGGTGTTTATGTCTCCCATTATGATTGTCTGGGAGTCTAAGTCTCTTTGTAGGTCACTAGAGTCTAAATCTCTTTGTAGGTCTCTAAGAACTTGCTTTATGGATGTGGCTGTTCCTGTATTGGGTGCATATATATTTACAACAGTTAGCTCTTCTTGTTGCATTGATCCCTTTACTTTGTTACATTGATGCCATTCTTTGTGTTTTGGTCTTTATTGGTTTAAAGTCTGTTTTATCAGAGACTAGGATTGCAATCCCTGCTTTTTTGGTTTCCATTTCCATTTCCATTTGCTTTGCATTTCCATCCCTTTATTTTGAGCCTGTGTGTGTCTTTGCACATGGGTTGGGTCTCCTAAATACAGCACACCAATGAGTTGTGACTATTCATCCAATTTGCCAGTCTTTGACTTTTATCTGGGGAATTTAGCCCATTTATATTTAAGGTTAATATTGTTATGTGTGAATTTGATCTTGTCATCATGATGCTAGCTGATTATTTTGCAAATTGATGTAGTTCTTCATAGTGTTCTTGTTCTTTATACTTTGGTGTGTTTTGCAGTGGCTGTTACTGTTTTTTCCTTTCCATATTTAGTGCTTCCTTCAGGAGCTCTTGTAAGCCAGGACTAGTGGTGACAAAATCCCTCAGCATTTGCTTGTCTGTAAAATATTTTATTTCTCCTTCACTTATGAAACTTAGTTGGCTTCATCCCTGGGATGCAGGGCTGGTTCAACATACACAAATCAATACACGTAATCCACCACATAAACAGAACCAATGACAAAAAACCACATGATTATCTCAATAGATTCAGAAAAGGCCTTCAATAAAATACAACACCCCTTCATGCTAAAAACTCTCAATAAACTAGGTATTGATGGAACATACTCAAAATAATAAGAGCTATTTATGAAAAACCCACAGCCAACATCATATCGAATGGGCAAAAGCTGAAGCATTCCCATTGAAAACCGGCACAAGAAAAGAATGCCCTCTCTCACCACTTCTATTCAACATAGAATTGGAAGCTCTGGCCAGGGCAATCAAGCAAGAGAAAGAAATACAAGGTATTCAAATAGGAAGACAGGAAGTGAAATTGTCTCTGTTTGCAGAAGACATGATTGTATATTTAGAAAACCCCATTGTCTCAGCCCAAAATCTCCTTAAGCTGATAAGCAAATTCAGCGAAGTCTCAGGATACAAAATCAATGTGCAAAAATCACAAGGATTCCTACACATCAATAATAGACTAGCAGAGAGCCAAATCATGAGTGAACTCTCATCCACAATTGCAACAAATAAAATAAAATACCTAGAAATACAACTTACAAGGGATGTGAAGGAACTCTTCAAGAACTACAAATCACTGCTCAAGGAAATAAGAGAGGACACAAACAAATGGAAAAAAAATTCATGCTCATGGGTAGGAAGAATCTATATCATGAAAACGGCCACACTGCCCAAAGTAATTTATAGATCCAATGCTATTCCCATCAAACTACCATTGACTTTCTTCACAGAATTAGAAAAAAATTACTCTAAATTTCATATGAAACCAAAAAAGGGCCCTTATAGCCAAGACAATCCTAAGCAAAAGAACAAAGCTGAAGGCATCATGCTACCTGACTTCAACTATACTACAAGGCAACAGTACCCAAAACAGCATGGCACTGGTACCAAAACAGATATATAGACCAATGGAACAGAACAGAGGCCTCAGAAATAATGCCACACATCTGCAACCATCTGCTCTTGGACAAACCTGACAAAAACAAGCAATAGGGAAAAGATTCCCTACTAAATAAATGGTACTGAGAAAACTGGCTACCCATATGCAGAAAACAGAAACTGGATCCCTTCCTTACACCCTGTACAAAAATTAACTTAAGATGGATTGAATACTTAAATTTAAGACCTAAAACTGTAAAAATCCTGGAAGAAAACCTAGGCAACACCATTCAGGACATAGGCATGGGCAAAGACTTCATGACTAAAACACCAAAAGCAATCACAACAAAAGCCAAAATTGACAAATGGGATCTAATCAAACTAAAGAGTTTCTACTCAGCAAAATAAAATATCATCAGAGTGAACAGGCAACCTAAAACATGGGAGAAAATTTTTGTAATCTATCCTTCTGACAAAGGTCTAATATCCAGAATCTACAAGGAACTTAAACAAATTTACAAGAAAAAAACAAACAACCTCATAAAAAAGTGGGCAAAGGATATGAACAGACACTTCTCAAAAGATTACAGGTATGTGGCCAACAAACATGAAAAAAAGCTCATCATCACTGGTCATTAGAGAAATGCAAATCAAAACCATAATGAGATATCACCTCCTGCCAGTTAGAATGGCAATCATTAAAAAGTCTGGAAACAACAGATGTTGGTGAGGATGCAGAGAAATAGGAAAGCTTTTGCACGGTTGGTGGGAGTGTAAATTAGTTCAACCATTGTGGAGGACAGTATGGTGATTCCTCAAGGATCTAGAACCAGAAATACCATTTGACTCAGTAATCCCATTTCTGGGTATATACCCAAAGGATTATAAATCATTCTACTACAGAGACACATGTACATGTATGTTTATTTCAGCACTATTTACAATAGAAAGACTTGGAACCAAGCCAAATGCCCATCAATCATAGACTGGATAAAGGAAATGTGACACATATAAACCATGGAACACTATGCATCCATAAAAAAGAACGAGTTCATGTCCTTTGCAGGGACATGGATGTAGCTGGAAACCATCATCCTCAGCAAACTAACGCAGGAACAGAAAACCAAACACAGCATGTTCTCACTCATAAGTGGGAGCAGAACAGTGAAAACACAGGGACACAGGGAGGGTAACATCACACACAGGGGCCTGTCTTAGGGTGAGGGGAAAGAGGAGGGGGAGCATTAGGACAAATACCTAATGAATGCAGAGCTTAAAACCTAGATGACGGGTTGTTAGGTGCAGCAAACCACCATGGCACACATATACCTATGTAGCAAACCTGTACGTTCAGCACATGTATCCCAGCACTTAAAGTCAAATAAAATAAAACAACAACAACAAAAATTAGGATAGTAATACTGCTTACTCCAGAGGGTGGGTAGGAGCATTCAATAAGATAACATTATAAAGTGCTTTATGTAGTGCCCGGTACGTGTTACCTGCTCAATAAATGTTGGCTGCTATTACAGCTACACTGAGTTAAAATAAAAAAAAAAATTATAACCTTTGCTTTATACATACAAGTTTTGTTTATTTTGAAAGACAAATACATTGGCAAGTACTGCATTTTCTAGTACTCAACAAAGTGCCTGGCCTAAGGTAGGTCCTTAATATGGTACATATTTACTGAATCATTGAAATTTCATATTTTGATACATTAGAAAATAATGCATCCTTACCTCAGACATTAAAAAGAGCTTCCACGTCGCGCAAGGGGTCAGGGAGTTCCCTTTCCGAGTCAAAGAAAGGGGTGACAGACGGCACCTGGAAAATCGGGTCACTCCCACCCGAATACTGCGCTTTTCCGACGGGCTTAAAAAACGGCGCACCACCACGAGATTATATCTCGCACCTGGCTCGGAGGGTCCTACGCCCAGGGAGTCTCGCTGATTGCTAGCACAGCAGTCTGAGATCAAACTGCAAGGCGGCAGCGAGGCTGGGGGAGGGGCGCCCGCCATTGCCCAGGCTTGATTAGGTAAACAAAGCAGCTGGGAAGCTCCAACTGGGTGGAGCCCACCACAGCTCAAGGAGGCCTGCCTGCCTCTGTAGGCTCCACCTCTGGGGGCAGGGCACAGACAAACAAAAAGACAGCAGTAACCTCTGCAGACTTAAATGTCCCTGCTGACAGCTTTGAAGAGAGCAGTGGTTCTCCCAGCACGGAGCTGGAGATCTGAGAACGGGCAGACTGCCTCCTCAAGTGGGTCCCTGACCCCTGACCCCCGAGCAGCCTAACTGGGAGGCAACCCCCAGCAGGGGCACACTGACACCTCACATGCCAGGGCATTCCAACAGACCTGCAGCTGAGGTCCTCTCTGTTAGAAGGAAAACTAACAAACAGAAAGGACATCCACACCAAAAACCCATCTGTACATCACCATCATCAAAGACCAAAAGTAGATAAAACCACAAAGATGGGGAAAAAACAGAACAGAAAAACTGGAAAATCTAAAAAGCAGAGCGCCTCTCCTCCTCCAAAGGAACGCAGCTCCTCACCAGCAACGGAACAAAGCTGGATGGAGAATGACTTTGACGAGCTGAGGGAAGAAGGCTTCAGATGATCAAATTACTCTGAGCTATGGGAGGACATTCAAACCAAAGGCAAAGAAGTTGAAAACTTTGAAAAAAATTTGGAAGAATGTATAACTAGAATAACCAATACAGAGAAGTGCTTAAAGGAGCTGATGGAGCTGAAAACCAAGGCTCGAGAACTACGTGAAGAATGCAGAAGCCTCAGGAGCTGTTGCGATCAACTGGAAGAAAGGGTATCAGCAATGGAAGATGAAATGAATGAAATGAAGCGAGAAGGGAAGGTTAGAGAAAAAAGAATAAAAAGAAATGAGCAAAGCCTCCAAGAAATATGGGACTATGTGAGAAGACCAAATCTACATCTGATTGGTGTACCTGAAAGTGACGGGGAGAATGGAACCAAGTGGGAAAACACACTGCAGGATATTATCCAGGAGAACTTCCCCAATCTAGCAAGGCAGGCCAATGTTCAGATTCAGGAAATACAGAGAACGCCACAAAGATACTCCTCAAGAAGAGCAACTCCAAGACACATAATTGTCAGATTCACCAAAGTTGAAATGAAGGAAAAAATGTTAAGGGCAGCCAGAGAGAAAGGTCGGGTTACCCTCAAAGGGAAGCCCATCAGACTAACAGCGGATCTCTCGGCAGAAACCCTACAAGCCAGAAGAGAGTGGGGGCCAATACTCAACATTCTTAAAGAAAAGAATTTTCAACCCAGAATTTCATATCCAGCCAAACTAAGCTTCATAAGTGAAGGAGAAATAAAATCCTTTACAGACAAGCAAATGCTGAGAGATTTTGTCACCACCAGGCCTGCCTTACAAGAGCTCCTGAAGGAAGCGCTAAACATGGAAAGGAACAACTGGTACCAGCCGCTGCAAAATCATGCCAAAATGTAAAGACCATCGAGACTAGGAAGAAACTGCATCAACTAACGAGCAAGATAACCAGCTAACATCATAATGACAGGATCAAATTCACACATAACAATATTAACTTTAAATGTAAATGGACTAAATGCTCCAATTAAAAGACACAGACTGGCAAATTGGATAAAGAGTCAAGACCCATCAGTGTGCTGTATTCAGGAAACCCATCTCATGTGCAGAGACACACATAGGCTCAAAATAAAAGGATGGAGGAAGATCTACCAAGCAAATGGAAAACAAAAAAAGGCAGGGGTTGCAATCCTAGTCTCTGATAAAACAGACTTTAAACCAACAAAGATGAAAATAGACAAAGAAGGCCATTACATAATGGTAAAGGGATCAATTCAACAAGAAGAGCTAACTATCCTAAATATATATGCACCCAATACAGGAGGACCCAGATTCATAAAGCAAGTCCTGAGTGACCTACAAAGAGACTTAGACTCCCACATATTAATAATGGGAGACTTTAACACCCCACTGTCAACATTAGACAGATCAATGAGACAGAAAGTCAACAAGAATACCCAGGAATTGAACTCAGCTCTGCACCAAGCGGACCTAATAGACATCTACAGAACTCTCCACCCCAAATCAACAGAATACACATTTTTTTCAGCACCACACCACACCTATTCCAAAATTGACCACATACTGAGAAGTAAAGCTCTCCTGAGCAAATGTAAAAGAACAGAAATTAGAACAAACTATCTCTCAGACCACAGTGCAATCAAACTAGAACTCAGGATTAAGAATGTCACTCAAAACCACTCAACTTCATGGAAACTGAACAAGCTGCTCCTGAATGACTACTGGGTACATAATGAAATGAAGGCAGAAATAAAGATGTTCTTGGAAACCAACGAGAACAAAGACACAACATACCAGAATCTCTGGGATGCGTTCAAAGCAGTGTGTAGAGGGAAATTTATAGCACTAAATGCCCACAAGAGAAAGCAAGAAAGATCCAAAATTGACACCCTAACATCACAATTAAAAGACATAGAAAAGCAAGAACAAACACATTCAAAAGCTAGCAGAAGGCAAGAAATAACTAAAATCAGAGCAGAACTGAAGGAAATAGAGACACAAAAAACCCTTCAAAAATTAATGAATCCAGGAGCTGGTTTTTGGAAAGGATCAACAAGATTGATAGACCACTAGCAAGACTAATAAAGAAAAAAAGAGAGAAGAATCAAATAGACGCAATAAAAAATGATAAAGGGAATATCACCACCGATCCCACAGAAATACAAACTACCATCAGAGAATACTACAAACACCTCTACGCAAATAAACTAGAAATCTAGAAGAAATGGATAAATTCCTGGACACATACACTCTCCCAAGACAAAACCAGGAAGAAGTTGAATCTTTGAATAGACCAATAACAGGAGCTGAAATTGTGGCAATAATCAATAGCTTACCAACCAAAAAGAGCCCAGGACCAGATGGATTCACAGCCGAATTCTACCAGAGGTACAAGGAGGAACTGGTACCATTCCTTCTGAAACTATTCCAATCAATAGAAAAAGAGGGAATCCTCCCTAACTCATTTTATGAGGCCAGCATCATTCTGATACCAAAGCCAGGCAGAGACACAACCAAAAAAGAGAATTTTAGACAAATATCCTTGATGAACATTGTTACAAAAATCCTCAATAAAATACTGGCAAAACGAATCCAGCAGCACATCAAAAAGCTTATCCACCACGATCAAGTGGGCTTCATCCCTGGGATGCAAGGCTGGTTCAATATACGCAAATCAATAAATGTAATCCAGCATATAAACAGAGCCAAAGACAAAAACCACGTGATTATCTCAATAGATGCAGAAAAAGCCTTTGACAAAATTCAACAACGCTTCATGCTAAAAACTCTCAATAAATTAGGTATTGATGGGACATATTTCAAAATAATAAGAGCTATCTATGACAAACCCACAGCCAATATCATACTGAATGGGCAAAAACTGGAAGCATTCCCTTTGAAAACTGGCACAAGACAGGGATGCCCTCTTTCACCACTCCTATTCAACATAGTGTTGGATGTTCTGGCCAGGGCAATTAGGCAGGAGAAGGAAATAAAGGGTATTCTATTAGGAAGAGAGGAAGTCAAATTGTCCCTGTTTGCAGAGGACATGATTGTATATCTAGAAAACCCCATTGTCTCAGCCCAAAATCTCCTTAAGCTGATCAGCAACTTCAGCAAAGTCTCAGGATACAAAATCAATATACAAAAATCACAAGCATTCTTATACACCAACAACAGACAAACAGAGAGCCAAATCATGAGTGAAGTCCCATTCACAATTGCTTCAAAGAGAATAAAATACCTAGGAATCCAACTTACAAGGGATGTGAAGGACCTCTTCAAGGAGAACTACAAACCACTGCTCAATGAAATAAAAGAGGATACAAACAAATGGAAGAACATTCCATGCTCATGGGTAGGAAGAATCAATATCGTGAAAATGGCCATACTGCCCAAGGTAATTCATAGATTCAATGCCATCCCCATAAAGCTACCAATGACTTTCTTCACAGAATTGGAAAAAACTACTTTAAAGTTCATATGGAACCAAAAAAGAGCCCGCATCGCCAAGTCAATCCTAAGCCAAAAGAACAAAGCTGGAGGCATCACACTACCTGACTTCAAACTATACTACAAGCCTACAGTAACCAAAACAGCATGGTACTGGTACCAAAACAGAGATATAGATCAATGGAACAGAACAGAGCCCTCAGAAATAACACCACATATCTACAACTATCTGATCTTTGACAAACCTGACAAAAACAAGCAGTGGGGAAAGGATTCCCTATTTAATAAGTGGTGCTGGGAAAACTGGCTAGCCATATGTAGAAAGCTGAAACTGGATCCCTTCCTTACACCTTATACAAAAATCAATTCAAGATGGATTAAAGACTTAAACGTTAGACCTAAAACCATAAAAACCCTAGAAGAAAACCTAGGCATTACCATTCAGGACATAGGCATGGGCAAGGACTTCATGTCTAAAATACCAAAAGCAATGGCAACAAAAGACAAAATTGACAAATGGGATCTAATTAAACTGAAGAGCTTCTGCACAGCAAAAAAAACTACCATCAGAGTGAACAGGCAACCTACAAAATGGGAGAAATTTTTCGCAACCTACTCATCTGACAAAGGGCTAATATCCAGAATCTACGATGAACTCAAACAAATTTACAAGAAAAAAACAAACAACCCCATCAAAAAGTGGGCGAAGGACATGAGCAGACACTTCTCAAAAGAAGACATTTATGCAGCCAAAAGACACATGAAAAAATGCTCATCATCACTGGCCATCAGAGCAATGCAAATCAAAACCACAATGAGATACCATCTCACACCAGTTAGAATGGCAATCATTAAAAAGTCAAGAAACAACAGGTGCTGGAGAGGATGTGGAGAAATAGGAACACTTTTACACTGTTGGTGGGACTGTAAACTAGTTCAACCATTGTGGAAGTCAGTGTGGCGATTCCTCAGGGATCTAGAACTGGAAATACCATTTGACCCAGCCATCCCATTACTGGGTATATACCCAAAGGACTATAAATCATGCTGCTATAAAGACACATGCACACGTATGTTTATTGCGGCATTATTCACAATAGCAAAGACTTGGAATCAACCCAAATGTCCAGCAATGATAGACTGGATTAAGAAAATGTGGCACATATATACCATGGAATACTATGCAGCCATAAAAAATGATGAGTTCATGCCCTTTGTAGGGACATGGATGAAATTGGAAATCATCATTCTCAGTAAACTATGGCAAGAACAAAAAACCAAACACCGCGTATTCTCACTCATCAGTGGGAATTGAACAATGAGATCACATGGACACAGGAAGGGGAATATCACACTCTGGGGACTGTTGTGGGGTGGGGGGAGGGGGGAGGGATAGCATCAGGAGATATACTTAATGCTAGATGACGAGTTAGTGGGTGCTGCGCACCAGCATGGCACATGTATACACATGTAACTAACCTGCACAATGTGCACATGTACCCTAAAACTTAAAGTATAATAAAAAAAAAATTGAAAAAAAAAAGAGCTTCCACGTCTGTGTATTTATCTCCGTATGTGTGAGAGAGTTTGTATCTGTTTGCAAGTGTGTGTGTGTGTGTCTGTGGGTGTGTGCGTGCACTTCTCTACAAGTTTAAGAGTGTTTGTATGTGTATCTTCTTCAATTGTAAGACTGTACTGGTCTTTCTGGCTCCTGTTCCAGTTTCTACTCTTCAAATATCTGTGTCTATTTCTGTCTCTATGCATGTGTCCAATCTATCTGGGCTTTACTTATATATATATCTTAATAATGAGAGGAGTTGTTTTAAACTATATTTAAATTTCCTCTTCCCTCTACACTCTGAGATTCTATGAATTAGATATTCCTTTCCCCTTTTTGTTTTCCTTGGATTTGCTTATCTTTTCCACAGGATACTAAGGCATTGACTATCTTACTAATACAATCATAGTAGAAAGAATAGACACAGATTTTTTAAAAAATCTGCTTAATAAAAAGGTAATGATGCATGAGTAAAGTTATATTTTACAACTTCTTATTTCAAAGTTTGCTTTGAAAGTAGATTATTAACATATTGCTATTACCAGCTAGCTACTGAATAAGGAAAGACAGAAACTGATGATAAAATTATTTCATTAAAGTGGGATTTGATTTTAATCTGAATGTCAAGTGTATAGATACAGGCTTAGA
Organism: Pan paniscus; assembly: GCF_029289425.2. NCBI lineage: Eukaryota > Metazoa > Chordata > Mammalia > Primates > Hominidae > Pan > Pan paniscus. The sequence goes on from NC_073254.2 coordinate 122,215,622, forward strand.
GCAAATCTGGGCCGTTTGGCAGTTGCAGTATCTACGACTTTGCTCATCCCTCTGGACTTTTTTTTTCTCTTCTACTCTGTACCGTTATTTATTTCCTCACAACTTTACATAGCCTAATTATAAGCTCCTAAAGATATGAATCATGTACATATTTTAATTAAAGCTTTCAGTAAATTCAGGATGCTTCTATAGAATATCAATCATTCAAAAATAATATAAATTGCATCAATTAGCTTTAAACTTTTTAATCCTTAAAACTTTACTGATTAGCAATTTTATTTGAAGGAATTCCATTTGCTGGTAACTGAAATCAATGAATCTTATAAAATCTTGCTGCTTAATTTGAGTCCATTATTTTGGCTCTGTTTCTTCATACTAAGCCTGGGGACTCAGTCTTCTCTTTAGATATATTTTCATTTGCCTCTTGGCAAGGATTCCCAGCAATGGTACTGGGTTAGAAGACTTAGAACATCCCTTGTATTAGTCAGAGTTCTCCAGAGAGACAGAAACAATATGATCTACACAAAGATTGATATATGAGAGAGGATTTATTAGGGGAATTGGCTCACATAATTATGGAGGCTGATAAGTCCCATGATAGGCCACTTGCAAGCTGGAGATCAAGGGAAGCCGACAGCGTAGCTCAGTCCAAGTCCAAAAACATCACAACTGGGGAAGCCAGTGGTGTAACTCAGTTCAAGGCCAAAGACCTAAGAACCCTGGTGGGCGTTGCAGAGAGGCTGGTGCAAGTTTTGGAGCTCAGTGGCTGGAGAGCCTGTAATTCTGATGTCCAAGGGCAGGAGAAAAAGAGTGTTCCTGCTTCAGGAGAGAATGAATTCACCTTTCCTCTGCCTTTTTGTTCTATCTGGGTTACCAGGTGACTGGAAGGTGCCCACCCATATTGAAGGCAGATCTTCTCCCCTCGGTTCACCAACTCACATACCAATCTCCTCCAGAAACACCCTCACAAACATACCCCAAAATAATACTTTACCAGTTGTCTAAGTATCTCTTAATCCAGTCAAGTTGATGCCTAAAATTAACCATCACATCGACTTTACTCCCACTTTCTGAATGTCTTTCCAGTTGGTGGTAATCTAATACTCTCTCACATATATCTGAGGGCAGGCAAAGCAAGCCACAGTAAAGAGAACAAGCTTTACTAAGAGCGACGCCTTACCAAAATATAAGCTTCTTGTGAGCAGAGAGATTTTTGTCAGCTGAGTTCATTGATATTTGTCAAGCCCCAAGAGCAGGGCTTCCACACTTCAGGCACTTGTTATATGTGGGTTGGTAAAGTAATGTTTATACCATTCACTTTAAGCCTCCAGTTCCTGTGGGTCTCTAGCATGTGCTCTAGAGACAATAGGAATGAACAAAATGGCTAGTGTTTGTCAATCCATTATGCAGAATCCTTCTTTGGATCCATTGCATTTACACTCACTTATCTACATATTTTGATGTATATTTTAGTTGAAAAACCTTAATTTTTTTGTATTTTAGGTGGCATTACAAATAAGTAACCAAATAAAATCATTTAATTTACTTTAAGACATGCTTAATTTGTGATAATGATTCTAGGCTGTCTAGTGAAAGTCAAACATTGGATCTGAATTTCCAAAAAAAGTAGAATCAATTATTTGAAAAATGTCAAGACTCTTTCCTTTTTTTGAGATGGGGTCTCGATCTATCATCCAAGGTAGACTGCAGTGTCTATTCACAGGCGTGATCATAGCTCACTGCAGCCTTGAGTCTTTGGGTTCAAGCTATCAGATTACAGGCGTGCACCTGGCTAATTTTTTGAAAAACAATTTTTTAGAGATAGGGTCTTGCTATATTACCCAGGCCCATCTCACTACTGGTCTCAGGCAATCCTCCTACCTCAACTTCTCAAGTTGCTGGGATTACAGGCATGAGCCACCATGCTCAGCTCTTTCCACTTCTTCTCTGCCTTCTCTGTGTGTTTTCTATCTTATCTCTCCTTACATGAGCACTACTCCTTCCAATGTGTGGTTCACAGAAGTATTCAAGGTCAAGAACAGTTCTAGGATCTTTATCTTACAACATTAGCAATTTTATACCTTCTTCTTTTATCCTCAGCTCATCAGGGCATTTAAATTTTTGAAGAGCCCTTTTCAAAAAGTTAAAAGCATAATTCTCATATAAATATAGAATAAATTAATGTCAAAATATATTAAACATCTTATCAGAAACCAAAAGGATAATAAGATTACTTTTAAAAATGTGAGAAAAAGAAAGTTTTTATTTTCACAGGAATATAGAATGCTGGAATAAAATTTATAAATCACAGGTGAAACTGGTTGATGCTCTATTGGGCAATAAAAAATAATGACAAGCTTTGGAGTAAAATCTTCAGCATGCTTGAATCTCGATTTGCATTGTTCTCACTAAGAATTCACTTGCATTGCTATCTGACATGAGGCATCTGTAGTACTATCAGTTTTATATGAATCAGTATCTATGCTTATAGAGTTGCAAAACACAGTCAATAGAGAGTAGTAAATAAAATAAAATTTATATAACCTCAGACAATCAGAGAACTCTGGGCTAGTCATGTGAGACACTAGTGTGATTGTGAAAAGGCATGTAATCATCCTTTACCTATATCCATGATATAAATATTTTTTAAATGCTATAAGGATATTTTAATTACTTATTTTTTTAGGGACTGTGTTTTAGAGATGGGGTCTTGTTATATTGCCCAGGCTCATCTGGAATTATTGGCCTCATGCACTCTTCCCACCTCAGCCTCCCAAGTTGCTGGGATTACAGTCATCAGCCACCATGCTCAGTTCTTTTAATTTATTGTGAAAATTTAAAAAGAAATGCATAGAAAATGCATAATACAGGTTTGGCACAAAATAAACTCACAATAATGTACTTATCATTAATACTGTATTTATTAACATTGTATTACAAAAATACAGTCCCTAAACTTCTCTTTATCCAGAGAGATTTGACATACTACAGACAACATTAGAAGACCTATTAAACATTGCCAACATTTACCCATATCCAGCGTTCTTCTACTTCTGATTATGCTGAGGAGAAATTTCCCCTTCTGTTGAATTTAGGCATAACCAGCTCATGTATCTAATTCTAAAAGTTGCATGTGTCATTTTGGAACCACTCATTTATTTGCTAGCTATCAACACTCCAGCTTTCTCTGTTTTTCCTTGTCATTGCAAACTATGTTGCAGTATGTTGAAATGGAAGCCTCCCTCAGCAATTATCATGGATAAACAGAGCTCTCCTGTAGTATCAAAGAGAAAAAAATACAAACAAGCTTTTGTTTACACTATAGTTTTTGGATTGGTTTGTTACTGAAGCGTAGCCAAACTATTCTGATCAATACAATGACCTATGTCAGTATTTTTCAAAATGTCATTGAATATTAAATTATTCTTTAAATAAAAGGTCTTATGTTAAATGAATGTGCTAAAGTCCTACAAAATGTATAAGATTACAATGTATGTTATATTAAAAGTTCTAAAATCTTCTCTAACACAGAAGCATGATTGGCTTTAACACAGAAATTTATAAGTTTATTTGAGAAAAAATCTATGGCAACATATTTATTGACATTCTGCAGAAGAGCAATGTAAAGATCACCAGTATGGAAACTTTTACCTCAGAAAAGATGAGATACACCTAATTGAAAATAAACAGAAAGGATGGTGTACAAAGAAATGCCATGAAATTAAAATATTCTATTGAAAACTATTTTTAATGCATTCTAAAATCTGGATATAAGATATTTATTAAACTGTAACTGTAAAACAAATAATAGTAATAACAGAAAACACTTATCACTGAATTGCTAATGAAATTATCATTGCACTTAAATTTGAAGAAAAACAAACCAGTTATAATATTGTTATATCCAAATATATCATGAAGAAGAATTAAAAACAATGATAGGTTTTTATTGTTTCTATGAAATTTAATTATTTATTGGTTTTGAAGTTGTCTTTACAACAAAAGTAATGAGTGAATTTTTATGGAATTCAAGTTTGAGGATATAAAAGAAGAAACGAAATATATTACATTATTAAAATGTTATTGCTGTGACAGTCATCCATTTTATTTTTTTCTTCTTTCCTTATTTTTTCTTCCTTTCTTTGTTTTTAATTTCTTTCTCATTTTTACAATTCTGATTACATAGTAAAAGAAGTTTGCTACTATGATTTCACAGAAAATTATAATGACAGCTAGAGTTGTCAGTGATCCTGAAAAAGTAAGTGTAGCTCAATTGCAATGATTAGAAGCAGCTCTCTTACTTTGTAAATTTAGCTAAAATCAATGAGCAAAGTTAGTGTTTTGTAATAATATGTTTTACTTAGACATCAATACTCTTAATATCAGTTTAATATTTTAAAAGATTCTCTACAATAATAAATAACTAAAAAATATTATAAATATTCCATTAGGTTCTGTATCCTGGTATACTTACAAGTAGAAAAGAATTTATATTGCCATGTCATTTCATAAGGATTATTCTAAAATGTACTTCAGATTCTGAGAGATGTTTTTTGGTGTATGCATCTGACATATCTTTAAGAACCTTTAAAGCATCACCAGAAATAAGAGAAGCTTTAGATTTTCAAGTGCTTTCAGAGTAAACATGCATTTCAATGAGGAACTGTTTCAAGAGAGAATGAAACAATTTATAGTACTATATAGGCTCCCTGCAAGCTAATAATCCTCTATTATCATTCCATAATTATTTTTCACCGTTTTTTTTAACTAAAAAAACACGGGGAAGCCAGGATTTAAAAAGAAAAAAAATAAATAGTATCAAATTAGAATAGCATCTTCTTTAAATAAAAGAATTATGGATGGATGACAGCCTGTAGGCATGCCAGGTTAAGCAACCAAGCAACGGGATTTAGGTAAGCTGAAGGGTAAACATTTCCACAGAAGATAAACACTTAAACAGAAATTATAAGACATTAATACACTGATGAAATTTCAGCAACATAAAGGGCAATCAATAGAGTAGAACTCCAAAGAACTAGAGTCAACAAAATAATCTGAAATTATATATGTATATATATTATATCTTCAAAATATAGGAAAGGCTTCCCAAAAAAAAAAAAAAAGAAAACAATAAACAAAGAAAAAAGAGACACATGTGAAAAGAAGCAATAAGAAACCTTAAATGTGAAAAAAGGTATTTTTTTACATTAGTTGAATAAAAACTATTTTTTTCAATTAAAAAATCTGAAGAGTAGATTGGCTAATCTGACTATTTTCTGGAGAATAATATGACACAGCTGGAGAGAAAATTATTAAATTAATAAAAATTAATAAGTACATATTCTAAGACATACTATGAATAAACGTATTGTTGATGAATGAATAAAGAAAAAATTATAAAAATTAAAATAAAAAGAGGAAGGATAAAATGAGAAGCACAGATGCACAACTATTATTTGTGTATAAAGATAAAGCAGAATGAGAAAAATACAATAGTCAAACAGATAATGACTAAGAATTTTGCAGCATCGAAGAGAAACATGAGACTTAGATTTAAGAAACCCAGTATGTGCTGAGAAGATAAAGTAGAAATAAATACTATTTAGATATAGACATTTTCTAGTAAAAAGGTAAAACACTAACGAAAAAAATTAAAAAAAAAAACCTTTAAAAGTACCAGGTGATAAAGGCAGGTTAACTACAGGACAATACAACTCACATGAGCAACACATTTGTTGTTAGAGGTCCCTGGACTCGAATTCTGTTCAGTGATTTCTAAGTTGTGCAAGCTCAGTTGTTTGCTACTCCATCTTTCTGTGCCTTGGACTCCTCATTTAAGCACTTTGCACATATTATCTCACTTAATCCTCAGAACCATCCCTGGCATGTAGAGAAAAACTGATATATATTAGAGATTGCAACTTATTATTATTTTAAAATTTATTATCAGTTGTTAAGGAGCCAGAAGACAACAGAGTAATGTATTTCAAATGATGAGGAAAAGAAATATGAACCCAGTATCCCCTAACCAAGAGCCAGGGCTAATTAAGATAATTTTAAACACACAAAAATTTGGAAATATTTCTGATCAGCGCCCTCATGATAGCAGCATTAAATACTTCAGGAAGAAGAAAAAAATGTATCCAGAAAGAAGAAATGGGAAGTAAAAAGCAAAAATAATTTAAAAGTTAGTAAAATAAGTTTGTGAATAAAAAAGTGCTTATTGTAATAAATGAAAGTATTTCATGACATACTACATTGCTTTCTCTTTTGCATTTATGTTTATATGACTGTTTACCCAAAGAGTCTGAGGTTTCCATCTGTCCCTAGATCATACACATCCTAAGTAGATTATAGGAAAAGAGACGAGGTAAAATACAAGAAATGGACTGCCCAAAACTTTTATTAATGAAATGCCCTTAACATCTAAATCATTGAGGTCATGTTTTTATTAACGAGTAGTAGTTCATGCTTTCCATAGTCAAAAAGATCATGGAACTATGATAAGCCCCATTTTGCCCTGGGTAGCCCATTAAAATTCAGATTGTGTAATATTTAGAAATACTTCATTTCTGTTCAAAAAGAAAAGATAAAAATTGTAATTACTTGGGAACACCAAACCTAGAAGTGAATCAACATGCACTATTAACCTTCTTGCTTGGCAACAAAATTTTCACATATGAGCTAGGAGATACTAAAATCAAAGGAATATACAAAGTGCCCTAATGATTCTGTGAAATTAGAAATAATCCCTCATAGATTTTCAAAGGAGTTATTATTTTTGCATTTTTAATAATTTCATATTCTGAAAACTTTATTAAAACTTCAGATTCTAATACCATCAGGATTGTTTAATGTTCTATTCAAAATGCAGCCTCAAACCAGATAGCATTGACACTTGATAAAAATGGAAAGATCTACACTCATTTTAAAGAGAAGTTTCTAATATTAATAAGTTGTTAGAATGAGAATATTTGAGTTTACTACATGTTATTTGAGGCTATTTAATATATATATAAATCTCTTTTAAGTAGTACAGTTTTTACCCTTTCTTTTGTTCCTTTATTGATTTTTCCTTTCCTCCTTTTCTTCTTTATTTTCCTCCTCCCTCCTTCCCTCCCTTTTCCCTTTCACTCAATGAGACTGAGGTTTCCATCTGTCCCTAGGTTATACACATCCTAAGTAGATTAAAGGAAAGGAGAGAGAAGACAAGAGGTAAAATTGAAGAAATGGATTGCCCAAAACTTTTATTAATGAAATGTCCTTAACATCTAAATCACTGAGGTCATGTCTTTATTAAAGAGTAACAGTTCTCTCTCTCTCTCTCTATCCCATTTTCTTTTTATATTCTGGCATGTACCTGTTTAGCTAAGCTATTTGTCTCCATGGAATTAAATCAGAACATTCTGTTTCAATCCTCTGTCTTCCATTCCTGCTATACTTGCCTTGCCTCACTCTGCCTCAGACACATTAGTCTTGGGACATTAGGACTTTTGTGATGGCTCTTATCTTTCCTGGAAACTTTCAGTCCTTGATTTTCCTAAGCTTAATTCCCTCATCTCCTCAAATCATTTGTTCTCCTGTCACCTTCTCAGTGAGATCTGCTCTGACTACCTGATTGAAAATTGGCCACCTCCATCTCATTTCTCCTCTCTTTTCACTTACTCTTTCTCTTGCGTAATGCTTAACCCCTAGAAGATAGCATGTAATTTAATTTTATACTGTTTTTATTCTTTGATATCTGTCTCTACTGAATCCTAACCAAAAGACATACTGGAATGTAAGCTTCACGAATATAGATATTTTTGTCTATTTTGTTCACTTTATATCCAAAAGGTCTAGAAATGTTCTTGGTACATAAAAGCTGCTAGATAGAGATAGATATTTATTGTAAATTTGTAGAAAATGACTAAGTAAAAGTAGGAAAAACAATTCAACTTTCATAAGAAAAAGCCTTCCAGTGGGAACAATCTGCTAAGAAAGGCAAGCTAATATGGACACAACTCTGAGATTCACTATCCCTGTTTGAGAAGCTACTAAATAGGACATTTAGAATCAGTGGTCAAGGCACGATGCATCTCTTTCCCTGAGTGGAATTCTTTACTATGGTTATTCTGCTTTTCTTTCACATTTGTGTATCAGGTATTTTGAAAGTGGCTAAATTTATTATTTAGACAAGAGATTGTCAAATGAAAGCTCTTTGCCCAAATCCTGGCCACTGCCTGTTTTTGTACAAGCTGTGAACTAAAAATGGTTTACACATTTTAATTGTGGGAAAAATTTTATAATAATATTTCATAGCATACAAATATAATAAAATACACATTCCATTCAATGTCTATAAATAAATTTTATTGGAACCAAAACACATTTATTTATGTGGCGCTATGGCTGTTTTAGTGCTACAGTGGTACAATTGAGTAGTAGTAACAGAGGCTGTATGAGTATCAAGCCTAAAATATTTACTAACTGGCCTTGCTGAAAAGAAAGTTTGCTGACCCTTGATTTAGACCATATGCTTCAAGATAGAGAAGAAGTAAATCAAAGAAAGACTGAGACTGACTAGATGAAATAGCAACAATATATAGAGAGTGCGGATTCAGAGAATACTGTCTGTGACACTGTCAAGGAGTCTTGAACTAAACATAGCAATAAGTGACTACCAATAGTGGGAGAGATGAGTAGATTTGGTGTTGTTTTTTGAGGTTTTTGGTGTGGTTTTGGTGTAGTTTTAAGAAATCTTAAATATAAGGTAAGCGGGGACATTCTGAGAATTTTATATGAAAAATAACAGACAACTATTGTGCTGGAAAGATGAATTATGATGATCACCAAAGTGAATGCCAGATTAGTACCCACCTCGCACCAGTTTTACCAGCAACTTTCTCCATGGCTTGAACAGGGAGCTGGATAAAGGCCTAACATGTAAAATTCCAGGGCTTGACGTGCACCTGTTTCCTAACATGTGGAAAGAACAGAAGAATGTAAAGACATGGTTTGCATACAGAACGAATGCTAAAGGGGGAAAAATCAATGTACTAGTTACTTAGAACAAGAAAAAGTGATGTAAGAAAACAGCTGGTGTTAAGTAATATTTTATAATATTCAGGTTTTTGGTTCTAGTTGTTGTGGAAGTTTAGATGCATTCTTAGCTTTAGATTTAGTGAAATTCTTCAAGATCTTTATTAAAACTTCCTCCACTGATGGGAAAGAGAGGAAGTGAACTAACGGACTTTAGAAAACAGAATTTTGACTGCATATTATATAGCATAAGGCAAAAATAATCGTATGCAATCATTGTACTCTAGTTAGTAAATTTGTTTTCCGTAAGACTATGAGTTAGGAATTCTGAAGCTACTTTGTTTGTTTCCTAGGGTTGAACAAACAAGTAAATATATTGTAGATAATGAAAGATATTCTCACCATGCACATAAGCAGTTATAAATCAGAAAAAAGGAAAGGCCAAAATGAATTCTGTGATGCTGGATTGAAATGAGAAGCATCAAATAAACTCTTTGTAGATAGAGAGATTTATATAGATGTATGAGTGAACTAGTTACTGTGTTTATGTGTATGTGTGGAAATATTTATGCATTATATGTATTTTATATAACATATTGATATATATTATGATACATATGATATATGGAGATATATAGATATATACCCTTGCTCTATCCAATCAGAAACGCTAGCAGCAGTGACATCATAGTAACAATGAGCACATCATCTACAGACAAGATTTTGGTTTCTAAATACCATTATACTTTAAAAGGAACGTGGACTCCTTGGAAAAACGGCAAAGGACAAGGTGAACCTGAAGCATTTTATTTTGCCTCAACATAAGGAACTGCTTAAAAATAGCTTTTAAAAGGACAGGTAATATCAGAAGGAGGCAAGAATTATTCTGAAACAACTCCCCATAGCCAAAGTTGAAATACCTTATACTATAACAATGGTATTAAATTATATCTCCCAACATAAAATAAAAACTCATTGGACTATATAATACAAAAAACGACAAAATAAATCAATAGATGGAGGAGATAGACAAATATTTCCTATGGAAGAATTTCATATATTAATGATGGAAGGAAAGCAAGAATTAAAAAATCACCAATCCACTTTTCAATGTAGAAATTGGTGAAAAAAAAGTTAAAGCAGAAACAGGATATTTACATAGTCTTGATGTATTTCCTATTAAATATTTAGTAATTACAAAGCAAAAAATAGTAACTTTACATTGGAGAATCCTAGCAAGTGCCTAATGGTCAAAGTTAATATCATCAGTAATAAGACATAGGAACATCATATATCCTCCTGATAAGATTCATTGAGAAAGGCATATCACTCTACTATGTCAGTCCAAATAAGCACAGCTTCAGTCTAATCAAGAGAAACTATCAGATAAATCCAAGTTGAAATACATTCCAAAAAATAACTGGTCACTATGTTTCAAAAGTGTCAGGTTTTTTAAAGAAAAGACCCATACTGTCTCTTAGATTGGAGGCAACTAAGAAGGCATAATAAGAATATGCAGTGTGAGATCCTGGCTTACATTCTAAATCATAAAAAAGGCAACAGTAGAAAAACTTTGATGAAATTTAAATATGTTTTGTGTTTTTGCTAATATGATTATATCATGATTATATCAGTGTTAATTTCGTAGTTTTGATAAAAGTTCTACGGTCACATAAGTTGTTAAGAGGAAGCTAGTTGAAATAGATATAAAAACTCTCAGTATTATTCTTGCAACCTTTCTGTGAGCCTAAAACCATCTCAACATAGAAACTTTTAAAGAATGTATCTTCTTCCCCTTTGCCCAAAAGAACCCTAACAGTACTGAAGAGAGGAAATTATTCCACAGTTTCTTATTGAGCAGGCAGAGAACAGAAAAACCAGCCCAGATAACATATAAGCTGCTTTCTCAGCTTCCTGACACTTTCTATTTCCTTCAGGAACAGCCATAGCCAGAAGAAACAAATGAGCAGAAGGAGACAGTCAGAGTGGCTTATCTTCATTTCATGCCCAGAAGGAAGAACAAAGACAGCTCTTAGAAACGAGTAGAGAGGAAAGCTGAATAATATGTATTATTTCTCAGCTTTTCTATTTCTTTTAAATAATAATTATTTTATTGCCAAAGGAATACTCTCCAAACATAAAATCTAGGCGTTGTATTAAATTGCAATTCAAATATACATTTAGCATATTTATCATTTTACTCTTGTTCTTCATAGATGTTTAAATAGAATAAAAGCAAATGCCAGTCTGATTCCCTTATGTACAAAGAGATGATTGGAATAACATTGCTGGCAATATTAATGAAATTTAGATTTCCAAAGAGGAGAGGTGGTATAATTTTTAAATAATCTTATTAAAACATAGGGGAAAAGGTTTTTAATTTACATTTGTAATTTAAACTACAGTTATCAATAGTTTCTTTATTTTACTATTTTCAACCTAAAGTAAGACGTAATGTTATTGGATATTCAGGAGAAGAATACTATGAGTACAAGCAGCATTTGCATTCTAAGCTATCAATGTCATCAGAAGGTAGTTTATTCATGAAGTAGCAAAGTAATTATGGGCAAACTTCCACCTAAATCATTGGCGATGACTTGTTATCTGAAGTGAACTCTTATCTCTATAAGTCCCACAGCAAAGATAAGCTCATAAATGTACAGGGGGAAACAGATTATAAAATAGAATGAATTTAACTAAGGTGGGCACTGTGGCAAAAGAAGAGCCCTTGCCTCTGCAATATGGCAACCACTAATAGGTCAGTGTTAATTGTTGCCTTGCAAGAAGGTAAGTGCATTCTTTTTAGATTTTTTTAAGGGAAGCCAAAACATAATATTTTTATATACAATCTCAGCAGCCTGTGACTTCCTTTCCACAGGATTGTTAGTGGCATTTGGGATATATAGTCCTGCTTTTCTTCCAAAGATAGAACGGGCAGCAGGGACACCGACATAAAAGAAGAATAGGGTAGGTGTCTGTCCCTAGTGGCAGACTATATACTTTTTGGACATTTTAGAAAAGTCCTTGTTCAAGTAAGAATGGTTAATGAAGTCTTAGGAAAAGTTTTATTTGCTCTTGGACATTTTAAGGATAATTTATAGGCTAAAGTACTTGCCAATCTCCAAGTGAAGACAATGGTATCCAATTTTTTCCCCAAAGTTAAAATAGAAATTTCATGACATCAGGAATACTAAAATGCCATACATGTCTATATATTTGCGTTTTTATCTATTACCTATATTTAAAATGTTTTTTCTGAGTATTTAAGTACATTTGAATATATATGCAGATATGTATTTCTTTCCACTCTCATGTTTCAAAATTGACATCTAAGTTTGATAAAGTGTGACCAGCAGATTGTTTTACCCTGAGCAAATGTGAATAGTAATCTTGAGTTGGGTTAAAGCAGATGTTTGCAAAGCCTTTGGTCATATTTCTGATTTCGGTACTCTAGTCTGTTCTTTATGCTATGATTATGTCTCAACACTCTATAATCATGCCTCATCAGTTCATGCTGGCTCAATGTATCCTTAGCATGTTTCTTTTGTGAACCTCCCTGGTCGTTGCCCTACTCCAGCTGGATTTGGTAGCCTGCTGAGTGAGATTCAATTTTCTGCAAATGCCCTTGCAAGAGCAATTGTCGTTTCAGCATATTTAGATAAGTTTATATGTGTATATATAATTTTGATTCTTTCGTTTGAAACAAAATTTTTATGCTATTTAAAGTCAAACTTTGACATGTTTCAAGTGAAATCTCACTGAATTGCCTTTAACTGGTAATCAAAATATCTTGATTTTAATTTTGGCTCTGCCACTTGTTAATTATCAGAACTTCAAAGGATAAAATATACTTATCTTTAGTCTCTGTATCTATGAAAAGAGGAAATTTTAAGTGGATGCTTCTGTCTTCCAAGTACTGTAAGGCATTAGTTTCTAAATTGAGAATATATTAGTATCACCTTATGTAATACTAGATTGCTAGGCTCCAATCACAGATATTTGATTTAGTAGCTCAGAGGTGGTCTTGCATTTCCAAAAAGCATCCAGATGGTGATGATGGTTTTCCAGACCGCACATTGTGTAGCAGTACTTTATAAAATATTTGGCATAAGCATGATTCTATATTCAACTTTCTGTAATATATTAGCTGTGGAACACTTCCTGATTCTACATGATTTTATTTAATATTTTACAAGATCGTGTGGGCTGGGCATGTAAGACACAAGAGTACAGTAGTAAGAATAGGGACTTTGAAGACTCTCATACTTGAGTTTAAATCTCAGTTATTTTGATAAACTCTTTGAACACCAATTTATTTATTTATAAGGGTTGTTACAAAGGTTAAATATACGTAAGTTTGTGCATTACATTTACATTCCAATTCCTTCTTCATCACCTTTACCCTGTTCTTATTTTACTACAAGTATCATCTGTCTATGGTTCAGGTAGCTAACACAATAAGAAAGTTTAGTTATTACAATATTTAAAAGATGTTGTCAAAGAAAAATAAAAATGGAGGCCGCAGTTTAGATATATGCCAAGGCCAACCACCTATAACAACATAGCCCAAACTTAAGTCATTCTGATTTCTGGAACCACTACCTCTATTCATAAACTAAATATAAACTGTAAGCTTTGTGACCTTGTCCAGGTTGTAGTGCAGTGGTGTGATCTTGGCTCACTGCAACCTCCGCCTCCCGGGTTCAAGCGATTCTCCTGCCTCAGCCTCCCAAATAGCTGGGATTACAGGCAGGCACCACCTTGCCTGGATAATTTTCTTTTGTATTTTTAGTAGAGATGGGGTTTCACCATATTGGCCAGACTGGTTTCGAACTCCTGATTTCGTGATCTGCCCTTCTTGGCCTCCCAAAGTGCTGGGATTATAGGCATGAGCCACTGCTCCCAGCCTTCATTTATTTTAAAAATGAATTTGAATAATTAGATAAGGAAGGTCTTCCAGAAGTAATAAGGAGAAGTAAAATAATTGAGTCACAAACTATGTGGCTTTGGAATTCAAGTATAACATGTATATGTGTATCCATTATGACAATATATATTGCATATCTTGATAGTATTTAACTTACCCTGGTTTGACTTATGATTGTTTGACTTTATGATAGGTTTCTTGGGATATATTTTGGACATAAAATGGGTTTATCATGAAATGATCCCACTGTAAATTGAGGAGCATCTGTATGTATTTAAATATATGTGTGTGTGTAGCTTTTCAAGCATGTGTGTTTTAATTTCTTATCAATGTGGAACAAACACCTGGTTCTCTTCTATGTGGGCCTCTTCATACGGAAGTTTGGACTTCCTCACAGCTGGATTCCAAGGATTACTGTTCCTAGCATTTCTTCCAGGGGAGATCTAGTGGTAACAACTACCCTTAGCTTTTATTTATCTGGAAATGTCTTAGTTTCTTACTCAATTTGAAAGACAGTTTTGCCAGATAATAGGATTCTTGGTTAATGGGGATTTTTTTTTGAGGGGGGGTATGTTGTTTATTTTCTTTTAGCACTTTGAATGAATCAGCTCACTGCTTTCTGGCCTCCAATATTTCTTAAGAGAAATCTGCAGATAGCTTTAGTGAGAATATTTTGTATTTGAAAAGTTGCATTTCTCTTGCTGCTCTTAAAATTATTTTTTTAATCTTTGGCCTTTGAAAGTTTGATTAAAATGTATCCCAGTGTAGATTTCTTTAAGTGAGTCCCTTGAGCTTCTTGAATATTAATATTTATGTCTTTCCTCAAATTTGGGATTTTTCCCTGAGTATTTTTCTTTTGAAATATCTTTCTGCTCCTTTCTAAGACTCCCACGATGTGTATATTGTTATACTTGATGACGTCCACGGGTCCCATAGGCTCTGTTCAGTTTTCTTTAGTCTTTTTTCTTTCTGTTAGACTCCATAGTTTTAATTGTCCTATTTTTAAGTTTGTTGAGTTTTGCTTTTGCTTGCTTAAATTTGCCTTTTAATTCTTCTAGTGATTTTTTTATTTCACAGATTATACTTCTCTGTCATGAAAGAAGTGTCCCCATATGAGAAGTTTCCTCCTGGTTGCACATGGGTATAGATGGATGTACAAAACATCATGAATTTTCCCTCCCCTTTTGTGGAAACCCTTCTTGCTTTTACATTTGCCTGAGTACTGTAGCTTGTCAAATACGTTGAGGCAGTCTCTAGCATTCTTGCAGTGGCATTATGGTCCATATATTGGTGTTTCTGTGACTTGGTGTTTCTGTGAGTAAAAAGAGACTTCCTAGTCCACCGTCTTGCTAATGTCAGTCCTCCATCATGATCTTTTGACATCTTGGACTTCAGCCATAATTTATTAGATTGTATTTTTTTCTCTTCCTTGGTTTATTTTGTTGTTGTGGTGGTGGTGGTGGTGGAATCAGTCCCGAAGGTACTTTTAAGAATGGTTATAGGGTAGAGTATGGAGTTTATGTGTGGAAAGTTTACGGGAATGAATATTTAGCTATAGATTTTTAAGTAATCTTTAATTTCAGTTTTCCTCTTTACTGTTATCATACTATGCCTGCCTTTTTGAAGTTCTACGTATCCCAGGTATACTTTAGCCCTTCTGAGAGTTAGAGGCCCAAGTCTTCTAAACCCGTCTTTGTTAGACATTGCTTCTTTATTCATTGTCCATCTTCCAACAATGTAATTCAATTCTGTGTTCAATAATAGTCACATCCTGTTCTCGTTTTGGTTGTTGTCTTAACTTTTGTTCCATCTATCTGCTTTTAATGGAGTCTTGGGCATAAGAGGCGATGGGCATGTACTCATTCAGTGTAACAAATTGAACTAGTTTTATTTTTCTTTTAAATTACATTTTAAATATACTGTACGTGTAATCCCAACACTTTGGGAGGCCAAGGCAGGTGGATCACCTGAGGTCAGGAGCTCAAGACCAGCCTGACCACCATGGTGAAACCCCATCTCTATTAAAAATACAAAAATTAGCCGGACGTGGTGGTGCATGCCTGTAATCCCAGCTACTAAGGAGGCTGAAGCAGGAGAATTGCTAGAACCCAGGAGGCAGAGGATGCAGTGAGCTGAGATCGTATCATTGCACTCAAGCCTGGGCGACAGGGTGACACTTCATCTTAAAAAAAAAAAAAAAAAAAAGCCGGGCGCAGTGGCTTACGCCTGTTATCCCAGCACTTTTGGAGTGCAAGACGGGCGGATCAAGAGGTCAGGAGATCAAGACCACGGTGAAACCCCGTCTCTACCAAAAATACAAAAAATTAGCCGGGTGCAGTGGTGGGCGCGTGTAGTCCCAGCTACTCAGGAGGCTGAGGCAGGAGAATGGCATGAACACGGGAGGTGGAGCTTGCAGTGAGCAGAGATGGCGCCACTGCATTCCAGCCTGGGCGACAGAGCTAGACTCCGTCTCAAAAAAAAAAAAAAAAAAAAAAAAAAGGAAGGTAAATATACTGTAGAGTTCATCAATTTTTTGTTTGTTTGTTTTTGTTTTTTTGAGATAGATTCTTGCTCTGTCACCCCAGGCTTGAGTGCAGTGGCACAATTTCTGCTCGTTGCAACCTCTGCCTCCCGAGTTCAAGCAATTCTCCTGCCTCAGCCTCCTGAGTAGCTGGGATTACAGGCCCCCACCACCACACCCAGTTAATTTTTACATTTTTAGTAGAGACGGTGTTTCTCCATGTTGGCCAGTCTAGTCTCAAACTCCTGACCTCAAGTGATCCACCCACCTTGGCCTCCCAAAGTGCTGGGACTACAGACATGAGCCACCACATCCAGCCAGTTCATCAAATATTTACTGAGCAATACTAGCTTGCTTTATGCTGATAATATAAGAATAAAGATTATTTTAAATATGAGATAATATAAGTTTAAACATGTTAGATACCATGAGTTCAGAATTTTTGAAAAGCTTTTATTGTAGTACATTGAAAGAAACAGATGAATAAACAGGAATATGCCATTCAATATAGTAATAATGTCAAATATCATTTTGAGCACCTAAAACATATTGAATGTTGAAAAGTAAATTACATTTGCAGTCTCTTATATCTCATATTTATGATAGCTACCCACACATTTCCCACAAATTACACAGGCAGACTTAGGCATATTTTTTTATAATCAATTTCAAGAGACTCATTGAGCCTATGAAGCCAATCTGTAAACCAGATAGAATCAACAATTCTCCGGTTAAAAGTCCTTAATATAAATAATTCACCCATTCATTTGTTTACTCAAAAGTAATTATTGAGCACTTACTACAAGCCAGGCATTATTCCAAGTATTATGGAGTGTAGGTGTGGATACACCAGTCAATGAAACAGACAAAATTTTTTTGTCTTTTTGAAGTTAATAGTCTAGGGTATAGTATACAGTATGATATAACAGATAATGGTGGGTGTTATGGAGGAAAATAAAGTCACAAATGAGTTTGATGCATGATTGGGGAACTTCATTTTAAATAGAATATTTGGATTAGACAAAATTAAGTAAATGACATATGAGGAAAGATATAAATGAGGTAGGGGAGCTAGATTTGTTGCAACTGGAACAGAGTGTACCCGGTGATGGAACAGCAATGGCATGACCCTGAGAAAAGAATATGACTTGTATGTTTGATAAACAGCAAGGAAGGCAGTATAGCCCACTGTTAGGAGTGAGAGAAGGAGAGGGTGAGGTATGTGATGTCGGGAATCTAATAAGGACACATGTGTTTATCCAGTAGGGCCTTGTACTTTAGCTTTAATGAATGGGGAAGGAATTGGTCAGATTGGATAGATTAGTGACATAATTAAATTTTCCTGAGAAAGTGAAACTTAAACAAATGCATGCATGATAAGCATTAGCTAGGGAAAAGAGAGAGGAAAAGCATCCAGGTGGAAGGCAGAACATAAATGAAGACATGGAAGCATTCCCTTTAAGGTATTGATTATCCCTTGAAAATGCTGATTTCGCTTCATTTCTGTTCAGTGAGTCACCTGAGCAGATACCTAGGTTTTTTGGTATATTTTTTCTTATGATTATACAGGTTAGCAATCCAGAATAAATTTCCTAGTGAAGAAACTAAGGCAATTAATTAAAGGCAACTAATTAAATAGAGGATAATTTTTTAAAAGAACCAACTGGAGAGCCAAAAATGTAGTTGTTACTACTTGGATCAATATAAATCAGTTACATTTTTTTTTCAGTGAAATTGCTGCAAGCACAAAAATATGACTAATTTCAAATTTGTAACAGCCAAAGCAGCATGTGGGTTTCTAATGACCAAATTATAAACAGCTTATGGGATGTCCACATATAGGCCAATACCCAGAGCTAACTCCATGTTTTGTCTTGTCTTTAATTTTTAGAACCATTAATTGAAGCCTTAGTAAATTTAAGGCAACACACACGCATACACACACACACACACATACACACAAACACAACTTAATAAGGGAGTTTTAAATAAATCATCTAAGGCCCCCAAAATTATTGTTGAATGGATAAACAAAAACATCTTTTTTTGTAGAATGAAAAATACTACATGATTTCAGTCAGATATGGAATCTGAAGAAAAAAACAAAAGTAGTATCATAGAAGCAGAGAGTAAAGCAGTTTTTACCAGGGATTAGGGAAAAATGAGGGGAGAGAAGGGTGGAGAGAGGTTGGTCAGTGAATGTAAAGTTACTATTAGTTAGGAGAAGTAAGTTCTGGTGTTCTATTACACAGTAGGAGGAATGATACAGTTTGGATATTTGTCCCCGCCCAAATCTCATGATCACTTGCAATCCCCAGTGCCTGAGGTGGGGTCAGATGGGAGGTGTTTGGATCATGGTTAGTAGATTCCTCGTGGCTTGATGCTGTCTTCGTGATTGTGAGTTCTTGTGAGATCTGGTCATTTAAGTGTGTGGCACCTCCCCTGCACTCTCTCTCTCCTACTCCTGCTTTTGCCACGTGATGTGCTGCCTCCCACTTTGCCTTCCACCATGTTTGTAAGGTGCCAGAGGCCTCCCTAGAAGCTTTCTTTATTCTTTGTTTACATTCTTTTTTCTTTTTTTTCTTCTGACTATATTTTTTCAAATACTCTGTATTCATTTTCACAGATTCTTGTTATGTTTGATCAATTCTGCTATTGATACTTTCTATTGAATTTTTTATTTTGTTCATAGTATTTTTCAGTTTCAGGATTTCTGCTTGATTTTTAAAATGATTTCAATCTCTCTGGCCACTTATTGTTTTCCTCATTTCACTGAATCATTTCTATGCATTTTTTGAAGCTTAATGACCTTCCTTAAAAACAATTATTTCAAAATCCTTTGTCAGACTGTTCATATGACTCCTTTTTTTTTAGCATCAGTCACTGGCACTTTATAATGTGCATTTGATGATTTCGTGTTTTCTGAATTATTCTTGATCCTTGTGACTATGCATTGATACCTGCACATTTGAAGAAGTGCATCATAATTCCTGACTTCCCAGACTGGCTTTGAGAACTTTTTCAGTAGTAATCCCTTTCTTAAATTCTGGGGAGCCCACCTGGCATGGTCCCTAATCCTGGGACCGCTGTGGTCATTGCCGCACAGGGAGAAACCCTAAGCACTGGGGTACCAGTGGAGTGCAAGGATGGAATCTTGTCTCAGGTAGATTGGTGAAGTGCTGGGTCAAGCCCGAAGCACATTGCCATTGAGGCCTGCATGTTACTGAGCATTGTCTGGAGCCCAAGACTACTGTAGTCAGCTGGCCCTGATGTAAACTGGAGATTGAATTTGCCTCACAGGGACTATAGGTTCCTGCTGGTGTCAAAATAGGGATGGAGGCTCATTTCAGGGTATTGGTGTGGGGGTCTGCCCAGTGCTGGCTTTTACTCTGATAGACTGGTGTTAGGGGTTCAAGACAAACTCCTATCCTTATTTCCTCTTTGCCCCTTAAGTTGGATGGTAATTCTCTCCATCCTGCACTGCCTGGGTTTAGGGGAGGGGTGACATGGGTAACATAAAACTGTTACCTTTATTGTGTCTTTTCTTATTATTGTGCTAAACCAGGTACTGTAATCTGTCATTTGGTTTCCTTAGCTGTTGTGAAGTTTATATGTATGTATGTTGATAAATATTAGTTTAAATTGATGTTTCTATGGAGAGACAATTGCTGAAGAATACTAACTGCCATCTTGCCCCACTTTTTTCTGGGTCTATTTTATTTAACTGATAAGCTTCTCTTCTCTCTTTCTATTGTGTAGTCCTTCCATGGATTTCTCCTTATTTTAATAAAATTCATTTTTATCGAAACTAAAAATGTGTAGATGGTCAATGAAATACATTTGGTACATAAATGCAATTAAATGGGAAAGTATTGAGATAACATATTTTGTATACAGAGATGTAATTACTGTTAATATTCATACTTGATATTATTATATCAATTTTTATTTTCCATTTTTCTATATATGTAATTCTTGTAACATTTAAATTTAGAAAGATGTAACAGATCTTTCTAAATAAGATCTGTTGGGGGAACCAGCCCCCAATATTTCAACGTAGGTTCTTTTCTATTTTCTCTAAGTGTTGGCCAGTCTGAGAAACAAAGAGAAAGAGTACAAAGAGAGAAATTTTACAGCTGGGCCTTGGAGGGAGACATCACATGTCGGCAGTTTCCGTGATGCCCACCTGAGCTGCAAAGCCAGCAAGTTTTTATTAGGGATTTCAAAAGGGGAGGAGTGTATGAATAGGGAGTGGGTCACAAAAATCACATGCTTCATAGGGCAATAAAAATCATAAGGCAAATGGCAGAACAAGATCACAACGCCAGGGCGAAATTAGAATTACTGATGAAGTTCCATGTCCTGCTGGGCACGCCTTGTCATTGATAAACATCTTAACAGGAAAGAAACCGGGTTGGAGAGCAGACAACAGGTCTGACTAGAATTTTTCAGGCTGGAATTTCCTAATCCTAGCAAGCCTGAGGGCACTGCAGGAGACCAGGGTCTCCTTATCTTCATCCCTTATCTTCAACCACATAAGACAGACACTCCCAGAGAGGCCATTTTGGAGACCTCCCCTGGGAACGCATTCCTTTCCCAGGGTTATTCCTTGCTGGGAAAAGAATTCAGTGATATTTCTCCTATTTGCTTTCTGCAAGAAGAGAAATATGACTCTGTTCTGCTTGGCCCTGCAGGCAGTCAGACCTTATGGTTATCTCCCTTGTTCCCTGAAAATTGCTGTTTTCCTATTCTTTTTTTAGGATGCCCAGATTTCATATTGTTCACACACACGTTTTACAAACGATTTGTACAGATAACACAATCATCACAGGGTCCTGAGGCAACATACATCCTCAGTTTACGAAGATGATGGGATTAAGAGATTAAAGTAAAGACAGGCATAGGAAATTATGAGTATTGATTGGGGAAGTGATAAATGTCCATGAAATCTTCACAGTTTATGTTCAGAGATTGCAGTAAAGAGAGGCTTAAGAAATTACAAAAGTATTAATTTGGGGAACTAATAAATGTCCATGAAATCTTCACAATTTATCTTCTTCTGCTGTGGCTTCAGCCGATCCATCTGTTCCGGGTCCCTGACTTCCCACAACAAAGATCGAAACAGAATAAAATTCCTATTTTTAATTAACAGAATATCAGCAAAGTTTTAACATTTTATGAAATATTTTTCTGAAAATGCTCTTATTATTCAAGGAATTTGCCATAATTTATTGAAGTAATCCCTACTATTAACATATAGTTTTCTTTTTATTCCTATTATAAATAATTATATTGCTAAAATTCTTATACATATATTTTTGTGTGCAAAGTGATTATTTGCATAGGATATTTTTCAAAGAAAGGTCTTACTAGTCCAGATAGTTTAAATTTTTGGAGTTGGTTGATAAATATTGCCAAATACTCTCCAAAAGGATTACCAATTTACATTTATACATGTAAATAGGCAATTTGGAATTATTTATTTGATCTCTTCATTCCAAACTTTGTTAATCACCACCATCTTTATCTGAGTCCTAGATAAAATAAACTTTATTTTAATATTAAAATAATACTTTGATTCCTCATTTAATTACAAAGTCCCACTAGCCCAAGTTTAGGGTTGTGCAGTTCTGGCTTTTAGCACAGCCATGTCCAGGGACTCTTTCTCCATTTCTCTGCTCTGTACATCTCTGCATGAGTCAGTCTTTACAAAACTTCTTTCTGGAGAGCAGGAGCAGCGGTTGCAGCAAGCTTCATTGTCAAGCCCTCTTAGTTTAGCTAGCCCCGTGGAGAAGAAGCTGTCTTCCTGATGAGTTAAGCCAAACTGAACAAATTTTCAATGCCAATTGGCCATTTACATGTTTCTTTGGGTATCCATCTTTTTATATCTTTTACCTTTTTTTCTATTCTTGTCACTTTTTAATAGTTTAAAATAAATATTACCATATTAAAACAATAACCCTTGTATATATGTGCACATGTTTCACTTCTTGTGGTTTTCCTTTTATTTCCTTTTTACATGGTTCCTTAAGACATAGATATTCTTTATATTGTGTGTATAACAGGAAGAAATCTAATATATTTGTATTGCCAAGTGGCTGTGTTAATATATTTAAGCCATACTTTGCAAATCTATTGATGTTTCATAGACGTGTGTCTTTGTGTATGCCTGCACACATAGACCTATGCAAGTTTACACAGACACAATAAGTTTCATATTTTGAGGTGCAAAAAAGAATCAATTGGAATTGCATTAAATTTGTAGCTTCATTTTTAGAGAGTTAGAATCTCTACGATATTTAATCTTCCTATGCACAAACATGAAATGTTTCTGATGTTTATTTAAAAATTCTTTTATTACCCCTAATAGGTTGTTATTTTCATTTTATAGGTTTTACTATTTCATTTTAAATGTAGTCATAGGAATTTTAATGTTATTGTGTATGATTAAATTATCCAATGAAAATTGTTTTTAAATTATTTATAGTTTTTATGTTGGCAACGATAGCTATTAGCTGTTTTATATCTATTTTAAAACTATCCATATCATTCAACTTTTATGTTGGTCACTTCATTTTACAGTTGATATTCTTGGGTTTTCATAAGAGGTACTCCAAATATGCATAGAATATTTATTCTATTTCCTTCTTTTCAACAGTTACATTTATTGGATATTTTACTTCTTCTGTTGTATTAGCTAGAATTCCCAAAACTATTTTAAATAATAGGAGTAATATAAACATTTTGTCTTATTTCTGACTTAAAAAATTATTTGTCAGCTAATTTACCAAAATATTTCTATTAGTAATGAATAATTAATTTTCTTGAATTTATTTTTATGTCCCTGAAGATCCTTTTTATTTCTTTTTATACCTTTTGACTAATGCAAGTTTTGCATTCCATTTATAGGTTTATACTGGTAGGTATTGTAGTATGATTATCAAAAACTATAGCTGATATACTCTGGTTTTATTTTTTATTTGATTGGCATTTATTTAATATAAATGTATTAATATGCACAAGTAACATTGCTTGAAACCAGTGTTTTCTAACAATTTTTAGCTTTTGAACACTTTGTTCAAATTAAATCCTATTAGAAAATTTGAATATAAGAGGACTAACTTATAAATGTTATAAATAAAAGGGTTGGGAGAAGGGAGTACTTCTTCCATTTTCTCTTTCTATTCTTTCTCTGTATATGTTCTGAAAAAACATTTATCCTTCTTGTGTATATTTACTAAACTTAATTTGAATTTTTAATTGTTCTAACCGTTGCCTTGATTGCTTAATGTTGTTATATTCTTTGTAATTCGAGAAGGAAACTACAGTAAGTCTTCACTTAATGTCGTCAATAGGTTCTTGGGAACTGTGACTTTAAGCAAAGCTATATATAACAAAACAAATTGTTTTTCTCATCAATGTCACAATGAAACAACACTAAAAACGAAATGTTGTTTTTAAAGGACTACTGGAAGATGTTTTGCTTAAAGTTGCAGTTTTCAAGACCCTATTGATATCATTAAGTGAGGACTTACTGTACTTTAAACTGAGCATTTTTATTTAAATATAGTTTGGGATTCATTCTAAACATTTTTGACATACCATTATTTTTTAAACATGTATAATCACAATTTTGTGGTTTGCTTTTTCAGAAATATTTAAGTTTAAATATTTTCAGGTGGTTGGGTTCTTCATGTTGGTATCTTTAATAATAATTTAAATATAAATACACTCTAATTTTTAAAACTTCATTTTCTAGTACTTAAAATTATTTGAATAACTCAGATTCTGTGATTTCTTATTTATTTGTATATCTAGAGGGAAGAAGTAGTGAGGTACAGTCTTCTACAACCATATAATTATGTTAATTTCTTCTTCTAAGTTGATGTGTTAGAAGTTTGCTTTTGTTCTATCAATCTTTGTTCAACTTGTGAACTGAAAGTTTATGGTATTATATCTGCATTGTAGGTTATACTATCTATAAAAATCAAATGACTGTACCTTTTAATGATTTTTGCCTTTAATTTTATTTTTCTTACATTATTTGAGTGACCTAGTTTTCTTTTGTTGTATTTGCATAATCTATTTGCCTCACATTTATCATCACATAATTTATATGTCTGTGTTTTCATATAGCTACACATGCTTTGCTTTGATTGAGGTTCTTAGCTATATATACTATTTTTAGGTCTACTAGTAATAATATTTACTAAACACATCATTCATCTGATTTATATTTTATTAATTATGTTAATCAAGAATGTGTGTTTTGAGTTCCTAATGTATCAATCCAAATATAAAGTATGCCATTTCCTTTTTCTACTTACTCATATTCTTTTTTGTTGCTTTTCATTAATATAATATGGGCTTTAGACCTTTATTATTACTGTTCTCATTTTTTTATTTTGGGATTTTTTTGTTGTTGTTTGCAATTGTTACATATTCAGTTTTCAACATATTTAAAAACTTCTTACATTTAGTGTCACTGGTTTAAAAATATCTCTCTGTCTTTCTAATAAGGCATGACTCCTCAATTTTGTCTCATTTTCCACAGATTTGTATCAACTAGATCATAATTGGTATGGTTTGGCTGAGTTCCCAACCAAATCTCATCTTGAATTGTAGCTCCCATAATTCTCATGTGTTGTCGGAGGGACCCAGAGATAGATAATTAAATCATGGGGGATGTTTTCTCCATACTGCTGTCATGGTAGTAAATAAGTCTTACGAGATCTGATGGTTTTAAAAGGGATTTCCATTTTTGCTTGGGTGTGAGACATAAAGTCAAAAGAGATCATTTTCAAGCTTTAAGATTTGACTGCACTGCTACATTTTGGACTTGCAGGGGGACTTTAGCCCCTTTGTTTTGGCCAATTCCTCTCTTTTGGAATGAGTGTACTTATCTAATGTCTGTACCTTTCTTGTATTTAGGAAGTAACTAACTTGCTTTTGTTTTCACAAGCTCTTGAGTAGAAGGAACTTGATTTGTCTCAGACAAGACTTTGGACTGTGGACTTTTGTGTTAATGCTGAAATGAGTTAAGACTTTGATAGCCAGTGATGATGAGCATCTTTTCATGTGTCTTTTGGCTGCATAAATGTCTTCTTTTGAGAAGTGTCTGTTCATGTTCTTCACCCACTTGTTGATGGGGTTGTTTGTTTTTTTCTTGTAAATTTGTTTGAGTTCTTTGTAGATTCTGGATATTAGCCCTTTGTCAGATGAGTAGATTGCAAACATTTTCTCCCATTCTGTAGGTTGCCTGTTCACTCTGATGGTAGTTTCTTTTGCTGTGCAGAAGCTCTTTAGTTTAATTAGATCCCATTTGTCAATTTTGGCTTTTGTTGCCATTGCTTTTGGTGTTTTAGACATGAAGTCCTTGCCCATTGCCTATGTCCTGAATGGTATTTTAGCCTAGGTTTTCTCTAAGGTTTTTATGGTTTTAGGTCTAACATTTAAATCTTTAATCCTTCTTGAATTAATTTTAGTGTAAGGTGTAAGGAAGGGATCCAGTTTCAGCTTTCTACATATGGCTAGCCAGTTTTCCCAGCACCGTCTATTAAACAGGGAATCCTTTCCCCATTTCTTGTTTTTGTCAGGTTTGTCAAAGATCAGATAGTTGTAGATATGTGGCATTATTTCTGAGGGCTCACACCAGTTAGAATGGCGATCATTAAAAAGTCAGGAAACAACAGGTGCTGGAGAGGATGTGGAGAAATAGGAATACTTTTACACTGTTGGTGGGACTGTAAACTAGTTCAATCATTGTGGAAGTCAGTGTGGCAATTCCTCAGGGATCTAGAACTAGAAATACCATTTGACCCAGCAATCCCATTACCAGGTATATACCCAAAGGATTATAAATCATGCTGCTATAAAGACACATGCACACGTATGTTTATTGCGGCACTATTCACAATAGCAAAGACTTGGAACCAACCCAAATGTCCAACAATGATAGAATGGATTAAGAAAATGTGGCTCATATACACCATGGAATACCATGCAGCCATAAGAGATGATGAGTTCATGTCCTTTGTAGGGACATGGATGAAGCTGGAAACCATCATTCTCAGCAAACTATTGCAAGGACAAAAAACCAAACACTGCATGTTCTCACTCATAGGTGAGAATTGAACAAGGACACCGGAAGGGGAATATCACACACGAGGGCCTGTTGTGGGGTGAGGGGAGGGGGGAGGGATAGCATTATGAGATATACCTAATGTTAAATGATGAGCTACTGGGTGCAGCACACTGACATGGCACGTGTATACCTATGTAACAAACCTGCACATTGTGCACATGTACCCTAAAACTTAAAGTATAATAATAAAAAAGAGAAGACTTTGGGGGACTGTTGGGAAGGCATGATTGGTTTTGAAATGTGAGGACATGAGATTTGAGAGGGGACAGGTTTGGAATGATATGGTTTGTCAATGTCCCCACCCAAATCTCATCGTGAATTGTAGCTCCCATAAACCTCTTGTGTTTTGGGAGGGACCTGGTGGGAGATAAATGAATCATGGGGGTTGTTTCCCCCATACTGTTTTGGTGTAGTAAATAAGTTTCACAAGATCTAATGGTTTTATAAGGAAAAACCCCTTTTGCTTGGCTCTCTCATTCTCTCTTGCCTGCTGCCATGTATGATGCCACCATGCCTTCTGCCATGACTGTGAGGCCTCCCCAGCTACATGGAACTGTGAATCCATTAAACCTCTTTTTCTTTATAAATTACCCAGTTTCGAGTAATTATTAGCAGTGTGAAGATGAACTAATACAATAATCATAGGTAAATACATAATCACAGAGTTAAGGTGGATTACATCCTTTTTGTACTTTTGTTAGAAACAAAAATATGCATAAATATCTGTATCACTTGGTTTTAATTTCACATAAATCACTTTAAACTTAGGGACTTAAAGGTACGTAGCTGATGATTTTCCTAGGGATTATTCAGGTGCAGGTGATCTAGGCTAGTATCTTTCATCTGGCTAATTGTTGAAGGCTTTACTCACATGTCTTGCAGTTGGTTGGCTGTGGGTTGTGGCATAGAGATGACTAGGACCACTTGTTCCTCATATCCAGCTAGTTAGTCCATACCTCTTAGCATCAGCATTCCATGAGCAGCAAGAGAGGATAATCTGCAAGACACAATCGTTTTTTAAATACTTACCTCTCATTCACTGATGTCCCATTGGAAAGCAAATCACAGGACAGGGCACAGAGTCAGATTGAGAGTGCCCTCAAAGTTCCATAACAAGGGTGATGGTTACAAAGATAGGAATAATTGCTGGCATTTTGTAATTATTCTTCATAAAATCTTTCTGTCTATGATAACTTCTTTTATGTTACAGAACGTTTTACAGCCCAAAACACATTTATCCCTTTTCCTTATTTTGTTCTTTCCTTCTTTAAGGTATTTTGTGACTGTTCATTTACATTTGAATTTCTATATACACCCCATCTTGTATATATTATAATTAGTGTTGGTGTATGTTGTTAAATTTCCTTACTGTTTACCTACCTGCTATTTTAGGGCTCTCCTCAGATCATATGCTGGAAGCCTTGTTGATATAAATTTACATTTCCTGTATAGCAATTTAGCAAAGTGACTCAAACAGCAAGGGAACCATAGCTCTGGGCAATTCTAACAGAGGAATTTCATTTCTGCATAGTTTACTTTCTGTGTTGATGAGGTGGTTGCCCTGGGAGCAAGGATGCTGCATTTAGCTTTATGATTGACCTCGCTTTCTTGCCAGCTATCCTTGTATCTGTTTCATAGCTAAACTCAATTGCCTTTCTGGAGCATCAGGGAAAACCCCAACCACTTTGTCAGGCATTGGATAATCCTGATTCCTCTCTATTCAGATGCTTTTGAATCTGTGTAGTGATAATAATTTCAGTTATCATATTCTCTGTCAGGTCTGTGGTCTACTCATGTTTTGAGGCATGGATAAATTAGGAAAAGTTAGTGTGATCCTGCCAAGATATCCCATGCTTCCCTGGATGCCACATTGCTTCCATAGAAAATGCAGTTACAAGATGACCTTATGTTTCTATCTTCATGCCAATCCTATCTGAACCATGGCAGAAAATATTAGAACACCTGCTTGAATTATGTTCTCTTGTTTTATATTTGATCTCTACATGCTCTCACCCATACCCATGAGTTTATCACCTGTAGTCAAAATAATTATAAATGATTATATTAATTAAATACACTTTCTATTAATGAAGACCTGGCAACTTGGCATTTCTTTCTATGTGTGTTAAAACCATCACTATCTGATTATACCTAGAATGATATATGTTGTAGATCCTCTTTTGGATTCGTACAAAAGTGATTGCAGTTTTTGACATTAAAAGTAACGGCAAAAATGGCAATTATTTTTGCACCAACCTAATATCTATACTTTTTTTTTTCATTTTCATGCTTATATAACAGTAGATGGGACAAGGTACCAGATTTCTTCCTTTGAATATCAGTTCTATTTCACAAATCAGAAGCCTAGAAGTTAAGTACATTCTAAACCCTGGCCTCTCTTCCTTAATGCTTCAAGGCATAGGTAACCCATGGCAATATTCTATTGATCAGTATGTTCTAAATATTTTTAAACCCTGGCTGATTTCTTCATGTTCATCACCACAATCCAAATATATATTCTGTCTCTGCTATACTATATCAACAGTTTCTTAACTGCTTTACTTGAATTTCATTTATTTTAAATCCTACATTTAAAAATGTATTTTAGTTAGATTTGGTAAAAACTGTTAGTAAATTTTGCTTAAGTGACTTTAATTTTTAACAAATATGTGGTATGCTTTGCTAAATACTGTACTTTGCTGGTCATAACACCTTTAATTTTATTCTGGTTCTAACCCATGGTCCACATTTTCCTTTAATTTTTGGCATGGACATCACCAAAACTTAATACTATTTTTTGATCTCCCTGCTTTTGTCTTTGCTCCTGTTCAATTTATTCCCAACACTTCAGCTACGGGCTTCTTGTTAAATGTAATCCAGTTCATGTTAATCCTCTATTCAAAACTCTCTACTGATTGCAAATTATTCTGAGTAAAACATCAAATTCTCCACCACCAAATACAGGGATGTGCATGGTTGGCTCCTGTCTGAACGCATCTCCTGTTGCTTCTGTCTTGTATCGTCTGCTCCAGCCACACTGTCTTCTTTGCTGTTTCTTGAACACATCAGGCATGCTCCTGCTTCAAAGGCTTTTCAGCCACTCTTCCCTCTGCCTGGAACATTGAACCCCAAGACATGGTCTCTCCCTCATTGTCTGTCTTCAGGCTTTAGTCAGCTACCTTTACTCAGTGCTCAAAATTTTTGGCCATTTTAATTTACCTATGGACTTCATAAGAATATTAGATTGATTTCTTTTGTTTACTGTTAGATCATTTGTTAAGGTTACTAAATTAAGAAGTGTGATAGTTATCTAAAATACATCAATTTTTTAAATTATAAATATCAAATGTTTTTCTGTAATTCTGAAATATTAGAAGATTTTCTATGAATACCTTTTAAAATGGCAATACCTTTTATTTTATCAAAGTTTTTAGCCTGTAAAATGTCACACAGATATGTGTTTCTCTGTAAAACCCAACCAAATTTTCTTAGAGTCAACCTTTACCTTCCTTAAGCTCCATTTAATAGAATCTCATCATTTTAACTTCATGCCTTCTTGCACAGATTACTATGTTTCTTAACCAGAAATAAAAACTCTAAAACTTTCTTCAATCGTTCACTTCATTGTAGTCAAATATGAGATCAAAATGCATTTTATTTGAAAAGGATATAACACATTCTTAATACATATTAAATTTATAAGCTTAAAAATTGCTTTGTACAGATATAGAGGTTAGGAAATGAAAACTTAAAGTTTTGCTCTGATATAAACAATTATATAATTAGTATTACTTAGATTCTATACTGAAGCAAATATATGTTTTCCAATATCATAAAAAAGTCATTTGCAATTTTATATTCACATATTTTTATGAAATACCATATGTAATAGATATATAAATTATTTTTAACATGTGAAAATTTATACTATTCTATTATTATCAAAATTCCAGCAAATCTGAAAGTTCTATGAAATATATAAAGCTTAAGTGACAGTTTTTACTTAGCTAATTTTACTTTCTCATCAATCTTTGATACAGATATTAAAACTGGTTTGTTCTGAATAATGAACACTAATGCCAAGAAAAGTAAAGAAATGTACAATGCCAGAAACTAAAGTAAAATGAAAAGAGATTTTTATCCTAGAATATAATAGCTTGTATTTTTTATTTTTGATCTTTAAAACAAAATCTCAAAAATAGTTTATGGTTTTATTTCTTGGCTTTGGGCAAGACTGCATACAGAAATGACCTTCTGTTTTGCTCTGTATTCACTGTAGATTTTCTAGAATATCTGCTGTTTACTTTGATATGTTTTTCTTCAGATCTTTTTTTTTAGGGAGTAGGAAGTAAACCAGGATTTTTCAATATCTTTCTTATAATCATCTTTTATTTTCTTTGATTTTTTTTCTCTTTACAAAAGAAAACAAAAGAGAAAAATTGTTTTTACTTTCTTTCTATATATATCATTTCTAAGTTGGCATTTTATTTTTAAGGTAGGAATATATAATGTTACATCCAGTTCAATTTAAGCTCTTTGGCACCTTGGTTCTGATGCAAGAAATTAAGTGTGGTGAATATAAAAGCTAGAACATGGAAAAATTTCCAAGTGAAGAAAATGACATAAGTGAAGGCACAACTGTGAGAAATTTTGGACAGATTTGGGCATCCTTAACTGAGCTGCCTTATATGAATCGAAGAGGAAAAGCATAAGCATAGACTTGCATGTTAGGATCATGTGAAAAGCCCTGAATGTCACGTTAAACTTTATAGCAAACAACAAAATAAAATGTTTTCAAGAAGCAGGGATGGGAAAAAAGTATGCGTAGGTTATGTAAAATATTCTAAAGAGTGTGAACGTGGCATTGCAAAAGTGAGTGGGTGCTTTCTCAGTGTATGAAGGGAAAAGCAGCATAGCAATGCATGGACAAAGACTCAGCTTTCTCTTACACACACACACACACACACACACATACACATATTAACACACTGTAAGTTTTTCAATATACCCATGTTCAAATATAGATAGAAGAATGTGTTATCATGGCTGGTTAATTTAGCTAAAGGAGAAATTGATTGGAGTTCAACTGTTACTGCAATAATGTTCATAGCAAAAGGCATCAAAATCTCATTGGCTGGCAACAAACAAAATTAGTATTTTCTCACTCACATGTTGGCCAGAGGCAGGGATGACATTTAGATACAGATGTACCTCAAATGTCTCCTTTATCTCTTTGACTAACACCTTCTTAGTACATGCATTCTCACAGCAAATGGCAGAACCATTATAGGTGCAAATGAGAACAGGCAATAGCTATTAAGTGTTCAGCTTGGTACTAATCATTTTCTGTCTTCTACACACCTTCCATTGGCCCAAACAAATCATATGGATACCTGATATTGTTTGACTTTGTCCCCACCCAAATCTCATCTTGAATTGTAACTGCCACAATTCCCACGTGGTGTGGGAGGAACCCAGAGGGAGGTGATTGGATTATAGGGGCGGGTCTTTCCTGCACTGTTCTCTTGATAGTGAATGAGTCTGATGAGATCTGATAGTTTTACAAATGGGAGTTTCCCTGCACAAGATCCCTTTTTGCCTGCTGCCATCCATGGAAGACATGACTTGATCCTTCTTGCCTTCCACCATGATTGTGAGGTCTCCCAGGCAATGTGGAACTGTACTTCCATTAAATATCCTTCTCTTCCCAGTCTCATGTATGTCTTGGTCAGCAGCATGGAAAGGGACTAATACAGTACATTGGTACCAGTAGAGTGGGGCACTGCTGAAAAGATATCCAAAAATGTGGAAGCGACTTGAACTGGGTAACAGGCAGAGGTTGAAACAGTTTGGAGGGCTCAGAAGAAAACAGGAAAATGTGTGAAATTTTGGAACTCCCTAGAGACTTGTTGAATGGCTTTGACAAGAATGCTGAATGTGATATGAACAATAAGGTTCAGGCTGAGGTGGTCTCAGATGGAGATGAGGAACTTGTTGGAAATTGGAGTAAAGGTGGCTCTTGTTATGTTTTAATGAAGAGATTGGCAGCATTTTGCCCTGCCCTCGAGATTTGTGGAACTTTGAACTTCAGAGAGGTGACTTAGAGTATCTGATGGAAGAAAGTTCTAAGCAGCAAAGCGTTCAAGAGGTGACTTGGGTGCTGTTAAAGGCATTCAGTTTGAAAAGGGAAACAGAGCATAAAAGTTCAGAAAATTTGCAGCCTGATAATGAGATAGAAAAGGAAATCCCACTTTCTGAGGAGAAATCCAAGCCTGCACAGAAATTTGCATAAGTAACAGGGAGCCAAATGTTAATCCTAAATACAATGAGGAAAATATCTCCAGGGCATGTCAGGGGTCTTCACAGCAGACCCTCATGTCACAGAACCAGAGGCCTAGGAGGAAAAAGTGGATTCACTGGCCAGGCCCAGGGCCCCTGTGCTGTGTGCAGTCTAGGACTTGGTGCTCCGTGCTCAAGCTGATCCAGACTTGACTAAAAGTGGCCAAGGTAAAGCTTAGGCCATGACTTCAGAGGATGCAAGCTGCAAGCCTTGGAAGCTTCCATGTGGTGTTGAGCCTGTGAGTGCACAGAAGTCAAGAATTAGTGTTTGGAAACCTCTGTCTAGATTTCAGAGGATGTATGGAAATGCCTAGATGTCCAGGCAGAAGTTTGCTGCGGTGGCAGGCACTCATGGAGAGCCTCTGTTAGGGCAGTGCAGAAGGGAAATGTGGGGTCAGAGGCCCCACACAGAGTCCCTACTGGGGCACTTCCTAGTGAAGCTGTCAGAAGAGGGCCACTTTCCTCTAGATCCCAGAATGGTAGATCCATTGACAACTTGTACCGTGCACCTGCAAAAGCAAAGACACTCAATGGCAGCCCATAAAAGCAGCCAAGAAGGAAGCTGTACCCTGCACAGCCACAAGGGTTGTGCTGCTCAAGACCATGGGAACCCACTTCTTTCATCAGCATGAACTGGATGTGAGATATAGAGTCAAAGGAGATCATTTTGGAGCTTTAAGATTTGACTGCCTCACTGGATTTTGAACTTGCATGGGGCCCCTTTGTTTTAGCCAATTTCTCCCATTTGGAATAGCTGTATTTATCCAATGCCTGTAACCCTATTATATCCAGGAAATAACTAACCTGCTTTTGATTTTACAGGCTCATAGGCTGAAGGGACTTGCCTTGTCTCAGATGAGACATTGGACTGTGAACTTTTGAGTTAATGCTGAAATGAGTTAAGACTTTGGGGGACTGTTGCAAAGGCATGATTGGTTTTGAAATGTGAGGACATGAGATTTGGGAGGGGGCAGGAGTGGAATGATATGGTTTGGTTGCGTCCCCACACAAATCTCATCTTGAATTGTAACTCCCACAATTCCCAGGTTTTGTGGGAGGATCCCAGTGGGAGGTGATTGCATTATGGGGGCAGGTCTTTCCTGCACTGTTCTCATAATAGTGAATGAGTCTCATGAGATCTGGTGGTTTTATAAACACGAGTTTCTCTGCACAAGCTCTCTTTTTGCCTGCCACCATCCACGTAAGACATGACCTGCTCCTCCTTGCCTTCCACCATGATTGTGAGGCGTCCCCAGCCATGTGAAACTGTAAGTTCATTGAACCTCTTTTTCTTCCCAGTCTGTGGTATGTCTTTATCAGCATTGTGAAAAGGGATTAATACAATAACCAACTGCAATGGGCGAAAATTATATTATAGGCCCAGTTAACTGTGATAGTTAATGTTGAGAAAGGGTGGAAGAACTGTAACAAAATTAAATAATCTTTCACAGTCTGTTAGAGGCCCATTTTGTTAATGGTAAAGCATATTCTACATATCAAGTTTACAAGTCAACACTGTTTACAAGCCAGAACCTAAGTAAAATTATTAGGGCCCTTCTCCTACCAATATTTGATCCTAAATTTCTGTCTTTCTAGTTTCTGCCACAGAAATTCATTTATACACTTGCAAAAAAATTTAAAAACCTTCATATGTGATTTGACTAATATATATTTCCTTTTATTCTGTTATAAAAGACTGAAGCTTAAGAAACAAATATTTAGCTCTTAAATTTAAGGAGTTATTATTTTATTTATTAATGAGGGCAACTGAAAATTTATTATATTGGTTGTAATCTATTCCACATGCTTGCATGCCAACCCTGATGTAATACTTTGTGTCAGTGATTTCCAAATGGTGGTAACTAAACAAAAGGGAGTTTTTAAAAATATCTTTAAGAATATTTTAAGTGGTCATTATGGCCATGCTTAATACATGTATGCTTTCTCACTTCATTTTCAAGTTATGTACTAAAATGTCAAATAATTTGAGATTACAGAGAAACGTATTAAAAAATGTAAAAACTATTTTTCTTGACTTTTTTCTACTTAATATATATTAGTACCATTCTTTATAAACAACTTAGAATGTATTATAGTTTCTACCCAAAAATATATTGTCTTTTTTAACACATACATAGTAAAGATAAATGTAATTTGTCTCCTTCTTCTAGATTAATTTTCCTTTAAACCTTAAATTACATGTTTTTAAAGCTATGCAAATTAAAAATAAAAGAAAACCACTAAAATATCCCAAAGGTAAATTATAATATAACTGAATACATAGATCATCTGGCCCTTGTCAACGTCATGTGAGATCAAAGAATAGACTGAAAAGTTTCTCAGAGTCAACTTAAAATAAATGTCTCTGTGGCCTTCTAATAATCAAAGCACAGTAAAAATGTATATATATCATATATTATATATATAATGTAATTTCAGACATTGTGATGGTTAATTTTACTCATCAACTTGACTGTCTATAGGGTGCTGAGATTAAACATTATTTCTGGGTATTTCTGTGACAGTGTTCTTGGAGGAGATTGGCATTTGAATCTTTAGGTTGAGTAAAACAGATTGTACTACCCAATGTGAGTGGGCACCATCCAATCCCTTGAAAGCTAAATAGAACAAAGGTGGAAAAAGGAAGAATTCACTTCTCTTTCCCTGTCTCAGTGACTGAGCTAGAACATCTCATCCCAGCTCCTCTGGCCCTTGGACTGAATTTTACACTGTGGACTGCCCTGGTTCTCAGAACCTCAGATTCAGGTGTAAGGAATTATACCATCAGCTTTCTTAAATCTCCAGCTTACAGACAGCATATCTTGGGACCTCTCAACTTCCACAAGTATGTGAGCCAATTCCTCACAATAACATATATATATTAGAATTATCTCACATAATATTCTGTATATAATATATATAATTGGGCCAGGCATGGTGGCTCATGCCTGTAATTTCAGCACTTTGAGAGTCTGAGGTGGGCAGATCACTTGAGGTCAGGAGTTAGAGACCAGCCTGGCCAACATGGTGAAATCTCGTATCTACTAAAAATACAGAAATTAGCCAGGTGTGGTGGCATGGGCCTGTAGTCCCAGTTACCTGGGAGACTGAGGTGGGAGAATTGCTTGAACCCAGGAAGCAGAGGCCTCAGTAAGCCAAGACTGTGCGAAGACACTTCAACCTTGGAGACAGAGCAAGACTCCATCAAAAAAACAAACAAACAAACAAAAACAAACAAACAAACAAAACCTATGTATCTATTTCTCTATAACTGAATTATATATAATTTGTGTGTGTGTGTGTTTGTGTGTGTATCTCCTACTGTTTCTATTTCTCTGACGATCCCTGACTAACGCAATATTCATCATTATAAAAATTTTTATAATCATTTTGAACACAGCACAGAAAAATTTTACAATGATATAATAATTTTCTGTTACTTTATTGTCTTTTCAGAGTAGTTTTAGGTTCACAGCAAAATTCAAAGGAAGGTATGGAGATTTCTCATATGCTCCTTTGTCCCTACCCATGCATAGCTTCTTCCATTATTAATATACCCAACCAGAGCCACCAGAGTGGCACATTTGTTATAATTGATTAACCTACACTGCTGTATTATAATCACCCACAATCCATGGTTTACATTATGGCTCACTATTGCTACTGTACATTCTATTGGTTTGAACAAATGCATAATGACATGCATCCACTACTCTAGTATCATAGGATAATTTCACTGCCTTAAAATTCCTCTGTGCTCTGCATATTCATTCTTCCATCCTACCCAGCCCCTGGCAAGCGATCACTGATATTTTTACTTTCTGTATCATTTTGGCTTTAACAGAATGCTGTAATATACCTTGATTTATTTATCCATGATAATTTTTTTAAATGTCATATTTCCTTATGGCTGAACATATGAATAATTCTCTTTCTGAACATATATGTGATATTTAAACTTTAGAGTTTACTATATATGTGTGCTAGATGTAAATAACTACTACTATATAAATATGGCTGTATAAATAAAACTAGTAAACCTCAGCAATCTTGACATTCTAATAGCTACTCCTAAATCAGTGAAAACAAAACTTACTCTGAATGTTTATAAGATTTCACAACAATATGTTAGCGGAAATAATAAAAACACAAATTCTCAAATTGGCACCAAAAATAGTGACCACAAGGAGCCTACAGTTTTACATGCTCATCTTGGTTTGCTCAAAAATTAAGTGCAAAAAATCAAGAACAAATATAAAATACTGTCATGCATTGCGTAATGGCATTTTGGTCAACAATGAACCACATATAAGAAAATGGTCCTGAAAGATTGTAATATATTTTTACTGAAACTTTTAAATTTTTAAATGCACAATATTTACCATTGTGTTACAACTGCCTGCAGTATTCAGTAGAGTAACATATTGTACAGGGTTGTTGGAGCAATAGGCTATATCATATAGCCTAGGTGTATGGTAGACTGCATCATCTAGGTTTGTGTAAGTAAACTCCTTGATAGTCACACAATGATGAAATTGCCTAACAACACATTTCTCAGAACATATTTCTGTCATTAAGCAGTGCTTGACTGCAATGGGGCAATTTTTTTTTTTTTTGAATGGTCTGTCACTCTGTTGTCCAGGCTGGGGTACACTGGTGCAATCATGGCTCACTGCCTCTCCAGGCTCTGGTGATTCTCCTGCCTCAGTTTCTGTATTTTATTTATATGTTTACTTTTTCAGTAGAGGTGGGGTTTCATCATGTTGCCCAGGTTGGTCTCAAACTCCTGGCCTAAAGCAATCCACTTGCCTTGGCCTCTCAAAATGCTAGGATTACAGGTGTGAGTCATTGCACTCGGCTGAAAAAGTTTTTAAATCATGTATTTCTCAAAATCTTAAAATTATTTAAAAAAATATTTACTCATTCCTAAATTATCATATAACCTGAGGAGTTCTGTTGCAGTGAAAGAACACATATTTTAATAAATTCAATAATGATAAAATTAAAGTATAAATTCATATTAATCATAATTATTCTTCACTTATATTTGTTTGCATTTATGAGAGGTTTATAAGCCAGAATGAATATTTTTTATTGCATTCCCCCAAACTTAATTTTGAAACATCTGATTCTAGTAATTTATATTACTCATTTTATTTATTTGTGGTGTCACCTTGGGCTCATTAGTTTTAGAAGAAAAGCAATTTTTAAAAAGTCATTTGCTAAATAAATATTGGTATTGATAAACCTTTTTGTTGTTTCTGTTTTTACAAAAGAGCAGCCAAATAATTTTCAAAAATGTCCATCGTTAAGGAAATTGATACAAATTTGTTTAAAACAATAATAAATATAAGTAATAACATTTTTAAGTAAATTAAACCAACAGCTTAAAGTATGACTGATTGTAGTTAACACTTATGCTATTTAATAATAGACAGTGGGAGTCAATTAAAAACTTCTGTTAAGCATATTTTTCTTTTTATTGCATAATATTCATTCTACTTTCACTATCCATTTTTGGAACATGCCTTTTAAAGCTTGAAATCAGCAGCATTACTTTTTCTGCCAGTTCTATACGCTCTTATGCGGTACCTACAGAAAATTTACGTATTTTTTATTACAACTAAAACAAGTTTAATACTGCTAAAACTTGTCAAAGTCAACTTACATATTCTTAAATAGTGTGATTTAAAATATTTTAGAGGTTTAAATTGAAATATAGGAAAGCTAATTTGAATCTTTAAATTGAAGTTTTTTTCTTTCAAAACTAAAAGTTGTCTCTGGATAAAAAAAATCAAATTGACAAATATGATCATGCTTCTGCTATGTAGCAGATCCTTGAGCAGTTCACTGTGAAGGTAAAGACATTTTGTACCTTCCATGTTTGCAATTTTTATCTTAATGTTAATAGTTTACCGCCAATATCCAGTGACTTACTGTTGCATGTTGGTACATGAAGTTTCTAATAGTTTCCTGCATTGGGTCAGTCCAATTTCCAATTAAAGTGGGTGATGGAATGCTAATATTTGCTGTCACTTCACACCAGGTGTGTTAAATGTATGCTAGATAAAAAAAAATGTTAAGGAACAACTCACAATTCATTTTGCTCCTATTCATGAGGTTGGGGGACACACTTGAGATAGAAAGAAGGCAGGTGATCCCGGTCTAATCTCCTAGTGAGCACACTAATAACTGACCTTCTGGCAAACTAATAACATATGCCAGCAAGATTCTTTATATGAGCCTAGAAAATATGCTCCTGTAAACATCTTGAATGTCAGATGTCCCTGATCTAAGATTGCTTACTATAAATAAATCTGGAATCTTTGGATTGCTAGGGGATGGCTCTCTGGAAAATGCCACACGATTTATTTATTTATCTGAATAATAAATGGAGATAGTTCATGACTGAATTGGCTTCAGATTGTGTCAGTAAGGAGACCACACACTTCCTTAACTTGAGACCTCAACTTTCAACTTGGCCAAGAGGGTGTATCCAGTGTGTGTAGAAAGGCACGTAGAAAATCCTCACTTCTTGTTTCATCTATGCCTCTTAAAAGCTTGTTTACTTGAAATTATTAAGAAAGCTTGAAACAGTAAAGTCTCTGATTTGTGTGTCTCATTTGACAACTTGATATTTTATGCTAACTCATTTGCTTAAGTGTTTGGTGGGATTGTGATGCAACTTTTCTAATGATGAAAATTGTACACAAAAAGAGATTTGCTTCCTTGTCAACTTCTGGCTGAAGTAGAGAATACATTATTTATTTCTAAAAAATTACTAAACATTTCTGACTTTTCTGGAGTTTTTCTCTGTCTTCAGATGGCTTTAGAAAATTTCCAGTTTACAGAACATTTTGGAATTATAGTTATATCTGTGATTTAGGTAATAAAATAAATCGCTTTTTTTGGTTTAACTAAAATGTACCATGCGACATTTGGCTTAAAAATCCATTTGTGAATTTATATGCTCAATGAAAAATTAATTAGGCTGAGATGAGTTTTCTCTAGGTATATTTGTTCTTGTTGGTTTTTATTCTTATTTTAATTTCAGTCTAAGGGCAGTGCCTCTGCTGGTAAAACTGTGAATAGTTAACATGCTTAGTGAATGTGATCTCTAGTTTTAAGTGCCCCTCACAGATGAGCAAACTTGGCATCTATCTCCCCTTCACTGTTTTTGCAACCACTTGGATTTTCCTCTTCCCTGAAACACTTTTTTTGAATATTTATTTATATAATCATTCCCAGGTGAAAAGGAAAACTTCCATGTATTCTATGTGCTTGAATCTCATACCTACATACCAAAATGAGAAAACTAAATATCAAATATCTTTATAAATAATTATCAATGAACTAGAAATATGCAGTATGGTATAGAAAGAGATGAATATTCATGAAAAATAGAATATGTGGCATGTAGTACAAGATATGCCAGTATTTTAAGAAATAACTGCAACCCATGATTTCAGGGAGATATTTTGCTAGATAAACGACAGGATAGGAATCAACTTTTTAAATCAATTGTTTTAAGCTACCAACTTAGGAATAAGACTCAACTATATAAATAAAAAATAAAAGATCAAAATGACAGCAGTAATTTGTACTCTTTTGGGCCAATAGATCAGATGTTGTGACTATAAGAAGCCATTCAATAGACCTCATATGCCCCATACAATGCCATGAAAGTTATATCATTGTTCAAATCCAAATATTTCAATATTATTTTGAAATTATAAGAGACATTTTAAGAAAGCATAAGTGGTAAAATTTTTATTTCCCTCAAAGGGTTATCAAGTATATTTTGACTTTGTAATCAGTACTCTGAAAGATTATTTTTGTAATTCTTTCTCTTTATGATGAGCCAGATGGTGGCATCATTTTCATTCAAATTGTAGCTTTGAACTTTATTATCTAAATATTTTGGTTATTTGTGTCACAATAGATTCTGAGTGGTGTTTTTATGGCAGATTTTAGTTTACACAAATTTATAAAATGTCAACTCTGATTTGGCATCTTGCTAAGAGATGGGGATAAAATGATGAATGTTGCCTGCCCTTACAAAACTTTTATTTTGCTGAGAGAGGCAAAACTTTCAAATAAACAATTAAAATTATTATTTTATATGTTTTTCTAGAAATATGTAGAAACAAAACTGGTACCAGGTACAGTGATTATCTTCATCTATTAATATTTCTATTCGGAAAGCAATATAAACACAAAGGAAAAAGTGACATCTAACTTGGCTTCTAAGGAAACACCTAAGGAATAGGTATTTACTGAGCAGAGGAAAAGGATATTTGGGGCAGAACTGGAAGTTGGTGTAAAGCCATAGAGGAAAACTATAATGCTGGGTTATGACTTTGCATGTAGAAGAGTATTATGGAAAATAACAACGAAAACTGAGAATGTAGTACCGAGTCAACAGAAGTCAAATATATGGTCAGAGAACATACACATAATGACTGGAGGTATGAGACTGGATCATCGGTAAGAGTGTGGCTCTTCTGTAAACGATTTGATTTTGGGTTAAGGCCAAGGGATAAAGCAAGAACAGATGTTAGGTTCTGGGAGAGGGACCCAGCCCTTGGGCTGTGGGGCTATTTAAACTGCATAATTAAAAATCACCATCCCCTCCAAGGTAAGATTCTATAGCACTCTGATTGGCAGAATGTTAGTGCAAGACCAAATTTCCCAGATCAGCATCCGTGGTTAGAGAAATACCAGTGTGGAGAAGCAACATGGTGTGATCAGAAGGCTGGGTTCTCAGACATGTGATTG
Organism: Pan paniscus; assembly: GCF_029289425.2. NCBI lineage: Eukaryota > Metazoa > Chordata > Mammalia > Primates > Hominidae > Pan > Pan paniscus. The sequence continues at coordinate 122,257,352 of NC_073254.2, forward strand.
CATCAGTACAACGTACTAGGCCGGTGTCTCGGTCCTTCATCTCAGCCTCATACAAGGTTGGCTGCCTGAGAGCTCAGCAGTTGTTGGTTTCCATGGAGGTTTGGAAGAGACCTAACTTCAGTGACCTCATCACAGGAAAATTGACTCTTATTTATCTAAAGTGTTTACAACCCATTCTTGCATAAAATCACATCTGAAAATATTTATTGTTTTTTGTAAATATTTCCAGTTGGTTTGTGGTAGTTGGCATTTAAATTTAGTCCTGCTTGACTTTTCAGCACACATTTTTAAATACTATACTATGATGACCTTGGGATCATTCAGTGTATATTCATTCATGTTTGGGAAGAATAAGGTGATCTTTCATTCCAGATAGTTTGAGAAAAATAAGGTGATTTTTTTTTAAATATTTCCCTTCCATTTTCTGAAGTAGTAGAAATGACTGCAGTAAGAAACAAAAGAAAGGGATTATATTGCATTGTTTGCAATAAATGAATGGAAGAATCAAACACAATGCATTTGCTAAATAGGTAGTGTTGAACAAAAGTAATATTGAAAATCATAGACTATAAAATATGTTGAATATACCCAAATATGTTCTTGAAATTTTGGGGCGAAATTTTGAAGAAAGAGAATAAAGACTAAATGTTATGGTCATTTTTTAAAATCTTGGAGTTTGTAGCTGAGGCAGTTCATGCAATTTGAGAGACATTTTCAGTTCAAAATCAATCTAGGCATTACTTCCCCATCAAAATTCCAAGAGCATTACAATTATTTTATTAAGGCAAAGGAAGAGATGAGAGAGTACACACAGAATCTTAGCAGGAACACAGGATGGACTCTATTCCTAGGCTTTGGTACTCAGAATATGTTGGAGGCTGTAGGGGCTTTACAATCTGCATAATTGAAAATAGAGATAGCTAACATATTGGAAATACATTTTACAGAAACCTTTAAGTAAGCTTATGTTTCTCTCTTTCTTTGTCATCAAAGGAAATAGTGCCATGCGGACCGGAGTGGAACAAGATTCTCACAGAACAGAAATTTTAAATGAATCACAACCTCTGACTAAAAGAGTGGAATAAATAAAAAGATGGAATCCAGTAGAACCCTCAAGTTTCAGGACTTGGTAACTGAGTATATACTTATGACACTAGCCAAGATAAGAAATGGATAGTAAGAACATGTTCATTTTATGATATGATTGGTTCCATTTGTGGTATTTTGAGGTAATTCAGATGATTAATAAAAATGCAGTACGATGGAGACATTTAGTTGTATTATGAATCCAAAGCTAGGCAAAGGCTCAAGACTAAACTGTCCAATTAGCAGAACATTAAGATGACAAAGAAGTAACTTAAGCCCTAGCCAATTCTGTGAGGAGCAAGAAAATCCAAGAAAGACATAGTTTTTCATTTTAGAAAAACACAACATGCTGAAATGTATAAATACATTTTAGATTATTAAATTCTTATTATTGTTAAATATTCTTGATTTTTTACTCCTTTCTATAATTTTCATCTATAATTTTATCCCTATATATTCTAAAATATAATGAATCCAAGCATTACACTTCATCTATACTAATGACTTTATCTATAATGACTTAGCGGAGCTAACTATTCCAAGTTTCTGAAATATTTTGAACTTATTGGTTGATATCTGTTTACTTGATTCAGGTATGAATCTCCAAATATATCTAAAAAATTGAAACTGTATAGAGACAAAAAATTTAAGTCTACACACTCATGAAATAAGTATTTGGTATATTTTGATACAAATTTGATTTTAATATGAGTATGATATATAATCGGTATTTATTCAATATATAGGCATATACTATGTATATCTATTCAATATATAGGCATATGTTATGTACTGGATCAATGCATACAAAAATAGACAAAACTAACACACGCTGTAATGCTGTTACTAACATTAAATCTTAGACTAAGTGATTTAAAAAATACAAACAGGAAGCCAACATAATTCTTAGTATTGTAGATAATTCTACATTCCAGTTTCTTTTTTTGGGTGGGGGTGGCTATTTCATTGTCTTGACTTTTCTCATTTACATCCCTGACAACACTGGCTTTCGTCATTTCTCTGCTGGTTTATTGCATTTACCTATGACTATCTGCCCTAACTTCAGTCTTTTCTTGGCTTAGAAATATTGTCTACTTAACTGAAGAAGAAATTACCCAAAACAAAAATCTGACCATGTAATTATTAACTCTATATCATTGATAGTGTTCCATTTACTCAGACAGGGAAAGGAGTTAACATTTGGAAAGTAACTGCTATGTGGGAGAAATACAGAGGAGTCTTGCATGATTCACTAAGCTTCATTAACTCAGTTAGCCGAAATTATCACGGAAAAGCAAATATAAACAACAGACAAGCATGGAAATAGAAATACCTGTAAGTAAAATACATTTTGTGCATGTGGAAACCAGGTGTTTGGATTGCTTCATACTAGAAAAACAAAAGCAAAACCAATGAATTCAAAGATGACTCAAATATTAAAATCACAGGAACTCTGGTAAATTGTATTAATCTATCCCAGGATAATCTTCCCACTTTTTGCTTTGTATTATATCTCTTCTCTTTCCTCAGGATTTTACACCATAGATTATTTATTCTCACTCCTGTATATTTACCTCTTTTCCCTCTCCAATGGATAATTATCCTTTAAGTTAAATTCATTCATTCAATTCATTCACATTCTTTCAATGAAGCTGAATGTATAGATAGATAAATGGATAGATAGATATGTACATACATATGTAGATATACAGATCTCCACTTGACAACTCATGGTCCCGGAGTTATTGCACTTTGTCTGTTTTCTTTCACAACCAAGTATTGAAGATTTTATCCATAATGTTGCACTAATTCTCCAATCTCTCATTAACTCTTCAAACCACTCCCTTCTTGCTTTCACCATAACACTCTTCTGAAAATGGGAAATCTCACTATTTTTTTCAAATACTTGTTACTGCACACAATTGATTATTTCATCTGCCTTTGCTTCTTTTTTTGAGATGGAGTCTTACTCTGTCGCCCAGGCTGGAGTGCAGTGGCGCGATCTCAGTTCACTGCAACTTCTGCCTCTCTGGTTCAAGCAATTCTCCTGTCTCAGCTTCCCGAGTAGCTGGGATTACAGGTGCCTGCCACCACGCCCGACTAATTTTTGTATTTTTAGCAGAGACAGGGTTTCACTATGTTGGCCAGGCTGGTCTCGAACTCCTGACCTAAAGTGATCCCCCCTCCTCGGTCACCCAAAATGCTGGGATTACAGGCATGAGCCACTGCACCCGGCCTGCCTTTGCTTCTTAACAGCATTCAGACCTGTTCACCATTTCCCATATTTTGAAGTGTTTTATGTCCTTGAGTTTAATAATGCAAACTCCTTGGTCTTCCACATTACTTGTCTGGTCATTATTTCTCTTCTGTTTAAAGATAGCATTCTGCAAGTAGCAGCTCTATTCGTTACTCTTCCTCTAACACCTTTATTTACCCCTTTCTGCAGGAAAATCACAAATTGAATTTTTACCTAGACCAGTGTACTCCCACAGAATTATCCACTAAGATGGAAATTTTTTATATTGGGACTGACTAAAACAGTAGCCATTAGCTACACTTGGCTATAGGGCACTTGACATGAAGCTAGTGAGATTGAAAAACTGAATTTTAAATTTTATTTTAATAACCACATGTCTACTGTCTACTGATTGGACCATACAGATGTAGACCTCCCAACAGTCTATTTGGCCTTACCTCTTGAATGTCTGCATACCACCTCTCGCTAAAGGAATCAGACTGAATTCATCTTCCTCCTATTCAAATTTGCATTTCTTCTAGATTCTACAACTTGTCTATTATGTAAATGGAAAATCCAGGAGTTATCAGACAATGCCCTCTTCAACTTTCCTGCGGACTTTCCCTTCAAAGTACATCTCAAATCAGATCACTTCCCTGGTATCTACCAGAAACCACTCAGTCTAACTACTATTTCTACCTGTTTTGCTTCATCAGCCTCTTATTATTATCTAATTTACCTAATTCATGTTTAAACACACCACAGTACTCTTGATGAAACACAAATCTGATGGCATTCATTGGCCCCACCCTCATTCCTGTCTATCCAATTTAAAACTTTCTGAGAGTTATATTTGTTTTAAAGTGCAGACAGAATTTCTTAAAATGGCCTACAATAGTCTTACATTTTGAGGGCCACGTGTACCTCACTGGCCTCTTTGCAAAGCACATTTACTCTTGTTCAACTTACAGACAATATTAAATATATAATTGTTCTTAATATTTGCAATACCTTTTATCAACTATAAAGCACTTTTTTTTTTTACACCTATCTGGTTTAATGCTCACATTCTCCTAAGCTGCATCCATTCCAGCCACACAGGGTTTTTTTGTTTTGTTTTGTTTTTCTTTTTTTTTCATTTCATTGAACACACTATACTGCCTTCAACCACAGGGTCGTGGAACACATTTCCTTCTTTCTCACTGTATCCAACTTTTATCTAAGCATCTCTTTCTAATCTAGCTCCTTTTTTTATTATAAATTTTGCAAAAGCTAATAAAATTTAAGCTTCAGAGTCTCTCATTTGCATGGGCTGCTTCCAAGACTCTGTGCTTAGTTTGAATTATTTTTCTTAAAGTGGGCCCACAAATTTTGTAAGATTTTGGTATACTAAACTGGACTCAGTGATGGCCACAAAATGCAACAATTTTGCTTCTTAATCTTTTAAAATATCTTATGATAATTGCCAACTGGGTGAATTCTTATAATGAATTGGGAGAAATCTCTATAATCTAGTATTTAATTTTTGTAAGACTGTCTGGAGCTTATTCTATGTACAAAGTCAGAAGAAAATGAGTTTTTGAGAGGTTAAGACATTTTTCCATGGCAATCAACTAGTGATTTCCTAACTACAATCTAATTCTTCTCCTACCTAGTAGAGGGCTCTCGCATGCTTTATACCTCAGAGAAGAAATGTTGAAAGTATTAGTATATTGTTATTTTGTTATAATATGCTTTTATCTTAAAAACTGCATTGCTAAAAGCTTTTGAAAAATAACCCAAATAACAAAACAATGATTTAATAAATAGAATGTAATATGCATTCAATTGGCTGTTAAAATGTAATCATGTCTGTATTTTAAGAGTAAGTTTATATATTATTTGAAATAAAAAAGAGAAAATTACTCACTGGTTATTCAAAGTAATATAATAATAATTTTATTCAGAGTATGTAAAAAATCAAATATATTTCATCTATCTTGCTTAAAAGATCTTAAAAGCAGATTGTAAATTCAAAACAATAAAATTTGTTATCTTTTATTTCATTAGATTATGCATCTGCTAGAGTGCACTGGACCTTGAACAAAGTGGGTTTGAACTGTGCAGGTCCACTTATGCATGGATTTTTAAAAATAAACATATGGGAATAATTTTTGGAGATTTGTGACAACTTGAGAAAACTCACAGATGAACTGCGACCCTAGATATATCAAAAAATAAGAAACTGTTATGTATGTCATGTACGCAAAAATATATGTAGATATAAGTCTGTGGTATCATTTCCCACCACAAATTATACACAGATTTTAATAAAAATGTAACATTTATAAAAACTTAACACGCACAAACACAGAGAGTACATGGTGCCATTTGCAGTGGAGAGAAATGTAAACAAATATAAAGATGCAGTATTAAATTACAACTGCATAAAATCAACCATAGTACATACTGTACTGCTGTAATAATTCCATAGCTGTTTCTCATTGCTATTGCAGTGAGCTTAAGTGTTGCGAGTATATGCTTAAAACGCCGTGTGATGCTAATCATCTCTGCATGAGCAGTTCATTTCTCCAGTAAATTGCATATCACAAATAAAGTGATCTCTCATGGTTCTCACGTATTTTTCATTGTGTTTAGTGCAATACTGTAAACGTTGAGTAACATCACGGAACTCATGCAAAGTGCCACTAGTGATGCTGGAAGTGCTTCCAAGAAGCAGAGAAAAGTCATGACATTACAAGAAAATTGCTTGATGTGTACCAGAGATTGAGGTCTGCAGCTGTGATTGCCTGCCATTTCAGGCAGACGATTCATCTTTTAAAGAGATAAGGTAAAATTATGGTATCAATAAATACAGTAAAGTACTGTAAATACATTTTCTCTTTCTTATAATGTCTTAATAACATTTCTTTTCTTTAGCTTACCTTATTGTAAGAATATATATAATACATATAACATACAAAATATGTATATAATACATATAACATACAAAATGTATGTTAAATGACTATGTTATCCATAAGGCTTCCAGTCAACATAAACTATTAGTAGAGATGTTGTTGGGAGCCAAAATTTATAAATGGATTTTCAACTGTGACAACAGTTGGAAGGGGATCTGCGCCCCTAAACCCTGCATTGTTAAGGATTAACTGCATTTAGAATGGCTCAATTAACTTTTTCATTGTGAAAATTGAGCACTATTTTTTACATTATAAGGAATGACTGACATATACTCTTCAAATGTAGGTTCTCTATGGAACGTTGAGGACACGTTTGAAGAACCGATCAGCAATGAGCAAAGAAGTGGGTTTACTTATCCTTTTACTGGAGTAAAGTATTTAACATGAGAGGTATAGAGTAATAATTTGTTTAAATCCTTTTGTATTTATGGAAGATGTAAAAATGCACAATGATTTATAGGGAGAGGTTTTTGAAAGCATAAAGTCATACAAAAAATCTGATGAAATCTCTCCAAAGATTGCAATATTATTGGGGAGGGGGAAGGCCTTCGATTTTTGTTGTTTAAAAATCTGGCGACATTTTTTAAAGCTTGTCAATTTTTTAAAGCTGACACCAGATGTGTGGGGGTTTTGCCACACCAAGTGATTCTCCAATTCTTAGTGGACACTGATTGAGTATCCTACAGTCTAACTCAATTCTGACACTAACTTTATGGATTTATTGCCTATCCCACAGGTTAACGGTTCAGTCCCACAAGACTATCCCTGACCTCAGACACCAATTACAAGTCCAGATTGTCACTTGTGTGTCTAACAGACTGCCTGCAAATCAGGCATTCCTACAACCTCCTCCTAAAACTTTATAATATGCTAGAATGGCTCATGCAACTCAGGGGAACATATACTGACATTTACCAATTTATCACGAAGGATGGGATAAAGGATACAGATGAATAGTCATGAAAAGGTATGTAGATGGAGGTCTAGGAGGGTTTCTATTGCAGGAGTTTCTGTCCCAGTGGAGTTGAGGTGCACAACCCTCCTGGCATGTGGATATGTTCACCAACCTGAAACAATTTTGTTCAGAGTATGAATTATGGAAGCTCTCCAAACCTTGTACTTCAGGTTTTTTTTTTTTTGAGGCTTAATCACAGCGTAATCGATAATTAACTCAGTCTCCAGCTTTTCTCCAATTCCCAGAGGATTAGGTGGGCTGAAAATTCCGATCTTCAATAATTATGGCTGAATCCTTTTGGTGACCAGCCCCTATCCAGAAGCCCAACAAGAGTTGCTTCATCGGAAGAAAAAATGCTCCTATTACCCAGGAGGTTCCAAGGAGCTCTGTGTGTGAAACTGATGTCAAAGACTAAATATTTTTTAAAATACTATTTTAGCACCCCTATAACTCAAGAGATTAGGAGAGTTTTAGGAGCTCTGTGTTAGAAACTGGGGGCACATGGCTTATGACTGTAATCCGAGCACTTTGGGATGCCTGAGATCAGGCATTTGAGACCAGCCTGGCCAACACGGAGAAACCCAGTCTCTACTAAAAATACAAAAATTAGCCCAGCGTGGTGGCGAGCACCTGCAGTCTCAGCTACTCGAGAGGCTGAGGCAGGGAGAATTGCTTGAACCTGGCAGGCGGAGTTTGCACTGAGCCTACATCATGCCATTTCACTCCAGCCTGGGCAGCAGGGCGGGACTCTGTCTCAAAAAAAAAGGTAAGGAAAGAAACTGGGGGCACAAACATATATCATACAAACATTGCATTTACATATATAAGTGCATAAAATGAATAAGAATTTTCTAAAATTCTATACAGAGTTTACACCTCTGTTATTGGAAAATGATGCAAAGATTAAATACATAGCATAACAAATTGTTTTACCAGGTTCTAGATATTTCTTAATCTCAAATTAACATCTAAAATTAATTCAACTAGTCCACCCACTGTCAGCTTGGCATCCATATGCATCAAACTTAATTTTCAAGTAAAGACAATGACAAGTTACTAGTTCTATCTAACATATAACATGATGATGTTGTGCTGTGATTGTGATTGTGATTTTGGGGATTTCAGACATTAGCGATTTTTTACTTTAGTGATTTAGACTTTAAAGATTTTGATATTTTGAGATTTTGACATTTGGTATTTTTGCATTCAGCACTGTATTTTTCAGGATTATGATTCAACCCCCAAAATTATTATAAAAATAAACATTTAAAGGAAAAATATAAAATAAAAGATAAGGTGTCATTCTTATTATGGGACCACTTACATGTTTACCTGTGAAAGCAAATAAAAGTTTTGTTTTCACAGACAATTATTTGATAAAATTTGATAAAATTACAATCACACAATTTTCTCATACTGCATAATAGTGAAACTATGCAACCTGTTCATGAGGAATTAGTGTAGGAATCTGTTTGGTACTGAAGAAATCACTCAAACTACTAGCAGGGAGAGAGAGATACAATGTAAGGTATTTTTCCTCAAATGTTCACCTGGAAAAATCTCATTACCTAGATGGTGAGACCTAAGCCCAAGAGTTTTAAGCGATGTGCCTAAAGACCATTGTTTTCTAGCTGCTTCTCCAAAGGTCATCTAGAGCACAGATTGCTTAAGGAATGGACAGTTCTAGTGCTCAGTAATATAGGGAGTTATTTAATCAATCACCATTATCTATCAAGATAAGATTAACCATTTTTGTATATTTAACCGAGGTATCAAATGAATAGCTTAGATTGATCTCCTATTTTGGTGGAGATAACTATTTTATAAGACTTTCTGTATATTTGGTAAATAGCACAGTGCTCGGTACACGGTTAATACACACTATTTTTTTCAATTAGCCTGAATACATCTCCTAAAATTCTAATGTTTGAATATCTATTTTAATAAAGTTATACATAATGCTTTTTAAATAAAAACTACATCTATTAACTTTGCAATAAGAAGGATTTGAATTGCAATAAGAAGGATTTAAACAATTAACATACTCAATAACTTTCCCTATAATATACAATAGATTTATTTGAGGATAATATGATTCCTTAAATTTCTATGTAATAATATATTTCAGAGTTTAAAATTGCATTCCACTCGAGAAATTTCAGAAACACAGTATACAACAATGCTTTACATAGTATGCTTGGAATAAGCCAAATTATAAGAAGTAAAACTATCTCAGAGTTAATATTAGGAACAAATTGGTAAAACATTAATGAAGCTTATAGCCATTGTGTTTTATGTATTGAAATCTAGGCACTGAGATGTGCAAATGCTTTCCCCCACTTAATTGAGAAAGGCACAAATAAGATGGGATTCCTCCAAGGTCAGTACTGAGAGAAGTAAAATATACGCAAGATAATCATATTGAATTTACACAATACAGAATAGGAAATACATATTCTTTGCCTGTTCAGATTTTCAAATTGCCTCCAGTTAAGGATTTTTTTTCTCCTGTGGCAGGAAAAACAACTTTTATTTAGCAAAAAGTAGACTTTTTTGTGTGTGTGAAGATAATTGAAATGTCAAGAAAATGATGAGAAGGAAATTGTTTGGAAAATTGCAAAAGATAACATAGGCATGAAAACTGAAAAAGTTCTTAAAATGTCGTAAAACTCTAAATTAATGCCAACGTGAGATTTTGCTAGTTTCATCACACTCTTTATATATACGAAACTTAATTCATTTTTGACTCACATTTTGAGCAGTTTCATAATTAATTTTTATTATTTTGTCCTCAGAGTATTTATGTAGTTATTTTGTCATTTAGTTTTATCATAATATATAAATTTTGAGTATATTTTAATAAAATCTTTATTTGAAGCTTGATTTGTTGAATTTCAAGCAATGTGGATGATAAATCTTGTTAGGGTTTTCATTTGGAGCACTTCTCTGGTTTGTTATGTTTGAGAAAAAGCAAATTCATATCCTTTGTGAAATATGATGAGAAAATTTTGAGAAATTATTTTTATTAAGAAGGTTAAGGATTCAAATTTTACATTCAAATTGCACAATTCTTCAGTTCTCATTCTGTCTAAATTGCTTTTAAGTAATACAAAATATTCAAAATAGTTTTTTAGGATATTAGTTTACATTCTTCAATAGATTAATAAATTGGTAAATCCTCAAGCGAGAACCACTTGTGCAAAAATAGTTTAAACTAAAATTTTATATTTATTAATAAATATGGCATTTTGGCAGCTTTTGAGCATTTTAGAAAATATAGATAAGTTTAACATTAAATTTTTCTCATAAGGTTTCCCATTCCTGATTTTGCCCGAATTTATTTTTCCAGTTCTTTTTTTTTTTAATTAAAATTAAAGCATAACACAAGTACAAGATTCTTGAGATTGGTAACCCTAAAATGTGTATTTTTTTGCTCAATATTCTGAATCCTCAGAGCAAGTTGGGCAGCCAGTAATTCATGATGTCAGGCTGAATACCCATTACTTATTTTATTGAAAACTTGCATTTGTGTGAACTTCACTTAAGTCCGTTTTAATGTAAATGATTGTTAAATAGAGTATTGTTTGTAAGGTACAGACAGTGTTTGTAAGATTTCATTTAACTTGATATTGTAAAATATGAAGAAATTTTCTAAGAATAACATTAAGTACTAAACTATCACAAACCTGATCCATGATTTTCAATAAACTTTGTTTTTTTTAAATTCAGAATTACGGTTTATAAAGCACCAGGCACTCTCTTTGGAAAAGAAACTTTAAACTGTAAATGGTTAGAGAAATCAAAATCATTTACTATTTTCAGAAAACTCTTTCGAAGATTAGATTTTAAATTTAAGTGGTAGTGATTTATTTTATTACTTCAATAAAAACTAGATCAGATAAATGAATAGGAAAATTCTGGACATGTCAGTTTCATGTGCATAGTAAATATGATGTTTATAAGAAAGTGTGTGGTTAATTTTATTGATTTAACAATGCAAAATAGTTTTAAAGATTACCAAACATAGCATTAAAGGAGATTTTATTAGCTTGTGCACAAGGGAACTAGTCCCTAGAAAGGAAAAAGGAGCAGGCTGCTCCATGAGGGTGGTGCGTAGCTCAGAGTCTTTTCATAGGGAAGGGTCACTTCAGGGCATGTATAAGAGGAGTCTTCTAGCACTTGTGCAATTGATCAACATGCTTCTTCATACATTGCATGTAACATTGGCATTTTAAATCTCTACCCCTCAGCATGAATCTTAGCATTAAAATGAGGAAAAGGTAACTTTAGGTTAAAGTCTAACTGCACATGTGGGGCTCCAGGAAAGTCGTTAGCCCCTGAAATAGAAACTTATGATTAATAGCTTACTGAGCCTTTTGTTACTGATTGGCTGTGGGTTAGATAAGCTAGAGCTTGATTGAAGGGCTTTTATCCTTTTCCTTAGACCATCTTAAAATAGGAAATCAGCCAGCCCACCTATCCCAAAACACTGAAGAAACTTTACTTGCTTAACTTTTCAAAATAGTGTCAGATAAAAATACTTCAAATGTATAATTACTGAAAAAAAATAGTTTTCATATAAGGCCAACACTCTTTATGTTTAAATTAAAAAGAAAATTGTAGAGATAGGTCTCACTATGTTGCTGGTTTCTAAATTCCTGGGCTCAAGCAATTTTTCTATCTTAGTCTTCCTGAGTGCTATGATTGCAGGCATGAGCCACCATACCAGGCCTCCTTTATCTTTTTAAAGATGTATTTTGTTTTTGAGAAATTTATAGATTAAAAAATAATTTATTTGTGGTTTCTTTATCCTTTGCCTGACTTTGTGAGATCTTTTCTAACCTAGAATTCACATATGAGCACAAGATTCTTTTATTTATCTGAAATTTAGTTTTGGAATGGGGTAAGATACACTTTTTTAATATAAATAAATAGATGATTACCTTAATAATACTAAAGAGAACTTTCCTTGTTCACTAAATGTGAAATGACACATTTATCACAAGCAAAGCTCACATATATTTGTATATGTATACACACATATACATTTGTCTATTTTGCATAAATATCACACAGCTATGATATATATAAAATAATATGATCCCACTCAGGAATGAAATATAGAACCCTGATTCGGACACGGATCCTAGAAAGAAAATGGAACTTGCCTAAGATCACATAATTAGCAATACGGTGTTTGAACCTTAACCCTACCAATTGCTAATTATGTGATCTTAGGCAAGTTCCATTATTTCTCTGTTTTTAGATTCTCATCTTATAAAATGGGTATAATAAGTATATCATATAAGATTGACATAATGATTAAATGAATATATGTATAGTGTTTACAATGTTGTTTAGCACATAGCATTATATGTGTTAACTCTTGTGTTATCAACAAATTTTCCAATTTTAAAATATTTTAATTCATTTTCTTTGTGAAGCACATCATGGGATTCATAAAAATCTTTTGGAATTTTGATTGGGATTATACTAACTTTTAAAATTTATTTGATTTTGAAAGTAACACTGAAATACATTTTCCTTCCAAAATATATTTTTTAAATGTTAAAAAGAGGAATGTTATTTGATTACTGATAGTTTGGGATGTAGCATTGTAAATATATTTTCTATGCCTGTGACAACATAAGCATATGCCCAGTCAACACGTTGCATTATATATTATAGTTGGTATTATTTTTCTTTTACATGAATAGTATATAGCTGTAATTCATCTTGGTAATATTTGGTTGCTCAAAAATATGTCTTTCAGATATTTATATTTTGTTTTAAAACCTTCTTAATACAAATATTTTATTGATAAACATATAGAATGTTTCAAATAGATGGAAAAATGCTTAAGTTTTACAGTAGCTTGCATGCCTCCTTTTGTGCATATCTGTAAGCTATTCTTTGAGTAAATATAAAGAGAGAATTTACTGGCATTTTGAAACAATTAAATTTGTTTTAAAGACATAGGGCAAAAGATGTGAAGAATTTTCCTGTGGCCTAAAAAAGTGTCAGGTATGAGAGATAGTGTTTCAAACATTGATTTGGCCTGAACCAGAGCTGGCTGATTAATTTGAGCAATGTATGCACTTATGGGCTCTTTTTATTTTTATATAAACTATTTTATTACAAAACAAAAAACAGATTTCAAAGGTCACATGAAGTAATGTAGAATTCAAGGTGAAAATATTTGTAACCATCACCCAGGTCAAGAAAATAGTCCTGGGCTGGGCGTGGTGGCTCACACCTTTAACCCCAGCACTTTGGGAGGTCCAGGCGGGCAGATCACCAGGTCAGGAGTTGGAGACTAGTCTGGCCAATATGATGAAACCCTGTCTCTGCTAAGAATACAAAAAACTTGGAACTTAGCCAGGCATAGTGGTACGCACCTGTAGTCCCATCTACTCAGGAGGCTGAGGCAGGAGAATTGCTTGAACCCAGGAGGCTGGGGTTGCAGTGAGCTGAGATCGCGCCACTGACTCCAGCCTGGGTGACAGAGTGAGACTCCATCTCAAAAAATAAATAAATAAATAAATAAATAAAATAAAATAGTCCCTCATTGTGATCTATCCTAAACCTAATTTCCTTCTATTCTCCAAAATATAAATGCCTTTCTTTCATTACTCTATACTTTTAATTTCTCAGTCTATATCACTAGATTTTATAGCTTACTTATGTGTCCCTCACTTTTGTGATAGTTCTTTAACAAGTTTATCATTTAATGTGTATATATTCTCTTGACCTCACTTTCAAACAATTTTTCCCTTGGTTCCTAGGCTATTTAACACATAGGTTTGAATTTTCTAAAAGCAAATCCCTTGTTTCTTTGTTGACTTTCTGTCTTGATGACCTGTCCAGTGCTGTCAGTGGAGTATTGAAGTCCCCCCACTAGTATTGTGTTGCTGTCTATCTCATTTCTTAGGTCTATTAGTAATCTTTGTAGACATTTCAGAGCTCCAGTGTTAGGTGCATATATGTTTAGGATTGTGATATTTTCCTGTTGGACAAGGTCTTTTGCCATTATATAATGTCCTTCTTTGTCTCTTTTAACTACTGTTGCTTTAAAGGTTGTTTTGTCTGATACAAGAATAGCTACCCTGCTTGTTTTTGGTGTCCATTTGCAAGAAATGCCTTTTTCCACCCCTTTACTTTAAGTTTATGTGAGTAGCTATGTGTTAGGTGAGTCTCCTGAAGGCAGCAGATAGTTGGTTGGTCAGTTCTTATCCATTCTGTGGTTCCATATCTTTTAAGTGGAGCATTTAGGCCATTTACATTCAATATTAGTATTGAGATGTGAGGTACCATTCCATTCATCATGCTATTTGTTCCCTGTGTGCCTTGTTTTTGTTTTTTAACTTGTATTTTTGTTTCATAGGTCCTGTGTGATTTATACTTTAAAGAGGTTCTATTTTGATGTGTTTCCAGGATTTGGTTCAAGGTTTAGAGCTTCTTTTATACTTATTATTCATTTTATATTTTTCAGCCTGCTATCAATTTAAATACTTTGTGCATTTGTCATGTTTTTAATATTTTTCTTTTTACTTTGAAAGATTTTCCTTTAGCCCTTGTACCCCACATTCACCCAACAAACACACACACGCATACATACACATTTCTCTATAACTTCTTCTTTTATCCATTTATTGTGAATTTTTAAGATTACAGCTTTAGGATTTTAGAGATTACAAATAGCTCTTCCAGATCTGTGATTTATGAAATAATTTTGGTTGTGTTATTTTTCACAGAACACAAGGCCTTTGTTTTTTCTTTGTTGCTTCTGTTTTGTGGGTATTACAATAAATCTTTTTCCCACTCAGTTCTACATTTTTTAAGTTACTGTTTTGGTTTATTATCCATAATTGCAATCTCTTTTGGTATAATCTACTGGGAACTTATTATTTATATGGTAACTATATTTTATAAAGTGATCTAGTTATACAATGTCATCAGTGTTGTCTCCCAGTGATTTTTTACACAATATCTATCAGTTATTTTGTTGCTTTTGATATCTAAGTCCATTTCTCGGTTATGTAATTTTATTGTTTTATTTCTTTGTTCCAGTAAAATATTTTTATTATTATAACTTTGTAGGATATTTAAAATCTGGTAGGGTAAATCCTGATATTTTCTTTATTTAAAAAACTGTGGGCCTTATATTGTAAATTTTAATTTTTCTACATAAATTTTACATCTATTTAATTTGATATTATTGAAATCATGACTGGAATTGCATGTAATATATACATTTTAAAAATCAAAGCTCATATAATTTAATGTTATATAATTCTATGTATGAAAATGATATATTTTGTGTCTATTAGAAAAATTTATACTTAACTGTAATTTTTATCTTTCTCCTTATCTTAAATTCCAGGTCTTTACTTTATTTTCATTAATTTTTCCTGGGTATTGCCCAGCAAATATCCTTTTTAAATTTTTTTAAAAGGACGTATAGTAAATATAACTCTAAAATTTCCAAAGTATCATTATTTTGCCCATGTATACCTTTGAAGAAATTTTTCTAAACTCTTCTGGCATCTATTGATGTTAACTTGATTTCCATTATGCTGAAATACATTCTTTTTATTTTTTGGAAGATTTTACTAGCATCTTCATTCTTATCAATCTACTTATTTAGAAATTATTAACAATTTTGTCTGTTTATGAAACTTTCAAATTTCCTTTGGTTTTTGTAGACATGGATATGCTTATGGATGTGGATAGATTTATATAGATAAGGATACACAGTTAACTAGCACAATGTCTATTTTTAAGGGATTCAATGTATCTGCCTAATCCACATTAATTCAGAAGCTCTACTTTGATTTGTTTATATTTGTTTATTCTCACTCCTTTAAGAAAGTTTATCTATTCCCTTAATTAAAAAATAAATCTTCAAAAATGGGTATCTGTAAGCTCTGACTTTAGTCTTTTATTCCAAACATTTTAGATAGAATATATTAACTGCTGTTATAAAAACCTCTAAAATCATAGAGATTTACTTAAAGAAGGGTTATTTCTTACTCATGTTATAAGACAGTATGAACTGGAAGAGAGGAACACTCTATGTTATCATTCAGGGACGCAAGTTCCTTTCTTTTTGTGTTTCAGGCATCCTCATGGTCTTCAGAATCCTCCACTGGACCTTCTACATTCATCAGTAAGAAGACTGATGAGAGCATTGCAGAATCCTACCAAATTTTTTTATGTAGTCAGACAAGTATCTTCTCACCAAACTGCAGAGAATTCTGAGGAATATATTGTAGCTTTGGGCCCAGAAACACGAGGAATTAACTTTAATGAATGGCTACAGTCTCAGTCTCAGTTTCCCTTTCTTGTCACCAAATGTGTCAGTATGCTTAGAGTAGAAAGGCAGAACCACTATGAGTGAAGAATATATAACTGGGGCTGGGCGCAGTAGCTCACACCTGTAATCCCAGCACTTTGGGAGGTGGAGGCAGGCAGATCACGAGGTCAGGAGTTCGACCAGGTGTGGTACTAGCCAGGCGTGGTAGTGCATGCCTGTAATCCTAGCTACTCAGGAGGCTGAGGCAGGAGAATCGCTTGAACCCAGGAGGTGGAGGTTTCAGTGAGCCAAGATGCCAGGGCAACAGCGTGAGTGTCCGTCTCAAAAAATAAAAATAAAATAAAATGAAGAACACATAATTGGGATTCAATCTTACACAAGTCTGAGAGCAGCTGTGGTGGCAGCATCGACTTATTGGACATGGAAAAAAAGACACCAAACAAAGACTGAAGAGCTGCTGATGAAGAAGTCTACAGAAGGCTGCTGTATCTGCATCTGGTGGTTAATTTGAAGGTGTTGTAGGTAAGCCATACAAGTAGATAAGAAAATAAGCTCAAGCAAAATAGGGAAAAAGTAGAACAGACAGGATGACAAAACAAAAAACAAACAAACACAAATTGTAATCTACAAAGACAAAGTGGAATTTCTGAGAATGAGCTGGAACCCACTTCAGTGTCTCCTGATATTTAACACTGATAACATGAAAGACTTGCAAAAAATACTAAGTGCCCTTTTATACAGAACTGCACATGTGCTTAATCTGGGACTCAAACTAAAGGAGGAGATCTTGCAGGTGTAGAAGGACCTGTAATCTAGTTGTCTACCTCAGAGCCAAATTAGTAAATGTGAGCTGCAGTGATGCCTTTGGGTCTGCCCTGATTGTTGGGAAAACTTACTGCTCCTTTACTTCCACTTTCCAAATCTAGCACAAATTTCTCTTGTGACCAAGTCTAACCTAGAACCACAAAGGAAACGAAAATCAGACAATATAATTGCGATTTAACTTCAACTAACCACAAAATAATTTACAATGATTTTGAAAACCCCACTGTACTATATAGACATATAATTCTGACTCTGTGGTTACAAAATTACATTGGCAAAATAATTTTTTAATGTGCCTTGAAGTTCTTCATATTAATACATTCTTACGCGATAGACTCAGTAGTGCCTGTCAAGTATATAATTACATATTAAGCCCATTTAAACATGTCACAGGAGACCGGTTGCAGTGGCTTATGCCTGTAATCCCAGCACTTTGGGAGGCTGAGGCAGAAGGATCACCTGAAGTCATGTGTTTGAGACCAGACTGACCAACATGGTGAAATCTCGTCTCTATTGAAAATACAAAATTAGCCAGGTGTGGTGGCACATTCTGTAATCCCAGCTACTCAGGAGGCTGAGGTGGAAGAATCGCTTGAACCCAGGAGGCAGAGCTTGCAGTGAGACGAGATCCTGCCATTGCACTCCAGCCTGGGCAACAAGAGTGAAACTTTGTCTCAATAAATGAAATGAAATAAAATAAAAATGTCACAGGAGAGAAAACAATGTGTCATTTCTTTCTAGACTCATGGAGGAGAAGTATCATTGACATAGTTGAAAAATCATAACAACATTTTATTATTTTATTAATTAAAGATTTTCGTTATTTTCCTTAAAATTAACTTTTCAGATTCTGCAGTCTTAAAGAATGTAAAGCTGCAGACTTAAGATTTAAGCCTCTTAAGTTCAGCAAACTTTTGCTAACAAAGTTTGCTTGCCAAGCAATTTTTCACCAGTTATCACAGCTATCTAAACACAGTTCCTTTTGTCAGTATCTGACCTAAATGTATTTTCTTTAAATGGAAAGAACCTAAAGAACAAGGCCTCAGGGATATGGTATTACTTGAGCCATTCACTTTGAGACAAAGAAAACATAAATTCATTCGTTCCAAGGTAGTGGGGGTGTGGGAGGCACTGTAAATTGTTTTGTGATAGATGAACCCTAGGAAAATACATTGGCTATGGAAGAACAATCAAAGAAACAATATTCGAGTAAAGAAATACACCCTAGGGTACATAGAGACATTATGTTATGAAGCTGGTGGGATATGACCCTTCTATCTATGGCACAGTTGAGACGATGGTTAAGATGCTATATATAGTGCCACAGTACCTGAAAGATGCCACATCCTTACAACCAGGAAAATGTCAACAGAGTCGAAGTAATCATATAGCCCAAATACAACAGCCAGGCAGGATGACAAATGATTCCTTTAAAATATAAATGGATATATTAAAATCTCACAATTCTGAAACAATATACACTCTTATGCAGTGCTTTAGAATTATCAATTTTTCACATATTTGCTGTTACAGGGAGAAGTAAACATTTGTCATTCATCCCGGCATTCTCTTTCTGGGTTTGTAGGTTGTAACATCCATCATAGCTGATGAAAATAGAAACCAAAGAAATATTTTGCTTTACATTTTTCCCATGTTGTTTCTTTTAAGTAATCACCTACTTTTGCTTTGAAATATGATTTTTTCTTTATAAATTTCTCAGCTAAATGAAGTTACATAATATTGTAATTGATGTTAATTAAGAGAAAGGAGGAAAAGACGATGGCAGATATGGAATATTTATATATAAATGGAATCACATATAATGTTATATAACTTATGCAATTATATATTGTATATGTAATATGTACATATAACATATAAATATATTAACATATAAAGAGATACATGTGTACATTTCTAAATATATAAATTATCTGTTTACATAAATGTATAAACAAGTTATATACATATGTAATATATTAAAATATATATTTACTTTCTTTTTCACATTCTTACTTGAAAAATAGAGGACTATTTTTCTCTTGTTCAATGTGAGGTGGTGGAGAAACAAAATGGGAATATGTGGGGTCCTTGTGACTACCTTTCTGTTGATGGATTGATGAGACTGAGATAAAGAAAACCAACAGATCCATTTCTGAATGATTTTTCTGGGGTTGTTTTATTCTGATTTGGGTTTAGCATGAGTAAAATTAAAGAGAAATGACTCTGTGTATTCCAATACAAGGAGGTTAAATAAACACCCTTGAGTAGGGAAGAAATTTTCCCTTTACCTTCTAACTGTACTTAACTATGTTATGGAAAAGGAAACAATGAAAACAGCTTCTCCTTAGAAGAGCAATGCTAATACAATGTAGTCATGACTCCATAATAGCATAGTTTGACGTAACTTCCCAGAAATAAATACTAATTCATGTACAAATTTTATATTACCACAAAAGAATAATAGTTGTACAAGGGACTGAATTATTTGAGAAGGAAATACATATCCGGGTCATCAGCCCAAAACATACACACAAATATTCAGCATGCACAAAATAGCAGGTGGAATAGAGTTAAACTTAATATATATAATTCTTATATACACAATATATAGAAAATATTACTGTTGTGTTTAAAAGCAGAATCAACCAAAATAAGATTAACAGATTTGCCTCTATAAACATTTAAAAGTTTCTGTCAAAATAATAACCACAGAACCACAATGAACTTATAATTAAAATGAAAGGACCAACGCTAATTTAGGTGAAAAATTTTTGCCAGAAGTATGAAGATGATCAATATTTATAATAAATAAATTCGTATCAATCAATAAAGACACTGATACAAGCTTAACTAGAAAAAACATAGATCAGAAAGAGAACATCTATATAAAAAATACAAAGGGCTTTCAAATATTTTTCAATGTTCAGCTTCAGGAAAATAATAACATAAAATAATAATCATTAAAAATTTTTCTATACCTAGAAAATTAACAAACTTTGGAAACATTATAATATTATAATATTTAATTCCATTTAGTAATGTCAATAAAGATAGTTTTGGCCAGGCACGGTGGCTTATGCCTGTAATCCCAGCACTTTGGGAGGCCAAGGCAGGAGGATCATGAGGTCAGGAGATCGAGACCATCCTGGCCAACATGGTGAAAACCTGTCTCTACTAACAATACAAAAATTAGCCAGGTGTGGTGGTGCATGCCTGTAGTCCCCACTACTAGGAGTCTGAGACAGGAGAATCTCTTGAACCTGGGAGGCAGAGGCTGCAGTGAGCTGACATCACGCCACTGCACTCCAGCCTGGGCGAAAGAGTGAAACTCTGTCTCAAAAAAAAAAAAAAAAAAAAAAAAAAGGTAGTTTCAAGTAATATCAGTAGGAGTTATATTTATTAAAACATCTTGTAAATTTTTTAGAATATTAATTAATTTATTTATTAATTCTATTTAGTGTGATAATTTTATTCCTGAGAAATCTGTTGTTGAAACTAGCCAGAATTGCCAATCAGTGTCAGAAAAATATTCTGAGACTTAGATGTGGGCAAAAGAGACTACTGGGTATCCTTTTGTAGACACTTTATAATAGCCTCTTCTAAGATAATCTGATAATATAAGGAAATTAATTAGGATATGAACCTTAGTATTTATTAGGATATAAGCATTTGCACTTTCGATTTTCATTCTAATGTCTAGTCTAGTTGATAGCTCTGTAAGTGTACAAGCTGTGTTGTTGAATAATGATAATACAAATTACTCTTATCCTTAGCAAAGCAAATGGATGCCATCCACTACAGATAAAATGGGCTTATCACCTCAAAAACATAACCCTAACCATTACATTTTATATTCTCAGAGGATACTAAACAAAATTACATTATTAATATATTAAGTTGAACATTTCTAATTGTTTTTATTTATCTCTGGTTTTCAAATTTTCCTTTGCAGTACTTAACATCTCAATGGTTTCCTCATTGATCAACAAGTTGAATAAAATATTTGATGAGTGATTGATTATATTTGCATGATACTCATATTTTAACATTTTGAAAATTACATTTTAACAAAAGATTATGCTCTACAACATGCATTGTAGTTTTATTTACACTAATAATTTTATAATAACCAACAGTAATAAAATGGGTAAAGGTAAGATCTTAGGATGGAGCAACATACTTGAGAATTTGTAATAACCTTGCAACATTCTTATGTTATAATGTATGGTAATTAAAAGCAAATATCACATTAAACTTGGAAAAAGAGGGAGTCTAGCAATAAATACATCAAAGCTAATAGAGCTTTCTCTTGTTGGTGATTTATTTTTCTTTTCTGCATTTTTTCTTTTTATATTATAATCAAGTTTTATATTTTATTTTATTCACTAACCTTACATCTAAAAATGTTGTTGATTAGAAATAAGGTAATAGAAATATAAGATATCATATACTTTTGCTAAACAAATTCTATATAATATCTAATTTGTCAATATGAAGTCTTTGTCTAAGGAGTTAGATGTTACATTTACGACAAAATATGCTATGCACACTTTTCTAAACACACTGGTCTACTTTATAGTGTAATTTAGAGAGGTACTTCATAAAGATCTCACTCATAATCCTAATAAATACATACACTGCTTCATTATGATTTTCTAAATCCAAACTAATATTTTAATGGATGACTTAACATGAGACCACTTCCCAAAGATATTTGCAATTTACTGGGAGTTTTCTCCAATATTATCTAAATCCACAGCTCCAACTTTTCATTAAAGCACCTTTCTAATTATTCAAGTGTGAAACATCAAGGGAAGCAGTGGTGGGGATAATCTCTGCAGCTAAGTTAAGACCATGGATTCAACTACCTTCAGGAAAGCCTGAACCCAGACAGGAAAAAAAAAACTTCTGCATCAAATTGAGCTTGATATTCTCTGTATTAAAAAAAAAAACAACAGTATTGGCTCTCCTCAAGACTTGTAAAGTCCTTTTGGTAGTTTCATACTACCTTATTCAGATCATTAATTTTCTGAGGATAAATGTGTTTTTATCATGTTCATGTGCCTTCCCAGCACTCTCTCTGTATATAGTCTTTGAGTGTTTGAAATATATGACATCAAATTTGAAGAAACTATTTATATACTTCATAATTAATTCTGACTATAAACAGACTATGTGAAGAAGTCACAAAGAACATTAAGAAATTGAATCAAGGATTAGCCATCAACAATGAATTTGGGCCCAAAATAAAACAAGACTGAATTACCCACGTCAAAGATGAATTCGAAGAAAATATATGTAATGGGAGAGTCAGCAAAACATTTACGTATTAACATAACTTAAAATGGGAATGAACTGATAAATAACATTGCATGGTAAAGAAGGAAAGAACCTTTTGTAGAAGTGATATATTGAAGAAAGAAAGTATTTTCCTCCTCTAATAAATACTTCTAACTCAACACAATGGAAAAGGTGATGTAATAAGGATTGCAAAATCAATTAAAAGAAAACTGATTAGGATGAAAAAGCAAAATTATATAATTAAAAAATGTATTTGACTCCAAAGAGATTATTATTATATAATCAATAGAGGAACAAAAATCACCAGGCCGAAAACTCAATCAGATAATTAGAAAAGGTTCTTGGTAATGATAAATGCACTGCAAAGAAAAAAGCAATTGGAGGAGATAGTAGTTTTCAAAGACAGGTAATCGAGACAGATCACAGAGGCTGAGAGTATTTTATAACTAGATAAAAGATTATATACCAACAATCTTAAAAGTGTTATAGATAAAAAGTTGTCTTAAATGAAGAAATAACAGAATCTACACATTTAAGACAATATATCACGCTAACGAAAAATTCAATTCAATCTAATCAACATTACTTAGATTTTGACTAAGTTTTTTTCTTTTTTTAAGCATGAAGGAAAAAACATCAAGTCCATAAAAGAGAATGTGTCAGATGGCTGCATAGCCTGTATATACACATTCAAAAAAGTTAAGTAAGGTCTGAATGAATTAGCATTGAACTCAATAATTTTCCAGTCAAATTTCCTTTCAGTCATAAATGCAACAGAGAAATTTTTAAACAGTCAAGGCCTTGGGGCACAGTTCCATTTCTTCCCTCATCCTTTTCTTTCTGTACTTTTTATCTTAAACAAAAGGTAACATTTTTATCTAGACTGAGAGTTGGCATATGTAGGGTATAAGGGAATACTTTAACCTTGTGTTAATTCTACAGCCTTTTAATCTATATTAGAAATCTTTTGCAGCTTCCTATAGATTAAGCAGTTTGGCACAGCAAATTTAGTTTTAATTATACTTTTTGTCCTGGTGCATCCTTCCTCTAAGGTAAAGAAGACCGAGTGATTCATCTGATTTTATTATGATGGGGTGGGGAAAATAATTAGAAAAAGCAGGAACAATTGTTAATCTCAAATAACTAACACAGAACAATCTATTAATAATAAATATTTGCATCCTTATTATATCAATCAAGGTCCCATCAGGAGGCAAAATTATACCAGTAATTTGAACAGGGAAAATTCAATGTCAATGTGTTAAATAGTAAAGGGGAATTAGCTACTAATAAAAATAAACATACATTTATAAGAAACAGGAATAGCAGATATGAAGGTACAGTCAGAACTACTGGGGCTGAAGTAGATTACCTAAGGAAGAAAAAGACTTGGGAGAGTCACCAACCTCCTACCTCTAGTATCCTGAAGCTAAAGTTAAAATGTGTTAAATCAATTTTAACCTCTTACCTCCAATACCCTAAAACAGAGCTTATTGCTTTAGCACACTTCATAACAAAGTTAACTGAAGAGAAATTTGCTGTAGTGGAGAGCAGAAAGCGTCCCACTGGGGTGCTGGCTAGAGTTGTTGGGAATCTACTCAATAAAATATTGCAAAAATTCCCTGGAAGCCAATGGTGTGCCATAGCCCATATCGAGTATTGCAAAGGAGAAAAAAAAAGGGTGAATATTAATGAAGAGCCAGTAATTTGATAACCGGTAAAACCATAGAAATAATTACTATATCCAAACTTTCTCTCCTAAAAAAATTAGAACTTGGACATCTATACTGCACTGAGTTCACCATAACCAAAACTGCACCACTAAAAATAGAACAAGACTATATGAATATTTTTCTCAAAGGTTACTTTGAGTTGATAAATCAAGACTCAGGGTGAAAGTTTTTTCTTTTTAAATATGAGGATAACTAATTTTCCCCACTCCATCATCACATGAATAAGTTCCTTCTAGATTCTAGTTTCTTCATTCTTCTGCAAGCCCTCCTCCTTCTACTCCCTTTCCCCTTTTTTTAAATTTTAACATTTTTATGTGTCTCCTGATTTTTGTATTACCACTGATATGGTTTGTTTCTGTGTCCCTAATCAAATCACATCTGAATTGTAATCCCCATAATCCCCATGTGTGGAGGTAGGAAGCTGATGGGAGGTGATTGGACCACTGGGGCTGTTTTCCCCATGCTGTTCTCATGGTAGCGAGTTCTCCTGAGGTATGGTGCTTTTATAAGTGTTGAACAGTTCCTCCTTCACATACTCTCTTGCCTACTGCTATGTAAGATGTGCCTTGCTTCCCATTTGCCTTCTGGCATGTTTGTAAGTTTCCTGAGGCCTCTCCAGCCATGCAGAACATTGAGTCAATTAAACCTCTTTTCTTTATAAGTCACCCAGTCTCAGGTATTTCTTTATAGCATTGTGAAAATGGACTAAAACACCCACCTAACATGTGACTCTGACTTTACCATTTTTTAGCCCCTAGTGAGTTAGGATTACTAATTATCAGCTTTATTTTGGTGACTGTTCCTAGTCTCTCCTCTGGAGAGTATAGAAGTAAATGTTCCAATATGTTTTCCTATAGGTCAAGGTTATTCCTTGGAATTATTTTTACTTGTCCTTCTCCATTCTCTTTCCACACCTGGTAAATGGGAGAATTTCTGAATATTTCTGAGATGATGCCAGAATGCTTGTGCAAGATATCTAAAGTGTTTACAGAATATCTTCCCTTTCTCTGCAACTACCAAGGCCCTGTGTGATGCTAACAGTGAGAATAGAAAGGATTTGAAGTTTAGTGGAGATATATATATATATATATATGTGTGTGTGTGTGTGTGTATATATATGTGTATGTACACATATACATATATACACACACACACACATATATATATCCACATATACATATATATACACACACACACACATATATATATATATATCCACATATACATATATATACACACACACACACACACACATAATGGTTGGAAGTCAACTATTTCTTCATGTTCTGTGATCAACATAGAAGTCACACCTCAAGAATGGGGTTAATTAACAAGGATTCTGTCTTATACATCATCCTCCCCAGAACCTAAAACAGTGCCTGAAATATTTAGTGCTTAACTGTTATACACTGAAGGCCAGGTGCTATGGCTCACGCCTATAATCCCAACACTTTGGGAGGCTGAGGTGGGCAGATCACTTGAGGTCAGGAGTTGGAGACCAGCCTGGGCAACACGATGAAAACCCATTTCTACTAAAAATACAAAAAAATTAGGTGGGCATGGTGGCAGGGGGCTGTAATCCCAGCTATTTGGGAGGCTGAGACAGGAGAATTGCTTGAACCTGGGAGGCAGAGGTTGCAGTGAGCCAAAATCGCCCCACTACACCCCAGCCTGGAAGAAAGAGCGACACTCCACCTCAAAAAAAAAAAGTTATACATTGAATAAGTGAATAATAATTTTATTTTTTCATTTCTTCCATATTTTGTCATGTTTTTCCAGTTATTTTCTAATAAGCTTAAATAGTAATGCTTGTGGAACTCCAGTGGTCTCTGCCTCTTCTTGAAATGCTACAGCTAAAATAGAGAATTATCTTGCTCACCATAGGTCATTAAGCTCTCTATATTATGCTCTCCAGTTTACTCTAGCCTTTATTTTTATTGATGTATCCGTATTTTTCATTTTTTTTTAAATTACAGAATTACCAAGTAGCCAAGGTAAGCCTAAGAATGTAGCCTCTACACTGTCACATTTAAAGGCCACTGGCAGCTCATGATCCGTTTTAATTTTTGCTTTGTTTCTACCTTTTTCTATTCGATTATGTGTCCAGGGCTCTCTCTTTTTGGTTTGTTTGACTTCATTTTGTTTTTGTGTTTAATAGAGATATTTATCAATCAGTATATGTATAACTTTGTTTATGCAAGCCTCTACTTTATTTTTCTTGATACAGTTTATCCACACAACCTGCCTTCTCTAGAGTGAGCATAAATTTGAATTTGTGCAGAGCAACTTATTATTTTAGGACCTTGGGAAAAATAGTTAATTTCCAGTGAAATTAATCCGAAGATAAGTCTCTTATTGAAAGAGTTACTTCTATAACGAATATTCATGGCATATATTAATAGTTATTACTATTTTTAAATGCTGCACATTCCTTTATTATTTAAGGACATGTATTTAAATTCAGTTCATACACTTCTCTTATTAAAAAATTAAGTTTATACATTGTTTTTCCAAGTACTATTGCATTGAGTTTTTCTTGTTTTGTTTGTTTGTTTGTTTGTTTTGGTGTGTTTTTGTTTTCTTTTGCTATCAAGAAAGGGGAAAAGCAAACAAAATTTTACCTACATTGATCAAGGGTTAAACAAATGAATAAAAACAGTTGAATGTCACCAAGGAGATTTGAAGAGAACCTCATAGTTATAAATAATTAACAAATCCCTCTGATTAAACTCCACATGATGTGATCAGTGGCAATGAGAAATTGTTAATAAAGGTCTTGATTAATTCAGAGACAAATCTTAAAACAAGTGAGAGTAAATAATCAAGTTACTTTGCTATTCTGACAAATTGGTGATATGTTTGATCAAGAAATATGAGATTCAGCATGATTTATAGTCATTTGGGTATATACCCAGTAATGGGATGGCTGGGTCAAATGGTATTTCTAGTTCTAGATCCCTGAGGAATCGCCACACTGACTTCCACAATGGTTGAACTAGTTTACAGTCCCACCAACAGTGTAAAAGTGTTCCTATTTCTCCAGCACCTGTTGTTTCCTGACTTTTTAATGATTGCCATTCTAACTGGTGTGAGATGATATCTCATAGTGGTTTTGATTTGCATTTCTCTGATGGCCAGTGATGATGAGCATTTTTTCATGTGTTTTTTTGGCTGCATAAATGTCTTCTTTTGAGAAGTGTCTGTTCATGTCCTTCACCCACTTTTTGATGGGGTTGTTTGTTTTTTTCTTGTAAATTTGTTTGAGTTCATTGTAGATTCTGGATATTAGCCATTTGTCAGATGAGTAGGTTGCGAAAATTTTCTCCCATGTTGTATGTTGCCTGTTCACTCTGATGGTAGTTTCTTTTGCTGTGCAGAAGCTCTTTAGTTTAATTAGATCCGATTTGTCAATTTTGGCTTTTGTTGCCATTGCTTTTGGTGTTTTGCTGCTATAAAGACACATGCACACGTATGTTTATTGCGGCATTATTCACAATAGCAAAGACTTGGAACCAACCCAAATGTCCAACAATGATAGATTGGATTAAGAAAATGTGGCACATATACACCATGGAATACTATGCAGCCATAAAAAATGATGAGTTCATGTCTTTTGTAGGGACATGGATGAAGCTGGAAACCAGCATTCTCAGTAAACTATTGCAAGAACAAAAAACCAAACACCGCATATTCTCACTCATAGGTGGGAATTGAACAATGAGATCACATGGACACAGGAAGGGGAATATCACACTCTGGGGACTGTGGTGGGGAGGGGGGAGGGGGGAGGGATAGCATTGGGAGATATACCTAATGCTAGATGACTAGTTAGTGGGTGCAGTGCACCAGCATGGCACATGTATACATATGTAACTAACCTGCACAATGTGCACATGTACCCTAAAACTTAAAGTATAATTTAAAAAAACAAAAATAAATAAAAAATAAAAATTAAACAACCACAAAAAAAGAAAATAAACAAATAAATAAATAAAAATCAAAAAAAAAAGAAATATGAGATTCAATAAAAGATGAGAACTTTTAAGTATGCTACTTCTAGTCAATGCTCTCCAAATTAGCGGCCAGAAATTTCCTCCAGGTGCAGCTACAAAAAAGTCAATCTCCACCTGGTTTCTAAATTATACATCCTTCCTGAATGAAAAGTCATCAGCCTAATCTCTTACCAAGCACACAATTGTTTTTAACAGGATGAGCATAATATGTTTGAGAGAACATGCTGTGGGTTTCTTGTCAATAGTCATCTAAAACTCTGGTTTCTTAATATTTGGCCAACATCATATTGGCTTGGTTCGCTGGATTTTTACATTAGAATTTTAAAAAATTTTCCCAAAAATCTATTGATTTAAAGATAGAAATTTTATTTTTAATTAACTTGCTGGTTTTGGCCTGTTCTAAAAGATAGGATAATGGATTTTAGCTTCTCAAAGATGGAAATATCTCTGTAGAATTTTCTATTTAATTATTAGCAAAATTAATCCAACTTCATATTGAAATTTGAAATTAATTTGATATTGTTTGGTGCATATTTTATCAACTAATTCTATTTAAATATTACATTTATATAATCTTCATACATCATGACCAGGTGGGGTTATTCTAAAAATGCAAAGGTACACAAGACAAGGATGCCCTGTTCTCACCACTCCTATTTAACACAGTATTGGAAGCTCTGGCCAGGGCAATCAGGCAAGAGAAAGAAGAAAAGGATATTCAAATAGGGAAAGAGGAAGTCAAACTGTCTCTATTTGCAGATGATAAGATTGTATATTTAGAAAACCCCATCGTCTCAGCCCCAAATCTCCTTAAGCTGATAAGCAAATTCAGCAAGTCTCAAAATCAAGGTACAAAAATCACAAGCATTCCTATACACCAATAACACACAAACAGAGGGCCAAATCATAAGAAAACTCCCATTCACAATTTCTACAAAGAGAATAAAATACCTAGGAATACAACTTACAAGGGATGTGAAAGACCTCTTCAAGGAGAACTACAAACCACTGCTCAAGGAAATAAGAGAGGACACAAACAAATGGAAAAACATTCCATACTCATGGATAGGAAGAATCAATATCATGAAAATGCCCATACTGCCCTAAGTAATTTATACATTCAATTCTATACCCATCAAGTTACCATTGACTTTCTTCACAGAATTGGAAAAAACTACAGTAAATTTCATGTGAAACCAAAAAAGAGCCTGGATAGCCAAGACAATCCTCAGCAAAAAGAACAAAGCTGGAGGCATCATGCTACCTGACTTCAAACTCTACTACAAGGCTACAGTAAGCAAAAGAGCATGGTACTGCTACCAAAACAGATACATAGACCAATGGAACAGAACAGTGGCCTCAGAAATAGTGCCACAGATTACAACCATCAGATCCTTCACAAACCTGACAAAAACAAGCAATGGGGAAAGGAGTCCCTATTTAATAAATGCTGTTGGTAAAACTGCCTAGCCATATGCAGAAAACAGAAACTGGACCCCTTCCTTACACCTCATACAAAAATTAACTCAAGATGGATTGAAGATTAAATGTAAGACCTAAAACAATAAAAAAACCCTAGAAAAAAATGTAGGCAATACCATTCAGGATATAGGAGTGGGCAAAGACTTCATGACTAAAACATCAAAAGCAATGGCAATAAAAGCCATAATTTAAAAATGGCATCTAATTAAACTAAAGAGTTTCTGCACAGCAAAACAAACTATCATCAGAATGAACAGGCCACCTATAGAACGGGAGAAAAATTTTGCAATCTATCCATCTAACGATAGTCTAATATCCAGAATCTTCTAAGAACTTAAACAAATTTACAAGAAAAAAAACCCCATCAAAAAGTGGGCAAAGGATATGAACAGACATTTCTCAAAAGAAGACACTTATGCAGTCAACAAACATATGACAAAAAGCTCATCATCACTGGTCATTAGAGAAATGCAAATCAAAACCATAATGAGATACCATCTCACACTAGTTAGAATGGTGATCATTAAAAAGTCAAGAAACAACAGAGGCTGAAGAGGATGTAGAGAAATAGGAATGCTTTTACACTGTTGGTGGGAATGTAAATTAGTTCAACCATTGTGGAAGACAGTGTGATGATTCCTCAAGGATCTAGAACTAGAAATACCATTTGACCCAGCAATCCCATTACTGGGTATATACCCAGAGGATTATAAAACATTCTACTATAAAGACACATGCACACGTATGTTTATTGCAGCACTGTTCACAATAGCAAAGACTTGGAACCAACCCAAATGCCCATCAGTGATAGACTAGATAAAGTAAATCTGGCACATATAAACCATGGGATACTATGCAGCCATAAAAAAGGATGAGTTCACGTCCTTTCCAGGGACATGGATGAAGTTGGAAACCATCATTCTCAGCAAACTAACACAAGAATAGAAAACCAAACACCACATGTTCTTACTCATAAGTGGGAGTTGAACAATGAGAACACATGGACACAGGAAGGGAAACACCACACACTGCGGCCCTTTCGGGGTGGGTGGTTAGGGGAGCGATAGCATTAGGAGAAATACCTAATGTAGATGATGGGTTGATGGGTGTTGCAGACCACCATGGCACATGTATACCTATGTAACAAACCTGCATGTTCTGCACATGTATCCCAGAACCTTGAAGCATAATAAAAAAGAAAAAAATGCAGTTAGTTCAATATTTTGAAATCAATGAATATAATTAAAATATTAATAGAGCTCAGTAGGAAAAAGTCATATTATCTTCACTGATCTAGATAAGGCATTTGTCAACATCCAATACTTTTTTCTATTACAAAAGCCTCAATAAAATAAGAATAGACAAATATTTTCATATGTGTAATATACACTATAAATATTTATACATTACATATAAATTAATATGTATATTTGGTATGAAAAGCAGTATCTTAGTTGGGAAATGATGTAATTAGGAGTAAGACAGGGATGCTCATTATCTTCCTATTTAGTGTTATGTGGAGGTATTACAGAATGCCATTTGACACAACAAAACAAACTAGAGGCATAATAATTGGAAAGGTTAGATGGTATAATTGTATGTGGAAAATACAAAGAATTCAAGGGAAAACCACCACAAAAAAATCAAAGAGAATTAATAATATAAGAAATTATAAAACCAACATAACAACGAAAAATTTTTAAAGGAATGATGAAAATTTGTCTACAGATAACAGAAAAGAGAATTTGAAAACAAAACAGAATAAAAACTGTAAATGCAAACTTAATAAAAACTGTGGAAAACATATATGAGACCTATAATAAAGTGCTCTTGAAAGGCAGAAGACTTGAACAAATGCAAAGACATACTATGTTCCTGGATAGGTAGATATAATGTCGTAAAAATATCACTTATCTTTAAGTTATAACCAGAATTTTCTTTCGAGCTAGAGCAATGGATTACAAAGTTCATTTGGAAGAAATTTGCGTGGATAAAAAGGGAAATTATGATAAAAGAGAATCAATGAAGTGGGAAAAGATTGATACTAAAACATAAAAATCTCTGTAATTAAAACATGACATTTGCACATATTTGTGATAAAAAGGAACAAATCTGAGATCATTTAACCTAGGTAGTCTTACCTGCAATATAAAATGATACAGTTGCAAAAACATGAATTTAAAAACACTTGGAACAGACTTAGATAGACATTTTTGTATTCAGAGTGTGGTGCAGCTGACCATATTGAATGAGACCTCATTTACTCTCTTTAATTACGGTTTAACTGTAAGTTAAAAGTCATTTTTAAATGGTTGGTCTTATATATTCATATGCTTTTATAATACATTCTAAAAATTCAAATTCATTCTTGATTGAAGTCACTACATAAAGTTCAAATGTTATCTCATGGACACTAATTTTCTCCTCCATAACTAGTTGTGTGAGTCTACATTTCAATTCTAAAGCCTTTTCCTTTTCACTGTAATGTATCTTGAAAGATTTAAATCACACATTCAAAAATAATTGCCATTTTAAATTGAACTCAGAGCAGAACAAACCAATTACTGTAGTTGCATCAGTGTAAAGCATTTTACTCTTCTATCAGCTGTAGAAGTGTGCATACTTCCTCTATCACAATTATTATTACATTACTATTGCATTTGTATTCACCTCCTGAAGCAGACTAAAAAGCTTCCATGGGGATGAATATTCTTGAAGTTCATATTGGCTTTTAATAGTCTTATTCGACAAAATTTAAAATAAGAGAAACCTATAGTTAAACTAATTTCTATTCCTCCTCAAATCCTTGGCTAAATTCTGATAGTAGAAATGGTAAAAATGAAAACATATACACATACAATACACATTTTATGATCCTATTTAACACAGATGTTTAACTAGAGAGATCAAAATCTATAAATGCATATTAAAGAAGAAGAGCATCTTAAAACCTAATGCTTTATTTATGACATATAATAGTTATAAATATCAGATAATCTGACTAATAATGTTCTATTATTATTTTTATCTTTTAAATCAACTTTGTTGAGCTATAATTTACCTATAATAGAATGTACCCTATTTTAAATGTATATTGTGATTCATTTTGACAAATAAATGTACTTTGGTAGCCACCACTGTAATCAAAATATTGAATATTTCCTTCACTCCGAGAAATTTCCTTTGCCTCTTCACAGTTAATCTCACTTTCACTCTGACCCTTGGTAACCACTGCTTTGTTTCCTATCACTATAGGTTAACTTTGAGGATTTTAAAATTTCATATTAATGAAATCATACAGTAGGTACCATTTCTCTGACTGGCTTCTTTTGTGCAACATAATGTTTTTTAATTTGTTCATAGTGCTGTATTTATCAGTAAGTCATTCCTTTTGACTTTAATTTTAATTAAATGACTCTACCTGTATTTATTTATTTATTTGTTGATGAACATTTGAATTGTTTTCCGTTTGGGGCTATTAAAAAATAAGTGTGTTAGAAACATTCATTTACCAGTCTTTTTTGAGCACATATTTTAATTTCTTTTGGGAAAATGCCTATCAGTGAAATTGCTGGGATATAATGGTAAGTGTATGTTTAACTGATATGGTTTGGATCTGTGTCCCTCCCCAAATCTCATGTCGAACTGTAATCCACAATGTTGGAGGTGAGGTTTGGTGGGAGGTGATTAGATCACGGAAGCAGTTTCTCATGAATTGTTTAGCACTATCTTGTTGGTGCTATTCTTGTGATGGTGAGTGAGTTCTCAGGAGATCTGGTTGCTTAAAAGTGTGTAGCACCTCCCCTTTCTCTCTCTCTTGCTGCTCCAGCCATGTGACATGCCCGCTCCCCCTTCCCCTTCTGCCATGATTGGAAGTTTCCTGACACCTCCCCAGAAGTGTCAGGATGACAGCATCGTTCCTGTGCAGCCTGTGGAACCACCAGCTAATTAAACCTCTTTTCCTTGTAAATTATGCGGTCTCACATATTTATTTACAGCAACATGAGAAAGGCCTAACACATTATGATTATAATAATCTGCCAAAGTGGTTGTACAATTTTATCATCCAAGCAATAATAAATGAAATTCCAATTGCCTCGCAATCTCGCCAACACATGATAGTGTCAGTCCTAGTGGATGTGTAGTAATATTTCAATTTGGTTTTAATATGTATTTCTCAGATGTCTAATGTTTATCATTTTAAAATGTGTTTATTGCCCACTTACGTCTTTTATGAAGTATTCGTTCAAATATTTTATCTGCTTTTATGCGTTGTTTCCCCTTATTATTACTAAATTATAAGATTTCTTTACATATTGTAGGTACAAGTGTCACATTGGCACCACTAGCTATAAGAGAGGCTACCAAAGCAATTACCTAGCTTTTTATAGCCTTTATAGTGGAAGACAGGCAAGTATTAAAGAGCTGGTTTGCATTTGCCTTAGCCAGTCAGGATTGCTTTCTATGGTTAGAAATTCATATTTATAACAGTTAGCTTAAGTAATTATTATAAATTGACATGCAACAATATGTGTGGTTATAAAGACACATGTGTGCACATACACACACACATACATAGCTATGTATACAGTATGTAGTGTCAGGTAAGGAATCAAAGAGCACCCTATTTGCTTTCTGATTAAAAACAAAATGAATAAAACAGCTAAATAAGAGAACACCAAATATTACCAAGTTTTACCATTTTAATGTGATAGCTAATTAAGAAAATATTACATTATTACATTTTATTTGTAATATACTGAGATTGATTGGTGGCTTAAAATATCAATTTACCATCTACTTAAGGAGAAATGTGATGGCATATGGATTCAAATGCTATGCCATATAAAAACACAAACAATAAGATTTATAGGCATTCATTGTAAGCGATAGCAAATAAAGTATTATAAAGCAAGTGTGGATTCAACAAAAATTAGTACAGACAACAACAAAAAAAGCAGGGTTTTCTATGTAAAATGAGTCTTGGCTGGGAGCGGTGGCTCACACCTGTAATCCTAACACTTTGGGAGGTGGAGGCAGGTGAATCACGAGGTCAGGAGTTCAAGACCAGCCTGACCCACAGCGTGAAACCTCGTCTCTACTAAAAATACAAAGAAGCTAGCTAGGGTGGTGGTGGTTGGCACCTGTAATACCAGATACTTGGGAGGCTGAGGCAGAGAATTGCTTGAACCCAGAAGGCGGAGGTTGCAGTGAGCCGAGATTGTGCCACAGCACTCCAGCCTGGGTGACAGAGTGAGAATCCGTCTCAAAAAAGTCATAATAAAATAAAAAAATAAATGAGTCTTAAGAGATAGAAAGGAAGGCATTGAATATTAGAACCAAAAAAAAAAGATGCACATTCTTTCCAATTTGTCATTAGGTGTACCAAAGTGATTCATATAGTTAGAATCTATATAGTTAGTATATGTGTATGTATGTATCCAGCTATATGCAAAAAGAAAACAAAAAAACAAACAACAACAACAATAAACATTTAGGGAAAAATCAGAGAACACGGTATTTGGAACCAGGCTGCATTAGTCAGGTTCTCCAGAGAAGTAGAACCAATAGGCTATTGAGTTAGTTATTATAAGAAATTTGCTCATGTGATCACAGAGCCTGAGAATTCCAAAGATGTACAGTTTGCAAGTTAGGGATCCAGGAGAGCTGATGGTATAGTTCAGTCTGAAAGCTGGCAGGAATAAGACCCAAGAATGGCTGATGTCTTAGTTTGAGCCTGAAGGCAGGAGAAGACAGATGTCCCAGCTCAAGGCAGTCACACAGGACCTTTACTCAGCCTTTTTGTTCTATTTAGGTCTTCAATTTATTGGATGAGGCCCACCCCCATTAGAGAGGTTTATCTGTTTTACTCAGTCTACAGATTCAAATATTAATCTTATCAAGAAATACTCTCAAAGATACACCAGAATAACATTTGAACAAATGGGCATTTTGGGGCCTAGTCAAGTTGCTACAAAAAATTAATCATTATGGCTACATTTCTTTTTAAATATAGGGTAAGTCTCTACATTTACTACCACTTATCTCAACTTCGGTATACAGAAAGTGCAATAAATGTGAATGATGTAACATTTTCTTTGTTACATACAAGTAAAAAAAGGTAGAATTTGATAATACTTGTTTCTTTGGCTTTCTTGCTTAAAGGCACATAATGGGACTGCTTTTCCTTTTACTCTCTGTTTAGTCTTCTCTCATGTTACATGTTACTATTTGCGTGTTTTATTATTATATTTTGGGCCATTTTCTTGGATTTAAAGTTTACTGAGGTTAGAAAACATGCTGCAATATGTATTTCTATTTTGTTACAATGCCTAAAAGAATTCACATACTTTGGGTTCAGTCACTCTTGCAGGTTAATTTTTGCGGTAAGTAAATATTTGGTGGTAGAAATTAATTTTGCTTCTGTATTGTATGGAGGTTGATGACACATGAGGATTTTGCTGTGTAGTCAGTATTTCTAGACACTGAACTTTCCATTGGGTATTCAGGAGTCCAGTATTGCATTACTACCATCTTTTCTCCCTTTGAAGAGTTTTCTGGAATCTTCACTTGTGATGTATTCCTAATCCTATATTCTCTTTCTGGTTTCTGTTGAAGGAAAAACAAATATATTCAAGCTTCTAAACATCTCCCCGGCTTCTAGTCCACTTGGCCGCTTACCATGCCAGACTTGGTCTTTCTGTATGATCCTGTATTGTGGTTGTAATAACTCACCTGTTTTAACCCAATTGATACCATATTTCAACTTGGTTGTGCTATCCTGTGTGTGAAATGAAACCATATTTCAATTCAGGTTAACAAAAAATTGTAATAATGTACAAGAGTAAAGATGAGAGGAATAGATACATCTCAATCTAGATCCATAAAGTGGAAGAGATTCAAAAAGACAATGCAGTCCTTAGAGCAAAGAGAACAGAACTGTAAAAGAAACAGAAGTGAAATGGGTCATAGCACTATTACTCCACTGAGAAGGAACTATTATTCATTTTCTTTTGATCATCTTTTTTGAGATGCCATTAATTTTTTTTGCCAAATTACACTCCATTCTAAATAGTAAGTTCAACCTCAAAAAGGAATACCTTGAATGTGACATTTGCCTTTTTCCATTTTGGTCCATGTCAGTACTGCATCTAATCCGTCCTGGAGTACAGATTATTCTACCTTTGTTAATCTCTCAAATGTGTGTCATTATCTTTCTTATTGTTCTTATTCACTATTTGTCATCTCTCAGTGTC
Source organism: Pan paniscus (assembly GCF_029289425.2). Lineage (NCBI taxonomy): Eukaryota > Metazoa > Chordata > Mammalia > Primates > Hominidae > Pan > Pan paniscus. The sequence goes on from NC_073254.2 coordinate 122,294,518, forward strand.
TACTGCCTGTATTCATTTATTATTACCTAAAATAACATCCATTATATCTAAAGATATTTCCTCTTGCATTGATATCATTAAAATACCATCAAACAACTTAAAACCTTTATATATTGGCTAGTGAAAATACAATGCCAAATAAATGGCAGTCCCTTTTCCCTAACTCCCTTTAGACTAATGGACTTGGGTTTATATTTTCATATCAAATATGACAATTAGAGTAATTTTAAACATTTGGCATATAGCAAGTTGAATAATGATAATTTATTACACTCTAAGGTACCTAGATCTACACGGTAATTAATAGCAAAGTCCATTAAGTGCACACTATTCATCCTTTCGAATGTCCGCTCCTGTTAACATTTGTCTTATTATAGTTATTTGTGTGTTTGTTTCTTTTTAGTGATGAAAAATAAGACAAAATAGACATATGTTCAAAATTATAGGAATACAAAGACTTACTTGGTCTGAAACTTTTTTCCACACACAAAAATTTAGAATCAGATTGGCAAGATGACTCAAACACTAGAAAAATGAAATGGCATTCAACTTGTTATTAAATGTAAGGAAATTATGTCATTTATTAAAGAAGTAGTTAATGAAATTTTTACTAGGTACTTCAAACATAAATGGCAACAAGGCACAGTCTCTAAATTTAGAGTTCGTGTAACAAAAATATTGAATCATAGTATAAAGCAATATCATACAAATACCATTACATTGAAAACACAAAGTAAGTCTGTGACTTGAGAGAAGAAAAATGATCCTTCTTCATGAAGCAGATGATGACATAAGACCTAGCTCTTGATAGATGTCAGGAGTTTGTCAAATCATAAAAGGATAAAAAAAAATTCTGTGTAAGAAATGAATAAACACAAGGCATAGATATTTGAAAGATTCTACCATGCCACATTTGGTAAAGTAGCTGGAAAATAAAAACAATTTGGTATGCTCTTTCCACTCCTTGCTGAGTAGTTTAAATTTTATTCTCCTTCAGCGTTTTGTGTGGGAATAATATGAGCAACTCTCCCTTGATGCTAGGTGACTCTAGCATCAGTATGAGAGTTCAGTGAGAGTATGGCAATTTTCTACCATTCTAAGCAAGAGAAAGGACTAGGAATAAGATATATTGAAAAGAATGACAAAAAATAGGGTCTATAAAATGTTTGAGAGAGACATAAATAATTCTCTGACAGCCTGGATAAAAGAAAATAAAATGATAGGTAGAAATAAGGCATGAGTTTGAGTGTTCTATCTTGAGCCTGAGATGATCTTATTAATAGAGGTAGGCAATACAAAAGTAGAAGTAAATAAGTCAATCAGTTGGGGGCAAAGGAAAAAAAATAAGATTACATTCAGATGCAAACTTCAGGGCCACCTGTTTTTCCAGAACTTTTCCAAGATCCTAGGTGGTGGTCTTCGTAGAAATGAATTCACAGGATTATGTATTGTTTATATTTCATATATTTTTTAAAATTTGCTTAAGTATTTTAATTTGAATTCATTATGGTTGCTATCTTTTTTCCACCCAAACTACCCTTCTGTCACACTTATTTTTGTAATTTATTATACTCTAAGTTCTGGGATACATGTGAAGAATGTTCAGGTTTGTTACATAGGTATACATGTACCATGGTGGTTTGCTGCACCCATCAACCAGTCATGTAGGATTTAAGCCCTGCATGCATTAGGTATTTGTCCTAATTCTCTCCCTCCCCTTGTCCCCACAACAGGCCCAAGTCTGTGATGTTCCCCTCCATGTGTCTGTATGTTCTCATTGTTCTACTCCCACTTATGAATGAGAACATGTGGTGTTTGGTTTTCTGTTCCTGTGTTAGTTTGCTGAGAATGATGGTTTCCAGCTTCATTCATGTCCCTACAAAGGACATGAACTCATTCTTTTTTATGGCTGCATAGCATTCCATGGTGTATATGTGCCACATTTTCTTTATCCAGTCTGTCATTCATGGGCTTTGGGCTGGTTCCATGTCTTTGCTACTGTGAATAGTCCTGCAATAAACATACGTGTGCAAGTGTCTTCATAATAGAATGATTTACAATCCTTTGGTTATATACCCAGTAATGAGATTGCTGAGTCAAATGGTCTTTCTTGTTCTAGATCCTTGAGGAATTGCCACATTGTCTTTCATAATGGTTGAACTAATTTACACTCCCACAAACAGTGTAAAAGCATTCCTATTTCTCCACATCCTCTCCAGAAATAACACCACACATCTACAACCATCTGATCTTCGACAAACCTGACAAAAGCATTGGGGAAAGGATTCCCTATTTAGTAAACGGTGTTGGGAAAACTGGCTAGCCATATGCAGAAAACTGAAACTGCACTGCTTCCTTCCACCTTATACAAAAATTAACTCAATATGGATTATAAACTTAAATTTAAAACCTAAAACCATAAAAACCCTGGAAGAAAACCTAGGCAATACCATTCAGGGCATAGGCATGCACAAAGACTTCATGACTAAAACACCAAAAGCAATTGCCATAAAAGCCAAAATTGACAAATGGGATCTAATTAAACTAAAGAGCTTCTGTACAGCAAAAGAAACTATCATCAGAGTGAACAGGCAACCTACAGAATGGGAGAAAATGTTCACAATCTATACAGCTAACAAAGTTAATATCCAGAATCTACAAGGAACTTAAACAAATTTACAAGAAAAAAACAAACAACCCTATTAAAAAGTGGGCAAAGAATATGAACAGACACTTCTGAAAAGAAAACATTTATATGGCCAGCAAACACATGAAAAAAAGCTCATCATCACTGGTCATTAGAGACATGAAAATCAAAACCACAATGAGATATCATCTCACGCCAGTTAGAAAGGTGATCATTAAAAAGTCTGTCACACTTCTTATTATGCTGCTGGCATACATTGTATAGGCTAGAGTATTAGTGGGATTTGACTAAGGAGGATTTGAGTTGGAGATACAGTTAATTTTTAGAGAGTGATATGGCTACAGACATTTCTATATTCAGATTTTTAAAAAATAGCCAGCTCTCCTCTTGTACAAATAACTTTCAGAAATATTTATTTTGTCCAGTGTGTGTCAACATACCTACAATGTGACACAAAATCACAGGGCCAGACGTAGTCTTGTATTAACATAGTTTTTGTTGTTTGGCAACAGCAGTATGTATTTGTGGAAGAGAAATAGGATTTGAGACATACAGAGTCAGAAGCTAATCTTTGGACTATTCTTCTATTTATCACATAAATAACATTGTCAGTGTGAGGAATTAGTTCTTACTGATGCCTAATGAAAATTGATCCCTTTTTCTGTCATTCAGTAATGTAGCATAAAAATCATATACATGCTAGATTTCCATATTTTTTCTTTCTTTCTAAATAAATAATTTAGAAGGACTCCTAAGTTTGTAAAGAACACAACTGTAGTAGCTGTATGATAGAAGGTTTATCTGTAACAGTTCATGTCTGAAAATACTTGATAGAAATTTTCCAAAATGTAAGAAAATTTCTAAGAATTATATGCACCCCAATTGCCCGTGAGAGGAGTTTCATTTCCCATAGGAAGGGTTCAGAACTATTTCCTCTGCCAAGCTCTGTTACTGGTTAGGAGTGGCCTAGGAGAAGTGTGTCCTTGGCATGAATACAGAGGTAAATTAGCAGGATGATAGCTGGAGCTATTAGTCAAGTATGTGCCCCAAAGCAGTAAATCTGAGTGGTACATTTCTATGGTCACTATATTTCACCGCTTATGTTTCAAAATCTCCTTTTTCATGTAGGTTTGAAAAATAGCCCCTCCATTGCTACCATGTGACCCTCTTTCAAGTGTAAACTTAAAAGAGGGAGGTTAGTGTGAAGAACTATGGATCCTGATACTATAGTTGGCCTTGGGGTGGCCTAGGGATGCCGCTGGTATTCATCTTCTTGGTCTTCCACTATGCATCTGAAATTAAACTCACCCCCATCTATCACCTGGTGATGTGATTCAAACCAACATTCCGGAGCAGTCTGAGACAAATCTTACCCTTCTCAGGCTGGTGCTGTGCCCATTCGTTTACAGATATAACAGGACAATTGAGTGCTAGGAGACACAATAATTGATCTCCTGTGCTCCACATATATTTTTTTCTCTTTAACTCTTGAATAAAATCTGCTGGTATTTGGATATGAGGAATCCCTATCTTGTTGGCTGCCATAGCTTATAGTTTAATGTGGCCTTTGTGTGCCCTGGAGAGAGTCTTTCTCCTTTGGGAGCCTGGGGGATATCTAAACCTAAAGAGCTAGAAGTTGTGGGGACTGAAATTTTCCCACAAATTTCCACCATGAGTTATTGGAGGTGATAGAAAAACAGGTTACTTCTATTTTAGCCTTTCATTCCTGGACCAATATATTATTTTTATTGGGAACATGACATCACTTAAAGATCTCTGATTTAATGAATACTCAGTATATGGAAGGATGACACTTCTTTCTTTCAGAGGATTGCCTCCAAACTACGAATTTAGCTATGTCTTGAGCAGATCATTCCAGGCTTCCACGTTGATGGCTGCTTCTGGGTGACACACTGATAGGTCCCATGGTCATGGGCCTCTCTCCTCTGCTGTAAAGTGAGAGGCCTATTTAGATGCTATGCTTACTCCTGTGGATCTGGCATTCCATAAGTTCCATGCTGGCTAAGGCTGTAAATGCAGGAATAAATACCTATACTCAGAAGAGATATTTATTCCTATAAAGACAAATTTTTTCCCTCTAGGATAGAAGGGACTCAATATAAACAACTTACTACAAAGTTACAAGTCGATCTCTTTAAAGGATAGTTTTGTTTGAAGATTGAATACTGATCTCTGTTGCTAATAATTTGGATATTTATTGGCCATAGTAACTAAGCTGGCATTGGTAATTTGGAGTCTATGCTCTCAGGCCTATATATGACCTGCCTATGTGGCCACTCTTTTCATGTGTTCATCATGCCATTTCCGTAGTACCTTCTTCTTTGTGGTAGAGGATGCGGCATGTGTTGATCTGCTTTTTACAATAAGGAAGATATCTTGGCATGCTCCTACATACAGGAACCTAAAACTTCACTGAATGCTCCTGAAACTTTGTAGGTTTAGCATGTGTCTTTTGGATGTTATGTGTCTTACCAAGGTCTCCAGGCATCATCTGTTGGATCAACATGATGTTGCTAAGGTAATGGCTGTAATGTAAAGCATAATGTTACATGAGATATCCAGGTGGTACAAATCTCTTCAGACTCTATTGTGTTGTAAGATAAAATCGTTCATATCCCTCAGGTAAAATGGTAAATAGCTATTATTTTCTACTCTATATGAATTAAAACTATTTCTGATTCTCTTTTGTAAGCGAAATAGGAAATAATGTGTTCACCAATCCCATGGCTCTATGGCATGTACCTATGTTTGCAGTACAGCCTAGTAATCTTCTCTAGCAATAAGACCTCATTACAGTGATTCTCCAGGATCCATTCTGTTTCTGCAGGGATTTTATCATAAGTCAAACCATGACATGACAGGGACCACTGCTCCTGCATAGTCTTTAATGTTGGCACTAATTTTTGCCAACCATCCCTCTAGAAGGCAATATTGATTATAATTTAGTCTCAGAGGTTTCCACTTGGGTTTCCCCACTGTAATAGCTTATTCTCAAAGGGCAAAAAAAAAATATGTGGTGGTTACTTAACTTCCAGATATGTCAACTCTAATTATATATCCAGGAGTGGGAAAATGATCATGGACTCAGTCCACAGAACAAGTGAGTTAGACTTCAGCCAGAACTCATTTATTATTTGGTCCCTGAAAATCTTGACTCTGACAAGTGGGACATGATGGTAGATTGGATTTCTCGATATCAGTTGTTTCAAACAGGCCTTAAAATGTCTTGATATTCATCTTTCTTTAGTTCATAGGGTCATTCAATAGTCATAGGTCCCCTTGGAAAAGAAATGGCATCAGTACTTTATATAGTTATTCTGGTGTTGCAGTGATTTTTTTTCTGGGATCCTAGCCACCTCTTTAGTCAATGGATTTTGAATCTGAAAATTGGTTCAAATCTGAGAACTTAGCAAGTGATTCATAACATTTTGTTGGAATGATTGCCCTTAGCCTCCTGCACCTTTATTCTTGTCTTCTGGTTATGAATGTTAAGAAGTTCCCTTGTTCTCTGCCCATTCATTTCTCTCTCAGGGTTACCAAACTGTTGTAATCATAAGATTTAGCTTCTTTGTTTGTCCCTCTGAACTGCCATTATTTATCATGGCAACTATGGCCTCCCGGCTTCTGGTGATTAAGTGCTGCCATAGGGCCTCTATTACTTCAGGACCCCATCATCCCTCTATATTAAGGAGTCCAAATCTGTTAATACCTCTCCTAATTCATCACTGTCCTGCTGAGAGGAGACATTATTGAATGCTTAGTGGTTTTGTTTGTACTCTTACCAGCAGATTTCTAATGGCTTTGTGAGTGGCATGTCCTCTTGGTCATCTCATGGAACATAATCCCTGGCATGTCTTCTGGCACCACACAAAATGTCTATTACAGTGTATTTACTTCCCCTTATTCTCCTGTACCATCTTCCAGAGAAATTTAGGCATTTTTGTTTTGCTCAGTATTCATCATCATTTTTTATTTTTTTTTGGTTTCTAATATAGAGCCACTGCTCCTGGAGTTATTTCTAGAATGTGTAATCCCATGTCATGAGAAAGCATCCCTAAATGGATGTCTGGTCTATCTACTCTTAAGTTCTAACTTCATTTCCTACCAATATAACACCCTAAAAATCCAATCCCAGGATACTCTCCTGGCTTCTGTTACTAAATGTTGCCAATTCTTGCAGCTCCTCTAGTGCACAATCTTTTTCCTCCCCTATCAGGTCACCTGTATTTCCTGCAGCAGGATGTCTGAGAAGTGCATTTTCATGGTCACCAAAACATAATTTCACATTTAATATTGTGTATTCTTTATCCTAACAAGTACCTCTCAAATCATATATGATTTACTTGTAACATTTTGTTAACTACTAGGCGGAAAAATAAATTTGCATTCAGGTAATTTCGTGATATTCTCTTATTTTTTTCTGCCAGTGAAACAAAAACTAGTTTGACTGTTGATAAATGGGTAGGAGTCAAATATTTCAGAAAACATAAAGAGATTTCTAAGTAAGGAAAAGGGTAATGTTATAGAAAAAACAAAAACAAAAAACAAACAAACAAACAAAAAACAATGGCATTAGCAAACTGAACGAGTTGGCTGGAGCAAAGAATACTATGCAAAGAAACAGAAAATTGAAGAGAGAATTTTAGCACCAGAGCTCAACTGAACAAAAGCATCAGGTAAAGGAGCAGAGAAATTATGCTGAAAGGGTCATTCTAGGGAGATGTGTCTGATGGCTTTGTAAAAAATAATATTTGGAATGTGGAAGCTGGCCTTACACAAAGTGAAGAAAGTAAAGAAGAAGGGATAGAATTTTATGAGCAAAAAATGATTAATTCACAAAGAAATTCACTAATCACCCCGTTTATAATCACAGCCAGCAGAAAAATTTCTCACACATTTGAGTATTGGGAACAACACACTAGTTCTGTGCTGGTGAAAAATTAATAACTGTTTCTTCAGAAAAGAAAAAAGAAAACAAGGAAGCAAACAAAAAAATCAATTTATTATACTTGCCAATATACATGGTACAAATATACTATTTCCAATTTCCAACTACCAGTGTGCTCACAAGATTCCTGAACATTAACCACTGGCTCTCAAGGCCTGATAGGAGCCTGCTTGTTCACTTCACTGCTGAAGCTAAAGAATGACTTCCATTAATAAGGCTACCAAGATACATAGTACAAATATCCTATTTCCAATTTCAAACTACCAGTGTGCTCACAAAATTCCTGAACATTAACCACTGGCTTTCAAGGCCTGATAGGAGCCTGCTTGCTCACTTCACTGCTGAAGCTAAAGAATGACTTCCATTAATAAGGCTACCAAGATACATACAGAAAAACTAAATTCCCTCAAATGGCCCTTATTTAAAGTGAGCATAGAAGAAAAAAGTGAACCAAGAATATAAAGTGTAATTAAGGATAATTTCAGATATTGATTAAACCCAGGAGTGTTCTTTATTGACCATCTAATGTATGTTTTATGGGGTTTCTGTAAATTTGAAAAACAACTGTTGTGGCCTTATAAAAGCTATGCTTTTGGGAATATTATTTCTGGAATAAAGTAATTATCCTTACAAAATAAGTATTTCCATTTTCATTTTTCAAAAATGTTTTTCCTCCGTTTGAATGAACTTAACAAAGTAAAATGCTTGTCTTGTGGCCTCTGGCAGACTAATTACCCAGAAAATGAAAATTCTATTATATATCCTTATAATTCTTGTTTGGTACAGGCACAAGAGCATATAACTCAATACAGCATCTGTTCTTAAATATATGGCTTTAAACATTTGAAGCAATTACAGGAAGGTAGGAAAATTAAATTCTGTGGAGCTAACAATCTAATTTTGAAAATTCTATTTTGAAATATTTGCTGAGTAAGTATTTTGAATTTTATCTTTTAAAAACTTGGACTTCAACTACATGTTCTTGTGTGTGTGTGTGTGTGTGTGTGTGTGTGTTTAATTAAGTCTCTTTACCAAATGTATTGATCTAAAAATCCCTTTAGCTAAATTTCTTATATTTATGCTACATGAACTTAGCAGTAAATTTGTTCTACTTTTAAATGTCTCTTCAATGCAAAGTAAGTCATATAAATATTAAATATATTATAAATATTAAATATATAGTTGAATCTCTTGTAATTATGTGGGTTTTCATAAAGATTATTTGATTGATATATAGATCAGTGACTAAGAATTTAAAAAGCATATAATTCATCAAAATATGTAGATTAAAACAAAAGATAGGCATTTAAAATATGAAATTTCATTAAGGCATATGAGCCGTATGTTTAACAGTTCTGCTAATTATATCTGATGACTTTTTCACTTCATAAATTCTCACATTTTTGGTGCCATAAGAGCTAGCCTAGTGAACATAGGAACTTTGATTACTTTGCAAAGGCATAGAAGGATGTGCAGTCTGCAAATTAACATTACATAAAATAATCTTTGACCAAAGTTTTCCAAGAATGCTAACTTTAATAAGCAAAACTCTTTACATATTTTAGATCTCTTAAAATGGACTTGAGTCTTACCTAAATGTAGATTTAACTTAAATTTTTCCCAGTTTAAAAAAATATTTATTGGAGTCTAGCAATTAAATGCCTACAAGTAACATAAAAAACAATTCGATACTTTAATATAATTTTTAAAATGTGTGATGTGCTTTATTTTGTTTCGTTTTGTTTGGCTTAGTTTGGCCCAAATGCATGTTGTGTTATTCTAGGTTTAGAGCAAACAAACTATGAAGGAAAACTTTGCTTGGTAAAATTTCCCCTCTACCTGACCAACAGTAGTTCTTGAGTTTAGGTTAAAAATTAAAAGTGTGAAACACAATAGCCTTCAATGAGCACCACATATACATAGACTTCAGCCACAGTAGAGGAGAGGTCTTGTGGTTCCCAGGCATAGATGCTGATGTACCCAGGTCACTGTGACTTTGGACATACTGAGCTTATGCAGACTATGCCAAATGAGAGAAGCCATCAGCTCCTTAACTTTTATTTCCTCATGATAAATATGTAACTTCTTCAGGGGGACAAGTCCAGCTTCCATTATCTGGCACAATTATAGTTCACCAACACTTTTTTCCATCTGTGCTTGATAAATAATCTTGATAATAAGAAATATTTACTTGTTCCTATATATTACAACCCCTGAAATACTTTCATTTATGTGGTCCTGGAATATGAATGCTCATAAAATTATTGAGTAATTTTTTCAGCGAAGATTTAATGGAGGTTAAAATCTTCAGACATCCCTGGGGCTAGGCGAAAGCCCAGAAGGTACCTGTAACTCTTTTCTTCCTTTTGGCTTCTAGAACAGACCAGTACAAGCACAATCCATGCAACCTGGCAGCATGAGTATTTTCTTTTTTCAAAATGAAATACTGAGGTTTCCAAAAGAAAACAACAACAACAACAAACAAAAACAAATGGTGAACTTTAGTCTGTAAAATAAATGAAAAAACATAAAAATTATTAGTAATAAATAAATAGTTTTAAGAAATACAGCATCACCACAGTTTTCAATCCTCAGAAAATGGGAAGTCAAAGCATTCTTAAAATTATGTTAGATGTCAATATGAAATTTGATTGACTTAGACTTTGTTTTTACTTGGATAACATTGTTCTTACTTTAAAACAATTTTTAAATTATATTGTCATTTTTATGCCTTAAGACCCATATTTGATCTGGAATAGAAGGATTATAAAATAACCAGGATTTGCTAAACATTTTTAGCAAACCAAAATACATCTATGCTGATATAGATAAAAACACTACTTCACTACTCAATTACCTGTATATTTTGAAAGTATATTTTGAAATATTTATCATGAAAGTAAGCTAATTATATTAGCCTAATATGTTTTATACTAAAATATCATATTATAGTACATTTTTGTACTAAAATACAAAAATTAAAAAAAAAATTGTAATCTCTAGTTCCAGCAGTGTCATTGGTAAAATATTCCTCATTAAGATTATAAAGTTTCTTTTTATAACTTTTTATAAGAGCAGTTATTTGGAAATTAATCTAAAATATGAACCAAAGGTTATAAGGTGTACAGTGAGAATTTTTAATATTTTTATGATGAGATTCTATATTATAAAATAAAGTAAGTTTATGAGAGATGATATAACACAGTTTGTAATATGGCATTAAACTGACACATGAACACATAATCAAACAAAATTAGTTTGTCTTAATTTTAAGAGAAATACAGTCTACACTGGAATGATAATATTTGAATCTGAAAATGAATAATGAGATGATAAGTGCTAATTAGGTTCTATTTTCTATCCATATATTTTAAGTCTCATTGTATGTTTCTTAGATGGTAAAGAAGGACAAAAATATCAGTATTTTTACTGATACATTAGATACTTTTATTCATTTGTCAATTTATTTTTACCAAATTTTCGATTCTTAAAACCAACATGTTGATCACATTTCTTTCCATGGGCAAGCAGATCCACTTTGTACATAGTAAGGATAATAAGTCAGAAGATTTCTTACTATGTTTGGAGTCAGAACAGAAAAAGTTAAATATATAAAGTGTTTGATATTACTAAGATATGACAAATGATTAATATATTTAAAATAAAAATTACATTTGCAGCTGAGATTGAAAAACTTAAATACATCAGCCACAACCAACTATATCTATCACCTCTTTAGGAAAGGCATTATAATGAGATGAAATGCTAAATATCTGATAGCTGAGGTTCCTTATGCCCCAGATAGTGCTAGGTAGGCACTGTCTTATTTTATCTTATTCAATTATAAATGCAAACATACATACTTGAAGAATATAGCAAAGACACTTTAAACGTAAAAAATAAATTTTAAAATAATTTAAAATGTAATAAAACTCTCCAGATCTCTCCATCTTGCCTCTGTCCTCAGCCTGAAACCACTCTCAATTGATAGTTGTTTTGAGCAGAACTAAATGAGATAAAGACACGAAAAAACACTCAAAAAAATCAGTGGATCCAGGAACTGGTTTTTTGAAAAGATTAACAAAATAGCTAGCTAGACTAATAAGGAAGAAAAGAGAAAAGAATCAAATAGACACAATAAAAAATGATAAAGGTGATATCACCACTGATCCCACAGAAATACAAACTACCATCAGAGAATACTATAAATACCTCTACTCAAGTAAACGAGAAAATCTAGAAGAAATGGATAAATTACTGGGCTCATACACCCTCCCAAGACTAAACCAGGAAGAGGTCGAATCCCTGAATAGACCAATAACAGGTTCTGAAATTGAGGCAGTAATTAATACCCAACCAACCAAAAAAAAGCCCAGGGCCAGAAAAATTCACAGCCAATGCTACCAGAGGTACAAAGAGGAGCTGGTACCATTCCTTCTGAAACTATTCTAAACAATAGAAAAAGAGAGAATCCTCCCTAATTCATTTTATGAGGCCAGCATCATCCTGATACCAAATTCTGGCAGGGACAAAACAAAAAAAGAGAATTTTAGACCTGATGAACATCGATGCAAAAATCCACAATAAAACACTGGCAAACCGAACCCAGCAGCACATCAAAAAGCTTATCCACCACGGTAAAGTTGGCTTCATCCCTGGGATGCAAGGCTGGTTCAACATATGCAAATCAATAAGTGTAATCCATCACATAAACAGAACCAATGACAAAAACCACATGATTATCTCAATAGATGCAGAAAAGGCCTTCGATAAAATTCAACATCCCTTCATGCTAAAAACTCTCAATAAACTAGGTATTGATGGAACATATCTCATAATAATAAGAGCTGTTTATGACAAACCCGGAGCCAATATTATACTGAATGGGCAAAAGCTGAAAGCATTCCCATTGAAAACCTGCACAAGACAAGGATGCCCTTTCTCACCACTCCTATTCAACACAGTATTGGAAGTTTCAGCCAGGGCAATCGGGCAAGCGAAAGAAATAAAGATATTCAAATAGGAAGAGAGGAAGTCAAATTATCTCTGTTTGCAGATGATATGATTTTATATTTAGAAAACCCCATCGTCTCAGTCCAAACTCTCCTTAAGCTGATAAGCAAATTCAGCAAAGTCTCATGATACAAAATCAATGTGAAAAATCACAAGCATTCCTATATACCAATAATAGAGAAACAGAGAGCCAAATCATCAGTGAACTCCCATACACAGTTGCTACAAAGAGAATAAAATACCTAGGAATATAACTTAGAAGGGATGTGAGGAACCCCTTCAAGGAGAACTACAAACCACTGCTCAAGGAAATAAGAAAGGACACAAACACATGAAAAAATGTTCCATGTTCATGGATAGAAAGAATCAAAGTCATGAAAATGGCCATACTGCCCAAAGTAACTTACAGATTCAATGCTATTCCCATCAAACTACCAAAGACTGTCTTCACAGAATTAGAAAAATCTACTTTTAAATTCATGTGGAACCAAAAAAAGGCCCATATAGACAAAACAATCCTAAGCAAAAACAAAAAACAAAAAACAAAAAAACCCAAAACATTGGAGGCATCACACTACCTAACCTCAAACCGTACTACAAGGCAACAGTAACCAAAACAGCATGGTACTGGTACCAAAACAGATATACAGACCAATGGAACAGAACAGAGGCCTCAGAAATAATACCACACATCTACAACCATCTGATCTTTGACAAACCTGACAAAAACAAGAAATGGGGAAAGGATTCCCTATTTAATAAATGGTGCTGGGAAAACTGGCTAGCCATATGCAGAAAACTGAAACTGGACCCCTTCCTTACACCTTATACAAAAATTAACTCAAGATGGATTAAAGACTTAAATGTAAGACCGAAATCCATAAAAACTCTAGAAGAAAACCTAGGCAATACCATTCAGGACATAGGCATGGGCAAATACTTTATTACTAAAACACCAAAAGCAAATGCAACAAAAGCCAAAATTGACAAATGGGATCTAATTAAACTAAAGAGCTTCTACAAAGCAAAACAAACTATTATCAGAATGAACAGGCAGCCTACAGAATGGAGAAAATTTTTGCAATCTACTCATCTGACAAAGGGCTAATATCCAGAATCTACAAGGACCTTAAACAAATTTACAAGAACAAAACAACCCCATTAAAAATGGGCAAAGGATATGAACAGACACTTCTCAAAAGAAGACATTTATGCAGCCAATAGACACATGAAAAAATGCTCATCATCACTGGCCATCAGAGAAATGCAAATCAAAACCACAATGAGATACCATCTCAGGCCAGTCAGAATGGTGATCATTAAAAAGTCAGGAAACAACAGATGCTGGAGAGGATGTGGAGAAATAGGAACGCTTTTGCACTGTTGGTGGGAGTGTAAATTAGTTCAACCATTGTGGAAGACAGTGTGGCGATTCCTCAAGGATCTAGAACTAGAAATACCATTTGACCCAGCAATCCCATTACTCGGTATATACCCAAAGGTTTATAAATCATTCTACTCTGAAGACACATGCACACATATGTTTATTGAAAGAGTGTTCACAATATCAAAGACTTGGAACCAACCCAAATGCCCATCAATGATAGACTGGATAAAGAAAATGTGGCACATATACACCATGGAACAGTATGCAGTCATAAAAAATAATGAGATTATGTCCTTTCCAGGGGCATGGATGAAACTGGAAGCCATCATCCTCAGCATACCAACACAGGAACAGAAACCCAAACACTGCATGTTCTCACACATAAGTGGGAGTTGAACAATGAGAACACATGGACACAGGGAGGTGAAAATCACACATTGAGGCCTGTTGGGGATGGGAGGATAGGGGAGGGATAGCATAAGGAGAAATACCTAATGTAGATGACAGGTTAACGGGTGCAGCAAACCACCATGGCACATGTATACCTATGTAACAAATGTGCACATTCTGCACATGTATTCCAGAACTTAAAGTATAATAATAATAAAAAAAGAGATAGTTGTTTCGCTTCTAATTTTTTTGTAATTATTTTTATCTCTAAAGCTTTTACCTCTTTTTTTTATTTATTCATTTGGTATTATTTTTTCTCTCATAAATAAAACTATGAGGAATTTAGTACATTTCTACAGACACCCAACTCTTTTCCTTCTTTTTCAATTCTTTGAGTTTATATGTATATGCACACCCATCCCCCCCTCAACAAACACACACACACACACACACACACACGACATATTTAGTTTTCCCTATAGTCACCTTTATTATGAAATGACATAATTAACTCTGCTCATCATTGGAGATAAACAGATTAGGAAGACGTGGATGGCCCCATAATAATTAAATAATGGGAAAAGTAGTCATTGACAGCAAAATATTTTTACTTATTTTTGTCAGAGGAAATAGAATACATGTGATAGAATAGAAGGCCTCAACATGTGTCTGCAATAACAGCAGGAAGCAATTTGGTTATTGCAATGCTAGCTATTTGTCCTGACATCAGCAGGGACAACTGAGAGTGGGACTGAGAAGGGTTACTTGAAGTTCTATATAGTGTAACTATGTTTCTTGGCCATCCTAAACTCTCTTCCCCAGAGTAGAGCTAATAAGGGGTTTATTACCTGACAAAATCTCTATGTCCTTTACGTGAAATTTAAAAAAATTAATAATTTTCTATAGAAATAATGCTAGTATTGCTGTGAATGCCTCAGAACAAGGCCAGTCCTTCCTGGCCTTACAACACATTTAGGACCATGCGTTGTAAACTGAATGCTGCCATCTCACAAAACTTGCATATCACTCAGAGTTTATTTTCAATAGAGAGGCCAATCAAGGTAGTAGTATTCATCTAATAGCAGAGGGAACCCGCTCCCACTATTTTTCTTTTATTTATAACCATGATGATATTATTATATTCACTTGATATACGGGGAATGTCACTAGCATGACAAAGAAAAATAAACAAGTTAATCTAGAGGGGAAAAAAGAGGTAATTTAAAAATAGAAGGAAACTTTAAACAAATTCTAATTAATACACTCAGTATCATATAAAGTGCTTCTTTTAAGCCTCTAAGTTATGCAGTAATTACTTTTGTAGCAATAGTAATTAGAATATTCATCATAACGTAATCAGCTATTCCATAATCCTTAATTTTTTAACATACATATAGTATTATTGTGATAATAGTAAATAAATACACATGAAAGTAATAGGTCAAAAAAAGTAATATGAAGATAGTTAATCATCTATGTTACAAGCTATCAACTTTGAATCAAATCATGGAGAACATTCTAAGATTTAAACAATGGATTATTTTTTCTTAAGTGCTATGACTATTTATAAATTACAGAAAGTTTTATTTAATTTTAATATTGATTATATCATGACTTCTCTATTTTTTGGAGTTTGCAATTCTATTTCTTCTGTTTATTATTATTGTACAAACTCTATGTATTAGTCCATTCTCACACTGCTGATAAAGACATACCTGAGATTGGATAATTTATGAAGGAAAAGAGGTTTAGTGACTCACAGTTTCACATGGCTGGGGAGGCCTCACAATCATGGCAGAAGGCAAAATGCACATATTACATGGTGGCAGGCAAGAGAGAGAAAGAGAACCAAGTGAAAGGGGCTTCTCCTTATAAAACCGTCAGATTTTGTGAGACTTACTCACTACCACAAGAACAGTATGGGGAAAACAGCCCCCATGATCCAATTATCTCCCACCAGTTTCCCCCCACAACATGTGGGAATAATGAGAGCTACAATTCAAGATGAGATTTGGGTAGGGACACAGCCAAAGCTGTAACTAGCTTCCTGTTTTAACTAGAAACACTGTGTTCAATGTTCAATACATTTTCTTCTTGAAGCTATTTTTCATGTATTGTTCCAAATTTCTCATCTAATTTAAGATAATTTCCTTGTGGCTTTCTTATACATCTGTCACCACAAATTTGTTTATGTGCATATATAGTTATATGTAAAAACATGCCCAGATATATATACACACAGTCATATATGTATATGTAAATCTATATAGTTAGTATCATAGTTTTAAAAAATGTCTCAGCAAATCCACAATATACTTTACCTCTGAAATCCAAGAGTAATTACTTAACATATTTCTGAAAAATTCTGAAATATTTTATGTCTAAAAATGCATTCTCAATTTTTCATGGTATACAATTATAGGTTGAAGAAAATACTTTTATTCCTTAGAAATTTGAGCAACATTTTCTCTTATTATTATTATTATTTGCACATAGTATTGCTGATGAAGAACCTGGTTCTGCATTTTCCTTTCTGTGATCTATCAGGACCTGAGCTATATTTTGATTTTCTAAAATTTAACCAAAGCATGCCTAGATGTGATTCTTTTTTAATTCATGCTACCCCTCCAAATTTGTGAATAAAAGAATATGCCACTGGTATAGACAACTCTTGTCTTTTCATTTTGAAATCAGAAGTCCCCAATTTGTCTCTCCCCAAATTGGAGGCACACTGTAAAACTGGAAGAAAAATAGTCTTACAGTCTTCATTTAAAAAATGCATGGGTAGAGGAATAGACAAGCAGGCTGTGGACCTACTCGGTCTAAATGCCAATTTTAGAATGACTTTGTAATCTAAATACAGCACTTTCTGTAGTTCCCTTATGGAAACAACTGCTTTCTTTCTTTCCTCCCTTGTAATTCCATATATCATTTTACCCATTAGTATGATGATCTTATATATTATCTATTTTCAGAAATCTACTGATTGCATCTATTTCAAATATCAGTTGCAGGATTTTTCCCTGTTGATAATATTTTCTGTTGATATAAGAGGATATTTACTTGTTTATTTAATTACTTTAATGGAAGAAAGTAAACAAAATTATTCATACTCTTCTCTTGAACCAGACATTCAAGTTCATTAAAATTTCTTCAATTCCTTATGAAATAAGCAATGCCTAAAGAAATAGCAAAATGTTATTTAGTGGCAGAGGTATTTGAGGGCATGTAAATGTAAGTAATAAAGCCAATGTCACCTTTGCTCAAATTCTTAAATTACAAACCACTTTGTTGATGGTGAAGAGAAAGGTATATGTGTATCTGAATCAGTCTGGACAGTGTTGAGGCTGACTCACACGTAGGACAGTGTTCAGTGTGCAACTCATTCTTGTGGGTGAGACATAGTCATAAATAGCCGAGATAACAGACTGAGACCTGGGGCACATGTAATGCCGTGCTCTAATTCACCCCCTTTCTCTCAGTCCTTCACTGCTTGTCACGGTGTGATGACATAGTGGTTGATAACCACTGGTTTGGAGAACTGGATATCACAGAAGCTTGTCCTCTTCTGCCAGTGGGTATAACAGGCAGTTTGTAAAAAATAGTAGCAGTAACAAGTAAAAAGCTGTGTCATGATGCTTGGTCCACTTTTCGGGGATCATGTCTAAACACATTTTTAAAAATTCTAGGTATGTCATGCAATGAATCTATTTCATGTTTGTTATAGTTTTGATCTTATTGTGTTTTTTACATATGTTTAAAAATAAACATTTAATTTTGAGATAATTTTAGATTCTCATGAATTTTTTGCTTGTTTGTTTGTTTTTTGTTTTTGAGACTGAGTCTTGTTCTCTCGCCCAGGCTGTAGTGCAGTGGCGCGATCTCGGCTCACTGAAAGCTCCGCCTCCCGGATTCACGCCATTCTCCTGCCTCAGCCTCTCCGAGTAGCTGGGACTACAGGCGCCCGCCACCACGCCCGGCTAATTTTTTTGTATTTTTTACTAGAGACGGAGTTTCACCATGTTAGCCAGGATGGTCTCGATCTCCTGACCTCGTGATCCGCCCACCTCGGCCTCCCAAAGTGCTGGGATTACAGGCCTGAGCCACCGCGCCCGGCCGATTCACTTGAAAATTTGAAGGAATAGTAAGGACAGATCCCATGCACTCTTTACTCAGTTTATTCCAATGGTGACATATTCTAAAACTATAGTATATCACAGGCAGGATATAAGCATTCATACAGTCAAAATAGAAAAAAAATTAAAAAGTTTTTTGACACATTTTGGAATTAATTCTGCATTCACAAGAAAATAGATATAAAATCTCATTAAATTTTGATATTATCATAATTTCTCAGTGAATCTTAAAACAAAATAGTATCAGAACATTGTACTCTTGATTACTACTTCTCTTTAAACACCCACCAACCTAAGAACATTCTTTCCTGTTTGGATATAATCACTGCCCCAAGTGACCACATAAAACATCTTCTGGCTTCCAGACCTTGCTTTGGATTCAATGTCAAGAAGAGGTTTGCAATGTTGATCATGCCTCTCAACAGCAGTCCCTTAATTCACTCCTCACTAACTCTTTTAGGATTTCTCACATTCTCAATACCACTTTTCTGGCAAAATGCTTTTTGAATAAGCTTGCATTTTGGATATAATTCATTTATTTAAGAATCTTTTATTCTGTATAGCCACTGTGTGTCTGGCTCCATATTAAGTGCTAGGGATACAAAGATTACTAAACTGAGGATCAAGCCTTCCAGTACTTCACAAAATAATGAGTAGACAGAAAAGCAAAGAAACGTAAGTCAATATATTGTTTACAATTGCATAATAGAAACACAAGTGAAATTGTTTTATGTGGTCCAGTGAGATATAGTTACTAAAAATTACATGAAGATGGTCGGGCGTGGTGGCTCACGCCTGTAATCCCACAACTTTGGGAGGCCGATGCGGGCAGATAACGAGGTTAGGAGATCAAGACCCTCCTGGCTAACATGGTGAAACCCCGTCTCTACTAAAAATACAAAAAATTAGCCGGGCGTGGTGGCAGGCGCCCGTAGTCCCAGCTACCTGGGAGGCCAAGGCAACAGAATGGTGTGAACCTGCGAGGCGGAACTTGTAGTGAGCCGAGATGGTGCCACTGCCCTCCAGCCTGGGCGACAGAGCGAGACTCCGTTACAAATAAAAAATAAAAAATAATTACATGATTACTTGAAGATAAATTTTGGTTCAAAAGATGAACTCTGTAATAGTCTTGATGGGAAGGTGCTGCCTCAAGAGATGGTGAGTTCTCTGCCACTATAGGATTTGGGGCATAGACTGCAACCACTTGGTGGGGATCTAGTAGAAGAAATCCAAACATTGTGTAAGCACTTACTAGAAGCCTTTAAAGGAGGCTTCAAACCCTGATACCTTATGAAATCTATTCACAGCTCTGCTTGGGGCTACTGCCTAATTTGGAAACCACTGGCTTCTAAAATCTTGAGTTATCTTTAAATATTAATAGAACACTCTTAGAGCAAATGTATTAAGTAGCACTTTAACACTTTCCTATTATTCTGAGAAGAGTGTTTTATCTACCTAGTCCAATTCTTTTCATACAATGGTAAAATGACACTCTACTTTTTATCTTAACAGAACCAAAAATATGGAAAATATTAATGCTGCATAATTTTTTATTTTTTTGTCTATAATATAATAATAAAATGTATTAAAGAATTTATTTAACACAATTGGCATTATACTTTCTCCTTTTAACTGCCTGGTTCCTTAGAAAACTTGAACATAGAAATGATATTTCAAAATGCTTTTTCCTGCAATTGATATAGCTAAAGTAAAGCTACTTACGAAGGGGGAAATTTCTTCCCATTAATTGAATATTTTGCTAAGAATACTGAATGAAGTTGTCCTGTCATGTACAGCCTGGAATTATTCATTCCCAACCTGAACCACAATCTGGAGTGACCTGTAGGTTGGGTAGGTTTTGGAATTATGGAAAACATTTCTGGAATATAGTCATTTTTTTAAATTATACTTTAAGTTCTATGGTACATGTGCACAATGTGCAGGTTTGTTACATATGCATACATGTGCCATGTTGGTGTGCTGCACACATTAACTCACCATTTACATTAAGTATATCTCCTAATGCTATCCCCTCCCCCTCCCCCACTCCACGACAGGCCCCGGTGTGTGATGTTCCCCTTCCTGTGTCCATGTGATCTCATTGTTCAATTCCCACCTATGAGTGAGAACATGCGGTGTTTGGTTTTTTGGCCTGGTGATAGTTTGCTGAGAATGATGGTTTCCAGCTTCATCCATGTCCCTATAAAGGACACGAACACATCCTTTTTTATGGCTGCATAGTATTCCATGGTGTATCTGTGCCACATTTTCTTAATCCAGTCTATCATTGTTGGACATTTGGGTTGGTTCCAAGTCTTTGCTATTGTGAATAATGCCGCAATAAACATACGTGTGCATGTGTCTTTATAGCAGCATGATTTATAGTCCTTTGGGTATATACCCAGTAATGGGATGGCTGGGTCAAATGGTGTTTCTAGTTCTAGATCCTTGAGGTATCCCACCCTGTCTTCCACAATGGTTGAAACAGTATACAGTCCCACCAACAGTGTAAAAGTGTTCCCATTTCTCCTCATCCTCTCCAGCATCTGTTGTTTCCTGACTTTTTAATGATTGCCATTCTAACTGGTGTGAGATGGTATCTCATTGTGGTTTTGATTTGCATTTCTCTGATGGCCAGTGATGACGAGCATTTTTTCATGTGTCTGTTGGCTGCATAAATGTCTTCTTTTGAGAAGTGTCTGTTCATATCCTTCGCCCACTTGTTGATGGTGTTGTTTTTTTCTTGTAAATTTGTTGGAGTTCTTTGTAGATTCTGGATATTAGCTCTTTGTCAGATGAGTAGATTGCAAACATTTTCTCCCATTCTGTAGGTTGCCTGTTCACTCTGATGATGGTTTCTTTTGCTGTGCAGAAGCTCTTTAGTTTAATTAGATCCCATTTGTCAATTTTGGCTTTTGTTGCCATTGTTTTTGGTGTTTTAGACATGAAGTCCTTGCCCATGCCTATGTCCTGAATGGTATTGCCTAGGTTTTCCTCTAGGGTTTTTATGGTTTTGGGTCTAACATTTAAGTCTTTAATCCATCTTGAATTGATTTTTGTATAAGATGTAAGGAAGGGATCCAGTTTCAGCTTTCTGCATATGGCTAGCCAGTTTTCCCAGCACCATTTATTAAATAGGGAATCATTTCCCCATTGCTTGTTTTTGTCAGGTTTGTCAAAGATCAGATGGTTGTAGATGTGTGGTATTATTTCTGAGGGCTCTGTTCTGTTCCATTGATCTATATCTCTGTTTTGGTACCAGTACTATGCTGTTTTAGTTACTGTAACCTTGTAGTATAGTTTGAAGTCAGGTAGTGTGATGCCTCCAGCTTTGTTCTTTTGGGTTAGGATTGACTTGGCAATGCGGGCTCTTTTTTGGTTCCATATGAACTTTAAAGTAGTTTTTTTCCAATTCTGTAAAGAAAGTCATTGGTAGCTTGATGGGGATGGCATTGAATCTATAAATTACCTTGGGCAGTATGGCCATTTTCATGATATTGGTTCTTTCTATCCATGATCGTGGAATGTTCTTCCATTTGTTTGTGTCCTCTCTTATTTCGTTGAGCAGTGATTTGTAGTTCTCCTTGAAGAGGTCCTTCACTTTCCTTGTAATTTGGATTCCTAGGTATTTTATTCTCTTTTTAGCAATTGTGAATGGGAGTTCACTCATGATTTGGTTCTCTGTTTGCCTGTTATTGGTGTGTAAGAATGCTTGTGGTTTTTGCACATTGATTTTGTATTCTGAGACTTTGCTGTAGTTGGTTATCAGGTTAAGGAGATTTTGGGCTGAGAGGATTGGGTTTTCTAAATATACAATCATGTCGTCTGCAAACAGGGACAATTTGACTTCCTCTTTTCCTAATTGAATACCCTTTATTCCTTTCTCCTGTCTGATTGCCCTGGCCAGAACTTCCCACCGATCCCACAGAAATATATACTACCATCAGAGAATAATTTAAACACCTCTATGCAAATAAAGTAGAAAATCTAGAAGAAATGGATAAATTCCTCGACACATATACCCTCCCAAGACTAAACCAGCAAGAAGTCGAATCCCTGAATAGACCAATAACAGGCTCTGAAATTGAGGCAAGAATTAATGGCCTACCAATCAAAAAAAGTCCAGGACCAGACAGAGTCACAGCCGAATTCTACCAGAGATACAAGGAGGAGCTGGTACCATTCCTTCTGAAACTATTCCAATCAATAGAAAAAGAGGGAATCCTCCCTAACTCATTTTATGAGGCCAGCATCATCCTGATACCAAAGCCTGGCAGAGACACAACCAAAAAAGAGCATTTTAGACCAATATCCCTGATGAGCATCGATGCAAAAATCCTCGATAAAATACTGGCAAACCGAATCCAGCAGCACATCAAAAAGCTTATCCACCATGATCAAGTGGGCTCCATCCCTGGGCTGCAAGGCTGGTTCAACATACACAAATCAATAAATGTAATCCAGCATATAAACAGAACCAAAGACAAAAACCACATGATTATCTCAATAGATGCAGAAAAAGCCTTTGATAAAGTTCAACACCCCTTCACGCTAAAAACTCTCAATAAATTAGGTATTGATGGGACGTATCTCAAAATAGTAAGAGCTATTTATGACAAACCCACAGCCAATATCAACCTGAATGGGCAAAAACTGGAAGCATTCCCTTTGAAAACTGGCACAAGACAGGGATGCCCTCTCTCACCACTCCTATTCAACATAATGTTGGAAGTTCTGGCCAGGGCAATCTGGAATATAGTCATTGAAATACCATTTATTTTTGACAATGGATATTCCTGAATTGATTTAAAGATAAATTTCTGGCTGTGATTTCAACTTATAGAAGAAGTATTTTAATTAGTTATATTATTTTTTATGATTAATACTAATTTTGTATTTATCATTTTCTAAAAATTTAACTTGTGTTGTTAGTTACAAGAGGTATCTGCACAGATTTGTTGCATTAGAATATTGAATGATGCTGAGGTTTGGAAAATGGATCCTTCACCCTAGTAGTAGGCATAATACCCAATACGTAGTTTTTAAAACCACCCTCCTCCCTCCACATTCTAATAGTCCACAGTGTCTATTGTTCCCATGTTTATGTCCATGTGAGCTCAATGCTTATCTCTCACTTATAAGTGAGAACATGTGGTATTTGGTTTTCTATTCCTGCATTAATTTTCTCAGTATTATGGCCTCCAGCTCCATCCATGTTGCTGCAAAGGACATAATATCATTCTTTTTCATGGCTGCATAGTATTCTATGGTGTACATGTTTATCCATTCTATTATTGGTGGGCACCTGGTTTGATATTCCATGTCTTTGCTAATGTGAATAGTGCATTGATGAACATATGAGTGCACGTGGATTTTTTTTTGGCAGAATGATATATTTTCTTTCGAGTATATATACTCAGTAATGGGATTGTTGGTTTGAACAGTAGCCCTTTTTTAAGTTCTTTGGGAAATCTCCAAACTGTTTTCACCAGTGGCTCAACCAGTTTACATTTCCATCAACAGTTTATAAGTATTCCCTTTTATTCACAGTGTTGTTTTTTGACTTTGTAATAATAGCTATTCTGGCTGGTGTGAAATGGTATCCCATTGTGGTTTTGATTTGCATTGTCTGATGATTAGCTATATGAAATATATGTACATATGTTGTTGGCCACCTGTATGTCTTCTTTTGAGAAGTGTCTGTTCATGTAATTTGCCCATTTTTTAATGGACTTATTTGTTTTTCTCTGGTTGGTTTAAGTTTCCTATAGATTCTAGATATTATACCTTTGTCAGATACATAGTTTGTGAATATCTTCTCCCATACTGCAGGTTGTCTGCTTTCTCTATTGATAGTTTCCTTTTCTGTACAAAAGCTCTTTAGTTTAATTATATCCCATTTGTCTATTTTTGTTTTGTGGCAATTTATTTTGTGTACTTAGCCAAAAATTGTTTGCCAAGGCTGATGTTGAGAAAAATATTTTCAAGGTTGTCTTACAGAATTTTTATAGTTTCAGGTCTCACATTTAAATCATTAATCCATTTTGAGATAATTTTTATATATAGTGAAACATAGGGGCTCAGCTTCGATCTGTTGCATATGGCTAACCAGTTATCCCAACACCATTTATTGAATAGGGAGGGCTTTCCTCATTGCTTGTTTTTGTTGGTCGTGTCGAAGATCAAATCGTTGTAGGGTGTGTGACTTTATTTCTGAGTTTTCCATTTTGTTCCATTAGTCTATCTGTCTGCTTTTGTACAAGTACCAAGCTGTTTTGTTACTGTAGCTTTATAGTGTAGTCTGAAATCAGGTAGTGTGATGCCTCTGGCTTTGTCCTTTTTGTTTAGGATTGCTTTGGCTATTTGGTTCTTTTTAGGTTGTCTATGAATTTTAGAATAGTTTTTATTTTCTAATTCTGTGAAGAATGATGTTAGTAGTTTGAGAGGAATAACATTTAATTTATAAATTGCTTTGGGCAGTATGGTCATTTTAACAATATTGATTCTTCGAATCCATGAGCATGGAATATTTTTTCCATTTATTTGTGTTGTGTCTTGTTACTGTAAAGAAATAAGTGCAACATAACGTGATTGGTTTAAATGTGTGCATAGTACTATGGGATATTTCCTAACAGGCAATTTTTATAGTACGTTAGCCACAAAAGTAAACAATATTCTTATCCTATTATCTGCTTTCAATAAGTTTTTCACTCATAAACTATGAAAGGCCATTTAAAAATATTTTTAAAGTTTGTTGATTTAGTTGCAATAATTACATGTAGAATCTTTCACATTTAATCTGGTTATTTGATTACTTAGGTAAATAACAATGTTTGGAATTCTTTCTATGTGGTAATATGTATTAAATTTTAAGGGATTCTTTACAAATGAAATGTAGTAATCAAGAAAAGTTGCGATGTACACACATATAAGCATGTAATTTTTTAAAACTACACTTAATTTGTCAGAAAATAGAGCTTTAAATATCAATTTTCATTTTTCTTATATCAAGCTTTGCCACATTTGTGAATTGTTTATTTGCCTACCTTTTTAATGTAGGATTGCATTACTATATTTTCTCATTTCCTATTCCACTGAATTCTGAATAAGTTTTAAGAATGTGGCAAATTCTGGTGGTGTTCTGAGTGTTATTGGATCATTGTTTCCCCTTTATATGTTTAATCTCTCTTGATTTTTTAATATACTCCAGTGGAAAATATTTCATATGCAAATTGTTTTGATAATCATCTGTCTACATTTTTCTTTAATATTTTACTTTTTCACTTTATAAAGAATAAAATCCCATTAATTCCATTATATTAAACTTTTTTGTTTGTAGAAATTTGTAATGTAAAATTATATATGCAGTCAGAAATACGGGGAGAAATAGAAGCCCATGCAACAAGAAAAACCAAAAATCTAGTCCTTTGGGGTTGACAGCTATTTATGGCTACCTTTCTAGCAACTAATTGCCTTTCTCAGTAAGGAAAAGTTTTAGTGCAGATTCAAATCTCTTTTATTTTTAATAGAAATGATTATTGTAACTGTCATGGGTATATCCTTTTTAGTTTGTTAGAAACGCATTTATCTCTGTGTGTGCGTGTATGCGTCTGTGTCATATGTGTGTGAGAGTGTGTGTGTGTATATGTGTGTGCGTCTGTTAGTATGTTCAATATTTTTGCTTTCTTTCCTTTTCTTTTTTTAATTTTTTGACCAATTGGTTTCAGGAGTGTGTTATTTAATTTCTAGATATTTTTTATTTTTTCAAATTTTCTTCCTGTTACTAATTTCCAGCTTCTTTCCATAATATTTGAGAAAGACAGTAGATATAATTTCTATCTTCTTCAATTTCCTAAGACTTGTTTTGTGACCAAACATGTTATATTGGAGAATGTTTCTTATGCACTTGAGAATAAAGTGAATTCTGCTGCTATTGGGTGGAATATTCTGTATATGTTTGTTAGGTTCATTTGATCTACAGTGTTGGTGAAGTCCATTATTTCCTTATTGATTTTCTGTCTAGATATTCTAGCCACTGTTGAAAGTGAGATATTCAAGTCTCTTACTAGTATTGTATTGCTGTCTCTCCCTTCAGTTTTGTGAATTTTTTTTATATATTTAGGTGCTCTAATGTTGAATGCATATATACTTATAATTGTTATACTTTCCTGGGAAATTGACCTTTTATCATTATATAGCTTCCTTCATTGTCCTGTGACAGTTTCTGATTTAAAATATATTTTGTCTGATAGAAGTGCAGCCAAATCTATTGTCTTTTGGTTAACATTTGCATAGATATTTTTCCATTCCTTCACTTGCAGCATATGTGTGTCTTTTTTTATTTATTTATATATTTATTTTTATTTATTTTTGAGATGGAGTCTTGCTCTGTCATCCAGGCTGGAGTGCAGTGGCTCAGCTCACTGCAACCTCTGCCTCCCAGGTTCAAACAATTCTCCTGCCTCAGCCTCCAGAGTTGCTAGGATTACATGCACATGCCACCATGCCCAGCTAATTTTTGTATTTTTTTAGTAGACAGGGGATTTCACCATGTTGACCAGGCTGGTCTCGAACTCCTGACCTTGTGATCCACCCACCTCAGCCTCCCAAAGTGCTGGGATTACAGGAATGAGCCACTGCACCCGGCCATGTGTGTCTTTAAATCTGAAGTGAGTGTCTTGTAGACAACATGAATTTGGATCTCATTTTTTAATCAATTGAGTATTTTTAATCCATCTGTGTCTTATAATTGGGGGCTGTAATTCACTTAACATTTAAAGAAATGATTGATAGTGAAAAACTCATTATTGGCATTTTGTTAATTATTTTCTGTATGCCTTATTCTTCTTTTGCTACTCTTTTTTTTCTCCTTTTGTCTTCCTTTGTGTTCTGTTGATTTTTTTGGTAGCGATATGCTTTGATTCCATTACCTTTATATTTTGTGTATCTTCTATAAAAATTATTTTTCAGATACTCCAATGCTTCATTAAACATTTCATAATTATAATAGTCTACTTTATGTGATAATAATTTAATTTCAATCACATACAATAACTCTCTTCAGTTTTACATCCCCCCATTTTATGTTATTGATGTCATAGTATATATCATTTTATATAGCGTATCAATCAATAAATTGTTGTAGCTATTATTCTTAATACTTTTTGTCTTTTAGCCCTTATAATAAGATAAAAGTGATTTACACACCACCATTATAGTATTACAGTATTCTGTATTTGATTATATATTTATCTTTTACTAATGAGTATTATACTTTTATATATTTCATGTTGCTATTTTTAAGGAAATACAAGTTCCTTAAAATGACAATGGCAATTTTTATTGACATGCATCTAGGAATGTATGTAGTTGTTCTATGCTTCATATGAACTGACTAGGGACCAATAATCTAAGTACCAATTATATACTTAGATATATATTTATTACATATATAATATATGCATTATATATATAATATATGTATAATTGGTATTTGGATTATACACAACACACACACACATACCATATATATATATATATATATATATATATATATATATATATATATATGATCAGGTAATGGCTAGTGAAGTTATTTTGACTTATTTAAAAATTTTGTCATTAGCTCTTATTAGATATTAAATTGTAAAGCAATTCTAATAATTAATTTTATATAATATCCACAACTTATATTCGCCTTTACATTTTTTTCTCCAGTTATATTGTTCCCAACCTCTGTCTTCTACATCCTTTTTTTCCATAGTCTGTCAGTACAAGGACTTTCTTCCACCTTTCCCCAGATACTACCTCTTAACTGTTACCAAATTCTCAAGTACTTTTTCTGATCTTATAAGTGTGATATTATTAGTACTATATATAAAACAAAGGCCATTGTCTCTTCATTCAGACCCCAGATCCTGACCTTCTGGCTCTGTGAATACAGACAAGTTATATAATATTGAGAGTCTCAGTCTTTTCCTCTGTACAATGGATTAACACATTTTTTCAGTATTAATGCATTATTGAGATGAAATAGATGAAAGAAGGAATTTTGCAAATGGTATTTATTGTTTAAGGTATATTTTAAAGCTAAATCTAATTTTTGTGGGAAATTTATATCATGAGACCCTTGTATTTTGATTATTTGGCTACTAATAAAAATACTATGTTTTGAATGACTTGATTTCAATCCGAATTAAAAATTGAAAGGGCAAATCTCTCCTAATTTTGGGGGTGATAGCCAGGGAAGTGATGGGAAGCAGGCACAAAGGACTCTAGATGTCCAAAATTCACATTTTATATTTTTGTTTGAGAATTGCCATCTCAATTGAAATTTCTAAATTTCTATGATGAGGTTGCAAATTTACTCCCATTGTATTTAGATGGCAAAAAAAATTTAGCTTAGCTCTTATATAATTGATTTGTTCTTCTCCCATGGGCTCCTCTCTGAAACTATAGGAAAGTATACTATTAAATACACTCACACTCAGGTACACATACACAACAGACACACACTGCATCTGTAATATTGTGAGAATTGAGAAACTTAGAATGGCCAAATGATTTGCATCATTAGTTTATGCAATCCAATCTGTTCATGACATTTCAGTATTTCATATTCAAATATTTCCTCTGACTCTTTCCAATATAGTATCTGTGTATGAAAGTTTATATAATCATGTCTTGGGGAATGTATACTGGCTAGTATTTTCAGTGAAGATGTTGGGCAAAACCTATTCTTGGGCATTCTGCAGGCAAAGTTGGTGGCTTCTGCAATCTGTAATCTGGTTTCCCAGAGGAGTCACATCACCTCACCTTGGCTATTGCCAGCATTTTATATTCCCATAGTTCTGACTCAAATTATCTGTCCTGCAGCTTTTAGTTTCAGGGTAGCTTCACACTTACTTCAGCAAAATCCCCAGTGAGCTTGACTAACAGCAACCTCAGATTTCATACATTGTCCATAGAGCACAGAAGAACTTCTGAATGCCATTTATGTGACACAGGAACTGAAAGAGGCCCTACCTAGCAAAACATGAAGGGGAGCACAGCATGTCCTCTCTCTACCTTCTTGAAAATCTTCATCCTTCATTTCACAATGCTACTGGATGTTTGGAGTCAGTTTTCTCTGTCATTTTTCTACAATTCACAGGAGCAGAAGAGATGTCCTGTCTTTTGGCCCTTTTTCCTAGTGGAGATGCTCATAAATATCTCATACTGCATGTCTGAAATAATATTCATGTTCTCTCTTTTTCCCATATCTGCCAGAAAAGAAACTAGATTGTTATTTTTATTTTTAATCGATACATATTTGTATATATTTATGAGCTTCACGTGATATTTTTATAGATGCATAGAATGTGTAATGATCAAATCAGGATATTTATGTTATCCATCAACTCAAATATTTATCATCTGTTTGTGTTAAGCCTTAACATAATGACCTCCAGTTTTACCAATGTTGGTATAAATTACATAATATATAAGGAAAACAATGACTCAACAAGAACAAAAAATCCCATTAAACAGTGGGCAAAGGACAGAAATGGGCATTTCTCAAAAGAAGACATACAAATGGCCAATAGATATATAAAAAAACACTCAGAAAAGGCAAAAAAAACCACTATAGTACATAGACCAGAGGCACTATGAAACTACGAAGCAACCACATAAAATAGTCGGCAAAATAACCAGCTAACATCATGATGACAGGATCAAATTCATGCATAACCATACTAATCTTAAATGTAAATGGGCTAAGTGCCCCAATTAAAAGACACAGAATGGCAAGCTGGATAAAGAGCTAAGACTCATCAATATGCTGTCTTCAAGAGACTCATCTCGTGGACAAAGACACATATAGGCTCAATATAAAGAAATAGAGGAAAATTCACCAAACAAAGGGAAAACCAAAAAAAGCAGGGTTTGCAATTCTAGTTTCAGACAAAATAGATTTTAAACCAACAAGGACCAAAAAAAAGAAAAAAAAAAAGAAGGACATTACATAATATTAAAGGTTTTGATTCAACAAGAAAAGCTAATTATCCTATAATTATCCTAAACATATAGGCACCCAATACTGGAGCATCCAGATTCATAAAGCAAGGTCTTAGAGACCTACAAAGAGACTT
Source organism: Pan paniscus (assembly GCF_029289425.2). NCBI lineage: Eukaryota > Metazoa > Chordata > Mammalia > Primates > Hominidae > Pan > Pan paniscus. The sequence continues at coordinate 122,325,191 of NC_073254.2, forward strand.
AGACTCCCACACATTAGTAGTGGGAGATTTTAATACCCAAATGACAATATTAGATCATTGAGACAGAAAATTAACAAAGATATTCAGGACCTGAACTCAGCTCTGGTTCCAGTGGACCTGATACATATCTACAGAACTCTCCACTCCCAAAATATTGAATATACATTCTTCTCTTTGCCACACAGCACTTACTCTAAAATTGATCACACAATAGAAAGTAAAACACTCTTCAGTAAATGCAAAAAACTAAAATCATATAAACAGTGTCTCAGACAACAGCACAATAAACTTATAACTCAATATTAAGAAATTCATTCAAAACTACACAACTACATGGAAATTGAACAACCTGATCCTGAATAACTCTTGGGTAAATAATAAAATTAAGGTAGACATGAAGAAGTTTTCTGAAACTAATAAGAACAAAGAGACAACACACCAGTATCTCAAGGATGCAGCTAGAGCAGTGTTAAGAGGGAAATTTATAGGCCTAAATGCCCACATCAAAAAGCTAAAAAGATCTCAAATTAGCAACCTAATGTCACAACTAAAAGAACTAGAGAACCAAAAGCAAACGAACCCCAAAGCTAGCTGAAGACAATAAATAATCAAGATCTGAGGAGATAGAGACATGAGAAACTTCAAAAATCAATGAAAGCAGGAGCTGTTTTTTTGAAAAACATTAACAAATTAGATAGAACACCAGATAGACTAATAAAAAGTAAAACAAATCAAATAAATGCAATCAGAAATGATAAGGGAATATCACCACTGACCCCACAGAAATACAAACAAGCACCAGAGAATACTATAAACACCTCTATGCACATAAACTTGAAAACCAAAATAAAATTGGTAAGTTTCTGGACATATTCACCCTTCCAAGACTGAAAGAAGAAAAAACTGAATCCCTGAATAGATCAATAATGAGTTCTGAAATTGAGGCAGTAATATATAGCCTACAAACCAAAAAAAAAAAAAAAAAAAAAAAAGCCCAGGACCACACAGATTCACAGCTGAATTCTACCAGAGGTACAAAGAAGAGCTAGTACCATTTCTACTGAAACTATTCCAAAAAATTGAAAAGGAGGTACTCCTCCCTAACTCATTCTATGAGGTCAGCATTATCCAGATACAAAAACCAGGCAGAGATACAACAAAATGAAAACTTTAGGCAAATATCCTTGATGAACACAAATGCAAAAATTCTCAAGAAAATACTGTTAGGCCTAATCCAGCAGCACATCAAAAAGCTTATCTACCATGATGAAGTTGGCTTCATCCCCAGGATGCAAAATTGGTTCAAAGTATGCAAATCAATAAATGTGAATTATCACACAAAGAGAATTTTAAAAAAAACACGTTTATCTCAATAGATGCAGATAAGACTTTCAATAAAATTTAATATTGCTTCATGTTAAAAACTCTCAGTAGACTAGATACTGAAGAAATATACTTCAAAATAATAGCCATATATGACAAACTCACAGCCAATATCATATTGAATGGGCAAAAGCCTGAAGTGTTCCCCTTGAAAACCAGCACAAAATAAGGATGCCCTCTCTCACCACTCTTATTCAACATATTGGAAGTTATGGCCAGGGCAATCAGGCAGGAGAAAGAAATAAAGGGTATATAAAATAGAAAAAGAGGAAGTCAAATTATATTTGTTTGCAGATGACATGATCCTAGATCTAGAAAACCCCATTGTCTCAGCCCCAAAGCTTCTTAAGCTGATAAGCAACTTCAGCACAATCTGAAGATACAAAAATCAACATGCAGAAATAATCTGCATTCCTAAACACCACCAACAAGCAGAGAGCCAAATCATAAATGAATTCCCATTTCCAATTGCTACAAAAAGAATAAAATACCTAGGAATAGAGCTAACCAGGTAAGTGAAGGACCTCTTCCAGGAGAATTAAAAGCTACTGCTCAAAGACATCAGAGAGAACACAGAAAAATGGAAAAACATTCCATGCTCATGGATAAGAAGAATCAATACCATGAAAATGGCCATACTGCCCAAATTAATTTATAGTTTCAATTCTATTCCCATTAAAAACTACCATTGACATTCTTCACAGAATTAGAAGAAACTACTCTAAAATTCATATGGAACCAAAAAAAAAAAAAAAAACAGCCCCAATAGCCAGGATAATCCTAAGCAAAAAGAAGAAAGCTGCAAGCATCATGGTACCTGACTTCAAACTCCTACAAAGCTACAGTAACCAAAACAACAAGGTACTGGAACAAGAACAGACACATAGACAAGCGGAACAAAACAGAAAACTCAGAAATAAGTCCTCACACCTACAACCATCTGATCTTTGACTGACAAATGCAAGCAAGGGGGAAAGGATTCTCTATTTAATAAATAGTGCTGGGAGAACTGGCTGGCAATATGCAGAAAATTGAATCTGGACCCCTTCCTTATATCATATGCAAAAATTAACTCAAGATGGATTAAAGACTTAGAGGCAGAAATACCATTTGACCCAGCAATCCCATTACTGGAAATATACCCAAAGGAATATACGTCATTCTATTATGAAGATACATGCAGCGCATGTTCATTGCTGCCCTACTAACAATTGCTAAGTAATGGAATCAACCCAAATGCCCATCAATTATAGACTGGATAAAGAAAATGTGGTACATATACACCATAAAATACTATGCAGCCATAAAAAAGAATGAGATCATATCCTTTGCAGGGACATGAATGGAGTTGGAAGCCATTATCCTCAGCAAACTAACACAGGGACAGAAAACCAAACACCACGTGTTCTCACTTATAAGTGGGAGCTGAATGATGAGATCACATTGACACATGGTGGGGAACAACACACACTGGGACCTGTCAGAGGTAGGTGGTAAAGAGGAAGGGCATCAGGAAGAATAGCTAATGAATGCCGGGCTTAATACTTAGGTGATGGGATAATCTGTGCAGCAAACCACCATGGCACATATTTACATGTATAGCAAACCTGCACATCCTGCACATGTTCCCCAAACATAAAATAAAAGTTGAAGTAAAAAATAAAAATAGGGAGAAAAAAAATGTTCAACATCACTAACCATCGGGGAAACGAAAATTAAAACCACAATGAAATATCCTCTCGTCCTAGTTAGAATGGCTACTATCAAAAATAAAAAATAAATGCTAGTGAGGATTCAGAGAAAAGGAACTTTTATACACTCTGCTTGAGAATTTAAATTAGGGCAGCCATCATGGAAAATAATCTGGAGGTTTCTCAAAAAACTAAAAATAGAACTACAATATTGTCCAGCAATCCTACTACTGGGTATTTATCTAAAGGATATGAAATTAATATATTGAAGAGACATCTGCATCCCCATGCTTACTGCAATGCTATTCACAATAGCCAAGAAATGGAAAAAATCTGAGTGTTCATAAACGGATGAAAGAATAAAGAAAATGCAGTACATATACACAATGAGATACTATTCAGTCATAAAAATGAAAAAAAATTGTTAATCAGATGGAATTCCAGTAATTTAAAGGCCATATTATGACTTTTATTAGTGTATTGATGACTAACTCCTCTTATTATATTAAAAAAATGTAGTAAATATTGGGGAAATTAAAACTGTAAAAATAAATTTGGATTCCATTGTGATGAATGAAGGGACTTAATCCATATTTATGTGATTTAAAATAAGATTTGTGTAAGACATGTGGTGTGTGTAAAACATATATGTATATATGCATATATATACATACACATATTTATATGTATGTTTACACTCATATATACTACATATATTTAATATATATGCAATGCATATATAATATATAGCGCCATGTATATATGATATTTATATACTTGCATAATATATACATAATATATTAATATTTATGTGTTGAAAACCGAAGGCCATGTAATTTAAATGAAAAACCTCAGACAGCAAAAACAGGGGAGAAAAATGCAAACCTCAGGTACATCATTCCTTTTCAAATGTGTTCCATTAGATTGTAGAATGTAACAAAAAGATGTTAGAGTGTGATAGCTATCCTGTATGTGATAGATATTTTTAAAGCACTGATTTTAAGAATAAAATAATTTATGTCATGACCAAGAGATGTATCTTGCACTTATGCTTGCATTTTAATCTAATTTTTAGGGAAAATTTGATACTGAATATAACAGATTAATTTAGTTTTGTATAGCTGTTTTAGCTCTTCATGGCTTATAACCACAGTGATCTCAATGGACGAATAGTCTTGCTTGCCTATTTCTCAGAAGGCCTTCAATCCTTATTTAATAAATAATTATTCCTTTTTGAAAAATCTTTTAACTTAGTCCTCAAAGAAAAATAAATAATTGTAAATGTGAAAATGTTTTAGTTATTTCTTTTGCTACGGATTCTGAATGATTAAATTCTTTGGTGTTTTAAATTTGTATCACTTCTGAAAAAAAAAATAAAAAGAACAAAATCACAGTGACTTGAGCTCTTAGAAATGGGCCTGGATATACTACTGGGAAACTCATGTGCCAAGGGAAATAAATAAGAAAAAGGATTTCTTTTAACGACTTATAATCTGTTTTTAGTGCACACTGAAGATGCATTTATTTATACCTGATAAAGTTATTTGATTTAGAATACAACTGTGCTACAATTTAAAAGACTAATTTTGATATATTATAATACTCTAATATGGCAAGAGACCTAAAATATAAATTAAAGAAATGCCACTGAAATTTTTATAACTTGATATCACAAAATAAAGCATTGACTTAAAAACTTTTTAGAGAATTTTATGTGCATAAATTCATGGCAGGAATTTAAAAAATTCGAGTTACCGTGACCATGATTTTGATTAGGTAGAGGTTTTCAAGCATCAGTATGACACACAAATTGTTGAAATTGTTGTCTCAGTTATTGGTTATCAAATTTTACCTCATTGGAAAAAATGTGTGAAATTAAAAAAAAAATACTAAGATACTGGATGAGGTGACTTTTGAAGAATGTTAGAACTAGGCACAGAGAAGTGCCATTCAAAGGTATCTCAATTATTTTTTGAAATTATATTTAATTTTATTTATGACTGACACATAATAGTTGTACATATTTATGGTTTTGATACCTCTAATATATATATAGTGATCAAATCAGAGTAATTAGAATACCCATCACCTTCTTTGTGATGCAGATATTCAAACACCTCTCTTTGGGTCAGGCACAGTGAGTGGCTCACACCTGTAATCCCAGCATTGTGGGAGACTGAAGCGGGGGAATTGCTTGAGCCTAGGATTTGGAGACAAGTCTATGAGCTCGTTTCTACAAAAAATTTTTTAAAAAGTTAGCTGGACATCCACCTGTAGTCCCAGCTACCTGGGAGGCTGAGGTAAGAAGATTGCTTTAGCCTGAGAGGTTGAGTCTGCAGTAAGCTGAGATCACACCGCTACTACAGAATGAGACCCTGTCGCAAAACAAAATCAAAACAAACAAACAAACCTCTTTTCTAGCTATTTGGCAATACAGAATACATTATTGTTAATTCTAGTCATCCTACTATGCAATACATCACCAGAACTTATTTCTCCTATCTAACTGTAGCTTTGTACCTGTTGTTCATTCTCTAGCCATTCTGCTTTTCTTCCCCCTTTCTGTTGATAGTTATACACATTAAATCTATTTACTGAATCTGCAAGTATCAATTATATGTCAGTGTACAATTAAATGTGAGTTTCCCGCTACTGTAAATAAAACATATCTAGACTGCTGAGAATGTAAAACTAAACTATTTAATGCTGTTATCTTACAAAATATTGTTTTAAAATTTTTTAATACTTTTTTTGTGAAGTGAAAGAACTATTAGGACTGGAGACCAATTGTTATGAAATCATGGGCTGGTACTTGACGAGAAGGTGCTCCTGGCACGTTTGGTGTATCTTGGTTGTACATCTGGTATGAGTCAGATAAGGGACAGAAATCAGCACAGGCAATGAATTCCAGAGAAAGACAGAAGGAAGAGTACACCAGGATCCTCCATGCCAGCATGGAAAGGAATTCAACATGAAGGTACGAAAGCAAAATAGAGGGACTTTACACGGTGAGTTAATCCTAGAATATTCCCTGTCTCAATAGAGTCCAAACACTGTATATTTCATTTTTGAGCTGTATAGTATATTATGTTCATTAACGTTTTCAAGTCTTTATAAAAAAAGAATCCAACTGTTTCTGTTGTCACTGTAGTTGAGGCTGAATGCATGAGACATATGTCTCATCCCTCCACTTGAATTTCATGGTTTACAATGTTATTGTTTCTTCACTTGAAGTAAAATCTACTGTTTAGCTGTTAGAGCACTACTTTTCCCAGTGCTATAATTAACGTTTCATCACTTCCAATGTAACCCTATTTTTCAAGGTTTTAACCTGTACTATGAAAATTTGAAAATTAGCTCTCAATGTTTAAAGGGTAACTGTACATTTCTGCAATTATAATAGAAAAAATAATTGGTTAATTTAAAGTGATGAATAAGTATATGAAGGTATTTTCATTATTTTTAAGCTACTATTTAAAGATTTGATACATTTTAAAATGCACCAGCATGTCTATAGTAAGTGTCATGCTACGGAAGACTCAAATGTAATGAAATACACAATTCTCAGGGTTCCCTCATCTTCCTGGAGAATAGTTCTCAACAGATAGAGAATACCTCTCCGTGGTATTGTGAAAGGGATTGACTGAGGGCATGCCCTTAGGAGAAGAGTGCAGGAAGCAGGGAAAATCACAGGAAGGAAGAAGGTGAAACAAGAATGTTGAAGAATATTACCCTCTCCACCAAAGAAGTACAAAACTCTAGCCCCATGGAGTGAGAAGGTTTCAGTTATTTGGTATAATTTGTACTCCAGAGCTTTCCTGTGATTAATCTCCATGCCAAGAAAACATTCTTGTTTTACCTTCTTCCTTTTTGTGATTTTCCCTGCTTCCTACAATCTTCTCCTGAGAGCATGACCTCAGTCAATTCCTTTCACAAGAACACTGTCTATTTTTAGGGAACCCAATCTAAGGCATTAACCCACCTCCTTTTGTTTTTTAATGGAAATTCAACTAAGCTCAAAACAAATGCTGCTAAATAAAGGGTAATCTCAATTTAAGATTTTCCCTTTAAATATGTAAATTTTTGCACAGGCACCATTTTTTTTAGTCAACAAAGTGCTTTTTATAATAATATTTTTATGAAATGAAACAAAGAAGTTCCCTGCATGCTTCTTTTGAATAGTCTCCCAAATTCATGCATTGCAAAATTATAGGCTTTATCAAATCTTTTCTATTTTGCTGTAGAACAGATATTTACCCAATTAAAAATAGGACTTCCATGAAAAGACTCTTCCTACAACTTAAGATATTTTGTAGTGCAAATAGGAAACTTGAGGATTTGTACACATATTTCATGTAGTCCTAAAATACCTTTTCATACCCAAGTGGTTTCATCAAATCCTGGCCTGTTGAGCAGTGGGCCTCATACCACCTGTAGGTCAAGTCACTGGTCACTTTGGTACAACATATTGCTGTGCCACTGATGCTTCTCTTACCACCACCAACAGAGAATATGTTATTGCTCATATTTTGGTCATTTTTCTTTGTTATTTTATTAGTGAATGCCCTGCTCTCTGTTCTTAAAAGAGAGGCTCTTGTTACATTGATTCTTAACAGAGTAGGGGAAATAGAGATCAGTCAGATTTCACCATGTGTCTATGTGAGCACTCTTCACTGCAACATGGATCTCCCGTATTACCAGACAAGACCATGTTAGAGCTTGAAGTACCAATTATCAAACCAATTTTGGCTTATTTTAATAATAATACTTTGGTAAGAATGTAAACAATCTGGGCCAATTTAAAAGTATATGGGACACAATAACCTACCCCTACCAGTGTCAGGCCTCTGAGCCCAAGCCAAGCCATCACATCCCCTGTGACTTGCACGTATACGCCCAGATTGCCTGAAGTAACTGAAGAATCACAAAAGAAGTGAAAAGGCCCTGCTCCGCCTTAACTGATGACATTCCACCATTGTGATTTGTTCCTGCCCCACCTTAACTGAGTGATTAACCCTGTGAATTTCCCTCTCCTGGCTCAGAAGCTCCCCCACTGTGCACCTTGTGACCCCCACCCCTGCCCCCCAGAGAACAACCCCCTTTGACTGTAATTTTCCATTACCTTCCCAAATCCTATAAAACGGCCCCACCCTTATCCCCCTTTGCTGACTCTCTTTTCGGACTCAGCCCGCCTGCACCCAGGTGAAATAAACAGCCATGTTGCTCACACAAAGCCTGTTTGGTGGTCTCTTCACACGGACGTGCATGAAATTTGGTGCCGTGACTCGGATCGGGGGGCCTCCCTTGGGAGATAAATCCCCTGTCCTCTTGTTCTTTGCTCCGTGAGAAAGATCCACCTATGACCTCGGGTCCTCAGACCGACCAGCCCAAGAAACATCTCACCAATTTCAAATCCGGTAAGCGGCCTCTTTTTACTCTCTTCTCCAACCTCCCTCACTATACCTCAACCTCTTTCTCCTTTCAATCTTGGTGCCACACTTCAATCTCTCCCTTCTCTTAATTTCAATTCCTTTCAATTCCTTTGGTAGACACAAAGGAGACACGTTTTATCTGTGGACCCAAAACTCCGGCGCCGGTCACGGACTGGGAAGGCAGCCTTCCTTTGGTGTTTAATCATTGCAGGGACACCTCTCTGATTATTCACCCACGTTTCAAAGGTGTCAGACCATGCAGGGACGCCTGCCTTTGTCCTTCACCCTTAGCAGCAAGTCTCGCTTTTCTGGGGGAGGGGCAAGTACCCCTCAACCCCTTCTCCTTCACCCTTAGCGGCAAGTCCCACTTTCCTGGGGCAGGGGCAAGTACCCCTCAACCCCTTCTCCTTCACCCTTAGTGGCAAGTCCCATTTTTCTGGGAGAGGGGCAAGTACCCCTCAACCCCTTCTCCTTCACCCTTAGCGGCAAGTCCTGCTTTCTACGGGGCAAGAACCCCCAATTCCTTATTTCCATGCCCCAACCTCTTATCTCTGTGCCCCAATCCCTTATTTCTGTGCCCCAACCTCTTATCTCTGCACCCCAATCCCTTATTTCTGTGCCCCAACCTCTTATCTCTGTGCCCCAATCCCTTATTTCCACACCCCGACCTCTTATCTCTGCACCCCATCCCTTATTTCCATGTCCCAACCTCTTATATCTCTATGCCCCAACCTCTTATATCTCTGCACCCAAATCCCTTATTTCTGCATCCCGACCTCTTATCTCTGTGCCCCAACCCCTTATTTCCACACCCCAACTTCTTATCTCTGCACCCCAATCCCTTATTTCCACACCCCAACCTCTTATATCTCTGCGCCCCAATCCCTTATTTCCATGTCCCGACCTCTTATCTCTGTGCCCCAACCCCTTTTCCCACTTTTCTGGAAGGTAAGAACCCCCAAACCCCTTCCCTCTGTTTCTCTACTCTCTCTTTTCTCTAGGCTTGCTTCCTTCATTATTGTCAACCTTCCACCCTCCATTCCTCCTTCTTCTCCCTTGGCCTGTGTTCTCAAAAACTTAAAACCTCTTCAACTCACACCTGACCTAAAACCTAAATGCTGCTTGACCCCAATACAAACTTGACAGTAGTTCCAAATAGCCAGAAAATGGCACTTTGAATTTTTCCATCCTGCAAAATCTAAATAATACTTGTCATAAAATAGGCAAACGGTCTGAGGTGCCTGACATCCAGGCATTCTTTTACACATCAGTCCCTTCCTAGTCTCTGTGCCCAGTGAAACTCATCCCAAATCTTCCTACTTTCCCTCCCACCTGTCCCCTCAGTCCCAACCCCAAGTGTCACTGAGTCTTTCTAATCTTCCTTTTCTACAGACCCATCTGACCTCTCCCCTCCTCGCCAGCCCAAGCTAGGTCCCAAATCTTCCTCAGCCTCCACTCCTCCACCCTATAATCTTTTTATCACCTCCCCTCCTCACACCTGGTCTGGCTTACAGTTTCGTTCCGTGACTAGCCCTCCCCCACCTGCCCAGCAATTTACTCTTAAAAAGGTGGCTGGAGCCAAAGGCATAGTCAAGGTTAATGCTCCTTTTTCTTTATCCCAAATCAGATAGCATTTAGGCTCTTTTTCATCAAATATAAAAACCCAGCCCAGTTCATGGCTCGTTCAGCAGCAACCCTGAGACGCTTTACAGCCTTAGACCCTAAAAGGTCAAAAGGCCGTCTTATTCTCAATATACATTTTATTACCCAATCTGCTCCCGACATTAAATAAAACTCCAAAAATTAAATTCCGGCCCTCGAACTCCACAACAGGATTAAATTAACCTCGCCTTCAAGGTGTACAATAACAGAAAAAAGTTGCAATTCCTTGCCTCCACTGTGAGACAAACCCCAGCCACATCTCCAGCACACAAGAACTTCCAAAAGCCTGAACCGCAGCGGCCAGGCGTTCCTCCAGAACATCCTCCCACAGCAGCCTGCTACACGTGCCGGGAATCTGGCCACTGGGCCAAGGAATACCCACAGCCCAGGATTCCTCCTAAGCCACATCCCATCTGTGTAGGACCCCACTGAAAATCGGACTGTTCAACTCACCTGGCAGCCACTCCCAGAGCCCCTGGAACTCTGGCCCAAGGCTGTCTGACTCACTCCTTCCCAGATCTTCTCGCCTTAGCAGCTAAAGACTGACACTGCCTGATCACCTCAGAAGCCCCCTAGACCATCAGGGACGCGGAGCTTCAGGTAACTCTCACAGTGGAAAGTAAGCCCGTCCCCTTCTTAATCAATACGGAGGCTACCCACTCCACATTACCTTCTTTTCAAGGGCCTGTTTCCCTTGCCTCCATAACTGTTGTGGGTATTGACGGCCAGGCTTCTAAACCTCTTAAAAACTCCTGAAATCTGGTGCCAACTTAGACAATACTCTTTTAAGCACGCCTTTTTAGTTATCCCCACCTGCCCAGTTCCCTTATTAGGCCGAGACACTTTAACTAAATTCTCTGCTTCCCTGACTATTCCTGAGCTACAGCTGCACCTCATTGCCACCCTTCTCCCCAACCCAAAGCCTCCTTCGCGTCTTCCTCTCATATCTCCGCAGCTTAACCCACAAGTATAGGACATCTCTACTCCTTCCCTGGCAACCGATCACATGCCCATTACCATCCCATTAAAACCTAATCACCCTTACCCCGCTCAATGCCAATATCCCGTCCCACAACACACGTTAAAAGGATTAAAGCCTGTTATCATTCACCTGCTACAGCATGGGCTTCTAAAACCTATAAACTCTCCTTACAATTCCCCCATTTTACCTGTCCTAAAACCAGAAAAGGCTTACAAGTTAGTTCAGAATCTGTGCCTTATCAACCAAATTGTTTTCCCTATCCACCCCGTGGTGCCAAACCCATATACTCTCCTATCCTCAATACCTCCCTCTACTACCTGTTATTCTGTTCTGGATCTCAAACATGCTTTCTTTACTATTCCTTTGCACCCTTCATCCCAGCCTCTCTTTGCCTTCACTTAGACTGACCCTGACACCCATTAGGCTCAGCAAATTACCTGGGCTATACTGCCGCAAGGCTTCACAGACAGCCCCCATTACTTCAGTCAAGCCCAATTTCTTCCTCATCTGTTAGTGATACTCCTATTCACCGTTCTCAACTACTCATACATGCCCTGCTCTTGTTTACACTGCCAGTTTACACTGTTTCTCCAAGCCATCACAGCTGATATCTCCTGGTGCTATCCCCAAACTGCCACTCTAAACTCTTGAAGTAAATAAATAATCTTTGCTGGCAGGACTATGCTGAATCTCCTTAGGCACTCTCTAATTAGATGTCCTAGGTCCTCCCAATTCTTAGTCCTTTTATACCTATTTTTCTCCTTCTCTTATTCCATTTAGTTTTTCAATTCATACAAAACCGTATCCAGGCCATCACCAATCATTCTATACGACAAATGTTTCTTCTAACAACCCCACAATATCACCCCTTACCACAAGATCTCCCTTCAGCTTAATCTCTCCCACTGTAGGTTCCCACACCGCCCCTAATCATGCTCGAAGCAGCCCTGAGAAACATCGCCCATTCTCCCTCCATACCACCCCCCAAAAATTTTCGCCGCCCCAACACTTCAACACTATTTTGTTTTATTTTTCTTATTAATATAAGAAGGCAGGAATGTCAGGCCTCTGAGCCCAAGCCAAGCTATTGCATCCCCTGTGACTTGCAGGTATATGCCCAGATGGCCTGAAGTAACTGAAGAATCACAAAAGAAGTGAAAAGGCCCTGCCCCGCCTTAACTGATAACATTCCACCTTTGTGATTTGTTCCTGCCCCACCTTAACTGAGTGATTAACCCTGTGAATTTCCTTCTCCTGGCTCAGAAGCTCCCCCACTGAGCACGTTGTGACCCCCTCCCCCTGCCCACCAGAGAACAACCCCTTTTGTCTGTAATTTTCCATTACCTTCCCAAATCCTATAAAATGGCCCCCCCCCATCTCCCTTTGCTGACTCTCTTTTCGGACTCAGCCTGCCTGCACCCACGTGAAATAAACAGCCATGTTGCTCACCCAAAGCCTGTTTGGTAGTCTCTTCACACGGATATGCATGAAAACCAGTATGATATATTTAACAAAGTATAACTTGTACCTGGACCTCCAGTCTTGATCCACTCCTATGAATTTTCCACACTACTGAAAAAGGGATATTTATAAAATTCAAATATGATGATGTAAAAGAAATCCTTCTGTGGTCCCATATGCTTCAGAATAAAGAACAAGGCCCTTCCTGCTGTTCTGCCTCTCAAGCTCAACCTGGCCTCTCTACATTTGCTTCCTCAAACATACCTGTTCCTTCTGATGTTTTTGCACTTTCCTGAATTGCACTTCATCTCCCTTCCCTACTCTTTTGCATACTTTATTCACCTGCCTCTTACTAACTTTCAAAACTCATTTCATGTATCATCTCTTCCAGAAAACTTTGTCCTCTGGATCCACATGTAGATTTATCCACACATGGATTTCTTGTATCTCCTTGGGCCCCCATGGAACACTATGTATACCTCATCCTGGTAGTTATGGAAAGGTATTAAACTGATAGGCTTAACTGTTTTTTGTAAGCAACTATAGTGTAACATTCAGATGGAAGAGTCTAACTTTTAGCAACATGTCCAATAAAATCTTCCTTAAATATTTGACAAAAATATGGAAAAATACTTTAGCTAATAAAAATGGAGAGAGAGCATTTTCCCTTGTCCCTAAAGAGATGGTTATCTAGTGTGAACAACAGATACTTTTAAACATACTAGTCTATGTGCAACCATTAAGAATCAATTTTATCTACAATTTTTTTAGATTTAAATCCAGAGTTAACTATGTTTTTTGCCATGGAGAGAAAAAAAAAAAAAAGAAGAAGGTTTCAAGACTCTAGTATACTTGTGATGACATTTCTTTTTTTTTCTTTCTTTTTTTTTTGGCTGACATATACACTTTTATGTGCCAACTGTGGATCAGATAACACCCATCTGTTCTGAGCACACAAGACCTTCTTGTCAGTGTACTTGAAACACCTAAATGGGCATCTACTCAAATGTTCTCATTGGAAAGTTGGCTTTATGTACAAACAGAAAAACTGAAGAGGGACAATAGCAGTCAAACTTTGGTGAAGGACAACAAAAAATGTGATAAAATATTATTTGTGTGTCATGAAAGGAGCTGGCCAAATGTAACTGAGAGTACAGGAAGGGAAGAACAGTTATGGATGCAGTGTAATGTTGAACATTGACCCTTCCTTGTGGAGGTCCAAAACTCTTTGCTCATGCTTCTGCATTGCTATTTATCAGTGACTAAGAAAATGAAGCTTCATCAAAATCACAGTGGTAGAGAGTCGGGTGGGATGAATTTTTCAACCAATACACATTCCCTGTAAATAAAGGTGCAATGTTTTTGAGTTTATTTTCTTTACATGCATCTAATTATACTCTAATTCTCCCCTCCCCACACACACACACACACACACACACACACACACACACACACACTTGCCATTAGAATTATTAAGTGATGATTCACTGAAAATAATAGAAATATGCTACATTCCTCAGATAATAGCCACAGAAAAGATTGAGATCTACTAGTCTATCTATCCTTAAATAAAAGAGAATAAGAATATGATTGTAAAATATGGTGGAAATAAAGGAAATTGCTAATGTATTGAGCTACTCCACATATTCAACCATCAATAATTACTGTATATTACAAGGGTAAGGTATTTTTGGTTTGCTTACTTTTTAAATTGTTGATCACTAGAGTTTGGCAAGCAGACAATACGGTTAAGTTATGGAACTGAAAGATCATGGGAGGGCCAGAACCATTTCCTTACTAGGGCAGGGAATCTGCAGTGAAATTAAAACAAGAGGGAACCACAAAGGATAAGAAAGTTGACTGAACTGCTTGAGGCAAATGCAATTATTTTGATCAATTGTTTTCCCTCATCCTTATTTCTAAAGAGCCTCAATTCAGGGAAGGGAAAGGACCAAGTTCTTCAAATAGCTGGGAGGTCTATTGGATTTAGAGACATACTATTAAGGCAACTCTTACAGGAAACACAAATTGATGAGATGTAGAAGGCATTTTATACATAACTCTGCAGTTATGTATAACTGCAGATAACTCTGCAATTATGTATAACTGCAGATAACTCTGTAATTGTATTCAGCATTGATTGAACACCATGACAATTATTATACAAGATTTGACTTTATTGAAATTAGTTAATGAAACTATTGCTTTAGCATTTTTCCCCAAGCTCCAGAGCTTGTTATATTTAAAAATAATCTGTGTTATAAAAGTGACAAAATTATTTATTATTGTGTGATAAATTGTATGTAAATACTCTATGTAAATAACAGAATTAGAGGGAGCTTCAAGATGGCTGACCAGAGGTATCTAGCACTCACCACCTACACAAATAAGAGCCCTAATATCAAGTAGATAATCACACTTTAATAGAACACCTAAAGAAGAACACTGAAACACAATAGAGAAGTGATAGGAAACACTGAAGGCATCGAAAGAAATGGAAGTGAGGCAATCTGCTCTGCTAGAAACGGGGAAAGCCTAGAGAAATTACCCAAGGTGGGAAAAAGGTAAATGAGAGATCTACAGTGGTCAACATGCCCACTGTGGACTCCTGCCATCCTACCCATAGGAGAGCTCCTTTATCCTTGCAGACCCTGATACTAGCAGAGGGAGCTGTCTAGAGACAGCATGAAGACATTGCTCCAGAGTAAGAGCCAATTCTGGAGACCACACAGTCCTGAGAACTTTGCAACTGCAACGTGGCACCATTTTGAGGCCCTGGCCACCACCACACTGCATAATTTCCTGGGTCCCAACAGCCCGGACATCCCCACATCCCTGAAGCCCTACTGATATCTTTCAGGTACATTTGAAAGGCTGCAGTGGTGTGATGGTGTGTCTTTTCCTTTAGGGAGGGAGTTCCATTTTGGCCCATCATGGGTCTAGAAATGCTATCCAGGAGGTAGAGCCTGGAGTCAGGAACTTTAGGAATCTACTTGGTGCTTTATTTTATTGTGACTAGATGGTGCCCAAGTTGTAAAACAAAGCCCTGTTTACTCTTCCTTCTCTTTTCCTTGGGCAGAAAGAGTCCCTCCCTCTTGCCACCCTCACGCCAGACTTCTTGGATAGCATTTCTAGACCCGTAATGGGACAAAATGGAGCTCCCTCCCTAAAGGAAAGACACAGCTGGACTCACTACCTGCTGACTAAAGTGCAGTTGAACTTTGAATAAAAATCAGCGTTAGCCAGGCAGTAGTCACTGCAGGTCTTGGGCAAGAGCCAGTACTATGCTGGCTTCAGGTCTGACTCAGCATAGCTCCAGTGGTGGTGACCACAGCGGTGCCTGTTTCACACCTCCACCAACTCCAGACAACTTAGCATGAAGAGAGACATCATTTGTTTGGGGGGAAGGTAAGGGAAGAGAACAAGAGACTGACTGGAAATCCAAAGAATTCTCCCAGATCTTACCTGAGACAACTAATGAGATTATCTCTATGAATCTAAAGACTGAGAATATTACTGGGTTTTGGTGCACTTTGATGCTGCTGCAAAGCAGATATGGCTGCAAAGTCCAAAGTTTTAGATCACAATACTCAGTTACATTTGAATACTTGGGAAGCCTTCTCAAAAGTGAGGGGTATGACCTAGCCCAGACTGTGAAGATAATGATAAATACCTAAATCTTCAATGTCCAGATATTGACAAACATACAAAAGCATCACGACTATCCAGGAAAACATGACCTCACTAAATGAACTTAAAAAGGAACCAGTGATCAATCCCAGAGTAACAGAGATATGTGACATTTCAGAGCAGAAAAAAAATTCAAAATAGCTCTTTTGAGGAAATTCACCAGAATTCAAGATAACACTGAGAAGGAATTCAGAATCTTATTAGACAAATTTTATAAAGAGATTAAAATAATTTAAAAAAATAAATTGGAAATTCTGGAGTTGAAAAACCCAATGACAAAGAATGCATCAGAGTGACTCAAAAGCAGAATTGATCAAGCAGAAGAAAACATAGGGAGCTTTAAGACATGCTATTTGAAGATACAGTCAGAGGAGACAAAAGAAAAAAGAATAAAAAACAATAAAGCATGCCTACGAGAACCAGAAAATATGCTAAAAGAGGCAAATCTAAGAGTTAATGGCCTTATAGAGCAGGTAGACAGTGAGATAGGGATGGAATGTTTATTCAAAGAGAAAACAACAAAGAGCTTTCGAAACCTAGAGAAATATATCAGTATTCAAGAACAAGAAAGTTATAGAACGTCAATCAGATTAACCCAAATAGAAGTATCTCAACACATTTAATAATCAAGCTCCAAAAGCTCAAGGATAAAGAAAGTATCTCAAAGGCAACAATAGAAAAGAAACAAATAACATGCAAAAAAGCTCCAATACATCTGGTACCAGATTTCTCATTGGAAACTTTACAGACCAGGAGATATGACATATTTGAATACGGACATATTTAGAAGATAGGATATATATAAAGTGCTGAAGCAAACAAAACAAAACAAAACAAAGAAAAAACTCTTTTATCCTAGAATAGTATATTCCATGAAAATATCCTTCAAACCTGAAGGAGAAATAAAGACTTTCCCAGAAAAACAAAAGCTGAAGGATTTCATCAAGACTAGACCTGTTATATATGAAATGCTAATGGGAGTATTTCAATCAGAAAAAAAGGGACATTTATGAGAAATCAGAAATCATCTGAAGGTACAAAAGTCACTGGTAATAGTAAGTACACACCAAAATTCAGAATAACACTGTAATTGTGGTGTGTAAACTGATCATAGTTTGACTAAGAAGAGTAAAGATAAACTTATCAAAAATAATAGCTACAACTTCTAAAGACATATCATAATAATACATAAATAGAAACAACCAAAAGTTAAAAAGCGAGGGAGATTACGTTAAAGTATAGAGGGTGGTGTTGATGTTGTTTTAGAGATGGAGTCTCTCTACGTCACCGAGGCTAGTCTCAAACTCCTGAGCTCAAGCAATCCTCCTGCTTTGGCCTCCCAAAGTCCTGGGATTACAGGCATGAGCCACCATGCCCAGACTAGAATTTTTATTAATTTGCTCTTTGCTAGTTTGTTAGTTTTTTTATGCAACTAGTATTAAGTTGTCATTAGTTTAAAATAATGGGTTTTAATATGTTATTTGTAATCCTCATGGTAACCACAAATTAAAAAAAACTACAAAAGATACAAAGTAAAAATAAAAAGCAAGAAATTAAAATATATCGCCAGAGAAAATTACTTTCAGAAGAAGGAAGGAAGGGAAGACCACAGAATAATCAGAAAACAAATAACAAAATGTCTGTGGTAAATCTTTACCTATCAATCATAATGTAGAATGTAAATGAACTAAATTCTCCAATCAAGACATAGAGTGACTGAATGAATACAAAAATGAGCTCCAACTATCTGCTGCCTGCAAGAAACATACTTTACTTATATAGACACACATAGATGAAAATATTAATAAAATGATGGAAAATGATGTTCCATGCAAATGGAAACACAAAAAGAGGAGCAGCTATGCTTATATTAGATAAAATAGATTTTAAAGGAAAACCATTAAAAGAGACAAAGACCATCATTATATAATGATAAAGTGGTTAATTCAGGAAGAACATAAAATAATTATAAATATATATGTACTCAACAACAGAACACCCAGGTTATTAAAGTAAATATTATAAGAGCTAAATAGAGAGTTAGATGTCAATACAATAATAATTGGGGACTTCAGCAGTTCACTTTTAGCATTGAACAGATCATCCAGACAGAAAATCAACAAAGAAACATTGGAAAATTGGACTTAATCTAAAATATAGAAAAAATGGGCCTCATAGATGTTTACAAAACATTTTATACAACAGTTGCAGAATACACATTCTTCTCCTCAGCACATGGAACATTCTCAAGAATAGACCATATGTTATGCCACAAAATAAGTCCTAAAAATTTAAAAAATTGATATCATATCAAGTATCTTCTCTGACCACAGTGGAACAAAACTGGAAATCAATAACAAGAACACTGGAAACTGTGCAAACACATAAAAATTAAAGAATATGCTCCGTAATTACCAGTGGGTCAATGAAGAGATTAAGAAAAAAATTGAAACAGTTACTTGAAACAAATGAAAATGGAAACACAACATACCAAAACCTATGGGGTAGAGCAAAAGCAGCAGAAGAAAGATTATAGCAATGTGTGTACATTAAAAAACTAGAAAAACTTCAAATAAAGAAACTAGTGAGGCATCTTCAAGAACTAGAAAAGCAAGAGCAAAGCAACCCAAATATTAGTAAAAAAATAAATAAATAAAAATCACAGCATAAATAAATAACACTGAAACAAAAAATACAAAATATCAATGAAATGAAAAGTAGGTTTATTTTAAAAATAAACAAAATTTACTAACCTTTAGACAGACCAAGAATGGAAGAGAGAAGAAAAAGTGAGAGACTAAAAAATGTATTACATCTTATACCCCAGAAATTCAAGGGATCTTTAGAGACTAAAATGAGCAACTATATATCAGTAAATTGGAAAACCAAGAAGAAATGGATAAATTTCTAAACACATACAACATACCATGATTGAATTATAAAGAAATCAAAAAGCTGAATAGACCAATAACAAGAAATGAGATCAAAGCCTATAATAAAAAGTCTCCCATCAAAGAAAAGCCCAGGGACAGAAGGCTTCACTGCTGAATTTTATCAAACATATGAGAAAGGACTAACGCCAATCTTACTCAATATATTCCATAAAATAAAGGAGGAAGGAGTACTTCCAAAGTGATTCAACAATGCCAGTATAACCTAGATACCAAAACCAGACAAAGACACATCATCAAAAACAAACAAACAAACAAAAACAAAAAAACTACAGGCCAATATCTTTGATGACCATTGATGCGGAAATCCTCAACAAAATACTAGCAAAACTGAATTCAACAGCACATTCAAAAGATGATTCATCATCACCAAGTAGAATTCATCCCAGGGATGGAAGGATGGTTCAACATCTGTGAATCAATCAATGTTACCCATCATCTCAACAGAATGAAGGACAAATAACATATAATCTTTTCAATTGATGCTGAAAAAGCATTTGATAAAATTCAATATTCCTTCATGTTAAAAACACTTTTAAAAAACTGCATATAGAAGGGACATACCTCAACATAATAAAAGCCTTATATCACAGACCCTCAGGTAGTATCATGCTAAACTGGGAAAAACTGAAAGCATTTTCTCTAAGATATGGAACACAATAAGGATGCTGTTATTCAACATAGAACTAGAAGTCCTTGCTAGAGCAATCAGAAAAGGGGAAAAAATAAAGAGCATCCAAACTGAAAAATAAGAAGTCAATTTACTTGTATTTTCAGATGATGTAATCTTTTATTTAGAAAAACCTAAAGACTCCACCAAAAAACTATTAGTGTTGATAAATTCAGTAAAGTTGGAGATTACAAAAGAGACATACAAAAATTAGTAGCATTTCTATATGCCAAGAGCTGTCAATCTGAAAAAGTATCAGGAAAGTAATCTTATTTATAATGGCTACAAATGAAATAAAATGCCTAGGAATTAACTGAAGAAGTGAAAGATACCTATGATAATAATTATAAAATATTGATGCAAGAAACTTATGAGGACACAAAAAATGGAAAAGTACTCCACGTGCATGGATTGAAAGATCTATATTTTTTAAAAGTCGATACTACCCAAAGCATTCTACAGATTCAATGCAATCCTTATTGGCATGCCAGTAACATTCTTCACAGAAATAGAAAAAATAATAATTCTAAAATGTATGGGGATCTACAAAATCCAGAATAGCCAAAGGCATCCCAAGCAAAGATAATGTAACTGGAGCAATTACATTATAATACTTCAGAATATACTACAGACCTTTATTAACTAAAACAGCATGGTATTGGCATAAAAACAGACACATAGACGTATGGAACAGAACAGAACACCCAGAAATAAATCTATATATCTGCAGTGAGCTAATTTTTTAACAAAGGTGCCAAGGACCTACATTGGGAAAAAAATAGTCGATTCACTAAATGATGCCAGGAAAACTAGTATCCATATGCAGGATAATGAAACAAAACCCCTATCTTTTGCCATTTATAACAATCAAATTAAAATGGATTAAATAATTAAATTTGAGACCTCAAACAATGAAACTGTTACGAGAAAACATTGGAGGAACTCTCTAGGACATGAGACTGAGCAAAGATTTCATGAGCAATACACCAAAAGCACAGACAACCAAAGCAAAAATGAACAAATGGGGTCATATCAAAGTAAAAAGCATCTCCATAGCACAAAGAACAATCAACAAGGTGAAAAGACAACCCACTGAATGGCAGAAAATATTTACAAACCATCTAACAAAGGATTAATAGCCAGAATAAATAAGAACCTCAACTCTATTGGAAAAAATCTAACAATCTGATTTAAAAATGGGCAAAAGTCTGAACAGCCATTTATCTAAATAAGACATACAAATGGTAAACAGGTGTATAAAAATGTGCTTAATATCACTGATCATCAGAGAAATGCAAATCAAAACTACAGAGATATCATCTCACTCAAGTTAAAATGGCTTTCATTCAAAAGTCAGGCAATAACAATTGCTGGCAAAACAGGGAGAAAATGGAGCCCTCATACACTGTTGTTGAGAATGTAAGTTAGTACAATCACTATGAAGAACAGTTTGGAAGTTCCTCAAACAACTAAAAATTGAGCTACCATGTGATCCAGCAATCTCATCTCTAGGTGTACACCCCAAAGAAAGGAAAATAGTGTATCAAAAAGTCATCTGCACTGCCATGTTTATTGCACCACTGTACACAATAGCTAAGATTTGGAAGTAACCTTTGTCTATAAACAGATGAATGGATAAAGAAAATACAGTACTACTTAGCCATACAGAAGAATGAAATCCTGTTCTCTGCCACAACATAGATGCAACTGGAGGGCATTATAAGTAAAATAAGCCAAGCACAAAATGACAAAGTTCACATCCTTTCATTTTTTTGTAAGAGCTAAGAATTAAAATAATTGAATTCATGGAGATAAAGTATAAAATGATGATTACTAGAGCCTGGGAAGGGTAATGGATAGGGGAATTGGGGATGGTTAATTGTTAAAAAAATATAGTTAGATAAAATGATTTAGTTTTTCATAGCACAACGTGGTGACTACAGTCAACAATAATCTATTTTACATGTTAAAATA
This sequence comes from Pan paniscus, assembly GCF_029289425.2. Lineage (NCBI taxonomy): Eukaryota > Metazoa > Chordata > Mammalia > Primates > Hominidae > Pan > Pan paniscus. The sequence continues at coordinate 122,347,087 of NC_073254.2, forward strand.
AGAGTACAATTGGAATGTTTGTAACACAAATAAATGATAAATGTTTGAGGTGATAAATACCCCATTTACCCTGATGTGATTATTACACATTGTATGCCTGTGTTAAAATAGCTCATGTATCCCATAAATATATCCACCTACTGTGTACCCATAACAGTGTAAGAAATGGATATCTGTACCCACCATGTTTATTGCAGTGCTCTTTACAAAAATAAAGATATGGAATCAACCTAAGTGTTTATCATTGGATTAACATATAAGGAAAACATGGCATATATACAGAATGAAATAATATTCAGCTATAAAAAATAATGAAATTCTGTCAGTTGCAGCCACATTGGAAGTTATGATGTTAAGTGAAATAAACTAGGTACAGAAAGACAAATATCATACGGTCTCACTCATATTTTGGAGCTTAAAAATTGATCTCGTGGAGGTAGAAAGTAGGATGGTAGTTACCAGAGGCTGGGAAGGGTATGTGTTTGAAGGTAGTGGGAATGAAGACAGGTTGGTTAATACAAACATACAGTTAGATAGAGGCATGTTATAATGTTTGATAGCAGGTAGGGTGACTGTATTAGTCCATTTTCATGCTCTTGATAGACATACCCGAGACTGGGCAGTTTACAGAAGAAAGATGTTTAATGGACTTACAGTTTCACAAGGCTGAGGAGGTCTCACAATCATGGTGGAAGTCACATCTTACATGGATGGCAGCAGGTGAAAAGAGAGACCTTGTGCAGAGAAACTCCCATTTTTAAATTCATCAGAACTTGTGAGATTTATTCACTATCATGAGAACAGCACAGGAAAGACCTGCCCCCATAATTACCTTCCATCAGGTTCCTCCCATGACGTGGGAATTTTAAGAGTTACAATTGAAGATAAGATTTGGGTTGGGTTGTAGATAAACCATATAATTCCACCCCGGACCCTCCCAAATCTCGTCCTCACGTTTCAAAACCAATCATGCCTTCTCAACAGTCCCACAAAGAGTTAATTCATCAGCATTAACTCAAAAGTCCACAGTCCAAAGTCTCATCCAGACAAGGCAAGTCCCTTCTCCCTATGAGCCTGTAAAATCGAAAGCAAGTTAGTTACTTCCTAGATACAATGTGGGTACAGGCATTTGGTAAATACCATCTTTCTAAATGGGAGAAATTGACCAAAACAAAGGGGCTTCAGGCTTCATGCAAGTCTGAAACCCAGTGGGACAGTCAAATCTTAAAGCTTCAATATGATCTCCCATGACTCCATGTCTCACATCCAGGTCATGCTGATGCAAGAGATGGGTTCCCACGGTCTTGGGCAACTCCACCCCTGTGGTTTTGCATGGTGAAACCTCCCCCCTGGATGCTTTCATGGGCCGTTGTTGAGTGTCTGCAGCTTTTTCAGACACACAGTGCAAGCTGTCATTGAATCTACCATTCTGGGGTCTGGAGGATGGTGGCCCTCTTCTCACACCTCCACAAGGTGGTGTCCCAGTAGGGACCCTGTGTGGGGGCTCAAACCCCACATTTTCCTCCTGCATCACCCTAGCAGAAGTTCTCCATGAGTGCCCTGCCACTGCAGAAAATTTCTGCCTAGACATCCAGGTGCTTCCACATATTTTCTGAAATCGAGGCGCAGGTTCCCAAACCACAATTCTTGACTTCTGCACACTGGCAGGCTTAACATCACATGGAAGCTGCCAAGGCTTGAGGCTTGTACCCTCTGAAGCCACACTCCAAGCTCTATGTTGGCTTGTTGGCCCCTTTCAGCCATGGCTAGAGCAGCTGGGACGCAGGGCATCAAGTCCCTAGGCTGCTCACAGTAGGAGATCCTGGGCTTGGCCCACAAAAACACTTTTTCTTTCTATGCCTCCAGGCCTGTAATGGATGGGGCTGCTGTGAAGACCTCTGACATGCCCTGGAGATATTTTCCTCCATTGTCTTGGTGATTAACATTCAGGTCCTCATTACTTATGCAAATGTATGCAGCTGGCTTGAATTTCTCCCCAGAAAATGGGATTTTATTTTCTGTAGCATTGTCAGGCTCCACATTTTCCAAACTTTTATGATCTGCTTCTCTTATAAAACTGAATGCTTTTAACAGCACCCAAGTCACATCTTGAATACTTTCCTACCTAGAAATTTCTTCTGCCAGATACCCTAAATCATCTCTCTCAAGTCCAAAGTTTCATAAATCTCTAGGGCAGGGGCAAAATGCTGCCAGGCTCATTGCTGAAACATAACAAGAGTTACCTTTGCTCCAGTTCACAACATGTTCCTCACGTCCATCTGAGACCACCTCAGACTGGATTTCATTGTCCATATCATTATCAGCATTTTGGCCAAAGCCATTCAACAAGTCTCTAGGGAGTTTCAAACTTTCCCACATTATCCTGTCTTCTTCTGAGCCTTCCAAACTGTTCAAAGCTCTGCCTATTACCCATCTCCAAAATCACTTCCACATTTTTGGGTATCTACAGCAGCACCCCACTCTCAGTACTAATTTACTGTATTCATTCATTTTTATGCTGCTGATAAAGACATACCTAAGACTAGGCAATTCACCAAAGAAAGAGGTTTAATGGACCTAGAGTTCCATATGGCTGGGGAAACCTCACAATCATGGTGGAAGATAAGGAGGAGCAAGTCACATCTTACATGGATGGAAGCAGGCAAAAAGAAAGATCTTGTGAAGAGCAACTCCTGTTTTTAAAACCATCTGTTTCATGAGACACACTCACAATCATGAGAACAGCACAGGAAAGACTCACCCCATAATTCAATTACCTCCCACCAGATTCCTCCCACAACACATGGGAATTGTGGTAGTTACAATTCAAGATGAGATTTGGGTGGGGACACAGCAAAACCATATCAGTGATATAGTTAATGACAATGTATTATATATTTCCAAACAGGTAGAATGGAAGACTGGAAATGTTTCTAACATACGGCAATGAAAAACACTGGAGATGATGGATACCCTAAATACCATGACTTGATAATTACACATTCAATGCATGTAACAAAATTTTGCATGTTCCCCATAAATATATAAAAATACGTGTATTAATAAAAAAGTTCTGAGCAGGAGGATTGCTTGAGGCCAGGAGTTTGAGACCAACCTGGGCAACATAGCAAGACCGATCTCTGCAAAAACATTAAAAAATTAGGGGCACATGGTGACATGGATGTCCATAGTCCCTGCTACTAGGGCAGCTGAGGCAGGAGGATTCCTTGATCCCAGGAGTTTGAGGGTACAGTGAGCTGTGATCATGCCATTGCACTCTAGCCTGGATGATAGAGTGAGACCCCTCTCTATAAATAAATAAATAAATAAAAAACAGAACTACTTATAAAATAGAAACAGGATAAGATTTCCTAATTACCTAATGTATGATTTTGGTAGAAATTATAAATAGGTCATTTTAGTTTCTCCCTTTGGTATGAAAGTTTGTCATGAATTAAATAGTCATACCATATACAAATAATTGGGTTAAGTAGAAAAGATATATCCAACAAGGATAGAAGTGGAAACCAGAGATATCTAACCTCATTTGATTATATTCAGCTTACTTAACTGTGCTTTCAAATGTATAAAAATAATATTCTTGGACATTTATATAATGTTTTTTGTTTAACTCTTGGTTAAACAACTGATGAAAGATGTTAGAATTCAAAAGAAACACAACTCTAATCTGAAACTGGACTGTATTATTAACCATAGCTCTCATTTTCATCTCATTTATTTTGTTGCTTGTTTTAGATTTTTAATATTCATTATTACCCAGGATCTTGGGTCATTTTTCCTTTATTGCCATCTTTTTTGCTTATACTAATCTACGGCTGAAGAAACGGTATTAAAAAAATTAATACACATCTGCTGCTGATTCTGCTACTTAAATACTCCCAAAAAGGTATCAAATTTTCTCAAACAAAACTCTCTTCAGCTCTATTTATTTATTTATTTTTGTTAATCTTCGGTGTCTGTTCTCAGCTTTTCACTTTACCAAGCTCCAAGCTTTGGTCTCCTAAATTAGCTACTTCTCACTGTGGGTTTCAACCATCATGAAAGATAAGCCTACCTTTTGTTTTTGTTATGTTTTTCCATATTATCTAAGATAGTCATAATTGATACAAAATACCAGCCTGTTCACCTAGAGCTGGTTTATATTTTTGTTGGAAGTGTGAAATTGTTAAACCATTGAAATAACACATGCTTTTAAACAGAGCATATTACTTTATTATGATTTCCATTTAAAATGCATTGTTAGCTAGATAAACTTTCATCATGTCAAAAATGTAGCTGTGCCATCTAGGAAAATGCAGTTGTATAATTATTAATTTCAAAAGCTCTGTAACACGTAGTAACATTTTGACCCATAAATCTAATTTTGCACACCACAGCTCCTTTTATTATCTTGTAAAATTCCCAGGTATGTAAGTGTTTACCACTGAAATCTTTTGCAACTCCATTAATTTGTTGAGAATAGGTCAAATTAATTTAAAATATCCTATGTATCTCTTGCAATGACCATGTGGTTTCACAATATTAATATCTTCTAATACTATTTACCCAGCTCATGATTAATCTTGATCTTGAGGTAATTAGTGCAATGTGGATGAAGAGATTTCTAGAAAGACTTCCTTGTTGTTATTCTGGTGTTTGATTAAAAGAAAAAGTATAAGGCTTAAAAAATGTATGTCAAGGAAGTTATGTTGAAATGATTTCTATATTATATTTTATTATCAAATTTTAAGAGCCATTACACTCATTATAACACAATTTTTCATAAGCTTCCTTCATTTTCAAACTTATTGCTTGCCAACATAATTATTTGCTATAATAAAATAAAAATATTTACACATACATGGAGAATCATTTATGTCTTGTATATTTAAACAATTACTGGTCTAGGAAAGTTTAAAGTATATTTTTTAGGGAGAAGAACAGAATTTAAAAGTACTAACTTTTTAAAGACTAAAAGTGTATTCCATATTTTCACGGATTATATTTTACAAAATGTGGTCACAGTGACACTCCCAATCCCACATACTCATTTTTACATTTTAAGCTCTCCACCCTCCCATCAAAAGATGAGATTTATATTCCTTTCCCTTGATTCTGGGTGGGCTTGTGTCACACTTGTAACCTACAATATGTGACAGAGTTGACGCTGTGTTACTTATGAGGCTAAGTCATGAAGGGCAAGGTAACTTCTGCCTCGTTTGCTACTTGGATCCTAAACAGTCTGTATAAGAAGTCTGACACCACCATGCTGGGGAGGCAATGCCCTGATGCTCTTATCAACAGCCTCAGCTGAGCTCTCAGCTTACAGCCTGCTGGCCGTGCAAGTGAGCCATCTTAATGGTCCAGCCCACTAGAAAGTTCTGATGACTAGAGCCCCAGCTGACAAGTGACTACAAGAGAGATAACAATTGAGAACTGCCTAGCTTAGTCGTTATAAATCCCTGTCTCACAAAATCATGAGCAAAATAAATGGTTGTTTTACAATGTCAAGTTTAGAGGTAATTTGTTACATAGAAATACTATTTGACATAGAAATTTGGTATGGGGTACTGCCATTAAAATAACAAAACAAAAGTAAGCAAAAACTGCATGGCATTTGCTTTGAGAATGGGCAGTGGACAGAAGACAGAATATAGGAGGGCCATGAGGATGTGGTTAAGACACCTGAGGGGCCTCAAGGATGCTTTTAGTGTAGACTTAATGTGAAGTAAATAAAATGCTAGAGGTTAGAAGAAGAGTAGATCCTTTTGCCTACCCAATTATCATGTATGAGAAATAGTAATGACTAGTTCTTTCTACTTTTGTCAGAGTTTAATTGTACCAGTTTTGCCATAACATGGCATTCCCATCTATGTATATGCCTTTTGACATATCCAAATAAAGACAGCAATACATATTTATACTTTATAGACAAATACAACATTAGTTAGTTAAACAGAAGACCTATATACAACTACAGGAAAAATCTTTTTATTTCCATTCTTTTCCTTCTGTTCTGGGGATTTTGGAATTTAAATTAAAAAAACACGTGTGTGAGGTAGTTTGGACATATAATACATAATTAGTACATGCCAGGTTCCACTCCTACTCCCCCTGGACCATGGGAGTCCCTGAAGACATCCCCTTCCTTCACTCCTTTCACAATGGCTCCACCACAGGCTGCCATGCTGCACCGGCTCAAATGCCTGCTGCCTTGAAGAACATGGAACAAAGTACAAATCTGGGCAGTGGCTTCTGTGGTATAACACTGGTGTCTAGAAAAAGTGAGGTAAAATTCCACAACAATAATAAAGAAAGGACATCAGAAAACAAAAGAAGGCAAACCAAATCAAGGAAAACCAAACGGCACACAGTCCCATTACCCTCCCCTACACAACAACTATTCACTTTACTGATTCTATCAACCGTGCAGAGCAGTTTTTACTTATCTCATGAGATATGAGAAAACTGAGACATGGAAAATTTAAGTAAACTGTCAAAAGTTACACAGCTACTAATTGTTAGAATTTGTAATAAGAAAACAAACAAAAACAAAAACCCAGACAGTCTGATTTCGGAATGAAAATCATTAGCATAATCGTATATTGCCTCTAGAAAAGTGGCATCTGGAAGATAAAAGAGTGGTCTGTCAATTAATAGTTTTCTTAACATTGAGAAATTACTTGACCTAAGAGGTCTCTCAGTCCTACTTTTAGCAAATGTAAAATTAAATATTTACATATATCACAGATTCCATCATATACATTGTAAAATAGAAAAGATTATAGAAAAGGTCATAGTTTTACTGTCATTGTGGTTGATACCATAAGAATGTTTCAGTATAGGTATGCTGCTATTCCTCAATCATGGAATAATATAATTTAATAAGAGAAAAAGGCCTGAATGCCTTCTCATTTGTTTCACTATCAATTTGCACAGTAATGTTTATTTATGTTGTATAATCACAGAATCCTTATAGAGAGTTAGCCTATAGAGGAAAGACTAGAGTCTGGGAGCATATTTGAGTGTGTGTTTAATTTAACTATACCTATTATTTCTAAGAGTATTTATTTTGAGTAAGATGGAACATATCAGGAGGGAAGCAATAAAAATTATTTTCTGTGAAGAATCATAAAAAAGTATATAGAAATATAAATCCTTTGTAGTTCTACTTGGCAGAGTAAACTAAGACCTCAGAACAAATAGAGGACTTCTTAAGCCTTTTGTTTGTCTCCTGAGTTAAGATATAAGCAGTGAGCAAGCTCTATCTGCTAGAAAAGCATTACATAGCAGCCAGTGATTTATGCCTTGTCTAATGCATATGGATGTGGCAGCTTTTCATGATGGCAGTAGCTCTGCCATGGGTATAAGAGAGAGAATAAGTTGTCTAATTCTAAGCTAAGGCCAGGAAGGTCAGCAAGAGGAGTGTGCTTGTTTCATTTTAAGGACTCTTGTATGGTTGCAACTGTGGCTGGGAGCTTACTGAAATACGAGCATGACAAGAAAATATATTAAAAAAAAAATACAAGTGAGACAGCAAAAACATAAGGGAAAACAATAGCACATATATGGTAGTGTTTTTTTTAGATCTGTATATTAAGTGAATTGATTTGTCATCCAAACTATAACATCAATGAGAACTAAGTAAATACAAAACTTCTCATTAACCTAAATTTTTACTCATTACCTAAATTTTCACTCAACAAAGTACAGTATTAAAATGTCAATAATAATAACAATTTAGGAAGCTGGAAGCAATAGGTTCAATGGCCCACAAACAGAATCATATTAGAGTAGCTTAGATGATGGGAATTTCCATCATCTTCAGGGGCATCATATTCAGGGGCATCATCTCATATCTGTAATATTCCAGGAACAGAAACCCAAATACGTATGTTCTCACTTACAAATGAGAGATAAACGATAAGAACTTAAGAATAAAAAGAAGGAAACAACAGACACTGGGGTCTACTGGGTGGGGAGGATGGAAGGAGGGAGAGGGACAGAAAAGATAACTGTTAGATACTGGGCTTACTACCTGGTTTGTGAAATAACATGTACAACAAATCCCTGTGACAGGTGTTTACCTGTGTAACCTTCACATGAGACCCCAAACCTAAAATAAAAGTAAAAAACAAAGTCTAGTAATGTCAGAAAAAAAAGTTTTAAAAGAAAAACTTAAAATTCTGAGTCTCAGTTTACATAGTAACACATTGTCTGAATGTATGAGTCTGTGTATCATACTCTTTGATAGTAAATTTAATGTAGATATTTCTCAACTTAACTAATGTATTAAACCTTTGAGATTTTTTCAATAAATATTATAAAATCTGTATTTAGTATTTGATACAATAATTACCATGTTTTTTGATTTAGTGGTATTGTTATTTGATTCCATGTTCAAATAATATGCTAAAGTGTTTTAAAAAACATTTGGAATGTGTTTATTCCAGTGTGCTTATTATTTTTAATATACAATATGTTTGTGTAACAAATTGAACACAGACACATTACATTAGATAATCTAGTAACTTAAGAAAATAAACTTTTTAGAGCCTGGGATATTATAGATCTTAAATATTGATCTTTAGAAAGACTAAATCTTAAGAGTTCAATTGAATACCAAAAGACATTAGAGCTAAGAAGCAATAATTTAAAAAACAAATATAAAACTAGACTGAAATAGAATATGGACTGTGTAATTGTCAGATGAAGCAATTATGGGATCTTACACACACACACGCACACACACACACACACACAATTGATTATTTATGAGAGTTAAATAAAGCATCTCAGAAGAGATACTACTTAAATTAAGCCTAGAGAAATAAACAACTTGATTGAATCTCTACTTTAGTAAGGTAATTCCATCAGCAAAGTGAAGAGTCTATGAAGACAGAAAAGCTGGAGGTAGAAAATTTTTCAACATTTTAAAATAAAAAGTTTCAAAAATATAGACAAGCTGAGTGGTTAGTTCAATGAACATCTAAATGCATGTCAGCTAGATACAATATTTTTAAACATATTGCCACATTTGCTACATATACATGAAACAACAATTCAGCCTACATCTACTAAAAAATGATATTTCATAAATAATAATAATTCCATTTAAGCAAAGACTATTATTACTATTTCTCTAAAATGGTTAATATTCAGTCCATATTCAAATTATCATAATTGCCTCAAAAATGCCTAAGATTTTCTCAATGTTCACACCTTGTATACTAAATATTTCTTTAGCCTCCTTTAATCTAGAAACAGACCACTCCCTTACATTTTCCACACGGCATTACTTCTTTGAAGAGACAAGTGCTGTTGTCTTGTAGAATGTCACACAGTCTGGATTTGTCTGATTGTGTCTTGAAGTGTTAAATGGATTTCTCCATCTTGTGTTAATTCCAAGAAAATGGAAGGTAGGTTTAAAAAATTGATTAGACTCACGTGAAACTTTATTTGGTGTGAACCCTTCACAGGTGATGGTCCATCTGGAAACACATGAGGTTGGGCAGACCATCTGTTAGCAATGCTATATAACATTACTTGATTGAGATGGTAACTAACGTATCTTTCAATTTTAAAGTACACATTTCACCTTGTGAATAGCAAAAAATGTGTAGGGTGTTATTTTCGCACCACGTGAATATCTAATGGTTTCTATTGATAATCCTGTCCTGAGTAAACTGTTTTATCAGAGACTGCAAAATGGACATTAAAAAATTATGCTATTTCTTATGTGTTAATTAGCTGGCTTTCTTCCATAAGAAAAGCTGTCCTCATCAACTGGGATTGAGAATTAAAGCTTAATTTGTTGCTTTTAATCCCTATTTTCAGATTAAGGAGCTAATATCATAATTACTACAAATGATTATCAGGGAAGTTTTTCTTTCTTTTCTTTTTTTGCATATCTGTATGGAAGCACAGAATTTTTAAGTTTTATTTATAGCTATTAATTAAAGGCGTTATTTTTAATGCTTAAGCTGTAACTTTTGCCAGTATGAGGCGCTTCAAACTGGGTTCTGTGTCTTTTTTTTTCTATCCTCACTACCTTTTGTTTTCTTACTTTCTTTCACATAATAAATATTCCATGCTCACTTTGTAACCTTACATGTTCCAGATCTCATCATTAATTATTAGCCCTAGAATGCAAACAAGAGTCCAAAATTGAGACACTAGGTTAGATTCCTGAACAATAGCTCATAAGTACATTATTCCCTGTGTTCCTGCACATTTAAGTGTTATTTTTAAAACTTAGACAAATGAAAAGAGTTTATCTGGGTCTATAATCCTTAACTCACATATCATATATATGAGTTTTTTTGGATGTATAGAAAAGCTGCTGTAATTTTTATATGTTACTCATGAGATACATACTGCCATCATGATTTTCTACACTTTATCTAGGACTTGGATCACCTGGATGCCTAGGGTCTCGTATTTTATTATTTAAAAATATTTAATTCTCATAGTTTAATATGTATGTATCAGAACTGACTCTTTGTTTGATATTTTATGTACATCTATAGATGCAAGTCTTTGTTTATTCCTAAAATGTTTTATTGAATTAGTAGTACATTAACAGTAATTTTTTTTGAATTAGTAGTAGTAGTAATTGGTAGTTCTGTTTTTTGCTATGATTTTCTTGTTCAGATACTCCACTGTTTTGTATGCTAGATCTTCTAAATATTCATATTTTTTCTGAACTCTTTTATCTTTTTCTTTATTTTTAATTATATACGTATTTGGCCTAATTATTTGTTTCTTCATCTCCTCTTTATCCTTTATTGTGCTTTTCAGTACTATAGTTATTTTCCTTTTGTTGCCTTTAATTAATCTCTTTTTTATTACTAAAGTGATATTTTTTTATTATTATTAGCCTCTGTCCTGAGCTCCTTCTTATTTTCTTTGTCTGGTTCTGTCTTGAATTTTGAACTTCTGTTTCATGTAATTTTTATATCTGCAACTGTTTAATTATATTTGTTATATGGTCATGTTATTAATACTTTTTGACCTCCTGACCAGGATATTTATTATTTTTGTTTGATTGTCCTAAACCAATATAGTTGGTGATCTCAGGTGGGGATATGGAGGAATGGAGAATTAGAGACGTGGCTGACTTTCTTATTGCTTTGTGAGGGATCAGTTCCTGCTTTTTACTTTTTCTAAAATGAAGCCATCATTTCTGTGATTCTTTGATAGTATCTTATTTCAATGAGACCTTTATTTCTTTAGTTTTCTTTTATTTTTATCACCAAACCTCTAACCAAACCCAGTTTCCAACCTAAGAGAGGAGAATATATCAGTACTCCCGAAGTTCCATTTTCACACCTCTTGAATTTAGTTCCGCTAACATTTCTCCCCAGAGCAAAATATAGTATTGAATTATTCATTGCATTATTTTTCTACCTATATTCAATTACATATATGTACACATTTGTATATATTAATCTCTAAAGATGCTTAAATTTTTTGAACAAATTTGCATCACATTTTATATATACATTTCATAATTGTCGATGCATATTGCTGTGGCTTATTTTAACAGCCCTGTAATAGTCTTTTGTTAATATTCATTCTCTTTTTGAAGGATAGTTTTGCTGCCATAAGCAATGTTACTATAAGCATATAGCTTATGTATATGAATATGTATATGTTTATCTAAGATATACATCTAAAATGGGACAACAAAATTATAAACTATGCTTATATTCAATCTAAAAAAATGGCAAATCATTATTCAATTTAATTGTAACTATTTACATGCCCATGTTATATTTTTCCACTCAATTTAATCTTTACCATATTTCGTATTGTTGGGCTGGTTTTGACAATTGCTTCCTTTTAAGTAGAACACTTCATGGTTTTATATGTTATTAATACTTATAGGCAAAAATGTATAATGTTACCTTAGACTATGATAATTTAAAATTTATATTTAGAGTTTATAAACTCTAAAGTAAGCACACATACTAAGAGTTATATGTGCTTTGCAGTAATCTTGGGGTGTTTAAACTCTGCACATTAAAAACAAATGACTGGATCTTGATCAGCTCCTAGGAGACAACAAATAAACTCCTGGAATATCCTGCCTGATAAATATTGTAAATCTGGGGTCTTGGACCATGCCAGATAATTTATGCTAACAATTTCATTTATGCTGAATGCCAGCTTTTGTTCTTCCGGGACATATAGTGTCCCAGGGGACACTATATCAGTTTGACCTCAGTGGGGGTGGTGGCTAAAAACTGAGTAGTCAAGGTCAGTCATCAGGTGTTCTATGCCTATGTTACTGGTATGGTTTAGCTCTGTGTCCCCATCCAAATATCATCTTCTACCTCCCATAATTCCCATGTGTTATGGGAGAGACCCAGTGGGAGATAATTGAATCATGGGGGCAGGACTTTCCCATGCTGTTCTTGTGATAGCAAATGAATCTCACCAGATCTGATAGTTTTAAAAGAGGAGTTTCCCTACACAAGCTCTCTTTTCTCTTGCTGCTGCCATGTAAAAAGCACCTTTCACCTTCTACCATGATTGTGAGGCCTCCCCAGCAATGTGGAACTGTGAGTCCAATAAACCTCTTTCTTTTGTAAATTGCCCAGTCTTTGGTATGTCTTTATCAGCAACGTGAAAACAAACTAATACAATAAATTGGTACAAGTAGAGTGGGGTGCTGCTGTAAAGATACCCAAAAATGTGGAAGCAACTTTGGAACTGAGTAACAGGTGGAGTATGAAACAGTTTGGAGGCTCAGAAGAAGAAAGGAAAATGTGTGAAAGTTTGGAACTTCCTAGAGACTTGTTGAACGGCTTTGACCAAAATACTGATAATAACATGGACAACGAAATCCAGATGAGGTGGTCTCAGATGGAGATGAGGAACTTGTTGGGAACTGGAGTAATGGTGACTCTTGTTATGTTTTAGCAAAGAGACCGCTGGCATTTTGCCCTGCCCTCAATGTGTGGAACTTTGAACTTGAGATGATTCAGGGTATGTGTCAGAAGAAATTTCTAAACAGCAAAGTATTCAAGAGGTGACCTGGATGCTGTTAAAGGCATTCAGTTTTAAAAGGGAAATAGAGAATAAAAGTTCAGAAAATTTGCAGCCTGACAATATGATGGAAAAGAAAAATCCCATTTTCTGAGGATAAATCAAGCCAGCTAAAATATTTTTTATACGTAACAAGGAGCCAAATGTTAATCACCAAGACAATGGGAAAAATATCTCTAGAGCATGTCAGAGACCTTTGCAGCAGGCCCTGCCATCACAGGCCTGGAAACCTAGGGCTAAAAACTGATTAGTTAAGGTCAGTCATTCAGGTGTTTTATACCTATGTGACTGATATGGTTTGGCTCTGTGTCCCCACCCAAATTTCATCTTATAGTTGCCATAATTCCCATGTGTTATGGGAGGGACTTGGTAGGAGATAATTGAATAATGCGAGCAGGTCCTTCATGTACTGTTTGCATGATAGCTAATGAGTTTCATAAGATCTGATAGTTTTAAAAAGGAGAGTTTTCTTGCACATGCTCTCTTCTCTCTTGACACTGCCATGTAAAAAGTGCCTTTCACCTTCCACCATGATTGTGAGGCTTCCCCAGCAATTTGGAACTGTGAATCCAATAAAACTCTTCCTTTTGTAAATTGCCCAGTCCCAGTTATGTCTTTTTTAGCAGCATGAAAATGGACTATTACAGTAACTGACCTGAAATAAAAGATTGGACAACAGGGCTCAGGTGAGCTTTCCTAGATAGCAACACTCCATGAGTTGTCAAACATCATTTCTGGGGGAATTAAGCGCTCTCTGTACAACTTCACTTGGAGCACAAAACTGGATGCTCACACGTGGTTTCTCTGGAATACTGCTATATGCACATTTTCCCTTTGCTTATTTTAATATGTATCTTTTAACTATAATAACCAGCAAGCACGAGTACAATAGCTTTTCTGAGTTCCGTGAGTTTTTTGAGTGAATCATTTAACCTGATGGTGGTCTTGGGGACTCCCAACATAGGCAATAAGCCAAAAAGGAGATAAAATGCAATCATAAGATTACTTAATTAATCCAGAAGAAAGGCAAAAACAAAGGATTGGGGTGGTGAAGGAAAGGAAACAAATACAGATGGAAAAAGTTAAGAACTACTACCCAGTTGGTAAATTTAAATCTGGCCATATCAATAATCATATTATGAATAAATTGTCTAAATATCCTAGTTATAAAGTAAAGACTGTCAGATCAAATGAAAGAGAAAGCCTCAATATAGGCTGTCAGCAAGAAATCAACTTTAAATCTAAAGAAATAAATAGGTTAAAAGCGAAAAGAAGGGGAATGATACACCATGACTACACTAATCAATTAGACATCTATAGTGGTAAAATTCATCTCAGACTCAGAAATTTCTAGGAGGAATAATAACAAAGAAAACTAAAGTTATTTATTAGTGGCAAAAGGGCCAATTAATCAAGAACACATAACATTCTAATGTTCATGAACCTAATACAGAATTTAAAATACATGAAAAAAGTCTATAATTAATAGTCAGATTTCAGTACCAGAAAAAGTAGACAGTAAATGTATAAGGATACAGACGATGTGAACACTACTATCAATCAACTTTACCTAATTGATATTTATGGGACACTCTATCCAATAACAACTGAATACATATTTTTTCAAATGCCTGCAAACATAGTTCATAGCAAAGGTGCTGCTGTCATACCAGTAGACCAGAAAACTACAGAATGGACTTTAATTATTTCTAAAACATATCTGACAAGGACTTTCATATAGCATGTATATAGTGAATTCTTTGAACTCACTATTAAGATAAAGCAATTTAAAAATACCAAGCAAAAGATTTGAGCTGACTTCAGCACATGAAATATAATAATGGCTAGTAAACTCAAGAATAATACTCAACACAATCATATAAGAAATGAACAGTAAACCACAATGCAATACCATTATATACCTACTAGAGCAGCTAAAATTAAAAAGCCTCAGCAAAACAAGTGTTAGCAGTGATGTGAAACAACTGAAACTCTCATACACTGCTACTGGCAAGATAAAATGGTGCACAATTTCCAAAAAAAAAAAAAAAATGGACGGTTTCTTAAAATACTGCCTACACATTTACCATAATACTTGATATTCTCTTCCTATTTCTATTTACTTAAGAGAAAGCAATGCATGTATCCACACAAAAACACAAATGTTAGTAGTCATTTCATTTACAATAGAAAAACTGAAAACAAGCCAATGTTGTCAATGGGCAAATTGATCTACCACAATGGAATACTGTTTCACATTAAAAAGTAATAGACTATTAATACTTAACAACCAAATGAATAAGTCTCAAAATACAGGAAGTAAAAGTAGCAGAACAAAAGTGTGTACATACAGTAGGATTCTGTTTACATAAACTTATAGAAAATGCAAAATGATCTATGCTGACACAAACCACACGGGTGGTTACCTAGGGATAATAACGTAGGTAGAAGCAGAAGGAAGAAATTAAAATGAGGCACAAGAAAACTTTGGGGATAATGGCTATGTTAATTATCTTATTTGTGGTGATAAGTTCAATGGTTTATATATCAAATTGTATATTTTACATATTTACAGTTTATTATATGTTAATTATACCTCATAAAACAGAGGAGTCTTTGAATTCATAAAAGAAGTAGAATGCCATTCCTAGCTGATCCTGGTCCACAGGTTATCTCAACCTAGATAATTCTTGTCCCCTGTTGCACAACTCACCTATAGTTAGTCAAGTCTTTCAGTTGAGTTCCAGATACCACAAAAATGTTCCTAGATGTACCCTGTCAGATTTCCTGCCCCATACAACAAAATGGTTATTTTATGCCACTCATTTTGGAATAGCTTTTATAACAATAACTAAAATACATATTAATTACTACAGTCATTACATTTCCTCTCTTGGATTGTTCTTGTTTGAGTGTGGTAACAAGGTATAATGCAATAAGTTTATATGAGTTAGGAGAGTGTTCATCCTTTAACTTTGTTAAAGTTTCAGATGAACTCTTCATTCTTGATTGTCTTGCTTATTCAAGAGAGATTTACATTTGATCTAAATCATTTTATCTTTTTTCTACATATTTTTTCTAAGACTATGGTCTCAATTATATTTTCCCATATTATGCATTTTCACCTTTCTAGTTTCTAATCTTTTGAGATTTGAGAAAAAAAGAAGAAAAGACTCACAATTGCAGTCAGCATCCCTTTGTTTTTTGAAGTGTCTTACCACGTCTTGAATGTTCCTATTCGTAAGAGACATTTTTTGATGATTTGACTTCCTACTTATTTTCTTCTCTTTAGGCAGGCATTTGGTGTTGACTCTAAATGTGTAGTGTAGCTGTGAACAAATATCCTTGCTTATATAATTTATCTTTGAGCAACACTTAGCAACTGACTTCTTCTGAAATTTGTTTTAAGTGTTTGTTTCAATGTTTAAAGTGGCAGCAAATCTTACAATAAATATAAACATTGAAACCATTGAGTTGAAAATATTAACCAGGCTTCAGCCTATTTCTTAGATCAGAAATGCTAATGAAAGGAAAATAAGCTTTTTGGCAGGTGTTTCCATGTGTATTGCTTATTTAATCTATACAACGCACTTCTTGTTATTTGTTATTATTATTACACTTTAAAGGTGAACTTCCTGAATTATACAGAGATTAAGTTATTGCCTAAGGTCATACAGCTAATAAGTGACAAAACTCAAATCTGAAACTGAAATCTTCTGATTCCCAAGACTTACTTAAAAATATTTATTTCATTTCCTGCTATGTATAAAGCAGTCAAGAAATATTAACTGTCATTTATAACATTATCATTTATGTATTGCATTATACATATTTTAGATTAATAGTGTTATTGTTTCTAATTTTTCTAGAAGCCATGTTGAAGTAAGTACACCTCTCAGTAAAATGGTATTGCCATGCTAATTTGCTTTGTTTTA
The DNA here is from genome assembly GCF_029289425.2 of Pan paniscus. Classification (NCBI taxonomy): domain Eukaryota; kingdom Metazoa; phylum Chordata; class Mammalia; order Primates; family Hominidae; genus Pan; species Pan paniscus. The sequence continues at coordinate 122,364,075 of NC_073254.2, forward strand.
AAGAAATTTCCACCACTTTAGTTTCTCACAGTCAATATACAATGATCCTTTTAAAAAATACAGTTCTGTAATAAACAAGCTTTATTATTAAAATAATTTTTGTTATTAATTAAATATGAATAATTGATTTCTATGATTAAACATTTTTATTTAAGCATAAAAATATCCCAGCCTAGATCTTCACCTTGTGTTTGCTGATGGTCTCCTTCACCATTTGCTTTATTTTTTTTAATTAAGTATATATGCTATTTTGATAATTGCTAGTAAATGTTTATATTTCGAGAGAGATTTACATTTGGTCTAAATTATTTTATCTTTTTCTATATATTTTTTCTAAGACTGGTCTCAATTATATATAACACAAGTAAAATATATGTTTTGTACTGAATCTTTAGAACAATATTCTTTTGGCATTTGTTAATTTGCCTTTTATATGGTCTCCTAATTATGATTTTTTAAAAAAGTATTCATTTTATATATACGTTAGCTAGACATTTGCTAAGAAATGGGATAAATTAAAACCAGGCTCTGCCAAGAAACAATGAGTTGAACGTTTCGTGTCACCCACAGTTTCAGTTTGGGCAATAGTAAATTTTGTATCTCAGATGTATACTTGGAGAGGACATTGATGTACATGGCTCCTGATCAAAATTCCAGGTCCTAATTGACAATATCATTAATTGAGTTGTCTGTTGAGCTGAGGTGGTGCCTATTTCTTTGGCAAATGTTAATTTTTTCTGGGAAATTAGAATATTACATGCAATCTAAAGTTCTTTCAGCTCCATATCCATCAAAATGGTTTTACCACAATCTTTCCCTCTTTCTATTTCCTTTGAAGAATTTCACATTGCATTGGAGAATTATAACTCCAAATTTCACTGTGCTGTTAGAGGGTTGGGACTAATAGCTGATATCTCAAAAGAATGTAGAGTGAAAAGTTTGAGAGAGAGTATTTGATAAATACTGTTTCAGAAGATAGTTATATTTCAGTGTGTGGTTGGGTGCCACTAAATTGGTCAATAGAGAGTACTGGCAGCAGGCGGTTTTAATGAGTGGGTGAGTTAAATTTTCTTTTCTGGTTTTCTAGTTTTCACGCTACTTTGGTTCTGAGAATAAAGGACAGGTAGTCAATGAGTAAGTTTCGCTATGCTAACTTATGCTTCAAACAATTAGAGAAAATGCCCTCCATTATTTGAATATAATCTTTCTATCTCTCTGTCTCTCTCTCATCCTAACGTTTTCACTATATATAACTTCTGAAAAGTGTTGAGTAACTTTAAAAAAATTGTTCACTGTCAGGTTAATTTCAAATTCAACAGATTATATAACTGAAAGATAATTATAGCAAATAGGGTTAACCATATAGATATATATGTCTTATTTGTTTTACATTATATAATTTCATTTTCTATGAAATGAATTGTTAGTAGAGACGGAGGTTTCACCGTGTTAGCCAGATGGTCTCGATCTCCCGACCTTGTGGTCTGCCCGCCTCGGCCTCCCAAAGTGCTGGGATTACAGGTGTGAGCCACCGCGCCTGGCCCATTTTTTCTTGTTTTTCAAATTCCTCTGGGTGTAATTTTAGGTTGTTAATTGAGATCTTTGTAGCTTTTTAATGTAGCCATTTAGTGCTATAAAGTTTCCTCTTAGCAATGCTTTAGCTGTGTCTCAGAGTCTGTTATGTTGTATCTTTGTTTTCAATAGTCTCAGATAATTTCTTGATTTCTGCCTCAATTTTATTGTTTAACCAAAAGTCATTCTTGAGTAGGCTGTTTAATTTACATACAATGGTATGGTTTTGAGAGATCTTCTTGGTATTAATTTCTATTTTTATTTTACTATGGTCCAAAAGTGTGGTTGATAGTAAGTTTCTTTTTAAATTTGTTGAGAATTGGTATATGGTCTATCTTAGAGAATTTTCCATTGACAGATGAGAAGAACCTATATTCTGCAGTTGTTGGGTGGAGTTTTCTGTAGATTTCTGTTAGGTCCATTTGGTCAAGCGTTGTGTTTAGGTCCGAATATCTTTGTTAGTTTTCTGCCTTGATAATATAACACTGTCAGTGGAGTATTATAGTCTCTTACTGTTATTGTGTCATTATATAACTGTCTTCACAGGGCTCTGAGAACTTGTATGTATCTGAGTGCTCCAGTATTTAGAACAGTTAAATCTTCTTGTTGAATTGAACCTGTCATCATTATGTAATGCCCTTCTTTTTGCTTTTTGATCATCATTGGTTTGAAGTCTCTTTTGTCCGAAATAAGAATGGCAATCCCTGCTCTTTTCGGCTTGCCATTTTCTTGTGGATCTTTCCTTATCCCCTTACTTTGAGCGTATGAATGTCCTTGCATATGGGATGGGTCTTTTAAAGACAGCATATAGTCAGGTCTTGCTTATTTATCCAACTTGCCACTGTGTGCCTTATAAGGCATTTATCCTATTTATGTTCAAGGTTAATATTTATATATGAGAATTTGATCCTCTCATCCTATTGTTAACTAGTTGTTATGTAGACTTGATTGTACAGTTGCTTTATAGTGTGACTGGGCTATGTACTTAAGTATGTTTTTGTGGTAACAGGTAACAGTTTTTCATTTCCATGTTTAGCACCCCCTTAAGTACCTCTTGTAGGGAAGATCTGGTGGTAATGAACTCCCTCAGTGTTTGCTTCTCTGAAAATAATTTTATTTCTCCTTTGCTTATGAAAGTTAGTACGGATGGATATGAAATCTTGGTTGGAATTTCTCTTCTTTAAGGATGCTGCATATAGGAACCCAATCTCTTCTGGTTTGTAAGTTTTCCACTGAAAGATCCAGTGGTAGCCTAATAATGTTCCTTTGTATGTGACCTATTCCTACTCTCTAGTTGCCTTTAGTATTTTTTTCTTTCATGTTTACCTTGGATAATCTGATAACTATGTGGCTTTGTGGTTATTGTCTAATGTAGTGTCTCACTGGATGTGTCTGAATTTCCTGAGGTTTGCATGTCAGCCTCTTTAGAGGAGTTCAGGAAATTTTCATGGACAATATCCTTAAATATGCTTTCCAAGTTGCTTATTTTCTCTCATTTCATTTCTGGGATGCTAATGAGTTATAGGTTTGGTGTCTTTCCATAATCTTATCTTTCTTTGAGGTTTTGTTCAATTTTTGTTTGTTTGTTTGTTTGTTTTCTGAGACGGAGTCTTGGTGTGTTGCCCAGGCTGGAGTGCAGTGGCCCAATCTTGGCTCACTGCAAGCTCTGCCTTCCCAGGTTCACGCCATTCTCCTGCCTCAGCCTCCCAAGTAGCTGGGACTACAGGTGCCCACCACCACGCTAGGCTAATTTTTTGTATTTTTAGTAGAGATGGGGTTTCACTGTGTTAGCCAGGTCTCGAACTCCTGACCTTGTGGTCCGCCCACCTCGGCCTCCCAAAGTGCTGGGATTACAGGCATGAGCCACTGCACCCGGCCAATTTTGTTCAATTTTTAAAGTCTTTTTTCTTTATTTTTGTCTAATTGAGTTGATTTCAATAACTGGTCTTCGAGCACTGAGATTCTTTCTTCAGCTTGGTTTGTCTTGCTGTGTATACTTCTAGTTGTGTTATGAAATTCTTATAGTGAGTTTTTCAACTATAGAAAATAAATTTGGTTGTTTAAGAAACAACCAAATGGCTATTAAAATGGCTATTTTGTCTTTAGCTCTTGCGTCATTTTACTGGATTCCTTAGAATCCTTGAATTAGGTTTCAACTTTCTCTTTAATCTCAATGATCTTTGTTGCCATACAGTTACTGAATTCTATGTCTTTCATTTCAGATATTTCAATTGCTGGGCATCTAGGTGGGAATTTACAGGTAAGAAGACACTCTGACTTTTAGAGTTGTCAGAGTTTGTGTGCTGGTTCTTTCACATCTGTGTGGCCTGTTGTTCCATTGACATTTGAAGTTGCTCTCCTCTGTGTGGGGCTTTTTCCTTTTGTATTATTTGATGCCTTTGAGGTTTTGACTGTGGTATAATTTGGGTCTAGTTGATTGTCTTCATTTCCGGATTATTTTAGGGGGCCAAGGCTCAGCTCATCACTCCTGTGCTGTGTGCTCTAACCCTGCAGGGCTGGAAGTCTGTGGTTCTTTTCTTTGGCCTCTCAATGTTAAGCATCTGTTGCACTGGAAGGGCCGAGGTGTTCTCAGTCCACTGGCAATAGCATTGACAGAGGTGGGTTGCCGGCAAACACACTTTGGCAGAATGGTGGTGTGGTAACTGATATCTCACATATGAATGTGTGCTGGCAGCTGGGAGGTGGTGGGTCCCACACATGTGTGTGCCAGCTGTGGGTCCTGTTTGCATATGCCCACTGGGGCAGTAACAGTCCTACACATGCATGAGCACTGGTGGTGGGTGGGGGTGGAGTCAGCACCTCAGGAGGAGACTGTAGGTGGTGCATGCCTGGGGGACGCATCACAGAATCTCTCTATTAGGCATGGTCTGCTTGTAAAAGAGTTACAGTTGTGGCTGCTGGCAAGTGGCTTGGCTGAGCAGCCAAGGATATGCTACAAGCAGGTGTGGCCAGTCAGTGACCCTGGAACAGACTGGCAGACAGGAGTGCTCAGATCCGACTGGCCCCATGGCATGAACAAAATATTCCTGCTCTGTTCAGATCCAGAAACCAACAAAAGCTAAAGCCGCTGATATACTTTGGATATTTGTCCCCACCCAAATCTCATGTTGAATTATAATCCCCAGTGCTGGAGGCGAGGCCTGGTGGGAAACGTTTGGGTCACAAGGGTGGATTCCTCATGATTTAGTGCTCTCCTCATGATAGTGAGTTCACATGAGATCTGCTTGTTGTAAAGTGGGACACCTCCTGTTCCACCATCTCCTGCTCCTTCTCCTGTCATGTGATGTGCCTGCTCCTGCTTCACCTTCTGCCATGAGAAAAAGCTCCCTGAAGCCTCCCCGGAAACTGAGGGGATGCAGGTGTCATGCTCGTGCTTCCTGTACAGCTTGAAGAACTGTGGTGAGCCAATTAAACCTTTTTACTTTATAAATTATCCGGTCTCAGGTATATCTTTATAACAATGCAAGAATGGCCAAGTACAGCCACCTGGATGAGTATGATGAGCCGTGTGGGATGGGCACACATGGCCATGCTCCACTGCAGTTATCCCCTCTATGCTCTGGGCAGGCTGAAGTTCTGTCTTTACCAAGTCTCTGGACAATTCTCCCTACCAGTTCAAGTGCCTGTGGGGGTCTCAAAGTTTCCTACAGCTAATACCCTGGAGGTCGATGATGTGAGTAGGTCACTCCATGCCTCTTTTACTCCCCTCTTCCCACTCAGGGCCAGGAATGAGTCCTGGTGCTCAGCAACCCTGTTCAGGGTTCCCAGCTTCCTCCCATTTCAGCCCAAAGTCTGCATCCTCCCTCCGCCCACTCCCAATGCCTTCTTGCCAAAGATTTTAATCAAAAATTTGAATAGATATGTAAATTAGACAAATAGTTAAATAGAAACTGTAAAAGTTCCTATGCTTCCATTATTTATATTTCTGGGTTGCATTCCCACTTGGAAAGTGAACTCATACTTTATCTCATTTTATCATTGCACAGCCTAGTTAGCTTGATTAGTGTTTTTCATTCTGCTTGTAAATGCTCTGTGGTAGGAATACAGATTGCCTTATTTATTGCCCTTACTTATTGCCCTCACAAGCAATATTAGTTCTTCTGCTGCATAAGTGGATATTTAGTGATGGTGTCTAGCAAGTCAGAGGATAAGTAGAGTGTAAGCACTGAACAACTGTGTTTCATTCCCAAAGTACCTCTTAGAGCAAAAATAGTCATTAAGTATTCAATATTTACTGTGGAAAAAAAGTATTTCGTTTTCATAGTCATTTTAATCTCTGGACACATTCAATAATTAAAGTGGTAAAATATAATAATATGAGAAAAATAATCTATTTTACTTCAAGATTTAGAACTATAAATCAGAAATTCTGCTTTGCATAACAGATTTTTTAAAAGTGACATTTTGATTTTCCAAGTAGGTCATTACTAAAACATTAACAATTTAAATGATTTCATTATAGTGAAAGAGATTATTAAAGATTAATTTTGAAAACCTGATATTGACATAAATACTAAGAATATTTGCATTAGTTCTTGGACGGTAATAATGTAGCACTAAAATATAGTTAGGCTCCTTGTAAAATTGCATTTGTCAATATATTTTGAGTATGTGGTGCAAATCACAGCACTGAAAGTTTTAAGTTTTCAAAGGAACACAAGTCTGCAAACAGCTTTCTTTTTGGAAAAACATAAGATAAAAAAGTAAAAGAAATATGAGAAGTAAATGCTTGCCAAATTTGTAATAAATATAATACTATACACATTACAAAGCAACTGATCGGAAATTGTGTAGGATGAGATAAAACACTTCTTTGGAAATCTTGGGCATATAGATTTGAAGTCACATAATGGGAGAATTTTAGTAGGCACAGATTTTAAAGCCTGAGTGAAAAACTGGATGCCCAAGAGGAAAATTGATAGGAAGCAGTAAGAACAGTAGAACCAGTAAGCCAACAGTTTCAAATGCTCTGGAAAGTCAAGTAAAATAGGAGCAGAGAAGTGTTTTATCAACAAAGCAGTGTTATGGTGTTTGGTGATTTTAATTCCAGTTATTGTAGTTTCAAGTTGTAAAACAAAGATTTCATACTTCTTTAACAGTTTACAGTCTATCGTTGACATTTTAAATTTTCTTTTTTTTATCATGCTTACTTAATTATAGTTACTCTAAAGTCTGAATAGGGTGATTGCATTATCTGGATTCTATCCATGTCTATTCCCATCGTCTATTTTTCCATTAGGTAGTTTTGGCTTATTTCATCTCTGGTTACTTTTGTGGTTCATCTTTTTAAATGTTTGTGTTTTGAAATAATTTTAGATAAATAGAATAATTCCAAATTTAGTACAGAGAAATCGTATACACTGTTCATCCAGCTTTCTCAAAAGTTAATAGCTTACATAAACACAGTACATTTATCAAAACCAAAAAGTAAGCATTGGTAAATACTGTTAATTAATTATGCACATTATGCAGAATTCTCCAGTCTTTCCATTGACTTCTTCCACAAAATACATTCCGTAAAATCACATTGAATTCAGTTGTGATATCTATTCGGCTTTCTCCTATCTGTGAGAGTTTCTCATTCTGTTTTTACTTTGATAATTTTGAAGAATAGTGGTCCAATTTTGTAGAATGCCTCTCATTTGAGTTTGTCTGATGTTTTCTTATGATTAGAATAATAACACAAAGGTGATATGCCCTTCTCATCACATCATATTAGAGGACACATTTCAACAAGACTTATCACTAGTGGTGTTAAACTTCATAGGTTAAGATGTGGTGTCATCCAGATTTTTCTACTCTAAAGTTACTATTTTTCACTTTTACCGCGTATTGTTAGAACAATTCACTAAGTCCAGCCAACATTTAAAAAGAAGAAATTTATGGTTCAACTTTAGTGGGATTAATAAATTTTTAAATACATGATAAACTACCACAGCAATTAATAGATTTTGAGAAAGATTATTCAGAGATATGCAAATATTGTGTTTCTCCTTAATATTAGGTTTCCATTTTATTATGTATAAATAGATGTTACTTGCAGTAATCATTACTGTGGTATACTAATGGTGATTTTCTATGACTTCATTCTTTCAACAATTTTTGTTTGGAATTTTTCTGTAATGAAGATTCAAACTTTTTTTCATTTTCTTTATTCAATCATATATCTATATTAATTTGAATTCATATTCACGAATATATGGATATTTATTTTATTCTTTGAGTTATAATAAAAATTATGGCTATTCATTTTATTGTTCTAATAGTTTTGGCTTTGGCCATTAGTAGTTCTTAGAGGTTGGATCCTTTGTTCTTTTGACATGCCATAAGTCCTTTTACGTTTATTTTTCTGTTTGATAACCTCCTTACTTTATTACACTGCAAAATGTTCCAGGCCCATCTTGGCTGTTCCTTTTCCTGTTATTTGAATCAGTAATTTCTTCAAGGAATCTTGGTACTTTTTATTAGAGAACAGCATTTAGAAACCAAGATCTGAGACCTAGGATTATTTCTCCTGAGTAGGATGTCACTGCTTGTTTTTGGTTCTTAAGGCAAAGAACTAGTAAATACATATACACAAACATACACTTACATACAAATATCTACATTTATTTCAACATTTGTCTATTATATATCTATTAAAATGAAATGAGTTTATTCTAATATTTTGAGAATTCTTGCATATATTTCATGAAGTTTATTGGTCTGTAGTTTTTTTCTAGTGCATTTATTTGCTTTTTATGCTAGGGTAACTTCTCCTACTCTGTATCCTAGAAGATACTGTTAAAAATTTTATTATTTATTTCTTATTTAGAAGAATTTGGCAGTGCAGTCATTTGGGACTAGAATTATTATTTTTTATTTTCTCAAGCAAAAAATTCAATTTCTTTAATAGATTCAAAAGTAGTCAGGTTATTTACTTCTTCAGTGAATGCTGGTACTTTGCATTTATAGAGGAATTGGTTTATTGTAGCTAAATTGTCAAGTTCATGTGTATCGAATTGTTGCTAGTATTTCTTTATCTTTTTTTAATGTCTACGAGATCAGTAGTGATATAACTTCTTTCATCCTGATGTTCGCATTTTTGTCTTATTCCTTTCTTTTTCTTTGGATTACTTTGACTAAATGTTATGAATGTCATTGCTCTTTTCAAAGATCCAGATGTTGCTTTTAATGATTTACTGTATTGTTTTTGGTTTTATTTTTATTGATTTCTGTGCTAACTGCTCTTATTTTCCTCCTGCTTTCTTTGGGTTTAATTTGCTTTTCCTTCAGATTTGTTATGTTTTTCTAACATAAGTATTTTCATGCAGTAAATTTCACTCAAATCTCTGCTTCAGTTGCATATCAGAAACTTGATATTGGATTTTCATTTATATTTGGTTAAAATAATTTTAATTTAATTTGAATCTTCCCACTTGGTCCGTGGACTACTTAAAAGTGTATTGTTTAATTTTCTATTATTTGGGAATTTCTATCTATGCTTCTGTTACTGATTTATAGTTAATAAAACTATGGTCTAAGAACATTCTTTGCACTATTTATATATTTTAAAACTTGTTCAGGTTGTTTTATGGCCTACAATATGGTCTATCTTGGCAATTTTATACAGTCATGAAAAGAATGTGCAGTTTACTGTTTTTCATTGGAATATTCTCTGGTTATTTTTGTTTGAATATTCAGACTAATAGTATAAAAATTACATGAATAATTTGATGCCTGAAAATGATATTATATTCTCCAGAGAGGCATTATATTTGTTTCTGGCTGGCATTGAATGGTAGCTAATCCTGGACCCCTAGACCTGGACTAGAATCAAAGGGTACTTAACCTGAGGTTTATACATATGATTTGGAAAATGCCTGAACATTAATAGAAAAAAAAAGACTTTTTTTCACTTATATCTAACAAAATTCAGCACTTTTAAAATTATGGTTGCCTTCTCCAAATCACCATGGTATTATCCATAACTAATTGCTTTGTCGCCAATAGAAATAGCAGATATTTTAATATCACAATACATATGTTGCAGATATCTGAACATATTGTTTATATTCATTACTACTTTGAAATTCATTAATAAAGAAGTATGCAAATGTTTTGTATTTTTCTTTCTTTGAGATAAACAGCCTCAAAACCAGTCTCCTGATATCTGGCCTAGCTATCCTTTTCAACATTTTAATCTCTGTACTACTGTCACAGTAAATTATAAATGAATAATGGGATTCTTTTACTTAAAATAATTCCATATTTCCCAAGTGATTTATTATTTACTTCGAATTTCTCAGCAGACAACAAAAGAGCCTATTGAAGTAAATTAAAAAAAAAACTTTTTAGTTTTTATGTTAAAATGTTTTCCAACACTGTGTCTGTGTTTTCTTTCCCAAAGCAACCACAGTGTTACAAATCTCTCAGTCTGGAACACTCTCCCTAACCTTTTCCTACTAATGCTATTACATTTATCTAATTCTATTAGCTTATTCAAATATCAATTAATTTTGAAAGTACTTCCACAGTGTGATTTTTCTACCCCATCCACCTGTGCTCCTGAAACGGGAAATTTGCCTTGACCCCTTTATGGGTCTTGCCACAGGAGTGACTACTTTCCTCACCTTGCAGCTCTCAACCCCTTGTGCGAGGAGAACACAGGGGCAAGTGAGTGCAAGAGTTGTGATGAGCCCTTCTGGGCACTGGCAGGAGCAGAACTCCGTGCACTCCGGCGGCAGCATCTAGTGGGTTACCCGCCACCTTTGGAGTCCCAGAGGACATGTGTTACAGTGCTCTTTTAGCTTTGCACTCTGTGGACAGTTAAGTGTTAAATAGCTCATGTCTGCACCTGTAGCTCCCGAGAGCTCTTGTTCGGCGTCCAGGAAGAATCAGATCACATGAACAAATTGAGGGGTGGTGAATATGGAGGATTTTATTGCCAATGAAAGTGGCTTTTCGCAACCTACTCCTCCGACAAAGGGCTAATATCCACAATCTACGATGAACTCCAACAAATTTACAAGAAAAACAACCCCATCAAAAAGTGGGCGAAGGACATGAACAGACACTTCTCAAAAGAAGACATTTATGCCAAAAAACACATGAAAAAATGCTCACCATCACTGGCCATCAGAGAAATGCAAATCAAAACCACAGTGAGATACCATCTCACACCAGTTAGAATGACAATCATTAAAAAGTCAGGAAACAACAGGTGCTGGAGCAGATGTGGAGAAACAGGAACACTTTTACACTGTTGGTGGGACTGTAAACGAGTTCAACCATTGTGGAAGTCAGTGTGGTGATTCCTCAGGGATCTAGAACTGGAAGTACCATTTGACCCAGCCATCCCATTACTGGGTATATACCCAAAGGACTATAAATCATGCTGCTATAAAGACACATGCACACGTATGTTTATTGTGGCATTATTCACAATAGCAAAGACTTGGAACCAACCCAAATGTCCAACAATGATAGACTGGATTAAGAAAATGTGGCACATATACACCATGGAATACTATGCAGCCATAAAAAATGATGAGTTCATGTCCTTTGCAGGAACATGGATGAAATTGGAAATCATCATTCTCAGTAAACTATCGCAAGAACAAAAAACCAAACACCGCATATTCTCACTCATAGGTGGGAATTGAACAATGAGAACACATGGACACAGGAAGGGGAACATCACACTCTGGGGACTGTTGTGGGGTAGGGGGAGGGCGGAGGGATAGCATTGGGATATATACCTAATGCTAGATGATGAGTTGGTGGGTGCAGCGCACCAGCATGGCACATGTATATGTATGTAACTAACCTGCACATTGTGCACATGTACCCTAAAGCTTAAAGTATAATAATAATAAATAAAATTTAAAAAAAAAAGAAAGAAAGTGGCTTTCAGTGGGAAGGGGAGCTGGAAAGGAGAGTCTGTCCCCGGCTGAGCTCTTCTCCGAAGTCCCACCATCAAGCCATCCCTCTGAAGTCAAGCTGCTTCTCTCCTACATTTGGCTGCTTCTCTTCTGTCCTTTACTGCTCTGCCAGTGGAGTCTGGGGTTTTTATGGGTACAGGATGGGGGCGGGCAGGCCAAAAAGGCAACAGTCAAGCCAGAAAACAGAGATAGCAAGTTCTCACTTTGGGCCACAGTTCCACGCTTGAGGGTGGAGCCCTCACCTGGAACCCCTCCCTTTTCTAGTTAGTATTTTCCTGCCTTCTGTCCTTATCACTCCTATATATACTTTTTAAAGTTTCCATATCACACTGTATTGAAATTAATACTCTATCTGTCTTGCTTTATAAAATAATAACAACCTATACTCTTTTCATTTTCCTTTTATTGAAGTTACCCTATTTAATCAATATGTATTAGATCTTTGATATATATTTGTTGAATGAGTAAATGAATGACCATCAGAACCTCAAGGAACAGTAGATATTGAGCAGAGGTGGAGAGTTGAAAAAGATAACCAATATGAAAAATGTTGGGGAAAAATGTATGTTAGTTGTGTATTAGTGAGCAGACTAAATCAACTGGAACAAAAATTATTTTTTGAATAACCTAAGAGATGTCATAAAGGTAAATATAGATATCAGATATATGAAGTACCATATAAAAATATATGTATTTTTTTACTTGGTGAATGGAAAGCTAGTAAATATTTCCGAGAAAATATGAAACAATGAAATACAAAGCGTTTTTAAAAGTAAATTTGGTAGCAGTTTACTAAATAAATTATAATTTAGGAGACTATTTAAATTACACCAGTTATTTACAATAGTGAATTGCCAACTGTAGATGAATAAAGTCTAATAAAAATGTGAAGAGAGGGATATTTGTTAGAGATATAATGTAATTAATTTCAATTTTATTAATTCAAGTTTTCTATTTTCTTCTTTTTATTTTCATTGTCAATGAAATTTGAACATAGAAAAGTCATGTACTGCTCAAGAATTACGATGAGATTTATCAGATAATTGCATTAATTTACTGAAGTTGCTGGGATAAATTACACTAAATGTAGTGGCTTAACATAACACAAATTTATCTTATGGTTCTGTGGATCAGATGTCTGACATGGATCTCACTGGACTAGTATTAAGATGTCAGCATTCCTTTCTGAAAGGAGGCTTTAGGATCTGTTTCCTTGTCTTTTTCTGGTTCTAGAGGCCTCCCGTTTTTTCTCGTTGCTTGCCCTCTTCCTTCCATCTTCAAAGTCAGCAATATCAGGACACATCCTTCCCATGCAGCCATGGCTCTCCCTCTTGATTCCCTCTTCTACTTTTAAGTTTCCTTGTAATTATATGGGCCCACCTGGATAATTAAGGATAATCTATGTACCTTAACATCAGTTGATTAGCAAATTTAATTCCATCTGTGACTTTAATTTCCCTTTGCCATCTAACCTAACATATTCAAGATTCTGGGCATTAAAAGGGTAAGATCTTTTCCTCAGAAAATTTTTCAGTCTAAACGGAGGAATAGATGCATAAACATCTTTGAGGGGAAGAATTATTCTGTCTACTGAAATATTAATAAATGATTCAGGCATTTGTCTTTTTCATGTACTAAATGCAAGAATAAAAGCTGGAAATATATCTGAAGAGTATACTTTGATGTGGCAACAGCATATGGATGAAAGATTATATTATACTTATAAAATCATACAATATTGACTAATTTTTAAGTAGTAAAAACAGTTTTTTTCCACTTAGAAAAACTATTCAAAATAAAAGTTTTACTTTTAATTTTTAAACTTAGTAATATATCCGTATTTCTTTTATACTTATCTTTATACGTAAGCCGGTAAAGTGACTACTTTCAATATAATAACTACAATAAGATCTGCATTTGCAGAGACCATCTACAAGTAGTATTTTCATCATGTATTATTCCAAACAATCTGGAAAAAGTATCCAAAAGTATATGCACCATTTAAAATTATTGATTAGATGTACTTAATGTTATTGTCTATGTTTCATCTGAGTACATTTTGGAGCCCGTAAAAGAATTCTGAGATTGATTGAACGTTCAATATATGTATTCCTTTATTATAATCATTACTAATGAATTTTTATCAATCACTAACAATAACAATGCTAACAAAATTTTTGGGGGACAATCGTAGGGAGTTAGTGAAGTGAGGAAATTGTTAAATTAATTTGTCTATTTCAACCTTCCAATTTTAACAATTTAGTTTGTGGTTTTTCAAAGGTTACTAAATCCAAATGGGAAAGTCTTATTAATTTAACTACAATCCACTGAGGCGTCTTACTTTCATCTGATGCATTAAATTATCAAATGTTAATATTATTTCTATGTTATTATGTCAGGCTGAATTACATTATTATGTCCAGATACAAGTATGTATATTTTGGGGAGGTTAAATTATACAGTGTTATAAATTTTTGTGAAATGAGATACATATAACTCTGAATCTCCTTTAAGATGTATATTACTGAGCTGTTGCTATGTATAAATATAGTTTTTGAGATTCTTTACTGAATAATCTGGAATTGATAAGTATCCTGTAATTGATGACAACTGTAATCTCAGTGGCTTTCAAAGCAAAGGTTTATTTTTCTCTATCATTACATGTAAACTGCAAGTTTGCTGTGCTTCTGCACTATGTCTTTTCAATGGGATTAACGGTATTGGGGACATGCTCTCTTTATAGCATAGGGAAAAATTTAACTAAATTACTAAAATATATAATCACTATTAAAGGTTCTCTTCAGAATTGCCATATATTACTTCCACTCAGATTTTCTTACCCCAAACAAATTTATGTGGCCAAGTCTAACAACAAAAAAGAGAATTGTACTCCTCCCACAAGAAAGCCCTATGATAGCAATGGTCAGGGATGTGCAGTCTTCTTACAGGGACTCAGCATGTAAATAATAAATAATGAAGATACAAAACAGCACAGGTGTCTTTCTAGCGCCCAAATATTTTCTTTCTACCTATCAGCAAGAAAAATGTATACTCCATGAAGAATGCATTCCAAAATTCCCACCCAAGTAATGTTACACCTGTGTGAGATGTTTTGCTTGCCTCAGAGACGAATAGTATGTTTAATGTATAAAAAGCATTTGATATTATCTAGTCAATCCCATTTGTTTTACAGATTAAAAATCAGAGGTCTGTAATGTCCGAAAGTTAGTGAATAGTATTAGAAAATGGGTCCCTATTCTCCTAGTTTATTTTTCTTCTTTCACATTAAACTAGGCAATATTGGGAACAGAAAAATTCTTAAGGTCAGATCTTTACCCTCAGAACGTTTTTCAGCCTAAACAGACAGGAATAGGCATATACAAATAGATTTTATGGTCGGTGTGGTGGCTCATGCCTGTAATCCCAGCACTTTGGGAGGTTGAGACAGGTGGATCACTTGAGATCAGGAGTTTGAGAACAGCCTGGCCAACATGGTAAAACCCTGTCTCTACTAAAAATACAAAAATTAGCCTGACATGGTGGCCCATGCCTGTAATCCCAGGTACTCAGATGCTGAGGCTTAAGAATCACTTGAACCCAGGAGGTGGAAGTTGCCGTGAGCCAAGATCACGCTACTGCACTCCAGCCTGGACGACAGAGTCATACTCTGTCTCAAAAAAAAAACAAAAACAAACAAACAAACAAACATTTAGATGAATAGATTTTATATGAACATTAAAACAATTTAACATTCCACAAGAAAATAGAAATGACATTTATGGGAGCCTTTGACAGTAAGGAATCAACTTTATGTATTTCCAATTAATTCAACTACATAAGCTTGGTAGAACCTGGAAAGAAATGGTTAAACAGCTGCCTGGTAAGTCTTTTCTCTGACAACAAGGGTATTTGAGAATTTGACCCTTAGTTTAAATCTTACAAAACGTATTTAAGTGATATATAGGAATATACCAGATACAAAATAAAGATCATCCTGTTGAGTTTGCCATGTAGCCATCTGGTTGTTGAGATTGTTTATTAACCACCTGAAATTAATGAGTAATGAACAATTGATGGGATGGCCCTTCACTAGCAAGTGGGGGCTAGTCATGTACTTCCGATGGGACTATCTAATCAGAAGGTATGAAGCTTGAAGGGATGTCAAAAATGATTATTTCTTAAGCTGAGATGTTCCGCATCCACTTGGCTCCAATTATCTTGATCACTTGTGTTTCATAGCTGAGTCATGAGGACGTTCAGAAGCTTCACTGAAAGTCATGAGACCTCCGCTCTTCTGTTGAGCGTGCTGTATTTGTTGTCCTCTATTATTAAAGCTACATAAACTTGGTGCTGAGTAAAGCCTTGTGTTCTGAAACACACTTGTGTTTCAGAAGTGTGATCACCTTTTCAAGCCCACGACTATTACTGCTGGTAGAGAATAGTAGATATTTCAGCATATATTTTGAAGGCAACTTTATGTGTATTTCTGGATTTTCCTTCAAATATATCTGTATGAGGTATTCACTGGTTAACAGAAATCATTAAAGTCACACAGGAAGTTTAAAATTATGCAACATTTAGTTCACATTTCAGCTAATTTACTTACCAGATAAATTAGAGAAGTCACTTAGCCTAGTTACTCAATAAATTGATTTTTAAAATATTATTTTTATAGTTCTTAGTGAATTAAGATTATATATTTTATTTTCCTGGTACGTGCAGATGCTCCTCAATGGTATCTGTTATAAATTGGCTTCAATTTCCTGTAATTTTAAAACAAAACTATGTTCACATCTCTGTATAAATATTTTTTCTATTTTGCATTTCATAGATTGGGTTTGGGCTAATCTAAGTAATCACTTAGAGTGGACAAAGCCCCTAGGTAGTATGTAATTAATGTACCTCATATTGAAGAAAACTGACTCAAAAACAAATAAAATATATTTTCATGAAAACATATTATATCTTTAGAAAAATATATAATTAACTTTAAAGAATTTACATATCTAAATAGTATTACACAATAACTTTGTAAAACCTTCATTATTCAGATATGTGTATCCCTTAAATTAATTCTTACTGTGAACAGCTTTGTTACTTTTGTTATGTTAGTAAATGTGATTATTTATTTCATAAAATGGAAAATGTATTACAATTATCTCAGGATTATTTTTACTTTTGCATATTCCCTCACATAATTATGACTAAAGATTTAACATTATTTAGAATGAACACTTTATTATGGTTGCTGCATGCTTAAAGTAATCCTATCACAAAAAAAAGAAGACATAATTCTTTGTAGATTTGGCCTTGGAGGGAGGTTGAGAATTAATATACAACATCTGTGAGGCACTCTGCATTCTTTGAAGTAAGAGTTGTAGTATAATGTAATATCACAGAAATCTAAGCGATTATGAAAGAGCAATGTATTAAAGACAGTTTATCCTTCAAGAGATTAATCGTTGACAGAGCCACAGGCAACATCTAAGATGCTGGCACCACTGTCAATTATGCTCCTGAACAGACAGATGTAATAGCTACGCAACTACTTGCTATATGCTACTTTTTACACTTTATGACTCTGATGCTGGTAGAGAAAAAGAGAAAAAAATGGTACAAATAAATCAGAAACATACATGCTACCTTCTTTAGTCTTTTAAATCTCTTGTTCATTTTAGACATTTTGCAAACTAGAAAAGATGTAACCAGACACTTTAAATTCAAAAATTGTATGATGGCTTAAGGTTACAGAATATTTTCTGAACCCCTACACTTTACACATGAATTCTTCCATAAATAATTTTTATCTCAGAAAAGAGCCTCAATATAAAGCTCCAATATAAATAAAACAGAGAAATTATCTTCCACTTTAAAAGTTTATTATAAAATTTTATATTAGTGTACCTGGTTTGGCATTGAAACAAATGCTTATATTTTAAGAACTTTATTATATATACAGTTGTAACTGATATTAGAATTTATAGTATATAATAAAAGGCAATAGACTTATAGAAGGTAGCATTTTTAATATATATTTTATCTAAAATTTACTGTAAGTACTTGATTATTAAAACATTTTTCCTCTTTGTGATGCAAAGATAGTGTCAATTCTGTAATTTTTGTTTTGCTAGTACTCTAATATGTTATTTAAAGATGTTGTAATGAGTAAAAGAACAAATTTACACATAAAGGGTAAACTTTAAAAATCATAAATATTCAAAAATATCTCTATCAGCACAAAATTAAATGCCAATTAGTATACAGATTATAATACAAATATATTGGTAATTTAATATAAATAAATAAATAATAAAAAGATGATGGTATTTGGAGGCCAGAATGTCTTACTCTACATCAACATGATTTATTACCATAACATTATTCAATAAAATAAGTCATCTACTATGTATAAGGCTTTAAAGCTTTATATAGTTGCTTTAAGTAACAAAAAAAATTTATTATATAATCCCTACTTTTTCTATGTTAAAGCTGCTTGAAGAAATGATATGGATTCCTAAAACTTTAGTAACAGAAATATGTATACTTTGCATACACATTTGTGTAATTTTATGAATATTTATCAGTTTTTAAATTTTCACAAGAGCCTTATATATAGTTAAGATTATCCTGCTTTACTGAACACTGAAATTTGGATCTCTTTGTTAGGGCAATTTTACCTACTGAAATACATACAACTTAGAGCCTTAAAGTGTTAATTTAAAGGATGTTCATTTTTTGCTTATGGTGTTTTGATAGCAGCTTGGAGGATGGGATATGAGAGGATGTTTTCTGTTTCACAAAGACATTTCAGAATGCAGTTTTACAGAGTCTCTGCTGCTTTCAATATGTGGCTTCTGGATTTATCCTGTAAGTTAACATCTAACCAGCAGATAGGATAAAGAAGGTAATGGAGGACAATTCATGGGAAGATTCTATTAGCCAGAACTGGAAGAGGTGTACATTACTATTGCACGTATTTCTTTGGCCAAAACTTAGTCACATAAATGTAATTAACTACAAAAGATGCTAGAACATATGTAGTCTAACTTTATGCCAAGAAGTAAGCAAAATAAATTTTTGAAGCCAAATATCCTACATTGCAGAAATAGTGACTCACTCAATGACATATAGTTAATAGATACATTCAGAACCCGTAACTGTCTTCTGATCCAGTGAAAAGTGCTACATCCACATCTTAATAATTTGTTATTTGGTCATTTTATTGCTTTCTAACTCATAAAAATTCACTTTCATTATTCTGTTTGAACCATACAACCATTCCATGTGAAAGTGATATTCTCATAGAAATTTTTATTGTAAAGTATTACTAACACAAATTGTACAGGCACACAGGATTGGGCATAAAGCCTTGTTCTATCATTTTCCAGCTGTTAATTTTATGGAGATTAGACTTTATCAGTTGCTATTTTCTTAGAGGCTGAAACACTACCAGCATATGCATAAAAATTCAACATAACAAAACATATGTGAAGTATATAGACAAATAGATGCGGAGAATGTAATTAAAACTCTAGAAATAGATCTGTATTTATATGGCTTACAACGAAATTTCTACTGAAATTTGAAGGAGAAATAATATCTCTTTAAAGCTAATGCCAATGGGGTGTCACTGCTCTGCCTATAAGGCAGCCACTTTTATTCCTTCACTTTTTCTAAAGGATATTTCTTTCAGTAAATAGAGCATTCAAAGATTTTTTATAGATGAAATTTTATTTCCTTGCAAAGCTACACAAAAATATAATTGGAGACAGGTTATTGGCCTTAATAAAAATATAAATCATAATAATTCTAGGATTTAAACATTTGAAATATCTTAATGGCCTTCCTTGAAGTAGGCTCTCTCTCTCTCTCTCTCTGTGTATGTGTATATATAATATATATATACACACACACATACATATACACTATATATACACATATACATATACACTATACATATACACTATATATACTCTCTATGTATTATATATATTCTCTCTATATATAGAGTATATTATATATATACTCTATGTATACTCTCTATATACATCATATATAATTATATACATTATATATACACTCTATATACATAATATATATAATTATATATATTATATATACACTCTATATATACTCTCTATATATTATATATACTCTATATATAGAGTATATTATATATAGTATATTTTAGTATAGTATATAATATATGAGTATATTATATGTGATATATAATAGAGTATATGTGGTATATAATAGAGTATATTATATGTGATATATAATAGAGTATATTATATGTGATATATAATAGAGCATATTATATATGATATATAATAGAGTATATTATGTGTGATATATAAGAGTATATTATATGTGATATATAATAGAGTATATTATCTGTGATATATAATAGAGTATATTATCTGTGATATATAATAGAGTATATTATATGTGATATATAATAGAGTATATTATATGTGATATATAATAGAGTATATGTGATATATAATAGAGTATATGTGATATATAATAGAGTATATTATATGTGATATATAATAGAGTATATTATATGTGATATATAATAGAGTATATTATATGTGATATATAATAGAGTATATTATATGTGATATATAATAGAGTATATTATATATGATATATGAGTATATTATATATGATATATAATAGAGTATATTATATATGATATATAATAGAGTATATTATATATGATATATAATAGAGTATATTATATATGATATATAATAGAGTATATTATATATGATATATAATAGAGTATATTATATATGATATATAATAGAGTATATTATATATGATATATAATAGAGTATATTATATATGATATATAATAGAGTATATTATATATGATATATAATAGAGTATATTATATATGATATATAATAGAGTATATTATATATGATATATAATAGAGTATATTATATATGATATATAATAGAGTATATTATATATGATATATAATAGAGTATATTATATATGATATATAATAAAGTATATTATATATGATGTATAATAGAGTATATTATATATGTATACTCTCTATATACTCTCTCTCTATATATATACTCTCTCTATATACATATTCTCTCTCTCTATATATAGAGAGAGAGAGAGAGAAAGTCTTGCTCTGTCATCTGTGCTTAAATGGTGCAATCATGGCTTATTGCAGCCTTGACCTCTTGGACTCAGGCTATCCTTCCACCTCCGCATCATTAGTAGCCAGAACTACAGGCATGTGCTACCATGCCTGTCTAATTTTTATTATTACTTTTTTTAAGATGAGGTCTCAGTATGTTGCTCAGGCTGGTTTTCAACTCCTGAACTCAAGCAATCATCCTGCCTTGGGCTCCCAAAGTGCAGTGCTGAGATTACAGGCATGAAACACTGTGCCTGGTCAAAATATGCTAAATAGAATACGAAACACTAGATGTAAAAGAAACATTGTGGACCTTATTATAATTAAAACTTTTCTCCTAAAAGATACAATTATGAAGAAGCAAAACAAGCCACATACTAGCATACAACATGAGCAAAGGATATATTTAACAAGGAATATATACCTCAAATATATAAAGAGCTCCTAAAAATAAATATGCAGAAGAATTAAAACACAGAAACAGGGGACAAATTTATATAGATACGCCACATAAGAAGATTTTCAACTGGTAAGAATCCTGACCTCCTCAGCAACACACTCACTTTAAAAATGCAGATTATAGCCTCAAAAATATGCTTATTTACATTCACTAGGATGGATAAAATTGAAAGTGTGTACTGGAAACTTCAAGTATTAATTAGGGTGTGGAGGAACTGCAACACCTATGTATTGGTGCAACTATTTTGAAAAACTGTTCAACAGTTTACAAATGGTAAACATATGTTTGGTAGTTCATCTCTAACAACGACTTCTAAATGTACTGTGACTCCTACTATTCAGACCTTTGTGTTAATTGTAGTTGAATTTGGCCTGCCCTTTGTTGCTGGCTGAAACAATTGAATGAAGCAGTTGCGACTTTTTTGAAACTTCTAAGGCTATGTCATCTGAAGCCTTGCAACTTCCTCCTTGATATTTGGAAAGCTTACTTTTGGGAACTCCCTCCTGGATCTCAGTGTTCATATCAGTGACAGTCAGGAGTCAGTATAAGTCACGTGATTAAGTTATTTTTAATATCTAGGTCCATTGAGTATTTAAATGATTCTAGACACAGTTAAACAGAAGCAGCAATAATTAAAAAACACACTTAAGGTAGTAATATTATTTCTAAATACTTAAGAAATGTTATGTATATCCATCAAATCACACGTACAAGAATATTGATAACAATAATACTCATAATATTTTAAAATGGAAAAAAATTAAATGTACATTAATAAGAGAACAGATAAAGCAAAAAATACATAACTATAATGACAGGGATAAAGCTACAGACATTCTTTTCCAGCAAAACAAGTCATACCCAAAGAGTACATGTGGTATGATTTTACATTACAGTATGATATACATTTTATATGAAGATCAGGTAAAATTATTTATTAGTGTCTGAAGTCAGAATAGTGAATACACTTAGTGCTTGGAGATCAGGATTGATCTCCAAAATGAGAAAAAGTATATCACAAGAACATTGTGAGCATTAAAGTAAGTTGTGCATGTAAAGCATATATATTTGCTTGGTATAAAAAGTAATATTTACTGCTTTTGGGTCCTACCTTTTTCATTTACAAATAACGACACTAAACTCTGGTTAAGTGCTTAATGAAGCATGGAATAAGGGATCTTGGAAATAAGACAATGGCACTGAGACAGGAAAGAAAGATGAATTAATAAAGCATTGTGACTAACTACGGGGCAAGAATAAAAACCACCAAAAATAGGTTTTATGCAGAGAATAGAGACAAAAGTGATATCATTAACCAAAACAAAGCAAATATATAAGGAGTAAGAAGTTGGAGAATTTACACATTTGTATTAAAGCATGTAGCATTTGAAGTGACAACAGACTAATGAGATGTCATGTATACAATAGAATAGATAGTA
Organism: Pan paniscus; assembly: GCF_029289425.2. Taxonomy (NCBI): domain Eukaryota; kingdom Metazoa; phylum Chordata; class Mammalia; order Primates; family Hominidae; genus Pan; species Pan paniscus. The sequence goes on from NC_073254.2 coordinate 122,386,656, forward strand.
GTGATGACATGACTGGAGTGTCAGGTTGGGAATTACCTGCATAGATTTGGAACTTTTAAACCTGTAATAATTGTTGAGATTTCTTTGTAAGGAACATAGAGGCAGATTTCCAGAAAAATGTGGTACACATTTAATAGCTGATTGTTCACAAACTTTAATACATTGGTATTTGAGGAATAAAGGTTTTATTATCCCACAATAATAAAGAGAAGCAGAAAGAGAAATAAGTGAATAAAATATTTAAAATACTATTTGAAGATAGAAACTAGAAGGAAAAATATGAATTGACTATGAGAGCCAAAGAAATTATAATTGAAGTATGTAAAAGGAGGAGATTAATATAGGTATCAGTTTACTTACAGAACCCCTGAAATACTCTGAACTTGAAGTAAACAAAATATTATCTACCAAGTATCCAGATACCTAAGCCTTTGTGTTCTTAATAGGAAAATAGAGGTTTATTCACAGGAGACGTTAAACCTGAGGACTCCAGACAACAGAGGCCACTAAATTCATGTCAGGCACAGGACAAGGGGTTTGAAGTTATATTTAATTATATTTTATGAAGTGAACTATGGAAGTTTTGGCCTTCCTTTTCCTATTTTACTTTCTTAAAATAGATAAACGGGCATATAGCTCATTTCCCCTATCCCCAAAACTTGCAGAAACGGAACTACACTTCGAAAATAGATTTTCACATCTGGGACCTGGGAGTCTGCAAATAAGAATGTTGAATTACACAAACCATGAAAGCCCACTGGTTGTCAAATCCTTCACACACTATTCTATATACACGGAGCTCCCAGTCACCTGTTCAGTGCTTCAATATTAAATAGCAAAGAGAGTTGAAGATCACTTAACATTTAAGTAGCTCCTTGCAATTGAAAGGAAGTGAAGAACAAATCAAAATGAAAAAACAAAAACAAAAAAAACCAAACACGTTCAGAAGGAGCAAAACTTAATATAAGGAGTATATTCAGAGAAATAAGATATTTTTGTTTCTGTAAAACAAGATTATAATGCTATAATAAATATTTTGAGGACATCACCTTTAAACAGTTAGGACATACTAAAATGTTTAAATAAAATTGTCATATAAGTTCAAGGTAACAGAATAAATGACAAAGACAGAGAATAGGCCAAAAAATAAAGGTCTGATATCCAGCATCTATAAGGAACTTAAACAAATTTACAAGAGAAAAACAAACAACTGCATTAAAAGGTGGGCAAAGGACATGAACAGACACTTTTCAAAAGAAGACATACATGTGGCCAACAAACATACGAAAAAAAGTTCAAAATTACTGATTATTAGAGAAATGCAAACCCAAACCACAATGAGATACCATCTCACACAATCAGAATGGCTATTATTAAAAAGACAAAAAATAACAGATGCTTAAGAGGTTGCAGAGAAAAGTGAACACTCATACACTGTTGTTGGGAGTGTAAATTAGTTAAACCATTGTGGAAAGCAGTACAGCAATTCCTCAAAGAGCTAAAAGCAGAACTACTATTGGATCTAGCAATCCCATTACTTGGTATATACCCAGAGGAATATAAATCATTCTACCACAGGACACATGGACATGAATGTTCTTTGCAGCACTATTCACAATAGCAAAGATGTGGAATCAACCTAAATGCTAATTAATGACAGATTGGGTAAAGAAAATGTGGTGCATATACACCATGGAATACTATGCAGCCAGAAAAAGAATGAGATTATATCTTTCGCAGGGATACAAATGAAGATGAAGGATGTTGTCCTTAGCAAACTAACGCAGGAAGAGAAAGCCAAATAAGGTCGGTTCTTACTTATAAGTGGGAGCTAAATGATGAGAACACAAGGGCACATAGAAGGGAACACAATACACTGGGGCATACTGGAGGGTGGAAGGTGGGAGGAGGGAAATGATCAGGAAAAATAACTAACAGATACTAGGCTTAATACCTGGGTGATGAAGTCATCTGTACAACAAACTCCCATGGCACATGTTTACTTACAAAACAAACCTGCACATCCTGCACATTTACCGCTGAACTTTAAACATTTTAAAAAATGGTGTAAAAAGATTCAAAATTTTATGTCCTGTATAGCTGTCCCTATGAATCAAGTATTCTGATTCAGAAAACAAAAGATGAACCAAGAAAAAAAAATAATATTGTAATATGGTTTGGCTCTGTGTCCCCACCCAAATCTCATCTCCTACTGTAATTTCCATGTGTTGAGGGAGGAGCCTGATGGGAGGTAATTGAATCATGGGGGCGAACTTTCCTCTTGCTGTTCTTGTGATAGTGAGTGACTTCTCACAAGATCTGGTTGTTTGAAAGTGTGCGATACTTCTACCTTCTTGCTCTCTCTCTCTCTCTTTCTCTCTCTCCTGCTGCCATTGAGAAAACATGCCTTGCTTCCCCTTTACCTTCCACCATGATTGTAAATTTCCTGAGGCCTCCCCAGCCATGTGGAACTGTGAATTAATTAAACCTCTTTTTTTAATGAATTACCCAGTCTCAGGTAGTTCTTTATAGCACTGTGAAAATGGACTAATACACATTGCTTTAAAAAAGAATCAAGTGTCAAAAGGAGGAAAAGAATAACGGATGGAAGTCCTAGAACCAGGTTTGGAAATTTACCTACATTTCAGATTAGAACAGGACGCTGTGAGCTCTGAAACTGGTAGGTTGTCAGTATGTTTAGGCATTTGTAAAAGAATAAACCATTTTCATGTATTCAAAAAGCTGATACGGAAATTAAGAAAAAATAGTAATTAATAGAAAAATTTTGAAAGAGAAATAAATAATTGCTAACTCCAGAAATGACAATGATGAATTAGTTGTTGAGAATGGAGAGATCAATTCAAGAATGAATAATAATATCCTCACCAAATGTTTTCTAGAAGAGGATGTATAAATATACTGCATATATATTTATAGATGTGTATAATATCTAGTTTATTTATATATACATATATGTTAGAAGAACAAAAAGAGGAAGCAAAAAGTGAAAGGTATACACTGTTTAACTTTTTATCATGTAATTTCATAGAAGTGTCATTTCATACACAGACACTATTTTTCAAGCAATCATTCCAATCAGAGAAATTATAGGTTATATTGCAGGTTTTAAGACAGCATAGATGGAAAAATGTAATTTACAATTGCAGAATAATTTTCCTTTACAAGTACAGCAGAATGTCACAAAAAGGTATGTCTTCTACCACATATATACATGGTTAAATTTGGTGTTATTAAGCCCTTGTTTGCAGTTGATAAAATTGATAATCTATTTTAGCATCAAAATATATAAAATAGATCGCTGAAATTTTTTTCAATATATATTGAAATTTTTTCAAAATATATAAAATAGATCATTGAAATTTTGTGTTCAGTTACCATTTTCTTATCACAGAAAAGTATTTCAAATAATATCACTGGTACAAATTTAAAATTCTATAGTACCAGAGTGACTGAGTCCTGAGTATGAATTTTTATCTTTGTTGTCTTCTTTATGTATGAACACTAGATACAAGAAAACATATAAGAGATATTTAAAATAAATTAAAACCCTAAATAAATGGAAGTAATAACATTTTATAGATTGGAGGACACATTGAAAAGATGATCGTATTTTAAAGATGTCAATTTTTCAATGATTCGACGCATTCATCATAATCCCAACAGGAGTGTGTATGTGCATGTAGCATCCTCTTCCACATTTGAGGATCCTTATGATTGATTACATTGGGACCACCTGGATAATTCAGAATACTCTCTATATTTTCATGTCGACTGATTAGCAACCTTAATTTCCTCTGTATTATAATAAATCCATACATCAAAATACCTTACAGCAATCAAAAAGAATGAACTACTTGAAACAACAACATAATGATTAAGGCATATATGAAATTAAGCCATAGATCCTAGGAAAAAAAGAGTGCATACTGTGCGGATTTCATTTACATAAATAAAGTTCAAAAACTGTCAAAACAAATCAAAATACTACAACTCAAAATAGTAGTTAATTGCCATAGAACTATTATCTGGGAGGAAGAATAAAAAAGATGTGAGGTTTTTAATGATATAAATCCATTTAAGGTTCTAAAGCCAGTTAATGTTCTAAATCACTCAAAATTTAAATATTAATTAAATATAAACTATTCACTTAAGATTTTTACATTTGATTATGTGAATGTTAGGTATTACATCTCAAAAGTAGTTTTATATAATTTCATACAAACCTGAACAATGTTAGTTTTATCTTGAGCTTTTCAGAAGTGATCTGAGCTAACACAGGAAATGAGAATCTTAAAACGTGTAGATATAAAAATACATTCAAAAACAGCTTAACGACTAGTTTTAATTTTTCAGTTTATTATACATTAATTTTTACAAAAATAGATTATAAATTTGGTTCACACCAAATATTTTCTTTTCTTTAGTATTTACATGTTTCTGGTGAATTACTCATTTTCCATTGCTGCTGTAACAAATTATTACACATTTAGTAACAAGAATTTGTTATTTTACAGTCTGTAGGTCAGAAATCTTACATGAATTCACCTCCCAACTAACTGAGCTAAAAACCAATGTGTTAGTAGAGCATTTTTTTTTCCCCAAGGGGCTCTAAAAGGAGAAACTGATTTCTTACCTTTCACAGCTTTCACAGACTGCCTGCATTTCCCTGACTCCTGGCCTTTTCGATTGTCTAAGCAATATCCAGTGGTCTTTCTCTCATTGCGTCACTCAAATACTGTCACTTCTCTCCTCTTTTGCATTTAACATCCTCGTGATTATTGGGCCCACCTAGATAATCCAATATAATCTATCTATATTAAATTCATCTGATTAGCAACCTTAATTCCTTCTGCTACATTACTTCTTCTCTGTCATATGATATAATATATTCATATGTTCCAGAATTAAGACGTGGACAGATGCCAGCATCTGAGTGGGAAGTTCTTATTCTGCCTATCATATTGGGTATGTAAGGTTCCTTCTTAAAATTTAAGTCTAGAATACAAAAGATGTAGCATGCCATAGTTAATTTGACAGTCTAACTTATAGTAACTCTGGTTTCTCTCTGTGTCTGTTTTTTGTTGGCCTGTGCTTGTGGAAGACGAACTGCACTGTAAAATTTTAATATGTACCACTCTGACTTTTTAACATAAAAATATTTAAACAGATTGAGTAAAATAATAAAAGATCTTAAGGTATCTGGCTAGGAATGCTAATTTTGACCTTTACATTTCTGCTTCCATGTTTACCAATTGTTCATTGAGATTTCTCCATCTTTTTCCAATTTCCCTTGTTTTCAATAAATGGTTCATAAATACTGTTAATCAGAAAAAAAAGCTACTGTTTTCAATAAATGGTTCATAAACACTGTTAATCAGAAAAAAATGCTTCTGTTTTCAATAAATGGTTCACAAATACTGTTAATCAGAAAAAAATCCTACTGGTATTATGAAAATATAATAATATGTCAAAGGACTTTCTTGTAAAGTTAAAAATCTATACTTACATAAAATTGCATCGATAATGTTTTTAATAGTAGATAATTTCATTCAGGTGTTTTTTAATAAAAATATATGTTTCCTGAAGTTCACTTACAAGTATTCATTTCTTAAAAATGAGACACTTGCCGCTCTGAAATTAAACTTTTATTTTTAAATTTAGTTGATTTTTACTCAGTTTCAACCCGGAGTTGTCTAAAGTTTCTCAATGAAAAGAGGTATTAAAGATGAGACAAAAGAGAGTTAAATAGTTCTACATTATAAGGCTCTACATTATAGAAAACCCTATAATAAAGATGTACTTTATCTACATAATTATCCTGGAACTATTATTACCAAAAGGGCTGAATAATGTTAATGTTGGCAACACTAAACAGCAGCATGTGGACCTAACTCACAGAAATAGTTGTAAATAATAAGTAAATCCTCCAGCTTGCTTGCTAAATAACATTCTAGTTTTTGAAGACAAACAATTTACCTTCCATCTACTAAGAGTGTATATATATATATATATATATAAATCTTGTATGTACGTGTATGTATGTGTGTGTGTACTGATAAACACACATATATATAAATGGTGGGGCAATAATTTTGGTGTCAGAAATCAAATAATGATCTAATGATAGTGGGAAGAAATTTCACTGCATTATTTGTTATTTGTTGCTTTTTTTCCTATAATATCGTTCACTCTTTTTGAAGTGTACATTTTTTTAAAAATCTAAGTTTTATATCTTTCAATTTTTTGACCTGTCCTATTATTTTAATACTTACCTAGGCAAATATATATACATAGACTTTACTATCAGCACATTGTATTGTGAGTTTTGTCTTTTTACAGGTTTATACATTTTACTTGGTAAGTAGATTTTCTTAGATGCTTTATAGCAGAAGGTAAAGAATCTGTTTAAGGATACTTGTATACCTCTTCTGTTTTCCTCACAAATTATTTCCATAACTACAGAAAAAAAAAGTGTGTCTTTGTTGATAATAAAGGCTTTCTATTGTTTACATTTCATTAAAAAGTAATAGATTATTAATGTCAGTTCTTTTAGAAGAATGATAAAAGGGCAGCTTCCTAGCCAGAAATCATCAACTTTTTGAAGCTGGGATGGAATTCACCAGGCATAGGCAAGTATCACTGTTGTAGGACTTTTTCCTTAGTTCGGCTGACAGCCAGGTTCTTCTTCAGAGATTAGACTCGCAGACACTTTGAAAAGTGAGAAAAAAAGGAATTTATTGGGAAAAAAAGGGGAAACAGGGACCCTCCACAAAGCCAGAGTCCTGCCAGTGAACTTCCTGTCTCGCAGATTGAATCCCTGTTGCCACCCAGGAAGAGGAGGGACCAGGCTCCACTGCACTGCAAACAGCATGAACTTGCTGAGGCTCTACCCCAGTGCGCACTCCTCCCAGTGCGCAGGCAGTGGGGGGTTCTCAGTAACCCCTTTATACTTGGCTGTCTCTTTTTCCCCTCTAAAGAAGTACATCTAACTGCCTTCGGAATAAAGATAAGGATAAGGACAAATATCTATCCTAACTGCTTTCTGCTGACAGAGGGTACTGTTTTGAAAAGACAGCAGTCAGATCTCCCTCAGAGGCCGATCTAAGGGTGCCCAGCAAAAGGGGTCATCTGAGTCTCCCGTTGCATGTCCCTTTGGAGTTTGATGGCATGAAGGCAAGAACAGACAAACCAGGTTATTGGAAAACTGTATCAAAATGAAATGAGGGGAGGGGTAAGGACAGACCAAAAATCCCAGGCTCTTTTACCAGTTTGCATGGGGAGAGGGAGGCCAAAAGCCCAACTGAAAAAAAAAAAAAAAAAAAAAAAAAAAAAAACTTTACCTTTTCGCTGGCATGTTGGGCTTTTGGATTCCCTTCCCCTGAGACCAATCCTAAACCAACCAGTTTAAGGTTTGGGAAATTAACTCTCTCCAGTTTGAAGGATGCATCTGAGGGGAGTATCCTGTAGTACCGAGACATAATTATCTGTTAGCGAAGAGAGAACAGAGGAGGAGGATAGAAAAATGAAGGCATTTTTAGGAGTCCCAGAGGTTCAGGATGCATTCGAAAGGGGTACAGACTGAAGAAGAATGGCTACCCATCTAGAGAGAGGAGAGCAGGCATCCCTGGTGCCCTTCTCTTCCTGGCAGATAGCCAGGGTGCATGAGGGAGAGAAGAGTTTCCTCTTTCTCTCTTCCATTCTTGTATTCCCGAGACCCAGTGACCTTGGCAGGTGCTGCCATGGGTGCCAAAGCGGCTTGCACCCATGAAGCATAAAGGGCCTAGAGAATAGGAATTATCTGCTCTCACCTATGTCTCTATCCCACCTACTGACAGTAGCCTCAGAGTTCCCCAGACCTCATTTATGCCATGGATACTAGCATGACCTTTATCCAGAGGCCTGTCTTAATTGGCAGGAATTAGCCATGCTCACCTGTGCTGTGCCTTTTAACCTCTGTAATTGTCTCTCTCTGGATCCCTTAGTTCCAATTTCCCTTCCTAGGGCTTTGACCCAAAGCTTAGAAATTAGTTTGGGATAAAAATATGTCTTACGGGGGGTTGCGTGGATTCCTTATCATAAGCCAAATGCTAAGGTGAAGCTATGGAATTGAGTCCTCCTCTGACAAGGAAAAGGATGTCTTGTGACACACCCAGATAACTGGTGGCTATAGTTATGCTTGTTAGGATTTGGGGGCATGGTGCTTGGCTTTGTTCAGCTCCCTTAGTCTTACTTTCCCAAAAACGAAACCTCCAAGTTATGGACATCCTGTTTATTCCCATTATCTGGCAAGATTTGCAGCACAATTGCTCAGAACTAGAATATTGATCCAGGCTTTTACCTTACCCATCCCCTTTTGTTCTTTCTCAGCTGCAGCCAGAGATTGCTGGTTGGTTCACAGGAACAAGCAGGGTTTATCTAAAAATGTAGGCAAAAACTTAAAAACAACTAATGAGTTTAGAATTTAATGACAAATGTATGATAACTTTTAAAACATAATTTCTCTCTCTCCAGTCCTCATTTTTGTTAAGGAAACAAATCATCAATGATCTTGATGAAAACAAAAATCAATAATTTTTGCAAACAACTTTAAATAGACTTTAGTCTTACATTTGCAAAATAGACTTTAGTCTTATATTTAGCCTGATTATTTGCATAAAGTGCAGCAATAATAACTATTTCTACACAGGTCTTTTGTATTGGCTTTAAAGGAACTCTATTCCACAAGGAATCTCAGATAAGAACTTTTAAAGCTGAACCCAGCCATAGGTTTGTATCCTCAAATACCTGTGAATTGGATGATCCTCTTCTCTTAAGGTCCCAGGATAAACTTTGAGTTCCTAGACCTGTCAGAAAGTGACATTCTTTACTCTGATTGCAGTCAGGAACCCTGTATAGGGACTGCATAGGCAAGGGTATAAGGCCAGTCTCTCCAAGGGGCTTTTATTGGCTCTGCAAGTCAAGATTGACTCCTTAAAGGGAAGCATAGCCTTCCAGTCAAAGCCTTGGTAAGATGACCAGTTTCTCCAAGTGTGTCTTGTTGAAAAAGAAAAATGGATTATTATTGCACTGACGCAAACAACTATATTGCCATAAGTTAAGAATACTCACAGATAGTTGTTCAAATTCTAGAGGAACCAAGCAGAGAGAATCAAATATGCTCCAAATTTTGTTCACAGGAATATACCTTACTCAATTATTAAAGACCATAAATAGTTCAAAATAAGTTTCCTTGACTGAGAAAAACAAAATGAGAAAAAGCAATATTCCAAGCAAAAGCCAAAAAGATTTGCTTCAGTTTTCTGAGTTCAGTCCATTTAGTTAATACTTGTTTTGCTTGATATTCGTGAACATTTCAGCACTTCATGAATCCTGTACATTTTCCTTTATTCCAATGTCACAATATCCAAAGTTATCAGAAGCCTGTCTTGAGAGGACCTGTCAAAGTTCTATGGTTTATTATAAACCATCTTTTGAAAAGGATTAAAACAAGACAATTGTCTGTAAATAGAAAAATGTACAGGGTAATTTTGTTAGAAACACAACTGACGAAGTTTGGTTATCTTTGTTGTTTACAATAACAACGTAACAACCTTAATTATGACTGATAGCATATATGCAGACATTAGAATTTTAGAAATCCCATACAATTTTGGAACATATATTAGCATTATTCACAAAAAAAACCTAAAGAAGATTGACCATCATTTTGGCAATCCTAAGTACGTCTTCTAAAAGGAAAAGAAAACTAGTTTAAAAGTTAATTGCTATCTGGATGAAGAAGAAAACATGATTCCTGGGGGAAGAACCTCTTATTCTTATGTAAATGGTTCCTTCACCAGGGGAGAGAAGCTTAATTACTGTCCTATGGAGTTGAACCACTTGGCCAAGGAAGGGGAAGATGCCATGGAAGCAAGGCCTTCCCCATACCCAGCTGGGAGGGGTGGGGGAGTGAGGAACCCCCGCTTGACTGTCTACCACCAAAAAAGAAGGAAAAGGCCATGTAAAGACCCCCAACCCCCAGGAGCAACAGGGGTGGGGGCATGGTTTCCCCTGCCCTCAGAAGTCTGAGGATGAAAAGGCTTAGCAGGGACAGTGAGAGGTTTTGAGTCCCCATTTCCCTCACCCCTTCTCAAGCCCCATGTTCTGGGAACCAAAGCTGTTGTAGAACTTTTTCCTTAGTTCACCTACGAGTCAGGGTCTTGTCTCATGGCCATGAGAGATTAGGCTTGCAAGACACTTTGGAGGGTGAGGAAAAAATGCAATTTATTGGGCAAAAAGGGTAAAAAAAGGGGAACAGGGACCCTCTGCGAAGCCAGAGTCCTGCCAGTGAACTTCCTGCCTCGCAGATTGAATCCCAGGTTCCACCCAGGAGGAGGAGGGGCCAGGCTCCTCCCAGCTGCAAATTGGACGAACTTCCGAAGGCTCCATCCCAGTGCACACTTCTCCCAGTTTACAAGCTGGTTGGGAGTTCTCTGGTGACCCCTTCAAACTCAGCTGTCTCATCACAGGCAGCGGTATGACCTTGTATAAACCGTGAGGAACCTGCAAGGCTGACCTCCGGCTGGGAATACATTGTGTTGCTTCCTGTTGGGTGGGTTCATCTCCATGCAGCAACATTATCTTCCTTACATCTCTCTATTTGGATCTATCATTACTCTGCTACTGCTGCTGACCATGTAATCATTTCAGGAGCACTCTAATGAATCGTTCTGCAACTTAAAAAATCTAGTAATTTTATGGGGTGTAAATAAATAAGCCTGGGTTATAAAAATGAAGGTGGATGTATTATATTCAGTTATTCACTGAAAGAAATAAGCAAGTATTTCTCGTCTAGGAAATGTGTGAGAAGAGATTTTTCTGTAATATTGGAAAAGGAGGACTATGCTTTCTCATATGTCAAAATCTCTGGCCCATATTAGGTGAGAGGTTTCAGCTTCATAAAGAATCCAAGAAATATCTTATTTTGTTTCTCATATTTTTATTCTATAAACTCATGGAACATGCCAGTCATTTCACTTTGAAAGTACATGTCCAGTGCTACATTTGGTTCGGATAATTTCTGTACATATTTAATGTTTATCAAAATATTGTATTTTAAACATCCTTCTATAAATCTTCAAATTATTTTGCACATTAGATTACTATAATTAACACTTGTTAATATATTGAATGAGCCTACTTAAAATATTTTGAGTTCTCATTGCAATAATAAATATATTAGTCATTCACCCATTTTTTTCTATACAACATTGGTTGAGCACCCTTAATTTGTCAGACACTATTACAATTTATGAGAATGTCACAGTGAGCCAAACAAATTGCTCCTGTACTTAGAATACTTAAATTCTAATATGGAAAGGAAACAAGTATTTGCCAAATGTTAATAAGTGACATTGAGAAAAATAAAACTTGGCAGGAGTAGGGAGCTGTCGACAGGGATTGATATGTTTAAATTGGATAGTCTTGGTAGATTTCACTGACAAGGAGGTATGAGCCCAGACCTAAAATAAATGAGAGGATGAGTTATGTGGCTTGCTTGGGGTAAGTACGTTCCATGGAGAGAAAACAGCAAAGGTGAAGACTCACAATTGAGAGGGTGCATGCATGCTTTAGAAACACTGACAAAGTCACTGTGGTAACTAGATGGAGGGAGAAAGTCTTTGGAGATGAGGCTTGAGTGTGGAGGGTTTTTGGTAAGTACTCTTACAAAATTTGAAAGTTTTTGGCTCCTCTTAATTATATGAATTGCCATAAAAATGGGAAGTAAAAATATTAAACAATGAGAAACTATTTAGGATCAAATTAGAGATTAGCAGCTCAAAAACATAAGATATTTTGTATGTTATACGTAGCACTAAAAATGGCAGAAATATAGGTAAAATGTAACATTATTATGTGGCATTTGATATATTGGTAGTTCTAACTGGTGCAATCAGGCATCAAAGGAAGTGAAAACAGCCAGATTAAAACAGGATAAGAAACCTGATTTATTCACAGAGTATATAATTGTGCATTTAGAAAATCTTGAAGGATCTTAATAAAAAGTCACTGGAAATGAGTGAATTTAACAAGGTTGGAAAATACAAAATTATAAAAAATCATTATTTCTATATATTGTTAGCAATAAAAAATTGGCAAATAAAATGTTAAGCAATAATATTAAGAGGCCAGCTCTCTCCAAATCTATGTACAGGCTCAGCACACTACCAATAGCATTTTATAATTAGAAATTGACCATGTCATTCTAAAATTTATATGTAAAAAGTACCTTTCACAAAAGAATTCATTTTGAGCATTCATAATGTCTTATTTGAAGACATACTGGGTAAAGGTATAGCAACCAAGGCAGGGTGGCATTGACATTATCATAAGGGGAATCATATAGGTCTATGGAACAGATTAGAACATAAGTAGATTTCTGAAACTTATTCTCCATCTTAAGGGGACACCATTTAGTCTTTCACCATTAAGCATAATGAAAACTAGAGCTATCATTATGAGATTCAGAAATTTTATTTACATTGCTAGTTTGCCTAATTTTTTAGGTGAATAGGTGTTAAATTAGTCAACTGTTTTTACCTACTAATATGGGCATCTAATTTCTCCCCTTTATTTTTTAATATGGTGAATTACATTGAATTTTTTATAATAAACCAAAACTTGCTTTATTTGAATAAACCCCACTTGGACATGAAGCATTATTCATCTTATATATGCCTGGATTTGGTTTGCTAATATATTTCCTTTTGAGGTTAAGCTCATGAATGTCATAGTTCCATAGTTTTCCTCTCTTGTGATGATTTTGTCCGTTCATAGAAATATTAGTCTTATAAATTGGGAAATAGTCTTTTTCTATTTTCTGAGAATTTATATAGAATTACTATAAATTTTCCTTAAATAGTTTATGGAATTTTATTGGTGAAGCCATCTGTGTCTGCAGTTTTCTCTGTGGAAAATTGTTAAGTTGTAAATTCAATTTATTTAATAGATAAAAAATTACTTAGATTTTCTTTCTTCTTACACTTTATTGGTAAAATATTCGTATTTCAAATAATTTGCCTATTTTATCCTGGCCAGGGGTCAGAAAAATTTCTCTAAAGGGCCAGATAGTAAATGTTTTAAGCTTGGTAGGCCAAGAGTCAACATCAAGATTATTAACTAAATATTTATGTAATAAAAAATAAATTTCATAAATAGTGATAATAGAGTATATTTTTATGTATTACAGATCTACTACACTGGGTAATACAGGTCAATGAATAAGAATAATTAGTTTCTTCTTTTGAGGGATTATATTTCAATTACTTGGAATTGAACTTAAAACACTGTAGAGTTACAACTGCTTCACTGAAATCTGTAGTATGCAGAAGAGCAGTGTGATACAATGACATAAAAAGTCTGTATAGCAGCCACTCAACTCTGCCATTGTAGAATGAAAGTTATCAAAGTTGTCATTTCTATATATAAAAATGATATGTGTGGCTATGTTACAATGAAACTTTATTCATGGGCACTGATGTGAATTTTATGTGATTTCCACATCTCAAATATTATTCTTCTATTGATTGTAGTCCATGAGCTAATATACAAAATAGGCAGTGGGAAGAACTGGACCATGGAATGTGGTTTGCTGACCCTTGTTCTAGGTGGTCAAAATTATTGATATACTTGTGTTGTTAACATTGCCTTATAAATGTTTTAGCATCTGTAGTTTCTCTGGTGATGATGTGTCTTTCTTTCTTAATATTAACAATGAACATGCTGTTTTCAAAAGAATCATCTGAATGAATGTGAAATAGATAAATTTTAGAAAATTTATCAAATTTTTCATATATATTTTAAAGCAAAATAAATTTGATTTTTTAATTTAAGTGTTTTGGTTTTGGACAAATGTTTTCAATAAATTGAGTAATAAATAAAACACACATTTTAGTAGTTATTTATTTCCATGTACAGAACCCTATAAAATTAAAGAACATTGAATAGGAAAATACCACAACAATCCAAGTGGCATGAGATCATGTGCTATGGCAGTAGAGGATTGAATGTGGAGATAGAAACAGATTTCAGCATTCTTTTAGAGTATACCAGGTATAAAAGGGGTCTCTAATATGCAAAGTTAATAAGAGCATGGGGAGTTTATGACCAGAAATTTAAAAAGGCATATACAATCTTGAACTGAAATTAAATTAGCAACTAAACTACAAATTCGTGAGAAGTATTAATTTTATATAGAAAATAAAAGGGAAGCACTCCATAAAAATCTTTGTATGCCCTGTGATAAAGGAATTAACTTGATATTTTAAATCAAGCTCTTGCATATAAAACCACATTGATAGCATTACTTAAGCTAATCATGTTCATTAATCTTTTAAGTTTGGTGGTTTATTATAACTTCATAACATTTTGAATATTTAAAAATCTATGATAATATTTATTTCAGAAAAAACATTTTAATATTATATTTTAATAAAAATAATGTTTCCCGTTGGAAATAAAAGTTCTTAATTATTTTATTCTAAATTTATTAAAGCTTAATTATTTCCATATAAGTGCAAAACATATTATTAATCGAATATTTCTTAATTTTCATAAAATTCCTGTTTTGAGTCCATAACCTTCAAATTGTAGTGCATATACTTTGAGATTAAATATTTTTTCCAGACATTAGATATGTCAGAGACAGTTTTCCGTTTTAGAAATTAGGCAAGTGAAACACTCAGTGTCTGATGATTAAACCAGGATATTACCGCACAATTAAATGCTCTGGATTTTTAAGAATGTACTATAGTCACTCATTGTTTTCTTTCACTTTGTTTTGTCACATTTTCATTTGATCTTAAAAGTAAATTTCATGAAGGTAATTATTTCTAGTCTGATTTAACGTACTGTACACAGTCTAGGGATTATATATCTACATTTTCAATTATTTATAGAAGCTCTTAACCTTCATTTCCAATTTGTTCTCCGTATTCTGTTTCTCAAAAAATACAGGCTAATATTCTTTGTTTTTTTCTGTGATTTAAAAACTTAAAAGTTTCTAAAACTATAACATACAATTTTTTGAAGTTTGTCATAATTGTATTTGGATAGAAAACCTGACCTGAATGAGGCTATTTAAGTTTATATTTATCCCAATTAGTGTGAATACTCATATATTTTATTTAAGTCATATGATTACAGAGTGTTGAGTCAGAATTTGTCAGAGTTGTCTAGTAATAACCAATTCATGTACTCTAATCGTTTTCTAAAATCTGGAAAAAAATATTAAATCCAAAACATATCTCTTCTCTGGTGGTTTGAACAATGAATTTACGGACTCCTACAATCAAAGAGATCCACAATCCGTATACAGAACACAGATTTTGATTCCTTGCCAATAGTTTCTCTATCAGAATGACCTGGGTTTTATTTGGCTTCTTCCTGATCTCTTAAAATAGCTCACTCATGTCCAAAAACTTGTACCCCCACCAATTACTTATTTTAATATTTTATTCTTCCGAATTTAGTACCTTGTGCCAAATTACTAATAATACTCCAAGGTATCCAATATTTGCAAACAAGTTTCTTTCAGAGAAACTTATTCAGTGGCATACCATTGTTTACTTATCATCAAATTCTCCCGATGTCCATTATACTGTCATTTTAATGGTGACATCCTCCTATTATAGCTGCCTTTGCTGAATTCTTCATTCATTCATTAATCCATTCATTCATTCATTTATTCATTTATTCATTCATAAGATCATCTGAGAAAATAAGCTATGATCTGAAGGAAGAGTGAGAATTAGGATGAAGGTAAACTTTTGTGCAACTTAGCTTTTCAGGGAAATCAAGCATTATCTGCAGAGTTCCTAAGAAAATAATAGTTTTGGTAGCTTGATTAACAGTGAAAGAACGATAATGTGATTAAAACATATGGACTAAGGATGAGCATAGGAAAAATATAAAGTTAGAGAAATAGGCAGGGACTAAATATTTCAAGTTCTTGTGAAACGTTAAAAATTGTAATTTTTATTCCAAGGGAAATAGGTTACAATGAAAATTTTTAAGATGATAAAGAATATAGTCAAATTTACATTGTGATAAAGAATATGGCTGCTATATGAAGACTTGATCAGAGAGGTGCAACAATGGATGTAACCAGTTTAAAGGCTATTGCTCTAATTTAGGTAAAAACTAATTATAGTTTGGACAAGAACATGATATGAATCAGGATAATAGTTATATATATGTACACACACATATATAAGTGTGTATATATGTATATATACATATTTATTTAAGTAAAAAGATTTGTAATAGGTTTCTCTTTTTTTAAGTTGATACGTTCTGGTTTTATTTCTTCATAGGAATGTTGAGGAAATTCAACAGTTTGAGAAATAAATTTGTTTATATTAATGATGCCAAAGGAAAATTGCACTAACGAAGTTAAACCAGAAAGGAAGCCTTTATTTAAGACTATTGCAATGGGGAAGAGAGATTGAATGGAAAAACCACTGAAAACAAAAGTCAGGAGAGGTTTTCAGTGCTGCGATGAGCCAATGGAAAAATACTCAAGGATTTTACACAAGAAGTTGGTCAATGTGTTAGGCCATTTGTTTGTGAATTGGCCTTCTTAAACTCCTACAGATACTGGGAAACGGGGCCACTATCTTTCTTGATGATTAGATCTCAAAGGATGTCTTAGAATGTCCTAGAGAAAGACATTCCTGGCTTGTAAAATTGTCAAAAGTGTGGAAGAATATTTACACCTCAAAGGGACAGAGAAAGAATATGCAATTGCAACTTTTATAAAATAAGTACTCTAAGAAAATGGGACTCAGGTGCCTACAGTTAGAAGTAAACTTTTCTAACATTTATTCAAGCTGATGGGAACATTAAGGCCTTCTCCAATGGGTAGTAAGCAAATTCAGGTGAAATAATCTGTAGGTCCTGAAGAAGTCCAAAGCTGATTGTGTTCTGAATTCTGTAAAGCAAGCTTATAGAAAAGATTTGTGATCAAAAAGGTAAATACTGGTTTGAAGGTATAAAAGTCACCACTGTGGACAGGTTTGAGCATAAATAAGGTAGTAGAGGAAAACTTATTGAAAATAAGACATAAGTAAACTGAGGAGTAAGTAGTCTAATGGATTTGTGAATTATAGAGATGGCAGGTAGCAAATAAACATAAAATCTAGGTTACCAGGACTTCATTAAATGAACAAGAGTGCCTGGAATATTACATGATGTCAGAAGGAAAAGGGAGAGAATGTTCTAAAAAATGGTAGTAAGCCTCAGAACAAAAGCTCTTTATAGGGGAACAGAGTCTGGCAACAGCTGAGTAGCCTGCTATTTCTGAAGTATATGGTGAAAGGAACCAATAAAGAATCAGCACTTCAAGGTCATAAGGGAGAGAGTGTCCTCAGCCAAACCTTCGGCTTTGCTTAAAGGAAGAAGGTGGAAGTGAAAAGAGACTGAGTGTTTAGAATACTTGCTAAATATGAGAGAGAGCTCCAGAAGGTAAGTGTAAATTGTTCAGAAATAGGGAAATTGAATACTGGGTCAGTGACAAGAAAGTAAATAGAATTAGGAAGATAAAGGTGCAAGTGGATTGAAGGTGAAGAATATTGGGTCCTATAACATGGAGGTTGAGAGCCATGGGGAATTCAGCAGTCTTGGGAGTAAGATGAACAATGAAAATCTTGGAGGGAGAGATGAGCAATGAACCTACATGATAGAAGTCTAAGCTCACTCACTCAGGAGCAGTTGTGGACTTAGAGGTTACAGTATACCATTGCCTTGGGGTACTATGGGTAAAACCTTGCAGCTGTAGTTTGGGTCGTGTGTCCATCCATAAGTATTAGCTTTCTCAGATTTAGACCATGTCTATGATTGGTTTACAGTTTTTCTCTAAAGGTTTTTCATGTGAGAGAAATAGAATGTAGGCAATTTTCATGTTTCTTAAATGTGAATGATTGGGATATCCTTTTAAAGGCACAAGAGCATTATTGTAGGCCTCCCATGTTAATTCAAAATAAATTCATTACAATGTGGTTTAAGTTTGTATACACATAACAGAGCTATTTATTGAAATGTTAAATTTTATTATCCCTATACTTTTTCCTTTTTGGATTCTGCATTATCTTCTTTTCCTTTTGGATGTTTGGTAAGACTAAGAACATAAGGTCCTTATAGGAGTTCCTCTTAATTGCTTAACTATTTAAGACATAGGGTCATGAATAAAATTTAAGGGATATGAAAATTATGAGGTAATTTTAGAGTTTTTAATAATTAAGATGCTCATGGAAAACCCAAGTTTAAGATGTCTATTAGGCAACTGGATATATGGATCTGGAGTTCATGAAACAGAACTGGGATAAACATATATATTTAGAATTTATCATCATTTAAATAATAAAAGAGGATATAGATATCACCCAAGGAAATAAAGTAACAAGAGGAAAAACAGGTTGTTACCAGAGGACAACAAGCACTGAGAGTGTTTAAAGAGAAAAAGAAACATATTAATTAAATTTAGAAGTGGCTAGAGAAGTAGCAGGAAATCCAGAATGGTGTTACTGGAATAAATTAAAGGGAAAATATCAAGACACAATTAAAAGTAGAAAGCTAAAGTGTTATCTGGTTTCAAAACAGAAAAATGATAATGTCATTTTTACTTTTGCTATAGTAGTTGACTATTTCAATGAAGAAGTGGTTGGGTAATGAAACAAAGGAAAGAAAGAGTGAAGTAGTTTAGGAATTCATTAGAAGTATGGAAGGCAAAACCTCAAGTAAAAAAGCAAATTTCTGAAAGAATGTAGAGATATAGGCTGGTACCTAGAATAAGGTACAGAATATTGAAATTATCTGTTTTTCAGAAAATGTGCAAGAAAACATGTGTTTAAATGTTAAAGAGCCAATAGTAACAGATGCCAGATAATAAAAGACTTGGAATACTTTGTCAGGAGACCTTTAGTAAAGTGGTAGCTGACTTACATGGTAGTTTTATCCAGAGCATAAGTGAAGAAAGACAAATGTGACTTATTAGATATGAAAAAAGGATGTGTGGACAGATGGATGGAATTTTGGGCACAAAAGGCAATAAGTTTCTACATGGGCACAGAGGAATGATTATGTTTGATAGATTCTATCTTCTCAGTAAATCAGAGATAATCTATTTAGAGTGAGGAAAGGTGGTAGGTGTAGGGAGTGGAGTAAGTGAAGAAGGTTTGAAAGAACCCTGGAAAATAATGATAGATTAAACTTATTGGGAAAACAGAACAATTGTCTGGTAACACTAAAAGACCATGGAGGCTGAACCTCAAATTTTCTGGTGTTAAAAATCCGTTGTATACACAATGAAATTTTTCTTTGGTCAGGTTCAGTTGCCTTGGTGAAGGGGTGAAAATAGCATGTATTTTAGTTACCCTGGACTGGCGGTTTTACATACTGCATTTGTGAGTATACATAGAGGCTTAGTTGAATTGATCTACAAGAAGAATAGCTTATATGGGAAAATAACAATACATGATAGGGTCTAATAGATTGAGAGAAAAAGGTGAAGTTTGAAACTAGATATTGAATAGGTTAAAGAACACCTGCACAGTGAATAATTGAGGGAAAGAATGGAAAGAACAGCATTCTTTTCAGATATTAATTTTAATTTTAAGATTTGCATACAAAACATTTGCAAGATCATTAAACTACCATTTGAAAGAACAATTCATTATCTGTTCTTGTTGTTGTTTATAACTTTAGTCCATAATGTTTGTGTAAATTATTTTTTAAAAACTGTTTATTTGGAGAATGAAAAATAAAATTGGGACAGTAGTATTTACTTTAAAGAAAAGTAAATAAGCGGAGATTTTTTTCCAGGGAAATATAGACCATGGAATCTTTCATAAGCACGTAGGAATTTTATTTCCCTAAAGAGACAGTTATAACAAGCAAAATTTCCTTAGGACATCATGGCATCTATGTACTTAAGCACTGATAAAAATTCTCATGTGAAAAAGGAAAAAAAAAACAGTAACCATTTGAATATGAGTGAATGTTCCTCTAAAATATGTAAAAATATGAAAAAATATTGTTAATAACATAAATAAAACAAAACATTTAATTGAAATTAAACACATATGCAGATACACGGTAAACCTTCCAATTGTTTTTAAATAAATTATTCACATTTAGTTTATTTTTCTTCTTGCTCACTTTCTCATCTCCCATTTATTGCTTACCTGGCTTAAAAGGTACTTATTTAAAGTTAATTATTGCAATAGAATGAGAGTCCACAAATTTGTGATAATTTTTGAAATCTCTGGCAAATTTAATACATTTTTAAAAATAAAATTTAATGATTTGTCTGTATATGATAAACATTTTAGTGTGCCTTTAACATCCAGGTACATTTTCTGAAAATAATAGAGCAGGGTACTAAGCATTGGGCTGTATCCACAGACTTTTAGCCCTAGGTTAAAAATCTCTTCTAACTCATATTACAAGTAAAAAATATGTTTTTTTCACCTTAAAAATTCTAATATTATTATTCATCTCTAAAGGTAAATGATAGTATGTGGTATTTTCCAAATCATTTGAATATGTAATAACAGTGTTTTGTGGGACATTTATGTTATCTAGACTCAAGTAAAATATATATATAATATATATAAACTATATTTTTCCTTCAACTGTAATGTTTTATGATTTCAGCATTAATTTTATTAGAAAAAAGTTTGAGTTAAAAAGACAATTGAAATCAAATTTAAACAAAATTTTTACAGTGATCAGAGAGCGATCTAAATTTAATTCTTTTTCTAATATTGTTAGATTGATGTGATACATTGTAAAGAATAGAGAAAACATACGCATTTTCAAAATAAAGTAAACCTCACTTCAGAATTCCATAATGCAGAGATACAAATTATTAACATTTTTGTCAACTTTAATATACTTAATATTTCAGTGTAGTCTTTTATAAAATTGAAATTATATTGTAAATATATTTTATATCTTGATTTTTTAAAACTATAATATCAATAGCATTCTTGTTTTTCTAAGAGATCATATTTTAGGTACATTTTATATCCTGATTTTTTAAAGCTATAATATCAATAGCATTTTGTTTTTCTAAAAATATCGAAAGCATTTTGTTTTCTAGTGTGTTACTTACTTTATAATATCCCATGATATAATTTTTTATAAACACTATTTTTTTTACATTTTCTTAGGCAGAAAAATGAGAAATATAGGAAACACTGAGTATCATTTAGGTTAGTATTAAAATTTTCTCCACAGATCTCTGAAGTTAATTGAGGAATCTCTAAAGGTGATGGGAATTGGGAAGATCTGAAGAGGTGGGGTGTCAGGACTGTCATTAATACTTTTACCAGATCATAGCAGATTTCATATATTTTATGTTGGGCTTGGCATTTTATTTAAATGGAGAATTCTAGGACACAGTTTAAAAAGATTAATGATTTACATATGTAGGTTCATAGTAAAAGTTCAGCATAATTTTGTTATTTTTCTTGGTATTTAATTTTTTGTATCAGTCATATCCATAATTTTATATACGATATAAATTGCTTAGTCATATCTGTATTTTACATATCAAATAATAAATTGTGTAAGCCTTAAAATATTATTGTCTATTACTTTAGGTATGTATGTGAACTTTTATCTTTTAAATATACTACTTGAATAGAAGCCTATTCTAACTATTCTACTTTCTAAAACAGTACTTTTTGGTTACAAATGACAAATATAATCAAATTTAACCACGAGGAAAATATTCAGCTGGCCTTAACAAAGACAAAAAAAAGTTAACTAAAGTTAAATTCTTTTAGTAAAAACAAAGCTAAATATGTAATCAGAGGTAGCACAAATGACTCAGCTTGTTCACTATCATGACTATATTCTTTGCTGCTCTCATTCAGAAACATTGAGTCTAAAAAACAAGTAAAAAAGTCAACTCACCAAAAGCTGCAAAGAAGGAACTGCCTTTGTTTCTCAATCTCTTCTCTCAGAACTTACAGCAGAGAGGAATAATGTAAGATGAGAGAGTTTTCCAATCGTCTACTCAATGCTTTGGGAGCCATAACAGGACACGGAGAAGCTTTGTAGCTGGACACTTGTGAAATCTAAAAGCAACGGAAAATCTATGAGTTAGACTTACGTCAATAAATGAACTTACTTTCCACTGGGAAACAAAGTTGACATAATACAGCTGATAGCTGTTATTATGAAAACCCTGAACAATAACAAAGCCAACAAATATAAACAAACAAACAAAAACCTTATTCAAGTTGAAGCTTAATGAGCTATGCCCCGCAAGGCCATAGAGGATACCATTCCTATCTATTTCTCCAAACTAATCTAGGGCTCTTCTCCATCCTGCTTAATCTTTTTCTTCAACATTTAAAAAATTATTTTTAGAAATTAATGTTTTATATTATTTTGAAACACCTAAAAAATGTTGCAAGACTAGTACAAGAAGCTCCAATATATTATTTACCTATATTACACATTGTTTTCATTTTGTACTACTTGGTTTTCTTTCCATCTTTGGCTTTATTAACTCTATTCCTCTAAATATGTGTGTGCACACACATACACACACATTGTTTTTATTTTCTGAACCACTTTAAAAATGTTATAGGTATTGTGCATAGCTGACAACATCCCACTCATGCCATTCTAGAATGGAAACCTCTATAATAATTTATTTTCAAACAACCTACAAAAAAGAAAGTCAATTCCCTGTAGTTTTTTCCATCTGTCCCCGCCCCCCCCCCCCGCCCCGTCTTCTATTATACACTGAGGTCATGCTTCTTGGTTCATGTAAGAACAATCTTACAAAAACTCGTGCTGGAGACAAGGCTGTCAGTTTAAATCCCAAATGGGCCCACATCACGGCTCTGTTTTGCATATTATTTTGATTGATTGATGGGTCTGAAGTGAAAGTAAAAACTATAAGAATTAGAGATCATAGGTAATGCAATAGTATTAACACATTTGGATTATGGTTTAGTGTGACTGAAACTGTGGTAAGTCCTGTTTAAGACAAATCTTAGTTGGAAGTACAATTTAGTTAGATAATTTGTATGGTCCGGAAGGAGCCATGATAGGCCTGCTAATTTTGGCTGGAATATTTTGTGATGTAGTATCAAGTAACATTATTCATGAGTATATATCTTTAAAAATGTTGTCAATAAAACTATCTCCTTTTTATTGCTGCGCTTCAGATCTTCAACCTTCGAGACTTCAAGAGTTGGGTATCCTTAGAAGCCAGGCATGTCATTATCCGAAATGGCTGATTTTTTAAATTGATTTGGATTCATATAGAGTTCTCATGTATGGAATGAAAAACAGAATCCATGATGCAGTACGTCCTTGGCAGACAGAATACCAATTTTTTTTTTATATTTCAACTAACATGTTTGCAGTCACTTGGAAGATAAGATCCAGTTCTACAATTTTTGAATGAATTCTAGATCCTACAGCATAAGTATGTAATGCTCATCCCATTTTAGGTAACCTACCAATAAAAATTTCCAGAAATAATGTCAGTACTATAAATAATCATTTTACAATATATTACTGAAACAAAAGGATGAAACAAATGAAAGAGATAAGGGAAGATTTAAACCAGTTTGCTACTCATACAGGATATACAGACACTGATAAAAATGAGGTTGGTCGACTGCTTTGACTGATTAACCTGGAATGATACTTCAGAGTATTGTTGGAAATGGGGTTAGGAAAATAATATGAGACACTGAGGGAACTAGGAACATCTATTATAAATACAGTAAGAACTTGGAAAATATAATGCACTGAAAGCTAAGGTAATGATAAATTCCATGAAGGAGACTGTGATGGATTCCTCAGGCAATTAGGTAGGGAAAAAAGTAAGGAATTGAAAGAGGAAAGACTGGAGAATTTGAAATAAACTAGTTTTGTTTTCCAGATAGATTATCAGCAAGAAAAAAAGTATATAGCAGTAGCTAGTGTAGGCAATGGTGTTAGCTAAGTTCCTTCCTACCTCTCTCTTTTAAAAAATCGTATACATTTTGAAGGCCAGTAGTTGAATGGAAAGGGAGAAATACTTTAAAGAGAGAACAAAACCTAGCATCACTGAGAGAGACAAAGAGGTCATTGGCAAGCAAATTTCTCCTTCTAGTTTTACCATTATAAAATAAAAAGACTTGAGAATAATCAACAGAAGTATTCAATGAGCACTCTGTTGGTGTCATATGTAAATAATACTATAGTCCTAGAAAACTGATTTATAGTTGTTAAAATATTTTAAGGAGAGATGAATAATATATCATCGTGACCCATTTCAATATTAAACTGATTTTCAGTATGTGTGACAACAGATTTTCGGCAATAACTTGTGACAGTATATGCTACATTTTTAACAGTCAACATTGACCAGGGTCCACGCAAATTAATGTTTTCATACAATCAAATTTATTTTATGGGAACATGGATCTTTTAGATAAATAAGAATAATGCATAAAGAGGAGATCCAGATTAAGGAAATAGGACAGCAAACATTTATCAATATATGAAAAACAAATTCATACTTTACCCCTCCCTGAAAAAAATCACATTTAAAAGTTTAGAAACAAAATTTCCAAGAAGTCAAATTTTAAATAGGATATTTAAAATATGTTATATATGGTTGTAATATATACTTAAATATAACCAAATTATCCCAATAAAATTTAAATCCCTTTGGTTTTATTATATCTACAATGGAGTTAAATTATTAGCTTTTCTTCTTTTTCCTCTCTGTAATATAAATTGTATAATTCAGATTTTATATCCATGTCTATTTTCTTTACTTTTAGTTTAGTTCTTTCTTAATTCTACCAAAATAATGGAACACTAAAACCTATGGCTTTTTCTATTGTGAGTGGATTATCCTTTCTTACACAGAAAAATGAATAAATAAAATGGCTGAATGAATTTCAAGTTGGGTTTTCATTTAATCTTCTGTATACTTAAGACATAAAATACAGTTCACTTAAAGCCTTCTTTGTTGTTTCACCTCATTTATTTGGCATAACAGCAATAAATGTTCTATTTCATGTGTTTTGCAATAGGGAAATAGCTCTCGGATTTATAAGAAAACTGGAGAGGTTTATTATATAAGAGTTGTTTAATGTGCCACTGATACATGTACTAAAGGTGGTATTATTTAATATATTAGATTTAGATAACATCAGAATACCATTTCCTACCAGCAGGAAAGCTTACAATAGAGGCTTCAAGTAGTATTTTATATATATATATTTATTATTATATATATGAATATATATAATAATAAATATATAAATATATAGTTATACATATATATTTTTATATATTTATATATTTTTATTTTATTGTATTGTATTTTATTATATTTATATATTTATATATATTTATATAAATATATATATTTGTGATATGATTTTACAACTCAATTCTTTATATAATTTTTCCAGGGGTTTTAATACTTAATTATCAATGTATTATGGTTATATATATTTATACAAATATTACAGGGATAATAGCAATAAATCATTTTTGAGATTATATACCATAATAGGAATAAAGCATTTATTACCATCTGGTATATACTTAGGCTCCACTTTTATGTATTTCCTTTGTGTTTTATAATTTTCAAAGGTTTATGCATTTTATTTTATATGAGATCTCACGAGATCTTATGGTTTAAAGTGTGACACTTCCTCCCTCGCTCTTTCTCTCTCTCTCAGCACCATGTAAGATGTGCCTTGCTTCCGCTTTACCTTCCCCCATGATTGTAAATTTTCTGAGGGCTCTCCAGCCATGCTGGAGTCAATCAAGCATTTTTTCATCATAAATTACCTGGTCTCAGGCAGTATCTTTATAGCAGTGTCAAAACAGACTAATAGAATAACCTATCTAAGGTAGCATTTGTCAGGATTTTCTACTGTACGGTAACTCTCCCCTCTCCTCCTCTACCTTTTATACTTCCTTCTGTGGAAGGAAGTCACAATGTGCAGCCCACTGTTAAGGAGAGAGTTATTGTGCTTCAACTCGTAGAGGCATAATGTCTATATAAATCATTTGGAATTATTCTGAATAGGTGGTATTAATTTATGCAACCTTTTATTTATATTAGTATGAGCTCATGCATATGCATGTTATACATTAAATTATACACTAAGACTCAACACTTCTTTACCAATTTTATTCAAAGTTCTCATGTTTGGGCAATTGGAAGCTTTTACATTGGCACACGTGTCCATTTGACATACTCTCATCATTATGTTTTTGTTTTGTTTGAGCATTTTCTTACTTTCTGAAACAAGGCGATCCAAGCTCATCTTGTATATTTCCTGCCCCAGTCTTAGAATCACCATTTATCCAAGCATCTCTAGTTTCTTTTATTAGGGAATGGTAATAGAAATTAAAATCCACGAGCTAGGCGCGCTCCTTGTTATTGCATTTAGGACATCTCAACTGGCAGAAAAGAAATGCACGTGTATATGCTAGCCAGTATCTACACATAAATATCTACAGGCATACTTCATTTATGGGTATACTTCCCTTTATTACACTTAGCAGAGATTGTGATTTTTTACACATTGAAGGCTGTGGCAACCCAGCAAGTCTATTGGCAGCATTTTTTCCAACAGCATGCTCTAATTTTGTATATCTGTGTCACATTTTGATAATTCTCAAAATACTGCAAACTTTATTGTTATTATATTTGTTCTAGTAATCTGTGATAACTGATTTTTGATGTTTTTATTGTAATTCTTTTGGGGAACCATGAGCCATGCTCATATGAAATGACGAACTTAATTGATAAATGTGTGTGTTCTGACAGCTCCACTGATGGACTTTCCCCCAATCTTTCTCCTTCTACTCCAGCTTCCTTAGACCCTGACACACAGCAATTTTGAAGTTAGGTCAACCAATAGCCCTAAAATGGCTTCTAAGTGTTCAAGTGAATGAAAGAGTTTCAGGTATCTCATTTTAAATCAAAAGCTATAAATAATTCAGTTTAGTGAGGAAGGCATATGGAAAGCCTATATTGGAAAAAAAAAATAAGCCTCTTGTGCCGAACAGCCAAATTGTGAATGCAAAGGAAAAGTTATTGAGGAAATTAAAAGTGCCACTATAATTCAACATGGTAGATAAGAAAGTGAGACAGATTTAGTGCTAATATGGAGAAAGTTTGAGTGGTCTGGATAGAAGATAAAACCAGCTACAACATTCCCTTAGCCAAAGCCAAATACAGAGCAAGGCTCTAATTCTCTTCAATTCTATAAAGGCTGAGAGAGATGTGGAAGCTCCAGAAAAAAAGTTGGAAGATAGCAGAGATTAGTTAATGAGGGTTAAGAACAAAGGCCATCTTTGTAATATAAAAGTAAAAGGGAAAGAAGTAAATGCTGATGAAGATGCACCAAGTTATCCAGATACAGGGAAGATCATTGATGAAGGTGGCTACAATGAACAATGTATTTTTAATGTAGATGAAATGGCCATATATTGGAAGAAGATGCCATTAAGGACTTTCATAGCTAGAGAGGATAAGTCAATGCCTAGCTTCAAAGCTTCAAAGGGTAGGCTGACCCTCTTGCTAAGGGCTAATGCTGGTAGTGACTTTAAGTTAAAGCCAATACTCATTTACCATTTCCAAAATCCTACTGCCCTTAACAATTATGCTTTGCCGGTGCTCCTTAAATAAAACAACAAAGCATGAATGATAGCACATCTGTTTAGATATTGTTTACTGCATATTTTAAGCCCACTGTTTGGAAGAAATAATGTCTTTTAAAATATTACTGCTTGTTGACAACACACTTGGTCACACAAGACCTCTGAAGAGATTAGTGTTATTTTCTTGCCTGCTAAAATAACACTATGAAGAGATTAGTGTTATTTTCTTGTCTGCTAAAGAAAAATCCATTCTGTGGCCAGTCCATGGGTCAAAGAGTAATTTTGACTTTCAAGTCTTATTATTTAATAAATAAGTTTTATAAGGCTATAGCTGCCATAGACTATTATTCCTCTTCTTGACTAGGGCAAAGTAAATTGAAAACCATCTGGAAAAGATTCACTATTCTAGATGTTATTAAGACCAGTTATGGTTCATGGGAGGAGATCAAGATATCAACATTAACAGGAGTTTGGAAGACATTGGTTCCAGTCCTCATGGATAATTTAGAGGGGCTCTAGACTTCAGTAGAAGAAGTAATGACAGATATGATAGAAATAGCAAGAGAACCAGAATTAGAAGTAGAGCCTGAAGATGTGACTGAATTGCTACAATCTCATGGTAAAGTTCAAGTGAATGAGGAGTTGCTTCTTGTGTATGAACCAAGAAAGTAATTACTTGAGAAGGAAACTACTCTTGGTGAAGATGCTGTGAACATTGTTGAAATGACAACAAAGGATTTAGAATATTACATACACTTAGTTGATAAAGCAGCAGCAGTGTTAGAGAAGATTGACTCCAATTTTGAAAGTTCTACTGTGGCTACAATGGTACAAAACAGTATTGCATGCTGCAGAGAGAACTTACATGAAAGGAAGAGCCAATTGATATGACAAACTTCATTGTTCTCTTATTTTAAGAAATTGCCACAGCCATCCCAGCCTTCAGCAACACCCTCCTGATCAGTCAGCAGCCATCAACACAGAGGCAAGTACCTGCACAAGACAAAAGTTTAAAACTTGCTGAAAGCTCAGATGATCACAGCATTTTGTAGCAATAAACTGACTGATTTTGTTTTGCCTTTTCTCTTGTTTTCTAAACAATCTTGCTTTGTTGCACAGGCTGGAATGCAGTGGCATGGATACGGTTCACTACAGCCTTGAGCTCCTCTGAGCTCAAGCAATCCTCCCAATTCAGCCTCCCAAGCAGCTGGGACTGCAGGCACACACCAGCATGCTGGACTAATTTGTTATTTTATATTTTTATAGAGACATGGTCTTCCAATATTGCCCAGGCTGGTCTTGAACTCCTGGGGTCAAGCAATACTCCCTTCTCAGCTTTCGAAAATACTAAAGTTATAGTCATGAGCCACTGCATAATTAAGGTATATACACTATTCTATACACGATTCTTTCAGACATGATTTTATTGCACACTCAATAGATAACAGAATCATGTAAATGTAACTTTTTCTTTTTTTTTCAAAATTTCAACTTTTATTTTAGATGCAGGGGGCAAATGTGGAGGTTTGTTACCTGGGCAAATTGTGTGATACTAAGGTTTGGGGTATGAATCCCATCACACAGGTAGTGAGTTTTGTACCCAATATCTAGTTTTTCAACCCATGCCTCCTTCCCTTCCTCCCCTCTCTAGTAGTCCACAGTGTCTATTGTTCTCATGTTTATGTCCGTGTGTGCTCAATATTTAGCTCTGACTTACAAGTGGTATTTTTTTTTTGTTCCTGCATTAATTTCCTTAGGATTATGGCCTCCAGCTACATCCATGTTGCTGCATAGGACATGATTTCATTCTTTTTAATGTCTGCGTAGTATTACATGGTGTATATGTACCATAGTTTCTTTACCCAGTCCACCACTGAAGGGCCACCTAGGTTGATTGTGTCTTTACTATTGTGAATAGTGCACTTTAGTTTTTAAAGAAATTGCCAAAATATATTCCAAAATGTCTGTATTATTTTGCACTCCCGTTGCTCTGGTATCCTCACAGCAACTGATATTGTGAAGTTTTTGAATTTCAGCAGTTCTAATAGGTGTGAAGAGGTAGTTCATTGTTTTAATCTGTGTTTCCTAATGACCAGTAAATGATTTTGAGCATTTTTTCATAAACTTCTTTGCATTCTGTATGTCTTTGGTGAGGTGTTTGTTTAAATATTTTGCCCATTTTAAAATTAAGTTTATTATTTTAAGTTAAGTTTTAAGAGTTCTTGGTATGTTTTTGGCACACATCTTTTTCAGATATTTGTTTTGAAAATATCTCATTTTCTTTTTATTTCTTAATGGTTTCTTTTACATAATAGAATTTTTTAATTTTAAGAAATTCTGGCTTGTATATTTGTTCTTTCATGGATGAATTGTTCTTTTGGCATCACGTCTAAAAACTCAACATCAAACCCAAGTTTCTTCAGAAAATATTTTTCCTTTCTTTTCAAAAAAGTTTAATAAGGAAATTTAATAATAAAACCAGAGAGTTATGACAGTATAATTAAACCTCTAGTGTCTATCAATCAGCTTTAACATTTATCAACATTTTGTCATTTTACCACTCCTGCTTCTTTTATTTATCCACTGTCATTCTTTTTTTTTTGGGAGAGATGGTGCAGTGAATACATGCAAAGGTGAGGAACTGGAATAATTTAAAGCAAGTATCAGATATCATATTTATTCACTCATAAATAATTTAGTTTATGCTGGTTCCAACTGATAGAGCCCTTTTAAAAACAGCCATTTTTGTTTGAACATATTTTATCATAGCTAAAAAATTTAACATTAATTCTTTAATTTTTCTAATAATGAGTCTGTATACAATTGTCTTTGTTTTAAGAATGGCATTTTAAAATTGGCTTTTTGAAAATCAGAATTCAAAATAAAGTAATGAATGATATTTTTCTTAAGAAAAATGCCATTTGTTTGTTCAAAATAAATAAATAAATAAATAAACAAACATGTATTAGTTGCCCTGAAGAATTTCCCATATTCAGGATTTGGTGATTATAACCTTATGGTGCCACTTATGAAAGTCAATTCTCAGGCTGGGCTTAGTGGCTTATGTTTGTAATCTCAGCATTTTGGGATGCAGAGGCAGGTGGATTGCCTGAGTCCAGGAGCTCGAAACCAGCCTGGGCAACATAGCAAGACCCTGACCCTATTTAAAACACAAAAAAATTAGTGCTGCATGGTGGTGGGTGCCTGTAGTCCCAGCTACTTGGGAGGCTGAGGTGGGAGAATCACCTGAGCCCATGAGATGAGGCTGCAGTGGGCCAAGATGGCACTGCTGCGCTTCTCCTGCCTGGGCAACCAGAGTGAGACCCTGTCTCAAAAAACAAAGAAAGAAACAAACAAAAAAATCTGTTATCAAATTTTCAACAAAGGTATTAGATCTTTATTGAAAGAAAAAGAACATACCTGAATCTATCTAATTCAACCTCTAGTTAGATCTGGTTATATATAGAGGTTGAATTAAATAGATTCAGATATGACTTTGTCTTTTTTTTTTTAAGGAATAACACATAGTGCTATATGCTTACTGTTGCATCATACAAGAAGCAAATAATGCCCATTTATGTCCTTATAATAATAAAGCAGTATTATATTTTCACAGCATTTTATTCTCTTTTTTGTTCCTATGTTTTAAAATTTTTATTTTGATTTCCCATATAAGAGAAATTATTTGTTGTTCTGTCTTGTATATTTCACTTTACTTCATGTATGTTTTCACAAATTGATTGATTTTCTTCTTTTTAAGGCTAAATAATATTCCATTGAACATACACATTTTCTGTATGTATTCACCCACTGACAGACATTTAGATTATTTTCATATGTGGCTATTGTAAATAATACCAATATGAATGTGGGAGTGCAGATATCTCTTGGAGATATTGATTTTATTTCCTTTGGATATATCCCCAGAAGGTATGTATTTTTGCTGGATTATAAGGTCGTTCTGATACGTCTATTTTGTGTGATGTATAAGCTATGAGTTCTATGTCTAGGTAAGTTTCTTTTCTGAACACGGACTTTGCATTAATCACCATCTGTTGAAAATGTTTTTTTCTCCATTGAATTGCCTTTGCATCTCTGCCAAATATCAGGTAACTATATTTGTATTCTTCTATTTCTGAGTTTTTCTTTTGGATTTTATTCATCCATGTGTCTATTCTTTCACCATTCTATGCTATATTGATATACTATGGCTTTATAAGTATTGAAATCAGGTAATGTCAGTCTTCTAACTTTGTTCTTTTTCAGTACTATGTTGGCTATTCTAGACCTTTGCCTTTTTGTATACACTTTAAATTCATATGTCAATATCTACAAAATAGCTAGCTGGGATTTGGATTTGGGATAATTACCCCCTTTAAACTACATCCTTTTTGTTGGAAGATTGCTGGTTTCTTAATATATGAAGAGTTATGAGAGGTAATCCTTTATATTGTCTTCCCACGTGATATAGTTTTATCTCCTTTATATTTTGCTCTTATTCTGGGACAACACTGTCAGCAGTTTCTATTAATGTCCATTTATAAGAATATAAGTCTCAATTTAAACTTTGTGATCTCTATATAATTATGTAGAAAGTGTGCCATGAGGATAAGTAGTTAAGATATAGGTCTCAATCCATGCCCCACTTCGTTGAAAATCAAAATAGAGAAATTATACCCTTTGAAATGGAATATAACTTGAGGAGACATGTGATTTAGAGCAACTAAAAATGTCCTCCTTCAATTTGGTTTAATCAGAACAGGCTATCTATGCTTCTTTGAATATTCCAATACAGAACAAATTATTGTAATTATGCTTGAAATGTTCATGAGCCAAACTAAGAAATATTAGCATAAAAAGAGCACGTTGAGAACACTACAAATAGGAATGTATGAAAAACTGTTTTGAAACATCAAGTCACATGAAGATGTTTTGCTTCTAACTTTAAACGTTTAGTTTGTTGTGTTGCCATAAAGGACACAGTTTTAAATATCAATAACAAAGTAAAGTCGAATAGATTATTTTTCTTAATTTGAATGTATTTTGATAGAATTAAATGATAAAATAAAGAGCTGTTAATTACCTGGACAGCTAACACTATCCCCTTAAAGAAAACATTTGTAACTCAAAACTTAACATACTTAAAAATAATTTCTTAATTCCCATCACAAATTTAGTTAAGGAAAAATAACTTAAGTATTGGAATCTCAAATGCATGGATGTTAGATACTTCAGTTTTAACTATTTAATATCTAAACAATGTAGCTATTTTTTAATTTAAAAATGCCTGTTAATTACAATGATCAAAAGTAAGATTTATTGTCTTAGTAGTATTTACAGATTAATTTACTCTGTTATTCTTGAAACCATTTGCTCTTCTTTGTCTTTTACTGTTATCTTTTTATTGCTTAGTTTCGTTTTTATTTCCTAGAAGTTGTAATAAATCTCCTCTAATAAAACAGTTGGCTAAAATTTTATGTTATTTCCAGTTACTCTTTGTTTTAGCAATTTAGAGGAAAATAACAATTCCAATGTTGCGTGTATTACTATGCTTAAAACATTTGACATTTTTGCACATAAAAACTGTGTTAGCATTAGCTTAAATATTAGAATCCAAATCATTTCAATTATACCCTTAGGCTAATACTTAATATTTGCTCATGTATTTTAGACCTCTGCCATTTGCAAACTTCTATATACATCTCCCAGGTGAACTTGAAGTTGTTTATTACATTCAGTTTTAATCCATTTTTTTCAGTTACATTTGAAAATCCTACAATGAAATTGGGAGCAAATATCACATTGGGATATTTTCAGGCTCAACACATGAAATATCCTGCTTTTCTAAGCATTCAGAAACTGCTAAGAGATGATGACTATGCTATAAAAGTGACTATAAAATTAGTCATAGCAGAGATTATAAATCACTTGGTAATCATCCTAAAAGGAAAGAGAGGTCAGGTATTAAACTGCATCAGGGTTAAAAATTTCACCAATAAACATTTTCAATGATGTGAAGTATTTAAATAGACTCCTACTACTGCAATAGCTGAATATTCAAGTTCATATAAAGTAAAAGTCCACTATAAATACTATGGACTGAATTCTGTCCCCGCAAAACTTTTACCTTGAAACTCTAACCCCCAGTGTGACTGTGTTTGGAGCTCAGGTCTTCAGAAGGTTATTAAGGTTAACTCAGTTGATAAGGGGTAGGACTCTAATAAAACAGAAAAGGTAACTTTATAAGAGAAGAAAAGAGAGTGCCCTCTCTATTCACACACAAAGAGTTCACACGAGTATACAATGAGAAAGTAGTCACCACCTACAAGCCAAGAGAACAAACCTCAGAATGAAATCTACTTGCTAGCACCTTGATCTGGTAGTTCCCAGCCTTCAGAACTGTAAGATGTAAATTTCTGTTGTTTAGGCCACACAGTGTACAGCACTTTGTTGTGGTAGTCCAAGCAGACTAACACAGTAAATTATACTAAAACTGAGTTATATTATAAAATTGAATACATTCACATAGAAACCCCGATTTCTGACCAGCATATATGTTCTCAGAATTTTTGCGCTATGCACTCTATAATGTCGCTCAGTGTGTTGCATGCACTTTAAAAAATATATCAAATAAATTGTTGTTGTTTTCATTTAAAATACAATGTTATCACAATTAAACTATATCCAATAGACACTCTGGATTCATGGATAAGGAAAGAAAATGAGAAATTTTTCTCATTATCAAGAAAAATGGCAATAGGATGAAGGAGAAATAAAGATATTTGTTGAGATTGAAGAATGAAGCTGAGAGGCATTCATTCCGGGAATCCAGAGTGAGTGGTTTGGAACTGAATGGCATTAAGAAAGCATAATATGGTTCTGTTGAGCTTCATAAGTTTCTTTAGATTTCTTGTACTAAAGTTAAGTAGAATGAAACATCTCAAAACAGAGATGAAATCCAGAGTTATATTTTTACACTGTTTTAGTAGACAAGTAAAACGTATTTTGCTTCCAAATGAATATATAGGAGCTTCTAATTAGATGTTAAATAAAGATTGTAGTGCATCTACAAAACATTTGAAAATATAGTGTTCAGGAAATGTAAATAATAACAATCATACCTAAGGAATCATGAAGAGATGCAAATTGATCATAAGGAGACCGAATTCTACAATATCTAGTCTAGAAAATAGGGGTTAATAATTTTCCCAAGCCAAATTTGATGAACAGTAGACATGATTTAGATGTATTACTCTTCTTGTTGGCTTCAGACCCATTAATAAATTAAATTGCTATTGGTTATATTATGGACACGTTCTGAATAGACCTATTTTTACACACATTTAATGAGATATAATTCACATGACATATAGTGACATATTTAATATGAACTATTCAATGCTGTGGATTTTTAAAATATATTCATAAAGCAGTGCAACCATTACCATAATCTAATTTTAGAGTATTTGTATTGCCCTCCAAAAAATCCCAGAGTCACTTCTGCTTTCAGATTGCATGTAAAGTGTTTGGAAGTTGTCAGTCTTATTATTTATTATTATTATTATTATTTTAGATGGAGTCTTGCTCTGTCACCCAGGCTGTAGGGCAGTGGTGGCATGATCTTGGCTCACTGCAACCTCTGCCTCCTCGGTTCAAGCGATTTTCCAGCCTCAGCTTCCCAAGTAGCTGGGATTACAGGTGCATACCACCATGCCCAGCTAATTTTTGTATTTTTAGTAGAGACAAGGTTTCACCATATTGGCCAGGCTGATCTTGAACTCCTGACCTCAAGTGATCCACCCACCTCAGTCTCCCAAAGTGTTGGGATTATAGGCATGAACCACCATGCCCTGCATTGTCAGTCTTATTCTTAAAGCAAGAAAAGCTGAACAAACTGAAGTGACTTTTCATAAACCCATCAGATGACTGAGATTGCAGGGTAAACTGCCACCCAGAAATTTGGAGAGAAAGGAACATCCAGAGAGGTATGGCTAATATCTACTTATCTAGATGAAAAGCTGGCAATAAACTGGTAGGAACATGTAAATGGTAACCTATGAATTGCTGGAGACAGTGTGACCTAGTATGATAGTGAGAAAGTCCTGGGAACCACAATCTTACAGGACTCTAGTATTTATATGGGTTATACCAGCAACAATCCCCTCCAGGTTCATGCTTGGTGAAGATCTTAGAGATCTCAGATCTCTATAAAATACAGATTATTTTACAATAATCACTGTAAAACTCTCCAGGGGAAAATGTAAGAATTTTTCCCATCTAGAAGAAAATATTTCTCCTATATCAGCCCCCTTTAGACTTCCTGTCTCACTTATGGAGGATGGGGGAAGCTGTCACACTAGAGACACACTTGTGACACAGGCTCAAAGACAAGTCCCACCAGAGAACTGAGACTTACTCATAAGTTTACAGAATGATTCCCATCATCTACACCTACATATGAAAGTACTATAGTGTTACTTAAAGAAGGACTTAGAATGTTTAAAAAGGCACATTGCAAACTCATTGGAAACTACTTAAATATTTTTTTTAAATATTATGGATGTGATAAGTGAGCAGTTATGATGAAATCAAATAAAATATTCAAAAGTAAAACAACAGAAGGGAGAAAACAGAGAGAACAGAAGGAAATAAAAAAGGCAATAAACAGAAGATAGTTAAAATTGTGGTAGCTATTAGGCCAACTATATAAATAGTCATTTCGCATATCTCATAATTTGTGTTGCAAATAGAATATTTAAAATATTGCATTGTAGCAACTCTATGTACTGATCTTCTTTCACTGGGCATTGTTATCATTGCTGTTTGCTTATTTAGTGTTTTAATGACTTGGCTGAATTATTTCACCGAAGTGCCTTTACTTTGCCTTGTGCAGCCTCTCATGTCAGCCCTCAGAAGGCAGAGTCTTGGTCATGTATACAGCCTTCCTGACTCCTCACTTCCACTTCTGAGAATGCATGTGGTTTTTAGCTAAACTCTGTTTGAATGCCTCTCTCCCCAGTCCTTCCGTAAAACTTCTAGAGGGTCTGGCTCTATTGGTATCATTCCCGGATATTAGCATCCCTTTATCGGTACCCTGTATGAGACTACTCTAATCTTTGGGATTACCTTGGGGCATAAATTGCCCCACAATCTGATCCATTTGATAATTAGACCCTTTATAGGGGTAGTTTTGAG
This sequence comes from Pan paniscus, assembly GCF_029289425.2. NCBI lineage: Eukaryota > Metazoa > Chordata > Mammalia > Primates > Hominidae > Pan > Pan paniscus. Next base: position 122,423,559 of record NC_073254.2, read on the forward strand.
GTCAATTTTTGAGACATGCTAGAATCCAAGCAGAGATCTTGTTATGTGTCTAACTCTTTTGTCCTCTCTGTTAAATTTTTTGCCTCTCTACCATTCATTTTATTGCTATCATGGAGTGACCATACTCCTCTTAATTTCTCACCACCAATATCTCTATGATTTTGGCAGAGCCTTTAGGCTTGAATGTCTTAAGCTTTCTTGCAAATAAATACAGTTCCCTTGGTAAGAACTACAGAACTTTGTGTTATTATAGTCTGCAGCTCTTCCTGGACAGAATCTTTGTACCACTGCTTACCAGTGTTGGGGTAGAGACAGTGGCCTGCTTCTCTGGGGGGTGACATGTCTATATTACTAGTGAGGCACTGAGTGGTGATGGTAGTCCTTGATCTTCTCAGGTGGCCTCTCTTGGCACAGAACTCCTACCCTAAGAGCCAGTTTGGATGAGAACAGTCAAAGCCCAGTGTCCCTGGCCTTCCATAGCTAAGGTAAAGCTTCTACCCTACAAGTTGAGGCTGGGATGGAGGAAAGAAGCACCATTCATCTCAGTTGTATTTTCATAAAGTAAAGCCCCTGCAACCTTGGCTGGAGACATAAGAAATGCTGGTCATCTGCCCTTCCCACAGGAACCATCTCCTTAGACTAGAAGCTATTAGTGGTAGCCTCGTCTTCTTGGACCTATCTGCTTGAGCCTCCATCACACTGAGCTGGAGACAGTTTAAATGAAGGGAGAAGAATTCTATATAGAATTGAGGCAAGAAAAAGTAGAATATATTTTCAAAAATGAGAAAATACCAGTATGTCTGGAGCTATGGTGGCAGAGGAAATTGTGATCAGAGAAGTTCAGGTGAGGTAGGCAGGCCTGGTGGTTTAGAGGAGTGTAGGTCCTATTAAAATGTTTGAACAAAGGTGTAAATGACTAATTAAGACTTTACTTTTCTACCCAGGAATCTCTTAATAATAATGAAATTCAATCTAAATGAGTATTACAGTAATGGGAGAATTATGGTGTGCTAATAGCAGCTATCAAATTATTTAAGGGAAAGTAAGGCCTTTGACCATACTGAAATAGAATCACAGAGAAAATTTCTCATTGTTTAGTTTTATGTGTGATTAAATATAATCACCAGTCCTGCAGATAGGAGAAACAGTCCCAGGGAAAGCTGAATTTAAATTTTGAATCAGTTGATTCAAATGAGGATTTGAAATCAGAATATATATATTTTTAAATAAATCATATAGATTTTTTTTGCCACATATCTTGCTTCAGTATTTGGTAAATGAGCGACATATCACCTACTGCTACTATGACTATTAGCTGGCTGTCCTAATTTATGTTAATCTCTAGAGATAACTAATTATTTATATTTGTTTGTTAATTAATTCTCTAATTTCTAATGAGATATTCATTCAATGAACATGCAAGTGTTGCATAAAGTATGTAATATTTGGATTTCAGTTTAGTTAAAAAGAAATTCATAGATAACTTATCCAGAAAATCTCATAAAGATCCAATTTTAGAAACATTTGTAGGGTGCAATTATGTCTGCAAACAGTAAATACTTTGTAAGACATTCAGGGACAAAAAAAGAGTTAACTTGTGATACTTTGTGCTAACAAAAATAGACATAATTCCTCTATATTTGCATTTTTTATCATGTCCTTTTCACCTCACTAAAATCTTGAGATAAATTAGGCATTCCACATATGTGCTAGTGTTACAAATTACAATAAAGGTAATATAAGGGAGCTAGTTTCCTTTGTAACTATGAGGTGGTGAATATAGACCTTCAGTTGTTATGGCAACCTTCAATTAATGAAAGTATCATCAAAGTCATCTCTCTACAATATTTAATAAGTTATTTCCATTAAATATGATTGAATGTTCCATTCTGAATCCAATGACAGAGGTAAAGTTAAAAGTCATATTAGAAAAAAATGAAAATAGATATATCCTCTATTGTTTAATGGAGAAAAATCAATCAAAAACTTCTCTTAAGATTAAATTTTTGTAAAGACAGCTGCAGCTATGTTGCCAATAAAATATTAATAGCTTCTACATAGTTGGACTTTCATGTAGATTTATGACTCATTATGAATTTTCCATTAGGCTACTGGGAAAAATATGATGGTGATGATGATGATGATGATAACTGACAAAAAATTATGCTAACATTAAAAGTGTTGACAGAAAAATACTAACAAATAATTTTATTTTTATCAGAATAATTCTCTCCAAACTCTCTAACAGATTAATTAAAATAAACAAAATTTAAAAAGCCAAAAATTATTATATCATAGGATGTGGCTTTGAGAAACAAAACTTGAATTTATAATAGCTACTATTTATAGAATGACTATTCATATACCATCTCTAATCATCAACACAGGTAAGGTACATTTTTATTAGCCTACTTTATAGCTAGGGAAAAGTAGACATCAAAAGCTAAAATTAAAGTAACAATGTAGGGATCACACAATTAGTACTATTTGAGAGAGCATGCATTGTGCCAAGCCTATTCTGTGCCAAAATCCATCAGGCCATAATGCCTCCTTAGAGTTATTTTGAGATTGCAATGTAAAAATAATAGTGTAATATTTATAAGTCTGAAAACTATTTTCATAAAATTCTAGTGTATTTTAGCTACTTACAGTATGATAAAAATGAATATCTGAGTTTTTTTATTAGCTCTAAGCTAATAACGCTTCAGGATTAATGTTAATTCCTAAAATCTCCTTGGAGCACAACCCAGGATAATGTAAAAAGTAACTGGAGCATGATTAGAAAAGAAAATATTCTGTGATTCAGTGATCAGCAATGTCAACCTTGGGACAGAAGCTACAAGTTACAACTTGGAATAATAGGATTGTTTAGTGACAAAGGTGTTAATAGAGTCAAATAGGAAAGTGTCTTAGACAAGTGAGCCTTTTTATTTTTACTTTATGTGCCCGAAGAAACTAACCTAATATTGAGGTAATCTTTTCTCATGGCCATGGCCAAGAAGGCTGAATCTGTTATAATTTATACATGTAACACTGAAGGAACTGGAATAAATGAATAAATGTTCTACATTTTTGGCAGTAAGAATGAATGAATCTGGAACAGAGAACCTTGGCTGAAACTGTAGTTTGTCCAAATACTAAATTCCTTAAGGATGACAACATTTTAAAAATATTAGAATGCACTGATGATTTACTATGAGCCAGACACATGAGGAAGATATGTTTTACGTGTATTTTCAGGTAAGAAAAAAATGTACTTCACAGAAAATTAACCTCTTCACCCTGTTTACATATTAAACTGGAAGGGCATACCAATCTTATATTTTATGTAGAGTCTGCTGGAGGCAGTATACATTTAATTAAGAGCAGAGGCACTGAGACAGATAATTTTGGATTTGAATTCCAGTTTTCCCACTGTATAAATCTGCAATCTTGGACAAAGCACTTTGAGCCTCAGTTTTTACATCTGTGTGTTCAGAAACAATAAAGTACTTGCTTTATAGGATTTGCTTAGAAAATTAAATACATAGAAACACCTTAACACAATGCCTGACATATAGTCATTGTTCAATTAGTATTAGGTCGTATTATTATTAATAATAATGTTAGTGACATGTGTAGGCAGTTTGGCACATAGGAGTTGCTCACTAGAGAATAAAGACCTTTATGCTTTATGCATGTCTCCTGCCATAGACCATACACTAACTAATTAACCTAAACAGATGATGTCATTGAAAAGATCGCATTAGAGTCACATCAAATTAAGTTTAATTTCAAAACTATTTATTGCATGCCTCCTCCTCTCTCCTCCTTCTCTTTTTAAATAATCATATTTATTGAGTTTTCTACATATATTAAATTATTAATTATCCCAGTGATTACTTGAGCTAGACACATTATTATTATCATTGTATAGATGAAGAAATCAAGCAAAAAAAGGTTAAGAAATTTACCCAAAGTCAAATCAAACACTTTACTGTAATAAGTGGGAGTAAAGTATATAAATAAGTAAAAAATAATGTCCGAGAAGTTAAGAATGAATAAAACATTATTACTGCCTTTTAGAAACTTACATTCTAATGAGGAAAATAGTCTTATCTACAAATAATGTGCATACAAGACAAGAATGTTACAAATGTACAAATGTTACTATAGGAAAGACAGATTAATTCTTATTTAAATAACCTCAAGTATAAAAAAGAAAACTTTTAAAGTAAATAAAGTGAGTAAAATGGTTAATTACAAGTTTGTTTTAGATTCCCAGTACAGTTGACCCTTGAACAACATGGGGGCTAGAATTGCCAACTTGTTGAAAATGTCTGTATAACTTTTGACTTCCTGAAACTTAACTGCTAGTAGCCTTACTAATAACATAAACTGTACTGGAAGCCTTACTAATAACATAAACAGTCAATTAACACACATTTTATATGTTATATATATATATATTATATACTATATCCTTACAATGAAGTAAGCTAGAGAAAAGAAAATGTTATTAATTAAGAAAATCATAAGGAAAAGAAAATATATTTACTATTCAATAAGTGGGAGTGGATCATTATAAGGGTCTTCATCCTCCTTCTCTTCACATTGAGTAGGCTGAAGAGAAGAAAAGAAAGGATGGGTTGATCTTGCTGTCCCCAGAGTGGCAGAGGCAGAAGAAATCCATGTGTAAACGAACCTGCACAGTTCAAAACCGTGTTGTTCAAGGGTCAATGTATATGAAAGAAGCTACTTGTATCTTATTGTTATTTTTGAATTTCTGAATATTTTAGTAAATTTATTTTATTTTTCTTGGTTCTAAAGAAGTAAAGAATTTAAAACTCACATTAATTAAAACAATTTTGAATTAACACTAGCTAACTTTGAGTGGCTTATAAGTGCAAGGTTTATGACAATTTTTTCTCATTAGTAAATAAATTTAATTCTCAATAATCAAAATTTGCCTAAAATAAGAGCATAAGATTAAAGAGAAAAATATGCCTTTGCATATAAAAACTTTGTATTTCGAAGTTTATACCAGATCATTATCTAAATTCTGTAAGAACCATAATAATGATAATAAAACTTCAATAAATGTAAAAACTCAATTGTAAATGATCATAAAAAAACAAATTTAAGATACTGAGAGACTGAATTTGGAGTGTAGTATATGGATGGGGACAAAGTACAGGAGAGAAAACTGACTAGAGAAAATTATACTTATTAAAATATTTTTAAATATAAGAAGTTGATTATGAGAAATAGATTCTAAGGAAAGTACTGTTACAGGATCCTTTTTGTGTTGCTTTTCCAGCTGGAAACCTCTGCAGCCAGTGGCGCTTTTGCTGGAGTTTTGCTCGGTCCCACTGGGCCCAGTTGGCCTGGCAGGCTGTGCTTGGCTTATGCTACCGGCCTGATAAGCTGCCAAGAGCAATCGGAGCGGCTAGTGGTGGGTGAGCGAGTGAGTGTGGGGTCTGGCCACTATACACAGCCAGGGATGCAGTGGGCAGCTCTAGGTGCCGACATGGGCAGTGGCTCCCTGTGAGGCTGCGGCTGGACCAGGTATACTGCAAAGCAGCTTCCACGGCTGGCACTGGGGAACGTGGTGGCGCCCAGAAGCTTGACACCAGAACCACAGAGCCCCAAAGAGAGTGTCACAGCCCTGGCTCTGGGAGCTTCTAGGTCTGGTCTCCCCAGAGGACCGCAGCTCTTCTCTTCTGTCTTCTCTCCTTCTCATCACCCACAACATGGTGAGCAAATGGGGCGTGATTCAGCCCTGTTTGTGTTGCAGCTCTTTTAGCCTGGCCATTCAGGTAATCAGGGTAAAATAAACTCCCAAATGAATTTTGTGATACAATCTCAAGTGAGGATGAACTCCCTTAAATAGAACTTTGTGTGGGGGCAAGAGGGAAGTATGCTGCAGCCACAAGCACAGGAACTAGCAATGGCCTGGCCTTGCAGAGATACAGGGAGGAGAGTGGCCTGAAAGCCGTGATTACTATCTCTGCGATGAAGTGTATGGCCTGCGGCAGGTCTGAGTTCTACGCACAGACTGTCTAGATCTAAATTCATCGCTGTCAGTAGAGCACTACAGGAGCCAGACTTGCCTTGCCAACTGTGTGTGAGCTGTGTGGGACTTGCTGCTGCCTGCTACTCCCCACTCCCTTGGTGAACTCTTCTGTGCAGCAGAGGCAGTTATACTCTCTTCTGAAACATTAACCCCAGTGACCTGAGAACCAACTCTATCCCCCACAGGGACCATGGCCTGCCCCGCCGAAAGAGTCTGAGCTCAGACCCGCCTAACCTTGCCCCCATCTGGTAGGTATTTCTCCGCCAATCCTGGTAGCTTAACACAAAGGACATCGAACTTTGAGAGCTTTATAGGCCCACCTATCATCTGAGAAACCAGAATACTTTCCCTGGGCACCTTAGGGCAAGCTCAAACCCCACTGCTACTACAGCAGTTGGTGCTCTCTTGCAAGAACCATCTCCTGGCTGGAGGTCAACCAACACAGGCCATTACAGCACCTCTCCATAGCATAACACTGTACACAAGAAGGGGAAAATGGTTGTGTGATACATTTGCCTGTAACACCCTGGCTAACCACAGGTCCTAAGTCTGTCCACAGGACAAGTTCACTACTAGTATAACCAGTATTCCAGAAAACCAGCTCACTAAACCCATCTACAACCAAGGAATCTCACAGAGTCTACATCATTCCCCTGCCACTTTCATTAGCTCAGGTGCTGGTATCCACTGCTGGGAGACTTGAAGACAGGTCATATCACTGAATCCCTTGCAGACATTCCCCAGCACCAGCCTGGAGTCTGTTAGCCTCACTGGGTGGCTAGATCCAGAAGAGCAATAACAATCGCATAGTCTGGTTCTCAGAAAGTCCCATTCCTAGGGGAAGGCAGACAGCACCACATCAAGGGAACAGCCTATGGGACAAAAGGAACTGAATAACGGTCCTTGAATCCCAGATCTTTCTGCTGGTGGGAACTTTCTTACAGCAGAGACACAATTGCAGTGCTGGGTGCAGTGCTGGGTAGGGAAAGTCTGTATCTCTACCCCAACAGGCAGGCAACCTCTGTGACCATGAAGAGTCTTGCAGAAGGGGTCCTTGGTCACCTCTGGTACACCACTGTAGACACAGCTGGATCTTCTCCCATGAAAACACAGCATGGATGGACCTGTAGAGAGCCTTCTTGGAAAAATTCAAGGCGACTGCAGCCACACAAGAGAGGCACTCCCCAGATTCAGACCTGTCACAATTGCTCCCTACTTGGAACATCAACATTCTGACAGGTTAAAAGAGGTGCCTGTCTGATTTGAATAACCATGAATAGCCAGGACACTGGGACATGAATGAGGCTGTGAGGTGGATAGCTTTCCTGCTAACCTGGCAGGGTAGCTGGGGTAGCTCCCATTCTTCATGCCCATTAAACATCAGCACATCTGATTGAGAACTCTCCCAGCCACCTTCATCAAGGCTGGGAGCTCTGCCTATCGTTAGGTATTACATCTACTTACCTGCTTTATCTATGACTGGTGCCTACCCAGGCATATCTAGCATATTGGCCTAAAGTCTGAATCATCAACTCAGTAAATAAAATTATGGGGAAAGATTAATTAAATAAATAAAGTGTACACCGTAAGACAATTAGATAAGCTTCAAGAGATCCCTGCCATTCCAACCCCATGGTAGAAGTAAACTAGCGCACACACAAATAACTACTACATCCAGCATGTGGGAAAGCCAGCACACAAAGACTTTCTATAACTAAGGAACTCATACAGAGTCTTCACCCCTTAATACACCAAGAATCATATTAAGTTGTAATAAACTATAAACATTAAAATCAGATCCTTAAGAGGAAAAAAAGGAATAAAAAACACAGTATGATCAAAAATAAATACTGAATATAGATATAATAATCCTCAACAAAATATTAGCTAATGGAATCAAACAGCATAACAAAAGAATACTATACCATGATGAAGTGGGTTTCGTACCAGGGATGGTTTAACATATGCAAGTAAATAAATGTGATACATCACATAAACAGAAGTAAAAACAAAAATCATATTACCATCTCAATAGTCACAGAAAAAGCATTTGATAAAATCCAGCATCCTTTTATAATAAAAACCCTCAACAAAATAGACACAGAAGAGGTTTACCTCAAAGTAATAAAAGCCATCTATGACAAATCCACACTCAATATTATATTAATATTTATTGAAGAAATGTTGAAAGAATTCCCCCAAAAAACTGGAAAAAGACAAGGATGCCACTTTCAATACTTCTATTCAACATAGTACTGGAAGTCCTAACCAGAGCAGTCAGACAAGAGAGATAAATAAAGGGCATCCAAATTGGAAAAGAGGAAGTCAAATTCTCACTGTTCGCCGATGATATGATCAATCACGTATAAAACCCTAAAGACTTATCCCGAAAGCTGCTAGATATGATGAATGCATTCAGTAAAATCTCAAGATACAAAATCAATCTACACAAATCAGTAGCACTGCTATGCACCAAAAGTGACCAAGCCAGTAATTAAATCAAGAACCCAATTCCCTTAATGACAGCTGCAAAAAATAAAATACTTAGTAATATACTTAACCAAGGAGATGAAAGATCCCTACAAGGAAAACTACAAACACTGATGAAAGAAATAATAGATGACACAAATGGAAACATATCCCATGCTCATGAGTGGGAAAAATATTGTGAAAATGACCATACTGCCCAAAGTAGTCTACAGATTTAATGGAATTCCCATCAAAATACCATCGTCATTCTTCATAAAAATGGAAGAAACAATCCTAATATTCATACAGAATCAAAAAGAGCTCAGATAGCCAAAGCAAAACTAAGCAAAAACAAAAAACAAAAAAATCTGGAGGCATCAAATTACTCAACTTCAAATTATACTGCAAGAGTATAGTTACCAAAACAGCATGGTACTGGTATAAAAATAGGCATGTAGACCAATGAAACAGAATAGAGAACCCAGAAATAAAAGCCAGATACAGAGAGCTAACTGATTTTCAACAAACCATGTAAAAAGATAAATTGGAGAAAGGACACTCTATTTAATAAATGGAGCTGGGAAAACTGGCAAGCCATATGTAGAAAAATTAAACTGGGTCCCCATTTGTCACCTTATACAAAAATCAACACAAGATATAGCAAAGACTTAAATTTAATACCGGAAACCATAAAAATTACGGAAGATAACATTGAAAAAACTCTTCTAGACATTGGCTTACACAAAGAATTTTAGTCTAAGACTCCAAAAACCAATGCAACAAAAACAAAAATAAATAAATAGGGCCTAATTCAACTAAAAAGCTTCTGTACAGCAAAATAAATAATCAGTATAGTAAACAGACAACCCACAGAGTGGGAGAAAATATTCTCAAACTATGCATTCAACAAAGGACTGGTATCCAGAATCTACAAGAAACTCAAACAAATCAGCAAGTAAAAAACAAATTATCTCATCAAATGTGGGAAAAATACATCAATAAACATTGCTTGAAAAAGATATACAAATGGCCAACAAACACATGAAAAAATGCTCAACATCACTAATCATCAGGAAAATGCAAATTAAAACTATAATGAGATCCCACCTTACCGCTGCAAGAATGACCATAATTAAAAAGTCAAAAAAATAATAGATATTGGTATGGATGTGGTTGAAGGGGAATACTTTCACACTGCTGGTGGAAATGTACATTAGTACAACCACTATGGAAAACATTATGGAGATTCCTTAAAGAACTAAAAGTAGAACTGCCATTTGATCCTGCAATCCCATTCCTGGTTATCTACCCAAAAGAAAAGAAATCATTATATAAAAAAGACACATGTACATACATGTTTATAGCAGCACAATTCACAGTTGAAAAAATATGGAACCAACCTACGTAAGTGCCCATCAACCAGTGAATAGATAAAGAGTATGTGGTATATATATCATGGAATACTACACAGTCATGAAAAGGAAAAAAATAATGTGTTTTACAGCAACTTGGATGGAGCTGGAGGTCATTATTCTAAGTGAAGTAACTCAGGAATAGAAAACCAAATATTCTGTCTTCTTACTTATGAATTTTCAAATAGCCTGCCTTCAAGCTCACTAATTGTTTCTTCTGCTTGGTCAATTCTGCTATTAAAGGGCTCTAATGCATTCTTCAGTATGCCAATTGCATTTTTCGTTTCCAAAATTTTTGCTTTTTTAAATTATTTCAATCTATTTTATAAATTTATCTGATAGAATTCTGAATTCCTTCTCTGTGTTATCTTGAATTTCTTTGAGTGTCCTCAACACAGCTATTTTGAATTCTTTGTCTAAAAGATGCCATATCTCTATTTCTCTGGGATTGGTTTCTGATGCCTTATTTAGTTCATTTGGTGAGGTCATATTTTCCTAGGTAGCCCAATCTCATTTTAAAATGAGTGTGTGGCTGGTAATGGAGGGGAATTAGGGAGTATAACATAAACTGTAGGCAAAGAAAAATATTTGCTCAATCAAGGAACAGGTGAGTCTCTCTGGATATATGATTTACACCGAACAGATGTAAATATAACAGGCCTAATAAATTAAAATTAAAACCTAAAACATAATTCTAGATATTTTACATATATGATTAAGAGAATAAATATATTAATCATGGTCACTCACATTTACATTACTCCTCACCTGTCTGTAAAGGACAAAGGTAAAGAAATATTGTTGTTATATATCTTTTTCTTTGTGAATTATCTCTGTGAAAGGATGAGTGTACCACACATCAGTGATATAGTTACATATCCAAAGTTATGGCAAACAGTTTAAATGAAAATAGTTGATATAATTTTGTATAAAATGAGATTGCTCCAAATAGGTAGATGCAAGTCGTCTATAGATGACAAACATAAAACTGTGTCTAGTTTGGGCATTGCTTCTTCTTTCCAGAACATATTTTTAAAAAGATCATACTTATAAACATTTCAGTATATTTTTATTATATTTTCCTTGTCTTACATTTTATTGAGGTATAATTTATGGCTAGTTTGAATAATTTTGACAAGCGTACACAGAATATTAACACCAACACAACGAAGATATAAATCATTTCCATCACCGCCAGTGGGTCCCTGCAGCTCTTTGTGGTCAATCTCCTCCTTCTACATATGACTACTTGTAACTATGTTTTTGTTTTCTGCCACTATAGTTTAGCCTTTTCCAGAATATCTTATAATTTGAATCATAAGCAATATATGCTTTTTGTATCTGGCTTCTTTGACAATGCTGATAAATAATAGGGCAAAATTTATACCACATGTTACTGATTCCTTTTGCCTGACACATTATTACTTATATTTTAAAACCCAAATTAATGTTTGTATCCTGCTTGAAGCTAGCCACAACTATAATAACCAGTCTGTTGCTCTGAAAATCAGTACATATTAGTGCTAAAAATATTGACTGTTGGGTCAGATAAATTGTCGCTCTACTTCCATAATCATCATTACATAATTTTATAATATTAGGCATATTATATAATCTTCCTGAGCCTGAACTTTTAAGTTTATAATAGGAAGAAAATCTCATCTTATGAAATTGAACAGAGGCTTGCAAAGTGCCAAACTGCCTGTAACATGGAAAATACTCATGATATATTAGCATTGTTATTATTATTGTCTGTCTACTCTTTTTTCATCACGCATAACCTCAATAATGTTATAATTATTATTTACATGATTATCATTCCCAAAGATAAACCATATTAGGAAATTTTAAGTGTTTGCTTAATAGAATGACTGTTCAAAATATACAAAACAGTCATCATCTGAAATATTTCCTATGAAGGCTAAGAGATGAGAGCAAGCTGGGTGTTAAATGGTTTGGGGAAAAAAATCAGTAAGTTAAGTCCAGCATTGTGGAAGTTAATTTTAATTATTATTAATGTACATCACTCAGATTCAAATTCTACCATGAATCATGACTATCCCAACATATTATTGCAAATTTAGAAGTAGTTTGATCTAGCTTGTGACAACATTCTAAGTATAAATCAGTAAGTAAGAGTAAATATAAGGATATATAATCAATAGTTGAAAACAAATATAACCCATTATGTGGATATATAAGCAAATATAACACATTATATATAGGTCATTTAAAAATATACTACAAAAATACTAATTTGTTATATTCTAGTATCTTCGTCAGTAAACCATCACTAATATAAGAATTAAAACTGTTTTGCCATCAATTCATATAGATTTTTTTTTCACTTTTAGATAGAATATAAGGGATTGTACAGCAATTTCAATACTTGTGTTACAAAGAGGAATGCACCCATCAGTGGCATTATTGCTTATTATTGAGGCTATTGCGAGCAAGCGGAGTTTGGGAAATTTTGCCACAGCCTCTCGGAGTAGTAGCATAGAAACAAATGTTTCCATGACAACACTCCGTAACCACTCTTTCAAGATGTACTTATAGATGTTCATATTTGTGATAAGAAATACAATATTTTTACCTTGAAAGTTGCTTAAAATTGTCAGTCTTAGTATTAAGTACTATCACCAGCAATTGTTTAAAATGTTACATTTATAATATCTTCCTTAAAATATAAACACTTCAATAATAAGCAGATAGGTACCAGTACAGACAACTGCGATTAATATGGGTTCAATTTTGTTGACAATAGTAAATGAATTGTATATAATTCTGGTTATTCATGATACCTAGCAATAAGCATAATTATAGTAGCACCTTGAATTATTGCCTGAAACTATAGTCCACTTTGGAGAGCAGTTTGTTTTTTCAAGTTATAATTCAAATGTTACGTTTGTTAATATTTTGCCAAATCATCACATTCTAACCGGCCAGGCATTCTGTTTAAAACTGTATTAGTTTTATTCTCAGTTTTTCCCTTTTGGTCATATTCTTCTAAATAACCTTATAATGTTCACTATTAGTCTATGTGATAAGGCTATATAAGTATTATTATTTTGTAAGTATTAGAATCAAATGATGGGGTACAAAGTATAGTTCAAAATTGCTCTCAGTTTATAGAATTAATGCTCTGCACTTGACCTTACACAAATATTTCATATGGAAACACTCTCATATTGGATGGAGTGTCTCCTCTTTTGAGAAGAGAAAGTCAAGGATTTTCTTTAAAATTTAATTGTCTTTTCTTAATTAGGGAAACTTCAATGATATAATAATTAACAGCATTTCAAGATGCTACAATCTTTCAGCACATACTTTTTAACATTTTAAATGTTAGCCTCTTTCCAACTCAGAGGAGATTCACTTGCTTAAAGAGAAATACTCAGAAATTATGATACTTTTGAGGTGATTAATACTATTCATATTAAATATCTCTTAACCAGAATGAAAGTAGTAATTTGGAAATTATATAGAAAGCATTATTTTTGTGTTTGTGAGAACACAAATTTAAACTAATCAAATATTTCTAACAATGTATTATATGGAAATGTTAATAAATGTTTTACAGAAATTATTTTAGAATTGATTTTTTCAGTTGCCAAATAAATTATGTACACTTATTAAAATACTAAACACATATGTACAGTCAATCATTAGTCTTTGTTTATAAAAGGTATTAAATGATGATATGCCATTCTCAATGCAGGGAAGTTTTATTTGATATAGCATTGAGTAAATGCATGCCCAATATATATTTTTAATTTTAATTTTATTTTATTTCTGGGGTACATAGTAGGTGTATATATTTATGGGGTACATGAGATATTTTGATACCAGCATCTAATGCATAATAATCATACCATGGAAAATGTGGTATTAATCCCCTCAAGCATTTATTCTTTGTGTTACAAACAATCCAATTATAATCTTTTAGTTATTTAAAAATGTACAATTAAATTATTGACTGTAGTCACACTGTTGTGCTATCAAAAACTAGGTCTTATTCTTTCTAATCATTTTATTGGTACTCCTTACCCATCCCCACTTCCTCCACAACCCTCCTCACTAGAATCAGTAACATGTGGTATAACTTTTGGCCCATTGTTTTTCAGCATTGTATATAATACAGGCAGTTTCTTCCCATCAGATGAGGTCATTAGAAAAACAGTATTTAGAAAGTTGGTAATTAGGTTTGTTTTTCAAATAGGTATTCTATTTATTCAAATGTATTTCTTCAGCAAGCATTTTTATCTTCAACCATTGAAAGAACTTGCTCTCAGCTGTTTTTGTTGTTGTTGTTTGTATTCAGCAAAGTTGCTGTCCAAATGCTAGAATTGCTGTGGCTAGTTCTCTATGCAGTCAAAAATGTCTCCTTTCAATGACAAACCCTTTGGCCACTATTTTTAATCTGCACATGAAGTATCTATCAATATTATCAGAGGAAAAGCTCTTCCAAAATCCATGCCACTGAAAACAGTAATCTGCTACTTGACATGTCCAAACAAGTCCCTATCCTTTTCTAACATCCACCCTCAAATTCTGCCTAGATTCTTCATAGCTATTGCTTCTTTGGCTTGTTTGTGAAATCCCCCAGCACCATTTTACCTGCTCAACACAGGTGAGATTCAATACTTTTGCGTATCTATCTGTTTCCTGAGATCCCTGCCACAGTTGGTTGTGAATTCCACAGTAACCAAAAAAATCTGTGCACAGAGAGTCCCTATGTCTAACTCCCATACTTCCTCTTCTAGCCACAAACTCTTTTACCTATTTTTAGAGCAGTGTTTCTCAGTTTTTCTCTTTTTCCCTTTTTTTCTCCATTATAGCCTTTTTTCCCATTATAGTCACCTTTCTTAGAAGTCTTTTAAAACATTATTTTCTGGACTTCCTTTGAAATTTTAATACCAGAGATATACTGCATACCTATGTATGTACTATGACCTTACAGAAAGATAAAATGATTTTAACATATATACATATGGTTTCAATCCTAAGGAACCCCTCTTTGAGGGGGTTACTATCCCTACAGGGAATATGTATTCTAAAGAATTTAAATTACTCTCTCAGAGTAAAAATGCAATCCATCCTTAGGTATTATTATTTAATTTGATGTCAAATGTGATTAAGCTAAAATAAATTCCTGACATTAAGAAGGCACTGTTCCTTAGCTTTCACCCTGGAACTTCCTCTTATCGTCCTATTTTTGTATTTTTTTGATGAGGTCAGTAGAGATGAGGTGAGTATCAAATATCTATTATGAAGGTTTGATTTCTCTGAAAGTTTATCATTTTTAAAAACATGGCTGAAATAGCTTGATGGTAGTCTCACTAGAATAAGAAATAAAAGATGACTTTTTCTGTACTTTTTGTAGAGGATTGTTAAGTATCACATTTGAAATATGACAATTTGAAATAAATATATTTTTATGGAAATATTTGTCTTCAATTTTTTTGTTGTCTTTCAAAAGAAATAAATACGTTATATTTTTAAAAATATCTTCTCTATTTATTACAATTTTCATATTGTCTTAAATTATTTGCTGACTTAACATGGTATAATATACTACATTTATAATATGGTTTTCCTTAATTCGAAGATGTGCAATTTCAGCACATTTAAGTTCCAACTATTAGTATATATCTGATAATTAATGCAGACCTTAAAGTGATTCAGTACTTTATTTTCTTTCTCCTTGCTTTCATAACTAATAATGTTATTAAATCAAGCTTGTATCTCCCAATGGTTTACTTGAATCAAGAACAGTGTTATAAAATCACTTCCTTGCTTGGAAGTGATGTGTTTATTATCACTCAGTTAATACTTTAGTACTTCAAGTACTTCAAAAATTATACAACCAGGGTGACTATGTATTGTTTTATCAGGACAGCCTAAATTTTATGCCTATTCTTCTATCGTAATCTCAATAGCACGTCATTTTACTCTCAAATGTTTCACAGTTTGACTTAGAAGTTATATGTTTATCCTACACATAAGTGAGATAAATCTATAGTCTTTATTCAATATTACCTTTTCAGATTGTATCATAAATTTACTTTGAACGGATTAGCTTTCAGTTTCTAGAAGGTAATAAGTGTATTTTTCTTAAATATAAAATTTCCCACTGTTTTTACAATGCAGCCTGAATTAGAAAATCATTATTTCTTCTGTCAAAGAAGCTTAAACTTGTCATGGAGAACATTATGACAACTATGAAAATGTCATGTGAAATTGGTATTTAAAATGCAAGTCTAAGAAGGACATTTTAGGGTATAATTTTCTGTTTAAAAAAACCTGTGATAATTTGGTCATTTTGTGAAGATCCACTAAGCTGTAACTGTGTCAGAGTAATTTATTTGGACATATCTCCAAATCTAGAGAATGATCTGTCTAAGAACATGCCCAATAAATCTCTTCCTTATAAATTAATATGATTTGAAATAACAAACATGTAAGTGTAGATGTATAAAGAACAGAACTCATGCCACTTTTCCACTTTTTCTATTGACAGAAATTATATTAAATGGATGAATTTCTGTGTTGACTATACATTTATGAGGTAAGATAAATATGTCAGAATCTCAGAGATGGTGTCAAGTAGTGAAGGGTGAAGGAATAGAAGGTGTAGCATTACTCAACATGTTTATTATGGGACTCAGAAATTTTCAAGCTATGCCACCAACAGGTATACTTTTTCGAGCACCTAACCTTTGGGAGAAATGGTGATGTGTGTATGGAGAGTAACACGTGAAGAGTAGGAGGCCACAATGGTCTAGTCTCTTAGAAGAGTAGCATGGAAGAAACTTCTCTGAATAGGAAGCAGTCCAAACTCATGTGACGCAGGCTGCGAAATCACTTAAGAATGAGTGAAGAATGTGTGAGACAGTACTAAGAGGTACCCCGCAAATATCTTCCAGGTATCTTGATGAATAGGGTTTTAAAATGAAAAACAAGAGTACTCACTAAAAGCAAGTAAAGGGCTTGCTTGCTTACCGATCTGTAATAGTGAGGGAAACACAATTCAGATTTGGATTAATATCTGTAATCATTAGAGCAGATGACTTTTCTCAAATTCTAAGGGCTCTGCTGCTATGACAGTAAGAGGAGTCAAGAAACACAGTTACACTGTGCATATTAGCAGATGAACCAAAGTTACATACCTTTATCAGCACCAATTCTGCTGTCCGTAGAAAAGAGGTCAGCAGCAAGTCAGTGCTAGTCATGAACAGGTGTTAGCTAGGACTTACTGTGAAGATATATTAGCAGAACTAGTAGGAGTTTCAAAGTATCAGGGGCCAAGTAGATGTGAACTTGAGATTTTATTCCAAATAATATTTCAGTGTTATTTATATGGTTGACAGGATTTCCTAAGCCTAGATTATTTAATTGTTTTGTGACTATAAACCATATATATGCTTTCAAAATTCTAAGAATTAGTCCATTTTCAAAGTTTAATGCCTATTAATTTAAGTACTATAATAAAATTTCAAAAATAGATAACAGGGGATTTATTAACATGTTAATATATCCACATGGAATAATCTCAAATCTAATTTTTCTTAATAATTTTTTCTAACCTTAGTAGTTTACTCTTTAATGCACAATAGGAGTATTTAAAATTTATTTAACTTACCTATTTATATTTTCTTACTCTGAAATTGTGTCTTAGACACTCACTTTACCTCAATTATTGCTCTTTATTCAAATTTTCCAGGCTGCTAAATTGGGATCCTTAGATTTTTCAGTTAGTTACATTAATATGTCATATACTACCATCTGTCAGTTAATTTTTTTACAGTTTCCATTTGACAGTATAGTGCTAATAATAGTTTTAATCATTTAATTATAAGTAAAAATATTTTTAGAGTTTTAGGTCACATAGGAGAGGAAATTTATGGAGTAGCTTGCCAGGAACATATCTGTCATATTTAATGAATAATATTTATAATTTAGCAAAACATCAATTCACATACCTGCAATTAGATGTTAATTATATTTCTAAGTCCTAATTTAGCAGTTCAGCAACTGAGTTTATATAAAAGTTTTATCTGCATAAACAGGTTGATTTATTATGAGAAGTGTCCATATGCACAATAGGAAGCCTGTGAACAACCTGAGGTAAATGTGATGGAACCAGATGGTGTAGGAGCAATATACATGTAAGCTCTAGAACTAATACACTTTCCCAAGTCAGTGTGATGCTTCCTGCTGTCTCTTCAACTGCAACTGTTTCAGACCATACTCTACTTTTAAGCCATATTCAGGCTTTAATAATGCACCAAACTCTAAGACCAGATTCTTGTTTCCTTCCCTTTCTTTACCTCTTTTCCTAACATTTATCCATTTGTAAAGTTAGATGAGAGGTAGGAGAAAAATAATACTGTTAGGAGTCCTTTTTCCTCCAGCACTGTTGCTGTGGGCTAGCTATATAGGTTTCAGAGAAAGTGAAACTGTTGTTAAAAATACATTATCTGCTTGCTTCAGAGTCTCAATGGTGATAAAGTACAGTATTTGAATCGGTTATGAAACGCATAGACAACTACTATTTACTCACATAATAAAGAGGCAATCTTAACTCCTGGTGATGCTCCCTTACCATTAAGAAACATCAGCGCTCAAATGTTTGCTAATTGTTTCACACAAGGGTTTGGGGATTAGTAAGTTTCTTATCAATGAGGGCGATGTTTGATTTTTAATCAATTACTTTCAGTCTGTTCATCCAGATATTCCCAAGTGTGTGAAAGAATATAAGAGAAATTGGTAAAAATTAGATAGGTCTCTGTTATTTGCAAAACTTCCACATGATTTTTTAAAATAAAAATAAATAATCTGGAAATAAGTTACCACCGCTAAGAATTTTGCATGTCATAGAAAGTATCATTGTATATTTGTAAGTACTTCCTTAACTAATTCTTTCTTATCTACAATCTTTGATATATATATATATTTTTTCCAATTCAATTAATAATTTAGCACTTCCATTATTGTTTTTATTTTTATAGACAATGTTGAGGTGATTTTATCTACTTTTTATGGACAGTGGTCAGTAGATATTGTTCACTATCCACAAAATTTCTCAAGAAATAATTTACAGTCATTGCTCCCATTTCATCAAAATAGAATAAGCAGTTTTGTTAATGGGTCTCATGCCCATCTCTCTTTTAAATATCATTAATTACTTTTTTATTATAAAACCTAGCTTTTCTTTTAATTGTCAACTTCCTTAATTTTATATAGCTTTTCAAAATGTTAAATATCACTTTTTCTTCTTTAAATTTTTCTTAGCTTTTCCTTTACAGTACTCTAGGCTGGCTCTTTTCTTTTGTCATTGATTATAGTTTAATGTTTTTCCTTGGCACCAAGTATGGACATTGTTCTATTTTTTTTTTCCTTTACTTCTTTTAAGAGAAAAGTTTCTCTGGATTCTTTACCATGGTTTGAATTACAATCACTATGTAAAGACATCCAGTCTCTCTGAACTTTGAAATTCACTCTTTCTGATAACTAGTTTATATTTCTTGCTTCTTTTTCAATCAGTCAATAACACTTTTAACAAGTTTAGGCTCAGGCTCAGTTCCTTTCTCTCCGAGGATTAGCTATTGTCTTTCCTCTTCCTCTCTGTTTTCAGCACGTACTCAACATATTGCCATTTCCTAACTGGCGGTCTTGCTTTAGTTGCTCTATAATTCAGTTCTATACACATTCTTTACAGTGAAACCAAATTTTTTTTAGACTCTGTCTAAGAATAAGAGGATTATGTAATATTAGAGGTCCAAAATACATTAAATACTGGCCAATACACTTACTTTTAAGGAAGAAATGAAGATATTTAATAGCTATTATAATAAAAATACACATTAGGGGCCTAGCCAGAGATAGAGGCCAGGTATCATAATTCTGGGCTAGTAATTTTTGTGACTCCAAGCTGGAAACTATATATTTCTAAAATATTCAAATGAAAGATTCTAAACGCAGCATTCTATAGCTGAACTTCCCAAAATATTGACTACTAGCTACACCTGGCTGTTGTGCAGGTAAAAAGTGTGTAGTCTGAATTGAGATATGCTATGAGTAGAAAATCATACCTAATTTAAAATATTTGGTACAAACAAAGGAATGTAAAATATCTCTAACAGTTTAAGAACATTGATTATCCACTTAAATAATAATAATTAAATATTAATATAGAGTCAAATATATCGCTTTTACCACTTGCTTCCTTTTACTTTTTAAAATGGTTTAAAATTTAAAATTTTATATTTAGCTTATATTTGTGGCACACAATATTTTTCTCTTGGACAGAGTTGTTCTAAAAACTCAATGAGTGAATACTTTATCTATCTTAAAGATCTCTCACAAGGGATTTTCACCCCAAGCAGACCAGCCTATCTCAACTCTTCAACATGCAATAGCTCGTGTTACTGTTATGTCTTTGCTCCTCTCGTCTTTGTTATTTAAAATATCCCTTCAAAAACATTTTCTCCCATCTCTGTATGCATTTATTTTCTTTAACTGAACTTTGCTGTTCTTCCCAACAGGAAGTGGAATCCATTTCTTTATTCTCTTGATGGCTTGTGACTTTCTTTGACAGAGTACAGAGAAAGAGAAGTTGTGGTAGTACTAAGCCTAAGCTTTGAGAAGCCTTACAGATGCCATTTTTACTTTCTTGGAATGCTGCCCTAAGTCTATCTGTGAGGATGCTCAGCCTATTTGATTAGACGATGAGAAACTGAGTAGAGCAGAGAGAAATCACCTCATCTGAGCCTCTCCACATCAATCATCTTATAGCAAGCCTCAAGAATCAAACATGAAACCAAAGGCATCAGCCTTTAGGCAGTCCTACAGATGTCTGAAGGAACATGAGTGACTCTAGTTGAAATCAGCAGAAGAACCATCCATCTGAACTTGACCCAAATGACTAACTTGCAGAATTATGAGCAAATTAAATGATCATTTCTCTTTGGGCTGGGTTTTTTTTTTTAATTCAGTAGCAGACAATTGATACCAATAATCTCTCTTCATACTTAAAACCCAGCACTTCATTTGAAGCAACTCCTATTGATAACTTTCACACAGACTTTTCTAATTACCATAGACTTCCAAATGCTTTCCCTTTATTGAATTGAAATAATCTTTGAATATGTAATTTTTATAGTTACAATTTTAGAATTATTTTACAAATATAATCCTTGCCTTGATAACTATGTATTTTAGCTTGTTTCTGACAGAGAATGTGAGATTTATAACATAGCACTAGAGTTCACAGTTATGGCAGACGTTGCAGCTATGGCTGCTGTCACTTGCCAGCATTACTGTATGTCAAGCACATATTTTAACTCTCGTAACTCCATCGTATGAAAAGTAATTATTATACTCAAGGGGAACTGAGAAATAGAGAGGTTTATAACACGTCACACAGTGACACACAGTGAGAATCTAGAGCCGGGATTTGATGCAGACCAATTATCTGATGCCCAGAACTCTTACTCTTAACCACTTCAGCCTAATGCCCTCTGTAAAACTACTGCATAGAAAAGATTTTACTTAAGGAAGCCAATCTAGTCTAAAGGAAATAACTGACATTCTAACTTCCTAAGCAAACTTTTGCAGTCTTTTTCTAAGCAAACTTTTGCAGTCTTTTCTAAGCAAACTTTTGCAGTCTTTTTCTCCCTACTTTTCTTTGTCATCTTTTTGCATACTGGAAAACAAGCCTCATATTTAAGCCCCTAGCTTTTTTCAATCAATATTAGATTTTGAGGGGAGCTCATACTCATAGCCTTAAGGCTATGAGATAATACTTATCTCATTTATATTTCTTTTTTTTTTTTTTTTGAGACGGAGTCTCGCTCTGTCACCCAGGCTGGAGTGCAGTGGCGTGATCTGCAAGCTCCGCCTCCCGGGTTCACGCCATTCTCCTGCTTCAGCCTCCCGAGTAGCTGGGACCCGCCACCACACCAGGCCAATTTGTGTGTGTGTGTGTGTGTGTGTGTGTGTGTGTGTGTGTGTGTGTGTGTGTGTGTATTTTTAGTAGAGACGGGGTTTCACCGTGCTAGCCAGGATGGTCTCGATCTCCTGACCTCGTGATCTGCCCGCCTCGGCCTCCCAAAGTGCTTACAGGTGTGAGCCACCGCACCCGGCCTTTCTCATTTATCTTTCTTAATCAAGCTTCTCTGCATCCTATCATCTCGCCAACTAAATCAATCTCAAACTCACCTGCTTCTGTCAGTTTTCATTGCTATCAAATAAATGTGATCATTATCCTAGACCTGACTGCCTTATCTAAAGTGACCTCTTTAATCCACTGTTCATGCTGCAATATATCTTTTTAAAAGTACAAAGTTAACCATGAAGATTGTAATATTTACCTGATAAAACTCTTTCAAATACTTAGGTGTTTCTGCAAGTCCTGCAGACTGGCCACTATGTACTCTTCCAATCTCAATTGGTTGTTTCACCCATTATCTCCCCTCTCTGATTTCCATTCACATCAGACTTGCGTTTCTTCAAATAAGCCATGTGTCACACCAATAGAGTGATTTTGAGCAAGCAACTACCTTTGCATTACACAAATTACTATAAAACAGATAACGCCAAAATAAAAACATACCTAACTGTTGCCTATTTACCCTTATTCTAGCTGCAAATAGAATGAAAAGGTGACTGAAAGATGGTAGGTAAATTTGAAGAAGAGAATGATTGTCCAGAAAAGGTTCATGGGCTTATTGTTGCACCCACTATTGATAAGTACTCCAAAACAAAAATTCTTTCCCCAAGAGACTCCGACAGCTGAGCAAAGACTAGAATAAGTGCAAATAGTTCCCCATTCTCTGGCCCAGTCTCCTCAAGCTATATTAGAAGTGAAATAAAGGATAAAGACCATCAGCTCATAGTCTTCAAACTGGTGATTTTAAGTAATTGTACAAATAACATGTCATGATAGTAAAAGTAAGAAAGACAGTCCACCAATAAAATATCTGGGGGTAAAACAAAATAGAATTAGATTAAAAACATTCACTTACTCTCTGATATGAAAAAACAGAAATATAATGATCACACAAAAATATTGCAAAATTAAAAAGTAACATAAAATATGAAAAAGACATGAACAATCCAACCTACAGAAAGACACACAATTTTTCACAATAAATATTTTATATTATCAGTAATATTAAAGGTTAAAAAGTAGAATATACGAGAATTTGAGGCCTATAAAATACAATATAAAAGAGATATAAAAGATTAAGATAAAAGTTGAAAAACAGTATAACTGGAGCAAAACTATTATAGAACTTAGTCATAAATAAATACTACAACAAAACAAAGGACAATAGACACAGCATGAGAATGAATTAATGATGTGGAGGAAAGGTCTGAAATAAACAGATAAATTAGGGAGAGGAAAAATTATGCAGATGAGAGGGATTAGAGTATAGCAGGAATGGTGACTAAAAGGGTGATTCAACATCACAGTGACTCATGTAAGCAAAGCATGGAATAAAATACAAACAAATTTTATATGTATATCATATATATCATATATATCATATGTATCATATATATCATATATGTCATGTATATGAGAATAAAAACCAGAGGATTTTTATTATTTTTATTTTTTTCTTTTTATTTTTATGTTTTTTTCTTTCTCTCTTCCTTCCTTCCTCCCTCCCTTTCTTTCTTTCTCTTTCTTTCTTCCCTTTCTTTCTTTTTCTTTTCTTTTCTTTCTTTCTTTCTTTTTTTCTTTCTCTTTCCCTCCTTCTTTCTTTCTTTCTTTTTCTTTCTTTCATTCTTTTTCTTTCCTTCCTTCCTTCTCTCTCTCTTTCTCATTTTCCTTCCCTTCCCTTTGCTCCCCTTCCCCTTCCCTCCCCTTCCCTTCCCTTTCCTTTGCCTTTCCTATCCTCCCTTTCCCTATCCTCCCTTTCCCTTCCCTTCCTCCCTTCCTTCCTTACTTCTCCTCCCTTCCTTCCTTACTTCTCCTTCCTTCCTTCCTTCCTTCCTTCCTTCCTTCCTTCCTTCCTTCCTTCCTTCCTTCCTTCCCTCCCTCCCTCCTCCCGCTCTCCTTCCTTCTTTCCTTTCTTCCTTCCTATGGAAAACAAAATCTGTTGATAGAAAGGAAATACAATGTTTCAGAAGAAAAGCACACAGAGAATCGGCAACATCAAGACGTATTCAGGTGAAGCTGTAGAACTTTGAAATATTGGAACAGAATACAAGCTATCAGAGAGAGAAAAAGAAAAGCATGTTGATGACATGGGTAAATAAAGCAGGTTGACCTTAGACTTCTCCACAGTTACATTTAAAGTTCAGAAATAGTGGAATCCTGTCTATATATTTTTGGAAAGTAGAAAGTATGCTTCAAGAAACTGATATTTAACCAACTTTAATTCATAAGCAAATATTCTAAAACATTTGGGTCCTCAGGTAAAATAAAATTCCTAAGAATTTATGTTTTATAAAGTAGAAGTATTGATAAAGATATAGAATTTACATTGATTGTTTTATGCATAATGAAAAGCATGTTTCCAGATATTGCATAATGGAGTTTGTATGTTTGTTTTGTTCCCAACAAATGAGTTTCAAATGCACAATTTGCTTTTTCTTCAATAAATTCCTATCAGCACTGTTTTCAGCATTCTATCGAAGCAGAGATTTCCAAATACTCCTGGCTTCTAAACAACTAAAGCTAATTTTAATAAACAGGTGGGCAAAGAGGGATTTACCTGTAACTGATAGACAAGCTCTGATGGTAAGGCTTGGAACCTGTTTCAAATTGGACAGTGTTTGATCTATTTTATAATTATAGTCCTTAGTCAGAAAAAACAGTCCCCAGATATCACATACTTCTATTGATATTTGAGATATATTTATTGGTAACATCACAACCTGGCTATCTCATTTATAAGAGAGATACTTGTCTTACTTTATTTGTAATTGAACATATATAAGACAACCTTTGCATCAGAATTTTGACATGATTATTATTTCCTTTGTAGCAATATTTGAAAGAAACACAGGTATTTGGAAGAAACACATTTCTGTATTTTACTTAATATTCAGTTTGTTAATTTTATATTTTTTCCAAGGAAAGAAAAGTAAGAAATTTTATTTGAATGGCAAGTTGTAAGGAATGTCCAAGACCATAAAGAGAAATTTGTCTGATCAACTTCAGTGATACTTGTAAATTCCTAACACAGACATTTTTGAGAATTCCATTCCTAAGCATTAAATCACCTACTCAAAATCTCCACTTACATATCACAAAGATACATCAAGTTGAACATGTTAAACTGGAGTTATTATCTTCTTCTAAATCTTCTCCACATCTGTTGTTAAGTTTTTTAAGAAATAGCACCATCATTCACCCAGTTGCTCAAGCTTGAAACCTCTGAGTCATGCATGATTTCTCCTACTCCATCAGCTCCAAATCTCACAGATTTGCCTATGACACTCCATCTTTATTGATACAACCATAGTCCAGGTATCATCACACTCAATTTATTTTGGTAATCTTATAACATTTATTTCCTGCCCTTTCTTTGGTCCAGTCTCCACAGTGCAGAGAAAATAATCTTTTTAAAAAATCAGATAATGCCACTTCTCTACTAGGCAAAAATACTAGGCAGTGGATTCTCATTGTCCCAAGAAAAAAAGACAGTGTGTTTCAGATGATTTAGAAGACTTTGCCTGAAGAGAACCCACCAACCTTTCTAGCAGTAGCTTGTGTTACTTTATCAATGTCATCTTCATTCTAATGATGGGATTTCATTGGTCCTTATATTCTTATTATTTCTATTTTGCATTTAGCTAATGCTATTGTCTATTCAGAATGCTCTTTTATTTGATTTATCCTTCATATCTGAACTCAAACATTTCTTTTTCCCAGAAGGATTCACAAAGTAGACTCTACTTTTCATTTATGGATAGTTACACTTTTTTTCAGTTCTCCTGTGCCTAAGTCTGTCTGATAATATTTTGGATTATTAAAATGTTTAAATCATATAAATTAAAAAATACATAATCTTCACCATAGTATAATATCTATGACAGCATGTAATGTGCCTATTTTTTATACCATTGAATTTCTACTTGTAGCATATTATTAAGAAATTATTTGCATGATTTTACTGAATTTGCTTGAAAATATTTCAGCATTATGAAGCTGTATGCCTGATCATTATATAAAAATTGTGTGATCTCTTAATTTCTAAGTCGGGATTTTACATAACTACTGGTATCATAATGTCATTTACACATTTCATATAATAATAAATTCCCTAAATAGTATATATCTAGCTTATTTTATAAATTATTGGCAGGTCAAACTAAGTTCTATTTGTAAAACAATGGCAATCAAATTTAAATTTAAAACAATTTAAATTTAACTTGATGTTGCAAATATTTATGATAGGACATTTTCAGAGGCGGAAATGTGCAAAGGAGGAGATAAAGAAAAGACCTATTACATATCTTCCCAACTCTCACAAATTACCACTGTTAACATTTTGCTTTATATATACTAATTATAGATTTTGAGTGTATATAAGTGTTTGTTAGTAAATTTGTGTTAAATACTTAAGTGGGAGGTGATATTGTATAACCTCTTAAAAATTGTGATTGTTGTTTGATTCATTATTGTAATGTAAGAATTTCCTCTGATGTTGGTTTGTAGTCACTTCTAAAATACAGATTCTTATGGCTGCATTGTATAATATACAGATAAATTATATTTAATCATTTCATTATCACTGGATACCTAGCTTATTTTTGGCTTTAATTGAATATGTTCGTATGTAAATCTTATTGTATTTTTTAAATATCTGGCTTTAAAATAAGGTCCTAAGAATTGGATACCTGGATCAAAGAGTATGATATTATTTTTAAGGCAGCAATTGATTTATAAATAAACTAAATTTATTATCATTAATTTCAAAGTTATTTTTATACAAAGTTTAAGTATTCTAAAAGAACATTAAGCACAACAGCAATATAATTCTTTATAGAATTAATATTGATAATTCTGTGATTGTACGAAAAAACTTTAATCATCACATTAAATACAGATAAAATTTTTGCTTAATTTTAATATCTCATCTGAAAGAGATGTAGTCCTTGCAGGTGGATCTACAATAACACACATAAAGATGCGGTATTTAATTATATTCAATAAAGTATACGTGATTATCACTGTTGTCTACAATGTATAATAGCAAGTCTGACATATGATCAATGCTCCAATGAGTTTTGAAATGTTTCCTATATTGCACCAATGATCTAGAGTGTACATTTAAAATGAATATTTTCTAAATGGGTATGTTTAAAGCATGCAAATGTTTGAGTTTTCAAAGGAAGCAAAATGATCTCTCTTCCAATTCTTGAAATATATTCGTTGGTTTTTGCTCCAGCAACTGCAAAGTCAGGCATCTGTTACTGTTTGGTGTGGTGTTGAATTTCATGGTTCGTTAATTTTGCATTTCTGTCTACAAAGCTAATAAAAGGAAAATGGGTGAACCTTTTATATAGCAGAATTCAGAATATCCCTCGGGTAGTTTTTTCTTCATGGAATTCATTTCACATTTCTCTTTTAAGTGAATAAAAGAAGTTCCCGCTTTTTTAAGTTATCAAAAACTATTATGGGTTACTCAAACTTTAGACGTGTTGAAAATAATCAAGCTGTGGCTTCACACCATTAATTCCCCAATATTTGTTTCAGAGATTCTTTTACTATATTCCAGGCTGGGATAATATAAAATTTTACGTAAAACACATCTTTATACTTTTCCAGTCCATGTGAGTATTGTCATACACCCTTTTTATTATTTGCAAAATACACAGCATAATAGTAGATAACTGGGTGAAGATAAATTCACTTAACACTATAAACATTTGAGTTATCAGTTAATATACACAACATTTGCTGATAATAGGCAGAGGCCCTGAAGTGCTAGGGACTGTAAATCCAAAGTTAAAGATCTCAGTGCTTAAAAATTGTAAGTCTAATGGAAAGAACTCTATATATTTTTCAAAAGTCTAGTAAACACTTGTAGAAGTTTTATACAAGTATACTGAATGAAGAGAAAGCACAATAAACACCAAACAATGCATCTGATCTGGGCTTTGTGTAGTCTGGCAATTTCTGAAATTAGATACTGTATTAGACGGGATCCAGTAAGGAGGAGAAGGTACTATTTGTATTCCCAGTATGCAAGGTTGCATACAGGGAACTAGAAGCTTACCTGCTGTAAGAGTTGAGCGAAGGAAAGATCAAGGAAGCCACAAGCTGCTATCGAAGGGCTTATTCTGCTGCAACAAATCAACTGGTTTTACTAGAGGTCTTCCACAGCAGCTGTTCTGAATATCAAGAACCTACTGAAAGCTCCCCCATTACCATGGGCACCGATGATTCTGAGGAAGCCCCTGCCAGCCACCTTAGTAGCCACAGCACTAAAACAATTGCTTCACAAGAGCTTTCCTGGAACTGTTTGAACATTCCCTAGGTCTACAACTGCCTCTCGAGGATAACAGTCCCCTTTTTTCTTCCACTTCACAAATACCTCACTAGTGCCTCTCATTCGCAGGCTGTATCCAGGAATCACACAAAAAGGGGATTGAGGCATTGTAATTTCCAAAAGCAGATGGTGTTGATATTAAATTTATAACTGTAATTCACACAGATAATAATGTTTTTGGATTTGGTATTTGTTAAGATTATGTATGCAATAACATGCTTTTAATTATATTTTCTTAGCTAAGTAGTATAAATAAGATAGGTGGTTTTTTTGTTTTTTTGTTTTTTTTTTTTTTCAGAGTTTTCCTCTTGTTGACCAAGCTGGAGTGCAATGGCGTGATCTTGGCTAACTGCAACATCTGCCTCCCGGGTTCAAGCAATTCTCTTGCTTCAGCCTCCCAAGTACCTGGGATCACAGGCATACGCCACCACGCCCAGCTAATTTTGTATTTTTAGCAGAGACGGGGTTTCTCCATATTGGTAAGGCTGGTCTCAGACTCCTGACCTCAGGTGATCTGCCTGCCTCAGCCTCCCAAAGTGCTGGGATTACAGGCGTGAGCCACTGTGCCTGGCCAAGACAGTATCTTAATAAATGTAAGTTAAATTAAGTGATAGAGTGGAGAAAAGCAATATTTAGAGGCTGTAACTTTAATATATTGCAATAATCCCAAATAAGTTAAACAAAGACGATTGATGTTATTATTAATAATTTCACTTGTTCTTCACAATGCAAACCACTTTCTTATGCTCTTTTGGAGTCACTAGGATAGGCATAAATGAGATTTCTTACAAATATATTTTGGATACGTTCATTTCTCTTCAATTCCACTATCCTAGTCTATACTACAATTGAGTCATCTCCGTTGAGTAACGAAATAGCCTCCTAGCTGGTCTTCCTGCAACCAATTGTTTCCACCACATCCTTTCAGCATGTTCTTCACATTAAAGTTAGAGTGATATTTTCAAGTAGCAAATGTGGATGATTTTCTATGCAGATATATAACCAATATTCTTAAGGAGATATACATGTAATTAGAAAAGTTCAGTTAAATATTTTTCAAAAATCTTCTGATACTGTTTTGTGAATTGTAGTTGGTTGCTTAATTTATCTGAACCTCTGACTCTATGTCTAAAATAAAGTTACTGTCTCAAAGATAAATAATAAGGATTAAAGGGTATAAGCACGAATAAACAGTGTGATAGATATTTGTCCAATAATTATTTTATTCTTTTCAAAAATATTATATATGCTAAAATATATCTTTAAAAGTTTACAATTAATGAATACCATAAACTAAAATAACAATATGAAGATATTTTTGCTTATTATAATTTTTTATGTTTATAGCTTTAGCAACAGACTATATATATTTAAAGTAGAAAATGTGTTAAGCTTTGACATATGCCCCAATAAATCATTAATAAAAGAAAAACATCAAACATCTCAATCCTTCTTCAACGATGCAACCTTCCATATTTTCTAATTACAAGGCAATCCTTGATCTGTTTTCTGGCACTATAGATTAGTTTGCAATTTCTAAAATTGTATATAAATATAATTAGCACAAGTTATTGAAAATGCTACCCATTTTCATTGCTATACTTTTTCCCTACTGTCAAAAATCAACTAACCATGTTTTTTTGTGGGTCTTTTTTCTGGATTCTCTATTCCGTTACATCAATCTTTGTGTCTATACTTTGCTAATACCATACTGTTTTGATTATTGTAACATTACAGTTTGTTTGATATTCACTTATGAGAGTCGCTTGACTATATTTTGCTTTCTCAAAAGGTTTTAGCAAGCTTAGTTCATACTCCGTTAATTAGAAATTTGGGAATGGCTTGCTGATAAATAAAAAGGAAATCCTTAGTTGATTTTATTGTCATTGCATTTTATCTACAGAACAAAACATATTGCATTTATCTACTTATTTGGGAAGAGCTGACTTCTTCAATACTTTTAGTCTTCAATCCATGTATATGGTTTATTTCTCTATTTATCTGGGTCTTTGATTTCTTGTTTTCAGCTCACAGATCCTGCACATATTTTGTTACTTATATCTCAGCATTTAGATTTTTGGCCTATCACTAATAGTGTTTTTTAAAATTTTCCTTTCCACTTGTCAGTGTTAGTATATAGAAATAAGATGTATTTATACGTTTTTTACATTGTATGCTATGAATTTACTAAACTCATTTACTAATTCAGGGCTTTTCTTTTGCAGATTATGTAGGATTTTATAGGTTAGTATTGTCATCTGTAATGTGGGAAATTTTATTTCTTCCTTTCCAATATGCTTGTATTTATTTTCTTTGTTTTTATCTTAATGCTCTGCTAAAACTTCCAACAAAATGTTAAGTACAGGTTCTGAGACAGAACATTCTAGCCTTCTTTCTGCCTGATCTTAGGGGTAAAATATTTCATCTATTACTGTAAAATATAACATTGACTATAGGTATGTTTCAGATACTTTTTGTCAGAATAAGAACATTTTATTTTATTCCATGTTTGCTGAGAAGTTTTATTTATTTATTTATTCATTTACTTGCTTGTTGCTTTTTTGTTTATTTATTTATTTTGAGACAGGGTCTTGCTCTGTCATCTAGGCTGGAATGCAGTGGCAAGAACAAAGCTTACTGCAATCTTGACCTTCTGGGCTCAAGCGATCCTCCCACCTCAGCAGCATCCCATGTATCTGGGATTACAGGCATGTGTCACCTTGCCTGACTAATTTATATATAAATTATATATATATGTGTGTGTGTGTATGTGTGTGTGTATATATACATATATATTTATTTATTTATATTTATATATATATTTGTAGAGACGATTTCTTGCCATGTTGCCCAGGCCCAGGCTGGTCTCCAACTCCTGAGCTCAATAAATCCTCCCTCCTCCACCTCCCAAAATGCTGGGATTACAGACATAAGCTACCATACTCAGCTAAGAATTTTTAACTTGAATATATGCTGAATATTGTCTAATACTTTTTTATGCATTAAATACTGTGATTTAATTACATGAATATTTAAAGTCTGTTAAAATGACAAATTATATTACATTTTAAAATGAACTTAATGTTATCATAGTTTTAGATTTACAAAAGCATTGTGAGTTCTCATATGCTCCAAACTTGTTTTTCTGTATTGTTAACATATCACATTAGTATGCTCAATTTGTCACAGCTAATGAATCAATACTCATACATCATTACTAATTAAAGTTTGTACTTTTTCAAATTACCTTAGTTTTTACCTAAGGCCATTTTTGTGTTCTAGGATCCTATCCAAGATGCCACATTACATTTAATTATGTTAAATCTCAGCCTCATTTTGGCTGTAACAGTTTTTCACACTTTTCATATTTTTGATGACCTTGATGGTGGGGAAGAACACTGGTGAAGTGTTTTATGGAATGCCCCACAATTTGGATTTTTCTGATGTTTTCCTCATGATTAAATGGTATGAGGGATTTGGTAAAGAAGGCCACAGAGATAAAGTGCCATACTCAACATGTCACAACAAGGATACATGCTATCAATATGACTTTTCATGGTTTATATTCTCCTTATTCCATTGGCTGAAATAGTATTTTTCAGGTTTTTTTACTCTAAAATAACTCTCTCCTTCCCCCTTTTTAATATTGTACTCAAGAAGGAAATCACAAAGCCCAGTCCACATTTAAGAGTGGAAAGTTATGACTCACCTTCTAGAGTGGGGAATATCTACATATTTTATTTAGAATTTTTCTGCTGTGTTTTGTAAATATTCTATCTTTTAAAAAATTTTTCTGTAGTCATTTTTTATGTCAGTATGGGTTAATGGATATTTACTTTATAGCAACATATTAATGTAAGGTAGTACAATCTAATACCACATTACATATATTGCTGTTCAAATTTCCCCAGATTTGTCCATTATTATCATTCATTTGGTCCTTGCATCCCTTTGGCATAATACTATCATTATGGGTTTTTGGGGGATGAGTGAGGGAGCAAATTTTTGCTTACTGGCATGCTGCAAAATGCTCCAGACTTACCATGTATATTCTATATCACAGCCCTAAAATAAGTCATTTATCCAAGGAGCTTTGTTTTCTGTTATTGGAGAATGGTATTAAGGACCAATCAATATCTAACCACGGGGTGTTCTTGTTACCATTGGTTAATTTTTGACTTTAGCCCTACCTCCAGCATGCAGAAGCTGCCTTACAGGGAAGAGGTCGGACTGTCTTTCCCATAAGCTCCCTGCCCTCCCTGCTCTTCATCAGGCAGGGCCCTACTGCTTAGGCCTGAAACACAGTTGCTCAACTCCTGGCTGATCGTTCTGATTGGCAATTCCTCTTCATTTCTCTTGGGTGGAGCCCCAGTCGACAAATAAAAGGCCTTCTGCCATTGCCACTACCAAAGTCCAAGTTCCTGTTCCCCCAAGATGAGGAAGGAACAAAAAGCCTAAGCACACACCAGTGCTGTGGTTTGTGGCCCAGAAGTTCCAACCCCCAAGATCTGTTATCAGCACTTAAGTGAGAGATGAATCCAGACTCTCAGAGCACTGAGAGAAAGCAGAGTTGCAAATGCAAAGAAATATAAAGGAGCTGGGTGGTTAAGAGCCTGTCTAACAGCCATTACACTTAAATGCCATCTACTGGATTGCAGCCCAAGCTTCAACATCAAAAGTACTTTGTTATTTTATACTACCCTGTGAAACCAAGGCCAATAATTCAACCAAGAATAAAGACTGCAAATAACTTTGGCTCTCTATAAGCATCCAGAAACAGAGCCAACTGACTACTCAAAAATTGTATGACAGTTAAAGGAAAGTCAGCTTACACAGATGAGAAAGAGCCAGCACAAGAACTCTGGTAACAATAAAAGCCAGAGTGTCTCTTTGACTACCAAATACAGCACTAGGTCCCCAGCAGTGGTTCATAACCAGAATGTAGTGGTTCAAATGAGTGACACAGAAATCAGAATCAGGATGACAATGAAGATCATTGGGATTTAGCAGAAAGTTGAATCTATTCCAAGGATTCTAAAGAATCCAGTTAAATAATTCAAGCAATGGAAGACAAAATAACCATTTTAAGAAAGAATCCAACAAATCTAATATAGCTAAAAATCTCACTACAAGAATTTCATAACACAATTAAAATTATTGACAGGACTATAGATGAAGCAGAGGAAAAAAATCTCAGAGCTTGAAGGTCAGTTCTTTAACTCATTCAGACTAAAATAAAGAAAAAAATGATTTTAAAAAGGAAGAAAAACTCCCCCAAATATGAGATCATGTAAAGAGACCAAACCTATGACTCATTAGTGTCCCTGAAAGACAGGAAGAGAGAGTAAACAATTTGGAAAATATATTTAATAATATTGTCCATGAAAGTTTCACCAACCTCACTAGAGGTGTCGACATCCAAATACAGGAAATTCAGAGAACCCCTACAAGATACTATAGAAGATGATCATCTTCATGACAAATAGTCATCAGATTCTCCAGGTTCAATGCTAAAGAAAAAATCTTAAGGGAAGCTAGAGAGAAGGGATGCATCACCTACAGAGGGAATTCCATCTTGCTAACAGTGGACCTTTCAGCAGAAACCTTAGAAGTCAGAAGAGGTTGAAGGCCCATGTTCAGCATTTCTAAAGAAAAGATATTCCAACCAAGAATTTTATCTCCAGACAAACTAAGCTCTATAAGCAAAGGAGAAATAAAATCCTTTTTAGATAAGCAAATGCTAAGGAAATTTATTACCACTAGACTTGCCTTACAAGAGTTTCATAAAGGAGTGCTAAATATGGAAAAGAAAGACCATTACCAGCCACCACAATATCCTACTTAGGTACATAGACCATTAGGACTAAGAAGCAACTACATAATCAATACCCCACTGACAGTATTAGACAGATCATCAAGGTAGAATAGTATCAAAGATATTTGGGACCTGGCTGGGCGCAGTGGCTCACGTTTATAATCCCAGCACTTTGGGAGGCCAAGGCAAGTGGATCACTTGAGAGATCAGGAGTTTAAGATCAGCCTGGCCAACATGGCAATACCCTGTCTCTACTAAAAATACAAAACTTATCTGGATGTGGTGACACACACCTATACTACCAGCTACCTGGGAGGCTGAGGTAGAAGAATAGCTTGAACCTGTAGGGTTGAGGTTGCAATGAGCCAAGATTATGCCATTGCACTCCATCCTGGGCAACAGAATGAGACACCATATATGTATATATATACACACACACACACACACACACAAAATTTATATATATGTATATCTTATATATTTGTATATATAAGATATACATATATATCTTATATCTTATGTATTTGTATATATATTTATATACGTATATCTTATATACATATATAAGATATACATATATCTTATATACATATATAAGATATACATATATCTTATATACATATATAAGATATACATATATCTTATATACATATATGAATATATGTGTGTATATATATTTATATATGTATATATTTATATGCATATATATATTTATATATGTATATATATTTATACATGTATATATATTTATACACGTATATATATTTATATATGTATATATATTTATACTTGTATATATTTACATATATGTGTGTGTGTATATATATACACACACACATATATATGTATATATAAAAAGATATTTGGGACCTAAACTGTACACTTAATCAAATGATCAAATGGACTTAAGAATATGTATGAGCCAGGTACGGTGGCTAAAGCCTGTAGTCCCAGTACTTTGAAAGGCCAAGGTGGGCAGATCACTTGAGGTCAGGCGTTTGAGACCAGCCTGGCCAACATGGTGAAACCCGTCTCTACTAAAAATACAAAAAATTAGCTGGGCATGGTGGCGCGCATCTGTAATCCCAGCTACTCAGGAGGCTGAAGTAGGAGAATCACTTGAACCCAGGAGGTGAAGGTTGCAGTGAGCCGAGATTGCACCACTACACTCCAGCCTGTGCGACAGAGGAAGACTCCATCTAAAACAAACAAACAAACAAACAAACAAACAAACTATGGAAAACTCCACTCAACAACAACAGAATATAAGTTCTGACTATCTGCCCATGGAATATACTCTAAAATTGGCCACACACTTAGCTATAAAAAAACTCAACAAGTTTAAAAAATTTGAAATCATACGAAACACACTGACAGACCACAGTGCAACAAAAATGAAAATTAGTACCAAGAAGATCTCTCAAAACTGTGAAATTAAATGGAAATTAAACAATCTGGTCCTGAATGAATTTTGGGTGAACAATGAAATCAAGGCAGAAATCAAAAAATTGCTTGAAACTAATGAAAATAAAGATACGACATACCATAATCTCTTGCATACAGCTAAAGCATTGTTAAGAAGAAAGTTTATAGCACTAAACATACACATCAAAAAGTTAGGAAAATCTCAAATTAACAACCTAAAATCACATCCAGAGGAACTGGAAAAACAAAAGCAAACTAACCCAATAGCTAGCAGAAGAAAATAGATGTCCAAAATTAGAGCTGAACTAAATGAAATGAAAATGAGAAAAACAAACAGAAGATCAACAAAGGCAAAACTTTGTTATTTGAAAGAATAAATAAGATTGTTGCATTGGAGGTGGTGTTAGCTTGGTGGGTGCTAACTAGACTAATAAGGAAAGAGGAAAAGATACAAATTAACACAATCACAAATGACAAAGGGACCATTACCACCAACAATACAGAAATATAAAAATTTCACTGGGAGCTATTATGAACACTTCTATGCATAAAAACTGGAAAACATAGAAGTAATAGATAAATTCCTAACAACATACAACCTCTCAAG
The DNA here is from genome assembly GCF_029289425.2 of Pan paniscus. Classification (NCBI taxonomy): domain Eukaryota; kingdom Metazoa; phylum Chordata; class Mammalia; order Primates; family Hominidae; genus Pan; species Pan paniscus. The sequence goes on from NC_073254.2 coordinate 122,459,860, forward strand.
ATGAATCAGGAAGAAACTGAAAACCAAACAGACCAATAATGAGTTCAAAAAATGAATGAATTAAAAAAAATCTTACCAACCTGAAAATGCCTTGGATCAGATGGATTCATAACCAAATTCTACCAGAAGACAAAAGAAGAGCTGATACCAATGCTATTGAAATGATTACAAAAAATCAAGGAGGCGGGATTCCTCCCTAACTCCTTCTATGAGGCCAGCATCATTCTGATACCAAAACCTGGAGAGGCACAGTAAAAAAAGAAATATTATAAAAAAGACACAATAAAAAAGAAAGCCAATATCTCTGATTAACATAGAAGCAAAAATCCTCAACAAAATACTTGTAAAACCAATCCAAAAGAACATCACAAAACTAATTCACATGAGTGCATAGGCATTATTCCTAGAATTAAAGTTTGGTTTAACATAAGCAAACTTATAAATGTGATTCATTACATAAATAGAGTTATAAACAAAAACCAAAGGAAGATCTCAATAGAAACAGAAAAGGCTTTTGATAAAATCCAACATCGCTTCATGTGAAAACCCCTAAAGGACTAGGCATTGAAGAAACATAATTCAAAATACGAAAAGCCATTTATGGTAGACCCACAGCCAATGTCATACTGAATGGGCAAAAGCTAGAAGCATTCCCCATGAGAACTAGAACCAGACAAGGATGCCCATTCTCACCACTTCTATTTAACATAGTACTAGAGACCAAGATGGAGCAATCTGGTAAGAGAAATAAATAAAAAGTACCCAAATAGGAAGAAAGGAAGTGAAACCATCTTTTTTTTGTAGATGATATGATTCTATACTTAGAAAACCATATAGTTTCTACCCGGAATCCTACATTTGATAAACAACTTCAGCATGCTTTAGGATAAAGAATCAAGGTGCAAAAATCAGCAGCATCTATACACCAATAATGGCAAAGTTGAGAGCCAGATCAAGAACACAACCTCATTCACAATAGACACACACACACACACACACACACCTGGGAATACAGGTAACATGAGAGGTGAAAGATGTCTAAAATCAGAATTAAAAACACTGTTGAAAGAAATCAGAGATGGCACAAACAAATGGAGAAACTTTCCATGCTTATGGATAGTAAGAATCAATATTATTAAAATGGCTATATTGCCCAAAGCCATTCATAGATTCAATGCAATTCTATCAAAAATTACCAATGATATATTTACAGAATAAAAAAAAAACTATTCTAAAATTTATTTGGAACCAAAAAAGAGCCCAAATAGCCAAATCAATATTAAGCAAAACCAGTAAAGCCAGAGGCATCACATTGCCCAGATTCAAACTATGTTATAAGATTACATTAACCAAAGTAGTATGGTACTGTTACAAACAAACACATAAACCAATGGAACACGATAGAGAATGCAGAAACAAAATTATGCAACTACAACTATCTGATCTTCAACAAAGCCAACAATAAAAATCAATGGAAAAAAAATTCACTGTTCAATAAGTTGTGCTGGATAAATGGCTAACCATATGCAGAAAATTGAAGCTGGACCCCTAATTTTCACCATATACAAAAATAAAATCAACATGGAGTAAAGACTTAGTTGTAAAACCTAAAACTATAAAATCTCTAGAAGAAATCCTGGGAAATACCATTTTGGATATTGGCCGTGGCAAAGACTTTGTGATGAAGACATCGAAAGCAATTGCAACAGAAATAAAAATTGAGAAATGAGACCCAATTAAATAACTTCTGCAAAGCAAAAGAAAAAATCAAAAGTAAACAGACAACCCACAGAATGGGAGAAAATATTTGCAAACTATGTATCCCACGAAGAACAAATAACCCATAATCTATAAGGAACTTAAATTAATAAGCAAAAGACAAACAGCCCCATAAAAAAGGCAAAGGACATGAACAGATACTTCTTAAGGGAAGACATACACATAGGCACAAGCATAACAAAATGTTCTCAACATCATTAATCATTAGGGAAATTCAAATCAAAACCACAATGAGATACCATCTGACACCAGTCACAATGGCTATTACTAAAGAGCCAAAGAAACAGATGCCAGTGAGGTTGTGGAGAAAAGAAAACACTCATACACTGTTGGTGGGAATGTAAATTAGTCCAATCATTGTGGAAAGCATTATGGTGATTCCTCAAAGAGCTAAAAGCAGCACTACCATTCGACTTAGTAATCCCATTACTGGGTATATACCCAAAGGAATATAAGTCGTTCTATTATAAAGACACACGCATGTGTATGTTCATTGCAACACTGTTCACAATAGCAAAGACACTGAATCATCCTATGGGTTGGCAATTACATTTGTGCCAATTTAATAAATGTCCATCAGTGGTTGGCTAGATAAAGAAACTGTGGTACATATACACCATGGAATACTACACAGCCATAAAAAAGAATGAAATAATATCCTTTTCAGCAACATGGATGGAGTTGGAGGCCATTATCCTAAGTGAATTCATGCAGAAACATAAAACCAAATACTGTCTTTTCTCACTTATATTTGGTACAAATGAACACAAAGAAGGGAACAATAGACACCAAGGTCTACTTATGGGCAGAGGATGGGAGGAGAGTGAGGGTTTAAAAACTGTCGAGTAGTATGCAGATTACCTGAGTGACAAAATTAACTGACACAATTTACCCATGTAACAAACCTCTACATGAAACCCTTGAATCTAAAATAAAAGATGGAAAAAAGCAAAAAAAGAGAAATAGAAAAATAATTCTAAAATTGATATGGAATCAGAAAAAACCCAGAACAGCCAAAAACATCCTGAGCAAAAAGAACAAAACTAGAGGAAGTAAGTTACTTGACTTCAAATTATACTACAGTGCAATAGTAACCAAACAGCATGGTACTGGCATAAAAACAGACACAAAGACCAATGGAACAGAATAGAGAAGCCAGAAATAAATTCATAACAGTGAATTCATATAAACAGAAGTACCAAGAGACTTTATTGGGAAAAATACAGTCTCTTAAATAAATAGTGCTGGGAAAACTGAATACCCCATATGCAGAAGAATGATGTACATTCTGCATATTCCATATGCAGAAGAATGATGTACATTCTGCATATTCCATATGCAGAAGAATGATGTACATTCTGCATATTCCATATGCAGAAGAATGAAACTAGACTTTCACCATGTACAAAAAAAAATCGAAATTAATTAAAGACTGAAGTCTAAGACCTGCAACTACTAAACTATGAAAGACATTGCTCTGGGCAAAGATTTTTTGAGTAATACCCCAAAGCACAGGCAACCAAAGCAAAAATGGACAAATGGAATCACATCAAGGGTAAAAGATTCTACATAGCAAAGGAAACAATCAACAAAGTGAAGATACAACTCAGAATGGGAAAAAAAGTATTTGCAAACTATTTATCTGACAAGGGATTAATAATCAGAATCTATAAGAAGCTCAAACAACTTTATATTAAAAAATCTAATAATCTAATTAATAAATAGGCAAAATATCTAAATAGACATTTCTCCAAGAATAATACAAATGGCAAACAGGTATATTCAAAGGTGCCCAACAGCACTGAGTATCAGATAAATGCAAATTAAAACTACAATGAGATATCATCTCACCCCAGTTAAAATGGCTTTTATCCAGAAGACAGGCAATAATGTACCCCATAAATATATACACATAATATGTACCCATAAAAATTCAAAAAGAAATTAGATCACTTCTGTTGAAAGTTAACACAAATTTATTTCAGTACAGATGGCTTCTGAATTCACTGAGAAAATTACATAGCTTTTTTTCTTTATTTTTGAAATTTCATATCATGCATGAATTTGAGAAATAAATTCCATGGATCTTGATAGATTATCATTTTTACATATCATTTCTTTTCATAAATCTCCTGTTATATATTACATGAGTTTGTTTAGGAATTTACTATATTTACCATGAGGTAAGTATATATACATATAGATATTTGACTTTTTGTCTTTTTATAGTGTCTGTCAGATTTTAGTTTCAAGGTTATGATGGACTTATAAAATATCTTGCAAATTTTTTTTTTTAATTTTCTTTTATTACCTGGGAAGTTGGGGGTAAGATTGGTGTTATTTTTTTTTTCAATGGTTGAAATAATTCAATGGTGAATTTATACTTTGCTGGTGATTTTGTTTATGAATAAAGCTTAATAATGGATTAAATTATCTTAATTTTGTAATTGCATATTTTCATTATTTCGTAACTTTTATAACATTGTATTTTGAAGCAAATTTTCATTTTAAGTTTGTTGACAAATTTATTATCAACATAGGTTCATAATATTCATAATATTATTAATTTTGTATATTTGTAGGCTGTGTTGTGGCTTTTATACTGAAAGTAAGAATTATTTTAACAATTTCTTTGATTTTAGAGTAATCTATCCAGGGATTTATCAATCTTTTAAATGTATTCAAGAAACAACTCATGCCTTTGTTGCTATGCTATATTTAAATATTTAATTGATTCACTGTTTTATAATTATACTTTATTTTTTATTTTACTGTTTTTATATTATTGCTTATTTTTCTGTTTTATCTACAATTTTACTAATCATCAAGATCATTAGAAGATTTGCAGCTTTTCTTTCTTCGTATATATATTGAAGCCTGTATTTATTTTTTATTTTTGAGATTGGTCTCACTCTGTCATCAGACTGGAGTGCAGTGGTGCCATCTCAGCTCACTGCAACCTCTACCTCCCAGGTTCAAGTGATTCTGCTGCCTCAGCCTCCCGAGTAGCTGGAACTACAGGCGTGCGCCACCATGCCCAGCTAATTTTTGTGTTTTTAGTAGAGACGGGGTTTCACTATGTTGGTCAGGATGGTCTGGATCTCTTGACCTCGTGGTCTGCCCACTTCAGCCTCCCAAAATGGTGGGATTACAGACATGAGCCACCACGCCTTGCCTTAAGCCTGTATTTTAATAAATAAATATATAATATAATATAAAAGCCCAGAAAGGTGGTATGCTTTCTGAAAATAGTCATATCTATCTATGCATCTAACTATAAATCTGTTTAATTGTACAGTAATTATACTGAAATACATTAAAGTTAATTGGAATACAGGCATTATTTTTTAGGAAAAATATATGACAAGTGTACCAAGTTTCTTAAAGAGAACTGATTTTCTCTTTATTTCCCTTATATTTCATATTGTCCTTATGTTTCAAGGTTAATAATACTTGAGCTCCATGTTATGCTAACCTCTGAGAACACGACCCAGGAATTACATAATGAATTTTATATTTGGGGAAGCTCATATGTCTGAACCATTTCAATGTAATATGATATATTAAAGATCTCTGATCATATATAAAAATAACTATGCCATCTGTAACTTAATATTTCTCTATACTAATGCTAAAATGTAAAAGTGGTAGTCGTTTGGACCATTTAAAAAAATAAACTCCAGATGTTGTAGTGGGTTAACACCATCATCAGTTTCAGATTTTTCACTGTAATTGTACCTGTGATTCTTCCCTTTTAAAATTGGCTGGGGCCGGGTGCGATGGCTCACACCTGTAATCCCACCACTTTGGGAGGCCAAGGCGGGAGGATCATGAGGTCAGGAGATGGAGACCATCCTGGCTAACATGGTGAAACCCCGTCTCTACTAAAAATACAAAAAACAATTAGCCAGGCGTGGTGGCAGGCGCCTGTAGTCCCAGCTACTCCAGAGGCTGAGGCAGGAGAATGGTGTGAACTCGGGAGGCAGAGCTTGCAGTGAGTGGAGATTGCGCCACTGCACTGGAGCCTGGGCAACAGAGAGAGACTCCCTCTCAAAAACAAACAAAAAATAAAAATAAAAAAAAATTGGCTGGATACTTCAGAACACTTCCACAGGAAGCATCCCTGATGATTAACAGATTGCTTTACAGAGAACAAAATTAAATGTGACTTAGGAGGAAGTAAGCATTTTATTAAAAATACACTTGGTATAAAAGAGATGTATAGTAAGACACTATTGACAAAAATAATACATCTGCGAACAATTGTACAGAATTTATCTTCACAGTGCCAAACTACTTTAGAGTCTAGATAGTCAATTTGACTATCTAGATATATAGCCTAAATAGTCCAGTTGACTAGAAGGATATATATCATTCCAATATATATAGATCTAGATCTAGATGTAGATCTAGGTATATATGCTTCTAATATATATAGATAAAGATATAGTCAACTAGACTAACTAGACTATATATCTAGATAAAGGAAATACCTCCTTCCAATATTCCTTTACTTAAAATTAACATGATAAAACTATGAATTTTCAAATCTACTTTTATATGTTGTCCTTTCTACCAAGGAAAGATTCATTTACATATAGCATTTTAGTTGATTTTAGAAACCAGTATTTTTGTTACAATTTTATATTATTACTGTTATAATGACTTAGATCTATTCCATTAATAATTTATAAAATGATACTTCTTATAGGTTACAATGTGACATGCCTGTGCCCCCACCCCCAAATTTTACAATCTGTGGTAATTTAATTGTTAAAAAGCAGCAGCAATATCTACATTTACATCTAACAATGAGGAGGCATGTGAAAGTGCATGCATGCATATATAACATGTACTTAGATTTATATATGCAAATGTTAGTGATTAGTTTTCCAGTGGATATTCTTTCTAAATTGCATTTTTGTTTTTATTTTCAACACAAGTCAAAGTATATTCCAAAATATTTTTGTTTCCAGGCAAAACAAAATTGGTAAGATTTATGTTGCTTTTGTCCGTGTTTGTGATGTCATGCCATTATTCCATCAAAAGCTCTGATTTCTATCAAGATGTAAAAGTGAGTGAACCAACATATGGATGCTTATGAATACAGATACATTAAAAGGACTAGATGCATCCCTAGTAAATGGTTTCTTGTGTTACTAATAGAGCATTAGCATAAGAACCTTCAAATCACTAGATCATGTTGATGCTCTCAAATAACTTGCAATATCTTTCCACATAAACACACTATACAGTATATAATTCTGTATATTGTACTATATACTATTGTAAACAGTGTAATTAAATTGCATCATAGACAAATCAAACTACTCTATTTCAAGAAATTATTACAAAGTTTTCATAATCAAAACAGTATGGTATTGGCAAAAGAATGAACAAATACATCAATGAGTAAAAGTAGAGCATCCAGAGTTGACCCCCACAGGCAACTAATTTTATACAGAGTGCCAAAGTAATTCAGTAAAGTACAGGTACTCTCCATGATGAAGCAGGCTTTATTCCTGAGATGCTAGGTTTGTTCAACATACGCAAATCAATAAATGTGATTTACCACCTTATCAGAATTAAAAAATGATCACCTCAATAGATGCAGAAAAAGCTTTCAATAAAATCCATCATTATTGCATGATAAAAACTCTCAACAGACTAGGCATTGAAGGAATATACTTCAAAATAATAACAGCCTTCCATGGGAAACCCACAGCCAACATTATACTGAACAGGCAAAAGCTGGAAGCCTTTTACTTAAGACAAGGAACAAGACAAGGATGCCCAATCTCACCACTCCTATTCAACATAGTACTAGAAGTCCTAGCCAGAGCAACCAGGAAAGTGGAAGACATAAAAGGTATACAAATAGAACAAGAAGCCAAATTATCTCTCTTCACCGATGATATAGTTCTGCATATAGAAAACCCTGAAGACTGCATCAAAAGGCTCCTAGAACTTCTGGAAATTTCAAAACACAAAATCAATGTACAAAAATCAGTAGCGTTTCTATACTCTAATGATGTTCAAGCTAAGAACCAAATCAAGAATGCAATCCCACTGATAATAGCCAAACAAAAGCAATCCTAGGAACAGAGCTAACCAAGGAGGCAAGATCTTTGCAAATAGAACTACAATGCACTGCTGAAAGAAATCATAGATAATGCAAACAAATAGAAAAACTTTCCATGCTCAAAGACTGGAAAAATAAATATCATTAAAATGACCATACCATCCAAAGAGATTTACAGATTTAATGCTATTCCTCACAAACTACAAACATCTTTTTTCACAGAATTAGAAAAAAAAAACTATTTAAAATTTATCTGGAACAAAAAAAGAGCCCAAGTTGCTAAAGCGATCCTAAAAGAAGAACAAAGCTGGAAGAATCATACTACCCAGCTTCAAGCTATACTGTTAGGCTATAGCAACAAAAACAGCTTGCTACTGGTACAGAAAAAGACACCTAGACAAATGGAACAGAGTAAAAAACACAGAAATAAAGCACCACATCTGCAACCATTTAATCTTCCGCAAAATTAACAAAAATAAGCAATGGGAAAAGCACCACTTATTCAATAAATGGTGCCTGGATAACTGGTTTAGCCATATGCAAGAAAATAAAACTGGACCCTTACCTTTCACTACACACAAAAATTAATTCAAAATTGATTAAAAATTTAAGTGTGAGACCTCAAACTGCAAAAATTCTAGAAGAAAACCTAAGAAATGCCATCTAAACATTGGCCTTGGCAAAGAATTCCTAAGTCCCCAAATAGCGATTACAACAACAAAAAATGGACAAGTGGGACCTAATTAAACTAAATATTTTCTGCACAGCAAAAGAAACTATAAACAGAATAAACAGACAACCTACATAATGGGATAAAAATATTTGCAAAGTATTCATCTAACAAAGGTCTAATGTCCGGAATCTATAAGCAACGTAAATCAACAAGCAAAAAACTCTATTAAAAAGTAGGCAAAATTCGTGAACAGACATTTCTCAAAAAAAGATACATAAGCATTCTACAAACTTATGAAAAAGTGCTCAACATCATTAATCATCAGTGAAATGCACATTAAAACCACAATGAGATACCATCTCACATTAGTCAGAATGGCTATTATTACAAATTTAAAAAATAACAGATGCTGGAGAGGCTGTGAAACCACATTCTATTGATTATTTGTTAGATTTAGAAAGGTTACTAAAATGACAAACTATATAACGTGAGAAATCTATATGCAGTTTTTGTGACTAGTTATAGAATAAATATGTAATGATAAATTGATGACATAAAATAGGTGCTTTATTGCCAGTTTTATGCAGGACAAAATATTATAAGCAAGAATAGCAAAGCCTAAAATGAAAGCCGAGGTTTTGAGAGAAAGTTTAAAGATTGCCTTAAGAGATGATCTGACAAATTATGGCAACTATGATAAAACGTATTTGTAGAATACTTCAAATACTTCCTGTGATGCCATATCATTTCTCAGTTAGTTCTTTCTGTTACTCACATCCCTTTCAACAGAATCTCAACTTTCTTTCCATTTCTATTTCTATGAAATAGTATCGTGACAAATGCAGATTTTCTTTTGCTGTTATGTTATTGAGGATACTTGGAACCTACCATCAAAAGGTTAAATATGTGTACACTGAATTGCTCCTACATCATACTATAATCTTATACTAGCAATTTTTAAGGACACAATATGTGTGGATGATAATGTAATTATGTAAATATTAATAAGATACACATTATATTTATACATTGCTATTTTCAGACATTTTGGGTGTATGTCCAAAGTCTTTTACATAAAGAAAAAGTTAATATCTCGGATTTGTTACCTAGCAGCTCTCCAAAACTTTTGCATGCAATAATGTAGCATTCTCTAGTAATAGTACTGTAATTTTTACATATAATATAAAATTTATTTGTTTTAAAGTAATGCTCAGACACACACATGAACTCATATGTTCACTTACACATATCCCAAGTCACCAAACATAAAATCAGGTTATTTTAGTTGACATATTCAGGTAAGAACATCTCAGAGGTGAAAAATAACAATTTTATTTGTTAAAATGCTTTGCACTATTCTCATCTTTTATTTTTAATATAAAATAACAGTAATAAACTTCTTAAAATTACTTATTTTAGGCTGTTGTTTCTAAAGAAGGGAGGCAGTTGTTTGATTTCCCTTGATTTATACCTTGAGCCACAATGCAAGATTCCAAAGAGACATAAAAGTGTTTACCTGACTAGTAAGAGTTATAAGCTAGAAATGTTTAACATTTCTAGCTCTTTATCTCTGACTAATTTCCAGCTCTACATAATTTCTGCTTTTAACATGAAAGAAAAATCATTTCCTGAAAGGCAGGAACATTACTCTTGAAATATAAAACCAGCCATAAAAATAATAATACTAACTAAAGCAGGATTAAGTGTCAAAAATCAAGAAATCACCTGTGAAATGCAAAATGGAATTGCCACGAAAGGGAAAAATTATTATATGTGAGAAAGTTAAATGTTGATTAAGCATATTTAATCCATATGAAAAATTGATATAATTATTTAAACTCATTTTCCAGTAAAATAATCTGCTGATTGTAATAATCAGTATGTGTACAATTTTACTGCTAAAAAGCTCCATCTTATTCCATTGAGGAAAGTAAGAAATAACAAGCTGACAAAAACATGAAGATTCTGATGAGGAGACACATAGACCAAGCACATGCACAAAAACTCACAATTTTAACAATGGGATTTTCTGTTTCCAGTTAAGCAGTACCAGTCATTCATCTGAAGGTGAATTTCCCAAATTATCAAATATATTTTTAAACTCTGCAATCTCTTAATACTGCATTTTATGAACATTTACAGATTCTTTTCCAAGTTAGGGTTTATCTCAGAGAAACATATTTTGCCCTCTAGACAAAAAATAAAATAAAATGAAATTCACGCAGCATTAAGCAGAGTTTTTTATAATCAAAAAAATTATATATTTCTAGAAACTATTGCAGGTACCATTTACTCATAGGTGTTCTCTTTTTTTTTTTTTTTTTTTAGTTAACTTTATCTGAAAGGTCAATGAATCACTCCCTTCTCTAATACACTTCCCCTTCTTTTGCCCTTGATCTTTTTGATCCAGGATTGGCAGATGTGGGGCCCTGAGGCAAAGCCATTGACAGAGAATCCCACAGAGCTTAAGATGCATACATTCTATTTTTGGAATGTTACACCCACCAATAAGGACATTTACTTTGGCGACTGAGACCTGCATGCATTGAGTTCAACCTGGAATAACGTGGGAGAGATTTCCTATTCATTTTTCAGGGAGGCATGAGTCCCCATCTGTCTCGTCCAGTTTCCTGGTTGGGTTTTCTTGGTTTACTGGCAGCATTCAGTGCCTGCTGTTGCCACTTTCTAGAAGCCACCAGTGCTTTGTTTCTTTTATCTGTCTAGAATGGTATCTGTACAAGATGTTTTTAGTTCATTTTTAATTATACTTTCTTATAGAGGTATGATTAGGTTTCAAATAGGATGTCTAACCCCCTAACAGTGATATATTCTTTGCCTTTGCATACACAAAACAGACTATCCTTTTAGAGAACTCTTTTACTACTTCCCTCAGTCTCCATAAATGCCTGTATTGTTTTTGCAATGAGGGCAGTAAATCCTTTATTTTTGTTTTTTTTCTGGTCATCGTCCTTTTATTTCTTAGCTTCTCCTTATTTCTGTCATGTTTCAATTCTTCAAATAATTGGGCCTTAACCAAGGCTAATCCATTTAGAAGTCTAAGTCCACTTCACTTTAGTTCTGTGGCTCTCTATGTTCTGACACTTCCTCTGGGAAAAATTCCTTTCAACCATGTATAAGATGTCTTCTTTACTAAGTTATATATAAATATATAAATATATATTATGATTATATATATTATGATTTTATATATATAATCATATGCTTTTCAAGGTTCAGTAGAGTCCCTCAAATTTCTTCTCAAAGAAACAAATATTAGAAGCTGTTTTCAATATTCCTGTTAATAACTGCTCAATCAGTGTCAATTAAACACCATCTTTGCCCAGTACAGTCACACAGAATAGCTTAAGCTTGGATCACAGCATGCATCTCTGAAGATAAGGTGACAAGCAAGCCTTCAAATATTGCCCAGTCCCAAGATATCTTCATTTCTACACATCTTTGGCCAACTTACTTCAAAAACCTAAAGGACTGTACCTAGACTCTGAAACTATGAAATATAAAATTCAAAAAATCTACTTAAAGTCCGGGCCTGATGGCTCAGGCCTGTAATCCCAGCACTTTGGGAGGCCGAAGTGGTTGGATCACCTGAGGTCAGGAGTTTGAGACCAGCCTGGCCAACATGACGAAAACCCATCTCTACTAAAAATACAAAAATTAACCGGGAATGGTGGTGTGTGCCTGTAATCTCAGCTATCCAGCAGGCTGAGGCAGGATACTTGCTTGAACCCAGGCTGTGGAGGTTGCAGTGAGCCGAGATCGTGCAATTCTGCTCCATCCTGGGAAACAGAGCAAGACACCATCTCCAAAAAAAAAAAAAAAAAAAAAAAAAAAGTCTACTTAAATACTCTTCAATTTATCAGCGTGACAGAGACTCTGATCCATCCCATCTAGGATATAACCTGTCAGGGACATTAGTGCAAGAACTAAAAGCTTGCTTGTAGAATCATGTTATATATATACATACATATATGTGTGTGTATATATATGTATGTTTATATAGATACATATTTTCCCCCTTTAATTGTCTCTCCAGATGGTAATCAGGAACTCATGGTCTCTCCTTCTGTACTTTTTTGTTAGGAGGTTATGGCAAGTCATGGAATAGATACACAAATAGCTAAGGTTTAGACCACAATGCAGGTACTCAAAGTTAAGACCTATCTGCTTGGCAAGATTTCTCTAACCTTACATACAATATTTTCACACATTATATACTGTAAACCTAACATTCTGGAAAAACTTTGAGCATGTTTAATTTCAGATGGTAAAGGTTGGCAAAGCAACTTTACGATCCATGCTCATACTATTATATTTTATTTTACCTCAAGATAGAGATGATCCTTGTTTATTGCTTCTTAGACACTTATACAACAAATATTGATGTTCATTGGTATCAAGGAGTATGAGTTGATATCAATTGTTGATATAAATTATATCAATGATAATGAGTAAGCTCATTCCAAGTGTAAGGCACTGTAAGTGATATTAATTTGCATGTGATGTGGACTCAATATTCAAGGAGCACACAGCCTAATAGGGTAAATCAGAATGTTACATTATTGTAATACAAGGTAAAATAATAAAGAATTGCAAATATAGTGCTGTGGGATTTCAAGTGAGGAGGAATTCCTTCTAGTGTCACTAATATCAATACAATCTCACTTCTTGGGCTTTTAGAAATCACAAATCTGTCTACTAGTTGGCTAATTACAATATTCAGTGTGATTTTGCTTTCCAGAATTAAAAAAATAAGTTACTGAGTTCTAATAGCAATGGAAATTTTATACAAACTTTACCTAGAACACTTTAGCTGTCTCCTCAAATAATGAGATCGCATTTCTAGATAAGAAGTATGAATGGAGTAATTGTAAGGTTTACTCTAATGATGTGTTTGTATGCATGTGTCTGTGTACATGTGTAGTTTTTTTCATTGTTTTGTTTCCTTTTTTGAGGAGAAGATAGGGGACCAAGAGAGTCCACTGGCAAAAATCTAAGAATGTATATAGCAAAGTCACAAACTAAGAAAACAAAAAATGATACCACTATTGTTGCATGACATGTAAATTAAACTTCTCCCTGGAATGACACTCGAGTTTTTCTCCTTCGAACAATTTCAGAGGCCATTACATGTTTCTTCAACTTATTGTTTTCTTGGTAGCCACTAAGTGAGATGGTTGCAGACAGATGCTATTATTCTTATTGTAGAAAATGCAGTGTGGGGTGTTACGCTAAAACTCTGATCGCTTTCCTTTTCTCTCCTGGTTAGGAGTTAGTCACATAACATGGATCCATGTGTAGCACCTTTACCTTTCATCTAGATTTCCTTATGCTCCTTTGCAAGAATGAAGAAGGGGACACATGCCAACCACATATATGGATTTCACAAGTGCTGTCACTTTTTCAGTTTATAAAGAAACGTTAGGCAATAGTAACGTCAAAGAAATGAATGCATTGACAGATTTCCTAGGTACAGCATGTTCAACTGGTAGAGAAGAGATGATGGCTGACAAGTATATAGACAGTTTTCTTGGAATTGAAGATATTCTCAGGCCTCTAAAGCATTCATAAAATAGATGAGGCCCAAATCCAATGGTATGTGAAAATGCTTCACTTATTTAAGAGAACCCAAGTCATCAGTACAATAAGATAAAGAAGGCTTTTTCTTTACCAAAGAAGATAAAAGGGGATCAAAGATGGTGATATTAATTAAAAACATGTTGAAGTTTAGTCCACAGATATTAGAATTAGATATCTAAAAGCCCATACCTGGTTTTTAGAAATTGCTAAGAAAACAAAACCACAGGCACAAGAAGGCGGAAGGGGCCTGATACAGTAAGAGTAGGCAATACAAGATGAATTTATGATAAACATGGTGAATTGGTTGGGATATGTCTGTCTCAAGGGACTAATGTAAGACTCAAACTTACAGGAAAAGCAAGTATAAACAGATTTACAAAATTTAATTTTGTTTTTTAGAACTGCAGGGTCTTAGCAAGGCTTTTAGCCTCCTACAGTGACCTAGTCAGAGAGCGTGGAGTTGAGGAAAGTTAAAAGGCTTTGATGATTCATTGTATTGAACTTTAGAAAATATAAGAAAATGTTGAAGTAAAAGTTTAGGCTGGAAGTTCAGCCTCTGATGGCCCAGGTGTGTAAGTCGTACACATTTAAGAAAATATTTATTTTTTCACATTGCTAGAAAGTTATTATCATCAATAAAGTTTTCCAAACCAAACAGCTGAGAGGGCAGTGATTTTTCCCTCTGAGAGATAAGCAGTAAAATATGTACTCTTACAGAATAAAGAACACGTCTAAGTGTTGACGGTAGTCTAAATAAAATTATTAATAGCTAAAAGAAGGAACGAGTCCATCAGAGCCAGTGCTGGCACAGACAAGGGGAGGTTGGAAAATAAATAAATACATACATACACAAAGCAGTATTTCTTTTTTTTTTTTTTTTTTGAGACGGAATCTCGCTCTGTCGCCCAGGCTGGAGTGCAATGGCGCGATCTCATTCTCCTGCCTCAGCTTCCCAAGTAGCTGGGACTACAGGCGCCCTCTACCACGTCCGGCTAATTTTTTGTATTTTTAGTAGAGACGGCGTTTCACTGTTAGCCAGGATGGTCTTGATCTCCTGACCTCATGATCTGCCCGCCTCAGCCTCCCAGAGTGCTGGAATTACAGGCGTGAACCACTGCGCCCAGCTATAAAGCAACATTTCTTAAAGCTCTGGCTAGAGTGGAGGATGTCCTAAATATGAATGTGTGGCCCTTTTAGCAGCCTATACTAACTAGTAGTTGACATAGATGACAGTAGGTGTTAACATTATATTATAGCCATTGCTCTGCTTCCAAGTTCACTAAGAAATCTTACAATTAAAATTTGCCTTCTTATATGGATTCGTCCACAAGGAGAAAATAAGCAAATTGGTAAATGCATATTCAATTCACTTGTTCATTGTATTTAACTGCATATAAATTCATTGTCATTATTAGCATTTTTATCAGTCTCTTTGTGTTTTGCTAATGTAAATGAGCACCCACTTCAAATTCTGATTATCTCTAAAGTAATAATAGCAGAAATCCGGAGACTTCAGGAGTGAGGCCCAGTTGGTGGAATGTAATAACCCAATTCGCACTAAGGTATTGTCATAGGATTGGGCTGGCCCAGGTGTGTAGCCTGCTTCTTATAGGTGATGCTTCCCTCTCTTGGTTAAGCACGAACTTCAAATAACACTGTAGCTCTAAAACTTAGTTATCACAAAGATTGGTTAGGTAAAATGTCATGCAATAAGCAGTTATAAAAATGTCTATATTCAAGAGGAAAAAGTTGAAGTGCTGAAGATTCTAGTGGTTTACAAAAATAATCCTGGAGATAGTCAAGAGAGCCCAAGAAAACAGGCTACATTTGACTAATTCTATGAATCATTCTCTCTCCAAATGTCAACTATGCTTTAAATTGATGCTAATATAATTATTTAATTTATCATTAAACATTATTTTAAATGATGTTTAAAGAAAAATGTTACAATTTATCATCGAGCCATTATTAGTTGCCAGACAATTGGGCAATTTAAGAATTAATATAGTTAATAGAAATTGACTAATACCTATGAAAATATTTATTTAAAATGAGCTGTATATATAAGTATACTGGAAAGAATTTACAGACGATGTGAAGAAGAATGGACAATAGGCTTTCTTAAGATGCTCCTTGGGGATCCTATAGGAAACATTTAAGCTCTTTGAGTTTATTTATAAAACCTATAAAATGGCATGCAACCTTAGCTTCTTAAAAGTAAAATGCTAAATTATAATGTAAATTCTTTACAATTAAATTATAAAATGTTATGAATATATAGTGGAAATCCAAGTTTAAAGTTGAGAAGAATCAGGACAATAAAATGTTTATATTATATATAAGAAATTTGCAAAATTATGTTTTATTGGAAATGCTTTTGATTCCAAATTATTTAATTGCCTTGGATTTCTATTTTAACCTGTATTGGGTAAACCTAGCCAAATCATAAAACTTTTAAATCTTCCTACCTCTCAGGAGAAAATGTGATGATTTTGGAAGCATATTCAGATTTAACAATATAACCTTGAAGCGTTAATCTGCTTACATATTATAAACAATTTTCTTAATGTTGTCACTAAGAATGGGAAATACAAAAAATTAGAGATTTCTTCACAGGAATAAACAATAGGCTGAAAACTTAAAAAGAGAAAACTAAAGTGAGATAAAGACATACAAAGTACTGGTAATAAAAGCCAGTTAAACACTGGATGCAATAGCTAAGAGTATGAATTCGAAGGGGAAGTTAACATGCCAAAAAGCAATAAAAAATTAAATAATAATAGCAGTAAATTAAAATAAGTCCAAACAGACTGATCATGAAAAATCAGGATTCCTAGAAGTTGTGATAATCACAAGGGTTAAAAGCTAGATGAGGAGACAGAAATATGAAAGAGATATGTAGTAAGAAGTAAGGAAAAGTGAATTATCTAGAGTAAATCAGGAGCCAGAATTATCTAAAGTAAATCAGGAGCCAGAAGATGCACAGTGTCCAAGGAGTAGGACAGAATTTAGTCTATATTGAGATAAGATATTTGGGAAGAACACTGATTAATAAACCAGGTAGGTGACTTTGGGCATTTCAATGCTTCACCTAAGGGAAGGTGCTATTAATATTCTTTATAATTCTAAGGACTGGGGATTCTGAGCTTGGCCTTAATTTCATTTAACTGGTATCTGCACAGGCATACACATAGGTGTAATTATGGCTGTAATTTATCTTTAAATTTGACATATACTTTAAAAATATCTATACATATAAAGCTGAAATAGTACTCACTTTCTCATTTTTTAATATATAGATAATTGGTGTAGGTCATTATTACAGCATTTGAATAAAAGAATACCTCCCATAATATTTAAACCTGGTTGTCATTCAGATCGTCTGGCATGCATGTCCTTTGGCCCATCTGTTAGGTTGTCGTGATGCCATACTGAGGAAGTGGCAAGCTAGTTTCAAGTAGACATAAATGCCAACCAAAGATTAATTTAGCAGGATAGCTTGTTGAGTGCAAAAAGTGACATCTCCTATAAGTGGAAATGCTTGACTAGCAATGCCAAACTGGGGTCTTGTGCTTCATTACATGTGAGTGCATCTGTTGCCACTTGTTGCCCTAATTCCATAAAAGAGAATAATTTTCACTATGAAACTTCTTTGGAAAAATGGAAGCATAGGTAATTGCATAGATAATAGAGGACAGACCTTATTATGGCATATCTGATAAAATTGCTGAGATAGATGCTTCTGAAAAGTAGTTGAATAAATGAATATACAATATTTCTCTAGAGTTTAAAATAGTTGGTCAAGAATTCAATGGTATCATTGAACAAGAAGCAGATTTAAAGAAGAACATGTAATTATTCATGCCATATTTTAAAAAATGAACACTCCATGAAATGGATTTTAGCGATATAGTTTATGCACAGCTCCATGCAGAAAAGAGAGGATAAAAAAAGAGGGTAACTTCAAGCATTATGATTGTGAAATTCATGTAATTTGGAAACTGATATAAATCATTTAAGATTAAAAGAAGCAATAAAGAAAGACAGGTTAACTGGAAAATAATAGCCAAGTAATACAAAGTAGTATATATCTTATTTTGTAAAATGCAAGAATAGAGAACTATTCACAATGAAATTAAGTTAACCAAGTAAAATTTTGGAATATCATAAAGTTTATGACAGTGGTAATGTTCAGAAAATTCACCTCTTCAATTCACTGTAATAATTCATTCATGGATTTATTTATAAATATTTAGTGAGCAACTAGCATACCAAACCCAGTGATTGAGTCATCCTAATGACTTACCTGAAATAAAAGATTCTTTTTTATTTTTACTTCTAGATGACAAGTTTTCTTAAACTTAAGAATTTTTTAAATTTAAAATGATGGATAGTTGTTAAATAACAAAAGTGACAAGTGGTTACCACATAAAATGTTTTAAGCAATATTTCCCTTTCTTTTGTTTGTGTGAACTGATGTTTTAAAAGTTTGCGTTTTATATTATTTTTCCCTTAAAATCATCTTAACTGTGACTTTTATTTGAAATCTCAAATCAACCAGAGAAATCTATTGATCCCATATCACCACATTAATATATTAATACACTTATTTCATGTTACGACATTCCAGAGGAGATAATGATTTCCAAACCCGGACATTAAATTCTCAAAATATATTTTCTTCATTAGAAAAGTGTTCTTTTGGAAATATAATGTACTGCAGAAGTTGGGGCTTTTTCATGTTTCATAAAATACAGAAACTGCTTTAATTACTTTGAGGAAAAAAAGAAACACAAGAGTTCTGATTCCAACATTTAAAGGCCATAAGCATCTTAATAACTCTCTAACATTGGAAAGTCTCATTCCATGTCTTTAAAGTTAAAAATCCTGTTTCCTCACATTATGATGAAAGGGCAGAATTACGATATTTTGCAATATGGTAACTCTCAACCGACTTACCAATTAAAATCAGTTGTGCTTCTCTGAAATCAGTGATTCTACATAATGGACCAATTTAAAATCATCCTTATGTTAATCCCTAGAGGATTGTTTATATTTCTTAAACACCTATGTTTATTCAATTAGTACTTTTTCTAATTTTGATTCTGAAATCTGGTTATTTTATTTTATTGAAAAAAAATAACAGGACCTTTTTCTTTCTACAATATTATCAGGTATTCCCGCAGTATTGAGTCCTAAGTATTTTAAATAAGTTAGCTAATGCATCTTTCACAGTCAAATCATTATGCAGATATTATTATTTGCCACCCCCCCCAATCCAATTACAGATGAAGAAACTGAGGATCATCTAATTATGGAATTTGTTCAGGGTCTGATAGCTGGCAAAAGGCCGAGCTAAGATTCCAACCTAGGCAGTCTGTATTTATAATTTTAAACTGAGTCTTAATTCATGTGATTCAAAAGTCCTGAGAACAAACTGGATGAAATACAAGAGGTAATATTTTTTAATGTATTACTAGGTCTAAAATAAGGAAGAAATGGGAGGACAAAAGCACAATAAAAACGTAAGTGGGGAGAAATGAATTTGTAAAGGAACTGGTAATTGTTCTAAGGGCTTCTTATCACCTGATTTCTGGTGATATCCTAGAGCATTACTCTCATTAAGATGTGTTCTACACAGGAGAAGGAGACAATGCCTAGGGCCAATATAAGGGTGAATTTGATTCAGAGATTCCTAAACCATAGTTCACCTTCCACCATCAAATCTAGCACAAAATAAATAACAAATACACAAAATTCCTTGCTTTGATTAGAGAGATATTTGTCTCACACTGTGAAGGTGAAAAAAAATGAAAGTATCTCCTTACAGTTTCTAAGAAAAGTCCACTCTTAAAAGGATTTGGAACTAGAAAACTTAATATCCTGTACTTCTGAAATAAACAAGTTGATGACTAAAGTGGTCATTTTTTGTTTGTTTCTAACAAGCACTTATGAGAAGAAAAACCAAATCCTCTCTGCAGTAATATAGTTCGTAATCAGGTCTCAAAAAAAATGTATTATTAAAATTGCAAGTAATATGAGCTCATGATAAAAAAAGTCAAGAATTCATGAGAAAACAAGGAACTGTAAATGATAGCTTGGAAGAGCTACTAATTTAGAATTGTACCTGCTAAGACTATGGTCACTAGAATTATCTGCTATAGAATATTAAGTATATATAATATATCACAATGTTATTAAGCAACAAGATATCATCAAAGTGAATTAACCAGATATGAAAAAGGGCAACAAATTTTATACAGATTAAAAATGATACAGTAAATTATAAATGAAAGAAACATCCTAAAGTATAGATTCAAAATATTAAAAGAGAGAGTTACTGAATGAAAAGATGGAGTTTAATATATTACAGATACTTTAGAGTGGATAGGAGAAAAAATATATAAAAGAGTAGTTAAGGGATATTGAGGAGAGAATGAGATGGTCTAATGCATACATAGTCACATTTTCATAAGGAGATAATGAAGAAAAGTAAAGAAGCAGCAGTTGTGATTATGATGAATATTTTGAAAATTCTCAGATTCAGAAAGCCTAGTGAATCTTAAGAAGAAGCAATAATATAAATAAATTCATATCTATATGCATATGGAAACTTCTGAATCGGAAAAACAAAGAAAAAAGACAGCCAGAGAAGATAATTGAGTTTCAATAGATAAGTTGTTATCAGACTGATAATTAAATTCTTAATAACAGCAAGGAAGCTCGAGGACAATGAAAGCACATTCAAAGACTGAGAGAATGTAACCATCAACTTAGCATTAGTATTTCTTATTTAGAAAAAATTCTATGTTAAGCATATAAGCAAAATTATATTTTTTCTCAAACAAAATCAATGGAGTTTCTACTAACAGAACTTCACATACATGAACAAACAAATAGAAAAACAATAAGAGATTCAAACAATAAAATGATCAACTAAATATTAGTAAAGATGGGTAACTTTACAAATCTTTATTGTTAGTAATAACATCTAATTTTTATTTTATTTTATTTTATTTACTTTTACTTTCTTTTTTGAGACAGGGTCTCACTATGTCACTGCAGTGCCATGGTTGGATCATGGCCCACTGCAGCCTCCACCTCCCAGGATCAAGTAATTCTTCCACCTTAGCCTCCCAAGTAGCTGGGACTACAAGCGTGTGCTACCAGGCCTGGCTAATTTTTGTATTTTTTGTAGAGATGAGATTTTGCCGTGTTGCCCAAGCTGGTCTTGAATGCCTGCGCTCAAGCAATCTGCTCGTCTCAGCCACCCAAAGTGCTGGGATTACAGGTGGGAGCCTCTGCTCCTGGCCCTATTTTTTTTGTTTTGTTTTTAAGTAAAAGATGAAAAATTCTAGTATATAATGTAAAGAAGTGGCAGAAGTGGCTTAGAATTTGAATTTTTTATGACTTACATAACTCATTTCATGGAGGGAATCTTCCCTTAGATTCCACTGATTTAAAGGAGTCTTTTGTAAGGTAGCATTTATTGCCTATTCAACAGGCATTTCCTATTTCCTTCTTTCATGCTTAAAGATTTTCTGTGCGGCCATTAGTAGTGACTTTGATAGCGCTACACAAATGAGGTACTTCTTTTTCCCATGGTCATGTGGTGACTTTCTCAACCTCCATTGCAACGTAAGTGTGGTCATTTGACCGGCTGTTTCCAATGAGATGTAAGGGTAAATTTGATGGGGCTTTGGGGAAAGCTAACTTACTATGATATAAAGTAAGGTCCATTTTTGCCTTGTTCCCAAGCACTTCGTTACTGCTTAAAGATGAATTCAAGCACTCTATAGGAAATGTGAACAGAATTGCAGAAGTAACTTCCCAGTAACTCTACAATGTTGAGCAATTGAAGCATTGCCAATTATTTTTTATGTTCAGAATACTTGTTCATGACACAAAATAAGCCCATCTCGATGAAGCCACTCAACTGAGTATTATATTGAGGGAAACTTCTTGCAAACTAATACAATTGCACATATACACACATATCATTTCAATAAACTGATTGCTTGATTCCTTAGTTTGTATTTATGGACAAAAATCAAGTGGTATTACTTCAATACCATTAAGTACCTGGGTTTTTTTTACTCTACCTAATTATTTAGGATTTCTATCCACTTCTTTCCCTGGAGATACTCCTCAGTGGTTTCTATTATGTTTGTCCATAGATAGTCTCTCAGCTACAGTTACTACAAGGCATTATATCCATTTATCTCATGAACTGCTTTCCATTTATTAGTGTATATTCATCAAGAAGCCACTTGAAGTAGAACAATTATTGCTACTACTTAGTGCACTTCATAAGAGTGTAAATGATTGTGCCACAAAAATGTTTCTCAAGATCATCAATCCATGAAACAAAAATTGTCCTCTGTCCCCCTAATATAGTAGAGCATAGTTTGATCCCTAACACAGTGTAACCTTTGAAACATGGGCTATCAAATACATTGTTGTTTCCCTGGACCCAAAAAATGTCCCCACAAATTAAACAGGCATCTGCTCCCTTAATTACTTTTTCCATAAAAGTGTGGCTGTTAACATACAAATAAAAGAAATGGCATTATTATTTTTTCAAATAATATAATATTTTGTCTGAGAATAAATTCAAATTATACAAGATTGAGTATCATTTAATCCCATTAAAACATGCCAAGGACTATATATTTATATAGATCTAAAAAATATATATATAATCTACATTTTAAAATATATATACTATGTATTAAATATATATTATATATAAATATTATATATTTTAAATATATATTATATATTATAAATATCTATCCACATCTGCCTTTATTTATCTAATAATCTAATACTGTATATGCATAGGAAAAACTTGAATGCATAGGAAATTGATCTCTAGTGGCAATGGAAATGGTTTTAGAGGCCAATGTGTGAAGAAAATAGACATTTATTCCCTACATAATGTATTTACAAACATTCTTTTTATTGAACTTCTATGTTTTATTACATTTAAAAGAAAATAAAAATGAAGCTACTCTTAATGTAAGCAATTGGTAAACTGGACTCAAATTTAATCTTACCAATATCTACATTTATACTTATGTAATCAATAATGTAAAATGATATCTGATTTTGAAAATGGAAAACAAGAGAATTCTATAACCTTTCCCTTAAGGACAAATATCAAATATGAGATTAAAAAAATACATGAAGGTATTAGATATCCAAAAGGCAGTGAAGAATAACAGAACCAGGGGGAACTAAGAGAAGTCAGCAATCTAGAGAGGTAAGGTTGACTACTGTGAGCCATTTTTCTCCTAAAGGTGTTTTTCTTTTTCTTTTCTTTGTTAAATTTCAGTAGCTTTAGTGGTGCAAGTGGTTTTTGGTTACATGGATGCATTGTTTAGTGGAGAAGTTTGAGATTTTAGTGCACTCATCACCACAGTAGTGTACATTGTACAGAATATGTAGTTTATATCCTTCACCCCTCTCAAGCCCTCCTCCCTTCTGAGTCTCCAATGTCCATTAGACTGGCTCATATGCTATTGTATACTCATTGCTTAGCTCCCACTTACAAGTGAGAATATGCAATATTGGGTTCTCCATTCCTGAGGTACTTCACTTAGAATAATGGCCTTCGGTTTCATCCAAGTAGCTTTAAAAGGCATTATTTTATTATTTATTATGGATGAGTAGAACTCCATGGTGTATATATACCACATTTTCTTTATCCATTGGTAGGTTGATAGGTACTTAGGTTGGCTCCGTATCTTTGCAATTGCAAATTGCATACTGATAACTATATGTGTGCAGATGTCTTTTTTACATAATTACTTCCTTTGGGTAGATACCTAGTAATGGGATTGCTGAATTGAATGGTAGATCTTCTTTTAATTCTATGAGAAATCCCCATTTTGTTTTTCACTGAGATTGTACTAATTTACATTACCATCAGCAGCGTATAAGTGTATAAGTGTTTACTTTTTACCACATCTATGCTAAAAATCTATTGTTTTTTGAATTTTTAATAATTACCATTCTGGCTGGGGTAAAGCAGTATATTATTCTGTTTTTAATTTGCATTCCCCTGATGATTCGTGATGTTGAGCATTTTTTCATATGTTTGTTGGCCATTTTTATATCTTCTTTTGGGAAATGTTTATTTATGTAATTTGCCCACTTTTTGATGGAATTATTTGTTTGTTTGTTTGTTTGTTTGTTTTCTTGCTGATCTGAGTCCCTTATGAATTCTGGGCATTAGTCCTTTGTCAGATGCATAGTTTGCAAATATCTTTTCCCATTCTGTGGGTTGTCTTCTCACTCTGATAATTACTTCTTTTGCTGTGGAGAAGCTTTTCAGTTTAATTAGGTTCCATGTATTTATTTTTGTTTTCGTTGCATTTGCTTTTTTGGTCTTAGTCAAAAATTCTTTGCCTAGGCTGATGTCCAGAAGAGTTTATCCTAGGTTTTCTGCTAGAATTTTTATGATTTCAGGTCTTAGAAATAAATATGTGATTCATCTTGAGTTGATTTTGCATACAGTGAGAGACAGGAATCAAGTTTCATTCTTTCTACATGCGCTATCCAGCTTTCCCAGCACCATTTATTGAATAGGCTGTCCTTTCCCAAATTTATGTTCTTGTATTCTTTGTTGAAAACAAGTTTGTTGTAAATATTTGACTTTATTTCTGGGTTATAGGTTCCATTGCTCTATGCATCTACTTTTATATCAGTATCATGCTGTTTTATTTACTATAGCCTTGTAGTATAATTTGAAGCTGTGTAATGTGATGCCTCTACATTTGTTCTTTTTGCTTAGAATTGCTTTGGCTTTCGGTTCTTTTTTTATTCCATATAAATTTTAGGATTTTTTTCCTAATTCTGTGAAAAATGATGTTAGTATTTTGATAAGCATGATATTGAATTTGTATATTACTTTTGTGGTCATTTTCACAATGTTGATTCTTTCAATCCATTAGCATGGTATGTATTTCCATTTGTTTGTGTCATTTCTGCTTTCTTTCATCAGTGTTTTGTAGTTCTCCTTGCAGAGTTCTTTCATCTCTTTGGTTAAGAACATTCCTAGGTATTTTATTCTACTTATTTTATTTTATTATTTTTTTGCAGCTATTTTAAAAGGAATTTAGTTCTTAATTTGATTCTCAGCTTGATCATTGTTGGTGTATTGCAGTGCTACTGATTTGTGTACTTTGATTTTGTCACCTGAGATTTTACCTTAATCATTTATCAAATCTAGGAATCTTTTGGATGAGTCTTTAGGTTTCTCTAAGTATGTGATTATATCATTGGCAAACAGAGAATGTTTGACTTCCTCTTCTGCAATGTAGATGATGTCAGCGGAGTACTGAAGTCTCTCGCTATTATTGTGTTGCTGTCTGTTTATTTTCTTGGGTGTAGTGGTAATTGTCTTATGATTCTAGGAGCTCCAGAGTTAGATGCATACATATATAAGATGGTAATATTATTTTCTTGTTGGGAAGATTTTTTTTAACATTATATAATGACCTTCTTTGACTTTTTTTTTCTTTTACTGTTGTGGCATTAAAATATATTTTATCTAATGAATAGCTACTTCTGCTCATTTTTGGTTTCCATTTGCATGGAATATCTTTTTTCTACCACTTTATTTTGAGGGTATAAGAATCCTTATGTGTTATGTGAGTGTCTTGAAGACAGAAAATACTTGGTTTTAATTTTTTAAAATCTACTCTGCCAATCTATATCTTTTAAGTGGAACATGTAGACCATTTACATTCAATTTAATATTGAGATGTGAAGTACTGTTTCAGTCATCATGTTGATAAGTAGATATTTTGTTTTTTGGATTATGCTACTGTTTTATAAGTCCTGTGAGTTTTATGCTTTCAAGAGGTTTTATTCTGGTGCGTATTGACCTTTTATTTTGAGATTTAGAACTTATTTTAGCATTTGTTTTAGGTCTGGTCTGATAGTGACAAATTCCCTCAGCATTAACTTGTCTGAAGAGACTTTATTTCCTCTTCACTTAGGAAAATTAGTTTTTCTGCATAGAAAATTCTTGGCTTACAGTTATTCTGTTGAAGGAGGCTAATAAAAGGACCCCAATCCCTACTGTCTTGAAAAGTTTCTGCTAAGAAGTCTGCTGTTAGTCTGATAGGATTTCCTTTATAAGTTACCTGATGCTTTTGGTTTACTGCTCTTAGAATTTTTTTCTTCTGGTTGACTTTAGATAGCCTAGTGAATATATGCTTTGGTGATGTCCTTTTTATGATTTTATTTTTGAGACAAGGTCTCACTCTATTTTGTAGGCTAGGCTAGACTGCTGTGGCATTATCTCAACCTTGGTGATGTCCTTTTTGCAAGGCCAGAAAAGTTTTCTTTAATTTTTCCCTCAAATAAATTTTCCAATTTTTTGCTTTTTCTTCTCCCTCAGGAACAGTAGAGATTCTTAGGTTTGGCCAATTAAATTAAAGTATTAAAGACTTTATGACTTTGTTACATTTCTTTTAATTATTTTTTATTTATTTTTGTATTATCGAGTTAATTCAAAAGCCTTGTCTTTGAGCTCTAAAATCTTTTCTTCTACTTAGTCTAGTCTATAGTTAAAACTTCCCACTGCATTTGGTAATTCTCTAAATGTGTCTTTCATTTCCAGAAGTTTTGATTAGCTTTCTTTAAAATATCTCTTTAGAAAATTTTTCATTCATATCCTGAATTGTTTTTTAAATTTCTTTATGTTGGCTTTTACCTTTTTTTGTATCTCCTTGAATAACTTAATAGTGAATCTTGTGAATTCTTTATCTTATATTTCCAAGCGTTCGTCTTGATTTGGATTCATTGCCAGAGAGCTAGTGTGATATTTTGAGGGTGTTAGAGAACCTTGTTTTTTAAATACTGTAAGAATTATTTGTCAGGTTTTCTATCATTTAGGTAGACTATTTCTCCTAATTATTTTAAAATTTATTTTTGATTTAATTTATTTAAAATTTCTTTTATTTTCCCTTTGAGGATATAACTTTAATGTTTATAGTTTATTGTAACCTAAATGGCTCTGGGTGTTTTCAAAGGTGAAGACTCTGTATGACTTCTTTGGTTATAGAGAGTCTTTGTATGATGGCTTTCTCAAATGCTGCTTGTGGTAGCTATGTGCTTGGTGTGTGAGCAGGTTAACTGTTTTTTGTGGGGTTGGAATGGAAAAAGTCTTATGAAACATATCTTATTCCTCAATCATGTGCAGTTGTTAAAATTTATTTAGCTTTTTCTTCAGTATATTTTTTCTGCTGTTTTGAACATTTCAGGCCTTAGGCAAGTAGGAGATTTGCATAGGTAAAAACCAGCTGTGGCTAAAGCAGGTGAGTAAATGCAACACCCAGTTGTGGGCAAAGGATCCAGTCTTGACAGAGGTGGCTGGGGAAGCTAGGTGAAATACAACTGAGGATTTTTAAGGGGGAAGAGATGGAGCCACCTAGAGGTGTTTTTCAATTCTGTATAACATAGCCAAGAAGCCAAATGACACACTTAACAGTGTCTCATTGATAATCGGTAAAAACTAGAGTTCAGTGTTTTTCAACATTATGAGGTATACCTAGAAAACCTGTTCATACTTTGAGTTGAAATCCTTGAAGGGCAACACCCTAGGACTAAGAGGGAACCTAATCCCTAAATCCCTTTGAGGCTTTGTAGATGCAGGCATAAAGCCTCTCAAGAGAAAGTTAATATAATTCAATGCCTCCAATTAGGCTTAAAAATAAACGATGTCTAAAACACAATAAAAAATTATTAGGTGCAAAAGATGGAAAGACCACATGAACAAGAATAAAAAGGAAACAATGGGCAATAAGAAAACTAAGAAATTAAATTTGATGGAGCTATCAAATACCATAGACTTTCAAATGTTCTTAAATCAGGTTACTTACCTAGATAATATGTATAAACGTTCTGAACTGCAGGGATATTTTATTTCTACCTAAATTATTTCTTATCATGCTAACCTAGTATGGCAATATTACTCTGAACTGAAAACATAAATTATCAAAATTAACAGATTCTTATTTAAACGTCTTGGGGCATGAAGTATTTTAAAATTCAGAATAGTTTAGAATGGAAAAAATAATACTGTATAGATTACATAAACACTTCCAGAGAGCAGTACTGTATAAGCAAATGCTTTAATATTTCTGAAACAACTTAGTGAATGTATAAAGAGCTTGACTTTTTTAAAAGACTACACATAGCTTAGGTCAATAAATGTTAATCTTTACCACCAAATGTGTTTACTGCAAATTTTTCAAATAAAAACTTCAAAATTTCAGCACTTTTTAAATTTTCAAATTGTGAATAAATGATTTGAGAGCTATAGTATATCCACTGTTGACAGAATGAAACAATTTGAAATAATTTTTGTTCAATCAAATTTTTTGATAATTAAACTCATGCTAAAGAGAAAAAATAAACTGAATTAAATATGCTTATAAATCCGCAATATTTACAAATCTAAGTAAAAAAACTTTGTACTAATTTACATATTATTCTAAGCTTAAATTAAGTTTTAATTTTAGGCTATAACATTATTATGATCTTAAGAGACATGTCTTAAGAGACATTTGAGAATCATCGTAAACCTGTGGAACTAGAATAAGCCATTTATATTTGCATTTATTTATATTTATATTATCCTATACAGAGAGTACCAAGTATTCATTTTGAATCTGCTAAAATAGAACTTTAGGATGTTATATTATCATTTCAGCATGGAACCTATTTGAAAAATGGTTTTTTCACTGGGAATTATGACAAAATGTACTTTATTCTTTCATTGACAAGTGTGTATATCACAGCATGTTTTATTTGGGTATAAAACATGAATCACCAATGGGATATGGGGATATGGGTATAGGTTTGTGTTTATGTGTCTTTGTAATGAAATCTAATGTGACTGGCTTTTAAAATTCAAATATTGAGTATTAAACACATTTTACATCTCTTGTATAAAACTAATTTAGAAATATTTGGACATTTTTCTTTTCCATTCAATTACTCTTGCATGAATAATTTGTAATACACTCACAAAAATATAAATAGAAAAAAACTGAGGAGCTAAATACTTAGCTCATGACTCTACTAATTAATACTTTTCTTTGGGCTTTTGTTTTCTTTTACAATGGCTTCTTTGAATTTATAATAAAGCAAAGAATTCTCCTTGTGATTAAATATCTAATGATACATTTTATTGAAGACTTTGCAATAACGGTGAAATCTCATTGATGACAGAGATTTTACTGGGGCCTTGAAGGAGGGCTAAAGTAAGACACGGTCACACAGTTCTAAGAAAAGCTTCCTAACAACTTTCACAAAAACTCTGGGATGGGGTTATAATAGACACGATTGCTATTTGTATTGCCCACATTTTGAGGTATAATAAATTTTAGATATTAAATGATTTCTCCAATGCCACAGCTCTTTAAAGTATCAGACTCAAATCCCAAATCCAGGATTTCTAATTGCACACTCTTATCATTTTACCAAGAGTGCCTGAAAAAATGACTTTGGTAATGGTTTTCATTCTTCTTTCTTTTTCTTTTTGTTGTAAAATTCTTTTTTAAAACTCACTAGACAATTGTATAATGTAATTAAAATCGTGAGTGTTGATTTAAAGTTTAAATATACACATTACTTGGTTGCAATGATATTGAATGTTAAAGCAACTGAACATGTATGTTAATGATTAAGAACCAGAGCTCTTCCATGTTAATCCCAAAGAACTAAAAGTTAAAAGAAAGTGTTGCACCTCCTTTTAGATGCTGATAATTCAGTCATATTGATTACTGGCACAGGTAGGAGCTATTGCAAGAAATGCTGCATATCCCCTGGCCAGACAAAATATTAAAAAGTATAAGCCAATACGATCACTATTTTAATGCTTAACTTGTCCCATATCTGACCAGCGGGAGCCTCTTCAAGCTGGCTCCCTGATTTAAAAAAAATTTTTTTTTCAATCAGAAGATAAAATAGTATGTATTTATTATGTACAACATAATATTATATATATGCATTATAGAATAGTTAAATCTAGTTAATGAAAAGTTGCATTACCTCATTTGCCCTCCTTTTTAGTTTCTGGAATAGCAAGTTGTTGTTAACTCATAAGATGCTTTTTATGCCTCAGTTCTGGAATCATTCAAATCTTTAAGGAGCCAGATACTACATACTTTAGAGTGATATTTATAAGCCAATCATGGTAAGATACTCATTGCTACTTGCACACCATTGCTTCTACATCTTATCAGCAAAGTATTTACAGATTATGTGTAGATCATCTATAAACTATCTATCTCTCGACTTCTCTATTTATCTATCTATAAAGTAGGTATACATTATATGTTTATAAATGTACATATACATTTATATATTTATATATACATATACATGTAATTATTTAATACAAATAATAATTATTCAATAAAAATAATAATACATATACATATAATTATTTATACATACACTTAAGGATCTATGTTTAAAGCCAAGAATTCCCATAATTCCAAACCAGCATCTCGGAGTTTGTTCTGATTTTTCTCCTTTATAAAACAATTTGCACCTCCCTTTCCCAACAGTGAGAAATCCACATATTATTATCTTCAATAATATTACTCATTTGCTCAGACTCACACTATGCAGCAGTTTTATGATTGCTAAACAATACTCCAGAGAGTATCAAACTTAGAAACTAAAGAGTAATATTTGCTCGTAGTCATTTTACATTTAGGTATTTGCTTATGACTTAGTATTCATTTACATACATACTTTTTTCTTGAGCAACACGGGTTTGAAATGTACAGGACAACTTATACATAGATCTCCTTCTGGCTTTGCCACATCTGAGACAAGACCAAACCTACTGCTTTTCTTCCTCGGCCTACTCAATGTGAAGATGATGAGGATGAAGACATTTATGATGATCTGCTTCAACTTGATAAATAGTAAATATATTTTTTCTTTTTTATGATTTTCTTTTTTTCATTTTTATAGCAACATTTTTACAGCTTACTTAATTGTAAGAATACAGGTAATAATGCATAAAACATAAAATACAAAATCTGTGTTAATTGACTTTATTGTTTTCAATAAGGCTGCTGGTGATAAGCAGGCTATTAGCAGTTAAGTTTTTGGGAAATCAAAAGTTATGTGTGGGTTTCTGACTACACAAGTTCAGCAACCCTAATACCCATGTTGTTCAAGGTTCAACTCTAGTTGAGTGCACTTTATTTCTTATTAGCACTTATATATGTTAAGTGTAATGCACAAATCTTAAGTGTGCTCTTAGATGAAGTTTGAAATATTCATTTGTCTGTGTAACCCATACTCAAGAAAATTCAGTTCATAACAACATAAAACGTCACCTCTGTATATAAAAGAAATATCTGCACTCCAATGTTTATTGCAGCACTATTCACAATAGCCAAGATATGGAATAAAACAAAGTGTCCATCAGTGGATGAATGGATAAAGAAAATGTGGTTCATATGCACAATGAAATATTATTCAGCTGAAAAGATGGAAATCCTGTCATTTTCAGCAACATGGATGGAACTGGAAGACATTATGTTCAGTAAAATAATCCAGGCACACAGAGACAAATATCACATATTTTCACTCATATATGGGAGCTAAAACAATTAACCTTATGGAGGTAGGAAGTAGAATGATGGTTACCAGAAGCCAGGAAGGGTAGTGGGAAAAGGGTATAAAGAGGGGTTAGTTAATAAGTGAGAGATATACACTGAAATAGAAAGAACCATATCTAGTGTTTTATAGCACAATAGGATATCCACAGTTAACAACAATTTATTGTGTATATCAAAAGAACTAGAGAAGCGGAATGGGAATGTTCCCAACAGAAATAAATGATAAATATTTGAAGTGGTGGATATCCCAATTACCCTAATTTGATTATTACCCATAAGATTGTATCAAAATATCACATGTACCCCATAAAAACATAGAAATATTATGTATCCATAAATATTTTTATTTCTTATTTAAATCAGTTTTATTTAAGAATTTTCAACATTGACAACTCTTATAAAAAGCATCCAAGCATGGGACACAGAACTGCAGCTAGCACCAGTCTTATGGGTAGCTAACAGACATTAGAACTTCAACCCTTCTTTGAGATGTCTGACCTCACTCTCAAACTCGGCTTCCAAGTACTCCTGCAAAGCACACAAGTTCAGTCCATGTTCTCAGTGTTCTCCCAACAGCTTCAGTTCACATTAGCAAAATTACATATCAGTAACAGAAAGAAACACACACCATACAGCATTCACAGAATTTGACAAAGTGGTAGGGGGAATACACGTATTGTTTCACTTAACGCATTCAACTAATGTGGGTTATATAAGAAAAAAGTCACTTAAAGTTTCACTTAAAGTTTTCCAACAGATATGGATGTCCTTTGAATGCAAAACACATTCATACATTATTCGCTATCATTGCTTTCTGCACACTCTCTCACCAAAGCCACAAGTTAGAGATATATATCTTGCCAAGTTAAAAACTATTCATTATGCTCCACTAAGTCTTTGCATGCGCTCTCTCCTTTTCTCGCTCATACTAGCTTTTCATGCCTTGGCACCACCATCAATCACATACAAAGTTGCAAAACTTCAAAAAGCTTTCTGATTCCATATTACAGCCTTGCATTCATAGCATTGATACAATTCCATGAAATAAACAGTAATGGATAAAAATGGGACACCCACTGTCAAAGATGCGGCCTATGACACATGATGACAAATTATTGAATGAGAAAGCATGTAAACAGAAGTATACCTATGGCAAAAAAATTTACAGCACTACTTTCAATAAAGTACTTCCAGAAAAATTTGAAATGAGATTAACTACACAGATTAAATGAAGGCTTCATATTGAACTTTTGTATATGATGGTGTAATAGTTCGTTTTCACGTGGCTGATAAAGACATACTCAAGTGTGGGTAATTTATAAAAAGAGATTTAATGGACAGTTCCACATGCCCGGGGATGCCTCACAATCATGGCAGAAGGTAAAAGACACTTCTTACATGGTGAGAAGCGAGAGAGAATGAAACCAAGCAAGAGTTTTCCCCTTATAAAACCATTAGATCTGGTGAGACATATTCAATACCTCCAGAACAATATGGGGAAAACTGCCCCTGTGATTCAGTTATCTCCCACTGGGTCCTGCCCACAACACATGGGAATTATGGGAGCCACAGTTCAAGATGAGATTTGGGTGGAGACACAGCCAAACCATATCTTTCTGCACCTAGCCTTTCTCAAATCTCATGTCCTCACATTTCAAAACCAATCATTCTTTCCCAACAGTCCTCCAAAGTCTTCACTAATTTCAGCATTAACTTAAAAGTCCACAGTCTGAAGTCTCATCTGAGACAAGGCAAGTCCCTTTGGCCTATGAGCCTGTAAAATCAAAAGCAAGTTAGTTGCTTCCGCATACAATGGGGTACAGGCATTTGGATAAATACGCTCACTCCAAATTGGAAAAATGAGCCAAAACAAAGTGGCTAAAGGCCCCATGCAAGCCCAAAATCCAGCAGGGCAGTCAAATATTAAAGCTCCAAAATGATCTCCTTGACTCCATGTCTCACATCCAGGTCAAGCTGATGCAAAAGGTGGGTTCACGTGGTCCTGGTCAGCTCTACCCCTGTGGCTTTGCAGAGTACAGCCTCTCTCCAGGCTGCTTTCAGAGGCTGGCATTGAGCGTCTGTGGCTTTTCAGGTGCATGATGGAAGCTGTCAGTGGATCTACCATTGTGGGGTCTGGAGGATGGTGGTGCTCTTCTCACAGCATCCACTAGGCAGTGCCCCAGTAGGGACTCTACGTGGGACTCCCACCCCACATTTCCTTTCCACAATGCCCTAGCAGACATTCTCCATGAGAGCCCCACCCCTGCAGCAAACATCTGCTTGGATATCCATGTGTTTCCATACATTCTCTGAAATTGAGGCAGAGGTTCCCAAACCCCAATTCTTGGCTTCTGTGTACCTGCAGGCTCAACACCACATGGAAGCTGACAAGGCTTGTGACTTACACCCTCTGAAGCCATGGTCGGAGCTGTACCTTAGCCCCTTTTAGCCATGGCTAGAGTGGCTGGGATGCAGGGCACCAAGTACAAGTCTGTATATAGCAGGGGGAGCTCCTGGGTCCAGCTCAAAAAACAATTTTTTTCTCCTAGGCCTCTGGGCCTATTATGAGAGGGCCTGCCATAAATAGCTCTGACATGCCCTGGAGACATTTTTCCCATTGTCTTGGTGGTTAACATTTGGCTCCTCATTACTTATGTACATTTCTGCAGCAACTTAAATTTTTCCTTAGAAAATGGCTGTTTCTTTTCTATTCCATGGTCAGGCTGCAAATTTTCCAAATTTTTATACTCTGTTTCCCTTTTAAAGCTGAATGCTGTTAACAGAACCCAACATTACCTCTTGAATGCTTTGGTACTTAGAAATTTCTTCTGCCAGATACCCTAAGTCATCTCCCTCAAGTTCAAAGTTTCACAAAATCTCTAGGGCAGACACAAAATGCCAACAGTCTCTTTGCTAGACAATAGCAAGAGTCACCTTTACTCCACTTCCTGACAAGTTCCTCATCTCCATCTGAGACCACCTCAGCCTGGATTTCATTGTCCATCTCATTATCAGTATTTTGGTCAAAGCCATTCAACAAGTCTCTAGAAAGTTCCAAACTTTCCCCCATTTTCTTGTCTTCTTCTGAGCCCTCCAAAGTATTCCAATCTCTGCCTGTTACCCAGTTCCAAAGTCACTGCCACAGTTTTGGGTATCTTCAGAGAAGCACCCCACTCTACCAGTACCAATTTACTGTATTAGTCTGTTTTCAGGCTGCTGATAAAGACATACCCAAGACTGGGTATTTTATAAAGAAAAAGCAGTTTAATGGACTCATAGTTCCATGTGGCTGGGGAGGTCTCACAATCATGGCAGAAGGCTAAAGGCACTTCTTACCTGGCAGTAGCAAGAGAGAATGAAAGCAAGCAAAAAGGATTTCCCCGTATAAAACCATCACATCTGGTGAGACTTGTTCACTACCTTGAGAACAGTATGGGGAAACTGCTCCCATGATTCAATTATTTCCCACTGGGTCCTTCCCACAACACATGGAAATTGTGGGAGCTACAATTCAAGATGAGATTTGTAAAAACAAAAACAAAAGAACTAAACACTTGACACCATGATCTCTCCAAAAGAGATTTTCTTAAGGAAAAAAAATTCATATGATGGGGTTTAAATTAAAACAAGAAGAAAAGAATATAGTTTAATCAATGGTTTCCATTTTGAATGAGGACAGAATTGACATGTCCAGGGATAAAATGTTATAGAGGAATCCTTTTGATATCAATTATATACTATTTATTTGTCAAGTTAGGCTAACACATTTCACATTCAATCACTCAATATTTCAACCCTTTATGTAACAAAATTTATAAAATCCCATTAGCTATTCCTCTTTTTTTAAAGAAAAACGTTAAAAATACTGCTGAATATACTCCACATGTGACAAACCAATTTTGAAAGTTCTTAGTACATATGTATTTTATGTACACTTACCATGAGTTTAGAAAAATTTGTAATTTCACCATTTGATTCCAACCAACCATAACCCCCAAGTCTGTATTTTCCAGCCAGAAGACTTAGAATCCATACTTGAGCTAAAGTCTCAGTTAAAACCACTGCCTGACCCTGCAGTTCATTCCACCCTCCATGTTCTACCTTGATTGTTTCTCAGGTCTGCTCCACTCCCACTACAGTTACCAAATCCGCTCTGATTCCCAAAGCTACCTGGAAACCACCAAATCTTCCACCTTTTTCTGTCTATTGCTATTGTGCTTACACTTGCACTGGATATATGTATGCTGATTCCCTTAATAATCAAGTCCTCTCCACAAAGAGACTGGGCAAGCTAATCATCTGCAATATAAGAA
This sequence comes from Pan paniscus, assembly GCF_029289425.2. NCBI lineage: Eukaryota > Metazoa > Chordata > Mammalia > Primates > Hominidae > Pan > Pan paniscus. The sequence continues at coordinate 122,495,968 of NC_073254.2, forward strand.
AGGCAAAGTCCCTGAATGGTTTGGAAATGAAGACATCTATCACTTCTCTGCAATGACCAAAGAACTGCTGCAGCTTATCAGAATTCATAATCTCTGTACAACACCCCACAAACATCTTTTTGCTTCTCAAAGTCTCATTCAGTGTTTGCTTTAGAGTTAGGAACTGTGCAGTCACACCATCATCTATCTGTCTTATGTTGCTGTGACATTCTTTCACCTGGGTTTCATATTTTATAAAATGAACAAAGCCAAACCCCTTTGAATAGCCAGTTGTAACATCCTTCTTGACCTGAACCATAAGAATTTCTCCAAAGGTACTGAAATATTCTTTCAGATCCTGTTCAGTTGTTTTCCATGGGAGACCCAACACTGCTAAAGCAGATGTTTTCTGGACTGCTCTTTTCACTTTTATGGCTAATGAAGTATCTGTCTTTTCCCTTTTTCTGTAGTTATCTACAGAATAGTTGACAACATACACCAAATTTCCCCAGCCAGCACTGGGGGCATGCAGAATTCCTTCTACCAGCAGACACTCCTAATACCTGGGACACTGGAATCCTGTAGGGGAGCCCACATGCCCCTGGAAACTGGACTGTAACCATGGGCAGCAGCACTGTTCTATCATCTTCTGATGGTATTTCAATGGGCTCATAATTCTTGTCTCTAATTACCTGAATACATGCAGATATTTTTTATTTTTCTGCTAGGCCACTGCTAGGAAGCCCAGTAGGGCCACTGAGGCAGCTACAGATCCAACAGCAGCCCAGCTACTTCTTCTTTCTCACAAAATTTTGAACCATGTTCTCTCCTGGCCTTCCTTGCCAACCCATGCTCATATACCTCAGAAGCATACCATATGGAATCTTCTGGTTCCGACTTTTTTAACCAAGCCTAAAATCTGGAATATTCATTCATGTTATGAAAAGTATCAAAAATTTGTATCTTTTAGCAAATAAAATAGTCATTTGTCTGAATCTACCACATATTTTCATCTCTTCTCATGCTGTATAATGTCATATTTATTTGGATAAATTACATTCAAAGACATATTTTGAGTTCAGTGTAACATTTTACTACTAAAGAATATCCCAGTAAACACCTTGAAATGAATACAGTTAAGTTGTGTAAAGCTTCTCTTAAAAGAATGGTGGTATATAAACTATTCACAAAGTAATAGATTATTTTATTCTTGAAACAAATGAACTCTTGTACTTAACACTGTATTCTTTAATGTTATATTTTATTCACAGTGTGACTTCATATTAAGAATTTCTCTACTCAAATTAAGAGGGAAATTAATTTATGTTATCATTAAAATGCATCAATATTTTATTTTGTTAAAGGGAAATTCACTAACATTAACAGCCAAAGCAGGTGAATTATTCCATGATTGACACATTTTTGTACTAATCAGATTATCATTGGGTCATTCAGCACCTCTCACTTTCAAGGTTACCTTCAGACTTCCATTAAGGCACCTGATGAATTTCATACTGAGAATACTTTGGCTAGTTTTATCAGAAAAAAATATTAAACTGTGTACTCTTATTTGTTCAATTTTTCACTCATTTGCTTATCAGTTCTCTGCATATTGCCTCACACAATTTGATGCAAAATTGCGAAGTGGTGAGTTGTGCTTCTCTGTCTTTTAATGTCTGCTTAAATCCTTTTAAAGGGATTTGGTTACTATCTTCACTGAATTATTTCTGCTAAAATCATACTTTCAGTTTGCTAAATAGGACTTTTTCTACTTGTATTTTTCTCTCTGTGTGCGTATGCGTGTGTGAGTGTGTGTGTGTGTGTGTGTGTATGTGTGTGTTTAGGTAAATCATATTCAATAATTTATATTTAGTCTTCCTAATAAAATTTCACATGTCTTTTTTAAAAACTCTTTCTACCAGGAAAATAAATCAAGTAATGAGCTGTGTCCAGTTAAGTATAAGAAGACCCATTCTCCATCAAACTTTCTAATTTTATATTTTACTTCTACCTTCTCTTTAACAGGGGTAGATGATTTTAAATTATGAACTTATTACTAATTATTCATATAATTAACAATATTATAATCTATGTAGTCAAAGTATTTTGGATATTTGGTAGCTGTACATATTATTTGAGTAAATATTTTATTTTACTTTTAAACACTTTTATTGAGGTATAATTGAAATCCAAAGAGTCATACATACTTAATTTATGCAACTTGATGAGTCTAGAGACAAGTATAAACCTATGAAACCATGACCAAAATCTATGCCATAAACATATCTGTCATCTATTTACACCCTGTTTATTTACTGTTATTATTTTTGTGTGTGTGATTAGAATACTTAACAAGATCCACAGTCTTAGTAATGCTTATATATACAATACAATATTGTTGACTATAGACACTATGCTTCATCGTAGACCTCTAGGATTTATTCATCTTGCATAAGTGAAACTTTGTTCTCTTTATGTAATATTACCCTATTTCCCTTTCCTTCCACCCCCGGTAGCCACCTTTCTATTATATGCATCGATTTGTTTGACTATTTCAAAGTTATCATAGAAGTGGCATTATGTAGTGTTTGTTTTACCATTACTGGTTTATTTTACTTAGCATAACCTCTTGAAGTTCATCCATATTGTCACAAATGGCAGGATTTCCTGCTTTTACAAAGCTGAAAAATATTCCACTGTACATATATACCAAATTTTCTGTATCCATACTTCTGCCATGAACATTTATGTTGCTTCCATATCTTTTTTATGTAAGTAACGCTGTAATTAATATGGGAATACAGATACCTCTTTGAGATTCTGGTTGTAGTTTCTTTGCATATATACCCAGAAGCAGAATTGTTAGATAATACAGTAGTCCTATTTTTAATTTTTTGAGGAACTCCATACTCTTTTCCACAGAAGCTTCAACATTTTATATTTCCAACAACAGTGTAAATGGTTTTACTTTCTTCCTATCTTTGATAACACTATTTTGATAATAGCTATTCTAATGAGTGTGAGATGAGAGCTCGTTTTGCTATTGATCTACATTTCCCCAATGATTAGTGATAGGGAGCATCTTTTTATATAACTATTGGTCATTCTATATCTTCTCTGAAGTAATATCTATTCAAGCCCTTTGTCTTGTTGTTTGTTTTCTATTGAATTGTAGAGAAGTGTCTTACATATTTTGACTGTTAATCCTTTATTAAACATATGGTTTGCAAATATTTTTCCCATTTCATGTTTTTCTTTTTCTTCTGTTGATTGTTTCCTTTGCTGTAGGGAAGCTTTTTAGTTTGATAAATCCCCACTCATCTATTTTTACTTTTATTGATTGTGCTTTTGGTGTCATATTCATACATCATCATAGGGCCAATGTTAAGAAGTTTTTCCCCTGTGTTTTCTTCTAGGAGTTTTATGTTTAAGTGTTTAATCCATTTTTAGTTCAATTTTATGTACAGTGTAAGATAGGAGTTCAGCTTTATTCTTTTGCATGTGGATATACACTTTTCCCAACAACATTTATTGAAGAGACTATCTTTACCTTTTGTGTATTCTTGGTACCCTCACCAAAGATTAGTTTACTGTATGTGTGTGTTTATTTCTGGGCCCTCTATTCTGTTCCATTACTATGTGCCTGTCTTTCTGTATTTATGCCAGTATTTTTCTGTTTTAATTACTGATGCTCACTCTCACATAGTACAGGAAATCCTAGCCAAAGTAAATAGACAATTAAATAAATAAAATGCATCCAAATAAGCAAGAAAAACTAAATTATCTATGTTTGAAGATGACATGATTTTATATGTAGAAAATACTAAAGACACACACACACACACACACACACATAAACCTGTCAGAACTAATAAATGGTTTCCATAAGCTTACGGGAAGCAAAATCAACAGAAGAAAATCAGTTGCATTTCTGTGCAATATCAATGAGCATCTAAAAGGAAAATTAAGAAAAAATTCCACTTATAATAAAATAATATTGTACAAAACTACTACAAAATCATTCTTAGAAATGTTTACCAATGCCCCAAAACACATATTCTATTTACCTCTGAAATCTTGGATATTATTCATGAACTTTGGGTTTACCAAGGCCAACCCTTCCATCTATTCACCATCCTTATGACTATGAAAGCCACTGAGATGGCAGAAGCATAGAAGCTGGAGAAAGAAACCATGAGTTAGCTCTTGTATTAGTCTAGGTAGACTAACTATTATAAAATCAATACCTAACATTCAGAAATTTTATGAAATAGAAATTTCTCACTTGAGCCTCAGTCCCATACAGTTTGGAGAGTTTTCAGGACATAGCCATTTATTGATCTTGACTCCTTTTTTCATGTGATTATTTCACTTGTAGAGCCTCCTCCTTCTCTGTGTTTAACCTGCAGATGGGGAGAGTGTTTCGGGACAAGCACTACAGACTACTTTGGGGCCCAGAAATGCCATATATTACTTCTTCCCATATTCTTTGGGACAGAATTTAGTCACATGATACTCTGATATAAATGTATCTAGTAATAGAAAAACTTCAGCACCTTTTATTGGGGAAGATGGTAACAAAAATCTTTAGATTTTCTACACATAGAATGAAACTACATAAAGTCATATTTTTACAGCCCTTTAATGTGTCAAAAGTAAATGTTTAACGTTGTCTGTCCAAATAGTAGAGACATTAAAGCACATAAATCCCTTTTTTATGGTTAAATGCTTCCACTGATATTTGATAGGTAAGATTTGTATAAGTTACGTAAATTATCTGTTAACACAGACATCTCTCTAAAGCCAGAGTTCAAATGTTTGAATCGATTCAATGCTTTGAAGGCATTTTTCTCCTTCATCAAGCCACTAAGACAATATACCACTTTTCTGACTGCATCATTTAAAATAAAATATGTCAATAAGAAAAGTAAAATTTCTGGGGGCGGGGGCAAGATGGCTGAATAGAAACAGCTTTGGTCTGCAGCTCCCAGCAAGACCAATGCAGAAGGTAGGTAATGTCTGCATTTCCAACTGAGGTACCCAGTTCATCTCATTGGGACTGGTTAAGCAGTGGGTGGAACCCACGGAAAGTAAGCCTCTGCAGGGTGGGCTTCTGCTTCTTCAGGGTGGGCTGACACTTCACCTGGGAAGTGCAGGGAGCCAGGGGACTTCCCTCCCCAAGCCAAGGGAAGCAGTGAGGGACTGTGCTACCCACCCGGGGTACTACACTTTTCCCACAGATTTTTGCAATCCACAGATCAGGGGATTCCTTCGTGAGCCTACACCACCAAGGCCCTGGGTTTCAATCACAAAACTGGATGACTGGGTAGGGACTGAGCTACAGTCGTTTTTTGCATACTCCAGCAATGCCTGAAACTCCAATGAGACAGGAGAACCATCTACTTCCTTGGAAAGGGGACTGAAGCCAGGGAGCCAAGTGGTCTCACTCAGCTGGTTTCATTCCCATGGAGCCCAGCAAGCTAAGAATCACTGGTTTGAAATTCTCACTGCTAGCAAAGCAGTCTGGGAGGATTGAACTTGGTAGGGGGGTGGGTGGTCTGCCATTACTGTGGCTTTAGTAGGTGGTTTTCCCCTGACAGTGCTGAGACTGGGAGGTTTGGACTTGGCAGAATTCACCACAGTGCAGCAAAGTGACTGTGGCCAGACTGCTCCTCTAGATTCCTCTTCACTGAGCAGGGCGTTTCTGCAGAAAACCCAGCAGCTCCAGTCAGGAGCTCTCACAGACAAAACTCTCATCTCCTTGGGACAGAGCACCTGGCAGGAGGGGCAGCTGCAGCCTCAGGTTCAGTGAACTTAATCTTTCCTGCCTGCCAGCTCTGAAGAGAGCAGCCGATCCTAACAAGAGAGATTCTCCCAGCACAGCGCGCCAGCTCTGAAGAGAGCAGCCGATCCTAACAAGAGAGATTCTCCCAGCACAGCGCACCAGCTCTGCTAAGGGACAGACTGCCTCCTTAAGCAAGTCCCTGATCCCTGTGCCTCCTGACTGGGAGAGACCTCCCAAAAGGGGTTGACAGACACCTCATATAGGAGAGCTCCATCTGGCATCAGGCTGGTGCCCCTCTGGGACAAAGCTTCCACGGGAAAGAGCAGGCAGCAATATTTGCTGTTCTGCAGCCTCCACTGGTGATACCCAGGCAAATAATAAGAGCTATTTATGACAAACCCATAGCCAATATCACACTGAATGGGCAAAAGCTGGAAGCATTCCCTTTGAAAACAGGTCCAAGACAAGGATGCCGTTTCCTTCACTCTTATTCAACATAATATTGGAAATTCTGGCCAGGGCAATCAGGTAAGAGAAATAAATAATGGGGCATTTGAATAGGAAGAGAGGAAGTCAAATTGTCTCTGCAGATGACATGATTCTATATTTAGAAAACCCCATGGTCTCAATCGTCACAGTCCAAAAACTCCTTAAGCTGATAAGTAACTTCAGGAAAGTCTCAGGATACAAAACCAATGTGCAAAAATTACAAGCATTCCTATACACCAGCACTGGACAAGAAGAGAGCCAAATCATGAATGAACTCCCATTCACAACTGCTACAAAGAGAATAACATATCTAGAAATACAGCTTACAAGAGACGTGAAGAACCTCTTCAAGGAGAACTACAAACCACTGCTCAATGAAGTAAGAGAGGAGACAAACAAATGGAAAAACATTCCATCCTCATGGATAGGAAGAATCAATATCATGAAAATGGCCATATTGCCCAAAGTAACTTATAGATTCAATGCTATTTCCATCAAACTACCATTGACTTTCTTCACAGAGTTAGAAAAAATACTTTAAATTTCATATGGAACCAAAAAAGAACCCATATAGCCAAGACAATTCTAAGCAAAAAGAACAAACCTGGAGGCATCAGACTACCTGACTTCAAATTACACTACAAGGCTACAGTAACCAAAACAGCATAGCACTGGTACCAAAACAGACATTGGTCTATATGTTTGTTTTGGTACCAGTACCATGGTACAGTACAGAGACATCAGAAATAACACCACATGTCTACAATGATCTGATCTTTGACAAAGCTGACAAAAATAAGCAATGGGGAAAGTATCCCTTATTTAATATATGGTGCTTGGAAAACTGGCTATCCATATGCAGAAAAAAAAATTGACCCCTTATGTTAACCTTATACAAAAATTAACTCAAGATGGATTAAGGACTTAAATGTAAAACTCAAAACCATAAAAACTCTAGAAGAAAACCTAGGCAGTACCACTTAGGGCATAGGCATGAGCATAGACTTCATGAAGAAAACACCAAAAGCAACTACAATAAAAGCCAAAATTGACAATGGGATCTACTTAAACTAAAGAGCTTCTGCACAGCAAAAGAAACTAGCACCAGAGTGAACAGGCAACCTACAGAATGGGAGAAAATTTTTTCAAGCTACCCATCTGACAAAGGTCTAACATCCAGAATCTACAAGTACTTAAACAAATTTACTAGAAAAAAACAAACAACCCCATCAAAAAGTGGGCAAAGCATATGAACAGACACTCCTTAAAATAATACATTTATGTGGCCAAGAAATCTATGGACAAAAGCTCATCATGGCCGATCATTAGAGTAATGCAAATCAAAACCACAATGAGATACCATCTCACGCCAGTCAGAATGGTGATTATTAAAAAGTCAAGAAACAATAGATGCCGGGGAGGCTGTGGAGAAATAGGAATGCTTTTACACTGTTGGTGGGAGTACAAATTAGTTCAACCATTGTGGAAGAAGTGTGGTGATTCCTCAAGGATCTAGAACTAGAAATACCATTTGACCCAGCAATCCCATTACTGGGTATATACTCAAAGGATTATAAATCATTCTACTATAAAGACACATGCACATGTATGTTTATTGCACACTATTTACAATAGCAAAGGCATAGAACCGACCCAAATGTCCATCAATGGACATTTGGATAAAGAAAATGTGGTACATATACAGCATGGAATACTATGCAGCCATAAAACAGAATGAGATTATGTACTTTGCAGGGGAATGGATGAAGCTGGAAGCCATCACCCTCAGCAGACTAACACAGGAACAGAAAACACCGCATATTCTCGCTCATAGTGGGAGTTAAACAATGAAAACACACACAAGTTGGGGAAGAGTACACACCGGGGCCTGTTGAGGGCTGGGGAACAAGGGGAGGGAAAGCATTAGGAAAATACCTAATACATGTGGGACATAAAACCTAGATGATGGGTTGACAGGTGCAGCAAACCACCTTGGCACATATATACCTTTGTAATAAACCTGCACATTCTGGACATATATCCCAGATCTTAAAGTAAAATTTAAAAAAAAAGGCCAGGTGCCATGGCTCACACCTGTAATTCCAGCACTTTTGGAGGTCGAGGTGGGCGAATCACCTGAGGCTGGGAGTTCGAGACCAGCCTGACCAACATGGAGAAACTCCGTCTCTACTAAAAATACAAAATTAGCTGGGTGTGGTGGCGCATGCTTGTAATCCCAGCTACTTAGAGGCTGAGGTAGGAGAATCACTTGAACCCAGGAGGCAGAGGTTGCAGTGAGCCAAGACCGTGCCATTGCACTCTAGCCTGGGCAACAAGAGCAAAACTGTCTCAAAAAAAAAGAAAAAGCTAAAAAAGTAAAATTTTCTTTGTAGCAAACAAGATTTATTAACATATTCAATGTTATCCATTTTATGAGTTAAAACTTATAATAATTTAAATCATAATAGTACTAATTTTAGACAGACTTCTGACTTGATGATGGATGATGTTGTTTTGTGATTTTTTAATAGATAATTTGAACTAGTTCTTAGTGAAGAAATTAAAGAAGAAAGTCACTAAATGACATAACCAAGCTATTTAATGCTACATTATATTATTGCCTACATAGAGTTCTAAATTCTATGAATTATGAAAATTAGTACTGGTACCAATAAAATAAATATAATTTAAATTTTAGCTTTCTCATATATTTTATAAAATTACAATTGCTATGATCACTGAATGTGCCATTCATATAAATGTGTCTTGGGCTGAACACACCACAAAGAAACAGATTATTTGCCTTATGTATATCTTAAAATGTGGAAATGTCTTATTCACAAAGGTTTTAATAACTATTTCCTCCCTAGAGAGCTCTTCTACTATTTAACTACACAAATTTAATGTTTGAACATCAGTTACCTCCGCTGAGTTTCAAGTCAGGCATTTGTTTAGTTTCTACCTAGAAATTATATTTTCACTGGTGTTTTGTAAATTGCTAAATACTGTATTCAATGATCTTTATGTATTTTGATATTTTAGCAGCCTCTTCTCAGGTAAGGCCCATGTTCTAAAATGGATTAACATGATTTTTTTTTTCTAGGTGAAGAAAGTCCCCTTTTTTTCAGATTTTAATCTTATGTATTTAACTTTGAAGAAACAAAACAAAACAAAACAAAACAAAACAAAAAACACCCTTTACTGTCTTTGTAATTTCCAGAGGTAAAAGCTTTAATTCTATACTATAGGTCACATTGGAGGGACACTCTGTACTTGAATTTGACAGCAGTAGAATGATATTCCTTGGGAAACTTAATTAAAAAGTTGAGATTATAAAGAACTTAATGGCATTTCTCATCAAAATATTTCAAATCACTTTTAACTCACTAATTCTTATAGCACTCATGGGATGTAATTATGCACTCAAGAATATTCTGCATTTGAGCTCTGATCATGGTCATTTGTAAGATCTTTTTATCTACCGCAAAGTAAATGTTTGTGATTGTACAATTAATTTAGATTAATTTACATCCACATATTATTTTTCTGATATGTGTGTGATGCTATGTTAAGTTGAAAAAAGGACATGGGACTAAAAATAAAACAAATTTGTGACATTTCTGGTCTTTAGGTTTCGACCTTGCACTGACTCATAAACTCTCACATGTCATATCTGTGTTTTATTATTTTTTGAAGGAATAGATACTAAAGATAATGAATTTGGCATTTATAAGGAAAATAAGATGTCTAGATCCTGGTAACTGAATGTGACAGAAACTGTGGTGATAGCAAATCCCAGGAAGGCCCATGTTCAAATACATCCCTTCTATATTCTACCAATAGAAATCTTATCAGATTAATAAACTGTCAAGAAGCAACGATACCGTGGGTGACATTTTGGTCCTTTAAAAATTAATATAAACTGTATTAATATGATTACTTTATTTGGTTTTGAAATAACACCACATTCATGGGGTAGAGTGGGCTGAAGTCATCAATATTGATTTAATGATTGACTGAAATCTATAATAGTTTATTGATAGTTCAAATAATACAAAGACTTACTTTGCAGCTAGATGGGCAATCAATTGGGGGAATAAAAACAACTGGAAAAACACAGATGAGGAGAAGTATATTAAAAAATACTGAAGGTATCAACCCTTTGCTTCATGTAACATTTTACATGGAAAAGGTTAGTACGCTAACCTTGGTAAAGGTTAGTACGCTAACCTTGGTAAAGGTTAGTACGCTAACCTTGGTAAAGGTTAGTACGCTAACCTTGGTAAAGGTTAGTACGCTAACCTTGGTAAAGGTTAGTACGCTAACCTTGGTAAAGGTTAGTACGCTAACCTTGGTAAAGGTTAGTACGCTAACCTTGGTAAAGGTTAGTACGCTAACCTTGGTAAAGGTTAGTACGCTAACCTTGGTAAAGGTTAGTACGCTAACCTTGGTAAAGGTTAGTACGCTAACCTTGGTAAAGGTTAGTACGCTAACCTTGGTAAAGGTTAGTACGCTAACCTTGGTAAAGGTTAGTACGCTAACCTTGGTAAAGGTTAGTACGCTAACCTTGGTAAAGGTTAGTACGCTAACCTTGGTAAAGGTTAGTACGCTAACCTTGGTAAAGGTTAGTACGCTAACCTTGGTAAAGGTTAGTACGCTAACCTTGGTAAAGGTTAGTACGCTAACCTTGGTAAAGGTTAGTACGCTAACCTTGGTAAAGGTTAGTACGCTAACCTTGGTAAAGGTTAGTACGCTAACCTTGGTAAAGGTTAGTACGCTAACCTTGGTAAAGGTTAGTACGCTAACCTTGGTAAAGGTTAGTACGCTAACCTTGGTAAAGGTTAGTACGCTAACCTTGGTAAAGGTTAGTACGCTATTGAAATCTACAATATGTACTGTCAACTTTTAAAATTCCATTAATTTAGAATGTAGCAGAATTTAAACTTCTCCAGTTTAAATAAGTCTATAGTCCAGGCCAGCTCAATACAACTTCTTTAGTACTGTCCATAGTCTTGCTGGCCAATCCTCATCCTTTCTTCTAAGAGATGAGGATATAGAACAACTAACATAATAGCTAATATTTTAAGTACATAATGAATAAAAGGGAGTATGGTAAACAACTTGATCTTCTTGGGTAGGTAGTATTACTATTTTTACCCACTGTACATATGAACAAAATAAGTCTTATAAAGGTTGTTTAACTTTTCCTTGATCACATCACTAGTGAGAGCCAGATTTAGGATTCGAAGATTGTCTAATTTTAGATTTGTCATCTCCTGTGATTCTCCAACTGTATTTCATGAACCCAGCAGGATCATCAGTATACATATCTTTAGTGATTTTGTAAATTCTTTATGAAATGTTTGAATTTTGTGAGGCTTTTCAGTAATTACATAGATGTACATATAAATTTTAGATCATCTGGGTAACCACTTCAAAAGGGAAAACTACTGCTTCAGGTCAATATGCATTTTCATCCGTACTTAAAATATATTTAGCATCAAGTGCTCCTGTATCTATTGTGAAGAAATATTGTAGAGGAGGAAAAAAAGTGAACATAATCAACAAGTGTTCATCTAAATATGTAAGTAAAGTTGCACATTGTATTATAATGAAATAGATAACTGTTAAAGAAGAATTCAAAGACAATATAACATGCCAAACTCAGAAGAACATTTAGTTTCAGTTAATATCACATTACAGCTCTCAGTTGCAGCTCTGTTTGAGAGCTGTAATACATTATATATCACATTATACTGATAAAAATAATTTGAAATTCTTTGCTTTTAGATTTGTTTTGTATGTTTATATATGTATATATTATATATGAAACATATTTTTATATATGAATGAAATGTATATAGTTGAATGAGAGCTAAAATGTCATTACATTTAATTTTATCTGATGTAATAAAGTGACAATAAAATTTAAAGATTTTTTTAAAATCTGAACATTATTCAAAGTTTAGAAGCACTCATCTGTAAAGTCCAGCTTCAGATACATTCTCCAATTTTTTACTTTTGCTTTATTAGTATTATTTTTTGATTAAGACATAATTCATCTCCACAGCTGCTAGCAATTTTCTTAAAATGTAACCCAATAAGTGATGTGAAGTTATATGAAGGCAGCAAAATTTTAAAATCCAATAAATAATGAAGAAAATAATGACACTGAAAGCATGTTATTAATACCTTTTTTTGACATACTCTTCTAGAGTAAGACTTCTGGCAATGTTTTTAAATAGATAAAATGAAAATTGCTGTATGTGTGGTATAATACATCTGCCTGCAAGGAGCTCATTTAAATGTAGGGTTTTTTTACTAAAAATGCAAGCATTCAAATAAGGCAGTATAATGAGATGTATGAACTGTCTCATAGTTAATATACATATGATTAAGAAATTATTTTTTAAGAGCATACTCTACAGTCATGGTTCTATTTCTTCACATTCACTTCTATTTCCCACTCTTGTATCTAGCTTTTCCCTCAACACTCTAGTAAAATGGTGCTCACTAATACTTTCTCTAACACATTTGATACTGCATTCTTAACAGGCTATTTTATGTAATTATTGACTTCTGCATATCATTTCAACCACTTTACTATACTTCTTGCCATATTCTGCAACCCTAAACCCTTCCAGTATTCTTGAGATATCTCGAAAAGTCCATCTAAGTATTGTTCATGGGTCCATCATCTTTTACATAGCCCTTGAACATTGCTATTTTTCCTAAGGCATGATTATTAGTTCTCTGTATAAAAATCTATAGTAAACTTCATCTATAACCAATGTTCCAACTACTACGCTTATTCCAAAATCCATTGCCCCTGCTGATTTAACATCTTCTCACCTACATTTAGATATTTAGAGACTCTTATAACTATACAAATACAAAAATGAATTTCATCTCTTTCAGTATTTATTCTTCTTTTGCATTTCCTGTTTTATAATGACTTGACACTCATTTATTAATTTACAATCATGGCAGTCATCCTAGATTTCTCTTTATCAATTTATCTCATCTACTTATTATCTAGTCATTTACTGTATCCTATGGAATCAATATCTTTAATATGTCTTAAGTATATTTCACCAACTTCAGTTTTATCTTTTGAGATGGAGGTTTGCTCTGTCACCCCGGCTGGAGTGCTGTGATGCTATCTCGGCTCACAGCAGCCTCTGCCTCGTGGGTTCAAGCGATTCTCCTGCCTCAGCCTCCTGTGTAGCTGGGATTACAGGCGCCCACCACCATGCCCGGCAATTTTTGTATTTTTAGTAGAGACAGGGTTTCACCATGTTGGCCAGGCTGGTGTCGAACTCCTGGCCTCAGGCGATCCACCTGCCTGGGCCTCCCAAAGCACTGGGATTACACGCATGAGCCACCATGCCAAGACTTCAATTGCATTTTCACTATTCTTGTTTCTGTCTCTAATGATTTCTTACATGGCATCTGTCTGGCAATTCTTTAATTTTTCCTTCACCATCTATGAGAACAAATTTTCTACAGTGCATATTAGACCATGTAGCATGGTTATTAAGGATATTTTAATGATTTGCTATACTTTTATGCTAAAGTTTAAATTCCTTAACTTATTTCAGAAGGCATCTCATGACATAATTATTTCCTACCATTCTAGCCTCAAGTGCCACCCCTATTAACAACACTTCTTTGTCCATCTACAGAGATTTAACTGTAGTTTTAGTGAGGGCTCATGATTTTTTTTCAATTGTGTCTCTCCTCTTGGGATGTTTTTCTTCCCGTGTCCACCATAAATATTTGTGAGATTATACTTCACCTATCACTGAAAATGAAGCTCAAACAACACCTTCTACTATCTATCTGTCTGTCTGTCTGTCTGTCTGTCTGTCTATCTATCTATCATCCATCTATTTTTTTTCTTTTCCTATGCAGCAAAGAATGAATTTGGCTTATGCAATGCCAATCTGTAATTTCTTTTTCTTTATCTCCCTCTTCTATAAAGAAGAGTATTCTAAGGAAATACTAACTAATCAAGCATCCTCACTGCTAGAGGAGAGCAGGTGTTAATTCTGGCCAGTGAGTTGCAATCAGAAATCATATAGGGAGAATTTCCTTCAGGGATATCAAGATAAAACCTCAGGTACAAAGAGCCCTTTACCTTTTATTTAAAAAATGTTTTTCGAACATGGATCAGGACATGGTACCTAGAGAAGCAGCAGTGGTCAATTTATGACTATGAACCAAGAAGCAAAAGAAAAAAAAACCTCAAAATAATGTATTCCCAGATAAGACATTATTGAGATCCAAAATTATTGCCAGAATCACCATTAGTATCCATTTAGTTTAAATCATCATTAGTCAAGATTTCTTATTTGCAGGGTAATGTATTCCTAATATACTATTATAGTTTTATATATTTGTCTTATCTCCTAAAACACCCTGCTCATTCTTTCTGTTACACTTTAGCAAACTACATTGTTATATATTGTATCAGTTGATTTGTCTATATTCTCAAATTTATTTGTGGAGGTCAAGAACAAAGTTTTGCCTCTTAGGTACTTGGTCTTGCATCTGGAACCACAGGTATTCAATAAAAGTTTTTTACTTAAAATGAATACTTATTCATATTCATTCAATATGTAAATGGATAAATTAAACATGCTGCATGTCTTGAGTGAAAAACTATTAATCCTCAAAGATAATCACAAACTCTATAGAAAAATTCTTAATTTTAATGGACTGTGTCTGGCTTTTACTCTTTTGTTTGTGTATCTTCTCAAGACCCAGCCGAGTGTACTTACTCTTCTTTGTGCAGAATGAATATTAGGATTCATCTTTATGGGAAGGGCTTTATACTTATGAAATGGCCCAGTAGCCTAAAAACCTGTAATATAAGTTCCTCCATTAACAGAGGTTGTCAGGAAGAGTAAAATCAGTACTAATCCTTAATTCATGGCATACAATTTATGTTTTTCTTCTCACTGCTTATTTTAAATCTTATTTCATAACAATAAACATCTTTTTTATTATTTTAGTATAAATCCTTAAATGTATATTCATCATAAAAATATGTAATTATGGTTTATGAGGGAATGTACTTAGAATTTATACCAACTTTATAAAATCTACTCCACCTTAAATAATAATGCTCTTATTTCTTCTGCTTTCACTGAAGGCTTTTTTTCTTACCAAATGTTTACATTGTATATATCAATTGTTACTTTTGATGGAAGCATAGACTTACATTGTATTGAATCAAACTCAATTATATTTTACTTAGACATTCAAGGACGGTGCTTATCATTCCCACTAACTCATACAGAACTGAAATGAATATCCTTGAATAAAATATCTTTAGAGCTTCTTGTGAAAGTTTGATTGGCATGTTAATTCAAGAGTGAGATTTCTGGGTTTCGGTACATTCACAAGTTAATTTAATGGTCTGCCAGATTGCTTTCTAGAATGGCTGTACAAAATTGCCTTGCCTTCACTCTTCCTGTGAATTCTTTTTTTTTTTTCAATTTTTTCAACAAA
This sequence comes from Pan paniscus, assembly GCF_029289425.2. Taxonomy (NCBI): domain Eukaryota; kingdom Metazoa; phylum Chordata; class Mammalia; order Primates; family Hominidae; genus Pan; species Pan paniscus. Next base: position 122,511,737 of record NC_073254.2, read on the forward strand.
ATTTCCAACTTACCTTTTCGCTTTTCCAAATTGTTGAATTAAAGAACATCTTCTACTTCTTTTAACGTGCATTTTGTTTAATAGACATTGATTTTTAGAGCAATTTTAGGTTCACAGAAAAATTTAATGGAAGGTACAGAGAGTTCCCATAAACCCCCTGCTCCACACATATACAGCCTCTCTCGCTGTTGACATCCTATGCCACAGTGCTACATTTGTTAACAACTTATAAACTTTAATTACCACATCATTATCACCCAAAATTTATGGTTCACATTTGGGTTCACTCTTGGCGCTGTACATTCTTTGGGTATTGATAGATGTATAATGACATGAGTCTTACAATATAGTATCATAAAAAATTGTGTCATTGCCCTAAACATTTTGTATTCTGCTTATTCATCCCTTCCTTTTCCCTAACCCCTAGCATCTGATCTTTTTACTGTCACCATAATTCTGCTATTTGCAGCACATCCTATTTTTGGAATCATACAGTATACAAGCTTTCCAGACTGAATTATTTCACTTAGTCACTTAAGGTTTCTCCATGCCTTTTCATGGCTTGATAGGTTATTTCTTTTTAATGCTGAATAATATTTCATTGACTAGATATACCACGTTTTATGTATATATTCTCATAACGAAGAACACTGTGGTAGCATCAAAGTTTGGGGAATTTTGAATAAACTGTTACAAACTTCCATGTATGGGTTGATGCATGGACCCAACTTTTCAACACTTTTGGATAAATACAAGCAGTGTGGTAATTGGATTGTATGGTAAGAGTATGTTCAGTTTTTTAGAAACTTCCAAACTGCCTTACAAAGTAGTTGTATAATTTTACACTTCCATCAACATTGAGTGAGAGTTTCTTTTGCTCCACATCTTCACCAGCATTTGATGTTGTGTTTGTGTTTTTATTTTAACCCCGCTAATAGATGTTTAGTGTTATTTCATGTTTTCATTTGCAATTTCCTAATTCCATATAATACAGAACATCGTTTTATATGCTTATTTGCCATCTGTATCTCTTCTTTGATAAGGTGTTTATTCAGGTATTTTGCCCATTTTTAAATTGGGTTGTTCATTTGCTTATTGTTGGATTTTAAGTGTTTTTTTTTAATGTATGATAGGTGATGTTCTATTATCAGTTGTGACTTGTGAAAAATATTTTCTCACAGTTTGTGGCTTGCCTGATCAAGCTCTTTACCAGATCAAAAATTTTAAATCCTTAATTCATTTAACTTCTCAGTTATTTCTTTCATGGATTTTGCCTTTGGTATTGTATCTAAAACGTCATTACCATATCCAAGTTCTTCTAGAATTTCTGCTATGTCATCTTCTAGGAATGTTATAGTTTTGAATTTTACATTTAGATTGGTGATCTATTTTTAGTTCATTTTTGAAAAGAGAACATAGTCTGATATTATTATTTTTTTGCAGCATATGTCTAGTTAAGTTTCAGCACCATTTGTTGAAAGATTATGTTTTCTCCAATGTATTAACTTTGTTCTTTTCAACAGTCAATTGACTATATTTTCACAGATCTATTTCTGAGCTTTCTATCTATTCCTTTGATCTGTTAATGTATTCTTTCCCAATATACTGTTCTGAATACTGTAGTATTGTAATAAGCCTTAAAGTTGGATAGTGTCAGTCATCCAACTTTATTCTTATTTATCAATATTTTATTGGCTCTTTTGTGTCTTTTGCCCCTCCACACAAAATTAAAAATGAGTTTGTTGATTATTACAAAATAACTTTCTGGTGTTCTGATTGAGTTCATACTGAATCTATATATCAACATGGGAAAAACAGATATCTTGACAATAATGTCTCCTGTCCATGAAAATGGAATATCCCTTCGTTTATTTAGCCTTTTTTGACTTCTTATATTAGAGTTTTGTAGTTTTTCTCATATAGATCTACTAGATATTTTGTTAGATTTATATCTAAGTGTATCTTTTATGGGAGTACTAATGCAAATGGTATATATATATTTTTAATTTCAAAATCAACTTTTTTATTGTTGAGCTATAGGAAAGTTACTGGCTTTTGTATACTAACCTGTATTTTGTAACTCTGCTATGGTGACTTATTATCCCCAGGATTTTTTGTTGTTGTTGATTTTTTTGGAGTTCCTACATAGCTGATAATGTCATCTGCAAATAAAGAGAGTTTTCTTCTTTTTACTTTCCAATACAAGCACCTTCTTTTTTTTTCTTGCTTTATTACATAACAAGGACTTCCTGAACAATGTTTAAAAGCAGTTATGAAAGGAGACATTCTTGCCTTGTTTCTGATCTTAGTGAGAAAGCTTTGAGCTTCTTATCATTAAGTAGGCTGTTAGCTATAGACTTTAAAACAATATTATTTATAAAAACAAGGGAGTTCACTTCTATTCCTAGTTTACAGAGGCTTTTTATCATAAATGGGGATTCTGTCAAATGTTGTCAAATGATTTTTCTGCATCTGTTGATATGACCTTGTAAGTTTTTTTCCCTTGCCAATTGACCTAATTGATTTTTACATATTGAACCAGACTTGCATACACGGGATATCTCCCACTTAGTTGTGGTATATAGTTTATTTTATATATCGTGGCATTTGATTTGATAACACTTTGTTAGGGATTTTTGCATTGGTGTTCATGAGTGATACTCATCTACAGTTTTATTGTAATGTCTTTGTCTATTTTGGCTATTAGGGAAATGCTATCCTGATAAAAACGAGTTAGGGAGTATTTCCTCTGCTACTAGCTTCTGGAAGAGATATAGATAACTAGAATAATTTCTTCCTTAAATATTTGGTAGACTTTACCAGCAAAGTAATATGGAACTAATGCTTTCTGTGTCAGAAGAGTATTCATTCAATTAATTTACTATAGATAGGCTTACTTTTTTGTGGTTGTGAGCTTGTCAAGTTGTGTCTTTCTTGGAATTGGTCTATTTCATGTAGGTTATAAAATTTGTAAATATAGAATTCCTCATGTTGTTTCTTTTTTACCCTTCTGATGTTAATAAAATCTGTAGTGATGCTTTATTTTTTTATTTTTGATACTGTGTCTTCTGTATTTTGTTTTTAGCCTTGCTATAAGCTTATAACTTTTTGATTTTTTAAAAACACCACTTTTTGGGTTCAATTGATTTTCTCTTTGTAATTCAATTGATTTCTGTTTGAATTTTATTATTCATTTTCTTATACTTACTTGAATCTAATTTCTTCTACTTTTTCTTGTTTCTTAAATTTGAAGCTTCAAGTATTGATTTTTATATCATTTTTTTTTCTTAATATGCATCCAATGCTATTAATTTTCCTCTAAGCACTGCTCTGGCTGCGTTCCCCAGTATTTTATAAGCTGCATTTTTATTTCCATCCAGTTCAAAATACTTTAAATTTTTAATTAATTTTTCTAAATTTGTCCCATGTATTGTTTTGATGTATGCTGTTAAATCTCTTAAAAATTTGGAGATTTTTCCAATCGTTTTTCTGTTATTGATCTGTAGTTCAGTTCTATTCTGGTCTGAGAACAGATATTGTATGATTTCTATTTTTGTAAATTTGATTATTGTTAAAACGATTTATTTTCTGGCCCAGAAAGAGGTCTATCTTTGCACATCTTTCCTTTTCACGTTTTTCTGCCTGCTTTCTATTCACTGGAAGCTGATTAGATTGTACCCACCAGATTAAGGGTGGACCTGACTTCCCCAGCCCACTGACTTAAATGTTAATCTCTTTTGGCAACACCCACAGAGACATACCCAGGGTTAATACTTGTATCTCTCAATCCAATCAAGTTGACACTCGGTATTAACCATCACACTCAGTATAATGGCTAAAACTAAAAATGCTGATGAAACCATGTGTTACCAATGATATGAAGCAAATATAATTCATATACATTGATGATGGGAATTATGCGAATGCAAAATGGTGCAACTTTGGAAAACAGTATGGCAGTGCCTCATAAAATTAAACATTAATTTACCATATGGCCCTGAAATCTCATCCTTTTGTATTTAGCTAAGAGAAAAGAAAACATATGTACATACAAAGAGGTATAAGTATGAATGTCTTTATGATTAATCACAATAACCCAAATTAGAAGCAACTCAAATGTCTAACAAGAGATAAATTAGTAAATTGTTGCATATCTACTCTTTAGAATAGTGCTCAGTAACAAAAATAAACGAAACATACATTCAAACAACATGGGTCTTTCTAGAAGAGAGTATGCTAATTGAGAAAAGAAAAATGCAAAATTTATATACTGTATAATTCCATTTACATTAGACTCTAGGAAAAAAATACAATAATAACAGAAAGCAAATTGGCGGTTGCCCAAAACCTGAAAAGTGAAAAGGAGCATGGGAACATTTGTTAGGGTGAGGGAATTTTTATATCTTGATTTTAGGTGTGGTAACATAATTATAGAAAATTACCAAAATATATTAACCTGTTTACTTAAAAGTAATGAATTCTACTATATGTAAATAATACCTTATAAAATAGGAGGGAAAATGAAGACAAAATTAAGATTCTTTTTCTCTGGACATAGAGTAGCAGTGTGAATTTCTTTCTAGCACATCTCCATTGAAAGATATGCTCAAAATAAGTTTTTCAGGCTAATGACAACCATAACCAGATGAAAGCACAAATCTACAAGATGAGCATCAGACACTGTATATATCTACATATACATTTTAAAAGTCTTTATCATTATTTTAATTTAATGCAAAAGTATTGTGTACCATATGTAGAAGTACAAATATGACAAGACAAGCACAAATAGAGGATTCTTAAAAATATATATTGTTGCCGCCATTGTCAAAAGGTTTTTAATTAACTCAAGGTAATTGAACAGATTTAAGGCCAGTCTCAGATGTTACATAAGGGGCAGTGATATTATCAGATATTTGTGGGTGGGAAAGAAATGAGAATATTTCTACTTGCACTCTAAAAGTCGCTGTCCTAACTCAGGTCCTCTGTAAAGTAGAAAGTTAAGTCTTGATCATTATCATAATTATTGTTTTGGATGTGCGAATACAGAGAGTGGAGGGGGAAAGATAATATGAGCCAAGATGAAATAGAAACAGTGCCACAGGATGATAAAAGATGACCATGTGAGCCGTGAAGAGAAATGTACTGAAGTTTACAAGGAGAAACCACACTGTGGTGAAATCTAGATAAGGGCGAAGAGAGAGACACTGGCTAAGCTCTTTCCTTACCTTCATTTCCCATTTTCAAAGTTAACCCTAAGGTGGAGCAAACTCTGCTACACTAAATTTGATAATGACATTGCATCGTCAAAACCCTCTATGGATGCTCAAGAGTATAGATGAGAGTCCCCAGAAAACAGAAGCTGAGACGGAAATTTGCGTTCAGGAAATTTATCTGGTAGTGCTCTCAGAAACAATTATGAAAGAGGAAGTAGAAAAGCTATGCAATTACAACAGAATACTCAGCCCAGCTATAGCGCCATTCACAGTAATCATTATATGAATAAAAGGAGCCAGGTTTTAGTATTTCTCTATCAACCAGGCATTGGACACAGGCTGCAAACAGGGTGAATGTGTAACCTTTGTGTAGGCAGTGCTTTCTATTATAAGCAGCACTCATACCCAGATTAGCCTTAGCTTTGTTGTTAGCAGGCAATATGTACAGCCTCTAAAGAAATGTTTCCTGTTTTTGGAATGCGTATATGAATGACTCATTGCAGTGGTCACTATACTCTAACGTGTGGTGTGCTTTTTTATTCAAGTGGCAGTGGAGGAGTGACTCCACCCACCATGTGGGACATTGAGGGAATGCTAGCTGGGGAAACTTCAACCAGCTTGGGCAGCTTCTCCAAGGTGAGACTCACACTGTGCCTTTGGAAATGAAAGGTTGTTGCAGAACATGAGAGGGTACATAAAATTTGTGTCTGATCAAGCCTAGTCTTTATATGCACTACTTATTACTCATAGAGGACTCAGAGGTGCACAGATAATTCAGTTTATTGAAGAAACCTCAATACAATTGGTAGAGTTAAGTGCAAGTAGGGCAGATTGAGAGATGAACTTGGATAGTAAATGAAATGCCACATTATGTTACAACTTAGGAGCCATATTTGAAAGTTTGGATTTTATCAAATCAGAAAACATTCCAGAAGCGACATGATCAAATGTACATATCAAAAGGCTATTCTTCTGCAGAACAAAAAGTGGAGAAAGCAAATCTTTAAAAATTGGAAAACTATTTGGGAGGGACATCACAAAATAACACACTTAATTACCAGAAAGCTTATTAAAAGTTACTATAATTAGTCCTTCAGGAAATGAAAAATTTAACCAAAATGAGATGCTAGGTACCTATTATGCAAAACAAATGCTTAAGTTTTGCTGAGGATATAGATATAGAAATAATGAAAACTTTCATGTACATCTGATAGATGAGAAACCTGTACTAAAACTGAATGTAGGCAGGAGCCACAACCCAGCAGTTCTACTCTTTGGAATATATCCAACATCAAATTATTCATACATCCACCAATTTACATTTTTTATTGTTTCTGTTTCTCTCCTGATTGCTATTTCTGTGAGGAGATTTTCATGTGTTGAAACTATGTTTTGTGTTACTCATTGAAGATAGTTATAATCGTGCTTTAGAATAGTCCTCCTAGCTTTAATCGGAAAATAAGATGCTTCTTAATATTTGACACAGTTGATTTACTTCTCTCTTGAGAACAAGTCTCACCTTTTAATTTTGTCTTGTTTTATTAATATAATGCTAAGTTTAGATCATATCATTCAAGTTATAAATGGTAAGTTAGAAGTTTCTGGATTAAATCTTTTCCTTTTCTTAGTAAAAAGAAACCAAATTGTTTCATCAAGTTATTTACTTGCTGTGTTTAATTTGGAAACTCACTTTCTGATGTTAAAATCCTTTGCCTTTTGATGGGCTACTCTGGATTTCTTCAATGCATTTGTAGTTTATGAGCCAGTCATTAAAGTTTGCAGTCTTTGGAGATGCCATGCAAAAGAAAAACAAAAAAGAACAAGAGTTGTAACTCCTGTATTATTTTCTTAAAACAATAGAAATTAAGAAGGACAATTAGGGCATTACATAATGATAAAGGGTAAAACCCAACAAGAATTACCTATTCTAAATATATAAACATCTAACATTGGAGCACTTGGATCTATAAAATAAGTTCTTCTTGGCCCATGAAAATACATACATAAACACACAATAATAACTTCAACACCCCATTGAGAGTATTAGGCAGATTATTAAGGTAGAAAACTTACAAAAAACTCTGGACTTAAAACTTGTTATTTGAGTAATTGGACCTAGTAGACATCCACAGAACACTCCTCCCAGTATCCAAAGAATATACATTCTTTTCTCAGTTTCACATATAACATATTCTAAGATTGACCACATGCTCAGACATAAAGCAAGTCTCAATAAATTAAAAAAAAACTAAATCATATCAAGAATACCTTCAGACCACAGTACAATAAAAATAGAAACTAACATGAAGAAAACCTCCAAAACATGGAAATTAAACAACTTGCTCCTGAATAACTCCTGGATGAATATTGAAATTAAGGTAAAAATAAAAAAATGAAATTGATGAAAATTGTGGCATAACGTACCCAAATCTCTCAGATGCAGCAAAAGGAGTATTAATAAAAAAGTTTATAGCCCTAAACAACTTCATCAATAAGTTAGAATGATCTCAAGTTAACAATCCAAATTTGCAGTTAAATAAACCAGAATATAAAGAATAAACCAACCCCCAAACTAGCAGAAGAATAAGAATAACTAAAATTTGAAAATAAGTTAATGAAATTTAGATGCAAAAATGAAATTGAGATACAAAATATTAACGAATCCAAGAACTGGTTATAAAAAAAAACAAGATTGATAGACCATTAGCTAGATTAACAACAATAAATAGATCCAAATAATTACAGTCAAAATGGCAATGATGACATTACAACTGATCTCACAGAAATACAAAAGATCCTCAGAGAATAGTATGAAAAACTCTATGCACACAAATTAGAAAATCTAGAGCAAACTTTTCCAACTCACAGTCTGTAGGCCTCATGAGCCCCAGGGCAGATTTGAATTTGGCCCAAAATAAATTTGTGAACTTTCTTAAAACATTAAGAGATTGGCTCCTCAGCTATTGTTAGTGTTAGTGTATTTTATGTGTGGACCAATACAGTTCTTCTTCCAATGTGGCCCAGGGAAGCTATAAGATTGAACATCCTTCATCTAGAGGAAATGGATAAATTCATGGAAACATACAATCTCCTGAGTTTGAATAAGAAAGATATTGAAACTCTGAATAGGTCAGTATTGATTTCTGAAATTGAATCAGTAATAAAAAAACCCTGCCAACCAAAAATTCCCTAAACCAGATGGATACACAGCCAAACTCTACCAGAAATATAAAGAAGAACTGATAATATTTTGACTTAAACTATTCTGAAAAGTCGAGGAGGAGGGACTCTCATTAACTAATTCTATGAAGCCAGAATCAGCCTAATGCCAAAATCTAGCAAAGACATGATAAGGAAAGAAAACTTCAGGCCAATATCCTTGATAAACATAGATGCAAAAGTCCTCAACAAAATACTAGCAAAATACATCCAGCAGCACATGAAAAAGTTAATTCAGCATGATCAAGTAGGCTTTATTCCTGGAATAAACAACTTCCACAACATATTCATCATGGGTAGTTTCCATCTTATGAAACCACCTTTTTTGCAGAGCCATAAGAAGAAATTCTCAGCCATTCAAATTTTATCATGAGATTGCAGCAATTGAGTCATACCTTTAGGCTCCACACCTAATTCTAGTTCTTTGGCTAGAACTAGAATTTCACCACATCTGCCACTACTTTCTCTGCTGAAGTGTTGAACCCCCAAAAGACATCCAGGAGGATGACTGAAATGAACTTCTTCCAGACTTCTGTTAACGTTTACATTTTGACTTCCTCCCATGAACTACAAATTTTCTTGTTGGTATCTAGAATCATGAGTCTTTCCAGAAGGTTATCACTTTACTTTGCCTAGATCCTTCACAAGAATCACTATCTATGGTGGGATATCACCTTACAGAATGTATGTATTTCTTAATACGACTTGGAAGCCAAAATGACTCCTTGATTCTTGGGCTGCAGAATAGGTGGATGTAGTAGCAGGCATAAGAATTTAGTCTCTTTATATTTCCATCAGAGCTTTTGGTGCATTGCCAATGAGCAGTAATATTTTGGCAGCCGTTTGTTTTCTGAGCAGTGGATCTCAGTGATGGGCTTAAAATATTCAAAAAATTGTACTATAAGCAGTTGTGCTATCATCAGGCTTTGTTGTTCCATTTGTAAAACATAGGTACAGTAGATTTAGCATGATTCTTAAGGGTCCTAGAATTTTCAGAATGCTAAGTGAGTTAAAATTGGTTTCAACGAAAGTTGCCAGTTGTGTTGGCCCCTAACAAGACAGTCAGGCTGTTCTCTGAAGCAGATATTAACTTCTGTCTATCTATGAAAGTTCTAGATAGCATCCTCTTTCCAATAGAAGCCTGTTTCATCTGCAAGAAATTTGTTATGTTGTTGTTTAGTATAGCCACATTTATTAATGATTTTAGCTAGATCTCCTGGATAACTTGTTGAAGCTTCTCCATCAAGATCTGCTATTTTACCTTGCAGTTTTATGTTATGAAGATGGCTTTCTCCCCTATGCCTCATGAACCAACTTCTGCTAGCTTCCAATTTTTCTGCTTCAGTTTCCTCACCTATCTCAGGCTTCATAGAATTGAAAAGATATATGACCTTGCTGTGGATTAGGCTTTAGCTTATGGAAATGTTGTGACTGGTTTCATCTTCTGTCCAGGCCATTAAAACTTTCTCCTTATCAGCAATACAGCTATTACTGTTTCTTATCATTTATATGTTCATGAAGTAAAACTTCTAATTTCCTTTAAGAACTTTTCCTTTGCATTCACAACTGGGCTTTTTGGTACAAGAAGCCTGCATTTCTGCCTATCTAGGATATCAACATACCTTCTTCACTAATCTTAATCATTTCTAGTTTTTCATTTAAAGTAAGAGACGTGTGATTCTTCCTTTCATTTAAACTCTTAGAGACCATTGTAGGGTTATTAATTGGCCTAATTTTAGTATCGTTGTTTCTCGGGGAATAAGAAAGCCTGAGGAAAGGGAGTGAGACAGAGAATGGCTGTACAGTGGAGCAATCAGACCACATACTTTTATGGATTAAGTTCACCGCCTTCCATGGGTACAGTGTGTGATGCCACAAAACAGCTGCAATAGTAACACCAAAGATCACTGATCACACATCACCATAACAGATATAATAATAATAATAGTTTGAAATATTTTGTAAGAAATACCAAATGTGACACAGAGACACGAAGTAAATATATGTCAGTGGAAACATGTTGTCTGTAGACTTAATTGACACAGGTTGCAGAAACGTTCAATTTGTTTAAAAAAAAGTGAAGCACAAGCAAAGCTTAATAAAATGAGGTGTGTCTGTTTGTCTGATATGAAGTATCTCTCTGGGATTCAATAACACTTTCACTGGCATAGATTAACAATGTCCATGATAATGATTGCTGATATTTATCCAGGAGTTATTATGTGCCACGTACATTGGCAAGCATTATCTCATTCCATTTAAAAAACATGATCTGATATAGATACTATTCTTATTTCATTATACTTATGACATCAATAAAGATGAAATATGTTAGATTATTTGCTGAAATCCACACAGCAATTAAATTGTTTTAAATAGGAAGGATTTAATTGATCCTGACATCTATGACCTTAGCTACAATGCTCTATGGAATATCACAAAACACAGTGTTTTTCCCAAATAGCTTGCCTGGTTCAATGTTTACATAAAATGGACAGAATTAGTTTCTATTCCAAGAAAATTGGAATCCAGTCTGATTAAATATTTCAATATGCATAAAGAGAACATTTATCAAAATAAAGGGGGCTTAGTTACCATGGAATGTAAAAAAGAAGAGTCACAGCTTAATAATGACTATTCCTATCCAAGCTTTCTCCAGAGAGTCTTGCAGCTTTAGCAAACAAAACTTTGGTCGTTCAGTTCCATTGGCATGTATATTCATTATCTAGGTTTTCCCTTGCCATACTGGCAGAACAATACATATTTTAAAGTATCCGCATTGTTGTCTTAGAGATTTTATTAAACATTATACTTATTAATTATCCTTCCTCATGTACTCCAATCTTAGTTAATGTTTTCCTTTTCATAAATATATTAACAGAGGAATGTACACATTTATCATATTGACAATGAGTAGAATCTCTCATTTCCGATTTGTTATTCTGATATTACATATATCAATATCTTGAATTGTGTTTATATAAATTAATTATGTTTTAATCTCATAAACTGAAAGACCAGAAGATAGACCGTAGTAAAAAAATAATTATGCCATTGTTTGAGGTCACTTGTCTTACTTTCCCGCTGATGATGGCATGCGGGTGACATTACCATTGACAGGATATTATTATTTTCTTAGATTCTAAATTATTTTGATCTTGAGATTTCTATTTAAGGGTAATAATATGACATAATATTTTCTTAAAAAGTAAATATTTGACTTTTTTTTCTCAGAATTCAAATACTCCACGGGTGAAGAAATTAATGTCAGTCTTATGAAGAATGTATCAAAAGAATAACTCTAAAGTTAAAGGTGCTGTAGTTGTACAGTGATTGACACATTTTAAGATCATGTCCATAATATGACAAAGATAATAGGGCAGTGGAGAAAGTTAGTAGAAAATTCAAGCATGATTAAATATCATTTTTCTATAGACAACTTAAAGGAGCACATGTCACAATTAGAAACTATAAGTCATTAAACAAGTCAGAAATATCATAATACACTAATCTACTTGTATCACATATTTTTGTATTAGATATACTGCTAAAGTAATTCACAACCACAGTATTGGTACAATTCTTTTCTTTTTAAAACTTTCAAAATAATCAGCCTTTATTTACTTATTTTTATCCTCTCCCTTTCTGAAATTGTCCTAATAGTTCTCAAATTTAAAGCTATAATAATTCCAAAAACTTTAGTAACCAAATCTCTTCTGCGTAAAACTTTTATATGGATATAGTATGAAAAAAGGAACCAGTCTTTTTTTTTAATGTATATGTACGTGCTCTAGTTAAGACATTTCTAGTGAGGTTCTCATCTTAGTAACACTCTGTAATATTTTCTTTGAAGTTAATTTTTTGCTAAACCATTTTCTTTACATTTAATTTAGATATTATATATGTAATATATATATCTATGAATCTACATATTTGTCTAAGAACTATTTTCTAAAAGAACAGCTTATCTCAATTATTCTTTCTGGTGTAGACAATACATCACCAATTTGAAACTCATTATTTTTGTGTCATACTCTTAACTGCTCATTGATATGTATCTTTCTAAACAAACATGAAACTAAAAAATTAGCACTAAGCTAGCCTCTGAAATATGAAAAGAAAATATTGTTCTGGCTGGGCGCAGTGGCTCACGCCCATAATCCCAGCACTTTGGGAAGCCGAGGCAGGTGGATCATTTGAGGTCAGGAGTTCAAAACTAGCCTGGCCAACATGGTGAAACCTCATCTCTACTAAAAATTCAAATAATTAGCCAGGCGTGGCGGCACAGGCCTGTAAACCCAGCTACTCGGGAGGCTGAGGCAGAGGAATCGCTTGATCTTGGGAGGTGGAGGTTGCAGTGAGCCGAGATTGCGCCACTGCAATCCAGCCAGGGTGATGAAGTGAGACTCCGTCTCAAAAAAATAAATGTATAATATAATATAATATAATATAATATAATATAATATAATATAATATAATATTACAGTCCCGAATTTCTTTGAGCTCATGATCTTGGGTAGGTGGGTGAAGGGATAAAAAATTATTAGCCATTATATGATTTTGATTGAAGGAGAATGTTTTGCTAATGCAGTGGAACCCTATTTAGATTGGGGACTAGGCATCAGGATAATATTTTGCAGAGTCCATGATATCAGTTGAATCTTGAAATATGAATAAAAGTTAACCAGAAAGCTTTGAGGACATAAGGATGATAGTAGAAGGAAGAATAAGCATAGGATATAGGAGTGAAAGAGAACATAGCACTTATGGGAGTGATTTGAACTTAAGATGCATAAGGCTGGAAAGTTAGGCAACATCAAAACCCTGAGAAACTGTATGCAATAACAAACACAGGTGATTCATAAAGGGGTAATAATTGAGCAAAGATTCAGAATAAAATTTATTTTCCTATAGATTTTATAAGCTATTCATTACTAAAATGATCAAGTAGAACTTTCAAGATGCCTTTCCCCTGTATTTGTCAGCACAACAGGGGGACTATATTAAATAATAATTTAATTGTACATTTTAAAATAACTAAAGAGTATAATTGGATTGTTTATAAAGGATAAATGCTTGAGGTGATGGATATCTCATTTACCGTTATGTGATTATTATACACTGTATGCCTGTATCAAAATATCCTACATATTCCATAAATATATACACCAACTTTGTATCAAAAAATTAAAAATATGTTTTGTAAACCCACAATTTTAAATAACTTCAAAATTGTCTTGTTTACTAAGATTTATAATTGATGTATTTCTTCTTGTGTTAAAATATATTTCAAATCTGTAGTTAATTCTAAATAAAAATCTGCTAATGATGTCAATGAACATGTTTGAGGCTGGCTTTTTTTAGATCAAAATATTATGTATTTCTCCACTTTAGATATAAAAATTATTAAAATTGCATATCTTCATCTACTCAGAAAATTTACAAATATAATTTTTAATTCAGATTTATCAAAATAGAATTTACAGTTAAAATTTACCTTTTTTTGGATGCACAGTTATATGAGTCATTATAAATGTACACAATTATGGAGCCTGGAACAATAAAGAATTAGAATAATTCCATCACCATTAAAAACTTTCCTCTCTGCCACTTTAGTGTCAATTTATTCCTCCGATAACAGCCTGTGGCACCTACTGATTTCTTTTCTGTCTCTGTAATTTTGACATTTTCAAAATTTTATATAAATAGAACATATAATAGGTAGCCTTCGCACTTCACTTCTGAGTTTGGCTTAAATTTAAGATTCATCTATGTTGCTGAGTTTGCCGGTAGTCGGTTCTTTTTATTTCTGAGTAGTATTCTACCATGTGAATGTCCCACATTGTACTGACCCTCACCAGATGCCAGATGATAGATGTTTGGGTTGTTTGTATTTTCTGGTGATTACAAATTATACTATTTTAAACATTTACAGAGGTATTTTCTAAACTAATAATAATATAAATAATAAGTTTCATTAAACATACTGATTTTCTACTCTTAAAAATATATGAACATAAAAATGTTTTCAAAAGGAAGGCATTAAATGTCATTTCAACATAAAGCATAAACCTAAACCTAACACATTCAAGTTGGACAGATTTGGATAATTATCTAAATTTTGAGCCTCCATTTCTGAGTGTTTTAACAAGGTTAATACAATTCATTTATCTCAAAGTAATGTTGAGGAAATCAAATGGGATAATGAAAATACACTTTGTAGATATCTTTTTCAGTAACCATAAATATTTTCCAAGTAAGAAGTAACTAACTTGATCAAGTCCACTTTGCAATAATCCAGAAAGTTTTTACAGGAAGGTTTGTCTCAAATTTTAGGCAGATAAACACCTAAATCATTGTGTAGTTTCCAAATTCCTCTCAATGTTTATAGGACAGTCCTTAATGAACGTCCTCCTTAGGTAGTAAGACTGAATCCTAAGTTGACGGGAAAAAAAATTGCACTAATACATAATATGCCACATAACGTAAGATTTAAGTGAAACTACCTTATCCTAATGACTGGCAGAGTAAGTTGTAAACAATGGCATTATTAAATCCAGCTTTTACATTTTTCAAATTTTAGATTGAACTTAAGCCCATGACCTCATCATGTTCAATGTTAATTTTCTGTGTCATAAGTTCTTTGTCTTCAAGGTTACTTTTGGTTTTGAAATATCATTTTATACCAGATTACAGGCAAAAGACAATTAGTTTTCCAAATAGTGCTTCTTGGGCCATAAATACAAGCTGTCTTTTTTTGTTTGGTTTGGTTTGGTTTTTAATTAAAACGTAATTGTACATATTTATAGGGTACAGTGTGATGTTTTAATATATGTATACAATGTGGAATGCTCAAATTAGTGTAGTTAAGATATCCATCACCTCAAAAATTTATTATTTCTTTGTGTTGAGACCATTCAAAATCTTCTCCTAGCTATTTTGAAATATACAATATATTATTGCTAATTATAGCCACCCCAGTGTGCAATGAAACACTAGAGCTTATTCCTCTTATCTAATTATAACTTTGTGCTTATTGTCCAACCTCTTCTCATTTCCCTTTCCCCTCCATGCATCCCAGCCTCTAGCAACCATTTTTCAACTCTCTACTTCTGTAAGATCAATTTTTTAAGATACCACGTATATGTAAGATCATGAGGAATATGTCTTTATGTGCCTGGCTTATTTAACTTTACACACACTCTCTTATTAATGACCAGATATTAAGCCTAACTAGTCTGACATAAGTTCATTCATATTCTTTCTAGCTCAACTTGTTTTGGTTAATTAAACATATTTCTATGAAAAAAAATTCCCATGATCATGACAAGAAAATAAACTTGTAACTAAACAGCAGTCAGTGTGTAAGTATAGCTACCATCCAAATTCAATCTTTCTCTACAACTTTTCTAAGACTGATTTTACTGTTACCATAACAAAAAAGCATCAGGTATACATGATTAAACTAACATATGGGCCTGAATTTAATCAAATGCTGCCAAATGAGATTTTTAAAAATGGTTTTCTTTTCGATCCCACAAAACTGCCATTCAAATGTCATATTTTGATTCTTTTTATGTTGCTACTGTGATGAAGACTGTGACAATAACAGTAAGTAGATATTCAATTGACATAAAACTTGGTTTCCAGGAAGTTTTACCATGGTCTTAATCATACTTGTAGATTTTCAAGAGCATACTGAATATTTAGATCTTTATCTTTTGACCACGGTAAAACCTTCTGTGCCACATAGTCTTCTGCTAGTCATAATATAGCAAAATAAGTAGCCATAAATTGAGATCTCATTTTTAATCAATTAAAAACCTTTCCTCTGGCCAATGTGTTTAAATAGAATGTCAGTCTTGAATAATGCAGGAAGCCTACTGACAGATAGATGGATATTTTATCTAAATGTTTATATATCTGGAAATTAAAGATGCATGCAAATTAACTTATTTATTTTCCTACCTACTGGTTTGATAGATTTAATTAATATGGGTGACTTCTTTCTTGCTGAGTTATTGATAATTGCCCTTTTATTGCCATCTGGTATCTGTTTGCTTATTTAAGTCTATTGTGCCTGCATAATATAATTAGTTAACTTTGCTCCAGATTGCCCATGGATGACTCTGGTTTTCAAAACAGGTTTTCAATGGTAATCCAACAAAGTAGATTGTGTAATTAAATTTTTCTTCATTTGCTATGGCATGGCAAAATTTCAAGGCAGAATTTTTTTTTTTTCAGAAAACATGGTTTATCAATGTTCTAAAAAAATTCAAAAAGGAGGAATTTGGTAGGTGTGGGGTAGTGCTAGGTTTGGGAATACTATTTGCATTTTTATTATGAGTCAAATTATATTTTCCATTTCTTCTTTAACTTTACATTTTACCCTTTTTAAGGCATTACTTTACATTCTTGATAAATTTTGAAATACCACTACCTATTTTATTATTTAAGACATTTTTGTCCAAAAATTTTTTTCATTTTAAATTTTATCTGGGTCATGTTTTATTCATTAAAAAGCTTACACAGAACTAATTTCTTCCATAATCAGCACTTAATGGATTGTGCGTATATTACAATATATGTAAAATTTAGTAACGCATCTAAAACAACAGATAAGTTGGACTTATATGTCATAAAAATATACTCTGTGAGTAGTAATAAAACTGCAAATATGGAAAGAGAGGAAAGGAAGCCACTCTATTATCAATTTTGACATATTTAAGTATTATACTATCCCACCCTTTTTATACCGAAATTATATAAATTATAAATAATAGTATTTTAAAAGGGACTTAATTTGGAGGGTATACAATTGTTTAACTTCCTACTCTATTCTTAAACACATAATATAGGTCTGATACACAGTTATTATTATTGACATTTTTCAAAACTTAATTTTATTGCTTTCCTAGGTTAATTCTACTATTCCTTAAATCTCACGTCTTTCTTTCTTTCTCACTTTCATTATGTGAAAAGTTCAGAAGGATATGTTCATGTAATTCCTTGACCCATATATTTGATATTTTGGCAGAGCACTGTAAAATTTGAATATTATAATATATAATCACATTTTACTGAAGCATTTATTTCATTTCAGAAAGGTTTGAAAGTTAAATGAGTACATATGTAAAAATAGATTATCAGTCTTAAAAATATCACATTGAAACCTCCAGAATGCGTGTGACTTTCATTTCCAGAAAGAAGAACCAGATATACTTTTTATTTTAATTTTTAATTTTTGTTGGTGTGTAGTAGGTGTATATATTTATGGTGTGCAGGATATATTTTGACATAGGCATGCAATGCATAATAACCACATCAGAGTTAATGGAGTATCCATCCCCTCAAGCATTATCCTTTGTGTTACAAATAATCCAATTACACTCTCTTAGTTATTTTAAAATGTAAAATTAAATCATTATCATTATTGACTGTAATCACCTGTGGTCCTATAAAATATTAATTTTTATTCGTTCCTTCTAACTATTTTAGAACCCATTAGCTATCCCCACTTCTCTCCCTTCCCCACTCCACCTGCCACTACCCTTCCCAGCCTCTGGTAATCATTCTTCTATTCTCTATCTCCATGAGTTCAATTCTTTTATTTTGTAGATCCCACAAGTATATGAGAAGATGTGAAGTTTGTCTTTCTGTGCCTGGCTTATTTCACTTTTATGATGATCTCTGTTTCCATCCATGTTTTTGCAAATGACAGGATGTTGTTCTTCTTATGGCTGAATAGTACTCCATTTTGTGTATGTACAACATTTTATTTATCAATTTATCTGTAATGTGTGTGTCTTCCATTTCTAGAAAGAAGGACTATACATACTTTTTCCTATTCTTCCATATGTGTAAAAACAAAACAAAACAAATGAACCACCAAAAAAACCTGAATGATATATGGAAAGTTAACATAAGATTCTGAAAGATGAGGGAAAAAGCCACACTGGCCAGGAACATAGTGGGGGATGGGAAGGAGAGGAAATAAATGGTGATGAATTTTCTAGGTTATATATTTTTTTATTTTAGTTTGGTTTTTGCCTCATTTATTCCAAACTTGGAGCTGAATAAATTGACAATCTGGAAACACCAACAAATTCAGACAAAATATATTCCCCCTCAAAAACCTGTTCTCTCTAGCAAAAGGGGTTTCCCAGGGAAACAAAAATAAAACATAAAAACAAAACATTGTAAGACCTAACTACTCTATTCTACCCAAACATCACAGAAAAAGTGTGGCCCCACCCCGACACACATCAACAAAAGCTGAGTGGGGAGCCTGGACTTTGACACTAATTGGGCTGTGAAAAGATACCTCAACATCCTTGCTTGAGTGGTATCAGGAAAGGCCAGGCAGAGAGTTATGATTTGATCCCAACTGGATGAAGAATGTTACCAAACTACAGTTCCCATCAAAATCCCAGCAAGATTTTTTGTAGATATAGACAAAGTCATTCTAATTTGCATATAATTAGAGAAAAAACTTTAAGAGCTAACAAATATTTGGGGAAATAAAGGGAGACTAAAGTGGGAGGGATCAGTCTACCGATTCCCAAAACACATACTATATAGCTTTTTATGCAGTTTATTTCATAAAATAAACAAGTATTTTGTTATTGGAAAATTAGATGGACAGATAGATGAGTGGAATAGAAGAGGGAATCAAGAAATACACCTGCACAAATACTCCCACAGTCTTTTGGCAAAGGTGCAAAACCATCTGAATGGCTGAATGGAGAAATGACAGCCTTCCAACAGGTACAGCCAGAGCAATCATACATTTATTAACTCATAATAGACCATACGCTAAATAAAAAAGTGTAAAAGTATAAAACTTTTTGAAAACAGTAAGAGAAAATTCTTTAGGGCCTATGGCTAGACAAAGAGTTCTTAACTTTGACACTGAAAGCAAAATCAATAAATGGAAAAAAAAACAAAAAATGCACTTTGTCAAAATTAAAATGTTTTGCTCCATGAAAACCCTGTTAAAAGGACAAAAAGACAAGCAAGCTATAAGCTTGGAGATAATAGCTGACACATATCCAACAACGTGTTAGCATAGAGAACTCCCTAAACTCTACAATAAACTCTATAATAAAGACAAAAAATACTAGATAATGGAAAAAAAGACACAAAGAGACATTCAACAAAGAGAAATTATTTTATTACTCTTAGATATGATGAAGCCAACATATCAGGAGATGATTATCACTAAAAAGATATTTTGTCACTCACAGTTCCCAAGAGGAGGAAGTGCAGTGTACATGCAGAGCCACATTGGCAAGCAGTGGGGTCTGTTAGGAGTCACAGGGAGTGAGAGGAAAAACTTGGCAAGAGTTTTTCTTGTGGTTTCTGTGGGAAGGAATGAGAAGCCAGAGTAAGCTGGTGAATTGACTAGTCTTAATAATTGTAGTGGGCTCTGGAATATAGGTATTGTCTTAAGATGTCTAGTACCTGGCCCTGGAGTGATTGGAGCAGGATAATAGCAGTCCAGAGTTTACAAGCCTAATTGAGAAGGTAGAGTGGGCAGGCTCTGGATTGGTTAGTTTGGTGTGAAAGATACACTTTCAGATGGGTTGTGTTTAGTATCTCCAGGAATTGGCTAGCCCTAGGAGGGATAGTTTTTCCAGGGTTAGTGAAGTCCAGATGTCAAAGTATCAGAAAATAAAAAGAGAGAAGTAATACAGATATACAGATGACAAACAAACACATTAACTCATACTCTATTTGTCAACCGAGAAATGCAAGTTACAATCACCATAAAACATGATTACACACTTATCAGAATGGCAAATATATATATATACGTATATATACATATATATACGTATATATATGTATATATACATATATATACGTATATATATGTATATATACATATATATATAATTTACAACACCAAATCCTGACAAGGATGTGAAACAACTGGACCACTAATGTATTTATGGTGAGAAAGTAAAATAATATAACCACTCTGTAAAACAATTTGGCTGTATCTTAAAACTAAGTTAACATGCAACTAGCATATGACTCAGAGATTGCATTCCTGGGCATTTATCCCAGAGAAATGAAAAGTTACGTTAACATAAAAACCTATACATCAATGTTCACAGCATCCTTACTCGTGATAGCTCCACACTGAAAACAACCCAGATATCCTTGAACAGGTGAGTAGGGAAACAAACTAGTATACATCAATGCAATGGAATACTACTTGCAATAAAAATGAAGAAATTATTGATTTAAAACACAATTTAGATCAATCTTCAGAGAATTATGCTGAGTGAAAAAAATTGAAGGATGTACTTTGATAAGCTGTATTTATAAAACATTCTCAAAATGACAAGACTATAGAAATGAAAAACAGATTAACGGTTGCCAGTTACAGAGGAAGCAGAAGTGAGAAAGAAGTGGGTGTGGCTATAACAGTACAAGATGAGAGATCCTTCTGATGATGGAATTTGTCACTATCTTGCCTATATTAAAGCCAATATTCTGTTCACAGGGTTTTATAGTTTTAAAGATGTTGACATCTGGGGAATCTGGATAAAGGTAAATGGAATCTCTTTGTTATTTCGTACAGCTTCATGTGAATCTCCAGATAACACAAAATAATAATAAAAAATAACTTTTAGTTTAATTTTTTTAAATGCAGAATCTGTGAATCTACAGATAATACAAAGTAATAATACAAAATAACTTTTAGTTTAATTTTTTAAAATGCAGTTACACTTTTTTTTTGGTAGTTGCTAGACCTTGAGTACTGCTGTGACACCCTCATCAGCCAATGAAAAAAAGGTGTTGAGAACACTTCTATGGCCTCTTCTGTGCTGCAGGGAACCTTCACACAGTAGCTCTTATCACTTAACAGAAGATTTGACTACATGAGCAATCAGCAAGGACAGAAAATTATGACTTACACAATGTCTTTCTCTAATTTTGTTGAGATAGGTAGGTGATTGAAAATGTAGTAAGACAATCATGTTATTATGTGCATTCAGAGATAATCTTTTTAAAAAATATTTCTTCAAATGATAAAATGTATTTTATATGATTTATCATAACAAGAAAAGAAGATAATATCCATTCCAGGGATATTTCCAGATTTTTATTTTAATTTTTAGATTTATAAATGAATTAAATAGTTATTTTTTTTTCCTATTAACATACGAAAATGCCTCTGGTAGGTCTTCTATTTAACCCTTCCATGAGTAAGTTTTAGAAGAAACAAGTAGAGACCATTTCCTCAGGCCAGTAATAATTTAGTCAATAAACTCTGAACATTTTATTTTGGGTTTTACCTACCATAAACACAAGTGGTATGGTAGAGTCCCAATAAAAGACTTTAATGAAGCAAGTGAAAAAATTATCATGTAAAATTTTTAGAGAAGTTGACATTATGCCACTGGCAATTATAAAATTGGTGAAATAATAGGGACTTTCATTAATCATCTATTAACTGGCTATATTTTCACATAAATTATGAGGATAATTCTCAGAAACAGGTGCTAGAGTATTTTCTTCTACCAACATATGGGGATGTATTTTTTTAAAGTCCTCAGAAATCTTTTCCAGAATTATTTCCAGCTTGATAAGCAATTTTATTGATAATTTTCAAATTATTTCTTTCCTTTGTTAATTAAGACTCTTAATTTTCTCATTTTTTTCCTATATGGATTTGGAAGATATTTTATGAATATATTTCTTGTATTAGTTCCCCCCGAAACTGAAAGTCCTAACATTTTTAATTTTTTTCTGAGTAATTCTAACCCAAATAAATGGTATATTTTTTAATCTCCTCTCCTACTTTAGTAATGCTTTATATTTTTCTTATGTGATTAAAACTGGAGAACAAATAAAGGCTGGCATCATAGGTACTTTCTTTACCACTCTCTAAAATCAGCCTAAAGACTGTGCTGAATATTGTACTTGAATATTGTACTTGAATATTGTAAGAGTAGCTGGCTTTGAACTTGTTCTTAGCTTCTGTCTGGAAAAAACTCATCCTTTGGCAGCTAATATTACAACAGGGAATAGTCAGGGGACTGTAATGAAACAATCACATACTGAGCACAGACTGTAAATGAAGCAGGTATCCAACCTCTTTCAACCCACAGGGGCTATTATTTAGATTGATCATATCCCCAAGGGCATTGCACATTTAACATTGACATCGGATCAAAATGGAAGATAAGGGTAGTGTCCCTAGGGCCAATATCTCTGAGAGCAGTTCACTTGAGAAGTTAGATCTAGAGGGGTTTCTTTCTTCATCTGAGTCTTTAACATTGTAATATGTTCAGAGAATTGGTGAGGTTGGTCTTTGCTTTGAGCCTGTTATTGTGTTTTTATCATTTAAAGTGCTCCAGTAAGAAGAGCACAACAGCACCCCTGAGAAACAGCTAACATCGTCCATTGCCAGGAAAAGGTAATGTGGAAGCACTTGGAGCTTTTTTTCTTTAATGTGTAATTATCAAATTGAAAAGGGAAAAATCTCCCTTAAAAACTTAACAGCTTTCCTAAAGGCTTTGTCCTGATTTGGAGCCAAATTAAATCTTACTATAGAAAGGCTTATCGAAAGAAGTATTCCAATACAGTCATGCATACACACTAACAGTAATCAGTGAGTTCCAGGTAATTTCATTTTTTTTTTATTTAATTGATGCAAGAAGGAAATCTGCCTAAATAAACATGGCGGTGGACTTGTTGACCACTAGCCAAGTTAAAAGCTTTTAGTGTTATTCAGAAAATTCCTATAAAATACAAATGAAAGCTAAATCTCATAATTTGAATGGATTTGGTATTAGGTAGTTGCATAAGAGAATTGATACAAAACTCAATTGAAAATATCTAGAATTTGATATGTTTATTAAACAAGTCAAATTTTTATCAACGTCCTTGTTCATTCTGTTTATTTTCCTAAACTATTCAAAATATTGGAGAAAACTGGGAAAGAAAAAGTCACCAACAGTGTTTACAAACATAACATCTATTTTTCCTACTTCTCAGTTTTTCATATCTGAATGAATACGTTCATGAATTTTCAGTTGTATTTCTTTTCTACTCTGGGTGTAGAATGCTTCCAGAATTCATGCAGGTAATAGTCTCCACAAAATCTCCTTCTCTTGCTCCTAGGCATGGTTAGGAGCTGTCCATTTAGTGTTGAGAGGATCTCTCTGGACTCACATCAGTAAAACCTCTGTCCTCATTTCTGATAATGATTAAATTTCCTTTAATGTGGTAACACTGTTATTTAAAGACACAAAAGATATTTTAAAATATAAGACATCTTTTCTTTCTTTCCTCCCTACACCTCTCCTGGTTAAGTCATCATCATCTTTCTCCTTTTGCCTACTACAACTGAGGCAGGCAGTTAGAGAGTGTGTGGGGCATGATTACTTGCTGGTGGATAAGAGCAATACAAATGAGGTCAAACAAATGAGCACAATGCCTCCAGTCAGAAACGTATGTTCCAGAAAGGGTCTAGGGCAGATGTCTGTGGTCACTTGTAGTTGGCAACTTCCTTGTCAAAGGAGGAAAGGCTGATGGAGGGAAAGTCCTAAAAGCTAAGCATCCACAGTAGCAAAGAACCATGTCCTTATGGTGAACTTTGGTCATTATAATAGTAAAAACATACCTGTGGGTGGAGAGTTAACATACTAATGAGACATGTGATGTATATACTAGCATGTGCAGTGACTGTACATGTGGCGCCAGAAGACCAGCCACAACATGCTTAACAACAACGCTCATTCTGGTGCCTTCAGGAAAAATCAAGTAAAAAAAAAAGGAGTTTCCCCAGTACCAAATAGTGCTACCCATTCTCTAGCAGCCTGCTCTGACCCAGCTATCAGAGTGTACTTTCACTTTGTAGTAAGCTTCTTTGCCTACTCTCACTTTGGACTCATTCTGAAATTCTTTTTGTGAGGCGAAGTCAAGAACCTGAACCGGCCCACTGACAACATACACTGGTAACCACAGCAGGTAGGATTGGTAGACTGAATCACCAGGTAAGAAAAACTTCACCACTTTAAGGCTAGAGATTCTATTTTTCATCACTGAGTTTTTTCCTTTCTTCCTTTTCTTTCACTTGCTTGTAAATCTCCAGAACAATTCCCCTCAGCCTCTATGAATTTGCTCCCTCTGGCTGATTTCTCAGTTCATCCTGACAGGTGACAGGCAGAGGTGGGAAGACTTCAAAGTCCACACCAAGTAGATCTAGGCCACCATGGCCCTTCCTGATGGGAGGCTTGTGAGGGTGGCAGGGTTTAAGTCCAGGCTGTGCAATGTCTGGAGATCTTTACTTTTTCTTACTAATAACAGCTGTTCAAACATATGATTTCAGTCTCTTGTCAACCAGAGCGCCACTAGTGTTCTCTATATTGTGTCCCCACCTTCCCTTTGTACACTTTTTCCTTCATTTTAAGCATCCATATCACCTTCGTAAAGCCCACTGTTGTGCTGTGCTCCCCCGCATTCTGCCCCCCACTCGAGCTGTGTCCCTCTGTGGAAACTTGTCTTGCTTCTTGGTCCATTGCCTTGACCGCCCATGCACCAACGCATGGGGATTTAATTTCTCTGTAAATTTAGACATATGGCACTCAAAGCTGGGCACTGAGTGCAGACTCTTTACATGATCTCACTATTATTTCAGTTTTAGATAGAATAGTACCCTAGATTCAGGACATCATTTTCCATGTCCCTCACCCTTTAACCCTATTGTCTTTCAAAGATCTTTTGACACCTCAATCATGTTTTGACTTTATTGGTCTGCTTGTATTCAGAGACTTTTGTCCATTCTTCCCTTTTGTCTCTGACCCATACGGCTGATATACATTGTCCCTTTTCTGCTGTATACATCAAGAGTCAAGATTCCTCTGCTTTCAGCTGGGGCTAGTGCAGTTTTTGTCCATGCATACAGGGAGTCTTTAATTGCTGGATAAAACATCTTTTCTTCCAGACTCCCTTTATGGGACCTATGAAGCCTATGGGTAGGACTATTTACACCTTCTAGGAAACATAAAAACAGGAGTCAATTCAGTTGGAAACCAACATTCCTGTCATCATAAAATCTGGCCTACTACTTGTCCTACATGACCCCAAAAGCCTTTTCATTTCCAAAGTCCCAAGGGCTGCAGACACTTAGGCAACGAGTGCTCCCCCCAAGAGGGATCTGCTCAGGGTGGGCCCCAGGGATGCCTGAGTGCTGGGCAGTAAGCCTAAGAGTACAGGGACACATGATATCCCTGGCTTGACTGCAAGACTGGACTCCTATTTTCCCATCAGTGCACCTTTCTAGTTCCTTTCTCTCTCTTTTTTGGGTCAGGTGAAGGACAAATCTAATCTATGTGGGAGACTCTTAAGGCCAGAACCTGTAGGTTGATAAAAAGACAATGATTTCTCCATCAGCGTATCCTTAAAAGGTCAAATGAGAAATCAATTCTTAGTCCCTACAGTGTCCTCACTTGAGCGCATTCTGCACAATTGGGCATACTTCAAACTGGATGACTAAAAAGAAAGAAGTTCATCTTTTATTGTAACACTGTTTAGTCAAAACCTCCATTAGAATCTCAGGAGGTCTGGGCAACCAGTGAGGCACTGAAATATAATCCACCCTGCAAGTGGATTCACTTTGTAAAAGGGAAGGGAAATTGTCTGAAATTCTCTATGTACAAGCCTTGATGGCTCAGTACCAAGACAAACCCCTTAGAGATCAGTGCAGGATGTGTCATGCTGACTTGACTCAAAGGGGTTTGAAGGAGCTGGGCATAATGAATGACCCCATGTTGGGTAACTTTCTTCCTTCAAGTTCCCCATCTTTAAGCCCAGAACCAACACCACTTATCCCTGTTTTGATTTTTTCAGGGGATTCTAATACTTTCAGTCCTCAAACCCCTGCTTTGCCTTTACCTTCTCCTTATCAACCTATTTATGTTTTTTTACCAGAGGACTCAAGTCTCACAGGGACTTTCCAACTCAATCCAAGTTGTTTCTCCTTAGGGAAATGGTGAATAGGGAAACCAGAACTATCTGATTTCATGTCCCTTTTTCTATGTCAGTCTTAGGTCAGTGCAAACAAAGGCTAGGACAGCTCTCAAAGGGGCCCCACTAAGTATACAGAAATATTCCAAGCTCTATCTCTGCCATTTGAACTTACATGGGAGGGAGGACATGCATGTGATTCTATTCACCAGTTGCACACACGAGGAAAAGCAAAGAATCTGGGCCAAGGCACAAGCCCATGCTGACAGGAAACATGCATTAGATGTCACTCACAGTGTAGGGGCATTGCAGTCCCCAACCAGGACCCTAACAGGAACTACCAAGAGGGTAGCAGAGACTTGCGTAGGAGAAACAGGGTCATAAAATATCTTTCAGAAGAAATGAGGAAGTAGGCTACCCAACCAGATAACTACAATAAACAAAGAAATAATTCAGGGAAAGGATGAGAATCCCACATTGTTTCAGAAACGCCTTGTAGAGGCAGTAAAGAAATACACCAATGTGGACTCCATCTCTGAGGCAGGCCAGTCCTCTTAGGGCCACACTTCATTCGTCAGTCTGCCACAGACATTAGGAGGAAAATACAAAAAATAGCCATGGGTCCCCAGACCCCAAATAATGAATTAGTAAATGTAGCATTTGACATCTTCAACAATCATAACAGAGTGGAAGAGTCTCAGTGGGATCAATGTGAAGAGGAAAGAGACAAGCAGGAGGCACAGTTGTTTGCCTTAGCCATGACAGGCAACCCACCAACATGAGGCTGCCCTGGGCAAGGCCACTTTAATGAGGCCAAAGAGACCATTACTATATATGCAGGAAGCCAGGACACTCAAGCAAGAATTGTTCCCGTCAAGGTATCCCACCTGGACCTTGTCCTCAGTGCAAAAGAAAGGGCAACTGGAAGAGGAACTGTTCTTAACTCCGAAGCGAGAAAAGTGCACCCAATGCTATACTGACCATAAGTGAGGACTGGAGGAGGCTAAAGCTCCTGACAGCTCCCCATTCCAAAAGATTCTTATTACTAATGAAGTTTAGATGTGGCAGGAAACATATTGATTTTTTTTTTAGTTTTGAAAATTTCTTTTTTAAAAATTTTAATAGTTTTGGGGGTACAGGTGGTTTATGGTTACAAGGATGAGCTTTTTAGTGGTGATTTCTGAAATTTTAGTGCACCTGTCACCAGAGCAGTGTACACTGTACCACATATGTAGTCTTTATCCTTTGCCCTCCCTCTGAACCTTCCCCACCCTGAGTCCTGACATTCTATTATATCATTCTTATGCCTTTGCATCCCCATTGCTTAGCTCCTACTTATAAATGAGAATATATGATATTTGGTTTTCCACTCCTAAGTTACTTCACTCAGAATAATGGCCTCCAGCTGCATCCAAGTTGCTTCAAAAGATGTTATTTTGTTCCTCTTTATGACTGAATAATATTCCATGGTATATATACCACATTTTCTTCATCCCCTCATTGGTTGATGGGCACTCAGATATGTTCCATATCTTTGCAATTGTAAATTGTGCTGTTATAAACATGCATGTAAATGTGTCTTTTTTAATACAATGATTTCTTTTCTTTTGGGTAGATACCCAGGAATGGGATTGCTGGATCAAATGGCCGTTCTACTTTTAGTTCTGTAAGGAATCTCCATATTGTTTTCCACAGTGTTTGTGCTAATATGCATTTCCACCAGCAGTGTGAAAGTATTCCCTTTTGACCACATCCATGCCAGCATCTATTGTTTTTTGACTTTTTAATTATGTCCATGCTTACAAGAGTAAGGTGATATCTCATTGTGTTTTTAATTTGCATTTTCCTGATGATTAGTGATGTTGAGGATTTTTTCATGTTTGTTGGCCATTTGTATCTCTTCTTTTGAGAAATGTCTATTCATGTTTTGTCCACTTTTTGATGGAATTATTTGTTTTTTTTTTTCTTGCCGATTCATTTGAGTTCCTTGTAGATTCTGGATACTACTCCTTTGTCAGATGCATAGTTTGTGAATATTTCCTCCTGTTATGTGGGTTGTCTGTTTGCTGATTATTTCTTTGGCTGTACAGAAGCTTTTTAGTTTAATTAGGTACCATTTATTTATTTAGTTTTTGTTGCATTTGCTTTTGGAGTCTTAGTCATAAATTCTTGGCCTAATCCAATGTCCAGAAGAGTTTTTTCTGGTGCTATCATCTAGAATTGTTTATGATTTCAGGTCTTAGGTTTAAGTCTTTGATCTATCTTGTGCAACTCTCTTTTGGCATTCAGAGATGGGGATGCAGTTTCATTCTTCTTCATGTGGCTTGACAGTTTTCCCAGCATCATTTATTGAATAGGGTGTCCTTTCCCCATTTTTTGTTTTTGTATGCTTTGTTGAAGATCAGTTTGTTGTATGTATTTAGCTTTATTTATGGGTTATCTATCCTGTTCAATTGGTGTACAGGCCTATTTTTATACCAGTACCATGCTGTTTTGGTAACTATAGCCTTGTGGCATAATTTGAAGTCGAATAATGTGATGCCTCCAGATATGTTCTAATTGCTTAGTATTGCTATGGCTCTATGGGCTCTTTTTTAGTTCCATATGAATTTTGGGATTGTTTTTTTCTAGTTCTGTCAAGAATTATGATTTCTTGTTAGACATGGGATCCTGTCTTTTTGTTTTGACCTGCCACTCAGGACCTCTAGCCTCTAGTTTCCTCATTGTCACTGTAGTTAGTGGCAAACCCCAAAGAAGACCATTTATTTTTCCTATAACTAGTAGACTGACACTACCTGATAATTACAAATTTCTAGTCATGCCAGAATGATTCACTCCTTTACTGGGGCAAGACTTCTTTTCTACCCCAGGAACCAGGGCCTTCCTGAGCCTGATTCTGAGGGAGAAGTCATCCCCAGGGTCAGACCAGGAGACATGATTTACATGAAAACATGAAAAAAAGGTCACCAGATGACCAACTTCTAACAAAATAGGAAGATCCATACCAAGTGTTTCTGAGTACTTCAAACATAAACTACCAGGAATTGCCAGCTGAGTACATTTCTCTAGAATAAAATCTGTTTCGCCTTAACCTCCACAGGATTCTCTATCAACAACTGAAGATCTGGAATACTCTTGGGAGCTACGCTTGACCGGGTGCAGTGGCTCACGCCTGTAATCCCAGCACTTGGGGAGGCCGAGGCTGGCTGATCACAAGGTCAGGAGATAGAGACTATCCTGGTTAACACGGTGAAACCACGTCTCTACTAAAAATACAAAAAATTAGCTGGGTGTGGTGGCAGGCACCTGTAGTCCCAGCTACTCGGGAGGCTGAGGCAGGAGAATGGCATGAACCCGGGAGGCAGAGCTTGCAGTGAGCCGAGATCACGCCACTGCACTCCAGCCTGGGTGACAGAGAGAGACTCCGTCTCAAAAATAAATAAATAAATAAATAAGTAAAATAAAATAAATAAATAAATAATTTAAAAAACTCTATGCTCCTTTTCAGAAGGAATCCTTGGGAGCCTCCTACTACAAAATGATGCTCTGAATAAGGTTGGAGGTAGTATTAATCTTCCTAATTCTCTGCCTGTTCATCTTTTACTTTTACTGATGTGAGTTTGTCCCACCTGTGGGAAGCAATAACTGTGCCCTTACTGGGTATAATTCTCAAAAGTAAACACAGACCCCAAGACTGAAGAGATTACTATTACCTCAACATAAGGTAGCCCCATCTTCGTTCTCTTTATAGGAGCCCTCTTTGTTTTTCTACAGCTTTCTTCTTTTATCTCTACTAAATATAATTATGTTCAGACTTTTAATAGCTATCTTACTACTGCTAATTTTTGGTCCTTGCTTGTTTAACTTCCTGTAAAACTTGTTTTTTCTAGATTACAATAATTCCATCTAATATTACTGTTTATATTAATAATATTATAATTAATATATTATATTATACTAATTGTAATAATATATCAAATATAATGATTACTGTTAATTCATTAACAGTAATATTGTTACAGGGATACCAGCCAGTTCCTCATCCACATGTGGAGAAAAGACCTTTAGAAACTTTAGATCAGGCAGGGAGAGAATTTTGGGCCCAGGCTAGGCAGAAACTACAGGCCCTCTAAGCTTCTGGAAGTCACAGAAGAAATGATCTAGCCCCTCAATGACCTATATGATTATGGACCCTAAATTCTCTGAGGGGGAAAATGAGTCAGGCAGTTAGTGAAGGAATAAGACATGATCACTTGCAGGTGGCTAACAGCAATACAAACAGGGTCAAATAGGTTAACACAAGGACCCCAGTCAAAAACAGATGTTCCAAAAAGGGGCTAGGGCAATGTCTGTGGTCACCTATGGTTGGCAGCTTCCTTGTTCAAAGAGGAACGACTGTTAAAGAAAGTCCGAAAGACCAAGCATGCATAGTAGCAGAGAACCATATCCTTATGGTGAACTTTGCTCATAATAATAGTAAAAATATACCCTTGGGTGGAGATTTAAAATACTAATGAGACAAGTCATGTACGTACTACCATTTACAGTGATGATGCATGTGGACCCAGTAGACCACCCACACAATGCTTAACAACATTCCCCCCGCTTTGTGAATAATCATGTAAGACTCTCATAAAACAAGTTTCCCCAGTGCTAGTCAGCACTGTCTCATTCTCCAGCAACCAGCTCTGACCTAGCTGTCAAAAGCATACTTCCACTTTGCAATAAACTTTTTTGCCTACTCTTACTTTGGACTTGCTCTCAAATTCTTTTGTGCAGTGAAGTCGAGAACCTGAACCAGGCTACCAGCAACACAACCACATTCATTATTACCCCAAGTGTGGCATGATACCTACTTCACCCATTCTCCCTGACTAATATGCTTAAATCTACTTTTCTAAAACACAATGTGGTATATGTTTCTTTACTTTTTAAAAGGTTATCTGTTTTTTTTATTGTCTCTACAGCAAAGATCAAGCTCCTCCACTTAATATAGAACTTTCAAAGACTGGTTCTCATATATCTGTTTATATTTACTAAACTGTCTTCCTCTTTCACAATATATGTTTACAACAATCATGCCCAGAAACAATGGTCTCCAGGCTGTCCCGTCTAAATCATACTTCTGCCCTTTAGTGCAAATTGCTTATTTATTTATTTTTTTATTATACTTTAAGTTTTAGGGTACATGTGCACATTGTGCAGGTTAGTCACATATGTATACATGTGCCATGCTGGTGCGCTGCACCCACTAACTCGTCATCTAGCATTAGGTATATCTCCCAATGCTATCCCTCCCCCCTCCCCCCACCCCACAACAGTCCCCAGAGCGTGATATTCCCCTTCCTGTGTCCATGTGATCTCATTGTTCAATTCCCACTTATGAGTGAGAATATGCGGTGTTTGGTTTTTTGTTCTTACGATAGTTTACTGAGAATGATGATTTCCAATTTCATCCATGTCCCTGCAAAGGACATGAACTCATCATTTTTTATGACTGCATAGTATTCCATGGTGTATATGTGCCACATTTTCTTAATCCAGTATATCATTGTTGGACATTTGGGTTGGTTCCAAGTCTTTGCTATTGTGAATAATGCCACAATAAACATATGTGTGCATGTGTCTTTATAGCAGCATGATTTATAGTCCTTTGGGTATATACCAAGTAATGGGATGGCTGGGTCAAATGGTATTTCTAGCTCTAGATCCCTGAGGAATCGCCACACTGACTTCCACAATAGTTGAACTAGTTTACAGTCCCACCAACAGTGTAAAAGTGTTCCTATTTCTCCACATCCTCTCCAGCACCTGTTGTTTCCTGACTTTTTAATGATTGCCATTCTAACTGGTGTGAGATGGTATCTCATCGTGGTTTTGATTTGCATTTCTCTGATGGCCAGTGATGGTGAGCATTTTTTCATGTGTTTTTTGGCTGCATAAATGTCTTCTTTTGAGAAGTGTCTGCTCATGTCCTTCGCCCACTTTTTGATGGGGTTGTTTGTTTTTTTCTTGTAAATTTGTTGGAGTTCATTGTAGATTCTGGATATTAGCCCTTTGTCAGATGAGTAGGTTGCGAAAATTTTCTCCCATTTTGTAGGTTGCCTGTTCACTCTGATGGTAGTTTCTTTTGCTGTGCAAATTAGTTTAATTAGATCCCATTTGTCAATTTTGGCTTTTGTTGCCATTGCTTTTGGTGTTTTAGACATGAAGTCCTTGCCCATGCCTATGTCCTGAATGGTAATGCCTAGGTTTTCTTCTAGGGTTTTTATGGTTTTAGGTCTAACGTTTAAGTCTTTAATCCATCTTGAATTGATTTTTGTATAAGGTATAAGGAAGGGATCCAGTTTCAGCTTTCTACATATGGCTAGCCAGTTTTCCCATCACCATTTATTAAATAGGGAATCCTTTCCCCTTTGCTTGTTTTTCTCAGGTTTGTCAAAAATCAGATAGTTGTAGATATGCGGTGTTATTTCTGAGGGCTCTGTTCTGTTCCATTGATCTATATCTCTGTTTTGGTACCAGTACCATGCTGTTTTGGTAAATGTAGCCTGGTAGTATAGTTTGAAGTCAGGTAGTGTGATGCCTCCAGCTTTGTTCTTTTGGGTTAGCATTGACTTGGTGATGCGGGCTCTTTTTTGGTTCCATATGAACTTTAAAGTAGTTTTTTCCAATTCTGTGAAGAAAGGCATTGGTAGCTTGATCTTTTTCTCTCCTTCTTGTCTAGTGATTTATTACATTAAAAAATCTGTTCAAACAGTAGCTCCTTTGAAGCAAATTTGCTTTCTGCTGACAACTAATTTTTCTCTGGGCCTTCATAAACACTCCATATATTATTCCCATATATTTACTTATTCAGAGACATTACAGTTGTCTTTAAACTTTATTTTTTTTCTGTGAAACTTTGAAGTCTTCATGAGTAGGAGTGGTTCCCTATTCTTCTTGTAATATCTAACACATAACATGTAATATGTGGTGGATTCTCAGAGTAGTGTGTGGTAGATTTTCTGCTCTTGTATATGCTGATGGGCACAACCATAAAGCATTTTAAAACACATGACAGCAGATCTTTTATAGTAAGGAGAATAGAAAGCCATTGGTATCTCAATGATGTCAATGTAGGCTTTGAAAGAGAGTGAGAAGAGGTAGTATATTACAGTCACCCAAAATAGTACGTATATTTCTTAGTTAAGAGTTTGTTTTTATGTAGGAGCATTCATAAAGGAGTAGGAAATGACTTGAAGAGTACACTGAAAGAAAGTTAGGTTAAAAATATGAAATCCCTTATTCTTCTCTGTGTAGTATTTTTCCAATTTTTATTATGTAAAACATACATACCATAAAACTCACAATCTCAGCGATTTTTAAGTGTACAGTTCAGTGGCATTAAGTACATTTACATTGTTGGGCCAGTATCACCACCATCCATCTCCAGAACATTACATCTTGAGGAACTGAAACTCTATACTCATTAAAAATTAACTCCTCCTTGCTCCCTATCCCTGGCCCCTGGAAATCACCATCCTACTTTTTGTCTCTGTGGTTTTGACTACTCTAAGTACCTCATATAAGTAGAATCACACAGTATTTCTTTTTATGACTATTGCATTTCACTTAGAACAGTATCTTCATGGTTCATTCACATCATCACTTATGTAAGACTTCCCTTCATTTTAAGGCAGAATAATACTCTATTGTGTGTTTTATACATATAAGATCATATCATCTGCAAATATACATAATTTTACTTCTTTTCTCTTATGTCTTTTATTTCATTTTCTTGACTGATTGCTTCACTAGAACTTCCAATAGTATGTTGAATAGCAGGTAATAGTGGGGATCTTTTGCTGTTCTTAACGTGAAGGGAAGCTTTTATTTCATCTTTCACTATTAAGTATGATGTTTGCAGTGAGCTTTTCATATATGACTTTTATTATGTTGAGGTGGGTTATCTCTAATTCCTAGTTTTTTATGTTTTAATCATGAAAGATTGCTAAATTGTGTCAAGTGCTTTTTTTGCATCAATTTATATAATTATGTGCTTTTCTTCCTTCATTCTGTTAATGTGGTATATTATCATGATTTATTTTCATGTGTCGAAGCATCCTTGTACTCCAGAAATAAATTCCACTGGGTCATAGTACATAATTCTTTTAATTATGCTGGTGAATTTTATTTTCTAGTATTTTGTTAAGAATTTTGGTGTCAATATTCATACAGGATATTGGTTTCTATTTTTATTTTTCTGCCATGTCTTTGCCTACAGTTGATATCCTGGCAATGCTGGCTTTATAACATGAATTAGGATGTGTTTACCTTCTTTATGTTTTTGGAAAACTTAAAAAAGATTAGTTTTCCCAACTCTATTAGTGCTTCTTTAAATATTTGCTAGAATTCATCAATGAAGTCATCAGGTCCAGGGCTCTTGTTTGTTGGGAGATTTTTGGTTTCTGATTCAATCTCCTCACTAGTAAATAGGTCTTTTCAGATTGCCTATTTCTCTGTAATTTAATTTTTGTTGGCTTCATGTTTCTAGGAATTTATTCATTTAATCTAGATTATCCAATTTGTTGGCATATGATAGTTCATAGTATTTTAAATAATTTTTTCATCTGGAATAATGAACAATATCTCCACTGTAATTTCTGATTTTAGTAATTCATCTTTCTTTTTTTCTTAGTCCATATAGCTCTAGGGTTGTCAATTTTATTATTCTTTTTGAAGAAGTAATATCGGGGGAACCCGCCCCCAATATTTCAATGTAGGTTCTATTTTTCCTAAGTGTCAGCCAGTCTGAGAAATAAAGAGAAAGAGTACAAAGAGAGGAATTTTACAGCTGGGCTGCTGGGGGTGACATCACATATTGGTAGGACCGTGATGCCCACCTGAGCCACAAAACCAGCAAGTTTTATTAAGGATTTCAAAAGGGGAGGGGGTGCAAGAACAGGGAGTAGGTCACAAGATCACATGCTTCAAAGGGCAAAATGAGAACAAAGATCACATGCTTCTGAGGAAACAGGACAAAGGCAAAATCACAAACTCCTGATAAGGGTCCAGCAAAGATCACAAGGCAAAGGGCAAAAACAGAATTACTGATAAGGGTCTATGTTCAGCAGTGCACGTATTGTCTCGATAAACATCTTAAACAACAGAAAACAGGGTTCGAGAGCAGAGAACCAGTCTGACCTCAAATTTACCAGGGTGGAGTTCCCCAATCCTAGTAAGCCTGAGGGTACTGCAGGAGACCAGGGCACATTTCAGTCCTTATCTCAACTGCATAAGACAGACACTCCCAGAGCAGCCATTTATAGATCTCCCCCAAGGAATGCATTCCTTCCCCAGGGTATTAATTATTAATATTCCTTGCTAGGAAAAGAATTTAGTGATATCTTCCCTACTTCCACATCCATTTATAGACTCTCTGCAAGAAGAAAAATATGGCTCTATTCTGCCCGACCCTGCAGGCAGTCAGACCTTATGGTTGTCTTCCCTTGTTCCCTAAAATCGCTGTTATTCTGTTCTTTTTCAAGGTGCACTGATTTCATATTTTTCAAACACATAAGTTTTACAACCAATTTGTACAGTTAACACAATTATCATAGTGGCCCTGAGGGGACGTACGTCCTCAGCTTACAAAGATAATAGGATTAAGAGATTAAATTAAGACAGGCATAAGAAATTATGAAAGTATTTTTTGGGAACTGGTAAATGTCCATGAAATCTTCACAATTTATGTTCCTTTGCCATGGCTTCAGCCAGTCCCTCCGTTTGGGGTCCCTGACTTCCCGCAACAAAGTAATCTTTTTGTTTGTTGATTTTCTCTACTTTTTTCATCTCTGTTCCAATCTTTATTATTTCCTTCCTCTAATAACTCTAGGCTTAGTTTGTTCTTTTTTACCCCAAGTTTCTTAAATTGTTGATTTAAGATCTAAATTGCTTCTTTTAAATGTAAGTCTTTACCACTATAAATTTCCCATTAGCAATTATTTCATCGTGTTCCATAAGTTTTGGTATGTTATGTTTTTATTTTGATTTATTCCCAAGTACTTCTAAATATCCTTGTGATTTCTCATGTGATCCATTGGTTGTTTAAGAATGCATTGCTTAATTTTCACATATTAATGAATTTTTTGGTTTCACATCTATTATTGATTTCTAACTTCATACTGTTGTGGTTGAAGAAAATATTTTGCATGATATTTTTCTTTATTAATTGATTGAGACATAATTTTTGGCCTAATATATTATTAATCTTAGAAAAGTTTCCACGTGCACTTCAGTAGAATGTGTATGCTGTTGTTGTTGGGTAGATTGGTCTACATATATGTTAGATACAGTTGGTTTATCATGTTGTTCACGTTCTTATTTCCTTTCTTATCTTCTATCTGGTTGTTCCATTTATTAAAACAGTGGGTTATGGAAGTCTCCAACTATTATTGTAAAATTGTCTATTTATTCCTTCAATTCTGTCAGTTTCATTTAAACATTTTCTTGTTATTTGGATTGTAAATGTTTATTATTGTTATATATTTTTGCTTATTTATCTCATCTTTTTTTAAAGTATATTTTGCTTGATATTAATATAGCCATCCCTGCTTTCTTTTGCCTACTATGTGCATAAAATATCATTTCTCATCTATTTACTTTCTGTCTATTTGTATCTTTAGTTCTAAAGTGAGTCTCTTGTAAATTGTATTTAGTTAGATCATTGGTTTCATACGTTCTGCCAATCTGTATTTTGACTGGAGAGTTTAATCCATTTACATTTAAAGTAATTACTGATAAGAAGGGACTTACTTATTTACTTTAGCTATTTGTTTTCTATGTAGCTTATAGCTATTTCATTCCTCATGGTATGCATTACTGTCTCTTTTTGTATTTAGCTAATTTTTTGTAGTGTATGTTTAATTTGTTTTTAAATTTTCTATTGTGTATTTTCTATAGGTATTTTTTGTGGTTAACACATTAATTATATTTTACAACCTGAAGTAATCATATGCTAATTTGAATTTATATCAATTTACCTCAACAGTAAAATAGCTTCTTTACACATCTATCCCCAACCTATTCAGTTGCACACAGCTTGCAAGAGCCCGGGGGTTCAAAAGATAAACTGCCCTTTAAATATCAAGATCTTTTCTCTGATCACAGATTGCTGCTTCCAGTCATAAACGTATAGACAAAGAGGCAGGCGAACATTGGTTTTGACCCTCCCCACACTGTTGTAACCTCCGTTCTCTCTAGCTGAAGTAAATTTCAGGGAATTTAAAGAGTAAACACCTTTTTTTCTAATCATTTTTTTCTCTTTTCCCCCTTTAGGAGCCATACATTAAAGACTAGGATAATCAAAAGCAACTGCACATATACAGGTAATTAGAAAGATATCACACATTCCCAGTGAAAGACACAGGCTCAGAAAAGACCTGAGAAAACCTTAAATTAACAGTTCAAGATGATTTTTAGCACAGAGACAGCCTACAACTATCAAAAGAAAACAAAAAAGAAAAACAAAAAGCAGCAAACCCTAGGCAAGTAGGAGAATCTGATTCTAGAGTTACCACATTATTGGATACAAATGTCCAGTTTTAAACAAAAAAATTACAAAACACACAAAGAAACTAGAAAGCACGGACCATTCAAAGGAAAAAAATATAAACCAATGGAAAAGTTCCCCGACAAAGATCAGATGACACATTTTCTAGGGAAAGACTTTGGAAACTACTGTCTTAAAGATGTTCAGATAACTAGAGGAAGACATGGAGAAAGTGAAGAAAATGATGTATAACTACAATGTTTATATTAATTAAAAAATAGAAAACCTAAAAAGAAACCAAATCAAAATTCCATAGCTGAAAATACAATAGCTGAAAGCATGGCTCCTTGTCATGGAGCTAGGGAGACGGGGATGGGGAGTTACTACAGTGCTAAGAATTGAAATTGAGTAAACTAACCACAATTTACATCTCAAGCCTTCCCCTAGGAGTTGGAAGTTTTCAATAGAGTCCTGAGTTCCAAGTTGGTTACATCAGACAGATTCTGCTAGCGCAATTATTGTCTTAGTAGAGAGATTGCTTCCTGGTGCTTCCTATTGAACATCTTCACAGATCCTTCTATAGTCTACATGTGACACTTGAAACCAAAGAGGATGAAAATATTATTTTCCTAAACTTAACTGGGTTAAATATGGAAGCCTTAATGACAAACATTGAAGATACAATATGTTATTCGTATGTGTGTTTGTGTGTGTGTGCGTGTGTGCGCGCGTGTGTGTGTGTTGGGGTATTTTCTGTGTTTATTGGATAGTTTCAGTGAGACAATAATAGACAAAGTTGTTAGATGGTTAAGAAACATTCCTATAAATATTGGTTCCATAAGTTCTGCTGAGTTAAAATTAAAACAGCAATCTAAATGTTGTAATAAATTATAACATCTGAGATTTTTAGGAATAAAAACATAAAAGCATATCTGATATATATTTAAACATGTTCAGATACTTATATCCTTTATTCAGCATTTCTGCTGGTAGATCTTTACTCTGATGAACCATTTAAAATATGTGAAATGTGTTGTGTAAGATAATTTATTTGAAGCACTTATAAAATTAGATATGTTATATATCTTATGATGTGTTCCATCTTATATGATTGATGGAACATATTAAATGTAATAATGAAAAATTGATTAAATAAAATATGTTATGCTTATTGCAATTACTCAGTTGGTAGTGATTGAAATTTACCTTACATAAGAATATTTTAAAGCATAGAGAATGTTTATGTTATTGTTATAGCATATAAACTCTGTGAGAGATTGAGACAACAAGATCTATTAAACACAGATTTACTTACTCAAATCCTATGAAATGAGAAACATATTTTTTTGTAAATGCTAAGTCAATAACAATCTTAGGTGAAAGCATTACGTATACTTGTTGGCCTAAAAACTTGGAAAATCCCTGAAAAATAGAAAGCAAACAATAGAAGATCTATAAATAAACAACTGGAGAAAACCACACACCAATTATCACACAGGACAGTACCATTACAGAAGGCTATTATGAGACTGTACATAAAGAATAATGTTGAGTCAGTTGTAGACTCAGAATCAACTAAAGAGTTGAGAAAACAAACAGTGGGAATGAACCTTGGGGAAAAAGGATTATATATGTTTTAAAGTAGTTTCAGTGGAATGATTGTTATTCTACTTCATAGACACAGAGAGAATGCTATGTGTAATGAGCAAAAAACAGCAGTGGCTTTTGTTCATAGGCTATGCCATCAAGTATGGACTTCAGTGATTGACATTGTCCCAATAGTATACCAATGAGTTATTGACTTCAGGGGCTAGAAAGCATGAGGAAGAACTTAATAAAAAAAATGTAGAAAACCTCTGAGTTTCAGTAAATCTTTGAAATATAACTCAATTCATCAAAATAAATAATAACATCAATATAATTCTGGCACATATAATAGTGAGAAGACACAAAAAATATACTGTGCCAAAAAGCACAAACATATAATTAAGTATATACAAGTAGAAATACAGAGAAAAATTAAAACTTAAAAATTAATGTATTAATTTATTTATGTAATTTTGCAATCATATTCAAAAGTTGTTTTATTAAGAAAATATAAATAACTTTGGTTAAAAATTAGAAATTCTGCAAAGAGAAAAATTAAGAGAATAAACTAATATTAAAGTGGAACTACCAAATTTTAAAAATAAATAATCCCATGTATTATTAAAGTCACAAATTGTATAAATAGAAATCATTACAAAGTATTACTAAAACTAACAAAGAAAACTAGAAAAGAATAAATTTATGACCATATCTGTAATAATGGCATATTATTGAAGGAATTTATTATAAACAACATATTATTGAAGGGATGTATAAAGGTTCTCAATCAGAAATTATATATTTTATAAATGAGTTAACAGATTAAACTAAAATAAAACCCTCACAGATATACAAATAGATGCAAAAATAATTTGATACATGTTAATTTCCATTCTGATGAAAATAATACCTTATTAAAAATAGGATAAGAAGAAGCTTCTTCAACCTATAAATTCATATTTAAACAGAACTTATAATAATCATTATACATAATAAAAAATGAGAAGCATCACGAAATAAAGTCAACAATATTTTATTTGTATTCAAAGCTATAAAACATGACAAATAATTTAGTTACATATTTTAGAAATCAAGGAACAATATTTACATTCACAAATAATATTCAATTTTACTTAGAAACTCTCAGAGAATATATGATAACAAATATGAGGTATCAGAAATGTGGCCTAATTCAAAACCAATATATGAAAATCAAAAAAAATCACTAATAACCAGTATGAAAATATAATTACAACCATGTATCAATTAACAATGGGGGTACATTCTGAGAAATGCATTTTTAGGCAATTTTATCACTGTATGAATATCAGAGTGTATTTACACAAACCTAGATGGTATATGGTATAGACTACCACATACCTAGGCTATATGGTATAGACTACCACATACCTAGGCTATATGGTATAACCTATTGCTCCTAAGCTACAAACCTGCACAGCATGTTACTGTACTGAATATTTTAGGCAATTATAATGCAATGATAAGTACTTGTATATCTAAACATATCTCAACATAAAAATGTTACAGTAAGAATACAATATTATAATTTTATGGGATCATCTTGGTATATGCTGTCCATCATTCACTGAAATGTTATTGTGTGGCACATGACTGTATAAAGAAAGATTTCTTTCAATATAGCAATATGTTTATAAACATTGAATAAAAATATAATAGAAAGTATAAAATCATAGAAAAAATTATTACTAAAGACCTTAGTGTATATTTACATAAGTGCAATGACATACCATGTTCTTGAATGAGCTTTTCAGACACTTGGGAATAAATGATATGGAAGAGGAAATGTGAAATAGTAACATATACTTTTTTGAAATATTAACAAGCATAAGATAATGGTTTGACTTATCAGATATTAAAGCAAAGAATAAAGGTCCATAATGAAAACAGAGTGGTTACAGCAAATAAAGATATATTAATAGAGATTCTATAAACTGATCTATTTTCTTGGAATTCTTTTTTTATAAATTATCACAAATAGCTAAGAAAAGAATGACTGCTATAATATTTAAATGACTAAATTTCCTTTAAAATTATAAAAATAGAGCATTTGCTTATGATTTTCAGAAAAAATACATTATGGATAAAAGAATGAAAATTTGTCATCAAAGGAAGTTTTTTTGATTTTATAATTTGAGATAGATCTTTTAATTTGATTACATTTCCAGAAAATAATTATATAAATATGTTACTAATGTGCAATGATGATGTAAATTTGCTAGAAAAAGTTGGCCGGGCGCGGTGGCTCACGCCTGTAATCCCAGCACTTTGGGAGGCCGAGGCGGGTGGATCACCTGAGGTCAGGAGTTCAAGACCAGCCTCAACATGGAGAAACCCCATCTCTACTAAAAATACAAAATTAGCCGGGCGTGGTGGTACATGCCTGTAATCCCAGCTACTGGGGAGGCTGAGGCAGGAGAATTGCTTGAACCTGGGAGGTGGAGGTTGCGGTGAGCCGAGATCACGCCACTGCACTCCAGCCTGGGAAACAAGAGCAAAACTCCATTTCAAAAAAAAAAAAAAAGAAAGAAAAAAGAAAGAGTTGCTTTTTCTGAACAATATAATTGCATTGACTTGTATGTGTAAAAAATATTTAATTTTATGCTATCATATGATATTCTCTTTTAGTTTTAACCTTTTCTATTATTTCCTAAGTTTCGTTATTAATTAACATATTTTCTTCTGCAAATCCTAGTATCTGTCAGACAGATTTACAGGAAAGTACATTTCAACTTATATGGTTCTTTATTGATTCTAAGAAACATATAGCTTTTATAATTACTGTTATTATTGTTATTGTTTTATGGCATTGTAACATCTCCAAAATTGACATGAACCTTCAATAGATGGCATGCAAATAATTATTAGTAGCACAAAAAATAACAATGGATCTCATACTCTTTGGCATTAACAATTAAAAAGAAGTAGTATATTAGCATTCAAGTCCTAGTCCAAATGTTATTAATAGAACTTTTGAGAGAGTATTGATCAGGGGTACAGAAAAATCAAAAAGAGAAACCATTCTATAAAACTTAAACTTGATAATGTGGGGAGTAAAGGTCAGAGATCATGAGGAATGACTTTAATTTTTAAAAGATTTGTATTAGAATATATATCTTTAAAGGTTTTTCTTTGTATTTGTTTGCTTTACTAAAGGAGAAAGTTTGTTAAAAAGTAGATTTTACACATTTCATGAAAACACAGAAAACTTCGAGGTATAATTTAGTAAGTTAAATTTCTACTGAGCGACTCTAAAGTGATTGATCAGTTTACCTTGATAACTTCTGGTGATATTCTGAAATAGAAAACAGAAAAAAAAACCAGTTCTTGTAATCAAGAGAAAAAGATTCACGGGCTTCGTAATTTCCTTTCTCATAATTTTATTGATATTTTCTTAATTTCATATTTATTTTTATCCCCAGAAGATAATGCTGCTTCTTCATGTTACAC
The DNA here is from genome assembly GCF_029289425.2 of Pan paniscus. Classification (NCBI taxonomy): domain Eukaryota; kingdom Metazoa; phylum Chordata; class Mammalia; order Primates; family Hominidae; genus Pan; species Pan paniscus. Next base: position 122,554,769 of record NC_073254.2, read on the forward strand.
TTCCTTATTTTTAAGTGCTTGCATATATAGATATGTGTCACTAGTTAGAAACTGAGTTATTCTAATTATACTTTTCTTACAATATCCACATTTACATAGACTTCAGTTTACTATTAACATTTTTATTTATTTTTATTCTTGAACATAAAATTTTTGTAGTCAAAATGTGCATATACTGATGACTCTGAACCAAACTACAGACAACCAAATTTCTCATAAATTTGATTTCTGCCATTCTTCAAGATATCCTTTGACACTATCTTCCAGATGTTTGACATTGTCAAACAGCTCCCCTTTTAGAGGTATCCTATTTATTTGTAAGTTTATCCAAAAAAGATCTAGGTAACTACTGAATTTTTAAAAATCAACCAGGTTCTATAGACAATATCAGGGTTCGCTCTTGGTGTCATATATTCTATGTGTTTGAACAAATATATAATTACATCAATCTATCAGTCTAGTGTCATATGGAATATTTTCACTTCTCTAAAAATGCTCTGTGCTTCACCTACTCATTCTTTCTTTCCCCTAATCTTTGTCAACCAGTAATATTTTTATTGTTTTCATTGTTTTGCTTCTTCTAGAATGTCATATTGTTGGAATCACACAGTAGGTAGCATTTTTAGATTGTTCTTTCCCTCAGTAATATGCGTTTACATTTCCTCCATGTCTTTTCATGGCTCAATAGCTCATTTCTTTTTAGCACTGAATAACATTCCATTGTTTGGATGTGCCACAGTTTATCCATTCACCTGCTGAAGGACATCTTGATTGCTTTCATTTTGGCAATTATGTATAACATTGCTATGAACTGTCATGTGCATGTTTTGGGGTGGACATTGGCTTTTCAACTCCTATGAGTATCAAGGAGCACAACTGCAGGTGAATATGGTAAGAGTATATTTGTTTTTGTAAGAAACACCAAACTGTTTCCTAAAGTGGTTGTACCATTTTACATTCGCACCATCAATTAATGAGCGATCCTGTCCATACACATAACAGAGAGAATTTGATGTTGCCACTGTTTGGGATTTTGGCCATTCTAATAGGTGTGTAGTGGTATCTCATTGTTTTAATTACCATTTTCCTGGTAACATATAAGTGAGGGCATCTTTTCATACACTTATTTGACATCTGTATATCTTCAATGATGAGACATTTGTTAAAGTCTTTGGCCTATTTTTTAATTGTGTTGTCTGCATTCTTATTGTTGAGTTTTAAGCCTTGTCTGTTTTAAAAAACAGTCTTTTATTGATACATGTTTTGCAAACATTTTTCCCAAGCTGTGGCCTGTCTTTGCATTCTCCTGACAGTGTCTTTTGCAGGGCATAAATTTTTAATTTTGACAGTTTTAGCATGCCCTATCACTCATTTTTTTCTTAGATTGTGCCTTTGGTGTTGTAACTAAAAAGTAATCACCAAATATAAGGTCATCTATATTTTTCCTATGTTATATTCTAGAATTTTTATTGTTCATTTAGGTCTGCAACTCATTTTCAATTATTTCTGAAGAACGTAAAGTCTATATCAAGATTAAATTTTGTGTATGGATATCTATTTGTTCCAGCACAATTTGTTGAAAAGACTATTTTTGCTTCATTGCATTGCCTTTGTTCCTTTATCATACACGAGTTGACTACTTTTATGTAGATCTACTTCTGAGTTATATTCTGTTCCATTAATCTATTTATTCCTTGACCAATACCATGCTGTCTTCATTACTGTAGCTTTGTTACAGGACTTGAAGTCAGGAACTGTCAGTCCTCCAGCTTTATTCTTCTTTAATATTGTGATTGCTGTTCTGGATATTTTCCCATTCTATATAAACTTTAGAATCAGTTTGTTGATATCCACAAAATAAATTGCTGAAATTTTTATTGATATTATATTAAATCTATAAAATACGTTGGAAATAACTGATATCCTGACAATAATGGGTCATCATATTGATGAACATGAAATATCTTTCCATTTATTTATTTCTTCTTTGATTTCCTTCATCAGAGTTTCATAATTTTTCCAATAGACATTTTGTACATATATTGTTAGATTTATACTTAAGTATTTCATATTTTGATTTCTAATACAAATGGTATTGTGTTTCTAATATCACATTTTATCCGTTAATATCTGGCATATAGGAAAGTGATTGAATTTTGTCTTGATCTTCTAGTCTGCAAATTTGCCATTATTGCTTATCAGTTCCAGAAGATTTTTTTTGTTAATTCTTTAAAATTTCCTGTATAGATAATCATGGCATCTTTAAACAATAACAGTTTTATTTGTTCCTTGCTGACATATGCACTTCTTATTTCCTTTTCTTGTCTTACTGTATTAACTGGGACTTCCAGTATAATATTAAAAAGCACCAGTGAGGGAAGACAACCTTGCCTTGTCTCTGGTCTTAGTTGGATTATCTTTAATCATATTGAGTTTGTGACCTTTATTTTATGTGTGGCCCCTCATCACTTTATCCCCATCGCCAAATATTTCTCTATTTTTTAAATAAACAATATTAATTAAGATATATATGCAACAGTTCAAATATATTATTTTAATTTTTCCTCATCTATTACTTTTGTAAAGAAGTCAGCTTTCAGCTTTACTCTGTTTTAATGAATGTAATGTCTTTTTACTTTCTGCTTGTTGGTTAATGCATTACATTTTATAAAATGCCATATATACACTATATACAGCAGTCCCTAAGCATTTTATTATTTTCTTGTTCTTCAATTACACTCCCACACAAATAAACACTAATATGTGTTTCTGTTATTACTTCAAAAGTATAGTTTTAAAAGTCAGAATTTTAATATGTGTGTGTGTGCATGTGTATTAGGGAATTCTTTATCAGTTCACAAGGATTCTGCTCATTTTTTATGTCAACATAATACTTTGTTATATTTTATTAATCATTTCCTCCTCAGCTAGATATTTGGGTTATTTTCAAGCTTTGGCTACTATAAAAAATGCTGCATAAAACAAAATTTGTATACATGTCCCTTTTTTTCTCTTTTGTAACTAGTGTTGATGTCTCAGTATCTAGTATATTTTTTCTATTTGTTAACGCTAAGTTAAGGAACAAATTACTCAGTAATTTTGCTACAGTGTCAAATTGTCCTCCATAGGGATTTTGTAATTTTGCACATACTGGTAGTTCATACTTTTACTTCTGAATGGTTATACCACATTTTGTTTTCCATTCACCAGTTGATGGGCGTTTTGAAAGTTTCTATTTGTTGGCTATTATGAATAATTCTGCTGTGAACAAGTTTTGTGTGGACCTATGTTTTTACTCCTTTCAGATAAGTTACCTATTGGAAATAATTATATGACAAATGTATATTTTACTTTTCTTTGAAAAATCACTTTTCCATCAATAATATATGAGGATTCAGTTTCTGCACCTCTTTTCCAACATTTAGTATTTTATGCTTTTGGGTTATAGCAATTCTAGTATGTGATGGCATCTTCGTATCTTGGTGGTTTATCTTCCTAATAGGGACTAGTTAGAGGTCACAATACATTCTACACAGTAGTATTTTATTATCCCACTCTATAGTTTATTTTATTTTTTAAATTGACATCTTTTGAAGAACAAATTTTCAAAAATATGTTGATTGCATTAATTTTCTATAGCTACTGCTACAAATTATTACATACTTATTGGCTTAAAACAGCATACATTTATTGTCTTACAGTTCTAAATGTCAAACATCTTAAAATCACAGTCTCAGCTGGGCCATGTTTCTTTTGGAAGGTACAGGAAAGTTGTGTGTGTGTGTGTGTGTGTGTGTGTGTGTGTGTGTGTGTGTGTGGTTTTTGGTATTGTTTGCCTTTTCCAGATTGTAAATGTCCAGATTGTGCATTGCTTGATGTTGGTTACTTCCTTTACTTTCAAAGACAGAAGTTTAGAACTTAAATACCTTTCTCTTTGTTTGACCTCTGCTTCTGGTGCCGTATCTCTCTCTTTTTGTTTTTTTTCTTTTGCACTGACCCCTTTGTCATCTGCTTATAAAAATCATTTTTACATTGGCCCTACTGTAATAATTCAGGATAATCTGCTCATCTCTAAAATTCTTAACTTAATCCCAGCTTGCAAAGTCTGTTTTGCCATTTAGGTATAATATTTGCAAAATCAGTGAATTAGGAATTGGACACATTTAGCAGTGCACTTTCAGCCTAACAGGGTCATTTGCAATTTCAAGTAAGGGGCGGGGTTGTGTATGCATGTGTGTGTATATAAAATGTCCATGTGTTTGGTCCATCTGATCATGTTTTTCTTCTTTATTTTAAGAGTTTTTTATATACTATGGTTAATTGTTATATTTTGTGACACAAGTGATAATTACTCTTCAATGTCTGACACTGAAAATAGGTGTTTTATTCTGTTTAATGCTGTTTTAATGTAGTAGAATTTGGCTTTTACTTTTTTGCTGCTTTTAAATTTGAGTGTATAGTTGGAAAAGCAAACATTTTATTTTCAATTATTATGTATCGCTTTACTTTAGACATGTTTGTATACGGTTTATAGATAGATTTACTTTTGTTCAGAAAAATGCAAGTCTTCATCTTATAATAGGTCAATTTAATGCATTAAGAATTATATTTACATTATTTCTACAATGTTATTTTGTGTTCTACTTTCTAATTTTATACTTAAAAACATTCAACAATTTGATGTTTTCTGTTTTTCTTCATTTGTGCTTATTTATTTTGTAATTTAGGAAGGTTTGCATTTTTGTTCTAGTAATTATTTTTTCTTACTATAACCAATTATAGCATTAGTAAATCTCTTTTCCTATTCCACTTTGTACTCTATCATTTAATTTTATTAAATTGTATTGTGATTTTTAGTCATGAATATATTTCTTCTTAATCTTAAAAGTATCCCCACATACATTTTTTATCTTAAATGATATTCTTGTACTTCAGCTATAAATGAAAATAAATTCAACATATTTACTTCATTTCCCAGTTAAACTTCATTTGCCACTTACCTCTCAATTTATGTTAATCATTTCATTTCTACATATTCAGAGACTGTAACACGTATATTCTGTTAAAGCTACTTGGTATATTGAGTAAGGTTTATTAGAGCAATACAGTATTTTCTTAGTTCCAGTGTATTAATAATTTTCTTTGCCTCCATTTTTAAGTGACATTTAAACTGCATAAAATTCTCAGATCATGCTTCCTTTCCTAGGAATTTTGTAGGTATTGCTTCAGTGTCATCTAGTACTAAATATTGCTATGAAAAATTTGAGGCCACGGTGTGTTTTCCTCTTATAAAATATTTTCTCTTTGGCCTGGCTTCCCAAAGAATTATTTATATGTATTAGAGTTCATTAACTTTACTATATTATAGCCAAAGTTCACAATTTTGGGCTAGTTTTCTCTTGGGCTCTACATCTTTTCAATATGCACCGGAAGGCTTTATTTTAAATATTTTATCTTTACCTTTTTTTTTTTTTTTGAGGACTTCAATGCTTTGAACCTTCTTTAATTTTTAACTCTATTTTCTCGGCTGACTTTTATCTCTTTATTTGTCTTTCACTGTACTTGATTGCCTTGTTTCTAACCTTTATAAACTTCATTGTTACTATTTGAACAGTGGCTGATGTACCTTGCTCTTCCAGTTTTACCTCCAGTACTGCAATGATATTTTCTTTGCTATCCTTAGCTCTTCCTACTTACATTTCTTCATGTCTTGCTGCCCTGCAGTCAATTCCCTGAGGTTTTGCATCTTGCTTTTGTGCCACCACTGCTTCATAAAGATAATTATTCAATTAAGTCTTTTTTTATTGTATTTATTTTTGTTTTTAATGTTTTGGGCCAGAATTTGCTTCTTGGCAACAATTTTATAGATTATCTTTCCATCATGGAGATTTATTGATTCTCTCTTTAAAATTATTATGGAATATTTTATAGATTTATACTTCTGAGAATCTCACTTTATACAGAGAATCTTCTGCCTACTCCAATCCATACTATAGTCTGTATTTACTGTTCCCATTGTTGCAATCTGCACACACACACATATACAAACACAGTAGGTTTAGTGCCTCACGTCATATCTGCCACTGTTGACAAATATAATTTATAGTGTTACTGGCTATTTCTGAACTTTGAAGCAAAGTACCTTCTGTCCCTTGATAGTTCTCTGTTTCTTCCCAAAGGAACACTGCTCAGTGATTTGTACTGTGTTTCGTGAGATTCCAACCTAAATCATAGTGTTAGGCTTTAGCTGTTTCCTTGTTTCACTGAAAATGAAGTTAAGACTTTTATTTCTTATCTTTTCTGTCTCTTTAAAATTATTTCCAAGAAAATCAGTCTGAAATTTTCATTTTCTGCTATAATCACCAAACTGAATGGCTACACATTGATTTTACATTTTCTTCTTATAAAGTCACTTTCCATTTGAAAATCATGTTTTCATCATGTGTAAATTAAACTACAAATCCAATAGAAAATGATAACTTTGGAAAACACTGTTTTAATTTAATGAAAATGTACAACATTTGTTTTTCTTTACATTTAAAGAATAATGAAACTGAAAGTTAGATTAGAAAATGAATTTTTTATTACCTGATTGAATGAATGAAATAGTGAAAATAACCATTAATATTTAAAACAAAGCAAAATAAAACAAAAAAACTATATTATAGGGCTGTTAATCTTTCTATTTTATGCTACTTAAGAACAGATACTGTACAGAGCCAAGTCAAAATTATTTATCAGAAAAAGTAATGTTAAGCATGTGAAGTTAGTTTGATGCAACAGGAACAGCACAAAGGGGTATGTCTATATTAAGAAGTGGTCAGCTAGATTCAAACTAGAAAGTTGCTGTCCAGCTATAATGGAGTATCTCAAATGAGACTAGATCTAAATCATAGAAACAACAATAGCATGTTGGAAAAGGAAAATCATGTACTCCATGTTAGTGGTTAAATATGAAATAGTATTTCTTGAGAAAAAGGCAGGTTTTGGTACAAACCCAAGGAAGATACTACTGAATAGTTTATTTCAATTAAAATTAGATGATACAAAAGAAAATGTAATGGTCATCATATGTTTAGGTAAATAACTTTCGTTAAAGTAATTATATGTATAGCAGTTATTCTTAACTCTTTCATATTTTGTTACCCTTTATGACTACTTCTTACATAAAACTTAAAATAACAACAAAAATGTGACAAATGGAATATGCTTATTTAAAATATTTAGTCTTTATAGTGATCCTATTAACAATAGCAAATTACTTGTGACATGTCTTATAATTTGTCACAACACATATATATTTTTATATGCAGTGGAAAAATGTTACAAATATTCTTCACATTCTGAGCGCCAGCATGTTAATTTTAATAAAGAGACTTCGGTTCAGATTGTTATCTCAATCACTATCTGCAATAATTATTGTTACAGACATTAGTTAAACATTTAAGAATTCCTACTGGGTAGTGTATGTATAGCACTTAACCTACATAAAATTTACTTATATATGAATACATATTGTAGGTACCATTTAATGCATACACTTATATGCAAACAAACACACACACACAATGATTGGCCTAAAGTCTGCTAATACTATAAGGTTTCATTTGCTTTTCACTCTGTAACTGGTGAAAACCCTAAAACCATATAACTAAAATAATATTTTCTATTTTGATATTATCTATTTTATTTTAAAAGTCCTTCCTCTATATGTTTTGTTTATTTTCCATATCTTATAGCAGGAATTTTATTAGTTTAGTGGGATGGCTCTGACTAATCTTAAATCAGCAGTATTGATCAACTTACCAGCCACTACTTATTTACATATGATGAGGAAGTAGTGGAGGAAAAGTTTAATGCATATGTTTCTAGGCTGAAAGACGATCATGAAAAGGATATGCAAAGATTATCCTAACATCTTGTCTTTGGTATATGGTCCTATGAGTTTTCAGCTCTATGGAGAAATTAACATATTTGAGTTGAACGTAGGGTAGCCCTTGGTTTGTGAGTATTGAAAGCAATGAAGCACTATTTATAACTCTTTAAATCTTTTGCAGCTTATTCCTTAGAGGAGGTACTCTAGGCAGCATTGCCCTTTACAAAGAAGTAATGACAAAGTAGCAGTGGGGACTTTGGGGTTCAGGATATGGAATAGATGCCTGTCAGATGATTGGCAGTGGCCATCTGTTTCTGATTTAAGATGTATACACTAATATGAAATCTTTACCACCTACAGATTCTTAATTACTGGACATTTGAGTTATATGATTATTTTTAATGCATTCCACATTTTGAATTGCTTTAAATTCACATTAAATAATTTTTGTTGCCAATTCTTCATAAACAAGGTTTTTAAGTTTGTTTATTTTATTCTATTGCACTGATCAAAATATTTGCTACAAATTACACATTTGTAGAAAAGACATTTCTTAGTTTGAACAAGGCTACATATGTGCTTTATTACTCTCTAATGTGAGCATTGTAAAAAAGCAGTAGTATGTTCTTTGGTAGAGAAGAGTTAGATGCTAAATTATCCCTTTTCTCTTTCTGGCATATGTATTAAAGTTACATATCTAGCTTCCCTTGCTGGGCTATCTATATGTTGATCTATCTCTTCCTATATATCTATATTAATCTCTGTCTACATATCTATCTATCTATCTATCTATCTATCTATCTATCTATATCTGTACAGGTATCTGTATCTATATATAATTATCCATATGTCATATAATTAATTCTAGCCAATATAAGGTACAGAAGTGATTTATATCAATTTCAAGACTAACCTCTATCATGTGTTACCAAGCTCTCAATTCTTCAGTTGAAAGAAATAATTTTGGACACCAGAGCTACAAGATAAAAGGAGAGGAGTCAAGATAACTAAGACTGAGCTTGGAATCAAAATCCTTAGGGGAGACATCTGGCTATATTTTTTTATGTTATATGGATGAGAAATAAACTTTTATTACGTCAGTGAAATTATGGGTTTTGGGTACATTAACTAATATTATTTCCCCTAACTGACATATGTTCCTTTGTGTGTTTTCATTCTGTAGCAATAGAAAAGGTCACTTTTTTTTTATTTGTGCATAGGAGTCTTTTTGTTTTAGACGGTATCTAGAGTGATCAAAATAGGAACTTTAAAAAATGTTGTTAAGTTTTATACAGTAAAATGTGCAATTCTTAATTATACAACTAGACATGTTTTGGCAAGCAAACACACCTGTGTAGCCACTACTGAAATCAATATCTAAAACAATTCTATCTCTTGAGAAAGTTCTCATGCCTCCTTGTAGTCAATTCCCACTCTTATGGTAACCTCCACCCGCCCACCACCACAGTCAACTTCTCTTCATATAGTATTGTGTTACCATAGATTAGTTTTGACTGTTTTTAAATTTTGTGTAAATGAAATTTGGGAATCCATACTTTTCTATGCCTTGTTTCTTTCAATCAACAAAATACTACTGCATATTATGTTTTCATATGTATCAGTAGTCTTCCTCATTTTATTGAATAGTAGTCAATTGTGTTAACACACTGCAATTTATCTATACACCTACTTTTGAATGTTGCTTTTTTCCCAAGTTTTTTCATATTATGTATAACTACCATGAATATTCATTACAAGTCTTTGTGTGGACTTAATTTTTTAGGAGTAAAATCGGTGAATAATATAGTAGGTGAATGTTTAATTTTTTAGGGAATTGAAAAATTATTTTTATAGTTGTTATACCATTTTATATCTCCAAGAGCAATGCTTTATACTTCCGTTTGCTCTCTATCTTTGAAAACCATTGATGTTGTTAGTATTTATATTTATTTTTGCCATTCTATGAGTATCTTTCTGAATATGGCTTTAATTTGGATTTTGAGAGTCTATAATCTTTGCTGTTTTATGTGCTTATTGGTCCTTTTTATATCTTTCTTTATGAAATATATTTGTGAAATATTTACTGTTAATTAACCTATATCTAAGCTTTTAACTTAATATCTTTATACATATGTTTGTATTTATAGGCATAATGCAGTGCTAGATTTTCTTAATTATAAATCATGTAAGAGTACAAATTGTAAGCATTTGTAGCCAAAATATTAGGAGTATTTTGTGGTCTACTGTAATAAAATACTGTTCTGAAAGTCACTACTGTTATTTTCCAACTTAAAAAAATGGCAATTGTGCTATTTCTGAGACCAAAAAATTTTTGAGTTCAGATGGCTCTATGCTGACCAACAGATGGATCAGGAAATAGCAGATGGTTTTATGAGCAGTTCTGTCATCTCAGCATCTGAAATGCTTTACATGCCAAGGCTATAGAAGTTTGGACTCTGCTCTTGTGCAATAAGCCTGCTGGTAACCTGGTATTCTGACTGGATTTTTTTTGTTTTTACCAAATTTTAATTCTCCAGCTTTGTCTGAACATTTTGGCCGTGAATGTACATTTTCCCTCCGTATTCACTTATTTCCAGAATGTTTTATTGTATGACGAAAAAGTTTTCTTAATGAGATGGTATCCTAGTACATAACGCAAATTTAATCCTCGTGCACTGTTTTATAGACTGCTTTTAATCACTCTAGTTTGTATATCTGTGCCAATTTTTAGACAAAGAATGATATTTTTATTATTAATTTAATTTAAATTAAACCCAAGTAGCTTTCTTGTAATTTAAAGGAAAACACATGCTCATTGTAAATATATACACACACACAAAATTAAGATATAAAGAAGTTTGAGTTATACACCAACTAAGAAAAAAACACAGAATCAAATATTGTCATGCAAACTTCAAAACTTCATATATATAATATACATATGCATGCATGCATACATGCAAATGTATAGGCATATGTTTAGAATGATAGAAAACTTTATAATACTTTTTGACTAATTTCATTTACTTAATAGTTTAAAAGGGACATATTTTTATGTCAATAAATTAAATAAATATCTTTTTTAACTACTGCACATTATTACAACATATACATGTAAGATATAAGTAATTCACTTATTATTTTAGCACATTCATACTTCTATTAGTTTTTCTCATTGACAATGATAAATATCTTTGGTCATATGCCTGTGTATTCTTCATTTATAAAGTGCTTACTGTATTCCTAACCTTGCTCTGACTGCTTTATATGCATTAACATATGGATTAACCCCAACAAGCCTGTAAAATAAGTACTATCATTTTTTTGATTACCTATAAGAAAACTGAATCTTACAGAGGTAAAAATATAATTCAGTTAATCAGAACATATACTTTCAGAAGTGCAGAAATGAAATGATTGGGGCTAAAAAGTTTGGCCAAGGTATATCATGCTGGCAAATTGGTAGCTGAGTATTTTCTCTTCAAAGAGTTTTCTAATTTTTAAATTAGTCTGTTATGAACTACCATTATATCTGAAGGGTTTTTTTGTTTAAAATAGTTGTCTTTCTGGTAAATGTTGTGGTAAATTTTGTTCACACTGATGTAGTGTTTGCTTACAGAGATGGTCTCATGACCTTTGCTAATTTCCAGAGAGGTTCTCTGCTTCCAGATTAGGGGAAACTCATCTTCACTGGAGAGAATTTGGGTTCTAGAAAACTTCAATGACTATAGTTATTTTCAAGTAAATGGATCTCTTCTCTATGTCTCTTATTTCCTCACTAAGCAATATATTAGTTAAGAGGTAGAAAAAAATTATATTGCAACTATATTTTATCATTTCTTGCTCCATCCCTAATGCATCAGTATGCTATTTGATTGTATTAGGTAACATGACTAGATGGCAGGTGCCAAAATCTTTCTTATATCATCACATTTGCCGGCCTTTGTTCTCTTAAGTGTGTGGTTCTCAAGATTGCCCTCCATTCTTTTTCTCATCACAACCAGAATAAAAATTGGTTTCCATCTCTGTGGATGACAAAAGGGATCCCCCCAAAAAGTTTTTAATAATCTCTACCTAGCAGTATACTTCCATGTATTCTTTAAATTTGCCATATTTTTTGTTAATGCTTCTACTCTTGATTCTATCTGCTTTGTTCCTCACTGGGAATTTCTGTACAGGCATTAACTATTTTTTTATGCCACCATCTTTCCAGTTTGATTTCTGGATGTCAAGTGCTAAAACAACATTAATGCAATGGCTTATGATCTGAAGTCTGTAGATAGTTCAGCTTGTCCTAAGAAAGATAAAGCAACTGAATACTACATTCTGTCTAAAAACTGACAGAAATTCCTAGACAGCCTAGTGAACAGTGACAATAAGTATATTTGACAAAATTATGCCTGAAGAAAAACTTCTTTGAGTAAGTTACATTGTAAATGAACTTATTTATTCTGCTATATCTTCAATAAATGTATAAATGATACAAAATAAGAAGAACTGTAAGCTAGCAAAGTTACCATCCATATACTTAAAATTTTATAAACACAATAGCAAAGACTTGGAACCAACCCAAATGTCCAACAATGATAGACTGGATTAAGAAAATGTGGCACATATACACCATGGAATACTATGCAGCCATAAAAAATGATGAGTTCATGTCCTTTGTAGGGACATGGATGAAATTGGAAACCATCATTCTCAGTAAACTATCGCAAGAACAAAAAACCAAACACCGCATATTCTCACTCATAGGTGGGAATTGAACAATGAGATCACATGGACACAGGAAGGGGAATATCACACTCTGGGGACTGTGGTGGGGAGGGGGGAGGGGGGAGGGATAGCATTGGGAGATATACCTAATGCTAGATGACGAGTTAGTGGGTGCAGCGCACCAGCATGGCACATGTATACATATGTAACTAACCTGCACAATGTGCACATGTACCCTAAAACTTAAAGTATAATTAAAAAAAAATAATAAAAAAATAAAAATAAATAAAAAAAATAAAATTTTATAAACATGTTATTAAATATAATGTAAGTTGAATGAGTCTGAAATAAAACTTTAAGGGCTTCATCATAATTCCCTCTTCGGAAAGTTGATATCATCAATGGGTATGTAGTTATGCATAATATGGCTTGGATATGTGTCCCCACCAAATCTCTCATTGAATAGCAATCCCTAATGTTGGAAATTGGGCCTGGTGAGAGGTGATTGGATCTTGGGGGCGGTTTCGCATGAATAGTTTAGCTTCATCCCCTTGGTGCTGTTCTTGTGATAGTGAGTTCCCACAAGTTTGTAGCCCCTCCCACCTTCCTCTCTCTTGCTTCTGCTCCTGCCATGTGACATGCTTGCTCCTGCTTTGCCTTCTGCCATGTGTAAAAGCTCCTTGAGGCCTTCCCAGAAGCATAAGCTGCCCTACAGCCTGCAAAACCATGAGACAATTAAACCTCTTTTCTTTATAAATTAACTAGTCTCAAGTATTTCTTCATAGTAATGTGAGAACAGGCTAATACAGATCAGAATCACCAACTGATACATGATTTTTCCAGAAGAAAATACCAAACCCCATAGAATTCATGGGCTATGTTTCCCAAATACAGGATGCCATTTTCATTAGGTTTAAGTGAATAGTGTCCCTTGAGCACCAATAACATGAGGAAAGTTAGTTCACATGAAAGGACAGTTAGAACAGGTGACAAGGAAGTTGACTGGGAAGAAAATATTGGATTCCAGAATAAATTAATGAGCTTGATATGCAAGTGGGATCACAACTATCTCTACATGTAAAAGCAAAGAACGTTTCATGAAATTACTGTCACCTGAAACTGCAATTGTTTATAAGGTTGATAGTAATTATTAGAAAAAGTTTATGATTATTTATCTATAGGAAACATAGGGTACCATTACTAATGTTATATATCTATTAAATGTTACTAGTGATAAAAAGTACAAGGTGAACTGGAACAACAAATCATGATTCTCTACACAGTTGGTAGAGCCAGAATAGGGTATTTTTCCATCACTTATTTGTGAAACAAAACTATGAACCAGAATTCCAACTTACAAAAGAATACATTGCTCTGGAAAAATTTGAGTATCTTAGAAATGAATAGCAGCCAGCTTATATCAGAGCAAAGAAAAAGGGAAGATATCTTGGGTCTGAAGTGGTAAATATATGTTTGAATCTCAATCAGTGGCTTTCTACCAATGTTAAATGGTTACATTATTTACATTTTTCTTTCTATTATTTAAGTATAAGAATCATCTCCCAAAATCATTGTTATATAAGTTTAAAATAGTGTATGTTGCAGTGCCTTGAGCACTGTCATTCTTCAATAAACACTACAAATGAAATATACCACAAATTAAAACTATATACCAAGAAACCTCAGTGGCTGTCTCAGGAGGATCATTGACTCCCACAACGATCATAATCACAACTACAGTAAACACAGTCAGCTCAACCAGAAAGGTTAGACTCTCATTTTGGAAGTAGTACAATACAACTGGGAGATTCCATGACTATCTCGACTACCTTCATTCTTTATCAATCAAAGGGATTTTCTGCAGCATACCTATGTTACCACATTGATTTTGTGGAAATTCAACCTTGATAAATATCTTTGATTTGCAATGGCTTGCACAAGAACATAAATTACCTTAATCTGATGAAACTGACTACTGTCAATGCACAAAACAATCATTGGATATTTATAGATAAATTAGATGCATGTAAAAGAAGGAATATCGGAAGATAATATACTCATTGCCTAAACATTAAAAGGTATTTATCATATATTTTAAGTACCACTAATTGTTATGGTGATAAGAGAAATTTAACAACTTCTTTTAAGTCTTTGCTTATTCTCTGAAATATATTTCAGCCTGGGAACTCTGAAAATTCATTATAAGACATAGGCTTAGATGGAAGTTGTTTACTTGGGAAATTATTTTAGGAAGCAGTAGTGAGTAACAGAAGATGTCAAACAAGAACAGATGGAAAATTAGTTTAAGAATCCTTTGTGGTGACTGCCAACTGATCCAGGACCAGTACATCATTCTTTGAATGATAGTACCCACTGACTTCCATTCATTATTGGTTATGGGGTCTCAGAGGTAGCCATGAACTTCTAAAATGTCCATGTTTTAATCTTGAATGGATTCTCCCAGCATCTCATTTCTCTATCTCGAGGAAGCACAAGAGAAGGAAGCAAGAGCTATGTGGCTGTGGGCCAAATGCAAAGAACTGTTAGGTTGTTCTGAAGCTGGTAGAAGCTGCAAGACTGGCAGAAGCAGGTAGTGTGAATGAAAGTACTTGAAAAGGATTACAAGAGCTGTCCAATGCAATCAGTTAGATTCTCATGTGTACTTAAGGCGGGATTACCAAGTCAAGGATATTAACCATACTAAAGATTGTATTATTTAGGCTAGTTAAGAAAAACTATTTAAAAACCAATGTTAAAACTTGTTGCATTATTGGATTTACATGGAAAATTATTATCTAAATGTCCACTTATATTCTTTTTGAAGTATTTTAATCCTTCATAGTTTTCTTCCCATGGGGCAATTTTTAGCATCTCTTATCATTCACTTTCCATCACAGCTTTCTAGTTGAAATTCTCTAAATGTTCTATTTGGGGTACAGCACATTCATTTGAACACTTTTAACTACAATGAGACAGCTCCCTTTGTAACTCTGTCCTAGATTTGACTTAGAATCTAATTCAATATTCTAATTAAAATTAAATGTTTCAGTTTTGCTTAATATACCACACAGGGGTTGCCAAGGAAATATCTACCCTTTTAGCCAATTTATAGCTTACATCTGAGCATTTTTCAGTCTCACCAGCAGTGCAAGTTTATAGTGGATGATCTTTCATCCTGAAAAATGAATCCAGCTGTGTTGCCACTAAGAATTGGTGGTGTGCAGTCTGTTAAATAGCATGCAATTCAACTAAACCCTGATTACAATGTGCAAAATAAACAGATTACTATAACTATGTTAAGCGTGGTTAATTTACTGGATGCACTTATTAGAAACACATTTTGTTCATTTTTAAAACGAAGTTTTCTCTATTGTGAGATTGTTTGTCAAGATCAAAATTTGTTTAAAGAAAACCATAACGGGCCATTTTAGTAGAGGTATCTCTCATATTGAAAAATTAAGTAGATTTTGGAGAAGCGTAGCCTAAGACTATTGAGCTCATTTAAAAATTAAGTCAAAAAATTTAAAAATAGATGTATGACTTTGGATTAAAAAATAACAGGTGAGTGACATTACATTTGGTTTAGATAAAATACATACATAGCTCTATACAGTAGTATAGAATAAATGTTCTATTTTAGTTTTTCATATCTTGCATAAATTCTTGGATGCTGAGGCAGCCTCCACTGCTAAACATACCACCACATAATACTAAATAAGTTACTGCTAATGTCCAATCATGTCCACACTGAGAGTAAAATGTGTCATGTCAATGTGCATGACGGATGGAAACTAACAGAATAAGCTTCATTTCTCACACTCTAGGCCAGCTGCACTTACATCTTATAATATCTATGTAACATACAGAATTGAGTGCCATCAACAAAATGTTGGCAGCAGGATGAAAGTGGAAGAGCTGGGCTACTTGCTCATATAATATATTAAGTTATTTTTATGGGAATGAAATCTATATTGTCCATTTTTAGTTTAAAGAAATAAATGAACTTTGTTATATGACATTTGATTAATTGAAACTCTACAAACGAAATCTTCATATCCCTATTACAAGAAGAATTACATTACCTAATACCTACAATGAAGTCTTGAAGTAATATGAAATAGAGAAATCTGAAATGTGAAATCTGTCAGGTTTAAATTTAATAATAATTTATCAAATATCAATTATGAATCAATTTAATTTACTCATGTAAGTAATGCCCTACAGAGGCACTATTATTTTCATTTTGTTAATTTGGAGTATAAATAGGGACTTACCCAAATTTGTGTAGTGTCAGAGAAAGTTCTTGAAATCAAATCCTCTTGGTTTCATAAACGTCCTATTATAAAAATGAGTCCGAGGAAATTATAATAGCAAACTATATTTTTGGACACAGAATAAATTGGATTAAGAAACTGCAAAGGAGAATAAGAAAATGGGAGTATAATACAATAGGAGTAAACATCTTGGAGAGAGAAGAGATGCGTATCTCTCCTTTTTGGGACAGAATAAGAACAAGAGTATGCGAAATGCTTTCTGCTGTATACAGCAGTCCCTTTTATTCAAAAGGGATATGTTTTAAGACCCTTAATGAATGCTTGAAACTGCAGTTAGTGCCAAACACTATATATACTATATTTTCCCCCCTATGGCTTAATTTATCATTTAGGCACAGTTAGAGATTAACAACGAAAACTAATAATAAAATGGAACAACTATAACAATACACAGAATGACACACAATTTTAAATTTATGAATAGTTTATTTGACAGGTAACTGAAACTAAGAAAGGCAAAACTACGGATAAGGGAGAACTACCCTGTGTGTGTGCATGTGTGTATTACTATTATATATATATATCATTTTATCTATATGTGCATATCTCATTATGTATATCTCATTATATCTCTCTACATATAATGAAAACTAAAATTAAACTTCTAATTATTTTTTACATTTTTAAGTACACAAGCAGGTATAACACAATAATGAGTGACAAACAGTTCTTGTGTGCTGAAGATTTTTGGTTAGGAGTGGATGTAGCGAAAGGATAGTAAGATAGAACACAAGGAAACATGAAAAATTGCATCTGTTAGTCCAGTGATATGGAGGCCCAAATGGAAAAGATGTTATGGGAGAATATGCCAAAAATAAAACAAAGCAAACAAGCAAAACTACAAAAATTAATTTGACTTCAGGAGAAAGGACGAGGTTTAAGTGAAATTGTAAGAACAACTTACATATGGAATTGAAGTTGCATTTAGTACACATGAAACAATGGAGTAAGACTTTTTTCTGGCTTTGAAAAAATGAATAACTATTGTAGAAATGTTGCCTTGGGTATTTTTAAATAGGAATAATTTATAAAAATTAGGCTAAAGATATTTCAAATGACGGAATGGCATGTAAACTCTGTGCTGCAAGAAAGTAACCTGCTTTTTTTGAGTGAGATGGTGGCAGAAAATAATTCAAAGACAAGTACTTCTTGAAACTGTAGAGAGGCAAGAGAGGGACCTATGTCCTAAGCCCAATTTTTCCATTTATTACCAGAAAATAACAACTCCTTAACCAATTCTATTAAATATTTGCATTTTAGATATGCAAATTTGAAGAAAAAAGAAAACAAAAAGAACCTCCTAGCTATCATTGAAGATCCCCTGAGCTTTTCCTCCAAACTGATAGGATTCTGTAAAATATCATTAGAGAATAAATAGCAATCTGGAGCTAACATAAAAGCTTCTGCTGCTCATGAGAAAATTATAAGATAATATTCATTTGGTTGTAATCATCTACTAAAATGATGCCCCAGGGATAACAGAAAAATAATACATTCCAAATTGTTTACCTATTTTTATTGAAATGATTCCTTTATGCATCGTCCAACACAGTCTAACCCCCTGAAAGAGACCTTTATCATCAGCTTGCACCAATTCCTTATGAATTCTGCTGGAAATAGAGTTTGTGAAAATGGATAACACTATTAGGCAAGTTAGACTTGATAATGATTTCTGGTAAATATTACAATTTGAAATATTTTTTTCTAGTCAGTCCTAGTTTGGGGTTTTTGTTGTTTTTGCACATGTACAAACTGAAATTTTTCTTTGAAACATTTGAAACAAATAAAAGGCCAGTGATGTTTTCGTTGTTGTGGTGGGTGGTGGCGGTGGTTCATTTGTTTTGGAAGAATATATTTGTTTTTAAGTGGAATGTATTTGATATTCTGAGTTGCTTCTGATTTTTGTGTCTAAAATACCCTAAACTTTTTATTTAGACATGATGAGAGCCTCATGCAGAGGGATCAGGGGCTTGCTTATTGAGCTTACCTTTGTATTATAGATAATGCTCTCAAAGAAAACAGTCAATAATGTCTGTACCACTAAGTCTAATGGGTAGACCTCACTCTCTAACCTACTGCACTGCAAAGCAGCATTTAGTATAGCTGGCTACTCATCTTTAAACACATTCTTCCCTAGTCTAGAAGAATAACAGGCTCCTCATGGCATCCTCTTACCTTTCTTGGTGTTCCTTACATATCTTTCTTGCCAACTCTTGTTTGGCAAGTCAATCATCAAGTAATAGAAGATCTCAAATTTGTTTTCTGGCCATACTTTTCTTATCCACCTATACCATTTATCTAGGTTATTGCTTTTATTCTTAGGGTATTGATTAAAAATCATATGTGTTTACATACATATTTTTCAGTCTTGTCCTGTCATCTTAGTTTTAGATTTGTATACCTAGTTACATACTCAAAATCTCAATTTAGATGAACCAGTGGACCTCAACATGCTACGTTCAAAACTGATGTCAAATCATTAACACAGTGTCTCTTGTTCAACTTACCCATTTCAATATTCCCTATTTCAGCAAATTCAATCAGCATGCACTTATTTGCTTGGGTCAGAAAACTTACAAATATTAACAACTCCCTTCACCTCTCTCTCAACCCTTATATAATTGCATTACTTCCCCTTAATATCACTTATATTTGTCCATCATTTTCTGTCTATATTGCCAAAATATAATTTTTAAAAAGCATTCATTGTTTGCTATATTACACCACCTTAGACACTTAATTGATAAATACATGTCTAATATATTTCCCATTCACATCTCCATATAGGAGTTTAGTGATATTTTAAAAAATTCAATCAAGTAATGATTTTAGTTTTAGATGATTATTAAATCAGTAGGTCCTCACTGACTGAAGTAAAACATTTAAAATCACTAGTAAACATGTAAGGACTTATACTGTTTATCTTACATTTTCTGCATGGCTTTATTGCCAACCTTTCTGGCCATCATCAATATTTCAGACATAACTCTATTCAGAGACTTAATACATACTATACTTTCTACCTGGAGGACTTTTTAACTCATATATATTTTTTAAACCACTGACTGACATTTTCTTTAAAATGTGTCTGCTAAAACTCAATACGTCATCTAAAAAAGTAAAACTTCTTGCCCCTTAATACCCAGAAATTTTACATTTGCTACACATGTGTACCTGCAGAATATTTAAGCAGCATATTTTTTAAAGCAACACAACTGTAAATCTATTAAATGGCAATTATCAATACCAAAATTTTAAATTAAAATATTTTAGTTTCCTTGTCAAATAATAGTTGATTATATATACACGGGTTTATTTCTGGGTCCACTCTTCTGTTCCATTGGTCTATGTGTCTACCTTTCATGGCAGTAACATACTTTTTAAATTACTACAGTTTTGTAATATAATGTGAAACCAGGAAGTGTGATGTCTCCATCTTTTTTCTTTTTTTCTTAAAATTATTTTGACTATTTGCTGTGATTTCATATGAATTTTAGTTTCCTTCTATTTGTGTGGAAAAACATCATTGGAATTTAGATAGGAATTGTACTGAATCAGCAGATCACTTTGGGTAGTATAGACATTGTAACCATGTTCATTCTTCCAGTTCATGAACACGAGCTATCTTTCCATTTATTTGTGTATCCTTTAATTTACCTCATCAATGCCTTATAGTTTTCAGTACAAATATCTTTTGCCTCCTTGGTTAAATTTATTTCTAAGTATTACATTTTTGATGCCATTGTGATGGCATTGTTTTCTTAATTTTTTTTTATAGTTCATTGTTAATGTATGGGAACACAACAAATTTTTGTATGTGAATTTTGTATGTAAATTTTGTATTCTGCAACTTTACAAAACTTAATTTTGTGGAGTGTTAGGATTTTCTTTATATGAGACCAATTGAGAAAGAAAAGTCTTTCAAATGAATACTGTTAGGAGAACTGGATATCCACATGGAAAAGAATGAAATTGAGTCCTTGTGCTATATCATATACAAAAATTAAATTAAAATAGATTAAAGACTTAAATGTGAAGTCTGGAACTATAAAACTTCAAGAAGAAAACATAAGAGCAAAGCTACTTGATATTTGTCTTTACAATGAATTTTTGGATATAATACCAAAAGCACAGAAAATAAAAGCAAAATTAAAGAGTGGGACTACATTAAACTACCAAACTTCTGCACAGCAAACAAAGGAAAATGAAAAATATCTTATAGAATGGGAGAGAATATTAGAAAATCATGTATCTGAGAAAGAGTTAATACTCAAAATACAAAAGAAACTCATACAACACAACTGCAAAACAAACAGCTTGATTAAAACATTGGCAAAATACTGGAATGAACATATCTCTGAAGAAAACATACAAGTGACTAACATATAGGAAAAGGTGCTCAACATCACTAATCATCAGAGAAAGGCATATCAAAACTATAATGAGATATCATTTCTTACCTATTATTAGACAGACAAGAGATAGATGTTGGTAAGGTTATAGAAAAAAGAAAATCTTTGCACGACGTGAGTAGAAATATAAATTGGTACAACCATTAAGGAAAAGAGTTTGGAAGTTTCTCAAAAAACTAAAAATAGAATTATAATAACAGCCAGCAATCATACTTCTTGACATATATCCAAAGGAAATAAAATAAGCCTATCAAAGAGATATCTGCACTCTCATAGTCACTGAAGCATTATTCACCATAGCCAACATATGGAAATAACTTGAAAGTCCATTGATGGATGAGTGAATAAAGAAACGTGGTATCTATACACAATGGAATACTGAGTATATTCAGCCATAAAAAAGAAAAAAATCCTCCCATCTGCAATAACATGGATGAACATTATACAAGTGAACTAAGCCAGAACAAAAGACAAATACTGTATAACCTCACTGATACGTGGAATCTAAAGAACGTATACTTACTATATATCCACAAAAATTTTTAAAAATTATAAAAACTTGAACTCAAAGAGGCAGAGATTAGAATGGTGGTTGCTAGGGGCCTGAGAGCAGAGGCGGTGGGGAAATATTGGTCAGAGGGTTCAAACTTTCAGTTATAACACAAGTTCTGGGGATTTAGTGTACAGCATGTGTAGCGATGGATGTGTTGATTGTGGTAATCTCTTCAGAATGTGTACATATTTAAAATAATCACAGTGTACACTTAGAATATATTCAATTTCTATTTGTTAATTATATATGTAAAACATTTTTAAAATGCTATATATATGTAAATGAATAAATCAATGAAAATGTCATAAACCAGTGAATGGACAAATGTCATATGTTTAATTATAAGTAAGTTTCAAAATCATAATATTAGATTTAAAAACAAAATTATAGATGTACATTTAAGTGTATGATTTTATATAAGTTATACAATTTGGCATTTTATATAAATCATATAAATTGGCAAACTAAATAAAATACCAGTTCATCTTTATGTGGTTAAACTATGAATAAAAGCAGGAGAGGGTTAAATTCAAAATTGAGAAAATTTTCTTGTTTGAAGCCAAGATAGGAATGTAATGGGGCAGGAAAAAAAAGCATATAAATTAAAAATAAAGCATTTATTAAGATATATGCTTTGTTTAATAAAAATAAAATAAATTTTATTTATTAATTTATTTATTTAGAAAAGTAATATTTTACTAAAATAAAAGTTATTAAATTAAATAATACAAAGGTAGTCTATGTGAAAGTAAATCAGAAAACAATCATAGAGGAAACTAAAGGAGCACCAGTGTATCAATTTTTAAAAATAAAAACATTAAATTGTAGCTATGTGTCAAAAGAGATTCTTGGTTTGACATTTGGATTTCATCTGAGAAAAACTGGTTTGTCAGTCTTCAAAACCAGAAACAGTTTCGTCTCCTCTTCACTCAATGTTTATTTCCTAAAATGGAAACTACAAAACACTGATGGATTAATTGAAGAAGACAAAAAGAAAGTGGAAAAAAATCTATGTTCATGGATTAAAAATTTAATATTGTCAAAATGACCATACTACACAAAGTAATACATAGATCAGAATATCAATGGCATTCTTCACAGAAATAAACAAAACAATCCTAAAATTCATATGGAAGTGCAAAATACTGAAAATACCCAAAGCAATCCTGATCAAAAGGAATAAAGCTGTAGGCATTGCACTACATGACTTCAAAATATACTACAAAGCTATAGTGACCAAAACAGTATGGTATTGGTAGAAAAACAGACACATAAACTAATGGAACAGAATAGAGAACAAAGAAATAAATGTTCATACTTGCATTCAACTGATTTTTGATTAAAAAAAACAAGAATATGCTTTGGAAGAGGACAGTCTCATCAATAAATGGTGCTGGGAAAACTGGATATCCAAACACCAAAGAATAAAACTGGATCTCTGTCTCTCACCATATACTCAAATTAAAGGTTTAAGTGTAACATTCAAAACTTTTAAATTCCTAGAAGTAAACATAGGGACAATATTTTGAGATATTGGTCTGGGAAAAGATGTTATGGAAAAAACTTCAAAAGCATTAGCAACAAAAGCAAAAATAGACAAATGGATTATATCAAACTAAAATGTTTTTGCACAGCAAAAAATAAAACAATCAGTATAATGAAGGGACAACCTACAGAATGAAAAAAATATATTTGTAAATAATTCATCTGACAAGGGATTAGCATCCAGAAAATAGAAGGAGCTCAAACAACTCAATAGCAAGAAAACAAATAATCAGACTTAAAAAATTGGAAAATAGTCTGAATAATATTTATCAAAAGAAGACATACAAATGAACAACAAGTGTATAAAATCTACTGAACATCACATATGATCAGGAAAATGCAAATTAAAACTACAGTGAGATATCACCTCACCCCAGTTAGAACAGGTATTATAAAAATGACAGAACCTAACAAATGCTGGTGAGAATGTGGGAAAAAGGGAATTCTTATATGCTATTGGTGGGTATGTAAATTAGTACAACCATTATGGAAAATAGTATGGAGATTCCTCAAATAACTAAAAGTAGAACTATCAGGCAAGGCAGCAATCTCACTACTAGGTATCTATCCAAAGAAAATAAAATGAGTATGTCAGAGATATCTGCACTCACATATTTATTGCAGCACTATTCACAATAGCAAAGACATGGAATTAACCTACATGTTCATCAATGGATGAATGGAAATATACAATAGAATACTCAGCCATAAAAAAGAGCAAAATCCTGTACTTTGCGATAACACTGCTGAGCCTGGAGGACATTATGTTAAGTGAAGTAAGTCAAGCACAGAACTATAAATATTACATATTCTCACTCATAAGCAGGAGATAAAAATGTTCAGTCAATAGAGAGTAGAATTATAGTTACTAGGGACTGAGAGGAATAACACTGAGGTGGGAATAGAAAGAGGATAGTTAGTAGACAGAAGCTACAACTAGATAGGAGGAATAAGTGCTAGTGTTCTACAGCACTGTAGAGTGACACTACTTAACAATAATTTGGTGCAAATTTTAAAATAACCAGGAGAATTTCAAACGTTCCCAACACAAATAAATAATAAATGTTTAAGGTGATGGATATGCTAATTACCCTGATTTGATAACAAAACATTGTATCCAAAAAATTTTTTCCTTGTTCCAAAAAATGTTTGAGGTGATAGCTATGATAATTATCCTGATTTGATCATAAAACATTTCATCCAAAAATTTTTTTCTTGTTCATCGGAATATGAGGCTAGCAGAGCAATGCCTTCTTGCAGTGTCTCCTCTACATAAAGCTAATTAAAACAAAAAAAAATTAAAAATAAAATAACAAAAAATCAGTTAAAAAATTTAACTGAGTTTGAGGAATAAAGAAATGGAAACAAATAAAATTGATTGCAAGACTTTTTATTGGATAAAAGCTTTGAGGGTAATATAAAAACACAAAGAGAAAAATCATGTTAAATCTTCTCTCTTCTACACATATCAGCAAGCATTGGTTCTTAATTCCATGCTATTTGAAAGCCACCTCATGACACATGAGAAAGAAGCCTTCATGATGATATATATATTGTCTCTCAGGTGTGCTTTAAAAAGTAATTGCTTTGTTTAACTCATAAGAACCTTCATTCTTGATTTCCACACTTGAGGGATTCATAAGTATGGGATTCAGGGTTCTAAATGAGCTTTTTCTACATTGGAACCTTCTCCACTCTTTTAGAGGAAAGATGATAATCCTTTTAGAATATCTATTTCACATTTTTCTAAAGCTACCTCAATCATACTTCTTTTTACCTTTTTATTTTCTCCTTCACTTTCCAGGCTCTTCTCCTGTCTCTTGGGAAATTGAATATTTGTTTACCAAATGATGTCTGTACTGCATCCAGAATAACAGTAAAGAAATTCCATATGAATAAAATGAATAAAAAATTAAAACTGTTTATATTCATTTCATTTTAAAAATGTTGTCGCTAATAAATTTTTCTCACTAAAACTGCAATTGAGAGGTGTAGCTGAGTAATGTCCTCATTCACTAGCTATAAGGACATTTTTGGTTTCATAATAAAAGTTTTAAACTTGATTTAAAGAGTATTTGAAATTTGACTTATGAATATATAGGCTTGTTTTTTAACAATATAGACTCTCTTTTTACTTTGTATTTTTAATTGTGATAAAATGCCGATATGTTTTGGCTCATCCCCACCCAAATCTCATCTTGAATTTTAGCTCCCATAATCCCCACATGTTGTGAGAGGGATCCAATTGGAGGTAATTGAATCATGGAGGTGGGTTTTTCTCATGCTGTTCTCATGATAGTGAATAAGTCTTATGAAATTTGATGGTTTTATAAAGGGCAGTTCCCCTGCACATGGTCTCTTGCCTGCTGCCATGTAAGACATGCCTTTGTTCCTCCTTCTCCTTCCACCATGATTGTGAGACCTCCCTAGCCGTGTGGAACTGTGAGTCCATTAAATCTCTCTCTCTCTCTCTCTTTTTTTTAATATAAATTACCCAGTCTCGGATATTTCTTTATGGCAATATAAAAATGAACTAGTAAAGTAATTTGATACTGCAGAGAATGGGGTGCTGATGTAAAGATACCTGAAAATGTGAAAGTGAATTTGGAACTGATTGGGGGTTGGAACAATTTGGAGGGCTCAGCAGAAGACAGAAGAGTGTGGGAAAGTTTGGAACTTCCTATGGACTTATTCAATGTCCTTGACCAAAATGCTGACAGTAAAGTCCAGGCTGAGATGGTCTTAGATGAGGAAGATGTTAGGTGCAAAGGTGACTCTTGTTATGCTTTGGCAAAGAGACTGGTGGCATTTTGACCCTGCCCTTGAGATCTGTGGAATTTTGAAATTGAGAGAGATGATTTAGGGTATCTGTTGGAAGAAATTTCTAAGCAGCAAAGTTTTCAAGAGGAAGCAGAGCATAAAAGTTTGGAAAATTTGCAGACTGACAATGCAATAACAAAGAAAATCCTATTTTCTGGGGAGAAATTCAAGCCTGCTGCAGAAATTTGCATAAGTAACAAGGAGGCAAATATTATTCACCAAGAAAATGGGGAAAATATCTCCAGGGCATGTCAGAGAGTTTCACAGCAGTCCCTCCAATCGCAGGCCCAGTGGCTTAGGAGGAAAAAATAGTTTCATGGGCCATGCCAAGGGCACCCCCTGCTGTGTGCAGCCTTGGGACATGGTGTCCAGAATCCCAGCTGTTCTAGCCATGGCTAAAAGGGCCAAGGTACAGCTCAGGCTGTGGCTTAAGAGGGTGTGAGACCCAAGACCTAGCAGCTTCCATGTAGTGTTGAGCCTGCAAGCCTACAGGTGCACAGAAGTCAAGAAGTGAGGTTTGGGAACCTCCACCTAGATTTCAGAGGATGTATGGAAATGCCTGGATCTCCAAGCAGAAGTTTGCTGCAGGGGCAGGGCCATCATGGAGAACCTCTGCCAGGGCAATGTGAAAGGGAAATGTGGAGTACGACCCCTCACACAGAGTCCCCACTGGGGCACTACCTGGTGGGGCTGTGAGAAGAGGGTCACTGTCCTCTGGACCCCAGAATGGTTGATCTACCAACAAGTTGCATTGTACACCTGGAAAAGCCTCAGACACTCAATGCCAGCCCATGAAAGCAGCCAGGATGGGACTTGTACCCTGCAAAGCCATAGGGATGGAGCAGCCTCAGGCTTGGGAAGTCCACCTCTTGCATCAGCGTGATCTGGATGTGAGACATGGAGTCAAAGGAGATGATTATTTTAAAACTTTAAGGTTTAATAACTGCCCTATTGGATTTAAGACTTGCATGGGGCCTGTAGCCCCTTTGTTCTGGACAATTTCTGCCATTTGGAATGGGTGTATTTACCCACTGCCTGTACCCCCATTGTATCTAGGAAGTAACTAACATACTTTTCATTTTACAGGTTCATAGGTGGAAGGGACTTGCCTTGTCTCAGATGAGACGTTGAATTGTGGACTTTTGAGTTAATGCTGAAATGCGGTAATACTTTGGAGGACAGTTGAAAAGGAAAGATTGTGTTTTAAAATGTGAGGACATGAGATTTGGGAGGGCCTAGAATGATATGGTTTTGTTGCATTCTCACTCAAATCTTATCTTGAAGTATAGCTCCCATAATCTCCATGTGGAGGTTTGGGAACCTCCCGGAGGGACCCAGAGGGAGGTAATTGAATCATGGGGGTGGGTTTTTCCGGTGATGTTCTCAAGATAGTGAATAGGTCTCATGAGATCTGATGGTTTTATGAAGGGCAATTATCCTGCACATGCTCTCTTGCCTGCCACCATGTAGGACATGTCTTTGTCCCTCCTTCACCTTCTGCCATGCATGTGAGGCCTCCCTAGCCATGTGGTACTGTGAGTCCATTAAACTTCTTTTTCTTTATAAATTACCGAGCCTCGGGTATTTCTTCATAGGAATATAAAAATGGACTAATACAAATGCACATAAAATAAATATACTATCTTAAGCACTTTTAAATGTATGGTTTAGTAGTGTTAAGTAATTTTATGTGGTTGTGAATCAACATCCAGAACTTTTTAATCTTACAAAACTAAAACTCTATACCTGTTAGAAAACAACTCCCATTTCTCCTCCACCCGGATCATCATTCTACTTTTTGTTTACATGACTTTGATTACTGTAGATACTTCATATAAGTGGAATCATGGTATTTGTTTTTTTGTGACTAGCTTATTTTACTTAGCAGAATGTCCTCAAGTTTCATCTATGTTATAAGATGTATTATTATAATTCTCTTCCTGTTTAAGGCTAAATATTGTCCCATTGTATGCATATGTCACATATTGCTCATCCATTCATCTATCAAAGGACGTTTGAGATCATATTGCAAATAATGCTGCTATGAACACGGTTTTGCAACTATGTCTTCAAGACCTTCCTTACAACTCTTTTGAATATATATCCAGAAGTCAATTCCTGGATCATATGCTAGTTCTATTTTTAATGATGTTTAGACACTGTGTTACTGTTTTACACGGCGGCTGCACCATTTTGCATTTCTACCAACAATGAAAAGGGATTCTAATTTTTCCACCTCTTCCCAAACAATTGTTTTCTATTTTGTTTTGTTTTGTTTGTTTTTGATTTTAGCCTTCCTAATGCCTGTGAGGTAGTATCTCTTTCTGGTGTTAATTCGCATTTCCCTAATGAGTAGTGATGTTTAGCATTTTGTCATCTAGTAGTTAGCAATTTGTATATTGCCTAAAGAAAAAGCTCTATTCAAGTTATTTCGCTATTTTTAACTTACTATGTAATTTGCAAACATTTTCTTCCATTCCATAGTTGTCTTTTCACTCTGTTGATTGTGTTTTAGATGCACAGGTATTTTTATATGTTTGTCTTTATTTTGATGTGGTCCACTTTATTTATTTTTACTCTTTGTCTTGTTTTTGGTGTCATAACCAAGAAATTAATGCTAATTTCAATGTCATAAACCTTTTTTCCTATGATTTCTTCTTAGACTTTTATCAATTTAGTCCTTATGTTTAGGTCTTTAATGCATTCTGAATTAATTTTTGTATATGGAATAAGGTAAGCTTCTACCTGTATTATCTCAGCACTATTTTTAGAAAAGACTGATCTTTCTTCATTAAATGATTTTAGCTCCCTTGTCAAAAATTATATTATATATGCAAGATTTTATATGTGGGCTCTCTATTCTATTGCATTGTTATATAATTCTGTTTTTATGCCAATGCTACATAGTTTTGATTGATTACTGTAGCTTTGTAACACATTTTAAAATTAAGAATTGTTAGACCTCCGAGGCTGTTCTTTTGCAAGATTGCTTTGGCTATTCAGGGTCCCTTGAGATTTCATATAAAATTTAGGTAAGTAAACTGGTTTCAAATTGCCTCACAAAAGGGATTTTGCACTAATTGTTAAATTTTATATTAGTTTTCTATATTATAATTAATTAATTGTATCCATTTAAAGATAATAAAGGGGTTCAGTTTTAATATTCTGCTTATGGCTAACCAGTTATCCCAGCACCATGTACTGAATAAAGAGTCCTTTTCTCATAGTTTGCATTTGTTGAATCTGTTAAAGATCAAATGTTTGTAGGTGTGCCACATTATTTCTAGGCTCTCTATTCTGTTCCATTGGTCTATGTGTCTGTTTTTGTACCGGTACCATGATGTTTTAGTTACTGTAGCCTTGTAGTATACATTGAAGTCAGGTAACGTCATGCCTCCAACTTTGTTATTTTTGCTTATGATTGCCTTGGCTATTTGGGCTCTTTTTTTTGGTTCTATATGAATTTTGAAATACATTTCACTAATTCTGTAAAAAAAATCATTGGTCATTTGATAAGAATAGCTTTTAATCTTTAAAGTACTTTGGGCAGTATGGCCATTCTAAAAATATTGATTCTTCCTGTCCATGACCATGGACAATATATGGTGCTGGGATAACTGGCTAGCCATAAGCAGAATATTGAAACTGAATCTCTTCCTGTCTATGAGCATGGATTTTTTTTTGTTTATGTAAATTCTGATTTCTTTGAGTAGTGTTTTGTAATTCTTATCATAAAGATCTTTCACCTCCCTGGTTAGCTGTATTTCTAGGTATTTGATTCTCTTTGTGGCTATTTTGAATGGGATTACATTCCTGATTTGGCTCTCAGCTTGGATTTTGTTGGTGGTCAGGAAAGTTACTTATTTTTACTCACCAATTTTGTAAAACTTTGTTGAAGTTGTCAAATCAAAAAGCTTTTAGTCAGAGGGTATAGGGTTTTCTAGTTATAAAATCATATAATTTGCAAACAGGGATAATTTGAGATAATCCCTCTCTTCCTATTTGGATGACTTTTATTTCTTTCTCTTGCCTGATTGCTCTGTCCAGGAATTCCAGTGTTATATTGAATAGCAATGGTGAGAGAGGACATCTTTGTCTTGTGCTGGTTTTCAAGGGGAATGCTTCCAGCTTTTGCCCATTCAGAATGATGTTGGCTGTCAGTTTGTCATAAATGGCTCTTATTGTTTTGAAGTATGTTCCTTCAAAGCCTAGTTTGTTGAGTGTTTTTAACATGAAGGGGTGTTGAATTTTATAAAATGCTTTTTCTTCATCTATTGAGATAATCTTGTAGTTTTTATTTTAGTTCTGTTTATTAAATGAATTACATTTATTGATTTGCATATGTTAAACCAACCTTGCATCTTAGGGATAAAGCCATTTTGATTATAGTGGTGGATTATCATTCTGATATGCTGCTAGATTCCGTTTACTATTATTTTGTTGAGGATTTGTGCATCTATGCTCATCAAAATTATGGACCTACAGCTCTCTTTTGTTGTTGTGTTTCTGCCAGGTTTTAGAGTCAGGACGATGCTGGCCTCATAGAATGAGTTAGGGAAGAGTCCCTCCTGCTCAATTTTTTGGAATAGTTTCAGTAATAGTGGTACCGGCTCTTTTTATACATCTGGTAATATCCAACTGTGAATCTGCCTGGTCTTGGACTTATTTTGGTTGGCAGTCTTGTTATTACTGATTCCACTTTGGACCCTTTTCTTACATCACTACATTTTTACATTTACAGTTTTACATGTACAGTTACAGCTTTACATTTAAGTCTTTAATCCACTGAGTTGATCAAAAATCAATTTAATGGACTAAATACTTAAGTGTAAAACCTAAAACTATAAAAACCCTAAAAGAAAACCTAGGAAATACCATTCTGGATAGAGGCCCTGGCAAAGATTTCATGATGATGATGCCAATAGCAGTCGCAACATAAAAATTTGACAAATGGGACCTAATCAAATTAAAGAGTTTCTGCACAGCACAAGAAAGTATCAACAGAGTAAACAGACAATCTACAGAATATGATAAAATATTTCCAAATTGTGCATACAACAAAAGTCTAATATCCAGAATCTATAAGGTACTTAAACAAATGTATAAGCAAAAAACAAATATTGCCATTAAAAAGTGGGCGAAGGACATAAACAGACACTTTTCAGAGAAGACATACATGTGGCCAAGAAGTACAAATTTGCTAATTAGTAAAAATGCTCAACATCACTCATCACTAGAGAAATGCAAATAAAATCCACAAGATGATACCCTCTCCCACCAGTAAGAATGGCTATTATTAAAGAGTCAAAAAATAACAGATGCTGGCTAGGTTGCAGAGAAAAGGGAATGTTCATATACTGCTGGTGGGAATGAAAATTAGTTCATCCATTGTGGAAAGCAGTTTGGCAATTTCTCAAAGAATTTAAAACAGAATTACCATTCAACCCAGCAATCCCACCTGGGTATATACTCAAAAGAATATAAATCATTTTACCATAAAGACACATGCATACATATGCTTATCACAACACTCTTTGCAATAGGAAAAATGGAAGCAACTTAAATGCCCATCAAATGTAGGCTGGATAAAGAAAATGTGGTACATATATACCACAGAATACTTACTACACAGCTATAGAAAGAAAGAAATAATATCCTTTGCAGCAACATGGATGGAGCTGGAGGCCATAAATCCTACATAAAATAACACAGGAACAGAAATCCAAATACCACATGTTCTCACTTATAAGAGGGAGTTAAACATCGGGTACATATGGACACAAACAAGCAAACAGCAGACACCGGGGCCTACTTGAAGGTGGAAGGTGGCAGGAGGGTGAGGAGGGTGAGATTCAGAAAACTACCTATTGGTACTATGCTTATTATCTGTGTGATTGTGATAATCTGTACACCAAACTCCTGTGATATACAATTTACCTGTATAACATATCTGTACATGTACTACTGAACTTAGAATAAAATTTAAAAAAAACAAAATAGAAAAGGTAAGTGTATGCCTTTCTGTTGCTCAATTATATAAATCTGATGGCAACACACTATTCAAGTTTTATATAAGGCTAATTTAAGCTGTATACATATTTTACAAGATTTTTACAATATGAGAAAATTATTGCTTTCTCACAAATTATTTAAATATGGAAAAATACATTTAATAAGTGAAATTATATTAGCAGATATTTTAAAAATTTGTTTAATCTTGTAAATACCTTTATTATAAATTATGAGGGCTTAATATGTTGGTTTACATGCAGATTCTGATTTAATCCTCAATTAAACTAATATTAAAATGAATATTAAATCAAATTTACTAATAAATACTTCTGCTATCTAGGCAATTATTAAGTAAAAAAACAAAACATTTGTCATTTAACATACTGTTCATTATACATATTAATTATAGGATGGCTATAGATTAAAATATGTGTAAGTGTTTAAAAACTTTTCCCACGATACAATTTGTAAATGTATTATAAAATATTTTGTTTTCTTTGTCATATTTTCCCCTCTGGCCCTAAAGGAAACACCAATTTGTCAGTTTGATTAAAGTGGCTAATTAATAAAATGTCTTAATCAGTTTTGGCTGCTGTAATTATCATTCACTGGGTGGCTTAATAACAGACTTTTATTTCTCACAGTTCTTTAGGCTGGGAAGTCCAAGGTCAAGGCACCAATATATCTGGTGTCTGGTGAAAGCCTTCTTCCTGCTTTGCCAGTGGTTTTCTTATTGCTGTATTTTCACATGGCACAGAGAAGAAAGAGAGAGAAAGAGAGAAAGCTTTCTTGTGTCTTTTTATAGGGCCACTAATCCCATTCATAAGGAGATTGATTTATAAGTGGGAGCTAAACATCAGGTGTATATGAACACAAAGAAGGAAACATCAGACATGGGGGTCTACTTGAGGGTGAAGTTTGGAGAAGGGTGAGGATCCAAAATCTATTTCTACCTCATGACCTAGTTACCTGCCAAAGGCCTTACCTCCTAATATCATCACTTTGGGCTGTTAGGGTTTCAAAATATCAACTTTTGGGAGAACACAAATATTTAGTACATAGAAAAAAATATGGCTTGTTCCTCAAGCAATTTTAGTTTATTAAGATAATAAATAACCAAATACAGTTAATTTTAATTTTAAAATAATAAACACTTTAATTGTATTATTTAGTTATATAATCATATTTTATTTATTTATTTATTTTTGAGATGGAAGCTAGCTCTGTTGCTCAGGCTGGAGTGCAGTGGTGCCATCTTGGCTCACTGCAACATCCACCTCCCTGGTTCAAGCAATTCTCCTGCCTCAGCCTCCCGAGTGGCTGAGACTACAGGCTCACACCACCACGCACAGATAATTTTTGTATTTTTAGTAGAGACAGGGATTCACTGTGTTGGCCAGGCTGGTCTCGAACTCCTGACCTCGTGATCCGCCAGCCTCGGCCTCCCAAAGTGCTGGGATTACAGACATGAGCCACCATGCCCAACCTTATTTTATTTATTTAAATGCACATGTACACATTTATATTAAGATTATTTAAGTCTAAATAAATTTAACTTTTAAAAATTAATTAAATTCAAGAGAAATTTGAAGATGTATCATGTATAATGAACATTTGAACAAAAGTAATATTCACTGCCTGTGTTAAAAGTACAATCAAACAATTAATTTACTAAAAAATGTGAGCTATGTTACCATGCTTATGCCAATTTTTCTTATAAGGATAAGAGGCTTATAAATAGTTTACTGAATTTTTTTTTTTTTTTTTTTTTTTTGCTTAACAGATATTTACAAAGACGACATATTAAATTGGAGTTTTTCCCTTAAAATGACCATGTTGTTTCACTCTCAGATAACAGAAGTTCCTTTTTATTAGTAAAATCTTCTTCTAAATCTCTGTATTTGTGAAATTCATAAATCATTTTAAAAAAAATTATTTCTAAGTTAAAGAATAATTAAATTATCACTAATCACTGCTACTTATTGCTGCGTTTTTAAAAATATTGTCTATAATTACATTTGTCCTCCTTGTTTATAATTAATAGTCACAATTCTTTCATTTTTCTGCCCAAAATTCAGGCCTTAAATTCAGAAATAAAGGAGTGTTAAGATGAGTTTTGTTGGGGCCGTGTGCGGTGGCTCACCCCTGTAATCCCAGCAGTTTGGAAGGCCAAGGTGGGCGGATCACCTGAGGTCAGGAGTCCAGGACCAGCCTGGCCAACATGGTAAAACCCTGTCTCTACTAAAAATACCAAAAATTATCTGGGCGTGGTGGCAGGTGCCTGTAGTCCCAGCTACTCCGGAGACTGCGGCACAAGAATCGCTTGAATCCGGAAGGAGGAGTTTGCAGGGAGCCGAGATCGCGCCATTGCACTCCAGCCTGGGCGATAAAAGTGAAATTGCATCTAAATAAAAAGAAAAAAAGATGACGATTTTTGTTCTTTAGTTACATTTAGTTTGTGGCCACCAAATAATATAAATATTTCCTTTTTTCCCCTTGTTAGAGAAATGATAATAAAAATAATTGTTTACTTCAAATTCTCCAAATTCTATTTTATGTAAAACTATTGGTTCAATGATTTAATTATTACTTACTTTTTAGGTGAAAATTAAAATACTCATGGTAAAAGACAAAGGCTGTTGCAATAATGATTTATTGCTTTCAATTCTCTCACCAATCATGAACATTTATGAACTATTTTATAATATGAATTTTAAAAGTCCTGAAGTTTCTTCAGTGTCCTCCATGTTCATGAAACGTTCTTACTCCCAGAGTAACTGTTGACTATATACCTATAATTAATTATATGTATACTTCAAGAGCAAATTATACTATCTTCCATTCTGATAGTGATGATTAACATTCTGTATTAAGCAGAGTGATTTAATTTTATTATCATGACAATAAATAATGGCCAACATTAAACGGACATTGGTAGGGCAACCTAACCCAGATTTCCGAGGATATTTCTGGCAGGTGTTCTCTTTGTTAATGTCATAATTCTAGGAAAACTCTAAAAGTGGGATATGTATGAGAACCAATTCTCAGGACTTATTTAAACATGAACAGATAAATTTTACTACAATGCCACAGCCTGGATTCAGACTATGTATCAAGTATTTTATACTTTCGTTTTGGATGAACGGAACATTTCTCATGTTGGAGTCTTAATTGCTTGACCGTAGCAAAATATTCTAAAATTTGTACAAGTTGGGGTAGTTAAACAAATTTTTTGATGATAAGGAGATTAATTTTCTAATATATTTTCCTTTAAAATGTATTACAATTGACACAAAATCTACTCGTTCCTATGACTCAAACCTATGGAACAATAAGAGTTGATTATACTATAAAGAAATCTGGCCAATTTATCTATGGACAAGATTCCCAGCCCAAGATCCTCATCCCCCCCCCCAACCTTCTTTTGTTTTTTTTTTCTTTTTTTTTTAAATCTCAGGGCTATGTATTTGCAACCTTTCATTAAAGAAAGTTTTCAGCCTACAAATTAGCTGTGGAGCACCAAATGCCCTTAGGAATCTCCTGTAGACCCAGCTTTATTACAAGCTTATATGGTTTGGCTGTGTCCCCACCAAATCTCATTTTGAATTCCCACGTGTTGTGGGAGGGACCCAGTGGAAGGTAACTGAATCATGGAGGCAGGTCTTTCCTGTGCTGTTCTTGTGATAGTGAATAAATCTCACGAGAACTGACGGTTATGGAAAAGGGGTTTTCCCTGCACAAGCACTCCTCTCTTTTTGCCTGCTGCCATCCATGTTAAGATGTGACTTGTTTCTCCTTGCCTTCTGCCATCATTGTGAGGCTTCCTCAGCCACGTGGAACTGTGAGTTCTCCATTAACCCTTTCCTGTGCAAATTGCCCAGCCTCAGGTATGTCTTTATCAGCAGCGAGGAAACGGAAAATACACAAGCTGATATAGATGAATATTATAAAGGACAAATGGCATACCAAGACATATTATCAACTGTTCCCTGAGAGCTTTCTTCTTGACCTTCAACAAAATGACTTCATATTTTGGAAAAGACACCAGAGAAAATATGCTTTAAAGCCATGTGAAAATGAGCCTCATCGATCAGTAAGACCACTAACAAGTTGTTCCCACTACAAGTCAACTCCAAAGAGTTTATCCTTGGATTTAAGTCTCCAAATAAAAAAATGCAACAGCTTTCTCTGCAGAAACAACTGAACCTACTGAAAATATCAAGCTGAAGACGTGTAGGAGTTCTACAAAAGCAGATGGTCCTTGGAAGAATTCAGCTCAAGAACGTTGCATTATTTAGGTAACCAAATATAATAGCTTCTGCTAAGGGCGACACGGAAAGATGATGGCATATTTATTTATTTGCTATATTTACTGCTTACTCAAATTCTGAACATAATCACTGTTTATAGATATCTCTAGCTTTAACACAATGTGGTACTCACGTTAGTTTTTGTCCTTTTGCTTTTGCTTTTAGTTGGTATTTAGAAAACTCATGTCTCCAACTCACATATGGACTAGCCTAAATGTATAACCAGTCTGATTTCTGGATTTACACCAAAGTTCCTTTGGTGGCTGGGGAGATCCCACTCATTCTTACACTATCTACCCATCTACACTATGTTGTCTATCTACATTGTACTATCTACACTATGTTGTCTCACATAATTCAAATACTTACTAATTGTCCTTTCTCACTTGACATAACTTTGAAAACTGTCAAACCTTTAACTTCTAGCTTTTTGTTTTTTCTGGATCTCTTCAGAAATCTCAGATGATTGTTAATGGGAATTTTATGAAGATTACTAATAATTTTTTATCATATGCCTTAATTTTTATATGCTATCTAAAGTCTTTTTAAAACTTACTTTTCAGTCTCTTTCCTTGCAGAATATTCAGTGAGTGACACTCCACTCGATAATTTGAAAGACAGTTTGTGTCCACAAGTGGA
This sequence comes from Pan paniscus, assembly GCF_029289425.2. Taxonomy (NCBI): domain Eukaryota; kingdom Metazoa; phylum Chordata; class Mammalia; order Primates; family Hominidae; genus Pan; species Pan paniscus. The sequence continues at coordinate 122,591,986 of NC_073254.2, forward strand.
AACTGCAAACATCATGCCTTGACAAGAATTCTGAGTGGTGTAGATTTGGATGTGACTAATAAAGGAAAAATTAATCTATGATGAAGTGAAGAAAGAAAAAAGAATATAGATCTTCCTTCAGTCCCTACGGAACAAATAATTCCAAATCTCAAACATAATGTAGCCACTTTTTTTTTGCTAAACTCAAAACCCACAAGATTTTCACACTCAGATGTACTTGCCCTATGCCCATCTACTTGTGAGATTTACAAGCCTGAGAACTTAATCTTAGCAAAACATCAGCTTCCTTGTTTTTCCACTCCCCATCTCATATTTCTCTTTCTTATTACTCACTTTGATTACTAACGTTAAGTGCTTTCGACAAATAAAACCTCTAGTAACCCACAGAAAGCAGATCAGTCAATCTTTCAGAGTGCTTCTTTTGTGGAAAATGAATAAAATTTTACTTTTCCCAATTAGTTTTTGATAGACCTATTTGAGGACACATCGCTCTAAGGAACAACTCTTCCAAGGAAATCACTTTGAGAGAAAGTATTTGTGTGTGGAACATGAGTTACTCTTCTTTAGAATTCTTCCACCAACATCTGGTACAGTCCCTATCACATAGTGGATTCCAAAAATGAAGTGGAGAGGAAAGGCTATTTGCTAACATGTACTGATAAACTAGACTTTAAAATGCTTTCTTTAAGATATATCCTAAAATTAGTCTGAAGTACACAAGGAAAAAAATATGCAGGCTTTAAAGAAGACTAAATTATTTTTAAATGGTTAAAACAAAATTTTTAAAAAGTACATCATTATATTTGCTTAAAAATCTGCCTCTAAAAAGCATAATAATGCAAGCATATTGCCTAATAACAAAATATATCATGGAAACAGCTTGATAATTTGAAAAGGCAATACTGAATTTCTTAATGATACGACTAGACTTCTTGAGGGTGATATAAATTATTTTTCAGTCAGTAAATATTTGGTCCTGGGTAAATCTGAATGATTGTTGTCTATAAGTGACTTTGAGCCAAGTAAGAGTGTGGTTTGTTAAAGAACTGTTTTATTTATTTATATTTCATCGTAATTTTTCATGACAATGTGGTCTCAGATTCCAAGCCAGTTATTTCTCCTAGTCCTCAACACTAAAGAAAGTACTGTCCTTTGTCAAATGCATAGTCATCTCCAAAGTGGCATGTTACTAAGGGATGTTAAGATTAAGTTGCTTAAAATTATTTGCTTTATATAGAATACAATCCCCAAGTAATATGAAATTCCACCATACTGTTTAGGTTTGTTTGTTTGTAGTTACTCTTGGCTCACTTAACAGTTATCAGTCACACATTAATAATAACCTCAAGATAAATTTTGTTGTAAAAATTCGAAGAATATATTTTATATCAGCATCTCTGCCCTATCATCTCTTCCACTTTTTAAAAATATATATGGCTGGATTTACTTCTGTCATTTTGTTACTTGTTTTTTTCTATCTCAAATGCTTTCTACACACCATGCTCTGTTCCAAATCACGTCAGCTACCTCCAGCAGTGAAGCTGTGGGTTTCAAGGCCAGCCCCACTATGGTAAACTATCCATGTGGACCCAGCTAGAAGAGTAGATGAGGGTAGTAGCTTCATGCCAAAATTCTACTTTCTGCCTCTGTTAACTGATGTTCTTCAGTTTTTGGTGAGTCTATACTTCTCAATTTGTAGTTTGCTATCATTGATTTCTAGAGCCCTGAATGACTTTTCTGAGAATTTAATCTAGTTGTATAGCTATTTTTATTTTAAAATTATTTTTAATTTTTTTCAGACAATTATGACATATTTATAGGTAAAAAAAGTTTAGAAAAAGCCATATATAGTATGATCCTGAAACTGTAATGACTGGTGTATACTTATATACATCCATGTACATACATGCATATACACATATAGTAATTGTTATAGGTATGCATAGAAAGATGACAGAAAGACATCCAGCAAAGTGTTAATACTAATTATCTCTGGATCATGGAATTATGGTAATGTTTTTTCTCTTTGATGATACTCTATACTTTCAAATTTCTCACAATGTAAATTTATTACTTATGTACTCAGGGTAAAATATTGAGAAATGCAAATCAAAACCACAATGCTATACCATCTCACACCAGTTAGAATGGCGATCATTAGAAAGTCAGGAAACAACAGGTGCTGGAGAGGATGTGGAGAAATAGGAACACTTTTACACTGTTGGTGGGACTGTAAACTAGTTCAACCATTGTGGAAGTCAGTGTGGCGATTCCTTAGTGATCTAGAACTAGAAATACCATTTGACCCAGCCATCCCATTACTGGGTATATACCCAAAGGATTATAAATCATCCTGCTATAAACATACATGCACATGTATGTTTATAGCAGCACTATTCACAATAGCAAAGACTTGGAACCAACCTAAATGTCCAACAACAATAGACTGGATTAAGAAAATGTGGCACATATACACCATGGAATACTATGAAGCCATAAAAAATGATGAGTTCATGTCCTTTGTAGGGACATGGATGAAACTGGAAACCATCATTCTTAGCAAACTATCGCAAGGACAAAAAACCAAACACCGCATGTTCTCACTCATAGGTGGGAATTGAACAATGAGAACACATGGACACAGGAAGGGGAACATCACACACCGGGAATTGTTGTGGGGTGGGGGAGGTGGGAGGGATAGCATTAGGAGATATACCTAATGCTAAATGACGAGTTAATGGGTGCAGCACACCAACATGGCACATGCATACATATGTAACAAACCTGCACATTGTGCACATGTACCCTAAAACTTAAAGTATAATAATAATAAAATGTAAAAAAAAATAAAAATAAAACAAACAAAAAAATTCAACTTTTATTTTAGATACAAAGGGCACATATGCATATTTGATACTGAGATTTTCATTGGTGAGCTTCAGTCAAATAAAAAATTATTACCTTATTCAGAGCAAAAATTTGGGCAAAGCAAAATCGACAGCAAGCATGTGGCACAAGAAGGTATCTGTATATTTATTTCTAACTATAAGAGCCTCCTACACCTACTTATCAGTTAATTATTAAATACATTTGTAAAACATGCATTGGCAAAAGACTGGAAACAGTATTTTTTGTTTTCAGCAAATTGGGAAACTGACACTATTGATAAAATTACTTTTCTGTCTATCATTGAAAGGCATGGAAATGTGATTTTTAACTTTGGAGGGCTTTGTTATCTAAAACTGTCTGATCATATTTAACCTGTCAGAAGAGAGCCAATGCTGTTTTGCATACTAAAACTGCCAATCCCTATTTGGAATATCTTTCATGCATCTCTGCATCTTGTGTTGTGAAATCATGGTGATGGCACATGATTAGAACTGTCAAAGTCTTATGTGTTCTTTTGAATTTATAATTTACCCTTTTTAACTTGACAGGTGATTATTTTTTTCATATCTTTAAGACACTGATGAAAATATTTATATATTAACAAATTCCCACATTTCCCCACACTTTTTACAAATGACGGGTACACAAAAGTGACACTGTGTTTGAAGTCACACATCATAGCATTTGATTCATCTTTTTTCAGTCCTTAGCCTTGACAGGTGCTGATGATTTGCTTCCTATCTTAGTAACTGCTGAAAGCTGTCACATCTACTTCCAATTAATACATATCTGTTACAGTCCAGCAGCTCTAACAAATGCAAAACTACAAAATATTTCTTTGACTTTTACTAACCAGGTGTTGCCATGGTATCTAGTTTAGCAGGCATAGACATGTGGCCTGTTTCTGACAAGTATATTGTCAATCATTAGACCTACATATTTTACTCATTGACAAGAGCCTTCCATGAAATAATAGAACTTTGACTCACAATGTAACTCATTGAAAAGATACATAAAAGAAGTTAGTAAACATTTTATATGACTCTATACTGATTGATATTAATGCAAGTTGATTTTTTTGTGATTCCTTCTTCAAGTTTCAGCTTGAAAACTTGGCTTTCAGGAATATCTTTCAAGTTTTCACAAATTCCAAATGTATGTCACTTCATCTTTATTTGAGAACACTAAAATGCTAAATTTATTGAACTTTTAACAGCATATACTAAATTCTAACTAAAAAATTACTAAAAATAGCTTAGAGAAGAACATTTTATTTTGTCAGATTTTAAATTAATATTAATATTTCTGGAAAGACTACATATCTACATCTATATCTGTAACTCTGTTTATCTTAAATATTTTTAAATTAGCAGATTACCTTTTATAAAAGCTCTTAAACAATATTTAGTGATGGCCTATGTTACTCATATCCAATTAAGCTGTTTAAAATTCTAATGAAGCAGCTTAGGAAAAATGTTAAATTAAATTTAGTAAAGATGACATCCTCAATTTTGATGTGAAATGAATTATTTCTTTTAAATTGTAAATTGTACTTAAATGACACTGGGATCTAGAGTAGACAGCCTTCTTAGTACATAGTGTATATAAGCAAAACATAAATATAAAGCTATTTAGTTCTGAGAACAAGAGAACCTCAGTTTGATGGATATCACAATATTAATTAAATTTTTCCTTCCATTGTGTCAGAATCAGCAGATAAGCATAACTGGTTCAGCAAGAGAATGGAATATGAACAAGTTGCTGACTGTTACTGTGCTTAGGAAAGTGAGGCTTGGGAAGATAATGTCTGCCTGAGTGTCTGTATTATTCCATAATTGATATTTGCTTAAACAAATGAAATAGAGAGGAAGAAAAAAAGTAAACACTAACAGAAAGAAGACAGAGGAGGAAAAGGTCATATGATTTAGAATATGAGTATAGATTGCTTTAATTGAATCAGAAAAAAAATGTGATACTAAGTTTTGTGATGCCAGAAACCTTTTTAATACTTAGGTTATAAAACGAAGTGCATTCTACTCAAGTGGTGTGCAGGTTTACAATGCTCATACAATCATCATATGCATTCATTCATTTTTTTCATAAATAATTCAAGTCACTACTATGCCTAAATCCTGCATTCAACACTGGCTGAACAGTGGCAGCAACATATAAATAACAACTCTATTCATTCACTCAGCAGATAGTATTTCTTGACTTCTGTTCTAAGGATTTTGGATATATTAGTGAATGAAACTTAAAAAGCTTTATATCCTCACTCAGTTTATATATATTCTAATATGGTAACATAAACCATAATCACCCTAATAAAAAGTAAATAATATTGGATATAAGCCAGCAACACATGTTACGAGACAAAAAGGGTGAGAAGCAGTCAGATTCAAGGTACTATGCACAGAATGTTCACTGCATTTATGGGAAGGTATGATAGAGTGAGAGAACGAGATAGAGGGGGGACTCAAGAATGAGTGCAAGGATTTTGAATGAAACACCTATAGAGATGCTGCTTCCATCAACTAAGATGGAAGTATCTGCAAATAAGAAATGGTTGTGGTAACCATGAGTTCAGTTTTAGATACACTGAAGCATATATTACACACACACACATATCACAGACACATGCATATATATACTCCATACATATACAAGTGGAGACGTTCTGTAGGCAGTAAGACATATGAGGCTGACAGTTAGAAAGATATTCAGAGATCTAAATTTGAGGGTTAACAGCATATACATGCTATTTAGAGTCATAAGATTGAATGAGTTTACCAAGTGGATATAGATACAACAAAGAAGAGGACCAAGGGTTAAACCCAGGTAATGAATACATACTACAAAATGTATATATGTATTTATGTATGTGTTATTTTACTCTGTGTGTGTGTGTGTGTGTGTGTGTAATATACCCGTTTCAATGTATCTAAGATAGAACTCCTGCTGGTTCAATTCATATATATGTATGAATGAAAACAGAGAGAGAGATTAAACACAAATAGCATATATCATGTATAAGACATTGAGTAGGGGTTAAAGTAACAAGCAAATAGCATGTAAGTTTCTCTTGAACCAAAAATAGAAATGTTTAAGTAATAAACTCTTCCATTAGTCATAAGACTACAGAATCCTATATGGCACAATATAAGAAAATACTTCATTTTTCAAATTAGAAATTGCTTAAAAACAGACAAACTAAATGTATAATTTTAGAGATATAAATAGTACTTAACATCTATTGGCAATATTTAATAAATTAATATTTTACATACAATATTTCAAATCGTATATAAAATAAGATTCATTTAAAAATAGCATCACTTATTTTTTATGAAATAAGAAGTTGCAAGGGCATTTTTGACATTGTGTCCACATTCTGGTTATTTTCTAAGTGATCTGATGTATTGTTCTCAGGAATCTTGTTTTAGGAAACTGAAAATATCTGATGCTTGAGAATCCCCTATTTTCTGTTTATTGTCAAAAAGATTTTCAAGAAAAGTCCCTTTCAGTTGTAGTTATTATGAGCAGAAATATGGCCCTCTGGGTCATCATTCTGCCCTTGAGGAGTTTGTGTAACACTAACAGATGTGGATGTGTATTCTTGATTTAGCATTAATGATAGTTATAGGAATAAATATTTATTATTGTGTTATGGTTAGTATATGGTTGTTAATATAGATAGCATGAAAATAGACAAATACTTCCTAAATTTGTGTAGTGATAGAAGTAAATAAAGTTACATCATAATTTTTTTCCTACCTAAGTCAATTGAAGTTGTGTGAGTTATAATTCATGTTAAGAGGTACATTGACAATTAATCATAAAAAAATGATTTTTTTAATCTTAGGGAACCACTACTTTAAAGACATAAAAACACAAAATCTAATTTTAAATTGTTTAATCATTTAAACGTTTTTTGGAAATTGTGCTTTTCCCTACATAAAAGTCACTTATAAATGGCTAATGGGTATTATTTACCTGTCTTTACAGTACAGTTATATCAATTTCAGTTTACCGTTGATATATATATATATATATATATATATATGCTTTTGAGACAAGATTTTATTATGTTGCTCAGTCTAGATTGCAGTGGAGTGATCATAGTTCACTTCAGCCTTGAACACCTGGGCTCAAGTGATCCTTCTGTTTCAGCCACTTGAGTAGCAGAGACTAAAGGTATGTGCCACCATGCCCAGCTAATCTTTAAAATTTTTTTGTAGAGATGTGGTCTTGCTATGTTACCCATGCTAGTCTTGAATTCCTGGCTTCAAATATCCTCCCACCTGGGCCTCCTGCCTCAGCCTCCTGAATAGCTAGGACTACAGAGAAAGATCACCACTCTCAACTGTTTTTTTCTTTTTTCTTTCTTCCATTCTTTTTTTTTTTTTTTTTTTGTAGAGACAATGTCTTGCCATGTTGCCCAGGCTGGCTTCAAACAATCCTCCAACCTTGGTCCCTTAAAGCTCTGGGATTACAGATGTGAGCCAATGCACCTTGTGAGGAATGTCTCTTAAACTGTTCCATAAGCTATTAAAGGATATATAGATGCTAAACATTATTATTATTCATAGGTTATTCTTATCTATGCATCCACACCATAAGAAAAATAGCTTAGAGTGTTTATTCCACATACTAATTTGGTGTATTTTGTTATTTGTTATTTTGAGAATCATGCTGTATCTTGAAAATCATGAGTTACAATGAAACAGGCAATTTGATAAAATAGAAAAAACATTGGCTCTGTGTAAAAAGGACTTGCATTTTATTCTTGGCTTTACTAAATACCAGCATGGGCTTTGGCATGTTTCTTACTTTTTGTTTATATTCTAATTTGTGAAATAAAGAAAATTATGTCTTTTTAATGAAATAATTACAAAACTAGGTTTTGCTAAGATGTTGTTAAAAATTCAAATAGTCTGTTTAAAGGTTGTGAAACATACTAAGGCTGAAATAAGTAAGAACTAACTTATCCTAATATGTTATTGCTTTCTCCCATGCCCCTAACATCCTTTCTATTTTACTCAGCTTAAATTATATCATCAAACATTTACATCTCTCTCTATATATATATACATGTGTGTATGTATATATACACACACACACACATACATATATAAACATGTATGCACATATAGTGTATACACATATATACACACACACACTATATATATATATACACACACTATATATATATACATATATCTATATATATACAGTTCTCTTGGTTCTCTTTTACTTTCAAAAACTAGTCAAAATTAAAATTCTAACATACATTTTCCATCTATTCTACATGTATGCAACTGATTGAGGCTAGAAAAATAAATATACTATGTATGCTGTTCTCATTTTAAATTCATGACAACAAACTTCAAGAAGGCATTTAATGTGGCTGGAAAATCATACTGTTTCCCAAGTCCTCTTTTACATTTTTCTATGGAGATATTCTATATAACCTTCCTGACACCACATTCTCTATCCTCAGTCTCAGCAAATGCTCTTGCTTTATACTTCTATTCACTGCTACTTGTCTTGTTGTTAACTATTTGTGCACCTGTTTACAATAGCCCCTTCTTTGTGTATTAATTTCCACTATCTCTTACTCAAAGATATGGTTACAACGTTTCTTTCCCCACCCACCAAGATCCTCATTGCCTCCCTGTGTAAGAATTATTTTCATCAATGTACAAATATCAATGGGAGTGATAAACTGCAGTAAATGCTACTGAAAGCTACAGTAAGATAAGGATGTACAAATATTCTATTTCTGCTTTTATTTAAAAAGTCCTTCTTGAACCTATTTACTCTTTAGGTATTTTCTCATTTATTTGTTGCACTTCACAGCAAATTTCTGAAAATAATTTTTCATGTTTCATGTCTCCAACTACCCTTGTCCCCTTTTCTCTTAAAATTACCCTAACATTTTGCTCCCTTTACGTTATTGAAATCACTCATCACAATCACCAAGGCTCTCATGTTAAATTCAATAGTCAAAATTTAATCCTTATCTTACTTTAGTTTTCAGTAGCATTTGCTGCAGTTTATCACTCCCATTTAAAAATGAGAGTAATTTAGCACTAGTTGGCTATAGTTTTATCATCCGGTCTGAGATTCTATAATCTCTTTATTTTTCTTTTATGTAATTGGTCCCTTCTTTTTAGTCCCTTTTGCTGCAAACTCTCCAAACATCAGTATATTAGTCTGTTTTCACACTGGTATAAGGAACTCCCCGAGACTAGGTAATTTTTAAAGAAAAAAGATTTAATTGACTCAAAGTTCTGCATGGCTGGGGAGGCCCCAGAAAACTTACAATCATGGTGGAAGGGGAAGCTGGCATCTTCTTTACAAGTTGGCAGGAGAGTGAGTGAGAGAGCGGAAAAAAACTACCATTCATAAAACCATCAGATCTTGTGAGAACTCACTCACTGTAAGGAAAACCACATGGAGGAAACCACCCCCATAATCCAATCACTTCCCTCCCTCATCACATGGGGATCACCGGTCCTTCCCTCAACATGTGAGGTTTACAATTCAAGATGAGATTTGGGAGGGGGGACAGAGAGCCAAACAATATTAGAGTGCCCTAAGATTCAATCCCTGAACATTTATTCACCACCTTCATTATTAATTTAATGAATTCATTCTTTATTATTTAATGCCTTATGGCTTTAAACAACAGTTCTCAAACCTCAACTTTCATATTTGTACCTCCCACCTGAATTACAAACTCTCCCCTGAATTCCAAACACTTATATCTAACTTCACATCTCCTGCTTAAGATCCTCAAATGACTTTCAAACTCAACATATGCCAAAGAAAATTTCTGAACTTCCTGTTCAAACCTTCACTACTTACATATTCTCTAATTCAGTGCCAAATTCACACTACAATTTCCTGTGGTGCCAATTCTTGGATTCATTATTTTTCTCTTATTCTCTCACAGTTTTATTTTCAACCCTTCAGGAATCCCATTGACTCTACTTCAAGAATCTAATCACCATTCATTAGCTGCCTTGCTTCCACTCCAGTTTAAGTTATCTTTCATATGAAACATTATATATCAACCTGAATACGTAGTTTACTGTTGGTATGGAGCCTGGGTCATCTTATTAAATATATGTCAAATTGTATTATTCTCTGTTCAAAAGCATGTAGCTCTTTATTTCTTCAGTAGTTATTTCTCTGAGGATAAAAGCCAAATATTTAAAATTAGTCAATAAAGCCCTAAACAGTATGATACCTCATCCAATTTCCTTTCCTCTTCGTGCCTCCCCACTATCTCTGTCCCAGCTACCTCCTTGATTTTTAAACATGCCAGAAATGCTCCTTCTGCCTGGAGAATTGCTGATATCAGCACTGCTCACTCCTTTACATCCTTCAGGTAGTAGAGGAAATTTTATTTTCTCAATAATGCCTACCTAGATTATATTAACAAAATTTCAAACCTCTCTCAACTCCCTGGAACACTCCCAAACCTCTTCAGATTATTTTCTTTTCCATAGCACTTACAGCTTCTCACATACATAATTTATTTACTATATTTATTGTTTATTTTATATATTCTCCCACTAGAGTGTAAGTTTCACATACACAGATTTTCTTTTAGTTATTTTGTTCGCTCATGCCTAGACCTGTATCTAGTAAGTGTTTAACACATATTTATTAAGTTGATGAATCATTGACATGACTGTTATTACAGTTGAGAGAACAGACACAGAAAAAATAATTAACTTTCCCGTGATAATTCCAATAGTATGTAACACATATGGGATTGTGATTGCAAGCAATTATGTTACTACAGCTCATGTCGTTAACTACTTCACTATATTTGTAAGTAAAATGTAAGTGTTTGTAAGTGAAGTATTTATTACTTATTTATTATTTATAAGATTATTACTTACAAATTTCAATCATTTGCATCTATGCTCTGCTACATCGTCATCTCACACTATTACACTAAGCACCTGATTTTCTCCATCTGCTCCAAATAATAAAATCTGTAAGAGTATATTTGGGGATTGAATATAAGTGATGACATATTCTTTGAACAAATATTAATAACACTGTTTATCTACATTGCAACCAGGCAGCTTGTATCTGTAAGTAAGATTACTTTTGCATATCAAGAATTTTATGTGTTTCTGAGTCCTTGAATCCTCATTATATTTCAGCAATCTCTGTCTAATATAAGAATATATCATTTATCCTATAATGTGAAGTTCTACACATCTTTTAAAACCATCCTAAATGCCAGTTGTTTAAAGTCTTTCTTACTTGTCGCAACTGGAAACAGTCCCTCTCATTGTTGAAGTCCCCTAACACTTTTATTTATTGAAAGACTATTTTTATTTGCATTGCATTTAATTTTTAAAAGTGTGTCTGTATACCCATAGCAGATCATCAGTCATTTGATAGCAGATGTTTATTTTTGTTCCCCATGGCACCTAATATTATATTTAATTTAAATTAGGACTTTAATAAATATTTGTTGAATTGATTGCATTTAGAAAAGAAATAAAATAAACTCTAATTGTGTGGTAAATTAAGAAAAATGAGCTTCTTTATTTTTAAAATGATTATCATGGTCATCTGTTCTCTGCAATATACCCCTCAACCAATTAAGAAGCAAGCCTATGTAACTGAGCAATTCTACATGGAGCAAGTACTGGATCTAATCAAATATTTGAAGGAAGATATTTGTCCTGCTTGTTATGAGAAGAGAATCATAAATGAGCCATAGGATGCCCTGGGCTTTATATCAGAATCTCAGTGTTTTTTTTTTTTTTTGGTTGTTTTAGAGAAGCTTGAGAAATCTCTCCCTTGGTCGTAAATCTTTAAAATCACCTGTACCTTTGCAGTTTTTACACCATGCATAAGATAGGATTTTTCAGGGACAAATAACATTCTAAATTCATTAAGCTCGGAAGTAGTTTAATTCTTCTTTTTAGAATTATTAAAGTCTTACATGTTTTTTAAAGCTAACTTTTAAACTTTAGCAGTCAGTCAAATAAAATTTTGAAGTCTTAATAACATACTGCTTTATTTGCTGTATTATTAGCTTTATGATTGTGTGTGTGTTGGGGGGGGTGCATGTGCTTGTGTGTGGGAGTGAAAGACTCTGTTCTTCAGGCCTGCATTAGAAAATTCTGCTTAGACTATTACTTTTAAAGTGCTCAAGTACATTCCTCACAAAAATTTAATGGAAAAATTACTGTGAATTTGAATACATATTTTCAACTACAAAAGTGATACATTATCATTTTAACCAAAAATTTTCCATAAGCATTTAAATGCCAACTATAGTAAGCATTTATTTTTGTCTGATATTCTCAAATCTGAATGTCACAAAAATGGGAGTGTTGTATGTTTTCTGTTATACCTTTTATTTTGAGGACATATGTGATCAGAATTCTAAAACACTCCTGAAGTGAACAAAATACAATTATGAAATAGAGAATTAAATGCAAGAAAATGTAAACTGTTATTCTCAATGATAAGATTCTTCAAATTCAAATGATATGCTGAGTTTAAAGAATATTTCCATCATTCATTTCCTATTCCAAATTTCAGATGCCATTTCATCTCTGCATGCATCTTCTAAGCAGCTTTTGGCTTCCCTATTTCTTTGAGTTAGAATTATATATTTTCAAAACATAAAGTCTTTTTAGAACTGAAAGCAATGCCAATTTAAAATTTTTTACCAGAGCTAAATCAAAACAAGGAACTTTATACTCTGCATGATACAGTAAATTTTGAAAGTGTTATATAAGCTAGTGATGAGTGTGAAGATGCAACGGGACATTGTCCAAGGTACTACTAGCTTTACATTTTATTAATGTCTGTACCCTAGAAGTGACATATTTTTGTCTGAAAAAATACATTATTTGCCATGTTATTGTCTATATATGATTTTCAGGTAAGTCGCTACTAGTGATTGTGATTAAAATATAAAATACTTATAAAATGATTAAATACTTTTATAAAATACTTTAAAAATGATTAAAAATATAAATACTTTTAAAATGAAAGAGAAATTATGGTTAGCCTTAAAATTTAAAATAATAGCTGTGTTTATTTTCTTCTAGTGTAATCAATACATTATTGTCTCATTGTTTCTCCTCTGATTCTTCCTCCTTGTTTAGTAAATAAGTAGGATTTCTTAATCACAATGTCAATGCAAACTCTACACAAATTCCATGCCACAGGAATTTGATTTTATGCCTGTATAAATAAATTACTTAAGTTCTTTCTATCTATGGAGATCCAGTTAACATTCCATTATGATTTTAATTTTATAAAGTAAAGTGTTCTTATGCCTCATCAGCTTTTATTAACATTTCTTATGTCTTCTGTTTTTCTCTACTCTAGTGTCTGTGGCCTTGTTATTTATCATGACAATGTTAATATTCAGGCTTAATTTGGCTTCTACAACAACAATCCCTCTCAGCCTGCATTTGTGTCTTCAAAAATTTTTGTACACTTTCCACAGGCATATAAAAAGGAATGTATATCATATTAACCAAACCAATAGTAAAGGTCACTATAAGCATCATATTTCTTAAAATGCCTTTGACTTTTGCAAACATTGAAAAATTTTACTTTTTTAAAAATAGCAATTTCTGATGAAGGTTTAAAGTTTTTTTAAGTAAACATTAATTTACTGATAGAAATAAATTTTGGTAGCTCTTGAAGTCATTTTCGTATACAGGGAATACTCTGCACAGCCAGTAGAAGCATTTATACAAGTATTGCAATGATATTTGGAACAGAACAGGGACTAGAATAGCTTCCCAGTGTTAAAAAATAAAAGTATTTTTCTAAGGCTTGTTTACATTCAAACTAAGAATTTTAAGATATAACACCAATGACGTATTGTATTAGCCCATTCTCATGCTGCTGTGAAGAAATAGCTGAGGCTGGATAATTTATAAAAGAAAGAGGTTTAATTGACTCACAATTCCACATAGCTGGGGAGGTCTTAGGAAAGTTACAATCATGGCAGAAGGAAAAGAAAACACATCCTTCTTCTCATGGTGACAGAAGAGAGAAATACCAAGCAAAGAGGGAAAAGCCCCTTATAAAACCATCAGATCTCGTGAGAACTCACTATCATGAGAACAGCATGTGGGTAACCACCTCCATTATTCAATTACCTTCCACCAGGTCCCTCCCACAACATGTGGGGAACATGGGAACTACAATTCAAGATGAGATTTGGGTGGGGACACAGCCAAACCATATCATTTATGTATACAGGTATTTCTATTCAAACATATAACCTCACATACAAAAAAAGACACCATATTTGAAACTATGGTTTTTTTAAGGCATTGGATATCAAATAGTAGGGGACAGTGATGCCTGAGACAGGGAAACATCCAATGTGAGCCCTATAATAAAAGGCTCTTTTGGCCTTTAAAAGTTACAATGCAGAGAAGAGAAATTCAGGTAAAGTGTATTAGATTCCATTAGTTGAGGAGACATAGCTGAGAGTCCAGAGAAATTAATACAGCTAGATAGAGTGCCAGACAGGAGAAAGCACTTCTCAAAACAAGGTCCTAGAGAGGTGAAAGCTATAAAGTTATAGAATGCTGGAGGTCTGAAGAAGGTTACCCATGAGTAAACAGAAGACTGCTCAATTGTACAAACACAAGAGAAAATAATTCATAACCAGGTAAAGAAGAAACACAAAAGGAATAGAGACTTGGACTCACATAAGACTGAGAATGTAGCTATTCTCACCAGCTAAAGTGGAAAAACTAATAATTATTGGAGTGTTTGGTGGAACACTCAGGAAGGTTTTGCCTTAATAGTAAGAAATAATTACCCTAGAATGAGGGCTGCTCTGGTCTCATCTGGCAAATCCTAAAGAGAAAGACCTGAAAATTTCAAGCTGCTTCCAATTAAGTTAGCTGTATAAAGAACAAAGTGCAAGCCAATTTATAGAGATACAAATATATCCAGTACGGAATATGGTAAAATTTACAATGTCAAACATCCAATTAAAATTACTAGGTATCCATAAAAGCGGGAAAGCATAATTCATAATGAGAGGATAATCAATCAATTGAAATTGCCACAGCTAATATCAGAATTAGCAGAAAAGACCACTAAAACCATCATTATAACCGGACTCCTCCATCTGTAAAAAAAAGTAAAGCAGAGATATAGAAGATATTTTCAAAGACTCATATTAAGTTATAGAAATTAAAATTACAATTCATGAGACTGAAAATACATAGAAGGGGATTAATAGAAAATTTGAAACTATAGATTATTAAATAAATATACAGCAATAAAAAACACCCAAAATAAAAGAGAAAAAAAGTTGAATTTCAAAAAGTGAAAATAACATCTTTTAAGTTTGGAAAACTTTAAATGGGCTAATACATGCAAAATATAATACCAGAAGCAAATAAAAAAGAAGAAAAACCAATATTTAAATAATAGCCAAAAATTTCCAATTTTGATTAAAGCTAAAAACCTAGAAGTGTAGAAAGTTTACAAAACCCAAGCCCTAGAAATATGAAGAAAACTCCCGCAAGGCATATGATAATCAAGCTTTTTGAAACCAGTGTTAAAGATAACTTTAAAATGATAGAGAAAATAATACATATTAGGTAAATGTAAATACAGATAAGGACGACAGGATAATTTTTGAGGAAAATAATGCAAATGATGTAGGATGTGGGAGAAAAATATTTTAAATTCTGGAAAACATAAAGTAAAGGAAGTGTTAACTTATAATTCTATGCCAAGAAAAAATACATATATTTCAAAAAGAAGTAAAAATAGAGATATTTTTCAGATAACAAAACCTGAAATAATTCATCACCAAAGGTTCACATTATAAGGAATGTTAAAGGGATTTTGTGCCGTGGCTCATGTCTGTAATCCCAACACTTTGGGAGGCTGAGGCAGGAGGATCGCTTGAGGCCAGGAGTTTGAGGTTAGAATGAGCTATGACTGTACGATTACATTCTAGCCTGGGTGATGGAGCAACATCATTTATTTAAAAAAAAAAAAAAGAGAGAGAGAGAGAAATAAATGTTAAAGGACACTTTTTTTTTTTTTTTTTTTTTTTCCTGAGACGGAGTCTGGCTCTGTCACCCAGGCTGGAGTGCAATGGTGCAATCTTGGCTCACTGCAAGCTCTGCCTCCTGGGTTGACGCCATTCTCCTGACTCAGCCTCCTGAATAGCTGGGACTACAAGCGCCCACCACCACTCCCGGCTAATTTTTTTGTATTTTTAGTAGAGAGGGGGTTTCACCGTGTTAGCCAGGATGGTCTCAATCTCCTGACCTCGTGATCCGCCCACCTTGGCCTCCCAAAGTGCTGGGATTACAGGCGTGAGCCACCGCGCCCGGCCTAAAGGACATTCTTGAGGCAGAAGATGAATCTGCACAAAGGAATGTGGAGTACAGAAAATAGTAGCTACATAGACAAATTCATGAGTCTTACTATTTCAATCTCCTAAAATATATTGACTATTTAAATAAAAATACTAAGACTGTGTTATCACAGGTGTATGTAAAAGATATGACAAAATAGCATAAATTGTGTAAGAAACAATAGTAAAATATTATTTTTAATTTTTGTGTTCTATATGTTAAGGGGTATAATATCACTTTAAGATAGTCTCTGATAGGTTAAAAATGTGTAAGCTTTAAAGCAGCAAAGAAGGTTGAATAATGTAATGTTAGAAGCATACAACCTGTTATTGTCAACTTAGCAGCTGGAGAAAGAGGTCCAGGTATCAAGGAATGTGTGCAGCCACTACAAAGTGGAAAGGGAAAGAAAACAGATTCTGTCCCATAGCTTCCAGGAAGAAATATAGCCCTGCTGACATCTAGATCTTAGCCCAGTGAGACCCATGTTAAAATTCTGACCTACATAATTGTTATAATAATATTTTGTTTTATTATTTAAGTCACTGTGGTAATATGTTACAACATAATAGAAAACGAATATGTATCATGAATAAGAAAGAAAGTAGATGAAATAAAATCATAAAAAATAATTTATCCAAAAGTAGGCTTAAAATGAAGGGAAATGAAAAACAAGAGGAACAAATAGAAAACAAGTAGAAAAGATAATACAGTTAAACCTAACCATACTAATAATTATATCAAATGTAAATGGTCTTAATGCTCCAATGAAAGGCAGATACTGCATGAAAAACTATATATATATGTGTATTTCTGTGTACATATACATGTATGTATATATGCACATATATTTGAAGTATATTTCTTTTAGGAAGTATGTGTGTGTGTTCACGCACACACTTCCTATATATTATATATGAATATATATATGTGTGTGTATATATATTACAATTAAACAGGTGGAAAAAGACATACCATGCTAACACTAAGTAGGTAATTTCATAATGAAAAAGCGGTTAACTAATCAAGGATACATGAGACACCAAGATATCTATTCCCTTAATTATGGAAGTTCAACAGATATGAAGAAAAACTGATAGAACTGCATGGACACATAGATGAATCCATAATTGTAGTGAAAATTTCAATAATCCTCTCTCAATAATCGATAGAACTAGTAGAACTAGCAGGAAAAAAGTAGAATGGATATACAGTAGTTTTTCCTTATTCATGGTGAAAACATTCCAAGACCCTTAGTGTGTGCCTGAAACCTCATTACCAAATGCTATATATAGTTTTCTTCTACACATACATACCTGTGATAAAGTTTAATTTAAAAATTAGGCATAGTAAGAGATTAACAACACTAACTAATAATAAAATAGAACAAATATGAAAATATGCCAGCATCACTGCTCTTGTGCCTTGGAAACACTGTTAAGTAAAATAAGGGTTACTTAATCACCAGCACTGATATACCACAACTGTTGATCTGATAATTGAGATGATTGCTAGGTGACTAATGGGGCAGGTAGCATATACAGTGTGGATACGCTGGGCAAAGTGATGGGCAGGAAGGAGCAGGACAGAGTGGGACAAAGCAGAACAGTCCAAGATTTCATCATACTACTCAGAATGGCAAGCAATTTAAAACTTATGAATGGTTTGTATCTGGAATTTTCCATTTAATATTTTGGGACAACTATTGATTACAGGTAACTGCAACCTCTAAAAACAAAACTGTGGATAAAAGGGTACTACTATAGTTGACTTGAACAATACCATCTGCCAACTTTGCATACATGATATTTATAAAACATTGTAATTAACAATAGCAGGATAGATAATTTGTTTCAAAGTATATATAACATTTATCAATTTAGACTGTATTCAGGGGCTTAAAACAAGACCCAGAAAGTATTTAAGTAATACCATATCAATTTAGACCATATTCTGGGATTTAAAACAAGTCCTAGAAAGTATTTACATCATGGTTCTCTGACCATAAATTAGCAACCTGTTTGCTGTAATTTTAGGGGCTTATCTAACAACTTTTATTACCTTATAGTTTTTGTAGCCAGAATTTTAGAACCTCTCAAAAACTGTGATCAAGATGCTACCTAGGATTACAGTCATTACAAGAGTAGATTGAGGAAGGATCTGCTTTCAGAATTTTTCATGAGGTTGTTAGCAGGATTTTCAGATTTTCTAGAAACTGCAAATTAGTATGGAAACAAAAAATACCTAGAATAGACAAGACAACTTTAAAAAAAAGCAAATCGAATTAATGCTACTTTATTTGTAGATTTATTATAGAGCTGCCTTAATAAAATTACTGTCATATTGGAATTAAGATTAAAATATACATCAGTGCAACAGAATAAAACACCAGAAATACACTCATATAAAGACAAAGTTTTTCGAGAAAGGGACAAATGCAATTTAGTAGAGAAGTGATAATCTTTGCAACAAATGATGCTGGGACAATTGGATATCCATATTCAAAAAAACATGAAACACTAGATTAGATTCAGGAATGATGCTAGGAAACTGAGGATATATGTTTATAAACTCAGGGTTTGCATTTATGAATCATCTTTAGCTTAACCATTCTGTGAAATTAGCAGTCTGTCTTTGAGTTCATGTTCAGGATTTGGTCTGCTCTAATTTGAAAGCCGTCTAGTTTCTTACTCTACTTACGCCTAAGAGGTCTTTTCTCAGTTTATAAATATCTAACTGTAGCAATTACTATATTAATACTTTATAACTAAATATGTATCCATTAAATTATGCTTGTTTTCATTGTCATATTTGATTTTAATCTATTTATAGCATAAATAGTCACTGAAAATTAAATAATCTTATAACTTTGGACTATCTCCTTTTGATAACCCTTATTATTTATTTTTTTGAAATAATAAGAAAAGGAACTCATAGAACACTATGTGGCAATGTGTAATTTAATGTTAGTTATTCTCTTAATTAAAATTACTTAATTGGAAATTTCCCTAGTTGAAAATAAAACCTTAATTTTGACTAATTTCTAACATTAGGCACATATTTTTTGACAGTTTGTTAAACTCTCAAGCTTTCTGCCTTTCATAATATATCATAAGGGAACATCTTTTGTTAAAAACGATCCATTGCATTTTTTAAAATAACTGGTCTAGATATGACAGTGGTCAATATTTTGCCCTGCAAATACATCGTAAATAAAAATTTGGTCTATGGAATTCTAGACTATCTATTCTAAAATGTTTTCATTTTAGAAAAGGCCAAATTGGTCATTATAACAACAAATAATCTGGTCCTATTACTTAGATGTAAACATCTGTTTTGACTTTACTGTCATAAACATCCTGAGTTCGAGCTAATATTTTCTTTTAAGATAAAAAGAATAGTTTGCTTTGAGAATAAAGAATGGAAATAGAAAGGGAATTTAGTCATTTCAAATGCAAATTTACATGCATGTCATCCTCATTTGCATGCATGCAATTCCAAAATGGCTTTATGTAGTTGATGAGGATGTCTAAAAATCATTTGGTATAGAAAAGCATCTGCTGAACATACATAGGAATATTATTCAACTTGAACAAAAATGTACTATATGCATCAAACTGACATTAGAGAGGCTGTAAAACAACAAATAATAAAATATTATCAAAGGAATTGTGTTTGTTTGGGGATGCTTTCAATGATAAATGTAGCCTTGTAAAATCATTTTACTCATCTGTTTTGTTCTAAATTTGCATATAACTCATATATTTTACTTTTCTTTCTATATTCCTTTTTTTAAAATTAGAAATGACAGAAAATCAGGTTTTTAAGCTGTTTTGGCAAAATTATGTTTTGTATTTTTGATATGGTCTTTAACTCTTTATTCTTTACATCTATTAATATATATCTTCTTATGTGCTGTTACATGTTCTATAAAATGTTTGCTTTTTTTTAACCAGCACATAGCAATGTCAACGTGTTCAAATCCACAATATAGTGTTACATATAAAAAAACAAGAAATAAAGTTCAGAAAACAAATAAGCAAACAAACAAAATAGCCAATGATCCTGGAAAACAGGTTATTTCTGTGTGGTAGTATTACTACGCTAAAACATATTTTAAAATTATAGCCCAAGTTATTCAAAATGAACATATCTTTATTTTATCACAGACAGAAAAATATGTCTGATTTTTAATTTTTTCTTCTGCTTGGGTTATTTATAATTTAGTATGGATAATTTGTGTAAATGCTATTAATAGGCAATCTGTGTACACACAGTTAACCCTTAGGACTTTTAATTTAAGTTAACCCTTAGGACACACAGCTGGAAAAGACACACACACATACACATACACTCTAAACTGAGTAATAGGAATCCTATTTACCATAAATTTTTACAAAAAGAAGATATCGTTGATAGCAGTATTGGTTTAAGAAAAAAGTCACAGAAAAAAGGAAACTCACTTTATAACTCATTCTCAATTGCAGGCAAATATTGCTCTGTTCTTCTACCTGGAACAGCACGGTAAAACAGAGCAGTAGGCTGAGACAGAACATTTTATTTTTAACTGTGTGCTATGTTATTTATGTGGATGTCAGTGTGGTGGACCACCCATATTCTTCTTCAACGAAGAACTTGTCACCCTAACTGGTATCTCTCCCTAGTAGGGATTGATTCACCCTTAGCAGAGGGTTGCCTACCTGAGACCACACTTTTTCTGGGTTGCCCATATTTAACAACAGATCAACTAGTCAATCCCAATGTGGAACAGTGCTGAGAAGACATATTCATGCCAGAGTTTTTCCTGGGGTTGGCCAAAGTTTGTTGGGACTGCATCAGTTTGATCTCTCCCTCTGTCCAAAGTTGTTTATTCTTTCACCCATCAACAGGCGTAATCTGTAATTAATACTCAGCTCAACAAACTATGTCTCAGCTTCTGCTTCCTCAGAAACAAACTAGTGACAGTAGTTCCCAGAAATGGTGCAAGAAAAAAAGGGGGTTAGATAGGGTTTTATAGTTGGATCTCTTGCCATCCTGCTAGTAATGAGGAACCATCATTGGTGCAGAGTGGAGTACAGAGAGCCCTTGACGCAAGGTGTTTGTCTTGTTAAAGTCACACAGGTAGGGAATTGGCAGGATATAACAGTGATTAGGAATGTTAGCTGGGGCCATGTGTCAGACATTTGAAAGACAGAAGATAAATAATAACTATAGAGACAATGGAAGGGGATGGCTATTGCTAAGCACCCCTGATACCCTGAAAAAAGGTAGTGAAAAAACAAAGGAGATTAGTCGATAATTGAAAAACAAATATGAAAGCCAGAGGACCCCCTTGGCAGCATGTAAAGTGACTCTCTTCCTGCAGCTAGAGGGCAGGCAAAGCTGAGGACAGGCTAAGGGCTTAATAAAATGGATGAGGTCCGGAAAGATTAAAAACCCAAACAAATCAGTTTTTCAATGCCAAAGTCAGAGCCATTGTCAGGGAATTATGAAAGCCCCACTTTGGCACATGCTCCCCTAATGTTAAATTCTTAGATGTATCTGCAAATCCTGAACCTGCAGGAGTTGTCCAGCCCTTCCTACTAAGCTAACACTCCCCTCAATGCAGAGGCTCATTTTCTGCAAGATCACTGTTCCAAACAGTTTGGCAGCTCCCCAAAAATGTGAAACAAAATGTTAAAGGTAAAGTTAATATATGACTCACCAATTAGCCCTGGGTATAATCCCAATAGAACTGAAAACATATGCTCACACAAAATTTGTACACTAATGTCACAGCAACATTATTCATAGTAGCCAAAAAACTATAAACAATCCAAATGCCCAATGGATGGAAATAAAAAATACCCAGGGGTGAAGGGATTTTTTTAAAAATTAATGTATACAAGGAACTATCCATCCAGTGGAGTAAAAACAAATGAATTACTGATGTATGCTACAATGGGGATGAACCTTGAGAACATTAATTGGGCTAAGTGAAAAAACCCAGTCACAAAAGACAACAGATTAAATAATTCTATTTGTATGAACTGTCCAGGAAAACCTTAGAGAAAGAAGTTATGTTAGTGTTTGCCTATGATTGGGAAGGAGTTGTAGTGGAAAGGAATGGGGATTTACAACAAATGTGCTAATGGATATGGAGAGGGGTGATGATATGATAAAATATTCTAAAGTTAGATTTTCATGGTTGCTGCATAATTCTGTGTAGGTACTAAAAGTTCTTGAATTGTGCGTGGTGAATTTATGGTATATGAATTATATCAAAGATGTTTTAAAAAGTTGGATAGAGAGTTCATATATAATCTTCACTAAGCTTCCCCTCATATGAATTTCCTTGTGTCAACCAGTAACAAAAAGTCAGAATTATATAATATTATAATAAAAATTACAGACATTATTTTCAAAAGTACTTTTTCAATTCTAAGAACCAATTCAGGATTTCACATTGGATTTTGTTGTCATGTTTATACTTAGTCTCCTCCAAACTACTGGGTTTTCCCTAACTTAAATACTTTAGTTTAAGAAGCTGTTTACTAAGCATAGCCCACAATCAAAGGTAAAGTAATTAAGTTCCCTCTCCTTGACAGATAATTTGTGATAACTTTAAAAAATTACCTGAGTATACTTAGGACGCTGAGGCAGGAGAATCACTTGAACCTGGGAGGCAGAGGTTGCAGTGAGCCAAGATCACGCCATTTCACTCCAGGCTGTGCAACAAGAGCAAAACTCTGTCTCAAAAAAAAAAAAAAAAATACCAGAGTAAGAAATTTGAAAAAAATCTATGTGGAATGCAAATATCTAGTCTCTCTAGTCTCTCTTTTAAATCTGTTCACTAAATTTATTATTAAAACATATTAAACTTATATTAAATATGTATGCTTTTGTTAATCTTTTTTTATTATAAGGTGGCTCAGCCATGATTCATGATTCTAGTGATGAATGAGGGAAAACAACTCTTTACCTCCCTATGAAAAAAGAACCATTTCAGTCTTATATATTTTGAATATTTGTAACTTTTTCTCTGGCCGTGACGCATTGTGTTCCCATAATCTACAAGTAATTTGCTTATTTGTTCAACCCCAGTACATAGGTAAAGTAGTTTCAGAATAGGATGTTGTTTATGCACAGATATTTTTGCGTTTTGCCTTAAAATGTCTAGTTAAAACAATCTTTACCTAAGTTATCTAGGTGAGTTCCTTTCCCACTTTCCATTCAGTGATGTTGTCATATATAGGTAATACAGCTGAATTAAGTTTTGACAGTGCACATTCAATGCAGAAATCTCTAATATCCTAGTTGATGTTTTGAAAATCAGTATTCAGTCAAGTCATTCCTTGTAGTGTTACAGTTCTATGGGTTTTGACAAATAGAGAGTCTTGTATCCACTAATCCAGTACCATATACTACAGTTCTACCACCCACAATTTCCTATGGAAGCTCCTCTGCAGTCAGCCCCTCTTCTTTCTCCTCCTCGAACCCCTATAGTTTTCCATTTTTTTTTCAATATGATGAGAACAATAAATGTCCATGCTTATTTCACTGTAATTTCTGTAGGTTGTATGAACTTCAGGAAAGTAGTCAGTCCTTCTGTGGAAACTTTTATATAAGACTTTTCCATCTTTTCTTAGATTTTGGACCATGAAGGAATGTGATTGGTGAGAAAAAGAAAACTAGCAACTTAATAATAACATTGCTTTGCATTTGATCCATTTATAAACAGAAGACAATCTGAAGTAATATTTAGTCGTATATTAGGGTTATTGAGGTCATATCATGTATGAAGGCTAACATCTAGAATACAAAGACGATTTTTATTTGTAATTTAATCAGTTGAGTTTCTCTTTATCTTTTTACTAAAAACTATGAAATGTAAATAAAGCTATCTTCAATAAATATTCAATAAGTGCATTGCAGTAGAAAAAGGAACAAGTAAATATCCCTTTTTTGAATCCAAACTACATACTTTGCTTTACCAAATAACTTATGTATTTTGAAGAATTTCTCTTTCAAGGAAAATTTTAAATTTGGAGTGTTTTAATAAAGACTTACTGTTGAATATCTGCAGGTGAATACAAATATGAAAAAATACTGTCACATTTTTATATGTAATTAAACAAATTCCCTAAAGATATAACAATAGTTACACAGTGTAATAATTTCCTATTGATGCTGTAACAAATTACCACAAACACAGTGACTTTGAACAAATTTATTATCTTACAAATCTGAACATCAGAAGTTCAAAATCCATCTCATCAGGCTAAAACCAAGATGTCAGCAGGGGTGCTTGCTTCTGAAGACTCCTGGGAAGTATCCTTTGCCTGCTTTTGCCAGCTTCTAGACACCATCTGAAATCCTTGACTGGTGGCCCTTTCCTCAGTCATCAAATTCTACAGCATAGCATCATCCCATCTCTCTCCCACTCTGCTTCCATTGTCACTGGTTCCCTGTCTTCAACTCTCCTGCCATCCTCTTATGAGAGCACTTATGGTTACATTGAGCCCACTGGATAATCTCCTCATCTAGAGATATTTTATTTAATAACATCTGCAAAATCTATTTTGCCATGAAGATACGATATTCACAGGTTCTAGAGACTGAAATATGGGCATCTTTGTGGGACCACTGTTCAGCCTACCACACATAGATTAACAATTTAATTTAGAGAACTCAGCAAGGGATGAGGATGCACTAAAGGAGAGTATTTAGATAAATTTATTTTTTGCCTGGAAAAAAATTTCATAAATGACGTTTTCTTTATTAAAGAAAAGTTAACTGGTATTATGTATGTATGTGTGTATGTGTATAAACTGACAAAGGTTGCTTTATCAATATTAGCTTAGACTACATTCATCCAATGTTGGAAAGCCCCACAGTTCTAAAAGCTTTATAAGCAAGAGCAAATGAAATGAAACCAGTGTATATTTAATTTTATTCTGTTGGAAAGTAAAAATCTGTGTTTGAATTTGGGAGGTGGGAGAGGTAGAGGATGTGAGAAGCAGGTGGAATGTCAAGAAAATATATTGATTAAGGTTTAAAATTGCATGTGTAATATTTAGAATATTCTAGAACATACTTGACATCTATGCTTCTTGATTCTATATATGCAGACACCTGCCTACACTGTGAAAATAGTGAGCATCTTTAAATTGGGAAAGCATAGAGGGGCTAATTCTCTCCTAATTTGAAATGTCCATATTTTCAGTTTCTTAGAATATGGAAGGTAGACTCTCCAATGGTATCTTCAATTAAAATTTCTATATATCAAGAATTCTTATATATTTTTATTTCCAGATAACTAAATCTATATTCAATAGAAAGGGCACTAAAGTCAAAATATATCATCGGTTTACCCCAGGATTAGCCCAGGTTTTTCGTTTGGTTTGTTCTAAGTGTTTTATCTGCTTATTTGTCTTTAAGAAGACAGTTTTTTAGTGGAAGAGAATAATATATTTTTAAAATTTAATAATCTATTTTTTAATCCCTTCAAACGGTAAATATTAAGTTAAATTATTCATTTAAATTTCATTTAAAATTATTCAGAGCATTAATTTAAAACTTTCCTGTTGGTTCCTGTTGTATTAGCTATATTAATTTGAAACTTGTAAAATCTGTATATTCAAAGCTAAAGGCACTGTCATCACAACAAAAATAGATTATTGATATGTTTTCTTAAGATGCCATAATCAGAGCTTCTGTTTGAGTCATAGACTATATATAAATCTCATATCTAGCTATGGCTTTACTTTTCGAGTATTGATTTAATATTTTTTCCTCTGGGCTTTCACATATTGCACATGAACAGTGAAAATTGTCAGTTGTACAACTGGTTATTTATTATTTATTTTGCTTATTATTGTATTTGTTTGTTTATGTATTAATTATTTTCTACTTTACTCTTTGGCATCTGCATGCTAAAAATGAGTACAGATTTTAAAGCACCTAATATTATAAAAAGATTTAGAGATAAAATAAAATTCACGCTGTAACTATTTTAGAAAAAAAATGCATGTCTGTGAATAACAACCACAACTGCATCAAAACATTAAAAGTAGATAATGACTATAAATCTTTAGAAAAATTGTGTGTTATCAGAAGCTAAGTGAAAGTAAGAATCCAATTTGATCTTCCAAATGTTAAGAGATATATCTTGATTATGACATTTATAAAATAAATATGCATGGCTTTATGTTGCCACTATTTTGAGTTTATATATTTTCATCATGGCTCTTTGTTAACATTTGAACTCTTGTCACAAACAGTACTCTTGGTGGCACTTCGATCAGTATTACTTGGCAATATTTACCCCAGAAGAAAATGTTACAAATTTAATTAAAAGAAAATTTAATGAGAAGTGCACCATATACAAGATTTGCATTTTATTTGAAAATATTTTGTAAAGTCATTAGATGCTGGACTTGGGCAATATTAAATTAATGCCCATACCTATGCTGCCTCTGCACTCTTCCTCAGTGATTTTCGACATATCTGGGCTTCACAAACCCTCTCTGTAAAGACTTTTGGACACAATTATGTCTTTGATCAACATCCTTTCACTCAAAAGCACCTACAAAACTACATGATTGAAACCAATGAATGATGAGTGAGTTCAAAATGCATTAAACAAAACATTAATTTCAAATGATCAAAATAGAAATAACATTTAGAGAACTATGCCACTGTGGCTTATTTGTATAAGCTTCCCTTCTAGCTATTACAATTTTCTTATCATAAAAGATGAAAAACATTTCAAATGTGATGTTTTCTGAACACTATTAAAGAATTGATAATATTGTTTCTTGGAATTATTGTTATCCTTAAGATTCCAAAAAGAGGAGTATATTTTCAGGATCTTCAAGAACGTGCCATTTGCAGTGCGTGAATCATTTTGAAATATTTTCTGATCAAGCAAATACCAGAATAAAAAAAAGAGAATTGAATAGTCAATACATACATATAAAAAGTTTTAAATACTTTGTTCTATTTATTATTAAACTGTTAAAAAAGTGTCAGCTTAGGAAATAAAATTTTATATTATGGAACTTTCAAAAAAGCAAAGCAAATATTTGAATATGCATACAATGACAGAGAAATACTAGCTGGATGAAAAAAAATTCTACTTTCCTTTTTGTTTCTATCTCCAAATCTAAATAGTTATTACTGGAAAATTTTCAGAAGGAATAATTTTAGTGAACAAGTCTATCACTTTTTTGATATTTCAAGGATATATAGTTCACATGACAGACAATAATTTTCCCCAGAACTTTGATTTCCAAAATTATAAGAAGCTTTTATTTTACTCATCAGTGTTGTCTTTTTAATACAAAAATATATTGACATAATTGTAAGAAAAGAGATATGTTTATATTAGTTCCAAAAAAACCTGTCATTCCTTTTTCAATCTATAATTATAATTCTAATTTTTTCTTAACCTTTGAAAGTAACTTTTCTTTTAAATTTGACAGTCTTAAAAACCGTCCATTTTAAATTCAAATACTTTAAGTATGAATTAGTAAATTGTGACATATGGAGTGTTTCTATATTATATTATTATCTGATCATCTGAAAATTTATTGGATTTTAATTCTAAAAATAAGAAAAAAGTATATTTGTGAAAAAAATGATTAATATTTGTACTACTATAACCCATGTTGATATATAAGGAAAAGATATCCAACATGGATACTATAAGAAAGTTCAAGTAAGACAGAATGATCTAAAATATCTTAAAAGTAAATTTATATTTCCTACTTTCCAAAAATTATAGCTCCTGTAAACAAAGTTTCTTAGGTATGTTTCTATGTAAAATGAATATACTACTATAACTACTATATCCGCTTATTTTCATAAAAGTAATATGCTATGGTGATTTATTTTCATAGTGTGTTTATGTGTTTAAAATGTATCTTAGGGACAATTTTATACCACACCTTAAGAATTTATCTCACTGTTTTAAATAGGGGTGGGTACTTAGCCTCTTTTTTTTAATACTGATGAAACAAATATCTCTGTACATCTATTTGTTATAATTTTATGAGTGAAATTATAGGTTTATTTTCTAAGTCAAAATTTTTAGAAAGTTTAATTTGATGGATATTGTCTTGGGGTATAGTATATCATTTTTCTAAACATTCATGCCCCGCTCCTTAAACTTTTACTAATCCCTGGCCATAGATGACAGGTAAATATAAGAGAAAATAACATACATGTTTTAGTAACTTTCAAGGAAGATGAGGTAAAACTGGGAAGTAGGGAGTGTTGTGTCAGTTTATAAGGGACTGAAGAGGCTGACCTAGTTTTAGAGTCAGAGAAGATCCCATTATGACATGATATTTAAGCTGAGTCCAAAGGATAAGGAGTAAGGTATAGAATAGCCAAAATGTCACTCTTAAGAGGCTCAAACTGATTGCAGAATCATCTTTCTTATTTATACGCAACTATGAATAATGAATTAACAGTGAATACCACTAGCATACTCTATAATTTTTTCCAAACAACATTTTATAGGCTATAATCTTTTACTTTACCTAATTTTCGATGTTTTTTTAATAAAGATCTATAATTTTAAAAGTACTTTGTAAAATCTGGAATAAATTTTGAATTCCTCAACTAGTGCATAAAGGCATGATGAACGATAAATTTGCTAGCTTGTAAGAAACACACACACACACACACACACACACACACCACACACAAAATGATAGTGAAAACCTGCCTATTCCTTGCTATACTTAAAGTTAATCTTATAAACTAGAATTATAAACATGTTCAATTTGTGCAAAAGAAAAGGAATAAAAAATATAATTCCTGAGTTTGGGAAATTATAAAACATAAAGTCATTTAGAGAAAATTGGTCCTATAACTAAGATTCATACAGCTATGTGGGCTTGGCAGTTTGTATAATAAAATAAAAATACTTCTTCAAAAATTATGTTTACATTATGTAAGCAAGTTAACACTTGAGAATTACTGAGTTTTATTTTCTGCCATCTTAACATACAGCTGTTATAATGCTTATCCAGAGCTCATTTGAAAGTATTTTTTTAAGGAGCTAGAGCACATTTCTATATGGCTTGCCAGAAGCAGGCAGAGAGGGTCTTATTCCTTTAATTTATGTAATGATTCGCTATTAAATGATTACTAGATTGAAGATAATACCTGGTTATCAAAGATTTCTGAAATTTAACATATTTTGAGCAATTGAAATTGGCAGAATAATGGAGTTAAGAAGAGTGTAGGGTGCTATATAGGAAATTTCAAGAGTATGACCTTGTCATATTAAGTTGTAGATGGTCACAGAACATACAGGAAGATGTCACAGGTAGAAGTATATATAGTGAATTGAATAAAGCAGAATGTGTCATGGTTGGAGATACCCATGACAAAAGAATTGATCATATGATAACTGAAGATTTGGGAAAGGATAAAAACTAGTGGAAAGAAAGTGGAAGAGAACATGAAAAGGTAATAAATAGTAAATATATTCTATAGAGTGAGTGAAACTTAGAAATCAATGGGAAAATTGTTGATATTAACTGGAAAGAGAAAGGAAATTATTTTATGGTGAACAGATATCTAATAGAGATATAGCTGATAACGGAGTAAGAAGATGTATTGAATTTTCCAGTACAAAGAATATAAACATGTGATGAAACAAAGTAGTGACAATTAGGGAAATCTTAAGTAGGTACATCTAAAGAGAGAGAGAGCTTGACAAGAGAACTTGGCAATGTATAAAAAACTTGGGCCAGTTAATTTCATAAGGGCAAAAGCTACCTTATGAGAGCAGTTTTAAATGAGAATACAGGACTGAAAGTAGGTTGTAACAGATCACGATAAGAATTCAATGACTGAAAGCCTAGGTACTTCTGCAAATTGCCTCTTCAGAGACCACAGATATAAAGAAGATAACAGTGTTTGGAAAGAAAAGACATGCTTTATAGCTGCAAATTCAAGCAAGACTCACAAGGGAAAAAAATCAGAATGATAGAAAAAGAAGCTATATGTTTAAGCATAGATGCCATAAAAAGGTAGATTATTTCATTTCTCAAATTTAAAAATGTTGAAAACTCTTCTTAAGAAACCTATTCCCTATGATAGTGTTATTACTACATGCCTGTTTATCCCTAACATGTTTATATTTTCAAAATAATGAAAAGAAAATCCCCATCTATGCCATGCCACACTGTTATAGATATCAAAAGATAAATAGATATACCAAAACCAGTTATTTTGCATGCTTTGTCCTTTACCTACTTCATCACTTTCTCTATTACGTTTCTGCTTTCTCCCTTCTTTCTTTACATGTCCAGCTCTCCATCATATCCATTAACTTTGGCTCAATTTTCTTCTTGATTTCAAGCCCTGTTATTACTTTAATTACCTTAGGAGACTCTAATACCTAATTGGATTACCAGTCCCAAAGCCTTCCCTTTCAATCTCTTCACAATCTTATTTGAAGTGACCCTCCTTTCTCTACTTTAGTAACCCATGCCCACAGTCAAAATATAGGTCACAATTGCGAAAGCTCTGACCACCATTTTACTTTCCTCCAATCCATTATCTCGCTCTTTTCTTCATTTCCCTGATACCTGATTGGATATCCCACAGTCTTCATTTCAGGAACACATCCTCACTAACATCCTAAACTCCCTTTCTCCTCTGAATTTTGGTTGCATTGCATAGCAAAACTTCAACTTTAGATAAATTCCAACATTTGATTTTTCTATGATTCATCTAAGGACCTAATAGAGAAAAGTCACAAAAAAAATACACATTATCACCAATTTCAGATGTTCCCTCACAACACTGCCCAGAGATGTAACAAAGTCCATATGTTTAATTTACTTTACCATTGCCCACAGTGAGTAATTTAAGCCTTCTTCAAATTCATTAAACATTTTCTACCCTTCTGTATTTGTTACAAATATGTTCAGTTTATGTTATCTATTTTCCAGTTGCTGGACATGTGTTTATTTTTTATTTTTTATTTTTTTGGTTTTACTAATAAAGCTGCTATCATTGTTTTACATGAGTTTTTGTAACATAGATATTCAGTTCTCCTGAGTATACTTGGTAGCAGAAATAGCTTGTCCATAGGTTCTTTTAAACTTTTATGAAACAACCAAACACTTTCTAAAAAGATTGTACAATTACAGAACTGAAAATGTCTTCTTCCAGTTGCTACATATTCCTGCAAATATATTTTTGCCACTCTAGTGCATGAAACGGTATCTCACTGTTTGAATATGTATTACTGATGCCAGCAGTGGTCCTGGAGTGGCCACTGCAAAGACACTGGCTGCAGTGGGGGAGGGGTTGCCAGGGTTGCAGGGGCCAACAAGAGCCAGGAACTGGCGGGGTGGGAGCCCCTACTCCTGGCCAGCTACAACCACCAAGCTGCAGCTCTGGACCAGGGCATCTCTGTGTTCTCAGGGGCCCAGGAAGCCCTTACCCCAACAGGCCTAGAAGTACCTGCTCCCACTATCTGGCCTCTCCCTACTACTGGCAGGAGCAAAGTTGTGGCTGAGCCTGGGAACTGTCATGACCCGGCTGTGTGAGCACACACTCAGTGTGGTGCTGACATGTCAGGCCCTGCTGCCTTGGCCCACTCCCCACTTTCTGCATCAACAGGAGGGAGGCCAAGGGGGAGCTGAGAGATGCCTGCAGGCATCTCTCGGCACAAACAGACTGGGCACCATGGTTCACATGTTGATGGTGGGAGGCAGATAGGTTCCTGGCTGGATAGGGGCAGGCCCCCTGGCACTCACTACCTTCAAGCCAGGGACAGCCTGAATCTTGAGGGCCAGGCTGCCAGTTCCAGGTGGAGTACACACCGGGAGTGAGAACTTACGGTGCTTTTTCTGGGTCTGCCCACGGACCAATCAGTGTGCACTTCCTCCTTTCTGAGCCCATATAAACCCTGGACTCAGACAGACTCAAACAGATCGCGGGACTACCAGCTACAGGAAGGAGCTACCCCCTGCGGACCTCCTCCCCTCTCCTCAACTAATCCTGATGATCTGCCTGTGGAAAGGAGCCACTCACTATGTGTCTCCTCTCCACTGAGAGCTGGACACTCATCGGGACAACCTTTCTGCAGAAAGGAACTACCCACTTCAGGTCTCCTGAGAGCTGTTCTGTCACTCACTGAAGCTCCTCTCCGCCTTGCTCACCCTCCAGTTGTCTGTTTACTTCATTCTTCCTGGATGCGGGACAAGACCTTGGGACTTGCTGAATGGCAAGACTGAAAAAGCTGTAACACAAACAGGGCTGAAACATGCCCACTGCTCATTACATTGTGGGCAACAAGAGGAGGGAAGGGTTGAGGCCCTTTGGGGAACTTATACCTAGGGCTTCTCCAAGCCAAGGCTGTGACACTTTCTTTGGGGTTCTGTAATTCCTGGCATCTCCAAGCTTCTGGGCACCACTGCGTTCCCTGGTGCCTGTAGTTGAAGACACTTGCAATATGCCTGGTCCAGTCACAGCCTTGCATGGAGCCAGTACCTGTACCAGTGCCTGGAACTGCCTACCCCACTGCAGCTGGCAGGCCCAGCTGTGCGCAGTGCCAGACCTTGCACTCCTTGGCTCAGACACTCCTTGCAGACCTTGCACTCCTTGGCTCAGACACTCCTTGCTGCACTGCGCCTGGCTCGCTATTGGCAGGCATGGGATCTGGGCCAGTAGCACAAGCTGGGTGTGGCCTTCCAGGCCAAGTGGGCGGAACGAGCCCAGTAGGCCTGAGCAAAACTTGGGCAAAGGTGCCACCGGCTACAGAGGTTTCCAGCTAGAAAAGTGACACCCCAAGGATCCTGTGACATTAAATAATGATATTGAGCAATTTTTAAAGGTAGTTGTTGGTAAATATAACTTCCTTGTGTTTTTTCCCCCAAGTCTTTGTTTATTTTTTTAAATGACTATTTTTCTTTATTAAAGATTTTTAAATATATATATTTTGCATTGCCTACACATTAGCTTAGTCTATAGGCTGCTTTTTTTTTCTTAGTGATGTATTTTAAAGAGAGTTATTCAAGTACTACTTATTCAAGTACTGGTTATTCAAGTACAAAAATTATTTTTATTCCTTTTAAATTGCTTTAAAATTTTGGAAAATCTATTACTCATGTGTGTGAAAGCCTATTTCTGAACACTGTATTCTATTTTTTAATTTGTTTTTCCATCTTCACTTCAGTAGCTTAATTAGTGTAGCTTTTTGATAAGTTTTGTTTTTGAGTTTGTACTTTTTCAAGAGTGTTTATGTATTCTGTAATCTTTGAATTTCCACATGTATTTTAGGTTCAGCTTATAAATTTCTACCAAATTAAAAGACAACATAGAATCAATTTTGAAAGAAGTGGCATTTTCACAATATGTGGTTGAATATATCATTTATTATTATGGTATATTGCTTAAATTTTCTTTATTTTTCTCCATGATACTTTGAAGTTTTAATGTTGATTGTTTGATGTATTTATTAAAGTTAATCCAATGTATTTTATTAATGGTATCCCATTTAAATCAATGTTTTAAATTTTATTTTGTGAATGTTGGTGGGTTATATAATATGAACAATTGCTTTTCATATTGACATTGTATTCTGATTTCTTGTATGCATCTTTTAACTTAATTTTAATATTAAAAAACTTATCACTTGAAAACTGATGAGTTTACTTCATCATTTTTTATCAATGTGTCTTTCTTTTTTCTTGCCTTATTGCACTGGCAATAAAATCTTACTTTGACATAGTGAAAATGAACATCATTGCCATTTTATTGATGTTATTATAAAAGCAGTCAGTTTTTTATCCTTAAGTATGTTGTTGCCTGCAAATATTTTGCAAATGATCTCTATCAAGTTTTTGAAGCTTTCTTGTATTCCTTGTTTTCTAAATATTGAATTTTGTCAAATGCTTTTTATACATTAAATGGGAAGACAATCTGTTTTTCTGTACTCACAACACTTCTATATTGTGTGTGTTTTCCACACCAAGCAATTCTCCAATCCTTTGTGGGCACCTTTTGCATGTCTTGTACTTCAGTTGGATTCTGATACTATCTACTTGGAGTTAGATTAACCCCCCCAAGTTAAGGGCTCAGTCCCACAAGACTGCCACCTACTTCAAAGGCCAATCCCAGTCCAGGCCTCCCAAATCTCCAATTCTACTGCTATAAATTGGAGGATTCCTCCATCTCCTCTTTAGGTGTGATAATTTGCTATAATGGTTTATAAAGCTCTGTGAAATATTTACTTACATTGAACGTGTATATTATAAAGTATACAAAAAAGAATAGAGATGAACAGCCATATGAAGAGGTACATAGAGTGAGGTATGTAGGGAGGAGTACATAGCTTCTATGCCCTCTCCTGGCACACCACCTTTCTAGCATATTTATGTGTTCTTGTTCACGAACTCAGAAGCTCTCTGATTCCCAACTTTTAGTGATTTTTATAGTCTTTACCATGATTATGCCACCATGTAGGCATGATTGATTCTTAACTAAAACTCCAGACCCTCTCCCCTCTAGAAGGTAAGAGGTGAAAGTTCAATGCTTTAGTTATGGCTTGGTCTTTCTGTTGACCAGACTCTATCCCAAAGCTGTCCATGAGCCCACCAGCAGTCACCTCATTAGAATAAAAGATGCACCTTTTACATAGAAAATTCCATGATGTTAAAGTGCTCTGTATTGAAAACAGGGTCAAAGACCACATATTAGAACAAGACATCTTTCTAGTACCCTATCACTCAAGAAATTAGAAGAGCATTAGAAGCTATGTGTCAGGAACAAAGGGCAAAACTAAACATATATATTTGTCATTATGTCACATACACCTACCAAATGATAACGTTATTGTTTTCTTTTGTTATCAAATAATGATGACTTTATATTGATTTTTTTTTTTTTGAGATGGAGTCTCACTCTGTCTCCCAGACTGGAGTGCAGTGGTGTGATCTTGGCTCACTGCAACCTCCACCTCCTGGGTTCAAGTGATTCTCCTACCTCAGCCTCCCAAGTAGCTGGTATTACAGGCTCCCACAATCATGCCAGGGTAATTTTTGTATTTTTAGTAGAGACAGGGTTTCGCCATGTTGGTCATACTGGTCTCGATCTCTTGACCTCAGGTGAGTTGTCTGCCTTGGCCTCCCAAAGTGCTGGGATTATGGGCATGAGCCACCATTCCCAGCCTATATTGATTGATTTTTTGAAGGCCTAAAATATTATTGGCATAAGTCCAGTGGTTCATACATTTTCAAAATCTTGTCATTTGTTCTAGATTATATTATCTAATTATAGAGTAAACATACTGGATCCAGACCATAGGGAATGTTGCTCTGTAAAAGTCTTGTTCAAATATATTTGTCGGATATTGGTATCAAGGTTATACTGGTCTCTAAACTATGTTAAGTCCTTCCCCTCTTCTATTTCTGGAGAATTTTGAAACCATTGACATAATATCTTCCTTAAATATTTGATAGAGTTTACTAGAAATTTATAACTTTTATCTAAATTTTAAAATATGAGAAAAATGTTTATATATTATATATATAGCCTTTTAAAATGTTTTTCTAGTGATTTCCTCTTGTCATCTGTGATATTGTTAATTTTATTTTTAAAACGTTAAGATTTTCACTATTTCATTTTTTTCAAAGAACCATTTTTGTTTTTAGTTTATTTTTATCTATTTCCCATTTTATTTATTTTATCTTTTGTACTTATTATTTCACTTCAATTATTAACCTGTGTTTTAATTGCTATTTTAAAATATGCTTTGTAATTCATTTTTTTTTACTTGTTGGGGTTCATTATTATTAAGTTTGAAATATTAGTGATTTCTTCATCACAACCATAGGAGCACCTTACTAACTGGAGGTTGATACTTGTAGATCTTTTATCTTTTTTGATTTCTAATTAAATTCATTGTATAAGAAGAATATATTTAGATTTTTTAGCACTGATATATATTGAGACGTTGGGGAGGGGGGCTTTCGAGGGAGGGTACAGGGTCTTGCTCTGTTACCCAGGCTGTAGTGTATATTTTTGGTAGAGATGGGATTTTGCCATGTTCCCCAGGCTGGTCTCGAATTCCTGGGCTCAAGTGATCCGCCCGCCTTGGCTTCCCAAAGTGCTGAGATTACAGGCGTGAGCCACCACGCCCAGCCTAGACTTTTTTTCCTTCTGAGACAGGGTCTCATTCTGCTACACAGGCAGGAGTGTAATGGTAAGTTCAGAGTTCACGGCAGCCTTGAACTCTTGGGCTCAAGAGGTCTTCCCACCTCAGTGTCCGAAGTAGCTGGAACTACAGTCATTCACCACTATGCCTGCTAATTATTATTATTATTTTTTTATGTTCTGTAGAGATTAGGTCTCCCTATGTTTCCCAGGCTAGTCTTGAACTCATGGGCTCAAGCAATCCTCCTGCCTGAGCCTCCCAAAATGCTGGGATTACATGCACTGGCCATTGTGCCCAGCCTATTGAGACTTTTTTACATCCCTGCAAATGGTTACATTCAGTAAATATTACTTGCGCATGTTGAAAGAATGGTATCCTCACTTACTTGGTATAAACTTGGACAACTGAATTAGATCAATTCGGTGAATGTTATTTTTATTTTGCACAAATAATTGATTTTTTTACTGTTTTCTGAATTACTGAAGAGTGATATTTTAAAATACGCAATTACGATTTTGGATGAATTTCCTTATCTCTTGGATCTCTCATATTTAGTTTGAAATTCTCTACTAGGTGACAAATTGACATATTTTTTATTTTTATTATTAATTTTTGAAACAAGCTCTTCCTCTGTTGCTCATGCTGGAGTGCAGTGACACCATAACAGCTCACTGCAGTCTTAAACTCCTGGACTCAAGCAGTCCTCCCGCCTCAGCCTCTTGAGTAGCTAAGACTATAGGTGTGCATCGCCACACCCACTTTTTTTTTTTTTTTTTTAACTTTCTGTAGAGCTGGGATCTCAGTATGTTGCCCACGCTCGTTTCAAACTCTTGGCCTCAAGTGATCTTCCCACCTTGGCCTCCCAAAGTTCTGGGATTATAGGCATGAGCCACCATGCCCAGCCTAACACTTTTATTATTTAAAATTTATCTCCTTTATTTCTGCTAGTTTTTCTTGTCTTCATCTCTACTTTGATATTAATATCAGATAAATAATAAACTTTTTATGCTTAAAGTTTGCTCAGTGTATAGTTTTATAATCACTTTTTAAAAACTTTCTACATGTCTTTAAAATTAAAGTGAGGCTTTTAAAAGCACCTTATAGTAGGAAATTTATTTATTATGCCAGAAAATTTTCCTTTTCATTGAATTGATGTCATTTAAAACAATTATTTATAATTTTCTGTTTACGTCTTCTATCTTGCTGAATAATCTGGAAAAACAATAAAAGAGGATGAGATCATTTACTATATTACCTCCAAAACTCATATATGATAGAAGTACTGAAATATAGCATAATTTAACTTTCTTTCATCATGAATTGTCTCATTGATCTTCTCTCATTAGCTGAATAATTATTTTTTCATTCCTCTTTTAATTAAATGTGCCTAAAATTAAGTTTAACTATAATTTCCATTATGTAGGTAAAGAAATGTGAACAAAAAGCAAAGGAAATAAAACCAGAATATTATATTTCTTTCATTAATTTAAGATAAGTTTGTTTAAACAACCTTAGAACTAGGACAATGTTAAATCTTTTCAAATATTCATTTTAGTCCTCTTTGATAAATTTTCAAATCGCTTGACCATAATTTGATATATTTACATCCTCTAAAGAAAAATGTTTGATATGTTTTAAAGGTTGTGGCACTGAATTTATTAGCAAAACTCTGTATGACGTGAATTTTCAGATTAGATCCAATTTTTCTTGATTAAAGTGAAGCTGTTTTAAAGTAACATTTGTTGGAATAAAATTTTAGGTTTTCTTTTTTTTTCTGAATTTTCTAAAATTGGTAAAGACTATATCACTATTGTTTTTCCTTTGTAGAATCATCAGATATCATTCTCACCACTTAAGAGGTCAATTGTGTCGTTTAGGAGGTATCTATTTCCTGAATTTGACATTAAAACTGTGTGTCATGTAGCTAGTTTTCAATATACACACATATAATTATATATTTTGATCTATATAGTTTTAATACCATATATATATTTTAAAGTATGTATGTGTGTATACATGGATATATACATGTTCATATAATAAAGTTACATATAAAAACATATATGTATATTTGTATGTTGGTAGTCATCCCTGCATATGCATACATATATTCTTTAGGAAATATATACATGTGTTTTTAAAAGTATCAAACTTTGTCCCTTATTTGCCAGTTCCTAAGCTATTGTCACTCTCAGCTTCAAATCCACCCTTCTATACACAGCTTCAATGATCCTGAGACTAGGACTTTCAAACGAATTTCTGCTTTAACAGTTGTTCTCCGTTATTTTCTTCTAATAGAAGGAGATGGGTAAACTGGACGTAAAAAGACTACCCGTTTCATTTGTACTTTCTGTTACTGTCGACATCACCCTCTCAATGTTTCTTCATCTCAGTAATATTAATAGCAGTCTGTTCCCAATCAGGAGTTGAATTCATTTTGCAATTTGTCTATACCCTTAGAGCCAATTTTATTTACCTCTTAAAAATGCCCATACCAGTTGACCAGTGCTCCCTTGTTATGAGTCTGGATTTCAGCTTCACAAAGGCCTTCTTTTGAGGTCAGAGGCATGAGACCAGCAGCAACTTGACAGCAGCCCCTTATCAAGAGTCTGAGTTTAAACTCTGCAGGACACCCCTACAAGTTTCTTCATTTTAATAATTTCTGCCTCTTCTCTTTACTGGCACCCATGTCCTACAATTCCTATATTTGTATTATTATATTAGTGTTCTTTTCTTTCTTATTTGATGGTTTAATCATTGGTAACTATTTTTTTATTTGTGTTAAAAGAATTGGTATAATTTTTCCTGATATTTATTTATTTATTTAAATTTTTTTGAGACAAACTTTTGCTCTGTTGTCCAGGTTGGAGTTCAGTGGCATGATTATAGCCCACTATAATTTCAAACTCCTGGGCTCAAGCAGTCCTCTCACCTCAGCGACCCGCGTATCTAGGACTACAGGCATATACTACCACACCCAGTATGATAGGCTGTCTGACTGACATGCATATATTTCTTTTGCTAACATCTTTGATATAGTATGTTGTGATGTCTCTTTTGACAATTAAGCCCTACAAAGATTAAAATCATTAGTCTATTTAAATCTATGCTTAATAATCAGTTGATTTTTATACTACTATAAGTCCAATGGTAATTATATTTTCATATATTTTATTTAACCATTGTAAAGTTAGTGTTAATTATGATATCAGTCTAATAAGAAAAGGAGCAAATATTTTCATGTAGGCAGTAAAATATGAAACTCAGCTGTATATATGTATATACTTCCTCTTATGCCAATCTTATAGTTTTTGTGAAATTCTAAGTGGAATGAGTCATAATCATATACGAAATAATTAAACGTTCCTTAGTGTACTGACAAAAATAAAGTGGAACTAAAGCATTTTCAACGTTGGCAAAATATTGGAATTTATTAGCAATTTCCAAGTTTCTATTGCTCATTAAATGATTCTTGTCATTTGCAAAACTCTCATAGAATGCAAACACTAAAATTCACAGTTTTCAAACCTGTGAAATACCTTCACATGGAGAGAAAATTCCAATAACAGTTAACGTTTTTATTCATGTAGGTAAACTCATTTCTATGAGGAAAAATGTTAATGTTCAGAAAGGGTTTTCACATTTTTTAAGACTCAGATTTGTATGTCAAACTTAACAGTTTTGCCCCCAAATTTACAGTAGCAGCTTCAGTCCTCTAACGAATAGTTATTAATTCTGTGGCATACTTAGTATTTCATTAGTTTTTTGTACTTTATGACATCAATTGACTTTGAAATGTAATTTAAACAACTGAAAAACTGTAAATGTTAACATCTAGATAATGATGTGTAATACAGTAGGAGTTTATTCTACTGGCTTATTTTCCTGACATGATAAACTGGAGATGAAAGCTTCACTATTTATCATTATTAAGTGTGTGAAGAAGACATTCTAGCATTCTGGATTATAAATAATAACAAAGTAAAACACATGTTTTTAATTCATAACAGAGACTGGCCTAGAAAACACAAAGATTCTAAATACGTGGAAAATTCAACGTTTTTGCACTTTTGTCATTGATGATATCTGATATTCTCCTGACAAACTTTAAGAAATTGCCAGCTATGGATGAAAACTTAGTATTATCCATAAATAGCTATTAAGAATACCATGATTTGAATGACTGAATATAAAATTAACACACAAAATTCAGTAGCACTTCTATACACCAATAATAAACCAGCTGAGAAAGATGTCAAGAAGGCTATTCTATTGACAATAGTTTCCAAAAATAAACAATAAAAACCCAGAAATATGTTTTACCAAAAAGTTGAAAAATATCTACAAGGAAAAATACTGATGAAAGAAATTGAAAAGGATAAAAAAAATGAAATAACATCTCATACTCATGGATTTTAAAAATTAATATTTTTAGAATAACCATATTTCCTAAAGCAATCTACCAACTCAAAGGAATCCCTATCAAAATACCAAAGTCATTTTTCACAGAGAGAATAAAACAACCCTAAAATTCATATGGAATGAAAAAAGAGCCCAAATAGACAAAACAATTCTCAGCAATAAGAACAAAGGTGGAGGTAGCCATCCTATCATCTGACTTCAAAATATACTGCAAGCCTTTACCAAACAAAAAAGCATGGTATTGGTATAAAATTGGTATACCAGGAACATAGAATACCAGAACCTAGGAATAAATCCATATGTTTACAGCTACCTGATTTTTGACAAAGGTGCCAACAATATACGTTGGAGAAAGGACATCCTCTTCAATAAATGCTACTGAAAAAAACTGGACATTTATATGCAGAATAAGAAAACTAGACCTGAATCTCTCACCATGTACAAAAATCAACTCAAATGGATTAAAGCTATAAACATAAAACCTGACAATATAAAAGTACTGCAAGAAAACATATAGGAATCACTAAATTGGTCTAGGCAAATATTTTACTGCTAAGACCTCAAAAGCACAGACAACAGAAAAAAAATAGACACAAGAGACTATATTAAACTGGAAAGTTTCTGCACCACGAGGGAAAAATCAAGAGTGAAGCGACAACTTGTTGAATGGAAGAAAATATTTGCAAAGTGTTCATTAAACACAAGACTAATATCCAGATTTTACAAAAAACTCAATTCAATAGCCAAAAAATACAAACAAGTCCATTAAAAAGTGGGCAAATACATAAATGGACATTTCTCAAAAGAAGATAAAGAAATGGTAAACTCTCAACATTACTAATTATCAGTAAAATGAAAATTAAAAACGCAATGACATATCATGGTCCCCCAGTTAGAATGACTATTAGAAAAAATACAAAAAAAAAAAAGCATGCTTGACACGGGTGCAGAGAGAAGGGAACGCGCTTATACATTGTTGATGGGAATGTAAATTAGTACAGCCATTAGTGCAGGGAAAACAGTCTGAAGATTTTTCAAAAAACTAAAAATAGAACTTTAGTGTGCTACCAGAAATTCCACTACTAGGTTATTTATCCAAAGGGAATGAAACAAATATATCAAAGGGATATCTGCATCGCCATGTTTATCACATCATTACTTACAATAGCAAATATATGGAATCTAAGTGTCCATCACCATATGACTGGATAAAGAAAAGCTTATATTTAGATATATATTTATATATAAAACATATATAAATATATAATATATTTTATATATAAAACATATATATATTTTAAATATAAAACATATAATATATATTTATATATAAAACATATATAAATATACAATCTGTTTTATATATAAAACATGTATAAATATATATTATAATATAAACATATAACATATATTTATATATAAAACATATATAAATATACACTATGTTTTATATATAAATATATATTTATATATAAAACATATATAAATAATGTATTATATATAAAACATATATAAATATATTATATATTTTATATATAAAACATATATAAATATGTTATATATTTTATATATAAAACATATAATATATTTATATATAAAGCATATATAAATATATTATGTATTTATATATAAAGCATATATAAATATATTATATATTTATATATAAAGCATATATAAATATATAATGTATATTTATATATAAAGCATATATAAATATATAATGTATATTTATATATAAAGCATATATAAATATATAATGTATATTTATATATAAAGCATATATAAATATATGATGTATATTTATATATAAAGCATATATAAATATATGATGTATATTTATATATAAAGCATATATAAATATATGATGTATATTTATATATAAAGCATATATAAATATATGATGTATATTTATATATAAAGCATATATAAATATATGATGTATATTTATATATAAAGCATATATAAATATATGATGTATATTTATATATAAAGCATATATAAATATATGATGTATATTTATATATAAAGCATATATAAATATATGATGTATATTTATATATAAAGCATATATAAATATATGATGTATATTTATATAAAGCATATATAAATATATGATGTATATTTATATATAAAGCATATATAAATATATGATGTATATTTATATATAAAGCATATATAAATATATGATGTATATTTATATATAAAGCATATATAAATATATAATGTATATTTATATATAAAGCATATATAAATATATAATGTATATTTATATATAAAGCATATATAAATATATAATGTATATTTATATATAAAGCATATATAAATATATAATGTATATTTATATATAAAGCATATATAAATATATAATGTATATTTATATATAAAGCATATATAAATATATAATGTATATTTATATATAAAGCATATATAAATATATAATGTATATTTATATATAAAGCATATATAAATATATAATGTATATTTATATAAAGCATATATAAATATATAATGTATATTTATATAAAGCATATATAAATATATAATGTATATTTATATAAAGCATATATAAATATATAATGTATATTTATATATAAAGCATATATAAATATATAATGTATATTTATATATAAAGCATATATAAATATATAATGTATATTTATATATAAAGCATATATAAATATATAATGTATATTTATATAAAGCATATATAAATATATAATGTATATTTATATATAAAGCATATATAAATATATAATGTATATTTATATATAAAGCATATATAAATATATAATGTATATTTATATATAAAGCATATATAAATATATAACATGTATATTTATATATAAAACATATAAACATATAACATATATTATATATAGTATATTTTATATACATATAAACATATATACATTATAAAACATATATAAAAATATATGGGGCTTTGAGAAAGACAATCTAGGTTTACTCCTAGATTTGCCAATGACTAGAAATGTGGCCTTAGGCATGCTCTTTAACTTCTCTTGAATTGATTTTTCTAATCTCGAAAATGGGGCCAGAAAGTCCTATATCACAGAGTTGTTGCGAGGGCTCAATTAATTAGAATATGTGTACAGGTAACCACTTAGTACATGTTAGGTATTAATTTTGAACAAAATATAAACTAGAAGATGTCTTACAACGAGAATGCAACATAATTCTAAAACAAATATATTGTTTAGAATTGACATTTTAAAGTATATTTACATAGAAACATTTTCAGCATCTCCGTTTATTTATCTATTTCTAATCTATCAACTTTCGCAGCACACAAAATGTGATGAGCACTTGCTTGATATTGGATATGGCATAGTAAGAAGTTCATAGTTCCTGCCTAAATAATTTTACATATAATAGAGAAGTAAACAGATTAACACCTTCATCCAACACAGAGTGATAGAGGCTTTCAACAGCACTATACACAGAACGCTCTGGGATCTACACCAGTATCTGACCCTTGTAAGACTTTAAAGTTCTGTCTGAGGCAGTGATTCCTAGAAATACTAATACAGTAAAACAAAAAAATTAAATTTCAAAAGGAAAGAGTGTCTGCAGAAAAACTAAGATGTTAAATTAAAAGCTTCAGGAAGCGGCCGGGCGCGGTGGCTCACGCCTGTAATCCCAGCACTTTGGGAGGCCGAGGCGGGCGGATCACGAGGTCAGGAGATCGAGACCATCCTGGCCAACACGGTGAAACCCCGTCTCTACTAAAAATACAAAAAAAAATTAGCCGG
The DNA here is from genome assembly GCF_029289425.2 of Pan paniscus. NCBI lineage: Eukaryota > Metazoa > Chordata > Mammalia > Primates > Hominidae > Pan > Pan paniscus. The sequence continues at coordinate 122,636,640 of NC_073254.2, forward strand.
GCGTGGTGGCGGGTGCCTGTAGTCCCAGCTACTAGGGAGGCTGAGGCAGGAGAATGGCATGAACCCGGGAGGCGGAGCTTGCAGTGAGCCGAGATCGCGCCACTGCACTCCAGCCTGGGCGACAGAGCGAGACTCCGTCTCAAAAAAAAAAAAAAAAAAAAAGCTTCAGGAAGCTAGAAGCTGAAACAAAAAGGAAAAGAACCATGAGATACGATGCTAAAATGCAGAAAGAGGCAGGTTGCAAACAGGCTCTACTATGTTATTTTACAATTCAACTTTATCTTGTGAACAATGAAAAACATAGGCATGTTTGAAGCATAGTTTGTACATATTTTTGAGATATCACTCCAGGTCTAAGAATAATAATTTTGAGTGAGAAGAATTTAAAACTGAATGCTTCCTCACTCCTGTATCTTCCATCTGCACTGGGATGGCTGGAGTAACTGGGAGATTTCAGGCATCTCTCTCTTTCTATGTAAATCCTCTTCACTTGCCAGCTTAGGCTTACTCACAGCTTGGTGCTCAGAATTCTTACGTGAAACTACATTCCTCCAAAGGGAGTATTCTAACAGATACAAAGTTGAGACTCTGTTAGTTTTGGTGACTAGAGACTGTCATATTATCACTTCTTCCATGTACTGTTGGTCAAAGCAGATACCAAACCTACCCGGATGCAAAGGGAAGGATCATTGTCCCAAGTTTTTATAGAAAATATGCCGAATAATTTTTGTGGCCAACTTTAATTCACCACTAATATTATAGTTACTAATTTATTTGTTGAGAATTGACTGAAAAGGAATGATAGAAGACCAGGGTAATTGTCAGGTTTCCAGCTCGTGAAACACTGAAAGGAAAAATGGTTTGAAAATAAAAATGAATTCTATATGGATAAGTGTTAGCCAAGTAGAGATACACAATAGTTGAATCTGGATCTGGGGATCAGAAATTGGGAACTAATTTAGATCAGATCATCCAGACAGGAAACCAATAAAAAAAATATTGGAGCTAAAATACATTCTAGATCAAGTAGAACTAACAGACATTTACAGAACATTTCACCCAATAGCTGCAGAATACACATTATTCTCCTCAATGCATGGAACATTCTCCAGGATAGACCATATTTTAGGCCACAAAACAAGTCTTAAATTAAATTCAAAAGTTTTATATATATATATATATATATATATATGGTATCTTTTCTGACCATAATGCAATAAAACTAGACTTAGGCCTTAGAGTTATTCACCCATACATTATACAGATGGCAATTGAAGATCTAGCAGTAAAAGCAAACACTCAGGGAAATGAGAGAGACCAAACAGATTAGGGGACCCAGGAAGAAATGGTGTAAGAAATAACCACATTCAGATGGGTGGGGCAAGAATAATCATTTGACAGATGAGGCATCTGAAATTTAGAAAAGTGAAGGAAGTTGCCTTAAAGAAAAGTGAAGTAAGATGCTAGCTGTAATGCAACTGAGCAGGGGAAGTGAGTTATGAACCCAGAAAATATGGTTTCAGAATTTATGCTTTTACCACTTTGCATGTTTAATTTATGTGTTAACTTGGCTATGCCAAGGTACCTAGATATTTAGTCAAATATTATTCTAGATGTTTCTGTGAAGGTAATTTTAACTAAGGTTAATGTTTACATCAGTATGTTTGAGTGAAGCACATTATTCTTCATAATGTGATGGGCTCATCCAATCAGTTCAAGGGAGGCCTTATTAGAAAAAGACTGCCCTCCCTGGAAGAAGAGAGAATTCGGCCAGCAGATTGCCTGTGGAATTAAATTTCAACTATTCTCTGGGTGTCTTGCCTACTGGTTTAGCGTGCAGACTTTAAACTTGCCAGCTTTCCACAATCAGGTGAGCTAACTCCTTAAACTTTCTCTTTCTGTTGTTTTATGAAAAACAATATAACATCTCTCTTTATAGATAATATATAATAATATAAAATGTATGGCATTACATGGAATATTTTATAATTGAAACACATACAATGTATAATATATTGGTTATATATTATAAATATTTACATATAATTATGCATACTACATAATTATATATTATAAATAATTGTATATAGTTACACATAAAATATGTAATGGATATATTAATAATATATAATTATACATACAATATATAATAGTTATATATTATTAATAATTATATATGATTATGCATACAAATCTATTATTATGTATTATAAATAAATTTATATAATTATACACACAATATATAATAGTTACTATGTATTATATATAATAATAGAAAATATATGTATATATACCCATATGTATAGATACACATGTCCCATTGGTTGTTGGTTGTTTCTCTGGAGAACTCTAATACAACATGACAATATACATCCCCTAGTAATAAAATGCTTGCAAGTGTAAATCAGTTAAATAAATGTAAAAATAATACAATTTACTATATTAAACTGGGCATAAACTTTGAAATTAAATAGTTTTAATGTTAAGAACCAATGGAGTCATATTTTATAGAAGTGCCCGCATTATGCAAGGCACTCTACTAAACACAATAAAAGACTATAAATTATTATAAATGACATATATGTAAATAATTTTAAGTACCATAAAAACAACAAATGTATAATATGTAAAATTATAAATATTTTATATATCTATGGATGATATAATTTTAAAAACACTTCACTATCTAAACATGTTTAAACACATTTCAGTTTTTGAAAGATTCTCAAATATCAATAAAAACCTTTTTAGGAAGTTTGAGACATGACAATAATAATAACAGCAATTATTTATTGATTCATAGCTCCTTACCAGATATTCTTCTAAGCATTTTAGTAATAGTTATATTAATAGTTAAATTCTCACATAAACCTCTAAGGTTAGTACATTTTATAAAGATGTATAACCCCAATTTAAGCTAAAATTGGTCTGTCTAGGAAACCCATGATGACAGTCAGTTTTTTGCTTAGAAATATAATGACTCTTCTTTAACTTAAGAGGAGTTAGATTATATGATCACAATTATACTAGTATTGTATAGAAAGGAGAAGTTCTAAGCAGTTTCTCACAGAAATCAACAAAAATATTCACCATAGTTTTTCTTTTATTCATTTAATTCATCCAGTAGTTAATAATCACTTATACTATATCAGCACTTTACTGTACAGTAGACATTGAGGAACGAATAAGACCTAGTGTAGTCTGTATTATCAAGGTACATATATTCTGTATTAAAAACAATTGTTTTTCATACCCCAGCAAATATTCCGATGGCTATATCACCAAGTGTTTGGAGTATTTTAACCAGATAAGTACCATCAAAAAAGTTATCTATGCAAGGGCTGCTTGGATGAATTTGGAAGTATGTCTAAGAGTTGATCAAAGGAAGCATTCGGTGTCATACATAATGATCAGAGAAAATTGCACACATGAAAAGAAAGATATAAAATGTAATGACACTTCTGGAAATTTACAAGAAAAAAAATAAAAGGACCATGAAAAGGCAATGGAAATGTATTTCTAGGACAGCGTCTGAATAATAGTTCTAGATATCAGATTCATTTTCCAGTCCTTAATGGACTTGAGGACTAAGTTAAAATTTAAGCTTTTTCCTTAAAGATATGAAACCCATTTGATTTAGTTTTACTGTGTCCCCACCCAAACCTCATCTTGAATTGTAGTTCGCATCATCCCCACGTGTGGTAGGAGGGACCCAGTAGGAGGTAATTGAATCATGAAGGCGGTTTCAAGACCTCTAACAATGTCTGTTACTAAAAATTAAAAGGCATAATTCTATCTACATTTTCCAGATATAAGTCACTTCTTAGACCTAGAATTCATTGATTTAATGAGACTGGATCCTCTTAAGGAGGACTGCATAACACCACAGCAAGTATTTACTACGTTGCTCAGTAAGTTTTCTCCAGTGTGAGGCAGGAGAAGTGGGTCTGGAGGCAGGAAACCTAAGGCTGATTCATGTTGATTTCATAAAACTGAAACAAAATGAAAACCTCACCTTTCCATGCCAAAGTACCAAAAGAATCAGAGGTCACTCCATTTGCAACCCTCCCCCTTTCTGCATCACAGATGAAAAATTGAAAGTACCTCTAATTGGTCTCCTCCTGCAACCATTCCGACTGAGCATGGGTGTAGTCTTTATTTGCATAGGGGTGTAACTTTGTGACTTCACTTCAGCCTCTGATTGGTCACCTCCCATGACCAATTAGACTGGTTGCAGGCCATTTATTTATTTTCATAGGGTGTAACCAAGTAACCAGTGGAAAACCTCTACAGGGTATTGATACACCAGAAAATTCTGTAACCAACAGTCTTGAGCCACTTACTCAAGCTCACTCCCATTCTGTGGCATGTACTTTTATTTCAATAAATTTGTGCTTTTGTTGCTTCATTATTTCATAGCTTTGTATGTGTTATATGTTGTGTCTGCCAAATTGGCTTATAAGTAAAAGAGCACTCATAAAATAAGTAAATAAGTCCAAGGATATTTCAACTTCATGTGACTTAAGTAAACCTTTATTAAACAAGCTGGCTTTAAAATTATTGGTAAAATAAAAGTAGAAATGTCTTCAGAATTGTCAACATACATTTTTATCTGTGTTTTATATTTGTCTTTTCTAAATATTTTAAGGTGTTTAATATCTCAGTTTTCTAAATTAATCTAGATAAACAGTTAAAAATGAAAGAATTGAGTACATGTAACTGGGATAAATGTTTTAGGTAAACTTTCTGTGTAATTTAAAATCTTAATGTTATTTTCAATGTTCATTGGATATCTGATTTATTTCCAATTAAGAAAAGGTTATGATATAGTAAAATATGTTTCTAAAAATTTTCTGATTTTCCTCATGCATAAAATGCTCATATCTTATAGTTCAGGATTTCTTGTATTTTAGGGTTTCACTAAAATTTAAGGTTATTAAGGATAATAATTCTATTTAACAGATAATTCTGTATACATAATTGTGCCAAAACATGTTATTAGGAAGAAAAGTAATATTTGTGTGAAATTCAGAAGTTATCTAAAAGTTAATTCAAATTATGGACTTAAAAAAAAGGGTTATTTATGAGACAAGGTAGTAACAAACCAGTAAGTATGGGAGAGATGTGTGAAGAAAATTAGTATATGAAGATGTGTTTTGGTAAAGAAAGTTGTAGAAACAATAATATTGTATGATCAAAGATCTTACATGGTAAATTCTTGTTCTAAAGTAAAATTACTGTGTTTTTAATAAGAGGTATGTTTAGGACAAGTCAGAAAGCCTAAGCATGTTGCAGATGGGTTGTGTAAGTCATGAAAGGAATTGTGATGTGTGAACAAAGTTAGTATATGATGTGTTTTTGGTACGGAAAGTTGTAGGACAATAATATTGTATGATCAAAGATCTTACATGGTAAATTCTTGTTCTAAAGTAAAATGACTGTTTTTTTAAGATGAGGGATGTTTAGGACAAGTGAGAAAACCTAGCATGTTGCAGATGGGTTGTGTAAGTCAGGAAAAGGAATTGTACAAGAAAAGTAGAATGAACTAGAATGAAAGTAGAATAAAAGTCATGGATTTCTTTCCCAAATTTAGAGGATTGAAGGATTGTTCTAAGTGAGATCAGAAAAATCTAAAGGTTTGAACAATTTGTGGAAGGTTTATGAATAACTAATTGTAAAATAGATTCTGTATGTGAACACATGGGCTAAAATTAAAGGAGAAGATTGACAATTAGACTTCACCCATATGCCAGCTTGCAAAGTATACTAGCTTACCTTACCAGAAGAGAGAAGGCTAATGAAGTTATAAAGATTCTCTTAAAGAAAATAATCCCCCAGTTTGGGTTAACCCAGAGTGTCCAAAGTGATAATGGCCTATCTTTGCTTTACAAAAGTTTGGAACTCAAAGGCTCCCCACAGCAGCAACTAACCTGCAACCCAAAATCAGGCCAGGAGATAAGGTACTTTTTTAAATATGGAAGGAGGGATCACCTGCATAACAATTACAACCAAAAAGAAATGGACAATTTTCAGTGCTACTGGCCACGTCTTCTGCTGTCAGAGTACTAGGATTAGCTAGTTGGATTTATCTTTCCATAGTCAAAACTGCAATACCTGAAGCCCTAGACCTGGAACCTGAAGCTCCCATCACCCACTACTCCTGTGAACCTGTGGAATACCTGAAGTACCTGTTAAAAGACAGCCAAAAGATAAGTAGATACCTACCAACTTTCCTTGGTATCTTTGTTGCATAGTTACTGTAGGCTGGATAATAATAGCCAGTTTTATATTTTACAATTTAACTGCTTTCTTCCAAATGGATCAAATCACTTCCTTTTTAATAATTAAGAAAAATGTTCTAATTCATTGTTATAAGAAACATTCCTGACAGCATAGGTATCCACCTCCCTATGTTCCCATGCTATGGAACAAAATAACAAAGGAGTATTTTTTGTTCCATAATGATCACCCACAGCCTGTGTATACTGGGACCATGCGTACTTGGAATCAGCTTTATTTTACAATAGAGTTTCACTTTATCCTTCTGGCAATTAATGGATTCTGGGTATTTATTAAGAACTTTAAATTTAACACATAGACTGTTAAATACCACCAGTCCAATGAATACAACCAATAACTATGAAAATATCCAGACTACATCATTTTAAAAACCTGTACATTTTTCAGGAAAATCAGTACTAGTTAAGTCCACTTTAAATAATACATAGTCTAAGTACTGTCAAGATAAGCCCACTAGCTGTGTTCATATTTTCCTTTGGGAAGACTGTATTAATCCTGAGATACCTAGTTGCCTTTTGGTTGCCCAGTACAAAAATACCTCTGGGTGGTTGTCAGTGTACACTAAGCAAAACTACCTCCACTGGGAAAATAGAACTGCTGGGGAAGCTCAGGATATTTTCCAAGGTTCTTTCCAGCCTTTAACCAGAGCCACCTTAGCAGGGACCTTAACCACCTGGCAACGTGCAAACAACAAGCTAACCCACATGTTCACCATAGAAAACAATTTTATCTTGAAAAACAAGAAGCCTTTTTTTTTTCTGTGTGGAACCAGTTCATACTTATGATTATCAGCCAATTGTACTGGAACCTGTACACTTAAACAAGTGTACTGGAACCTGTACACTTAAACCCTCCTCATCCTTTTACTTTCTGGTTAGATTGATAATTCTGGTTTACTTGCTGGTTAGATTGATAATTCAAATCCTAGCCCAACTCCATCTCACAATGTTTCCAATAGGTCTGTGGGCCCAGTCTGTTTCTTTGGTCTTTGAGTGCTTAATCAAGAAGGATATGTTCAAGAGCTCACAGCGTCCCGACATTAGTTTCTTGAACTGTGGATTTAAGAGTAACTACAGCAGAAAAATGCTCAATATAAGTCCATAATACCTCTAACTCCCAGTCAAAACAGTGTACCAGAAACAGCATTCAGTATAGTGCAAACTTCATAGGATGTAAATGTGTGTGTTCCCATCATATCTGCATTTAATTCAGTACTTTACCCCCTGCAAAAACATATAGATCAAAATAGATGACAGTGGTCTATCCTAACCTTAACTGTATGATAACCTCAACACAGTTTAGCCCCCAAAATTAATACAGCCCCCAACAAACAATCCCTCATTATACCTTTAACTGCAACCAACAGACACAAACAAGCCGTCAAACTCATACCCATCAAACAAGCCATCAAACTATACCCCTAGGGATAGAAATAACAGCAAGAGCAGGAATGGGAGTTAGCAGGTTTGCAACAGTTCTATCCTATTACCGATTTTTCTCCAAGGATTTTATGGAAAGCTTGGATAACATTGCCCAAAGTTTCATCAGCACACAAAATCAAATAGACTCCTTGGCAGCAGCTACTTTGCAAAATAGAAGGGGACTAGATCTCCTACCTGCTAAAAAAGCTGGCTTATGTCTTTTTCTAGAGCAAGAATGCTGTTTTGATGTCAACCAATCAGGATTAATAAGAGACGCCACCTGAAAACTAGCTGATCAGGACTCTAAGATATGACAACCACCATCTGAGTCATGGGGCTCCTGGTAAAAAATGGTAAGTTTGGGTTCATGGCTCCTTCCTCTGGCCAGCCCACTATTAATATCATACTTGCCTTGGTTTTTGGATCATGTTTGTTAAATCTCTTAAACAAATTCATTTCTTCTCACCTAGATACCATCAAGCTTCAGATGATCATGCGACAAGGCTTCCAGACAGTTTCAGGTTAAGGCACCACCCCTGGCCATCAAGAAACTAGCATGTATCCACTAGACAGAACAAGGCAAAAGTTATTTGATTCCCAATAGGTAGAGACTGCACCCCAAGTCCGCATGAAGTAGTCACAGAAAAAAGACCATCAGTTTCTCTGCCTCCCATGAGATTTATGGGAATCATGTCTCTCAGGGGGGAAATGAGGCAGGACAATAGGGTCTGGAGGCAGGGAACCTAAGGCTGATTCTTACTGCCTTCTAGAATTGAATCAAAGGAAAACCCCCACCTTTCCATGCCCAAGTAACAAAATAATCAGAGGCTACTCCCTTTGCCATCTTCCCTCTTTCTGCATCACAAATGAAAAATGGAAAGTACCTCTGATTGGTCTCCTCCTGCAACCAATCAGACTGGTCATAGACCTAGTCTTCATTCGCATAGGGATGTAATTTTGTAACTTTATTTCAGTCTCTCATTGGTCACATTTCGCAACAAATCAGACTGGTTGTGGGCAACTCCATTTACATAGGATGTGACCAAGTAAACAATGGGACATCTCTAGATGGTATGTAAACCCCAGAAAATTCTGTAACCAGCACTCTTGAGGCACTTGGTCAAGCCCACTCCCACTCTGTAGAGTGTAATTTTGTTTCCATAACTCTGTGCTTTTATTGCTTCACTTCTTTGTTTGTGTGTTTTGTCTAATTCTTTGTTCAAAACACCAAGAACCTGGATGACTCATATTCAAGACCCTCCACCAGTAAAAAAAAAAAAAAAAACCTACAGCTATTTTTCATGTAACTAAATACTAGGAAAAGGAAATAGATCTTCCCAGGGCTATTGGATGCAGAGTTTGTGCTGAGAGTAAACTGATACCAGGGAATTCAAAAGCCATAAACCCTCCTCATCCTTTTACTTTCTGGTTAGATTGATAATTCAAATCCTAGCCCAACTCCATCTCACAATGTTTCCAATAGGTCTGTGGGCCCAGTCTGTTTCTTTGGTCTTTGAGTGCTTAATCAAGAAGGATATGTTCAAGAGCTCACAGCGTCCCGACATTGGTTTCTTAAACTGCGGATTTAAGAGTAACTACAGCAGAAAAATGCTCAATATAAGTCCATAATACCTCTAACTCCCAGTCAAAACAGTGTACCAGAAACAGCATTCAGTATAGTGCAAACTTCATAGGATGTAAATGTGTGTGTTCCCATCATATCTGCATTTAATTCAGTACTTTACCCCCTGCAAAAACATACAGATCAAAATAGATGACAGTGGTCTATCCTAACCTTAACTGTGTGATAACCTCAACTATGGCTGCCCTAATGAATACGGTGTATTTACTAAAACAGATCACGCAACTACTTGGCATGTGGTCATTGATGTATTCTTACTAATCTCAATCCAGCAGGAGAATCAAATTCAGCTTGCATTCATTTAGAACAGACTGCAGTACACATTAACTTCACCCATTCATGAATTCACACTTCAACAGCTATATTATTTATCCTACTCTGTGTTACAATAAAGTGTAAAGGAGGCTAGATCTGGTGCATAATGTAGAGATGATCGTGCTGGTCTTCTATACTGATGATACCTAAATCCATTGTTAAGTTTTGAGTGGGGCTGAGAGCAAGAGAAGAGCCTGTATCAGTTTCAAACTATGGCACTAAGTGGTGCTGTCACTTGAGCCATCTAATTTTGCAAATGCCACAAAGCTATATATATCTATGGAAGATAAGGGTGTTATGTAGAATCTCTGTCCATCTCAGTAGAGAATTTTGAGATTATCAGGCAGTGTCATATTGGGTGCAACACAGAGTTATTAAGCAGTTGAAGTAAGGGGCTATGTTTCTACTCTGACATGTTAGTAGTTTGGAAGTCAACACTCCTATCCTTAAAATAACAAAAAAACGGAACCGTTCAAGCTGAAAAACAAGTGTTCTTGCATCTATTGAGATTAGAGGGCAAGCAGATGCCCAAAACTGAATATAGAAGCAGACAGAGAACACAACTTACCTGGAGCAAAAGCCCAGGAACAGAAGCCATTGCTGGGGCCAACATCAGTAGAAGCACTTAAACTATAATTGAAGACTTATAGGAGGCTTACTGTGGGCCATCTTCAGATAGTCAGACTCTGAGGAGTCCAGCCACAAATGAGTTTTATTTTCAAGAAGTCCACCATGCTCTCATATAAAACTGGAGAATTTTTTTTTCTTGCTTTGGGAGGAGAAAAATAATGCTCTGACATATGCCCAGATAATTCCATTCTCCTTAATAAAGGCTTTCCCTCAAAAGAAACTATTTTACTAAACTCACCAACCTTGGCTTTTACTCGTGTAACCAAAGGTGGGGGGGAAAAAACACATAACTCCAGCGCCCTCTAGCTTTAGACATGGGGGAAGAGAATTAATAATAACAGTTTAACACTGGTTCATTCCTCTGTATCACTGAGTAGTGTTTCATTTTATGAATTATAACAGCTTAACAATTTACCAGTTGAAGGGGATCTGGATTGTCTGCAGTTTCTGGTAATTATGAATAAGATACTATAGATATCTGTGTGCCATTTGGAGGATGAATATAAGTTTTTATTTTTTATGGAGTGATATCTAGATGTAGGATCACTGAATTATGAATTACATTGTAGGCATATATTTAACTTTATAAGAAACTAACAAATTATTTTTTAGCTGATTAAATGATGACTATACTATACTATAATGTACTATACTCTACTATGGCCCAGTAAGCAATATAAGAGATTTCTATTTGCTCTGAGTTCTTGACAGAAACAACCAAAATTGTGTACATATATGTATAGTAAGTTATATATAATAGTTATATATAGTAATTATATATTTTTATATCATGTATATGTAGTAATAACTTTGTGGTGGTATCTTATTGTGGTTTAAAATTTGTATTTTTTGTGGTCATTTGACACCCATATGTCTTATTTGGTAGAGTGTTTGTTCTTATTTTTTGCCCATTTTTCAGTTGATTGTTTGTTTTTATTTTTGAGTTTTGGGAGAGTTTTATATTTTCTTGATATAAACCTCTTTATTAGAAATGTGATTTTCATATATGTTTTCCCCATGTGTAGCTGATCTTTTTGACTATGAAGTTATTTTGTAGAGGAAAGCTTTAATTTTGATAAAGTCCAATTTATCTTTTCTTTCATTAATTATGCCTTTGCTGTTGTATCTTTAAAAATCACTCTCAAGGCCACAGTCACACAGATTTCTTCCTTACTGGTGTCCAGTTCCATCTAACCCATGTGAGTCCATGTTCGTGTCTTTTATTTCCTTCAAGCACTGTCTCTCCTTAGATTTTGAGACAGTTTACTGCTCTGCTAACTAAGCATGCTCTGAAGCATTAACAAAATTCATCACTTTAACCACTGTTCTATTATTTTGTGATGGGAGGGGAAGGCTGCTCACAATACTGATTCCAGCTCTCTAATCACAATGAAAGATAGGAATCTATATACATATTTTTTTTCTTTTTTAAAAATTTGTTATTTCCATAGGTGTTTGGAGAACAAGTGGTATTTGATTACATGAGTAAGTACTTTAGTGGTGATTTCTAAGATTTTGGTGCACCCATCCCCTGAGCAATGTAAACTGAACCCAATTTGTAGTCTTTTATCCCTCACCCCCTACCCACCCTTTGCCCTGAGTCCCCCAAGACCATTGTTTCATTCTTATGCCTTTGCGTCCTCATAGCTTAACTCCTACTTATGAGTTAGAACATATGATGTTTGGTTTTCCATTCCTGCGTTATTTCACTTAGAATAATAGTCTCCAATTCCAACCAGGTTGCTGTAAATGCCGTTAATTCATTCCTTATTATGGTTGAGTAGCATTCCATCATGTGTGTGCATGTGTGTGTGTGTGTGTGTGTGTGTGTGTGTGTATAACAATTCCTGCTTGGGGAGAAGAAAAATATATATATATATATCACAATTTGTTAATCCACTTGCTGACTGATGCGTAGTTGGGCTGGTTCCATATTTTTGCAATTGTGCATCGTGCTGCTACAAACAGGCATGTGTGTGCCCAGCCTCATCTGATCTCAGAAGTATATACACATTTTAATTAGTTTATTTATCAAATTTGAGACATTGTTATATAGCCTATCAACCATATATGACTGGTTTCAGTGAACTTTACCTATTATATTAGAAAACTCTTTCACCCTTTGTTTTCTTTGAAATGTAATGTATTTCATGAGTTTCACTTACATAGCATCTATGGTTTACAAAATAGTAAAGCTATTTTTACAATATTCCCAAATGAGAGGAGCATTCTCATTTTTTACATGAAGAAATTTGAAGCTCAAAGAAGACATTTTTTGACAAAGTTGATCAAGAATATGCTCATTGAAGTTTGTAAATCTACTAAATTCTTCTGCTTCCAAAAATACATGTTTTGTTCTATACTTATTTTATGCTTTATGTAACTGTACATCGCAAATATAATAAAGATAAACATTGAAAGTATAACAGTATTTTTAAAAAATTGATTAATATGAAATTAACTATCAGACTTTATATCTGACTTATGAGTTATTTGGGCACATAGGATTCTTTATGAGTGGTAAATGCTCTAATCTGGATATTTGAACACCATGTGGTGTGTCATGAATGTTGATCTCAAATGTGTTTATTCTATCAATATAAACTATTTTATCGGTAGTAAATGAGGAGTTATATAGATAATAAATATTTAGGCAACAGTAAAGTAACTTTTTAGACTCTTGCCTTTTTACTTGCAAAAATAAAAATTGAAGTAAGCTCTAATAAAGTTCTTATTGTTGAATAGATTTATTACTGAAAATAAAAAATATATTTTTCAGGAATTTTATTCTGGGCCAGATGCAGTGGAGCACACCTGTAATTCCAACATTTTGAGAGGCTATGGCAGGCAGAGGGCTTGAGCTCAGGTGTTCAAGACCAGCCTAGGCAACATGGTGAACCCTCTCTCTACAAAACTTAGCTGGGTGTGGTGGCTTATGCCTGTAGTACCAGCTACCAGAGGCTGAGGTGGGAGGATTGCTTGAGCCTAGAAGGTTGAGGCCGCAGTGAGCTGAGATAGTGCTGCTGTACTCCAGAGTAGGTGACAGAATGAGGCCTTGTCATTCTCAAAAAACAAACAAACAAAAAATACTTTGAATGCTTTACCAAATTAAAAATGTACATGACTAGTAATCCTTTTTCATATATATGTATAATCCACAACATTATGCTCCCTAAATGTGCATAATTTTTATTAAAAATTAAAACCGAGACAAGAAAATATACTACTGTGTTAGATATTAAGCCAAGATCTTAAAAAAGCACTGAACAGCTCAAATTTCACTGACTAGCATTTTAGATAGTTACTTTAAGTCATAGCAGGATATTTTACATAAAATTATTTTATCTTGTCTTAAGAATTAACCAACACCTGAGCATTTTATCCTTACTCTGACTCAATGTGATTTTAATGGACTCAGGTCATAGTTGGAAAATTCCATCAAAATTAAGATGAATCATTTAGCTTTGTCATTCCTTGGGGATACTTACTCAAGAAGGATATCAAAAGAGGTTACACAGAATATTTCAAACCTAAAATTCTCAGAAAAACTATAAATATATAGCATATTTTATAAATTCTTACAGTTTATTATATTCTCTATTTTAATACATCATAATCAACAACTAAATACTATGTCCATGTTTTAACCAAATGTTTAATTGCTCTTAATGTTAAGAGAAATTTTTTGGACTACCTGGTTTTATCTACTCCTTAATGTATGAAATTTTATGCAACTAAGACCTGTGCCTGAAATTTTTTGACCTCTTGAGAGCTCAAGGCAGAAGTTGGGAAGGGTTATTATGCATATCTACTGTGTAGCTAAGCCAGGGTGTCTAACAGGCTACACTAGGTGAAAACCGTCAGTAAACAAACTGATCCTAGCAGTATCCAGGGGAGTTTTAGACTTTAAAGTGCAGGTTATAAATCCCTGAGCCCTTATCTTGGCTGAGAGTCATAGCCAAAATCCAGGATTACCAGAGATAAGGATAGAGTTTTCCCAGATTAGTTGGAATTCAATTCTATCCTACACAAATAGCAATATGCCCCCTTTCTCTAGGACTTCCATGCAGAACTATTTTAACAGATGTCAACTGAATCTCAAGTCAGTATTAATCCAATATTAAGCGTCCACGAGAGACTTTGAGAGTCTTAGCCCTGCCTTAAGTCTTATATTAGGAATAAACTGAAGTAATATCAGCAGATCACAGAAATTTGAATCCTCTGAACACTTATTCTGTTTTGCATTTTCATCAGTTTACTGCCATACCCCACCTCCCCATATACACCTTTTACGTGTAACAAAAATTTCAGAATTTTAAAATTTTCATTAGTTTAGCTATTTTTATTAAATTTAGCCAATGTTGATCATTCAGTGGAAAAAAAATTAGAATATTTGCTTTCTTCGAAATGTCTCTGAAATTATGTGCATTCATTGAGATATTATTTATTTTCTTTTGTAGTAGGTAAAGCAAAAAGGAAGCAGGTGAGAAAATTAACCACAAATAATTTTAAGGAGTTAGTAAGTAAGTAGAATGAGGTACTTAGATGAAATAGCAGTGTGTGTGAGGTAATAGCACATTTGGGAAGTTGAAACGCAAGAATGTACACTTGGCCCTTGAACACACGCAGGTTAGGAGCTCTGATTACCAACCTCAGTTGAATGTTTGTGTATAAATTTAATTTTTTTAATTTTTAATTTTTGTAGGTGTATATACTTATGGAGTTAATGAGATATTTTGATATAGGCATACAATGTGTAATAATCACATCAGTGTAAATGGGGTATCCATCACCTAAAGCATTCAGTTCCTTGTGTTACAAGCATTTCAATTAAACTCCCTCAGTTATTCTAAAATGGAAATTATTGCTGACTGTAGTCACCCTGTTGTTATCAAGTACTAAATCTAACTCATTGTATCAAACTATATTTATGTACCTACCCATCAATTACTCCTATTTCCGCCCCACCTCCCACCCACTACCCTTCCCAGCCTCTGGTAACCATTATTCTATTTTCTATCCCCATGAGTTCCATTATTTTAATTTTTAGTTTCCGCAAATGAGTGAGAACATGAAAAGTCTGTCGTTCTGTGCCTGGCTTATTTATTTAACATACTGTCTTCCATTTTACCCATGTTGTTACAAATGACAGAATTTCTTTCTTTTTATAGCTAAATAGTACTCCTCTGTGTATATGTAGCACATTTTCTTTATTCATTCATCAGTTGATGAACATTTAGATTGATTTCAAATTTTGACTACTTTAAATAGTGTTGCAATCTTCATGGGAGTACCAATACATCTTCAACATGCTGAATTCCTTTCTTTGGGGTATATATACCTAGCCGCGGGATTGCTGGATCATATGGCAATTCTATTTTTTGATTTTTGAGGGACCTCCATTATGTTCTCCACAGTGGCTGTACTAATTTACATTCCCACCAACAGAGTATGAGGATTCCTCTTTCTTCACATTCATGCCAGTGTTTGTTATTGCCTATCTTTTGGATAAAGGCCATTTTTACTGGAGTGAAAAACGACTAATTGTCGTTTGAATTTTCATTTTTCCGATGATCAGTGATGTTGTGCAACTTTTCATATACCTGTTTCTCATTTGTATGTCTTCTTTTGAGAAATATCTATTCAGGTCTTTTGCCCACTTTTGAACTGGATTATTAGATTGTTCACAATAGAATTTTTTGTGCTCCTTATATTTTGTCATTATTAATTCTTCATCAGATGGACAGGTAACAAATATTTTCTCCCATTCTGTGAGTCATCTCTACACTTTGTTAATTAATTCCTTTGCTGTGAAGAAGCTTTTTAACTCGATGTGATCCCATTTGTTCATTTTTGCTTTGATTGCCTGTGCTTTTGGGGGTATTACTCAAGAAATCTTTGCTCAGTCCACTGTCCTGAAGAGATTTCCCAATGTTTTCTTGTAGTAATTCTTAGTTTGGGGGCTTAGATTTAAGCCTTTGAGTCATTTTTATTTGATTTTTTGTATATGTTGAGAGATAGGGGTTTCATTCTTCTGCATATGGTATTCAGTTTTGCCAGCACTCTATAATGAAGAAATTATCATTTCCCCAGTGTATGTTATAGGAACTATTGTCAAAAATGGGTTTACTATAGATGTATGGATTTATATCTGGGATTTTAATTCTGTTCTATTGGTCTATGTGTCTGTTTTTATACCAGTACTATGCTGTTTTAGAGACTATAGCTCTGTAGTACAATATTAAGTCAGGTAATGTGATTCCTCCCATTGTTTTATTTTTGCTCAGGATGGCTTTAGATGTTCTGGGTCTTTTGTAGTTCCATATAAATTTAAAATTATTCATCTTTTTTCTGCAAAGAATGCCACTGGCATTTTGATAGTGATTGTACTGAATCTGTAGATAGCTTTGGGAATATGAACATTTTAACAATGTTGATTCTTTCATTCCAGGGACATGGAATATCTCTTTATTTTTGTGTGTATTCTCTTCAATTTACTGCATAAATGTTTTACAGTTTTTATTGTAAAGATATTTAACTTCTTTGTTTAAGTTTACTCCTAGGAATTTTGTTTGTAGCTATTGTAAATTGAGTTAGTGTCTTGATTTTTTTTATGTTTGCTGTTGACATATACAGTTACAATTTATTTTCATATGTTGCTATCGTATCCTGTAAATTTATTGAATAATTCTTATCAGTTCTAATAGCTTTTAATGAAGTTCTAAGAATACTTGTTTTATATATCTGAGTGCTCCAGTGTTGGGTGCAAACATACTTACAATTGTTACATTATCTTGCTAAACTGATTCTCTTGTCATTATGTAATAGCCTTCTTTGTTGCTTCTTATAGTTTGAATCTTGAAATCTATTTTGTCTGATCTAAAATATCCTGATTTTTTTTCTTTTCATTTGCATGGAATGTCTTCTTCCATCCCTTTATTTTCAGTCTATTTGTGTTTCTTGTATGTGACAGATCATTATCATTGTGTCTTTTAAAAAAATCCATTCAGCCACTGTATGTTTTTGATCAGAGAGTTGAGTTCATTTACATGGAATGTTATTATTGATAAATAAGGATTTACTCCTGCCTTTCTATTTGTTTTCTGGTATTCTCTTTCTTCATTTCTCCCTGACTTCCTTTTAGTGAAAGTGAATTTATCTGGTGGTATGTTTTAATTTCTTGTTTTATATTTTTTGTGTATCTATTATAAGGTTTCTTTTTTGAGGTTATTGTGAGCCTTATAAATAACATCCTATAACCCATTATTTTAAACTGATGGCAACTTTAATGCAAAAACAAGCAGATAAATGCACCAGCAAAGAGATAACTAAAAAAATTATGCACCTCATCTCTATTTCCTCCCACTAGTCAACTTTTTCTTGTTTCCATTTATATCTTATTGCACTATGTTTGAAAAAGTTGTTCTAGTTATTATTTTTTGATGGATTCATATTTTATTCTTTTCCTCAATATATGAGTAGTTTACACACCTCAATTACAGTGTTATATTATTCTCTATTTGTCTTTGTACTTACTATTACAAGTGAGTTTTGTACCTTCAGATGACTTTTATTGTCTCTTAAGAGACTTTCTTTTAGATTGAATAAATCTCTTTAGCATTTCTTACAGAATGGGTCTGGTTTTAACAAAATTTCTTAGCTTCTGTTTGGGAAAGTCTTTATTTTTTCTTCATGTTTGCCAGATATTTTTTTCTGAATAAAATATTCTAGAGTAAAAGTGTATTTTTGCTTTTGTTTTTATTTTTTTACTGCAAGACTTTACATGTATCATGTCACTCTCTTCACCTGTAATGTTTCCACTGAAAAGTTTGCTGCCAGACATATTGAAGCTCCTTTATATGTTATTTGTTTATTTTTTCTTGCTGCTTTTAGAATCCTTTCTTTAATCTTGAACTTTTGGAGTTTGATTATTAAATGCCTTGAGGTAGTCTTACTTGAGTTAAATCTGCTTGGTGTTTAATAGCCTTCTTGCACTTTAATATTGATATCTTTCTCTAGGTTAGGAAGTCTCTGTTATTATCCTTTGAAAAAATATTTCTACCCATATCTCTTTTTCTACCTCCTCTTTAAGGCCAATAACGCTTAGATTTGCCCCCTTTGATGCTATTTTCTAGATTCTGTAGAAATGGTTTATTTTTTTTCTTTTGACTCCTCTGACCATGTATTTTCAAATAGCCTCTCTTCAAGCTCATTAATCCTTTCTTCTGCTTGATCAATTCTGCTATTGAGAGACACTGATGTATTCTTCAGTTTGTCAACCGAATTTTTCAGCACCAAAAGTTTTACTTGATTTTTTTAATCATTTCAATCTCTTTGTTAAATTTATATCATAATATTCTGATTGCTTTCTCACCATTATCTTGGATTATGTTGACCTTTCTTAGAACATCTATTTTGAGCTCTCTATTTGAAAGGTCACATATGTCCATCACTCCAGAATTGGTCACTGGTGTTTTATTTGGTTTGTTCAGTAAGGTACAGTTTTTCTGGATGATACTGTTTCTTGTGGATGTTTATTGACATCTGGACATTAAAGAGTAAGGTATTTACTGTCGTCTTTTAAATCAGGGCTTCTTTGTACTCATTCTTCTTTAGATGTCTTTCCAAGTATTCAAAGGGGGTTGAATGTTGTGATGTATCTTTGGTTGCTGCAGCCAGATGTGCATTAGAGGAGAATCCAAGCCCGTTAATAATACATATCTTTCAGAGTTGTAGAGGTACTGCCTTGGTGTTCTTGGATTAGATCCAAGAAAATTCCCTGGATTACTAGGCAGAGTCTGTTGTTCTCTTTCCTTTCCTTCTCCCACAGAAATAAAATCTCTTTATCTCTGTGCTGCTCTGCCTAAAATTTGGGGAAGGGTGATGCAAGCACTCCTATGGTCATCACCGCTGGGACTGTGGTGGGTCACATCTAAAGCCAGCACTATTCTGGGTCTCACCCAAGACCTGTGGTAACTGTTTACTAGCTACCATTGATGTTTATTTAAGGCCCAAGAGCTCTTTCATCAGCAGGTAATGAACTCTGCCAAAACTCAGTCTTTCTTTTCAGAGCATCACATTCCATGTGGTCCAGGGTGAGTCTAGAAATGTTGACTGAGAGAGAGGGCCTGGAATCAGGGACTTTAGTAATCTGCTTGGTGCTTTATTTTGCTATGACTGAGCTCATATCCACGTTGTAAGACAGTTATTTTTACTCTTCCCTCTTATTTCCTCAAGCAGGAGTATCTCCCCTGTAGCTGCCACAGTTAGGAATGTACTAGGTGACACCTGAAGCCTGATTGGTACTAGGTTTTGTCCAAGGCCCATAGTAACTACTGCCTGACTACCACTAAAGTTTATTAGAGGCTCAAGGGCCCTGTAAGTGAACTGTGGTAAATTCTGCCAGGACTGGCTTCTTTCTTCAGGACAGTAGGTTCCCTTTTGGCCCAAGGTGGGTCTAGAAAATGTTGCCTGGGAACTATGGCCTGAAATAGGAGCTGTAGGACTCTGTATGGTGCTTTCTTTTACTGTAGCTGAGCTGCTATCCAGGTTGCAAGACAAAGTCCTCTTTGCCTTCCCCTTTCTCCCAAAATTGCCGGCTACACCACCTGGGGTTGTGGGAGGGGTGACATAAGTACTCCCTTGGCCACCACAAGTGGTATCTCTCTGGGTTACATGCACCCCAAGTCCACTGACTCTGAGCCAGCTCTCTAGGTTACATGCAGAATTTACCCAGGAATTGCACTCCTTGTGGCTTAAAGTATATTAAGCCCTTCAAGTATATTTAGAAACTCAGAGCCTCTTAGCCTAAGGTAATGGAGCTTGCCAGAACTCGGATTCCTACTGCTGGGATGGATGACTTTTCTCTGACTAGAGCTAGTCAAAATGCTACCTCCATGGGCACCAGCTAAATTCTGCCCTACGTTGCTTTCTCATGTGACAGGGCAGCACTGATTTCCAATGCAAAGTGTCAGAAACACTTTGCTTTCCCTCCCCCAAGCACAAAGATTCTCCTTCTATACCACACACTGCTGCTGAGAGATGTTGGAGGGGTGGTGTAAAAAATTCAAAGCTGTTTTTCCTACACTCTTCAGTGCCCCTTTCCTTCATATGATGTTGAAACCAGGTACTTTGATTGCTGATTTTACGTTCTTATGAAGGTGCTTTCTGAAGTGGAAAGTTGTTCAATTCAGTGTTCCTGTGGGAGACGACGATTGCTGGAGTGTTTTATTTGGCCATTTTGCTCCACTTCCCAAGAGTCAAAAAATCCAGTGCATAGCTTTTGACTCTAGTATATAACTTTTGACTCCCCCAAAACTTAACTATGAATAGCCTACTATTAACCAAAAGCCTTACTAATAGCATAATAGCATAAATGTTCTAACAACAAATTTTATCTGTTATATAGTACTATATGTACCATAAAACACACATAATATATATCACAGGTAAAATGTCTTATGTATATCTAGTATATAACACATATAACATCAAATACATATCTCTCCATCTATCTATCTTAGAGACAGTCACTCTGTCACCCAAGCTGGAGTGCAGAGTCATGATCAGAGCTTGCTGCAAGAGATCCTCTTGTAACAGCATCCAGAGTAGCTGGAATTACAGGCAGGAACAATTGCACCTGGGCCAGTATACTGTATTCTTACAATAAAGTAAGCTAGAGAAAATAAAATGTTATTAAGAAAATCAAGGAAGATAAAATATATCTGCAATTTATTAAGTGGAATGGATCATCATAAAGGTCTTCATCTTCCTCATTGTCATATTGAATTGGCTGAGAAAGAATAGAAAGAGGAGGGATTGGTCTTCTTATCTCAGTGATAGCAAAGGCAGAAGAAGTAGAGGAGGTAGAAGCAGGAGCAGGAGAGGCAGGTACACTCCGTGTAACTTTTATTGAAAAACAAATGTGTGTAAGTGAACCTGCACAGGTCAAACACGTTACTTAATGGTCGATTATAATGCTATAAGAATCTCCATGCTGTTTATGATCTGTGATTTCCAATATGGCGTACTCATAAATACTCTGAAAAATGACTTTATGTTAGTCTTATATAATTAAAAGACACTAATGAATCTTTGCTAAATGTTATAGCGTATTCAAATTTTGAAAGCAAAATATTATATTGTGAGTGAAAATGTCCTGAATTTATATTTTATTAATAGACATGTCTGTCTTTGACTTGTCCTTATAAGAATCTGTTCAGATACATTTTCACTTTTTATTAATATATTTATAATGTATAAAATATTTTATCATGAAAGTTTTACAATATGTGTATAATATTAAAATGTACACTTATAATTGTAATAAAGTTACTAAAGTAAAACTGCAAATAAAAACGTCATAAAAGAACATATTTTCATAAAATTATTTAAAATTTTGAAGTAATTCTTCAGTATAAAAATGTTAATTATTTTTTCATTTGAATAAAACACTCCATAGACATAAATAAGTACATATAATTTGATAAAAAATATTTTAATGATTTTATAAAAGGAAGATATAATAAATGCAGCTAAAGAAATACTAATAAACAATGTTACATTATAAATTATTGGTGAATAATACCAATAAAACCATAAAGATATTTTAGAATGATCAGGATTTAAAATGACACATAACTATGTGTAATAATGTGCTATTTTTAGACATAATAATTCAAACACTATCTTTTGTTGTATAAGTGTGTATTCTTTGATATCCATTGTTATTTAAATATTTTAACACTTTATTTTGAAATATTTAAAAATATTTTCCATTAAAAAATATGAGTCTAAATTACATATCAAAGGAGAAAAATAAATCATTATGAAGCAGGAGAATAGGATCTGAAGGCAGAGAACCTAAGGCCAATTCATGCTGACTTCTTAGAAATGACTCACAAAGAAACCCCAGCTCCCCACACCAGAGTAACAAAAGGATCAGAGGCTACTCCCCTTGCAACTCCCCTTTTTTGCATTGCAGACAAAAAATGAAAGTACCTCTGATTGGTCTCTTTCTGCAAACAATTAGACTGGTCACAGGCCAAGACTTCACATGTAACTTTGTAACTTCACTTCATCCTCTGATTGGTTACCTTCTGCAACCTATCAGACTAGCGTGGACCACTACTTCATTGATATAGGGTGTAAACAAAAGTAACCAATGGGAAAACTCTAGAGGGTATTTAAACCCCAGAAAATTCTGTAACAAGTACTCTTCAGCCACTTGCTCGAGCCTGCTCCCATTCTGTGGAGTGTACTTTCAAGAAATCTGTGCTTTTCTTTTGTTGCTTCGTTTGTGTGTTTTTTCCGATTAGTTGTTCAAAGCACCACGAATCTGAACACCCTCCACTGGTAATAGATTTTGGCAAGCCAGCCAGGAGGTAACTTAAAAGTTTGGAATTTATTTTTCTTCTTCTTTTCCCTTTTCCCCTTTGCTCCATACAGGGGAACACTTTTCTCTATTTCTCTTTCCAAATCAGAACCCTCAGTAGACAGCACCTAAGCCCAGAGGCAACTGCAGGTTTCCGCCCAAGGCCACTCTCTGGTGAAGCTGAAAGGTTTCCTTGTGGAAAAGCCTGACTACACCACCTGGATTGAGTGAAGAACCTTTTCCATTTTTTTTTTTTCCTTCAGTCTTTAAATAGCTGTTTCCTGGCAACTCCTTGGTAATTGAAGGCAGCTAGCCAGGACCACTCTGGTGTTACCTGAAAGCCAAGGAGTAAACAGGGATAGCTTCCCTGCCCGTTAGGGTGAAGGACTTCATTCTATATTTTCCATTTATAGTCCCTGATCCCTACATGTGACACAATTGGCTTTGGCAGCTCGTCCAGGGTGAATTCGCACACATTTCAGGTGACTTAAACCTTCTTTTTGTATGCTAAATTCTCCTATACAGTTAACCCATAATCGCAAAAGATAATGTCTCTTAGGTGTTTTGACCTCCTTTCTCCTACTAGATCTATTCCACTGGCTAAGGACAAAAGAAACCCACCCAGCCTCCACTTTCTGCCATTAAAGTTCATGGCTATCATTCTAGTGGAATAGAAAGCATGGAAAAGTGTGGTCTTATTAAATTATATGGATGCTAGAAGTCAAGGTCTTCATTTAGGGACAAAAGGAAAGTTTTTACTAGGCCATCGGCTCTGGAGGGAAAACATAAAAAGTGGCACCAGTGC
The DNA here is from genome assembly GCF_029289425.2 of Pan paniscus. NCBI lineage: Eukaryota > Metazoa > Chordata > Mammalia > Primates > Hominidae > Pan > Pan paniscus. Next base: position 122,660,126 of record NC_073254.2, read on the forward strand.
CCAGCTAAGGTCAGAGATATCTGACTCTCTAAGATTGGATCCCAAAAGGGAATGCCCCAGCGGATCCAACTCCAGACCTCGACCTCTCCAATGGGGATGCCCTCTGCAGAGGTTCTGCAGTCTAGTACTAAGCCCTCCTTAGAATTTTCTCCCATATATGAAAATGGAAAACACTCCATTTACTCCATGTGGCTCCCTGTTTGGCCACATCCTCATTAGAATCAGTTTGACCCTGACAATCTAAAGAGAAAACACTTGATATTCTTTTCCAATACTGTTTGGCCTGAATATTGTTTGGAATCTGGAGCTTGCTCTTGAATGGGAAAGTGGGAGGGAATTGCATGTATCTAGGCTTTTGTGTTGCTATTCTAAGTAAGGTAGGGACTGGTTAGTATGTGATGTTCTCCTTTGTTGCTATTTGGCCCCAGTGTTCGTTGGATCCTGAGGAGGTTTGAACTTTAAAAATCAAACTGCCATGGAAACTGCTTTACTCAAAATTTTGGTTCACAGCCTTCATTGGATTACCTATTGGGGCAAACAATGTAAAACCGATGAGTTTATATTGCTATGTCATGGCTAGAGTTCCGAGGTAAAAGCTATTGGATCTTCATTTATGTGTGTTCATACGTGTCTAGATGTGTTTATTTGTATGTACACTTATTGTTATATGTTGTGTCTACCAAATTGGCTTATAAGTAAAAGAGTACCCATAAATTAAGTAAAAAAGCCTAAGCAATTTTCAAGTTCAGGTGACTTAAGTATAACTTTACTAAACAAGCTGTCTTTAAAATTATTGGTAAAATGAAAATAGAAATGCCTTCAGAATTGTCAGCATATATTTTTGTCTGGATTTTATCTTTGGTAGATATTTTGAGGTGTCAGGGTTTGGCATAGAAGGTTATAAAACTATAAACCTAACCAAAACAAAATGATCTCTGTGCAGATTTTTTGATAAGTAAGACTAATGTTATGATTTAATTAGTAAGACTAATGTTACAATTCAATGAAAACAACTGAATTTTCTGAGTTATTGATGAAAAGTCTATGTATTTAACTTTAAGGTTCTGATTTCAGTGAACACCTGATATTCACAGATTATAAAATGGTAAACAAGGAAATGATTCACTTTAAATGATGGTGTCTAATATCTCAGTTTTCAGAAGTAATCTAGATAAACTGTTAAAAATGAAAGCTGAGTCCATGTAAATGAGATGCTGTAGGTAAATTTCTTGTGTAATTTAAAATTCTAAAATTATTTTTGATGCTCATTGAATATCTGTGTCATTTCTAAGAAAGGGTTGTGACAGGGGAAATATTGTTCTAAAAATTGTGGAATTGTTCTTACCTATAAATGCCCATATCTGATAGTTCAGGGTTTCTTGGTTTTTAGGGTTTCATTAAAGTTTTAGGTTACTAAGTATAAAAATTCTAGTTAATGCATAATTCTGTATACAAACTGTGAAAAGGTCATGTTATTAATGAGGAAAAGAATAGAAAATTAATTTAAAAGTTAATTCAAATTACAGGTTTGAAGAGGTTATTTATAAAACAAGGTAGTGAAAAACCAGTAAGGGAGAGGGATGTAAAGATAGTTATGTATATGAAGATGTATTTTTGGTAAGGAAGATTATAAGGAAAATAATAATTCTGTATGAGAAAGGATCTTGTATGGTGATTTTTTTTTTGGCCTAGAGTAAAATGACTGGTTATTTAAAGAAGAACAAGAAGAAGGAGGGGAAGAAGAAGGAGAAAATCTGGAACTGAACAAAAAGCCCACGCATGTCATAGATTGCCTTTCAAGTAATATGTAATTTTTCCTGTTTCTCCGTATGCCTATCTTCAAGTACATATACAGAAAATATAAAGCTGAAGAAGTTTAGATAACAAAATATTATTTAAAACCTGATAGAGAATTGGATAAATCTGGCTAATTAACATTTTTATAGTTAAAGCTCTTAGTCTTGATTAAAGTAAAATAAGAAATATTTTAAAGAAATGCATCGGCAGTTTGGCGATATTCTTTTTTAATATTATTAAGCATGAAGCCAGATTTAGTGTGGAGCCAAATTTCACATACATGCTTGCATTGCTTCACACTATGTTTACTGTTTTGCATGGATTATACTAGCACTGTAGTACTTACTGGTAATGTTCCCAGAGTGAATTTCTTGATTGTATAGGAGGTATGGTGATATTGGTACAAATTAAGGATACTGAATTGTGTTTGAGCAATAAAACATTCATTATGTGGGTTTTGGGGGGCTCTGGATAACATTGTAGCCTCCAGTGTAGACTGAGTAGAAAATACTTAGCATTGTTTTCCTGTTTATTTGTTTTTGCTTCTAAATTTTATTTGTTTGTTATTTGTTCTCCTTTGGGTTTTTGTATGCATATGATGCTTTTTAGTTTCTAATAGAAGAATTTTATTTGATTCTGTGAATAGTTATTTTTTTCCCTATGCATCTCTAGCAAGCCATCATTTGTTCTATTTCTCTGAGATTCCTAGGCTCCTTTAGTCAGGCCTGCAGGAACTGATGAAGCACACCAGCCATTTGGAATTTTGTTCGTTTTGCTTGCCTCTGATAATCTAGAGAACTAAAAAATAATATTTTTATAGGTTCTGAACAGAAATAGTACGTTACACATTTTGTTGTTTGGAGGGGTAAATGAGAGTGGAAATGTTTGAGTGGTGTGTGTTTCCAGGGTGACTCAATTGAATCAATAGTTTGGGTTGGTTTCAGAACTTTTCCTTTGATGAAGAAAAACTGTGATATGGGCACAAAGTTTTAATGTTCAGGAAAGATTGGCTTTGTCCTTAAGAAAATTATATTGACTAGAATTTCTCTCAAGCTAATTCAATTTTGTTTACTACTATCAAATTAAAATTACCTTCACTTGGATTAAGTAGTAATAACAAAGGTGAGACTTTCTAGTGATTTTTTTTATCTCAAGCTGTCTATCAGTGATGAGCCTTCATGTGTGTACTTGAAAACAAAATATGTGCAGGTGTTGCAATGGTATAAAGGTTTTTATGGTGAAAGTTATCTAATTAGTTGTCAGTACCGTATCTAGAAACCAATCTTGGGAATATGTGATGACCTACTTTTAAAAATAGCTGAAAGGAAACTGTTTGCTTGTTTTTACTTTGTCCTTGTTTTGTTGTATCATATTTAAATGAAAGGAGATTATTTCTCACCCTGAATTTCCAAAACTGATATTCTTAATTAAAAAGTTTATGGAACTCTTACCTTATGGTGAGTCTAATTAAAATTAGTCAGATTTGTTTATAAGGTTTGATTAAAATTAGATTTAAAATTACTAATATGCCATACAAAAGTAAAATTTTGGTTTCCTCTTTTGAACAAAATATTTGCAAAATAAAAATATTTGTTCACCTTTTGAATAAACTTCAGGAAGAAAATGGAGGGGGAAGAGACAAATCTGGTTGCCTCGTGCTGTCTTAAGTATTAGGTCTTATTTGTTTGGGAAGTTAAACTGCATTTCCTCATTATTGAAATGTAAACCTTTTTTATTATAATTTTGGCTACCTAAATGACAATTTTATAGTAACTTGTGATAGTATTTTGTGATACCGAGTCTCTTAAACCATTGAAATTGGAAAAACTTTCCAACAGCAAAATTTCAAGTCTTAAATTGAGTCTTTTGACCTCAAACTAAACTTTTTGGATATTAGGCTACCTGAAATTCAACAAAGACACATTGGGCTTATTAGGTGTATTTGTAATGTTATGATTACACAACAAGCATTGTCAAATCTGAGGTAGTGTTTAGCCTCCTTTGGGTTATATTTATATAGATGTTTTATTAGCATGTGTTCCAGGATTGTATGAGACTCCTTGAATTGTGATATGTCTTAATATACATTTTCAGTAATATATGATTATTATGTTAAATTGTTGTATACCATAGAAATAACCAAATTTCCTTGTCGACTGTGTCTTTAAATATGGCTGTTGTGAATATTCTTAATTCATGGCCATGTGTTTGTTTGCATGCAGTTAATAATCACATGTTTTCTTTTGTAATGGGACACAATTAGAGAAACTGGTTATTTTCTCAGAGCTTTGACTGAAATGGCCTTGTGAGTTGTTCCAGCAAAGCCAGTTTAGAAGCGTCTACATGAAAAATAATTTTTGTTGCACTTTGCGTGGGTACTCATACCAAGTATATGAGACTGAAGCTTATTATGCAGGTAGATTGGTTCTGCCATGATTTGTCTTTGGAGGAAATGGCAGACCAGAGAGAGAAATATCATAGGTCTCAAAATTAATATAGTACCCAACAACCAATCCCTCATTATACCTTTAACTTCAACCAATGGACACAAACAAGCCGTCCAACTTACACCCCTTTGGTAGGGCTAGGAATAGCAGCAGGAGTAGGAATAAGAGTTGGCAGGCTTGCAACTTCCCTATCCTATTACCAACGCTTGTCCAGTGATTTTATGAAAAGCTTGAATGACATTTCCCAAGGTATCATTACCATACAAAGTCAAATAGACTCTTTGGCAGTGGTCACTTTGCAAAATAGAATGGGACTAGATCTCCTAACTGCTGAAAAAGGTGGCTTATGACTTTTTCCTAGAGAACAAATGCTGTTTTAATGTCAACCAATCAAGATTAATAAGACATGACACCCAAAAACTAGCTGACTGGGCCTCTGAAATATCACAACAGCTGTTTGAGTCATTAGGCTACTGGTGAAGGGCACTGCGTTGGGTTTCATGGCTCCTTCCCTTGGCCAGCCCATTATTAATAATTACAATTGCCTTGTTTTTTGGACCATGTTTGTTAAATCTTTTAACCAAGTTAATTTCCATCAAGCTTCAGACAATCATGAGAAAAGGTTTCCAGCAGTTCCAGATGAAGACACTGTCAGCCATCAAGAAGGTCCTCTGTCTCCACTAGACAGAGCTTGGCAAGAGTTCCATGATCCCCAATAGGTAGGTACTGCACTCCAAGTCAGCAGGAAGCAGTTACTAAAAAAAATACCCTTTGTCCCTCTGCTCCCCCATAGAGATTTATGGGGATCATGTCTCTTAGGGGGGAAATAAGGCAGAAGAATAAGATCTGGAGGCAAGGAACCTCAGGCTGATTCACACTGACTTCCTAAAACTGAATCACAAGGAAAATCCACCTCTTCACACCCAAGTAACAAAAGGATCAGAGGCTACTTGCTTTGCAACCCCCCTACTTTGTCTGCATTGCAAATGAAAAATAAAATTACCTCTATGGGCACCCTCCTGCAACCAATCAGACTGGTCACAGGCCAAGACTTCATGTGTAACTTTGTAACTTCACTTCAGCATCTCATTCATTGGTTGCCTTCTGCAACCAATCAGACTTGTTGTGGGCCACTACCTTATTTAAATAGGGTGTAAACCAAGTAACCAATGGGAAACCTCTAGAGGGATTTAAATCCCAGAAAATTCTGTACCCAGTGCTCTTGCACCACTTGGTCAAGTCCACTGTTACTCTGTGGAGTGTACTTTCATTTCAATAAATCTGTGCTTTTCTTTTGTTGCTTTGTTTGTGCATTTTGTCCAATTCTTTGCAAAATGCCAAGAACCTGTACACCCTCAAATGGTAACAATTGGGCATATTATACTTAATTGTTTTCCTGACACAACATATTAACATTGGACAAAATATTATCCTGAGATACCACAACAATGTTGGGCAAAAACATATTAATTTTGGACAAAAACAACTTAAATAGGACCTATAACATGTCAATATGAATTAAAATTATCTGACTTATTTTATTTAATTAATACCTCATTTTTTCTTAGTTTCCCAGGGTTGAATACTGGTTACTTCATTAGAAAAAAACCCTGAATATTATTGTATAAAATAAATGTATATGCAATTATACTATTTATGTAAACAAATTTGAGATTTTGTACCACACGTTTAGTGACAAATGTTTAATTCATCAACTGTTTCAGAAAATAAAGAATCTTTGTTTAAATTACTCTACATTATTTTTATTTACATTGGGAAAAACAAATTGGTAATCTCTCGTGATAAATACTGATATCCAGAAATATATTTTAAAATTGTTACCAAAAATGCTATTTTGTGCATAGGCTTGTTGGTTCTATTATGCCCAGAGATTGATTAAATCTATCCACCTAAAATTAGGTTAAAAACAGTGCCAAACTAAAAATATAAATTTTTTAAAAACTTTACAGAATACTATTTATACAAACTACTATCAATTGTTCTTTTTATATAAAAGCTGTAACAATAGCTTGAATAAATAAAATGTGGTACATACGCACAGTGGAGTACTATTCTGTAATAAAAAAGAATGAGATCCCAACATTTGCAACAACATTGATGGAACTGAATAAATGAAATAAGCCAGTCAAAGAAAAAAAAATGCATGTTCTCACTTGTTTGTGGGATCTACAAATCAAAACAGTTGAATTCATGGACATGGAGAGCGGAAGAATGGTTGCCAGAGAGGCTGAGACACATAGTGAGTGGCTCGGAGGCAGGTGGGGATGGTTAATTGGTACAAAATAAAACGGAAAGAATGAATAAGACCTACTCTTCGATAACACAATAGAGTGACTATAGTCAACAATGACTTAATTGCACATTTTTAAATAATTTAAAGAGTATAATTGGCTGGGCGGGGTGGCTCAAGCCTGTAATCCTGGAACTTTGGGAGGCCGAGGTGGGCGGATACCGAGGTCGGGAGATGGAGACCATCCTGGCTAACACAGTGGAACCCCATCTCTACTAATAATACAAAAAATTATCCGGGCATGGTTGCCGGCGCCTGTAGTCTCAGCTACTCGGGAGGCTGAGGCAGGAGAATGCTGTGAACCCGGGAGGCGGAGCTTGCAGTGAACCGAGATTGTGCGATGCATTCCAGCCTGGGCGACGAGCAAGACTCCGTCTCAAAAAAAAAAAAAAAAAGTATAATTGGATCGTTTATAACTCAAATAATAAATACTTGAGGGGATGGATACCCCATTCTTCATTATGTGCTTTTTCACACTGCATGCCAGAATCAAAACATCTCATGTACCCCATAAATATATACACCTACTATGTACCAACAAAAATTTAAAAAATAATAATAAATAAATACATAAAATAAAATATATATTTGCATGCCACTGGAAAAAAATCACTCTATTTTTATAATAAAGCCAAAAGTCATATTCTCTATGAGTAGGAAAAAAACGCTGGACTAAGACATGCATAATGCATGATCATTTAATCACAAATATTTACACCTAACCTTACTTAATTTTCATTTTAGTGATCATGAAAGAACATACCAAGCAATAAAAAATAATTTATTCTATTACTACATTAGGCTAAACTATCTAGATACTTCTATTCCTACTACATTGACTGCATTGTGCTTTTTCTGACACCCTCTTTTAAAAATTGTTTATTATTATTAACATTATCGGTAACAAAATTTTCAAACATACAAGATTACTTATTTGATCCATTCATTTATTCAATAAGAATTCACTGAATGCCAATTTTGTATGAGTATGGGTTTATGTAAAAAGATTTTCAAATACATAAGTAATGTCATTATTCAGGAGATACATATTTTTTTCACTTACTCATTCCCTGAGGGTTTAAATATTGGCTGTCAAAATTCTCTATTTTCACACTACCTGTCTTGGTTCTAATCACTTTACTATAACAATTACACTATAGACTGGGTAGCCTATAAGCAACGGAAATTGATCTCTCACAGTTCTGGAAGCTGAGAAGGCCAAGATCAAGGCTCTAGCAGATTAGATGTGTGGTAAGGGCCTGTTTCCAGTTCATAAGTGGATGTCTTTTCTATGTTCTCACATGGTGGAAGAGGTGAGAGATCTCTTTGGAGCTTCTTTTGTAAGTGTTCTAATCTTATTTATGTGGGGCCTACCCTCAAGACCTCCCAACATCCCTGCCTCCTAATACCACTACATAGGACATTAGGATTTTACAAGAATTTTTGGGGGGCATATACATTTAGATCATAGCATGAATGGACAAGAAGTCAATGATACTTTTAAAATGCCAATCCTACATTGTGTGTGTGTGTGTGTGTGTGTGTGTGTGTGAATAAAGTGGTCATGTCACAGTAAAATATTTCTTAGTGTTTTATAAATGATTGTATTCATTCTGATATTGCATAAGTTAATACACAAATATTAGAAAGGCAGAAACAAGTCTTTTAAAGCCTTGGAATATTTCATTGGACTCTGTAAGTAAACATTTTCTTATTGGCTTCAGTATATGATTTAGACCATAATACGGTTTGGTTCTGTATTCTCTTGCAAATCTCATCTTGAATTGTACTCCCATAATTCCCATGTGTTGTGGGAGGGACCCAGTCGGAGAGAAACTGAATCATGGGGTTGGTTTCTCCCATACTGTTCTTGTGGTAGTGAACAAGTCTCACAAGATCTGATGGTTTTATAGGAGGAGACCCCTTTCATTCTCTTCTCTCTTGCCGTGACCATGTAAGAAGTGCCATCATTATGCCATCATTGTGAGGCCTCGTCAGCCACGGGGAGCTGTGAGTCCAATAACCTCTTTCTTTTGTAAATTGCCCAGTCTCAGGTATCTCTTTATCAGCAGCATGAAAATGGAGTAGAAGAGATTCACAGAATGTACTAAGAATAAAATGCGTCTACTCTTCTTCAATGAAATTTCTTTGTAAATCAGAACATTTATATTAATCTAGCATCAACTAAAACAATGTTTTTCATTGACGCTTTCATTCGAATATATCAAGAATCTTATTTTGTCTCTAAAATCTAGACAATTAATTTTAGAAGAGGCACCAATATTATATCATATGTGTGTTGTGTGGGTCTCAGGATACAGAAGGGACTTCTGCAAAATTTCTCAAGTCTCCCTGGAGGCAGGGCATGTCATACCTTGAGAGAAAATGATAAATGGAATTTATATCAAGGTTTCACATTCCTATGCCTTTATTCAAGATGCCTAGAAAATTATGTAAGTAATCATTTCCTCTAGCCTACTGCATTCTTATCTGTATTATTGTTAATTTGAGCGAACAGTTCCTGGGGTTCATAAGTTCTACAGAGATAGAAAAATGAGTAAAACTGCTAGGACTTTCAATTTATCTGCAATTTTTCTTCTTCTGAGAATATATTTGGTAGAAAATTATCTTCTGCTCTGGGTATATTTGTTTTACATTGAATATATGTATACATATGTATGTGTGTATGTATGTGTATATATGTGTATATATAATATATGAGAAACTTCTATTTCTGTGTTTTTGAGTTAGATAACTGAACTAGTTTTACTAATATTGAAGTCTTCCTTTATAACTATCTCTTTTATATTGCAATTTGAAGCCATCAAAGTATTGATTTTCAAAAATTTTCCCACTTGTTAATGGCATTCTATTATCCTTCTATAGAGTAGTGTGAATCATGAAGAAAATAGATTTGAACAAAACTGCAAAAACTAAGTATACCCCAATACCATGACAAATCAAGTCATGGTCATAGATTACACAACCCCAGCTAACCCTAAAATGAGAGCTAAGTGTTATAGGAGAGTTTGGATGGAACCTTGTGCTTGGGTCAACCCAAATTCATCTTAAATATTAAGAAATTGACTCAAAGGGCTAGTCCATGAATGATGAGAGAATAGCATCATCTGTCATTTACAGAGGACTGCACATTATGACTCTATGTTAGAATGTCAAGTGGAGTTTGTATTTAGCGGCTTGCTGTGTTACAAACTAACTTCTCAGTTTTCTTAATTTTTTAGTTGGAATTTTTGCTTTTTCATAATTTCTTATTAAGTAATGCTATTTTTGGAAGAACATCAAAGTTCAAATTAGGCCATTTAATTACTAGAGTAAAATATCAACAGATCAAAAGATTTCAAAGTAGTATATAAACAATTGCATTCAAAAATTAAGAAAAAATGTATGTAGTGTAATGATAGAATGAAAATAGTATATGAAAATATGATTGTTTAAAAAACCATAAAAATAAACAAAAAGTAATACTAAACCATAGTAAAAAGCAAGTAATGCTATGCACAGCTAATTACAAACTTATATATAATGACCATAAATCTAAAAGTTTAAATAATTTTAATAAAATAAACATTTTTATAATAGCTTAAAAAATTCAGCTATATGTACTTTAAGAGAAAAAAAGAAAAAACTGAACATAAAGTACAAAATTAAGGAAGAAAACATGAAGCAAAGGCTATCTACTGAAAATAAATTTAAAACAAAAATATTAATGGATGCTAAAATAGAATACTTATCATAATATAGAACAGGAAAACATTAGTTTACTAAGTTACAAAGTTTTGACAAATTCTAAATTAGTAAAATAAAGACAAATCTGAAAAATGTATAATCATATGGGGAGATAACTTTAAATATTATTCCCAGAAAGTGTTCAACTAGCACTAAATTAATAAATAATTAGAGGATAAATGCAAAACTAGCAAACATATAAGAAATTCAAACGAATCAGTGTATTTTATCGTGAAGATAAATCTTCAAACTCTAAATAAGAAAATTCTTACAGAATACATTTACTGATCAAAATTGACTAGTATGAGAAATATTAACAAAAGGATAGCCAAGAAACAAGAAAAGCTTACTACCCAGATATTTAATTTAAGAAACCAACATTGAGACAAATAAATATTTAGTTTAAAAATCAAATAAAGCAGACTTTGAAGTATATTTAGAAATAAATGAAAATTTATTACAAAGCTTCTAAGTAAATTTACAGACTAAATATATTTATTGAAAAATACAAAAAAAGTAATTACTCAGCAAAGACATCAACTTAAGAAGTTAGAAAAATGTAAGAAAATAAACTTAAAAATAAATAATGAATAATTGTTATATAAACACATATTATGAAGAAAAAATTCAGAGACTAGCTCATCGATGAAGTCAAAATATTTTCATTGGGAAACATAAATAAATAAAATCACTATGTAAAAATATGAATAAAATAAAAAGAGGGGAGAAAAAATAAACATTGCCAAAAAGAAAACAGATAAACTGATGACAATGAGATTTCAAGATAATAAAGCATAAAATTCCATATTCAAATAAGCAGAATTAGAAATGGCAGGTGAAATTAAAACCGATCCTACAGAAATAAAATAGGTCTTCAGAGACTATTATGAATACATCTATGCACACAAACTAGAAAATCTAGAGGAAATTAATACATTTCTAGAAACATACAACTTCCCAAGATTGAATCAGGAAAAGAAAAATGAGTCCCTGGACAGACCAATATTGAGTTCCAAAATTGAAGCACTAATAAAAAACATATCAACCAAAAAAGCCCTGGACAAGATTAATTCACAGCCAAATTCTTCCAGGCATATAAAGAAGAGCTGGTACCAATTATATTGAAACTATTCGAAAAAATCAAAGAAGAAAGAGTCCTCCCTAACACATTCTAAGAAGCTAGTATCACTCTAATACCAAAACCTGGCAAAGATACAATAAGATAAAAAACAAACAAACAAACAAAAAACACCTAGAAGCCAATATTCCCGATTAACATATGAAAAACATCTGAATTAAATACTAGCAAACCAAATCCAGAAGCACATCAAAATTTTAATTCACTATAATCAAGTAGACTTTTTTTTTTTCCTGGAATGCAAGATTGGTTCCTAGGATGCATTTTTTTCCTTCAACTTTTATTTTAAGTTCCAGGTTACATGTGCAGGATGCACAGGTTTTTTACACAAATAAACATGTGTCATGGTGGTTTGCTGCACAGGTCATCCCAGCACGTAGATATGAAGGCCAGAATCCATTAGCTGTTCTTCTTGATGGTCTCCCTACCCCTACGTACCCGCTTCCAACAGGTCCCAGTGTGTGTTGTTCCCCATTCATATGTCCATGTGTTTTCATTGTTCAGTTCTCACAAGAGAAAATATGCAGTGATTAGTTTTCTGTTCCTGTGCAAGTTTGCTGAATATAATGGCTTCCAACTCCATCCATATCCCTGCAAAAGACATAATCTCTTTTTTTAATGGCTGGATAGTGTTCCATAGTGTATATGTACCATATTTACTTTATCCAGTCTATCATTGATGGGCATTTGAGTTGATCCCATATCTTTGCTATCGTAATAGTACTTCAATGAACATACACATGCATGTATCCTTATGACAGAATGATTTATATTCCTTTGAGTACATACCCAGTAATGGAATTGCTGGGTCAGATGATATTTCTGCCTCTAGAATTTTGAGGAATTGCCACACTGTCTTCCACAATGGTTGAACAAATTTACACTCCCATCAACAGTGCAAAAGTGTTCCTTTTACTCCACAACCTTGCCAGCATCTGTTGTTTTTTGAGTTTTTAATAAAAGCCATTCTGACTGGCGTGAGATGTATCTCATTATGGTTTTGATTTGCATTTCTCTAATGATCAGTGATGTTGAGCTTTTTTGTGTGTTTGTTGAGTGCATGTATGTCTTCTTTTGAGAAGTGTCTATTCATGTCCTTTGAACAGACACATTCTAATGGGGTTGTTTGTTTGTTTCTTGTAAATTTGCTTAAGTTCCTTGTAGACTCTTGATATTAGACCTTTTTCAGTTGGACAGATTGCAAAAATTTTCTCCCATTCTGTAAGTTGTCTGATGTAGGTTGTTCACTCTGATGATAGTTGCTTTTGCTGTGCAGAAGCTCTTTAGTTTAATTAGATCCCATTTGTCAATTTTTGCTTTTGTTGCAATTGCTGTTGATGTTTCTGTGATTAAATCTTTGCCCATTCCTTTGTCCTGAATGGTACTGTTAGATATTTTTTAGGGTTTTTATATTTTTGTGTTTTACATTAAAATCTTTAATCAGTCTTCAGTTAATTCTTATAAAAGGTGTAAGAAAGGGGCCCAGTTTCAATTTTCTACATATGGCTAGCCTGTTGTCCCAGCACCATTTATTAAACAGGCAATTATTTCTCATTGCTTGTTTTGGTCTGGTTTGTTGAAGATCAGAGGGTTCTAAGTGTGCAGTCTTATTTCTGAGATCTCTATTCTGTTCTATTGGTGTATGTGTCTGTTTTGGTACCAGAACCATGTTTCGGTTACTGTAATCTTGTAGTATAGTTTGAAGTATGATAGACTGATGCCTCCAGCTTTGTTCTATTTACTTATTATTGTCTTAGCTATTCAGGCTCTTTTTTGTTCCCAGAAAGATTTCAAAATAGTTTTTCTCTAATTCTGTAAAGAATGTTGATGACAGTTTAATGGGAATAGAATTTAATCTATAAATTACTTAGTGCAGTATGGCCATTTTCATGATACTGATTCTTCCTATCCATGAGCACAGTGGAATGGTCTACAATGGAATGTTTTTCCATTCATTTGTGTCCTCTCTGATTTCTTTGAGCAGCGATTTCTAGTTCTTCTTGAAGAGGTCCTTCACTTTCCTTGTTCGCTGTATTCCTAGGTGTTTTATTGTTTATGTAGCAATTGTGAAAGGGAGCTCATTGATGATTTGGCTCTCTGCCTGTTTTTGGTTTATAGGAATGCTTGTGATTTTTGCGCAATGATTTTTTTCCTGAGACTTTGCTGAAGGTACTTATCAGCTTAAGAAACTTTTGGGCTGGGATGATGTGGTTTTCTAGATATAAGATCATGTCACCTGGCATGCTTTTTGTTTATTATTATTATTATTTGGTCCTGAATTACTATTAGCTATACCCAGGAACAACACTGAAGACCTTGGGTGAGCCTCTGAGACTTGCTGGCTTCTGGTGAGACTCAGCACATTACCAGTTTGGGTGGCTATGAGAGAAAACTCTTTCTGCTTGAGAAAAGCAGAGGAAAAATGAAAGGGGACTTTTTCTTGCACATTTGGTACCAGCATGGCCACAGGAGGGTATAGCACCAAGCAGAATAAAACATCACATAAACAGAATTAAAAACAAAAACCATGATTGTCTCAATAGATGTAGAAAAAGCTTTCAATAAAATCCAACATCTCTTCATGATAAAACTCCATAAAATAGGCATCAATGGAACATACTTCAAAGTAATAAGAGCCATCTATAACAAACCCACAGCGAACATCATACTGAATGGGCAAAAGCTGAAACTATTCTTTTAGAGAACTGGAGCAAGACAAAGATCCCATTTTTATCACTCCTATTCAACATATTGCTGGAAATTCTAGCTAGGGTAATCAGGCAAGAGAAAGTAATAAAAGACATGCAAATAGGAAAAGAATAACTCAAATCATTGCTCTTCACTGGCAATGTAATTCTACATCTAGAAAACCTTAAAGATTTCACCAAAAGGCTCCTGGTGCTAATAAATGACTTCAGTAAAGTTTCAAGGTACAAAATTAATATTATTAATGCTACTAATAATTATTAAAAATTATTAGTAGCATTTTTATACACAAATAATGTCCTAGCTGAGAGTCAAATCAAGGACACTATCCCATTTAAAACAGTGACAAAAAGCAAAATACCTATGAATATATCTATCCAAAGAGGTGAAAGGTCTCTACAAATAGAACTACAAAACACTGCTGAAGGAAATCATGGATGAGACAAACAAATGGAAAAATATTTTCTACTTATATATTGGAAGAATCAATATCACTGAAATCCATATACTACTCAAAGCAATCAACAGATTAAACACTATTTCAACGAAACTACCAATGTCATTTTTTCCCAGAATTAGAAAAAAAAAAACTATTCTAAAATTCATTTGGAAAGAAACAAAACAAACAAACAAAAAGATCCTGAATGGCCAAATAAATCCTAAGCAAAAGGAATAAAGCCAGAGGCATCACATTACCCAATTTTAAACTATACTGTAATGCTACAATAACCAAAACAGTACGGTGATGGTACAAAAACAGACATGTGCACCAATGGAACAGAATGGAAAACCCAGAAATACAGCTGAACACCTACAGCAATCTGACTTTCAGCAAATTTGAAACAAATAAGTAAAGGGGAAAGGAGTTTCTATTCAATAAATGGTATTGCCATACATGGCTAGCCATATGAAGAAAGAAAATAGTTAATAGCTATCTACACAGAAAAAGCACCTAAAATTTTTTTTTTTTTTTGGAAGGAGTCTCTTGCTCTGTTGCTCAGGCTGGAGTGCAGTGGCCTGATCTCGGCTCACTGCAACTTCTGCCTCCCAGGTTCAAGTGATTCTCCTGCCTCAGCTTCCTGAGTAGCTGGGATAACAGGTGTGGGCCACCATGTCTGGCTAATTTTTGCATTTTTAGTAGAGATGGGGTTTCACCCTGTTGGTCAGGCTGGTCTTGAACTCCTGACCTTGTGGTCTACCCATCTTAGCCTCGCAAAGTGCTATGATTACAGGCGTGAGCCACTGCCCCTGGCCAAACACCTTCTTAAGAACCAAAAATTAGATGAGCACTCACAGTACCTGGCTTTAACTTCATAACACTGAAAGAGGCACTGAGGATATAGAAAAACCAGTCCTGGATCATGGTTTCCACCCCTCTTCTATCCCCTGGTGGCAGCAGCATGGCATGGAGAGCATCTCTGGGTGCAGGAGGAGGAACACAGCAATTGTGAGGCATTGAATTCCATGCTGTCTTGTAACAGCAGAAAGGAAAACCAGATTAAATTCAGCTGATGCCCACCAACAGAGGGTGCAATGAAATCCATCCTAGCCAGTGGGGAATCACAGATCCCAGAGGTTTGAACTTGAGTGCCTGCACACCTAGTTGTCACCAAGGGTTACCACACTGTGTCTACAAGTAAACTTACAAAGCAATCTAGGCCATAAGGACTCCAACTCTTAGTGAGCCCTAATAATCAACTAAGCCCAAACACAGTGGACTTTGGGGGCCAATGACACACTGAGACATCAACTGGGCTGCCAATGGAGTGCTGGAATCATCCCTCCACTAACCCCAGGCTGCATAGCTCACCATTCCCTAAAAGACCCCTTCTTTCTTCTTGGAAGAGAAGATGGAACAGAGGGAGAACTTTTTCTTGCATCTAGAATATGAGCTCAGCCATAGCAGAATTAGACACCAGCCAGAGTCCTGAGGCCGGTATTTCAGGCCCTACCTCCCAGACAAAACATTTAGACACACACTGAGCTGGAAGGGAACCTGCCTCTTTGAAGAAAAGAATCCACTCCCGGCAGCATTTATCACCTGCTAACTGAAGAGCTCTTGGGTGCTGAGTAAGAAGCAACTTACCCAGGTGCTACAGTGAGAGCCCTGATTGAGCCTCTGAGACTTGCTGGCTTCAGGTTAGACTCAACACATTACCAGCTGTGGTAGCTATGGGACAAAGCACCATCTGCTTAAGAAAAGCAGAGGAAGAAGTAAAGGAGACTTTGTTTTTCACCTTACGTACCAGCATGGCCATAGTGGGGTAAAGCACCAAGCAGGTTCTTGGGGCCCCTGATTCTAGGGCTTGACTCTTGGATGGAATTTTTGAACCTGACATGGGCAGAGGGGAGCCCACCTCTCTGAAGGGTGAGTCCCAGGCCATACAGCATTCACCACAAGCTGAATTAAGAGACTTTAGGCCTTAATGGAACCACGGCCACAGTCTGAGAGTACTCCTCATGGGTTGGGATGATGATAGCTATGAGGTAAGAGTCCTCTGACTTTGGAAAGGGGAGGAAAGAGTGGGAAGAACAGCGTCTTGTGGTTTGAGTGCAAGCTCAGCCACCATAAAATAGAACACCAAGTAAACTTCTAAGGTTACTAAATCTAGTACCTGACTACCAAACAGTACTCTGGACCCACCTAGGAACTGGGGGACCTTACCACACTAAAGAGAAGGACACAGACATGGATGGCTTTGTCACCACTGATTATGGAGCCCCAGAGCCTTGGGCAAACATAGGCAGTAGCCAGAGAGTGGTTACAGCAGACCTTGGGCAAGACCCAGTACCGTGCTGGCTTCAGGTCTGATGCAGCACAGTCATAGTGGTGATGACCACAGGAGTTCTTGTGTTAATTCATCCCCAGAATTATGTGACACAGAACAGAGAGAAAGAGATAGAGAGTGAGATTCTCTATGTTTTGAAAAAAGTAAGGTAAGAACAAGAGTCTTTCCCTGGTAACCCAGAGAATTCTCCCAGGTTGTGTCCAAGACTATCAAGGTGGTACCTCTATGCCACCGCAAAAATGACAACATTATTAGGCTTGGGGTGCCCCCTAAACATAAACAGTTTAGATTACAGCACCCAAGTCCTTTTAAGTATCTGGAAAGCCTTCCCAAGAAGGATGGCTACAAATACCTGCAATATTTGTAGACTGCAATAAATACCTAATCCTTCAATACCCAGACATGGAAGAACATCTACTAACATCAACACCATCCAGGAAAACATGACCTCACAAAATGAACTAGATAAGCCACCAGGGACCAATCCAGGAGAAACAGAGATAAATGACCTTTCAGACAGATAATTCAAAATACCAGTGTTTAGGAAACTCAAAGAAATTTAAGATAACCCTGAGAAGAAATTCAGAATTTTATCAGATAAATTTAACAAACAGATGAAAAGAATATATTAAAAAAACAGGCAGAAATACTGGAGCTGGGAAATGCAATTGGCATACTGAAGAATGCATCAGAGTTCTTTAATAGCAGAATTGATCAAGCAAAATGAAGAAATAGTAAGCTTTAAGACAAGCTATTTGAAAATACACAGTCAGAGAAAACAAAATAATTTTTTTTTTTTTTTACTCATCCATGTTTCTGTTTATATATAGGATAACAAATTCAGGAACAATGGGAAAGTAACATATGAAACCTTAACAGGAAATACAATAGAGATTACAAAACACTACCATTTGATTTTTTTATGCAAATACTTCAATATTCCAATATTTTTACTCACTTGCTAAATAAAGCACATGACTCGAAATGCTAAATAATTCTGTTAGTCTAAATCTTTTAAAGAATAAAACGTTGGGGAAAAACCAAAATTGTCTAGTAAGGTATGTATGACCTTGTTTATTATCTATCATAGACATCAAGATGATCATAGTTAATACCAATTTAAGCTTTACAGAACACTGTTTTAGGCCCAATATTGATATATTAAATGAAGGTATCAGAGAATCTTGTATTTATGGCATCGGGTTATAAAGATCTATTCAAAACCATTTTTGTCAAAGTTTAAACACTGGGACACAGAATGATTCTTGCTAATAGTACAAATTTTGTCCCATGGGTAATACTATTGTCTCTTTCTTTTTTAAAAAAATTATTTTGACTTTTATTTTAGATTCAGGGAACACATGGGCAGGTTTGTTAGCTAGGTATACTGTGTGATGTTGAGGTTTGGGGTACGGATGATCCTGTCACCCAGGTAGTGAGCAGAGTCCCCAGTAGGTAGTTTTTCAGCTCTTGCTCCCGCTCACCACCCTACCTCCCCAGTGTCTATTATTCCCATGGGTCCTCAGGTATTACTATTTTCAAGTTTTTTTCTTTACATGAAACTACTGAAAGCAAAAGTATGTCATGCTTATAGGTTACTCTGTACATTTATCATTCTAATAATAAACATCTTAAGTAATTAAGTAGTGTATTAAGGCCATAAACCAAGTCATTATCTCCTATCAAAGGACTACTGTAATTCAATCATCTAGAAAATTCATTTTAGGCAGGACACAGTGGCTCATGTCTGTAATCTCAGCACTTTGGGAGGCTGAGGTGGGTGGATCATGAAGTCAGGAGTTCGAGACCATCCTGACCAGCATGGTGAAACCCCGCCTCTACTAAAAATACAAAAATTAGCTGGGCGTGGTGGTGTGTGCCTGTAATCCCAGCTACTCAGGAGGCTGAGGCAGGAGAATGGCTGGAACCCAGGAGGCAGAGGTTGCAGTGAGCTGACATTGTGCCATTGCACTCCAGCCTGGGTGACAGAGAGAAACTCTGTCTTAAAATAAAAAAAAAAAATTCATTTTAATGGGTTATGTTACAGGGTTGAGGTCAGCCTACAGACACAAAATAGGTTAACTAAAATTTTTCTTTTTTTGGTATCAGGTTTTACTTTTTTCATTGGAACAGGATTTGGGGGTGGGGATACTAAATGTGGCAGGGTTCAACAAATTTACATTTTATCAAAATAAGGTTCTTAAAGAATACAATGATAGCATATGCTTTAACTCTTACAGCACAAACCCTCATATTAATTGATGGTCACAGAAAAATACTGTAATGCTTTAAACAAAAGTTTTAAAATACATCAATGACACAAGTTTCAAACAAAATGCAGTGATCAAAATACTTAACTGTCCTTTCATCAAGCTTTTACAAACACAGTCAGTCTAAAAATCACACTAATAGGATCTAGAAAATAGACTCAAAAGGGCAAATCTAGGAGTTATTTGCCTTAAAAAAGAGGTAGATCAAGATACAGGGGTAGAAAGTTTATTCAAAGTTTGTAACAGATAACTTCTGAAACATAGAGAAATATATCATTATTAAAGTACAAGAAGGTTATAGAACATCAAGCAGATTTAACCCAAAGAAGACTACCTCAAGGCATTTAATAATCAATCTCTTTAGCTTAATTAGATACCATTTGTCAATTTTTGCTTCTGTTGCAATTCCTTTTGACATTTTCATTATAAAATCATTGTGTGTACCTATGTCCTAAATGGTATTGCCTAGACATTCTTGTGGTCTCTTTTTTTTTATATTTTTTAAATTACACTTTAAGTTCTAGGGTAAATGTGCACAACGTGCAGGTTTGCAACATATGTATACATGTGCCATGTTGGTATGCTGCATCCATTAACTCGTCATTTACATTAGGTATATCTCCTAATGCTATCCCTCCCCACCTCCCCCTACCCCATGACAGGCCCTGGTGTGATGTTCCCTTTCCTGTGTCCAAGTGTTCTCATTGTTCAATTCCCACCTATGAGTGAGAACATGCAGTGTTTGGCTTTTTGGCCTTGTGATAGTTTGCTGAGAATGATGGTTTCCAGCTTCACCCATGTCCCTACAAAGGACATGAACTCATCATTTTTTATGGCTGCACAGTATTCCATGGTGTTTATATGCCACATTTTCTTAATCCAGTCTATCATTGATGGACTTTTGGGTTGGTTCCAAGTCTTTGCTATTGTGAATAGTGCCACAATAAACATACGTGTGCATGTGTCTTTATAGCAGCATGATTTATAATCCTTTGGGTATATACCCAGTAATGGGATGGCTGGGTCAAATGGTATTTCCAGTTCTAGATCCTTGAGGAATCGCCACACTGTCTTCCACAATGGTTTAGCTAGTTTACAGTCCCACCAATAGAGTAAAAGTGTTCCTATTTATCAACATCCTCTCCAGCACCTGTTGTTTCCCGACTTTTTAATGATCCCCATTCTAACTGGTGTGAGATGGTATCTCATTGTGGTTTTGATTTGCATTTCTCTGATGGCCAGTGACGATGAGCATTTTTTCATGTGTCTGTTGGTTGCATAAATGTCTTCTTTTGAAATGTGTCTGTTCATATTCTTTGCCCACTTTTTGATGGGGTTGTTTGTTTGTTTCTTGTAAATTTGTTTGAGTTATTTGTAGATTCTGGATATTAGCCCTTTGTCAGATGAGTAGACTGCAAAAATTTTTTCCCATTAGGTAGGTTGCCTGTTCACTCTAATGGTAGTTTCTTTTGCTGTGCAGAAGCTCTGCAGTTTAATTAGATCCCATTTGTCAATTTTGGCTTTTGTTGCCATTGCTTTTGGTGTTTTAGACATGAAGTCCTTGCCCATGCCTATGTCCTGAATGGTATTGCCTAGGTTTTCTTCTAGGATTTTTATGGTTTTAGGTCTAACATTTAAGTATTTGATCCATCTTGAATTAATTTTTGTATAAGGTGAAAGGAAGGGATCCAGTTTTAGCTTTCTACATATGGCTAGCCAGTTTTCTATAGTTTTGGGTTTTACACTTAAATCTGTAATCCATCTTGAGTTAATTTTCGTATAAGATGTAAGAAAGAAGTCCAGTTTCAACTTTCTGCAAATGGCTAGCTAGTTGTCCCAGCACCACTTATTAAATAGGGAGTCCTTTCACCATTGCTCTTTTTGTCAGGTTTGTCAAAGATCAGGTGATTGTCGATGTGCGATCTTATTTCTGAGATCTGTATTCTATTCCATTGATCTATGTGTCTGTTTTCGTACCAGTACCATGCTGTTTTGGTTACTATACTTGTAGTATAGTTTGAAGTTGATCTAATACCCAGAATCTATAAGAAACTTAAAAAATTTTACAAAAAAAACCCCCAACCCCATTAAAAAGTGGAAAAAAGACAAGAACAGACACCTCTCAAAAGAAAACAGTTATATGGCCAAAAAGCATGAAAAAGAGACTTCAGAATTCATAATCAGTAGAGAAATTTAGATTAAAAACCACATCAAGATACCATCTTAAGCCAGTCAGAATGGCAATTATTAAAAAGTCAAGAAGCAACAGATGCTGGCAAGGCTGTAAAAAAATAGGAACACTTTTACACAGTTTTAAATTAGTTCAACCAATGCAGAAGACAGTTTAGTGATTCCTCAAAGACCTAGAACTAGAAATACCATTTGACCCAGCAATCCTATTACTGAGTATATACCCTAAGGCCTATAAATTATTCTGTTATAAATATACATGCACACATATGTCATTGCTGCACTATTCACAATAGCAAAGACATTGAATCAACCCAAATACCCAACAGTGATAGACTGGATAAAGAAAATATGGTGCATATACATCATGGAATACTATGCAGCCATAAAAAATGATGACTTCATTTTATTTGCAGGGACATAGATAGAACTCGAAGCCATTATCCTCAGCAAACTAGTACAGAAATGGAAAAAAAAACCACCAAATGCTCTCACTTGTAAGTGGGAGCTGAACAATGAGAACACATGGACACAGGGAGGGGATCAACACACACTAGGGCCTGTCAGGCGAAGGGGATGTAGCGGGAGGGAGAGATTCAGTATAAATAGCTAATGCATGTGGTGATTAATACCTAGGTGATGGATTAATAGGTGCAGCAAACCACCACGGCACACATTTACCTATGTAACAAATCTGCATAATCTACATATGTATCCCAGAACTTAAAATAAAATAAAATAAAATTTAAATGAAATACGTGCTCTTAAAAACAACAAGAAAAAAATGAAGAAATAGCAAACTCTCAAAGATTAAGGATAAATAAAAGATTCTAAAAGCAGCAGGAGAAAAGAAATAAATAATGTACAATGGAACTCCAATACATTTGATTGCATTCTTTTTCAGTGGAGACCTTACAGGCCAGGACAAAATGGCATAACATATTTAAAGTGCGAAAGGGAAAAAAAAATCTTACTCTAGAATAGTATATCCAGTGAAAATATTCTTCAAACATAAAGAAGAAATAAAGCCTTTTCCAGATAAGCTGAAGGATTTCATCAATACCAGACCTATCTTACAAGAGATGTTAAAGAGAGTACTTCAGTCAGAAAGGAAAGGACATTAATGAGCAATAAATAATTATCTGAAAGTATAAAACTCATTGGGAGTAGTAAGTACACAGAGAAACACAGAATACTGCCACAGTGTTGCTGTAGTGTGTTAACTACTGTTATCTTAAGTGGAAATATTAAACAATGAACCAACCAAAAATAACAACTACAACAACTTTTCAAGACCTAGGCAATACAATACGATATAAATAGAAACAACAAAAGTTTAAAAATGGGGGAATGAAGTTAAGCATAGAGTCCTTACTAGTTTTCTTTTTTGCTTGTTTGTTTGTTTGTGCAAATAGTGTTAAAAGTTTTTATGAGGTTAAAATAATGGATAATAAGATAGTATTTGCAAGCCTCATGGTAACCTGAAACAAAAAAATACAATGGATACACAAAAAATAAAAAGCAAGAAGCAAACAATATCACCAGAAAAAATCACCTTCACTAGAAGGAGATAAAAAGGAAACAAGAGAAGAGCAGAAAACAAATAACAAAAAGTAAGCCTTTACTTATCAATAATAACAATGATGTAAATGGATTAAAGCTTCCAATCAAAAGATACATACTGGCTGAATGGATCAATAAACAAGACCCATTGATCTGGTGGCTCCAAGAAACACACTTCAAATATAAAGACACATATAGACTGAAAATAAAGGGATGGAGAAAGATATTCCATGCCAATAGAAACCAAAAAAGGCAGAAATAACTATACTTGTATCAGAAAAAAGTTGATTTCAATACTAAAACTATAAAAATAGACAAAGTAGTTTACATAATGATAAAGAGGTCAATTCAACAGGAGGATATTATTTTTACCCCATTTAAAATGCCCTTATATCCAAAAGACAAACAATAACAAATTCTGGAGAGAATGTGGAGGCAAAATACCTTTATGTGCAGTTGGTGGAAATGTAAATTAGTGCAACCACTATGGAGAATAGTGATTAGATTAGACAAACTAATCAAAGGAGGTGAGTCTGGAAAAAGTTTGGAGGTTCCTCAAAAATCTAAAAATTGAATTACCATATGATTCAGCAATTTTCCTGCTGGGTGTATACTCCAAAGAAATAAAACAGTATATTGAAGATATATCTGCACTCTGATGTTTGTTGCAGCACTATTGATTTGGAAGCCATCTAAGTGTCTGTCAGCAGATGAATGGCCAAAGAAAATGTGGTACATATACACAATGGAGGACTACTCAACCATAAAAATTATTGCGATCTTGTCTTTTGCAACAGCATAAATGGAACTGAAGATCATTATGTAAAGTAAAATAAGCTACACCAAGAAAGACAAACATTGCTTGTTCTCACTTATTTTGAGATCTAAAAATGAAAATAATGAAACTAATGGACATAGAGAGAGAAAGGATGGTTACTAGAGGCTGAGAAGGGTAGTGAGGGGCTCAGTGGGAGGTGGGGATGGTTAATTTGTACAAGAACAAATAGAAAGAATGGATGAGACCTACTATTTGATAGCACAACAGGGTGACTCAAGTCAGTAATAACTTAATTGTACATTTTATAATACCTTGAAAAGTGTAATTGTATTGTTTGTAACTTAAAGAATAAATGCTTGAAGGCACGGATACCCCATTCTCCATATTCCACATTGCAGGTCTTAATCAAAACATCTCATGTACCCCATAAATATATATACCTATTATTTACCCACAAAAATTTAAAAAATAAATATTATTTAATGAAAAAAAATTAAATGCAAGATCACAAACTATAAGAATCCTAGAAGAAAACCTAAGAAACACCACTCTGGACATCAGCTTTGGGAAAGAATTTATGACTAGTCCTCAAAAGAAATTGCAGCAAAAAGAAAAATTGACATGTGACCTAATTAAACTAAAGAGCTTCTGAACTATAAAAAAATTATCAGCAAAGTAATCTGATGATCTATGGAATGAGGGAAAATATTCACAAACACTGCATGCAACAAAGGCCTAATATCTAGAGTCCATAAGAAACTTAAACTATTCAACAAGTGAAAACAAATAAGCCTATTAAAAAGTGGGCAAAAGACATAAATAGACAATTCTCAAAAACATACATACAAGTGATGAACAAACATACAAAGAATTCTCATCACCAACAATCAGAGAAATGCAAATTGAACCCATAATAAGATATCATCTCACACTAGTCAGAATAGCTATTATTAAAAAGTCAAAAAGCAACAGATGCTGGCAAAGCTGTAGAGAATAGGGAATGCTTACACACTGTTGGGAACTGTATTAGTATATTTTCACACTGCTGATAAAGACATACCAAAGACTAGGCAATTTATAAAATAACGAAATTTGATAGACTCAGTTCTGAATGGCTGTGGAGGTCTCACAATTATGGTGAAAGGCAAGGGGGAGCCAGTTATGTCTTACATGGAAGGCAGCAGGCAAAATAGAGTTTGTGCAGGGAAACTCCCCTTTATAAAACCATCAGATCTCATGAGACTTATTCCCTATCACAAGACTAGCATAGGAAAGACCCACCCCCATGATTCAATTACCTTCCACTGGGTCCCTCCCACAACATGTGAGAATTGTGGGAGCTACAATTCAAGATGAGATTTGGGTTGGGACACAGACAAACCATATCAGGGGAAATGTAAATTAGTTCAGCCACTGTGTAAAGCAGTTTGGACATTTCCCAAAGAATTTAAAACAGAATTATCATTACACCTAGCAACCTTATTAAAGGGTATACATCCAAAAGAAAACAAATTATTCTACCTAAAAGATATATGCACTTATATGTTTATTGCAGCACTATCCACAATATCAAAGATAGGAAATCAACCTAGGTGTCCATCGATGGTGGATTTGATAAAAATAATGTGGTACAAATATACAATGAAATACTATACAGCCATTAAAAAGCCCAAGATCATCTTCTTTGTAGCAACATGGATGAAACTGGAGGCCATATCCTAAGTAAATTAATGCAGGGGCAGAAAACCAAATACCACATGTTCTTATGTATAAGTGAGCAAAATGTTGGGTACTCATGGACATAAAGATGGCAACAAAAGTCACTAATGACATTTAGAAGGGGAAGGGAGGGAGGGGTAAAAAAATTGAAATAAACTAACTGTCGGTTACTATGCTCACTACCTATGTGACAGGATTATCTGTGTCCCAAACTTTAGTATCACAAAGTATATTCCAGCAAAAAACTTGTACATGACCCCTGAATCTAAAATAAAAGTTAAAATTACAAAATAAATGAAACGTTAAGATAGAATAAAATGACTAAATTCAGCAAAATAATCCTGAAGAATAAAGTACATTAATACACTAATAATTTATAATAGCATTCATAAGAATTTTTAAAACTATTCAATACAAAGATTTGTGGTTAGGATTAACAGAAGCAACAAGGGTCACTGAAGCCTCCAAAGACTAGAAATCAAGGGACTCCATTATCTCTCCTAGGTGAAAAGCAGAAGAAATGATGTTACTAGAACCAGGGAAGAAATTCAAGTCTAGGAAATTGACTCCTTGCTGAGAGCTGCAGTCATTTAAAGAGGAATAAAGTCTGCTAAAACCATAGCCGTAGAGGAAAGAATTGGGGAAATAAGCACACTTGTTCCCTTGTCACCTGCTTTGATTAGACAAATTCAACTGGAAGCCAGAGTGCAAGAAGCAAGTCATGCAATCAATAAAGGTCAGCTTTCCAGAATCTAGAATATGGCATAGAAAGGAAGAAAAGATTCTGAAGTGGCAAATAGAGAATAAGTTATCCAGTTACACTGTAAGTGATCTAATTAACCTTGAAACATCGCTAGTTTAAACTCTGGATGTGACATGTTCTTTAAAGCACTGTTTGGATTCACTGGATTATAGTTATTTATTATTTTTATAATAGTATTCATGAATAAGATTTTACTGCATTTGAGTTAATTTTCATTAGTTTTTTATAGCTTTTGATATTATTTTTTCTTACATTTCCTGTTTTCCTTATTTTGCCTTTTTACTCCTGGACTTTTAGTTCAGCGCTGAACCATAATAGTAAACATTGCCATTTTTGTTTGAACTGCAATTACATTTAATGTCTCAACTTTGAGTATGAGTTTCAAGAAGATAGCTTTTAATAAGGAAGCCATTTTTTGCTACTGATGAAATGTATTTTTACTTGTATTAGATTGTGTATATTAAAATTTAGAATTATATATAGAAGGATATTTATTAAGGTAGGTACATAGGCATATTACTACAATAATTATAGTCCAACCTGTAAATTGTACACTTGATTGATTCAATTAAAAATAAGTCAGTAAATGGAATCATTCTAAGTGTCCAACAATTGATTAATGGGTAAGAAATATGGTGTATATATACACAATGGAATACCATTCAGCCATATAAAAGAATGAAATCTTGTCATTTGTGACAATATGGCTAAAACTTGAAGACATAATGTTAGATGAAATAAACTAGAGACAGAAAGACTCACTTATATGTAAAAATCTATAAATAAAAACTTTAAAATGTGCTGCACAACAAAAGCAATGGTTACGAGACTAGGAGGGGAGGGTGGAGGGAAGGATGGGAGAGGTGTGTCAAAAGGTACAAAATTACAGTCAGATAGAAGGAATAATTTCTGGTATTATATTGCATGCTAGGGTGACTACGGTTAACAGTAAAATATTGTATGTTACAAAATAGCTAGGAGAGAGGCATTTGAATATTCCAACCAACAAAAGATGATAAATGCATGAGGTAATAGATACACTAACAACCCTGATTGGATCATTATACAACATGGATATGTAAAGTAACATCACATTGTACCCTATAAATATGTGTAATTATAATGCATCAATTAAAAATAAATACAAAATAATAAATAACTTAGTAAATAAAACATAAATGATACTTGGTTAAAAATTACATCAACCAGACTACGTATTAAAGACATATAGGCTGAGAGCAGACAAAACAATGTGACCAAGTAGAAGTCTTTGTCAATCATGCCCCTGCCAATAGGAACATCAAATTGAAAAACTATCCACACAAAAATGAACCTGCATAAGAACCAAAAATCTAATGAGTAATCACAGTACTTGTTTTTAACTTCAGATCACAGAAAGAGGCACCGAAGAGGGTAAGAAAGTCAGTCTTGTATTGCTGATACCACCTCACTCCTATACCCAGCAGCAGCTACATGGCTTGGAGAGAGAATCTGTTCACCTCGGGAAGAAAGAGCACTGTGGGACTTCGCAGTGAACTCAGTGCTGCCCTGTCACGACAGAAGGCAACACTTGGCAGAAATCAGCTAACACCCACGTAGGGAACATTTAGATCAGCCCTAGCCAGAGAGGAATTGCCCATCCCAGCAGCTGGAACTCATATTCTGACAAGCCTCGCCACCACAGGCTAAGGGGCCCTGGGGTTTCTAAATAAACTTTAAAGGCAGTCTAGGCCATAAGAAGTGCAATTATTCAGCAAGTCCCAGAGTTGTGCTGGGCTCAGATGCAGTGGACTTGCAGTGCATGCAACCTGGTGAGAAACCAGCCTGGGTGGCCAAGATAGTGCTTGTGACACCACTCTCCTAACCCCAGGGAATACAGCTAGAAACTCTTGGAAAGTCTCCTTCCTTCCAATTGAGAAAAAGAGATTAAAAAATCAACAGAACTGTGTCTTGCAGGTTAGGTACTAGCTCGGCCACAGTGGGAAAGAGCACCAACTGGGTTTTTGGGTTCCCCTTTTACAGGACTTGTCTCTTGGATGACATTTCTGAACTAACCCTGAGCCAGATGAGAACCCACTGTCCTGAAGGTGAATCACAGTATGGGAAGCCTTCAACTCAAGGTGACTGAAGAGCCTTTGGGTCATAAATTAATATTGGCGGTATCCTGGCAATACTCACTGGGGACCTGTGGTGGTGGTGGACAAAGGAGAGACTCCTCTGCCTGTGAAAAGAAGAGGGAAGCGTGGATAGAACTTTGTCTTGTGGTTTCAGTGTCAGCTCAGGTGAAGTAGAAGAGTACCAGGTAGATTTCTAAAGTTTCCAGCTCCCAACCACGGCTCCCAGACACCATCTCTGGATCTGCTTGGGGCCCAGGGTAAGGAGAAACTTTTAACTATAAAGAGAAGAAAATATGCTTTGGCTCTGTGTTTCCACTCAAATCTCATCTCAAATTGGAATCCTCACATGTTGAGGGAGGGACCTGGTGGGAGGTAATCGGATTATGGGGGCAGATTCCCCCATGCTGTTCTCATGATAGTAAGTTCTCAGGAGACCTGATGGTTTAGAAGTGTGGCATTTCCTCTGTCTCTCACTCTCTTTCCTGCCACCATGCAAGATGTGCCTTGCTTCTCCTGTGCCTTCCACCTGACTGCAAGTTTCCTGAGGCCTCCCCAGTCATGTGGAACTGTGAGTCAATTAAACCTGTTTTGTTTATGAATTACCCCATCTTAGGTAGTTTCTTTATAGCAGTGTGAAAACAGACTAATACAAAACGGCATAAGACTGATTGGCTTCACCATCTGCTAATTGTAGGGTTCTGGAGCCTTGAGAAAACATAGGTGGTAGCCAGGTAGTGGTTAACAAGGGCCTTGGGGGAGACCCAGTGCCGCGCTGGCTTCAGTCTTCAGGTGGGACCCAGTGCAGTCCCACTGGTAGTGGACAGAAAAGTGCTTGTGTCATACTTCCCTCAGCTCGAGGAAGCACAACACAGAGAGAGTTAGACTCTGCAGGTTTGGCAGAAAGTAAGGGAGGAGAACAAGAGTCTCTACCTGGTAATCCAGAGAATTATTTTGGATCTTATTCAAGACCACCAACGTAAATCCTTACAAGTCTGCAAGAAGAACAGTACTAACATCCTTGAGGTACCCCCTAATGCAGATATGGCTGCAGTGACCAAAAACTTACATTATAATACTCAAATCCCTTCAAATACCTAAAAACCTTCCCAAGAAGGATGAGGACAAACAAGCCCAGACTGAAGATGACAATAAATGCTGAAATATTTAATGCTTAGACACAAATTAATATCCACAGGCATCAAGATCATTCATGAAAACATAATCCCACCAAATGAAATAAATAATGCACAAGGGATGAAACCTGGAGAGACAGAAATATGAGGATTTTCAGACAGAGGCTTCAAAACAGCCATTTTGAGGAAACTCAAAGAAATTCAAGATAATACAGAAAATGAATTTATAATTCTATCAGATAAATTTAAAAAGGAGTTTGAACAAATTACAAAGAATCAAGCAGAAGTTCTGGAGCTAACAAAGGCAACTGACATACTGAGGAATGCATCAGAATTTCTTAATATCATAATTGATCAATCAGAAGAAAGTATTAGTGAGCTTGAAAGTATGCTATTTCAAAATACACAGAGGACTTTGAAGAAAAATAATTAAAAGAGAAATGCATGACTACAAGATCTAGAAAATAACCTCAAAAGGGCAAATCTAAGAGTTACTGGCACTTAAGAAGAGACAGATAGATATAGGTAGAAAGTTTATTCAAAGAGATAATAACAGACAAATTCCCAAACCTAGAGAAAGATATCAATAAGCGAGTAAAAGACAGTCATA
Organism: Pan paniscus; assembly: GCF_029289425.2. Lineage (NCBI taxonomy): Eukaryota > Metazoa > Chordata > Mammalia > Primates > Hominidae > Pan > Pan paniscus. The sequence goes on from NC_073254.2 coordinate 122,690,204, forward strand.
GAAAACCAAGAAGATATAAACCAGGACTAACTCAAAGCATTTCATGATCAAACTCTCAAAGATAAAAGATAAAACAAGAATCCTAAAAGCAGCGTGATTAAAGAAAAAATAGCATACAATGGAGTGCCAACATATCTGGAAGCAGACTTTTCAGTAGAAACCTTATGTGCCCAGGAGAGAGTGAAATGACATATTTATAGTGCAAATGGAAAAAGAAAACTTTTATAGTAGAATATTATATCCAGTGAAAATATCAGACAAACATGAAGAAGAAATGAAGACTTTCCCAGACAAAGAAAAGGCCAGGGATTTCTCAACTTCAGATGTGTCATACAAGAAATGCTAGAAGGAGTTACTCAATCTGAAAGAAAAAGATATTAAGGAACAATAAGAAATCATCTAAAAATATAAAACTCACTGGCAATAGTAAGTACAAAGAATAACACAGAATATTATAACACTGTAATTTCGGTTTGTAAACTATTCATATCTAAAGTAGAAGAATAAAAAGGTGACCTAATCAAAAATGATAACAACGGCAACTTTTTAAGACGCAGATAGTAAAATAAGATGTAAATAGAAATAACAAAAAGTTAAAAAGCAGGAAGACAAGTTAAACTGTACAGTTTTTATTAGTTTTCTTTTGCTTCTTGTTTAGTTTTTTTGTTTGTTTATGCAATCAGTGGTAAGTTTTCATCTGTATTAAATAATAGGTTATAATATATGTAAGCCTCATGGTAAAGTCAAATCTAAAAGCATACAATGAATGCACAAAAAATAAAAAGCAAAATTTAAAATATTCCACCGTATTAGTGAAATTTAAATTATTTCACTAAAAGGAAGACAGGAAGAAAAGAAATAAGGAACAGTTGATCACAAAACAACCAGAAAACAGATAACGACATGGCAGGAGTAACTATTGACTTAGCTATAATACCATTAAATATAAGAAACCAAGCTCTCCAATCAAAGGACGTAGAGTGGCTGAATGAATAGAAATACAAGACCCAACCATTTGTTGCCTACACAAAATATACTACACCTATAAAGACACGCATAGACTGAAAATATAGTGATGGAAAGATATTCCATGCAAATGGAAACCATAAAAGCAGCAGACATAATACTTAGATCAGAGAAAGTAAATGTTGAAATAAAAACGATTCTTATTCTTACAGAGAAAGAGAGAGACAGATTCTGATACAATAATAGCTGGAGAATTCAACACCTCACATTCTGCATTGGACAAATCATCCAGACAGAAAATCAACAAAGAAACTTCTAACTTAATCTCCACCATAGACCAAATGGGCCTAGTAGATATTTCCAGAAAATTTCATCCAACAGGTTCAGAATACGCATTCTTCTGCCCAGCACATGGATCATTCTCAAGAACAGATCATATTTTAGGCCAAAAGTAAGTCTTTAAAAATTAAAAAAAATGAAATCATATCAAGAATCTTCTCTTACCACATGGAATAAAACTAGAAATCAGTAACAATCAATTTGCTCCTAAATGACCAGTGGGTCAATGAGGAAATTAGGAAGGAAATTTTAAAATATCTTGAAACAAAGATAATGGAAATATGCCAAAACCTATGAAATATAGTGAGAGTAGTACAAAGAAGAGAGTTATAGCTATAAGCACCTACATCAAAAAAGTAAAAACACTTCAAATAAATAACCTAATAATTCATCTTAAGGAAGTAGAATAGAAAGACCAAATCAATCTCAAGAATTGTAGTAGAAAATAAAAAATGACAAAGATCAGAGCAGAAATAAACGAAAACATGACAAAATATCAATAAAATGAAAAGTTTTTTTTGAAAATATAAATTAAATTGATAAACTTTTAGCCCAAATAAGGAATAAAAAGAAAAAACCCAAATTAATAAAATTGGAAACAAAAAAGGTTACATTACAACTGATGCCACAGAAATTTAAAGGCTCAATACAGACTACTATTAGCAATTACATGCCAATAAGTTGGAAAACCTAGAAGAAATTGATAAATTCCTAGAAACATGCAACCTACCAAAACTGATTGAGAAAGAAATCCAAAACCTGAAAAGATCAACAGCAACTAACAAGAGAGAAGCCATAGTAAAAATTGTCCCATAAAGCAAAGGCTGAGATCCATGGCTTCACTGCTGAATTGTACCAAGCATGTTAAAAACTACCAGTCCCACTCAGCGAAAAGAAGGGGGTGAGGGAACGCTTCCAAAGTCACATTATCAGGCTGATATTTCCCTGACACCAAACCCAGATAAAAATAAATTTATAAAGTAAACTACAGGTCTATATTCCTTATGAACATCGGTCCAAATATCCTCAAGAAATTATTAGCAAACCAAATATAACACATTAAAAAGATTATTCAGTATGACCCAGTGGGATTCATCGCAGGCATGCAAGATGATTCAACACACACAAATCAATCATTTAAACAGAATGAAGGACAAAAACTGTGTAATAATTTCAATCGATACTAAAAAAAATTGGATAAAATTCAACATCCCTTCATGGTAAAAACAGTCAACACAACTGAGTATAGAAGGAATATATGTCAATACAAAAAAAGTCATATATTACAGACCTGTAGCTAGTATTATACAAAACAAAGAAAAACTGAAAGCCTTACCCCTAAGATCTAGAACAGGACAATGATGCCCACTTTCACCACTGTTATTCAACATAATACTGGTAATCCTGGCTAGAGCAATCAGACAAGAGATAGAAGTAAAGTGCATCCAAATTGAAAAGGAAGAAGTCAAATTATATGTGTGTTTGCAGATATAGTCTTGTATTTGAAAAAACCTAAAGAATCCAGAAGAAAACTATTGGAACAAATAAATAAACTCAGTAAATTTGCAGGATAAAAAAATCAACATACAAAAATCAGCATTGTTATATGCTAACAGTGAATAATCTGTGAAAGAAATAAAGGAATCCTATTTTCAATAGCTGGGAATAAATAAAATAATTAGGAATTAACCAAAAATGTAAAGGATCTCTATAATAAAAACTATGAAGCATTCATGAAAGGAATTGGACACCAAAAAAATTTTAAAAATATATTCCATGTTCATAGATTGGAAGAATAAATATTGTTAAAATGTCCATAGTACCCCAAACAATCTACAGATTTAATGCAATCCCTATCAAAATACCAATGACAGTCTTCACAGAAATAGAAAAAAAAATCCTAAAATTTATATGGAACCACACAGGACCCAGAATAGTAAAAGCTATTCCAAGCATAAAGAACAAAACTGGAGGGATCATATTACCTTACTTCACTTTGTACTACAAAGCTATAGACAAAAACAGCATGTTACTGGCATAAAATCAGACATACAGACCAATGTAACAGAATAGAATTTTGAAATAATTCCATACATCTGCTGTGAACTCCTTTTCAGCAAAGTTTTCGAGAACATACACTGGGGAAAAGATAGTCTCTTCAGTAAATGTTGCTGGGAACACTGGATATCCATGTGCAGAATAAAACTTGACCCTATCTCTCGACATATACAAAAGTCAAATCAAAATGGATTAAAGACTTAAATCTAAGACCTGAAACTATGAAACTACTAAAAGAAAACTTGTGGGAAGATCTTCAGGACATTGAACTGGGCAAACACCGACCTATGCTTACCAGAGGCTGGAAAGAATATTGTGGGGAAGAGTGGAATGAATAAGACATAGTATTTGATAGTACAACAGGATGATTCTAATCAACAATAATTTATTGTACATTTAAAATATCTTTAAAAGTCCAGGTGTGGTGACTCATGCCTGTAATCCCAGAACATTGGGAGTCCAAGGCAGGAGAATTGCTTATAGTCAGGAGTTTGAGATCAGCCTGGGCAACATGACGAGACCCTGTCTCTACAATTTTTTTTTTAATTAGCCAAGTATGGTGGCACATGTCTGTGGTCCCAGGAGGCTGAGGTGGGGGTATAACTTGAGTCCAGGTTAAGGCTGAAGTAAGGCTAGTTTGTGTCACTCCAGCCTGAGTGACAGAGCGAAACCCTGTATCAAAAAAAAAATTGAAATAAATAAAATAAAATAACTAAACAAATATAACTGGATTGTTTGTAACACAAAGAAAGGATATATTCTCGAGGTGATGAATCCTTCACTTATCCTGATATGATTATTATGCATTGTATGCCTGTATCAAAATATATCATCTATCCCACAAATTTATACAACTACTATGTATCCACAAAATTAAAAATTGAAATTAAACAGATAGGCTAAGCAAACAAATATGTGAAAGCCTATTCTGCTATAGTATTTTGTAATGTCCAGATAATCAATATAAATAAAGAACCATAAGGATAATCAATATAAACAAAAACCTGTATAATATACTAAGGTATATTATGCTCAATTTAAAAATAATTTTCTTCTCAAAAGGCATTATGGCTCTTCTAAGTAAGTCTCCATCCACTCCCTCTGTATCTGCTGCAGTTCTGTGGTCTCTCACAAGACAGTAACCATTATCTAAGAGTAAAACAAATTTCTTCCTCTAGAACCCAGGATATTGTGAGATTCTCTCTCATTTGCCAGAACCAGGTAATACCTTTCCTAAACTAATCACTGTGAACAAGATAATAGAATTAAATAGTTGGTTTAAGACATTCATGTTACACTCCAGAAGTGAAGCTGAAGTCAAATCTGTCCAAATTTTGTGGGTGAAAATAGGGAGTAGTAAATTTGAAAAAGGAAAATAAAGATATCATTGGGGGAAAAGTTTGAAATGAAATCTATAGAGTGAGTGAGCATCAAGTCAATCAAGTCACTTTCTTTCTTTTTTTTTTTTTTTTTTTTTGGTTTTGAGACAGACAGTCTTTTGCCCAGGCAAAAGTGGTGCAATCTCGGCTCAGAGCAACCTGCACCTCCAGAGTTCAGGTAATTCTCCTGCCTCAGCCTCCCGAGTAGCTGGGACTACAGGTGCCCACCACCACGCCTGGCTAATTTTTGTATTTTCAGTAGAGACAGGGTTTCACCATATCAGCCAGGCTGGTCTCGAACTCCTGACCTTGTGATCCGCCCGCCTCAGCCTCCCAAAGTGCTGTGATTACAGGCGTGAGCCACCGCGCCTGGTGTTGCACTGCAGTGGCACTTACAAAACACTTTTTTTCAAACTAATAATAATCATACAAGTCTCCACAACTCTCTAAGCTGCAGCTCCTCAGTTCCTTTATAATATCAATGTTTTTTCTCCATTTCTCAGCGTGATTGACCCTTCCCAACTGCTAGTTGACAAAACCTCAGAGAGGCTTTTGCTAACCATGTCATCTATATAAATGCCATTCACACTACACCACCATGGATTATTAACAGAGCCTTGTATTCTTTACTATAAATCATATTTCGGAGTTTGCATGATTAAAAATGATCTCTATGTTAATTAGGCTTAAGTAAAAAGATGAGCACATGTCTTTGTTTTCAGTCTGTTTCTCATACTAGAAAATGTGCTCCATGAGAGCAGAAGCTTAGTCAATTTTTTATTACCGGAACTGCAGGCCCCCATATAGTGTCTGTCATGCAGGGATACCCATACTGTTGTACCAACCAGTGATACAATATTGATGTCTGTAATTGAATATGGGAAAGAAAAGTGTAGAATTCAGGCATATCTATAACCTGGTCAAAGAAAAATTATCAAAATATATAGTTTCTGAACACTGAAGTCAAAAAGAAAGGCAAGATTCACAATTGTAAAACCAGGAAAAAATGCAAAATGATAATTAATCAGATAGATTTTTGTACATCAATATATTAATAATGAAATAAGCTTTATTGAATATTATCTAGCACAACCCCAATATTAAGGAGTTAAGAAAAAAATTACAAAAAGTATTACAAGACAAAGCATTGCAATTAGAATTGTGTCTCAGAAAAATTATATTAATATATTACACACGTTTATCATAGAAACAAGCTGTGTGCATACTAACCTATAACAATAATTAATATATAATATTCTTACATATTAATTCAATACAGTTTACATATAGTGGTAACAATTATATATGTAGAGAAAATAATATAAAACTATTTTCTATTACATAATTTGCTGATTTGTTAGTTTTTTAAATAAAACATTTCATTATTTAGATATATATGTGTCCCTTTGTGCATGTGTGTGTGTGTGTAAGTGTGTTTCTGGATCATTAAATTCAATAATTCTATTTGGGCATGATCCCTATTACTCTATTACAGACAAATAATATTTTCCTGCTGTATTAATTAAAACTGTGCTAAACTATGATTCGTCTAACACAAATCAAATTCACCTAAAAACCTCCAAGGATATTAAACTAAGAAATCTAGTGCTTGAGGAAGAAACCAATTATTTTAATATGAGGCTGGCTCTAAGAATTTCTACCTTAAATATATATGATTTATGCATTCTCCTGAGAGTGAGAGGAGTTGCTCCTAATCTCATTGCTCTGGTTCTAAGATTTTCCATACTGTTACTCCATTCGGCATTCCATGTTTATTTCCCATTTCTTCCTCAAATTACCCTTTCATTACACCCAGGTAAGTCTGTTCACTTTTCTACACACTATGGTCATTTCTGTTCCAGTTCCTTTTCTCCAAGAATCACTATGTCCCATGATCCTTTTTCCTGCTTTTCGTTTATTACTGATTCCCGGTCTCACTAGCAATTTTTAGTATTTTTATTCTCTAAGTGCAGTCTATGAAGTTGTATTCAATTTTCACATATGGAGCAAACGTCTCCAATGAAACAGAAATGTTATAGGCACTGTGATCAATTGTGTATTTCAGAATCATTCAAAGTTACAGAAAATAATTTAATACCATAAAATCTTGCCTTCTGAAAGAATGGCTCATCAATGCTTTTTTGTAGCCCAAGGGTGCCCTTTTTACTGAATAAAAACTTCCAGTACCTATGGCAGCAAGGTCTCTAGCTCACTGATCATTCCTCTAAAGCAGAGCTACATTTCAAATTGCTGTTTTAACAGATGGTCAAGATAAAGGGAAAATGGGAATCAAAGTTTCATGTGCAGCAAATCGTTTTTCTACTACTTTACTTGCTAAACTTGCCTTCCTAAGATTGTAGGCCTCCAGGGCAAGAACTTGTCCTCTTTATGACTTTTGTGTGGCTACAACAAATGATAAATAATAATGTTTCACACATTACAGCAGTATAGCAAATTTCTAAACATGGGCTAAAGTTTTTTGATCTATAGACTTGATTTTATCCAGAATATACTCCCTATTAATTTTTTGTACACTATTATGTAAAAAGGTTTGTGAGAAAATAAGGTAAATTTTCTTTTACAAGGCCCTGATTTGATGACTTATTAGTCTGAAACAACAGCATGGGAAAACAAAACAACTTCCTTTTTACAATTCCACTGGAATAATTTATCATAAAGGAAAATGCATTAATGCTAAATTAAAAACATCTTCTTATTGATTCTTCATTTAAGTGTAGTAAAACATTATTGTATAATACATTGTATAAGCCATCTCAATTTCCTACCTTCAATAATCCAAATGTTCCCCAATATATAAATAAACTTATAATGTGCATGGCATAATTGTAGAGACCTTCAGCATTTCGCCATAAATTAATTTAGAAAGTGGTGGTTGGGAATATAACAAGCATAGTTTAAGAAATTGCTTTATTTTCAAGTTTTATTTTATTATATATTCTTAACTATGGGCTCAGTATACTTCTTCTACTATAAGTGTTTCTAATTGATAGGATGGATAAAAAGAGTACTTCAAGATCAAAGTCATGTGACTATCAGTTACTTAAAGAACATATATTTCTGGCATGGGACAGGTTGATGACAATGTGTAATAATGATGGTAAGTACATTAAGAAGATAAAGGGAAGGGTAAATTGTAGTATATCCAAATTCTGTGCTCTCTCTACAGCCTCTAAGCTGTACTTGGCATAAATAGATAATACATGCCTATCTCCAAGCCAAAATAGTCTACAAAAATACATTTAATATTTTATTCATTGCATTATCATCATTTAGTTTCCATTTTATGATTTGTTCTCCTACAAACACTATCTGTCTAACTATTTACTCACCTATTTATCATCTAATTATCTCTCTATGAGGCTAAATATTATGCCAGGGAGAGCAATCTGTGCTGAAATAAATTAGGCAGGCCAGGAATGTTGTCCAGCATCACTAAAATTCTCAGCACTGTTAACACGGATGGCTCACAATGAGCTCACAGGGAAGATTTTCATGACATAAATAGACTGCTCAAGAAGTTCAGCATCTGAGCCATGTATTTTTGTGTCATTCACCAGTAATGTAGAAAGAAGCTTGTTTAGTAAATGGGCTTTACAATTAGATATCTTTCACCATGCATGGATATTTATTATTCAATTTTTTATCTGCATTCAGAAATCTTTTTTGCAGTAACCTATTCACTTTACACCACCTCTCAATACATGTATGATCTATCCTATTTAGTATTATTTTCCCTGCTATTTTCATTCATTTTAACTTGTTTTTGAAATGTTTTGCTTAAAAAAACAAATAAATCAATACCAGTAAACTGATTAAGAGTAATCTGGTAAAATGTGTTTCTGTGTTTATTTCCAAATATCATAAGGCTGTTAAAAGGTCTCAGTCTAGGAGAGCTATAGCTGCAGATTATACTATACACTCTGAATCAAAGTACGTTAGTAAACCATATTGCAAACAAACAAATCAACAATCATATTCTACTATACTGTTGTAATTTGAATATATTCTGCAACATAGATTTATTCTTCTCTAGCTTCTTGATTTTTAGTTTATTTTATGTCCTAGTGAAGCATTTTTACCCACATCAGCAGACAAATTTTGTGTCCAAAGGAAACCAAGTAAAAAACCTTGTGCTGAATACCGCAACGCAAGTTTTGCAAAGATTAAGTTGCCTTCAAAGAAATGCTTGGGGAAACAAACAATACATATTAACACACAATGAGGTAATGGTGAAATTCTTTTAAAAATATTTTAAATTAAAAATCACAATTGTATACATTTATGGGGTACATTGTGATGTTTTAGTATATGCGTGTAATGTACAACAATGATAGAATTCTTTCATATTATTGTTACCAGTAGCAAATCCATGCAGGTCTGTAGCAAACCTGATTTTTGCCTCCTTGGAGGAAAGAATTCGCTGAGGGCAGGGCAGGAGTAGGCTTACCTCAGCGGGAGAGACTGAGACAAGTTTTAGAGCCTGAGTGACAGTTTATTAAAAAGTTTTAGAGCTGAGTAAAAGGAAGCAAAACACACTTGGAAGAGGGCCAAGTGGGCTACTTGAGAGATTCAAGTGCACCATTCAGCCCTGGACTTGGGGTTTTATACATTGGCATGGTTCTAGGGTTTGTGTTTCTCCTCCTTTGATTTTTCCCTTAGGGCAGGCGGTCCACACGTCCAGTGGCCTGCCAGCACTTGGGAGGGGCCATATGTGCAGTGTGTTTACTGAAGTTGTGTGAATGCTTACAGGAGGTGTTTTTTGCTCACCAGTCAAGTGTTCCCAGATGAAGGTCATACACTGGTTAAATTACACCATTTCAGCTCTTAGTGTGCATGCTTGAGCCCTCTAACACAACTCCTGAGATCTGCTTACCTACATACTCTAACATTATTAAGGGCCATATAATCAGAAATGCAGTTGGAGGTGCATGTTCCTCATTTGTAGGAATGGTTGCTTAAATAACATATGGGCAGAAAAATGCTGTGACTTCAAGGGATTTGAACACAAAAGAAGAGTAATTTCTAAGGTAAAAACCTGGGATGAAAATTCTGAATAAAATTGACTCCGTTAACATTCCCATTTCTGGGAATGCATAATCAGATTGCTACTAAATTTATTTAATGCCGATAACAAAGATTGATTATCATAAACTTCACAAAGGCTAATTTCATATTTATTATTAAAATAATCAGTGAAAACCAGAACTATATGTAGTAGTCTATAGGTATCCAAAGTAAATATATATATTTTTTTATTGGTGCCCTCTGAATAAGTTGAAACTTCAAAAGTGAAAAATCAACTTCATGTGCAATGATTTTGACAGTTTAAACTATGTGTAAACTATATAATTGAATTATAATTCTAAAAATTAGTGTGATACTAACAATATTATAGTAATTTTATAATACTGAAGTTGTGTGTATGCTCACTTGAGACCTTTTTCCCTTATCAGTCAAGTGTTCCCAGAGGAAGGTCATATACTGGTTAAGCTCCACCATTTTGGCTCTTAGTATGGATGCTTAAGCCCATTTACCCAACTCCTGAGATCTTATTGGGAAGCTGCTGATTACCAGCTCTATGTGTTTTCTGTAGAAAAGTAAGCATGTACACAACTTCAGTATTATTATAAAATTAGTATAATATTAGTATTATACTAATTTTTAACTTCAATATTAATCACACTAACATAATTCTAAGAATTAGTATAATACAGTACATTCAAATGATCACAAGCTGATTGTTTTTTAAATGAGTTGCAGCTATGTTGCTTTACAGCCTGGTTTGTTGACCTGAATGCTATTCAAGTCCTCCTTTATATTTCATTGATAATCAACTTTTGAGATGATTCAAAGACTGACTGAAAGCTTATTTCTATTTTGTGAGACTCTATATTGATGCAAGGACAAAATGTTTTTGAGAGAGAAAGGGAAAGATACTATAATGTTTCAAGTGAATTCATTGGTTTCTCAAGAACAAAATTGGATTGCTCAAAAAGACATTTTAAAAGGAGCAGTTAAAACCATTATCTTGATTTGCAGTTAAAAGATGGGAGAAAATTGGTGAAAGTTTTTCTGTAGATCAGCTTGATTATTCTCTTGTAGAAAAACCTCTTAATGGAAATTACTCTCACATTTTGCTTACAGCTGTAATTACTAGGTAAGTAAGACTCTTCCAAATTTTCTACTCAGAAATGTGGCCTTGTTCTGAATAGCAAATTTCCCTACATTAAACTGATCACTAAATCCTATAAAATCTGCCTTCAATGTAGGTATGGCATGCTACTGCACCTCAGCATCTCCATGCCACAACAGCAGAAAACGTGTGCCTACTCGACATGACTAACAAAATACCTTCCCGTGCCCTGACAGGACCACAGATCCTCTCTTATTTTCTTACAATCTGTTCCTCACATAACGACCTCGTTATATTCAAATAAGAATCTAAGTTTAATGGAGTCAATTCTCACATTTTAACTATTAGTGTCATTACATTGCTTCAGGCTTTCTATTATCCCAGCTTTTTTTTCTATCATTTACCCCCTTTTATTGTATATTCACACAGACTGCCTTTCAGTGGCTTTAATGCAACTTTAGCCATCAGAATCATTTTAGCTATCAAAATCCTTCTTCTTAATGGAATAATTGCTCCTCTCCCAACCACTCATTCATTCCTTAACTAACTTCTACTCGTATTTTATGTCTATATTGAAAAGGCATTTCTCTATGACTCTGTTTTAAAACTTCACAATATTATATATTTCATCTTAGCACTCAACACCATAATAAAGGATAAATTACTTATGTAACTAATTTTAGTTAAGAGATCTTACCTTGTTGGACTCTTACATTCTCTTTCTCTCTACCCAAATCCCAACATATGTTTTTGTATATGTATAAATTACTATATCCTCAGCACATCAAAAAATATGAGGCATATGGTTGCATAGTTGATAATAAATGTTTGTTGAGTGTGTGAATTGAAGCTAAAGAATGCTGCAGAAAGAAAAGAAAGGAACATTAATAATTTACGTACTTGTAGAGATTAACAGATATATACATTACAGACGAAGAACATTTATTGTAGTAGAAGTTTCTTAAAATAATAATTTCACAATGTAGAGACATAGCATGGAAAGCTTTGCTAAGTTTCTATAGTTTTATTGAAAATTAGCCATAACATTAATGATGATATTAACTGCAGTGTATTCAGTACTAGAATGAACCATGCAATGTATTCATTCCTCTACATAAAGTCTTTGATTCAGTTTGTTCAAATATTTCTGAAAATGGAAAGTTTCTACACTTCTAGAAAAAAGATTGACTGCCTTATAACCATGATACAAGTAGCAATCCAGACCAGTTTTAACCTATTTATTCAAAAAGTAAAAACTGTTCTCATTGAGCATGCTTTTGCACACCAACCAGTTATAGCACCTTGTTTATCAAAATTAGCTAATCACAGTCTCACTCCAATAGATACCCCTCTAAGTGCTAACCAATCAACAACAGTCTTATCTAAATAATGTACTTCTACAGATGATGCTATCCCACTTATTCTTTTGAAAGCCCACAAATCCCTGAACTCTGTATATTTTTTAAAATCTGTATAAGATGGCAGTCTCTTCTCCTCAGAGAGACTCTACCTAAATAGGATAGCTCCCCTTAATATAATGAGCAATAAATGTAGCATTCTGTTTTTATTTCAGATAGATAGAGATCCTTTGACCATCCTGTCATTTATTTTTATGTTCATTTTACACAGTAAAAAAATGAGGATCAGAAAATATAAGTGACTTAATTGCAGTTGCAGTGATAATATTAGATCAATATTAGAATATTAGAATATTGACTATACTCACTCCAATTATTATTATTTAATCATTATAAAATATTAATATAGGTATGTCCTTAATAAATGCACTTTATCTAGAATACTTAAAGCAGGGTGTCTACCCACCAAATAGTTTAAGAGCATGTAAAACAATAACATAAAGCAAGAGACATGCACTGAAGGAAATGCCAAGGAAACATGAAAAATAAAAAAATAAAATAAGACATCGAAATTAGAAGTGAGTATATCTGTCATAAAAATAAATATATGAGATTTAAACCGATTTTTCTTAAATAACATTTGTAACCACAGAATATTCATTATTCTGAATATAGATTTATATTAACTTGCATTAAAATAAAATGGAAAAATAGGTAAAGCCAAAGGACAGAATGAAATAATAGATTCAAGCTAATATTAGTTTGAGATCATTAGATAATTTGTGTTGATACAACATAAAATCTCAATAAAGATGCTTGAAAGTGCATTCAAAACATCACACTGAAGGAAAATCTTTAAAATTTCAGTAGAAAACTCAAGATATGCATTTTGAACAAATTTTTACAAACTAATATGTGCAAAAATTGTAACTAACTGATAATTTGACATAATATATAAATTGTAAAAAGGGAAATGTCTAGATAATTTTTAATAAAAGTAATATTATAATTGAGATTTTTATTGAACTTTTTGTTTGAACACGTTTATCTCTACTAATTCCACAATTCCAGTAAATAAAAGTGAGTGTATTTTTTAAAATAAATGCACAAAAATATAAAACTATGGAGCAGATTTGGCCGCAAATGAGAAATCTCAACCAGTTTATATAAAGGGAAGTAGATACACAATTAATAAATGACAAGAGGTTTAAATATATCTCTTTGTCTAACAAGTGTCTAAACAGGTGGTCAGGAGTTAGTAAAGAATAGTCCAAGAATCTTGTAGATTTCTTTCACAGAGTTCCCTAAAAATGCCTGGTGATTCAGAGGCAGCACAGCTATCTGAAGGTATGTGCTCAAGAGAGAGATGCTTAGAAGAGGACTGTTTGAAAGTGTACAAAGCGAATTGATAAACTTCATCACTAGCTAGCTAAGGAGCTGCCCTCCTACACTCCTGCAGAAAAAAAGTTTATTCCCAAAAGGAAAGTTGAATAAGAAAGCCTCTGTCCTGGGGTCCACTAAACTCTGCTGCTGCTAATGTGACTTACTTCATGAAACTCTGTTTTTACACCCGAATATGGCTAACCACAGCAAGCAAACCAAAATTTAGAGTGCCTCTTGGGAAAACTGACCAGTCCAAGAGAAAAAGCCTACGGATACAGGTTTGGGGTGCATGGAGATGCATTACCTTATATGAAGCAACCTGGTCTTACTTCAATGCGCCTAGTGAGTTTAAAGACTAATCAGTATATCAACTCTGTTTACACATTTGAGCTTCTTTTCAGCTTTTAATTCTTCATTTATAAGCATGAGAAAATATCATCAAGAATCATCAGATGTTGAAAGAACACTCAAATAAAAAAGGCAGAAACTAAAATAAGAAAGACACTTAATTTGAATAGTGTATTAATATGACAACTACATTCCTGCATTTATCCAAATAATAAGAATAATTAAATGATTAGAGACCTTACAACACAGATTTATAGCACACATTTTATATAACACAGCTAGAGAAATATCATCAAATGAATTTTCTACCTTTAGGAACTCTATTAAATTTCATTGCATAGATTATAGTCATTAAGACCTATTAAACTAAAGTCTCAAGAAAATATTTTTCTATTTTGACAAGTCCATGTTATTTATTATTGAATGATGTGTGAGGATGTTTATGTCAGCTTGGCTTGCAATATGCGTTATTCTCATTTGCAATCAATAACTTGACTGGCAGGCAACACCCAGAGAGAGATTGAGGATATTTAACTGCTTGCTTTGCCATGCCACATCATTTAACTTATCTTTCAAACCTCCCTAACATGACACAGAACAGAAAATACCATAGAACAGTATTTCATAATTAGATTCTTTTTACTTTTGATATTTTTGTTTTTATGGGAGGCAGTATATCTTGTTATAATATGTCATCCTTATGTCTTGGACCTATTTAAGATTTGTTTTCTTTTCTGCTTTCAAAGAAGGAGAGAAGGCAAGGAACATCTTCAACATAATTAAGAATCTGCAGACTCAAAAAATCTTCCTGTAATTGCCAAGTGACAAGTCATAATATTTATAACTTTAGACATTCATCAGAACAATAATACTGTTAGAAGAAAACTTTTTACATATCTTACACATTATTTTAATGCAATAGGTATCACTTTGTTTTGTTTTATCCACCCTTAACCCTGAACTCAATGCTGATAATTTTATTTATTGAAAGTCAGTTTAGAATGTTTCCCCTCAGGAATGTGAACTTTAAAAAAAGAATCTAGATGTCCAAAATCTCCTGTTTTAATATAACTTGGGGTTCATCACAGTTAACGAATATTTGGATTTCCATTAGAGGAATATGTCATAAATCAAACTACTCTAAATTATTTATATCTTAGTTAAATGAATGCAACCATGGGAAAATTGTAATACATTATTATGGAAATTTGAAGAAATTCAGAAACAGAGAATCATGCCTCAAACTAGTAAACACAAAGGTACAAATAAAAATGCAATCTGAATTAGTAGTATCTTAGCATTTCCATCACTACAACCTTAATTTAAATTATCATCCTTGTTTATCTAAATGACAGTAACATCCTCCCTGTTTCCTGTTTCAGTTTATCTACAGACCACCTTTCATCAGTAGCCAGTTTTTTAATATGTACATCAGATTATATTACTTCTTTCATGGAAACTGCCAATAGTTTTTCATTAAATGTTAAGCAATATCTTTACTTGTTACCACGGCCTGTGAGGCTATACAGGAAATGGTCTTGATTTTCACCCTCCATCTTCTCCCTATTCATAAAGTACATCCACTTTGGCCTTTTTTCTGGCTTTGTTTCACAGCATTTGTACTGGGTCTTCTTTCTGCATGGCTTTTTTCCTGTGATCTTAATATGATTGCTTCAGTTTCTTAGTTTGGGTCTGAATGCATATGTTCATGCAATTAAGCAGTACAGTGGATAATAAACAACGTTGCAACAAAACAGCAGCATTGTTTACTGCCACCATCAGCCAGTAGCTCAAGGAGAGTCACCTCTGCCTCACTTCTGCTCATCAAATTTCATGTGAGTGAAATAAACTGACAGTACCTAAATCACATCCAGAATCCTAGTAGCAAAGGGTCGAGAGGTCACTTTGGCTTTACAACTTCTCTTACTGAAAACAGAAGGAAAAAGTTTTGTGCAAGCCAATCTAAGTCACAGATATAGATACATTGATAGACCCATAGATATCATAGAGTACTATAGTAAAAACAATGATGCTTGGCTAAACATAGGGCTCTCAGATTAAGATCAGGTCTGTGGGTATTCTAGAAATATGCTCAGGACAATTCCTCCTTATTAGTTCGAAAAGAAGGCAACTGATTGATTTTATGCACAATAACTGCACTTTTGCTTGTATTTTCAGGTGTATTCAAGGAGGACAAAACCCAGCCTTTTGATACTAGACAAATATTATTCAGTTTATTGGGATGCGTTTCCTATCATTTTACTATCTAAAAGTTTCTAAACATGCTTGGGGATATTCTTGATTCTGTTCTCCTGTCAAGTTTGTAGCTTACTCGTAAAACCCCTACTCAAAGCCCTCTATATTTATGTCATTTTTTTAGAAATGCTTCAAGGATATAGAACATTTAATTATTTTCCCATTACAAATATTTACTAAGTGTCCACCTTGACTCAGACACTGTACCAGACCCTGGGCACAGTCTGTCAGTAGAAGTGAAAAGTGAACTAGCAACTGCATTTTGTGTAGTTAATTCCACTTTATATATTTGCAAAAGCAAAGAAATGAAAAATCCACATTGAATGGGAATTAGAGAGATCTGGTCAGGTAAAGGAGATATTTAACTTAGCTGCAAGTCCCTGAAGCTTACCTAGGAAGATCAAATATGAGGTGGAATCATTATATATTTAGTTTCTACTCCAGTTATTAATACATGTTTTTTATGTAATTGAATTGGAATGCACTTGTGTATGGATATATAGGGAAGATTATGTTTGTATGGGCTCACAGAAAGACAATAACTGTTAAGTGTCTCTAAGTCAATGTTCGTAAGTGGTCTTGGGAAGGATAAGATCCACAGTAGTTCTTCTTGACTCTAAAGTTGTCTATTTAAAGTTATACAAAGGTATACTCCCCAACTGGGTATTTCTAATTGGTTTCTCAGTCTCTCCTATTACCTGTGTAACCAGTTCTTACTTTAAATTCCCTCTGTTCTAAATACCCAAAATGGTTTATGTTTTAATAGTTGGATCTTGGCTGGTGTGGGCTACAAAGCATTTCTACAAACTTTCTGCTTATGTATGCTGCCACAGTTAAGTGATTTATCTCAGAAAATGCAGCGGAACACAATGCATAACCCTACTTACTATTAGATGCAAAGTGTGAAAGCTTTGACACAGAACCTCCTTCCATACTTCAAAATATCTGTGTGTTTATTGACTCCATCTGTGAAGAATGCACTGCAAGTCTGCCTCTATGTGATCAGATGTGGACAATCATTGTGCAACCTGGGCATTGGCTGATAAAACAAATCTACAAATGTTTCAACATGACAGATAACAACATGCCATTTTGGGTCATCAGGACCCTGATTTATTGCTTAGAAAATGAGAAAACTACTTGAAAAGCCTATAGAGGCTCCACTGCAGGCCTGGCAGAGCAGAAAGATAACATAATAAAATTCTTAGTCCTGCCACAGTTTTATCAAGAGGGTATACAACATTGATTAGCTTGACACTGATTATATGTACACACTTCATGAATACTGTGCCTAAATCCTACTGGCATCATGGCATTCACTTATGAATACAGATATATTTTGTACAGACTACTTTTATGCTACCTTATCCTAAAGAATTGGGTTTTATATTTAACAATATAGCCACATCAAATGTTGACCTCTTGAACAGATTCCTTGCCTGATCCTGGAACCCTGGACTACTGAAGATAACTGGTGCCCATACAGGCATTTAGTTGAATTCAAATTGTATCTTTTCAGCCTTGCCTTTCTTAAACCAAATATTTAATGCATCTTCCTCATGAGCTTTAGTTTCACAGCAGATCTTATCTCTCTGTACTTGGTAGGCTGGCTCTATTACCACCTTTTCACTTGCCATTATTTTTCCTAGTGTCTATCCCACTGTAAACACGGTTGTAAAATAATTAACTCTACAGTACAATGTTGTAATGACAGTACACATTAATTTGAATTGAAAAAAGCACACAGGAAGTTTATTATTTACGTTAAAAAATGGACTTTTATTAAATTTCCACTAATGTGACACTTCTCTATTTGTGTTTACTTTTAAACACAATGCCCTTATCAACAGAGACTATAGCAATTTGCAGCACATCACTTAAATAAACAAAGCATTTTATCCTGGAAATTTTTATTTCCTAATGCTGTTTTTTTTCTTCAGGCAGACTTGTGATTTTTTTGTTTGATAATTTTCTCTTCTGAATATGAAGCCTTATTGCTTGGCAAAATGTATTCTTCTCAACTGCAGTTGTACAACCTAGTCAGCACACCTGTGTCTCACCATGGCAATGTCCTGAATAACATCGGAGTCTGCCTTTCTCCAGTTGTGGAGAGCTAGTAGTGTCCCATCCCTCACTCATTCCTAGCTACTTGTCCCTGGTCATGAGCTATTTCACTGGATTCTGCAGAGGAAAACAGGGCTCTGGTTTAGGACAAAATAGTATCTAATGTACTGCACAATCAATGAGGTTTTTCTATATTCTATCTTTCCTCATCCAGTTTTCTAAAGCATTTCTATATTTATTCACTCTTTCAAATATATAAAAAGATGGATGATAAACCCATATAAATATGTGCATGAGACTAAATAGGAACCATACAAATTAAGAAATTAAGAAAACAAAATAATGAAATAAACACAAAATAAAAATGGTAATACATATTACCTTTCAAATTGATAAATATTAAATAGTAATTATAATGGAAAGTCATAACAATGATACAGTAATAAACAATTTTTACTAGGCTTGTAAGTTTAAAATATTTATGAAATCCTTTAAAAAGTCTGCATAAAATATTTTTAAATGGCCAAATCCTTGTATTCACTTAAATCTTATTAAAATATTTTAAAAAACATAAAACAATATATGGTCAAATATTTTTACAATATTAAAACTATAAACCACATGACTATTCAAATTAAAGAAATGCCTAATTAACTAGGGCAGAGCTACTTGAAGTATGGTGCTCAGATATTTGGCATCAGAGTAACCAGGAAAGTTTTATAATTGAAAATTCTTGGTCTTTACTACAGAACCACTGAATCAGAATTTAGAGGAGGGGTAAGGAATCTTTGTTTTAAGAAGCTTTCCTGAAGAATCTGAGGCATGCAAAGTTTGAAAAATATTATGCTAAAATACATTTTAAAAATCACTTATCAAAAATTCTGTAGTAAATTAATATGTATTAAAATGTAAAAGGTTTTCTAGGCTTTACCTAATACCAAAGGGAACAGTTGTGTTTTTGTAAAAAGACATAAATATGCACAGAAAATATTATTGGAAAAGACAGATACTTAGATGAATAAGTCACAACTATTGTATTAAAAAATTGCAAAGTACAAACCACAGAATAAGAGAAAATATTTGAAAACTACCTATCAGACAATAAATTAATAACCACAGTATATAAAGAGCTCAAACAACTCTACCGAAAAAAAATCTAATGATCTGATCAAAAAATGGGCAAAAGATCTGAATACACATTTCTCAAAAGAAAGACATACAAATGGCAAAAAGGTTTATGAGAAGGTGTCCAACATCACTGATTGTCAGAGAAATGCAAATCAAAACTACAATGAATTATCATCTCACCTCACTTAAAATGGCTTTTATCCAAAAGACAGGCAATAACAAATGCTGGCAAGGATGCAGAGTGAAAGGAATCCCTCATGCACGAATGGTGGGAATGTAAATTATTACAACCACTATGAAGAATACTTTGAAGATTCCTCAAAAAACTAGAAATAGAGCTACCATATGATCCAGTAATCCTATTGCTAAGTACACTCCCCAAAGAAAAGAAATCAGTATATCAAAGAGATATCTGAACTCCTGTGTTTGTTGCATGTGAAGCTCTGTTCACAATAGCCAAGATTTGGAGCAACTAAGTGTCCATCAACTGATGAATGAATAAAGAAAAGGTGGTACATATACACAATGGAGTAGTATTCTGCCATGAAAAAAAAATGATACCCAGTCATTTGCAACAACATGGATGAAACTGGAGATCATTATGTTAAGTGAAATAAGCCAGGCACAGAAAGACAAACATCGCATGTTCTCACTTATTTATGGTATTTAAAAATCAAAACTATTGAACCCACGGAGACAAAGAGTAGAAAAATGGTTACTAGAGGCTGGGAAGGATAGCAGTAAGGTGTGGGGGAGATAGAGATGGTTAATGAGTAAAAAAAATCGTTAAAGAATAAACCCTATTGTTTGTTAGCACAACAGGGTTACTATAGTCAATAGTAACTTAATTTTACACATTAAGAAATTAAAAGAGTATAATTGGATTGTTTGTAACACAAAGCATAAATTATTGAGGAGATGGATACTCCATTCTTCGTGATATAATTATTACACATTGCATGCCTCTATCAAAATATCTAAAGTACCCCATAAATATATGCACTTACTATATACCCACAAATTGTTTGCAAAAACAAAAGCCCAAAAATTGTTTACAAAGAAGTATTCTGTTAAGTAGAGTTAAAGTAGAATAACAAAAAATTAAAGAATATGATAAAATTTACTTGCACATGTGTGTGAACATTCTCTGGCCCACAAGGAAAGGATTCCTTTTTTCTACCATATTAGACTCCAATAAAATACGATTGATCCAGACTGAAAGTCTACACCATTCCATCTGAAAACTCACTTTAAAAATAATGCTATGGGTAAAAGATGAAAACACTAAGAACACGATTTATAAAAGAATTGAAGATTCTTATAATTAATTAAATTTCTATTGAATATACCACATTACAGATTAAAACTAGACATCCCACCAAAAAATGAGTCCAATGAAAGGCTATGACTAGGGATTGTCTCTGTTCTATGTAGAGTGCTATGAGGTAACAGAAAAGCTAGTTTTTCTGGCTTTAAGAATCAGACAGAACTTGGAGAAAGCAAAGGCATAAAAACGTAAAGAGGTCAACCAAAAAAAAAAAAAAGGCACTGACTGTGGACTCCAAATCATGTGCATAAAAACTAAGCTAAATCACTGGTTGACCCCAGAATTCCATGTACAGCAAAATATCCTTCAAAAATGAAGACAAAATAAAGATGGCTGCACATGAAAGAGAACCAAGAATTTGTCATTAGCAGATGTACTTTAAAATGCATGTTAAAGAAAATTCCTCAGGTGAAGGTAAATAGTATCATATATAGAGAGAAAATCTAATCTTTCAAAAATGATAAAGATAGTTTATAATGGTAAATATCATTAATGAATTCTATCAATCATTTATGGAATGAAAGCATCAATTTTATCCCAAATCTCTAAGAAAATATAGGACCAAGGAACACTTTTCAACTTATTTTATAGAGCCAATACAAACCTAAATAGCAAAATGACAGAATTACACAGAAATATAAATAAAAGAATATTAACAATAAATATTTCTCATAAACATACACCCAATATGCTTAATAACTTATTAGTAAGTCACATCTCTATATAGTACAGATAGAGGACTTTTCTGAGAAATGAAAAGTTTATTGAAGATCCAAGGTACAAAAATCATAACTTATAAATTAACACAATAAAAAAACTATACAATAATTCCTACAACCAGACAAAAAGCATTTGAAAAAAATTTTTATCCATTCATAATAAGAACTTCCAATTTGATTAAAAACCCTAAAGGTGACATCAAACTTAATGACCAAATACTGAAAGCTCTTTCCCTAAGATCAGGAGAATGATAAGGATACCTCTTTCATTCAACTTTGTATTGCAGATATAAGACCATAGCAATAAGGCAACAAAAAGAAATAGAAGACATAAATATTGAAAAAGAAGAAGTAAACATATTATAAGATGGAGATGACATTATTGTTTATGCAGAAAATCTTAAACAATGTATAAAACTATTAGAACACACAAATTTTACAAAATTGAAGGCTGCAAGGCTAAATTTTTAAAAAGTAGATATATATATACACATATATATGTATATATACACACACACATATATACATATATACACATATATACATATATGTATACATATATACATATGCATATATACATATATGTGTACATATATACATATGCATACATATACATATGTGTACATGTATGCATACATATACATATGTGTACATGTATGCATACATATACATATGTGTACATGTATGCATACATATACATATGTGTACATGTATGCATACATATACATGTGTGTACATGTATGCATACATATACATGTGTGTACATGTATGCATACATATACATGTGTGTACATGTATGCATACATATACATGTGTGTACATGTATGCATACATATACATGTGTGTACATGTATGCATACATATACACATATGTGTATATGTATGCCTATACATATACACATATGTGTATATGTATGCCTATACATATGTGTATATGTATGCATACATATACACATGTGTATATGTATGCATATATATACATATGTGTATATGTATACATAGAGAGAGAGTCATTCCTCAGTACCTCTGGGGGATTGTTTCCACGAACATCTGCGTATACCAAAATCAGCTCAACTCAAGTTGATTTTATGGAATCTGGGAATATTGAAGAAGTCAGCCCTCCATATATGTGGATTTCATATCCCTCAAATACTGATTAGCTTTTTGTTGTGTATGTGGAGCTTCTTGATAAAAAGAACTGATTGTATTTATTACAAGAAAAATCCACTTATAAAATGGATCTATATGCAGTTAGAAACTGTGTTGCCCAAGGGTCAACTGAATATATTAGTGGCGAACAATTGAAAATTAAAATCATTGCAATACCATCTGTATTAGTCCTTTCTCACACTGCCATAAATATACTACCTGAGACTGGGTAGTTTATAAACAAAAGAGCTTATATTGACTCACAGTTCCATATGGCTGGGGAGGCCTTAGGAAACTTACAATAATGGCAGAAAGTGAAGGAGAAGCAGGTACATTCTTCACAAGGTAGCAGGAGAGAGAGAGAAAACAGGGGAAACTGCCACTTTTAAAACCACCAGATCTCATGAGAACTCCCTCACTATCATGAGAACAGCATGGGGGAAACTGCCCCCATGATCCAGTCACTCCCAACAGATCCCTCCCTCAACACATAAGGATTACAATTCAAGATGAGATTTGCATGGGGACACAGAGGCAAACCACATCACCATCTAACAACAAAATACGAATAAATTTAACATAGGATGTTCAGGAACTCTGTGCTGAAAAATACACAACATTGCTGAGAGAAATTGGGTAAAATCTAAATAAATGTATGTAGAGATATATCATAACCATAGATCAGGAGACTCAATACTGATAAGATGTCAATTCTCCTAAAATTGATTTGAAGATTCAAAGTATTTTCAATCAAATCCCCAGGAGGATTTCTGAATGGGAATACATTGCATGAAACAGGCATGCTGAGCCTAAATTTTACATGGAAATGCAAAGAGAGTAGAAGAGACAACAATATTAAAAAGGAAACAAAGTAGATGAATTTACTACCTAATTTCAAGACTTACCATGAGGCTACAGTCATCAAGACAATGTATTATTGACATAAGAAATGACACATAGATCTCTGGAACAGAATAGAAAAGCTAGAAATAAACCCACACTTACACACTGATTTTTATCAGAGGCACTAAAGCAACCCACACATAAAAAGAGAGAGTGATCTTATTTTTATTTGCATGTCTCATATTTGGAAAAATATTTAGGGATACAGTAAAATAATTTCTATAATACCTTATGACAGGGAGAATTAGGACAGTTAATTTGGAGAATAATGGGTATTATTTAGTAACAAAGAATAGACCTATCATGGATGATACACAGTAAGCACATGACAGCGATTTCCTCTGAGGCTGAAGAGAGTGAAAATGCACCTGTCAGTGATGGAGGAAATTTTCCAAAGGGCCTTATTTATCTATACAGCTCTTTGTAAAGGAGAATGCATGCATATATTAGAATATTTTAAATGTTTGTATGGTAAAAATAGACTGGAAATAAATATTAAGTTGTTCATTCTACTAAAGGAAATATGTGTGTTTGTTGACTATTGATACTTTTTCTGTATTTCTGCATTTTAAATATGATACCACAGTCAAGGCTTGCAATTGCAGCAGCCAGTCCTCAAAAAGAATACATTCTGTTGTGTTTACGACTTTTTCAGGTCCTATTTCATTTCTCAAGTGCAGGAGCTTTTCCCAAGCCTCAACTGTCAATGCTTAATTCTCAGATCTCTCACTCTATGTAAACATTCTAATCCTATTACAAAAATGGGACTTACTTTAATCCTCTTGTATCAGGCATTCAATAACCTAGACTATCCCTGCATAGGAGTTTCTCCTTGCAAAGGGCTTCCTCTAGAGCCAGCAGTTACTCAAGCTCATGTATCTTCTCCTTTTCTTTTATTCTTCACAGCACTTCAAGAGTGGGGTCCTTTTATCTCTCCATTACAGTTAATGATTTATCATTCTCTGCATCAGTGCAATCCTGTGATAACTAAACTCTAGTGTGTTTTACCCAAACTAGATAGAATCCACAGTATGATCAATCTGTCTTTAGAAATTACAGTTCTCATTCATCCCCTGAATAAATCCAGAGCTTTAGATATCTGGCGGTAACTTGGCCAAACTGCTTCTTCTGGCTGCTTTTTGTAGGCATTCAGGGTAGGTCCCAGTGTGGGTGGGATCAGTTCTTATAATTGACTGAACTCTTTCTCCATCTTTATCACTTCACAAATAGGTAATTCTCAGTATTTTAGGATCAATCCTTTTCACTGCATCATGAGTTTGTTAAGATTTCCTTAACGTACATAATAAAATAAACTGTAATTTATTACATTTTTTAAAAGAATCTAATTTAAATTATATGTCATTGCTCGTAATTACACACATTACAGACATAGTTAAGAAAAATGGCTCTGTCCCCTTAGTCATCATGCTCTATTACCTGCCAGTCTTTGTCTGTGCCTAATGCTGTCTTCCTCACACACTGTTCTGTGGCAGAATCATTACTTTCTATGTATTAGAGATTTGATAATGACTGCAGGGACTCCTCAGGTTCTCTAGCTGTTAATGCTTAGTGTTCACACTTCCACTCTCCTCGCTTTCAAGGTATTTTTATATGTAGAAATAATATTTTTGCTAACAACTACTGAAACCCTGTGCGGTACTGGGACATAAGTAGACTTACTATTTTTCTTACGATTTTCAAAACTACCTGCCCTCTATTATTCTGAGAATGAATTTTCCCTGTGTACTCTCTGTTGCAGTGCTCTGATGATTTTTCTTTTTCTCTGAGTTCTGTTACGGATGGTAAAGATTATTCAAGAAATGGTTTTATTAGATTTGGAGAAGAAGAATGTTCACATTTAGAAATGTCAGAGTTGCCACTGGTGTATAAAATGTCATTGATTATATGATAATACTATTTATGTCAGAATTAAGCATAGTTTGCCTGGCTTAAGTGGCCTATAGTTTTATAGTTTAACATGATTTGTTAAGTGTAACAAATTCTTTTAAACAAACCTTACCAATGTCCTACTATTTATTGAAATTCTAAAAATCCTTTCATTTACAAGTTTAAATTATACTCCATGGACCTCTTCTTGATTCCCTTTTGGAATTAATTTGTTTTTCCTCTGTATATACATAAAATGCTGTTATTTCAATAGAAGTACTTGCTTCTGTACATATGGAATTAATAGTTTGTTATTTGCATTTTTTAAAAAAAAGTACTGTCCTCTTCCAATTATGAGCCTCATTTATGACAGAAGCTTTCATCTTACCTCTCTCGTTATGCAACATATTTAAAATAATTGACAAGATATTTTTGACAATTCAGTTTTTTATAAAATATATCACTTAATTATATTTTAAATAAAATATAAATATAAAATAAAACTAGATTAATTTTTTACATTAAGGTTGAGATATCAGTATTATAGAAAACCCAGTCTGTCATCTTGTCATTGTTTTTTAAAATTATATAAATGAAATCATAAAGTATGTATTCTTTTGTGGATTAATTCACTCAATATATTTTATGTGAAATGCATAGTTCTTATTGCATATATTCATTTTATTTCATTCATTGAAGTGTAGTACTTCATTGTGTGAATACTCCACTTTTTATTTCTTACAAAGAAGCTTTTTTGTGGTCCTGTTACCATTTCTGCTGACTACATCCTGGGTTGCACTTTTATTACTTGCTTGAGTCCATTGAGACACAACACTCACACACACGAGTTACTTCAATGAGGCTTATTACTCATAGATAAGCAGCAAGAGACTACAGAGGCCTAGGACTTATGATGAGCTAGTCCCTTAACATTCAGGGAAGCTGTCTAGGGCAGATGTATTCTCAGCTTCTCCACTTGTATGGCAATTAATGGATCTTAGAAAACAGTCCACCTTGGGTTTCATATTCTGAGGACAACATGGCAGACTTGACTAAAGCTTTTTTAAAAATATGTATTTTTTTATTTCAATAAGTTTTGGGGGAACAGGTGGTGTTTGGTTACATGAATAAGTTGCTTAGTGGTGATTTCTGAGATTTTGGTGCACCCATCACCTGAGCAGTGTACATTCTACCCAATGTGTAGTCTTTTATCTGTCGCCAATTCCCACCCTTTCCCCTGAGTCCCCAAAGTCCATTGTATCATTCTTATGCCTTTGTGTCTTCATAGCTTAGCTCCCACATATAAGTGATAACATACAATGTTTGGTTTTCCATTCCTGAGTTACTTGACTTAGAATAATAGTCTCCAATTCCATCCAGGTTGCTGAGAATGCCATTATTTCATTCCTTTTTATGTCTGAGTAGTATTCCATGAAGATATATATATATATACACACACACACACACACACACACGTACATATATACATATACATATATACACATATATATTATGTACATATATACATATACATATATTATGTACATATATACATATACATATATATACATATATACATACATATATATATATCACATTTTCTTTAACCACTCACAGATTGATGGGCATTTGGACTGGTTCCACATTTTTGCAATTGCAAATTGTGCTGCTATAAACATGTGTGTGCAAGTATGTTTGTTGTATAATGACTTTTTTCTCTGGGTAGATACCCAGTAGCAGGATTGCTGGATCAAACAGTATATCTACTTTTAGTAATTTAAGGACTCTCCACACTAGTTGCTATAGTGGTTGTATTCATTTATATTCCAACCAACATTGTAAAAATGTTCCCTTTTCACCGCATCAATGCCAACATCTATTTTTTTAATTTTTTAATTATAGCCATTTTTTGTAGGAGTGAGGTGGTATCACATTGTTGTTTTAATTTGCATTTTCCTGATAATTAGTGATGTTGAGCATTTTTCCACATGCTTGTTGGCCATTGGTATATCTTCTTTTGAGAACTGTCTATTCATATCCTTAGCCCACTTTTCGACGACATTTTTTTTTCTTGCTGATTTGTTTGAGTTTTCTGTAGACTCTGGATATTAATCCTTTGTCAGATGTATAGATTATGAAGATTTTTTTCCAACTATGTGGGTTGTCTGTTAACTCTGCTAATTATTTCTTTTGCTGTGCAGAGGCTTTTTAATTTAATTAAGTCCCATCTATTTATCTTTGTTTTTGTTGCATTTGTGTTTGGGTTCTTGGTCATGAATTCTTTGCCTAACTAGGAGGGTTTTCCCAAGTTATCTTCTAGAATCTTTGTGGTTTCAGGTCTTAGATTTAAGTTTTTGATCCATCTTGAGTTGATTTTTGTATAAGGAGAGAGGTGAGGACCTAATTTCATTCTTGTACATGTGGCTTGCCCATTATTTCAGCACCATTTACTGAACAGGGTGTCCTTTCCCCACTTTATTTTGTTTTGTCAAAGATCAGTTGGCTATAAGTATTTGGCTTTATTTCTAGGTTCTCTATTCTGTTTCATTGGTCTATGTGCCTATTTTTATATCAGTACCAAGCTGCTTTGGTGTCTATGGTCTTATAGTATAGTTTGAAATCAGATAACGTGATGCCTCCAGATTTGTTCTTTTTGCTTAGTCTTGCTTTGGATATGTGGGCTCTTTTTTGGTTCCATATGAATTTTAGGATTGTTTTTTCTAGTTCTGTGAAGAATGATGGTGGTATTTTGATAGAAATTGCATTGAATTTGTAGAGTACTTTTGTCAGTATGGTCATTTTCACAACATTGATTCTACCCATTCATGAGCATGGGATGTGTTTCCATTTCTTTGTGTCATCTATGATTTCTTTCAGCAGTGTTTTGCAGTTTTTCTTGTAGAGGTCTTTCATGTTCTTGGGGAGATATATTCCTAAGTATTTTAATCTTTTGCAGCTATTTTAAAGGGGTTGAATTCTTGATTTGATTTTCAGCTTGGTTGCTACTGATGTATAGCAGAGCTACATATTTGTGTATATTAATTATGTATCCTGAAACTTTGCTGAATCATTTACCGGTTCTAGAAGCTTTTTGGATGAGTCTTTAGGGATTTCTAGGTATACAATAATATCATCAACAAACAGCGACACTTTGACTTCTTTATCAATTTGGATGACTTTTATTTCTTTCTCCTGTCCAATTGTGTTAGGTTCATAAGACTTCCAGTACTATGTTGAATATAAGTGGGAAAAGTGAGCAAACTTCTCTTGATCCAGTTCTCCAGGGGAATGCTTTCAGCTTTTCCCCATTCAGTATAATGTTGGCTGTGGGCTTGTTGTAGATGGCTTTTATTATCTTAAGGTATGTGCCTTCTATGCCAGTTTTGCTGAGGGTTTTGATCAGAAAGTGAGGCTGAATTTTGCCAAATGTTTTCTCTGCATCTATTGAGATGATCATGTAATTTTTATTTTTAATTAGATTTCTGTGGTGTTTCACATTCATTGACTTATGTTAAACCATTCCTGCATCCCTGAGGCGAAATCCACTTGATCATGGTGGATTATCTTATTGACATTCTATTGGATTTGGTTCATTAGTTTTTTGTTGAAGATTGTTGCATCTATGTTTATTAGAGATATTGGTCTGTTGTTCTCTTTTTTTGTTATGTTCTTCCCTGGTTTTGGTATTAGGGTGATACCGGCTTCTTAGAATGATTTAGGGAGAACTCCCTGTTTCTATCTAGTGGAATAGTGTCAACAGGATTGGTACCAATTCTTCTTTGAATGGCTGATAGGATTCCGCTGTGAATCTGTCTAGTCCTGGATTTTTTTTTGTTTTTGGCGATTTTTTAATTACCATTTCAATCTTGCTACTTGTTTTTGGTCTGTTCAGAGATTCGATATATTCTTGGTTTAGTCTAGGAGCATTGTATATTTCTAGGGATTTATCTATCTCCTCTAGGTTTTCTAGTTTATGTGTGTAAAGATATTCATAGTAGGCCTGAATAATCTTTTGTATCTCTGTGATATCAGTTGTATTATTTCTCATTTTGTTTCCAAGTGAGTTTATTTGAATCTTCTCTATTCTTTTCTTGGTTAATATCACTAATGGTCTATCAGTTTTATTTATCTTTTCAAAGAACTAGCTTTTTGTTTCATTTATCTTTTGTATTTTTTGTTAATTTTTTTTCAATTTTACTTAGTTCTTTGTTATTTCTTTTCTTCTGCTGGGTTTAGGTTTGAATTGTTCTTGTTTCTCTAGTTGCATGAGGTGTGACCTTAGATTGTCTATTTTTGCTCTTTCAGACTTTGATGTAGGCATTTAATGCTATGAACTTTCCTCTTAGCACTGCTTTTGCTGTATCCCAGAGGTTTTGATAGGTCATGTCACTATTATCATTCAATTCAAATAATTTTTTAATTTCCATCTTGATTTCATTGTTGATCCAACAATCATTCAGGAGCAGGTTATATAATTCCCATGTATTTGCATGGTTTTGAGAGTTTCTTTTGGAGTTGATTTCCAATTTTATTCCGCTGAGGTCTGAGAGAGTACTTGACATAATTTTGATTTTTCTTAAATTTACTAAGACTTCTTTTGTGGCCTATCATATAGTGTATCTTGGAGAATGTTTCATTGTTTCTTTGTTGACTTTCTGTCTTGTTGATATGTCTAGTGCTGTCAGTGAAATATTAAGTCAACCACTATTATTGTGTTGTTGTCTATCTTATTTCTTAGGTCTAGTAGTAACTGTTTTATAAATTTGGGGTCTCCAGTGTCAGGTTCATATATATTTAGGATTGTAATATTTTCCCGTTGGAATAGTTGTTATATTATTAAATAATGTCCTCTTTGTCTTATTTAACTGCTGTTGCTTTAAAGTTTGTTTTGTCTGATATGAGAATAGCTACTCCTGCTCAATTTTGGTGTCCATCTGCATGGAATATCTTTTTCCATCTTTTTACCTTAGTCCTTAGATGTTAGGTGAGTCTCCTGAAGACAGCAGGTGAATTCTTATCTATTTCTGCCATTGTGTATCTTTTAAGTGCAGCATTTAGGCCATTTACATTCAGTGTCAGTATTGAGATGTGAGGTACTATTCTATTCATTACGCTATTTGTTGCCTGAATACCTTGGTATTTTTTTTCATTGTGTTATTGTTATATAGGTCCTGTGAGATTTATCTTTTAAAGAGGCTCTATTTTGGTGTATTTCAAGGTTTTTTGTTTTTTTTTTCTCTTCAAGATTTAGAGCTCATTCTTGTAGTGCTGGCTTGGTAGTGGTGAATAGTCTGAGCATTTGTTTGTCTAGAAAAGACTGTATCTTTCCTTCCTTTATGAAGCTTAATTTCTCTGGATACAAAATTCTTGGCCGATAATTGCTTTGGGTAAGGAGGCTAAACATATTACCCCGATACCTTGTAGCTTGCAGAGTTTCTGTTGGGTCTTTTGTTGTTCCATATAAATTTTAAAATTGTTTTGTCCTATTTCTATGAATAACATCATTGGTATTTAGATAAAGATTTTATTGAATCTGTAGATTGCTTTGGGTAGTATGGACATTTTAACAATACTGACGTTTCCAATTTGAACCCATGAACGTGGAATACGTTCCGCTATTTTATTTTATTTTATTTTATTTTATTTTATTTTATTTTATTTTATTTTGAGACAGAGTCTCACTCTGTCACCCAGGCTGGAGTGCAGTGACACAATCTTGGCTCACTGCAACCTCTGCCTCCTACGTCCTATGTGATTCTCCTCCTCAGCCTTCAGAGTAGCTGAGATTACAGGTGCGTGCCACCATGCCCTACTAATTTTGTATTTTTAGTAGAGATGGTGTTTCACCATATTGGCCAGGCAGGTCTCGAACTCCTGACCTCAGGTGATCTACCCACCTTGGCCTCCCAAAGTGCTGGCATTACAGGCGTGAGCCACATTTTTTTTTTTTTTTTTGTATCCTCTTCAAATTATTTCCTCGGTGTTTTATAGTTCTCAATGCAGAGACAAATCGCTTCTTTAGATAAGTTAATTCCTAGGTATTATTTTTTATTTATAGCTGCTGTAAATATGACAAGAATCTTTATTTCTTCTTTAGAATTTTGGCTGTTGGCATATAGAAATGCTACTGATTTTTGTATTTTGACTTTGCATCCTGGAACTTTACTGAATTTGTTGATCAGTTCCAATAGATTTTTTTGGTTTAGATTTTTTTGGTTGAGTCTTCACATGTTTCCAAATATAAGATTGTATCATCTGCAAACACAGATAATTTGACTTCTTCCTTTCCAATTTGGATTTTTTTTTTTTACTTTTTAATAATTTTATTTTTTTCTAATTTTGTTACTTTAATTTCCCATAGCATCTTGGCGATGTTGAAAACAAATACAAATACAACAATGTACTCATTTTAACATTTTATGCATGAGCATGTGTCACATGAATTTTGGGGGCAACGGTTTTGACAACAGGAACAAATCTAAGCAGTCGACAAAATAGAAGCCAGATAATTGGCTCTGACCCCCACCCCCAACATTTAAGAGATGTCAAAGGACATCTAAATTAGGTTAAAAAATCAAGTTGATACGGATATTTCAACAGTGTTCTGTGCTGCAAAACTGAAAATGAAACCATTTAATACACAGCTCATTAATATCTGAGTTACACTTTTAGGAACTGTCTATTCAAAGAATCATAAAAAGTTGTCAGCTTTTAAAAATAAATGGATGCTATTTCTTTCTTTCTCTTGTCTGATTTCTCTAGCTAGGACTTCCAGTAATATTTTCAATAACAGTGGTGAAAGTGTGCATCTTTTTCATGTTTCAGATTTTAGAGAAAAGACTTTCAGTTTTTCACTATTCAGTATGATACTAGCTGTGGGTCTGTCATATATGGATTTTATTATGTTGAGGTATATTCCTTCTATACCAGCTTTTACAGGTATTTATCATGAAGGAATGTTCAAATTTATTGAATGTTTCTCACCATGAATTTAAAAATTGTACCGTTTTTGTCCTTTATTCTGTTGATATGATATATAACCTTGATTTGTGAACATCCTTTCATACCTCAAATGAATCTCACCTGGTCATGATGAATGATCTTCTTTATGACATGTTGAACTTAGTTTGCTAATATTTGTTAAGGATTTTCACTTCATTGTTCATCTGGAATATAAGCCTGTAGTTTTCTCTTTATGATGCACCTTTATTTTGGTATCAGGGTAATACTGGCCTCATAGATTGCCTCTCAAAGTATTGCCTTTGATTCTATGTTTTGGAATCGTTCAAGTTGGATTGGTATTAATTCTTCTTTAAATGTTTGGTAAAATCAACAGTAAAGCCATCAGGTCCTGGGCTTTTCTTTATGGTTGACATTTTATTATGGCTTTGATCTTGCTTTGGATTTTTTAATGTTTTAATCTTGGTAGGTTGTATATGTCTAAACATTTATTTCCTTTCTTCTGGGTTTTTAAATTTATTGGCACAGAGTTTATTATAGTGGCCTCTAATGATCCTTTGAATTTCTGCAGTATCAGACATAATGTCTCCTTTTTCATCTCTGGTTTTCTTTATTACAGTCTCTCTTTGTTTCTTAGTCTGGCTAAAGTTTTGTTAATTTTGTTCATATTTTCAAAAAACTAATTTTTTTATTTCATTGATTATTTGTATTGTTTTCTTCATTTCAACTTCATTTATCCTCTGATGTTTATTATTTCTTTTCTTCAACTAATTTTGTATTTGCTTTGCTCTTGCTTTTCTAGTTTTTTAAGAGGCATCACTAGGTTGCTCATTTTGAAGTTTTTCTTCTGTTGTGATGTTGACACTTATAGCTACAAACTTCCCTCTTACTATTCCTTTTGCTGTATTCCATAGGTTTTTGTATGTTATGTTTCCATTATCATTGGTCAAAAAACTTTTCAAATTGCTTTTTAATCTCTTCATTAACCCAGTGGTCATTTAGGAGGATATTGTTAATCTTCATATGTTTGTATAGTTTCCAAACTTCCTCTTGTTATTGATTTCTAATGTTATTGTGTTGTGGTCAGAGAAGATGCTTCATATTATTTCAATTTTTTGAATATGTTAAAACTTGCTTTATGGCCTAACATATGGTCTATTGTTGTGAATAATCCATGTCCTGAGGAGAAGAATGTATATTCTGTAACTGTTGAATGAAAGGTTCTGTAAATATCTACTAGGCCCGTTGGGTCTATTGTGTAGACTAAGTCCAAAATTTTCTTGATTTTCTGTCTGGACTATCTGTCCAATATTAAAGCTGAGTGTTGAAGTCTCCAGATATGATTGTATCAGAAGCTGTTTCTCTCTTTAGCTCTAATATTATTTGCTATATATATCTGGGTGCTCCAGTGTTGAGGGTATATATATATTTACAGTTGTTGTATCTTCTCAATGGATTGATTATTTTATCATTATATAGTGACCTTCTTTGGCTCTTTTTATAGTTTTTGTCTTGAAATCTTTTTTGTCTCTTTCAAGTATAGATACTCCTGCTATTTTTGGTTTCCTTCCCTTTATTTTCAGTCTATGTATGTCATTCTAGGTAGAGTGTTTCTTGTAGGCAACAGGTTATTGGATCTTTTTTTTTTTTCTTTATCCATTCAGTCACTCTGTGTTTTTGGTTGGAGACTTTATTTCACTTACATTCAATGTTATTAATAATGAATAAAGACTTCCTCCTGTCATTTTGTTATTCGTTTTCTCGTTGTTTTGAGGAAGATTTTTCCTTATTTCCTTCTTTCTTTCTTCCTTTTCTCTGTGATTTTCTCTACTGGTATCTTTAAATTTCATGCTTTTTATTTTTTATGTATCCATTATATTTTTTAGGCTTGAGGTTACCAAGAGGCTTGCAAATACTATCTTATAACTGATTATTTTAAACTGGTGAAAACTTAACACTGATTGCAAACTAAAACAGAAGCAGAGAAAAAAAACAACAAAATCTCTACCATTTAACTTTATCCTCCTGCTTTTTAAATTTTTGTTGTTCTTATTTATATATCTATTTATATCTTTTACATCTTCTATTTATATCTTTTATATTTATATCTTGTATTTTTGTAGTTTCCATTGTCTATATGTTCAAAAGTTATATAGTCATTTTTTATCAGTTCATCTTTATGTCTTTCTACTTAAGATAAGAGTTTACACACCAAAATTACATTACTATAACATTCTGTCTTTTTCTGTATATTTACTGTGAGTTTCATTCCTTCAGATGATTTCTTACAGCTCACTAATGTCCATTTCTTTCAGATTGAAGTATTCCCTTCACACTTTTTGTAGTACAGGTCTGGTATTGATGAATTCTCTCAGTTTTTCTTTGTCTGGGAAAGTCTTTATTTCTCCTTCATGCTTGAAAGATAGTTTTGCTAGATTTACTATTCTGGGTAAAAGTTTGTTTTTGTATTTGTTTGTTTCTTCAGCACCTTAAATATGTCATACCACTTTTTCCTGACCTACAATGTTTCCACTGAGAAGTCTACTACCAGACATATCAAAATGTTTGTATAAGTTTTTTTTTTTTCTTGCTGCTTTTAAGATCCTTTCTTTATCCTTGACCTTTGAGAGTTTGATTATTAAAAGCCTCGAGGTAGTCTTGTCTAGGTTAAATCTGCTTGGTGTTCTGTAACCTTCTTGTCTTGAATATTGATGTCTTGCTATAGGTTTGAGAAGTGTCTGTTTTTATTTCTTTAATTAAACATTCTACCCATATCTCTCCCTCTACCTCCTCATTAATGTCAATAACTCTTATATTTTCCCTTTTGAGGCTCTTTTCTAGATCTGGTAGCAGTGCTTTTTTCTTATTTATTTTATCTATTGTCTCCTTTGACTGTGTATTTTCAAATAGCCTGTTTTTGAGCTCACTACTTCTTTCTTCTGCCTGGTCAATTCTGCGTTAAGAGACTCTGAACCATTCTTCAATATGTCAATTGCATTTCTCAACTTCAGATTTTCTGCTTGATTCTTTGAAATTATTTCAATCTCCTTGTTAAATTTATATGATATGATTTCGAATTCCTTCTCTGTGTTATCTTGAACTTCTTCGAATTTCTTCAGAATAGCTATGTTGGATTCTCTTTCTGAAAGTTCACAAATCTCTTTCTCTCCAGGGTTTGTCCTTGATGTCTTATTTAGTTCATTTAGTGAGATCTTGTTTTCCTGAATGGTCTTAATGCTTGTGGATGTTTGCTAGTGTCTGGGGATTGAAAAGGTAGATATTTATTGTAGTCTTGCCAGTCTTGGCTTGTTTGTACCTGTCCTTCTTAGGGAAGGATTTTTAGGTAATCAAAGGGACCTGGATGTTGCAATCTAAGTTTTTAGTCACTACATCCATTTCTGCATTAGGTGGTACCCCAAGCCCAGTAGCACTGCTCTTCTTGAAGACTCTAGGGTTTCTGCCTTGGTGATCTTGAATAAGATTCCGAAGTATTCTCCAGATTACCAACCAGGCAGAGACTTTTTCTCCCCTTTCTTTCCCTCACCTAAATAGAGTCTCCCTCTGTGCTGAGCTGTCTAGAGCTAGTGGAGGAGTGATACTAGTACCCCTGTGGCCACCACTACTGGTTGATAGTGTTCTGGTTAAGACCTGTATTCCGCATATCACTGGTCTCACCCAAGGCCAACTGTAATCACTACCTTGCTACTGCTAATGTAAACTCAAGGCCCTATGTCTCTAAAATCAGCAGATGGTAGAGCCAGCTAGTCTGTGTCCTTCCCTTCTGGATGGTGAGTTTCCCCAGGCCCTGGGCATATCCACAGATGGTGTCCCGGAGCCATGGCCTAGAGTCAGAAACCTTAGAAATCTACCTAGTACTGTATTCTACTGTGGCTGGGCTACCACTGAAACCAAAAGATGATGTTCCTTTCTCTCTTCCTTCCCCTTTCCACAAGCAGAGGTGTCTCTCCCTATCTATCACCACCACAGGTCCACAGTCAGCACTGCCAGGATACTGCTGTTGTTTACTTATGGCCCAAGTGCTCTTCAGTCAGTATGTGGTGAATGCTGTCTGGCTTGGCACTCACCCTAAGTGCAGTAGGCTCGCCTCTGGACCAGGGTAGTTCCAGAAATGCCATCTAAGATCCATGGCCTGGAATTGGGGATCCCAAGAGCTCTTCCCCTCTGTGGCTGAGCTGGTATCTAAACTGTAAGAAAAAGTCCTCTTTAATCTTCCTTCTGCTTTCCTCAAGCAGGACTCTCTCCTCATGGCCACCACTGCTTGGAATGTGCTGGGTCACATCTAAAGCCGGCACAACCCAGAGTCTCACCCAAGGCTCATGGTATTTACTACCTGGTTTCTGGGCCCAAGGGCTCTTTAGTCAGTCAATGACGATTCCTCCCAGGACTGAATCCTTCCCTTCAATGCATTGGTTTCCTCTCTGGACAAGGGTATGTCTGGAAAGTTCATCCAGGAACTAGGGCCTGAAATGTGGGCATCATGACTCTGCCCAGTGCCCTATCCTGGTGTGACTGAGCTGCTATCCAAATTACAAGATAAAGTCCTCTTTGTTCATTCTTCTCTTCTCACTTGATTTTTTTGTTTTTATACAGGGGCTTTTTTGGTAAACAATTGTTAATTTGCTCGTTCTGTGGGGAGGATGATCAGTGGAAGCTTCTATTCATCCATCTTGCTCCATCTCCAACTTTCTAATTATTCATTCTGTATTAATCTTTTAGAATTATCTCAGGGACTACCATATGCTTCTTTGACATACTGGAGTCTAATTAGTACTTTTATTACTCCCTAGACAATGAGAAAGCTAAAATTATTTTGATTCTAGTCTCTTCCTTCTCATCCTTTCCACTATCATTTTCAGATATTTTAATTCTGTATAAATTTAAAACCAAACATAATGTTCTTATCATTTTAAACAATATAAATTTGTATTTTCACACATTTTCCAGTGATTCACATGTTTCTTGCATTTTCTTGCTTGCACATGGGTTAATTTTCTATTGGGTTTGGAGAATATCCATTAATGTTCCCTTTAATGAAGTTCTGCTGGTGATAATTTACATTCTTCCAGTTTTGTTTCGTTAAAAATGCTGTTATTTCACCCTTATCTGTACTCACTTTCGTGGAGTATATAATTCCAAGTGAGGAGTTATTTTGTGTAAGGGATACTTTTCTATATATTTTACAGTTTCCATTGAAAAGTCTGTTATAGTTGCTCCATAAACATAGTGTGTGTGTGTGTATGTGTGTGTGTGTGTGTGTGTGTGTGTGTGTGTGTACTTATGGCTGCTTTTAAGATTTTCCAGTGTTCAATTTTCAGCACTTTTACTATAGCATACTTATTCGCAGTTTTCTTTGAGTTCATAGTGCTTGGAGTTCATAAAACTTAAATCTAGGGCCAGATGTCTCATCAGATTAAGAGAGATCTACGCTAATATTTCTTCAAATATAGCTTCTATCCTTTTCTTTTTCATGTTTTTCTCCTGATGTCATAATAATATGTAAATATTTTTACCATGTACAATATTTCACTTTCGCTTTTTTCTTATTCCTCTTTATTTCTGTGTGTAATTCAATTATTTTAAAACTGACAGATTTTAAATTATTAAATTATTTTTATTAAATTATTAAATTAAAATTAATTACATTTAATTGTTAAATTATTTTTTAATTATTTTAAAACTGACGGATTCTAGCATTTTCTTGTTTGTAATTTTCTATAAACCCTTCTATTGAATATGTAATTTAATTTTAAATTGATTTAGCTTTAGAATTTACACTCAATTACCATTTTCTCCCCTAAAAAGATTTGAGTAAACTTTTTCCTTATAGACTAAATAATATTTTTAATTTTCCATTTCCTAATTTGTGATTTATTAAAAGTATTACTTATAATTTAAAAAAATCTCTTCTGATATCTCAGATTTCTGGATAATCTGTGTTTTGTGTGTGTGTGTCAATTTTGTCTTTTGATCTCTCTCCGGTTTTAAGTCATGGAATTCCAATTGTTGGCATGCTTGCTAACTTTCTGTTATTGAATTTTAGACATTGCATAGGAAAAGAATATAGAGTGTCTAGATGACATTTTCCTTCAGTGAGAATTCATTTCCCTTTTGTCAAAAATACATGCATAAAAGCATATTATCTTGATGCAGTTGAGGCTGTGTTATATAGTTTATTAAGGCTGATGTATTTCTGGTTTGTCTTTACTCTTAAGGTGTAGTTTTTTTGCTCTATGAATTGCTCTTATGTGATCTTGTCATAGGATTGTTGGGGTGTCGCTTCACCAGCTGGAAACCTCTGTGGTCGGCGCCACCTTCTGCCTGAATATTGCCCACACCCACTGGGCTTGTTTCACCCACTCAGCCTGGCAGGCTGCACTAAGCCTGTGATACCAGCCCAGATCCCTCACTTGCCAAGGGCGAGCCAGGCCCTGGGCGGTGACGGCCACTGTGCACAGCCAGGCATGCCAGCTGCTGCAGCAGGGCAGGCGTCTACATCTGGATGAGGGGAATGCAGTGGGACCTGGAAGCAGAGCCCCAAAGACAGTGTCATAGTCCTGGCTCAGGAACCCCTAGATCTGGGCTTTCCAAAGGGCCACAGCTCTTCTCTCCTCGCTGCCCTCAATGTGGCGAATGTGGGGATGTGTTTCAGCCCTGTTGGAGTTACCACTCCTTCAGTGCCGTCATTCAGCAGGTCCTGAATTCTTGTCATGCATCCAGAAAGAATGAGGTATGTGGACAACTAGAGGGTGAGCAAGGTGGAGAGGAGCTTCATTAAGTGATAGAACAGCTCTCAGGAGACACGAAATGGGTAGCTCCTTTCCACAGGCAGTTCATCCCAATGAGTCAAGGAGACCCAAAGTGGGTAGCTCCTTCCCAAAGCTGGTAGTCTTGATGTCTGTCCAAGTCTGGCTGAGTCTGAAGATTTTATGGGTTCAAAAGGCAGAAAGTGTATGCTAATTCATCCGTGGGTGGCCATGGGCAGGCCTGGAAAAAGCACCAAAAGTTCTCACTCTGGGACCTGCTGTCCACAGCACCCAGGCTGTTCATGCTGAGGAGCACCTGCAGGTTCATGCCGAGCTTCCCTCAGTGCCCCTAGCCTGCCTCACTGAGTTCATCAAAGTTTTCGAGGAGACTGAGGCAATGGGAGGGCTGGTGTGTAAGCACTGTTCTGAGCACATGAACACCTGGTCAGTTCCTGACAGTGCCTGGGCTTAGCTTCAACTTTACTACAACATCAGAGCAGGAACAGGGAGTAGGAACAGACACTTCCAAGCCTTTAGGGGCAGGGGGGCTTCCTGGGCCCCTAAAAGCACAGGGATGCCTGGGTCCAGAGCTGTGGCTGCACAGCTGCAGCTGTGCCTAGGAGTGCGGGACTCCCACTCTGCCAAGTCAGTAGGGGATGAGGCTTCCTCCTGTTCCTGGCCCCCACCAGCTCCACAGAGCATGTAGTCTCGGTCATAGGTCATGCTGCAGCTGGCATTCCCTCAGCAGCAAATCCAGATGAGCCGCTGCTGCCATCAATCTCAACTGAAGGACTGGGATATTTATAGTCTTCTCCAACTTAATAATTCAAGTAACATAAGACTACTGAAATCTTTGCTCCATTTATTAATTTTCTGCACTGATTCTTCATCTCTCCAACAATGTTCAGAAGTTTAAAGAACTAACAAACTATTGGGAGGGAATTGTACACAGAAATTTTGGCTCACTTTTCTGAAATTTCATTTCTTCTAAATGGCCGAGTTTTGAATTCCAGCCTGCTTCACTAACTCCAAAATCCAACTCTGTCTCCTTTGCCCAGTGATCAATTCACATGCACACAAAATGCTATTTTATACTTTGGATTTGGTTTCTACCAGTGGAGATGGATATTAGTAAATGTCTTGAAATTGCCCTGTTCTGGAATTGCCGCTTTGACTAAACAAGACAATTAAACTCAACTGTAGGCCATCCCTGCTACCAAGTTTACTTACTATACAGGGCAGGAAACCCAGAATTCCAGCTGAGTTGTATCAATAGTGTCTTTTATGTTGGACTGCCAATGAAAGCTTAATGTGAGTGAATGAGACCTCAGGGATTGGTACATGAGATACCCATGTAGGAATTATTCTGTCTCATAATATTTCTACAGGCATACTTTTATGGACTTAGGAAGATGAACTCTTAGTTACCTAGTTACACTGCATTTAGGAATGCCCAAAACTATGAATCCCTAATAGTAATGTATAATTGGTTCGATGCATTCCAAATTATGATGCAGGTTATCAACTGGAAGTCATTTTTATCATAATCAGTTTTGTCTGGTATCACAGTTGCCATTTATTAAGTTTACAGCAAAACAGATACGAAAGATTAACCCAAACTCAGTTTTCCAAAGTAAAGGAGAGATTTGAAATCCTTTATTCCCATAAGCTGATGAAAAATTAGAAGCTTGTTTGGTCTCAGTGTGCTACCGTTTTCTCTTTTGGATCCCACAGGTCTTGGTGTCATGGTTTCACTCATTATCTTCAGTTTATGTATTTTAGCCAGCTGTTGATGTACTTAGTTGGAGTGTTAGTGTGTTAGAAATTATTCTACCACTGTGAGATGTGGAAGTAAATCAAAAAACTTAAAGTTGTATGTAGTTTTTAAAAAATTTTTATTTTTTCTTGGCTTAAGGGGCTTTCTAGAAGTAATTGATCATGGCAGAGTGGCTATTAACTACTTACATTTGAGTGAATTTTAAAAACATGTTTTAAATTGTAAAATAGGTTGTCTATATGCATCTGAGGATATTTTACTATGATTCATAAATGGTTTGGTGATGTTCAGGTTTCTAAAGAGATAGAAAATTAATAGTGTTCCTGACATGTCTTTAAAGGCAACTTAACACATACAAAAATATGTCAGCACTCATCTTTATAGTCTACTAAAACCAAGTTATTTGAGTGCTCTCTGTATCTGCAAAAAGATCACACAAATCATTTAGAAAAGCAATCATCATAGCATACAGTGAATTTTCTCATGTATTTTAAATATCCCAAGAAAGAGAAAGACAACCAAAAATGAAAACTAAAATGGGTAGTAAAATTTACAAGTCATTTTGTAAACAAGTTTATAATATTTTGCAACATCCTTCATGAGAGACACAGAATGCACTGTTATAAAAATTCACACTAAACTCCACAAATTAAGAACTGGTAGTAGTTCAAGAACATAAGTTTACTCTTGTTAATCTACAGCAAAGTATTGCTTAAGAATCCAATAGAGTAAACCATTTTAGATTATTCATGCTTCTTGTTGAAAAAATAATCTTATGTGATTTAAAAGAATAATTTATTTAAAAGTAACAGATTCTGATTCACTACTGGCCAGCATGAAAAATAATGCATCTATCAATATGAGGAAATCTATTAAAACACTGGAAATATGAGTGAATCATCATACATTGTGAGTTTTAGAATTAGAGAGTAAAAATAAACATATTATTTTTCTCAAAACAGTGGAAAGAGGAATAAGTGAATCTGTATATTTTATTTTATATATTAAAATGTTACTGTGACTAAAATATTACTTTCCCTTTATATATATATAGTAATTATTATTTATGCATTGCCTATATTAATTGACTTCGTCACACACCTCCACATATGTGTATCTATCTAATCTATCTATCTATCTATCTATCTATCTATCTATCTATTTCTATCTCTATCTCTCTGTCAATCATCTTTATAAAAATTCTATTTATGCTTTTCCTATGTGGGAGGGCATAACCAAGATTGGGAAAATAAACATAGATTCTGCACATCCTGAAAACTTTTCTCTGGTGTTACTGCTTTTTCCTTTTGATTCCTCTTATTTCTAAAGAAGCTCTACCTTCTGTGATGTTTATATTCTGGTTGTATTTACTTCACAGGCCATATTAAGAATCTGCACATATTGGTTATGGTTGATAATCGGTTGTGATTTTAATGTTTTAGCAAAATGATTCAAATTTCAACTTCTCTCACCTTTGGTTTCTAATGGCCACAAAATTATCTTTTTTTTTTAAGTTTTACTGATTTAAATTTATCATTATTATAATTTCCTTCTGGTTTTACACATTTCTATTAATTCATTAAAAATATCTCTCATGTTAGCTCCCTTTGACACACTCATATATACATTTCATCTCTTTTTACTTACCACAAATTTTAACCATAAGTTTTTATAACAATCAACAAAATCTCTCTTAATTTTAGAGTATATGTTCTGAGATTACAGGGACTCAGACTGTTTTACTATTATCTTTTGAGAGCTCTGACAGAGTCTAGCCCATACCATGTGCAACAATTATCTTTTTTTCTTTTCTTTTCTTCTTTTTTTTTTTTTTTTTTTTTTAGACAGAGTCTTGCTCTGTCACCAGGCTAGAATGCAGTGGCATGATCTTGGCTCACCGCAACGTCCGCCTCCCAGGTTCAAGCAATTTCCCTGCCTCAGCTTCCTGAGTAGCTGGGACTATAGGCACATGCCACCATGCCCGGCTAATTTTTGTGTTCTTAGTAGAGATGGGGTTTCACCATGTTGGCCAGGATGGTCTCAATCTCTTGACCTCATGATCCACCCGGCTCAGCCTCCCAAAGTGCTGATATTACAGGAATAAGCCACTGCACCCAGCTACAATTATTCTTCTGGTCCATTGGAGAATCAAACACATATGTACCAGAACTAACTGTGCATGCATACACATACACACATACACACATACATAGGTTGTGGACTGTTCGTTGCATTGATTATTTTTTATTGCACATATTTGAAGTGTACAGCATGATGTTTTGATATACAAATATAAAATGAAATGATTACTATAGCCAAGACAATGGACAAGTTTATCATCTCACATATTTAATTTTTTACTGGGGCCTGGGGGGTGTAAGAACAGCTAAAATCTACATTCTTAGAAAAATTTTAGTATGCAACACAATATTATTAATTATAATTCTTGTGTGGCACGTTAGATTTCTAGACTTATTTAATTGATCATAGATGACATGACTACAATCTAACAACTGTTGTGATTACAATGCTCTTTAAAAATAAGTCTATTCAAGAAAAAACTGGAATGACACCCACAAAAATTTGATTAAATTTTTATAATAAGCAACTATGAAAGAAAGAAAATATGCTTTGAAAAGAATTAAAATTACAGAATTTGTGTTAAATTATTTAATAAATGTTATGTTTTGGCTAACTTGCCTACGTTTTATTTATTTTGGTAACATTCTACCAAAGAAACAGATACATTAAAACTAATATTTTAATGAAAGTAGATAACTATGGCCGGGCATGGTGGCACATGCCTGTAATCCCAGCACTTTGGGAGGCCGAGGTGGGCGGATCACGAGGTCAGGAGTTTGAGACCAGCCTAACCAACATGGTGAAACCCTGTCTCTACTAAAAATACAAAAATTAGCCGGGCGTGGTGGTGTGCGCCTGTAATCTCAGCTACTTGGGAGGCTGAGGCGGGAGCATTGCTTGAACCCGGGAGGTGGAGGTTGTGGTGAGCTGAGATCGTGCCATTGCACTCCAGCCTGGGCAATAAGAGCAAAACTCCGTCTCAAAAAAAAAAAAAAAAAAAAGAAAGTAGTCAATTTATGCTGCAAGATAACTAAAATGCCACTGAAAAACTACATAGAAAGATTTGAGAAGCAATTAATTATTTAAGTGGGCTTTCTTAGAGATACAAAGCTCATTAGCTATTTTCACAACTTTCAAAAAATATGACTGCAATAAAAGCTGTAAAAAAGATACATAGTTATCAGAAATCTAGGCAAATAGAGATTCTCTAAATAGTTAAGTACATTTTAGTTAAGTAAAAAGAAATTCAGTTTTTTTATGTAAAACTAAATGAGTGTAATAAACTTAGTAATAGTGAAAAATTAAGAATGAGATAACTTATTAGGCCCAAAATGATATTTTAAATTGTTCAAAAATGATTGTTCTGGTGACATACGTATCATTATAAACTTAAGATAGATATATCTATAAAAATATAAATGTATTAAGAGAATTTTTGATACTCATTAATGTCTATGTATCATATTGTAACATATGTATTCATATTTTATCATAATACTGTTCCAAGTTTTCATGTGAAATGTAAAGTCAGTTATGGTTACTTTGTTGTGATGTCTGTAAATC
Source organism: Pan paniscus (assembly GCF_029289425.2). Classification (NCBI taxonomy): domain Eukaryota; kingdom Metazoa; phylum Chordata; class Mammalia; order Primates; family Hominidae; genus Pan; species Pan paniscus. The sequence continues at coordinate 122,734,768 of NC_073254.2, forward strand.
TTTTTTAATTTCTCTAAAAAAATAGTTTTTGGCAAAAGATGAATAACAAATGATATATGTCACATATGAAAAAAGATTATTCACATACAGGTTTAGGAGTAACTTTTTTTTCCTTCAACCAAATAATGATTATTCAAGTTGATTCAGTTCAATGACCAAAATACACGACGTTTTGATATTTTTATGTGCATATCTTAGTTTATACTTCCGTTTTTGCTTCCTGAAAAACTTTTATCATCATGTTTTAACTTTTAAATACCTTTGCAACTGGACATATTTATCTGCATGTTGTATTTTGAGAAACAAAGGCACTGAACTTAACTAGCTGGCCTGAGGAGAAAAAGCAAGAGCAGGTCCAAATCCTTTTTTTTCTAGGATACAAAAGGACAAGTCAATTCCTCTTATGCTTTGTTTTAAACTATTCTTACTAAAAGGTTCTAAAAGCAGATGTGCATATTTGTATTTCATAATGAATTTGCTAAATTCACCATAATATGTAATAAAAAGACATGTGTAAATCAATTATAATTGATTTGTCAGTTCCCATAATGTATTTCCACCTATGAAGGCATTTTGCTTGGCTTATTTTATATGGAAAACAAAAACAGCTTCGTTGCTTCATTTGAAACCTTCAGTGGTTTTCCACATCACAGAACCACTTACAATTCTGTAGGACCATGATAGTCACAGCTATTAAAATAGAGTGTTTAAGGTCAGATTTGGAGCTGGGGTTACCAGATTAAATGCAGAATGAGCAGTTAAATGTGAATTTTAGTTAAACGATGACTTTATATAAGTATGCCACTTGCATATATTCGAGATATACTAAAATCATTTGCCTTTGAAATTAAAATTTAGCTGGGCATGCTGTGTGTTCGTTTTTGTTTTCTAAATCTGGCAATCTTAATTGCATTTTATTGACAACTGCAGAAATATTGTTGGTAGGGAGCCTTTTGCCTACACTTGGAAGGACAAAGCAACTTCTTATTTCCTTTATCACTAAAGTGTCCTGGAGTTAAATTGAGAAAGCAATAAGAAATAAGGGTTGTCTCACCATATAAGACTTAAACTATGTAATACATGTATTATAGTACATTTAATTAAAACAAAATAATATCTGTGAAGTATTTTAATATGGAAAGGGAGCCCATTAAGTATGTTTTGGAATAACTATTAAATTATTAACACAAAATCTGGTATGTCTTGTATTTGTCACTTGCAATTTAGATTTCTTTTTATTAAACATAATCCTATGTAAATAATACAATAAATGTTTGCAAATGAAAAGATTATTCAGTGATCCTTTGAATCTTTCCCATTTGCCTCCTGGAGGCAAAAATAATTAAAATGCATAATGATAGACAAACATGAAGATGAAATGATTTTAAAGAATATAGTCACCTATTTTAAATTTGTTACTGAATTTCTGTATCACAAAAGTAATAACTAGTAAGGCAATGCATATGTATGTAGCTAGATATAGTCAATCTACAATGTATATATACTTCAATATATATTGTCTATGTTAATAATATGCAATTTTATGTATCAATTTATAAGATAAGCTAATAAAAAATAAATGAAACAAAACAATAAGAATGTAGGCAGGCGCCTTCTAGTTTTGGAACTTTCCACAGATGTCAAGAGAACATCCTTTCTTCTGTTTAAGAGAGGAAGAGAAAATGACTACAGAGAAACTTGCAAAATAGTAAACTTCAAATACTAAAAAAAGCCATAGGTGGATTATTTAAATACTATTAAAAAATATGCTTATTTCTCTTACTCAAACATTGTAGATTGTTTAACATGGACTCATGTTATCTGTTATCATCAAGAGAAATATACTCAGAAATAAATCTGCTGATTTTGTAAATAAAACACAGAGATAATTAAAGATTGATCATAAGATATATTTGTCTTTGTTACAGTTCTGTTTCTTGTAGCATGGAAACAAAAATGAATAGAACTTTCCTTATATCCAGGTTTTGTTTGTTCATTCATACTTTTATTATAAAATCTACTTATTTATTTGTTATTTTAATTTAAATGAATATAACAAGTTGGATTATTTTCTACCCATTAAATGCTTAATTATTATAAATATATCTATATTATATACATAAAATGTTTATAATTTCTAGAATTTGTCCTTGGGAAACTACAGTAATATATAAAAGCTAAAAAAGAAAAGACAAAATTGTAATTTATGCCTCCATGTAGATTAAATAAAGTTTTATCTCTAAATGTAAATATTATTTAATATTACTTAAAAATACATGTATGTTACCTTTAATAGCTTTTTTTGTTAACAGAAATCACATAGACATCTATACATACAACGTATTAATTTTGTTACCTCATTTTTTCTTTATTTTAATGGCTTGTGTTTATGTGTGTGTGTGTGTGTGTGTGTGTGTGTGTATTTGGTGTCTGTGTATGCACATGTATGCATGTGTCATATTTTTTTTTCCATAGAAACTTCAGGAAATGCTTATTACAACGTCAAAGTCTTCCTGTCATCTAATAGAGTAGTCTGGACTTTGCCCATCTCAGATCTCCTGGTTTTGTATACTTTGACAATCTGATGAGTATATGATGAAGATATTTCTGAATGTCTTGCTTACTTTTGCTCCAGTATAATTTCTGGGAATGAAATATATATTGCTAAACTCTTTAACATTGTAGATATAGAAAATGCTATTAGGCATATTATAACTTTGAGTAAATTCATTGTATTTGCTATAAAATCTGGTCTACTTTGTCTAATTTGTTTATTTATTTTACTGAAACCTGTATAAGATGTAGTATCTAGTATTATTATAAAAATATCAATATAGTTCTCTCCTATGATTTGCCTCCTCCAAAGCCAAGCACATACTGCATTAATATTCAAGTCTGGTATAAGTCTTAGTGAATCTCTCAATCCACATCATTATTTTGTTCATATCCACACTCTTGATATGGACTTGATAGATAAAGCTAAGAAATACAAAAGAATAGATTTGTTTATGTAGAGATTATTTTAAGCTTGCTGGAAGCAGGAGAAAAATCCCAGACGAGGAAATGAGAAGCAGACAGGCAATCTGTGTGCCTCTCATCTTCCAGCAGTTCCTAGAGGTTACGTATAAGAAGATTAGAAAGTAAAACTGAATTGCAATTTTAAAGCTTTCTAATGAAAACAAATTTACTGTGTTTGATTGCTTATATTTGTCATCGGTTTTTGAAAACAGCATACTATGGAATGATGATTCAATACAATGGAATTATTTACTATATAAATTGTTTGGGACTGTTTAGTTACTGAGCCATGGCTAACATTGTCATCATAGTTTTAAATTAGTGTGTTAGTGTTTATACTGAACTTCAAAAAAAAAAAAAAGCAGAAAAGAAAGAAGTAGTCATTGGTTCTAATAAGTGGAGAATATTGTTATCTACTTATTTTTATGAATATTTGATGTGCAAATTTAAAATGTGCACTGTCTAACATTATATATGCTTACATGTCAATCATTTTTTTGTTTACCTATATTACAGGCTGAACAATAATGGTTTCCAAAATATTGCTGATTTCCATTTTAATGATAGTACAAATAAATATGTGGATAGTCAATAAATGTATAATGAGGGAAGAAAGAACCAATGATGTCTATTATTCTTAAGTGCAGTGGAACTCTATTTAATTTATTGTAATTAATTATATTTTCAATTTAGTAAATCTGGGAATCCCCTATCCTGTATGGTATCAGCATAAAGGTTGCCAGTGAATAATTCACACAAAATTTGGGAGGTAGAAGTAAAACAGTGGTCATAAATCTCTGTTGTGATCAGAAGTACTGATGACAGATACAATGGTGGCTTTTAGCTTCTCCTCTCACTCTTCTGCTACATGTCCAGCCCACCTTCCTGACTATGGGTCACCTCTACTGCACAAGTGCATCTCTCGGCCTACCAACAGACACTAGGCAGTGGTCACTATACAGAGACAACAGTTTCCCATAAACCACTCCACAAGCTTCCCCTATGTAGTCTGACTTTGACAGCTGGATATACGTGGCTTCCAGCATGTGTCTGCCTTTTCACCCCTGTAGATGCTTCGGAAAGATTAGTTGATGACTTCTTTGATTCCCCAACTCTGCCCCCAAAGACTTCCAGGTCTCTATGTCCCAAGCTCTGCCTACATTGTCATAAGGCCATTTCTATAATAAATACTTTTCCTTATAACATCAGATAGTTTGTGCTTCTCTAACTGAAAAGATAATTGATTAATCAGCCTTTAGTGGCTTACATTCTGTTGTAGTGTTAAGACTGACACAATTAGTAATTTAAGACAGAACATGATTGAGAATAAAGTTCAATTATGCTTTACTTTAAAAAATATTTGGAGGAGCCAGTGAGCTTCTAAGTAGTCACAGAAGGCTGAAAAAGAGAGAGTGCTATTTTAGTTGGGTATTTCATGATAGATGGAGGGTGGAGGAATAGAGTGCAAAGATAACATTATAGGAAGAGAAAACGTGATGAAAACTATAAAATATTGAATATCCATAAAAAGGCAAAGAGAGAGAGAGATGATTAAACTTTTTGCTATATTTAGGAAGAATATGAAATGAGTTTAAGTAGGAACAATAGACAAGTTTAAGGAGGGCTCTGAAGCTAGAAAATTTGCTGAAGGGGAAGGTTTTGTTTTTTTAATAAATTCTTATATGTGGAGAAGAGCCATGGTGTTATTTAAGTATAGCTGTAAATTGTCAATTTCCAACTGCTGCAGGGACATACTTATTTCTGAATATTTGGATCATCTCTGTGAATACTCCTCTGCTTCTGTTAGATGAATCCACTCCATAAGCCTGCTCACCCAAGTTCCTGTTGCAGCAAATAAGAGATACAATATTTACACCTCAGGGCACAACTCCCTTTTTAAAAGATTTTGCTGCTGGCTTCTAAAAGGTCTGCTCTACCTGATCCCTTCTTGCTCTCAAATTTCACTTCATCATTCTCTCCACCTTAATCTTCATTCACTCTTCCTGATCTCAGTTGTTTATAATATTTTACACAAATTTTACAATTTATAGATTGTGCCTGTCTTGTAGTTTGACCAGGTATGAGGTATACTGGGAAATACATACATACATACATAGATGATAGATATACATAGGTAGATAGAGATACACATTTATATTTAGTTGTCAAAACCTCTTTTACATTATTCTTATCAGAATAGACAATTGACTGGCATGGTGACTCACGCCTGTAAACTCAACACTTTGGGAGGTTGAGGTGGGAGAATTGCTTGATTTGAGCCCAGGAGTTTGAAACCAACCTGGGCAACATAGTGAGAGCCCATCTCTACAAAAAACAAACAAACAAACAAAAATTAGCCAGACATGGTGACACATTCCTGTAGTCCCAGCTACTCAGGAGGCTGAGGTGGAAGGATTCCCTGAGCCCAGGATGTTGAGGCTTCAGTGAGCCCTGATCACACCACTGCATTCTAGACTGGGTAACAGAGCAAGACATTGCCAGAAGAAAAAAAAAAAACTACAACAAAATAACACAGATAATTACTGATATATTTAGCCACATTCAATTGGAAGTAACACATAATTTTTAATCACTTTATGTCTTAAAAGTTTAGCTTCCTAAAACCCACATATATTATTCAAATTTCACTGCTTCAGTGTTACATGGTACAGGCCAATATTAGATATTGACCACCTCTGGACGCATTATTGTGTCCTTCAGTGTGTCTTTTGAGTAGTTATAATGATTAGTGACACTTCGAGTTTTATTTTTCTTTTAGAATCAGATAGATTAAGCCTATACCTTCGGTATTTCCCTCAGGACACTTAGCAATACATTATCTTGCGATACACTATTAGAGCAGCTTTCTATCTCATCTGTATCTGTAACCACTAGTAATAGCTATTTGTGATATTTTCCAATCTTTTAGGAATACTTTCCTTTCCCACTTCCCATTCCCCACTAACAACAGAGTATACTGTAAATCCACATTATGTAATCTAATATGTACTGGATATTTTTTAATAGAATACTAGTATATGTTAACATTCTTCCATCAATATTTAATTTAAAGACCAACCACTTCCTTTTATGTATTACAATCATTAATTTAGTTTTACCTGTTTCTAAAATTGCCACTACATTTTCTCTTCCCGAATTTGATTAAGGACATATTATTTTTATAATACTTTATTTTGGCAATTAATTATAATTACTATTCTCATTTTGATGCTCACATTTTCCCAATTTGGTCAGTAAAATATCTTTAAAATGGTTTAAATTTTATTTTGACACTACCTGGATAGTTTGAAAGCACCTTGTTTTCTAGCAATACTGAGAATTATTATGTTAATCAGGATTTGTCCGGTCCAAAGGTATGATTATGATATCAATTACTGACAAAGAACCTTTTGCTTATTAAAGTATTACAGTATTGGAAACCAAATATGGTTATAACATTAAAGTGTTCTACATGTATAGTGATGGTAGCAATGATCATAGCATCTGTGGACCCTTAGGAGACAGGACTAGAAAAGCTGAACCACATACAAATCATAAATTTATATTTATACTTCTAATTTATCTTAGCATTATTTATTCTTGTTTCTTTTAGTATAAAATTTAATATGCATTTAAAAATATTTTACATGTTAATCCCCTAATTGAAATATAATATTTCCTAGATGTTACAAATGTATTAATCTTTATAATATTAAAAATTCATGTATTAAAACATTTTATTGAACAGACAGTATTATTAAATACAAAGAATTGTAATAATTACAGATCATTTGTTCTTTTTTAGATATCCAAAAAAAGTGTAATATGGTGCATCAGATTTTCCAAGCATATCTAGTTATTCCCTGAGAATATATAAGCCATTATTAGAAGAGATCAAAAGGTATCATAAATCTTCACTTGTAAATGTTCTCATTCTGCTGCAAAATTTTTTTGCATTAACTATTAAAAACCTAAAAAATGAATGTTTCAATACTTTGTTTTCCCATAAATACACATGCAAATATATTGTTATATATTTATCTACATGTATATGTATATATGTAGGTATTCTATCTGTATGTATGTGTACATGTATTATATTAATGTTAATTACATGTCCATATAAAATATAATTTTCAATTAATATATTTTTATGTAAGATATACTAATATCTTCTGTTTTTTTATTCCAGCAGTAAAATGAGCTTATATTATTTATATATAAGAAAGCTTTTCGTGGTTCTACTTCCACCAAAAGGAAACCTGGTGGAATTTGGGTGGAAAGCAGTGGCGCGTGTGCCAGGGCTGGTAGTAGGTCTGCCCCACTAGACAGTTGCAGCCTGGCCCTGCTCTCCTGTACTATCCTGTAGGGTTTGGAAGCTACACAGAGGCACTGAGACATGAGAGAAGGGGGGTTTCTGAAGGCAGATACCTTCATAATACCTTTATCTCCTTTGACTTTGCCCTAGAGTTTTAGATTTTTATTTTATTCTTTTCTAAAAAGGAGGGTTTTATTTAGCAACATTATCTGAAAAATTAAACCTTTATAAGTAATTCTCTACATCTAATAAATATTCTTCAGTAACAGGATTCTTTGGGGTAAAACATCTAGATAATCATATTATGTTTTCCATTAACAAAATCACACATTTTAGCAATTTTATCTGTTTAGCAATAATTTCCAACATCATGTAACAAAAACAAAACAGCAAACAAAACACAAAGTTTCTTAGCTTTGTATTTTTTACTATATTAGTTTTCCTTAGTTAAAGACATTCTTAATACCTCATGTTTATTTGTGTATATGTATGTGTGTATAATTACATAAAATATAAGTTTTTCCATATGTTTCTTATGAGGCTAAACTATTGGCAATTTTCTAATTATTTAAAGGACAAGTTTGTTACTGTTCTACCAATATTCTTCACTAATGCTCTGAACTTCTTTCACAAAAATATATATTATCTGAAAATAGAATTTCCATACATTTACAAAGCCATGTGCTTTAGGCTTCTTTTTACATCATCAGCTTACATTGCTATAAGTATAAAAACATACTTTGATAAGTAGTAACTGGAACTGAAGTCATTATACCATTGAGCTATTCTAGAATATGGTCATATCTCTAGTCTTGTAATACACTTAGCTACTTTTAAAAGGTAAGGACATTCACTGTTTACTTGGGGACAAGCGTTATTGCAGCTGCCAGCATCAGACCTGTGCTTGATATTGGTACTTCATGTTCCTCATTAGGTTTCATGTAGCATGGTTTTAATTAATAGTGCCTCAAGTGGTCCAATATTATACATTTATTTGACATGTTCTAGCACCTTGTGGTGTATTATATTGTTTTGTAACATTTAAATGGTATATAACATTGCAATGATCCTAAGCTCAATTCTTTTGTGTCTATTTTATCTTAAGTCATCCTTAACTCCAAGAGGATTCTTTCAGAAGACTAGAATTATTAAAACTTTGCCATATTGGAAGCCTACCTTTCATAATTCAGTTTTATGTTTCATTGATTATATTAAAATTTCAATAATATAAAATATTTTATAGCATAAGTGAGTCTATTTCATCTAGATGTAATGAAGTCTAATTAGTTAAAAACTTTTTAGAATTTAATTATAATTTAATCTCACATTTATTATTTAGACAGTCTAGGCAATTTCTAATATCTTTATATTAAATTACCAGACTGTACAAAATAAGAAAACTTAAATTGATTTTTCCAAACCCAGTAATAAGGCAAATAACATATTTATTCCTTTAAGTTGAATTCTGCTTCTGTGTCATAATCCGTGATAGTTGCTAAGGACAAAATTTTTATCAAATCATGGAATTTTCTTCATAGAATATGCAAGATTTGGGGGAAGACAGACATCAAATAGAATATCACACAAATTAACATATGGATTTACAAGTGGATTGATTGCTATGAAAGTGAATTATATAATTGTATTAAAGATGTCATCTTGATAGTTATTAATATAAAGTAAGCAAAGACCAGAAAACTTCCTGAGGACTTAAGTAAGAGAAGTTACATGACCGTATCTCTCTGAAACAGCTAAGAGTAAGTAAATATGAGCTTATTTTAAGATTACAAGAAATGATTCAAGTACCATGACATAATTTCCAGCAATACAAATATGACATCTTATGATTTTTAATCATAGGGGATAAATCCAGCATTTGCTACATTTATGTAGACACCAAACCATTATTGAGAATTCCCAGTGTTGCAGGCAGCATGCAAATACTAGGAATACCAACAAAACATGTTGGCTCTGTACATCCATGATCTTACCACCTATACGACAGGCTGATATATATTGAATGAATGTAAGGCTATATGATAGGAACAGGACAGCAGTGAAAGAAAAGCATCACCATCTTACTCAGAAGAGAACATCTAGTTTAATTTTGCTGGTTTGTTTGTTTATTTTCTGGAACAATAAGAGAAAATATTTTCTGCTGAGCCTCTTAGCAGGAATGAGGGTGAACCTTAAAATAATACCTGGAAGTGTATGTCAGGAAGGAGAAACAGCACTGACAAGGTATGCATGTATGAGAGTGTGTGACAGAGTTAGGGAATTAGAATGACTTGATGTATTGAGCTCAGGACACCTGGGGATAGGAGGGAACTGGAGCCTGGTTAAACAGAGTATCTTTCTTTAAGTAATATTGCAAGGTGGTTGACAGTGTGATCCCTAGATTTAGAAATAAAGCAAGTCTCAGCACTTCTTATGACATTGTAATCTCAGGAAAATTACTTAAATTATCAAACAATAGTTATCTTTCTTTAAATTGGGATAATCATAACAATTTATTTATATGACTGTTGGAAAATTAAATGATTCAATACGTTTAGCACAGCACCTGGCAGTACCCGTGCTGTGACTAGGGGTTGTTATTAATATTATTTTTTTCGTACACTATGCATTCTGTTTACCTTAGGGCCTAATTTGAGAAAATAAGAAATTATTAACTTTTGCATTTACTATTTTGAACTGTGTTCACACATTCAAACTGATTTTAAAAGTTCTCAATCCCTAATTAAACACAAATTACAGCCCCAAATAATAAAAAGAGTTTTCTGAATTAAGTTCCTTTTAAATAGAATATATGAAACCTATACTTTAACAAAACCACTGGTTTAAAGTGAAGCAAATTTACAAACTTTTTAATCTGTATATAATTTGTATTTTTTGAATATTTGACAGGCCTATGTGAAACATAAAAAAAATAGAGCCACATACCAGGTTGCCTATATTTTTGACTTTTTTCCCTCTCTTTTTGACATCAACTTCTCAGCAAGATGGTTACAGTAGCTGTGCTGCCTGTATAAACTCAATGCAGTGCAACAATCTCCATACACAAATTCATATCCATAGGCAGAAATTCAAAGGTAACTACTGTGTCACAGCATGGTAAACATTCTTTTACAACACACTGATACACATCAATCTCTTTATAATAGCCAACAATAACCACTAAAACCAGCATGCACTCATTCTCCGAAATTCTCTTTGGACACAAAAGGGCCTTGGTTTCCACTAAATTGTACCTCCTCAACAGATTCTAATACTGTATGTTATGCATCAACACACTTAATGTCTTTTTTGATTTTTGAATCAGGTAACGAAAGTCTAATTTACTAATGATTCCTGAATGCTTTTTTTATTTATGGTTTGGGGCTATTTGCATGGCAGTCATTTAGCAAATTAATGTAGATGAAAAGCAATAATTTTACAGATGCAATCTGTAAAATTTGCTGCAATCATGCTGTCATCCCATATTTAAAATGCTAATCTATTGACATCTATTCATTAGAGATGAGCTCCACTTACTTTGTAACATTAGAGTTTTATAACCTGGGGTGTTTTTAAGTAGGCTGAGAGTCAGAATTTTAACCATCCCACTCAGAATGTATTTTTAAAGGGTGAAAGCATTTTATTCTTTATTACTTTAAGACTATTCTTCCTCATGCTGATATTACCCAATCTTTGATTGAATCTTTGCATTAATATAAACAACAGTACCGACTAGATGCTTATATTAATTTTGTATTTTAAGTAGCAGAAGTCTAGCTATCTTGCTTCAGAAAAAAAGGGGCCCCCATTGCCTGGCAAAATCCTCAGAGGTTCCAATACTCTAATCAAGTGAAAGGCAGATATGTAGAAGGACACAAAAAAGGACTAGGACTAAGACTGAATGGCACCGGGATTCTCTGTCCCTGATTGGAACTACTCGGTGTAAATCAGCTCTATTCTCCCTGCGGCTTTGTTGTTGGTGGTGCTGTTATTTTCAAGGGACCCATGCTCTTAGGAAGTGACTTGTCAGCCTATGCTAAAGCAAATGCAAACTCCTGAACTAATCAACTGGAACAAGAGGTCGGGATAACATAAAAACACTGCAGCTCACTCTGGAGCCCAGCTCACTCTGGATGAGGGTGGGGGTGGCCACTCATTTCCCAGAAAGGCTGTGCTGCCAGAAAATCCACAGAACTCAATAAATGTGAGGATTAAATGTATAGAGATGATCTTCATTTTTTTATGTTTGAGATATACATATCTCGGAATGATGCAGTCTTTTTATTTTCAAAATTAATTTTCTGGTTTTAAAATGATCACATTATTAAAATGTATCATCTCTGTATTTTCCCTCAAGCCTCATCATATGCAAGTACGTAGGTATTTATACATATGATTTGTACATACATGTATACATATATACATATACACAATTTAGAATATATGTATAAAATATACAACAAAATTAAATATGTATAAATTTAACTGTACAAAGATAATAAGTATATTCAAACCAGCACTCTTTCAGTGCCTTGAAAAAGTTACTTAAACATATGTATTTGATTTAAATTAAGTAATCATTTATATTATATTTCATTAATTGGTTGTGTCTCTGTGTTCTAGTCTAGCCATAGCAAGTTTGGCTAATCAAAGACTGGGTAAATCATTATGAGAGAATATGTTGAAGATGATGAACATAGCAGTTAGATAAATTGGTGTGAATATAACTTTAATTTTTAAGTTAGGCAAAATAAAAATCCCTACAGTAATCTTTTACCATTTGAACTTCATCTTATAACCAACATTTGTTTATTCATTTCTTTTCATACAGGTATTATGGACAAAATCCTATACTAACACAAAATAATTAAAATTGATTTCTACACTTTCTGTTTTTTTCTTAACTAAATTTCCTGAAGTTATTGTTTATACATGTTACCATATCTCAACCCTGAAGACTTCAATAATTCTAAAAAGTTGAAGTTAAAACCCAGCGCCCATTAGCTTGATTTTATTTACCTTATACAAACTTGTTTCTTATCTGTGCTTTCAATCGTATAAGCCATTACTCCTGAAATCACAATTTCAGGCCAAAGAGAACTGTTTTTCTCCAAATACACAATGCACATAACTGATTTTATAGAAAGCAATATTATGCCTAGTGGTTAAAATTCAGGCTCTTGTGTTAGATGGTACAGGGTTCAGGTCAGCTTGGGCATGTATTAACCGTGAGAGTTTTGACAATTCATTTGACCCCTTTATGCCCCATTTACCCTTATCTGTAACAAAAATGGAAATAATAAAAGCACTTACTTAATGAGGTTAAAAGGATTAGAGGGGACAATCAGGCAAAATCCTGAGCACACTGCCGGCCCCTCCTTGTCTGCTTCTCCTCCTTCCCCTCTTTCTCCTTCTTTTTCTATTTAGCTCACTATTACACACCTGTTGACCTCTGCTGGGGAAAACTATACAATGAGTTAGCACCTCTCCAAATTAATCATAAGAAATCTTGCTTTGGTGCTCAACACTCCACTCCTTTTCCTCGCTTATTTTTGGCGCACTCACTGCACCTCTTCTGCAGTTGCAACTGCACACTTTCTCCTGCATACTTTCTCCTTTGCCCCCTCAAAATATCTGCATCCCTTCAGACTCCTAGTGAATGCCTTTTTTTTTTTATGAACAACCTGAGAAAATAGAATCTTCTGTGTATCTGATGACCAAATGTAGACAATCAAGCAAACAAAAGCCATATCTACATATATATACTCTTTATTTGTTTAAATGGAGAAAATTTCCCTCTCCTTGCCAATCCCTCACCTGTTCTCAGTATCCCACTCCACCATCCAAATGTTCACCAGAATCATAAGATGCTGAATGCCCCATTTTTTTTTTGCCTGTTCTTACAAACTCTCTTGATGTACTGTCTTCTTATCAGCAAACAAGCTTGCTCCACTTTCTCTTTCTTAACAAGAATAAAAAAACAGAAAAGCCTCATAAACAAATCTTATAGTATTCTAAGCCCCCTACCCTAGGGAGATCACTTTAATTTTTCCTTATAGGATAATACTCAAAACATTTTTCAACACTTTCTGAATATGTTGATACTTTTTCAGTTTCTCCTACTCAAACCATTCTGATCTGGTTTCTGCCTACACTGTTCTACTACAATGCCTCTAGGTTGATTAATAATCACTTATTTTATTTTACACTGTGTAGATAGCTTTTGTCCTCATCTTAAATGCCAACAGTAATTAATGAAGATGGGCATTTCCTTACTGAAATAGCTGATTTCTATGATACCGCACTATCCAAAGTTCAAATATATTTAATCTCCTCTTTGATGTCTTGTCTGTTTACAAGATAAAAGTACCTGAGACAGAATCATACACATGTTTGTGTTGAATCTTCCTCCTCTTTTTAATAACCAATATTGCATATGAATTATTGTGTATAATTTTAGAGTTTTAAGTTGTGTTATATGCATTGCTGACAAAAATTAGTGGTAGAGATAAAAACAGAATGAGTCAAAATTTAAACCAACCGATCTGCTTACATGAGAAAATCCCATGTACTAATTAATACAAATTACAAAACTATAAAGTATGAAATGCAATGTGTTTACATTTAATTGCATTTTAAATTGATACTGCATTTTAAATTGATACAACTTTTGTCACCATAGCTAAAGGCATTTATGAATAATAATGAGCTCATCAGTGTGATTCTCTTTCAATCCTTAATGAATAGGAATGAGTTAATTTATTTTAACTGATTTGCTCTTTGTTTCAATTAATCATAAAAACACATGAAAGATAATGCCCCTTTATTATGTCTGAGTTCTTTCATTTTTTTTTCCTGATTTCAAAATAATTAGAATATGACTACGAGTAAAGCAAACAGGTAAATGTGAGCTAGAAAATTAACTTAAAAAATATAGAATTTGAAAATGACACCTCTTTTATATCTAAAAATAAAATATTAAATGACACTCAATTTTTAAAAGTATTAATTATTGTCGTAATTCTCCAGTAGTTGAGGCAACCAGAATTGATAACCAAAACAAATTGGAATAACTCTATCATGATAAATAGGTACAAACTTATATGAATACTAATTACTAGCTTATAAAACATGTTCTCCAACTACTACCCCATTTAATTCTTACAATGGTCTGAAAATAAAACAGTTATAATTACATAGTTCATTTTGCAATGAAGGAAATTGACCTAGTTTAAATAATTGAGTGAGGACTTTAAGTCTACATATTCTGACTCTGAAATCCTTTTGCATTTTATTCTCAGGAATTCAATAAAGTCAGTATTTAAAAGTGTGTACTCCGGAGTCAGAATGCTTTTTAAAATTCTAGCTCTAGCCTTCTCTATTTGTTATTTGAGGCAAGTTTCTTTACCTACAAAAGGAGGATTAAACACAGTGCTGAGATTAGGGAATTTTGTAAGACTTGAGTTAAAAATGTGAAGAAACTTGATTCCTACCTACCACATAATAAGTGGTTACTACATGTTACTTATTAATAGGTCTTTCTCCCTCCTCATCATTTTCTTCACTATTACATATCTGATACATAATATTTAAGGGTAAATGCAGAAGAAATAAAAGGTTAAAGGCTAAAAATGTTTAAAAATATATAAATAAATTCAAAATATTTTAAGGACACATAATTAATAGAAAAGTTGAAAGGTGATCATATTCATTAAAAAGTTAGATATTTATTTATTTGTAAAAATTAGCCCTGACTTCATATAGTAAAGAGATTTTCGAAGGTAGAATTAAATGTTTCATAGTTGGAGTTGTTATAAGTCACTATCTTTTTTTTTAATATTGTGCTTTAATAATAAAGAACAAAAAATCCCATACCAGGGAGGAGACAAGATGGCCGAATAGGAACAGCTCCGGTCTACAGCTCCCAGCGTGAGCGACGCAGAAGACGGGTGATTTCCGCATTTCCATCTGAGGTACCTGGTTCATCTCACTAGGGAGTGCCAGACAGTGGGCACAGGTCGGTGGGTGCACGCACCGTGCGCGAGCCGAAGCAGGGCAAGGCATTGCCTCACCTGGGAAGCGCAAGGGGTCAGGGAGTTCCCTTTCTGAGCCCAAGAAAGGGGTGACGGAAGGCACCTGGAAAATCGGGTCACTCCCACCCGAATACTGCGCTTTTCCAACGGGCTTAAAAAACGATGCACCACGAGGTTATATCCCGCACCTGGCTCGGAGGGTCCTACGCCCACGGAGTCTCGCTGATTGCTAGCACAGCAGTCTGAGATCAAACTGCAAGGCGGCAGCGGCTGGGGGAGGGGCGCCCGCCATTGCCCAGGCTTGCTTAGGTAAACAAAGCAGCCTGGAAGCTGGAACTGGGTGGAGCCCACCACAGCTCAAGGAGGCCTGCCTGCCTCTGTAGGCTCCACCTCTGGGAGCAGAGCACAGACAAGCAAAAAGACAGCAGTAACCTCTGCAGACTTAAATGTCCCTGTCTGACAGCTTTGAAGAGAGCAGTGGTTCTCTCAGCACACAGCTGGAGATCTGAGAACGGGCAGACTGCCTCCTCAAGTGGGTCCCTGACCCCTGACCCCCGAGCAGCCTAACTGGGAGGCACCCCCCAGCAGGGGCACACTGACACCTCACATGGCTGGGTATTCCAACAGACCTGCAGCTGAGGGTCCTGTCTGTTAGAAGGAAAACTAACAAACAGAAAGGACATCCACACCAAAAACCCATCTGTACATCACCATCATCAAAGACCAAAACTAGATAAAACCACAAAGATGGGGAAAAAACAGAACAGAAAAACTGGAAACTCTAAAAAGCAGAGTGCCTCTCCTCCTCCAAAGGAACACAGTTCCTCACCAGCAACGGAACAAAGCTGGATGGAGAATGACTTTGAGGAGCTGAGAGAAGAAGGCTTCATACGATCAAATTACTCTGAGCTACGGGAGGACATTCAAAGCAAAGGCAAAGAAGTTGAAAACTTTGAAAAAAATTTAGAAGAATGTATAACTAGAATAACCAATACAGAGAAGTGCTTAAAGGAGCTGATGGAGCTGAAAACCAAGGCTCGAGAACTACGTGAAGAATGCAGAAGCCTCAGGAGCCGATGCAATCAACTGGAAGAAAGGGTATCAGTGATGGAAGATGAAATGAATGAAATGAAGCGAGAAGGGAAGTCTAGAGAAAAAAGAATAAAAAGAAATGAGCAAAGCCTCCAAGAAATATGTGACTATGTGAAAAGACCAAATCTATGTCTGATTGGTGTACCTGAAAGTGATGGGGAGAATGGAACCAAGTTGGAAAACACACTGCAGGATATTATCCAGGAGAACTTCCCCAATCTAGCAAGGCAGGCCAACGTTCAGATTCAGGAAATACAGAGAACACCACAAAGATACTCCTCGAGAAGAGCTACTCCAAGACACATAATTGTCAGATTCACCAAAGTTGAAATGAAGGAAAAAATGTTAAGGGCAGCCAGAGAGAAAGGTCTGGTTACCCTCAAAGGGAAGCCCATCAGACTAACAGCAGATCTCTCGGCAGAAACCCTACAAGCCAGAAGAGAGTGGGGGCCAATATTCAACATTCTTAAAGAAAAGAATTTTCAATCCAGAATTTCATATCCAGCCAAACTAAGCTTCCTAAGTGAAGGAGAAATAAAATACTTTACAGACAAGCAAATGCTGAGAGATTTTGTCACCACCAGGCCTGCCTTACAAGAGCTCCTGAAGGAAGCACTAAACATGGAAAGGAAAAATCGGTACCAGCCACTGCAAAATCATGCCAAAATGTAAAGACCATCGAGACTACAAAGAAACTGCATCAACTAACGAGCAAAATCACCAGCTAACATCATAATGACAGGATCAAATTCACACATAACAATATTAACTTTAAATGTAAATGGACTAAATGCTCCAATTAAAAGACACAGACTGGCAAATTGGATAGAGTCAAGACCCATCAGTGTGCTGTATTCAGGAAACCCATCTCACGTGCATAGACACACATAGGCTCAAAATAAAAGGATGGAGGAAGATCTACCAAGCCAATGGAAAACAAAAAAAGGCAGGGGTTGCAATCCTAGTCTCTGATAAAACAGACTTTAAACCAACAAAGATCAAAAGAGACAAAGAAGGCCATTACATAATGGTAAAGGGATCAAATCAACAAGGAGAGCTAACTATCCTAAATATATATGCACCCAATACAGGAGCACCAAGATTCATAAAGCAAGTCCTGAGTGACCTACAAAGAGACTTAGACTCCCACACATTAATAATGGGAGACTTTAACACCCCACTGTCAACATTAGACAGATCAACGAGACAGAAAGTCAACAAGGATACCCAGGAATTGAACTCAGCTCTGCACCAAGCAGACCTAATAGACATCTACAGAACTCTCCACCCCAAATCAACAGAATATACACTTTTCTCAGCACCACACCACAGCTGTTCCAAAATTGACCACATACTTGGAAGTAAAGCTCTCCTCAGCAAATGTGAAAGAACAGAAATTATAACAAACTATCAGACCACAGTGCAATCAAACTAGAACTCAGGATTAAGAATCTCACTCAAAACCACTCAACTACATGGAAACTGAACAACCTGCTCCTGAATGACTACTGGGTACATAACGAAATGAAGGCAGAAATAAAGATGTTCTTTGTAACCAACAAGAACAAAGACACAACATACCAGAATCTCTGGGACACATTCAAAGCAGTGTGTAGAGGGAAATTTATAGCACTAAATGCCCACAAGAGAAAGCAGGAAAGATCCAAAATTGACACCCTAACATCACAATTAAAAGAACTAGAAAAGCAAGAGCAAACACATTCAAAAGCTAGCAGAAGGCAAGAAATAACTAAAATCGGAGCAGAACTGAAGGAAATGGAGACACAAAAAACCCTTCAAAAAACTAATGAATCCAGGAGCTGGTTTTTTGAAAGGATCAACAAAATTGATAGACCACTAGCAAGACTAATAAAGAAAAAAAGAGAGAAGAATCAAATAGATGCAATAAAAAATGATAAAGGGGATATCACCACTGATCCCACAGAAATACAAACTACCATCAGAGAATACTACAAACACCTCTACGCAAATAAACTAGAAAATCTAGAAGAAATGGATAAATTCCTGGACACATACACTCTCCCAAGACTAAACCAGGAAGAAGTTGAATCTCTGAATAGACCAATAACAGGATCTGAAATTGTGGCAATAATCAATAGCTTACCAATCAAAAAGAGTCCAGGACCAAAAGGATTCACAGCCGAATTGTACCAGAGGTACAAGGAGGAACTGGTACCATTCCTTCTGAAACTATTCCAATCAATAGAAAAAGAGGGAATCCTCCCTAACTCATTTTATGAGGCCAGCATCATTCTGATACCAAAGTCAGGCAGAGACACAACAAAAAAAGAGAATTTTAGACCAATATCCTTGATGAACATTGATGCAAAAATCCTCAATAAAATACTGGCAAACAGAATCCAGCAGCACATCACAAAGCTTATCCACCATATGAACCTTAAAGTAGTTTTTTCCAATTCTGTGAAGAAAGGCATTGGTAGCTTGATGGGGATGGCATTGAATCTGTAAATTACCTTGGGCAGTATGGCCATTTTCACGATATTGATTCTTCCTACCCATGAGCATGGAATGTTCTTCCATTTGTTTGTATCCTCTTTTATTTCCTTGAGCAGCAGTTTGTAGTTCTCCTTGAAGAGGTCCTTCACATCCCTTGTAAGTTGGATTCCTAGGTATTTTATTCTCTTTGAAGCAATTGTGAATGGGAGTTCACTCACCAAAAGCAATGGCAACAAAAGCCAAAATTGACAAATGGGATCTAATTAAACTAAAGAGCTTCTGCACAGCAAAAAAAAAAAACTACCATCAGAGTGAACAGGCAACCTACAAAATGGGAGAAAATTTTCGCAACCTACTCATCTGACAAAGGGCTAATATCCAGAATCTACAATGAACTCCAACAAATTTACAAGAAAAAAACAAACAACCCCATCAAAAAGTGGGTGAAGGACATGAACAGACACTTCTCAAAAGAAGACATTTATGCAGCCAAAAAACATATGAAAAAATGCTCATCATCACTGGCCATCAGAGAAATGCAAATCAAAACCACAATGAGATACCATCTCACACCAGTTAGAATGGCAATCATTAAAAAGTCAGGAAACAACAGGTGCTGGAGAGGATGTGGAGAAATAGGAACACTTTTACACTGTTGGTGGGACTGTAAACTAGTTCAACCATTGTGGAAGTCAGTGTGGCGATTCCTCAGGGATCTAGAACTAGAAATACCATTTGACCCAGCCATCCCATTACTGGTTATATACCCAAAGGTCTATAAATCATGCTGCTATAAAGACACATGCACATGTATGTTTATTGCGGCATTATTCACAATAGCAAAGACTTGGAACCAACCCAAATGTCCAACAATGATATACTGGATTAAGAAAATGTGGCAACTATACACCATGGAATACTATGCATCCATAAAAAATGATGAGTTCATGTCTTTGTAGGGACATGGATGAAAATGGAAATCATCATTCTCAGTAAACTATCGCAAGAACAAAAAACCAAACACTGCATATTCTCACTCATAGGTGGGAACTAAACAATGAGATCACATGGACACAGGAAGGGGAATATCACACTTTGGGGACTGTTGTGGGGTGGGGGGAGTGGGGAGGGATAGCATCGGGAGATATACCTAATGCTAGATGACGAGTTAGTGGGTGCAGCGCACCAGCATGGCACATGTATACATATGTAACTAACCTGCACAATGTGCACATATACCCTAAAACTTAAAGTATAATAAAAAATAAAAATAAGAAAATAAAATAAAATTAAAAATAAAAAAAAAAAATAAAAAAATAAAATAAGAAAAAAGAAAATACCAAATTGCATTTTAAAATGCATTTGACCTCCAAAGATTATTTGATTTAAATAAATATGTTCATTAATGCTGGCATTAAAAAAAAAAATCCCATACCACTAAAGTATTTTAAAACAACCTATTAAAAAATCATAAAATCAAATTTTGTTGCTATGTTTTAAATTTTAATTATTCATTTGTTATTAAGATTATATTGCATTTAATCATTCAGAAAAGACTATTTCAATGTATACTCAATTATTTAAATTTAATATACATTAAATATAAAGAATTTGGTGCTGTCCTGATGGCTTCCATTACATACTATAACATTTCATCATTAAATATTATATATATATGTTAGTAATCATAACCTTTTTTAATTAAAGTTCTAGGGTACATGTGCACAATGTGCACGTTTGTTACATAGGTATACATGTGCCATGTTAGTTTGCTACACCCATCAACTCATCATTTACATTAGGTATTTCTCCTAATGCTATCCCTCCCCCAGCCCCCACCCCAAAACAGGCCCTGGTGTGTGATGTTCCCAGCCCTGTGTTCATGTGTTCTCATTGTTCAACTCCCACCTATGAGTGAGAACATGTGGTGTTTGGTTTCTGTCCTTGTGATAGTTTCCTTAGAATGCTGGTTTCCAGCTTCATTCATGTCCCTGCAAAGGACATGAACTCATTCTTTTTTATGTCTGCATAGTATTTTACAGTGTATATGTGCCACATTTTCTTAATCCAATCTATCATTCATGGACATTTGTGTTGTTTCCAAATCTTTGCTATTGTGAACAGTTTTCCAATAAACATACATGTGCATGTGTCTTTATAGTAGCATGATTTATAATCCTTTGGGTATATACCCAGTAATGGGATTGCTGGGTCAAATGGTATTTCTAGTTCTAGATCCTTGAGGAATTGCCACACTGTCTTCCAAAATGGTTCAACTAGTTTACAGTCCCAACAGTGTAAAAGCATTCCTATTTCTCCACATCCTCTCCAGCATCTGTTGTTTCCTGACTTTTTAATGATCGGCATTCTAACTGGTGTGAGATGGTATCTGATTGTGATTTTGATTTGTGTTTCTCTGATGACCAGAGATGATGAGCATTTTTTCATATGTCTGTTGGCTACAAAAATGTCTTCTTTGAGAAGTGTCTGTTCGTATCCTTTGCCCACTTTTTGATGGGTTTTTTTTTTTCCTTGTAAATTTGTTTAAGTTCTTTGTAGATTCTGGATATTAGCCCTTTATAAGATGGGTAGATTGGAAAATTTTTCTCCTATTCTGTAGGTTGCCTGTTCACTCTGAAGGT
Source organism: Pan paniscus (assembly GCF_029289425.2). Classification (NCBI taxonomy): domain Eukaryota; kingdom Metazoa; phylum Chordata; class Mammalia; order Primates; family Hominidae; genus Pan; species Pan paniscus. The sequence continues at coordinate 122,756,346 of NC_073254.2, forward strand.
AGTTTCTTTTGCTATGCAGAAGCTCTTTAGTTTAATTAGATCCTATTTGTCTATTTTGGCTTTTGTTGCCATTGCTTTTGGTGTTTTAGTCATGAAGTCTTTGCCCATGCCTATGTCCTGAATGGTATTGCCTAGGTTTTCTTCTAGGATTTTTATGGTGCTAGGTCTTACATTTAAGTCTTTAATCTATCTTGAGTTAATGTTTGTATATGGTGTAAAGAAGGGATCCAGTTTCAGCTTTCTAAGTATGGCTAGCCAGTTTTCCCAGCACCATTTATTAAATAGGGAATCCTTTCCCCATTGCTTGTTTTGTCAGGTTTGTCAAAGATCGGATGGTTGCAGATATGTGGTATTATTTCTGAGGCCTCTGTTCTGTTCCATTGTTCTATGTAACTGTTTTGGTGCCAGTACCATGCTGTTTTGATTACTGTACCCTTGGAGTATAGTTTGAAGTCAGGTAGTGTGATGCCTCCAGCTTTGTTCTTTTTGCTTAGGATTGTCTTGGCTACGTGGGCTCTTTTTTGGTTCCATATGAACTTTAAAGTATTTTTTTCCAATTCTGTGAAGAAAGTCCTTGGCAGCTTGATGAGGATGGCATTGAATCTATAAATTACCTTGGGCAGTACGGCCATTTTCATGGTATTGGTTCTTTCTATCCATGAGTGCAGAATGTTCTTCCATTTGTTTGAGCCCTTTTTTATTTTGTTGAGCAGTGGTTTGTAGTTCTCCTTGAAGAGGTCCTTCACCTCCCTTGTAAACTGGATTCCTAGGTATTTTATTCTCTTTGTAGTAACTGTGAATGGGAGTTCACTCATGATTTGTCTCTCTGTCTATTATTTGTGTATAGGAATGCTTGTGATTTTTGCACATTGATTTTGCATTCTGAGACTTTGCTGAAGTTGCTTATCAGCTTAAGGAGATTTTGGGCTGAGACATTGGGATTTTCTAAATATACAATCATGTCATCCTCAAACAGAGACAATTTGCCTTCTTCTTTTCCTAATTGAATACCTTTTATTTCTTTCTCTTGCCTGATTGCCCTAGCCAGAACTTCCAATCGTAACCTATTATTTTCCTAGATTCCAGAATAACTCAAACTAAATAAATGAGAAATATATTTCAAGAAAACTATTTTGTTTATGAAACTAAGAATAGTAATGACTTGAATTAGAGACTCAAATATGATCAGACTATTCACTCTACCTCTCGTTTATGCTCCTTTCTGTGCATCTATTTCTCTCCTTTTTCTTTCTCTGAACAGCAGAATTCTCCAATTTTCATGATATTTGCAGATAAAATGTAGCTTCTCTTAGAATCCAAAGTTTAAGCCTCACAGCTTCATCCACCAGCAATAGAGAGCTTGTCTTCTGTATACCAAATTCAAAAGTTTCAGGGAAAGAACTCATTAGCTCATCTTGGGTTTTATGCCCAATTCTGAATGAATCAATTTATCCAGGAAATAGATGTATTGTAGGAACATGATAGTTTCCATTGGACTGCTTGCAATAAAAAGCAATATTATACAATCCAATGTTTTGTAATATTTTAATTTTAAATCCTCAGATATCCACCTGACTTACTGATAACCATTAATGACTAAATTAGTTCTAAATTAACATTATTTTTTAATTTTTAAATAATTTCTTGCTTCTAAATAAAAACTTTGATAAGCTTCAAAAAAGGATGATTTGCCATTAGTTTTCCTTTTCTTCTATTTATAAGAGGAAAAAGGAACTAAAAACCATATGAGTGACATAATTTTATTTAATTAACATAAAGAAATGAGAACAATTGTTTTATATATCTTAATAAATTGGATTGAAAAAATATTCCCTTCCATGAGCACAAATAGCTTCTACAGTGGGAGAAAAGATACAGAAATTGAGTAAAGCTACATATGCTGGTATCCTGTATTAAATGTCTGATATACAATGGCAATAAAAGTCTCACATTGTGTTACTGAAAAAGGAAAGGTAATTCTGGAGAGTAGATATTCTATACCTTTTAAGCCCACTGATAGCCATCTATGAATAGCATAGATAGCAATCTATGAATTTGCCTGCGTTTTAAAGCCAGCTTTTGGTCAATTCATGAACATTTGGGAAGAAGTTGTGGAGCTGGAGGTTGGTCATAGAAATTATCTAGAGATAACCAGTGACATTAGTATTTGTATTTTAAGGAACTAGAAAAAATAAATGAGTGAAAGACATCTTGATCTTTAAAGATTCTCAACTTCTAAAGTCCCAATACTCTAATAATGCTTACTTGAACAGTGTCTTGGTCCGTGAGCAAGTGGAGAATAATATACTTTGGAATAGATAGATTATGTATCAATGCATGTCATTATTTTTATTCGTCTGTAGATATTAAATTGTGATTAGGTACAAATGAATTATACATTAGAAGAATTAGTATGCAAACATTGATTTTGTGCTTAGGGACATTCTATACACTGAGCATCTTAGAAAACTTTATGCTACGTGGACTATTTTATAAAAGAAATTACCCTCAGGGATTGACTAAAAATCTGGTTATGATTATAAGCCATTATATGTCAATACAATGTAAAATAAAAGTAACATGCTATAATTTTCAAATTATGGCCTAAAGATGGCCAAATATAGCATACATTTCAAAAATCAATATGGTGTATATTTCAATCAACTGGCTTCAATATTAAGTAATATAGTTATCCAAGGAAGGACAATCACAATATGCAGATTAGTTTAAAGAGGGTGAATTGAATAGCGAAGGTTTGATATGGCAGAGAGCTGAAGAAGCCTTGGGACCTAGCTGGAGAGAATAGTTTAAAGATGGAGCATCAAAATCATTTTTTTACAAACCAATTTCTCTACTGTTAATAACATTCCTACTTAATAAAAACATATTTATTATGCATGATAGGGACTTGTTTCTCCATTTCACTTATTTAAATTATAAATTTTATCCACTATTTTTACAGTTTTGTAAAACAGGATGATTTCCCACTGAAACTAGAAAATTATTCCTCAGCTCTCAATCCCCTCAAAAGCCTAATAATTAATTCATCTAAATATGAAGAATTTTTAAGTAGTCACAAAAATATCTGAGGTCTAACCTTTGATATAATTGATGACACAAATTGATATAATTGATAATGCAAATTGCATTATCAAAAATATTCTTGTAATATAAGTAAAAGAAAACAAGAGCTCTCTGCCAATAACTTTTTGTATTATTAATAACTGTGTTTGCCATCAGCAGATGATAATAAAAATACACTTTGGAACTGATAAATTTACTATACTCTGTCTCATACTGTGGGTTATGTAGAATTAATATGATCTAGTCACCTAAAAATCACTAAAGTACAATGTATTAAGTACTAGAAAAAAGGTAAAAATAATAAAATGTATTTTATCAGGAGGATTATGACAGAGATTCCAGTAACTGGAAGCAGCATGAACATAGATAGGGAACTATGAGAAATTAAAGCATTTTCAGGAAGGAAAGATTATTCAAGATAACAGATAGAATATGTATAAATTCAGGTGACCAGAAATACACCTAAATTCGGGGGAAAGAAACTGTGTGAACATGTTTGTACAACACAATTGTCTAAGAAGTTTGTAATTACTTTGCCAGGCAACAGACAAATGTTGAAAAGTTTTATCGAAAATATTATTTCTGACTTGTTGCTGTACAGAATACATAGAGTACATAGAGTATACTGATGTCAGTTTTAGGTTGAATTTGAAGAAGGTGAGAATCCAGATATGCTAACTGGTTAAAAGGATTAATTTTATAGTTTAGACAAGAGGTGATGAACCTTAGAGGGAAGGGAAGGTTTAGGTTTACTAAGGGAAGTGTATAGAGAGGTTAAGAATGTTTACCTCTAGCTTTCAGTGTTAGATAGTTGTGTTGTGTATTTTTAAAATTAATACAAGTTTATTAAACAAATTTTGAGAATGACATATTTAATAGTACATTATGCATGTTGAAATCTGTTTTAGGTATGTAGAAAAAAAGTTTTGGCAGGATATCCTGCAGCAATACATCAGAAATGTATTTCTGCAGACCAAGCAGATATCAGGTCTAAAGATGTAGAGTTAGTATTCATTAGCGTATTGGTAAGAGCTCAGAAATGAAGCATGGATATGAATAAAAAATGAATTTATGAAAATCTTGAAGTGAAGAAGGATGAATATATAACCTTTGAGCAAGAGCAGTTAAGTAGAAAATGGAGAAAAATACCAAAAAGATAGATGATAATAAAAGAAGAAATGAAGGAAAATGGTTATTCAACATTTTGATCTATTTTGCCATAATCTTCCCTGACTCTGAGCAGTAAAGTTTTCTTCATCTTCATTTTATTCAGGGAGCTAGGATATTTTTTATGTTTCTGCTTATGTCTAGTATTCTGTGTTAAATGTGGAGCATATATTTTAATAAGTCCAATTCTGATGAACAAGCCAGAAATTAATTAGTGCAAAAACGATCTGAAGTATTAGATTTCCATTTAAATTTCTTGTTGAATGGTTTCAACATATGTGTTCTATCTGAATCTGGATTCTATTTGTTGTTTTGGCTCTTGGCATTGTATTGCTTTTTCACAATTTCTTGTTGAATTAGTCATCATGTATAGACTGCTAGAGACAGGTATTACGCATGCCTGGAAATGAGTAAATCTTTTCTGCCACTAGGCCCGTATTGGCTGAGAACAATCTCTTCTGAAGTTGCAGTGACTTTGGCTTTGCTGTTGCTGTGTTCCGTTTAGTACACCACAGGTTTCAGATTCCTGTAGTCAAATCTTGTGTTAGGGGTGGAGGCTGGTTGACCAGAGGATTTTTCTTAATTTCTGCTCCAACATATGATGATGGTCTCCCTCTGTTTACTTATTTGTGTAGCTCTTTAACACTTCATAGAGTATTTACACATTAATTATTTTTCCCTGCTTGTTAGCCTGGTATGGGTAGGAGTGCAGGAAAGGGCCGTTGTTCTGGATAAGCCTCAGTCAGGCAGACACTGTATGCTGGGTCTTGGAGGTGAGTCCTTTTGCTTGTTACTCTTCTACCACAGCTATAGTTCTGGGTTCAGCACATATTCCTGGCTTTTTAATTTTATGTTCATTTCCCACAGCTGCATTTATTGTTCATTACTGCCATAGGGTGAAAGCATATGCAGGTCTATATTTCTCCTTCACATTTTGTGATAAATCTACCATAGGCACACAATCCTAAAGTCAAAATCAGTAATTATTTTCATAGCTAGTCAATTAAATTAAAATAAAATATTTGGAAAATTTTTCTATAGGAGTTATTTTAATTATCTGAAGTACAATAAATATGTAGATAAATACATAGATAACTTGGAATTATGTAGGTTCATCAGTTTATATGTATATGTTACATGTGTAAATAATGGAAACAACATTTTTTTTTAGTTCATTGCTTCCACATGCAAATCCAGGTTTTCCATCTTCCTTTAATGACCATGAGTAGCATTTCTGAGACTCTCAGGAGTCACCTGTGCTTACAAACAAGTCTGCTTCCATCTACCCCTCTATATTCTCCAGAGCATATTCCTAGTACAAGATTCTATTGAAAACGTGCAGACTTCTCTCAAGTTGTGTGATCTCTTCAGTGTCTGGATACTGCTTTTCTGGCACCCTCAGAGAAGAAAGCTGTTTCCCTGCTGAGGGAGAGTTGAGAGTTACCTAACATGCAAAACCTTGGAAGTGCTAAGCCCCACTCATTTCCATTCAGTTTCTACTTCAACTGGGCCATGCTATAATCTAAACCAAAACAGAAAAAAAAAAAAAAAAAAAAAAAACCTCAAATACGTGCCTCACATTTAGACCAAAAAAGTGCCATTGTTTATACCTTATCTGCCAAATATGCCCTACAGATTTTCTAGGATAAAACAGAGCTATTTTCTTAGGCTTAACTAGTCTGAGCTCATTAATTAAGGGGCTAGATTTAGTTAGGCATCACACTTCATGCTGTTCTATTTTTATTTCTCTCATATTCTTGCTTTCATGTCTTTCTTCACAAAACTTACGTGTTTTCCACCGCATATTCTCACTCATAGGTGGGAATTGAACAACGAGATCACATGGACACAGGAAGGGGAATATCACACTCTGGGGACTGTGGTGGGGAGGGGGGAGGGGGGAGGGATAGCACTGGGAGATATACCTAATGCTAGATGACGAGTTAGTGGGTGCAGCGCACCAGCATGGCACATGTATACATATGTAACTAACCTGCACAATGTGCACATGTACCCTAAAACTTAAAGTATAATAAAAAAAATAAAAATTAAAAAAAAAAAAAGACTTACGTGTTTTCATAAAACCTAAAAGTTCCTGGTCCTGAGCCTTCTAGATCTTAGGAGAGATTCAAATAAGACTCTACTGCATGTGAGAAAACTAGCCCTAGTAATTAATTTTATTACAAGACAGGTAAGAAAATATTAAGTAATTAGTATTTGCTTAGAAAATGTGTTTACCTAAATAATGTGTCATTCTTTGTTCAGAATTCCTATCTTCACAAGAAATAATTACTAAGGGATTTTACTATGATATTGTATCAATTTCAAAGTGTACATTTTCTACAATATAACAAGTCTCAATCAATAGATATCATAAGTTGATGGTCCACTATAATTTATTCCAATGTGGTTTTTTCTTAGTGATGTATAAAACAATAGTCCATCTTACAATCAGTGGCAATTTAGATTTGAAAAATTATAAAATTGCTTCATGAAGTGGTTTTTATGACTGTCAAGTACAGTTGTTACGAATAAAATATAGGAAAACAAAAATAGACTTTGATATGTGATGAAAAATCAGTTATTATCATTAGAAACACAAAGATTATTTTAAAACTCTTAAATATTGCTAAGTCTTGGGAACAAAGATGTTAAAAGCATAACGGTTATACAAGAATTACAGCAGGCAAGATTTAAATATACTATCGCCTAGATCAGTACATTAATAAGTTACTTTGTATAAGGGAAAAATGCAAATGTTTTCTAGAATAAAAGATATTAATGATGTAGTTTTCTTTTTCTTTATTACCTTTGATGCTACCATGTTATAACTATGATTTTTTATGACACATTACAGAGGCTAGGAAAGTCAGCAGGTTATTGCAAATATTACAGAAACAGGAATCTTTATCAATTATCCTACAATTCTTCTGTAACTATAAAAATAATGTATTTAACAATTAAATATTTTTTTAGGCTGGGTACGGTGGCTCACGTCTGTAATCCCAGCACTTTGGGAGGCTGAGATGGGTGGATCACGAGTTCAAGACCAGCCTGGCCAAGATGGTGAAACCCTGTCTCTACTAAAAATACAAAAATTAGTGGGGCGTGGTGGCGGGTGCCTGTAATCCCAGCTACTCGGGAGGCTGAGGCAAAGAATTGCTTGAACCTGGGAGGCAGAGGTTGCAGTGAGCCAAGATTGCGCCACTGCACTCCATCCTGGGAGACAGAGCAAGACTCCATCTCAAAGAAAATAATAATAATAATAATAATTTTTATTGGATGTCTACTATGTACAATCTTAATTTGTGTCAGCAGCAACAGATGGTGAAAAGGATAATATAAATTTAATTATTGAATTGTACTATATGAAGAAAAACTATTCAAGGTACAGGAAAAGATAGTGATGGAAGTGTGCCATTTTAGATAGTATGATTAGAAAATATTTCACTGAAGAAACGTCTTTGGAGTATAGAATTATTGAGTAGAGTGAGTTAGATATGTAGATATATGAAAGAAGAGCATTCTAGAAAGAAGAAATAATATGTGTAAAGTCCTGTGGTGGTATAAGTTATAGGATCAGCAAAGAGTTTTGTGTGATTAGAGAGTTGTGAGCCAGGAAGAAATTAACCAGAGGTCAGTTGATGTGGAGCCTATGTATGTCAAATTAAATACCTTGGATTATATCCTACCTGTAATAAAAATTAATGGAGGTTTTGTGTAAGCAAAGTGGACATATATATATATATATATATATATACACACACATACATATATATATTTAAATTCATCTAAGCTGCTATATGGAATATTTACTGTAGGGGTTCAAGGGTGCAAACAACAGGGTCATTTAGAAAGCCACTAGGGTAGACCAGAAGGCATATAATCATGGATTGTGCTAGAATGATTAAGATATTTGTGATAATGATTAAATTTGAGATGTTTGTGCTATATTGGGTAGAATAACTTGCAGATGTATTAGGTTTAGAGTGTGAGAATAAAAAAATGGGCTAAGTCTAAGAATATGTCCTAAACAACTGTGAAAATGGCATTGTTGCTTACTGAGTTGGAAAACTTGAGGGAGGAGTAGCATTGATGTAGGTAAGAAGGAACGAAATTGGGGTTTTACATATTGTAAAGGTTAACATTAGATGCCAACTTGACTGGACGGAGGGATGCCTAAAAGGCTGGTAAAGTATTGTTTCTGGGTGTGCCTGTAAGGGTGTTGCCAGAGGAGACTGACATCTGAGTCAATGAATAGGGAAAGAAAGACCCATCCTCAATGTGGGTGGGCACCATCCAATCTGCTGCCAGCATGGATAGAAGGAAGCAGTTGGGAGAAGGGGGATAAGGAGCTTGGTGAGTCCTCTTGATCTCTCTCTTCCTGTTTTAGACACTTGCTTCCCCTCCTCCTGACCTTGGACATCAAACTCCAAGTTCTTCAGCCTTTGGACTCTGGGACATTAACCAGCAGCCTCCCAGGGGCTCTGAGGCCTTAGGACTCAGACTGAGGGCTACACTGTCGGCTTCTCTGGTTTCGAGGCTTTCAGACTTGGACTGAGCCATGCTACTGGCTTCTCTTTTTCACAAGCTTGCAGATGGCCTATTGCGGGCCTTTGCATTGTAATCATGTGAGCCAGCTCTCTCTAATAAACTCCCTTTTACATATACATATATCCTGTTGGTTCTGTCCCTCTGGAGAACCCTGACTAATACACATATTAAGTTTGAGTCATCTAATAAATATTCAAGTGGCAATGTCGAGGAGATAGTTGGATAACTAAAACTAGATTTCAAAGCCAAAGTTGAGGTTAGAAATTAAATTTGGGAAGAGTAAATACACAGATGCTATTTAAAGTCATTGGGCTAGATGATATCATTCAGAAATTATTTAGATGCCTACTACAGCTCCAACAGTGAAGTTTGAGCAACATGGAAAAGGACTAGAAAGCTAATCTGAGAAGGAGCTCTTAGACCAGATCCAAAAAAGCCAATGTAGAATAGATAATTGGTGATAATGATGACTCAGATTTGTTTTATTGTTGATTTCACTTCAATTTATTTCTACACCAATGAACAATAGGACAGAGGAAATACAAAATAAGATGTAAATAAATGGATGCAGAAGCTCACCAATGTCTCTAAAATTTTTTGTAATGGAACAAGTGTATTCCAACAGGCAGGACACACTCTCCAGGAAATGAGAAACTTCCAGGGATGAAGGAGTAAGGGAGCCAGGAATGCTGCATTTTATAACATTAGAAAGGGGGCAGAGTCATGTTAGTGCTCAAGGATGTAACTAATTACAAGAAAGGGAGTTACTCAGAGCTGTACATTTATCAATTTTTATATTTCTGCCTTTTTTTTTTTTTTTTTCTGAGACGCTGTCTCACTGTCTTGCTCTCTCGCCATCTTGCTCTCTAGCCCAGGCTGGAGTCCAATGGCAAGGTCTCCGCTCACTGGAACCTCCACTTCCTTGAATTCAAGCAATTCTCTTGCCTAAGCCTCCCGAGTAGCTGGACTACAGGTGCGTGCCACCACGCCGGGCTAATTTTTGTATTTACTTTTAGTAGAGAGGCAGTTTCACCATGTTGGCCAGGCTGGTCTCAAACTCCTGACCTAAAGTGATCCGCCCCCCTCTGGCTCCCAAACTGTTGGGATTACAAGCCTGAGCCACGGCGCGCAGACCTCTGTCACCTTTTTAACACTAAACTATTGGATTTTTTTGTCAAGGTATGCCATTAGAGGCTGCCACAAAAAAATAAAAGATAAAATTCAAAAATAAATGTTGTCCCAGAAGCCTAGTAAGAATAATGTATTTATTTTTTAAACGTTAAGGTTCAATTTCTCAAGGAAAATGAGGTCATACAACTAACCATCTGAGTTGGCAAAATGGAGAGAAAAACCGAGGATCTTCTGAACTCACAATACTTTTATCACTTAATGGAAAACTCTTCACTATTAAGACGCTAACATTAAGCCCAAATCACACATGTTGCATGCATGCAAAAGTGTTTTCACATACACACACACACACAAACACAATTTTAAACTCTGGTATAATGTTAATTCACTTCCAAAAAAACAAACAAACAAACAAACAAAAACCCTGGTAGAAAATGGCACAGATAAAGTAATTTAGATACAGTTAAAATGTCCACAATTACTGAAAATATGTAATTAAGTATTTAAATAATCATTTTGAGGTAAATTTTAGCCATTCGTTGTGAAACATAAAATTAATAATCAATCATAAAGAATGATTTTAAAGAAAAGGTAAGATTATTGAGAATAAAGTTGTAAGTCTAAATAACTTTCACTTGGAGGATGAGAAACACATTTTAAGTGTTAAGGTATAAATAGTAAATAGAATATTATATAATTAGTTTGAACTAATATAAAAATAACATAAATTTCTCTGTAAAACTGGTCCTAACAATAGATTGATCAACCTATAACTTAGCCATTAATTATGATACATTTCTGGTATAATAAAACAGCCATTTTAATTGCACATTTCTAATCTGCTTTAATAAGTCAAACAAATATTTTAAACAATCTTAAGTAACATGATGAAACTGAACTCAACAAAAGTTAATTACAAAAATAATGTGGTAAAATTAATGTGATAAAATTGTGTCTGCATTACACTAGAAAATGTTCAAAGGAGATATATAGTTTTCTAGTAACAAAGCATTGTGGCCTTTTCAAATTCCAGTGGGCTTTGAAGACATACAAATGAAGTCTTATAAGAGCCAAATATGTGATAAATATCTAAGATGTCCTTTAAATTATAGTAAGCAGTTACACAGAATCTCTTACACTTGTGTACAAATTTGATCTCAAATTTGTAAGATCTCTTAAAAACGCCAAAAAAAAAAAAAAATGGGTAGGCATTTTTTTTTGTTTTTTCCCTGATGTGTCTTAATTGCTAGACCAGTTCCTGGCACTTAATAGTAGTGCTTGACAAATGAATGTGGAATAAGAAAATCAATGTCACCAACACCCAATAAATACAACTAAATTTGAATTTTATACACTCTAATAATGCTTAATGATTTATTTGAGTATCTTTTAAATACTTTGTTGGTTTGACTGTTTAAAGCATTAGGTTAATTGATAATAAATGTATTTCAAGGAATATTGATCCAAAAGCTTAAATATGCTCATTTTATTGCCTCAAAGTTTTTGAAGGTTTATTACTTGATAAAGAAGGTCCAACAATCAAATAAACTGTCCCAAAAATGAAGTAATGAAACCTTGGAAAAAACAAACTTTAGTAAAACACTTTAAAATTAGTCACAGATATATATGAAGTGACATATCACTGTAAAAATATGACATATATTTTGCTTTGAGTTTATGTTGAAGAAAGAGTCAATATTAGTTGATACTGAAGAAACCAGTCAATCTATGAAAAGAAAGAAACTGGGGAAAATATTCATTTGTGTCTTGTTTATATATTTACTACAGTTTAAAATGTTTGCTGTGTGAGTCAGATAGAACTTCTATAACATTAGTTTATAGAGCATTCTCCAGTGACACTCAGTTTAACATTAATTTCTAAAGAAATAATTGCAACTTATATTGGAAATAAAATTAAGAACTGTGTTATTAAGATTCTATCCTATGTCATACAAAATACATTTGAGATTGATTTCATTTTGAAAACGTTTTAATATATTAAATATGTATTTGAAATATGTCAATGTAAACAATTATATTTATATTATTAATTATATATTATGTTTATATTACATATTGATATTTTAAAATGTATTTGCTATTTTATCCTTAGTAATTATTTTGTGCTTTTATTTTACTTTATTTTTAAATATATAGCATTGCATAATAAACACAAAATTAGTGTCATAGATACCTCAAAGAATCTCTTCCCAAAATCCACAATCCTAACACAATTTGAGAACTCAGAAAAAAAAAAAAAAAGTATTGGTGATCTTCATTTTTCCTCAATGCATTTCTATTACTTTCTTCACCTGACTAATTCTCATTACAAATGAAAATCTCGACAGAAAACTAAATGTTATGGCTGCGCTGGGAACTTCTACTTTTGGTCCAATGTTTTTTACAGGTTATAGTTCTTTATTCACATAATTTTTACATTCAAATTTTGTTGGAAGCAATACAAAACTTTGGTTTTCTAGCTCAAGTTAAATTTAAATTTAGGCACACTGGCTATTTACCTCACACATGAATATACTTAGGAAATAAAAAACTGTTATTAGAAATATTAATCATATTAATATGATACAGCAATAACTATATTAATTATATCAATACATATATTATACCAAAATATATAAAATATATTCTAATAAGAAATAAAAATGCTAACTCTAAAAATTTTCACTTTGATATTACAATAGAAGCATTTAATATATTAAATGTTTTCCCCTGATGAATCTACCTGGCTCCAGTATTGATGACCCTCCCTCTTTTTTACTTATTCATCCTCTACGTAGTTGTCAGGTAGATTTGCGGATTTAAGAGATTTGTAGATTTCTTTTTCAGATAGTCTTCAGTGTCACTGTTTGCATCCCTTTCAAATTCATTAGCATGAGATTTACGGTCCATTATTTATTCTAATCTCTCAAGTTATTTTCTGCTTTAATCCTATGTACATTCTTCTCCAATACCATTTTAACATACTTAGAGTTTTCCATAACTTACCACCTTGAATCTCCATCATTTTAACAATGTCATTGCTCTACATAAATATAACATTTTCTTCATTTAGATAGAAGTTAATGGCTTTTTTCCCTTCGATTGAGGTCTAGTATCACCTTTTCCAGAAAACATGATTTCATTTCTCAAGATGGCATAATGTACTGATTTTTCTATTTGCCTATAAATTCCTATTTTATACATATTATTACCTTTATTTTATTAATAGTATGAGAATTTTTTTTCTGCTTCCCTTATACCTAGTATATTGCTCTACCAATAGTTCTTGAAATATTTGCTGCTGTTAAACAGAAGAACCCATCAAAGAAAAATATCTCTAGGGCAAGTAAGATCTGCAACAAAAAAAATAAATGGGACTTGGATAAAAACAGACTTTGGATGAAAATAAACATAAATCTAAATTTTTAAAAAATTAACAATAACATCAACAATTATCTAATTATTGCCCAATGTAAAATTCAGAAAATTGACACATTTTTCCAAATGAATCCTGAAATGCAGTTGTGAACACTGGGTCACTGTAATGAAATAATATGTGCATCTTTTCTATGATTAATTTCTCTCCTTTCAGAGATGCTCTAATGTATTTTCTGCTGAAGTAAATAAAACACTTTACTTTTAATTATGCCCCATGAGAGAGAACATCTCTTCTAATTAAGTTTACAAAACTAGGTAATCTTATTTATCTAGGAGGTATAGCAACTATGCATATAGCTTAACTGTAGAAGCATAATCAAAGCTTTTAATTTTATCAAGTGATGTTAAATTTGGAATATAAATGTATGTGCTAACTAGAAGGTGGATGAAGATAAAATTTTAATATTAACATAATACTAAGAAATACCTATATGTATTTTAAATATCTTTTCAAAAGTTAAGTGTTTGCAGTTGTGATCATTTAATTATGAGTGTGTTGGCTTCCTTACACAAATCATGAATACTCTTCCAGAAAACAAGCCAATTCCAGGGACGTGTGAATTCCCACAAGTCCTAGAGTGCAATTAACTCTACGTCTAACCACGCTGTAACACCTGCAGACAATGAAGAAATCTGTTACAAGAACTATTTTCATAGCATGAATATGCAAGCACCAGAATTAACGTAATTCATTCAGCTGCAGGTTATCTAGGCTCTAGCCACAATACATTTTATTGCCATGTGTCAGTTCACTGACAGCTTCATAAATCCTGCTTAATAAACATTAAGTGTTTACATTCATTGTCTAGCAAATAGAGGAGCCTAGAGAAAGTTTTCTAAGATAGGGCAATGTAGTTTTGCATTCATACAATTGGAACTATTCTTATCTAAAGCTCTAGGCACTATGTTGGTATATATTTTCAACATTTGATGGGTATTATCTGGAACAACAAACTTCTGGCTGGATATAAACTGATCTTGCAGACAGAAAAGAAGGGTTATTTACTTTTATGTCATATGTATTTTTATTTTTGCTTTTCTCCTTAAATATTAGTTTGACCTCTGGATTGCAATGCAATGCACATGTTGTAATAAATAAAAGGGGCTTGGATAAAAATGAAAATAGGGAAAATGAGATGAAGCGTTAAAGTATTTGACTTAAAGATTAGCTATCCATGGTTCAATTTTTAGCTCAGGTTGTTAAAATTATGTTTCCGTGAGAATTGCTACCCTTTTTCCTGTGATTTGATTGAGTGGCTATTTTAAACAGACATATTGAAAATAGGTGAGAATGATTTTTTTCACGAATACTTCAAAATTAAATATATCTAATTTTCCTGCATTTATTCTTTACAAGATGAGACATGAATCTAGACACTACCGGTTTTGTGAGGCAACCGCACAAACCCTAGCTGTCTCGTAAATTTATAGTTCTTGGTTTCTTGCAGGGCTCAGTCTGCATGTATGGGAACGATTATTGAGGCTTTTTCTCCTTTTTCTTTCAGACTTCAGTTTGCATATTACACAATATTTCTAGCATTTTGTTCACCCAGCAGGCAACCCTCTTTGTGAGTATATGGAGGATAATTTAAATTTTATGTGTCTATTTGAGTCTCAGGGAAAGTCTGTAAGTTGCAAAACTGAAGGTGGATGGGAAAATAAACTTCTCAGCTGGTACCCTGCCCCCCACATCAACTACACTGTCTCTCTTCAGACATATTTTTCAAAATAAAGCAGCACTCTCCTGAGTCATGGGTTCTCTTACTTTTAGAGGAGGTACAATCAGAATCTCTCTAACTTAGGAGAAACTACTGTGAAAAGTGATTGCATTAGCGGGAAGAGGAATATGTCTCCCTTTCTGTAATGGTGCTTACTGCTTTATGCTCAGAGATGATTCTTCTTCCTTCCTTTTGTGTGCAATCTGGGGCAACCAGGGTGGAAGAAAAGAGCTTTCAAAAGTGGATGTGAAATTTTTAATGCTAGTTCTGATGAAATGGCCCTTATTTGAATTTGCATAATTGATAATGTCAGGCAATTAACACAATTAACTTAAATTGTTAACCTAATAGACTCTAGTGGTCTCCTCTTAACAACAAACTTTGAAAGCTCCCACTCTACTCAGTAACTCATATTAATACAAGTCTGCTAATAAATGATTTGGTTTCAAATTAACAGTTTTAAAATTTACACGGTACTTATTTAAGACCACACACAAAATAAAAAGATAATAGTATTAGAGCAATATGATATCAAAACATTATGGAATGCTATATTTACTCTTTCAATTTTTAAATAGGCAAATTTAAAAATGGCAATTCTTAGAAATAAAATAAATTTTAATATTTATTGTAAAAATAACTCAAAAACAGGTTTATGGATAGAGAGTTCATAAAAGGAAGAGAAATACGCAATAAGTCCATGAAAAGTTATTTACCCTCACTAAAAATTAAGCACATGAAATCTAAAGCAAAAACGTGATGAATTGTTTTGCTTATCAGATCAAAAAGGGGAAAATAATTTATTATAAGACATGCGAGTATAAGTAATGACATTGTAAATTGACACATACATTTTAGAGGGCAATTTTAAAATGTCTGTGAAAATATAAAATGCATATATGTCTTGACTCACCATTTCTGTTCCTAAAAGTATATCGTAAAACATTTGCAAACTATATATAGTTACAAAAGATTTTTTATTGTTAATTTGACTATGAAGGGAAAACAATAGAAACAAAAGACTAACCATATAAGACTAGTTATATAATAATGCATCCATACATATGCTTTTGTACATACCAAACATTTAGAAATATTATACAAGTGTGTCGTGTTTATTTTTGAAAATCGTATTTGAAGGAAAGGGCTTTTTATTCTTTTCTAGAAATATTTGCTTCAAAAATATTAATTTTAACTTTTAAAATTATAATTAAAGAATCTTTCATATTCTCCATAGATTTTAAAATACATATATGTATGTTTACATGACAATACAGTGAAGAGACAAATGGCTGAAATAAAGAGCTATGTGGCTGAAAAGCATACAGAAGTAAAAGTAAAAGGTTTAAGGTTTTCCCTATAAAAGAAGAGCTAAAAGTAATAATATAGCTATCAAGTTTGGGAAAAGGAAATAGCAAGAAGATTAAGATAAGTGCACTAAATTCTCATTTTTTTTATTATAGAGTCAATAGATATTGTCCAGAGACATTATACTTTAGAGTTCTAGGGATTAGAGTTTTAGAGTTTAAACATCAGAAGAAATAAAACTAGAAATATATGAAGGTGATTGCCTTGGGAGAATAACCTCGGAGGTGAGGAGGTGTGCAGCAGAAGCCTGTTTCTTTGGATCACAAGCTTTCGAGTACGTATCACTTTGATACTATTTTTAATAAAAATAAAAAAATTGCCTGATGGTACTGAGATGCCTGTCTTGAGTCCTTCCTTTCTAAAATTTAGTTATTTCCTCTTCTACTTCTATGTATTTTCCATATTTATTAGAGTACCAGTTATCATCTTAGAATCATTTGCTTGTATTTCTCAATGCAAAACAAAGAATAGGTTTCATATCTGCATATATATGTAGATTATTAGATAAGTATTGAGATGAAATTTCAAGAAAAATAAAAATAGAAACTTCAGTTTTCCACTGAAAGACAGAATAAAAAAATACATTTTATTTACAAACCACTTTTTAAACATTTAAATTTATTGCCTTTTAAATTTGCCCATTTAAAATTTAATTAAAAGGACAAATACAATATAGCCTTATCTAATGTTTGGTATCATATTCTTCTTATATTATTCTTTATCTTTTTATTTCATATAAGTTCTTCAAATAAGTACCATGTAAATTTTAAAACTGTCAATTTTAAACCAAATTATTTTTCTGAAAGCACGTAGTAGCTTTATAAAGGGAAAGGATAAATATATGGTTTTCCAGTCTAGTTTGTTCTTTAATCACACAACATAACCTCAAGCATAAACCATAAATGATAATATTTCAAATCTGCATTTGAGAATAAAATAACAGGGAAGTGGATATGGATATCACGGAAATGGGGATATGCAGCAATTTTTCCTTTACTTCAAGCTTTGAGTTTGTTAGCAGAGAGAAAATCCATTAGCACAGTATAAAGCATGATCCTGTCTTCTTCATTTGACAGATGAAAAAAAGTGCTTATCAAGAATACACAGACATTCAATACTTCAATCCTGGTGCTTTTATATGCAGTATCTATCCTTAATTAAACCAAGTATCTTTCTTAGTAAATCTCATTCTGAACTTCATAGGATTTCAAAACATCAATCATTAAAACACATTATTTACATTTGCCTCTAAGTCTTTGAAAAGGCCTGCAAAACCAAGGGAGTTTCACAGAATGCTATGAGCCATGGAGGTGAGAATTCATGTAACATTACCTGTGAAATTATAAGTGACACAAAAAATGGCATTCAGTCATGAATTGAAGTTCTCATCCATTATCGTGTTTCTAAAATATACTGTGGCCTTACACATTTTCTATTCTATTAAAGCATACATCTTCACATTGTTTCATATTTCATGCACCTAATTTTCAGAATGTGGATCTATAGTTATATATGTAATGTCTTCTAATTGGTTCGATTTCTGGTTCTAATGTGTGCCTTGCTCATATAATAGGGAACAGTGCACATTTCCTTTTGTGAACACTGATTTTCTCTGACCCATATGATGTTGATGTGAATTCCTAAGATGTATTCTTTTTTAAAAATGTGGAAATAATTGAAACATAAAAGGAATGTAGGCACAGTGAAACAAAGCTATTTAAAAATTAACCTAGAATCTACAATCAAAAAGCAAAACAAAGCAAAACCAAACCAAAAAAGCCATTGCTCTAGTGGTTGCTGTGGTGTCCTGTCAGGAATCTCCCTTCAGGACTCAGGCACTTTTTACCGCAACTGAAGGCTCACAGGTAGCGGTCTCCTCAGCGATGCCCAGGGGAATGTCTAGTTGATTTGGAAGCACAGAGGACAAGTCCCCTTTTCTTATTTTGGGATAAACCTGACTATGATCAATGGAACTGATTATTTGATATTCACAATAAGTGGAATAATGCCTACGTACTCTTGTACTCTCGTTTGCTTGACTAATTTAACTTTGCATAATGATTTTTAGATTGATCCATATTGTTGAGTGTTTCAGTAGTCTGCTTTTTTATTGCTGAGAAGTATTCCATTATATAATTACACCATAGGTCATTATCCTATTCAGTTGTTAATTATCATTTGAGCTGTTTCCAGTTTTTGTCAATTACCCATAATCAGCTTCATTTTCAATGGTGTGTGTGTGTGTGTATGTGTGTGTGTGTCTGGGTGTGTTTCCATATAAAGTTTAGGGTGACAGATGTTTTCCCCCCAGTACTTTTAGATGCCATGCCAGTCAATACCTTTTGGCCTGCGTATTTTCATGATGAGACATTAGCCATCATTCTTATTTTGTTCTTCTGAATTTAATGAAGCTCCAACAGCTTAGTAGCTGTATAGGCAGCTTAGAATTTAGTCAAAGACTTATGGGAACTCCTATGTAGGTTTTTGAAGCTCTTTCTTCTAAGCTGATCTGTGAGACTATTGTGCCCTACATGGATGACCCCTCCCCTCTCCAGCGCTGGTAAACACCTCTGGATAGAAAACTGGACAGGCATGGGATTCTTTGTTTGGCTTCTCTGAGGGATTACAGTCCTGAATACCTGTTGTTCAACCTCTGAAAACATTGTTTCATACATTTTATTTATATTTTTTAGTTGTTTCTGGAGGAAGGACTAGTCCAATCTTGTGTAGCATGATGGAAATCCATCTCAATCAATTTTAAATATGCATTCTGGTGTTTACAAATGAAGTCAAATGTATTTTTATATAAAAATCTTTTCATATGTTTTCTCTTGTGTAATAATTATTATTTTTTCTTGATTACATTTTGTCATTTAAATTTATTTAGGGCTCTATACATTTAGAAAAAATTCTTTGCTTTATATGTGGTACAATACTTCTCAAATTTTGAGTATCTTTTTACTCTATTTTGAAAAACAGAATATCTTATTTCTAATCCTCTTTACTCTATCTTGAAAATATGCTTGATATCTGACTACTTTGCATCTATACCATTGCTACTACCCTGTTGCAAATCATACGCATGATTTCAATAATACTATAACTGCTTTTTAAAAAAATTTTAATTAATTTTATTTTTATTTATTTATTTATTATTTATTTTAAACGGAGTTTCACTTTTTTTGCCCAGGCTGGAGTGCAATGGGTGATCTCGGCTCACCGCAACCTCCACCTCCCGGGTTCAAGCGATTCTCCTGCCTCAGGCTCCCGAGCAGCTGGAATTATCGGCATGTGCCACCATGCCCGGCTAATTTTGTATTTTTAGTAGAGAAGAGATTTCTCCATGTTGGAGAAATCTCCAGGCTGGTCTCGAACTCCCAGCCTCATGTGATCTGCCCACCTTGGACTCCCAAATTGCTGGGATTACAGCTGTGAGCTACCATGCCTGGCCTGTAACTGCTTTTTTTACATGTTGACTTTAGTTAAAGATTCCATCTCTCTTGACTTGCTGGAGACCATTATTGATTAATAAGTACTTCTGTTTTTGCTCTTACAATTGCTTCCATTTGAATAAGTTACATGGTCACCCTACATATGGATGATTCTCTAGAATTCCAGCAGCCAGAATAATTTACTAATTGTAGCTAGTATATACAAATATAACTAATATTTGGATATCGACTTTATGTTTTATAAATTTGCTGTGCTACCTTAATTAACTTTAATCATTTGTCAGTAGATCCTTTGGGTTCTCCATATAGGCAACTGTAGCACTTCTAAACAATGATAATTAAATTCTTGTAATTCCTATCACTTTTTTACAGTTTTCATACTGCACAGATTAAAACTTTTGTAGAGCATTGAATATAATTGGTTATAGCAAGCCTCACAATGTATTGATTTTTATGAGATTTCTTTTATATACAGACATGAAAAATGATGGTTCCTGCAATATTTTGGAAGCCATCATTTGTTAGTTTAAAGATGTTGCAATTTGTTCTGTTTCCTGCTTTTTGAAAAAAATCATGATTTAATAGTGAATTCTAGCAAATGCATCAATTGAGATAATTTTATTGTTTTAATTTTCACCATTCATGTGATAAATTATTTTCAGATATTTCAAGGGCTAACATTCTGTGACAGTTTGCAGAATAATGAAAACATATTAATGCTATATTATCTTTTTCTGCTAAACTTTTAAAATTGATTTACTTTATGTGTTTAGGATATTTGTATATACAAACACAAGTGAAATTAGTTTTCATTTATCATGGTATTTATACTGGGTTTCATATTAAATTCACATTAATCTCAGAATAATTTGGGGAGTCTTCCCTCTTTTTACTATTATCTGGAAGAGGTTTTTTTTTTGGTGAATCTTGATTATTTGACAGACTTCAACTGTAAAATTCCTCATTCTGTTGTTTTCTGTATGGAATATTTTAAATCCTTATTCAAATGTGTAAAAGTGCTATCAACATTCAGGATTCTATTTGTCCCTAGTTCCTTGCTGAGCTGGTAAATTTTTAATAGGAACTCTCCAGGGAAAACAAACAAACAAAACAACAACCACCAAAAAAAAAAAAAAAACATAATTTGTAGTGTTGGCCAATTTCCATGGTGTGAATATTCACAACATGGCCAAGTTTAATCTACCAATGCAATGTAACTGAATCCAGAGTTAGGAAGAATTGTACCTAACCAGCTCTTCCAAGTCAGCACAAATTGGCTCAAGAACAGTTAACTACTGTGAAGATCTGAGATTTCACCCTGTTTGCAAGCTGAAAAGCCATGGGAAGTCACAGTTTTTTAAATGGTGAGAGAAAACATGAGCCTCCTGATTCAATTAAAAAAAAAAAATTACCCATATGCTACTGCTTAAATGTGTCTCACCAAATTTTATGTGTTTGAAACTTGCCTAAGTGTTGAGAAATGGGACTTTGGGGAGGAGATTGGATCATCATAGCTCTGCCCTCATAAATAGAGTAATCCATTCATGAATTATTGAATAATTAAATTAATGAGTTATCCAGGGAGTGCATTAGTTACCCTGAGAGTAAGTCTGTTACATGTCACTTGATCTGTATACTTCTGTAAATTTTAATTCTGTAATCTCTATAATATCATTCTAGTTGTGTTTGTTTTCTATTGCTGTTATAACAAATTACCACAGACTTAGTGGCTTAAAAAAACATCAATTTGTTATCCTACGGTTCCGTAGGTTAGAAGTCTACCATGGGTATCTGGACTAAATCAAACTGTCAGCTTAGCTGTGTTCCCTTCTGGGAGCTGTAGGGGAAATCTATTTCACTGCCTTTTCCAGCTTCTACCACCACCCACATTGCTTGGCGAGTAGCTCCCATCCTTCATCTTCAAAGCTAGAAGCATAATATATCTCTCACCCTGCTTGTGTCTTCACAAATCTTTCTGTAATTTTCTTTTGCTTCCATTTTAAAATTGCATGATTACATTGGTCCACCCAAATAATACAGGATGATCTCCCTCTTTTATGGTCATCTGATTAGCAATTTTAATTTTATCTGCAACCTAAATTCACCTTTGATGTGCAATATAACATGTTCATTGGATATAAGAATTATAATGTGGACATCTTTGGAGTGGGCAATGTTCTGCTTACCACATTGGCCTTTTAATATTATATATTGTATATTTTCAACGTTAATGGTGGTTTTTGAATGAGTGTCTGTTTTGAATGATATTAATAATTTTTGGATAAGAGATGAGCAGGACTTGTATTCTGCACACCATTCACTACCCTGCTGATCAAAACAGGATCTGGTCAAAACAGGATGCAGTTAAGAAACCTACTAAAACCTACTAAAACCAGCTAAAACCAAGATGGTGGTGAAAGCAACCTCTAGTTGCCCTCATTGCTCATCATATGCTAATTATAATGAATTAGCTTGCTAAAGACACTCCTACCAGTCCCATGACAGATTACAAATGCCAAGGCAATGCCCAGAAGTTACCTTACGTGGTTTAAATGGGAAGGAAATCTTGGTTCTGAGAATTAGCCCCTCTTTTCTAGAATATCAATGAATAACTCACCCCTTATTTACCATAAAGGAAGGAGTTAGTATAAATATAGCCAGCCAGCAATCCATGAGGGCTACTCTACCTATGGGGTAACCCTGCTCTGTCTATGGAGCAGCCATATTCTTCTGCTCCGTTGCTCTAATAAATTTGCTTTGCTTTCACTTTACTTTGTTGGCTGTCTACCCTCCTGGGCCTAGCCCCAGTTTTGGGATTCACTTGCATCAGTTTTACCAATTTTCCTCTAGGTAGTACTTGCTTGGCATATCTTTCTACTAATGTTTCTTCATCCAGGTGAGTTTTAGGTGTTTCTCTTGTAAGCAGATAACTGGATTTGACAAGAGACACAACTAAAGTACCTAGACAAAGAAATATTACTAGATATTTAGTAAATATTATAGAACAATGTCAACCTATGTCTGCCTAATTGCTGTTATTCTTGTTTTAAAACATCAATGTTTATTTAGACTAAGTCAATAAGTCCTTTTATTCACTCTACCCTTCGTGTCCCAGACTGTTCCTCTTGGACTGTCTTTTTCTTGTATTCATTTATATATTGATTTTCTCAGTTAGTTAGTTTACTTGTTCTTGAATTGCATTCAACTCCAAAGCCTGAATGGTTCAAATATTTTTGTTCTGAACCCACTGATGCTCTAGGCATAAATGTCTCATGTCTTCAAACACTTTTCCCTTGTTTTAGAATATTCTTAAAACTTTCTTTCAGGCTGTGAAAGAAAAATGATGTTTTAAATATAACTTCAAGAACTTTTAGAGATTATTTGTTAGGAAGTTTACAGCATTCACTATTTTCATATTGATAGAAACAGAAGTCCTAAAATAAGCTCTCACAAATTCTAGTCCATACTTCTTCACTTTAAAACACTTTTAATTTTTTTACCTTTAGTGTACCCTCATTGAGGATCTTGCCCATATATTTGATATAATTAATATAATATAATAATATATATATAAATTACTCCTTGCCAGGCATAGTGGCTTATGCCTGTAGTCCCAGCTACTTGGGGGGCTGAGATGGGTGAATCACTTGAGCCCAAGAGTTGGAGGTTGCAGTGAGACATTATCTTACCACACTGCACTCCAGCATAAGTGACAGAGCAAAAACGAACATCAAAATAATAATAATAATAGCAATAATAATAATTACTCTTAATGTGAAAGAATAGTAATACAAATAAATAATAATGTCAAAACATACATAGTGCCATTCTTGATTTACTTCATTGAAGTGTTTATCACAGTTATGTGCTTTTATAAATGTGTATTAAAAATGGCATTGGTGGGCCTGGTGCAGTGGCTCATGCCCATAATTTCAGCAGTTTGGGAGGCTGAGGTGGGCAGATCACCTGAGGTCAGGCCAACATGGCGAAACCCCATCTCTACTAAAAATACAAAAATTAGCTGGGCATGGTGGTTGGCGCCTGTAATCCCAGCCACTCAGGAGGCTGAGGTGGGAGAATCGCTTGAATTGGGGAGGCGAAGGTTGCAGTGGGCCGGGATGGTGCCACTGCACTCCAGCCTGGGAGACAGAGTGAGACTCCATCTCAAAAAAAAAAAAAAAAGGAAAAAATGGCACTGGCGGCATATGTTTTACTGTTGATCATTTGTGAAATCAGACCATGAATTAAATACGCAGATATCATAGCAAATATAACAAATATGTACAACAAACATATAACACATATCACAAAAGAACTGAATTTTAAAAACCATGTTTCAGACTAAGTTATGCCTATGTATCCATAAGTAAGGCATTTACATTCTCGTAAAAATAAGATTGTAAATCTTATATCACATGGTCACTTCAAAGCATAAATGAGATGAAGAATTTAAAAGTATTATGAAAATTTTACTTATTCATTGAGGTTTAGTTAGTTCATGGATAAAATCAAGACTGTAAACTGGACAAAAAAATAAAAGAAAATCTACCTTGTCCTGATGTAAAGTGATAAACAGTTTCTCAGTGTTAGAGTTTACTTACCTCTTCCCTAGTGTAGGTAATATTACCTAAACATAAATGTTTTAGAAAAAAAATTATATTGAAATTTTAGAATTTCCTTTGTAGGGAAAATTATTTCTAAAAGTCTTTTTATACCATTTGCTCATCAAATATTAGTGATCTTCGTAATTTTTTCTTTTTATGCCTTTCCTAACACAACAACTATCTCACTATCTAGGGAGCATTTAAATTTCAACTTGGTAATTTATCTAAGATCTGAAACTGAGAATGTCCAAACTGAGTAATTATTATTGTCCACGGGACTCATTGTCTTCCTTCTTAACTTAGGCTTTCAGTAAGCACCAGAAAACTTTAACCAGATGAAAATGCCCAAGCTTGGCACTCACCTCTGATTTTCCTCAACATACATAACTATCCAGCTGTTCTCCTACATTTCATCTCCTTCATAAACCCCATCCATCTTCTATCTCCTCGTACTCACTTGTTTTGATCCTGGATTTGTGCTATTTTCAAATTTTTTCTTATTTTTATTTTTTAACATTGATTTTACTTAGAGATTGTATTAGTCAGGGTTCTCTTGGGGGACAGAACTAACAGGATAGATACATATATATATAAAGGGGAGTTTGTTAAGTATTAACTCACATGATCACAAAGCCCCACAATAGGCTGCCTGCAAGCTGAGGAGCTTGGAGAACCAGTCTGAGTCCCAGAACTGAGGAACTTGGAGTCTGATGTTCGATAGCAGGAAGCATCTAGCACAGGAGAAAGATGTAGGCTGGGAGGGTAGGCCAGTCTTGTCTTTTCACATTTTTCTGCCTGCTTTATATTCTAGCTGGGCTGGCAGGTGATTACATGGTGCCCACCCAGACTAAGGGAGGGCCTGCCTTTCCCAGCCAACTGACTCAAATGTTAATCTCCTTTGGCATCACCCTCACAGACACACCCAGGATCAATTCTTTGCATCCTTCAATCCAATCACGCTGACACTTAGTATTAACCATCACTGAGAGGTTAAAGAAAAAAAAGAGCTGCTAATTCTTTATTAGGAATGCAATGCCAGGGAAGCAGGAGTGAGAGAATAAAGGGAGTAAAGCAGAAAAGGAATTATGGTGCATATAAGGGAATACATAACTGAACTACAAGTTTTCAACACATACAGCTGGTTCCTTGATCCTTTCAAAGAGATTGTGTACTGCATCTCTAAGGAATTTATTGAGGAAGAACCAGGAAAGATTAATTAGTTATTTTTATTGTTCAATTTTTGTATTAGGAGACATGAGCCTCCCAGGCCTTTTGGTTCTGCAAGAAAACCTAGAGCCCATTACAGAAGTAGTAGCATCTAAATAGTAAGCCACAGTGCACTTGTCAAGTTAATACACATGTGTAACCACCAGCGTGGCTCATTGGAACCTCATGCTTTGGTAGCACCAAGGAAGTCCTGGGGTACACAGGGAGAGATGTATAGCATGGCATGAGGTAAGGTTATATCTGGTAACTTCTATGAGCAATATGAAGGACCTGGAACAGCAGTAGCTATCTGCATTTTCAACTTGGCTCCATGACCTCGGTGAAAAGGCAAAAACATTGCCTGGTCTGTTCAGCCAAAACACATGTAAGAGAGTGAGAGTAATACACCTTTACTCCCTAAATCTCTACCCACATCTTTGAAGTTTCTCCAAATTATGTTAAACTTATATAATATTATAGTACTACAACTCTTTATGTTCTGATTTTCAGTGAACCCATTAGTTTGCTTATTACACATAGCCCTCCTCAATCATCTTGCTGACTTACTCACATCCTGTGCACACAGATGGATTAAGGTGTGTGCTGGGCAACCAGTTTCACAGAACACCAAATGCTAAGTGGTAGCAAACAATTCATGGGTGAGAGTGCGTGTACCAAAACTTTGGTGAAATTCTAGCATGGTAGAATGTGTCTTGAAAGTCTTCCTGGATAAAAATAGTATATGTTGGAAGGAAATTTTTGGCAAGTGTGTGCCTGTTTGTTTCTCCAGTAGCAAATAGATTGCATTAGCTTTTAAGGTCAATAGGTCCAGTTTCTTCTAGGATTATGTTGCTGAGTCAGGTTTATAAGTTTGTAACCAGAGCCAAATTTTCTGTGACAACTGAGTTATCAACAGGGTTTTCCTTCTTCATTCTGTTCTTAGGAACTCTTCTAACACTATGCGGAGCGATCATATTATCAGCGTGCTTTGTTTCTTAGCTGCCTTGGTAAGACTCTTTCTAGAATACCTACCCTAGGCACTTCTTCTTTAATATTTTGGTACTATTCTTGTTTCTATCTCAAGTCAAATGTTTCCATTTGTGTGTCTTTCCCTTGCTAACTATACCTGTCCGAACTCTTCCTGCTAATGTTTTATGTTTTTCCTTTAGCCCAAATCTGTTCCCTGATACTACATTACTTCGTAATCTTGTCTGAATTCAGTTTGCAAACCCACTCAAGAGTCTCTTGAAATGCAGTAATGCCATTTTTAACTTAATTTTGACAATTCAGAACTTATGCAGAATATCCTACATTGCCTCAATTGCCAGTTTAGCACATATAAGGAAAATTTAAAACTAGCAATGGATTGATGTAATATGTAAATTCTTAAATCTGGATTATGTCAACTTGGAAAATCCACTTTTATTCCATTATCAGAATAAGTTGATTAAAGGTAATATAACTCTTAGTAGATAATAAGAATACTGGCAAAATATGTAACTTTCCATATGATTAAACACAAAGCTTCAAATGTTAGACAGCAATATTAGTCACATACTCTACTTGGTTTTATTCTATTTTTCTAAGTACTGTACCTTTCTGTCCACTCTTTTACGATACAAATGACAGAAATCCAGTAATACAGAGGAATTTGCGAATAGTCCTCTGGGGTGGCTGTGGAGAAGACAGCCAACCAGGGCACTAGGGCACTTTTGGTCTCTCTCTCTCTCTCTCTGTCTCTTCCTGTCTGTCTGTCTCTCTCTCTCTCTCCACACCCTCTACGCTTTTTGTTTGCTTCTCCCCACAATTACAGTTTATTTCTGCTTAGCTTCATTCTCAGCTACTAAATGTAGATTTTCTTCATATTGCAAGCAACAATTTAATAGATTGTGTTTATATTTTCTCCTTTGACTCATCTCTCCACCAATATATTGTCTTTAAGTACAGCAAAGTAAATGTCCTTTTTTAATAGCAATTTTTTCATTATATGAAACTTATATCTTCATACTGAAATTCTTCATTGCCATTTGAGCATTATAAGAAAGCTATAAGTCATAGTTGTATGAAAGGAATATAGTACTTGAAAAAGTATATGTATTACATTCTATAAAAATATATTATTATCTACATTTGTTACTCTGTTACACTTTGCTTTTACTTTTCCATTCCAATTGCAAGTGTTGTTGATACAAAAGAAAATAACAGATATGAAATTAAATAGGTTTGACTATAGTTCACTTTGAACATCAGGCAGAAATTGTTTACTTCATGAATCACCTCTGTAGCTTGCTTTAGTTATTCTACAAAACAGGCATATATTCTTAACATAAAAAGCAGAACAAGAAACATGAAGTTTACTTGTTTCCAAGTTAGGGAGACTTTTTAAAATTTTTCTTCTAATTATGCTAAGCATAATAAGCTTTACCGATGAAAAGCTGTTTTTCATTGGCATAAAATACATAAGATATTGTGGCATACCAGTATACTATTTAAAGCTGTGGAAATGCTGTGTGTGTGTGTGTGTGTGTGTGTGTGTGTGTATTTTATTTCTTGCCTTGTTCATTTGGCTTGTGCACTGTTGATTTCTACCCCTCCCATCCCCATTGATACTGAGCTATAAGCCTCCTCGATACTTACTGTCATTTTATTTTTCAAACATGTAGGTTCTAGGTTGGGAAATATTGCCGGATTTGGGAAGAAATAAAGAATGAAATTTATTTTTAAACTCAGAATAATGATTTGCATTGATGATGTTTGTTTGTTTGTTTGTTTATTTGTTTGTTTGTTTATTTGTTTAATTATTTTGAGATGGAGTCTCGCTTTGTCGCCCAGGCTGGAGTGCAGTGGCGCGATCTAGGCTCACTGTAAGCTCCACCTCCTGGGTTCACGCCATTCTCCTGCCTCAGCCTCCCGAGTAGCTGGGACTACAGGCACCCGCCACCACACCCAGCTAATTTTTTGTATTTTTAGTAGAGATGGGGTTTCACCGTGTTAGCCAGGATGATCTCGATCTCCTGACCTCATGATCTGCCCACCTTGGCCTCCCAAAGTGCTGGGATTACAGGCGTGAGTCACCACGCCCAGCCGATGTATATATATTTTTTAAATTAATCTTATTCAAACTAGTAGAGAGTTTATTTGGATGACCTAAAACAAAATATAATGTTATGGTCCAATTCATGTAACCGAAAACAACAAATCCATTTAGCCACCATTTAGTGCACATAGCACAGATATATGTAAAAGTTCATTGTTTATAATCATCTAAATGAATCAAACTGCCTTTAGAAAAAAATGCTGCAGCATTTGCCAAAATTTGACCACAATGAGGAGTATAGCACAATTGCTAATTAACTAATTAATCCTAATTAATTAAATACTTAATCCCAATGGGCATTTCTTGTGAGCCAGGACACTCTCAGCTTCCTTCTCAGAAAGATACACTTATTAGAGCCATATACAATCAATTAAATATAATATATGAGGTTAAAACTTTCTTGTCATTCCCAGTAAACAATACTTGCTCTTAATCATAATCCATGTATGTGAGTCTTTAAATTTTATTTATTCCAGAAAATATTAACACTATAAACATTGTATAAGGAATAAACACTCTTGGCTTTTCTAAATTTACTATCTATTTAAATGCTAATGCTTGCATATATACAATGATATTATTCAGAAGTAAAAAATAGAAATCTTGCCATTTTCAACAACACAGATGAACCTAGAAAACATTATACTAAGTGAAATAAGTAAGACACAGAAACACAAATACTGTATGACCTCACTTGTATGTGAAGTCTAAAAAAGCTGAACTCATAGAAGCAGAGAGTAGAACAGTAGTTGGCAGAGCTAGGGAGTGTGGGAAATCAAAAGATGTTGGTCAAAGTGTAAAAACTTTCACATTAGAATGAATAAATTCTGGGTATCGAATATACAGCACGCTGACTACAGTTAGTAATACAGTGTTGTTTACTTGAAATTTGATGAGAGCAGATTTCAAGTGTCCTTACCACACACATAAAATGGCAACCATGTGTGGTATAGATATGTTAATTTTATTATAGTAATCATTACACAATATATACACATATAAAATTATCACATTGTATACCTTGAATATATACAATTTTATTTGTTCATTATACTTCAATAAAGCTATAAAAAATAGATTGTAATGATGCACTTCCCTGTTCAACACTAAAAATTTGAGCAGAACAAGCTGGTGAGAATACATACAATTGCACTAAGAAAATCCTTGGGAAAAAAGAAGCAACTAGAAACCAACAGGTCTGGACAGGGGTTTAAAATAAAGTACTGTTAACTGTCAAAATAGACAAGCCAGTTATTATCAATAGGAAACAAACATTTATGAGAAACCTGTATGAATATCTAATCTATGTCTCTTTTGTTTTTTCAATTTTTTTTTACTTTAAGTTCTGGGATACAAGTGCTGAACGTGCAAGTTTGTTACATAGGTATACATGTGCCATGTGGTTTGCTGCACCTATCCACCTGTCATCTAGGGTTTAAGCCCCACATGCATTAGGTATTTGTCCTAATGTTCTCCCTCCCCTTTTCCTCCACCCCGCAACAGGACCAGTTGTGTGTTGTTCCCCTCCCTGTGTCCACTTGTTCTCATTGTTCAACTCCCACTTAAGAGTGAGAACATGTGATGTTTGGTTTTCTGTTCCTGTGTTAGTTTGCTGAGGAGGATGGTTTCCAGTTTCATCCATGTCCCTGCAAAGGACATGAACTGTGGGAAAAGTGTAGTATCTGGGCCAGATAGCACGGTCCATGAAGGCTTCCCTTGGCTGGGAAAGGGAGGCCCTCTGCTTCTTGCACTTCCTGGGTGAGACAATGCCCCACCCTGCTTCTGCTCGCCCTCCATGGGCTGCACCCCCTGCCTAACCAGTCTCAATGAGATGAACAGAGTACCTCAGTTGGAAATGCAGAAATCATCCACCTTCCACGTTGGTCTTGCTGGTAGCTGCAGACCGGAGCTGTTCTTATTCGGTCATTTTGCCAGCCGGACTCTAATCTATCTCTTACAACAATTATATGAATCATTATCATTGTCTCACAGAAGACAGAACTCATGGGTAGAATGGTTTTAAAACTTTTCATGCTTACATAGATAATTGTAAAAGACAGGAAAAAGTAAACTAATTTGGCTTTCAAGTCTATATTAATTTGCCTGTGTTATGCCAAATCCTTCAAATATGTAAGTTAAGGAAATCAGAAATATTAGAATGTAGTCGAGAATTTACTCTAAAGAGTTTTTGTAATTTGAGAAACTCTAGAAGAAAAAGAAATCCTGTACAGCTCTAGTTGTGATGTGAGGTGGATCAATAAAATAATATACTAAAAAGCAGAATTAATTTAACTTACAAAATTAGGAAATAAAATAAAAGATGTCTTGAGATTTCACTGTTTTGTTATCTAATCAAGCTTATATCACCATGAGAGAGAGAACTTTCACTTCATTTAATTTTAACACTTGGTTTGTGCACTGTTTCCTTCCAGGTACAAATGAGTATAAGTACAAAAGTGGGAACTGAAAGAGATGTTTAGGAAAATGCTGGGAAACATTTGGTTATTTCTCATTATCTTTCATTTCCTGAAAATGTGTGGCACATTGTCAACTGGCAATCATTTCACAATATTAGAGTTAAATATTCAGTCTTTCATCATTTAGTGGAATATTTCTTCTCACCAATTAAAAAAAAGTCTCTGATACAGACAACAGCATGGATGACTCTCAAGAGCATTGTGCTAAATTAAAAAACCCAGAGAAATTGACTATTTTTGTTTCTATGGAAAACAATTTTGCAAAGACATTTACTTCAAAGTTCATATTTTTAAATTCCAGAAAATCATGTATACAGTTTCAATTATAAGACCCAAATTGTGTATTAATTTATTTATTTGTTGCTTTGTAAATATTTGTTAAGGCACTACATTATGTGTTAAGAACACAGTTTGAATATGGCAAGTTTCCTGACCTCCAGGCACTCTTAGTCTATGGAGAGAGACAAAGTTACAAATTACAGTAGAATAAAAATACAAGATGACTGACAACCTCAAATAACATACATTACAGAGTAGGACTACACTTAGACTACTATGATTCACTGTGAAGGAATAACTAATAAGGATATGAGTGAAGTATTCTCAGTAAGAACTTTTAAGTGCAAATGAAAATAATTAAACTCTAAGATTTTGTAGGTTGTTAATCATAAATACTGGCATGAGATATAGAACGGTTTAATGATTTTAAAAAGTAAAAAGTTTTATCATTTTTAACAAGTCTAGACAAAAAGATAAAAATATATAGTTTACTGTATATTTAATATAAAGTGAAGAATTCAGTTTTGGGAATTCATGTAGAAAAGTAATATTATGGTAGACACTGTCCATTTTGAATCACTTCCTGGAGTTGTTGATGTTGTGATAGAGTTATGTCACTGCTTCTGTGCATTTCCATTTGGCCCTGCTTATGCCAACTGTCTCAGCCAGTGCTTTCAATCTCAAGCAACCAGCATGATCAGCAGAAAATGCCAAAGTGAATCAGTGGGAACCCTATTTTGTGTCTAAACAAAACACTTTGGCTACTGATTTGGAAGATTCATCTTATTTACTATAATATCGCTTGACCTGTTCTTCACTTTACATCTTTTTAGGCATTTGCATACTTTTATTTTGCATTTGCCTTTTTATGAGCAAATATTGTGAAATCAAAACTATACATATACATTATAGGAGCACAAACATATAATGAAATCACACTAATTCCCTTTTAATTATCTCAGATACTACTAAGAACAAATTGTCCTAATGAAGTGTAACTGCCTTTTCCTAATTCCTCTATCAAAAATCCTGCCTATTGAATCCCACATTCTGTCAGAAAATCTTGTTGGCTCCATCTTCAAAATATATTACAAATACGACTGCTTCTTACCATCTACACCTCTGCTATGCTCATTCGAACCACTGTTATCTCCCACCTGGACTGTTTAATGAGACTTTCACTTGGCTTCTTATTTTCCAGCTTGCCTCCTACAGTCTATTCTACAAAAAGCAGCCAGTGTGATTCTTTTAAATAGGAAGTTAAAGAATCATATTCCTCTGCTTAAAAAGATCTAATAGCTCCTCATCTTTCTCAGAAAATCCAAAGATCCTAAATGGCCTACTTTCCCATCCCCACTACCTCTCTGACCTTATTTCTTATCACTGTCCCATTCAGTTCCAACTGCTCCAGCCACCATGGCCGATTTTTGCTCCTTGAACATGTCATGCTTGCTCCTCCTTCCCTGAGTGTCCTCTGCACAGAAAGCTTACCCCTGCAGGCAGCACACAGTGCACTCCCTTGTTTTGCTCCAATCTTGGCTCTCATCTCATTTTCCAGATTATTCCCCTGGTTTATTTTACTTCATAACAGTTAACACCACCTAAAATGTAATATACTGATTTTCTACTATCTTCCTTTTCCCCACCTTCAATCATTAAGAGTAAGCTCCACGAAAATTAAGACGTTTGTTTTTGTTCCATTTACAGCTCTATCTCCAACACCCAGCACAGTGCTTGCATATATTAGGCATTCAATGAATGAAAGAATAAATAAAATAAAGAAATTACGTATGGATATATTTGTTCAGAAACAAAACTATTTTAAGAATGGGTGTTATGTATTAATACATATTAAGTATAGGAAATAATAAGTGCTCATAATTTTTATTAACTGATCTGTAAGTGATGGGAGTTTGCCTCCTATTAGGAAAGGGTCCACTTGTTCAAAGGATTGATGACAAGAGAAAAAAGAATTTGACCATCTCTAGATTGCATGTTTTTGTGAAGGTTCAAAGAGACCCAGTCCAAGTAGAAAAATTTTACTCCATTTTGAAGGAAAACTTAAAATAAAGCTGGAAATTTTAAGTTAAATAAAAACGTCATTTTAAATTAATCAGTTGTCTATAAAAATGAGCTAATTATTTTCTGGATTTTTGTGAATTGAAGGTAAGGTGCTTAATGCAAATTGTACACAAAAGAATCATTTGAGATGAAATAGTATATCATAGATACAGAGTTCAAGTTTCAAATTCTCCCTTATGTAAGTGTATCTTGGTCAAGTTAATTACATACTCTGAATCTCAATAGAGTCAATGAAAAATATGGATTCCATTAATATAATTTCTTAGTTTCTTGTAAGAAATAAGATATATAATTCTGTTTATATACTTCTGTTATATAAATTTTAGTAAATTGTTCTACTTTTTATTTTTGAACAACAGTGTCACTTGCCAACTAAATATTGTTAATGACAAAAATTATCTTGATAAATGCCCTGTAGGACTCATTTACATTTTAATGTAAGTCAAAGAACCCAGGGTATACTCTAATAATAATGCAGAATTTTATGTTATTTATTATTACCTAATACTAGAGATTCTTATATTGACATGTGTGTATCGAGGTACTTTTTAAAGAGGATCCGATAAAACTCTTTGAAATTCAGCCATAGACACAAATGACTTATTTTATATTTTTCAGAAGGTGCCAGATTTATGAAACTGCTAAATATTTTCTTTGTTTCTGGGAAAGCACTTAATAAGAGTAGTGAATTACTTATTATAGATATTTATTTACTTTGTCAGAATTGTCTAAAATTCACCACACTTACATACATCGGTCTGTTTCTAAGGTTAATACGCTCCGGTGGTTTGTCACCATCCATAGAGCTAAAAGTAGTACAAAGCAAATTAACAAATCAAATTTTAAGTGATAGTAGGCTTTATAGCATTTTAGTTCCAGCAGTGGTTCTAGAGGAACAGAATTTTAAGGATAAATTTCTTTAGTTGGCTTTGGAGTTTCTGGAGTTGGCTGCTTAATCTGATTAGACCCAAAAATGCTAAGGACTCTACTTCTAATAGTATGAAGAACACTAAGAGTCTTTGATGTGAACTGTTTAGAGAGTTATGCAAAATAAATGCATTTGACACTCCCGATTCACCATTCTTGAGAGGTGAGGAGTTTAGTGACTGTATACATAATTCCTTCAACCATATGTGGAGAACCAAGGAATATAATGAAGTTGGTTGGTTGCCCCTGTGTTCACTGGACAAAGTGATTAAAGAAAAAGATGAGCTTAGGGATTCTAACTCCCGGCTTCAGAAGGAGATACTGAGCCTTGAATCTTCTAAGATTGCCCTGAATGAGAGTCTTATCTCCTGCAGACAACGGGCTGAAATTGTGGAAAATCAGACACAAGCTCTTATCATGTGAGTGGCTGACCTGCAAAAAAAGGTGCGTGCACAGCCTCACCAGGTGTCTACTGTTAAAGTGAAGACATTGATTGGAAAAGAATGGGACCCTGCAACTTGGAATGGGGATGTATGGGAGGACCCTGATGTGGCTGGGGGCACTGAGCGTCTAAATTCTGATGAGACTTTTTGTGAAGAAACAACCTGCTCACCCATGTTTCCTCAGTGGCGGCAACATCCCCTCCTGCACCCACACTGCTATCAGCCTTTCCACCTTGGTCTGAGGAGATTAGCCATGCACTGCCTGAGGATATAGGTGCCCTCCTTTGGGGCAATTCCAAGGCAAGGCAATGCTGATTCTCCTCAGGACCCACCCCTAACACGCAGTGTGCAGGGACTCAAGTCCCTGCAGGCCCCTAGAGGTGAGGTTTAGAGTGAGACCATGAGGAAATGTGCTACACTCCAAAAGAACTGCTTGAGTTTTCTAATTTATATAAGCAGAAATCTGGAGAACAGGCATGGGAATGAATATTAAGGGTGTGGGATAATGGTGGAAGGAACATAAATTTGGATCAGATTGAATTTATTGATATGGGTCCATTAAGCAGGAATTCTGCATTTAATGATGCAGCCTAGGGAGTTAAAAGGGGTACTAATAGTTTACTTGCTTGATTAGCTGAAATATGGATCAAAAGATGGTCCACTGAGAAAGAGCTGGAAATGCCCGATCTCCTTTGGTTTAATGTAGAGGAAGGGATCCAAAGGCTTAGGGAGATTGGAATGCTGGAGTGGATTAGTACTTTAGGCCTACTCATTCCAGCTGGGAGGGCCCAGAACACACACCCTTCACCAACACCTTGTGAAACAGATTTTTGAGGGGAGAACCTGCATCCTTGAAGAGCTCTGTGACTGCTTTTCTCTATATGCCAGATCTTACAGTGGGGACCACAGTCACTCAATTAGAAAATTTAAATGCAATGGGAATAGTTGGATTCCAGTGTGTCAGGGACCAAGTGGCAGCACTTAACCATCAAAGGCAAGGTGGGCATAGTTACCATAACAGACAGCAGAGTCAAAGTTGCAATCAGAATAGTTTGACTTGTGTAGAGCTCCAGCATTGGATAATTAATCATCGTGTTCCTAGAAGTGAAATTGATAGGAAACTTACTGCATTCTTACTTAATTTGTATAAGCAGAAAACTTCCAGGTCAAATGGACAAAGCACAAATTTGGATTATAAAAACAGTGAAGCACATACCCTCAATTAATTTCCAGATTTGAAACAGTTTACAGACTCAAAACCCCTTGAATGAAGGGGAGGCTGGGTCCACTGGAGGAAGGACCTCACTACACTACTAACAATTTATGCTGTTAATCTTACTCCCATCTTTCCCCAGGGAGACCTCTGACCTTTTACCAGGGTAACTGTGCATTGGGGAAAGGGGAATGATCAGATCTTGTGGGAATTACTAGACACTGGCTCTGAGCTGACATTGATTCCAGGGAACACAACACATCACTGTGATCTTTCGGTTGAAGTAGAGGCTTATGGCAGGTATTAATAAAATTTTAGCTCAGGTCTGACTTACAGTGGGTCCAATAGGTCCTCAGACTCATTTTGTGGTCATTTCATCAGTACCAGAATGCATAATTGGCACAGACATACTTAGCATGTGGCAGAATCCCCACACTGGCTCCCTGACTGGTAGGATGAGGGATATTATGGTGGGAAAGGCCAAATTGAAGCTATTAGAGCTGCCTTTACCTAGAAAAATAGTAAATCAAAAACAATATTGCATCCCTGGAGGGATTGCAGAGATTAGTGCCCCCATCAAGGACTTGAAAGATGCAGGGGTGGTGATTCCCACCACATCTCCATTCACCTCTCTCATTTGGCCTGTGCAGAAGACAGATGGATCTTGGAGAATGACAGTGGATTATTGTAAGGTTAACCAAGTGGTGATTTTGCAGCTGCTGTACCAGATGCGGTTTCATCGCTTGAGCAATATTAACACATCTCCTGGTATGCAACCACCCATTGATTTGGCAAATGCTTTTTTCTCCATTTCTATGCATAAAGGCTGCCAGAAGCAATTTGCCTTCAGCTGGCAAGGCCAGCAATATACCTTCACTGCCCTACCTCAGGGGTATATCAATTCTCTGACTTTGTGTCATAATCCTGTTTGGAGAGATCTTGATAGCTTTTCCCTTCCACAAGATATCACACTGGTCCGTTGTATTGATGGCATTATGCTGATTGGACCCAGTGAGCAAGAAGTAGCAAACACACTGGACTTATTTGTGAGACATTTGCGTGCCATGGGATGGGAAATAAATAAGACTAAAATTCAGGGCTACCTCAGTGAAATTTCTAGGGGTCCAGTGGCATGGGGCCTGTCAAGATGTTCCTTCTAAGGTGAAAAATAAGTTGCTGCATTTGGCCTCTCCTACAACAAAGAAGAAGGCACCATTCCTAGTGGGCCTATTTGCATTCTAGCAGTTACACATTCCTCATTTGGGTGCCTTACTCCAGTCCATTTATCAAGTGACATGAAAGGCTGTCAGTTTTGAGTGGGGTCCAGATCAGGAGAAGGCTTTGCAACAGGTCCAGGCTGCTGTGCAAGCTGCTCTGCCACTTGGGCCGTATGACTCAGCAGATCCAATGGTGCTTGAGGTGTCAGTGGCGGATAAGGATGCTGTTTGGAGACTTTGGCAGGCCTCCAAAGGTGAATCACAGCAGAGGCCTCAAGGGTTTTGGAGCAAGGCCCTGCTATCTACTGCAGATAACTATTCTTTTGAGAGACAGCTCTTGGCCTGTTACTGGGCTTTGGTAGAAAGTAAATGTTTGACTGTGGGTCATCTAGTCACCATGCAACCTGAACTGCCTACTATAAACTCGGTGTTCTCTGACCTATCTAGCCATAAAGTGGGAGTGTGCACAGAGGCATTTCATCATCAAATGAAAGTATTATATACGTGATCAGGCTAGAGAGGATTCTCAAGGCACAATAAAGACACATGAAAAAGTGGCTCAAATGCCCATGGCCCCCCCTGTCTCCCCCAGCCTGCACTGATCGCTTCATGGGGAGTTCTCTATGATCTGTTGACAGAAGAGGAAAAGACTAGGGCCTGGTTTACAGAGGGCTCTGCATGATATGCAGGCACCATCTGAAAATGGACAACTGCAGCACTACAGTCCTTTTCTAGGACATCCCTGAAGGACAGTGGTGAAAGGAAATCTTCCCATTGGGCAGAACTTTGAACAGTGCATTGTTGTACACGTTGCATGGAAGGAGAAATGGCCAGATGTGCAATTATATACTGAGTCATGGGCTGTAGTCAATGGTTTGACTGAATGATCAGACACTTGGAAGAAGCATAATTGGAAAATTGGTGACAAAGAAATTTGGGGAAGAGGTATGTGGATGGACCTCTCTGAGTGGTGGAAAACTGAAGATATTTGTATCCCATGTGAGTGCCTACCAGTGGGTGATCTCAGCAGAGGAGGACTTTAAAAATCAGCAGA
The DNA here is from genome assembly GCF_029289425.2 of Pan paniscus. Taxonomy (NCBI): domain Eukaryota; kingdom Metazoa; phylum Chordata; class Mammalia; order Primates; family Hominidae; genus Pan; species Pan paniscus. The sequence goes on from NC_073254.2 coordinate 122,794,857, forward strand.
GGAGGACTCGTTCTATGGCCACCACTCAGAATCTTTCCCCAGCCAACCCTATCAATGACCAATGGGCCCATCAACAAAGTGGCGATGTTGGCAGAGATGGAGGTTATGCATGGGCTTAGCAACATGGACTTCTACTCACCAAGGCTGACCTAGCTACAGCCACCACTTAGTATCCAATTTACCAGCAGCAGAGACCAACACTGAACCCTTGATATGGTACCATTACTCAGGCTGATCAGCCAGCTATAGCTACAGCCCCGGGTTGATGATATTAGATGTCTTCCATCATGCAAAGGGCAGTGGTTTGTCCTCACTGGAATAGACACTTACTCCAGATATGGGTTGGCCTATCCTGCACATGATCCTTCTGCCAAGAATACCATCTGTCGACTCAGAATGCCTTATCCACCATCATGGTATTCCACGCAGCATTGCCTCTGAACTAGGCACTCACTTTACAGCTAAAGAAGTGCAGCAGTGGGCTCGTGCTCATGAAATACACTGGTCTTACCACGTTCCCCATCATGCTGAAGCAGCTGGATTGATAAAATAATAGAATGGCCTTTTGCAGTCACAATTACAATGCCAACTAGATGGCAATACTTTCCAGAGCTGGAGCAAAGTTCTCCAGAAGGCTGTGTATGCTCTGAATCAGCATCCAACATATGGTATTGTTTTTCCCATAGCCAGGATTCACGGGTCCAGGAATCAAAGAATGGAAGTGGTAGTGCACCACTCACCATGACCCCTAGTGACCCACGAACAAAATTTTTGCTTCCTGTTTCTGTGACATTACTTTCTGCTTGCCTAGAGGTCTTAGTTCCAGAAAGAGGAATGCTGCCACCAGGAGACATAACAATGATTCCATTAAAATGGAAGTTAAAATTACCACCTGGCCACATTGGACTCCTCCTATCTCTAAAACAACAGGCTAAGAAGGAAGCTACAGTGTTGGCTGGGGTGATTGACCTGCACTTTCAAGATGAAATCAATCTACTACTCCACAACGGAGGTAAGGAAGAGTATGCATGGAATACAGGAAATCCCTTAGGACATCTCTTAGTATTACCATGCCCTGTGATTAAGGTCAGTGGGAAACTACAACAACCCATTTCAGACAGGACTACAAATGGCCCAGAAACTTCATGAATGAAGGTTTGGGTCACTCCACCATGTAAAAAACCATGACCTGCTGAGGTGCTTGCTAAAGGCAAAGTGAAGACAGAATGGGTAGTAGAAGAAGGTAGTCATCAATACCAGCTACAAATGCGTGACCAGTTGCAGAAATGAGGACTGTAATTGTCAGGAATATTTCCTCCTTCTTTTATTAAGAATATGTTTGTACATGTATACACTGTTACTAAGAAATTGTCTTCGTTTTATTTCCCTTCTTTTTGCTTTATCATGTTACATAAGGTTTATTGACTTTGTATCAGCATTTAAGTGTTGTTAACTTTATGTAATAGCATTTAGGTTAAGGATTAGTGTGCTTCTTGTTGAAGGAAGGATAGCTGTATTATGTTAGGCATAATTATGACCTTATTGTTATCTTTATTTAAAGATTATATATAATTTCATGAGATGTGTATTGGTTCAAGTTGACAAAGGGTAGACTTGTGGTGGTTAATATTGAGTGCCAACTTGATTGGATTGAAGGATGCAAAGCATTGTTCCTGGGTGTGTCTGTGAGTGTGTTGCCAAAGGAGATTAACATTTAAGTCAGTAGACAGGGAGAGGCAGACCCATGCTCAATCTAGGTGGGCACCATCTAATCAGCTGCCAGTGCAGCTAGAATAAAGCAGGCAGAAGAAAGTAGAAGAGATTGACTTGCTGAGTCTTCTGGCCTACATCTTTCTCTCGTGTTGGTTGCTTTCTGCTCTCCAAGTTCTTCAGGGTTTTTTTTTATTATTATACTTTAAGTTTTAGGGTACATGTGCACATTGTGCAGGTTAGTTACATATGTATAGATGTGCCATGCTGGAGTGCTGCACCCACTAACTCGTCATCTAGCATTAGGTATATCTCCCAATGCTATCCCTCCCCCCTCCCCCCAGCCCACAACAGTCCCCAGAGTGTGATATTCCCCTTCCTGTGTCCATGTGATCTCATTGTTCAATTCCCACCTATGAGTGAGAATATGTGGTGTTTGGTTTTTTTGTTCTTGTGATAGTTTACTGAGAATGATGATTTCCCATTTCATCCATGTCCCTACAAAGGACATGAACTCATCATTTTTTATGGATGCATAGTATTCCATGGTGTATATGTGCCACATTTTCTTAATCCAGTATATCATTGTTGGACATTTGGGTTGGTTCCAAGTCTTTGCTATTGTGAATAATGCCGCAATAAACATACATGTGCATGTGTCTTTATAGCAGCATGATTTATAGTCCTTTGGGTATATACCCAGTAATGGGATGGCTGGGTCAAATGGTATTTCCAGTTCTAGATCCTTGAGGAATCGCCACACTGACTTCCACAATGGTTGAACTAGTTTACAGTCCCACCAACAGTGTAAAAGTGTTCCTATTTCTCCACATCCTCTCCTGCACCTGTTGTTTCCTGACTTTTTAATGATTGCCATTCTAACTGGTGTGAGATGGTATCTCATTGTGGTTTTGATTTGCATTTCTCTGATGGCCAGTGATGATGAGCATTTTTTCATATGTTTTTTGGCTGCATAAATGTCTTCTTTTGAGAAGTGTCTGTTCATGTCCTTTGCCCACTTTTTGATGGGGTTGTTTGTTTTTTTCTTGTCAATTTGTTTGAGTTCATTGTAGGTTCTGGATATTAGCCCTTTGTCAGATGAGTAGGTTGTGAAAATTTTCTCCCATTTTGTAGGTTGCCTGTTCACTCTGATGGTAGTTTTTTTTTTGCTGTGCAGAAGCTCTTTAGTTTAATTAGATCCCATTTGTCAATTATGGCTTTTGTTCCCATTGCTTTTGGTGTTTTAGACATGAAGTCCTTGCCCATGCCTATCTCCTGAATGGTAATGCCTAGGTTTTCTTCTAGGGTTTTTATGGTTTTAGGTCTAACGTTTAAGTCTTTAATCCATCTTGAATTGATTTTTGTGTAAGATGTAAGGAAGGGATCCAGTTTCAGCTTTCTACATGTGGCTAGCCAGTTTCCCCAGCACCATTTATTAAATAGAGAATCCTTTCCCCATTGCTTGTTTTTGTCAGGTTTGTCAAAGATCAGATAGTTGTAGATATACAGCATTATTTCTGAGGGCTCTGTTCTGTTCCACTGATCTATATCTCTGTTTTGGTACCAGTACCATGCTGTTTTGGTTACTGTAGCCTTGTAGTATAGTTTGAAGTCAGGTAGTGTGATGCCTCCAGCTTTGTTCTTTTGGCTTAGGATTGACTTGGCGATGCGGGCTCTTTTTTGGTTCCATATGAACTTTAAAGTAGTTTTTTCCAATTCTGTGAAGAAAGGCATTGGTAGCTTGATGGGGATGGCATTGAATCTGTAAATTACCTTGGGCAGTATGGCCATTTTCATGATATTGATTCTTCCTACCCATGAGCATGGAATGTTCTTCCATTTGTTTGTATCCTCTTTTATTTCCTTGAGCAGTGGTTTGTAGTTCTCCTTGAAGAGGTCCTTCACATCCCTTGTAAGTTGGATTCCTAGGTATTTTATTCTCTTTGAAGCAATTGTGCATGGGAGTTCACTCATGATTTGGTTCTCTGTTTGTCTGTTGTTGGTGTGTAAGAATGCTTGTGATTTTTGTACATTGATTTTGTATCCTGAGACTTTGCTGAAGTTGCTTATCAGCTTAAGGAGATTTGGGGCTGAGACAATGGGGTTTTCTAGATATACAATCATGTCGTCTGCAAACAGGGACAATTTGACTTCCTCTTTTCCTGATTGAATACCCTTTATTTCCTTCTCCTGCCTGATTGCCCTGGTCAGAACATCCAACACTATGTTGAATAGGAGTGGTGAGAGAGGGCATCCCTGTCTTGTGCCAGTTTTCAAAGGGAATGCTTCCAGTTTTTGCCCATTCAGTATGATATTGGCTGTGGGTTTGTCATAGATAGCTCTTATTATTTTGAAATACGTCCCATCAATACCTAATTTATTGAGAGTTTTTAGCATGAAGGGCTGTTGAATTTTGTCAAAGGCTTTTTCTGCATCTATTGAGATAATCATGTGGTTTTTGTCTTTGGCTCTGTTTATATGCTGGATTACATTTATTGATTTGCATATATTGAACCAGCCTTGCATCCCAGGGATGAAGCCCACTTGATCATGGTGGATAAGCTTTTTGATGTGCTGCTGGATTCGGTTTGCCAGTATTTTATTGAGGATTTTTGCATCAATGTTCATCAAGGATATTGGTCTAAAATTCTCTTTTTTGGTTGTGTCTCTGCCTGGCTTTGGTATCAGAATGATGCTGGCCTCATAAAATGAGTTAGGGAGGATTCCCTCTTTTTCTATTGATTGGAATAGTTTCAGAAGGAATGGTATCAGTTCCTCCTTGTACCTCTGGTACAATTCGGCTGTGAATCCATCTGGTCCTGGACACTTTTTGGTTGGTAAGCTATTGATTATTGCCACAATTTCAGATCCTGTTATTGGTCTATTCAGAGATTCAACTTCTTCCTGGTTTAGTCTTGGGAGAGTGTATGTGTCCAGGAATTTATCCATTTCTTCTAGATTTTCTAGTTTATTTGTGTAGAGGTGTTTGTAGTATTCTCTGATGGTAGTTTGTATTTCTGTGGGATCGGTGGTGATATCCCCTTTATCATTTTTTATTGCGTCTATTTGATTCTTCTTTTTTTCTTTATTAGTCTTGCTAGCGGTCTATCAATTTTGTTGATCCTTTCAAAAAACCAGCTCCTGGATTCATTAATTTTTTGAAGGGATTTTGTGTCTCTATTTCCTTCAGTTCTGCTCTGATTTTAGTTATTTCTTGCCTTCTGCTAGCTTTTGAATGTGTTTGCTCTTGCTTTTCTAGTTCTTTTAATTGTGATGTTAGGGTGTCAGTTTTGGATCTTTCCTGCTTTCTTTTGTGGGTATTTAGTGCTATAAATTTCCCTCTACACACTGATTTGAATGTGTCCCAGAGATTCTGGTATGTTGTGTCTTTGTTCTTGTTGGTTACAAAGAACATCTTTATTTCTGCCTTCATTTCGTTATGTACCCAGTAGTCATTCAGGAGCAGGTTGTTCAGTTTCCATGTAGTTGAGTGGTTTTGAGTGAGATTCTTAATCCTGAGTTCTAGTTTGATTGCACTGTGGTCTGATAGTTTGTTATAATTTCTGTTCTTTCACATTTGCTGAGGAGAGCTTTACTTCCAAGTATGTGGTCAGTTTTGGAACAGCTGTGGTGTGGTGCTGAGAAAAGTGTATATTCTGTTGATTTGGGGTGGAGAGTTCTGTAGATGTCTATTAGGTCTGCTTGGTGCAGAGCTGAGTTCAATTCCTGGGTATCCTTGTTGACTTTCTGTCTCGTTGATCTATCTAATGTTGACAGTGGGGTGTTAAAGCCTCCCATTATTAATGTGTGGGAGTCTAAGTCTCTTTGTAGGTCACTCAGGACTTGCTTTATGAATCTTGGTGCTCCTGTATTGGGTGCATATATATTTAGGATAGTTAGCTCTCCTTGTTGATTTGATCCCTTTACCATTATGTAATGGCCTTCTTTGTCTCTTTTAATCTTTGTTGGTTTAAAGTCTGTTTTATCAGAGACTAGGATTGCAACCCCTGCCCTTTTTTGTTTTCCATTTGCTTGGTAGATCTTCCTCCATCCTTTTATTTTGAGCCTATGTGTGTCTCTGCACGTGAGATGGGTTTCCTGAATACAGCACACTGATGGGTCTTGACTCTTTATCCAACTTGCCAGTCTGTGTCTTTTAATTGGAGCATTTAGTCCATTTACATTTAAAGTTAATAGTGTTATGTGTGAATTTGATCCTGTCATTATGATGTTAGCTGGTTATTTTGCTCATTAGTTGATGCAGTTTCTTCCTAGTCCCGATGGTGTTTACAATTTGGCATGATTTTGCAGCAGCTGGTACCAGTTGTTCCTTTCCATGTTTAGTGCTTCCTTCAGGAGCTCTTTTAGGGCAGGCCTGGTGCTGACAAAATCTCTCAGCATTTGCTTGTCTGTAAAGTATTTTATTTCTCCTTTGCTTATGAAGCTTAGTTTGGCTGGATATGAAATTCTGGGTTGAAAATTCTTTTCTTTAAGAATGTTGAATATTGGCCCCCACTCTCTTCTGGCTTGTAGGGTTTCTGCCGAGAGATCTGCTGTTAGTCTGATGGGCTTCCCTTTGAGGGTAACCCAACCTTTCTCTCTGGCTGCCCTTAACATTTTTTCCTTCATTTCAACTTTGGTGAATCTGACAATTATGTGTCTTGGAGTTGCTCTTCTCGAGGAGTATCTTTGTGGCATTCTCTGTATTTCCTGAATCTGAACGTTGGCCTGCCTTGCTAGATTGGGGAAGTTCTCCTGGATAATATCCTGCAGTGTGTTTTCCAACTTGGTTCCATTCTCCCCATCACTTTCAGGTACACCAATCAGACGTAGATTTGGTCTTTTCACATAGTCCCATATTTCTTGGAGGCTTTGCTCATTTCTTTTTATTCTTTTTTCTCTAGACTTCCCTTCTCGCTTCATTTCATTCATTTCATCTTCCATTGCTGATACCCTTTCTTCCAGTTGATTGCATCGGCTCCTGAGGCTTCTGCATTCTTCACGTAGTTCTTGAGCCTTGGTTTTCAGCTCCATCAGCTCCTTTAAGCACTTCTCTGTATTGGTTATTCTAGTTATACATTCTTCTAAATTTTTTTCAAAGTTTTCAACTTCTTTGCCTTTGGTTTGAATGTCCTCCCGTAGGTCAGAGTAATTTGATCATCTGAAGCCTTCTTCTCTCAGCTCATCAAAGTCATTCTCCATCCAGCTTTGTTCCGTTGCTGGTGAGGAACTGCGTTCCTTTGGAGGAGGAGAGGCACTCTGCTTTTTAGAGTTTCCAGTTTTTCTGTTTTGATTTTCCCCATCTTTTTGGTTTTATCTACTTTTGGTCTTTGATGATGGTGATGTACAGATGGGTTTTTGGTGTGGATGTCCTTTCTGTTTGTTAGTTTTCCTTCTAACAGACAGGACCCTCAGCTGCAGGTCTGTTGGAATACCCTGCCGTGTGAGGTATCAGTGTGCCCCTGCTGTGGGGTGCCTCCCAGTTAGGCTGCTCAGGGGTCAGGGGTCAGGGACACACTTTAGGAGGCAGTCTGCCGGTTCTCAGATCTCCAGCTGTGTGCTGGGAGAACCACTGCTCTCTTCAAAGCTGTCAGACAGGGACATTTAAGTCTGCAGAAGTTACTGCTGTCTTTTTGTTTGTCTGTGTCCTGCCCCCAGAGGTGGAGCCTACAGAGGCAGGCAGGTCTCCTTGAGCTGTGGTGGGCTCCACCCAGTTCAAGCTTCCCAGCTGCTTTGTTTACCTAATCAAGCCTGGGCAATGGCCGGCGCCCCTCCCCCAGCCTCACTGCCGCCTTGCAGTTTGATCTCAGACTGCTGTGCTAGCAATCAGCGAGACTCAGTGGGCGTAGGACCCTCCGAGCCAGGTGAGGTATATAATCTCGTGCGTGGTGCGCCGTTTTTTAAGCCTGTCAGAAAAGCGCAGTATTCGGGTGGGAGTGACCCGATTTTCCAGGTGCTGTCAGTCACCCCTTTCTTTGACTCGGAAAGGGAACTCCCTTGGGCTTCCCGAGTGAGGTAATGCCTCCCCCTGCTTTGGCTCGCGCATGGTGCGTGCACCCACTGACCTGCGCCCACTGTCTGGCAGTCCCTAGTGAGATGAACCCAGTACCTCAGATGGAAATGCAGAAATCACCCGTCTTCTGCGTCGCTCACGCTGGGAGCTGTAGACTGGAGCTCTTCCTATTCGGCCATCTTGGCTCCTGCCCCCCAGCTTTTTGACTCTTGGACTTATACCAGTGGTTTTCTAGGGGCTTTGAGGCCTTTGGCCACAGACTGAAGGCTGCATTATTGGCTTCCCTACTTTTGAGGTTTTGGAACTTGGACTGGCCTCCTTGCTCCTCAGCTTGCAGACGGCCTATTGTGGGACTTCACCTTGTGATCATGTGAGTCAATACTCCTTAATGAACTCCTCTTCATATATACATCTATTCTATTAGTTCCTCTAGAGAACCCTGACTAATACACACTCCAGTGGTTTGTCACCTCCTAAAGAGCTAAAAGTACTACTAATTAAATTAACAAATCAAATTTTAAGTCATAGTAAGCATTATAGCATTTGTAGGTGCTTACTCCTAAAGGAGAGGGAAGGGTAAGTATTTGGTTATCTCACTTAACATATTTTAAACAATTATGAGGCTAAGACTGACAAATCTCATATTTGCCAGGACAAAATTACTATAGCCAATGTACTTCCCTTTATATTTTATGTTTAGTACAATAAAGTTCTATCTGCTTTAAATGTGCTATATAATACTTTTCCTCTACATGAAAACCATGAATAGCTTATTTCCAATTTTATGTAAGTATTTACTTTTTTTTTTTTTAATTTTGAGACAAAGTGTTGCTCTGCTTCCCAGGCTGGAGTGCAATGGCATGACTCACTGCAACCTATGCCTCCTGAGTTCCAACAAGTTTCCTGCCTCAGCCTCCTGAGTAGCTGGGATTACAGGCACCCGCCACCTTGCCTGGCTAGTTTTGGTATTTTTTAATAGAGATGGGGTTTCACCATGTTGGCCAGGCTGGTCTCAAATTCAGTATTTGCTTTTTTAAGACTGTATTTTTAGTACTTTTGAAAATTGCTGCCACAAATAATTATTTAGATAATAATGCTTATATTTATAATAATAAGCTTTTATGATAAATTGTTTATTGCCATTGTATTCGAAGTTTATTATTAGATTACTTCTAATTTCCTATGGATATATAAAAATATAGATTGCAAAAAACATTGCTACTCAATAAAAGTTTACTTAAAGTTGTGGATTGTGGTCATATTTTCTACAATATGTTTACTTGGCTTTTATTTTAAATAGATACCTAAAAAATAAAATAATATAAGACAGTGATACTAACGTAAGGTAATATAATCTTCATGAAAAAGGAGACAGCATAATCTCAGGATATATTGAGTGTTCAGTCTATTAATATAATCAAAACAAAATCAAAACCAAAACCAGCCAAAATAAACAAAAAAAACCTTAATTGAACATCAGAAAGTTTCCAAAATAATACATGCTTAAATGTTTTATTATGTTTATTTAACTGTTTGGAAACATTTTCTGATATTCTTCTGCTTTCATGTGCATTTTTTCTACTATGGCAGTAATGTATTTGAGGAATTTTGAAACAAGCATATATCTATTTTTGCTTTTCTAAGCGATGTTATATAAACTATATTTATTTTTTAATGTTTACAAATTTATTTTGTTAAAGTAGGTCTACGACTTGCTCTATAACTGGAGAATCTAATGCATCCATAAATCTCTGTCCTCTCCTAAGGCCTTTGTTAAGAATAGTAATAGTATTATGTTGGCCATTTGTTAGTGGTTATGGTGAGGCCTTGAAGGGCAGAGAAGAAAGATGTTTGCTGTGTTTATTAAATTTCATTCCTTTCCTAAAATACTCAGATTCATTGCTGCTAGTTCTGCTATTTTAATGTTTCTAAAAAATGTTTCCAATAGGAATTTTTAGTTATTTACTTTTTAGAAATTGGCATATTGAGTTTCCATATTTGAATGAAATATGTTTACGTAAATAAATACCTCTACAAATAGTATAAAAAGTAAATGAATACATTTGATATATGAGGCATTGTTTTCACACATTTAATAAAGCATATAATAGATAATCTTGCATTTTGATGATTTCTATAATCATTAAAAAAAATCTTTGTGTTTTTAATTGTTGACATATAGCCCAATTCAACAATCATATGTATTTATGGATAACATGAATTATTTGGTTCAGTGTGACATGAGTTAATAATTCGACTGATGTCTATATCAAAATCAAATGATGATTAAAATAAAGTTAAGCAGAAACATTTATAAAAATATTTTAAATATTAGTTTTTTTAGTTAAATAATACAGATATAAAACAATCCTACTAACATGTATTAAATAATTAACATAAATTATATTTCAGTTAATAATTTATATGACAATTTATTCACAACTATGAAACATTTCATTATAATTGTAATTCTAAAAAAAAAAGTGAGGTATGAGATTATATTAGAAAGGAAGCTACATACCTGTGCTTTGGCCTACCATTAATGATTGCCCTAGATTGATGACATCTTTATTTTGTATTTGTATTAAATAATATGAGTAATTCCTAATTTTAAAAGTAATTCCTAATTTAAAAGTTCATATTGACATGTTACCAAGAATTACAAAATAATTATTTACATATAAGAGTTTATAAAATCACTAAGATAGCCTATTTAGCAACTAACATTTATTTATATAGTATTGAAGTTAGTTCATATTTAATTTAAAATGTAATTTAAACCTACTTAAATAGCCAAAAAATGCATATGTTCTACACATTCCAGGAAATTCAGTTTGCAGCTATTTGATGTATTTGAATATAATATTTTTAATTAATTGTAATTGCCCTTTTTAGGGTAAAAAATTATTTTGAAAGTTTTGCATAGAGATTCAATTGCAATAATTTATTGGGCTAAAATTTAAAGATAATAAGAAAATAAAAAACTAGTATGATTTTCAAAATGTAAAAAGGGAACAATTGAATGACTTTTTAGCAGAGAAAAAAATATATAAAAAGAAAGCAATTTTTTTTAACAGAATAAAGGCAAAATAAGATGCGCTTTCAGAGCTTCTTAATGCTGGGCTCAGAAGTTTCAGTATGATAATTTTTCCACCATCTCTTTATCATAGTAGTCCCATACCTCAAGCCAGGTTCAATAGGAGGGAAAGTAAGTTTCATCTCTTAAGTGAGCATCAAGTACAAAAATAGGTGCAGATGTTTTTTTTGGTCGTCTCTGGAAACTAGCCATCACATTCTACTCCCCGAAAAAAACTATTCCTATTTTTCCCCTGTGCAAAATAAATCGTGTCTCCATCCCAAGACTCAAATTCATCTTTAATTATGGCATCAACTCAAAATCCATTATCTTGTCATGTAAATCAAATCCAGATGAAAATTAAGCTTTTCAGTAATTGTTCCATAGAAGCAGCTCTTTCGGGTATGTTTCATTTTATTAAGAGTAATTTCTAAAATATTAGAAAATATAACTCATAAAATTATACAATAAGTACATTCAATGGACTTGATTTTATTTATTAGCTAATGATGTAATCAATAAGATGTTAAAAATGGTTCTTATAAGACTTCAGCTAATTATTAATAGACAATTTAATGAAAATATGTTAGAATAAGATTATTGGGTTACCATCCAAGAGGGGAGTAACCTGTGTGTACCCTTTAGGCTTATCTTTTCCTAAAGAAAGAAGATATTGGGATCTTTACTAATCAAAAATTTCTAAGTTAATATTTACCCCTCCCAAGTTGTAAAATCATTCAATTAAAAATCCAATCAAAGTTTCAAACCCAACACTGCACTGGGAGAAAAATCTAGTAATCTTTTCCTATTTTCATGTTTTGGATAATTCTCAAAAACAGTAAATTTGATTACCTGTGGAGGGAAAAAACAGAGAAACAAGTTATCTGCCCCTCCTTTATGAGAAAAATGGCACATGAGGAACAATAAAACTGCAGGAGATACTCTATTATAAAGAAGGAACATGGGAGACACAGAGTAGTCACAGACAATTCTGACACTTTGGAGTCCTTAATTAAGGACCAGTTCTGATCTCTAGCAGTGGTTCCTCATGACTTTTGGCTGAGATCTCTGGGCACTTAATTCTACATTGTGAATCATTCTTCACATCCACAATAAGTGGCCCATGTTTTCACAGAATGTCTTTTGCAGCCTATTTGCTGGCTGTAGAGATTTGAGAGACAAGAGACTTCTCTGATTAGTTTACATAAATCTGGCACTTTAAAAACTTTTGGAGATTTCTTATCAGCAAATTATAATCACCTCAGTTAGACAAAATGCACTCCCAGTTTTTTTTCAAGACAAGATATTCTCTACCATGTATTACACATAAAGTTTAAATAGGTTAATTACCTATTAGAAGTGAATACTTTAGAAGTGAATCACTTCTACAGTATTAGGAATACAACTACTTATTTGAGCAGGTCCAGGTTTCATACCCCTAGGATTCTTAGAAGTGTTTTGGCCAGAATAATAGAGACAATGAGATAACATCTTAAATCTTCCTGAGGTCATGACAGTAAGTCTGAATTTTACCATGAGAACATATCTTCCTAGCAGTCTGTTAGATTTGAGCTCTACCCTAAGGCCTTTTTTTTTTTTTTTTTTGCAATGGTAATATTTTACTACCTAGAAAGCTCAGGAGGAAGAAGATAATTTTATGTTTATTTATATTTCACCTAGATTCTGCCTAAAAACAATTTACCACATACAAATAAAAGAAGCTCATTGATATTTTAAATTTTAGGCTTGGAAATTTACTTAGCACAATCCATAATTTTTTTAGGTACTCTTTCTATCTTTCATGTTACCTCTGGTAAGAATTTTGCTAACTGTCCTGCTAGTATATAACAGGTCTGGCTTAAATACAATTTCTTCTTCATTTTTCAAATACTCACTAATAGAATCTTTCAGACTCTTCCTGGTTCTATCTGATGCTTACACTTTGACCCAGTGAAACAATATGTTTTCAGTATTTCTTTGACATCACCTTATTCTAGATACAAAATTCTGTTCTATGGTCTATGGCCCCATAAAAAATCACCACAAAATTTAATGGCCCAAACCCATTATTGCTTATATCTCACAATTCCATAGATTGGCTGAGCTGAGTTGGATAGTTTCCCTAATGGTCTCACTTTAAATTTCTTATGTGATTGCATTCAGATGGCGGCAGGAGCTCTGCCTGAGGTTAGATATCTGAAACTTCAGAAGTCCCCTGTAGTCCTCTCTCTCCATATGGTATTTCATTCTCCAGGACCTCTCCATGTAGCCTCTGTCACTAACAGGGTAGCCTGGGGTTATTACTTGTCTACTCAGAGCTTCAAATAGCAGAATGCGGGAGCTTTGAAGTTTTCTTAATGCCTGGACTTGAAATGTTACTTCCTTCACATTTAATTGGCCAAAATATTCAAAGGTTCAGCAGCTGTGGGGAAGTGTCATAGGTCTCTTTCTTAATGTGAGAGGGAGAATGTGTCTATACAGAAAGTAATACTTGTCAGAGGTCATATATTGAACCTAGCCAGAGAAGTTAGAATCGAATCTAAACTTGTATGCAGAAGTCTCTGCTGATTATAATAGCAGCAGCTGATTGTTAATTTGAGGTCAAATGCGTGAAAAACTGAGAAGCTCAGGAGAACATTTAACTCACTTAAAGATTAATATGCGGGCAGGTGTGGTGGCACACACCTGTAAGCGTAATCCCAATTACTCAGGAGGCTGAGACAGGAGAATCCTTTGAACCTCGGAGGCGGAGATTGCAGTAAGCTGAGATCGTGCCACTGAACTGCACTGCACTGCGGCGTGGTGACAGCGAGACTCTGTCTAAAAAAAAAAAAAGAAAAAAAAAAGACATGTTCAAAATTTTTACTCAAAGAGCAATGGGTAAGAGGCATGTTAAACATCTCAGGTTTTGCTTTTTGGTCATAGAAATAATTGTGAACTAAAGACTGATCTTAAAGGGCCTGAAGCTCAATTTAGAGCCAATCTCACCTTTTGAATTAAGATAATACTACTGAGTCTATTTGCTTTATGGAAATGTACATAAGAAAAAGTATTATCAAGAGTTCCAACTTACCTGCACAATTTTTCATATTCAGTATGTGACATCCAATTAAATAACAACCAAACATACAAGGAGGCATGAATAGATGAATGAAACTTAGGTATAACAACAGACAATATGGATAGAAACACTGATACAGAAAATGGAGTATCATATGAGAAATATAAAGTAGCCATGCTTGAAGTTTAAATAAATGAAAAACAAATAAGTTTAATAATTTAGGCAAATAGTAAACCAGAAAAAAAATGAAAAATGCAGAATAGAATTAATAACTCAATGGATGGGTTTGACAAGAGAACAGACAAACATTATAAGCTAAATCATGCATTGGAAGATATTTAACAGAAAGTATTCAACAGATGCAAGGAGAAGAAAAAAATTGAAGTGTATAGTACACAGAGAATATAGGAAAAAGCCTTGAGATACCTCTACACAGAGTCTTAAAAGTAGAAAAAAAAAGTTTAAGAGAAAATAGCTGAGAATAGTTGTAATTGTTAACACACACCTATCAAAGAATATGTTACAAAAGAGAACAATACCAAACCAGGATAAACAAAAGGAGCATTACATTCAGGCATATAACAAAACTGTTGAAGAACAAAAACAAATAAATTTTTAAAATAACTAGGGGGAAATGTATGCTACCATTGAAAGAAAAATAAGTCTAAAACCTTATTTTTAACTTAGCAAATAATAAGTAAAAGCCAGAGGCATAGAATAATTTCATAAATATATGGTGAAAAAAAATGTGCTTACCGAAAATGCTACATTCAGAAAAAAACAAACTTCAGGAATAAAAATGAGATGAATATTTTCAGACCAAACCCCACAAACACACACAAAATTAAAAAACAAACAAACAAACAGAAAACAGTCAATCAATTCAGTATATGAACAGGGGATCCACATTCAAGAATAAATGAATTTTCTTTTTGGTGGGGGCATGAGAAGGGCAGCGCAGAAACCCATGATTTCAGGTGGAAACTCAGGCATAGAGCAAAAATAAACAATAAAAGGTAAAAATTTGTGTAAATATAAATATTGGCCATGTAAACAATTGTAATAATGTCATTTTGAGTTTACAATTTAAAGATGAGTATACAATCTCATAATGCCATTCAGGAAGAAGGGAAATAGAATGGAAATGTTCTAAGTTAATTACATTCTCCTTGAAGGGGCAAAAGTAATAATTTATATTCCACTTCGAATATTTAAAGATGCATGTTTTCATCTCCAGGGCAATTACTATAATAAAAAATGTAAAATTGTTATAATATACAAAGAAATGTAATATTAAAATATATTCTAAGATGAGAAAAAATAACATGAAGAAAATTTACAAACCAGTTTATGACAGTAGTTTGTTCATTTAAAAGAAGTGGATGAATCTCTATAAAAATAATACTTCTCATCCTGAAAAAAAAGACTATAGGGTGCAAATTACTAGATTTATACTATTTAAAAATTCTATATGTAAATAAAATATTTTCCACAATTAAGCATACACATAAGATAGGTGCAAGCAGTTGCAATCTTGGGCATTTACCCCAGATAAATGAGTACTGTTTTTTAATGAAAAACTCCATACATGAATATTTACAGTAGATTCATTTCTAATTTTAAAAACTGAAAACAATAAAAATATACATTATCAGGTAAGTAGGTAAAGTGTGATAGATCAATACTGCAAATACTATTTAGCAATATAAAATAAAGACTTAAGTAATAATACATGAAACAATTTGTGTGTATTGTAAAGGCATTTTCCTCAGTGAAAAAAGCAAATTTCACTTTAAAAATATAAGTTCAACTTTCATTTTAGATGCAGAGGCTACATGTGTACGTTTTTACACAGATATGCTGTGTTATGATGAGATTTGGGATACAAATGATCCCCTGACTCAGGCAGTGAGCATAATACCCAACAGTTAGTATTTCAACCCTTACTCCCATCACTCCTTTCCCTCTCTAGTGGTATGTATTACAGTAATGTCTACTGTTGCCATTTTTATGTCCATGAGTACCCAGTAGTTATCTCCCACTTATAAGTGAAAATATGCAGTATTTGATGTTCTGTTCCTTCATTAATTTACGTAGAATAATGGCCCCCTGCTGCATCCATGTTGTTGCAAATGACATTATTCTATGATTTTTATTGCTGGGTAGTATTCCGTGGTGTATATGTACCATATATTCTTCATCCAATCCACCACTGATGAACATTTGGGTTGATTCCATGTCTTTGCTACTGTGAATAGAGCCTCAAAGAACTTATGAGTTGATGTGTCATTTTGGTAGAATAATTTATATTTTTTGGATATATGCCCAGCAACGGGACTGCTGAGTCAAATGATTGTTATGTTGTAAGATTTTTGAGAAATCTCCAAACCATTTTCCACAGAGGCTGAACTAATTTATATTCCATCGAAGAGTATATAAGCATTCCCTGTCTCCATAGTCTCTCCAGAGTCTGTTTTTTTGTTTGTTTGTTTTTGTTTTGTTTTGTTTTTTTTTTTGGCACTTTAGAAAGAGCTATTCTGTCTCTTGTGAGATGCTATCTCATTGTGGTTTTGATTTGCGTTTCTCTGATTGTTGATGTGGAGTATTGGTTTGTCGGCCATTTTTGTGTCTTATTTTAAGAGGTGTGTCTGTTTACATCTTTTGTCCATGCTATTTTAACTTTTATTTTAGGTTCAGAGGTACATGTGAAAGTTTGTTATATAGGTAAACTCATGTCATGGGGGTTTGTTGTACACATTATTTCATCACCCAGGTATCAAACCCAGTACCCAATAGTTATCTTGTCTACTCCTCTCTCTCCTCTTGCCCCCCTACCCTCAACTAGATCCCAGTGTCTGTTGTTTCTTTCTTTGTGTTCACAAGTTTTCATCATTTAGCTCCCACTTATAGTTGATAACATGTGGTATTTGGGTTTCTGTTCCTGCATTAGATTGCTGAGGATACTAGCCTCCAGCTACATCCATGTTCCCACAAAAGACATGATCCCATTCTTTTTAATGACTGCACAGTATTCCATGGTGTATATGTACCACATTTTTTAAATGCAACCTATCGTTGATGGACATTTAGGTTGATTCCATGTCTTTGCTATTGTAAATAGTGCTGCAATGAACATTTGTGTGCATATGTCTTTATGGTAGAATGATTTATATTCCTCTGGGTATATGCCCAGTAATGAGTTTGCTGGGTGGAATAGTACTTTTGCTTTCAGCTCTTTGAGGAATTACCATACTGTTTTCCACAATGGTTGAACTAATTTACATTTCACCCAACAATATATAAGTGCTCTCTTTTCTGTGTGACCTCTCCAGCATCTGTGATTTTTTGACTTTTTAATAATAGCTATTCTGACTTGTGTGAATTGGTATCTCATTGTGGTTTCGATTTGCATTTCTCTAATGATCAGTGATGTTGAACTTTTCTTCATATGCTTGTTGGTTGCATGTTTGTCTCTTTTTCAAAAGCCTTCGTGTCCTTTGTCCATTTTTAAGGGGTTGTTTCTCTTGTAAATTTGTTTATGTTTCTTACAGATGCTGGATATTAGACCTTTGTCAGATGTATAGTTTGCAAATATTTTCTCCCATTGTACAGGTTGTCTGTTTACTCTGTTGATAATTTCTTTTGCTATGCAGAAGGTATTAAGTTTATTAGATATCACTTGTCAGTTTTTACTTTTGTTGCTATTGCTTTTGGTATCTTTTTCATGAAATCTTTCCTCGTTCCTTTGTCCAAGATGGTATTGCCTTTGTTGTCACCCAGGGTTTTTATAGTTTGGGGTTTTACATTTAATTTTTTAATACATATTGTTCAAAATAGTATTGAAAGTCCTAGCCAGAGTAATCCGGCAAGAGAAAGAAATAAAGGGCATCCAAATAGAAAGAGAGGAGGTCAAACTATCTCTGTTTTCAGATAATGTAATTCTATATCTACAAAACTCCATAGTCTTGGCCCAAAGCTCCTTTAGCTGATAAACAACTTCAGCAAAGTTTCAGGATAAAAAAAATCAGCATACAAAAACCACTAGCATTCCTATACACCATCAACAGCAAAGCTGAGAGCCAAATCAGAAAAGCAATCCCATTCACAATTTCCACGAAAACAATGAAATATCTAGGAATACAGATAACAAGGGAGGTGAAAGATCTCTACAAGGAAAATTGCAAAACACTGCTCAGAAATCAGAGAAGACACAAATTGAAAAACATTCCATGCTCATGGATAGGAAGAATCAATATCATTAAAATATTCATACTGCCCAAAGCAATTTAGAGATTCAGTGTTCTTTCTATTAAACTATCAAGTGCATTCACAGAAGTAGAAAAAATGCTATTTTAAAATTCATATGGAATCAAAAAAGAGCCCAAATAACCAAGGCAATCCTAAGCATAAAGAACAGAGCTGGAGGCATCATGCTACCTGACCTCAAACTATATTACAGGGCTACAATAACCAAAACAGTATGGTACTGGTACAAAAACAGGCACTAGAGCAATGGAACAGAATAAAGGGCCCCAGATAAGGCTGCACACCTACGACCATCTGATCTTCCACAAAGCTGACAAAAGCAAGTAATGGGTAAAATATGTAATTTAATAATTGATGCTAAGATAACTGGCTAGCCATATGCAAAAGACTGAATCTGGACACCTTCCTTATACCATTTTTAATAGGGTTATTATTGTTATTATTTTGTTGTTGAATTAAGTTTCTGACAGATTCTAGATTATAGACCCATGTCAAGTGCATAGTTTGTGAATGTGTTCTCCCATTCTGTAGGTTTTCTGTTTATTCTGTTGATTTCTTTTTCTGTGTAGAAACTCCTTAGTTTAATTATGTCACATCTTATTCTTTAATGCAGCTTGAGTTAATTTTTGTTTAAATTTTGTTTTGGCTCTTTTTTGGTTCCATATGATAAAAAGCAGGAGTCCAGTTTCATTCTGCATATGGCTATACAGCTATTCAAGCACCATTAATTATTGAATAGGGAGTCATTTTTGTTGCTTATTTTTGTCGATTTTGTCAAAGATCAGATGGCTGTATGGATTTTTTTTCTAGGTTCTGTATTCTGTTTCATTAGTCTATGTGTCTGCTTTTGTATCAATGTCATGCAGTTTTGGTTACTGTAGCCTTATAGTATAGTTTGCAGTCAAGTAATGTGATGCTTTGGCTATGTTCTCTTCACTCAGAATTGCTTTGGTTATTCAGGTTCTTTTTGAGTTCATATGAATCTTAGAATAGTTTTTTTTTTCTAATTCTGTGAAAAATAACATTGGTAGTTTGATAGGAAATAGCATTGAATTAGTAGATTGCTTTGAGCAGTATAGCCATTTTAACAATATTGATTCCTCCAATCCATGAGCATGGAATATTTTTTCTTTTGTTTGTGTTATCTATGATTTTTTTCAGCAGTGTTTTGTAGTTCTTTTTACAGAGATTTTTCACCTCTTTTATTAGATACATTTCTACATACTTTATGTTTTGTGGCTACTGCAAATAAGGGTGCATTCTTGATTTGCTCCTCAGTTTGAATGTTTTTGGTGCATAGAAATTCTACTCATTTTGTACATCAATTTTGTATCCCAAAAGTTTACTGAAGTCATTCATCTGTTCCAGGAGCATTTGGTGGAGTCTTTCGAGTTTTCTATTCATGCATGTGTGTGTGTGCTTGTGTGCATGCACAGAACAATAAAATGGAAAAATGAATATGTAGAATCCACATTTTTAAAAACTATACATTTTTAACTAGGTTATTTTAAAAGCTATACCAAAGTTTATTAATAACCACACAACTAATTATCTCTAAATTATTTTAAGATAAATAGACTATTGACATTTGGGGCTTACTTTAAGTCTTTCCCCTAAGCACTCTGAGTATTCCTATATTCCTTGATCTTTTAAAAATTTTTCTCTCTTTTTAATATATACGCTTACGGCAGTGGTGCTCTAATTCTAACCACTTTGTTAGTTGTTTTCCTGGCAATTTGTACATTATATTCACCAATATCTTGGGTTACTAAACATTTTCCTGAAACATAAGTTTATTGTCAATTCAGAATAATGCTATTCTATGAGTTTATTTAATCAATATTTTGTCATTGATCAAATACAATCTGGACTTTTAAACATTATGTTAAAAATGTTTCCAATGATTTTTATATGTCTTTTCTATGATACTTAGTAATATATCTAACCAAGGAAGTGAAAGCTCTCTACAACAAGAACTACAAAACATATAGTTTTGGAAGTTCTTGGAACTTCCAAATTTCCATCTGGAAAAAATCATAGATGACATAAATAAATGAAAGAAAATATTCAATGCTCATGGATTGAAGTAATCAATATCATTAAATGGCCATACTGCCCAGCAATCAACAGATTCAATGCTATTTCTTTCACACTACCAGTTTTCATAGAATTCATTTATCACAGAATTAGCAAAACTATTCTAAAATTCATATGAAACATAAAAGAGCCCAAATAGTCAAAGCAATTCTAAGCAAAAATAACAAAGCTGAAAGCATAACATTGCCACAAGCAGATCGATAGTACAGAATAGAGAACCCAGAAATACAACTGCACATTTACAATCATTTGATCTTTGACAAAGTCAACAAAAATAAGCAATGTGAAAGGACTCCCTATTCAATAAGTGGTGCTGGGGTAGCTGGCTATTCATATGCAGAAGAATGAAACTGGACTCTGACTTTTCACCATATACAAAAATTAACCCAAGAGGGATCAAAGATTTAAATGTAAGACCTCAAACTATAAAAATACTGGAAGAAAACCTAGGAATATCATTCTGTACATCAGCCTTGACAAATAACTTATGGCTAAGACCTCAAAAGCCATTGCAACTAAAACAAAAATTGACAAGTGGGACCTAATTAAAGAGTCTCTGCACAGCCAAATAAACTATTAATACCAACAGATTACACAGACAGCATGCAGAATGGAAGAAAACATTTTCACACTATGTATTTGACAAAGGTCTACTATTCAGAATATCTGAGGAACTTAAACAATTCAAGAAGCAACAACAACAAAAAAAACATTAAAAAGTAGACAAAAGACCTTAACGAACATTTCTCAAATGAAGACATACAAGTGGTCAACAAACATATAAAAAAAAGCTCCACATCACTAATCATTGGATAAATGAAAATCAAAACCACAATGAGATACCATTTCACACCAGTCAGAATGGTTATTACTGAAAAGTCAAAAAATAACAGATCCTGGTAAGGTTGCAGAGAAAGGGGAAGATTATACAGTGTTGGTGAGAATGTAAATTAGTTCAGCCACTGTGAAAAGCAGTTTGGAGATTTCTCAAGGAATTTAAAGCAGAACTACCAAATGACCCAGCAATCCCATTACTGGGCATATACTCAAAGGAAAATAAATCACTATACTTTATTTATATACTAGATGTGTACTCGTATGTTTATTATAGCACTATTCACAATAGCAAAGGGATGGAATCAACCTATATGCCTATCAACAGTGAGTTGAATAAAGAAAATATAGTACACATACACCATGGAATACTACACAGCCATAGAAAAGAATAAAATCATGTTCTTTGCAGCAACATGGATGCAGCTAGAGCTCATTATTTTAAGTGAACTAACACAGGAACCAAAAACCAAATACCACATATTCTCATTTATAAGTGGGAGCTAAGTATTCAGTACACATGGATATGAAGATGGCAATAATAAACACTGGGGACTCTAACAGGGGAAGGTAGGGAGAAGAGTAAGGGTTAAAAACTACCTATTGGGTACTATGTTCACCACCTGTGTGATGGAATCATTCATACCCCAAACCTCAGGATCATGTGATATACTCATGTCACAAACCTACACATGTACCCCTTGAATCTAAAATAAAAGCTAAAATTATATATTAAAAAGTAATATTAAGAGCCTGGTACAATTTAAATGTGTATGCCACATTTCCTGTGTTGGAAACTTAATTTGAAAATGCATATGTTGATGGTATTTGGAAGTGGGACCTTGTGAAAGTAGGAACTTTGGAAGATAATTCTGGATTAGATAAGGTCAACAGTGTGTGGTTCACATGATGGGACTAGTGGCTTTAGAAGAAAAGAAAGAGAGACCTGAGGTGGCATGCTCTTGCCCTTTTGCCATGTGATGTTCTCCACCATGTTACGATTCAACAAGAAAGCCTTCACCAGATGCGGCCCTCGACTTAGGACTTCTCAGCTTCCAGACTGTAAGATATAAATTTCTTTTCCTTATAAATTACCCTGCCTGTGGTATTCTGTTATAGCAACAAAGATTAACTAAGATTTTAAAAAAAAAACCAAACTCCAATACTTTTAAATCTTGAATGGATTAATTAAAAAATTTTGTTTCAAACCTAAAATTTATGCATTTCATGTAGACAAAGATTTTCAAAGATTTAAGCAGCCTGAGTGATATTTAAACATAGATATTCAAACTATTTTGTTAATATTATGTATTCTCTCCAATTATGGTCCCTTCATATGGAAATTTTCCCTTGGAAAATAATGTGGATACTTTGGGTCATGTTCATTACAATAGTTTTACATTTAGGTAATTTAGGTATCTATAATTTGTGGTATTAAGTTGCTTAGCTAATTTGGTGTTTCTCTTTAAAGCATATTTTATATATTAGAAACATGATGCTCACAAATGAATATGTGCTTAGGCATTACAGATATTTGCTTTTAATATAAGATATTTCTCATATAGAGTGCTATATTTTATAGTATTTTATAAACATTGCTCGTCAACCTTAAAATGTACATAGGGAGAAACAAAACCTAAGAAAACCCAACAGTAGGATTCTGTGCTTTAGAGTCTCTAAGATGTACACCAAACTAGATAAAGAGTTTAAAGTTGCCCTACTTTACCATCATTATGAAGTCTCATCATTGTTTGAATCCTAAATAGATAGCAGGCAGCCATTATGTAGCATATGGGATTGCTATGGAAGTCCATATGCCTTGTAACAGTTGGTGTTCAAATGAAAATGTGTGAAGTCAAATAAGAATGTGGCCCAGACAACAAAACCTAATTACCGTCAGCAGCATCAAACTGCAGGCTTTCTTTCAAATTACCTATATCACTTTTTATGCTGCTTTCCAGAAATTTTCTTGGTAATGTAATTTTTCTACAAAACTATAGATTATAATAACACATTATTCTTTGATAAAGTAAAATGTGAGATTAGAAACATAGCTTTCATTCTAATTTTATACTTCAGATAAAAGAGATGGTTTCCTCTTGTCGAAAAACCACCCCAAAGCAACACCATATATAGAAAAACCCATAATCATCATCCATGAGACTAGGAGATGTCTGTATACCAAAGTTCACACACACACACACACACACACACACACACACACACACTATTTATGTCTATGTTCATATGGATATTTATCTATATGTATCTGTGTGTACATGTAGGTGCCTGGGAGCAAACTCTGATGGGAATTTTATGCCGAAATTTATAAAGTAAGGCTGACAAAATATTGTTTTTTAAAGTAAGTAGGCTCATCTGAAATTAAAATACAATAATCACACTTTGGAAACATACAAACATATATGCAGCCTAGCTGGGTGTATTTACTGAACCAAATTAAGTATGAATTCTTGAGAAGCAGGAAAAGTCAGCTTTTTGTTTTGTAAACAGAAAACCTTTGCCAGGACTTTTCTGATTGGAAAGAGATAAGGATAAAGAGACATTCTGCATTATGAGTAGTCTTTGTGAGTAATATTTGTTAAATGGAAAGACACAAATGTTAAAACAGCTCACAGTAAATAGTAGGTTACAAGAAGACATTTTATTCTGGAAGACATCCTTGTCTCTGCCCTGACATAAATATCTGGAAAATAACTTGTTCAGAAAACAATATCATGGCAATCAAATAAGAATTAGCCAAAGGACACAAGTAAATTTATCACTGCAGAGATGAATATTTTGACTGAACATACTGCCAGCGATTAAATAATAATGTGGAAACAATCTCTCCTATAAAGTAAGGAAGAAAAATGAATATAAAAATAGTCCTGGCTGTGTGTGTGTGTGTGTGTGTGTGTGTGTGTGTGAGAGACAGAGAGAGAGAGAGAGAGAGATAGCAAGAGAGAGATTGTGAAAAAACAGAGTTGGAAAAATACAGGCCTAAGAAGAAGGAAAGCAAACAGCAGAGAGACTTGAAAACATAGTAATGACTTAAACAACAGTGTTGAAGAAACAGTACATCGAGAGGGTAAACAAAAAAGTTCAACAGTTAATAATTAAGAGATCAAACTTGGTATGCATTCATCACCCATCAATTGTTTGTGAGGGTATTTTTCTATATGAATATTGTTTCATGTTTGGGAAAATAGTAGCAAAATATTTCATTGTCCCTCATCTGCAAAAGAAACATAATTCTTCTTTCTTTGCTTGTAATCATTAGATCATTGGTTTTATCTATATTGGCATTACTTCTGCCTTCTTCAAAGATCAGTAAGTTTTGTGAAATCACAATATATATCCTTTTATCTTGACATATTTGTAAAGTTGTATTGTAAATATAGTTTCTAATTATGGGTATAAAATTAAATGTAATTTTAATTTGAAAAATTCAGTAAAAGCACACTAATATAGAAAACAGCTTTAAAAATTTAATAATTTTGATATAAAAGCAGTGATATCCAAGATATACAGAACAGATAATTGCCTTGAAGTAATAAAACAATGAGACAATAAAAGAGTACAATTTATCAAAATTCAAAAATATTAACTCTTGAGTTTTAAAGTTTTTATACTATCTCAAGACAATTGATATGAAATTTTCAAAATACACACATATTTTAAGGTACACTTAGGCAAAGAAGTCAGAGTATTAAAAGAAATTAACAAATTCTGTGAGGTATGCGCATTTTTATACTAATATGTATTTATATTTTATTCGAGGAAATAAAATGTGGTTAATATTATTTAGACCCAATGTATATTTATCGAACCCAAGAAATTTACCACAGGAAATTAAACCTCATGAAATATTCATAACATTTCATCTTACTAAAATTACAAAAAATCTTAAATTATAGACAAAAATTAAAGTTACAGATAATTCTATTTGATCATAATAAAATAATATTTAAAATTAGTTTCGGAGAAAAAATCTGAAAGTGAAAAAATCTATCGTCTGGAAATTAAATGTGTCAATACATAAACAAACACACATTCTAAATTTCAAAATGAACTCAAAACTCAGATTGCAGAATATGTAAGGGAAAGAAGGTAGAGAAAGCACTATAAACAGAACCTAATAGCTATAGCTAAAGGAAATCTCAGACCCTTGAATATATATAATTAACTAAGACAGAATTGAAATACATGTTAATTATCCTCCTAAATAAATTTAAAAATGAAAGTCAAATCTGTAGAAAGTAGAAGAAAAAATTAAAGTCAAAAGAATAAAGCAAATCATAAAGTGGCTGATATGATCTTTTTCCTTGGCAGGGATTGGGTGGAGGCAAGAGAAGAATATTTAGAAGCAAAAGGGAAAGACATGAAACCTCAAACTAAGTGACAAAGTGAGCATAATCACTGTCAGAGGAGAATGTTAAGAAAACACAAAAGAGGTGAGAATGTTAAGAAAATACATAAGTAAACTATGCAATTAAATGATCTGCAAAAAAATGGACAATTTTAATAATGTATATAAATCAGCAAACAGCTATGTAGAAGAAATAGAGAAATTTACCAAAAGGTACCAGGTCAATCTATTTTTATTGTGCAATTCCACCATAACTTTAAGAAACAGGAAATTCTAATACTATTTAAACTTAGTTGAAAGAATGATTTTTTTCTAAACTTTATGGGGGTTATTTATGCCATGAATCTCTTTTATAATTTAGAGAGCGTATAAATTGTTTTAATTACAAAATAAAATTCATAAGATTACTAAAAAATCATGCCAAGGTACAAACGTATTTTTAAAGGTAATATTAAAAGTACATGTTTCTTTATTAACACATTATGAAAAAGTCTAACATATGGTTGGCTGGGCGCGGTGGCTCACGCCGGTAATCCCAGCACTTTGGGATGCTGAGGCGGGCGGATCACAAGGTCAGGAAATCGAGACGATGGTGAAACCCCGTCGCTACTAAAAATACAAAAAATTAGCCGGGCGCCGTGGCGGGCGCCTACAGTCCCAGCTACTCGGGAGGCTGAGGCAGGAGAATGGCGTGAACTCGGGAGGCGGAGCTTGCAGTGAGCGAAATCGCTCCACTGCACTCCAGCCTGGATGACAGAGTGAGACTCCGTCTCCAAAAAAAAAAAAAAAAAAAAAAAAATCTAACATACGGTTTAAAAATACTTATAATTTTAATGTAATAATGAGAGTCAACCATAATTCAAAATATCCACAATATCTGTAACCACACTTGAAAATATATCCAATATATGTTAGTGAACAAGTCACATTTACTTCTAACATTACTGCAGTTCATTGCCTACATTCATAATGAAATAGTGAATTTTAGATTAGTACAAATATAGGTGTAATTCTTTCCACTGAAGTTTATTGACTTCCTCATTTTCCTGATGTAAGTTACTTCAGATCATAGAAAGAAAATAAAGCTTTTTAGCATAAGAGTTGTAGATGGCACACATATAGGTGGCACACAAGTACAGTTATAGAATATCAATTAACGATCTAAGCATTACCTGTCATAAGGGCTATAATTAAAAACATGCATATATGTACTGATATGGGAAGATTGCTGTGATTTGCAGAACATTGAGTAGAATACGCTACCATATGTGTAAAACAATAGTGATGCAAACACACCCATATTCATATGTATATGAATAGCTCTCAAAAGGGACATATGATGAGGAAGAAGGTAACTGGGTGACCAGGGAGGACAAGGCTTGCGTTCACTGTTCACTATGTACCTTTCTTTCCTTTGTATGTTCTAAAATGTTCAATAATTATCTCTTTAAAATCAACAAAACAATTAAGAAGCAAACAAAGCCCTAATGAAAACATAAATACTATTCTCCATTTCAATAATAGGTTGTCTAAATGAGTGGAAATTATGAAGAGAATAATTTCGATATAAACATACCATTAAAACTGTTGGAGCATTTTCTTTGTGCCAAAATTTTAAACAGACATAATTCAGACATAAATCCCAAGCAAACTGACATACCAGGGCATGTAAGACAGACATATTTGAAATGGATAAGTAGCCTAGGAATTATTTAAAGTCCCTATCAACTGTGTATTTGGCAGTTAGATGATAGCAGAGAGTATGGCTTAGGGATATGTAAATATCTCCACGTGTCACTTTTCTGCAAGCCTGCAGACTTCAGGTTAGTGACAGTAGTAGGCAGCTGGACTTGTTGATAGCTTTCTGACAAAAATAAAACATGGCAAGGTACATATTTTTCCTGTGTCTGCTCTGCCAAAGTCCAGAGTGTCAATGGCAGAGGAAAGATACTTTATGGCATTGGATATTCTTCATAACCAGGAGCCTATAGGAGTCATGAATACAGCATTACAGTGAAAACCAGTGGAAGTAATAGCTCACACACATTGATTTTCTTCTGCTTAATAGAATATGAACTGTTTCAGCATGAGTTAAATTTCATTAAACATCCTTCTCTCTTTTAGCAGAAAAATATGCTAAGGAATCATTAGCCTCCTTTACTACCTGACACAGTGGCCTAGTCTAACAGCTTTGGTTTTATATCCCAACTATGCACTATGTAGGTGTCAGCCATTTCAAAAATTACAGGAACTCTCTAAGCTTCAGTAATCTCCTCTGTAAAATAAGGGTAATTATATATACATCATGTTGTGTTAATGAAAATTAAATGACATAATATATATATATAATCTACTTAATTTTGTAGCTGACACTTTGAGAGCTTTTGAGAAATGGCAGACATGTAGATAGAATAATACACTCTCCCCTTAGACTGGCTGATTTCGAACCCTTGCTTCACCAGTTACTACCTGCATCACCATGGTCCAGTTGGTTAACCTACCTCTTACTCAGATTACTTTTCTGGATTGAAAGGATAATAAGAGCATATTCCCCTTAGAATTGTTAAAGTAATTGAGATTACACACATTCATACAAACATAAACAGACACACACACTCACGAGCGCACACACACACACAAACATATGCCCAGAGTGATTAAAGCAAAATCTGACACACAGTAAATGCACACTAAATTCCATTACTTAAAATGCAATATTAAACTCTTAATATTTTCATTGTATGTAAATTTGATTCAAACCTTTGACTCTTCAGCTTAAATTTTTTTTGAGTTTTTGCCACTATTTAGGAATTTTTAAATAATTTTTCAATTATTGTTAAAATTGAAGAAAAAATAAATACATGGTACAGACAAAATATTAATGACTTGTAGGAATTGGAAATAAAATTTTTCAAAGCAATAGGTATTGCCAATATTGTGGCTCTTTTACAAAATATTTATCTGATAAATCCAGGCAATAAAACATCCTTCCAACCTCGGGTGCACCAAAGAGAAATAAAAATGGTGTAGTCCTACATCAGTAACTTATTAGTTTTCTGTAATACAGTCCTTTAATATATATTTTATAAACTGAAGTGTGATTATATGTAGTTTTCTTTA
Organism: Pan paniscus; assembly: GCF_029289425.2. Taxonomy (NCBI): domain Eukaryota; kingdom Metazoa; phylum Chordata; class Mammalia; order Primates; family Hominidae; genus Pan; species Pan paniscus. The sequence continues at coordinate 122,823,403 of NC_073254.2, forward strand.
TATTGCTGCTATTAATATAGTCTTATCACACAACATTTATATTATGATTATGGTAAAATTCCATATTATGCATAAATAAAGTACCTTGCATTTTTGTTTTTCATTATGAAGGACAATTATCTACTTTCAGAGATCCTATTTAAAGTTATCTTCCCTTATTTTAAAAATAAATAATTGCTTTGCAAAATTCCCAAAATAAGTATGACAAGAGAATAAGTTGTATTACAAACATATTATTTATATATTTTAAAATAACACAAAAATGAAAACCCTAAGCACAACAAGGCCCTCAGCTAATCTCCTGGCAGGGGTTTGGGGGTATGAAGCTGTGATTGTCCTCCAGTGTTATGCCAGATTGAGGAAGGGGGCCAGGCCTTTTAACCCTACACTTCCATGAGGAGTAAGTATTTAAACATGGGCTTTCCCTGGGTTATTTTATGTAAACTTAAATAAGGCAGTTCCCTTTGGAAAAGGTCAATTCCTAGGGAGGGACCCAGCCAACAACACACCTGACAGCTGAGAGAATGAGTGTGCAGGCATGAATCTGGAGGCACACAAACAACATTCACAGCATAGAATTCATCTGCTGAGCATATGGACTCTAACTGTGATTGACATTGGTTCCTGAAATGGTGCACTGCCAAAACAATTCTACAGGAGGTGGCATCAGTTTTGAGATTGGGCAGCAGGTGGTGAGGAAGCCATTAGAGGCTATACATTCATATCATTTAATGCTAAAACATGTGGCAAGATTTGATCTGCTCTAACTTATAAAGCATACGACTGTGGTTGTAGCTCTGAGGGAAAAGATTTGAAAAAACAGTAAAGAGTAGGTAAATGCTTTCTATTATTGGATGGTACTGGAAGATGTAAGAAAGACGAAAGGAGGAAAGCACTGGCCAGTTTGTAAGCAGGAGTTACAGATAATAGAGGTAATCTAGAATTTGGGGTCTTTACAATATCAAAAAAAATAAAATACAAATAAGCCTGGGTCTTAGAATCATAAGAGAAGGAATTACGGAAGGACTTTAACAGATTAAAACCTCTAACTAATTTAAGTGTTTCAGGGCAAAATTTAAATTAAGGGTATTATTGACACATAGGACAACATAGAACAACTAGATCAGAATCTATGTATTTTTGGAAAGAGTAGCATTGCCAATATTAACCAGATTAAAAATGCTGTAATTATTTAAGAAATAAAACAAGATTTTCCTATTCTATTTGAGCAGGAGTTCAGCTGCTTAATTAGGCCTAATTCCTAAGCTCCAGTAATAAGTGTATGATAGATAGATATTAGATAGATAGATAGATAGATAGATAGATAGATAGATAGATGATAGAGATAATTTTTATTGCAAATGTTGATGATAGAAGAATATTGTAAACAAACTGGTTAGATAAAATATGGTATATGCTTAAAAATTAAATTCTAGAAAGTGGTTAAAAAATAAAATCTTTAAGAAAACACATATAAATTAAATTTTCAATTAAAAAAACAAGTTGATATAGTTATATGCTACAGATAATCCTTTACTTTCTTCTCTAATCTTAAAAATATATTGGATAGCAAATTTTCAGGTCAGAGAACCCTACAATTCATGATTTAAATAAAACAATAATACAGTACTGCACATTCAAAAATTACATTAGTATTATTACTCTTGAAATGTATTTTACTTCATCTTTTTTTATTTCTACAAGTATATCATTAAACTGTGAGCCTGTAGCACATTTTATAAAATTGTCACCTATAAAAACAGTGATATAAACTGAAAAGATCATTTGATAAATCAAAATTGAGATCACAGTTCAGTTTTAGTATTTGAATGAGGACAGCTTGACTAAATCTCACTTTATTCTTCACAGCCGATTACTCTCATTGGTTTATAAAAGTAAGGTTTTAGCCTGAGGCAGGTATTAATACTGTTACACAGACATTAGAATTTTCTGCCACCAATACCATTTTTTATGCCAAGGATATGACCTCATCCCAAAGTACACACTAAGTTGCTCAAAGTGAGTAAATATGTTAAGAAATTGTGTAAGGCTGGTAGTCATGGGGCTGTTTTCCTGATTTCACCTAGTTAAGGGTCAATTTTTATCATTGTTGTAACAATTTTGTTTTCCCTTATCATTGACCCACAACTAGACTACTTTCCCAGCCTTACTTTAGTAAATGCAGGAATATGTCAAAATTTGAAATGGTGCAATATTAGCAGAGATCATGTAACCCACTTCATAAAATTGTCCTATGGATGATCTCTGTGCTCTTTTCTTGCCTCTGTATAGGTGCCGATCCACAAGACAAAAAGTGAGAAACACACTCACTCGTCCAAACCCAAAGAATGGATTTAGAGGCATGAAGAACAGCAAAAGTGAAACTATTAAATAATGATTTTGCAAGATCAGGTGTCTGGTGAGTAGGCACATCTGGAGAAGTCTCAACAGGTAGTTTATCTCCTATCATGCAAGTCCCTCCCCTAGTTCCTCATTGGTCAAGTACTGTGGGGTTACAATCTTCCTGGATGTTACCTAAGTTTCATTATCTCCCTTAGAAGGTTATATCCCATCTCCTTCCCTGCCTAAGTTTTGATCTCCCAACAACAAAACTTTCTTCCCTTTTATGGGCTGACCCCTCCTCTACATTCCATTTGTTTATTGTGACCTTCTAGGTGCATGAGCCGTGCAGTTTGTTACATTTGCAGGCTAGCTGCCCGTACTTAGATTTATCATGCCTTGAAAATGGACCATTTAAAATGTTTTCTCACGAAGGTGTATCTTCATTGACTGAACCATAAAAAGAAACTGGGTGCTCAAATTGCTGCTTGGAGAAGAAACAACCTCTGATTCAGAATACCAAATTGGGATTTTATTGGAGTAAGAGATAGACTCATCATTTCTGATTGATTATACATTTTAAAACTTGTTTTCTACCTTACAGTTTCTGGCTTAGTGCTGAATTAGGAAGCATATGAATGCATGTGATAACTTTTCCATTCTTTAATTGTATTCTGTTCTTAATTGACATAAAATTACAAATTCCTAGTTAATATATGAAGCTGGCAGTTAGATAACTACTGGAGTAATACGGTTTGGCTCTGTGTCCCCTCCAAAATCTCATACTGTGGCTCCCATAATTCATACATATTGTGGAAAAGACCGGGTGGAAGATGATTGAATCATGGGGATGATTTGTTCCCCTGCTCTTCTTATGATAGTGAATGGGTTTCATGAGATCTGATGGTTTTAAAAACTGGAGTTTCTCTGCACAAGCTCTTTTTTGCCTGCTGCCATCCACGTAAGATGTGACTTGCTCCTCCTTGCCTTCCACCATGATTTTGAGGCCTCCTCAGCCATGTGGAACTGTAAGTCCAATAAACCTCTTTATTTTGTAAATTGCCCAATCTCAGGAATGTCTTTATCAGCAGTGTGAAAATGGACTAATGGAGTAAATTGGTACCAGAAGAGTTGGGTGTTGCCGAAAAGATAACTGAAAATGTGGAAGCGACTTTGGAACTGAGTAGCAGGCAGAGGTTGGAACAGTTTGGAGGGCTCAGAAGAAGACAAGAAATGTGGAAAAGTTTGGAACTCCCTAGAGACTTGTTGAAAGGCTTTGACAAGAATACTGATAATGATATGGACAATGAAATCTGCACTGAGGTATTCTCAGATGGAGATTAGGAAGTTTTGGAGAACTGGAATAAAGGTGACTCTTTTTACGTTTTAGCAAAGAGGCTGGCAGCATTTTCCCCCTACCCTAGAGATTTGTGGAACTCTGAACTTGAGAGAGATAATTTAGGGTATCTGGCAGAATAAATTTCTAAGCAGCAAAGCATTCAAAAGTTGACTTGGGTGCTGTTAAAGGCATTTAGTTTTAAAAGGGAAACAGCATAAAAGTTTGGAAAATTTGCAGCCTGACATTGTGATAGAAAAAAAAATCAAATCCCATTTTCTGGGGATAAATTCAAGCGGGCTGCAGAAATTTGCATAAGTAACAAGGAGCCCAATGTTAATCCCCAACAAGACAGGAAAAATGTCTCCAGGGCATGTCAGAGACCACTGTGGCAGCCCCTCTCATCACAGACCTGGAGGCCTAGGAGGAAAAAGCAGTTTGATTTTGTGGGCTGGGCCAAGAGTCCCCACGCTCTATGCAGCCTAGGGAGTTGGTGCCCTGCATCTCAGCTGCTCTAGTTGTGACTAAAAGGGGCCAATGTAGAGCTCAGACTGTGGCTTCAGGGGGTGCAAGTCTCAAGTTGTGGCAGCTTCCATGTGGTGTTGCGCCTGCAAGTGAACAGAAGTCAAGAATTGGGGTTTGGGAACCTCTGCTTAGATTTCAGAAGACGTATGGAAATGCCTGGATGCCCAGGCAGAAGTTTGCTGCAGGGGCAGAGCCCTTATTGAGAACCTCTGCTAGGCAGAGCAGAAGGGAAATGTGGGGTTGGAGCCCCCACACAGAGTCCCTACTGGGGCACTTCCTAGTGGAGCTGTGAGAAGACGGGCACCATCCTCCAGACCCCAGAATGGTAGATCCACTGACAGCTTGCACCATGCACCTGGAAAAGCCACAGCCACTCAACACCAGCCAGTGAAAGCAGCCCAGTGGGAGGATGTACAAAGCACATCCTACAAAGCCACAGGGGTGGAGCTGCCCAAGACCATGGGAACCCACATCTTGCGTAAGAGTGACCTGGATGTGAGACACAGAGTCAAAGGAAATCATTCTGAAGCTTTAAGATGTGACTGCCCTGCTGGATTTTGGATTTGCATGGGGCCTATAGCCCCTTTGTTTTGGCCAATTTCTCCCATTTGGAATGGCTGTATTTACCAAATGCCTGTACCCCCATTGAATCTAGGAAGTAACTAACTTGCTTTCGATTTTATAGGCTCATAGGCAGAAGAGACTTGCCTTGTCTTGAATGAGACTTTGGATTGTGGACTTTTGAGTTAATGCTGAAATGAGTTGAGACTTTGGGGGACTATTGGGAAGGCGTGTTTGGTTTTGAAATGTGAAGATATTAAATTTGGGAGGGGAGAGTGGTGGGATAATATGGTTTGGCTCTGTGTCCCCACCAAAATCTCACATTTTAGCTTCCATAATTCTCACTTGTTGTGGGAGCGACCCCATGGGAGATGACTGAATCATGAGGTGGGGGGTCTTTCTTGTGCTGTTCTCATGATACTGAATGAGTCTCAAAAGATTTGATGGTTTTAGAAAAAGGAGCTTCTCTGCACAAGCTCTTTTTTTTGCCTGCAGCCATCCACATAAGGTGTGACTTGCTCCTCCTTGCTTTCCACCATGATTGTGAGACCTCCTCAGCCATGTGGAACTGTAAGTCAAATAAACCTTTTTCTTTTGTAAAATGCCCAGTCTCAGGTATGTCTTTATCAGCAGCATGAAAATGGACTAATACATGGACTCCCCCATTTAACCTAATTTGCTTTCAGAAGTTTCCATCTATAACTACAAAGATCATGCTCTGTAAAGTATCCTTCTATATTGTGACTTTAGAGACAAATGTTAACATGGCATTGCTTATGTCTGTTAAGAAATGAAAAATCAAATATTCTTCTAGATGTTATTTCATATCTGGCCTCAAAGACAAGGTACATATAATTTGGAGAGAAAAATGGAGAATTTTAAATGATTAAATAGGTCATGAGCAAAAAATGGTTAGTTTTAGTAATTTCAGAAGTCTTATATGTGAACTTAAATATGTAGTTCTCACTTTTAGTAGACAATTTAGCATTCATTTTTTCTTTCCTCTTTTCTAACAAAACCTTAAAGTTTTCATGTAATTCCCCACTTAAACTAAGGTCGTGTGATTTAGGGTGAGTGTAGACCAGACCTAGCAACAGAAAAACAGCTACTAACAGTATGCAAAATAATAACAGCTAATTAATTTTTAAGCACTTACTGTATGCCTAGACTACTCCTTCTATAGCAACTCAGGAGTGATTACTATTATATTCACTAAACTGAGTCCTCAAGATAATCTGCCAAGCAAAGTTCTGAATTGAATTGAGGTAGTCAAATACCAGATAATTTTTTTAATGTTGAAAATTTTAAAATTTTTATTCCATATCATTGTAAACAGTGTTTGAACACTTTCCAGGAAACAAGTCATAATATAACAGCAAGGATTCATAGCATGCATATAGTACTTATGTGACAGTCCTGTTTATAGAACTGTATGTGCATTAATTCATCTAATCCTCACAATAACTCTATGAGGTTAGGTCTTTTGCTCTTCAATTTTGTGCTGCATGGGCCAATTAAAATATTGTGATTACTTTTTCTATTATTTACTGCTATGGTTTCATATGGTTTGTTCTCTCTGAAACTCATATTGAAATTTGATGCCCAATGTGGCAGAGCTGGAAGTTGGGACCTAGGGGAAGTTGCTTGAGTCATGCGGAAGGATCCCTCTTGAATAGGTTAATACTCTCCCACTGGTGGAATAAATTAGTTTACTCAAGAGCTAACAGAAATAAGAGTCCTGCTTCCTTAGTTTCTCTTTCTTCCTTTCTCTCCTCCATATAATCTTTGTTCACATTTCCATTCACCTTCTGCTTTTTGTCATGAGTGGAGGCAGGATGAGACCCTCGCCAGATACACCTGCCCAATCTTGAAACTTCCAGCCACCAGAATCATGAGCCAAATAAACTTATTTTTTTGTTTATATTAATAATTTACCCAGTCTCAGGTATTCTGTTATAGCAACACAAAATGAACTAAGACATTTACTAATTTATTCCCATGATTGTTCTCAAACACTCTGATCTCAGGACACTTTTATACTCTTAATAATTAGTGTGGACCCCAACAACCTTTTGTTTTTGTGTCTTATATCTGTTGATATTTATCATATTAAAATATAAAACTTAAACAATTAAAAACAAAGATTTATTAATGCACGTAAAATAGCAATAACAAATTATTAAATGTGCTCCTAAGCACTTACAATACCATTTTTATTGCTTATTGCTTGGTCATCTAGTTCCTTTACTAAACTGCAAACACTTATGAAGGCAAGATATATTAGTCTGTTTTCACACTGCTGATGAAGACATACCCAAAACTGGGCAATTTACAAAAGAAAGATTTTTTGTTTGTTTGTTTTTTGTTTTTTTGAGACAGAGTCTCACTCTATCACCCAGGATGGAATGCAGTGCCTCGATCTTGGCTGACTGTAACCTCCATCTCCCAGGTCCAAGCGATTCTCTTGCCTCAGCCTCCTGAGTAGTTGGGATTACAGCCATGGGCCACCATGCCTGGCTAATTTTTGTATTTTCAGTAGAGATGGGGTTTCGCCATGTTGGCCAGGCTGGTCTCAAACTCCTGACCTCAAGTGATCCACCTGTCTCAGCCTCCCAAAGTGCTGGGATAACAAGCATGAGTCACTACGCCCTGCAAGAAAGAGGTTTAATGGACTCATGGTTCCGTAGCTGGGGAGGTCTTACAATCATGGTGGAAAGTGAAAGGCACGCCTCACATGGCGGCAGACAAGAGAAGAGAATGAGAGTCAGGCAAAAGGAGTTTCCCTTTATAAAACCATCAGATCTCATGAGACTTACTCACTACCAAGAAAACAGTATGGGGGAAACCGTCCCATGATTCAATTATCTTCCACTGGGTCTCTCCAACAACTTGAAGGAATTATGGGAGCTACAATTCAAGATGAGAGTTGGGTGGGGACACAGCCAAACCATATCACAAGGACTATATTTTGGCCACTTCTGTATTTACAGCACCTATCTGCTTTAAAAATTTTTAAATCTATTTTTAATAGAAAAGTAAAAATTATATACATAGCATGTGGTATACCAAATGAATATTTGAATAATATTATAATCTTGTTCAATTTTATTTTGGTCAGAATATTTTAAATAAAAAGTTTAAAAACAAAAAACAGAAATAACATTTTTGCAAAGAAAAAATTATTTTTGAAAACAAACAATGGAAAAGTGATGATTTTTAATGACTTTGCAAATCTTTAATTTCTGGCTTAATAACAGTAAATTTCTAAAATCTTCTTGTGCACTCAATCTTTTAAAATATGTTGTTTTGGTTTATTTACATGATGAAAACATAGCTTAATTCATATATCTACATAGAAAAGGAAGGAACATTTAATGGAGTTTTCAGATAATTGTGAATATTTTTCTTAGATAGTACACCAGAACTCAATAAGTGATATTTTTTACTTTTCTGTGATATGGAAACTGAAACCATATCAATGACAATATATAATCTGTTATACTGTAGTCTATTTGTCTATCTTGCACATTAAATTGATCTTTTATTCATATAACTTTGAAACATCATATTTTTATCACTTGGAAAATATTAGTTCAGACTGTTCTGTGGCTCTTCCACAAGTGTATGCAGGTCAGCATACAAATCAAAAATAACATTTATCAAGATCACCACCAATTTTTTCAGTATAGTCTTTAATTATCCAGAATCTCATAAGTTCATAGTAGCAGTTTTCAATTTTTTTTTTTTTTTTTTTTTTAGACGGAGTCTCTCTCTGTCACCCAGGCTGGAGTGCAGTGGCTTGCAATCTCGCACTGCAAGCTCCACCTCCCGGGTTCATGCCATTCTCCTGCCTCAGCCTCCCGAGTGGCTGGGACTACAGGCGCCTGCCACCACGCCAGACTAATTTTTTGTATTTTTAGTAGACATGGGGTTTCACTGTTTTAGCCAGGATGGTCTCGATTTCCTGACCTCCTGACCTGCCCGCCTCGGCCTCCCAAAGTGCTGGGATTACAGGCGTGAGCCGCCACGCCCAGCCTCAAATTTTTTTTAACTCAAGTTTTGCCTTTGGCGAAATGTACAGTCATTAATTATTTTTCTTAGAATAACAATTTATTCATTTGCAAAAACTGATCGCTTAATACCCAAGTCTGAACAACCATAGTTTGTCTGTCAGTGATTCTTTCAAGTAAAAATGATGTTCTATGTGAAGGACAGCTAGTTCTGTCGCAACTAAAGCAATCACAATAGTGCTTTTTCTTGAGACACCATGGTATTTTGGCATGACAGAAGTGCTATATGCAAACTTTCATTATATTAAACAAAATATTTAAACAAATATTGTGCTCAAGTTTATATAAAAAACCTCCTAATTCATAAGTCTAATATATAACAATTAAATAATTTCAATCATTTTCTCTAAGACACTTTGCTAAAATAATAATCCTAAAAATATATAATACAAAAGACGGTGATTTTTCAAGAAAATAATGCAACACAATTTTAAGTTGATACCTTTTTGTTAGTGTTGCCAAACATAAAATAGAATTTAAAGTACTTAAGCAATGAATTAATTATAATTAAGTCTATTTCACTTCTATAATTAACAGTTATTTCAGCTAAGATTTTTAAAGGACATAGTACATAGTAACATATTTTACTCTCTACAGAAAAAGAATAAATATTGCTACAATGTTTTGCTTGTTGAACAGATACGTAGAGAAAAGAAAAACAAAGTACAATTGCATATATGTGTCATATCAAATTAGAACATGTATATGAAAACCTGAGTAGTCCAATGTCATACAATATATGTAGTTATAGTTATATATTTACTTGAGGTATTTTAAGAAATATAGGAATTCTTATTTTGGGAATAGTAGGATTCATATTTTCCAAGACAATGTTCCATTTTAGACAAAACAAAATTTTCACACAGAGTGGTTAATAATATGACCCACAGTGACATTTTTTATCCTTAAATAAAATTGTTTAAAACAAAAATGAGTGTGTAAAACCAATGAGGGTGTAAAATGTGTAGCATTTTAATAATGTATCTCCATCATAAATTTATGCTTTTGTCAAATTCCAGTGGTCAAGCTTTAATATCATGACTATTGTATTTTAAATCTTTATATATAAATTTTGTTCATCTTACTTTAAGCATATACATGAATGTTTCATAAATGTAAAAGTAAGATCATAATTTAGTAAGGAGAGAAACATTCAAATCTTTATATAATCATTTCAAAAGTTATCAAAAAGATTAGAATTTCTTTCATATACTATGTTATAGGAAGCAATAGGCCAATGCTTTTGCTGAGCACTGGAAAAAGTAGGGGGACTTATTAAATTATATATTTAAAGCCATTAGCAACTTGTGAAAGATGCACTAAAATTTCACGGAGGGAAGTTCTAGTAAGAGATGAAATGATAACAGGTAGACATTCGTTTTTATTTGCTTTGTTTTCTGGGATCATTTGGCAATTCTTCCCCTGGGCTATGAACAGAAACTTGGCCAGCAAATAAAATGCTGCTAGAAGAAGTAAAGATATGAAGCCTATTAGAGGTTTGTAAGCCTAGAGTGATAAAAAAATACAAGTAGAAGTGTTTCAAATACACGAATGGTTTTTCAACAATACTTTTGTTGAATTCAAAGACTGTGCAGGACGCTAAAGAGCTAGAACCAAAGTTTCTATGAGGCACAAAATGGATTAAAAGACACAGTATTTCAACATGAAATGAGGAGTTAAAAATATATAGAATATTTTCAGCTCTCACATAGGAGTTAAGAGCATGTGGTATATCTATGCATGTAACACACTCACATACCCTCAAATATGTAAATTTATATATCAATAGACAAAAATATGTAAAATTTTTTAAAGCACCTAATAATTATACTAGAATTAAGTCAAATATCTAAAATTATAAACTCATTTTACAATTAATGTAAAAATGCAAAGATCGAGAAAATCCAAGAAAATAATGAAGACGAACAATAAATTTAGGGCTTAAAATAGAACTTGGCTGGGCTACCTCCTGTAATCCCAGCATTTTGGGAGTCCGAGGCAGGTAGATCACCTGAGGTCGGGAGTTGGAGACCAGTCTGACCAACATGGAGAAACCCCATCTCTTCTAAAAATACAAAATTAGCCGTATGTGGTGGTGCATGCCTGTAATCCCAGCTGCTAAGGAGGCTGAGGCAGGAGAATCGCTTGAACCCGGGAGGCGTATGTTGCGGTGAGCCTAGATCACGTCATTGCACTCCAGCCTGGGCAACAAGAGCGAAACTCTGTTTCTAAATAAATAAATAAATAGATAGATAGATAGATAGTAGAATGCAAGACCTATTTTTAAAATTCAGTAATGAAAACTGTATTTTGTTGCAAGGATAATAAATTCATAAATATATCATAATATGTAAGTTCAAAATACCTTCCTCCAACTCATCACCCTCACCTAACCATACACAGTACCAACTGATTTATTCCAAAGATGATAGAGCAGTATATTTAGGAAAAGATGGTCTTTTCCAACACAAGATATAGGATCAATTGTAAATAAAATAAATCTTAATTTCTGTCCCACACCATTAACAAAGCTCAATTTCAGACAGATTGAAATAATATTTTTAACAAAAATATACATATTCTTGACTTTGGAGTAAGCAAAGACTACAAATACACAAAAAACAGTATCTATTAAAAATGATACGTTGTACAGATTAATATTTAAAAACTTCCGTTCATCAAAGAAGAAAAAAAATAAAAACTCCAGAAACTATAATCATAGAGTGGGAGAAAACATTTGTAATATACATATCTGACAAAAAAAAAACTTGTCTCAGAGTACATTCCTAAGGCTAGGGAAAACGTGGAGAAGGATGGGAGAAATGAAAATATTGGCAAAAAATTAGAAAGACATTTTACAAAAATATATATACAGATAGACAATATATATAGGAAAAAGTGGTCAATTTTGTTAATTTTCAAGATGCAAATTAAAACACCAATGAGATACTTCTCTACACATACTATAATGGCTAAAATGAAAATGATGGAAAATAGCAAAAGCAGGCAAGGATATGAAATAAAATAATGTATAATGATAAAAACTAGTGCAATAGAACTTTTTAAGAGTACATTGGTAGCAGACTAGAAATTAGATATTTACAAATATAATATCTTTTTAGTGAATGACATAAAAATGATTAGGATATTGATATGAGGAACTTTTAAAAAATGCTATCTTCTTGAAATACAAAACATTCAAAAGGCTGGGGGTGGTGGCTCAGGCCTGTAATCCCAGCACTGTGGGAAGCTGAGGAGAGTGGATCACCTGAGGTCAGGAGTTCAAGGCCAGCCTGGCCAACATGGTGAACCCCATCTCTACTAAAAATACAAAAAATTAGCTGGGTGTGGTGACAGGTGCCTGTAATCCCAGCTACCTGGGAGGCTGAGACAGAAGAATAGCTTGAACCTGGGAGGTGGAGGTGGCAGTGAGCCAAGATGGTGCCATTGCACTCCAGCCTGGGCAACAAGAGCAAAACCCTGTCTCAAAAAAAAAAAAAAAAAATCAAGAAAAAAATATTTAAGTAAAAAATATATGGAGAAACAGAGCCATTTATGTTGAATCTGCCTTTCACAGATATAGAATGTTCTTAAGCATTTTTAACTTACTATTTTGAGACTCATTACCAATAAAGTATCCAGTGTCAAGTTTATCAGACTAGTATTTTTATTCAGAAATAAAAATTAGTATTTGAGGGTATGTTTAGTGTAAATACATTCCATCTGCACAATATTTCCTAAACTGTTTAACAATGTGACAAAACTTTTGAGTATCTAAGCACGTTTGTGTTATCAGATCAACAAACTATTTTCTACTAGAAAAATGATTCAGTGATAGAACACAAACCCAAATGATGTGAGAGTTTAGTTTTCTCTGCCCCTATTTTTATAACATTATTAATTGCTATTTTTAAAGTCATTTTTTAAACTTTCCTATAAATATTTTTAACTTAATATCTGCATTAAAACGCTGTGGGAATTTTAATGTATCATGTGGACTAAGCTTTTATAGCATCTTTATCAATATATAGCTAGAACTAACTACAGTCACAGCAAGTTTAGCTGGTAAAGTCTCTGATAGGGAGGATGTGGTAGAGCAAAAATTATACTTATTTACTAAATGCAGTTTGTCTCCAAATTAAAGATACCTGGAATCTAATCTTCTTTCTTTAGGTCAGTTTTCCCAGCTAGATTGTCTTGAAACCTTTCCTAATATTTCCCTTTTCTTCTTAGAAAATAAGAAAAGGGAAATATTATTTTCTTCTTTTCCCGCTTCCTGCTTTACACATCTATTTGGATTATAATCCTTCTTTTCTCTGTAACCTCTTTGCCCACTAATCACTTTATTCCCAAGTACTTCCTTAAGTAATTGATTCAAGATTGATGATAGGATGTCTTCTGGAGGCAGAACAGCCAGTGAAGAGAAAAAGAGCAGATAGTAAACAAACACAGAAGTTCCCCTCCCTACTTTATCTTTATCAAGTGACTGTTTCTGGGCAGTCTCACTTATTTGGTCTTATCACTTTCTATTATTATCATTTTCTTCTAAAACTCCAATAATAAAATCCTTAGAATAGCCTTCTATAATCAAGGAAAATGCTGTCAAGTGCCTGTATTTCCTCTGAAATTAGAATGACTGTATCAGTCCTTCTGTACACAACACTGGTTATTCAATATATAACTAATGGAGCTCTACCGTACACCTCCTACTGAAAAAAATACAAAATTAAGAATAAATAAGCAAAAAAATGTAAAGAAAAATGTATTCAGTGAGTAGGTAATTTTGGGGAAAATTTAAAAAGGTATATAAACATGTATAAACACGTATGGACATACATATACGCACATATACACATCCTGTATATGCACACACATACACATATATATACACACACATACATATATCTATATAGCTGTATCTGCCTATCTGTCTATCTAGCTAGCTAGCTATTCATCTAGCTATCAAGAGAAACATAATGATCTCTAGAATGGTTTAAAGAAGTTTAATGAGGATTCTACAGAAAGTGGCATAGAGTGAAATTACATAAAGGTGTACAATGTAAACTCGTTATCCTTTACTTTTTTAAATATAGAAAATATAAAACATATTTTTGGAATTAAAGAGAGAAGTTTTTGCATTTCCTCTCTTTCAATATAGTACTTAATTAGGTATATTTAAAGCATCTGTCTTATAATGAAGATAATTATGTAAATAGATAACTTCTGGTAGGCCACATAAAACAGCAAATAATTTAAAAAATATATAATGTGAAACAAATGGATCTTAAGCTAGAGGCCTGCATTTTTTATCATATCCTTCTATCAACCTTGGAAGGCCCTAAAATATGTTTATGTAAGCACATATTTTTGTTAAGTATACAAAAATAATATAATAGATCTGCAATTGGTTAAGACCATTGGGAGAAGGTTATGTAAAGAGTAATAGCAACAAAATGACTAAATTCTTATTATCAGAAATTTTACAAACTTGGAAATATGTTTAAAAAACAAATGTTTTCATGAGAAATGTTTAGATTATAAAAACAATATCATACTAAAATAAAGTTTAGTAGCAAATTAAACATTCTGTTCTATTTATTTTTAAAATATTTCACTGTCATTTTTGTAACATTTTGCTGAATGTACATTTTTAATTTGGCAGATTTTTGTTTATTTGTTTTACTTTTAACACTTTTGAGTATGGCATTCTATTGCCTATAATTTTACATAATTCCTAATGAGAAAAATGTAGTCATTTTGTCCATCTTGAATGTAGTCATTTTGTCTCTGTTGTTTTTAGTTTGTCTGTAAATTTCCACCTCATAGCTACTTTTCAGATGCTCCTCTTCTTGCTGGTTTTTAATAAGTTCATTGGTATATTTATAGCTTTCATCGTATTTGAAAAAAAACATTATCATTCAATATGTTTTTTGTTCTACCCCTTCTTTCCTCTTAGTTCTGCAATTGTACATGTTAGACCACTTGATAATTTTCCCAAGGTAGATGAGGCTGTGGCCATTTATTTTAGTCTTTTCTCTCTATGTTCTTCAATTTGGATAGTTTGTATTGATACATATTAAAGTTCATTGATCTTTATTTCTGCAGTGTCTATTCTTCCAATAATTCCATCTATTAAATAAAATATTTTGATACTATATAGTGAAAAAAATTATGAAAAAAATTATCCTAAAGCAGATCATAAACTAAACTAAAATATATATAATAGGCTAGGAACATATATACTTATATATATGTATATATAATAAATGGTTGTAAAGATTCTTACATAAAGTACTCCTTGAAATAAGTAAAGAAAGGGAGTATGAAAAAGCAATTCACAAAAAATGTGAAAATTATTTAAATCATTGTAGTAAGATAAATATAATTTAGAAGTATAATGAGATGACTGCTTTTAAATTATTTACACAGTGTACATTTAATAATATTTATTATGAAAATAAAAATACGTCCCAAAAGGCTACATTCATGGATTAATTTTGAGATAGCAAAATGTCAATCTTTTAGAAGGCAATTGATAACATATATAAAAATAATTTTACAATGTATACACTTGTCCCCAGAAATTCTACATCTACAGATACTCCCTACTGAAAGAGGCAGATAGTAAATGTGTTAGTAACATTCTTAGAAGTTGCAGGAAGTTAGAGTCAAAAGTGAATAAACACGTCTACTTTTCATAAAGGGAGGTAAAGTTGTTTCTTTGAGCCCAGAGAGGAGGGGGGACAGGGGAAGATTAGATATGTATCTGTATTGACAGTGATAAATTGAACATCTGAGATATGTGAGCTAACTTCTTCTGTGGATTCCTTTGCTCTTTCACTTTTTAGAAAAATCTTCAACGGGAATGTCATCTATTTTTTGGATCTTAGTCCTTTGTCAGATGTATAGATTGTGAAGATTTTCTCCCACTTTATGGGTTGTCTGTTTACTTTACTGACTGTTCCTTTTGCCCTACAAAAGCTCTTCAGTTTAATTAAGTCCCAGCTATTTATCTTTGCTTTTATTGCATTTGCTTTTGGGTTCTTGGTGATGAAATCCTTGCCTAAGCCAATATCTAGAAGGGTTTTTCCAATGTTATCTCCTAGAATTTTTATAATTTTAAATCTTAGATTTAGGTCCTTTATCCATATTGAGTTGATTTTTGTATAATGTGAGAGATGAGGATCCAGTTTCATTCTCTTACATGTGGCTTGCCAATTATCCCAGCACCATTTGTTAAAAGCGTGTCCTTTCCCCACTTTACATTTTTGTTTGCTTTGCCAAAGATCAGTTGGCTATAAGTATTTGGGTTTATTCTGGGGTTCTCTGCTCTGTTACATTAGTCTATGTGCCTATTTTTAGACCAGTACCATGCTGTTTTGGGGACTATGACCTTATAGTACAGCTTGAAATCAGGTAATGTGATGCCTCCAGATTTGTTCTTTTTGCTTAGTCTTGCTTTGGCTATGCGGGGTCTTTTTTGGATTCATATGAATTTTAGGATTTTTTTTTCTAGTTCTGTGAAGAATGGTAGTGGTACTTTGATGGGAATTGCATTGAATTTGTAGTTTGCTTTTGGCAGTATGGTTATTTTCACAATATTGATTCTACTCATTCATGAGCATGGGATGTGTTTTCATTTGTTTGTGTTGTCTATGATTTCTTTCAAACAAATTAACAACAACAACAACAACAACAAAAAACAAATAACCCCGTCAAAAAGTGGGTTAATAACATGACGTGACAATTCTCAAAAGAAGATATATAAATGGCCAACAAACATATGCAAAAAATGCTCAACATCATTAATGATCAGAGAAATGTAAATCAAAATCACAAAGTGATACTGCCTTACTCCTGCAAGAATGGCCATAATCAAAAAGTTTAAAAAAATAGATGTTGACATGAATTTGGTGAACAGGAAACAGTTCTACACTGCTGGTGGGAATGTAAACTAGTATAACGACTATAGAAAACCAGTGTGGAGATTCCTTAAATAACTAAAAGTAGAACTACCATTTGATCCAGCAATACCACTACTGGGTTCTACCCAGAGGATAAGAAGTCATCATATGAAAAAGATACTTGCAGACACATGTTTATGGCAGCACAGTTCACAATTGCAAAATGTGGAACCAACCCAAAGCCCATCAATCAACAAGTGGATAAAGAAACTGTGATATTTTATATACATATATATATGATATATATATGCATATACCTATATATGTGTGTGTGTGTATACACACACACACACACACAATAGAATACTACTCAGCCATAAAAAGGAATAAATTAATGGCATTCACAGCAACCTGGATGAGATTGGAGACTGCTATTGCAAGTGAAGTAACTCAAGAGGGGAAAACCAAATATTGTATGTTCTCATTCATAAGTGGGATCTAAGCTATGAGGATGCAAAGGCATAAGAATGACACAATGGACTTTGGGGACTCCAGTGAAAAGGGTAGGAAGTGGGTGAGAGACAAAAGACTACAAATTCGGTGCAGTGTATACTGTTCGGGTGATGGGTGCACCAAAATCTCACAAATCACCGCTAAAGAACTTACTCATGAAACCAAACACCACCTATTCCCCAATAACCTACAGAAATACATTTTTTTTAAAAAAGGAATGTCATCTACTTTCAATATTTATGTGTGTATATGTGTATCTGTGTGTTTGAATGTATCCTGCAAGTCTCTGATAGAAAACTATAAAAAATGCAAATATATCATTAGTTCTAGCACTCCCAAAAATTATTTATTTTGTGAAAATCTTTCATACCCACTGTTCACTGAATCAAGAAAAAAAAAACTCTCATGATGATGACTACTTGGACTCACAGTCTTCATGGAGTGATCTTGTGCCAAGGCTGAATGAAGGGGTAGAAGCAAAGCCATTCATCTCTGCTGCCCTCCCAGATAAAAAGGATAGATTAACATTCACTATGATATTCATCTATAGCCATGAAGATTCTTTGAGAACACCTGCCAACAGTGAGGAATGTCATCTTTTGTATTAACTATCTTTTATAATACACTACTTCAGAGCCCCATAGTAATCGTCATAAATGATGATCAAAATCTTTCAACTGTAGCAAGGTACAAACCCATTAGACAAATTTTATGAAAGAATTGCAGCTGGTTCCCTCTTCTGTAAAATTATTAATCACAATTCCTTCATTTTTGAACTGTTTTGATTCATTGTTCAACAAGTATGCAACAATAGTTGTATATACGATCATTCTACATTTCTGTTAATTGAAATCTTTATATTATACAAAACTTATATTTTGGTTTTGAAATACTTTTGTCACATAATGCCATTAAGTAAACATTAAAGTTTTCAATTTCATTTATTACATAGAGAACACTTTATATTGTTTCTAAGACACCTACCCAAAACATAAACATAACTAGGGCATATAAAACATTACAGTTTTTCATGTTTTCTTTTACTATCGCTACATTTCACCTCTGATTTCATGGAGTGATAAATTATTAAGGAACTAGAAAACATAATGTTTTGAAGAGTCATAGATTTATACAAGTACACCATTTTTCACTTTCTCCTTGGACATGTAGCTCCTTTATTCTTAACCCAACACTCAAAAAAATCAATTATATATTATGTAAATTATACTATCACATCACACAACTAACACATAGTTTCTTTGCCTTGAGAGTGTGTGTTAAGACCCACTCTTCTTTACATCTATTCAAATCATTCCCTGATCTCCTGAATCATAGCTTCAACCATGACCATCTTTCTTGCCCACTCCTCACATTTTGCTATGGTCTACAATCACATAAGTTTTTGATATCCAATATTATTCAGAAAAAACAAAGTCATATTCCCTATGTAAAATTAATGAATTTTCACATACAAGATCGACTGATTCTGCAGAATTCAACATATAATATCACAAAAATGATGGTGGCATCACACGTTATCATTTCTTGCTTTATGGTATTTTTGCCCACATGGAATTAGCTTAAATAGAATATATAGTAAACACAAGAGTCTGGAAATAAAACCATCATAGTATGGTAAAATAAGAGCACCCTGCAGTCCCAAACATTTCTAAGGTGATAAATGTGCAATGAAATACATGAACATAATGTTAGTTGCTGCCGGTGTTTCAATCATTTGAATCATTTCAACTCAACTACGTTTAAATCATTGTGATAAGAAAAATACAAATCAAACAAGTGCTTATTATCCTTAGGACTTTTAAAATGTAATATAAAACAATTATCTCATTTTCTTTTTGCTTAGTGTTGTTACCTATCTCAGACTGAATTTGTTTCTTCTGAATGATCCAGTTTGTTCAGACTATAACATGTAATTGACACCGGAGGGGGCAGGGAAGTGCTCCGTAGAGAAGAGAAGGGCTGGGTCCCTGGAGAGGGCTCCACCCTCGGGCCTGTGCCCAGGGACTTAAGTGAGAACAGGCACTCCCGTTTTCACTCCCGAATGTTGCATTTTCCAAGGCCACTCTAGCCTGACACGTCCCCCATCGTGTGCCCACATAAACCTGAGACCTTAGTGGACACAAAACACAAAAGCGGCAGAGAGCGGCGGCAAGCAGCAGAGAGGAGCAGGGCGCCACGCAGAGGAGAAAAGGGGCATCAGAACGTCATGAGGAGTTTGGCCCAGAACAGCCAAACTCCAGGGTAGGATTATCTCCCCCAACCCACCTTCCCACTCCAGCTCCCCATCTGGCTGAAAGCCATCTTCGCTGCTCAGTAAAGTCTCCGCATTCATCACCTTTCAAACAGTTCATATGACCTTATTAGTCCAGGACCGCGACAAGAATCTGGGGGTTAACAGTCAGCCATCCCCAGAAGGCAAGGCTAAAGGAGTACATTGTGTAACATACGCCTACTTGGGCTTCGGGAGTCGTAGCCACCCACCCCTAGACACTGCAGTGGGGCCGGAGCCCAAAAGCGTTCTCCCTGGCTCCTACACCTGCCAGTCTGCATGCTGCCCTTGTCCCATAACGGGTTTGAGATCTCAGTGGCCGAACAGAGAGCCACAGCCATGTTACACGTCCTGCGAGGGAGGTGGGCAGGGGACTCTCCTGTTTCATAATGTGCATGTGTATCACTGTGTATTTCCATGCATTTATGCTACAATTAAGCAGCATTGCCTTAAGTTTTGTAACCTACCCCACCCAAACTTATTATAATCTAACATTCAAGATACCTGGGATCTCCAGTTTATAATGAGCTCAATGTTTCCCATTTCTAGAAAATCTTACTACCAATCATTTTCTCTTTTATATCACATTCTTATTCTAACAAGTATGTACATTTTAAGGTAAATACAGTCCTCCCTCACCCTGAGGGATTGATTGCAGGACATCTCACAAATGCCAAAATTCATGGAGGCCCGAGTCCTTGATATAAAATAGTATAGTATTTATATAGACCCTATACACATATTCCCCTATACTTTATCTCCAGATTACTAATAACACTTAATATGCTGTAAATACTATGTAAAGAGTTGTTATACTGTATTAAGAAATAATGACAAGAAAAAAGTATATATATATATGTTTAGTACAAATGCAATTTTTTTGGAATATTTTAGATCTGTGGTTGGTTGAATATATGTAGGTGGAACCCACAAATACAGAGGGTTGACTATGTTTATTTTTATTTCTCAAAGTATGCATAGGTTACTCTATGTTAGAATAACCTGTACCTCTCACTATATCTCTCTGTTATATTGTATATTTACTTTAACACTTTATGCAGAATGATGTATTCTGAAATGCATCCTTGAAGAGAAGAGCTCTGTCTATATAGATTACTATATATACAAGAGAGTCCATTACATTATGGTGATGATTAATAACAAACACTTAAAAGTAAGGAAACCACAACCCTTTCTAAGGGCTCGGGACTTCATAAACACTGAGTAACATTAATATGCTATTAGTTTATAAACACCAGAATGTGTCAAATATAGTAATAAATCCAAAGCTCAATGAACAATAAATTAGGATTGATAATATTACATCAAGGAATATATCAAAGGAATATAAGGGAATCATTTTTTATTAGAATTCCAATAAAATTTGAAGCCCTTAAGATTTCTGCATAGTGCTTTGTAGAGATAAGTGCTTAATTTTTTTTTCTGTTGATTGAGCAGTTGCATTCCTCATAAATGCCTTCTGATCTTTTGATAACTGTCCTCATATAAAGGATGATTTCACTAATCACACATTTCATCATTTGAATTGCTCCTTATTTTCATTTTATGACTGAATTTTCGTGACCATGTATTTATATTTAATTACTTCTTATAAGCCCTATTCCATACTTGATAAGGCATTTTGCACAGTTAGTAAATAAATTCATTAACGTATAAATATCAACATGTAAAACATTTATTTAATATAAAACAAATGTGTAGACTCACTGAAAGAAGGTCTACACATTTAAAGTGTTTTCTTCCCAGTATTAACCAGGCTTATTTTCAGATTTTATCTCCTCGGTGATGCCCAAAGCAACCTGCCAACATGCAACTGTTTTTATTACCTGAGTAGTAGATATAGCAACTACTAGAAGTTGAAAAGAAAGCCCAGAAAATTTGAGAATAAAATGGTTTTTTTATTCAGTCCTAGCATAAGCACAAATAGTGCTATGTGAAACTTCTTACTTTGAAACTTAAGCAAGTCTGTTTCCAATGATAGCTCTGAATTATACTTTATCTTTCCATTCAGTAGGTTGTAACTCAGATATGTCTGGAAGACTAAACTGGTTTTTCTAATTTGTTCTGTTTCTAGCTCCTGAATTGGATAACAAGAGGTGATAGCTTTCTTCTGCCTTTTGTCTTGTATAACTGAGTTAGTTTTTTATTGTTGCCGTAAAAAGTTATCAAAAAATTAGCAGCTTAAAAGAACACTCATTGATTATCTCACAGTTCTGTAGATCAGAAGTCCAGCATGTGTCTCACAGGCCTCAAAATCAAGATGTTGGCCACATTGTCTGTTTTACTGAAGGCTCTGGGGATGAACCCAATCCCGAACTCATTGAGATTACTGGCAAAATCGAGCTTCTTGTAGTTAGAAAGCTAAGGTCTCTGTTCCTTGAGAGCTGTCAGCTAAGGATCAATCCTGGCTCCTTGAGGCCTCTCTCTGTGCTCTGCAAATGAACTCCTGCATCTAAGGGTCGATAATGGCACACTGAGTTCTCACGCTTGAAATCGTTCCGACTTTGCCTTCCGCAGCGTCCCTCTTCTGCCACATCCCTCTCTCTTTTTTTTTTTCGCTCTGTCGCCCAGGCTGGAATGCAGTGGCACGATCTTGGCTCACTGCAGCCTCCGCCTCCCGGGTTCAAGCGATTCTCCTGCCTCAGCCTCCTGAGTAGCTGGGACTACATACAGGTGCATGCCACCATGCCCGACTATTTTTTGTGTTTTTAGTAGAGACGGGGTTTCACCATGTTGGCCAGGATGGTCTCGATCTCCTGACCTCATGATCCACCTGCCTCGCCTCCCAAAGTGCTGGGATTACAAGCCTGAGCCACCACGCCTGGCCATATCTCTCTGTTTTTAAAGGGCATTGTGACTAGATTGATCCCAGCTGGATTATATAGTATTACCTTCCTAAACAAAGTCTATATCCTTAATGACTGCTGCAAAGTCCCTTTGTCATGTAATATTACATATTTACAAGTACCAGAGATTAAGACATGAACATCTTTTGGTGAATTCGAACTACCACAATAACATATTGTATTCACGTACTTTAAAATTTGTATCCATAGTGTGGAGAAATAAAATGTTAAACTATTGGTAGTATAAAAATTACATAATTATATCTTTACTAAGTATAGCTAGGACCAGGCATGCACTACCATGCCCACTAATTTAAAAAAAATTGTTTATAGAGGTGAAAGTTTCACTATGTTGCTAGTCTTGAACTCCTAGCCTCAAGGGATCCTCCTGCCTTGGCCTTCCAAAGCACCGGGATTACAGGCCTGAGCCACCATACTCAGGCTATAGTCATAATTTAATTAGTACAATCAGAACTTAAAATGCTACCATAATTTTATGTTGTTTGTATGAATGTGCCAATCTTTATTGCTTTATAAATAATTATCACAGTTTGTATATTTATCTTGTAAACAAACCTTATTAGAATTTATACTTTCTCTCCTTCCTGTGAGAATCTCATTTCTATTAGTTTCAAGGTTATCACTACCTGTGGGTTTACATTTCATGATCCTTACATACCAAATTCAGGCCACTCAGAGCCAATTCA
Organism: Pan paniscus; assembly: GCF_029289425.2. NCBI lineage: Eukaryota > Metazoa > Chordata > Mammalia > Primates > Hominidae > Pan > Pan paniscus. Next base: position 122,846,516 of record NC_073254.2, read on the forward strand.
CATTTCTTCCAGGTCAGTACAATCATTTTATAATAAAATTTAATGTTTCTTACAATGGATAAATTATCACAATCTTTTCTCTAAAGTGATTTATGACTTCAAAAATGTCTTTGTCTAATCCTTTGCTAGGTAAAAACAATTTGTATTTTAATCACATTTCTTTATAGCTATTATATTTTTGATTAAATAACATTTTTCATGAAAATCCCTATATTAACATTATATGCCAGAAATCATTTTTATATTTATTAACCATGCTCCAATTTGTTAAATATATGTTATATATATGAGACAAAATTTTGAGTTAAACAAATACTTGAAATCAAGAGAAGATCCAGCATAATTGTCATTTTGAAAGTTCCGACTACATGCATTTCACTCAGATCTCATCTTACCACTGAAAATGATAGAAAATTATGGACACATTATATATTACATGTTATAAAATATATTGTTCTGTAAAACATATAATTTTGTATAATTTCAATGTACTCTCTTGATGCTTGCACTATTAAACAGTACCTGTGTTTCTCCCAGATTATTATACAGTGTTCTCTCAGTATCCATGGGGGATTTGCTCCAGGTGCTCCTGTGGGTACTTGAGCTGTGTATGCTCAAGTTTCTTATATGAAATGGTATAGTATTTGCATATAACCTATGTACATTGTCCCATATAGTTTAAATCATCTCAATATTACTTATAATACCTAATATAATGTAAATATGTAAACAGTTGTTATACAATTTTGTTTAGAAAATAATGGCAAAAAAAGATTTGACATCTTCATTATAGATGCTTATTATTATTATTATTATACTTTAAGTTCTAGGGTACATGTGCACAATGTGCAGGTTTGTTACATATGTATACATGTGCCATGTTGGTTTGCTGCACCAATTAACTCCTCATTTGCATTAGGTATTTCTCCTAATGCTATCCCTCCCCCTGCCCTCCGCCCCGTGAGAGGCCCCCGTGTGTGATGTACCCTGCTCTGTGTCCAAGTGTTCTCATTGTTCAGTTCCCATCTATGAGTGAGAACATGTGGTGTTTGGTTTTCTCTCCTTGTGATAGTTTGCTCAGAATGATGGTTTCCAGCTTCATCCATGTCCCTGCAAAGGACATGAACTCACCCTTTTTAATGGCTGCACAGTATTCCACGGTGTATATGTGCCACATTTTCTTAATCCAGTCTATTATTCATGGCCATTTGGGTTGTTTCCAAGTTTTTGCTATTGTGAGTAGTGCCACAATAAACACACGTGTGCATGAGTCTTTATAGTAGAATGATTTTTAATACTTTGGGTATATACCCAGTAATGGGATGGCTGGGTCAAATGGTATTTCTAGTTCTAGATCCTTGAGGAATCGCCACACTGTCTTCCACAATGGTTGAACTAGTTTACAGTCCCACCAACAGTGTAAAAGCGTTCCTATTTTTCCACATCCTCTCCATCATCTGTGGTGTCGACTTTTTAATGATCGGCATTCTAACTGGTGTGAGATGGTATCTCATTGTGGTTTTGATTTGCATTTCTCTGATGGCCAGTGATGATGAGCATTTTTTCATGTGTCTGTTGGCTGCATTAATGTCTTCTTTTGAGAAGTGTCTGTTCTTATCCTTTGCCTACTTTTTGATGAGGTTGTTTGTTTTTTTCTTGTAAATTTGTTTAAGTTCTTTGTAGATTCTGGATATTAGCCCTTTGTCAGATGGGTAGATTGCAAAAATTTTCTCCCTTTCTATAGGACGCCTGTTCACTCTGATGGTAGTTTCTTTTGCTGTGCAGAAACTCTTTAGCTTAATTAGATCCCAATTGTCTATTTTGGCTTTTGTTGCCATTGCTTTTGGTGTTTTAGTTATGAAGTCCTTGCCCCATGCCTATGTCCTGAGTGGTGTTGCCTAGGTTTTCTTCTAGGGTTTTTATGGTTCAGGTCTAACATTTAAGTCTTTAATGCATCTTGAGTTAATTTTTGTATAAGGTGTAAGGAAGGGATCCAGTTTCAGCTTCCTACATATGGCTAGCCAGTTTTCCCAGCACCATTTATTAAATAGGGAATCCTTTCCCCATTGCTTGTTTTTGTCAGGTTTGTCAAAGATCAGATGATTGTACATGTGTGGTGTTATTTCTGAGGCCTCTGTTCTGTTCCATTGATCTAGCTTCCTGTTTTGGTACCAGTACCATGCTGTTTTGGTTATTGTAGTCTTGTAGTATAGTTTGAATTCAGGTAACATGATGCCTCCAGCTTTGTTCTTTTTGCCTAGGATTGTCTTGAATACAGGCTCTTTTTAGGTTCCATATGAACTTTAAAGTAGTTTTTTCTGATTCTGTGAAGAAAGTTATTGGTAGCTTGATGGGGATGGCATTGAATCTATAAATTACCTTGGGCAGTATGGCCATTTTCACGATATTGATTCTTCCTATCCAAGAGCATGGAATGTTCTTCCATTTGTTTGCATCCTCTTTTATTTCATTGAGTGGTGGTTTGTAGTTCTCCTTGAAGAGGTCCTTCATATCCCTTGTAAGTTGGATTCCTAGGTATTTTATTCTCTTTGTAGCAATTGAGAATGGGAGCTCACTCATGATTTGGCTCTCTGTTTGTCTGTTATTGGTATGTAGGAATGCCTGGGATTTTTGCAATTGATTTTGTATCCTGAAACTTTGCTGAAGTTGCTTATCAGCTTAAGAAGATTTTGGGCTGAGGTGATGGGGTTTTCTAAATATACAGTCATGTCATCTGCAAACAGGGACAATCTGACTTCCTCTTTTCCTAACTGAATACCCTTTATTTCTTTCTCTTGCCTCATTGCCCTGGCCAGAACTTCCAACACTATGTTGAATAGGAGAAGCGACAGAGAGCATCCCTGTCTTATGCCCGTTTCCAAAGGGAATGCTTCCAGTTTTTGCCCATTCAGTATAATATTGGCTGTGGGTTTGTCATAAATAGTACTTATTATTTTGAGATACGTTCCATCAATACCGAGCTTATTGAGAGTTTTTATCATGAAGGGCTGTTGTATTTTGTCAAAGGCCTTTTCTGCATCTATTGAGATAATCATGTGGTTTTTGTCATCGGTTCTGTTTATGTGATGGATTACTTTTATTGGTTTGCATATGTTGAACCAGCCTTTCAACCCAGGGATGAAGCTGACTTGATCGTGGTGGATAAGCTTTTTGATGTGCTGCTGGATTCGGTTTGCCAGTATTTTATTGAGGATTTTCGCATTGATGTCCATCAGGGATATTAGTCTAAAATTGTCTTTTTTGTTTGTGTCTCTGCCAGGCTTTGGTATCAGGATGATACTGGCCTCATAAAAAGAGTTACGGAGGATTCCCTTTTTCTATTGATTGGAATAGTTTCAGAAGGAATGGTACCAGCTCTTCCTTGTACCTCTGGTAGAATTTGGCTGTGAATCCGTCTGGTCCTGGACTTTTTTTCGTTGGTAGGCTATTAATTATTGCCTCAATTTCAGAGCCTGTTATTGGTCTATTCAGAGATTCAACTTCTTCCTGGTTTAGTCTTGGGAGGGTGTATGTGTCCAGGAATTTATCCATTTCTTCTAGATTTTCTAGTTTATTTGTGTAGAGGTTTCCATAGTGTTCTCTGCTGGTAGTTTGTATTACTGTGGGATTGGTGGTGATATCCTCTTTATCATTTTTTATTGTGTCTATTTGATTCTTCTTTCTTTTCTTCTTTATTAGTCTTGCTAGCAGTCTATCAATTTTGTTGATCTTTTCAAAAACCAGCTCCTGGATTCATTGATTTTTTGAAGGTTTTTTGTGTCTCTATGTCCTTCAGTTCTGCTCTGATCTTAGTTATTTCTTGCCTTTTGCTAGCGTTTGAATGTGTTTGCTCTTGCTTCTCTAGTTCTTTTAATTATGAGGTTAAGGTGGCGATTTTAGATCTCTCCTGCTTTCTCTTGTGGGCATTTAGTGCTATAAATTTCCCTCTACACACTGCTTTAAATGTGTCCCAGGGATTCTGGTATGTTGTGTCTTTGTTCTCATTGGTTTCAAAGAACATCTTTATTTCTGCCTTCATTTCGTTATGTACCCAGTAGTCACTCTGGAGCAGGTTGTTCAGTTTCCATGTAGTTGTGCAGTTTTGAGTGAGTTTCTTAATCCTGAGTTCTAATTTGATTGCACTGTGGTCTGAAAGACAGTTTGTTGTGATTTCTGTTCTTTTACATTTGCTGAGGAGTGCTTTACTTCCAACTATGTGGTCAGTTTTGGAATAAGTGTGATGTGGTGTGGAGAAGAATGTATATTCTGTTGATTTCGGGTGGGGAGTTCTGTAGATGTTTATTAGGTCCACTTGGTGCAGAGCTGAGTTCAAGTCCTGGATATTCTTGTTAATCTTCTGTCTCGTTGATGTCTAATATTGACAGTGGAGTGAAAAGTCTCCCATTATTATTGTGTGGGAGTCTAAGTCTCTTTGTAGGTCTCTAAGGACTTGCTTTATGAATCTGGGTGCTCCTGTATTGGATGCATACATATTTAGGATAGTTAGTTCTTCTTGTTGAATTGATCCCTTTACCATTATGTAATGGCCTTCTTTGTCTCGTTTGATCTTTGTTGGTTTAAAGTCTGTTTTATCAGAGACTAGGATTGCAATCCCTGCATGGTTTTTTTTGTTTGTTTTTTTTTTGTTTTTTTTTTTTTTGCTTTCCGTTAGCTTGGTAGATCTTCCTCTGTCCCTTAATTTTGAGCCTATGTTTGTCTCTGCACATGAGATGGGTCTCCTGAATACAGCACACTGATGGGTCTTAACTCTTTATCCAATTTGCCAGTCTATGTCTTTTAATTGGGGCATTTAGCCCATTTACATTTAAGGTTAATATTGTTATATGTGAATTTGATCCTGTCATTATGATGTTAGCTGGTTATTTTGCCCGTTAGTTGATGCAGTTTCTTCCTAGCATCGATGGTCTTTACAATTTGGAATGCTTTTGCAGTGGTTGGTAGCAGTTGTTCCTTTCCATGTTTAGTGCTTCCTTCAGGAGCTCTTGAAAGGAAGGTCTGGTAGTGACAAAATCTCTCAGCATTTGCTTGTCTATAAAGGATTTTATTTCTCCTTCACTTATGAAGCTTAGTTTGGCTGGATATGAAATTCCGGGTTGAAAATTCTTTTCATTAAGAATGTTGAATATTGGCCCCCACTCCCTTCTGGCTTATAGAGTTTCTGCTGAGAGATCGGCTGTTAGCCTGATGGGTTTCCCTTTGTGGGTAACCTGACCTTTCTCTCTGGCTGCCCTTAACATTTTTTCCTTCATTTCAACCTTGGTAAATCTGACAACTATGTGTCTTGGGGTTGCTCTTCTTGAGGATTATCTTTGTGATGTTCTCTGTATTTCTGGAATTTGAATGTCTGCCTGCCTTGCTAGGTTGTGGAAGTTCTCCTGGATAATATCCTGAAGAGTGTTTTCTAACTTGTTTCCATTCTCCCCATCACTTTCAGGTACACCAATCAATCATAGATTTGTTCTTTTCTCATAGTCCCATATTTCTTGGAGGGTTTGTTCATTTCTTTTTACTCTTTTTTCTCTAAACCTCTCCTCTTACTTTATTTCATTAATTTGATGTTAAATCACTGATACCCTTTCTTCCACTTGATTGAATCAGCTATTAAAGCTTGTGCATGCATCATGTAGTTCTCATGCCATGGTTTTCAGCTCCATCAGGTCATTTAAGGTCCTTTCTACACTGTTTATTCTAGTTAGCCATACGGCTAATCTTTTTTCAAGGTTTTTAGCTTCCTTGAGATGGGTTCAAACATCCTCCTTTAGCTCAGAAAAGTTTGTTATTACTGACCTTCTGAAGCCTACTTCTGTCAGCTCGTCAAAGTCATTCTTCGTCCAGCTTTGTTCTATTGCTGGCAAGGAGCTGCAATCCTTTGGAAGAGAAGAGGTGCTCTGATTTTTAGAATTTTCAGCTTTTCTGGTCTGGTTTCTCCCCATCTTTGTGGTTTTATCTACCTTTGGTCTTTGATGCTGGTGACCTACAGATGGGGTTTTGGTGTGGATGTCCCTTTTGTTGATGATGATGCTATTCATTTCTGTTTGTTAGTCTTCATTCTAAGAGTCAGCTCCCTCAGCTACAGCTCTGTTGGGGTTTGCTGGAGGCCCACTCCAGACCCTGTTTGCCTGGGTATCACCAGCGGAGACTGCAGAACAGCAAATATTACAGAACAGCAAATATTGCTGACTGATCCTTCCTCTGGAAGCTTCATCCCAGAAGGGCACCCACTTGTATGAGGTGTCAGTCGGCCCCTACTGGTAGGTGTCTCCCAGTTAGGCTACACGGGGGTCAGGGACCCACTTGAGGAGGCAGTCTGTTCATTCTCAGAGTTCATTCAAACACGGTGCTGGGAGAACCACTGCCCTCTTCAGAGCTGTCAGACAGGGATGTTTAAGTCTGCAGAAGTTTCTGCTGCCTTTTGTTCAGCTATGCCCTGCCCCCAGAGGTGGGGTCTACAGAGGCAGCAGGCCTTGCAGAGCTGCCATGGGCTCCACCCAGTTCGAGCTTCCCTGGCTGCTTTGTTTACCTACCCAAGCCTCAGCAATGGCAGACGCCGCTCCCCCTGCCAGGCTGCTGCCTTGCAGGTAGATCTCAGATTGCTGTGCTAGCAGTGAGCAAGGCTTTCTGGGCGTGGGACCCACTGAGCCAGGCGCGGAATATAATCCCCTGGTGTGTCATTTGCTAAGACAGGAGATTGGAAAAGCACAGTATTTGGGCAGGAGTGTCCCAATTTTTCAGGTACCATCTGTCACGACTTCCGTTGGCTAGGAAAGGGAAATCCCCAAACCCTTGCACTTCCCGGGTAAGGTGATGCCCCGCTCTGCTTCAGCTCACCCTCCATGGGCTGCATCCACTGTCCAACTAGTCCCAGTGAGATGAACCAGGTACCTCAGTTGGAAATGCAGAAATCACCTGTCTTCTGCATGGATCACACAGGGAGCTGCAGATTAGAGCTGTTCCTATTCAGCCATCTTGGAACAGAATCACTTTTTTTTTTTTGGTTTTTTAACATTTTCAATTTCTGGTTAGTTAAGTCCATGGATGTGGAACTCATAGATACAAAATCTTAGCTATAATTTCTCTAAATATTTGAAAATATTACTAAATATTTAAAAATAGAATTTAATATTCTAAAAAATTAAGTTCTTAGAATACACACAATTACTAACATTCTCAGTAAAAATAAATGTTTATGCTATCAACCCAAAATTTCAAACAGAATATGACGATTATCCCAAATATAGGTATATATATAAAGATATATACATTTTTAATCACATAGCTTAAAATAAATAATATATATTATTTTACACACAATATAATATATATTATTTATCTTAATATATATTATATATATTTGGGATAATTATCTTGGGGTAATATATTCTCTTTGAGATAATATATATATTTTAATCACATAGCATATTAGGGGAGGAATCACGTTTTAAAACATTCAGACATTATAGACATAGCAAAAAAGAACAATAAAAATTTATTTTTATCCTAATTTTAAAATAATTGTATTATAACTAAGAAATTGTATAACCTTTTAGCATAATTATATTTTCATAATCATGTTGAATAATTATAATGAATTTTAGAATACAAATATAAGATTTGTATATATTGGTTAATTCAATGAAATAGAAATATTTATTTCTGAATGATTTTCTAATATATGTTCATTTATCTTCTTATTTATTTAAATTAAGAGTGCAGAAAAATATTACTTGATAGAGATCATTCTTTTAATTGTTAGAAATATTCTATGTATAGCAAACTTTATTTAAAAAAATAAAAACTGCATTCCTCACCACAAAAAGTAGTTTTTTTCCCTCTCAAATATATGCAACTGGACAATAACACTCATAACTTTCTATACATTTAATATTTTATATCATCCCTAATACACATTTACCTCTCCCTCAAACTACCAAAAAGAAGGTAAATAAATTTAAAAATACTGTGAAATTTTTAACTATCCAAGTATTATAATTAACAGATATTTTATTTGTTGACTATTTCTCCACAACATCCAACAGACAAGTACAATGATGTCTGCTCTCACCGCTTATATTAAACAATTTAACCATTGCTCTAAATTACAAAAGAGAAACTCAGTTCAAGTTAAAAGGAAGAAACAAAACTTTTATTCATACATGCTATTATCGCATACTTACAAAATCTTAAGGGGGAAAAAGTTACAACTAATAAGATTAAGTAAGATCCCAGACACTGATATGAATATGCACACACATACACACTCAAAAGTACCTGTTGTTAAAGCAAATATATAAAAATTTGAATTTTTTTGTTTTTGCTTTTGTTTTCAATTCGTTGGGGAGAGAACAGTTTGCTTAGTATAAAAATCATTTGTGAGGCAAAGAGTACAGATGAGGATGGCAAACACGGGATATATGCTCTCCTCAGTCTGGCCCTACGGAATGGGCATGTTCCCCTATCATCAATGGGGTGAGTAAGGGCAGAAATGTGCTGCTATAAGTAAAACATAGGCAGAAAATAAGTTTTTTATGCTATCTTGCTCACGGTCTTTATCTATATTGTATCCCAAATAGACTTTAATAGTTATTCGGCCGGGCGCGGTGGCTCACGCCTGTAATCCCAGCACTTTGGGAGGCCGAGGTGGGCGGATCACGAGGTCAGGAGATCGAGACCATCCTGGCTAACACGGTGAAACCCCGTCTCTACTAAAAATATAAAAAATTAGCCAGGCGTGGTGGCGGGCGCCTGTAGTCCCAGCTACTCAGGAGGCTGAGGCAGGAGAATGGCGTGAACCCGGGAGGCGGAGCTTGCAGTGAGCCGAGATCGTGCCACTGCACTCCAGCCTGGGCGACAGAGACTCCGTCTCAAAAAAAAAAAAAAAAAAAAAAAGTTATTCTTTGAACCATCTCATAGTCAAAAACTGCTGAGTTAACTAGAATTTAGAAGGAATTTTATGTATTATTTATGTTTTTCCTAATTTAAATCTTTACTAGCACTGTTATTTGGAAGTATAACTCTCTTTCTCTTCCTGTGTGTGTGTGTGTGTCTGTGTGTGTAGCAGTAGGCTTCTCCAAAGAGAAAGTGGTACCTGCCGGATCTCTTTAGTGTCTAGGCTCATACCTATCACAGCATCATTTCCACCACATTTCACATTTTATGTCCTGCAGGATTTTACTGAGAATAATAAAGTATAGAAGAGTGAGTAAAAGCAATGATGCTTGAAAATTGCTAAAAGAGTATATCTTAAATATTGTCACCATGAAAATAAGTATATGTAAATCAGCTTCATTTAATCATTTCATGATGTATAAATAAACCAAAATATCAAGAAAAAGAAAAGAGTAATGGTACTAGTATCAGACAAATATAGGTTTTGTCTTGGCTTTTTTACTCAAAGCTGAGTGATCCTGGATAATGCATTTAAAATCTCTAAGACTCATTTTTCTTTCTAATAAAATGGGAATTAAAATAGGTCATGTTAGAAGGAATTTGCATTGTTTCATTAATAGTGATTCAAATGTTAGAAAATATATCGTTATGTAATATATTTTATTTTAAAAGTCCTAAAATTAACCAACATCATCAAGAAAAGTTTTAGGGAGTTCACATTTTTTTTTCCATCAATTTGGTCTAAACTGAGAATGTGATTTTCCACATGTTAAGATGAGAACCATGTAATTAGTTATTTAAAATAAGGAAGTGGTTGGGGATACCTCAACTTTTATTACAGTAACCCATAAGATTTCAATTAGTCAGTGGTCAGCATTGTTATTTTATCTTGTAGGACTGAATCAAACAACATATGAAATGTCATTTATTTCGCAATTTGGACGTTTTTACTATAGTTTAAATCTGAATCAGGGAATCAGCCTAAGAGCACACATTGTATTGTGTTTCATTCAGGTATGTGAGTAAACACGTGTGTGTCATTCATATGTAAATATAAAAGTTGGAGACATTTAATATTTTGTCCCTGACATTCTACACATTTACCCTTAAATATTAGAGTACTTTCCCAAGAATATATAACCACACTACAATTATCAAAATCATTAATTAGTACAGTGTCACAGTTCTTTTTATGTGAATCAATTGTACATATTCAAATTTTATCTGTTGCTTTGTTATTGTCCTTATTAGCTATTTTTGTTTTTTCAATATAAGGTTCAATTCAATCCATGCATTACATTTATTTACCACATTACATTAGTCTTTTTTAATCTGTAAGACTTCCTTAGCCTTTCCTTGGCTTTCATGACCTTGACATTTTAAAAAAATTGCAGGAGACTTATTTTATGGAATGCTCCTCCATTTAGTTTTGACTCCTGCTTGCTAATGATTATATTTAAATGATGCACTTTTGATAGGAACATCTCAGAAGTGATGCTGTGTCTCCCTCAGTGCCTCATATTAGGAAGCACATGTGTCAGTTTGTCCCATTATTGCTGATGGTAACTTTGATTATTTACCTAAGGAGATAGCTGCTAGGTAAATCCACTATAAAATTATTGGTCCTTCTTGAAATATATATATATATATATATATATACACACACACACACATACACACATATATATACACACACATATATATACACACATATATACACACACAGATATATATATATATATATACACACACATATGTATATATATGTAGTTTGGAGTGAGTTACTTTGACAATATTCAAACATCCTGATCCTCATTAAACTTTTGCCTGCTAGTTTAGCTCATGCACTCGATTTTTGTCTTACTCGATTTTTATAATAGTTTCTAAGTGTTGTTGTTTCTAATGCTATCATTTTTTCTATCTATCAGTACTTGTAAAAGTTACTTTCAGCTAAACTAGAATAGCTCAATTCATATCTCCAGGGATGCCTGGAAGTTTGAAACTGACTCTTGGCCAAGAGAAGAGTGAAAGGACTAACAAATGATGTATAATATAGTGTTTAAAGTTTGAAACTTTCCTGGTGTCACCAGGCCAGTTTGCATATTCATGGATTATACCTGGTGTAACTGGTTATACAGGTTGGCTTGGCCATGTGACTAGAAGAGTATACAAGTTCCCACTGGGAATTTTTCGGAAGCTCTTTCAAAACCTAGATGCTTTGTACAAGTCATAGTGTTTTCTATTTCAAAGATGAAGCGCATCTTGTGGAATGTTCCCAACACAAGGAAATGATAAATGTTTGTAGGTGATGGATATCACAATTACATGGATTTTATCATTATACAGTGTATGCTTGTATCAAAATATCATATGTCCCATAAATGCACACAATTATATATCTATAAAAATTAAACGTAGATTTAACAAAAGAATAATTTTGCATCCAGACACAGTGGCTCATGCCTTTAATCCCAGCACTTTGGGAGGCTGAGACGGGGTATCACTTGAGGTCAGGAGTTCCAGGCCCGCTTGGCCAACACGGTGAAATCCTGTCTCTACTAAAAATAGAAAAATTAGCCGGGCATGCTGGCGGATGCCTGTAATTCCATCTACTCGGGAGGCTGAGGCAGGAGAATCACTCGAACCTGGGAGGCAGAGGTTGTAGTGAACAGGGATGGTGTCACTGCACTCCAGCCTGAGCGACAGAGTGAGACTCCGTCTCAAAGAAAAAAAGAATAATTCTGGGGAACTGTGCCTAGGAGTCTCTCAGGCTAATAATTCTTGTCTGTACACTCTTTCTTTTGCTGTGCTATATATTTTGCCTTTGTTGAATGTTTTTCACAAGTATGCTCTCTGAAGTCTTTTGTATCCTTTTTACTATCTGGTCCTGTGAAATACTATTATATCATAAGACGGGGCATTCCCTTTTCTCTCATTGATTCATTTATACATTCATTTTTGTCAATATGCACTCATAGTTTCTTGCTTAATTCCACAAAAATCCTGTTACTATCATTTCTTTGGATGTTAAAATTTCTAAGTTTTGACTATTGGGAGATCTTTCAAGTTGATTGTATTGTCTCGTTGACAGGTATAGAGAAAACAATTATATATCTTCCTTTACCCATTTTGGATTCATGGCTGAAGCCCCTATACCAAAAAACATATTGAAAAGATAAAAGCATACAAGTTTATTTAATGTCAGTTTTACCTGGCACAGGAGTCTTTACAAGAAAATGAAGACCCTGAAAAACAGTTAAGCCTTAGTGTTTTTTTATAGTGGGTTTAGTGGAAATTGCACAGTTGTGGAGAAGTCTAATAGGGCAAAAATGATATAATCTAGTGCTAATAAACTGGGGTGGGGGGGAACTCAGCAAGGCTTATTTGATCATATTCTTCTGAGTCCCTGTGTCTTCAGTGATAAGGATGCCTGTTTCCACCAGGTATGGGGAGGGCATCTGTCACATGAAACTCTACGACCTGCTTCAGCGGAAGGTAAGAGACGTCTTCCTAGATTTTGTGAACTGCTTCAGGGAAGAGATGAGAGGAAGTCAAAATGAACTTTCTCCTTCAGTCATTTTCTCAAATTCCTTCAGTTTAAAACATTCAATATGCCAAGAGACGTATTTAATAGTCACATATCCTAAAGCTATTTTACATGCATTTCTCTGCTTTAGTTTTGTATGACAGCAAGAGGTCCATGTGTGCATATACACACAGTATACCCTTTTCCACAGGTTGCCTTCTGTGATTTCAGTGATCTGTGGTCAAGCGCAGTCTGAAAATATTAAGTAGAACATTTCAGAAATAGACAATTTATAAATTTTAAGTGATTCACTGAGTAGCATGGTGAAATCTCCTGCTGCCCAGGGTGTGAATCATCCCTTTGTTCACCTTAACCAGGTAATTGGCTACTCTACTCCTTAGGCACATAGTTGCTGTCTTTGTTATTAGATCGACTGTGGCAGTATTGCAGTTCTTGCGTTCAAGTAACACTTATTTTAGTTGATACAGGCTACAAAGTGCAAGAGTACTGATGTTGGCAATTTGGATATGTCAAAGAGAAGCCATAAAATGCTTCCTTTAAGTGAAAAAGTACACCTTTTTTCTTAATAAGAAAAAAATATGCTGAAGGTGCTGAAATCTATGGTAAGAATGAATCTTCTAATCTCCAAATTGTGAAGAAGGAAAAAAAAATTCATGCTAGTTGTATTAGTCTGTTCTTACATACCAGACTGGGCAATTTACAGAGACACACCCGAGACTGGGCAATTTGTAAGAAAAAGAGGTTTAATGGACTCACAGTTTCACATGGCTGGGGAGGCCTCACAATCATGGCAGAAGGTGACAGAGGAGCAAAGTTATGTCTTACATAGTGACAGGCAAGAGATCTTGTGCGGGGGAACTCCAGTTTATAAAACCATCAGATCTCGTGAGACTTACTACCATAAAAACAGTATCAGGGAAATAGCCGCCATGATTCAATTATCTCCACCTGGCCTCATCCTGACGTGGGGATTATTACAACTAAAGGTGAGATTTGGGTGGGGACATAGCCAAACCATATCACTAGTTTTGCTGGAGCTCTTCAAACTGCAAAAATTAGGGCCAGTGTGTGATAAGTGCTTAGTTAAGATTGGAAAGGCATTAGAGCATGAAAGACATGAGCAGAAATATGTTCTGACAGATGATAATAGGGTTCAGTACTATCCTTAGTTTCAAGCATCAACAGGGGTTCTTGGACTATATCCCTGCAGATAAGAAAGGACTACTATATATATATATATATATATATAGTATATATATATATATGTGTATATATATATATACACACACACATATATATGTGTATATATATACACACACACACAAATATATATACACACACATGTATATATACATATGTATGTATATGTGTGTGTGTGTGTGTGTCTGTGTATTTACAAATATATACACACACATAGGTTTTTAATATCTCAATGCAGGACAAAAGGGTTAACTCTAGCCTAACTCATTTCTAATATTCCAATTTTCTTTCACTGGTGAGAACCAGCTTCCTATTATTCTCAATATAGTAATCATTTGCTCAATTTCAAAATACCTAGAAAGAATTTTTGTAATTGCTTGCCTACACCACTGTGAAAGTAAACTTTTAGCTAGACTTTTCTGTTTACTTAAACTCAATTTTTGATCTTTAGCCTAAGGCTATATAGGAAAGTGTTATGATTAAAACTTTGATTAGGTCTTTTTCCCTTTTAAAGTGCTTATGTTATTTATATGTTTTGGTTTGTACTCTTTCTCAGTACTTAGTCTTTCTTATTTATTTTTGAGATTAATAATATGGTTCTAACATTCAAAACTCTGTATAAAGATATACTAAAAGATATGTCACTCCTCCATCAATCTCTTCCATCTTGTTCACACCTACTCCCGTGTTATACCATTTTAAATTCCCAAGAGCCTATTTTCCCATAGCCTTGTCAACAGAGTTTATTAACTTTGGCAATTTTTGCTGATCTAGTAGTTGATAAATGATAGTTCTTTGTAGTTCTACTTTTCATTTCTCTCATTCTTAGTAAAGTTGAATGTTTTAAGTAGTTGAATAATCAGTATAATTTTGTACATTGTCTATTATTGGTTGTCAACTTATTTTATCAGGTTTTTGTTTTTTTCCTAAATTTTGAATTTTTTATATATGAAAGGTATCACATTTTAACTGTGATTTTTGTTGCAAACATGTTCTACAACTTTCCATTGTCTTTAGAATTATTTTATAATGTTTAGATTTTTTGTTACATAAAATGTGTAAATGTATTTGAATATATAAATGATTCCTTAAATTCCTTCAGGGTTTTGAGTCAGTTAGAACTTCTTTCTGTACATCTAGAATATATAAAACTTCACCAATGCTTTTTTTTTCCTCTACTTGAGTCTGTTTTGTTAGATATCTTAAATGTTTGGAGTTTATTGTGCATTATAATGCATGTTATCTTTTTCAGTGGGCTATGAAACCATCCCAACACAATTTATTAAAATATCTGCCTACACTCTAGTAACTTTACAGGTCATCTTTATAATACATTAAATGTACTGGATAGCTTACATAGATTTTTGGATTTTCTATTTTATTTCACTGGTCTGTTTTTGATTTTGCACTCTATCATACTGTTTTAAATAGAGTGGCTTTAAAGAGTGTTTAATAAAGTGTTCACATGCATGATTTCAGTTATCCTAGTTATCCTTACAAAATTGTAATAAGCTTTTCTACATCCCTAAAAGTTTATAGATATTTTATTGATAGTCTAATAAATTCATAGTTACTTAGGAAGAAGAGTCACCTTTGTGATGGTAATATTATTAAATAACAAAATATTTATATCCATTTGTTCAAACGTAATACGTCTCTTTCAGAGGTATTTTAAAGTTATCTTTATAAACAATTTCTATGTTTCTATGTTTCTATGTTTCTCTCTATCATTATGTCTTTGAACTAGTTGTTTTATATCTATGGTTATGTCCAACAGAAGCCATAAAGTGCTTCCTTTAAGTGAAAAAGTAAACCTTTTTTTCTTTTTTCTTTTTTATCTTAAAAAGGTTCTTGATTTTTTGTATTAATCGTCTTCTGCTACCTTAGTGAATTATTTTATTGTTGAGTCAAATTTGTTATTGATTCTAGGAAGGTTCTAGATATACTATCGTGTCATGGGCAAACAGAAATGATTGTACATCTAATTTTCCAATTTGTAGCAATAATTTATTTCTGTTGCAGATAGATATATCTAGTATAGTGTTCAATAGTAGAGGTTTTAGTCATATTTATTTTTGTCTGATGTTAGTGGCAATACTAATATTTCCACATTAAGCACAATACTAGCTTTGTAAATAATGTATTTGTTTTTATCATGTTAAGGAAGTATCTATCTAGGTATTTTCTTAGTTATATTTTTAAGAGGAGCAGTCATTTATTTTTGCCAAAGGATTCTTCATCAGCTTTGGAGATAAGCATAGAATGTTTCTTCTTCAATATATTAATGGTATATTATATTAATAGATTCCCTAATATTAAACCAAGCTTGCATTCCTGGAATAAATGCCTAATGGTATTGATGCATTATTTTCTTGAAGTGATATGAACACTATTGAGTACAATTTTCTTTAGGATTTTAATCACTATTAAATCATTCATTGTAAGTTTCTTTTTATGCTTATTTTTGGTGATTGGAGAAGGGATTTGTGAGCTTTGATAATTTTGCTATTATTTATTTATTTATCTATTTATTTATTTGCCTTTTTTTTTTTTTTTTGGAGAGCCCTCAATTTCCCACTTTTTCTTCCATTGCCGTAGTTACTGAATGTTAAAAAAGTCTCTCATTTTATTTTACCTTTCTCTTCTCCAGCAATGATGCCTCTCAAAGCTTAGCACAAAGAACTGTGCCCTCTTTTAATTCCTTTCTATGTTTAGTCATCTGAACAACCGCATTTCTTTAATTTCATACTCACGGTGGAATTTTTCTTGCTGGCAGTGACTACAGATAAGTCTTGGTGCTTGTTCTTTCTTCTCTTTGGCAAAATTTACCTGGAAGGCATTCCTTTCACAGAAGTGAGACCAGGGAGTGTGAGAAATAGCTTCACTAATATTTGGCTTATCTTTTTTATTCTTTTTGTTTAGTTAGAGAATCTGATTGTATTTTTTCTGCCTTCTAAATGTTCTGATTGTGAGGGTTCTGTGTAGTCACATGAGTTCTTATGGAGGAGCTGCATTGTCTTCTGAGAAACCATAAAGAGATACAGCTAGTGGTGACCACCATTTTCATTTTTTTGAGTATTTTTTGTATGATTGATTTTTTAATAAAAGTTGAAAGACATAAAAGAAATATGTATAATTTACTTAGAATAATGCCTAGCAACATAAGTACATATGACATAAAACAAAATTTATAAAATATATTATGAAAATCACAGCATTTAACCATGTCAAGTTCTTATTGTGTGCTGACTTCATTGGTGGGAACAGAAGCCTCAAACAAGCCTATTGGAATAGTAGGAGAGAGAGAGAGAGAGAGAGAAAAGAGAGAATTCTTATTTATGTTTGCCTATAGCCATCCCAGCTAAAATGCTCTCATATACACTGACTTCTACTATATAACAAAAGTCCCAAAATCTAGGTTCTGAGAACAATTATAGCAATATTAAAAGGTGAACATTTTTACTGTGATGTTAAAACAAAGGGCACAAAATTAAATTAACAGAACATCATTTGAGTTCTTACGAAAAAATATTCCAAAGCATATTCATTGAGGTTACCTCTGGGATTTCACCCAGATGTGCATTAAAATGGTGCGGATGGAGGAAACATGTTCCATGAAATCAATTCTCCCTCTCCAACTTTCCTGTTTTATTAAGATGACTACTACATTGAATATAGACATTGAATTCTTTTAGCCTAGCACATTTATTTATTTTTATTTATCATTTAAACCATTCTCCTGCCTCATCTACCTACTTATGCCTATACAGCACCTAAATGTTGAGAGCAATGACAACTATTTTCATAAACTCCAACTATGTATAAATGTATAAATAACCATTTAACCTTTAAATATTGGGATAATCACTCAGCAAGCCAAAGGCATAGATGTCACTAGTTTTAATGCACACACTGATTTGCTCTTGGATTTTATCACTTACAACCATTAAGAATTGAAAGGATAATTTATCTTGAAGGTTGAAACATGTGTCTTTTAACTAAGTGTTATCTAGGGACAAAAAAAAGGAACCATGAACAGATGGATTAGTTCTCTGTGCACTAAATCTAAAGGGTACTGAGCTGCATGATACGTTCTCTTTTGTTTTTATCTCTAGCTCAAGGTCACGATTGGAAAATAGTAGTCCTCTCTGAAAGCTTCATACCACAGGAAGGTACATTTTATTGTAACTATGTTCTCTTTATATTAATTGTTTTGTTTTTCTGCAATTAAGTTGAAAATCATATTAATTATATTGAGGTTAGTTTATTGCTTTTCCTATGCTTTATGTATTTTTGAAGAGTTACATGATTAAAATAAAATTCAAGAAAGCTAGGGAAATGTATATTGGTAGACTGAATAAAGAGCTAAATAGTAAAAAATAAGATTCTTAAGAAAATATTTTTTTATTTTTTTATTTTATTATTATTATACTTTAAGTTTTAGGGTACATGTGCACAATGTGCAGGTTAGTGGAACGCAGCTCCTCACCAGCAACGGAACAAAGCTGGACGGAGAATGACTTTGATGAGTTGAGAGAAGAAGGCTTCAGACGATCAAACTACTCCGAGCTACAGGAGGAAATTCAAACCAAAGGCAAAGAAGTTGAAACTTTGAAAAAAATTTAGACGAATGTATAACTGGAATAACCAATACAGAGAAGTGCTTAAAGGAGCTGATGGAGCTGAAAGCCAAGGCTCGAGAACTACGTGAAGAATGCAGAAGCCTCAGGAGCCGATGCGATCAAGAAAATATATTAACAGCTATTTACTTTAAATAAGAAGTCATTTAATACCTTTTTTACCCTAATAATTTAGATAATTTATGTCAATTTTACAGATGAGGAGATGGAGGCTAATCCTTTATGTAACTTTTATAAAGTCATAGTCTTTCTGTTAAGCAGAACAGCTCAGATTAAACACCAGGGTTATGTGACGTTTTCTATAGTTTAATACATAGTAGATTATTAAGGGATCCCAGTATTTCTAGAAATATAGTTATCATGTAATATAAACTGTTTTGAGGTTGTTATTGACAAATAGAAAGATACATGGATCAATGAAACAAAATAAAGAATCCAGAATAGACCACATATATGGCTAACAGATTGTTGACAAGGAGGTAAATTCAATGAATGAAGAATATCTTTTCAAAAATTGATGCTGGACAATTGGATGTCCACAAGCTAATAATGAAACTCAACCTCATATCTTATATAATAAGTCAAAAGAAATCATAAATTTAAATGCAAAATTATAAATCATTGAATGGAAAAAGGAGAAAAATATTTTGTTAACTGATGTTAGACAAAGTGCTTAAATGTAACAGTAAGCTACAAAGCGGGAATATTTGCCAATCACACTTCTGACAAAGTGCTTGTATTCAGAATATATAAAGAACTCTCAATATTTGACAGAAAGAAAACAAATACCCCAATTAAAAAAATAAATGAGTGCAAGACTTGAACAGACACTTCATCAAAAGGATATATAAAAGTTTAAAAGAACATTAAAATATGTTCAACATTACTAGTGAGTAAGAAAACGCAAATTAAAAGCTGCAATGAGATATCACTGTAACACTTTTTAGAATGAATAAATTGAAATGTATTGACAATTTCAAGTGATAGCAAGGAGGCAGTGCAACTGGAACTCTCGTGAATTGACTATTGTTATGGCACATTGCCTGACTACTCTGAAATAGTTTGACACTTTCTTATAAAGATAATTGCATACTTACTTTATGGCTCAGTAATCACACTCTTGTGTTTGTTCCAAAGAAAGCAACACTTATTTTCAAATAAAAATCTATACACAAGTGTTCACGTAATTTCACAAAACTAAAAACAACCCAGATTATCTTCAGCTTGGATGAATCTCAAAAACATTACACAAGTGAAAGAAGCCAGTCTCAGAAGTTCACATACAAGTTGAGCCCATTTATATGATATTCTCAAGAAGACAAATCTATAGTGACAGATGCCATCAATAGTTTCCAGAGACTAGTGGTAGAAGGACTCTGTGACTAAAGAAAAGGATATCATGAGGTCATGCTTTGTGGTAATGAATCCGTTCTGCACACTGATTGTTGTATAGTTACACATGATCTATGAAAGTGTTAAAATTCATAGAACTGTACACCAAAAAATATATTATCAAAATACTATTGTTGCTCTCAGAAGAGAGTCAATAGACAGCATCAATGGTTTCCAAGTTATAAACCATAAAATGCAATTTTGAATAATATTGCAAATTATTATATGAAAACATTCCATATGGGAAAGAACCATTCTCAGAAATACATCAGTGAATAGGCATTAGGGACACATAAACCTAAGAAACCGATTAAGAATATAAACAGAAACCAAGAGTAATAATTCTATTTATGTTAATTTTTCATACTTAATCAAAATAAAAATATTTCAATTTTGCTCTGACACATTCCATTTTCAAGGAAGTTTATTTTTCAAAGTAGTTTTAATTATACAAGCTTTTAAATAAGTCCAACATTATAATAAAATCGATTTGTTGGAAAATAAACAATTTTAAAATAATATATCATTTTCAATTCTTAGCACCTCCTTTAACTTTGAAACGAATCTTGGTTTGGATAGCATATTGTTTTCCCTATAATTAAATAAATGAATAGTAGTCTTATTTTTTTTACTATGACTCAGAACATTAGTTTATTTTTTCACACCTCATGCAATGTTTCTTCTCTCCTCTACATGTAGCTCAAGCTCTTTCTTCATTTAATAGAAATCCAGCTTCACCTTCTACTAGTCTTCCTTTTGGCTTTGCTTTGATTCCCTACAGACTTGGCTTGTCTGCCCGTGTTAGCAATGATCAGCTGTTGCTTAATACTGTTCCTTCCCATTATTTTTCTTATTATATAATTTCTTCAAAATGGGAAAATATATTTATGTCTCTTGCATAGAGGCACAGGATTTGCCTAGTATACTGTTATAGTCTACATAATGTTTGATGGAGTTATGGTGATTAACTAGGATAATATTATAATATCAACTTTTTGTCCATGGGGATGCCAACTAACAAATTTGAAATGTTATTAAACAAATTGTAGAGAAATTGCTGCTGTACTGATGATCAAAATGTGTATACCTCTTCAAAAATATGTTATATTTAAAAGAAACAGGTGAGCTTAGAAAGTTAAACTGCATGAGAGCTGACAGCTGTCCTGTCCTATTATAGAGAGATTTTCTCAACTTGCAAGAATAAACGCTGAGAGTCAGCAAACTGACTTGCTCCTGTCACAGAGTAAGAAGACAAGTGTCAAATTACAAGAGTATGCACATAGCACCTTTGGGCATCAAGTTTCCTGTTGTAAATAGAGGACAAACACCATGAAAACTAATGAGCAGTGGGCCATTTCTATACTTTTTTGATACAAATAGAGAATTTTTGCCAGGCACAGTGGCTTATGCTTACAATCCTGGCACTTTGGGAGGCCAAGGTGGAGGGATCACTTAAGGCCAGGAATGGAGACCAGCCTGGGCAATGTAGTGAGACCCCCATATGTGTATCTTTTTTAAAAAAAGAGAGAGAGAAAGTCTTTGGTGTGGGGGAGAGGAGACGTGTTTTTATATATAGGTAAGAAATCCCGTAAATCTCTAAGATTTAATTATATCATAAATATAATTACATCATAATTAATTACATTAAATTAACAGCTGTGTTTCCTAAGATATTCAGCCTCATTCCTACTTGAAAATGTATACCTTCTTTTAGTAGCCAGTTGATTTAGCAGTAGAGTTTACTGAGGCAAGGGAGAAAAGGTCTCCAGATTTTTGACATAAGAAGTAACATTACAGGCAAGGTATGGTTGCTCACACCTGTAATCCCAGCACTTTGGGAGGTCCAGGGATTCAAGACCGGCCTGGGCAGCACAGTAAAACCCTGTCTCTATAAAAAATATAAAAATTAGCCAGGCATGATGACATGTGCCTGCAGTCCCAGATAATCAGGGGGCTGAGGTAAGAGGATCACAGGAGTCCACAAGGTCAAGACTGCAATGAGCTGTCATCCTGCCACACTGCCCTCCAGCTTGGGAGACAGAACAAGACCCTGTCTCAAAAAAAAAAAGAAAAGAAGAGGAATATTAAATGCTAAGCTTCCTTGATAGTGATAATTATTCATGTCTGAACCTTACAATACCTTACAACATTATGTGAAGAATATATAATAAAAATTTTATTGAATGGATATTATATATATATAAAATATAATTTCCAGAAATATTAAGTTAGAAAGCATTTTAAGTATAAAAATTAATTTTAATTCTTGCTCTTCATATTGATATGGTTTGGCTGTGTCCCCACCCAAAATCTCATTTTGAATTGTAATCCCCATGATCCCCATAATCCCCACATGTCAAGGGAGAGACCAGGTGAAGGTAATTGAATCATGGAGGCAGTTTCCCCCATGCTGTTCTCATGATAGTAAGTTCTCACAAGATCTGATGGTTTATTTATTTATTTATTTATTTATTTTTGTTATACTTTAAATTCTAGGGTACATGTGCACAACGTGCAGGTTTGTTACATATATATATACATGTGCCATGTTGGTGTGTTGCAACCATTAACTCGTCATTTAGGTATATCTCCTAATGCTATCCCTCCCCCCTCCCCCCACCCCACAACAGGCCTGGGTGGGTGATGTTCCCCTTCCTGTGACCAAGTGTTCTCATTCTTCAATTCCCACCTATGAGTGAGAACATGCAGTGTTTGGTTTTTTGTCCTTGCGATAGTTTGCTGAGAATGATTGTTTTCCAGCTTCATCCATGTCCCTACAAAGGACATGAACTCATCCTTTTTATGGCTGCATAGTATTCCATGGTGTATATGTGCCACATTTTCTTAATCCAGTCTATCACTGATGGACATTTGGGTTGGTTCCAAGTCTTTGCTATTGTGAATAGTGCCACAATGAACATACGTGTGCATATGTCTTTATAGCAGCATGATTTATAATCCTTTGGGTATATACTCAGTAATGGGATGGCTGGGTCAAATAGTATTTCTAGTTCTAGATCCTTGAGGAATCACCACACTGTCTTCCACAATGGTTGAACTAGTTTACAGTCCCACCAACAGTGTAAAAGTGTTCCTGTTTCTCCACATCCTCTCCAGCGTCTGTGGTTTCCTGACTTTTTAATGATCGCCATTCTAACTGGTGTGAGATGGTATCTCATTGTGGTTTTGATTTGCATTTCTCTGATGGCCAGTGATGATGAGCATTTTTTCATGTGTCTTTTGGCTGCATAAATGTCTTCTTTTGAGAAGTGTCTGTTCATATCCTTTGCCCACTTTTTGATAGATTCCCTGTTTAATAAATGATGCTGGGAAAACTGGCTAGCCATATGTAGAAAGCTGAAACTTGAATTAATACAAAAATTAATTCAAGATGGATTAAAGACTTACATGTTAGACCTAAAACCGTAAAAACCCTAGAAGAAAACCTAGGCAATACCATTCAGGACATAGGCATGGGCAAGGACTTCATGTCTGAAACACCAAAAGCAATGGCAACAAAAGCCAAAATTGACAAATGAGATCTAATTAAACTAAAGAGCTTCTGCACAGCAAAAGAAACTACCACGAGAGTAAACAGGCAACTTACAGAATGGGAAAAAATTTTTGCAATCTACTCATCTGACAAAGGGCTAATATCCAGAATCTACAAAGAACTCAAACAAATTTACAAGATCTGATGGTTTATTAAGTGTTTGATAGTTACTCCTGTGTTAATTCTCCTTCCTGCCGCCTTGTGAAGAAGGTACCTTGCTTCTCCTTCACCTTCTGCCATGACTGTTAAGTTTCCTGAGGCCTTCTCAGCCATGCTGAACTGTGAGTCAATTAAACCCCTTTCCTTTTTTAGTTATACAGTCTCTGACACTTCCTTATAGCACTATGAAAATGGACTAATACAATTAGTATAATTGTATTATAAGTGTAATCACGTTCCAAGTTATCTGCTGCTCTAAGTTAGGTCTTAAAAGGTGGAAAACTATTAGTAGTTGGAATTAGGCAGAGTTTATGATGTAATAGCTTTTCATAACTAGATACCACAAAATAAGAGTTTTGAAAGGATACTTGAAGAGTTAGCTCTTAGATTTGGGATATGTGCATTCCTGGTGTTTAATAGTCATATTTTCCAGTACCAACTATTTCCTGGAGCAAATATTTTTACCTGGCATAAGATTATTCAATACAGAGACAGGAAAGCATGCCTGTTCAAAGTATTATTTAGCCTAGGGACAGGAAAATATGTTTGTTCTCAGTATTGGTACAGGTAGGGACAGGGGATTAGGTTGGCTTTACTTTTCATTATTATTTTTGTGTTGTTGTTTCTTATTCTTCTGCTCTGCACTTATTTTTGTATCTCCATTACACTTGTATTGAATTTCTTTTACCCATTCCCCTGTGTCTAACCTTTCACTTATCATCTTCTTCTGAGACTCATACTTGTGTTCTGAAAGGATTTCTTGTGCTAATACTCTCATTCAATATATCTATTTTGTACAGGATTCAATTTGTTATTTACTCTCACCACAGCATTTTTAACCCCTGTAATCAGGTTTTTGTTTTGTATTTTTGTTTTAATAATAAAACAATATTTCTTGATCTCAGACATTCTAACCTTTTGAATGAGAGGATCACTTAGTTAACCAAACTATATACTTTTCTATTAAGAATATCTTCTAAATATAATTATTCTAATACAAAATCATACCTGAATTTATAAGAACATAATACATTTAGGCTTATTAAAATGTTCCATTTTGATATTTATTAGTATTTACAATGCTACTTTTGAAAATCAAAGTTATAAAATGAAGATTTTGATTCTAAACTTTAGTTATGTGTGTACAAATAAATATTTGAAGGCAGTCTTTTTTTCCTGTAAAAACATTCATTTTTCCACAGGCAGAAAACTGAAAAGAAGGCAAATACAATGCTAGAGAATAAATAATCTATCCTGAATATTTTCCCAATAGGACAAAATGACAGTAATTTGAATTTATTTTAATATTGTATACAAAAATGCTATGTATAGAAGATTATGCTAAGATTTTGAAATGATTTATTAAATAACTTTAAAAAGTGTAACTGGTTTATTTATAAGTCAAAGGGTAAATGCTTGAGGGGATGGGCACCCCATTCTCCATGATGTGCTTATTTCACATTGCACACCTGTATCAAAACATCTTATGTACCCCATAAACATAACACCTACAGTGTACTCAGAAACATTTTAAAAAATAAACTAATAATTTGTATAAAACTAATAATTGCATTTTAAATGTGTTTCAAGTATTCCCAACATCACTGCTTTGAATTTTTGAATGCACTTTTAGCCTATAAATGCTGAAGGAAAACAAGTATTGTTCAGTTTGGCACTGTTACAATTCCATTGTACTGCATTGCAATATTTTACAGCTTTATTTTGTCCCAAAAGAGCACTTCATTTTATGGCAGGTGAAACCTGTGTCACTATTTCTTTCTACCCCTGATGCTGACTAGCCTTATAATGCAACATGTTCACACTCATGGGAAAGAGGACATATCTTAATTGCTTTACTGCTAAGGAAAGCAAACAAGACTTGTTTATTGAACTTACTCAATTGTTTGTAAAAACAAAACAAAAGGAACAATATCCTGATTTGTAACATAATATTCACAGAACTATCAGATCACAACTTTACTTGACTGGAAAGTTTCTGAAATAAAGCAATACCCAGATTGTTTCTCTTTTGTAAAATCTGCAAATGGTCCCATATTTAGTAAAATCTTATAGCAATAATTAGACACATATAAATTATAGGTTAAGGATCCCTTATCTAAAATGCTTGGGGCTAAAATTGTTTGGGATTTCAGATTTTTTCCGATTTTAGAATATTTGCATTATATCCACTTCAGCATCCCTAATCCAAAAATCCAAAATCTGAAATGCTATAATGAACATTTCCTTTGAGTGTCATCTCAGCGTTCAAACAATTTTAGATTTTGGAGCATTTCAGGTTTCTGTTTTTCTAATTAGGGATATTGAACCTGTAAATATATTAAAACTGAGTACCTAATGTTTTGAGAGGAAGAGGCAATTAAGCTTGGAGGGTGAAGTAAACGCAACTGAAACAAGATAAAATAAATGGTTTCGCACAAACAGACGATGACAGGTGCCATGGATTGAAGAGTCAGATCAGTTCAACTTGGGGCACAGGAGAACTTAATGGGAAATTCAAGTGAAGTGAAGTAATCACATTTGCTATTTTGAATTATCACTTTGACAATATGAACAGATTAAAATACAGCAAGAATAGAAATGAGAGACAAGAATTAAGTCTTTTTCAGTGACTCTCACAAAATATGATAAAGGGATTCACTAAGGTATGAACTAGTAAGAGATGAAATACAAACCTTAAATAAAAACTTTAGAATCGTTAGGACTCATAGTTGTTTAAGATGTAGAAGTAGGTTAGTGAAAGAGGTAAGGAATGGATCAGTGTTATAAATTGAAGAACTAGTGTTATTCTTGGAGAATAAACAAGTAGATTGAAGACAGAGGCTGGTGCAAAAGTAATTGCGGGTTTTGCATTACTTTTAATGGAAAAAAAAAACGCAAATACTTTTGCTCCAACCTAATATATTGAAACGGAAGTTTCTGTGGCCTATACAAAGTGATGTATCCAGTGGATAGTTGATACGTTGTCCAGTGGTTTATAGGTACAGGTCTTCAGGATGCTGAAATTAAATTAGATATGTCTGTCTTTCCTACTATAGGAAGACATTTCTTGACCCCGCTGAACAGATGGCATTTTTGCATAATGTTTAAAATAAATAATTGTAATATCTACTACCCACAATAGGTCATTATTTGTTTCAGAGTTCAATAAAAATATTACAAATTATCTTTGCCACTACCCTAGTTCTGTAGCTATATAAGTGGATTTGAAATAGATGTTGAAAATTATAGCGTGATTTCATAGATAAATACGTGAATAAATAGATTTTAAATGATTGTCAATTATTACCATGATTATACTCTGTTTTTTTAAAAAAAAGTTAGAGGTTATCTTATTGATTTGACAGTTCACTCCTCTGTTGTTTATACAGAGATGGGAAGACATTATGGTTAAACATATGGGCTCTGAAGTGCGACTTTTTAGGTCTAGCTTTTACCTTGAGCAAATTACATAAAGCCCTCGATTTTCATTTCCTCATTTTTAAAATGCAGCTTCTTTGGTACTTTGGGTAGCTTATCTCTAAAATGGTCACTATTGCTGCCTTCCTTCTCAATATCTACATTCCATTCTCTCACTTGAAAGATGAAATTTGTTCTTCCACTTCCTTGAAACTGAGATGGTCTGTGACTGCTTTGACTACAAAATTTTAAAGAGATGAGGTTATGGTCATTTCTAAAACCATGAAGTTATATCATTTTTAGCCTTTAAAAGGCATGACAGTTTCCACCTAACTATCTTGGAAGTTGTTCTGGTGAAAGGGAGTTGCAATGTAAGAAGTTCATGTTAAGATTGCCTTTTTATGGCAGCATAGTATTCCATGGTGTCTATGTACCACATTTTCTTTATTGAGTATATTGTTGATGGGCATTTAGGTGGATTCCATGTCGTTGCTATTATGAATAGTGCTACAATGAACATACATGTCTATGTGGGTTTATGATAGAATGATTTATTTTCCTTCGGGTATATACCCAACAATGGGATCACTGGGTTGAATAGTAGTACTATTTAGAGTTCTAGAAGAATCCTCACAAGGCTTTCCACAATGGCTGAACTAATTTTCACTGCCACCTACAGTGTATAAAGCATTCCCTTTTCCCTGCAACCTTGCCAGAATGTATTATTTTTTGACTTTTTAATAATAGCCATTCTTACTGATGTGAGATGGTATCTAACTGTGGTTTTAATTTGCATTTTTTCTAATAATTAGTGATGTTGAGCATTTTTCATATGTTTGTTGACTGCATGTATGTCTTGTTTTGAGATGTGTCTGTTCATGTCTTTTACCCACATTTTAATGGGTTTGTGTTTTGCTTACAAATTTGTTTCAGTTCCTTATGGATTGTGGATATTAAAGACCTTTGTCAGACGTATAGTTTTTAAATATTTTCTCCCATTCTTTAGGTTGTTTAATCTGTTGATAGTGTCTTTTGCTGTGCAGAAACTCTTTAGTTCAATTAGTTCCAATTTGTCCATGTTTACTTTTGTTGCAATTGCTTTTGACATCTTTGTAACAAAATATTTGCCACTTACTATATCCAGAATGATATTTCCTTTGTTATCTTCCAGAGTTTTTTATAGTTTTAGGTTTTACATTTACGTCTTTAATTAATCTTGTGTTTATTTTTATATATGGTGTAAGGAAGGGATCCAGTTTCAATCTTCTGCATATGGCTAGCCAGTTATCCCAGCAGCATTTATTGTATAGAGAATCTTTCCCCATTGCTTTTTTTGTGTGTGTCAGTTTTGTTCAAGATCAGATGGTTGCAGTTGTGCAAAATGAGGTTATGTCCTTTGCAAAAACTTGGATAGAGCTAGAGGCCATTATCCTAAGCAAACTAATTCAGGAACGGAAAGCTAAATATTGCATGTTCTCACTTATAAGAGGGAGCTAAGCAGCGAAAACACATGGGCATGAAGAGAACAACAGACCCTGGGGCCTACTTGAGGGTGAAGGGTGGGAGGAGGGAGAGGATCAGAAAAAATACCTATTGGACACTACACTTACTACCTGGGAGATGAAATAATCTGTAAATGAAACCCACAAGACATCAGTTTCCCTACATAACAAACCTGCACATGTACCCCGGAACCTTAAATAAAAGCTAAAAGAAAGAAAAATCAGAGAAATAATCTAGTATTTTTTTAAAAGCTATAATTATCCAAGTTGATGATTTAAAACCCTTCAAATACATATATAATTGTCCAGCAGAACCCAATATTAACATGAGGAGAGGAAAAGGAGACTAAAAAAATCGTTAACAGAATTCCTGAGTTTTACAGATGAAAGAATTTATGTGCAAGTTTTAACAACTATGAATACTAAAGTTAATAAATTTTCCTGGCAATAATATAACAGGAAGTGTCCTGAGTTGGCATGCTCTTGCCCTCTCACCACATGATGTCCTCTACCATGTTATGAATCAGCATGAAGGCTCTTCCTAGATGCCAGGCCTATGCTCTTGGACTTCCCAGTCTTTACAATCATAAGCTAAACAAGCTTATTTTTCTAAAAATAATACAAAAATCCACCCCCACCCCCCAGAAAAGAACCCACTGTCTGCTGCCTGCTGGGAGAGTGTTTAAGGTAGCTTTGTGGGAAGGTCACATTATTGCTTTACCTGTTTCTGTATTTTCTACTTTAAAGTATCCCTTGTCTTCAAAATCAACAGAACTTTCTATCTCTGGTCTCATTTTTTCTAACCAACTTTAACATGTCCTAGCAGCCCAGCACATATCATTTTACATCCTATTTTTATACATTTTCAGGAATTGCTACAGCAGCAGGTTCTTAATGCTGCATTGCAGTTTTCATAGGAAGAAGATTAAGTCCAGTAAATATAGAGGTTGACAAGGGATGGATGTTCACAATGAAAAGCAAACTTCTCTGTTCTACTAGCTATACATCTCATACTTCAGGAAGGTAGCTCAGTGCTCCTTATCTTTGAATTAGTAGAAACTTTACTCTTTTCCCATGAAAACTTTCTTCAAAACTTTCTTGTTGCAGAGGCCCAACCTAAAAAGACATTTTTCCCGTAATTGCTGGCTAGTGAATGTCATACAATGTCAAAAGCAGTTTATTAAAGGCTAAAATTCAAAGTATTATTTCATGTAGAAGATGTCAAGTAGTAACTCTGACTGCATTTTTACTGAGTCAGCTAAATTAACTTGAGAGTTTAGATGATTCAAATGCAGCAAAAGTGACATTAGTTCTTCCATTGGCAATTATTTTTGGCTAATTAAAATAAACCTCCCTCTATTTTTTTTTGTTAACAGACCTTCTAGTTAAAGCTTTAGTGATATCGATTTGTTGGAATAACTTACAATTTCTGTTATACGATGGCCTCTACAGTCAGGAGAATTAATTCATCAGCCACATTACATTTATTACTTTTGCTCTTCTCCTCCTTTTTTTTCTTGCTATCCTCTTCTTTCTCTTCTTTTTCCTCTCCTCACTCCTTATCGTATCATTTACTATCTGAACAATGTCTATTAATAACAGGTGTTACTATAAATGAATTTAAGAAAAATAAAATATATTCAATAGCATAAATTTTCATATTAATTTACCTTTGATCTATTTCAATATTACATTTGAAATCCAAAAATACAAAGTTCATGATTACTCTGAACTCTATGGTACTTATATCAAAGAGCCGACCCAGAAATACATGCATTCTTGCTAGGAAGAATGAAATCACTGGTCCTTTATTCAAAAAAATGTAATGCCTTTAGCTACAAAAAAGTTTTAAATAAGGAATATTGCTTATAAATATTCACAAATAAGGAATATTTATATATAAATAAGGGTTTATATACAAATAAATAAGTTATAAAAAAGGAATATTGCTTATAAATAAACAAAAACATAATTATGAAAGGTCTTTTGAGTACAGGCATACTTTATTTTATTGAGCTTCATTTTATTGTGCTTCATAGATATTGCAGTATTTACAAATTGAAGATTTGTGGCAAGCCTGCACCTAGCAAGTCAATAAGTGCCATTTTTCTAATAGCATGTGCTCACTTTGTGTCACATGTTGTTAATTCTTGCAATATTTCATACTTTTTTAGTATTATCATATCTGTTACGATGATCTGTGATCAGTGATCTTTCATGTTATTATTGTAATTTTGGGGGGTGCCAGGAACTGCATCTTTATAAGATGGTAAACTTAATTAATAAATGTGTGTGTTCTGACTGCTCCACTCACCAGCCATTCAACCATCTCTTGTCCTCACCTCAGGCTACCCTGTTACCTGAGACACAAAAATATTGAAATCAGGTCAATTAATAACCTTACAATAATCTCTAAGTGTTCAAGTGAAAGACAGACTCACTCACTTTAAATCAAAAGGTAGAAATGATTAAGTTTAGTGAGGGAAGCATGTCAGCACCTGAGATAGGCTGAAAGCTAGGCCTCTTGCACCAAGAGTTAGCTAAGCTGTGAATGCAAAGGAAATGTTCTTGGAGGAAATTAGAAGTTCCACTTCATGAATATATGAATGATAAGAAAGAGTAACAGCCTTATTGCTTATGGGGGAAAGTTTTAGTGGTCTAGATAGAGGATCAAACCAGCCACAGCATTCCGTTAAGCCAAAACCTAATCCAGAGCAAGGCTCTAAGCCCACCCCCTTTCAATTCAGTGAAGGCTTAACAAAAGTGAGGAAGCTGCAGAAGAAAAGTTGAAAGCCAGCAGAGGTTTGTTCATGAGGTTTATGGTAAAAAGCTGTCTCCAAAACATAAAAGTGCAAGCAGAAGCAGCGTGCTGTTGGAGAAGCTACAGCAAGTTATCCAGAAGAACTAGCTAAAATAATGGGTAAAGGTGGCTACACTCAAGAGCAGGTTTTCAATACAGATGAAACAGTCTTATATTGGAGGGAGATGCCACTTAGGACTTTCATCACTAGAAAGGATAAGTCAATGCCTGATTCAAAGCTTCAACAACAGGCTGACTCTCTTGGTAAGGTCTAATTCAACTGATGACTTTAAGTTGAAACTAATGCTCATTTACCATTCAAAAATTTATAGGGCTCTTAATAATTATGTTGAATTTTAGTCAAAACTGACTTCAAATTATACTACCAGGCTATGGTTACCAAAACATCATGGTACTCATATAAAAACAGGCACATAGACCAATGGAACATAATAGAGAACCCATAAATAAAGCCTAATACAGCCACAAAATCTTCTATAAAGCATACAAAAACGTAAATTGGGGAAAAGACAGTCTATTCAATAAATTGTGCTGGGGGAGACTGGAAAACTACATGTAGAAGAATGAAACTGGATCCTCATCTCTCACCTTATAAAAAAATCAACTCAACTTGAATCAAAGACTTAAATCTAAGACCTTAAATACCTAAAAGTAGGTCTACCATTTGATCCAGCAATCCCAGTCCTAGGTATCTACCCCCAAAAAAGTCATTATGTAAAAAAGCAACATACACATGCATGTTTACAGCAGCACAATTTGCAATTGCAAAGATATGGAACAAACCTAAGTGCCTATTGGCCAACAAGTGGATAAAGAAAATGTGCTGTTATATATACTTGGAATACTACTGAGCCATAAAAAGGAAAAAAATAGTATCTTTTGCAGCAACTAGGATGAGCTGGAGGCCATTATTCTAAGTGAAGTAACTCAGGAATGGAAAACCAAATACTGCATATACTGTTCTCACTTATAAGTGAGAGCTAAGCTATGAGGGTGTAAAAACATACTGAGTGACATAATGGACTTTGGGGACTTTACAGGGAGGGTGGGAGAGGGGTGGGAGGTAAAAGACTACATGTTGGGTAAGTGTATACTGCTTGGGTGATGGGTGCACTAAAATCTCAGAATTCACCACTGAAGAACTCATCCATGTAACTAAAAGTCACCTGTACCCCAAAAGGTTGTACCCCTGTACATTCATGTAACTAAAATCCACCTGTACCATGGATGTACCCCTGTACATCCATGTAACTAAAAGCCACCTGAATGCCAAAAACTATTGAAATAAAAAAGATAATAAAAAGCACACTTAAAAATAGTTATGCTAAATCTACTCTATGCTCCACAAATGGAGCAGCAAAGTCTAGATGATAGTGCATCTATTTAGAGAATGATTTACTGAATATTTTAAGCCTACTGCTGAGACCTACTTGTGAGGAAAAAAAAAGAAAGATTCCTTTCAAAATATTACTGCTCTTTGATAAGAACTCTGATAGAGATGTATAAGGGGATTCATGTTTCCAACACTATTGACACAACATCAATTTTTCAGCTCATGGATCAAGGATTAATTTTGACCTTTAAGCCTTATTATTTAAGAAATACATTTTGTAAGGCTATAGCTGCCATAGATAGTGATTCCTCTGATGGATCTGGGAAAAGTAAATTGAATACCTTCTAGAAAAGAACCACCATTCTAGATGCCATTAAAACATTTCTGATTCATGGGAGGAGGTCAAAATATCAACATCAACAGATGTTTGGAAGAAGTTGATTTCAATTCTCATGAATGGCTGAAGGGATTAAGACCTCAGTGAAGGCAGTAACTACAGATATAGTTAAAATAGTAAGAAAGCTAGAATTAAAAGTTGAGCCTGAAGAATGTGACTGAATTGGTGCTATCTCATGATCAAACATGAACAGATGAGGAGTCGCGTCTTATGGATGAACAAAGAAAGTTGTTTCTTGAGATGGAATCTACTTCTGAACAAGATGAAGTGAAAATTGTTGAAATGACAACAAATGATTTAGAAGCAGTGGCAGGTTTCCAGAGGATGGACTCCAGTTCTGAAAGAAGTTCTGCTGTAGGTAAATGCTATCAAATACATTGCATGCTATAGATAAATATTTCATGAAAGGAAGAGTCAATTGATGTGGCAAATTTCATTGTTGTCTTATTTTAAGAAATTGTCACAGGTACTCCAGCCTTCAGCAATCATCGTGCTGATGAGTCAGTAGTCAACAACATCAAGACAAGAATCTCAACCAGCATTAAAATTAACATTTGTTGGAGGTTCAGATGATTGTTAGACTTTTTTTTTTTACAATATTTTAAATTAAAGTATATGTATATTTTTTAGACTTTTTAGACTTCATGCGGTTGCACATTTAATAGACTCCAGCATAGTGTAAACATAACTTTTAAATGTACTTGAAATCCAAAAATGTAGTGTGACATTTTGTGATATCACTTTATTGCAACATTCATTTTATTGTGGTGATCTGGAACAGAACCTTCAATATCTCTGAGTTATGTCCGTGTTCTGAAGGTGCTAGTCATCAGATTGATTCTAAATAATTCATAATTTAATCCAGTGATCTTACCTCACTTTGAAATAAGTTTACATTCTTTTTCATTTTTTTAATATCTTTGAAGATATCAAATGCCCATCATAGGGGAATGACTATACATAGTCTCCTTCTCCATCTGTTATGTTGCTACAGAAATGAATAAATATAATATATATCAACAGACTTAGAAGAGTTTCCAAACATAATATTTACTGGAAGAAAGCAAGATGTAGAAACACATTTTTAATATAATCTAATTTTGTAAAATAAGTGACAGCAGAATCAGTTTGTATATGTGTTGATATATGCGCAAATCTGAAAAAGTATAGAAAAACGTGCATCATATTCTTACTATTAGTTTCTTGGTAGATAAAAAGAAAATGGTATTTTAAAAATAAACAAAATACCTTTAAAAGAACAAATATACCTATGATTTTAAAATAGCATTACAGCAGAATCTTATGCACAATAATGCACATATATTTATATTTATGAAAACGTAAAAAATAAGATCACTAAACATGTTAATGCTGGCTTTCTTATAATAAATACATTCAAGTGTATTAATTTTTAAAATTATCTTATATCCTATTTACTTAAGCATGAAATAAAAAGAACAATTTTATCTAATTTATTTTATTTATGTCCTTTCATTTAGAATCCTGACAGAAATTTTTTACAATGGTGATTTACAATATCATTTGACTTTGTGTCCCCACCCAAATTTCATCTTGAATTGTAATCCCATAATCTTCACGTGTCATTTACAATTATCAGACTTTTCAGAATAGATTACTTTTACCTATAAATATAACATTCTGATATAACATTTAGCTACATGATAAAGCTTTTCAGCACCTGGGTATCTAGTAAATGGATTGACAAGCACTACTCAATAACAAATCTAGATAGCCAAAACAAATCACTTACACCTCTAAAAGATAGACATGACATGGTTGCAAATAATTCACTCTGTTCTGGGACATCAATGAGTATTTCATGTATATGAAACATTATTTGTCTTTAAAACACAGTATTTCCATCTCTGAGAGTTTTATACTAAGAGCCTCACTTTCTCTCATAGCACAGTTTCCTTTTCACAACAAATAACACACTTATAGTGACTGTACAGTCATTTCGTGCATTGATTTATCTAGTAAGTCATTCAGTCTCTTTAAAGCAGATACTTGTTCTGTGCTTGACTCTCTACTATGAGCTGGGGGTGGGGTACATATAATTTATCTCTTTTTTTTCCTTGTAAAAGGTATATAAAATATACATCAATAGGAAGTTAAAAATTCCCTTTCCAACATTAGGGCCATTAGCCAAAAGTTATCCTGATACATCTGGAAAATTCTGGGCAGTAGAACTAAAATTATAATCGACCTTTTATAGAGAATCTGTGTACTGTGCCATCAGTACACAGATTCAGACAAAATTGTTTTGGCAAATTTAATTAATTACATTCTCCAGCACACAAAAGCATAGATTTATAGAGTATAGTACTTATTTTTCAGGCCCAGTGTTCCAGAAAATTAGTGACTTTAAGAAATGGCTGAGTACAGTAAATCTCTCAACTGAAGGTGCATTTGAATAAGTGAAAGCGCCTACTTAAAAGGGTTTCCCCACATCAGAAATGGAGAAAATAAAGAAGAAAATAATACTATATAAAGGGTATTTTACAGTATAAAAATATAATTATTTAACTGTGGGTATTTAACAAAGAAATATTTAATTGGCTTCCTTAGCCTGGGAAATAAATTTGAGATTGTAAATCTGTTCATCCTCTGTAAAAGAAGATAATGTAGTCAGTGATTTAAATACATAGCAGCAGGTAAAGGATGCTCAGAAACATGCCACGTTCATGGATCTATTCCTATCCTACTGAATTGAAATTTTTAAGTGAATTAGGAAGATGACCTTTTAAAACGATCTTATACTATAAATTTAGTTTAGAAACAGATATAAATAATCCTTGTACAAATAACAATGTGCTACAGTATGATTTAGTGACTACATATGGAGAAATTCTACAGTTTAAAACAATGCAGTCTTTTTTTTTTAACTTTCCTTTGTTTCCTAACAGTGAGAGAGATACAATATATTTAGATGAGGCAGCCTTCCTACACCTTTGATGTCTGTGAATGCTTGTATTAATTCCTGAAAACATTTAGTAGAGATTATTAGTGAGCAGAATTACTAGTGAGTGAGAATCGGGCAAGTTAAGCATCCCAGGGATGTTTTCTTTTGTTTTGTTTCTGTTTTTTTGTTTTTTGGGATGGCGTTTCGCTCTTGTTGCCCAGGCTGGAGTGCAGTGGTGCGATACCAGCTCACTGCAACCTCCGCCTCTCAGGTTCAAGCAATTCTCCTGCCTCAGCTTCCTGAGTAGCTGGGATTACAGGCGCCCGCCACCATGCCCGGCTAATTTTTGTATTATTTTTTTTTTGTAGAGATGGGGTTTCACCATGTTGGCCAGGCTGGTCCCGAACTCCTGACCTCAGGTGATCCGCTCACCTCGGCCTCTGGAAGTGCTGGGATTACAGGCATGAGCCACCGTGCCTGGCCCCAGGGATGGTTTTAATCAGAGCCAGCGCTACTGAACATCAGGGAGAGAAACAAGCTCAACACAGCATGGTTTACTCAGCGTTCATTTACATATATATTAAATATATATTACTGCTTGGTAGATAATCACAGTTTTCAGTATTTATAGTTTAGAATCAATGGCACTATCACTTGCTGTTTATGGCACCAGGGCAAAAACTGCTAATTAGGTGGAGTATTCTCAAATTAGTTTTATTTTACTGACTAGCTACAAGATAATTGGAATATGCATGTTAGACTGAAAATATCTATACTATGCGAGGCACCTAAAGTTGAAACACTGAATATAATAAATAAGCAGGGACAAAGGAATGACCTGCATCTTTATAGTGGCACAAGCCTATTGTGTACATCCACGGAGCACTAATTATTTAACGTTTACAGTGAAAGTACCATGATTTTATTTTGCCTCAACGTTACAAACACCCTGAAAGTAATGACTTTGTGCTAAAACCTGGGTTTAAATATTCTGCATTTAAATATTTTTCCCATCACTTACTAGATGGATAGTGTTGGAGAAGTTACCTCTTTCTCAATGCCTCAGTTACTTCATTTGTAAAATGGAGGTATCAGCACTACTTACTTCACCCGGTTGTTCTGAGAGCTAAATGAGCCAACCCCTACAGAGGATTTATAATTGAGCCTGGCAGATAGGAGGTCCTCAATTAATGTTATCTGTTAATGTTATGTTCTAAAGTACGTTCAATTTTATTTAAAGACTGTCTTATCACTGATTTTGTTTGTTTGTTTACACTGGTTCTCTAAAACTACAGTGATTTAATAAATAACAACAACAAAATAATAATCATCATGTACTATTAGTGAATTAGAAATACTTAGAAATTTATTTCATTTTTAAAATTTTATTATTATACTTTAAGTTTTAGGGTACATGTGCACAATGTGCAGGTTAGTTACGTATGTATACATGTGCCATGCTGGTGTGCTGCACCCATTAACTTGTCATTTAGCATTAGGTATATCTCCTAATGCTATCCCTCCCCCCTCCCCCCACCCCACAACAGGCCCTGGTGTGTGATGTTCCCCTTCCTGTGTCCATGTGTTCTCATTGTTCAATTCCCACCTATGAGTGAGAACATGCGGTGTTTGTTTTTTTGTCCTTGTGATAGTTTACTGAGACAAAACACTTAGAAATTTATTTCATAAATATTGTCATACTACTGTAAGCCTTTCAAATTTGTTAAAAGCTCTTTTTTCTGCATAATTTTAGAAATGTTATAAACAAGAAATATGGATTAGGCAAAAAACTGATGCAGCATACAGGAGAATTCAGCATATTTTTAGAAAAAATACTATATTATCTACTTTGGGCAGAAAGATAATTATATGCATATTTAATGGTAGTATAAAATTGGAGGAATGAGTTTTAGTACAGATCCCAGTGAGAAATGGTCTCTTTTTGCAAAAGGCACTTAAAAAATAACTTTATTCAGGTTTAGGAGAAAATGTGTATTTTGTTTAAAACCACAGAAAACAAACTGCACTTTTATTAAGGAGAGTCACAGAGCTGCAAAGCGGTACACAGGAAGTTCAACTCTGTAGGTAAGGTAAGCAGTAAGGTTTCCAATGCAGAGACCTATAGAGGAAGAAACCAAACACATGGAATCCTATAACAACTATTTGACAGTTGACCTCCTGGAAAGATAGGAGTATATGCACACAGCTCATTAGACGAGAGCATTTCATTCACTGTGAAGTCAAAGAACAGCCCAACCTTATACCACAAACTCTGAACAATAGCCGATAGATAATGAACATTCAACAATTCACGGAGATAGGAATTAATTCATAACAGTATGGAATTTGTATTTTATGATAAAGTAAAAGCCACAGGAAAATGGGGGGGGTCTGAAAGATTCTACTAAATATGTACAATGTGAAAGAAATAGAGCAGACCCCATCACAGAATGGGAAGAGTGCTTAGGAACTAGGTGGCTTTGGGCCATTTTCATTACAATCTGATAGCTTTCTTATTATAGATACCAACATCTAGAAATGAAGCTTAGCAGTAAAACAGTATATTTAAATAGAAATATAATGGCCAGTGCTATGGATCAATATTGACAACATTGAGTAATGTGCTAGAAATAAAAAATAAAAAACTCCTAGGCCAATACCATGCACAGACGTGAATTTTAAATGTATATTATTTACAACTTGAAAAGACTGCTATGTGAACAGTTTGGAAGCCATTAGGAAGCCATTAAAATGCCTAGAGTTCCTGGCAAACAAAGGAACTAAAACAGTCTTTGCCAATATTTTCAGAGAACTCTAGCACTGCTGTGTTTGCACATGTGCAAGTGCACGTGCTTGTGAAGTCCAGGAAGTAATAAAAACAAGTGACTATGATGAATAGGATGGAAATGCAGCCACAGATTTCTGCTAAGACTAGTATCAATCATTTTGCCAGTAAATAAGAAATCTTATATTCAATCAAATAAATTCTATAATACCATCCCATCTCTTATCAGATCATATACTCACATATTAATATTGATGTGAGATAAACATAAAACATTAAAAATAATGCATGACTATGACCAAATTTGAATCAGCTGCTTAAAATAAGCCTATACTAAAATAACTAGAACTAGAAGTTACAAGAAAATTTTTAAATTCCAATAGTGATCTATAAGAAACTAAATCAACTTTTCAAAGAGAAAAGTTGGGAGAGAGGCATGTACTTTGGTTTTAAAGAGATACAATAAATCTAACATTTAAGTCTTTAATCCATCTTGAATTAATTTTTGTATAAGGTGTAAGGAAAGGGTCCAGTTTCAGCTTTCTACATATGGCTAGCCAGTTTTCCCAGCACCATTTATTAAATAGGGAATCTTTTCCCCATTTCTTGTTTTTGTCAGGTTTGTCAAAGATCAGATAGTTGTCTATGTGAAGGAAACCTAGGCAATACCATTCAGGACATAGGCATGGGCAAGGACTTCATGTCTAAAACACCAAAAGCAATGGCAACAAAAGCCAAAATTGACAATTGGGATCTAATTAAACTAAAGAGCTTCTGCACAGCAAAAGAAACTACCACAAGAGTGAACAGGCAACCTGAAAATGGGAGAAAATTTTTGCTATCTACTCATCTGACAAAGGGCTAATATCCAGAATCTACAAAGAAGTCAAACAAATTTACAAGAAAAAAACAAACAACCCCATCAAAAAGTGGGTGAAGGATATGAACAGACAGTTCTCAAAAGAAGACATTTATGCAGCCAAAAGACACATGAAAAAAATGCTCATCATCACTGGCCATCAGAGAAATGCAAATCAAAACCACAATGAGATACCATCTCACACCAGTTAGAATGGTGATCATTAAAAAGTCAGGAAACCACAGGTGCTGGAGAGGATGTGGAGAAATAGGAACACTTTTACACTGTTGGTGGGACTGTAAACTAGTTCAACCATCGTGGAAGTCAGTGTGGCGATCCCTCAGGCGTCTAGAACTGGAAATACCATTTGACCCAGCCATCCCATTACTGGGTATATACCCAAAGGATTATAAATCATACTGCTATGAAGACACACGCACACATATGTTTATTGTGGCACTATTCACAATAGCAAAGACTTGGAACCAACCCAAATGTCCAACAATGGTAGACTGAATTAAGAAAATGTGGCACATATACACCATGGAATACTATGCAGCCATAAAACATGATGAGTTCATGTCCTTTGTAGGGACATGGATGAAGCTGGAAACCATCATTCTCAGCAAACTATCGCAAGGACAAAAAACCAAATACTGCATGTTCTCACTCATAGGTGGGAATTGAACAATGAGAACACTTGGACACAGGAAGGGGAACATCGCCCACCCGAGCCTGTTGTGGGGTGGGGGGAGGCGGGAGGGATAGCATTAGGAGATATACCTAATGTAAATGACGACTTAATGGGTGCAGCATGCCAACATGGCACATGTATACCTATGTAACAAACCTGCACATTGTGCACATGTACCCTAAAACTTAAAGCATAATAAAAAAGAGATACAATAAAAGCCTAGTAACAGATGTGAACAAAGAATGAAAAAAAATGACCAAGGAAATAAAATTGATAACTCAGAGAACAAACCCCCTTTTTTTTTTGTAGATGATTTAAAATAGATAAAGAATGTAATATTTTGTAGCTGGAGTTAGAGTACTCTTTCATATGGAAGAAAATAAAACTAGATGAAAACTTAAAATTTTTTAAGAGATATATAGATGAGAAGTCCAGATATATTAAAGATTTATGTTTGAAAGGTACAATTTTGTATTTATTAGTATTTGCTATGTAACTATTTAGAATCTATGTGACCTAGTGCCATTAAAATTTTTAATAGGGCTCCAGGAGAAGGCAAAATAAATAAATAAATAAACTAGCTAGCAAATAAATACAAACAATTAATTTGATTTCACTAAAATTATAGATTTCTGTGCAAAGAAGAATGTCTAAATAAAAATCAGCAGATGTTGACAGCTTGTAAATGTTATTTGTAATATATAAAACAAACAAAAACCAAAATCAAGATGATTAGAGAAACTCATGAATCTTCCAGAAAACAGTACAAATGCAAAGAATATGCATAGGTAACTCCCAAAGGTGAAACACTAAATGATAATATAGGTATGCAGATATCTCAAATCATTAGGGAAATGAGAAATAAAATTTAAAGGAGTAACAAGATGCCAGCTTCCTCCCATCATATTTGCAATATTTGAAAATTGGATGATGTCAGTCTTATATAATGTCATTATAGGAGTGACATTCCCTCATTTTGACCATATTCTATTGGTTAGAAGCCGATAAAGGATCTTCCCCACACTCAAGCGAGGGGATTATGCAATAATATGAATACCAGAAGGCCAGGAGTGTAAAGATCACCTTAGGATTTGTGTACCACAGTATGCCTTCTGGCTCCCAATGATTCAAGTCCCTTTCTCATGCAAACAGTATTAACTTCCTACCAAGATTCACAAGTGTGATGGTTAGCTTTATGAGTCAATTTGTGCAAGCTATTAGTCCCCAGTTAATAAAACACTAATACAAGTACTGGCTGAGGGCTTTTTGTAGATGTGAATAATGTCTAACATTAGTTGACTTTAAGTAAAAGAGATTATTGTAGATAATCTAGGTGGGCCTGATTCAACCAGTTGACAGACCTTAAAAGCAAAACTGAGGTTTCCTTGAGGAAGAAATTCTGACTGTGCACTGCAGTTTCAGCTGGCGCCTGAGGGTTCCATCCAGCCCTATGGATTGTGGATTTGTCTAGACAGCCCCCACAGTCGAAGAAGCCAATTCATTGCCATAATTACCTATCTATCATCATCTATCTACCTATCCATATACCTGTCTATCTATCTCCTATTAGTTCTGTTTCTTTGAATGACAGACCAATAATATTCTCATCACATTATAGCATCAGCTCAAAGATGAAAACTTCATTATCTAAATTACATCCTGGCTCCATGAGTCTTCTAGCTTTAATCTATTAAGTCTAACTCCTGGGACACAATTTTTTGTCACCTTTGGACTTGTGAAACAAAAGAAACAAGCCATCTGTTTTCAGTACATCCAACCTAAAATGGTTCAACAGACATTAAAATTAACTGTAGACGTTGTGGTTGGAAGTGAATGGCTGGGTATTTCCTCCTTTACTCTTTACTCTTTAACTGCAAAAATGATTATTTTTCTCTCCCTTTCAGAT
Source organism: Pan paniscus (assembly GCF_029289425.2). Taxonomy (NCBI): domain Eukaryota; kingdom Metazoa; phylum Chordata; class Mammalia; order Primates; family Hominidae; genus Pan; species Pan paniscus. The sequence goes on from NC_073254.2 coordinate 122,888,551, forward strand.
AAATCCTCTATTTTGGTGAACTGGTTTTTGTTTTTGTTTGTTTGTTTGTAGCTGGGCTTATCTTCTTATATTCTACATTGATCTTTGTTTCTCAGCAGCTTTTGTCCTGTTTTGGTTACAGATATATATTAGATTTATGTAAAACTAAATTGACTTTCTATTTCTCCTTTACCTTGGCAATCTGGGTTAGTTTCTGAGGCAGACAAAATTATAACTATATTTACATTTTTCTATAATAAAACCTCAAATTTCATTCTTAAACTCAGAAGAAAATATTTAAAAAGTGACAAGGTAAAGGTGGAAGGAAACAATATTCTCAGATGGCTTGCGGATCCAGGAGAAGTTCTACAAACACGATTAATAAACTAAAAATAAACAAAATAATGTAACACTATGCAAAATGTCTGCATCAATAATTTGTTTTAACAATTAAACAGGTTATAATACAATTAAATGTTCTTGAAAACTGACGTTGTTTTGCCAATTCAAGGGATACAAATGTTCCACCATAATCAATAAAGAATAAACACACTGCAGTTTGTTGTTGACAATTTGAACAGAGTTTATAGAAACCCATTTTAGTGAGAATGCTCTATAGAATTTTAACACATGAAGTTTTATTTTTCTCACATCTCAGAGTTTTAAAGAACTCCAGAAAGTGACTTTGGATAACTTTAAGAAGAAAAACCACTCTTGATTTAAGAACAGTATTTTGATTTGCACATAGGTGAGAAGTCACAGGGATATAAAAGACAAACCTGTTATCTTTGTAGTCTCTAGACTGGAGAAAATGAAGCTCTAGAAATTAAAGAATGATTAATTTTAGTATTTAATAATAATATGGAAAATATGACTAGTCCTGTTCTTTTCATTTTCTTGTGTTGTTTAAAAGTGCTTCCATCTTGCAATAATTTTTCCAGGAGAAAGACAGAGAGAAAGAGAATTAGAATAAATATATTTTTATTTCAAAGATGGAAAAGAAAAACAGAGAGTAATTAAAAGGTTCCATGGACTAGAATGGCATGAAGTCAAAACCAAAATTTGTCCAGTGTTTTGGGAACAGTTAGAATAGTTGAAAGGGGCCAGGCATGGTGGCTCACACCTGTAATCCCAGCAATTTGGGTAGCTGAGACGGGTGGATCACTTGAGGCCAGGAGTTCGAGAGAAGCCTGGCCAACATGGTGAAACCTAGTCTCAACTAAAAATACAAAGATTAGCTGGGTGTGGTGGTACACAGCTGTAATGCCAGCTACTTGGGAGGTTGAGGCGGGAGAATCGCTTGAACCCCGGAGGGGGAGGTTGCAGTGAGCTGAGATCACGCCAGTGCATTCCAGCCTGGAAGACCGTGAAACCCTGTCAAAAAAAATTAAAAAATAAATAAAATAAAATAAAATAAAGTAAAATAAAAAGTTAAAAGGATGAAAAAGACAAGGCTCTAGTCTCCTGAGGATCCCAGAAAGTGTCCGCAAAATCAAAATTGTCTTAGGGTGTGTGAGAGAGGTAGGAATTAACTGTATTTTCTCATGTTTCATTGCAAGAATAAGTACTTGATTATGAAGTTGATGAAATAAGAAATATGGGTTCATTCAGTATGTTCAAGGTTATTATTGGAATAAGAAAAAGAAATACATGTATTGTAAGTTGCTAGATGGGAAAAGAATTCACAAAGTCAAGAAAGCATCATGTAATAAATATTTCAAAATCAGGTGGTTTTACAAGACAATAGGAATAACAATGAGGGCATTAAGACTGTTGCTATATTCCTCTTCGATTTGTTGCCTTCACCTATTGTTTCTTAATGGCCAAAAACACTAAGCTGCTAGGAAAATTCTTGTATGAACAAGCGCAATATTTACTTCATATTATATCATTCTATTTTCAATTACACATTAGTTATGTTAATAACTCTATTTGTTCATTTGATATCAAATTATAATGTTTTCTATTTCTTTTCTTACTTATTATTATCTTTGTTTTGCAAGTAATAAATAAATGGCAGTCCCCTTAATACTTCTCCCAGTATTATTTCAACTCCCATAGAACACAACAATTAACAGTCCTTTTGGTATATTATTTTGGGCAATTGTCTGTTTTCAGAAGCATTGTTGTTAAAACAAACTACCACAACCTTGGTGGCTGAAGCAACATATTTACTATCTTACAGTCCTGTACATCAGAGTTCAGACATGGGTCTCACTGGCTAAAATAAATATGTCAGCAGGGCTGACTCTGTTCTGGAGAGTACAGGGGATAGTCTGTTTTCTTGCCTTTTTCACCTTCTGGCAGCTGCTTGCATATCGTGACTCATGGCCCCCTTCTTCTATCTTCGAACCCAGAATTAGTGGGTCTAATTTTTCTCACACAACCATCTTCTCCAGTTAAACAAACAAACAAACAAACAAAAACAGAGAAAGACCTTTCTTCCACTTTTAAGGATTCCAGTGACTAGATTAGGCACACAGGATTATCTAGAATAATTCCTAGATTTCAGATTTATTTAATTAGCAATCTCAATTGTGTCTATGGCCTTAATTCTTGTTTACTATGTAAAATAATATAATAACAGATTCCAGGGATTAAGTCATGAGCATCTTTGGGGAACCATCATTCTACCTACCACACTAGGTATACATAAACAATGTTTATTTGTTTTAGTTTTGTCCCAAAAAATAAGGTGTCACTATTTGAATTTCATATGTTTTGTTTCCCTTTAATAATAAATACATTTTGGAGGGCTTTCTGTTATCAGTACACACAGATTTAATTCATTATATTTCTAAACATAGTATTCCAGGGTATGGATATAGACTAATCTAATGAAACACCCCCTTCTACAACTGTTACCATTATAAGCAACGATGAAAGATAAACCTTGTGTCTATGTATTTATGCACATATGCTACTACATCTATATGATAAATTCATAATTACAGAATTTCTTTGTCACTAACAAATTTCTACCTAAAATTGGTTAAAAATAGTAGTTAAGCTAATGATTTACAGAGTTCCCATATCGCTGGACATTTATAAAAGTAGTTAATAAAAAATCATTTAATATTTGTTCATTTGATGGTTTAAAAAAACATTGTATTGCTTAATTTGTTTTTTGCCTGATTACTAATGTACAGAGATTTCCATTTCTGTCTTCTATTAATATAAACACTTTATCATGTGTTTATTAACTATTTATATTCTTTTTGGGGATATAACCATTTCAACCTTTGCTCGACTTAAAATTGAATGATTTTACATCTCATTAATCATTTATTATAATTAATTCATTTCAGCTTATCTCTTGTATTATAATTTAAGTTATGGAGCAGTGTGCCATATGTAAGAATTTAATTTTTAGGTTGTTAATTTTGTCAGTCTTTACTTTTACACTTTCTGAGTTTTGTGTCATTCTTAGGAAGCAATTTGTGTTTGTGTGTGTGTGTATACGTGTATTCACATGTGTGTCTGCTTTTTGTTAGTTTTGTTTTCCTACCTCAGAGTTAATAAGTATTGTCTTATATCATCTGATTGTTTTTGTTTTATTTTGTCTATTTTTTTTACTTTTCATGTTTTTTTTATTTAATACTTTAATTATGCTTATTCCCCTCAAATAGTGGTACCTACAGCATTATTTAGACGTCTAACTTTTTGGAAAAAATGACCAATTTCCTGAACCATATCAGTCAGTTCTGCTATAATGCAACGTATGCATTTCTAAAAATCATTATGCTATGCAAAAATGGCCCAATAAAAGTCATGGGTCTTATTAGAAAAATGGGGTTGAAAGAAATATACTAAAAAACCTAATTAGTGACACAGAGAAAACAAAAATGTAGGAACACAATGAAACACAGTGGCATAGTTTTATCCACGTTAAATGGTTCACAAACATGAATTCTACAGTTGATACGATACGTTACTTAGAAAAGAATTGAATTTTCTGGAGGTGAGTGTAGGAATGATTGCAGCTTATGTGTTATTGTGAAGTGATGGGAGGGGTGTCTCTGGAATCATATGGAAAGTTCTAATATTTAATGTGGATGGGTGTGGCTCTTAGCACACATGAACTAAAGTATCTAAAAATTGAAATGCATGAATATGTTTTCTGTATTTCTATGAGACTGTTCCGTGTGGTGCAGTTTGCTGCATTCATTTAATGCTTCTCTGGAAAGAAATAGCACGTAAGCAATCAGGAAATTTGCATTATACTCAAATTGTTCTGTAATATGTCAATTGCATAGGAATGAAGGCCTTTTTGTAAAAGCAAGTGTTGTGTAAGCACTGACTATAACTAGAAATGTGACCTGAATCATTGTTTATGCCTTTATGTATCCATGAGTCATTTTCTGTATTTTCTGTTTACTTCCTCTGATCTATTTGTTTCCTGAACAGTTATATGTCCAGTTTTTATATTCAATTGTATCAATTTTCTATTTTCTTTTTTAAGTATTTTTTTACCCTTTCATATATTTTATTTTTAACATACATTTTACAATTTTTATTTAAGTTCTACAAAGTCCTGGTGCACTCTCATTAAAATGGCACTAAATATATAAAGTGAGAGGATATATTTTTACAACATCATGATGCAGCTTCCCCAGCCCCTAAATTTCGTGGCATTTCTGACTTAATTCAGACTAGTAACCCTGAGATACCAGTGTCAGCTCTAGACTTACCCTATCAGAGCACAATTCCATCTGGCTTTGGAAAATTTTCATTTATCTTTTGTCACCGTAATAGGTAGAACTAGGCCATTCTAGCACATTTCTGAGAAAATACTGTGAGTTGGGTGGAACGGGAGGACAATATATTCTTGTCGTCCATTTCCCACATTCCTAGGCAGTGAGTGAGGGTTTCTGAAGAGACCCCAACTTAGGGTACAATTTAGGGTCTGATAGTTGTTTTTTTTTTTTAATCTTTGTTCCATGGCTTTAAAGTTAAAGACTCCAAAAATATTTTATTCCTTTTGAACTTAAACAAACATCAAATTATGATTAACAAAACAGAAAAAAGTACTATAATAAGGATATAGGTAAGGCGGTAAGTTAGAACAGGAAATGGAACTATTAAATCGAGCAAATGTAATTAAAAAATAATACAGGAGATTGACAATTGTGCCAAGTTAAATAGTGGGTTTTATTTGATAAACAGAAAAGTGAAATAAACATGACAGATTGAAAGAATATGGTAAATCAATGTTTTGAGTGATGGATCGTCATATGTGTCTATTTTTTGGAACATGGAGTCATCCAGAATAATTAGAGGGTCATGAGTTTAGAGGAAAGTATAGAGATAGGAGTCTGAAGTAGCAGAATGGACTTAGTAGACTATACACAAGCTTGCATTGAAAGGCACTAAGACACAATACATTAAAGCCACTAGAGGGAGGCCTAGGCGGGCGGATAACGAGGTCAAGAGATCCAGACCATCCTGGCTAACACGGTGAAACCCCGTCTCTACTAAAAATACAAAAAATTAGCCGGGCGTGGTGGCGGGCGCCTGTAGTCCCAGCTACTCGGGAGGCTGAGGCAGGAGAATGGCGTGAACCCGGGAGGCGGAGCTTTCAGTGAGCGAAATCGCTTCACTGCACTCCAGCCTGGATGACAGAGCGAGACTCCGTCTAAAAAAAAAAAAAAAAAAGCCACTAGAGATGTATGTCCAATTATGCAAATATTATGAATATGAGGAAGAGAAAGGAGGATTTACTCATGTGAAAACATTAAGGAAGTAAATTCTGTCCAATACAAAGGCAAAGAGACCTCATAAAGGACTTGTGAAACTAAGGTATAAAAACTTATGTATTTTGTTAGAGTGAGACTTTGCCCCAAACTTCCTAGGCTCAAAGTCAGCTCCAATATATCCCAGCTGTCAAGATCTTAAGTAAGTTAGGTAACATCACTATGCCTGTGTTTTTTCATCTTTAAAATGGGTTAAAGATAATAATACTTCATTGATTATTGTGAGGTTTCAAAACAGAATCAACACAAATAAAACAGGAATATTTCTGATACATAGAATGTGATTCATAAATATTAATTAGTATTTTTATTTTGATTATCATTGTTGCTGCTGCTGTTGTCATAACCTCATTCTAAGGAAGAGGGCAACAATGTCCCTTCTCTGTATTAGTGATCCACATTCATTTAAACCTCTTTGTACACCTCTTCTATTATATTTATAACTTACTATAATACTTTTTGCAATTTTATCTCATCACTTCAAGTCACCTGCTATTAATGCAGAGCACACTGATACAATGAGAATAATACCTATTTACTCATAAAGTTATAAAGATGCTCATTTAAAAATATTTTTATCTAGTCAGTTTTCTTCAATCAGAGTTCACTGTTGCTTGACATCCTAAAACCTAAGGAAATTCTCTGGAGTTTCTTTCCATATTGAATATAAAGCTCTTATTTATTTAATTCAAACTCAGTTTATGCTCAAATATGCTTTAATAATAGACCTATGTAATTTTTCCCAAATGTAATTCTCCTTCATTTCTCTAGTATATTTAAATGAAACAAAACTTTTAGGGACTAGCTTAAATAAACAAACTTTCTCAAAGCTATTTATCATAAATGTGTTGAACAAATAAAAATCTTTGCTCTGGTTGAAATGCACTGTGGTAATCAGGATAATGTTAAAATGACTGTCACAATCACATTTAGATGACCTATCTTTGTTTTCTCTTCCCGTACTCCCTCTCTCTCAGATTATCCACATGAAACCTTTCTTTGTATTCCAGTTAATCTTTTCCCCACCTGAATCGAAAATGCTATGTCTCCCATCACAACTGGCTTTTGAAAATAATAATAATAAAGTTACAAAGAAAGGATTAGGATAATAGGCTGAGAAAAAGAAACACACAGAAGAACCAGCAAGAATTAAAACTCCTGTTTATATTTGTGTGTTGGCAATAACAATCAGGAGACCAGCAAAAAGATAGATAGGAAACAGTTTAAGCAGAACACAGATAAATAAATAGAATGTTTTGAAAATTATATCCACATTGAATGCATTTGGAAATTTTCTATGGTGTGCCAACTTCTTTATAAAATATATATATATATTTAGATTTTCCTCTTAGAATTTAATCACATTAAATTTATCCACCCTTCAGGGAATATTTTATACATTTAAAGTTTGCCATTGGAGTAATCAATAAAAGACATGTTAGATTCTCTACTCTATTTTTTAAAATGTATTCATTATGTCTTTTATTTATTGTTTATGACATGCAAAACTACAAAAGTTGCATTCACGGAATTGTCTCACTTACATTAAAATTAATCAAATTCGGTAACAATTTTGTTCAGTTTTCATTGTGGGGGAAAATTTCCTGTATGTAAATGATGGTTTAATATAAATAAATGGGTAGAATATAATGGCATAAACATTATTTTTTGAAAGAGTTTTTGGTGAGTACGGAAGTGTTAAACTTATCCTGATTGGCTTTCAGTGGACATGGACAATTTTATTCAGAATCCAAACACTAAAACATTCCAAAATGGGTCAGAATTTTTACTGATATTGGAATCTCTCTATATATATCAGATGAGCAAATGAAAAATAGAATAGAATAAAATAGATGACTGTAGATCACAAACAAATGTAGTATTAGGTGACAAAAATATCCTTTCCAGGGAAAGATACCATGTTTAACAAAACTTTTGAATTATAATATACATGTATGTGCTATTAGCCTTACTCCATTTGTACACACACATGTGCACACATACACATACGTGCACACACACACACACATATCTGGCACAGATAGGAACTGGTTTAGAGGCAAGTAATTAGGAGTAAGAATAAATGTACGCTGCCTAACTATAGAAGATTTTACTGTGCTGTCCAATGGGATATATAATTGAGACAAGCATCCACTAAAAATTTTATAAGCTGTCTAAAAAAACTGCATAATTTTGACTGGGGGGGTCATTTCATGGGATGCATATGTATGTATATTTATCAAATTATATACTATAAATATTGGCATTTTATTAAGGTCTTTCTTAATAAAGCTCTTTTTTAAAAGAGTGAACAAAATAATGTCTAACAATGAACTTTATTCCAAGCTTGCCTAGTTATCAATCCAGTGGGAATAAATTCTGGTAAGCTCTTTCTCCATTTTATATAAAATGGCAGAAAGGGGGCAGATAAATTGGATTATAAACACATTTTTAAGGAAATATTTCACTTGTTTTTAAGATGACTAATAATCTGCTAATTGGTTTTACTCTAAGGTGAGCAAATCATTTAATTAGTTAATTCACACATTTATTTCACTTACAGATTCCTATCCTATGAGTGTTTATAAAGTAATAAATTGTTGTTTGTAGTTAGGTTGCCAAATCTTAGACTAGAAAAGTAAAAACTTAACCATGTTTAACCACATGGGACCCTAAGTATCAGGAATGGACAGGCTGAACCCCAACAGTAAGATGTTCAGAGAAGTAGTGAAAAATGAAAGAGTGGCCTAAACAGAAAATAATTTTAGAGTTTTATCTAAGTCAGTAATGACTTCTGCTCCAGGTTAAGCTTACCTAATTTTACTCTAAAAGCCATATGATTAAGTGTACCCAACAATAAAAGCAGAGTTTAGTCAAAAGGATTATTCCGCTATTCCATAACTATATATCAAGTTAATGACAAATAAAATTCATTTGTTACATGCACTACTTTCCTTCCACCAGGCAAGGGAGACAGCATGGTGTAGAGGCTAAGAATGCAGTGACTGGAGCCAATTAGGCTGGGTTGGAAACCTGTATCATTGCTTACTAACTGGGTAAACTTGGGCAGGTCACTAAGCATCTCTGATAATAATATTGACTTAAACCTAGGATTGTTACAAGAATAAATTGGTTAATATGTGTAAAGATCTTAGTACTAGACTCAGAATAAGTATCATATAAATATTACTGTTAATTATCACCATGAAAGCACAAGACTTACTGAGATTATATGATTAACTTACTCTGCAGTGGAGAGGAGAAGGGTAAACAGAAGGAGATTTGACCAACAGCTGCTGCCAAGCTTTATGACTTGGAGGAGATAAGGGTTGTAGATGTATTTATTATCTTCTGTGGAAAGAAAAATGATCTTCTGTGGCAAAATTCAATCAAATCTACATTATCTAATTGAAGCACATCCAAGGGACACATTTTGTTTTTAACAGAAACATGAATCTGAAAGCAGGCTTAATTTTTTAAATCAAAAGAGATTTGTAACAGGGATATGGCAAACAAAATTTATTTTCCTTATGGAATGTAAAAATAGTGTACTGTAAAATAATGTTATTTTGATTTGCACTATAGCAAAAGACAACAAATGCAATTTGCTAATTCCATTTTTCCTCTAACACTAAAATAGGTAATCATAAATTGTATAGTATTGAATTTGGCCAAGGTCGGTCAAAGCTCACATAGTCTTCTGATATTTTAATTTCCTAGGTGAAATGGTAAGTTTTCCTTTTTTAGAAAAATATATCTCCCATGACTCTCTATTTGGTAAAAGTTTATATATTTCTTATTATATATTTATCTTATAAATAATGAATAATACACCCATATCTCTAACATAGGGGGCTGATTTTAACTAAAACTTCTTTCAGAACTCAACTAAATTATTTTGGAACTAAAGACTTCAAATTTCAATTTATATTTGTTTGATTTATTCATTTTATTCAACTATTACTCACATCATACCCAAATTGGTATTTTCTGAAGTAGTCACATTTCCAACAAATGAAATCTACTTCATGGCAAACGATTTTTATCATAGGCTGAAATCATAAATACATTTGGTAAAGAAACAAATTACGAAGAAAACTTGCAATTTCACTATCAAACAAAAAAAATCTAACATATCGGCTCCTGTCAATATTTTTCTTTCATATCACACTGAAGTTTATTGTTTTGTTTAAAGCAGACATGCTAATTAAAAAATATTTTCTAACATAACAGTTTTACATTTTCAGAGAAGAATTACTTTATGACCAAAATTGTAGAGGTATGATTAACCTTAAAACATTTTAATACATATAAATGAATATTTTACACTTTGTATAAACCAATTTGAAAGTAGCATTGAAAAGCTTTTTGTTGTAATTTTTAGTTGAGGTATAATTTATATAATGTAAAATGCACAGAACTTAAGTGTTCACATTCACGAGGTTTGACAACTGTATTCCTCCAAATAGCTACCAACCAACACAAAATATAGAATATTTCCATCACCCAAAATGTTTCATCATTCCTCTTACCAGTCAATCTGAAGTACCACTCTCAGTGGTAGCTCCTTTATCTCAATATAATGTTTTTAAGATTTGTTCATTTTTTTGCCTGTATCAATAACTCATTTGTATTTCTGGATAGTATTCCATTGCAGGATATGTAACAATTTGATCTTTATTAATCTGTTGATGAACATTTGAGTTGCTCACAGTGTGCAGCTATTATGAATTAGGGTGTTAGAAATTTTCCTGTATAAGACTGTGGAAACCCATTTTGTTATTTTCATTTTTAAAATGCCTAGATTATGTTGTAACTGTAAATTAATATTAAGAATGAGTTAAACAATTATTAAAGTGGTACTATTTAACAATTCTACCAGCAGTGTGTGGGAGATGCAGTTTCACATTCTTGCCAGCACATTTTATTGTCAATTTGAAACATATATCAATATAATTAATTTTAGTATAAAAATAAATAATCTAAAATACTTAAAAATCAACCAAAATTTTGTAGAATTAATTCTCATTATATGTAGCTTTAAAATATATTTTCAAGTAATATTATTATTAACCCTTATATATTAGTATTTTAATTGTATCTTAGTATTAGCTAAACATTATTCTTTCTTCTCCTCAAAAGCTTTATTCATTAGAGGATATGATGCTCATCTTGAATTAAATTTTGGCAATTTTCACCATGTCTTTTTCTATCAAAAATATTTTACATTTGGTTATTTATTACATCTATTAATAATGAATAGATAATTGAATAGTAAATGCAATAATTAGCTTACATTAGATACAGGAGATTCATGATAGTGCTGCTTAAATATTTCTCAAGAAATTAAAATTAAACTGCATCTTAATTATATTATATAATAATATTATTTCAGAATATTACAAGTAAATTTTTAGAGATCAAGTCATACAGCTGGATGTTTAGGATCCTAAACATTCTTTCATTGTTAAAGATATTCTTCAATATTATTAGAGGGTCAATTTGATTAAATAATAATTAAGGCATATCGTGTGTAATATCTATTTGAGCTGATCTCAATTACTTCACCACTATTATACATGCAATAGGAGAAATAAACACCACATGTGTCTTTCTGTAAGTGGCAGGAAAGGGGAAAAATATGACATAAGATGAACAGAGGCTTAAGAAGCCTATTATTATTTACAAACCAAGCTTTTGTGTCTAACATAGGATTATTAGTCAATTTAGAGCTGGCCAAAAACTTGAAATAGATATAAAAATGTCCTCTTTGTTATTTTAAAAGCAATGCACCCCTCCAAAATAATCTCTTTTCCATTTTACTATTCGTACGTTTTAAAGCTTAAAGTAGTATTTGTCCTGCTCCCCACGATCAGATTGGCCTCTCCCATGGGCATACTATCTAATTCTACCTTCTTCTCCATCAAATTTGTACTCTACCTTTAGGATTCATCTCCTTAAGCCACATATCTTACGTTAATCCTTCCCCAAAGTAAGGTTCCATCTCTCTCCTCTAAATGTATATAACATAACTTTCTATAATATATTTAATTCATTTTGCTGCCTTTTAGTATTTACCATCAATTTATTTATATTTACCTTGTTACCCCATATTTTTTGTTATTCTCTTTGTATGCCTTGTAGTAATTAGCTCAGGGCCTTACATGTGTGGGTAAAAACACACTCATTTTGTTAAGAAAATATAGACCAATTAAACCCACTTTTGCTCTGAAAAGACAAAACAGAAACATTCCTTGAGAGACATATGTTAAAACCAGCTTTGGGCATGTCTATATGTAGAAAATAAAGAGCCAGAAGAAAAAGATTTAAAGGGCAGATGAAAGTGCAAATGATATTTAGACGATTGCCAGAATGAAACTTGAAAAATTGACAAGTTCTAATGGAGAATTTTGCTGAAACAAGAGTTCTCTAATAATCAGACGTACTCGAAATATAGAACAGGTAGTCTCACTGTACTAAAAACAATTGGAATTCAGGGGACACTTTTTAAAAATTAAAACCACTTAACAATGAGAACACATGGACACAGGAAAGGGAACATCACACTCTGGGGACTGTTGTGGGGTGGGGGGAGGGGGGAGGGATAGCATTAGGAGTTACACCTAATGCTAAATGACGAGTTAATGGGTGCAGTACACCAACATGGCACATGTATACATATGTAACAAACCTGCACATTGTGCACATGTACCCTAAAACTTTAAGTATAATAATAATAAAATAAAATAAAAATAAAAAAATTAACACATTCAATAAAGCCAAGTGAAATCTTTGGCTCACAGTAAAAAAAAAAAAAAAAATTAAAACCACTAAGGAAAACAATTATAAATTGAATTGACGTTTCTGAGTTAAAATTTTCAGGTTAGCATTATTGTGCTGCCTAGATTTCTTAATTCTCATTAAGGAAGAAAATTGTTCTCAAACTCCTCTCCAGATCTGAGGACATTTATTTATATGTAGGATTGTCATATAAATTTAGACCACATGAGGACCTCTAAATATGATTTAGCTATCTCAAGGAATCAGTAGATAATTATTCTATATCAGCCAATATCCATGTTCTAAACATATAAAGAGAAAGCCTACCATGATATTAAAAAAATTATTTTGTTTTACCTGCTTAATGCTATTTACTATAGAAAACAATATGATGTAAAGGTGTTTTATGGGTATTCCAGCCATAAGCATTCAGATATTAAAGAACCTCATTTTAGGACAATTTTACTTACTGGATCTTGCTGGCAGTACTCTAGGGAGGCTTTGACCTATAGAATTTTACAAAATATAAAGTTTTTTATCTCATAAATTAATCTCCTTTCAGGAAGAAACAACTTTTCATATCATGGATATAGAGAAACATTTATTTTCATGAGTGTGTTAGGGTTCTCCAGAGAAACAGAACAGTAGGAGATATGTGATTATAGAGGCTCAGTCCTAAAAGCTGCCATTTACCAGCTGAAGAACCAGGAAGGCCAGTGGAAGTCCTGATATTCTGAGAGGCAATGCTGGAGATCCCAGTCCCAGACTGAAGGCCTGAGAACCAGGAGCACTGAGGGCAGTAGAATATAATTGCCCTAGCTCAGCTGGTCAGGCAGAGAAGGAATTCGGTCTTCCTCCGTCCTTCTTTGTACTATTCATTGTCTTTGGAAACACTCTCACAGGCACATTCAGAAACTATGTTTAACCAGCTATCTGATTATCCATTGCCCCGGTCAAGCTGACACGTGAAATTAACCATCACAATGTTTCCAAGGGGATGCTAACCATGGTGTGTGTGTGTGTGTGTGTGTGTGTGTGTGTGTGTGTGTGTGTATATATATATATGTATGTATATAAAGAGCTCTCTTGTCCTCAAGCTTTAGAATCAAGCCACCTTGTTTATCTTATCAACATTTGTCTTGATATCATTTATTAACATAAAGTGTCCACAAGTCATTCATGTTGGTTTCAGAATTACAGTATTAGATTTAGCTAGAGATCCCTAATCAATGTATTAAGTATTTAACTATCTATCCTGCCCCACTTCCACTCCCTCCAAATAGGTCATGAAACAGGTCTCTCCCATATATGACAAAAACTTATGAACCAGTTCAATGAACAAATCATCAATGTGTTCCATCCAAATTTACAAACTTTATTTCAACGAATTCCTTGTTAATTATTACTGACTGAGCTATTTGACATTAAAATTTTTTCCTGAGAATACCTCTGTCATATAAATGAAAATTGATTATCTAAGTCAGGATGCACACCCACACACAGACATGCACGTGCACACATACATGCAATCTCATTAAAGGTAAACTATACATTTAATATGCTTGTATCAATATGTAATTTTACATCTTAATGGCATAAATCAATAAAATATATAAATATAATATAATATATAAATGTAAACTCAGTTTTGACCACCATTGACCTTGAAAGTTATTTACAGGTAAAACAACAGCTACCAGTTTCAATTTTATAGTCTTAATTAATTGCTTACCATTTTAACCTATTTGATCTTTTGATTTCCTTTTTTTTTTTTTTTAAACAGAGTCTCACTCTGTCACTCAGACAGGAGTACAGTGGTGCAATCTCAGCTCACTGCAACCTCTGCTTCCTGGGTTCAAGCGATTCTTCGGCCTCAGCCTTCTGAGTAGCTGGGACTACAGGCATGCACCACCATGCCTGGCTAATTTTTGTATTTTTAGTAGAGATGGGGTTTCATCATGTTGGCCAAGCTGATATCGAACTCCTGACCTCAGGGGATCTGCCCACCTCAGCCTCCCAAAGTGCTGGGATTATAGGCGTGATCCACCACACCCAGCCCTTTTGATTTACTTTTGTCTTGTGTCATTGTCAACTATGTGCCTCAGAAATTTTACAGCCTTTCTCTGAATTGATGCCTTGATAAATAACATGTCTACTGCATCATTCCTGACCTTTCTGTAAATTTTTATAATAACTCATTCTTCTGCACTCTATTCTGTGGAATATTATAGCATAGAGGCTGAGTTCAGGCTCTGAAATCAGAATTCATGTAATGAAACCTCAGATTCATCCATTTAGTACCTCTATGATTCTGCCATAAAATGGCACAATAAAAAACAGAATAAAGGAAGAAATTAATAAACATATGCAAGAGAGTAAGAGATGATCACATGATCTTTAAAGAAAATGTGTTAGTGGTAGTTCTCCACCAGAATATTTTATTCGCTAATTTTCATATGCTTGTTTCATATTCTGTTGTGTAGCTAATTAAATTATTGAAAGAAATGATTGACATTTCTATCTCACTCTGAATTTTCACCAGTAACTGTTCTTTCTCAGAGAAAGAAATATTAGTACCTAATCTAAATTAAAATTATCAGCCTAAACTTTTAAAATTTAAGTAGATTTTGAAATCAGTTTTAAAATATAGCAATTTGGCTTTCATTTCTCAACTACAAATTGAACCTTTTACATTATATCTTGAACATGAAATTCTGTAGGGCTGCTATTAATTCAGATTGGTTACCTTGGAAACAGGAGCTTTTTCTTTTTAGCCCATCACTAGTGTCATTCATGTTTTTAAAATAAAAAATTTAAGATGGAATTTTAAAAAGGTAAACTATGTTTTTTCCCATTTTCCATTTAGGAGACTAGGTAAAGAATAATATATAGCAGCAAAATAACGTTCATTAATAAAAAATATAGCTGGTTATAAATGACATCTGTCATCTACCTCTGGGGCTCCAATAATACAATCTTCTTGATACATCTCAATTATTCCTAAAATCTCAAGAAGACAATACCTTTTTTTGGTAAAAAAAAAAAAAAAAGGCACAGCATACATTGCTATGCTATAGCTGTAGCAATGTAGCTACATTGTATGCACAAAGTAGCTAATGTATGCACTGTAAAATCAAAAATGTATACTAATATGCACTGGCAAACTTGAAAGGTGTATGTACTATATGCACTTTGCTAATGGAACTGAACCTAAGTACAAACAAAATGCCTATGATGGTATTACCGAATAAATACTAAGTAGTGGTGCAGTTCCACATTAACCACTACCATTAAAAATCTTTGAATAGAAGTTAACAATTATGAAGAAACAAATGAGTTTCTTTTTCACCACAGATTTTAAGTAGCCATTTCAGTGGTAAATACTAGATGCAAACTGGTTGCCACTTGACCCAAATGATAAAATAAAATCCCTGGAGATATTACGTCAAAAAATCACGAATAAATTAAAGTTATTATTATTGCCCATTTATACTTAAAAAGGTAAGTTTGTTAAAGTAAAAAAGCAAAATCACTAGAGTTTACTAAAATTTTAGGTGTTTTAAGTTGATTTACCTGTAAAGTACATTACTAAGCATACTATTATATATAAATTATTTAATAAAATGGCAAATCTTTATAGTTAACAAACAGAAGCCAATATTTGGTGTCAGAAACTGTAATTCACTGTCAACTTTCTTACAAACAAACGTGAGTCCTTGGGAAATGGCTTTTAAGCTTGCTAACATTAAATTTTGTTTTTATAATTTATGGGAATAGGCCCTACCAAATAAAATTATTGTTTTATATGGAATTTGGTAATATATGTAAAAAAGATACTGTAGAAAAATTAGGTTCAAACAAAACCTGCACACAGATGTTTATTACAGCTTTATTCATAAATGTCAAAACTTGGAGGCAACCAACAGGCCCTGCAGTATGTGAATGGATAAACACACTATACTCTGTCCAGACAATGGAATACTATTCAGCACTAAATTGAAATGAGCTATCAAGCCATGAAAAGACATGAAGAAACTTAAATGCATAGTGAACAAAGCCAATCTGAAAGGCTACATACTGTATGATTCCAACCATATGAAATTCTGGAAAAGGCAAAACCGTGGAGAGAATATAAAGTCTAGTGGTTTCCAGGGGTTAGGAAGAGAATGGGTGAAAAGGGGCACACAGGATTATTAGGTTGATGAAACTACTCTGTGTGATACTGTAATGGCAGATACATGTTGCTGTACATTTGCCCAAATCTATAAAATGTACAATACCAAGAGTGAACCTTAGTGTAGTCTTTGAGTGATAATGATTCATTCATGTAAGTTTATCAGTTGTAATCAATGTACCACTCTGATAGGGGATGTGGAGAGTAGGGAAATCTATGCATGTGTCGGGGCAGGGGCTATATGGGAATTAACTATACATATCCCTCAGTTTTGCTATGAACTTAAAATTGCTATAAGAAATAAAGTCTATCAAAAATATATTGTACAATATGAAAAATATATACATGTAAGCAAATGTAAAATTATACATATATCTGCTGTCAAGGGTCACTAGTTTATATAAATAATTTCAGTGATGTGACACTCAGAAAGATACTGATTAAAATCTTCATTAATATCAGCAAGCTGTTAGGAGATCATCTGTTCTTATGTTCCCACAACAATAATAATTCTGTACACATCTACAGCTAAGACTCTGTGGAAATCTTCAGATGTGGCAGGAGGTTGTGAAATGGAGCCCAAGACCTAGGAGAGTCATTTTGAGAGTGCCAGTGAATACTTAAGTGGCAAACCTGCCAGTCATGCTCTGGGGTTCAAACTTGGCTATCGACCTCTTTGGTCTTGAGCCTGTGACTGAAACCATGTGCCAGGGGGTCCAAGATAAATTATGCTCACCAGAGCCTTGGCAGTCTGGTCTGCCCACTGACATCAGTCTTAGCAGTGGATCAAAAAGTTACCCTGTACTGAAATAAGAGATTGATGCCCACTTTCACCACTTCTATTTAACATAGTACTGGAAGTGCTAGCCAGAGAAATCAAGCAAGAAAAAGAAATAAAAGGCATCTGAATAGGAAAAGAATAAATAAAAGTATTACTACTTATGGATGATATGATTCTATACCTAGAAAATCCAAAAGACTTCACCAAAAGGCTCCTGGAACTGATAAACAACTTCAGTAAAATTTTGGGATACAAAAATCAATGTACAAAAATTAGTAGTATTTCCATTTACCAATAATGTTCAAGCTAAGAGCTAAAATAAGAGTGCAATTGCATTAAAAATAGCCACACACACATACACACACACACACACACCCAATAAAATATGTAGGGGTACATCTAACCAAAGAGGTGAAAGATCTCTACAAATAAAATTACAAAACATTGCTGTAAAAAATTAGAGATGACACAAACAAATGGAAAAATATTCCATGCCCATGGATTGAAAGAATCAATATTGTTAAAGATGGCCATACTGCCCAAAGCAATCTACAAATTCAGTGCTACTCCTATCAAACACCAAAATCATTTTTCACAGAATTGGAAAAAAAAAGTTATTCTAAAATTTATGTGGAACCAAACAACAGCCTGAATAGACAAGGCACTCCTAAGCAAAAAGAACAAAGCTGGAGGCTCCTGTTACCTGACCTCAAACTGTAAGATAAGGCTACAGTAACTGAAACAGCAAGGGACAGGTACAAGAACAGACACATAATCAAATGGAACAAAATAGAAAATCCGGGAATAAAGCAGCACATCTTCAGCCATCTGGTCTTCAACAAAGTCAATAAAAAATAATAAATAAGGAAAAGGCTCCCTATTAAATAAATGATGCTTGGATTACTGCCTAGCTATATGCAGAAGAATGAAACTGGACCTCTACCTTTCACCATATATAAAAATCAAGATGGATTAAGATTTAAATGTAAGAACTCACACTATGAAGTTTCAAGAAGAAAAACTAAAAAACACCATTCTGGAAATTGGCCTTAGAAAAAAAATTATGAATAAGTTCTCAAAAGCAATTGCAACGAAAACAAAAATGGACAAGTGAGAACTAATGAAACTAAAGAGCTTCTGCACAGCAAAATAAACTGTCAACAGATTAAACAGACATTATACAGCATGGGAGAAAATATTCACAAAGTATGCATCTGACAAAGGTCTAATATCCAGGATCTGTAAGGAACTTAAATAATTCGACATGTAAAAATC
This sequence comes from Pan paniscus, assembly GCF_029289425.2. Taxonomy (NCBI): domain Eukaryota; kingdom Metazoa; phylum Chordata; class Mammalia; order Primates; family Hominidae; genus Pan; species Pan paniscus. Next base: position 122,907,293 of record NC_073254.2, read on the forward strand.
AAATAAACTAACTTAAAATGGGCAAAAGACATGAAAAGACACTTCTCAAAAGAAGACAATACAAGCAGCCAGCAAACATGTGAAAAAAGTTTCATATCACTCATCATTAGAGAAATGCAAATCAAAACTACAACGAGATACCATTTCACACCAGTCAGAATGACTGTTAAAATGTCAAAGAAACAACAGATGTTGGCAAGGCTGCAGAGAAAGAGAAATGCTTACACACTGTTGGTGGAAATAGAAATTAGTTCAGCCACTGTGGAAAGCAGTTTATAGTTTTCTCAAGGAATTTAAAACACAACTACCATTCAAACCAGCAATCCCATTACTGGGTATACATCTAAAAAACAAACAAAAATATGTGTTCTACCAAAAAGACACAGACACTTATACATTCATTGCAGCGCTATTCAGAGTAGCGAAGACATGGAATCAACCAATATTCCCATCAACAGTGGACTGGGTAAAGAGAATGTGGTACATATACACCATGAGATACTACACAACCATAAATAAGAATGAAATCACATCCTTTGCAGCAATGTGGATGCAGCTGGAGGCCATTATCCTAAGTTATTTAACACAGGAACAGAAAAGCAATTACCACATGTTCTCACTTATAAGTGAGATCTAAACATTGGGTACTCGTGAACATAAAGATGGCAATAAGAGACACTAGGCTACTAGAAGTACTACTAGAGGGGAGAAGGACGAAGGGAGTCAAGGTTTGAAAACATTAACTGTTGAGTACTATGCTTACCATTTAGGTGACAAGATCGTTAGTACCCCAAACCTTAGCATCACGCATTATACCCAGGTAAAAAAACCTGCACATGTATCCCTTGAATGTAAAATGAAAGCTGAAAAAAAAGAATGTATGCTTATAGACAAGCAGCTTATAATGCAATGCACATTTAAATCAGTAATTGCTAAATTTATTTTTAAAGTGTTGACATTGAACATAAAAATAAATAATAATAAAATTAAATTAAAAATAGAAAAAAAAACAAAAACGGAGATATTATAACTTCTACCACAGAAATACACAAGGTCATCTGAGACTACTATGAATGAACACCTCTATGCACACAAAACAGAAATCTAGAGGAAATGAATAAATTTAATGTAACACACAATCCCCCAAGCTTGAATTAGGAAGAAATAGAAATCCTTAAACAGACCAATAACGATTGAGATTGAATCAGTAATAAAATTTTTTTAACAAAAAAACCCAGTACCAGACAGTGTCACAGCTGAATTCTATGAAGGTAATATTATCCTGATACCCAAACCAGGAAAGTCTCCACCACAAAGCAAACTAGAAATCAGCATCTCTTATGAATATAGATGTAAAAATTCTCAACAAAATTCTAGCAAACTGAATCCAACAGCACATCTAAAAGATAATTCACCATGATCAAGTAGGTTTCATCCAAGGGATGTAAGCATTGTTCAACATATGCAATCAATAAATATAATTCACCACATAACATAAACATAATTAAAAACAAAAACTGTATGATTATTTTAATAGGTGAAAAAAAAGCATTTTTTAAATCTAGCATTGTTTTATATAAAAACCCTAAACAAACTGTGCATAGAAAGACTATTCCTCAAAATAATAAAAGCCATGTTTGAGAAATCCATACTGAATGGGGAAAATTTGAAGGCATTACCACAACAACTGGAACAAGTCAAGGATGAGCATTTTCACCACTTCTATTCAACATATAGTGGAAATCCTAGCCAAAGCAACCAGTCAAGAGAAAAATAAAAGGCACCTCAATTGGAAAAGAGCAAGTCAAATTACCTCTTGTGGCTGATGACATGATCTTATATCAAGAAAATCCTGGCCGGGCGCTGTGGCTCACACCTGTAATCCCAGCACTTTGGGAGGCCGAGGCGGGTGGATCACGAGGTCAGGAGATCGAGACCATCCTGGCTAACACGGTGAAACCCCGTCTCTACTAAAAATACAAAAAATTAGCCGGGCGAGGTGACTGGCGCCTGTAGTCCCAGCTATGTGGGAGGCTGAGGCAGGAGAATGGCGTGAACCCGGGAGGCGGAGCTTGCAGTGAGCTGAGGTGGCGCCACTGCACTCCAGCCTGGGCAACAGCGAGACTCCATCTCAAAAAAAAAAAAAAAAAAAGGAAAAAAAGAAAATCCTAAAGACTCCTCCCAAAGACTTGTAGATTTGATAAATAAATTCAGTAAAGTCTCAGGTTACAAAACCAATTTACACAAATTAGTAGCACTGCTGTGTACCAATAATGATCAAGCTGAGAATCAAAGAAAAAACTCAGTCTTATTTACAATATTCACAAAAAATAATACCCAGGTATTTTATCTAACTTCAAGTTATATTACAAGGCTATAGTAACCAAAACAGCATGGCACTTGTATAAAAGTAGACACATAGACAAAAAGAACATAATATAGAACTCAGAAATAAAGCCAAATACCTAAAACCAACTGATCTTCATCAATCAGACAAAAGCATACACAGGGGAAAGAGCTTCCTATTCAATAAATGGTGCTGGGAAAATTATACAATCACATGTAGAAGAATGAACAGGAGCCCTGTATTTCATGATATACAAAAATTAACTCAAGATATATTAAAGACTTAAATCTAAGACCTGTAACCATAAAAATCCTAGAAGAAAATCTAACATAAACTCTTGTGGAATTTGGTCTAGGCAAAGAATTTATAACTAAGACCTCAAAAGCAAATGCAACAAAATAAAAATAAATAAATAGGACCTAGTTAAACTTAAAAAAACCTTCTGCACAGCAAAAGAAATAATCAACAGAGTAAACAGACAACCTACAGAACGGGAGAAAATATTTGCAAAATATGCATCTGACAAAGGTCTATAAGGAACTTAAACCAATTTACAAGGAAAAAACAACCCTATTAAAAAGTGGGCAAAATACATGAACAGACATTTCTCAAAAGATATGGCCAATAAACATATGAAAAAAAACGCTCAACATCACTAATCACTGGAGAAATGCAAATTAAATTTACGATGAGATACCACCACCTTACTCCAGCCAGAATGGCAATCATTAAAAAGTCATAAAAAACAATACCTGTTGGTGTGAACGTGATGGAAAGGGAACATTTATACTTTGTTGGTAGAAATGTAAATTAGTACAACCTTTATAGAAAAAACAGTATGGAGATTTCACAAAAAACTAAAAGTAGATCTACCATTTGACCTAGCAATCCTACTACTGGTATCTATGCAAAGGAAAACAAGTCATTATATCCAAAAGACACCTGTATACTATACATACGTTTATCACAGCACAATTCACAATTCCAAAGACATGGAATTCATCAGTGCCCAACTACTGATGAATGGATAAAGAAAATATGATATATTTATACCATGCAATATGACTCAGCCATTAAAAAAGAATGAAATTATGTCTTTTGCAGGAATTCTGATGGAACTGGAGGCCATTGTCCTAAGTGAAGTAACTGGGGAATGGAAAACCAAATACTATGTGTTCTCACTTATTAGTGGCAGCTAAGCTATGGATACACAAAGTCATACAGAATGGTATAATGAACATTGGAGACTCAGAAGGGGAAAGGTTGGGAAGGAAAGTGAGAGTTGAAAAATTATGTTGGATACAATGTACACTATTCAGCTGATGGGTACCCTAAAAACCCAGACTTCCCCACTATACAAGTCATCCATGTAACCAAAAACCACTTGTACCCTAAAAAGTGTAGAGATAAAAAATAAAATACTAAAGTTACCCTGTAACTGGGCTCCAGTCGCTCTAGCTGTTGTGCTTAGCATTACTCATGCAAGGATCCAAAGGGAGACTTGCCTATCTGAGCATTTGTGAAAGGCTTGTCATTCTCCATCCCACAGAGGGATTCGGAAGGGCCCTGTCTTGGATCCAGTCCCTCTCTCACAGCCACCAAGCTATCCTGCCTATACACAAAACTGCTAGGAGATGCATCTTTTTGTGCCAACTGCAAAACCTTGCCAGCTTCTATTTCAAAGCTGATCCTAAAGGGGCAGTCTCACTAGGCTGCAGCCCCTTTCTGCCACAGCCCAGGAGTTGCTAGGCCAGTTTAAGAAACTCCTGAGAGAGATTCCTGGACAGGCTCGCATGTGTCTATCTCACAGAAGTTCCAAAAAAAAAAAAAAAAATCTGAATGTCAGCTCCAGCCTCTCTCAGCTGCAGTATGTAACGAATGCTGCCCACATAGAGAAGCATTGGGAGTCTTTCCTATTGGTGCCACCATGTTGGGCTTCCAACATCAGTCTGACTGAAGATTCTGAATTAGCACTGAAACTCAATTTTCACCTCTCCCAGCTATGGTTTGGGGGCAGTTCTACCCAGTCAGGGTCTTGCCAGGAAGCTTGCCCATCTGAGTCTCTGTAGCAGGCTTGCTAACCTGTGGTCCTCAGTGGCTCTCGAAACAGGCCTAGATCTTGGTCCTGTCCCCTCTTGTCTATAGACTGAGAGTAGTTCTGCCTGCCTGAGTACCTGGAGGGAAGCACATCCAGTAGTGGCCCTGCAGGCTGATGTCCTGACCTCAGTCACGTTGTGGATCTTGAATAGCAATAGCCATATAAGTTGTTGGTGGTGTGTTTTTTTTGTTTTTTGTTTTTGTTTTTGTTTTTTTTTGAGACGGAGTCTCGCTCTATCACCAGGCTAGAGTGCTGTGGCTCGATCTTGGCTCACTGCAACCTCCACCTCCCAGGTTCAAGTGATTCTTCCGCCTCAGCCTCCCAAGTAGCTGGGACTACAGGCAAGCGCCACCATGTCCAGCTAATTTTTTTTGTATTTTTAGTAGAGACGGGGTTTCACTGTGTTAGCCAGGATGTCTTGATCTCCTGACCTCGTGATCCGCCCGCCTTGGCCTCCCAAAGTGCTGGGATTACAAGCGTGAGCCACTGCGCCCGGCCTGTTTTTAGCCCTTCTCAACCCCACTCTGAGAGCAGGCCTGCTCACTCACTAACCCAACAGGAGACACACCTATTTATCACTCCAAAGACAGGCCTAAAGATCTTGGTCTTGGGCGCAGGCATAAAACTCTCAATTCCAGCCCATCTTAGCCACAGACTCAAGCAGTACTGCCAGCCCAGGGACCCATCTAGTGATTCAACAGGAGCCCTTTCAGAGATCTGGAGGAAGCAACAGCCATCAGCATACCTAGTATGAGGCCTCCTATCTGTGAATGCTTGGGATGATTCTCATCTCAGTGCCAGCCCCACAGATCAATGTCCTAGTGACAGTACAGTCCACCTAGAAACCAACCAGCACCCACATCCACTAAAGCCCCTGGAAGTAAGCCTGCTAGCTGCTTTCTCCATTGTTGACTCAGCATCAGCCTCAGGACTTCAATCCAATTCCATTCAACTGTAATCCTTGAGACAATATCATCAGCCAACAGATCTAACAGGGCAATATTTTAACTTATCAAAAACAGTCTGTAAGATTGAAAGAGGGATTTGCTCATTTAAATGAAAATATACTAATGCAAGGATATAAAGAATAACAAAAAATATAAAGATAACAAAGAATCAAGCAAAGGTGACACTGCCAAAGGAATCTTGTAAAGTTCCATTGACCCCCAAAGAAATAAAAATGTAAGAAATGCCTGAAAAGTTTAGCCTAAAGCTGCCTCCTTACATATTTTAAGTTAGACCTAAAGGTTTCTCTCTACATAGTGAACTGTAACTTACCTTTCTGCCAATCAATGAGTTTCAGGCCAATCAGAGGTGTCCAACAGTTCAAACCGTGTTCGAATAAAGCAAATGCCAGAGCTGTAACCATGGCAGTTTCTGTGCCTCATGTCCATTATCTGTATGTCACTTTTCTTTCTCTGTCTGTAAATCTTTGACCACATGGAATCATGGCACTCTCTGAACTTATTCTGGCTCTGGGGCTGCCAGGTTTGCCATTCATTCTTCAGTCAATTAATCTGTTAAATTTGTCTAAGGATTTTCTTGTAACAAATCTTTAGTGATCTGTCGCATAGAATAGTGACAATAATAAATAATAATGCATTGTATATTTCAAACTTGCTGAAAGAGTAAACTTCAAATGTTTTCACCACCAAAAATGATAAGCATATGAGGTGAAATATTTGTTAATAGCTTGATTTAATCATTCCACATTATAAACATACATCAAAACATCATACTGCCCTCCACATTAACAAGTAGCATTTGCCATGAAAAGTAAAATTAAATGATAATACAAAAGCAGCTTCAAATATAGAACTTTTATTGATTGATTAAAATTAACCATTTAGTTATAAAATTCCAGTATGTACATCATTTGAATCCCTGTATTTTTAATTATCAAAAGGTAATATTTTCTGATATAAATTTGAGTGGGAATAAGAATGTTAATTTAGTTTATGCATACTTCATTTGTTATAGGGCCTGATGTGCTGTTATATTTTATTAATTAACATTTATTACTGTAATTATGGAGACACAAAGGTAAATGTAAATTAATTGCATGACAATATATTTATTAGCAAAGCATAAAGTGTATATATTTTTTATTTCCTATGTAACAAAATCTATTGCATTCATCATAGTCCAATAAAATTCCATTTACAAATGTACTTATTATGTTTCCAAAAGCAAAATTGATTGTCTGAAAACATTTTGGCTAGAAAATGATTCTATCAATCATGTTGAAGTCCCTATGGCTATCAACAAAATTACTATAAATATTATATAATTTATTTATGTTATGGAGCTAACAATCATTTATAAGGTTATTTCTACTGCAAAATAAATTCTGAGTTGCAGCACAGATTGTAGATGATTCATTTCACTTTGCCTCAGCAAATGGAGGGGAGGTAGAGACAGTTATTTTGTAGCTACAATATTTAGAGATTTCCAAATGAGGTATAAGTCACAGAAATGTAAGTCATTCAGAACTCAATGTATTCATCATTTAGAGTTACTATGAGTAGAAAAACTACTAAGCTAAATTGAAGCCGTTTTATATATATATATGTATATATATGACCTATAATATATATGAAGGCTAATTTATTATTTATTTGAGGCAAAGATACATATAACACAGGTATGCATAAAAATCTCATTGTTAATGAGGAAAAATCAATAATATAAAACAGCAATTTGGATTTCTATAGTGTGGTGAAGTAATTATTCTTTAAAGTTCCTTCTACAAACAAATAAATACATATGTAAATAAAGAAGGACAGCGGGAGAGAGAGAGAAATCTATTAAGGTTCTGTGATAGTTAATACTGAGTGCCAACTTGACTGGATTGAAGGATGAAAAGTATTGATTCTGGCTATTTCTGTGAGGATGCTGCCAAAGGAGATTAACATTTGTTTGGGGACCTTTTGATCATGTGAGTTAATACTTAATAATGTATATGTATATATACATACACATATACATATATATGAAGGAGAGAATCAAACAAAGGCAACACTACCAAAGGAACCTCATAAGTTCCACTGACCACGAAAGAAATAAAAATGTAAGAAATGCATGAAAAGTTTAGCCTAAAGCTACATATATATACACATATATATACATGCATATGTGTATATATAATATAGACACATATATGTATGTATACATATACATATACATATGCATATGTATACATACATATGTCTCAAAACAAAAGGTTTAGTATATATGTATATATACATATATCTCACAACAAATGTTATTCTCCTTTGGCAACATCCTCACAGACACAGCCAGGATCAACACTTTGCATCCTTCAATCCAGTCAAGTTGGCACTCAGTATTAACCATCACAGAACCTTAATAGATTTCTCCTTCTCTCTCCCGCTGTCCTTCTTTATTTACATATGTATTTATTTGTTTGTAGAAGGAACTTTTTAAAGAATAATTACTTCACCACACACACACACACACACACACACACACACACACATATATATATATATATATATATATATATATATATATATCCTATTAGTTCTGTCTCGCTAGAGAACCCTGACTAATACAGATTTTGGTACCAGGAGTGGTTCTAGAGGAACAGAATATTAAGGATGATGGAGTTCTTTTGTTGGTTTGGGGATTTCTGGAGTTGGCTGCTTAACATGATTAGACCCAAAAATGCTAAGGACTCTACTTCTAATAGTGTGAAGCACACTGAGAGTCCTTGGCATGAACTGTTTAGAGATTTATGCAAATAAATGCATTTGACATTCCGGACTCACCACTTGTGAGAGGCAAAGAGATTAGTGACTCTATACGTAATACCTTCGACCATATGTGGAGAACCAAAGAACTATGAAGCTGGTTAGTTGCTTCTAAGTTCAGTGGACTCAGTGATCCAAGACAATTATGAACTCAGAGATTCTAACTCCTGGCTTCAGAAGCAGATACTGAGCCTCAAATCTGCTAAGGTTAATGAGAGTCTTATCTACTGAAGCGAAAGAGCTAAAATTGTGGAAAAACAGACACAAGCTCTTATCGTGTGAGTGGCTGACCTGCAACAAAAGGTACATGCACAGCCTTGCCAGGTGTCTACTATTAAAATGAGGGCACTGATTGGAGAAGAATGAGACCCTGCACCTTATAATAGGGATGTGTGGGAGGAACCTGATGAAGCTGAGGACACTGAGTTTGTAAACTCTGATGAATATTTTTTGCCAAAAGAAACAGCTTCCCTATCCCCAGTAGTGGAGGCATCCCCTCCCTGATCCATGCTGCCATCAGCCTTTCCACTTTGTCTGAGGAGATAAACCTTTTGCTTCCTGAGGCAACAGTGATGGCCTCCTTGAGAAAGTTGCCAGGCAAGTCATGTTGATTCTCTTCAAGAGCCACCCCCAACACCCCTGTTTGCTTCTAGACCTATAACCAGACTAAAGTTGTGGCAGGCCCCTAGAGGTGAGGCTGAACATGTGACCTATGAGGAGGTGCACTACACTCAAAAAGAACTGCTTGAGTTTTCTAATTTATATAAGCAGAAATCTGGAGAACAAGCATGGGAATGGATATTAAGGGTGTGGGATAATGGTGGAAGCAACGTAGAGTTGGATCAGGCTGAATTTATTGATTTTGGCCCCCTAAGTAGGGACTATGCATTAAAAAAAGGTTCTCATAGTGTATTTTCTTGGTTAGCCGAACTATGGATTAAAAGATGGCCCACTGTGAGTGAGCTGGAAATGCCTGTTCTCACTTGGTTTAATGTAGTGGAAGGGATCTAAAGGCTTAGGAGAATGGGATGGTGGAGTGGATTAGTCACTTTAGACCTACTCATCCCAGCTTGGAGGGTCCAGAAGATATACCTTTGACCAATGCCTTGCAAAATAGATTTGTGAAGGCAGCACCTGCATCTTTGAAGAGCCCTGTAATTGCTCCTCTCTGTATATCAGATCTAACAGTGGGAACTGCAGTCACTCAATTACAAAATTTAAATACTATGGGAATAGTTAGATCCTGGGTGGAAGAGGCCAAGTGGTCACATTCAACTGTCAAAGGCAAGGTGGGTGCAGCTACCATAATGAACAGCAGAGGCAAAGCAGCAGTCAGAATAGTCTGACTCATAGAGAGCTCTAGCATTGACTAATTAATCGCAGTGTTCCCACAAGTGAAATTGATAAGAAGCCTACTGCATTCCTACTTAATTTGTATAAGCAGAAAATGTCTAGGTTAAATGGAAAAAAGACTAATTTGAATTATAAAAACAGAATCACAGTCCCTCAATCAATTTCCAGACTTGAGCCAGTTTACAGAACCAGAGCCCTTTGAATGAAAGGGAGGCCAGTTTCCCTTGAGGAAGGACCCAACTATGCTGCTGACAATTTATGCTGTTAATCTTTCTCCCACTCTTCCCCAAGGAGACCTCCGGCCTTTTACCGGGGTAACTGTGCACTGAGGAAGGGGAAATGATCAGACAATTTGGGGACTACCATAAACTAGCTCTGAGCTGACATTGATTCCAGATGAACCAAAACGTCATTGTGGTGCTCCAGTTAAAGTAGGGGCTTATGGAGATCAGGTAACTAATGGAGTTTTAGCTCAGGTCCATCTTACACTGGGTCCAGTAGGTCCCCGGACTCATCCTGTGGTCGGTTCCCCAGTGCCAGAATGCATAATTGGCATAGACACACTTAGCAGCTGGCAGAACCCCCACACTGGCTCCCTGACTGGTAGGGTTAGGGCTACTATGGTGGGAAAGGGCAAATGGGAGCCAATAGAGCTGCCTCTCTCTAGAAGAATTGTAAATCAAAAACAATATTTCATCCCTGGAGGGATTGCGGACATTAGTGCCACCATCAAGGACTTGAAAGATGCCGGGGTGGTGATTCCCACCACATCCCCGTTCAACTCTCTCATTTGGCCTGTGAAGAAGGCAGGTGGATCTTAGAGAATGACAGTGGATTATAATAAGCTTAACCAAGTGGTGACTCCAATTGCAGCTGCTGTACCAGATGTGGTTTCATTGCTTGAGCAAATTAACATATCTCCTGGTAACTGGTATGCAGCCATTAACTTGACAAATGCCTATTTCTCCATTCCTGTCTATAAGGCCCACCAGAAGCAATTTGCCTTCAGCTGGCAAGGCCAGGAATATGCCTTTATTGTCTTACCTTAGGAATATATCAACTTTCTAGCTTTGTGTCATAATCTAATTTGGAGAGACCTTGATCACTTTCACTTCAAGATATCACACTTGTCCATTACATTGATGACATTATGCTGATTGTGTCCAGTGAGCAAGAAGTAGCAAACACACTGGACTTATTGGTGAGAAATTTGTGTGCCAGAGGATGGGAAATACATTGAACTAAAATTCAGGAAACTTCTACTTCAGCAAAATTTCTGAGGGTCCAGTGATGTAGGGCCTGTCAAGATATTCGTTCTAAAATGAAGGATAAGTTGTTACATTTGGCCCCTCCTACAATCAAAGAAAGAGGCACAAGGCCTAGTGGCCCTGTTTGGATTTTGGAGGCAACACATTCCTGATTTGGATGTGTTACTCTAGCCCATTTATCAAGTGACCAGAAAGGTAGCCAGTTTTGAATGGGGTCCAGAACAGGAGAAGGCTCTGCAACAGGTCCAGGCTGCTGTGCAAGCTGCTCTGCCACTTGGGCCATGTGACCCAGCAGATCCAATGGTGCTTGAGGTGTCAGTGGCAGATAGGGATGCTGTTTGGAGCCTATGGCAAGGCCCCATGCATGAACTGCAGTGGAGTCCTCTAGGATTTTGGAGCAAGGCCCTGCCATCTTCTACAGATAACTACTCTCCTTTTGAGAGACAGCACTTGGCCTGTTACTGGGTTTTGGTGGAAACAGAACATTTGATATGGGTCATCAAGTCACCATGAGACCTGAACTGCCTATCATGAACTGGGTGTTTCTGACCCATCTAGCCATGAAGTGGGTGGTGCAGAGCAGAATACCATCATCAAATGGAAGTGGTATATATATGATTGGTTTTGAGCAGGTCCTGAAGGGACAAGTAAGTTACATGAGGAAGTGGCTCAAATGCCCATGGTCTCCACTGCTGCCACTCTGCCTTCTCTTCCATAGCCTGCACCAATGGCCTCATGGGGAGTCCCCTATGATCAGTTGATAGAGGAAGAGAAGACTAGGGCCTGGTTCACAGATGGTTCTACATGATATGCAGGCACCACCAGAAAGTGGACAGCTGCAGCACTACAGCTTGTTTCTAGGACATCCCTGAAGGACAGTGGTGAAGGGAAATCTTCCCAGTCAGCAGAACTTCGAGCAGTGCACCTGGATGTGCACTTTGCATGCAAGGAGAAATGGCCAAATGTGTGATTATATACTGATTCATGGGCTGTAGCCAATGGTTTGGCTGGATAGTCAGGGACTTGGAAGATGCATGATTGGAAAATTGGTGACAAATTTAGGAAAGAGATATGTGGATGGACCTTTCTGAGTGATGAAAACTGTGAAGATATTTGTATCCCACGTGAGTACCTACCAATGGGTCACCTCAGCAGAGGAGTTTAATAATCAAGTGGATAGGATGACCTGCTCTGTGGACAACACTCAGCCTCTTTTCCCAGTCATCCCTGTCATCACCCAATGGACTCAGCAACATGGACTTCCACTCACCAAGACTGACCTGGCTCCAGGCACTGGTGAGTGCCCAATTTGCCAGCAGCAGCAGAGACCAACACTGAGCCCTCGATATGGCGCCATTTCTAGGAGTGATCATCCAGCTACCTGGTGGCAGGTTGATTATATTGGACCTATTGGACCTATTGGACCTCTTCTGTCATGAAAAGAGCAGTGGTTTGTCCTCACTGGAATAGACACTTACTCCTGATATGGGTTTACCTATCCTGCATATAATGCTTCTGCCAAGACTACCATCCAGGGACTGACGGAATGCCTTATCCACTGTAACAGTATTCCACACATCATTGCCTCTTACCAAGGCACTCACTTTACAGCTAAAAAAGTGTGACAGTGGGCTCATGATCATGAAATTCACTGGTCTTACGATGTTTCCCATCATCCTAAAGCAGCTGGATTGACAGAATGGTGGAATGGCCTTTTGAAGCCACAATTACAATGCCAACTAGGTGACAATACTTTGCAGGACTCAGGCAAAGTTCTCCAGAAGGCTGTGTATGCTCTGAATCAGCATCCAATATATGGTACTGTATCTCCTATAGCTAGGATTCACAGGTCCAGGAATCAAGGGGTGGAAGGGGAAGTTTCACTACTCACCAACATCCCTAGTGATCCACTGGCAAAATCTTTGCTTCCTGTTCCTGCGACATTACATTCAGCTGGCCTAGAGGTCTTAGTTTCAGAGGGACGAATGCTGCCAGCAGGAGACACAACAATTATTCCATTAAACTGGAAGTTAAGATTGACACCTGGACACTTTGGGTTTTTCCTACCTCGAAGTCAACAGGCTAACAAGGGAGTTACAGAATTGGCTGGAGTGACTGACCTGGAGCATCAAGGTGAAATCAGTCTAGTACTCCACAGTAGAGGTAAGGAAGATTAGCATAGAATACAGGAGATCCATTAGAGTATCTCTTAATATTACTATGCCCTGTGATTAAAGTCAATGAGAAACTAAAACAGTCCAATCCAGGCAGAACCATAAATGGCCCAGACCCTTCAGGAATGAAGATTTGAGTCACTCCACCAGGAAAAAAATATCGACCTGCTGAGGTGCTTGCTGAAGGCAAAGTGAGTACAGAATGGGTAGTAGAAGAAGGTAGTCATCAATACCAGCTATGACCATGTGACCTATTGCAGAAATAACGACTACAATTGTCATAAGTATTTCCTCCTTCTTTTGTTAAAAACATATTTGTGCATGTATTCACTTGTACTAATAAAATATCTTTTTATTTCCTTTTTTCTTTATCATGTGACCTAAGATTTTTTTTTTTAATTTTTTAATTTTATTATTATTATACCTTAAGTTTTAGGGTACATGTGCACAACGTGCAGGTTTGTTACATATGTATACATGTGCCATGTTGGGGTGCTGCACCCATTAACTCGTCATTTAGCATTAGGTATATCTCCTAATGCTATCCCTCACCCCTCTCCCCACCTCACAACAGACCCCGGTGTGTGATGTTCCCCTTCCTGTGTCCATGTATTCTCATTGTTCAATTCCCACCTATGAGTGAGAACATGCAGTGTTTGGTTTTCTGTCCTTGCGATAGTTTGCTGAGAATGATGGTTTCCAGTTTCATCCATGTCCCTACAAAGGACATGAACTCATCATTTTTTATGGCTGCGTAGCATTCCATGGTGTATATGTGACCTAAGATTTATTGACTTCATATCAATACTTAAGTATTGTTAACTTTATGTAATAGTATTTGGGTTGGGGATTGGTGCATTTCTGGTTGTACGAAGGACAGTTGTATTATATTAGGCATAATTATGGCTTTATTATTGTCTTTATTTGAAGATTATGTATGGTCTCAGGAGATGTGTATGGGTTCAAGTTGACAAGGGGTGGACTTGTGATGGTTAATATTGAGTGCCAACTTGATTGGATTGAAGGATGCAAAGTATTGTTCCTGGGTGTGCCTGTTAAGGTGTTGTCATAGGAGATTAACATTTGAATCAGTAGGCTGGGAAAGGCAGACCCACCCTTAATGTGGGTAGGCACCATCTAATCAGCTGCCAGTATGGCTAGAATATAAAGCAGGCAGAAAAATGTGAGAAGACGAGACTGGCCTAGGCTGCCATCCTACATGTTTCTCCTGTGCTGGACCCTTCCTGCTGTGGAATATCGGACTCCAAGTTCCTCAGTTTTGGAACTCAGACTGGCTTTCCTTCTCCTCAGTGTGCAGATGGCCTATTGTGGGACCTTGTGATTGTGTGAGTTAATGCTTAATAAGCTCCCTTTTATATACATATCTATCCTATTAGTTCTGTTCCTCTAGAGAACCCTGACTAATACAGGTTCCTTCTGTAAGTAAGGAATTGAATAAAGAAATACCCTCCAAGATTGTGACTAAAACCTCCAAGAGAAGGACATGAGCTAATGATATAAACTAAAATCTGTTCAGGGTCCTCACACAAAATTTGAAACCTAGTATTTTCATGCGGCACACAAAATATGTAAAACAAGCTAACACTAGGGATCTAGCAGAAATAAGGAGATGGATCCCTGAGGAATTCACATTTTAAATTATTAGATGCAGAATATAAAATAACATGTATTAATATTAAGGCTTAAAGAAATAAAGCATAGAATAATAATAATTATCAAGAAAGGGACAGTATTAAAGTATATGGCAGAGGAAAAGAAACAGTATATGAAATTATACAACTTTACACCTCAGTGAATGGGTTCACCAACTGATGAAACACCTCTTATGGAAGTGTGGGAATTGCATACACAGCAGGACAACAAGTCAGAAACTTTACCAGGATGAAGTCCAGAGGCCTGAAAATTAGACTATACAAAATAGAGATAAAGAGGCAAAGGTGATAGAAAAAAGACTTAAGAAAACACACATTTATTTCCTTGCAAGTCTGAATTCAAGGTACTGGCAGGGCCAAGCTCCCTCTGAAGGCTATTGAGAAAAAAATCTTTGCATTCTCTACTTCTTAGTGCTCCCTGAAATTTCTCAGCTTGTGACAGTATATGTCCAATCTCTGTTTCTATCCTCACATGTCTTCTTCCTCCCTGTCTCTGTGTCCTCTCCTCTTCTTATAAGAATATCAGTCAGTGGATTTAGGAGCTGCCCTATATCCAGGATAATAATTATATCAGGATCCTTAATTAATTACATTCACAAAGACCTATTTGCAAATAAAGTTACATTCTGAAGGGCACCTTATTCAACCCACTATAGAAACCAAGCAAATAGCCACTATAAGAAGGATGGAAACATAAAATTTGATTTGGTCACAAAACAAAATATTACACACTGGTGAAAATGAATTAACCAGAGATGCATGGGTAATAACATGGGTAAATCTTACATACATAATTTGAGTGAAAAAAGACAAGGTCCCTAATAAAGCATACCATTTATATAAATTCAAAACTAAATCTATATGTGTAGTCACATATAAATATGCTAAGTCATCTTTTGATAAAGGAAAGCAAATACTAATAAAAATCACACAGGATAGTGTTTATGTTTGAATGAGGGGATGAAGGGGAGGGAGGATGAAATTAGAAATGAGTACACAGGTTAGCTTTAGCAATTTTCTAGTTCTTAGGTTGGGAGGTGGGTTCACAAGGATAAAAGTGTGTGTATATGTGTGTGTATGTACGTGTCTGTAAAACATATAATTAATTACTTTTAAAAACTGAAAAAGAAAGTCACAAATATGAGAACAGGAGATCCAAATTTAAATAAGAAATAAGGTACTGAGTAGACTTAGCTACATGATATGTAAAAGCAAGAAAGAGGAGAGAAAACATGACTATTAAGTAAGCATGAAGAAAGTGCATATAAAATAATTCTGTTTTAATTTTAGACTTGTATCATATGTTAATGTGTGCAAAATCATGGAAATAAATAGATCTACATTTTTCCTATGAAAATGGTTGCAGTAAAAAAGATGAAAGTTATATTTTTAATAATTTTAAAAGCAGTATGAAAATATTTTATGCATATTCCCTTCTCATGAATTCGTATATAAATATGATTATGATGCTTTATATCACAGTTGAATTCTGATCCACTTTTTATATAGGACATGTGGGAAAATCTATTCAACAAAATAAAAGATGATTTTGAGTTAGATTTTACATAATGATAATAAAAATATAAAAAACATATTAAAAAATAAAAAATGAACCATAAATAGGGACAGTTCATATAAATGTATCGTTCTTCTCACCCGTGTTAACCAGCTACATAATTTAATTAGGAAAAATAGTGTTCTATGGCATGGTTTGAATCAATAGTGGTCACCTTGATGTATTATATTAGGAACGCATTTTGAAATGTGTAGATAAATGACAGGAGCCATTTATTAAGTCACGTGCTGTTTGTCATATTTAATAACATTAAAAATTTATTGAGCTGTATACGATAAACAACAGTTTGAGATTTTTATGACTTATCCATCTTTTACTAAGAATTGATTTTAATGGGATTTATGAGTAAAAATTAAAAACCAGAATTTTTGGTGTTCTACCAGGCATATTCCCGAAAACCTTCATTTTTTTTAGTCTTCGTAGCACTGTTTCATTTGCAGAGAAGCTCAAATAAATTCTTAAACCCCCAATGGTTTCTTCCTTTATGATTAATGTTTAGTTATTTTTGAAGATTTTCCCCATCCACTAGTTTGAAAGCTGTACTTACATGTGGCTTGCTTTCTGACACATTTGTCTTTTCTTTTCTCTCTCAGTCTAAACACCCAGGAGCAAAGTACCCTCAGATATCTTTGGAAGTTGCTGAAGAGTTCACTCAACGTGTTGTATGCTCAAGATACCTAAAATCAAATATCTTTTATTTTTATCAGCCCTAATTTAAGAAGATTTTTCTTCCCATATTTCAGACTATGAGTCTTCTCTAAGAAAACAGAGCTCCATCTAACTATACCACAGAGTCAATTATTAATTGAAATATTAAAATAATAAATACATGAAATACAGATCTTTGAAGAATTTTTGCGGGTTTTGGCTTCATATACAAAAGTCAAATATAAATTCAGTAGTTAATTTCTCTTTTTTTCTTATTTTGGAAGTATCGTAGTGATGTGTTACACTATTTACATGAAGCTAAGACTCGACATTCCATCTGTATTATTTACTTTTCCTTATAAGAAGAGGTGATAATACTAGGCCTTATAGAGTTACAAAAATAATGCAATAGAAGGGTCAAAAACACTTTTCCACTGAAATTAAAAGGCACATTTATCTAATTTTCCTGCTTTTAAAAATAATAAAAAGGTTGTCTGTCTATAACTATGTCCATAGAAAATAGACATAAATGGCTAGGGAACAAGCTACTATTTCTGATTTCCTAGTCTGGTTTGTTCTGCTTTTCTAACCTGTCTTTCATTCACATTTATGTCTTAGGTTCACACCATTTTGACATTGCACCCAAGTAAAGCTATTATCGCCTGTCTGTGGAAGATCGTTGAGGGTCTAATGGTGGCATGAGTAAAAGTACATTGGACTAGCTCTCAGGAAACTTTTTGGAAGTGTAATCATACTTCTGGTATTTTTCTCTCATGTAGTTCTTCAAATAGACGGAAGATGTTCATAGGATCACTGTGAAGAAGAAATTAGATGTTTCATAATAACTACAGTATGATGAAAATCCTGACTTGTTACAGCATTGTAAGTTATTTGAATAACATGCAATCTTTCTTCAGAAAATATCTGTCTCCTATTAGCGCAGTGTTTCAAAAATGCTTATATTTCATGGACCTAGACATTGTTTTATTTTCCACAAATAGTTTCCAGGTTAATTAAGGGAGACAGCTTGACTGACTTCAAATGTATGTTTTCCTTATACAGCAACCCTCTTTTGATTTAGTTTCTCTTGGTAAAGTAGAAAGTACCAACCCCTATTAACCTGAAACTCAGTGCATTCTTCCAAATTATTCACTTAACTATTCCCTTTTAAGAGAAGTTAATCAGGAAAACAAAGCCTTGCCAATAATTACCTACAATTTTGTTCTCATAATATACTTAAATATTTATATTTCTACTCCTACATTAAGCTAATCAAATGAGAAATGCTGCTAAAAATTCTTATAAATAAAAGCTGTCCAGAAAGATGATAATCTACTTTCCTATGCCTCTGTAATTTTCTATCCAAATAGGTTTCATTGTGTTGCAAAATACTAGTAGATTACCAGTGACATGAAAAATGTGTCAGCACATACAAATGCAGGCTGATACTAATAACTATTATTCATTATGTTATTGACTCCCCAAAGATTCTGTTTACAGAAGAAAATGTTTGAACCAAAGATAAGTAATATGCTTGAGAAATATAAAACTTTCTTTACTCTTCATTAATTTTAGTCTTTTTATTTAAAAAAAAACTAATTGTATTTAAAACAACCAATATTAGCTTGAATTGTATAGGTACATAATGACAAATTTGAAAATATGATTTAATTAGGTAAACATTTAATCGCTTTTTTACAAATTCTAAATGATAATGAAAGCTAATATTATTACATACACTCTTATTTTAGGATAAAGTTCATCCTAGAATATTCAGAGGTGATTTAGGAAATAATATATTTTTATAATTGTTTGAAATGACACTAGTTGTAACCAAAAATTGAATAACTTATAGGTGTTTCTTCTTCATATGTCTTGTTTTCTACAGACGTGATTGAAAAGCAACCACTAATATATATATAAAATATACATACATAAAACACACACCTGTGCACACACATCATATTCATATATACGATATTTAAATGCAAGCTTTCAGATGATCCCCCAAACCTATTCATACTTATAAGTTATCAGATATAAAAATATTCAGAAGATATACAGCATAGTATCTTACAGGCAAACTACTCACCTGACTTTCTTCTATTTAATTTAAAATAAGTGTTGCAGGATAAGTTTAATTGATTAAGTAATTAAAACAAAAATCTATATCATCCTTATATTCACTTAAGGAAATGTATTTTTTTTCTAAACAGAATTTGAGGTGGAAAAACAGTCACTTGAATTTTCATACAAAAGCAATAGATGCCAAAATTAGTGATGAGCATCAATAAGCCTAATACCAAGAAGGAAAAGTGATAAAAATTAATATCTAGAAATTTATAAAACACATTAAAAACAGTGACCCATATTGTTCGTTTAGTTTTTGTTTTTATTGATTTAACTTTAAAATGCTACATGCATATTTCTTTTTAGGAAAGGAAAGTTACCTGCCTAGATCATGTATTTTGATAAGCATACTGGGCACCCTGATCATCACATAATGTGAGTAGAGGACATAAAAATATTTACACTATACAAACAACACATTCATTTCTGTGTTTACTGAAAGTTATTATGACAGGAAATTTGAATGCAATGTTGCATTAGTTTTCTCTTCAGAAAGGAAATTTTAGGTTTAAGCATCAAAAGAAATTATAGAATTACATATTAGAAAAGATAGATGAGTTAATTCGCTGGCTTGCTTTTTTATAGTATATATACACTATAATGTTTCCATAGTAACATAGTTCCTTGTGGATTTTTCCCCCTTTATGTTAACCGTTTTTCTACACATTTTTTTTAAATAGCTTGTGTGCTTGCCTTAATAAGACAGCTACCACATTGCTGTTTCTCTTCTGTAACAATTTCCAAGCTTTCTGAAGCCACAAGATACAGATTATAACTTGTAATAGAGCAGATCATTCCAGAATCTTAAACTTACATTGTCAAATATGTACAATATGTGCTTATCTGAAAATACTGTATCTCAAAAATAGATAAAAAAAAGTAAAAATAAATTCTGGATTTCTAATGTAACAGAGTGTATCTATCCATTTGTTCTAAAGTAGCCAGAAGCTCTCCAAAAGTATACATACGCCACCTGACCTCTAAAGGTAATTTAACCTTGTCATAAAGATCCTTGGGAGGTAAGATCCTTAGAAAGACATCTCTGGTTCTGCCACAGGTCCCCATTGTCTCAACTACAGATCATCACTACCTCCAGCACGTTTTGTTTAAGTAAATACCTGAGGAGTACATTAAAAAATACCTGAAATATTATCATCCACTTATCTTCCTTTTAGTCTCCAGTGTATGAAGTTCCTGCCATAAAATCTGCCTATAATTTTAAGAAGTTGAGTGTGCCAAGGTTATAAAGCTAGATTGTAGCAGAATAGATTCCTTACTGCTAAAGAATTGTTACAGCATTCATAATCATATATTGCTAAGGATTTTCTCTCTTTTATAGGATTTTTATATAAGAAAAGAAGTTATAAAATTAATCATGTAACATAAATTTTGTGTATTATTTTTAAATTAGTAGGCCGAATACCCAATTTTCTAATCTGTACTAATTAACTAAAAAGAAAAGCTTCATTTAATATGTTGGTTATAGAGCCTAGAGTACTCAAATTTATTAATCTAAGTAGTAAAATGTCATCTTTTACCTAAACAGTAAAAAGCCACTATATAGAAGATAACATGCATAAATATGTAATTCAAATAAACCTTTCTATAATCACAAAGAACACTACTCTTCTGAAAATTTTCTCTAGTAAACATACATCCTCCTTGAAAACATAGAATGCCTATTTCCTTTTTTCTATATGACAGTACTTTTCTGTTTATTGTTGTGATCCCCTTTCTTATTTTGACTCTGAGGTGGTACAAGAGGTATTCACTCAGCATATTTGGTGAGAAAAATCTTTTAATTTATATACTTTTGTCTCTATAAAAACAGCACTCAAGTGAAAATAACTACTGTTATTAAGGTCTACAGAAATAACAGTAGTTACTACATTGTGAGAACATGATAAATATTATAAGCAGTAAGGCGTTATAATCACCTTATCAATTAAATTGAAGCACTCAAGAATTTTTTATATCCATACTACCAATAACTTCCAAAAATATAAACAAAATGCAGAAATTTAATCAATATAAAATGAATGTCAAGAGATTATTACTGGCATATTCAGAAACTCTTAGATTATTATAAAACATGTTTTAGTTATAATTAAAATGCTGAACTTAAAAGTTGAAAGAAAAATGATCCCAAACATATGCCATTAACTTGGCCATGCTACTGATTTATGTCTAATATAATTTATGTGGTTGAAAAACTGCATATGGTAGCTGTCATTCAGAATAAGATGAAATATGTATATTTGATTTCAAACAAATACTCTCTAATTTACAATCAAAATGATTTTAGTGGAAATATAAGCAGATACTCTTTGTACTTTGAATAAGTTTCTGTTAACAAAAATTGAAGTGACTCTTCAGAAAAATTGTTCTCCCTGCTTTATTTTACTCATACTTCATAAAATCAGTAATTTTCAGCAGGAAATGAATCATACTTCCTAAAGATGAGTGAAGGAAATATCATTTTTTGACAAATTTGAGAAGGAAAACATAATTATTGTGGCACTAGTTCTAAGTAATCAATATATTTGTAAATTATTCAGACTATGAGATGGCTCACAGATACTGAGAGATTGAACTATAAAGAACAATTTTAAATTCTGAGATCAAATAGAATTTTTTCAGAATCATTGTTCAAAAATTAAAATATAAAGATGCCTTTCTAATTATGTGAGCAGGAGTTAAGCTAATCATAACCATTTTATTACTGTTCTGGACTGAATTGTGTCCCACAGCTCCAAATTCATCTGTTGAAATCTTAACCTTCAATGTGAGTGTATTTGGAGAGAGGTTCTTGAAGAAGAATATACAGGTTAAATAAGGTCATAAGGGAGGGCCGCTAACACAGTAGGACTGGTGTCCTAAGAAGAGACAGACATACCAGCATGAGCGCAAACGGAGAAAATACCACATGAGGACACAGTGAGAAGGCAGCCATTTGATGAAAAAGGAAAGGAGCCTCTGGAGAAGATAGCCTTATCAGCTCTTTGATCTTAGACTTTTGGCCTCCAGAACTGTGACAAAACAATTTTCTTTTATTTAAGCCACCCAGTCTATGATATTTTGTTATGGCAGCCCTAGCTGACTAATAGTTACTTAAATTGGGTAAGTATTTTCTGTCATTTTGGAGATTAAAAATTGACATTGAAATTGTGTGTCAATACACATGAGCTAACATTACCCATTGATAGAACAAGGTATGTCATGAATCAATACCATATTTAAACAGAGATGGATGACCAGTTCTCCAAAGATTTCAAAAATAGATGTTTATGTAGGTTGGGACACAAAATTACCTAACCTCCAATGCTCTTTTTCTGTTTGATTTGTTTTATTTTGTTTTTTGAGATGGAGTCTCCCTCTGTCGCCAGACTGGAGTGCAGTGGTGCAATCTTGGCTCACTGAAATCTCCACTTCCCGGATTTCAAGCTGCCTCAATCTCCCAAGTAGCTGGGACTACAGGCACATGCCACCATGCCCAGCTAATTTTTGTATTTTTGGTAGAGACGATGGGGTTTCACCATGCTTGTCTAGATCTCTTGATCATGATCCACCTGCCTCACCCTCCCAAAGTGTTGCTCTTTTTACCTTTCAAAAGTCTGGGATAATCTTCAGAGTATCACATAAGATAAATGTGCTCTACCATCTTCTACATTCAAACATTAAAATATAATCATAGAATAAAGAGAACTCATTAAATAAAGGTGAACAGAGCACAATTTCTTCCATTAAAGAGTTCAGAGTATGGGAGAGAGTAGTGACAAGCTATGAACCAAGTTATTAAAGAGGCACGATTCAACTACAAATGACTTCTGAATGAGGAACTATGGGAACACTGAGGAAAAATGAATGAACTTTGCCCGGAACAGTGTTACTCAAGTTGAAGTCCTTGGGTAGGATCTAGAAAAATTTTAAAGTTCCTGAAATACATGCAAGTTTTTGTGATTATGTGTGTATAATTTTTTTAAGTCAGGTATAAATTAAGGAATTTTAATTCAAATTAGCTAATACACATAGAGTATGTTGTGGACACCAGTGCAGTTTACATAATGAAAGACTGAACACTCAACCCACCAGAAAGGCAAGAATACACCTAAACCCTAGGAACCACTAAAACAAGGATTCATGTTTCCATAATTTCCTTTCCATCATTCATTCATTGCTTTATATGTTATTTTCTTTTATTGCAGAATGTCATCCAGAAAATGATGGAAAACTAACAGCTCAAGAGTTTTTAATGTTGGGTAAGAAAATACACTCTTTTTTGCTCTCATTAGAACCAACTTCAAAAATTATTTGGAAGACTTTGAATACTGCAGCCTGTAATACTGAACTAGGATTTTGATCAATCTGTTTTTAAAATAGACACATGAAAAGAATAATAAGAAGAAGAGGGGCTGAACATAGAACAACCATTGGTATAAATCCAAGACTAAAGCTTTCAACTAATTTTAATTAATCTTAATAAAAGTGAACCAAAAAGAGCAGTAGGAAAAGCACTTCAGGCTGATAAAACTACAAATGAAACTAAAAGTAAGTATTATATGTGGTATATAGTAAAAGGAAGGTACAAAGTAACATAAATCTGAATCATAAAGAGTAACATGTGCCATCTAATTTGTGCTATAACTGTTACTGCTACTGGCTTTTAGCATTAGTAAGGTATTTGATATTGGTTTCAAAATTTAATTCCAAGGAGCCCTAAGGATTCCTAGAGGGCAGTTTATGGTATATAATCAGATTGGGGTTAAAGCACAAGGTCAACGAAAAAAAATCTGCATCTCTATCAGCAATCAGGTAGATGTATTTATTTTATGCATTATAGTTGTTTGCATGTCTATGGAATATACGAAATTTAAAAAGTTTAAAAATTGAATTGGAGAGTCATGGAAATAATGTAAGCAAAACAAAAAAAGATGAAGTGTTACTTAGAATCAAACTATCTTGCGTCTCATCGAGAAATGAGAGGAGATGATGGAACTTGAAACATTAATCCAGTATAAAGATGGAGGAGGCAGCATTTCAAAATAAAAGATAAAGCCCTACATAAATGAAGCAACAATGGTTATCATAAGAAGGAAAAAGATTCAAGACATATTAAGTGAGAGAAAATGATATGTTTTTGCAAACTGCAGTATAGGAAGGCATAGGAAGCAACTAGAGGACAGTGAACGGAAGGTGGTATACAGAATTAAACACAAATTTTGGGCTTAGTGATTGTACAAATATGGGCAAAATAGTAGGAATAACTAAAATGGGAAAAGTCCCCTTGTCCCCCTCACAGAACGAGCGATGGGGGTGCAGCTCTCTTCTTCAATGCCCTGATGCTCAAACTTCTAGGGAGCAGACAGACCGGCAGGCTATGGGGCTCCGACCCCATGGCAATGTCTAGGGATGAATGCTTACAGCTCCTGAAGTCCCAATGCGCGTGTGTTACAGGGTGCTCTTTTAGTTTTGTCCCCTATAGGTGGCTTGTGTTAACCAGCCCTCTACTTTGTCTTAAGGAAAGAGGGCTTTCTGTATCCCTGGTTCTTGCCTTGATGTACTGGAAGAATTGGATCATACCTGGGCTTGGAGAGTTAAGTGCAAGGTTTTATTGAGGGGAGGTAGCTCTCAGCAGATGGGTGAAGCCAGAAGGGGATGGATTGGGAAGGTTTTCCCCTGGAGTTGGGCAGCTCAGTAGCCCAGGCTCTCTTCTGACTGCTCCAGCCAAACTTCGCTTTGTTCTGCTGGTCAGTGGCCTGCCAGCATGCCCAGTGCCGGTCACTGGCCTGCCAGCATGCCCAGTGCCGGTCACTGTGTTCCTCTCGACGTCTAACCGCTTGTGTGTTTCTCTGCGATGTGCTCCTCTTGACGTCCAGCAGCTTGTGTTATCTGCCTGCTACGGTCTCGGGGGTTTTTATAGGCACAGGATGGGGGCATGGCAGGCCAGGCTGGTCTTGGGAAATGCAACATTTGGGCAGGAAATGCTTGTCCTCACCAAGGTTCGTGGGGATGGAGGCCTAGCCAGGGGCCACACCCTCCTCTACCCAGCACTTCCCTTCCCCACTTTCAGATCGTTTAGAGACCACGCTCTTCCCTTCCCAGCACTTCCATATCATAATGAAAGTAAGCTGCCTCAGGGCATAAACAATATCCTTTAGATAGTAAGAAATTTTAATCTGAAGCTCATAGAAAACATGAAACCTGAACAGTCTTTAGGGGATGGTTAAAGACCATAGACTTCGTCAGGTTGCCTAATAGCAATGCTTGATGAGAGAAAGACTGCTAAAGATAAAACCCTAAAAACCATTAGTATTTAGAGTATTAGTATTTAGAGTATTGGAAAAGCTTCAAAGAGAATGAGAGTCCAAGAAGTTAGGTGATTGTCCAAAGGTAAATTATGCCCCGGAAGTCAAAGAAGGGGGAGCTCAAAGAGGAAGAATCAAATATTGTGAAAGTATGAATAAGATGAGGTTTAAAATATTGATTACACTTGTGAGTAAGAAGGCTCTTAGGTAGCTTAGTTAGAGAAGTTTCATTTTGGATGTCAGAGTGCAAACTAGATTACAACCATTTTAGAAGCAAAGGAAAGTAAGAAGGAATAAAAACTAATATAACTCTTCATAAAAGCCTAATAATGAAAAGAGGAGTTATATAACAGAGATAGGACTTTACTCTTTGAACACTCAACTGATTTGTTGTTTTACAGATCTTAGAATGAGTTGAACTTAACCAACATTTGTATCAGTTAGGATGAACTAAGTTAGAATGCAGTGATAAAATATGTACAAATCTCAGTGCCTTAAAAAAACACAAATACAGCTATCATTCAAAGTATGGTAAGCATTGCAGACACACAGACTGGCAGAAATTCTATCTTGCTGCATGAGTCCGTGATTGTTAACGCAGGGGAAAAAGGCATGAGTGCACAACACAGGCTCTTCAGGTTCTTCCCGACACTAATATTTCGTTGGTCAAATTAAGTAGCATAGTCTTGAATAACTATTAAAAAAGAATACCCACATAGAGAGGAGCCATATATATTTGCTGAATAATGTCTAAAATGTATAAACCTGTTTTCTGTTTTACTAGAGTAATTTTACCAGAGGTCACTACAATATATCTTCCCCTGCTAACACTCAACTCCTTCTCCCTACTCCCCTGAAAATTATTCTATCTAATTTCAATCAAACGCTGATACTATTTCAAATGAGTCTAAAACTGTTACCTAAAAGTGGAAGGACCATTAGATTATGCAGTTTAGAGCATGCATGTCTAAAAGAAAAGTCAGTTCTTCTCTTGATGTAAACACCAGAATCCACACCAGATTTGTTGTGATTCCAACATTAGAGGTCAACGTTGTGCTGTTGAGCCAAGTTTTTCCCCTATTGTGTATTTCAGTCTTTAAATGATTACAGACATTATTGTAGCCTGTTAGAAACACCCTAAGTGTATATATCCTTCAGGTGTTAATTAATCTTTCTAAGGCTGTTTTGAAAAGTTGAAGTATTTCTTATAGAAAGCCTGGAGACATTCTCCTATTGTCTTTACTAGTTACATTGGGGTAGCAGTATCTTCAGTGAAATTGAACATAATAATAACCTTTAATCTTGGAAATGGGTATGAATGAATGGAATTTTTGCTTAGAGTTGGGATGGAAAATAGGTTGAGATGAAGTTAAGAGGAAGAAAGCCTTTAGAAGCCATCACAGTAACATAGAAATAAAGTATAGATTCATTCATAGCTACACAAATACCTCCACTCCATTACTGTGATTCAAGATAAAAATTCTTCAGAAGTATTTACATTATATAATGTATTTTCGCTGAAGAATAAAAATACGTTATAGTGAAATTGTTAATAAAGCATCAAACATTTGTATAATGATTTATACTTTTCCATAGCTTTCAAATTCAAAACCTCATGATACACAATAAAATAAATCATAAAACTTCAAATAATATGTGACTACATGTAACTTGTTAAATAAATAAAACCAGAACTGGTGATTAAGATAATCATTCAGAAAAATACAAAACAAACTGATAAATAAGATACTCTGCTCTATTAAAGCTTATACTTAATTCAAGGACTACATTTAAGGAGTGATTTATTGTTGTAGACATATTCACTACAAGGAACTTCAGAGAAGTAAAATTACAGAACATAGCAAAGGTCAAATCCATCATGTCAGTTAAAAATAGATGGATAAATGCAGTAAGGTTTGGCACTAGATCGATAGCCTTAGAGACTGGGCAATTCTAGGAGAAATGTTCCCAGTAATCACAAGCTTTGAACATGAATACAAACTGATCAGTATTGGGATCATAGTTCTGTATACAAGAATGTACTTAGAATTCTTCTGAATGCAATATGAATTGAATATACATTATAATGTTTATAAATTTAATGAGAGCTCTTGACTAGTGAATTATATAGAATCATTCAGCAAACAATATGAAGAAATGATTTTCCATTAAATAATTTGATTACTTTCATGTCAATACTTTATCTTTAAAACTGGATGACTGGATTGACTGACAGTAACATTGCTATTAAGAGATGGCAAATGAGCTGGCTGACTTCTCCAGAGACTTTCAGGTAGGCAATTCCTGCTTGCAGTCATTGAAAATTGAGACCTAGTTCTTGGCTCTAATATCCCTGAATATCAATATTATCACATAAGTAACTTCATAGATTAATGTTGATATGAATATATAATATATTCACTGATTTATAGTGATATATAAAATGTCAGAAAGTCCATTAATACTATTTAAAAGTTTATTATTTTAACTGTAAGAATGTCTAAATAAAAAATAATTATGAGAATTTAGAATGTTATCACACTAAAAGCTTAGGAGTTTGAAGCTATTCATTGGACTCCGCAAATCTTCTCTTGCTACTCTATTCAAGATAATCTTTTCCAAATGCAGATTTGACTATAATCATTTGCTAAAAATCCTTCAAAATTCTCTATTGCTTTAAAAAATATTGGCCAAAATCATTGACAGTTGGACAAGCAAAGCTGAGTTTTTTGGACTTAGCATCTTCGTAGAGAAAGTCACATTGAGCAAATAGTAGTTTTGTCTCATTATCAGAATTTATACAATAATATCCATATGATTTTATGAGCCGCCCTTAGTAATTTTAAGACAGCTCATCCAAGGTAGAGGACTGGTTGAAATGAAGCAGTTTTTATGCAAAATAGCTTTGTATTTTTGGGAAGTCCTTAACGAGCAAAATGTTAGTATGGGAAAATAATCTAATTTAATTTTTTCATAGTCCAGGCTTCCAGGAACAAATATGTCCTAAAGTGAGCAATTCCGTTATTTTACCAATTACAAGTATTATTTAGCTTAGAAGCAGTAAAGTTCATTTGGTCTCAGAATTGTTTAGCACAGACAGGAAATATAGTTGGTCCAAAAATTGTTTAGCATATTGGTTGAAATTCTCAGTCCTCTTTTGGTCATTCTTTAGCATAAGCTGAATCATTTAATTACAGGATATGATCAATAGACATGCATATATATATATATACACATATATATCATTGTTGGATGTTTAAGAGTCCGTGTGTAGTTTTTGACAGTGCTTCTTCCAACCTCTGTGTCAGATTTTCTTGTTTTTCCATGGAAGAAAACCATTGTATCAGTGAGAGAATAGTGACTGTACAGCAGCAAGAAAGATTCTGGAGAGCACACATTTGAGCACTACAACATACACATATATAAAGAGAAAGATTATAATTAGAGTTCACCATTGATTTCCAAACAGGGAACAGAGACTACGAAACTTAAATCAATAGAATTTATTCAATTCCTAACCTAATGAGCTGTAGATTAGATACAGTGATTTTTTTTTTCTAACTGTTTGGTCTGTGGGAATGTTTGACATATAAAAAGTAACTTTGTCATTGAACTACTCAGGTAAACAAATCATTTCTTACGAGAAAGTAATAGAAAAGGAAACTGAGTTGCCCCTCAAAAACTACAAACTCAATGACCGGTTGGTTCCGTTGTATGGCTTAGACAATAATAAGGACATTATAGCTAGTATTGCACTGATACGAAACAATGACATTGAATGTAAAAAGCAATATTAAGGCTGGGCACAGTGGCTCATGCCTGTAATCCCAGCACTTTGGGAGGCCAAGGCGGGTGGATTGCTTGAGCCCAGGAGTTCAAGACCAGCCTAGGCAACAAGACGAAACCTCATCTCTACAAAAAAATAGAAGAATTACCCAGGTGTGGTAGGGCACACCTATTGTACCAGCTACTAGAGAGTCTGAGGTGGGAGGATCACCTGAGCCCAAGGAAGTTGAGGCTGCAGTGAGCCACTATTATGCCACTGCACTCCAGCCTGGGCCACACAGTGAGACACTGTCTCAGTAAATAAATAAATAAGTAAATAAATAAGCAAGCAATATTAAGACTAAGGATATAATTGGTGTCACAGTTCAGTAGTAATTAATCCAGATATCTTAACCAGCTGACTCAGAAAAGTGAAAAAGAAAAGCATAAAAATTAATACGTTACAATTTGTATTTCATGTGGATCTCATTCTTTGTTGTTTGAGTCATTGCTGTCTACTTCTTAATACCCTTCCGATTAAAAATCTTGCGGTATATATCAGTTTGCTAGGGCTGCCATAACAAAGTGCCACAGAATGGGTGGATTAAATGACAGAAGTTCATTTTCTCACAGTTCTTGAGTTCAGAAGTCTGAGATCATGGCATCAGCAGGGTTGGTTTCTACTGAGAGCCGTGAGTAAAGACGGACTCAGGCTTCTCTCCTTTGCTGGTAAATGAAGGTCTTCTTGCTGTGTCTTCACATTGTCTTCCCTCTCTGGTGTCTATGTGCAAATTTCTTCTCCTTATGAGGACACCAGTCATACTGGATCAGTGCCCACCCTAATGGCCTCATTTTAACTTAGTCACCTCTGTAAATACCTTATTTCTATTCTGAGTCATTTGAGGAACTAGGGGTTAAGTCTTCAACACATGAATTTTGGGGTCTTGAGAATAATCATCTTTGGCTTGAGGCTATGTCTTCTGAGCTCACCGTGCTGGCAGCCTTACTCCCACCCCCAGCCCTGGTTGGTGTCTCCATCCCATATCAGAGCTGGAACAATGAGTAAAAATGCAAAGTATCTGAGGTGCCAAGAATGGACTTCTTCTTGGTTATGGTTCATGTTATCCTGCTTTTTGCATGTCTATTATTTTTGTTACATGCTGGTTATTATACATTCTAACATTGTTAAGTGACCAATTATATCTTTCTTTGAAGAGCTTTGAACAATTTTTGGCAGTATTTCTGTATCCAGCATCATATAATCTTATGCATACAAAGTTTAATATTCAACAGTTTCCTCAGTGGGGACCTTATACAGGATTTAGGCCATATTTTCTGCACATCTAGCTCTCCTTTGGTCTCTTTCTTATGAAATTTAGCTATTTCAGACTTCTAGAACTCCAGCATTTTTCTCAACTTAGAAAACCTGCAAAATCCTGCCTAAATTGCCCCTCTTTTTACTGTGGTCTGGAAATTCTTCCAGAAGGAAAGATAGTGTCATCTTTCAGTTTATCTCCTTTCTTCTCTTTCTGTCAGAAATCACAGTTCTCTACTGCCTTTGTTCAATTTCTAAAGATAGTTATTTACATATTTCATGAGGCTGTCTAGTTATAGTCAGTGGGAACTTCACTCCATAGATTTTCATCCACCTATCCTCACAGTCTCATTAGAGGAAGATGGAAATCACTTTAGGCAAGTCAAAACCCCTCCCTGTTTTTCTCAATTCATCTTTGAAGACCTTCTGCACTGTCTTTATTTTACTCATTAGGTCACCTCCATCAATAAGTTTGAGTATCTGCAAATATATGAGAAGGCATTGATTGTCCCAAGTAAAGATAGTAGAGTTCCAAGATTAGCACCTTTCACATGCTTTTCCATAATTAAGCCAGAGGTTCCCTGCTCAGGGTTGGTACAACGTTTACCTATACTACTTCAAGAGAATTCTCCAACACTGCGGTTGTCTCACTGACTTCTTATCTTGATCCCCACCTCCTGTGTCTTCCCACTTCTGTAGTTTCTCTGGGACCTCAGCAAAATGAGCCAGCAATGTATTCTATTTCAGTATCTTAGTAGAAGCCTGAGACAAAACTGAATTAATAAATGAGAAGTTGCTTATTGAAGCTAGAGAGAATGAAAGAAACTAATGCCTTTTATTATTAAGCTGTAATATTCTGATGTGCTCAATCAATCAGGCAGAGGCACACTTTGCTCCGAGGGTGCTCAAGGTAGTCACTGTTACAGATTTTCATTCATTCTCAAATTAATAACCATTCATCAGTCATAAAATAAACTTCATGTCTGATTGTCACGAGCTTTTCTTTTGTCTACCTCCCAATTTTCTTTCCAAAGTTAAAATCTCCTTAACTTGTTTTGTTAAAAACGCTACAAATTTTATCTTAGGGTTGATTTAGACAAGTGACTGATCTCAGTCAGTAAGGTTTCAAGTTTTTTGGCATATTTCCCTTACATATGTTCAAAACAAGGCCATATATTTGTCCTCTTGTTAAATTTCATTGATGTATAAAAGAGAAATTTGCTCACCTGAATTTGGTTCTCAGGCACTGCTTTTTTGGACATGTCTTTCTGCATGCTGTGCTTATTTTTTTCAGTTAGCACCTTCCATACCTTAGGTGCACCACATTTCCTCCTTGACTGCTCTGTGCCCAAGAGCTTTACCCTCAGACACTGCATTTCTTGTGCCCCTAGGTCAGCTAGTATGCCACTGGGTTTCGCCAATGAGAGATACTGACAGG
This sequence comes from Pan paniscus, assembly GCF_029289425.2. Taxonomy (NCBI): domain Eukaryota; kingdom Metazoa; phylum Chordata; class Mammalia; order Primates; family Hominidae; genus Pan; species Pan paniscus. The sequence continues at coordinate 122,939,156 of NC_073254.2, forward strand.
AGTTGAGAAAGTAAAAAACAAAGAAAGAATGGGATATTCATTTCCCTTTTTTTCTGTTTTGTACTATGTTTAGGCAGTGACTGAATCTCTCCCTTTGCCATATTTTTTTCCTTATGGCCAATACTCAAGGTTTCTAGCTCTCCTTGGATTTCAAGAACATAATATCCCCACTTTATCTCTTTTGTCCTAGGAGTAATAACAACTTTCAGCTATTGCTAGTATCTGGATATCTGATATTCCTTTTTGAGCCACATGGATTGCCGATATGAAAGTTTTACCTTCATGATACTCTCTTGAATTGTTTGTATTATATTCCATTTTCTACCAAACCCTGACAGATGAATATCCAAGATGTAAGATTGTAAGATTCTTTCTTTTTTTTTTTTTTTTGAGACAGAGTTTCGCTCTTTTGCTCTTTTTACCCAGGCTAGAGTGCAGTGGCACAATTTCAGTCACTGCAACCTCTGCCTCCTGGGTTCAACTGATTCCCCTGCCTCAACCTCCCAAGCAGCTGGGATTACAGTCATGTACCACTACGCCCAGCTAATTTTTGTATTTTTAGTAGAGATGGGGTTTCACCATGTTGGCCAGCCTGGTCTTGAACTCCTGACCTCAGGTGATCCACCCACCTCGGCCTCCCAAAGTGCTGGGATTAAAGGCATGAGCCACTGCACCCAGCCAAGATTCTATTTTTAAAGGGGTTAAGAAAGCAAGAGTTTGTTTGCTTGCTTTTGGTGGAATTAGAGAACGGAACCTGGCAGGGAGCCATTGTACCAGGTCCTGTATTTAGCTGCTTCTTTGAGTGATTTTGAAGTTCTGGTCACAGGGTTCACTCAAATCCTTTTCGGGTATTTGTTTTTAACGAAAAACATTTATTCACTCATCAGGGGCTTTGTATTAGCTGTTTCCTTTACCTCAGCAAGCCACATTTTCTCTAGTTCTTTTTTTGTGGTTAACTCCTTTTCATTCGTTAGGTTTCAGGTCATGTTATTTTCTTAGGGAGGTCTTCCCTGATCCTCTCATGTAAAAAAGCATCTACCTCTGTCATTTTGCCTGGTCATTTCCTTATTTAATTTATAGTTTTCCTCCTTTTCAGTTGATGTCCCCTCCTTTACTGTTTGTCTCTTATTATCTTCCTCTGATCTGTAGATGATGAGAGCAGAGTCTTTGATTTTCTTATTCATCATTTAAATTCCTAGCATCTAAAATATAGATCCTGCCACATAGCCAGTGTTTAATTTTTTTAAAAAAGCAGCATTACTTAAGAATGCAAGAAAATACAGTGTTTGAAGAAAGGAAGTTCTTTCTAATCCATACTTACATTTTGGAGCAAATCTTCTGTAGAAAGCACCAGAAAACCATTAATTCCCTCAAATTTAGTGATGGGATGTTTCTTAAAGTGGCAAAGAGGAAAAGAATCTGTATTCTGAAAAAACAAGGAAATCTGCTATTGAGATCAACATTATTTTAGCATCGTTTATACTGACAAACTGATGAGATATGAAGGCATGAATTGCACATCATTAAAAGTAATTTTGGTATCTAATTTAAATAAAAATAAGATAACTTTATAATGTTAATAGATTATAACAGAAATGATATAATAACCCCTATTATATCATGTATTCTGCCCATCCTATAATATTCAAAAATCATATATATGTTTTAGATTGCATTATTAAAGTGAATTTTTGCTTGTTAGAACTCTGATAAAATACTTAAGGTTCTCTTTCTCAGAAGAAGTAATGAGTAGAATATGAAATGCCTCTTTGTGCTTCCAAACACAGATGAATTAGTCTCTCTGTTATGTAGTCCCTAAGCGCCATTTAAAATGATCAAATGTACTTATAATCACAGAAAATCTCCAATGAAGTTTTGTAGTCCATCAGTGCACAAAATCAGCATTTTTTCAATTAGTGTAAAAGACTGAGTGGCTGCATAAATTTATCTAGTAAGGAGAAGATGACTGAATTAGTAAGAAAGCTGGTCTCTAGTGGGGAAGCCAGATCAGCGAATGATATTAGCTTCCTTTTTTCTTTTTCATATCACTGCATAGTGAATTGAATAATAAATGAATTGAGATATTGAAACAAAACAGTACCAAATGTATTTGCCTTATGAAATTTAAAAGTGGAATGTATCTGAATAATATTTGTATTCTTTCTCTCACCTTGAATATACTGCAGTATGGGCTGTGCCTCCATACACTATATTAAGAAGTAAGATATAGTAAGAAAAGTGCCACAGGATTTAGAATAAGGTATACCTGAGTTTGCTCTATTATCATGGCCGGATCAATATAGTTACACTGTGCATGCAATCCTGGTAGTCTTACCAGGACATTTTAATGATTCCATCTTAAATGTTATATACAGAATAATTTATAAATAATTCTAAAACTGTGGCCTCTGTAATATGGCCATAACTTACATTCATATAGGAGTTTAGAAACTGTTATCCTAAATAGCTGCCTTTTAGAAAATAGCATCTATGATAGTTTTGTTTCCTCAGTCTTCCTCTTTGAACAAGTAGTAAAATTCACAGTCAGCTTTCTGTTTATGTACTGTCATTAATGCCCTCTAGGTTGCGTATTGAATCCTCATTTGTCTCCTTCTTTGCTTCCACAATACCCAAAAATATTTATCTTTCAAGAGATTCTCACCATTTATCTTTCTAAGCTCCATATATTATTGCCCCACTAAGAAATAAAATATATATAAATATTATTATTTATTTATTATTGCCCCACTAAGAAGTTATATATATGAAGACTATAAAGTAAGTCTGGCAGCAGAAAGTCACATAGGCTTTGGAAGATGAACCGTCAATGAGAATTTATAGTATAGGAGGAAACTGGAAATTTCAGCAGATACATGGGTCAAGAAGTCATGATAATACCATAGGAGCTCACTTGAATGAATAGGAGTTAACACTTGAGAGATCCTTTAGGAGGTATAATGACTCAATTACGACATCTGGATATAGAATTAATGCTGGGTATAGAATTAATGCTGTATGTATAAGGTACGTAATGAAATCAAGTTAAAAAAGAGGTCAGGTGTTTAAGGGAAGATATGACACATTTCGGTTTTTGAATAAAAAGACAATGTAAAGCCTAAAGAATAAGGAATAAAATATTTTTGGCAGTAACTGGAGCTCAATGTGAGGGTAATATAATATGCAAATCTGAGCAAATTTGCTGAATTCATGAGTTACTCATATAAGGCTTCTCAAGCCGTGATGAATAAATCAAGGATTGGTCCAAGAATACAATTTTCTAACAATTATTTCGGCCCCCATGTTTTTCTGTCTCTTTAACTGTGGTAATTCCAACACATCCCTCTTATAAATTATCCTTATACAGGTAAATCCATATCTAAAGCTCCTTATGTGGAATTATATAACTTTTTTCTGAAATTACCATAACACTTTTCATAGTACTTAAAACATGGTCTACGTAGTAGTCTGTTCTCATGCTGCTATGAAGAAATACTGAGATCGAGTAATTTATAAAGAAAAGGGGTTTGATTGACTCACAGTTCTGCATTGCTAGGGAGGCCTCAGGAAACTTACAATAATGGTGGAAAGCAAAGGAGAAGCAGGCACCTTCTTCACAAGGCAACAGAATGGAACGAATGCAAGCAAGGGAAATGCCAGATGGCTATAAAACCATCAGATCTCATGAGAACTCACTATCACAAGAACAGCATGGTGGAAACCACCTCCATGATCTAAATACCTCTGCCCAGTCCTGCCCTTGATACATGGGGATTACAGGGATTGCAAATTGAGGTGAGATTTGGGTGGGGACACAGAGCCAAATCATATCATTCTGCCCCAGGTCCCTCCCAAACCTCATGTCTTTTCACATTTCAAAACCAGTCATGCCTTCCAAACAGCTCCCAAAGGCTTAACTCTTTTCAGCATTAACTCAAAAGTCCACAGACAAAAGTCTCCTCTCAGACAAGGCAAGTCCCTTCCACCTATGAGCCTGTTGAATCAAAAGCAAGTTAGTTACTTCCTAGATACAATGGGGGTGCAGGCATTGGATAAATGCTCCCATTCCAAATGAAAGAAATTGATCAAAACAAAGGGGCTACAGGCCCATGCAAGTTTGAAATCCAGTAGGGCAGTCATTAAACCTTAAAGCCAAGATGATCTCCTTTGACTCCACATCTCAAATCCAAGGCATGCTGATGCAAGAGGTGGGCTCCCACGGCCTTGGGGAGCTCCACTCCTGTGGCTCTAGAGAGTACAAGCCACCTCCCAGCTGCTTTCATGGGCTGGCATTCAGTGTCTGAGGCTTTTCCAGGTGCACAGTGCAAGCTGTCAGTGGAGCTACCATTCTGGAATCTGGAGGACAGTGGCCCTCTTCTCTCAGCTCCCCTATGCAATGCCCCAGGAGACTGTGTGGGGGCTCCAACCCCACATTTCCCTTCCACACTGCCATAGCAGAGATTCTCCCTTAGGGTCTCGCCCCTGAAGCAAACTTTTGCCTAGACATCCAGACATTTCCATACATCCTCTGAAATCCAGGCAGAGGTTCCCAAAACTCAGTTCTTGACTTCTGTGAACCCTTGAGAAGTGAGGCCAGCTGGAATTCCTAAGTCGAGTGGGGACTTGGGGAACTTTCCTGTCTCACAAGAATATTGTAAAATGCACCAATCAGTGCTCTGTAAAACGCACCAATCAGTGCTCTGTAAAACAACCAATCAGTAGGATTTTAAAAGTAGCCAATCTTGGGGAGGATTGAAAAACGGGCACTCTGACAGGGGAGAAATGGAACATGGGAGGGGACAATAAGGGAATAAAAGCTGGCCACCCCAACCAGCAGCAGCAACCCACTGAGGTCACCTTCTACACTCTGGAAGCTTTGTCCTGTTGCTCTTCACAACAAACCTTGCTACCACTCACTCTTTGGGTCCATGCCATCTTTAAGAGCTATAACACTCACCACAAAGGTTCATGGCTTCATTCTTGAAGTCAGCGAGACCATGAACCCACCAGCAGGAACCAACTCCGGACACATCCTCAACTTCAACACCACATGGAAGCCACCAAGGCCTGGGGCTTGCATCCTCTGAAGCTAGAGCCTAAGCTGTACCTTGGCCCTTTTTATCCAGGGCCAGAGTGGCTGCAATGCAAGGCACCAAGTCCCAAGGCAGCACATAGCAGCTGGGCCCTTGGCCCAACCCACAAAACCATTTTCCATCCTAAGCCTCTAGGCTTGTGATGGGAAGGGCTGCAGTAAAGGTTTCTGATATGCCCTGGAAACGTTTTCTCCATTGTCTTGGCGATTAACATTTGGTTCCTCATTATTTATTTAAATTTCTGCAACCAGCTTGAATTTCTCCACAGAAAATGAATTTTTATTTTCTATTCCCTGGTCAGGCTGCAAATTTTCCAAACTTTTGTAATCTATCACTTCTTGAATGCTTTGCTGCTTAGAAATTTCTTTCTCCAGATACCCTAAATCATTTCTCACAAGTTGAAAGTTCCACAGATCTCTAGAACAGGAGTAAAATGCCACCAGTCTCTTTGCTAAAGCACAGCAACAGTCACCTTTGCTCCAGTTCCCAAGAAGTTCTTCATCTCCATCTGAGACCACCTCAGCCTGGACTTCATTGTCCATATGACTATCAGCATTTTCATCAAAACCATTCAACAAGTCTCTAGGAAGTTCCACACTTTCACATATCTTCCTATCTTCTTCTGAGCTCTCCAAACTGTTCCAAGCTCTACCTATTACCCAGTTCCAAAGTCACTTCTGCATTTTTGGGTAACTTTACTGCAATGCCCCACTCTCTGTGGTATGAATGTACTGTATTAATCCGTTCTCACACTGCTAACAAGACATACCTGAGACGGGTAATTTTGTAAAGGAAAGAGGTTTAATTGACTCACAGTTCTGCACGGATGAGGAGGCTTAGGTGAGGCAGGAAAATAGGGTCTGGAGGAAGGGAATATAAGGCCGATTTACACTTCAGCTATAACAGGAAATATACTCTCCATAGTACATATGCTGTAAATGACTTTGTAACTTCACTTCATCCTCTTCATTTACATAGGGCATGCTTCAAGTAACCAATAGAATCCTCTATGGGGTATTTAAACTCCCCAAAATTTTCTAACAGGGCCTTTGAGCCCCTATGCTCAGGCCAGCTCCCACACTATGGAGCATAGTTTCATTTTCAACAAATCCCTTCCTTCCTTCCTTGCTTTGTTTGTGTGTTTTGTCCAATTCTTTGTTCAAGATTCCAGGAACCTGGACACTCTCCACCATTAATATAAGGAAACTTACAGTCACAGCAGATGGCAAAGGAGAAGCAGGCACCTTCTTCACAGGGTGGCAGGACGGAGTGAGTGCAAGTAGGGGGAAATGCCAGATGCTTATAAAACCATCAGATCTCATGAGAAGTCACTCACTATCACAGGAATACCATGGAGGAAACTGCACCCATGTTCCAATTACCTCCACCTGGTTCTGCCCTTGACACATGGGGATCATGGAGACTACCATTTGAGTTGAGATTTGGGTGGGGACACAGAGCCAAACCATATCAGTCTATGTTAGTGGCATTCTCCACTATATGAAGGAGGAAGAAAGCTGCAATAAATTGAGTCCACAGCTGAAGTTGAATGGTCCAGTTTAGAAATGAAAAATAATTCCTAAAAAAAAAAAAAAGAAACTAGTATCCAAGCATTTTAGAAGATTTTATTATTATAGAGAGAAAGGAAACATACATAGGTTAAAAAATGGCAAAATAGAAAAGATTTCATTTATTATTGTTATATTCTCTCTTAGATCTTGATCTCAGTCATTTTTCCTGTTGTTTTCTCCAGGTCAAGTTCTGTATTAGGCTAGGTTTTGTTTCAAGATGAAGAAACTACTTAAATTATTTTAGCAAAAAGTTATTTTACCTATAGATTGGGTTATTTCAAAATTACTAAATGAATTGAAGAAAGTTGAGCCACCCCAAATTTCTCAGAATTTTACCTTGTATTTTCTGAGACAATCAATAAGGGAATAAAGAATGAAGGAGGGTTGGTACAATGTGTTAGCGACAGTTCACTTAGAAAAATAGAAACTACACTAGCTATTTCAGCAAAGAGCATTTAACACAAAAAATGAGATGTCGGAAAGCTCACCTGGCAAAACAAAAACAAACAAAGTAAGGCAGAGGTAGTAGATAAGGATATGGGTGTTGCCTTTAAAGTTGGGGAAAAAGTAAAATGTTCAGGGTTTTCAGATTTTAGAGGCCAAGAGTAGGATCCCCATAGAGTTGGGAATCAAACATTTGAGGAGGGAGTGGCAGACATGTAGTATGGAAACCCAGGAGCAGAAAGGAGGGGTCTTATAAACTATAACTTACACCTCAGGACAAGAAATGGCACTTACTATTTCAGGAGCTTAAAGTAAGCATCTCATAAGCTCTGGGGTGAGGCCTCTCAGGAGGTGGCATGGTCTGTTGGTGCTGATATCACATTTATTTAGAGAAGAGATCTAAAGCCCCTCATAAAGCTAGAAGTCAGCCGAGTCCTGGTAATCTTTTAGGGTAGGAGGTGATCAGGATTGTTGTGAAAGAACCAAAATAAGTGGGAAATTGGAAACCACTACTGCAGTCACAATGTAGCAACACTGATGAAGTAACACTGACAGGAACAACAAGGGAATTGAGCTAAACAAGTCACTTCTTTCTTCCTCTCAAATTTCAGTCTCCCTCCAGTGCCTGTACTAGAAAAGCATAAAATAAATCCACTTGATAAAGAATTGTAGGCTTAAAGAACCCTCACACCAGCATGAAAAAGCAAAGTATAGAAGTATGGATTTAAAGCTGAGAGTCAAATAGTTCACAACCAGCACTAATAAGACTCATAGTTTCAAACTCTAATTAGGACTCCTAACCATGAGAAATGTCTTAACTTTATGGCTCAGCGTGTGAAAGAGATAAAGCAACATTTGGCTACATAGCTGCAGAGAGAGTAAACTAAGAACTGATAATTAGGCACTAAATAACCTTATATAATAATGGACTTACATGGCTTTACTGTGAGTTATTTTGTATGCCCACCTTTATAACCTGCCCTCCCTAAAAAGATGTGGGAGATAGATGGAAGGCAAATTCTAAAAACTGAGGAGCGATATTGTGGTATGTTAAGGATAGCTATATCCTTAATTGTTGCTACTCCTCTCATTGAGAGGTAGGTTTTAATTTCTCTCCCTAGAATTTGTGTTTCTATGCTGCCCTCAATAATTTGACCAATCAAACAGACCAATAATTATATTCTAGGACATCTGAAGCAAGAACATAAAAATCTCGTCTTTCATCTAGGAGTTTTAGAACACTCAGGGAGGTCTGAACTGTCATATAAGAAGTCTATCTACAACACTGTTGACACTTCTTTTAGGTACTCTGATCAACATTCCCATTTGAGCCCAGCCTTCTAACTCTCCCTGCCAAGACAAAAAAAAAAAACATGTAAGGGAGGCTATCTTGGATGGTTCAGACCAGCCTCTCTGCCAAATAAAAAATACTCTGTGACATCTATTGACATGTGGAATGGAACAGTCAGCATGCCTGAATTCATGGTTGACAAACTGATCAGATACATTAAAATGATGATTGTTTTATGCCACTAAGATTTGGGGTAGTTTGTTATGCAGCAAAAGATAATGGAACAGATACATATAAAGGTCAGAGATATGCAGAATTTCTGTGAGTTTTTTGAGGCAACATATAAAATGTAGGGCACTATTTTTTTCCAGTTTAAACTATCTTTTTTAAACATTATTAAATGTTTAAAATTATTAAACTTTTTAAAACATTATTCTTGAAAGACTAGCAGACTCTAAGATGAAAGAAAAGGATAGAAAAAAAGTAACATACAATAAATAAACCAAAAGAAAAAAGTTACATAAATGAAATAAAGGAAAATAGTTCTTAACCTCTCCAGAGAAAAATGGACTCAAGAAAAAGAGAAATATGAGGTAATAAAATGACAGAAAGAATACGAAAAGTGGCATAAAAAGTGAGAAATATATAATATTTTTAGATTAAAAAATTAAGGGACACTGATTTATTGTGGGATTAAAAAAATTGTTGGAGACCAATACTTCTGGAAGAAACAACTTCAACAATGAAATAATGTTTTTTTAAAAATATGTGTAGTCGTATCAGAAATTGGGAACCAACAAGGAGTAGAGTGGTGAAAATTATATGAAGCAAATAATTTAGGAGAGTGCAGCTAATGATATGTACTCTTTTAACCTGAAAACAATTTGTGATGCAGAAGCTGTGCAAGACCGGATATTTAATATGTAAGTTTAAAAACTCTGTAGAAAATAGAGGAAGGATTTTTTTTTTCAGTCTCATCATTTTAGGAAGAAATATTAAAATATAGGACATTCCCAGAGAGGGTCTCTGGTGAAACATCAGATTCTTTTTCTTTTTTCTTTTCTTTTCTTTTTCTTTCTTTTTTTTTTTTTTTGAGACGGAGTGTTTACTATTGTTGCCCAGGCTGGAGTGCAATGGTGCAATCTTGGCTCACTGCAACAACCACCTCCCTGGTTCAAGCGATTCTCCTGCCTCAGCCTCCCAAGTAGCTTGGATTACAGGCGTCCGCTAATGGTAGCTAACGCTAATTTTTTAGCCCGGCTAATTTTTTGTATTTAGTAGAGATGGGGTTTCACCATGTTGGTCAGGTTGGACTTGAACTCCTGACCTCAGGTGATCCACCCACCTTGACCTCCCAAAGTGCTAGGAGTAACAGGCGTGAGCCACCTCGCCCAGCCAAAACATTAGACTCTTAACTGAATGCCCTAAAACTACACACTGGGACAGGCACAAACCAATGTAAAATGAGCCTTACATTAAATGCAATCCAGCTTTAACTCACCCTAATCTCTACCTGAATTAAAACAACCAGTTCCCCCACTTTTCTCTGGGCAGCAGCAAAATGAATAAGCCCTCTCTGGAGACGGATGACATCATATTATGAAAAGTCATTAAAAATATACTTCAATCTCATTCTGGCTAACATGGTGAAACCCTGTCTCTACTAAAAATACAAAAAATTAGCCGGGCATAGTGGCGGGCGCCTGTAGTCCCAGCTACTCGGGAGGCTGAGGCGGGAGACTGGCGTGAACCCCGGAGGCGGAGGTTGCAGTGAGCCGAGATCGTGCCACTGCACTCCAGCGACAGAGCGAGACTCGGAGACTCTGTCTCAAAAAAAAAAAAAAAAAAAAAAAAAAAAAAAAAAAAAAAAAAGGCCGGCGCAGTGGCTCACGCCTATAATCATAGCACTTTGGGAGGCCGAGGCGGGGGAATAACGAGGTCAAGGATCGAGACCACCCTGGCTAACATGGTGAAACCCCGTCTCTACTAAAAATACAAAAATTAGCTGGGCGTGGTGGCGAGCGCCTGTAGTCCCAGCTACTAGGGAAACTGAGGCAGGAGAACCGCTTGAACTAGGGAGGCGGAGGTTGCAGTGAGCCGAGATTGTGCCACTGCACTCCAGCCCTGGTGACAGAGTGAGACTGTGTCCCAAAATAAAATAAAATAACATTATATATATATATATATATGTATATATATATTTCAATCTATGTACCTAACTATTTTTGTAGGAATTCTTGGTTTTATGAATTCAGCCTCAAAATTCCTGCTCTAGTTGCCACCTGTAGATGGCAGACTATAAGGCAACCACCCATATTCCCTTTCTTATGGTGATCACACCTTTGTATAATCCTCTTCCCTTGCTGGAACTGTCACTTTCCTCAACTTACAGAATATTTCAAAATTGATGGTGTGTTGCTCCCTTGACTGTGTTATGTTAAATAAACTCTGTCTTGCCAGCAGATTCACTCTAGAAACTCTCCTTGCTGGTCCAATGAGGTAACCTGCCATTGGCAAGGAATGCAAGAACCTCCAGAAGCTGAGAGCAACCTCCAGGTAGCAAGAAGCTATAGTCCTCAGTTCTGCAGCCACTCATACAAACAATAATTCTGCCAACAATCTGAATGAGTTTAGAGATGGTTATGTTTCCAGTTGAGCCTCCCAATAAGAATCCAGCTCTGGAAAATACCTAGATTTTAAACCATGCAGAGGACCCATCTCAGCCATGGGTCAAACTCTTGACACACCGACACCTTGAGTTAATAAATGTGTGTATTTTTATTCTGCTAAGTATTTGATAATTTGTTGTGCAGTAATTTGAAACTAATGAATACTCTTACATATTCTCATTTATGTTCTCACTTTACTCACTCAGCAATTCTTTCTTAAAGCATGTTCTTCACTTCACTTCTACATACTACACAAATAGTTAGTACATGGCCTACCATTCTTAATCATTCTTGCTAGATCTTCCTCTTCCTCTTTAAATGTGGAAGTGCACCAGAGTTTAGCACATTATACTACTCCCATTTACATTAACTTCCTGGTGATCACTTCTAGTTTCAAGGCTTAACATTTCCATCAGTACCGTAATGATGACTTCCATATTTTAATTCCATTGCATATATTCTTCAAAATCAAAATTTATATGTTCAATCTCATATTCAGTTTATCAATTTTGATGCCTTAAAAGTATGTTAAATTGAAAATATTTAAAACAAAACTTTTGCTTTCCTCCCACCTTATCTGCTTCCTCCCCGGTGTTGCGTTTGCAGCAAGTGATAGCACAGTTCACTAGTTGCTAAACAAAAATCCAGAAATCTTTCTTGACTCCTCTTTTACTTATAGCCACTTTATCAGATTATATTGTAGACAGTACCATCAAATTATATCTAAAATCCACCAAATTCTCACTAACTCCACCCTACTGCTCTGGCTTTTTCTCTCTGCATGTTATATTGAACGTTCCCTTGCTAAATATCTTTAATTCATCCCCTAGTGATATCAATTTCACTCATTCTGATTTTGTGTAGTCTGTATAGGTGAATCCCTTCTTTCATTCATAGATTTCTTCAAATATCACGTCTCTATAATGGTGCTTTCATTCATTTTTTACTCTCTGTACATTTATCATGCTTTATTTTTCTATATAGCACTTTATACAATTGATATTATAATATATATATTTATGACTTTTCCTAACTTGACTATATGTTTCACAAGAGCATATAATTCACAGGGGTATACAATTCATAAACGTAAAATATTTTTTATTGTGTGTCTAGCTCAGAGGTGACTTAAAAGATTATAACTTTTAGTTTATTACATAGCTATTAAATGAACAAAAAATATTGAGGACCTCAGTAGTGAAACAGGAGGAGTTCCCTTATCCCCCCAGTAGGGCTTACAACAAGGGTGTGGCTCGCTACTTTGGTGCCCCACTGCTCAAACCCCTAGGGGGAGCATGCGGATGGGCAGGTTACTGGGAGCGTTTTATAGCTCCAACCCCCATGGCACCGTCTAGGGTTGAGTGTTTACAGCTCAGGAAGCCCAAGTGGGTGTGTGTTACAGTGTGCTCTTTCAGTTTTGCTGTCTGCAGGTGGCTTGTGTTAATCAGCTCAACTAGACTCTCTGCCTTATCGCAAGGACAGAGGGCTTTCTGTATCCCAGGTTCTTGCCCTAGGATACCGGAAAAATCGGATCACACATGGACTTGGAGGATGGGTGCAAGGTTTCATGGAGTGGCAGAAGAAGCTGTCGGTGAGATGGATGGGGAGGCCAGTAGCGGGACGGATGGGGAGGCCAGTAGCGGGTTGGAGAGAGAAGGTGGTCTTCCCCTGGAGTAGGGCCGCCCAGCGGCTGCACTCTCCTCTGACCGCCATGGACTGAATTCCACGTCATCCTGCTGTCAGTGGCCTGCCAGCATCTGCTGGTGTCTGTCGGTGTGCTCTTCTGCTCCTCTCAGTGTCCAGCCACTTGTTTGTGTGCCTGCTAAGGCCTGTCGGGTCTATGTGGGCACAGAATAACGGGCATGGCGGGCGAAAAGTCAACTTTTGGGGCTTGAAAACAGAAATGCTTGTCCTCACTTAGGTCCATGTGCACAGGGCCGAGGGGGGAGCCCTCACCAGGGACCCTGCCCTTCTCTGTCCATCACTTCCCTGCCCCCCTCCCATATCAGTAGGAATATATACATATATATATTTATTAAAACATTTTTTCATTAAAAATGAAGCTGTTTCATTAAAACTTTTTACATATATACATATGTTTCATAAAATATATTTTTGAATAGTCACTATCTCTAAGTTTTACTAAGATCTAATGTACAAATATAAATATTAAATGATTGAAATGTTAATGAATTAAAAGGTAACAATATGTGTTTTAAATGTAAAAACTCAGCTAAATTGAGATGATTCTATTTCAGGTTTAAAAGTTGTAATGTATTGAAAATGACTGTTCATGCTTTGCTTACGATTTCTATTAGGCACAAATGTTTAAGGTAATATCTAGAAATGCTTTTTACATATTTTCTTGGTATTAACACATCATTCAATTTAATGATCAATGACAGATAACCCATAAGGCACTGTTTCAAATTTACAAAAATAAAATAACAAATTAATAACAATGAAGTCAATATCGTACTCCATATTTTTTGTTGCCACCTAAATTACTAGATATGAGTTACATATTTTCCTGAACACATCATGTTTAGTACTTTTGTTTCCATTTAATTCATAACAAGTTTATTTTTCATTTAATACATATTTTACCAGTTAGATTGTAAGATCCCTGAGGACAAATAACAATCTGTTCTAATCATCCCAAATTCCTAACTACTAGATTCTCATCTAGTAAAAATGTTTCTTGATTGCATGAGGAGAATGTACTTTTGCTCAAAGGTATTTCACATATATTTTTTCATTTATTATATTTTTAAATGAAAAATACAAATTGCATATAGGTATTATGTACAACATATTTTGAAATATGTATAGATTGTGGAATGGCTCAATCCAGCTAATTAACATACGCATTTTTTATATTTTTGTGGCAAAGACAATTAAGATTTACTTTCTTAGCTTTTTCAACGCATAATACGTTGTTATTAACTATAGTCACCATGTTGTACAATGGGTGTCTTGAACTTACTCTTCCTAACTGAAATTCTGTATCCTTCAACCATTTCCTCACCTTTCACCTACCAGCCTCTTGTAACCACCATTCTACTCTTTACTTGTGAGTTCAACATCTTTAGATTCCACATATGAGATCCTGAGGCATCTGTCTTTCTGTGCCTGTCTTATTCATTGAACATAATACCATTCAGGTTCAACTGTTTTATTGCAAATATTGGAATTTCTTTTATTAAGGCTGAATAATATTTCACTGTGTATACATACCACATTTTTTTCTTACTTAATTCTCACAAAACCCAGTGAGAAGGGCCTCATATTGCCAAAGAGGTCAAGTATCGTAGTTTCTATCAAAAGGTATATGAGTGCCTAAGCTGAGGCTCAAGACTATTTTACTAATTGTAAACCCCAAGAAATTTACATCATAACACACTGCTCTGGAGTTTCCTCTCACTTCAAAATTGTAATCCTTATTTTAAGTTCTAAAAACAATTGTGCAGCACATTGTATAGAAACTATCTTTTGTTAAAAAAATAAAAATAAAACGTCTCGTACCAATTACAAAATTCGACAAAATTTAAACACATTTTATTCTTTTTAAAACAAAATTCAAGCCAGCAATAAACAACTAGAAAGCTGTATCTGTTTTCTAACTGGCCTTACACCAAGGAAAATAAAACTTTCTCTGGTCTTCATGACAGGACGTAGTTTTACAACTTGGTTAAAGACTTGGACAGAAGTTAGACTCCTATCCTCCCACAGAATCTGAAAAATACTGGCACCATCTTCCTTAATGTTTACATTTCAAAGAGGTGGTTCCCAGACCCTTTAGAAAGGCATTCTTGGGTCGTAATGTGTCCGGAATTGGTGGGTTCTTGGTCTCACCGACTTCAGGAATGAAGCCTCAGACCCTCATGGTGAGTGTTACAGTTCTTAAAGGCAGCGTGTCCGGAGTTTGTTCCTTCTGATGTTCGGATGTGTTCGGAGTTTCTTCCTTCAGGGGGGTTCGTGGTCTCGCTGGCTCAGGAGTGAAGGTGCAGAGCTTCGCGTTGAGCGTTACAGCTCTTATGACTGTGCGCCTGGAGTTGTTCGTTCCTCCTGGTGGGTTCGCGGTCCCGCTGGCTTTAGCAGGGAAGCTTCACACCTCCGTGGTGAGTGTTAAAGCTCATAAAGGCAGTGTGGACCCAAAGAGTGAGCAACAGCAAGATTTACTGCAAAGAGCAAAAGAACAAACCTTCCACCTCACGGAAGGTGACCCAGCCGGTTACCACTCCTGGCTGAGGCAGCCTGCGTTTATTCTTATCTGGCCCCACCCACATTCTGCTGATTGGTCCATTTTACAGAGAGCCAATTGGTCTGTTTTACAGAGAGCTGATTGGTCCGTTTTGAGAGAGTACTGATTGGTGCCTTTACAATCCCAGAGCTAGACACAAAAGTTCTCCACTAGATTAGCTAGATACAGAGTGTCAATTTGTGTATTTACAAACCCTGAGCTAGACACAGAGTGCTGATTGGTGCATTTACAAACCTTGAGCTAGATACAGAGTGCTGATTGGTTTATTTTACAATCCCTTAGCTAGACATAAACATTCTCCAAGTCCCCACCAGACTCAGGAGCCCAGCTGGCTTCACCCAGTGGATCCCACACTGGGGCCGCAGGTAGAGCTGCCTGCCAGTCTCGCGCCGCCCTGCGCCAGCACTCCTCAGCCCTTGGGCGGTCTATGGGACTGGGCGCCATGGAGCAGGGAGCGGTGCTCATCCGGGAGGCTCAGGTATGGCGGGCTGCAGGTCCCAAGCCCTGCGCCGCAGGGAGGCAGCTAAGGCCCGGCGAGAAATCCAGCACAGCAGCTGCTGGCCCAGGTGCTAAGCCCCTCACTGCCCCGGGCTTGCGGGCCCGCCGGCCTCTCCGAGTGCGGGCCGCCGAGCCCACGCCCACCCGGAACTCGCGCTGGCCGGCAAGCGCCGCGCGCAGCCCCGGTTCCCGTCCGCGCCTCTCTCTCCACACCTCCCGGCAAGCTGAGGGAGCCGGCTCCGGCCTTGGCCAGCGGAGAAAGGGGATCCCACAGTGCAGCGGTGGGCTGAAGGGCTCCTCAAGCACGGCCAGAGTGGGCGCCAAGGCCGAGGAGGCACCGAGAACTAGCGAGGGCTGTGAGGACTGCCAGCACGCCGTCACCTCTCAGTAAAAGTGGTAAGAAGCTTTCAAAAGAGTTTGCGCTTTGATATACTTAGGTTTTGTATCTCTATCCAAATCTCATCTTGAATTGTAACCCCCAGGTGTTGAGGGAGAGACCTAGTGGGAGGTGATTGGATCATGGGGGCGGTTCCCCCATGCTGTTCTTGTAATGGTGAGGGAGTTCTCATGAGATCTGTTGGTTTTATAAGTATTTGGAAGTTCTTCCTTCAGTTACTCTTCTCTTCTGCCACCTCATAGAGAAGTGCCTGCTTCCGCGTCACCTTCTGCCATATGGTAACTTTCCTGAGGCTGCCCCAGCAAAGTGGAACTGTGAGTCAATTAAACCTCTTTCCTATATAAATTACCCAGTCTCAGGTAGTTTCTTCATAGCAGTATGAGAAGAGACTAATACATACCTCAAAGGGACAGTGAAAGAATTTAGGTTCAAGATGTCTAAAACAGTGCCCTAAGAAAAAGGATGTCAGGGTCTGCAGTTTAGTCAAGCTGAGGGAAACCTTAAGGCCGTCTTGGTCTGCCAACAAATACTTAAGCTTGGAGGAGGAGTCCAAGCTATAGAGAGGAGCAGAGCTGGCCAACTCTTTGATTGAAGCCTTGTCAGACCCTAAGCAGTATGGAGATAACTGCTGGAAGTAAACAAGCAACAGAAAAAAAGAAAAAAAAAAGCATCAACTTTCTGGTTTTTGAATATTACCTTTAAAGTATTATTATTCTAAACTGATACCCTGGGGGTAGAGATTCAAGATTTGAATAAAAAGCAAATGATTATAGCAAGTCACGAACTCATTTACTTCATCTCTACCTTACTTTAAAATCTGCAATTTGTTGAGCTGTTAGGATGGATTAAAAAAAGTCCACTGTTGTCTTAGAATTTACTGATTGATATATTTACATAAATCAAAATATACTAGCAAACTAAGAATAAGATCAATTTACTGAATATTTATATGCAATTCTTCAAATATAAACAATTACCATATATGTGTATAAATCATTCTATTTAAATTAATGTCTTTCTTTGAGAATTACTATGCTGGCTATTCTTTGTGTTCATCCTGTTTCTGAATATTGTTGATAAGCACCTCAACTACTAAGTAGGAATAACGACACACACAAAATGTACCGTTACTAGCATAAGTGACTCTTCAAAAATATATTTTGAAGTGCCTTGAGATCATTTGAATTAATAAAGCAGGCAGATGAATTAAAAGCTTTGTTTATACTACCAACTAAATTTCATACAAAAATAAAACATAAAAACCAGATAATATGAGATTATACCTTTTGACATGTTTTTCATATTAAACACAAAATATATATTTTCAGTATGAGCTCTCTTAGCTGTTTTAACAAGCATAGTCTAATGGTTACACCTTAGATAACCATGTTACTGCTTTACCACATTAATATTGTCACTTTCCATGGACACCAAATCCTAAGGAAAAATGAACAGATGCTGGGGAAAAAAATTGTTAGAAAGGGAAAGGCTCTCCTTTCTTGTCTATTTGATATTTGCCTGAAATATGCTGAAAAGTATATGGTATCAGCTGCCAATAATTGAAATTTGCGGAATGCTTCATAGCTAGCAATGATCATCTCAGCATCAATTTCCAATTTTCATCTTTTACCATTCATTTTTATATCCAGAAACAGCAATTATTAAAGAAAAAAGCATTTCTGAGTCGGTGTATTATAAACACTAATGTTATCTAAATTAGTAAATAAGGTATATAGGCTAAATCTTTTAATTTCTTTTTGCATAATGGGACTATATTGAGCAACTATATTATGAGTCAGATTAGAAAAAAATGCAGCTTGGGAAAAAAAATAAAGCAAGAAACCCCTACGCAGCAATTTTGGAGAGACAATCCATTTTTCTAGAATAAGCAAAGTTTCAGCTGAGACAGCAGTCGCTCACGTTAAACCAGAAAACAGCAAGGTAAATGGCCAGTCTTCCAGCAGTGAGGCTAGAAGTCAGGAATTCTGAGCAAAATACTATAGGGTGAAAAATTTGGGCCATATTTGTCAGTCCAGAAATTAGTTTCTCAACTGTCAAAATGGTTGGGTTAAAGTAGTTACTTAGCAGAACAAAGCCAAACTTAATATCTTTAAATGATTTTTCATTTTAACTGTAATAAAATAACATTTTTTTTTCTGTGAATCCATTAGGGGAATTTGTAGGGATACAATCTGCCTATTGTATGTAGGTTTCTTTAACTTAGTGAGCAACTCATTACTGAAAAAGTCAGGTAAAGATCAAAGCACACCTCTCTAGTATCCCTCGGTATTAGTTGGTTCCAAGTCTTTGCTATTGTGAATAGTGCCGCAATAAACATACGCGTGCATGTGTCTTTATAGCAGCATGATTTATAGTCCTTTGGGTATATACCCAGTAATGGGATGGCTTCCTTATCAAAATACCATAGACAAGGTGGCTTTTGACAGACATCTGTGTTCTCACAGTTCTGGAGCCTGGAAGATGGAGATCAGAGTGCCAACATGGTCAGGTTCTGTGAGGGCTTTCTTTTGGCTTTCAGGCAGTGTGACCTTGCATAGAAGAAACAGAAATAACAGTCTCCCTCTTATAAGGTCACTACTTCTGTTGGATCAAGGTGCCACCCTTAGGACTTTATTTACTTTTAATTACCTCCATAAATGCCCAGTTTCCAAGCAGAGCCACATTAGGGGTTGGGGGCTTCAACATGTAAATTTATGGGTGACACGAACATTCAGCCCAGAGCACCATTCAAAATTATAACAGAGAAGAGGGAAACATCAGCTCAAACAATCTGGTACTTAATGTGTTACCCACATTTTTGACATGGTAATAAAGTACTTACACTAGCCACATTAAGCCACTTCAACCATCAGTTACTACCTATATTATGTTGTTCGATATAGGCTGATTGTTCCCAATCACGCATTGCAGGTGCGTGGTCACTTTTGTTGTGAATGACTATTTGAATCAATTTGCTAGATATTACATAACAATATTTTTTGCAAGACCAAATTCTTTTTCACAATAAGTCTTTGCAGTATTATTTGAAGATCTTTGATTCTGCTGCAGAGAGAAAAACAAAACATAAATACAATAAAAGATGTACAAAACTCCTAAAAAGTGCTAATTATGAACATTAAATTATCTATTAATTATGAACATTAAATTATCTAATATTTTGTGATATGTAGACAGAATTTACAATATAGAGTAAGTAAAATCTATAGAACATACTAAAGATTGAGTAAATGGAATGTGTGATTAAAGGGATAGAACAAACATTTGTTCTATTTGTTCTATCCCTTTAATCACACATTCCATTTACTCAGTCTTTAATTAAATAAATGAAATGTTCAATTAGAGGTACAGGTCATTGTACTTCCAGATTGAGAGCTATATCATCCCTAAATTGGCCTCTTGCTGGTGACAGGTGGTACAGTATCATTTTGGCCCCATATGTGCTCTTTCTCAGACACATAAAATGCACAACTTTAGTCAGGCTATTTGGGGAAATAAAACTATGGAAGCAATAGTTAGCCCTAAGTCACTCTGATAGAGCAAACGTGTTGTCTCTGTGCATCTTCTGTCTACTGATCCCCTTTGTTCATACTTAACTCTGGTTTTGTACCCACAAGATCAGAAAAGAAGTTTGATATGGGTGAGATAAAAAGATAGAGAAAAATGAAGAGAAACTTTGTAAATGCAGGATGAAAGTAGAGTGCTCCTTCTACCCCAGTTTCATGCTGTCCTAAATTTTAACCTACTCTCTCTCTTCTTTGTTACTTACTGTGTTTTAAAGTAATGTGATTTTAAAGCGACATGATCTCTGCATCTTAACTTGGTTTATGAGCCTGTGTCTGGGATAACCTGCTCGGTAATGTACTTGGAGGCTGCCACAACAGCACCTTAACATTCCAAAAGACACTCATTGTCCACCAGACTAAAATAGGCTATAACAGGATGACATTACCATCTTCTAGTAGCTCATGGCTACTTTTTAAACAACCCCCTCCTTCAAATATTCAATATCTATCAAGAAAAATTGAAAATGGAACTGCCATTTGGGTAGTGAACTTTTACAGGTAGATTGATATATTTAATATATTTATAGTTGATTGAATAACATTCCTTAAAATGCCACCGGACATAAGAATTGTCACATGTGGAAGTGCTCTGAAAGAGAAAACTGTCATTAGTATATTCTTCAAGGTCATAGTGAGTAACACTGAATAATTTGTTGTATTAGAATGACGTTGCCTTTCTGAATACTGAACTTAATGCATGTCAGTCTCCATGGCATTTTATAATCAGACATGTTTATTTCTCAAAAGGAATCAATACAAAGCATGTTTTATTATGAAAACCTATTATAAATAGTAGACTAACAAGAAAAAAGGATATTTTTATATTTTCCATGGATCTAGTTTTATATTCCTCCAAATCAAGATTTAAGCAAAGAAAACAGAAATACTGCACATTGGTTATTTCATATAAATATAGGTTTGTATGATTTAATTATATTAACTTTTTAAAAAAATAATAAACATGGTTCTCTTCAAAACAGACTTAGAAATAACCCCTGACTTTATTATAAAATGGTGATTAAGTAATTAAGCTCATGACTACAAGAAGAACAACCTAATCAATTTCAAGATATTTAAAGAATCCCAGTTAATTTTTGGATTGTGATCAAACAAAGGGGTTTTGTTACTTTAAAGTCAACCAAGAATTTCAGAATTCTTGAGAAGACATACAGGTATTTTATATAATCTATTATGAGAAAATGGAACAAAATTGAATTGTATCATATTGAGACTCTGCATAATGGTTTGCCATTATGTTAAAACCATTTCTTCTAAAACAGTGATACTCAGAATAATTTACATATGTGTGTATGTATATTTGCATACAATATCTGCAGTTTTGCTTACCCACAGTCAACCACAGTCTGAAAACAGGTGAATACAGTAGAGTTAAGATGTTTTGAAAGAGGGAGAAAACACGTTCACGTAACTTTTATTACAGTATACTGTTCCATTCTATCAGGAGGTACTGTTGTTAATCTCTTACTGTGCCTAATTTCTTTTTTTTTAAATTTTATTTTATTATTATTATACTTTAAGTTTTAGGGTACATGTGCACAATGTGCAGGTTAGTTACATATGTATACATGTGCCATGCTGGTGTGCTGCACCCATTAACTCCTCATTTAGCATTAGGTATATCTCCTAATGCTATCCCTCCCCCCACCCCACAACAGTCCCCAGAGTGTGATGTTCCCCTTCCTGTGTCCATGTGTTCTCATTGTTCAATTCCCACCTATGAGTGAGAGCATGCGGTGTTTGGTTTCTTGTCCTTGCGATAGTTTACTGAGAATGATGATTTCCAATTTCATCCATGTCCCTACAAAGGACATGAACTCATCCTTTTTTATGGCTGCATAGTATTCCATGGTGTATGTGTGCCACATTTTCTTAATCCAGTCTATCATTGTTGGACATTTGGGTTGGTTCCAAGTCTTTGCTATTGTGAATAGTGCCGCAATAAACATACGTGTGCATGTGTCTTTATAGCAGCATGATTTATAGTCCTTTGGGTATATACCCAGTAATGGAATGGCTAGGTCAAATGGTATTTCTAGTTCTAGATCCCTGAGGAATTGCCACACTGACTTCCACATGGTTGAACTAGTTTACCGTCCCACCAACAGTGTAAAAATGTTCCTATTTCTCCACATCCTCTCCAGCACCTGTTGTTTCCTGACTCTTTAATGATTGCCATTATTAAACTTTATCATGGGCATGTATATATAGGAAAATACATAGTATGTATGTTGAGTTAGGTACTATCTGTGATTTCAGGCACCCACTGCATGGCCTGGAACATGTCCTCTGTGGATAAAGAGGGACTGTTATACATGCATGTGTATGGTATGCTACTCTGAATAATGTAGAGGGCAGATTATTTACCAGAATTTTGCCTGTTATTTAACTACTCTGCACAATGTTTTCTATATCACCTCTGCTTAATATGGCGAAGAGATACTTGATACTGTCTATACTATGTCTTTAAAAATTCATAAAATTCTGGGCAAAATTACTAGGTCTATCAGGACCTGATGTTGCTAGAGTCTGTAGAGCCCCTGAGAGTGTATTTTTACAAGTGGGCTGAGCTGCATACTCCTCTGTTACACCAAAATTAGAAAGATTTCTAAAACCATACAGAATCTTTTGTGTTAAAGGTTAATTCCCTGTCACCTCACAATGCTAAGAGATAGAATTTGAGGCTTTTGTGCATAGCATAGCTGAGCACCAAGGCACTAGTCATGGGAAACAGGCAGGCTGAGGGTTGTGGAACTGTCTTATGAATGACAGTCTCCTTCCTCTTCTCTTCTCTCCCAGGAAGGCCAGATCTGAAAAACAACAGGTGAAATTATTTTTTTTCATCCCCTCATGCTATGGAGGTGGAGTTGGACACTTTATGAAAGGACGTATCCCAAAGTTATACTTAGTATAGAAACTTGGTCTTTAAATAAGCCATAGTCTAATATAAAGGCTTTTAACAAATCAGCGTTTTAGTTTATGACACTTACTTCCCAGAATACAATTGCCTTTCAGTGGTGCCAGGCTATTAAAAGTCATATCTGCTAATCCAGAAATAACTCTTGTAATCTTTCTTCTAGGTGGTCAAATTCAAATCCCCTCCTGAGATGAAGGAGTTAAATCACAAAATACTACTACCACAACGGTGGTTCCATGTGGGGGTGGGGGGTTAAAAATAGATATGTTTATGCTGTTAATCCAGAATACTAAATTTGCTTATTCCAACTCTTTTAACAAATAAGGGGAAATACTTATGAGGGTTTACAATTGACCTCCCTCCTCTCAAACAAACACATAAAATTAAAGCCCAAAAATAGAACGGACATCTTTATAAGACTAACAGATAACATTATCAAGATATCTCCAAAGTAATTTGCTGTTCTAAAATACTTTGAATTATCTCCCTATATGTCTTTTAAAAGAGAAATAAAAAAGATAATTCTACCTAGAAGATTAAGATATGCACCTGGATTATGAACTGCAAATTATTCTTAATCTTTCTTATTAAAACAGAGGAAAATACACACACACACACACACACACACTTATGTGTTTTATAGTGGGTTATTACTATGGTGTTAAATGTACACGTAGGCTATTGACTATTTTTATGTTATTATATGTATTTCCATAGGGTTTAAAAAGGTACTTTTAAAAACATTATACTTTAAGTTGGGGTACATGTGCAGAACATGCCTGTTTGTTACATAGGTATACAAGTGCCATGGCAGTTTGATGCACCCATCAACCCATCATCTACATTAGGTATTTCTCCTAATGCTATCCCTCCCCTAACTCCCCACCCTCTGATAGGCCCCAGTGTGTGATGTTCCCCTCCCTGTGTCTATGTGTTCTCATTGTTCAACTCCCACTTATAAGTGAGAACATGCGGTGTTTGGATTTCTGTTCCTGTGTTAGTTTGCTGAGAATGATGATTTCCAGCTTCATTCATGTCCCTGCAAAGGATATGATTTCATCCTTTTTGATGGCTGCATTGTATTCCATGTGTGTATGTGCCACATTTTCTTTATCCAGTCTATCACTAATGGGCATTTGGGTTGGTTCCAAGTCTTTGCTACTGTGAACAGTGCTGCAATAAACATACCTATGCATGTGTCTTTATAGTAGAATGATTATAATCCTTTGCGTATATACCCAGTAACGGGATTGCTGGGTCAAATGGTATTTCTGGTTCTAGATCCTTGAGGAATCGCCACACTGTCTTCCACAATGGTTGAACTAATTTACACTCCCACCAACAGTGTAAAAGCGTTCCTATTTCTCCACATCCTCTCCAGCATCTGTTGTTTCCTGACCTTTTAATGATCACCATTCTTACTGGCATGAGATGGTATCTTATTGTAGTTTTGATTTGCATTTCTCTAATGACCAGTGATGATGAGCTTTTTTTCATATGTCAGTTGGCTGCATGAATGTCTTCTTTTGAGAAGTGTCTTTTCATATCCTTTGCCCACTTTTTGATGGGGTTGTTTTTTTCTTGTAAATTTGTTTAAGTTCTTTGTAGATTCTGGATATTAGTGGATATTAGCCCTTTGTCAGATGGATAGATTGCAAACATGTTCTCCCATTCTGTAGGTTGCCTGTTCACTTTGATGATAGTTTCTTTTGCTGTGCAGAAGCTCTTTAGTTTAATTAGATCTGATTTGTCAATTTTGGCTTTTGTTGCCATTGCTTTTGGTGTTTTAGGCATGAAGTCTTTCCCCATGCCTAGGTCCTGAATGGTATTGCCTAGGTTTTTTTCTAGGGTTTTTATGGTTTTATGTCTTATGTTTAAGTTTTTAATCCATCTTAAGTTAATTTTTGTATAAGGTGTAAGGAAGGGGGTCCAGTTTCGGTTTTATGCATATGGCTAGTCAATTTTCCCAACATCATTTATTAAATAGGGAATCCTTTCCCCATTGATTGTTTTTGTTGGGTTTGTCAAAGATCAGATGGTTGTTGATGTGTGGCATTAGATTTAAAATTTTATTTAAAATTAAACAAAACATATTCAATAAAATTAAAACAAATATAACATCCATAAAATTTTGCATCACAATTTGATATTTTTAAAAACAGAGTATTTATAGAATACATTAAATTGTTTATCCAAGGACTCACAAACGATTTTCTTCTCTGTAGTATTAATCAATTTCTGACAGAAAATGTATTTTTATCATGGTCTTCAGAATGAAAATCTTCTTTTAAATTATCTTGTATAAAACAGCCTTAATCCATGGCATGAGATCTCAAAATGTATTTTGTTTAAAAAGACTTGGGTGTATTATGCCCATCATTTGCTCAAATCTATACATCGGCATAGAACACTAGGAGTCTTATCCTTAAAAATTTAAAAGGAGTCCTATCCTCAACTAGTAGTCTCATCCTTAAAACGTTTTTTTAAAAAGATGAATAAAGTAAAACAGAAGTAAAATGTTAAATTTTACTCCTATTGCTTGGACAAAGAATGACAGAAAGGAAGGTAAGTCGCTGTCATGTTTTGAGCCCTAAATTATGTTGGCCTGTTTAGGAGATCTGTTGCAAATGCCATCAAATTTGTCACAGTATGTTCAGGTATACATTTTAGAAATAAAACTGAGAATTAGAATGTTTGATTAACTTTCTCAGGTCACACCCCTAATGCTTGATGTCAGTGAATCAGTGAATGCAATCCAGTTTGGTCTCACTGAGAACCCATGCACAGTCCCTCTGCTAAGGTTATAAATTGTGGAGAAAAAAGGTATAGAAAATTGAATAAAATATTAATGCAAGAATTTGTCAAATGCTTACAGAATTAGGGAAAAACAATTCAAGAGAATTGAACGACATATTTATTTCTAAAATTTACTTTTCCAGTGACAACTTCTATTGTTTTCTTCCATTTATCCAAGGCTCTTGGTACAGAAGGTTTTTGGTTTAATCTCCCTCCCTAGTAGTTTACCCACAGGGCTGGAGGTGTTAATGAGCAGTGAAATGGCCCAAAGGCAGACATCAGGGGGCAGATGGAAAAGAGGCAAGGATAAAATATAAGTCCGTTAAACATTCAAAATACAATAGTTTTCAAAATTATCTGTATCGAGAGAGAGAGAGAGAAAAAAATGACGTTATGATTTAATAGTCTTAAGTTTCATCAACTAAGTCAAGTTTTGTCAACTGAGGAGTTTATTCACTCAAACAAAAATAAAGATGTATTCTGTTTTTTCAGGGCATTTAGAGTCAGAAGCAATCACTGCAAGGTAGACAATGTCTGCAGTCTCTTCCTCCCTTCCTCTCTTCTTTCCTTCTTTCTTCACTGACTTCCATTTTTCTTTCTCTTTCTTTTTCTCTCTCTCCCTCCCTCCCTTCTTCCTTTCCCTCCCTCCCTCCTTCCTTTCCCTCCCTCCCTCCCTCTTTCTCTTTCCCTCCCTCCCTCCTTCCTTCCTTTCCTTCTTTCTTTTTCTCTCTCTCCCTCCCTCCCTTCTTCCTTTCCCTCCCTCCCTCCCTCTTTCTCTTTCCCTCCCTCCCTCCTTCCTTCCTTTCCTTCTTCTTTCTTTTCTGTCTTTCTTTTCTTTGCCTTTGATTGAGAAACACTATCTTCTGTTTACAGATGTCTTAAACCATATCCTACATTCCACAATCCGAAGTGTTCTTGCTTCCTTCGTATCATGAACTTGGCACTTCCACCCTTTGTAAATACTGCTCTCTCCAGCCTTGCCTAGCTAAATAGTAACAAGTAGTTTTAAGCAATGTGAATCTACGTCCTTGCTGTAATTGTAGATATGAGTGTAATACACATGCACACACAGTTTTATTGCCATCTCAACTTCTCTTTGCAAAGATCAATATAGAAAAAACAGCTGTTCCACTCTGTGTATTTTTAAAACCTGTTCTTGGCTTGTAACTTAAGCTAGTATAGTCAGTGCCTTGGGCCATTCGCGATGCTTTTCTCTCACAGTGTGCCCCAATCTATCCTTATGCTAGATTTATTAGTGTTCCTAGAGCGTATGCTAACCTACTAAATAACAATATGCTGCAATATGAATGTTATTTAATTGGAAAGAAAATATATAGTTGTCAAAGCAAAGATCTTTCATTTTTTCATTGAAAAATATTAGGTTAGACCAATTTACTTGATAATTTAAATGATCAATTTTGTTCTGTTAACATTAGTTTTTTAATATTCTTTTTCTACAAAGAGCACCACCAAAGTTGCAGTAACAAATCTATTATATTGTAATGACAAGTGATAGGAGACATTGCAGTTGATCATCATGTGAGAAGGTCTGTCATGTGAGAAATTACACTGATGCAACCACAGCCTGTACATATACTCCAATCAAGCTACTCCAGAGTTCACAAAATAGAAAGGCTCACAGTGCAATTAGGATGCATAAGTCACACAATTTATTGAATGAACTTAAAAGGTATAGCAAAAATGCAGAGGGGCAGAGAAAAAATAAGTAGAACAGGGTGCACATGTGGCAGAAATGCCTTGCCACCTGGATCTTTGGTTAGCCACCATGTTCATATGTGCCTCCTCTGACACATCAGCTGTCTCTGCTAATGGTGAATTGAGGTGAAAATAAAGGGTTTATCAGATGGAAGATGGCTGGAGCCAATATATACTATCTATATGAGTATATGAGTGACATACAGGTGTAAAAAAGTAACTGCTGACCAACTATGTGTACCATGAGGTAGAGAGTACTTGGAGCTAGAACGGATATGGCCAGAATACGGATCACAAATGGATAAATATTTTCTTATGTGACTTGTGTTTTTGGTGTGTCATTATCATCCTGTGCTCCATGCATGCTATGTAAGTGTATTATGAACATTTGTCACTTCTATGTCGTTTCATCCCTTTCTATTAATGTTCAGTACAAATATATTCTAATCAAATTATGTGTGTCTAGCACATCCCAAGCTTCCTACTTCTATAACTTAGTTTTATCTATTCTAGCATGTTTGCTTTTCTTATTTTTATAGTAGAAGAGAATATTCTTCAATAATATTAAAAATATACAATATAAAGTTTATTTAAATTTTAAAGATTAGTGCGAAGAGAAAAAAGAAAAGAAAAAGAGAGGGAGGAGGGAAGAAAGGAAGGAAGGGAAGGAGGGAGGGAGGGAGGGAAGGAAAGAAGGAATGGGAGAAGAAGGAAGGGAGGGAGGAAGGAAGGAAGGGAAAGAAAGCAAGCAAGCCAGGTTTGAGTAGAAAGTGTTGGGAATGGGTAGAGTTTCCAAGTGTTACTTTTGAGATGCTATCGAGTTGCAAATGGAGATGTCCAGTAGACCATTGAGTTAGACTTCAGAATTCAGGGGAGGAGATAGTGTTGATGACAGTAATGGGGGTGTAATGAGCATACAATGGTATTTAAAGTCTTGTGGCTGAATGGCATCACCTGCAGAGTAAATGTAAGTAGAGAAGAGAAGAGGGCATGACTGACCCTAAGGCACTACATACTTCAAATTGGAGAGTAACAAGGATCAGCAGAAAAAATTGAGAAATAGATCCAGTGAGGGAGAAGAAAAGCCAGATTAGTGTGGAACCCCAGAAATCAAATAGAGATAGTGTTTAAAAAAGTAGGAAGTAAGCAACTCTATTTAATGCAGCTGAAACAATGAGTAAGGTTAGGCATTAGATTGGAACAAGGATTTTGCATTGCAGAATGCACTGATATGTTTGACAGGAGCAGCATAAATGGGTTAATGGTGGTGAAATCCCTAGTGGAACACGATCAAGAGAGAGAATGGGACGAAAGAAAACAAAGACAGCTAAATAGATAATAAAATTTCTGAGCATTCTCTTTCTCATTTGGATTCTGAGCAAATTGATAAGTAAAACAAGGATAGCTGACAGATAACCAAAGTAGTTTCTTTAGTGATTCTAAAACTTTTGATGTACGAGTTAAGAAGAAATTATTTAGGCAGATAGTGAGGGTACCTACCGGAGTCCTCAATAAGGTTTTCCTTTTAATGAAAACCAGCCCCCAAATCATTTTCTTTTCTAACAAAGAGCAGCCTGCAAAATCGAGCTGCAGGTGAATGTCAGCAGTTGTGCCAATAGGAAAAGGCTACCTCGGACTAGGCATGTTCAAAATGGCGGCTCCATTTTCCCTTCTCTTTGCCAGCCACGTGTATAGTAAGGAGCAGACAAGATGGCACTGGCCAAATTTAAAGCTCATTTGCATAATAAAATTAGGGTGAGGTGGCCAGCCTTACCTGTGCGCTATGTAGACATCACGCCTGGTCCAATCTGTGGGTCCTATGTAAATAAGACACTGCCTCCTCAAGCCTGCCTATAAAATCCAGTGCAATCTCTTCGCGGCCTCATTTTCCTTTCAGAAGTCCTTCTCTCTCACAAGGGAGACAGCTCTTCTCCTTTTTTTTTTTTTTTTTTTTTTTGCCTGTTAAAACCTCCACTCCTGAACCCACTCCTCCTGTGTGTCTGTGTCCTTAATCTTCTTGGCACGAGATGATGAAGCCTGGGTATTTAGCCCAGACAGCGATGCTGCTTCACTATAGTGATTATGTGGCTTTATATGTGTTGGTCAGATAAATTTTCTAAGTGAATCTCATAATCATACACAGACTTAGATACCCACTCCTATGTTGTTCTAAATGGTCTCCTGAAAGACTAGTGGAATGGAAGAATCCAGCAAACCACCCACCTCTCAAGTAAAGGAAAAGGGTAATGTATGTCCCAAATTAGATAAATCAGAACATTTTTCCAGAGGTGGAATAAAAGAGACAGAGAGAATCTAGAAACTACACTAGTGTTACCAGGGGGTCCTTGATCTCAGAGCTCCCAAGATGGTGGTGGGCCGCTTCCAAGATGGTGGCAAGGCTCGTGTTCTCTGATCTGGGGTTCTTGGCCCACGGATTCCAAGAAATGGAATCCTGGGCCATGCAGGGAGTATTATAGCTATATTAGAAGCCATGGGTCACGGAAGAGAACCGTGGAACCCAGTGACTAATGTTCAGCTCGATTAGGATGAACCCGGGCACTTAGCCGTGCAGGAACAATGGCAAGCCTCTAGCCCACTCAGGAGTGGCAATGGTTGTCTCGCTGGATCAGGAGCACAGGGGACACCCTGCCAGATCCGGAGGGATGGAAGTCAGTAGTGGGTCTGCGACTGTGGCAAACAGCAGTGGTGGATGGCGAGCTAAAGCTCAGCTCGAGCCGTAACAAACACGGACCAGAAGAGAGTGCAGTTGCGATTTAATAGAGTGAAAACAGAGCTCCCATACAAAGGGAGGGCACCCAAAGAGGGTAGCCGTTGCCGGCTCAAATGCCTGGGTTTATATCCTGATCATTGTCCCTTCTGCTGTGCTCTCAGGCAACAGATGATTGGTTATTTCTTTACCTCCTGTTTTTGCCTGATTAGCATTTTAGTGAGCTCTCTTCACTACCTGATTGGTCGGGTGTGAGCTAAGTTGCAATCTCCGTGTTTAAAGGTGTGTGTGGTCACCTTCCCAGCTAGGCTTAGGGATTCTTAGTTGGCCTAGGAAATCCAGCTAGTCCTGTCTCTCACTAGCAAAGCTCCTTTCAGAGGAAGGAAACATCAGGAATAAGAAGCAATCAGTTTCCATTAACAATATCCAACACTTTGGGGAGATTTTTTTATAAAAATGAGCAAAAGTGGCTTGGTGGCTGGAAGTAGAGATGAGCTGAAGGTAATATTTTTAAGATATGAAATATGATAGCCAGTTTGTATGATGTTTTATTTTTCATCTTAGTGCTTACAACTTCATATTTTGTAATAGATATATTAGTTTGTTAATTAGCTGTCTCCCCCATAAGAATTTTAGTTCCATGAGGGTAAGGATTTTGTTCTATCTTTTGTGTAAGCACAAAACCTATATCTGGCATATATTCCATAAATATTTATTGAATGTTTTAATGATTTATTGAGTTTACTATTATACATCAATAATTTATTTTGCAAGCATAGCACAGTGTAACCTGCACCTGATATAAGCTCAGAAGACATGGACTTTATTTACAGCTGTAACATTTATGTTGTCTTGGGCAAATATTCTAACCTGTCTGAGTTTTAGTCTTTTTGATTTTCAGAAAAAGAAGAGTAGAAATCATTTTTCAACCTCAGACGTGTATTTTCAAAAGCAATTTATATAATAAATGTGAAAACTCTTTGCAAAGATAGTGCAATACTGTTCTGTCCCTCTGTATATATGCCTAAAACTTTTAATGTGCCTTTAACAAAGGCGTTATGTTGATGTTACTCATTTTTAATCAGGCTGGCCCTAAAGTTAATCATTATTTGTTAATAACTAGTTGGGGTGTAGTGGAATTAAATTAGAAAACCTATTTATCAACAAAAAGACATAGACTTAGTCATGCCTTACATATTTTTCAAATTATCCCAGTTTTAGAATTAGTAATTCTTAATAATTTTTTTTTGCGATTTCAAGATGTTATAAAGTAGAAGAGTTTGTACCTTCCCATCTCAAAATTTGAATAATAACGTTGAATGAAAAAAAATCTGATGGTGATGTCTGAGGAGAGAAAACAAAAGGATTCATCATCAAGGAATAGTGTGGTATTCTCTGAAAACCATGTCAAGACGGGGTAATTAGAACTTCTAACTACTCAGGTTTTTGCCATTGGATTATACTTTGATTGTTATTACTGTTAGTAAGCCACACTGAATACAAGTGTAATTATAACACTATTGCTTTATAAAGTGATAGTTAAACAGCCTAGACTCCTTACCTTACCTCTTACTGACTTGCTGCATTTCAATCTTGTCAAAAGACACCAGAAAGCAAATTCATCAAGCATTCTGTAACTTCCTATTTTTACCACTATCACTTTGTCATCACCTCTGACTACAAATTGGTTTGTATCAGAGAAGGTTTAGATAATGAGTCTAGATTACAATAAACAGTCTAGTTCTTTGAATTATAACTGTTGATAAGGCAATCATAATCATTATTTTCTTACAAAAAGAAAACTATAACACAGACATACAGAGGGCAAAGCAAATAAAACCATTTTCTTTATATTGCACATGCGTATAGTAAATAAAAAATAACAATATGAAAAAATTCGTAGTGAAACAACACATTTATAAAATGTGAGAGGTTAACATGTTTTCTTGCTAAAATAGCTCAACGGCATATCTCTTAGAAGGAAATGTATAGTGTCACAGCAAGAGATATTTTGGTCAAAGTAGCTAATGAATCATGAATACAGGCAAAGAGAAAAATAAACTATGAGCTGATCTCCACCACTGTATTTTCTCAGAGGCTTTTCAAACATTCTTTATAACAGCACACAATGAAACACTTCTCCAGAAGCATGAGACAATTTTCTGAGATATATAAAGATCTTTCCCTTAAAAAAGTGAGGAAGTAGGGGGATTTGGCTTTTGGCTTTTGCCCTTTTACTATAGATTTTTTATGTCCTCCAGTCACTCCTTTTTAGTGTTCATCTTGAGGAAACATGAACCCAGGGCTTGTTGCCTCCAGTGATTGTGGTTTGTCATCTGATCTCTCATTGATGAGAGATGTGTCTGAGTGTGGTGACCAGGATCACACCCCAGCACTAAAAGGAAGCAAACTGTATGATTGACTAAGTATCTTAATCTTCGTGTGCCTTTCTGAATCTGTAAAAATTGGTTAATAAGAGAATTCTCAATTCCTAAATACTTAATGGCATTAAATAAAATCATATTTACTAAGCATTTAGAGCAGTACCCACAACATTTTGCTCTATGCAACAGTATACATAAAAAATATTATTATGCTCATGGTGAGTCAGAAAGCTTTCAAGGCCCCTTTTAAAATTCAGATCTTACCTTTTAGATAATTGGCCTGGAATTATATTGCATCTGCTCCTTTAGATAGTATAATAAAGAGAAGCATATATCGATGGCAAGGATAAAAGTTTCTAAAATTAGCAAAATGAGTAAGAGAATAAAAAATGTTGAATACTATAGTCTTTCATAAAAGTCAAAACTAGTTAGCATTATCATCCAATAAATCTTGCCTATACTGAGTTTGATCACAGCTTATGATAGTGAAGATTGTCTTTGAGATAAATTGCTTTTTGTTTTTGTCTATCAGGAAAAGCAAACAACTTAATTTTAGTTGTTATAGATGAGAGTCCTTGTAGTCAGGTCATAAATTCACTTTGTGAAAGAGATGAAAAGTCAAAGAATCCAGAGACACTGAAAGACATGACCATGTTTTATTTGTAAGGGGCACAGATGCTCCATGGGGAGAAAAATAATCTACTGATAGGGTTCTCAATTCCACACTCCAGAGTGGACACATAAGTGTGTTTCTTCAAAATGGGCAATAGAAAGCATCATTTGTGGTATTCTGATTATATATTTTCTACTGTTTACCTACTCCACCTGGCCCAGCCCTAAATCTTCATTGTGTTCCCCAAATATATAAATCAAGGATTTGTGAGTGAGGTAGAGTAGAAAATGATGCCATCTATTGCCTTATAATATGGTTTAGATCTGTGTCCCTGTCCAGATCTCACCTGGCCCAGCTTAAATCCTCACTGTGTTCCCAAAATATATAAATCAAGGATTTGTGAGTGAGGTGGAGTAGAAAATGACTGACTCTATTGCCATATAATATGGTTTGGATTTGTGTCCCTGTCCAAATCTCATGTCAAATTGTAATCCCCACTTTTGGGGACTGGTGGGCGGTAACTGATCATGGAGGTGTTTCTCATGTATGGTTTAGCACCATTCCCTTGGTGCTGTTCTTGTGATAGTGAGTTCTCATGAGATCTGGTTGTTTAAAAGTGTGTAACACCTTCCCCCTTGCTCTCTTTCTGCTCCTGCTCCCACCATGTGAGACCCCCTGACTCCCCCTTTGCCTTCTGCAATGATTGGAAGCTTCCTGAGGCCTCCCCAGCAGCAGAAGCCACAATGCTTCTTGAACAACCTGCAGAACTGTGAGTCAATTAAACCTCTTTTCTTTATAAATTACCCAGTCTCAGGTATTTCTTTATAGCAATGAAGAACAGACTAATACATATACTACACTCATAACAGGTTCAGAGATTATTAGACTTTCTCAAGTATCTCATGTGACTTAAGAGGCCCACCATGTGGGCTTAGCTTGTCCAGAGATTACTGTATAGGTGTGCAATAATGGCTCTGATGATGGTAGCACATCATTGCTGCTTGAGAGCTCAAGAGCGATAATATCTACAGTCATCTGGTTAAATAATGGCATTAATAGATCACATTCTTAGGGGTATCACCTGGCAATTTAGATAGAGTTTGAACATTCATAGGCATTCTACTTCTCTACTAGTGCTCAACAAACACTGCTGGTTGTTAGCAATGACCAACAACATTGTTCACAATATTATGCATCAGAATATTAAACATAAGTTAATATTGGAAAAACTTAAGATCCTAAACCAAGTAGATAAAAGGTAACATCACTTATACTCAAAAACTTATTACATTTTGTTTTGGAGAGTGTGAAAGACAAAATTCACAAATGGCCCTAAGATCACCACCAAATCTGGTTCCCTTAAACAAGGGTTGGCCCTAAGATCACCACCAAATCTGGTTCCCTTAAACAAGGGTATCACTGTAAAAATGATACAATTAATTCCAATGATTAGGTTATGTTACATTATAAAGATGCAGTTTTGCAGATATAGTTAATATCCCAAATCAGCTGACTTTGAGTTCATCGAAAGGATGATTATCCTGGACCTCTCTTAATTAGGTGAACCCTTAAAAGGGACTCAGATCTTCCTGAAGGTAGCCTAATCAAGTGGCTTGAACAAAGGATAAAAAAATGCTGACATGTCTCAAAACATATCCAAGATAAAACTAGTTCTCAGCACCTCCACAGCCACAACCAGTTCAACTTATCATCATCTGTGGCCTAAATTACCACAACAATTTTCCAACTGGACATCTAGAAGAACTTCTCTTTCTTGTAGTGTATTTTAATGAAGTAGTTAACTTGATCTTATTAAAATAGAAGGTATATTATGTTAATCCTGCACTCAAAATCCTCCAATGACTTCTAATCTCTCTCAAATAAAGCTGAAGATTATAACAGCCTGAATGTCTAACTTCATCTCCTACTTGGTAGTTTCCCACTCACTCACTGGAATACTCCTGTGCACACCTCTAGTTCCCTTTTCTATTTTATTTTCAACCAGATAACTTTTCAGCATTTAAAATACCAAAAATTTATTATCATTATTATTTGTGATTTCTGTCTGTCTCCTTATCTTGCTGCACCCATGACCCACTGAAAAGCAAACACCATGTGACCAATGAAGTTAGTCTGTTTTGTTCACTAATAAATCTTAAAGTGCCAAGAACAGTCTGGGTGACAGAGTTAGCACTTGCTCAATATTTGTTGAGAAAAGGAATTAAAATATTCATTTCCCAGGAAATATTCCAATAAAAAGGAGATGGGACAGTACTTTTTGAAATGAGTATATTCTGCTTAGAGAAGACATTCTTACATGGATATTTTTCATATACAAATTGTCTATCTTTTCCTCTAAATGTTTAGAATGGCATGTTTGAGTCCCCAGTATAACAGTGAAGAGATGTCTCAGGAAGATTAAAAATAGATGAATAGTTCCCCTGCAGTTATTTTGATGTAACTTTGTTCTCTACTCCTATACTCACAGGAGGCACTCATAAGCTAATTTCAGAATATGATTCTGACCTGGATTTGAGGCAGTAGCTGACCCTATCATTCCCACTAATTTGCTAATCATTTGAGGAAGGAATGTATCTCATGATCATAGTGAACAATAACAAGTATCTAGGGGCTATCTTGAGTGATCATTTTCCTCATTTCTGCATTATATCTAGAAATGAACTAAAGAGAGAAACTCATATAATTATAACAATTAAGGACTATGTATGCAATGTGTCAATTTACATTCAGGCTGCCACCTTTGTATTTTTCATGTTATGCCAGTGGCAGACCATAAACAATTGCTCAGCAATACCAAAGAAAGAGCAGAGCTGGACAAAGGCTGAGAATAGGCCAAGGCAAGCAAAATGCTGCAATGTGCAGAGTCCCTATTGTAGCAAATATATCTTTTTTTTTAATATAATAGTTTAAGGAAGAAACATGCGGAAGATGTTAGAATAGGAGGTCCTAGTTTTTGGCCTCCTCAGAAACACCAATTTAACAATCATTCATGGATAAAAATACCATAGTGAGGATTTCAGAATCCAGTTGAGATGTTTTCAGGATACCAGTAGAGCACAAGATATGAGGATAGTCACATTGAAAAGGGAAGAAAGAACTCTTTCACTTTACCCAGGTCTCCCCTTCCTCAGGCAAGCACTAATCAGTGCTGAGACAGGCCTCCTTGGCCTGAGATTTTGCCTACAGCATAAACAAAGAGTTAAGTGATCATCCAACTTTGCCAGCCTTTTGGGACATTGGCTGAGAGGTTCATTTCTGCTTACCTTACCAAGAACACTGAGGAAACTGGCATGGCTAGATCACCTGGGTGCAATGAATTTGTGGGAGCTAACAACACCTGGTGCCTGGCTTTCAACAACCTGTCTGCTAACCCTGTCAACCATCCAGGCTGACCAAGAACCATCAGTCAAGCAGCCAAACTGTGGACCTCAACAGCTGGCCCATGCAAACTTCTACTGCCAGCACCCACAGCTGGAACCCTATGCAGCCCCATAGTCAGTGCCCCATGCTCACCAGCAGTGAATGCTTTCTGGGCACCCACAACCTGTGAGTGCACGCCCCCACAGACAGTATGCATGTGCCCACACAGACAGCATATATATCTCAGCAGCCAATGTAGACATAAGCAGCTGGCTCGACTGCAGGATTGGGAGAAGGTGCACAACTCTGAGACTGCACCTTCAAGAGGGAGAAGGAAAAGTGGAGATTGCAGCAATCATTGCTATACCTCAGTGCACTGTCCTAGGCAAAAGGGGAGAGCAATTCTCAGCACAAGGTACAGATCTGTGGGATAGGTAGAAGGCACACAATCCCAAGATGTCTCCTTTAGGAGGGAGAAAGAAAAGAGGAGCTTGCACCTAACACCATTTCAGCAAAATGCACTAGAGAAAATCTCATTCACCTGGAGACGGGAAGTTTGGCTTTACCTAACAGGAAGGTTTCTTCAAGACACTCCTAGTAGGGAATTCTGCACCTATTTTCAATTGGCCTATGTTAGAGTTATGACACTGTCTTAGTGTCTTGTCCATTCACACTGCTATAAAAAAATACCTTAGACTGGGTAATTTATAAATAATAGAAAGTTATTTCTCACATTTTTGGAGGCCGAGAAGTCCAAGATTAAGGTGCCAGCAGATTTGGTGTCTGGTGAGGTCTTGCTTTCTGTTTCATAGATGGTGCCTCTTACTGCATCCTCCTTTTGCAGAAGGGCAAAAAGGGCAAAAGGGTAGAACTCATTCCCTCCAGCTCTTTTGTAAGGGCACTAATCCAATCTATGAGGGTGGAGCCTTCAAAGCCTAGTCACCTCCCAAAGACCTCACCTCTTAATACCATCATCTTGAAGTTTAGGTTCCAACCTATGAATTTTGGGAGGACGCATTCATCAAACTGTAGCAGAGACGTGGATTTTAGAGTTTGAATCAGAGTTTTACTGAATAAAGTCCTTAATCACATATTCAGTGAAAACAATGCAGCTGTTTAAAACTGATGATAAGACGGGAAGTCCTGTGCATAAATCATATTTGGTGTTGATTTTGTATGATTTTCTACACATATATATACAACACACTATATGTATTCTGGTTTAAATGAAACATTTTACAAGTATGCCTAATGGAATCTAACAAATCTAGGAACTGAATGCAAGAATGTATTCTAAATAGTTTCTTACACCTAGAGAATATTCTGTAGAAATTGAAACTATTTTGCATGATTTTAAAAAGTACATTATGATGAAAATGGAAAATTAATTACAAAATTTTCTATCTTTTTCTCACTTTAGGACATGCCACTTATAAACTTCTAATTACCCGAACTAGAAAAGATGAACATTCGTTTTAAAATTTGCAGCATCTTCTTTCCATACTCTAAATGTTTTTGGAATTACACCTTTATAGGAACTGTTTCACAAATTTCAAAGCAGTATAATTATTCCTGTGGTAGAAGGGATACTACGCTGAAATGCGACATTCTGCTTATAGTCCTCTTATGAAACGTAAATGAAATTAACATGAAACAACAATGTTACCATTTAGTATACCTTTTTTTTTGCCGTTGTTAATTGAGACATAGAGTAAACTAAAATTCTTTCAAAGTAGCAGTAACTAAAAACATACACATAATCACACTCCCTCATTTCAGAATGTTAGACTGCTGGAATTTAAAAGCAACCTTTTTTACACTTTTGATTGAGTAATCTGAGTGTTCATTGAGTACTTAGAAAAGATTAATGACAAGCCAGCACGTGAACACCTGAACTAACCTTTCACTAATTAGTTTTCCTGATCTCCATGACATCCCCAAAGAGAATAAAAGCAAAGAAATATAATGGCAAATACCTTCTTTTTCAATGGGTAAAACTTGAACTACATATTTTACTTTGAACTATCTTAGAGCCTTGTAAAATTTATCATCATAAAGAACAATTTGCAATTATACAATGTAGTCATAAGTCATGCTTACTAGGTCTAAAATAGGCAAAGTCCTATGTTTATTTCAAAAACTATACTAAAAATTCTATGTTATAGTAACTTTCAATTACAAAGTAAACTAAAGTATGACCTGAGACCTATATCAGGTAGGAAGAATTTGAGTGTGATTTATAAAAGTGTGATGTATTTACCCAGAGATATCTATGACTTATTTATCACCATTATGGACAAATGTAAAAGTATTGCTTTTTAAAGTTTATGTTTTTAGACCACTAATAATTTTTGCGCTTTTCCCCTATAGTTGATTCAAGTTTTCATACCATTTTGTAGTCATTATATATGCCTCTACATGCTTGTAGGTATGTATGTTCTATATTACACACACAAATATATATGTGAGAAATATGTAAATAATACATAAATTCTATCCAAAAGCACAAAACTCAAGTAAAAACCAAGTAAGACCAAGTGAGATAATTTTTAGCCTTTTAAGAGTGATTTCTTGCTTCATTTTCTAACTTTCTATTAGCTCCTTGTTGTGAATCCAAAATTATAAACACATCTATCCTAGTCTAAGAGAACTACCTAAACGATATCCTATTTTTTTCAAAAAAGTTTTATACAGCTGCTACTTTCATGTCTTCACTCATTCTCAATCTTATGTATCTGTTTTACGTATCAATCAACATATCTTTCACTCATTCTTAATCTTATGTATCATGGCTTTATCATGATCGATTACTCTCTTCTAAATAAAATCTTAGCCCTTAAGGTCAGAGGGTTTGGTCACCCATAACTGGAATATCTCCAAGTTCAGTAACTTGTATCCAATACAAAAAACTTTTGCTGTGAATTTATCCTGAGCCACACAGATATTCAAAATTGAATATATTATTCTTCTCCTAACTACATTTTTATACTCCACATTGAACTGTTGTAAATTCTGTATTTTTCAATCTCTTCTATTGGACTACAGTTTTCACCAGATACTTGATAGTAAATATCCAGTTTCTGAAAAATACTATGAACTCAAGATTCTCCTAAAATCTTGACAATTACTATAGTTAATGTAGTTACTCAGTTTTTCCTAAATGCTCCTGTACGCTGTAGGCAGCCTTTCCTTTAATACTCCAATAAAATTACTAGTTTCCACATTCCAGAGCCTTCCTCCACTTAATGTTTCTTGTTAAATGCAGCATTGAGCTATTGGTGGAATGATGAGTGTTTACAAACATTGGCCTGGTCAATCAACACTTCACATTTCTGATACATCCTTGTTATTTCCTAGTATATGCTTAATTCAATACCTGCGTTTGTGCCTTCACTTACCTATTTGAAAAGAATGTAATTTTTTTGGAAGGCAACATAATTTTACTGAATGTTTGTAGATAATGAAGGATGACTAAAGCTCAGAACCAGTATGGAACTTAAAAGTCAGTATTAGACATCAGGGAATATACGTTCCTAAACTATTTACTCCCCAGACAAATTTTCATTGGCAACATCCAAATTACAAGATTTTCTACCCCTATGAATATCCTCTTTTAACTTGTGGAAAAAATCCAAAATTTCTGTTTGATAGAATTTTTTTTTCCTTTGTTCCCTCATCGTAGTTTCAAAAGTGCAATTAATTGATCTTCTAGAACAATTTTATCCTTAAGTGTAACCCAGCTGGCCATGTAGCAGAAACTCTAACCAGTATTCAAGCTAAGGCATGATGTTTTATTCCTTACATTTGACCCTCCTTGTTAATCTGAAGTCAAGCCATTAAAAGTTCAAGACTTTATAACCCTAGCATCAAATCAGTTTGACCAGGACTCTGTCTAAGTCATGCATTGTGTTTTGGATGATTAAACTATATATAACAAAAATACTTCTTATTCATTTCCACATGAGGGCCTTCATTACTTAAGACAGTCTTTAACCAACTAATCCTAATTCAAAAGAGTGAAAATGCAATCTCTATTTCTCTGTTTTCCGTTCATTCATTGAAAGGAATATTAACTGATAATTCTGAGAGGCAGAATTTGGACTAGCTTGAGAATTGAAAACTCTGGGGCAAGGGCCCAATCTTGGAATCCCCACACTTACATGCATTTTACCTCCAGGTTTCCCATCAGTTTCTCACTTTGAAGAGCAGAAGAGAATTCCCTCATGCTTCTGAACTGAGGTAGAGAACAAAGGGCCAACTCTAAAAGTAAATGACTAGAACTGTATCTGATCGGGGA
This sequence comes from Pan paniscus, assembly GCF_029289425.2. Taxonomy (NCBI): domain Eukaryota; kingdom Metazoa; phylum Chordata; class Mammalia; order Primates; family Hominidae; genus Pan; species Pan paniscus. The sequence goes on from NC_073254.2 coordinate 122,979,814, forward strand.
AAGATAATGGCTCAACTCCAGCTACTCTATCTTCCTCTTTCACTTACAGGGAGAAAAAAATGAAACACATTTCTAAAAGTCACATCCCAGGTATGCTTTTTCACCATGACATACAACAACAAAAATGGAAACTTAATCATCTATACAATTTATCAATAATCATTTAAATATGAAAGGTCTAAATACTCTATTTAAAAAATAGAGAATAAGAGAGTGGATTTTAAAAATCCATGAAAATAAAAACAAAAAGATTCAACCATATGTTGTCTCCCAGAAACTCACAGTAAATATAAAATCACAGGTAGATTGAAAGTAAAGGGATAGGGAGAGGCATCCCTTTCTTTAATAAAAAGAAAGCTGGAGGAGCCATATTGATTGCAGCCAAAGCAGGCTTCAGAGATAGAAAGTATTATCAGTAATAAAAGGCAAAATGTCCAAGAAGACATACAAATTCTTAACGTGTATGTTCAAAAACTAGTGTCAAAATATGTGAAGCCAAAACTAGTAGAACTGCAAGTAGATAGGCATATTTACCATTAAAGTTGAAGACTTCTAATGTCCTTCAATTAGTAATTGACAGATCCAGAAGCCAGAAAATCAGTAAAAATACAGTTATAATGAAGAACACAATAAGTCAACTAGGTCTGGCATCAGAATATTTCATCCTGCACCAAGAAAATATATTCTTCTCAAGCTATCAAGGTACATTAATCAAGACAGACCACATTCTGGGTCATTAAAAATAAACAGCAAATTTAAACTAACAGAAAGCATACAAAGTATGCTCTCACATCATAATGAAATTAATTACAAATCAATAATGAAAAGAGATCTAAAATATCCCAAAATATTTTGATTAGATTAAGCAGAGGCACTTCTAAATAACATCTAAGACAAAAAGAAGTGTCAAAAAAGTAAAAAAAATTTTTGAATTAAATAAAGATGAAAATAGAAATAATCAAAATGTGTGGGTTATAGCAACAGCAATGTTTACAGGGAAATTTGTAGCATTGAATGCATATATTAGGAAAATGTCTAAAAGAAATAATTTCAGTTTACACCTCAGGAAGTGGGATAAAGAAGATAAAATTAAATCCAAAGTAAAGAGAAGAAAAGAAATAATGATTAGAACAAAAATTAATAAGAATTACACAATAAAATCAATAAAAAATTAATAAAACCAAAAGTGGATTCTTTAAAAGATTAATAAAACGGATAAACTTCTAGCCATGACAATTAAAAGGAAAAAAAGAACATTCAGGTTACTGATGTCAAAAATAAAATGTGGTCATCAATACAGATGCCATGGACATTGAAAAGATAATAAAGAAATACGGGAAACTATGTTCTCAAATTCAATAAATTAGTTAAATTGCCCAACCTATTGAAAGACAAAATCCACCAAAACTCATTCAAAGAGAAATAAATTATCTAATTTTGTCTATATCTATAAAAGATAGATATAGGAAAAAGGTAAACTACAGACCAAAATCTCTTACAAATGTAGATCCAAAAATTCTCACCAAGATTCTAGTAAATCAGATCCAGTGATGTATAAAAATAAGTCTATACTATGATTAAGTGGGATTCATTAAAGATACGCAAGGAAGTTTCAACATTTATAAATCAATTAATGGAATCCATCATATCATCAGACTGAAAAAGAAAAATCATATTATCAGATAAACAGATGCAGGAAAAGCATTTGGCAAAATTTAGCATCCATTTTTCAACAAAACTCTCACCAAACTAGAAATATAGGAGGACTTCCTAAACCTGATTAAAAAGCATATACTATCAACCTTCAGCTAACAACATATTTAATGATTAAAAAAAACTAGGTTATTTCTCTCTAAAATGGATAATAAGGCAAGAATGTCTGCTCTCATTACTCTTATTCAATATCCCACTAGGAGTCCTAGCTAAAATAATAAAACAATAAAAAGAAATAAAATATAGAGATTGGAAAGGAAGAAATAAAACTCTCTTTGTTCATAGATGACATAATTACCTATGCCGAAAAGCCCAAAAAATAAACACAAAAAAATTCTTGAACAAAGTGAATACAACATGTTGCAAGGTGTAGGGTTTATATACAAAATTCAATTGCCTTACTTTATGCTACAAATGAACAGTCGGAAATTAAATTAAAAACAATATTTGCATTAAAATAAAAATAAAATATTTATGTGTAAGTATAAGAAAATGTGTACCAGATCTATGTGAGAAGATCTATAAAACAAACACTCATGAAAAGAATCAAAGAATATCCAAATAAGTAGAGAGATATTTCATGTTCATGGAGAGGATTCCATGTTCATATTGAGGAGGACTCAATATTCTGACAATGCTAGTTCTTCCCAGATTAATCTATAGATTGATCACAATTCCAGTCAAAATCCCAGCATAACTTGGTTATGGTTATTGCCAAGCTGATTATAAAGTTTATAAGGAAAGCCAGAAGACTCAGAATAGCAGACACAATATTGAAAAACAACAAAGTCGGGACTGATATATGACTTCAAGACTTACTATAAAAGTACAATAATAAAGACAATATGGTTGGTATTGGTGAAAGAATAGACAAATTAATGGAAAAGAATGGAGAGCCAGAAATAGACCCACACAAATATAGTAAACTGATCTTTTAGAGCGGGGCAGAGATAATTAAGAGAAAGGATATTCATTTCAACTATCCAGTTGCTGGAGCAACTGCACATGCACATGAATAAAATGATTCCAGACACAAGTGGAAGCCAAAATCTATAAAATGTTTTTAAGAGCTATGGATCCATTAACTATATTAATTGCTTCTCCACACTGAAGTCACTAAATGATAAAAATACTATATTAAACAGTTTTGTGTAAGCCATTTTGATTTTTTTTTAAAGTGGAAGAAGTTGAAGACTTGGAACTACAGAATCTACATTCATATTAAAACATTTTCAAAACTATCATGATTAGCTTTTTTTCTGACTGAATAAATTTTTCATAGTAAAAAAATATTATCTTTTTTCTTACCTTTTTTGTGAAATAAGCTCATATGGAATGCAGAGTGCTGTTTAAGGTCACATATAAAATTTGAGTCCATTTTGTTAAATCAAGGTCCATTTACTCAAGATTACTCTGTCTTTAGACTAGGGAATATTACCGTCCTGTCCTACTTTATCTTATAAAGGCAAGACACCTAGTAAAGTGAGTATAGTCCCTTTTACCAATAGATATTATGTAATGAAGTAAGAAAAAATAAATGACACTGGCAAAAAGAACTCAATTACAATGCATTTTTCAATTGAAAAGCTGTAGAACATTTATTACTTAATAGCATAGTACTGTACAGGCTTCTCTGAAAATAAATGATTGGCATATTACATGTATTAATGTTACCCAGCTATAAAGTTTAAAACCTTTTAAATAAAACTACATATTTGTGGTGACGTTGCATCTCATCTATAAATTCAACATTTAATTATGTGCCAGGAAATTTGTTGGGCCTGGTATAAGAAGATAAATAAAAATTTATTTGTTTTAGGTACTTGGCAATAATAGAGTGGAAACAAAAGAATCAAACACTACAATAATTTCAATAATATGCAAAATGTTACTAGTTTCCAATTTTATCTGAATGATAATTGGGCTATCACTTACCCTATGAGCATGTTATGAATAAAAAAAGAATGTTATTCCACAGAATTTGGAAACATTGCAAATATCTGGAAGCATGAAAGAGGTTGTGTTCAGTGTGGTTGGATACTAAGTTTAAGAGAACTGAAAGCAGTAGATTAATATGAAGGGATAAATTGAGTCCTCATTAGATGAGTATTTATATATGGCTACTTACCACTGAACCATTCCTATATGACTCAGGATCCCAGTAAATGAACCATAAAATAAGAATATTGGGGCTGTGCATATATAGTCTCTGAAAATTCAATAATAAAATGTTTGAAGAAGATTCGAATGTGTTATCCAAGCAGGTAAACACACATAGCAGTATCTTTTTTATATCAAAATAATAATACATTTCTAAAGAATCATACTTAGATACTCTGAGCAGGGAGGGTGGGAGGAGATAGAAGAGCAAAAAAGATAACTATTGGATACTGAGCTTAATACCTGGGTGATGAAATAATATGTACCACAAACCCCTGTGCCACGTGTTTATCTATGTAAAAACCTTCACATGTGTTCTAAACCTAAAATAAAAGTTAAAAATTAATTTTAAAAAACGTTACTTTTTTCAAATAATTTGAACTGTTCTCTAGTTTGTTTTTAGTAATATCTCCAAACTTTGTTAAGACATATTACTCGCCACCCTTGAATATAATTGTCTGCTGCCTTCTTACAAAAATGAAATCCATACTCCAACAATTAAAATATTGACTGTACTGAAGACATTTAAAACAGGATGCTGCTGTTTTTATACCTAGTTTTCAAAACAAATGAATTAGCAAACACTAGTCGTTATCATTTTAGAAAGTATAAGATCTTTATCATTTCTGTATCAAAAGGCAGAGAACAAGTTACAAATTTAACGACTGATTTGTGCGTTTAATATTGAAAATAAAACTTTTTTTTTTTTTGCCACACTCAAAGCTAAACCATCTTCCAAAGTAACTGTACCATTTTGCATTTTTACCAGCAATAGATACGTGGGAGCTCCTCTTGCCCCACATTCTCACCCACATTTTGTGTTGTCCTGTTTTGGATTTTGGTCATTTTAATATGTGTGTAGCTATATCTCATTGATCTTTTCATTTGCATTTCTCTGATGACTAAGATGTGGATCATTTTTTCATGTGCTTATTTGCCATTTGTATATCTTCTTTGTTGAGATGTCTGTTAAGGACCCATTTTTAAATGGTTGTTTGTCTTTTTATTGTTGAGTTTTATATGTTATTTGTATATTTTGGGCGAGAGCCCTTTACCAGATGTGTGTTTTGCATTTCTCCCAGTCCATGATTTATCTTCTCATTCTCTTAATATTTTCCTTTGCAGAGCAGAAGGCTTTTTTTAATTTTAGTTAAGTCCAGCTTATCTGTTATTTTTATCACGGATAAATAGTGCCTTTTGTATTACATCTAAAAAGTAATTGCCATATTCAAGGTCCTCTAGATTTTCTTCTGTGTTATGTTCTGTAAGTTTTATAGTTTTTCATTTTACATTTATGTCTGTGGTTTATTTTCAGTTAATTTTTGTGAAGGGAATAAAGTCTGTGACTAGATTCATTCCGTTGCATGAGAATGCTCAGTTGTTCCAGTATTATTTGTTGAAGAGACTATCATTGCTCCCTTGTATTGCCTTTGCTTCTTTGTCAAAGATCAGTTGACTACATTTATCTGGGTCTATTTCTGTGCTCTCAATTCCGTTAAATTTATTTAGTTGTCTATTGTTTCACCAGTATCACACTGTTTTGATTATTAAAGCTTTAGTAAAGTTGCATAATGTTAATCCTTCAACTTTGTTCTTCTTCTTAAATATTGTGATGTCTATTTTGGATCTTTTGTGTCTCCATATTAACTTCACATTCAGTTTGTCAGTTGAATGCCCACAACATCTACAAAATAATTTTCTGGGATTTTGATAAGAATTGCACTGAATCTATAGATTAAGTTAGGCAAAACCGACATATCAACAATGTTGAGTCATCCTATCCATGAAAATAAAATATCATTTTATTTATGTTTTTCTTTTACTTCATTCATCAGAGTTTAGTTTTTTCCTCATATAGACTGCATACATATTCTGTTAGCTATACATTTAAGTATATCATTTTTGAGGATGTTAATGTAAATAATTTTTTAAATTTTAAATTCCATTTCTTCATTTGTTGCTAGATAAGGAAACAATTGGATTTTGTATATTAATCTTATATCCTGAAACCTTGGTATAATCACTTATTAGTTCCAGGTTTTTTTGTAGAATCTTTTGGATTTTCTTCATAGATGATCATATCATCTAATAATAAAGGCCATTTTATTTCTTCCCTTCCTTTCTGTATGTATATTTTTTCTTGTCCTGTTGCATTATAAAGATTTCTAATATGATGTTGAAAAGGAGTGGTGAGAGGGGACATACTTGCCTGTTTCCTAATTGTAGTGAGAAAGTTTTGAGGTTGTCACAATTAAGTATATGTTAGTTGTAGTTTTTTTAATAGTTTATTAAACTTAATTATGATGAGAAAGTTTCCCTCTATTCCTAGTTACTGTTAATTTTTTATCATAAAGAGGTATTGATTTTGTCAAATTGTTTTTTGCATCTATTGATATAATCATGTCATTTTTCTTTTTCCGCTCAGTGACATGCTAGATTTCATTAAGTAATTTGTAAATATTATTACTGTTTAGCATACCTGTAATGAATCCCATTTAATCATGGTGTGTGATTATTTTTATTCATTATCAAATTCAGTTTACTAGAATGTTCATGAGAATATTTGCATCTCTATTCATAAGATATATTGGTCTGCAGTTGTCTTTTCTTGTAATGTCTTTGTCTGTTTTTAGTATTGGGGTAATGCTAGCATCAGAGAATTGGTTAGAAATTATTATCTCCGCTTCTGTCTTCTGAAAGTGATTATTAAGAATTAATATAATTTTTTTCTTAAATGTTTGGTAGAATTCACTAGTAAACTCATCTGGTCCTGATGATTTCTGTTCTCTAAAGTTTTTTAAAATTGATTCAACTTCTTTAGTAGGTATAAAAGTATTAGAGTTTCTATTTCCTTTTGTTCAATTGGCAGACGGTGTCTTTGAAGGAATTGGTTCATTTCATCGAGGTTTTCAAATTTGTGTATATAGAGTTGTTCATAATATTCTCTTATTATCTTTTTGATGTCTGTGGGATTTGCAGTGATGATCACTTTCTGAAATTTTTTTGTATTTTTTTGTATTTTTTTAAGTTGGCATGGCTAAAGGTTTATCAATTTTATTGATCTTTTCAAATAATCAACTTCTGGTTTCATTAATTTATTGATTTTCTATTTTCAATTTTATTGATTTCTGTTCTAGTTATTATTATTTCTTTTAGTCTCCTAATCTTGGATTTAATTTCCACTTCCTTTTCCATTTCTTGAGGTGGAAAGTTAAATTGTTGATTTTAGATCTTTCTTCTTTTCTAAGACATGCGTTCAATGCTATAAGTTTTCCTCTAAGCACAGCTTTCACTGAATCCCACAAATTTTGATAAGTTATGTTTTCATTTAGATATAAATACTTTTAATTTTTAAAGATTTCTTATTTGACCTATGTGTTATTTAGAAGTATATTTTTTAATCTTCACGTACTTTGGGATTTTCTAATTCTCTTTCTTATATTGATATCTAGTTTAATTCCATTGTGGTCTGAGAGCAGAGATTGTATGATTTATATTTTTTAAATTTGTTAAGTGTGTTTTATGATCCTGATTGTGTTCTATCTTGGTGAATTTTCCCTGTGAGCTTGAGAATAATGTGTATTGTGATGTTGTTAGATGTAGTCTGTAGATGTCAATTATATATAGCTGATGGATGATGTTGTTGAGTTCATCTACGCTCTTACTGATTTTCTGCCTGCTAGATCTGTCTATCTGTGATATATAAGTGTGGAATTCTCCAGCTAAGATAAATAGATTCTTCTATTCCTTCTAACAGTTTTATCATTTTTAATGTATTTTAATTCTCTGTTAGATGCATGCATGTTTTAAATATTGCTGTCTTCTTGGAGAATTAACCACTTAATTATGTAAAGCCTTCTCTGTCCTTGATAAATTTCTTTGTTTTGAAGTTGGCTCTTTTCAAAATTAACACAGCTTCACCTGCTTTCTTTTGACCATTGTTAGCACAGTATATTTTCTCCATCCATTTACTCTTACTCTATATATCTTTGTATTTAAAGTGGGTGTCTTGTAAACAGCATAAAATTGGGTCTTGTTTATTCATCCATTTACTCTTTTAATTGTTGCATTGAGGACACTGACATTCAAAGGGATTATTGATATAATTGAATTTATATCTACCACATTTGTTACTGTTTTCTATTTGTATCCCTTGCTTTTGGTTTCTATTTTTGTCTTCCACTTTTTTCTGCCTTTTGTAGTTTTCACTGAATATTTCATATAATTTTATTTTTTTCTCTTTTCTTAGCATGTCAGTAATGTCTTTTATTACTTTTCCATTGGTTGCCTTAGAGTTTATAATACACATTTACAATCAATCAAAGTCCTCTTTTAAATGACACTATACCACTTCACAAGTAGTGTAAGAGCTTTATAATAACATAATAATCCTAATTCCTCTGTCTCATCTCTTATAGCATTGCTGTCATTCATTTCACTTAAATGTAAGCATCCCTAAGCTATAGGAAAATAGATAAAAGATATATACATAAACATATGTAATAGAATACATTGTGCTATTATTTTAAATAAGCTGTTATTGGTTAGATCAATTGATAATAAGAACAATAAGTTTCTATTTTATCTTCATAAGTGAAGATAACAATAGTCATTTTGATGATTTTCTTTTCTTTGCATGGAAAGTTGTTGACATAATATTTTTCCTTCATTCTAAATAACTTATTTCAACATTCCTTGCAAGCTATGTCTGCTGGCAACAAATTTCCTCAATTTTGTTTGTTTGAGAAAGTCTTTATTTCGTATTCAGATTTGAAGGATTATTTTGTAGGGTACAGGATTCTAGGTTGCTTATTTTGTCTTTTTAACACTTTAAATATTTCAATCTGCTTTCTTCTTGATTAAATGGTTTCTGAGGAGAAGTTTAATATAATTATTGTACTTGATTCACTAAAGGTAATGTGTTTTCCCTCTGGCTTCTCTGAGGATTTATTTTCTTTATCAACTTTTCCATAGTTTGAAAATGATATGCTTTTTAAATTTTGTTTTGCTGTTGTTCTTACATTTTGCATTTATCCTGTTTGGTATTCTCTGAGCTTCTTAGATATTTGGTTTGGTGTCTGAATTCATTTGAAGAAATTCTCAGTCATTATTACCTCAAATATTTATTCTGTTTCTTTCTTTCTTCACCTTCTGCTGTTACCATTATGCATATGTTACTTATTTTATAGTTGTCTCTGCAGTCTGTGCATACTCTATTTTTTTTCAGTCTTTTTTCTCCTAATTTAAGTTTTGCAGGTTTCTATTGCGACAGCCTTGAGTTCAGAGATTATTTCCTCATCTATGCCCAGTCTAGTAATAAGTCCATGAAATACATTGTTCATTTCTGTTACAGTGGTTTTGATGTCTAGCATTACTTTTAAATTCTTTTTTGGGATTTTCATCTCTCTACTTACATGCCCTTCTGTTTTTGTATGCTGTCTACTACTTTCTCCATTAGAGCCCCTAGCATATTAGTCAAAATTGTTACAAATTCCTGGTCTGAAACTTCCAACATTCTTGCTCTATCTGGTTTTGGTGCTTGCCCTGTCTATTTAAGGTTTTTTTTTTTTTTTTTTTTGTAAGATAGAGACTGGCTCTGTCGCTCAGGCTGGTGTGCAGTGGCACGATCTTGGCTCACTGCAAGCTCAGCCTCCCGGGTTCATGCCATTCTCCTGCCTCAGCCTCCCGAGTAGCTGGGACTACAGGCGCCTGCCATCACGCCCAGCTAATTTTTTGTATTTTTAGTAGAGACTGAGTTTCATCGTGTTAGCCAACATGGTCTTGGTCTCCTGACCTCGTGATCCGCCCCCCTCTGCCTCCCAAAGTGCTGGGATTACAGGCGTGAGCCACCGCGCCCGGCCAAGTTCTGTTTTATCTTTAATATGTATTATAATGTTTTTCTTGATAACTGGACATGATGTGGTGAATAAAATGAACTTCTAAGTAGGCCTTTAGCAATGTAATGGTAAGGAACGTGATTAGGGCTCAGAGTTTTAGTGAGCCTATGCCTCTTGACTGTGTACTTCTGAAGTGTTTCTCAGTTCCCCAACTCCCATTTAGGTGGGACAGGATGGCTGGAGTGGTTTGGTGTTGGGTCAGGTAGGGTCTGACAAAACCCCAGCAGGTTAGACTCTGGTTAACCAGTTTACCCTGATGTGGGTAAACATCAGGTGAACATGCCTTCTTAGAAGAACAGAAGGGCATATTTCAAAATAGTTTCTTTTTCCTTCCCTCTGCCATAAGTAGGAGTGGATTTTTCTCTGATATTTACTGTGAGAAATATGTATCTCCAGGTTGAGCCCCTGACAGTAAAACTCACAAAAGTTCTACACCACCCCACCATTACTGAGTCGCCCTACTGTTTTCAACTCTCAGACTTGTCTTCTCTGAACCTCTGGCAATTTATTACCTTTTCCTACTCTGGCACTAGTTCCCTTGCTATTTTCTGCTCATGAGTCTCTGCTTTAATAAAACTATGCCTCCTGTAACTGCCTATTAGTTTCTCCAATCTTATGAGCAGATTTTTCTGTCTTTTCAGCTTTGTTGTTCAGCTTTGTTGTGAGGATGGAGTGGTGACTTCCATACTCCTTTTATGTGGGCCTGGAAACTACAAGCCCAGTGTATTTTTGTTTTGTTTTTTAATTTATTATTTTTAGTCAGGCAAATAGTTCTTTAAATTTCATCTGCAGGATTTGTTATTTTACTTGTTGCTCAAGCGAATTATCAAATTCGAGGCTAGAGCAATGTTTTTATGATACGGTTTTTGCAAAATAGAAACTCCTAAAATGGCCATGGTAATAACTACACAAAAGTAACATCATTACTCTGTGACATGCATCAAGAACCATATAAATATGTTCTCAGATAAGACATTATCTGACAAACTTCGATGTTAAAATTTAAATTCTAGAAGTTAATATTAAGATGGGTTATGAAAGGAGATAATATAGATATAATAATAAAGTAAATGTATTAAAATGTTAAATAAATTCTTGACTGGGCCTAGTGGCTCACACCTGCAATCCTAGCAATTTAGGAGGCCGAGGCAGGAGGATCGCTTGAGTTCAGGAGTTCAAGAGCCTGGGCAACACAGGGAGACAGTGCCTCTACAAACAAAATCCAAAAAATTAGCCCAACATGGTGATGCACACCTGTAGTCCCGGCCACTCAGGAGGCTGAAGCAGGAGGATTACTTGAGCTCGGGAGTTCAATGCTGCAGTGAACCATGATCATGTTACTGCACTCCAGCCTGGGTGACCAAGTGAGACCCTGTCTCCAAAAACAAAAATAACAACAATAAAAATAAATTCTTTACAGAATAACGAGCTAATACTTATATTTTAGCTGAGTGATATAGAGAATAATACAAAACAATATGTAGAAAATGAATAAAAGTGAAAAGGGAATGAAAGAACATTAGGAAACGTTTTAATGTTTACTAGAAAGAAAAGCAAACATAACTACAGATAAATTGTATGGGAAGATATTAAAAACGAATCCTCAGGACACTGCCTTTCTGGGCTTTCCTTCCCATTGCAGCAGATGCAGTTCCTGCCAGAGACCTTTGATGTCACAATTAATAGAAGACTGAAATCAATCAGAAGCTTAATAGTCTTTTCTTAACCTATCAATTTCTCTTCTGTTAAATAAGAACATCAAAACACAGGATTTCATTGCATGTCCTATGTGAAGAGTATAGAAATTAAAGCAAATTTTCTCTTTCTATTTTACAGCATGCAGAAAAAAATATGTAAGCTCTTCGTATAATTAAATTATTAGAAGTCAGTGTTCACTATTTGGTAAATTAGACATGATGTATTTTGCAGATAAGATGTAGATGTTGAATCTCTAGAGTTTTTTCATATCGTACCAAAATTGTAGTTCTTTGTTCCTGGTAAAATTTTTTTTTAAATATTTTTTCTTGCTATTTTTCTGATAAACTATGAGAATAGACTTGAAGGCTTTTATTCCTTTCAATTTAAAACAACCCATCGGAACATATATATTAATTCATCAAAGAAAATACTATTGGAGAATTGCTGAACTATTCTAATTATATAAAAATTATTAAACTACTACTCTTTATTTTCTAAAATTTCAGTTTATAAAGTACTTCAAATATTATAGTTAAAATAAATTATTTAAACGTTAAACTAATGATGATCTCTTTTGACTATAATGTATAAAATGTCAAACACTGTGCTTAAAAATAAAATGAATTTTTTAATAACATGAAAAAATTAAACACTTCTGTTTTTACTGTTGTGATGATAAACAGAAGGAAGATACATTATTCTTTTGATTTGATTTACAGCCTCAGATATACGTAGAAATGGAGTCCATATGTGTCACCTAGAACCACAGGGCAAGTAATAGGAATGCTATTTTAAAAATGAACAGATTGCTCCAACAGGCATTTATGCAGAAAGCCTTCTCTAACAGCTCTCAGATACATACTCACACTTTACAGTTCAGTGAACTTAATTTGAACAATATATATACTATGACCTGAAGCTGAAAATACTGCAAGCCAAACAAATAATCTTAATAACACTTGCTTAAATTCAGTTTGATGAATGCTTATATGTCAAATAGGTTTGCATAAAATAAAACAAAGTTGTCAGCGCATCAATTAAAATATTTATTAGTGATAAAGTGAATCTAAGATATATCCAAGATTCTTGAGAGATAGTATTTGCTATAGAGGTTTTCTCCAGCATAAAAACAAACAAACAAAAAATTAGAGTTGAATCTCAGCATGGAATTTATTGGATTTAGAGGTTTTCATTACATGAAATTTCTCAATGACTGAAGTTAAATATCTTTCAAAATTACTCAAATCCTATCATTACACTTAGTATTTTGGTGGACCAAGGAGCCCTTAGTTAAGAATTTGTTGTTTCTTGGAAAGGTCAGAAGAAGCAGGAAGTGAGATATAACAAGGAGAACATAATGGTAAAATGTAGCTACACTTTCTTCTCTAGTGTAGCTACAATACATTCTACCTAAAAATTATCTATATATGTATATCATATGTATCTCTCTCTCTATAGATAGATATGTATGCATACACATATATTTAAGAAGTCAAATTTATCAGCAAAACTAGGTGGATTTATTTTCTACAACATTATAGGAAAGAAAACTGAAGACAATTTAATTTTACCAACTCCTTTTACATCATGCAACCTAAAATGATGCTCCTCTAATCAGTCATGGTCATTTCTAATACTCAAACTTCAAATCAATAGTGTCTATAATTCTGTAGTTCTGTGTTATAATATACAGATAAAATGTAATAAAACACCTTGTTTCATATTTCTTGAATAATGTCTGGTAAGGGATTTTTTCTTAAAATGGGAGATATCAGAAGATTCTGAAAAGATTTATATAAAAAGTCATAAAATTTTTCCATTAGGACAGTAGTTTGTGGGAGAAAAAAGTAAAAAAAGATTGTTCATATGTTCATCTATTTACTTTGAAATTTCATACTGCTGTTAGCTTACTTGTTATAATAAGGGAAAAGCCTAAAAGAAAAAAAATTAAACTATTTCACAGTAACAGAAAACATGATTTAGGTTATATAATTTTACAAGCGTACAGATTTCTCAAAGGAAAATATACTCTTTAATCTTTATTTTATAGTATGCTATGAATGTAAAAATATTCTATCGTCTTTGTCTCTGAATGGACTTATTATTTGAAGTATTTTCTTAATTTCAGCAATGTATTTGACTTAAGTTTATAAAAGGAGCAATGGGTGTCAAGTTTGTAGAATATACTATATAGATATATAGTATGGATATATTTACAGAAAAAATGCTTACATTTTACAAACAATTAAGAATTTTATATATCATGCTTTAAATATTTTTATCCAAAGATACCTTAGTAACTCTCATTTAATTATAAACAACACTTAAATGGGGACAAAAATAAAATATATCAACTACATCAGTATAGGGGTTGTCTTCTTTAGGGCATTTTTTTAGCTTATATTTTAAAAACAGAATTTGTCTTATTTCATAATATTACTTAATGAAAAAAATTGTGTGCCTGACAATATAATATTTAAATTAGCTCCATATTTTAAATTCTATCTGTCACATTTTTCCTATTATCTACAGCTGTAAAGTGCCATATGGCTTGTTTAATATGCTTTTATCTATTGAAGCTTTAAAAATTTATTACTGATTATCAATTAAAATGATTATAAAATAAAACTCTTTACATTATAAAGCTTGACTATTTCAATTTCTCCACCATGATCACATCATCTCCCACCTAGACTACTGTATCATCCTCCAGACTAATCTGCTTATATCTATTCTTGTCTCATTGTGGTCAATTTTGAATATAGCCAGAATGATCTTTTAAAAGAATTTTCTCATATCACTTACTCCATCCCATTTAGAATACAATAAATTGTCATGTTCCTGCTGACTGAAGTTCCATCACTCATTCAGTCCTTTCTAGATCTCTGGTATCTTCTCCCACTACGCTGTTCTCGGCTCTCTAGTTCACTGACCCTGACATCTCTGGCCTTCTTATTATTTATAACTGAATTACACCGAACTTGTTTCTGCTTCAGTACTTTGGCACTTGCTGTACCCTATCCTATAAGTATCTTTAGCACATTTCTTTGTATGGCCTGAGATTTGCTCAAATTTATCTCTCAGAGAATTACTTTCTGACATTTTTTTGCTAAAATGCCACTCAGTACTTTTTATTATCCTATCATGCTTTTTTCCCACCATTAACAGTTATCATTACCTGAAACACACACACACACACACACACACACACACACACACACACACACATATGGTTTATTATTTGTATTTCTCATTAACTATAATGTAAGCTCCATTGCCTAGAATAATGTAGACATGGAGTAGACACTAATTAAACAGAAGTGAGCTAATGAATTATATCAAATAGACAAGAGGGAAAAGAGTTTGTAGTAGGGAATAGAAGCGATGTCATAAGTCTCAGATCAATTAAAATACAGAATACAGTAGTCATTTCCCTTAAAACTTCAGAGGACAATGATGACAAAAACAATAATATTGTCAGTAGATTCTTCTTCATGGAAGGTAAAATGCAGTAAGACAAGCAATGAATGGAAAATAAGAAAATGAGGAGGATATGTGTGCCAATTATTGCTATTATTTGCTTAGTTAATTGGTTGTTTAAATTTGATAAATATCTTTTGAAGATGTCTTTATGTTGAGGAAATTGTTGATAGAGAAGGGTTGACTGCAAGGGAGATGGAAAGGATGTTGCTGAGCTAAATATTTGAGGAAATGAGAAAGGAAACATGCATGCATGAAAACAATGGCTGTGAGAAGGAAGCAGATTTCATCCTCAGAGGCTACTTAAAAGCATAAAGGACGTGAAAAATGTAAAAGGATGAAATACTTCCCATAAAACTTCATGTTAACATGTTGAATACTGGAGAGAAAATCTATGGATTCTGGGAACTTTTAAAGTATTCTCTGTTGAAAAATATAGAAGGTGCTAATTAAGGATGAAGGACTGGTAAAAGTTATTTGGGCCTCAAACATTATATATGAAGGTCATTATGATATGTCACTTATGATCCTGGTTCTGTAATTTTATTCTGTATAGAGATTAGCTCTCAATGCACAGAAAAGAGAAGGAGGATTGGGAGATTGAGTCCTAGTTGATTCATATTTCCAAGGTAGAGGTTTGTAAAAAATTAACAGGGAGAAGTAGTTAAGCGTCCTGGTAAGAACTAAGTAGGAGTAAAAATGAGGCTAGGATGGAGTCTAATATACTGCCTAAGTTTGCATGTGGCAGAATTACGTATTTTGTGAAGAATAGAATATGAGAAGGTAAACCCTTAGGGATTAAATCTGCAATTATTAGTAATGCATTTTAATAACATTTTAAAATAGTTTTACATTTGCAGAGAAATTACAAGAAAGAACAGAGAATCCCAATATAGTCATGTGTTGCTTAATGCAGGGGACACATTCTGAGAAATGCATCCTTAGGTAATTTCATCATTGTCCAAACATCATAGAGTGCACTTATACAGACCTATATGGTATAACCTACTACACAGCTAGGCTATATGATCTAGCCTATTGCTTCTAGGCTATAAACTTGTGCAGTATGTTACTGTACTAAATTTTGTAGGCAATTATAATATAGTGGTATCTAAACATATAAAAGGTCCAGTAAAAATGTCATATTTTAACCTTACAGGATATTATGGGCACTGCCCTATAGGCAGTTTATCATTGGCTGAATCATTGTTTAAGGACACAGGACTGTATATCTCACACCCAGGTTTACCTATTATTATATCTTATATTACTATCATTCGTCATATAAAGTGCACGTAATAGTAACATGGTTTATCTCTGTTTATGTTAAACTCGATCACTAGTTAAGGTAGTGTTGTTCAGGTGTCTTCATTGTGACATTACTCTTTTCCCCCTCTTTTTATACTTTACAGAAGAAAGTGGCTATGTGCACCCCACATTTGAGTGGGTATTATGATCAACCTTCTTGAATTAGGAGAATAAATTATTTGGAATGATTTAGCATGGGAGATATGTCTATTTCTCCTCATTTTAAATGTAGTCAACCATCTGTTTATATCATTAAAGACTCATTGATATTTATATTATACACTGGGTTATAATGCAATACACATTTATTTATTTTCATTACAATTGTTATGGCTTTGGCCATTGGGAGTTTTTCAGTTGTATTCCATATCCTTTTGACTTGTGCCTATCATTGAAGTGTTCTTTGTTTGTTTAGCAGTTTCATACTTTCTGGAACTACAAGATATGCTGTATTCGTTCATTCTTGTGTTGCTATAAAGGAATGCTTGAGACTAGGTAATTTATAAAGAAAAGATACTTTATTTTGACTCAGGCTGTAAGGAAGCAGAATCTACTTCTGCTGAGGGCCTCCAGAAACTTACAGTCATGGTGAAAGGGGAAGGGGAGCCAGCCTGTGTCATGGCAAGAGGGAGAGCAAGAGAGAGAAGGGAGAAACACTACATTCTACTGAACATCGAGATCTCATGTGAACTAACAGAGTGATATAACTCATTCATCACCAAGAGGATCGTGCTAAGCCATTCATGAGGGATCCACCCCCATGATCCAATGCCTCCCACTAGGCCCCACTCCAACATTAGGAATTACATTTCAACATGAGATTTGGAGGAGACAAACATCCAAGCCATATCATGTACCAAGCCCACCTTGTCTATTTCCCCACTCCTAGAATCAGAAATTTCTCTAAATATCCCTCATTCTTATATTGAAGAATGGTATTAAAAAAACAAGATATAGGCACAAGGTATGTATGCTCTTTGCTACTGTAGTGTCATAGCTTCCAGAAACTTCCATCTGAAAGAGTATATAATATGTATCTATTATATACCTGCATTATATAGGTATATAATAGATGTACCTATCCATATGTGTTTTCTAAACTATGTATATAGAGGTATTTATATAATCTAGCCAAATATGAGTCTGTACTGGTGTCTCCAACTCAAATTTATGACCATCTGAATCATTCTAGTCTCTTCCCCTCACTTACCTGTATCCTCCCACTCCAACCATTGGATACTGATTTGCCACAATTTACCATCCATATACTGAATTATTCAAATGCAGTATACATGGATAGTGGCTTCAGAATTGTTATCCAATACTCTGATGAGAAAAAACTTGTTAATTAGAGTTCAGTACCTATGTACAATTCTTTTTCTGGTTAGTCTCACAGACTACACTAATTTCCAAAGTGACTCAGTTCAGCACTTTTCTTTCCACTCCCATCAATTAGATTTTTTCAAATATTTATGAAATGCTCAGAATATTTTTTTACAGTTTCATATCCATTCTGAAATCCCTGGTATCCTCATTGATTTTTTAAAAATTTACATACTTTAAGGTTCACTCTGTGCTCTGTATGACACTAAGGGTTTGGGAAAATGTATGTCACATATCCACAATTCACCATGTAAAGAAATGTAGACATGAAAACATGAATTTTGCATTTTACATTGTCATCTGTATGTCATAAAGAATAGGTTCACTGCACTAATTTTTTTCTTCACCTATTTGGTCCTCCTTTTACTCCAAACTCCTTATCTATTTATTTCCTGTCTCTATAGTTTTGTCTCTTTCAGAACCTTATGTAAATGGTATCATATAGAATATAACCTCAAAAACTGACATTTTACTTAGAGATATGCATCCAAATTCAACCAAACTTTTGTGTATACTGATAATTAATTTCTGTTTATCACTAAATAGCATTCCACTGTATGCATTAAAAGCAGTTTTGTGTTTATTTTATTATTGTAGGTACATAATAGATGTACCTATTCATGGGGAACATACAATATTCTGATACAGACATACGATGTGTAGAAATCACATGAGGGTAACTGGGGTAACCATCACCTCAAGCATTTATCATTTCTTTGTGATAGGACCATTCCAATTCCACTAATATTTAAAAAGATACACTAAAAAATTGTTGATTATACTCACCATTTCCACAGAAGTTATTTTTTCACACATTTATCTACTGAAAAACATCTAAGTTGCTTTCAGTTTTTGGTGATTATGATAAAAGTTGCTATAAAAATTTGCATGCAGGTTTTATGTAAACATAATTTTTTAAATTACTTTGGTAAATACCTAGGAATGTAATTGCTAGAGTGTATAGTAAGACTACATGAAGATTTATAAGAAACTGCCAAACTGTCTTCCAAAGTGTATCTGTCATTTTGCATTCTGAGCAGCAATTTATGAGCATTCCTCTTGTTCCACATCCTGTTGACTGTATTTGTGCATTTTTCCCCTGATAGGTAAGACAAGAGGCCTGGAGGGAACTGGAGTGGGACTAATCTCTTCCTCTAGCTATGATAAGGCTGTAGCAAAGTCTTTTCTCCTGAATAGGATGCTTGTGTTATATATATGATTCTAGATATGGATATCATTCACGTGATACTTTTCTTATTTCCCTGTCAGAGCCACAGGGCATATTTCTCAGATCTTCACTTGTATGAATTGCTACTTAAGGGTGCCTACCAGTTTATGGTTCCAGTCACTTCTGCTCCATGTAAGTAGATCTAAGCTGTGACTATTTGGACTTTCCTGCCTCTCAGATTTTGAGGTGGTTTTTTTGTTCTGTAACCTCAATTTTCTGATGACTCCAAGAAAAGTTCTTGGTTTTCAGTTGGTCTGAATTTTTTTATTGTAAGTTTGAAAGTGATGACTCCCAAGCTATTTACTTGTCAGAGATGAAACCAGATCTCTAATTTTTATTTTTATAGTCTTATTTCCATGTCATTTTTTCGTAATGCCTAGTGATCCTTTTATTATTTTACCTACCTGTCTTCATACCCTAACACACATACACCACACACACACACACACACACACACACACACTCTCTCTCTCTCTCTCTCTCTCTATCTGTAGTGGAAATTTAACAGTTTTATCAATGTTGTCCAGGCCCATATTATTTCCTCTACCTCAACTAAGGAAATACCATTCTGCTGAGCTCCCAGAATCCACTCTGACTCTCCTTGTAATCAGTGTTCTGTTCTGCAATCTGAAAAATTTAAATCAGATCACATTACGTCTCTTGCTTACCACTCTTCAAGGGCTTCCTATTGTGTTCATTATAAGGATAAAACCCCATATCAAGCTTCTTCAAAGTCTCATATATTTTGGACCTAATATAATATGTTAAATATTTTGAATATAGGAGGTGAAAAGAAAAAATATTTGTTAAATTTAACAATAAGTTTTCAAGGATTCCAAAGAGTTTGTCTTTGAGATTCAAACAAAATATTTTGAATCACATCTCATTCATGGGGGAACATCCTTATCTTCATAATTCCCTAATCTATCCAGAGATTGGAGGTAAATGGAAGATGTTCAAGGATGTTATGCTTTTTGGTTGTGTATTTGTTTGGTGGTTCTATCTACAAAAGAACTTTCGACTTGAATGTAAATTTAGTTTTTGTATTATATATGACTCTGGAGCAGCACTTTCTCTTCCATGTGATGCTACATCAGAGATGAAACTATGGCCTTTCCTCCTTATTTTCTACAAAAAGCAAACAAACAAATTGAGACTGTGTTACAGGGCATGTAGCAGACTCTGTTGAGAGTTTAGAGCCACAGGAGATATTTGGATTCAATCAACATGAACAACCAATACATAAATAAATAACACATATTTCTCATAGTTTTTCTATCCCTCTCATCCTATTTCTCTACCCTTCTCTGACTCTCAGGATTTTCTTTTCCCTTTTATGGAGAGCACATCCTGGGCCTCTCCCTGATACTCTATTACCTGCCCTTTATAATTCAGAACAATTTATCTCAGCACACGCTCTTTAGTTCTTTACATAACAGGCATAAAGGCTCACTAAAATATGGATTATCATCTACTCTAGAAATCCTTTTATTTTTTTTTTGAACTAGGATGTGGCAAAATTTCCATTGTTCCTATCTTCAACTCCTAGAAATCAGTGTGAGGCAGAGAAACCAGTTTAGAGAGTTAATTCCTGACCAGCAGAAATGAGGACTATTTAGTTAAGATAAAAATGGTCATAGACAGTTTGGTTCTCAAGTATGTTTATTCCCTCCTTCACTGATATCAGATTGCATCATGATATATTTTTTAAATACCATATATAAATATCTATAGCTATGCTGCAACTGCTTTAAAAATAACTTGCACATATACCATGTTGAAAACTGTTTACCAAAACTGTATTAGGAGGTATAGGGAAAATAAAGATGTAGATTTTATGGATTTATGTATATAAAGCACTCAGCACAGTATTGGCTTATAGCATAAGCTCACTAAAAGATAGCTGTTAAAATAGAAATGTAAAAGTCAAATATATTGATTCTATACCAATTTCACCAAGACATCTTCCAGCCTACACTGGAGCACCTCATTGAGAGGATTAGCACATTGCAGTTTAATCTACCCAATTATGCTTACATCTTTTGGTAAAAAATTGTTAAAGGAAGAAAAATGACATATACGTGTGTGTGTGTGTGTATAAGTATGCATAATGAATTAAATTTGAATTAGTACATACAGTATATATACATACATATGTATATTTATATATACACATATACATTTATTATATATAATTATTTATATGTCTATATACAAATATGTATACGTATATATAATGTATATGTATGTATATGCATAATGAATTAAATTTGAGTTAGTGCATACAGTATATATACATATGTATATGTGTATATATACACACATATGTATATTTGTATATACACACATATGTATATTTATATATACACATATGTATATTTATATATACAAATATACATTGTGTATATAATTATGTATATGTCTATATACAAATATGTATATGTATATAATGTATATGTATATATACACATATGTATATATGCTGTATCTGTATGTGTATATATACACATATGCATATATACTGTATGCACTAATTCAGATTTAATACATTATGCATACCTACCATGCCAAGCCCTGTGCTAGTCTCTGTGAATATTACATAAACAAGCTACAATATCCATTCTCAGGAGTATATTACTACTCACCTTTAAACAGAAGCTCTAAAAGTACAAAAAAGAAATCTGGTTCTTGTCTTAGGCATTGATTAAATCAGAAACAATGAACAGGAAATAAAATAATGTAAGTGGGTTCTGCTGAACTTGAAACAAGAATCTTTAAAATATGTGTACTCATGAACACAGTACATTTTTATCTTCAAATTACCTGCTGATGCATTTCAGACTAATACAATTTTACTGAAAATCTCCCCACTCTTCAAAAAAGAGTTTGAACCTGTATTTTGAGGGAAAATAGTTATTTATCATGATGGGGGCCCTATATTAAAAATATTAAAATTATCCCATATTAAAATATTTGTATGCTAACTAGCTTATAAATAACATATGAATCAAAATACAGAAAAAAGGGTCAAATATTAGACAAAAAGCTGAAACTATTTTTGAGACGATTGTAAAGACTCTGTATTAGATTGCTAGGATTGCCGTAAGAAAATATCACTGACTCGGTGGCATAAACAGCAGACATTTATTTTCTCACAGCTCTGGAGGTCAGAAATCTGAAATCCAGTTGTGGGCCAGTTTGAATTCTGCTGAAGCCTCTCTTCTTGGTTGGCAAATGGCCTCCTCACTACATGTTCACCAGGATCTTCTGTGTGTGTGTGTGTGTGCTTGTCTGTTCTCTCTGTGTTTTAATATACTCTTCTTATAAGGACACCAGTCATGTAGAGCCCACCCTTAGGACCCTATTTTGACTTAACTACTTCATTAAATGCTCTGTCTCCAAACACAATCACATTCCGAGGTACAGAAAGTTAGGAATTCACCACATGAATTTGGAGGGAGACTTAATTTATTCCATAACAGACCATCTCCCCAAAAAAGTTTTTCTTCTTTAAAAAAAATTCAATAAGCTACCATAAATTATATATCTGTATAATTGTTCAACATTCAATAAATGTGTAGCCATATCAATATATATATTCATTGTCTCCCTGGCCTATATTATTCCCTTAACATTTCATGCCTCCCTGTTCAGTATAGCAGTTCCCACAGTCTGCATTATAATTCTCTGCCTGTCTTCCCCTCTAAATTTCCCACACCATAGCAACAAGCACGATGCCTTATTCATCTTTGGGTATCAGATCATATCACAGAGACTTCTTCATAGGAGGTTTTCAGTAACAGTGTAAATATGGTTTTAAATTTGAAGGCAACACAAAAGAATAAAGTAAAAATCATTTTTATATTACCACATGTCAACAGTATCTAGCACAGTGGTTAGCAAATGGTATATCTGATATATGTATATCTATGCATAGATATACACACATATACATATATACACATATATATTTCACTTTTTAAAAAATATACCTGCTTTGTATTCTAGTTGTTCACATTCCTGGGTTTCACAGCATTTAATACTAAAGGGAGTAACCTGCAGATCTCCTATCTTGTAATGTTGACTTTAATATTTTGTGGCTTAGTTCTCTCTGCTCCTAGGAATGTTTGGGGTTTATATATCCCAAATGAACTTTGGTTTATTATTACATTCAATTACAGAAATGTGGCAATATTATTTTATAACCTTATAAATATTTTTAAGAAAAGCTATTGACAGTACTAAATGTATAGGTCAAAGACTATAAAGAAATAAAAAGAAAGTTTTATTTGAACAAAGAGAATAACCCCTTCCCTTTTCTTTTCACGCTATAGGTAACTATTAACTAGATTTCCCTATACTCAATTTGTGCTTTTGGAGAATTTTTATTTTTTCATATGGAAGGCTGTACATGATGAAGTAGATTTGTTTTTCATGTGAAGTACTTCAATAAACACAGGAAAACACCTCATAATTAAATTGAATCTGACATTAAACTAATAAATTAGTATATCTCATTAAAAAGTTTTACATCTTTGACAACTTTCTTCAAGTTATTAGAAATTATTTTTCATCTAAGATTCTTAATCATAAAACAAAGCAGGACACTGAAGCATTTTTCATAAGGTGGGAAACTAAACCAAAAGATCAAGAGCCACAACAAAAAGGAACGCCAAGAGAAGATGAAAAGAGACAGTGTTGATAATGTAGGTTTAAAAGATTAAGAGCTGAATGGAATAGAATATTTAGATAAAAAGAAAACCACAAAGAGACATCAGGAATATGACAACAAAGATGCACAGGAAGGCATAGTCAAAAATTAAAAGGGAGTGAAGGTGAATGCATGCTTTACAAAAATCCAAAAAAGAGAACAAAGAAAGAATGACAGTAAAGATAAGAGAGGGATCAAAGATAATCATGTTAGGTATACAAACACAAAGGAGAAAACTCAACTTAATCCTGTCAAAATAAGGTTTTTGAATATCTTGAATACAGGTGAATATGTCAGATTACCTGTGAAGTTTTCAAAAAGGAACATATAATGATTCTTGAAAACAGACTTTAAAAGACAAGCAGTGTTTTAGTGGAATATTAAAAGTACCATTGAAACATATAAATAAAATTTAATAAATTGACATTGTTATTTAAAATCTACAGTGTTGGAAGACATATTTTATTTATGTACTTGACCATAAAAACATGTTTATAGAATATTTTACTGACAGTTTTAGCATAAAATATAGATTTAGAATTCTTTTCTATATGCATTTTTTATTTTCATGTGTATTCTACAAAGTTGAAATACAAATATGTATTTTTAATATTATCATTAAAAATAATTGCAAGTGTTTCTTCAGTTTTATATAATCCACGTGTCACTTTGCAGAATCACTTTGTTATCAAATTTCTTAATACTGGATTTTGCTATGAAAGGCAGGGTACACTCATGTAATATGTATGATTTATAATACAGCTCACATAAGAATTATTATAGCAAAGGTGTAAAAGTAATACATCCTGCATAAATTTAAAAAAATTGCTTAAACGATCTGACCCAATAAAACATTCATGAATGAAACTCAATTTTCTTATGACATCTTCAGCAACTGAGATATTTAGAAACATTTTAAGCTGAATTTGCATAAATTATTTAATAGTCTTTATAATTTATACCTTAATTAGGTGTATATTATGTAAACATTTATTATTTTATTTCATCCTCCAAAAATATACTGATTAATTTTTTTTTGTTTTCTGTTTACTTGTCTTACTTTTTGTAGAATACCTCTTAATATCATATGAACTATTAGTTTCTAGTGAAAAATAGCTTGGGACATGCTATACTATAAGTTTCATGAGAACCAGAACCTAGTTATCTATTGCTTGCTATTCTTTTGACATCCCTCAGTAAATAAGTGCAGAAATAAATAGAATAGAATATCAATGTCTACATGAATTCAGACAAAGTGTATGCAATGTAAGAGGACAGAATCATTCACAAACATCATGAAAATGATTTTACTGAATTATGTTTTAGCATATCATTTGCAAACATGGAGGAATGTCTCAAACAATACTTCCATGAAATTGTTTTAGTACATATTGTTTATATTATTGAGAATACTGTTCTCTACATTGCACAATGTCTTCTTTATAATAACCTGAGTGATAAATAGGCATCTTGCCATAGGACTAAAAAGTTTTTCTTCTTACAAAGAATTTTCTGTCCTCTTCTTTTTCCCTCCTCTTCCTCTTTTTCCCCGTCCTTTTCCTACTTCTTTAAAATTATGATTCATATAATTAGTTATGTCTTCATTAATGCCATTTATGTCTAGGATAACAAAAGCCAAACTTTTGATTCAACTGTAAGGCACAGGCATATCAGGCGATATAGTTTACATGTATTTTGCATACTACCTTTATTTAGATTTCATTTCATTTATAAATTCATTAAGAAATATTTATTAAATAATTACTATGTTTTCAATAGTCTTCTAGGCATTGGGTATATAAAAGTAAGTAAAAAATACATAACATGTCTTCAGTCATGTGGGGAAGCCTCTAGTCTAAAAAATTGTATTTTCCAGAATTGTTTCAAATTCCTCTGTTTACATATTATTTTTCCCCAAGCTTCACTCACTTCAGCTAGAAAATTCCACTTGGCCTCTAGTAAAAGCTAAGTTTCTGAGAAATAACTCCACATATTTATCAAGGGAGATACAGGGATACCTCCCCGACTCCCACTTCTTTATATTTATTTTTTCTCTTGTCAAAAGATCTTCTATATTGCTGTAAACCTGAATGCCTGAGAGCTTGAAATTTTATTTTTTTGTTTTTGTTCTCAGAATTTTTGTTACCTTTCTTCATATCTTCAGAGTATCTTCCTCTCCCTAAAACCCTATAAAATCTCTTCTCTGGCTTAATCACTTTGAAGCAGTTTCTATGGAAGTTGTCTTCTCTGTTACACTTTAGCTAACAATGAGTGACTTTTCATCACTTCAGTTCTCTATGTTTATTTCAACAATCAATATTGGCCTTCCACATTACTCATTTATTACTTTCAAATACTATTTTTCATTAACTCTAAGGTACCATAGATTGTAACATACGTCTATTCCATGTACTGGTATAAAAGAAAGAATACTCTCAACTAAATTTTTCTTATAATTTAGAAGTTTTATCCTCATGGAAGAACTCAGACTTACACAGATATTTAAAAATAATATTAATTCCACACATGTATAAAATGAATAAGACAATCAAAATACATTTATTATAATATTCTTAATTATTTTTCACATTTGAGGTGTGACTATTCTGGATCACTTTTTGACTTACAGCAGGGGCAGAAAATTCCTCTGCCTTCCTCTAAGAGTCCGAGATAGATCCAAGAATTAAATGGACATAAAGTATATTAACAAGAGAAAATCATAGAAATTTACCTAATGCAAGTTTTATGTGAGATAGAAACTTTCATAAAGAAATGAAGACCCCAGAGAAGTCAGAGTCAGTTACTTATACAGGTATACTGAATTGAACAAACAATGGTAAATTGTAAAGAAACAACTAAATTACGTGAGGAGCTTAGAAGATGTGATGGTTAGTATTGAGTGTCAACTTGACTGGATTGAAGCATGCAAAGTATTGTTCGTGGGTGTGTCTGTGAGGGTGTTGTCAAAGGAGATTAACATTTGAGTCAGTGGTCTAGGAGAGGCAGACCTACCCTCAATCTGGGTGGGCACAATCTAAGCAGCTGCCAGAGTGGCTAGAATAAAAGCAGGCAGAAGAACATGGAGGGTTGAGACCGGCTCAATCTTTGGCCTGCATCTTTCTCCCGTGCTGGATGCTTCCTGCCCTCAAACATCAGACTCCAAGTTCTTCAGCTTTTGGACTCTTGGATCTATACCAGTGGGTTGCCAGGGGCTCTCTGGCCTTAGGCCACAGACTGCACTGTCGGCTTCCCTACTTTTGAGGTTTTGATTCGGACTGGCTTCCTTGCTCCTCAACTTGCAGACATCCTATTGTGGGATTTCACACGGTGATCCTGGGAGTCAATACTCTTGAACAAATTCCCTTTCATATGTACATGTGTCCTATTAGTCCTGTCCCTCTAAAGAACCCTGAGTAATACAGAAGATAAGTGTTATTTTGACAAAGTCGGTATAGAATTCTTTGTTTTTATTTTCTGTCTTGAGAATAAGGATGTTGCCTTTCCTTCTAGTATACGCGAGAGTGTCTTTCACAGGGAAATTTCATTTTCTGCCCTTAAGAAATAGCATGAAGGTCTAAGTAGTCTTTTTGCAGCTGTTGTTTTTCAAGTGTCTTTAAGTAGTCAATATGCTAGAATGACATCTTCTAACACCTTTGTATATGTATGCATATGTGTGTGTATATATGTTTATGTATATGGTGTAATTCTCTATGTACCATTTGTAATGCTACATTTCTTATAATAGTGCTCTACTTGCCTCTCTTAAGATATTTTCCAAGACCCTGACAGCCCCTCTACATATTTGGGTGCTAAAACTTACTTAATTTTACTGGAAGGCTTAATGACAGGTATTTAGATAACAACTAACATTTATATTCTTTCCTCTGAGTGTTTCTTTAATAATCTCTTGATTTTATAACAAGAAGTTGCAAATATATTGTTCACAGTAGGACAAAGAAATCCATACATGAACAGGCAATAAAATTTTCGTGACTGCCATCCGATCAACAATGTTAAGATATCACTGATTGAATTATGTACCCTGACATTAGAGATGTTAAAAGTGAAAAAAATGCATTAGGGATTTTAGGATTTTCCACTCACTGTTGTTACTGTTTTCCTTAGATATCTCACTTCTCATTAGGCTATATTGCCTTCATTCAAAAACTACACTGAATTCCTTCAAGGCCAGAATTGAAGGTGATGGCAGTTTTGTGTCTATGGTTCTGCTGCTATGTATTAAGTCTACTCTCTGCTATTAAGATTGTTTTGGGCTCTTTCTGATGATAATTTGATTCCTGTTGTTCAGCATGCATTTTGTGCAAATAGAGTAAGAATAATTGCTTTCCCCTCACAAATGATTTCTACTAGAATCATACAAAGAAGTCAGTTCTGTTAGCACTGTTTGTCTCTATAGCTATCTCTCCAGATTTTGTTGCAGCTTTAGTGTAGGACTATGTGAAGTTTATTAATAATCACACTCAGAAATCAATTTGAATAGTGACTACTTCCTTAGTTGAAGTGTTTAAATTTTCTTCAGGTCAATTTCATGCTCAGAAGTTTTTGGTAATATTTTTCTCCCCCTTAAAAAAATATAATCTCTATTCTCAAAGAAACTGATAACTCCCAAAGTCATTTGTACTGCCTCTCTGAGAAAATTTAATATGGCCTCTGGCAAAGAAGTTGCAGCTTGACAGCTAAGAATTTCTTAAAGCCTCAAAGGGGTAATTATTTTCATCCCTCTTTATCTAGAGCCTCATCGTATGCATACCAGATTTACACCATCTTGGCTGGGCGCAATGGCTCACGTCTGTAATCCCAGCACTTTGGGAGACAGAGGTGGGCGGATCACCTGAGGTCAGGAGTTCGAGACCAGCTGGTTAACATGGTGAAACCCTATCACTACTAAAATTTCAAAAATTAGCTAGGTGTGGTAGCAGGCACTTGTAGTCCCAGCTACTTGGGAGATTGAGGCAGGAAGATTGCTGCAACCTGGGAGGTGGAGGTTGAAGATCCTGCCACTGCACTCCAGCCTGGGTGACAAGAGCCAGACTCTGTGTCAAAAAAAAAAAAAAAAAAAGATTTACAACTTCTAGTGATACTTATTTTTCAGTCTTCTCTTTTTTGTATCCTTTGATGATATAGGATTCATCTACCACAGACAGTTACGATATTTGACTTTGTCTATATAATAACTGTATTCAGGTAGAGGAAATAGTTTCTGCTACTGTCTTGTACCAATGTAATATTTCATTCAATGATGAACAACATATATGATGGTGGTCCCATAGGATTATAAAAGACTTGAAAAATTTATATCACCAAATAATGGCTCATAGTCATTGTAACATAGTAGTGCAACACTTTACCTTTTCCATGTTTAGATATGTTTATATAGGCAAATATCATTGTGTTATAATTGCCTATCATATTCAGTACCATAACGTGCTATACAGGTTGGTAGCCTGGGAACAATATCATATAGCCTAGGTGTGCAGTAGGCTATACCATCTAGCTTTGTGCAAGTATACTCTGTACCATTCACACAATGACAATATTTCTTAACAACAGAGCATATCTCAGAACATATACCTGCTGTTATGTTACAAATGGCTGAACTTAGTTTGCTCTTCAGAAAACACCAAACAAGCCTATCTTCTAGATTTATCTCTTTCATCTCTTTCTGCTGCTTTTCTCGCATGATTTTATGTTTTTCTTCTTCCTTTTGCCCCAACACACCTGAATTTCTTTTCTTCATTTTTTGTCATTTTTTTCCATTCCTTCTTCTTGCTGCTCAATGTAATGCAATCTTTGGGGAGTTTTCATTATAAAACTTGCCAGATTCAAAATGGAATCACTTGTGTCAAACTCTGGCAATACGGAACCTGAGAAGATGTTGAAGAAAGGGCTCACATGTGTGATTTGCCTGATAACAGAAAGTATCACAATTTTTTTTTTCCAAACCATAGCTAGCAGCAAAAGGACAGCTAGTAGATTATACATGAACACTTGCCTGAAACAGTCTCTCAAGCCCAATCCAACAAAACAGTCTGCTATCACTTTAAGATTACAAATTTTACCTAGTCATTGCCACCACTTAAACCAAGAGGTTTTAAAACAACTTGTGTAAACACTTCTTTCTCCAGCAAAACCCTAACCAAAAAAGAAAAAAAAAATCTTTGTCCTCTGGACATAGCAAAGGCCACCCATGTCGTATATGTGCTCTAAATTGCAAGTCTATTGTTTTTATATTCCTAAATAAAACTTTTTGCTTTGAGGTTTGCCTCTCTCTTTTTTTTTTATGTTGACAGCCTCAATCTCACTTTTCTGTAACTCAAATTATAGATTGCAAGTTTATAGGACCAACATTTACACTCGTCTACACTCCAAGATCACACTAAATTTGCCTTTAAAGAGGAGAAATTTACTGAGGAAAAAAGTTTATTGTCTGGTTTTGACCATCAAGAAGGAAAATTATTTCAGGACGAAGTGAAGAAATGGCAGATGGCCTATACATGTAACACAGCCTTAGAAAAATGGATAAAACAAACTCAGCAGATAATCAGACTTCATCCTAGGGAACAAATATAGGAAAAAAAGCATGCATTGAATCAAGATGTTAAGTACATTCCTACAGATAGAAGCAAACTAAAACACTAAAGAAATTCCGGCTTGTTTTCCCTGCCGAAAGTAATACTTTCTTACTGATATTGAGAAAGATATTTTGAGATTCTTTGATATATTTGAATTGATTTGTTCACAATTATTTGTTTATAATAAGACCTATAATATGCATTTATAATCTAAAGAGAACATTCTACACTGCGGCCATTGGAAACAAATAAAAATTAAAGTAGTTCTTGCGGATAATAAGCTCATTATTGTGGCATCATTATTACATTGTTCTAAAGCCCTAGGTAAGAGATTAATAAGACACAAAATACGCAGGTTATTTTAAACAGAAATGTACATACTCAACTTGGTATATTTCCCCTTCCAGAAACATGGATGCACCTACTATAGACTTTTTCTAATTCTCCAAACTGTTAAAGTCTACTTCCTCTTCTGTCTAATTAGTTTCATAGCAAGAGTATCTTATATTTTATTTAGCTCACTGTCTTAATACCTTTGATCATTGACATTATTTTTACAGATTTTATTATGATCAATCCAATTATACCACTACTATTATATATATTATATATATATTTTTTGAGACAGAGTCTCTTTCTGTCGCCAGACTGGAGTGCAGTGGCGCAATCTCGGCTCACTGCAACCTCCACTTCCCAGGATCAAGTGATTCTCCTGCCTCTGCCTCCTGAGTAGCTGAGACCACAGGTGCCCACCACCATGCCCAGCTAATTTTTGTATTTTTAGTAGAGACGGGGTTTCACCATGTTGGCCAGGATGGTCTCGATCTCTTGATCTTGTGATCTGGCCGCCTCGGCCTCCCAAAGTGCTGGGATTACAGACGTAAGCCACCGTGCCCTGCCTATTATACCACTATTACACCTAATAGAAATTGTATTATGAATTACTCTAAAATAATTATGAAGTGAGTTAGTTGGCATTGAAATAGAATTTTCTTAGGTTTCTATACAAAACAAATCTTGAAGGTAAACCAATTTCATAATTAGTTGCAATATAAATCAAGGTCCAAGTCTCTTGAGTTTTGCTTTTCAAGTCTCTCATAGATATACATCTATGATTTGTTTTATGGTTAATGGTTGTACTAACATAAGTACAAGTTTCGCTTTAATATGATGAGATACAGATATAGTAATAGGTAAGCAATTTTAATATATATTTGGGTATATACACTATATTTTGAAATTCAAATATTATATGTGTATAAAAATTTACACATGAAATAAAACTTTAGGCCTTGGGAGAACATTAAATAATAGATATTTAGATCAATTATATATTTAACACGAAATGGTTATTGGGCTATATATAATAGCAATAATAATGAATAGGCTTGAAAATGATGGCTATTTATATAAGGGATATTTCTTATTGAATTGACTATTATAAGTAATCAATCTAAAATGAAATTTATGAAAAATAATATTTACATATTCAAACAATTATTTTACCATGCTTGTTATTATATGGATATAAACTGAATAATAAAATAGTAATATATAAAAATAGTGGGATTTTTTTGTGTGTGTGTGTGTTTTTTTGAGATGGTGTCTCACTCTTTTGCCCAGGCTGGAGTGCAGTGGCATGATCTTGGCTCACTGCAACCTCCGCCTCCCAAGTTTGTGCAATTCTCTTGCCTCAGCCTCCCGAGTAGCTAGGACTACAGGCATCCGCCACCACGCCCAGCTAATTTTTGTATTTTTAGTAGAGATGGGGTTTCGCCAGGCTGGCCAGGCTGATCTTGAACTCCTGACCTCAGGTGATCTGCCCGCCTCAGCCTCCCAAAATGCTGGGAGTACAGCCGTGAGCCACAGTGCCTGGCCTAAATATAGTTTTAATGCTTCATTATTGTGTAAAATACGTTTTAAAAACACTAAAGGAGGAAAATTTAAAATAGAGCAGCTAATAACTGGACAAAGCTTACTTTTTAAGGGAAGAATAATAATATTTCAATATTCCGATATAATATTCTAACATTACTGCCATTTTCAATCTGAGTACTTTAAATATTTTTATACTTTTTATCTCCCATGTTTACAGATTCACCAGGAGGTTGTTGTTGGGAAGCAGATGAGTAAAGAATTTTCTTAGTATTCATTAAAAATAAGTATTGTGCATATTAGGAAAAACTTTAAAATATACAACACATTTATAAAAACATATTATTTATGCTCTATATTTATTTAATATAACTTACCCAGAAGATAAGATTTCATGTTAGGAAAAATAAAATATATCTTCATTTAGTTCTGCACCTCTTCTACCTTTATCACAAATTCGATACCATGGTGACAGTCATTAGGGAAAGAAAAGTCGTAATCTTTCAGAGGCAGAGGATTACAGTAGTCTTCAGGACACAGAAATTCATCTTTGCAAAGAATAATATGCTTTTAATACCAGCATAGTCACAGATAGGCAATGAGAACTTTTTTTTTTTTTTTAAACAAAACTACTAGATAGACAGTGGGATACAAACAGGTAAAAATCTATCTGAAAGAGTTTCTGCTGGAGAAAAACCTGTAAGAGAAAGTTACTCTTTACTAAATGATGCCAAATAATATATCAGAGCTTACCCAAAATGTGTATTTAATGCTATGAAGTAGGTTATGAAGCTGAAGCTATAGTTTTGTCCCAATTTTTTGTAATAGAATAGTTTCAGAGATATGGTAAAAGCATAACCAAGAGCTGGTTCTTTTAAATAGTCGTTTTCTTCAAATAATTACCATCAACCTTACAACATCTTTTACTAGAAACGTGGCTCTCTTGTTGCTGTGTAGCCTTTGCTTTTTAACAATCAAGATGGGCCTTTAATTTTCCACTTGGGGTATTTCATCTTATCTGATTAGATTTCTTAGGTAAAAATTTAGAATCTGAAGTTCAAATGTCTTTTTCATCAGGGAGTAAAGCTGAACATTTAATCTTTTATGATTTTTATTTGGTACAGAAATATGCTGAAAGAAAATTCAGTTACATAAAGAAATACAAGTTTCACATAAAATATTCTCTTTTCTATTATTTATTCTATTTTACTCTATAGTACTCTCTCTCTCTCGTGCACACACTCTCTTTCTCCCTGTTTCTCATGCTGATCAAAACCCACTAAAATGACTTTGTAGACATTCATTCACAGCCATAGTTTAAGAAAAATCACATGGGTCAAAGGATACAAAGTAGGAGATACATAGGGTGAACAAATTTAAAGACCTAATGTATAGCAAAAAGACTACAGTTAATAATCAGGTATTCAGGATTTTTGCTAATTAAATTTTTGCTCTTGCCACAGGGCTTGGGAAATGGGTATCTATGTGAGATGATGGATATGTTAATTTGTTTCACTAACTATTTTACTATATATATATATATATATATGTACCTCATAACATCATACTGTATACCTCAAAGATACACAATAAAATTTATTTTTAAAAAACACAAACATAAAAAGAGAAACAACATTAAAATATACTCTATTCATAATATAGTCACTGCGATTTGTGCTTAAGAATCACAATGATATAGTTCACCATTAAACCAGTATGTAGTCAAGAATTTACCTATAATATTGAAATTGTAAGAATGGAGTTTATAAAACTGTTGAATTTCTAGCATTACTCCATTATCAGCTAATTCAGCTAACTGCAGTTTCATTTCAATTACATTAAGATCCTTTTTCCTTCATCACAGAATATACAAATAAATATATACAGCTTCTCTCAAAATTACATCTAATTAACTTTTTGTTACTAACATAAGAAAAGAGTAAGTCCAGCATTCTAGGCTACAAAGTTAGAAGTTTGCTAAGTAAGGTGCCTATTGTTTTAACAGTAATCTCCTTATGTCATTATTTTTTAGTAAAACAAGTACCCATACAATGACAAATTGTAAAATAATTCTCTAATTTATTTAAATGCCACCTATTTTGCTTTGAAAATGTGCAATTTATTTTCAGTTGAATATAGGAAATAAAATGTCGAATTAAATGGTAAAATTTTAATATATTTGATGTCAAATTATTATTGAACATTTTAGAGATATTGAAATAAAACAGGTTTTTTCATTCATTATGAGTAATATAGTCAAAACTAGCTAGTGTGAAGAAATATACATATTAAAATGGAATCATTCTATGCATGAGTTAATCTGATAAATCTTAATGTATTATTTTATTTAAACATTATACCAATCATATAAGACGTTTTAAAAATGAAATTTTGGTGACCATGATTAAGTGACTTGCCCAGATAAGTAGCTTGTTGATATTTGGAATTAGGTCTGACTCCGGAAATCAATGTTTGTAAATTCTGCGGTGAAAGACAATACTTATGTACTTTATGAGATATCTTAACAGTATACTCACAAATATATTGTGAAAACTAAATAATTTGGTAAGTGCAACAAGTTAAATTTTGGGGGTAGAAACTGTCAAATAAAAACAAATATGTACTTAGATGAGGAGAGACTATTCAAAAAGTCTATTGCAATAGGGGAAGAGCTCTGATCTCAGAAAACTAAAAGCATCTCAAAATCAAACAGTGAAAGCCTTTTCTTTTATATGCAGGAATACGTAGACCTAGAAGAAAGGAAAGGTGGGCAAGCAAGAGGCAGTGAGCAAACAGTATGATTGATACGGTTTGATAGGAAATATGATTGTGATCAGTTGATTCTTGAGATAAGCTGAGGGGTGTGTGTGTTTGTGTGTGTGTGTGTGTGAGAGAGAGAGAGAGAGAGAGAAAGATGGGGAAGATGTTCTGAATTTTAGAGCTTTCTCAGGCTAAAGGGCAAGCCAAAGTTCAGGGGCATGAAGGAGAAAGGGCTGAATAAAGTTTTGATAAGATGAAGCAGAAGATAAGAATAGCAATTTTGAAAACTTAGTTAAATCACAAATTAATATTTGGATTCAATGCTGTTAATAAAATTTCTTTGCCATCAATTTTCAGTATGTGGATGTTTATATATGCCAAATTCAATTGATTTTAAGGAAGACAAATTAGCAAAATTTTTAAAGGAATATAAATCATTCTATCATAAAGACACATGCATGTCTATGTTCATTGCAGCATCATTCATAATATCAAAGACATGGAATCAAATGTCCATCAATGATAGATTGGATAAAGAACATGTGGCATGTATACACCATGGAATACTATGCAGCCATAAAAAGGAAGTTAGTAAATCTTAAGATACATGTACTATGTTTATGGAAAGAAAAGGTTAATGACAGGCCTACAATCCATTCACTCTCTTTACAAAGGGGGTATACAAGTCGGAGTGAAAGGACAGTGACCTGATTGAATCACCTCGTAAACTTACCAAAGGTAGACCTAAAATGTAATAATAGTATTTGTTAGCAAAAATTATTTTGATTCTTGGTATCTTTGAATTTATCATCATCAAACCTAGAATCTGTGGGTAATTAATGGTTCTTGGAAAATATGCAAATGATGTAGCTATTGGAGTAAAAAGCATAAATATTTCATAAATGGTTCCCTTCCATGTAAATACTTGTACTGTGATACATTAGATACCTCATGTGACAAATCCTGGATAGTGTGCATTCTGAATAGAAAGTGCAGAAAATCAGCTAGCTTGCCTCTTGCAATTATGTGTACTTTCAAGATTAATTGTAAAGTTTAATAGTGGGTAGGTCTGCTAGTTTCCATACATCTCATTGGAAAACACACTTCTGTATGTTATTTTAGCTTAATTAATGTTTTCATTGCATAAAATTTTTGACTATTCAAATTAAATAGTTGAAACAAGAAATGTTATTCACTATCATGTCTTTGTTTCTCTGAAAAATATGATTCAAAGTGAAGGGCAGCTAAAAATATTTTGAATATTTTGCTTAGAAGCACTGATGAATACATGCTAATGAAACAACTACATTACCATGGACATTCAGAGAGGTGGCAAAAAAGAAAAGTAAAGATAAATACAAATATGGATTAATGAATATGATCTCTTTGTTAAGAAGCAGAAATCACACTGTGAAGTATTAAAAAGTATGCTCTGGGCCAGGTGTGGTAGCTCACGCCTGTAATCCCAGCACTTTGGGAGGCCAAGCCAGGTGGATCACTTAAGCTCAGGAGTTTGAGACCAACCCAAGAAACATGGTGAAACCCCGTCTCTACAAAAAATAGAAAAATTAGGCGCGGTGGCACACTTCTGTAGTCCGAACTACTCGGTGGGACTGAGTCAGGAGGACCGCTTGATCCTGGGAGATAGTGATTGCAGTGAACCGAGATCACACCACTGCACTCCACCCTGGGTGACAGAGTGAGACCCTGTCTTAAAAAAAAAAAAAAAAAAAAGTATGCCGAGAATGCAAACGAGGTAGGAGTTGGGTTATTCTCAGCTTCTTGAGGCCACTTATGTTTCTTGGCTCCTGCCCATCTTTCTTCCATCTTAAAAGCCAGTGGTGGTAGGTTGAATCCTTCTCATGATTTGAAATTCTCTGATCTCCCCTCCTCTACTTACAGCAGGGAAAAGTGTTCCTGCAGGTAGATTGGGACTACCTGGATAACTCCATGTCAAGGTCCATGACCTTATTCACATATGGAGTATTCGTTTTGCCATGTAAAGCAATATCTCCATGGATTCCAAGGATTAGGGTATGAATTTCTTTGGGGGACCGTTTTCTATCCTCCACAGTTTTCTAGAAAATTAATCATTTGGACTTTCTGTATTACAAGTTTTACAGATGTGAAATGATAATGATATTAATGTTTTATCCATAAAATGTATTGGTGAGAGATAAAATGAGTTACCTGCACGTAATAGTCATAACAAGGTATGGCATATAGAAATAATACCTGAAGATTCACTATTACTTTTAATATAAAGTCCAAATATTAAACTATCACGTTTTGTGCTTTTGTGAAAAAAATCATGTGATGAATAGCATGTAATCAATGCTACTATTAATAATTTCTAATTTATGTAAAAAGGCTTTGTTATAGGCAGTTAGAATAAAAACAGTAGGATGGACGAACAAACAAATGATAGATGATAAATAGGTACATAGATATTAGATGGATAAACTCAAGTAACCAAAATTACCTAAACATGCTTACAAGAAATATTCCAAGACTTTAACATTGTCTTCTACCTGAAAAATTGATTTAATGTGATTTTCTTTTTCTTTACACAGTGTAATTATATCATTCTAGAATATATTGCTTTTATAATTAAAAAGAGAATTGAAATGAATTGCCTACAATAGACATTTTCTCTCTTCTTTTACTTATATAAGATAAAATAAAAGATCTAATCTATTCCCACTGTGGATAATGATTTCTGATCATCTCTTTTCATTATATGGTGTCAGTGAATCACCACCATTTGATCTTAACTACTGAAGCCTCAGTAGGCATCATTCTTTTATTACACTTAGGTTACTTCTTAGCTGTTTTCATTCAGCAGAGCAATAGAAAGCAGATAGATATTCTTCAGTATAGTTATTTCTGTAAATTAATAATGTTTTCCTTTTTCCTGATTCTCTCATTTTTCCTTGGGCCTATGAGTTTTACCCTCCTTGTAAGTGTACAAAAGAGAAGAATAAATCAGTAAACACCAGCAAGTTTGGATTTTCTGCATACACTTGTAAACAAATCAATTGATTCCCTGAAAATGGAAATTAGTTGATTTCATCTTTATTTTACTCTTTAAATATATGAAATAGTTTACATATATGACAAATGTTCAGAAGATATCTAGTTACACCTTGCCATCATCATCAAACCTAGAATCTGTGGGTAATTAATGGTTCTTGGAAAATATCCAATATTGTAATCATTTCTCTGATATTTAGGTCAATACAAAATCAATGAACCAAACTACAAACAAGCTTTCTTACTCTCTGATTTGATAACATACCCAGCACCTGTCCTTCTATACTATTAATAAACCAAGATTGGTGATAACATCTCCTTAATTAATAAATGCAATTTTAGTTATGCATACTATTGTTTACAACAGTTTTCCACTATTTATAACAGTTTTTCACATATTTATGACATTTTCCATTGCTATAAATAATTGTATATAAATGTTTTCAGAAAAACAAAACCCTGTTATTATACTGTGTTTGAAAATCAGCTGTTCTCAGGGTCACATGTTTTATTTATCTGTCATAACAATAGATCATAAATGTGATAAGTATATAGAAATGTGTGGTTGCTATTTTTGATGATGATAGTAAAGGAAAAATTGCTATTCTTAAGCAACAAAGTTTTTCTTAAACATCAGTTGTGCTCAGTGATGTCTGGTTTTTCTATTTATATAGTATATACATAAAATTTTTTGTCATTGAAATATCTTCAAGGAAAATCTCTGGTTGTTACCACTCTAAAATATACAAGATTCTAAACATTTTTATATCACTAAATTAATAATTTTCGTACTATACTTTATAATGTGTTTTTAAAATGAATTTAGCATGATATAGTAGAAAAAAAATTCCACTCAGTTTTGTCCATCTGTATATTTTACTATTTCTTGTCTATCTTTTGAGAAACCTGTTCAGTTTTAGAACATTAAACGATCTTCCACAACTGGGTTAACATTGTAACTGGAGTGACATTATAAGTTTTCAAGGATTCCTGGAAACTAGACACTTGCCAGAACCCTAACATATGACCAGTCCACTGATTCTGCCGCTGTCGTCTGCACATCCAGTTGTCTGTCTTTCTATTACATGTCCATTAACCTATAGTAAATTACTCAGCCCTTTGCCATCACAATCCTGAGAAGATACTCGTATCTGAAACCTAAACCATTTAATCTTATTAAAACCACCACAGTACCAGATCCTATTTTTTAAAATCCACATTAGTTATGTATAACATGGTAGATGAAGAAAGTGACAGCGTGAATGTAACAAAATCTTATAATATATATCATTCAATAAGATGTTTATTTGAGAAGGCTGTTTGTCTATAGCTATAATTGAAATATTTGATATTTTTTCATGGTGTTTAATATGTCAAATACATCACAGGATGATTATAGTTACAAAAACTATAGCATCTGAAGGATTTGATTCTAATATTTCTGAAGTGGCTTATGTATAGATAGGAGTACATGAGATGATTGTTCTCTGCTTTTTATGATATGAACATTTAAACAAAAGCAACAACAAAAACAACAAAAATCAGACAACAGAAAGCCAAAATAAATGCATGGGCCTATAAAATTTACTCACCTCAAATCTTCACTATAAAAAAAATCATGGGCCGGACGTGGTGGCTCACGCCTGTAATCCCAGCACTTTGGGAGGCCAAGGCAGGCGGATCACGAGGTCAGGAGATCGAGCCCATCCTGGCTAACACGGTGAAACCCCGTCTCTACTAAAAATACAAAAAATTAGCCACATCTGGTGGCGAGTGCCTGTGGTCCCAGCTACTCGGGAGGCTGAGGCAGGAGAATGGCATGAACCCGGGAGGCAGAGGTTGCAGTGAGCCGAGATCGCGCCACTGCACTCCAGCCTGGGTGACAGAGCGAGACTCCATCTCAAAAACAAACAAACAAAAAAACATTGAAACATATTAATGAGAAAAAGATGATTTAGTCAATAGTAGGTACATTTCATGTATTTTTAGAAATACTAAAATTAAATATTCTAAATTAAAATATTTCCAAAAATTTCCTTGGATATTCATTTTCTCTGATAGGACCTAAAAGAAATAATTTTAATTAATGGAGTTTGCTAATTGATATTTTTATAAAAAATAAATTGTATGTTTTTACAAGAAAAATCTATGAAGCAAATAGATAAAATATATTCAAGTTATATTTACATGTTTACATATCAAAGCCATACTTATTGTCTATCTTTTTCATCTCTATAAAAGTAAGAACCTATTTATTCATCAAATAGTACTATTATAAGCTTTAGAAATACAGTGAATAAAACATATTCATTTCCTCAATAAAGATAATTTTTATAAGAACATAGGAAGGTACACAAACAAGTATTTAAGCATCATGAACCTGTAGGGTAAGATTTAACCTGTTACGAGGGAGAGAGGCCTATGAAGAGCTTTCAAACACAGAAATTAACAAGTAGACAAGGGGAAGGCACAGAAGAAAGGACATCTGTTATTTGAAATGACAGAAGGTAGAATTTAAGGACAGAATCAAAACATGAATTCATTTGAACAGAGAATACAGAGCTGATTATAAAGGACTTTATATGTCTTAAGTTTAAGTTAAGAAGCTTTTAGATTTTTCTTCCAGCATTGGAAATCTATCATTCAAAGGCTAACATTGTAACAAATAAAGGATTGCAATTGCTAGTAGCAGTTTAGTAGTATGGGGGACAATACTGACTACTAGAAAACAGGTTGATAATATTTTTATACAATTTGGGGAGCAGAAGATTATCATGGGGTTGGTAGTTTCTTTGAGGAGGGGAAAGGAATGTGAAGAAGAAGTTTAGGGTGATGCTTGTGTAATTGACTTGGAAAGAAACTAAAATAGTAATAGCATTCTGTAAGTTTGGAAAGAGAAGAGAAGGAAGAGATTTAGGTGACATATACAATATTTGGGTATGAATACAGTCATTAGCAGCAGCCTGTAGGACATCCACAAAGAACTGTCTAATAGGAAGTTTAATGGGTCATAAATTCCAGAAAAAAATCAAGAATGGAATATTAGTTTGAAAGTCAATCAGAATATAGTGTGTTAACAAAGATAAAGCTATGAATGAGATGAACCTGTTTAGATTAATGAAAGATTACATTCGAGGGCAACTTAAGAGAAATTTCAAGAGACTAGGAAGTAGTGTTCAAAAATTGAGAGGCAGAAGCACATGCGGCCAGTGGAACCTGGGATTGGTAGCTGCTGCTGAGGTGGCTATGTCGGCAGTCCAACACCGACTGCCCACACCAGCTCTTCAATGGTTCCCCAGAGAGGTACAAGAAGAGGCATTGGAAATGTGGTGGTGGAAAACAGCCTCCCACAGTGACTAAAGAATCTGGAATGACTGCAAGAACAAATCAGGAATCCTGAGAGGACCCACAGACCCTCTGAAAGAAGCAGACTGCTCCTGCAGCACCCGGAAGACACCCCAAATCCTCACAGCAGCAAGACCTGCCCAAGGAAAGTCTGAGCTCAGACATGCCTAGCCCTGCCCCCACCTGATGGTCCTTCCCTACCTCCCCTGGTAACTGAAGACAAAGGGCATGCATTCTTGGGAGTTCTAGGGTCCTGCCAACCACCAGTTCCTCTTCATACTACCCCAGTTGATGTTCTCTGGAAAGTGCCACCTCCTAGCAGGAGGCCAACCGGCACAAAGATAGAACATTAAGCCACCAAAGCTAAGAACCCTCATAGAGTTCATTTTGCTCCCCTGCCATCTCCACCAGAACAAGTGCTGGTATCCTGAGAGCTGAGAGACCCATAGATGGTTCACATCACAGGACTCTGTGCAGATAACCCCCAGTACCTTGTAGACTTGCTGGGTGGCTGGACCCAGAAGAGAGATAACAATCACTGCAGCTAAGATCTCAGGAAGCCACATACATAGGAAAAGGGGGAGAGTACTACTTCAAGGGAACACCCGTGGGACAAAAGAATCTGAACAATAGCCTTGAGCCCTAGACCTTCCCTCTAACAGAGCCTACTCAAATGAGAAGGAACCAGAAAATCAACTCTAGTAAAATGACAAAACAAGACTCTTTAACACCCCCAAAAATATCATTGTAGCTCACCAGCAATGGATCCAAACCAAGAAGAAATCCCTGATTTACCTGAAAAAGAATTCAGGAAGTTAGTTATTAATCTAATCAGGGAGATACCAGAGAAAGGCAAAGCCCAATACAAGGAAATCTAAAAAACAATACAAGAAGTGAAGGGAGAAATATTCAAGGAAATAGATAACATAAAGAAAAAAAAACAATCAAAACTTCAGGAAACATTGGCACTTATAGAAATGCAAAATGCTCTGGAAAGTCTCAGCAATCGAATTGATCAAGTAGAAGAAAGAAATTCAGAGTTCAAAGACAAGGTCTTCGAATTAA
This sequence comes from Pan paniscus, assembly GCF_029289425.2. Taxonomy (NCBI): domain Eukaryota; kingdom Metazoa; phylum Chordata; class Mammalia; order Primates; family Hominidae; genus Pan; species Pan paniscus. The sequence goes on from NC_073254.2 coordinate 123,022,063, forward strand.
CCCAATCCAACAAACACAAAGAAAAAGAATAAGAAAACATGAATAAAACCTCCAAGAAGTCTGGGATTATGTTAAACCACCAAATCTAAGAATAATTGGTGTTCCTGTAAAAGAAGAGAAATCTAAAAGTTTGGAAAACGTATTTAGGGGAATAATTGAGGAAAGCTTCCCCCACCTTGCTAGAGACCTAGACATCCAAATACAAGAAACACAACATCTGCGAAATTTATCACGAAAAGACCATTGCCTAGGCACGTTGTCATCAGGCTATCTAAAGTTAAGATGAAGAAAAGAATCTTAAGAGCGTGAGACAAAAGCACCAGGTAACCTATAAAGGAAAACCTATCAGATTAATAGCAGTTTTCTCAGTAGAAACCCTAGAAGCTAAAGGGATTGGGGCCCTCCCTAAATCATTCTATGAAGCCAGTATCACCCTATTGCCAAAACCAGGAAAGGACCTAACCAAAATGAAAACTACAGACTGATATACCTGATGAACATAGATGCTAATACCTTTAACAAAATACTAGCTAACCGAATCCAACAACATATAAAAAAGATAATCAACAATGATCAAGTGGGTTTCATACCAGGGATGCACAGATGGTTTAACATATGCAAGTCAATAAATGTGATACAACACATAAACAGAATTAAAACCAAAAATCACATGATTATCTCAATAGATGCAGAAAAAGCATTCAACAAAATCCAGTATCCCTTTATGATTAAAACTCTCAGCAAAATCGGCATACACGGGACATACCTCAATGTAATAAAAGCCATCTATGACAAACCCACAGCCAACATAATACTGAATGGGGAAAAGTTGAAAGCATTCCCTCTGAGAACTGCAACAAGAAAAGGATGCCAGCTCTCACCGCTCTTCAACATAGTACTGGAGGTCCTAGCCAGAGCAATCAGACAAGAGAAAGAAATAAAGGGCATCCAAATCAGTAAAGAGGAAGTCAAACTGTCACTGTTTGCTAACAATATAATCGTTTACCTAGAAAATCCTAAAGACTTCTCCAGAAAGCTCCTAGAACTGATAAAAGAAGTCAGCAAAGTTTCCGGATAATAGAGTAATGCTCACAAATCCATAGCTCTTCTATACACCAACAGCAACCAAGTGGGGAATCAAATTAAGAACTCAATCCTTTTTACAATAGGTGCAAAAAAAAAAAAATACTTAGGAATATACCTAACCAAAGGGGCAAAAGACCTCTACAAGGAAAGCTACAAAACACTGCTGAAAGAAGTCATAGAAGGCATAAACAAATGAAAACACATTCCGTGCTCGTGGATGGGTAGAATCAATATGGTGAAAATGGCCATACTGCCAAAAGCAATCTACAAATTCAATGCAATCCCTATCAAAATACCAGCATCATTCTTCACAGAATTAGAAAAAACAATTCTAAAATTCATATGGAACCAAAAAAGAACCTGCATAGCCAAAGAAAGACTAAACAAAAAGAACAAATCTGGAGGCATCACAGTACCTGATTTCAAAATATAAGGCCATAGTCACCAGAACAGCGTGGTACTGGTATCAAAATAGGCACATAGACCAATGGAACAGAATAGAGAACCCAGAGATAAACCCAAATGCTTACAGCCAACTGATCTTCGACAAAACAAACAAAAAAATAAAGTGGGGAAAGGACTACCTTTTCAACAAATTGTGCTGGGATAATGGGTTAGCCACATGTAGGAGAATGAAACTGGATCCTCTTCTCTCACCTTATACGAAAATTAACTCAAGATGGATTATGTATTTAAATCTAAGACATGAAACTATAAAAATTCTACAAGATAACATTGGAAAAACCCTTCTAGACGTTGGCTCGGGCAAGGATTTCATGACCAAGAACCCATAAAGCAAATGCAATAAAAACAAAGATAAATAGCTGAGACTTAATTAAATTGAGGAGCTTTTGCATGGCAAAAAGAACTGTCGGCAGAGTAAACAGACAAACCACATAGTCGGAAAAAATTTTCACAATCTATACATCTGACAAAGGACTGATATCCAGAATCTACAATGATCAAGTGAATCAGTAAGAAAAAACCCAACAATTCCATCAAAAAGTGGGCTAAGGACATGAATAGACCATTCTCAAAAGTATATATACAAATGGCCAACAAACACATGAAACAATGCTCAACATCACTAATGATCATGGAAATACAAATCAAAACCACAATGCAATACCACCTTACTCCTGCAAGAATGGCCATAATGAAAAAATCAAAAAAACAGTAGATGTTGGTGTGGATATGGTGATCAAGGAACATGTCTACACTGTTGGTGGGAATGTAAACTAGTACAGTCGCTATGGAAAACAGTGTGGAGATTCCTTAAACAACTAAAAGTAGAGCTACCATTTGATCCAGCAATCTCACTACTGAGTATCTACCCAGAGGAAAAGAAATCATTATACAAAAAAAGATACTTGCACACGCATTTTTATAGCAGCACAATTCACAATTGCGAAACCTTGAAGCCAACCCAAGTGTCCATCAATCAACAAGTGGATAAAGAAACTGTGGTATATTTATACGATGGAATACTACTCAGCCATAAAAAGGAATGAATTAACAACATTCCCAGAGACCTGGATGAGATTCTAAGTGAAGTAACTCAGGAATGGAAAATCAAATATCGTATTTTCTCACTGATATAGGGGAGCTAAGCTACGAAGATGCAAAGGCATAACAATGACACAATGAACTTTGGGGAGTTGGGGGAAGGATGGGAGGGAGGCAAGGGTTAAAGACTACAAATAAGTTGAAGTATATACTGTTCAGGTTATGGGTGCACCACAATCTCACAAATCACCACCAAAGAACTTACTCATGTAACCAAACATCACCTGTACCCCAATAACCTTTGAAAAAATTAAAAAAGAATTTGTATATGAAAAAAAAAACCAAATATTGAGAGCCAAACCAAGTTAAAAAACAAACAGTAAATGTCCGATAGTGTCACTGGAGTTTAAATAACCTGATAACAGATAAATGTTTATTGGATTTAGTCAAAAGAAAGGAAACCGTCATGTTGGTCATAAAAATTTTCTTGTAAAGTATAAGGTTTACAGAAGTTTGCTGAAACAAATAATTATGGATATCAAAAATTAAAAGTTAAATCTTTCAGAAAGTTTTCTATGAATGTAAGAAAGAGGCAATGTAGTACAGCAGATGGTCAGGTAATCAAGTAAATTCTTCTGTGTTAGTGGGAGAAAATTAAGTTCATATAAATGAAAGAAGCTAGTGAATAAATTTTAAAAATAAATGAAATGGAATAATCAATTAATCATCGATCCAGAAAATGAAAGAGTATGAAGTATAAATGGAATGAGTAGCTATAAGAACTAGGAAATTTTTCTATTTTGTTTTATTTTATCTATTATATCTCTTATTCCACAAGAAGAGATGTGGAAAGGATGAATTCAGGCCCTAAATTTTTAGGATTCATATCAAGATGTTAAGTCATTTTCCATCTGGTTGTGTCTATGTGCTGTATGTAAGGAGGTGAAATCTTTTCAAAATGAAGGTAACTTGGTATGCATAGGATTTAGATGATTGGAACAGTTTGAATAGCCACTTGTAAGACAGAGAGAGATGATATAGGAAAACAGAAGAATGGCTGCATTGAGAATACAATGGGCATTAAAGCAATGTATGTCGACATTTGAAGTAATTTCGATTTTTCTAATAATGTCTAGCAAACTGAGTGCATGCACAGAGAAGTCCAAGGAGGGGTTAATTCTTGATTGGGTTGTAGTGGTTGGGTGTGATTAAAACTTATTCTTAAACATACTTTTTTTGCACATATTAAAAGACACTAGCTGTATTTGCTGTACTCAGTCCAGTTCTAAGGAGATAGTGTCACATTTTCACTTATTGAGTGAGGGTCTCTCTGGACACGACTCAGTAAAATTTTTCTTAGCTTCAATGCTTTACTCAGAACAGTTGATCTATAGCAGAATAGCTTTTAAGGTTGTCTGGAGAAAAAAAAAATGTCTAAACAGGCTGAGATAATTAGCTGTGCCTGTCATATTCTCTGAACTCTGAAAGTCTGAATTGGTGATATGACATAAAGAACAGGAGCGAGCCAAATATATAAAGAAAAAGCACAAAAATACTTACCCAAGAGAATATGAGCTATAGGTGAGGTAAAAATATAGTTTGAAATAGAATCAAGTAATGATAAGTAATCAATAAAACACTGCTCCTGGGGTCCCAAAAGGATGACTTTCTTCCTAAAGCCACTTTAGATCATTAACAATATATGAAATCAACTAATGTAAGATGTATTCTCTTGGTGAGGCCTGGTTGTATACTCTGAATTCTGGCTAGGTGGCTGAGATTTCTGTTTGCTTTATGTCTGGGTCTTTATTACAAAATTCCATTACTAAGACAAACTGAATGAGCCCCTATTATATTTCATTTTATTTTATTGTGGAGACAAATTCTCACTATGTTGCCCAAGCTAGTCTTGAACCCCTAGGCTCAAGGGATCCTTCCACGTCAGCCTCCCAAAGTGCTGGGATTACAGCACATGAACCACTGTGCTAGGCCATGCCTCTATTTTTAAAAAAATAAAAATAGTTTTTTCTTCCATTTCTCCTTTCCTCTTCAATTATTTGAATTTAAATAGCCATTAAGGTGCTTCCTATTTTCACTGGGTGGGAATTGGGGTGTGGATTATGAACAATGCTCATATTACTAGAAGAAAAGCTGGACAAGCAGAAAGTTTATGACTTTCATTGCTCCTATCAGAATATTGAAGCCATAGGTCAACTGACTGGTCAAAAAGTCAATGAGAGACAATCATCTGCAAGAAATGACTATACATGAGGACTGGATTTGTTGGGAAAATGTAATTAAAGATAAAATCTCTTAAACCAGAAAATCTCGCCACACAAGTAAAATAGAAGGAAAACAATTTTCTTATTGAATAAGCATTAGACTAGAATTAGATATTAATCACAAGCAATCTGCCAAGAGGTTGCAAACACAGAAAAAATCTCAACTGTTTGTTAAATCAAGCAGATACAACCCATTATATATGTGTTCTCAAGACAAACAATAACTAATCCCCATGTAAGGGGACTTGACAGCACCATTTGTCAGATGTAGTCCATCCTAAATTCATTTTGCAGTTGAAGTGATGACCTGTGTTAGTTAATTAGCTTTACCGGAAAGAAAGAATAAACATTTCATATCTTTATGATGGCAGTGGTTTTGCAACTTGAAAGGGGCATGCTCTGAAGTTAGATTTTTCTCCTCCCACAGAAATTAGGGGAAAGGGACTTTATCTTCCTTGATAATTACATTTCAAAGAGATGGTTCTCAGGTCCTTGAGAAAGACATTCCTGTGTCATTAAGCTGTCAAGAGGCTTATTGAACTTTTAAAAAGATTTATACACATTTCAAAAAGACACAGAGATAACTTAAAATTACAAGTTTTCTAAGGTAAATGCTCTAGGAAAATTAGAGGGAGGGTCTTTTGCCTTATTTTCAAGCTTCCTATTTTTAAATTGTATTTGCCTTTACACTTTCCTGGGCAAGACACAGCTAAATTTAGCTAGAATGGTTTCTGAATTGGTGTAGGCCAAGAGTTTGCTGACAAGATTGGGTAAAACCTCTAGGTTTCTCAGATATAGGGGGATTTTGTACCTCCTCGCAGGCTTTTTCTTTCCAAACCCCACTGGCCCCTTATCACCTGCATGTGTTCTGAGAAAGTCTCCTTCATGGAACTGGCCATGGGGAGAGAAAAAGCAGGCACATCGGCAGGGGCACAAAACTCCCCTCAAATCCCCTCCCCTATCGCTCTTGTAAAACTAAATTCTTAATCTGTGGAAGAATGGCAACAAGCATTGTTGGGTTTAGGACAATGCTGAAATTTATTACAGATAGGGAAAAAAAAATAAAGCATTAACTCTCTACCTCTGTGGAAGGAGCAAGAAAAGTACAGAGCTCAGAACATCAGCCAGAGGGAAAAATATTAAGAAGGCCATAATCCTGAGATCCAAGAACATGGTGCATGCTCAAGACTAAGGCTGAATGAGAATAACAGAGAATGCCCACCAATGCCATCTAAGAAGATTTCAAGTAATGTTCAATGCTGTAACCAGACCCTCTCAGAGTTTCAGCAAAATAGAAAGACCTAAAGCTGAGGGTAGAATATACAATGGAAAAGAAAACAACCTTCTGGTAAATCAGCCCCTATCATTAACACAAGAAATTACAACAGGAACTTAAACCTGGGGTGCACTGAGAATAACCATAACAATATCAAACTGCAAACCCAATCTAACTCCTAGTAAATTAACTCAGCCCCTGTCTTAAATCCAAGTGAAGAAAAGGCATACCTGTTTTAAGGCATAAAATATATTTATTGCGATCTCTATTGCCCTACACAAATGCTTGGCTTTCTATAAAGCATTCATACATATTAAAGGACAAACAAAAGGACACACTCCTAAGAGACAAAGAAATCATCAGAAGCAGACTCATGTTTGAAATAGATGTTGGAATTGTCAGACAGGTAATTTGAAATAACTATTATTTATATGTTAAAGTCTCTAATGGGAACGAAGGGGCATGTAGAAAATCAATTGGGTAATTTCAGGAGAGGTATGAAAACTATAATAAAAATCAAATAGAAATGATAGAAATAAAAAATACTCAGTAACAGACAGGAAAAAAATATATTCAAGGGGCTTATTAGTAGACTAGCACAGCTGAGCAAGAATTAGTGAGCATGGAGACAGGTCAATAGAATTTGACTGCATTGAAAACAAAGGGAAAATAGAGTGAAAAAAGATTAGAACATCCCAAACCAGTAGAATTCATCTGGCTTAAGTGTAAATTTCATCTCATAAGGAAAAGAAAGAAAAAAATATAGTTGAAGAAGTATTTGAATCAAACAATGACTTAAAATATTCCCAAATTACTGACAGTGGTCTTAAGAAGCTCAGAGAGCACTTAACAGAGCAAATGACAATTAACCAATCAACCAGTCAATCAGATGGATGGATAGATTAAATCCATACCTAAATTTATCATATCCAAACTGCTAAAAACCAAACACAGAGTATAAGATTACTATTAAATTCTTTTCTCTGTTCATTTTTTTTTTGATTTTTAAAATTATACTTTCTTTTAGATCTGAAGGAAGCATTAGTGTTAAATACTGTGAAGAAATTTAGCTATGGGTGTTTTTTCTTGAGAATAATTGTGCTAAATTTGAATTTTGGAATTGCTTGCCTAATTATTTTTAACAGAGTTCCAAATAGTAGACTCCATATTTAGTTTTGAATGATGTAACAGTGTAAGTGGTTAGATAGCAGTGCAATAGGGGCACATACACAACTTTAGGAAAAATTATTACTAGGCTAGACCAATAGACAATTCTAAACTTAATTTTGGCTTCCTAGATGAGAATGATTTCTAGATTTGCATGTCTCTTCTCTATTCCACAAAGTAAACAGAGGAAACAATCTAGTGAGGATAAATATTCATGTGTTGTAATGAGGCCCAGAACTATTTTCCACTTAGATTAGACCATATGTATCTAAACTAGATTTGGTGGGATTAATTAATAATAATTGCTCTTTCTTGCTACTTTTTAATAATGCATGTCAGATCCTCCTTAGAAGCTAACTAGTATTCAAAATTATTTATAAAATGTTAGAAATTCAAATATAATCTATATTTCTTTTTGGAAGCCTTTATTAAAATGATCACATGAGAAAATTCTTAGGCTCTTGTTAACAAATAGGGAAGATTTCTATCTGATAAAAATTCCACTACTATAAATATCAGATACTTGAGCAATTATTTCAGGTGTGTGTACTATAATCATTAACTAATAGAACATAAGTATTTGTCACATTGTTACTGATTGAGAAATTGTTCACTTTGTAAGAGAAGAGAATCTACATTAAAGATGTATTTTATGCTTACACAGCAACAATTGCTTATGTTTATTGGAATTTAAAATTCAAGTAAGCAAAAGGAAATCACTGATTATCTACAGTCATGCATCTCTAAAGAACTAAAATTCATTCTGAGAAATACATTGCTTATGTGATACGTGGGAACATCATACAGTGTACTTACATAACCTAGATGGTATAGCCTACAACAAGCAGGGTGTTCAATCTTCTGGCTTCCATGGGCTACATTAGAAGAGAAGTTGGGCCACACGTAAAATACACTAACACTAACCATAGCTAATGAGCAAAAAAGAAAAAAAAAAGGTTTGTACAGAAATCTGATAGTGTTTTAAGAAAGATTACGAATTTACGAATTTGTGTTGGGCTGTATTCAAAGCTGTCCTGGGTTACATGAAGCACGGGCCATGGGTTTGACAAGCTTGAATTGCTTATAGGGTACAAACCTGTACAGCATGTTACTGTACTAAATACTATAGGCAATTTGAACACAGTGGTAAGTATTTGTATATATAGACATATCTCAACATAGACAAAGCAGTAAAAATATGGTATTACAATCTCGTGGGATCACTATCATACATGTGGTCCATTGTTAGCCAAAACTTCTTTATGGGCCTCATGACTAATTATATGAGGATTCTTTAAAAAGTCATACTGAGGAAAAAAGAGTAGAATGAGGATTATCAGAGTCTAGTGGAGAGGTGGTAGGGCAGGGAAAGGAGAGACCAAAGGGTAGAAAGTTTCAGTTAGGCAGGAGGAATCAGTTCTGGTAATCTATTGCACAGCATGGTCACCATAGTTAATAATAATGTATCATATATTTTGCAAGAACCAAAAGAGGATTTTAACAGTTCTTACTACAAAGAAATGATAAGTATATGAGGTGATGTATATATTAGTTAATTTGACTTGATCATTCTATGATATCCATAAGCAAGAAAATATCACATCATACTTCACAATGTATACAACTATTATTTCTCAACTAAAAATAAGTAGAGAAGCAGAGAAATGGCACTTTGAAAATAACTTGACTTGCCATTCATAGATTTGAAGATAAGAGAGTCAGGGAATACAGACATTCCCTAGAAGCTAAAAAAGTCAAGAAAATATGTTTTTCCTTGGAAACCCCAGAAAGAAATGCAGTTCTTCTAACACCTTGATTTTAGCCCAGTGAGAGTTGCATGTCTAAATTCTGATTTATAGATCTGTAAGATAATACTTGCGATTGCTTTAAGCTATCTAATTTGTGGTAATTTGTAACAGCAGTCATAGGAAACTAATACATCGGTCAATACCTACGAGTGGGATTGCTGGGTCATGTGATAAGTGTGTGTTTAATTTTATAAGAAAAATTGCCAAACTGTTAAAAATGAAATAAGTAATTCCTTTGTTATACAGGTGAAGAAACAGACTAAGAGAGAAAAGGTATATGGTCAGGTTGGTAGTCAACGAATAGTAATGGTAAGGCTGTGTGTGTGTGTGTGTGTGTGTGTGTGTGTATAACAAAACTATAATAAAAAAACAAACAATTTTTGAAGTTTATAGTTTATTAAGTTTGTAGTTTGTTTCTGTGTCTTGGGAATGTGAATTAAACTTTCTGTGCTTTGTTTTATTTGTATTTAGAAGTAAAACATAGGGTATTAGTAACATAGTGATGGAAATAAAAGCAGAGTGTGAAGTAGAAACAAAACCTGTATATTTTTAGCCTGATACATTCATGTGATACTGAAACTTGAAATATGCTACACAGTAAACCAAAATAATGAGTTCAAGTTTTTATTTTACTTTCAATGAGTAAACTTAGTATATTATTTAACAATGAGGTCAGTTAAGCTGTTTGTCTTTAAACTACATGTTTATGTAAATTAGATAAACAGAAAAACAGATAGTAAATTTCATCATTATAAAGGGCAGAAATCAGAATCACTTTTTGAAATGTTTATCACAATGTTATAGTACATAGCACTAAATATCTTTTGAAATAAAAATCATAATCCAAGCCAATATATTTTCATATATGAATTTGAATACAAGTTGCCTTGGATTTAAGTTCCATTCTCATAAACATAATGGCAGCAGCATTGTTAGAATTCAGGCACCAATGATCCAATCATGTTATTTGCTCGACTCCACTCAGTTGTGATAAGTTGTGTTATCAGTGCCATTCTTGAGACTCTGTTTTCCCTTTCAATGTATCATCTTGTAAAAATTGAGAGACTTCTATGGAAGATAAACATGACCGAGTACTGGAGCATTTTGTTTATGTTAGTTTACCTGCTTTGCCTTTGATTTCTTTTGGTCTTGATAAATCCTTTATTTTAAAATTCTTAAACTATTATTTTGAAACTGTTTGATAACATAGACTTTTTGAAGTTATTTTCCTTAAACATCAAGTAATGTTTATATAATGCACTTAGATAAACTAACAATACTTAAGAAATCTTTCTCATTACTACCTTATAATTTATAATTACTAACCCAAGGCTAGTTATGTTTTAAAATACACAGTGGCCAATCTTTTGCAAAAAACAAATTCTACCATAATGCACCAGAGTATTACAAATAATTATTTTTCTCACTTTTTTATAGTATTAAATAAAGTGAAACTAATATTTACTATTGACTATAAGAAAATAATATATATTTAAGCTATGTAATATGTTGTCTTTTATGTACCTTCATAAGTTGTACTTTTCTGACAAGAATAACACATGCTTATTATAAAATATTTGAAAATTATATAAGCCTGCAAGTTTTAATTAATTTTTCAACCAGAAATTTAAATTATGGGAAAAATGCAAAATATCCACATATCAATATCTAGAAATGGTTAATATTTTTTATATTTCTTCCCAAAAATATGTGTGCATTCATGTAATTGCACATGCATATTAATAATATACATATGTATATACAAATGTATTTTGGAATATAAATATATTTGACATCAAATAGTATATATGTTGTTTACCTATAATTACCTATAATTATATTGTGTGTGTAATTACTCTTAGAAACATAATTTTAATGATATACTATTCTATCATATAAATAATATTTTGACTTTTTTGCTATTTTGTTCATTTCAAAATCTTTTTCCTATTGGGAAAATAATGTTTATAAAATTTATAAAATAGCATTATACATTAAGAACATTAACATATATCAGATTATTTACATGTAACTCATTTGTATCTTGATTGTGTTAAGATATTTTATATCCTGAAAACATTTAATGTTTTCATGTATTTAATATCCAATATTTAGACATGCTACTTTCTATTATTTCAAATATTTCTTATTGCTATATCAGCAGCTCTCATTCTTTTGAACAGTTCAGTTTGAGGGAGTTCTCCTCATACCATCCTGTAGAAGGAATAGTGTGCCTTCCCCTGCAGAGATAGGAACTGTAGTCTTTTCTGTTCAGAACTACTGGAACTACTTTACGCTTTGCCACAGCACTCAGAGGCTCTAGCTACTTTGTGCATCAGGATTTAAACAAAAGGCATGCATGTTTCTTCAACCCTGGAGTGCTTAGTTACATAAAAACTATCTTAGCACACTTCTTTGCTGGCATCCATGGGATGAAACTCCTGCTTTACCAAGAATTGTTTAAAATCTTGGATTATACAAGAAATCTCCTCTTCCATGATAAAAGTGCAAGATGCACTCCAGAAGCTACCATATTTTACTATATGCTTTATTACATTTTCTTATTAAGTTATCAGTTCTCAAATCCTACTCATCACTTCTTCCCAAGGGGGGAGACCACAGAGAGGCAATCTGTGTAGTGGAAAAAGGACTGAATAGGGAGTTATTTGTTTGAAATAATTACTACTGTTTACTTTAATTATCACAGTAACTATGGAGTTACTGTGATATGGATGTTACTGTGATAACATAGGTATGGAGATACCTATGCTAATCTCAGGAGGAAATTATCACTTATAACTCCTATGCAATTGTTGATAGATGATCTCTCTCATGGTCATTTTTGGACATGAGCCTATATTTGTCTAACAGTAAACTAAATGTACTTTTTGTTTTAAGACATCTGGCTGCTTCTTAATAAAAAAATGGTATTTGCATTTTTTGGATTTGGAAATCCTGGTGGCAAGTCCTGGCACTTTTTTATGTGTAAGGTGACTTATTCCAAGTTATTTAACTTCTGTAAGGCAAAAAATCTTTGGCTGTAATAAGTTCCTTAGAATGATTATTTTTAAGATATTGAACAAAATTGCTGGGAGGCTCCAATTTAATAATATAGAAGTTTGTAAACAATAAAGTGCTATACAAAAATAACATATTGCTAATACATGTGGCCCTGGCTTAAACTATCTATACAACATTTAACAGGTTTTATCTCATCACATTCTCATTTTTCTGTTGGAAAAAAAAGTCATGCTTAGACTGAAATATCTAAGATTCTGTCTAATGCTGTACCTTGAAATATTGCCATTCATTCCAACAGTAACCAAATGAACACATGCTTACTGTGCTTAACACTTGTCTGTCATGTGAGAACCATCTTGACTTATAGGCATAAATTAAGCTTCTGCTTTGAGTGAATCTGTAAATTAATGTTTGGGTTAAATTATTTTTAGGCTTTCGTTTAGCATTATTGTGTCCACAGTTGGTTCCTGCTGGTGGGTTGGTGGTCTCACTGACTTCAAGAATGGAACCACAGACCTTCGAGTTTTACAGCTCTTAAAGATGGCACGGACCCAAAGAGTGAACAGTAGCAAGGTTTATTGTGAAGAGTGAAAGGACAAAGCTTCCACATCGTGGAAGGGGACCCGAGCAGGTTGCTGCTGCTGGCAGGGGGTGGCCAGCTTTTATTCCCTAATTGGCCCCTTCCATGTTCTGATTCTGTCCTATCAGAGTGTCCTTTTTTCACTCCTCCCCGCAATTGGCTACTTTTAGAATCCTGCGAATTGGTGCGTTTTACAGAGAGCTGATTGGTGTACTTTACAATCCTCTTGTAAGACAGAAAAGTTCCTGATTGGTGCATTTTACAATCCTCTTGTAAGACAGAAAAGTCCCCCAAGTCCACACTCCACCCGGAAAGTCCAGCTGGCCTCACTTCTCATTATCATGTTGGATGTTCTAGAAGAATACATTTGCATAGCTATGATATAATATTTAACACTTTACACAACTAATATTTTTATATATGATAAAATAGAATTTTATTCAACAAGCATGGAAACTTGTAAGATTTATATGCATGTTACTGCTACATAGTTATTTGTCAGTTTGAATAGGCTATGATGGGTTTCTTCTCCTAAATATGTGACTGCTTGGCTGAAGCTTTTGAGTGCAGGGACCTTTGGGGAACATAGTAAATTAAGGAAGGGTATAAATGTTTTGGTAGACATTTTGATAAAATTAAATAGCTGACAATGGCAGAAAGTATCTTTCATATTCACTGGATATTCCAAGGCAAAATTTCACTTTCTTTATATTCTCATTCACTCATCTTTGTATATCTATAAAATAAAGATTTTACTGAGATACGATGTAATCTGCAATGCTTGGAAAGAGATGAATCAATATTCGTGTCTCTTTTGAAGTTATATTTTTAAATGTTGCATTTTAATTCAAGTTAGATCATATGCCATTTTGTAAAAAAAATTCAAGTAAATTATAATTCACTTCTTTTACTTCCCATACACCCTAGTTTTAAACATTCCAATTCAACTTATTTATATTAATGAACTTTCAAAATAATCCTGAGTGTGGGAAGAAAGGTTTAAAGATGACAGCATTAGAGTTCATGTGTTTTACCTACTCTATCAAACTGTTAATGGATCTCTGAGCTAAAAAAAGACCAAATCACTATGAAACATTGCTTTGAATCCTTATTTTCTTATATATTTAATTTTAGTTCATAAAAACTATATATGTTTAATGTGTACAACATGTCATTCTGGAATGTGTATACATTGTGGAATGGCTAAGTTAAGCTAATTAATTTATGCATTACCTCACATAATTATTTGTTGGTAGTAAGAACATCTAAAATGTACTAATTTAGTGGCTGTACTAATTTAAATTCCCACCAACACTGTAGGAGAGTTCCCTTCATATCTTTGCCTGCATTCGTTATTGCCTGTCTTTGATGAAAGCCATTTTAACTGGGGTGTGATAATATCTCAGAGTAGCTTTGATAATATCTCAGAGTAGCATTTTTCTGATGATTAGAGATATTGAAGTTTTTTTCATATCCCTGTTGGCCATTTGTGTGGTTTCTTTTGAGAAATGTTTATTCAAATATTCTGCCCATTTTAAAATCTGATTATTTGGGGTATTTTTGCTATGGAGTTGTTTGAGCTCCTTGTATATTCTGGTTATAAATAAATCCCTTGTCAGATAAATAGTTTTCTCCCACTTTAGGGGTTGTCTCTTAACTTTGTTGATTGTTTCCTTTGCTGTGCAGAAGCTTTTTAGCTTGATGTGATCTCACTTGTCCATTTTTGCTTTGGTTGCCTAGGCTATTGAGGTCTTACTCAAATCTTCCACATGATCCAGCAATCCCACCACTGGATATATATCCAAAAGAAAGGAAATAAGTATATCAAAGAGATATCTGCTCCACTGTGTATATTGCAGCACTATTCATTATAGCCAAGATATGGAATCAACCTAAGTGTCCATATATGGGATCAATGGTTAAAGAAATACATATACACAATGGAATATTATTCAACCATAGAAAGAATGAAATCCTGTCATTTTAAACAACATAGATGGAACTGGGGGACATTATGCTAAACAAAATAATCCAGGTACAGAAAGACAAATATTGCATGTGCTGACTTATACGTAGAAGCTGCAAAAAAAAAACCTGATCTCCTGGAGATGGAGAGTAGGATGATTACTAGAGGCTGAGAAAGATAATGTCAAGGGAGGCATAAAGAGGGTTTGGTTAATGGGTACGTAAGTACAGTTAGATAGAAGGAATGAGATCTAGTGCTCTGTAGCACAATAAGGTGACTATAGTTAACAGTATTGTGTATTTCAAAATAACTAGAAGAGTGAAATTGTCATGTTCTTAACACAAAGAAATGATAAATGCCTAAGGTAATAAATATCCCATTACCCTGATTTGATTATTACATATTATAAGCTTGTATCCAAATTTCACATATACCCCATAAATATATACAACTATTACATATCCATAAAAATTAAACACTGAAAACATTTAATCACTCAGCAATTTTCAAGAATACAATAAATTATTAGCTATAATGATGATGTTGTACAATAGATCTCTTGAACTTATTCTGCCTCTTTTTCCTAGATACTATTACACATTAAATATTTCACTGCTGTTATGTGATTTCTAGTGTCAAATTTTTTTAGTAATATTTTTATTCTAATTCTAATTCTAAATAAAGGTATTTCTAATGTTCACCTTTATGTGAGTATATAAATGCATCTATTTTTATTTTAAAATTTTTTCTTTATCTTTTTTCCACAGTAATCTTTTACTATCTGGTGTGTTTCTTTTAAATGATATGCTTTGACTTTCCCTATTATCTATACCACCCAGTAATAGTCATTTTATTGTTTCTATTTTTCTGTCCCTTCTCCCATGTATATAATTACAGATTTCCAATTTTCAGAACTAAAAGTATTTACAAATTATTCCTCTACTTACTGCTATCCTTGTTTCAGTCTTAAATCCATGACTAAATAAATTAAATTCTCACCATCTGTCTTTTTGCCAGAAATTTCCCAGTCATGTTTTGGATGCATGAAACTCATACTGTAGCAGAGGTGTCAGCAAACTATACATCTTTTGTTGTTCTTGTTGTTGTTTTTGTACAGCCCCAAAACTAAGACTTTTTTTTTATTTTTAAAGAATTGTTTTTAAAACACGGAAGAAGAGGAAGAAGAGGAGAAGGCTGATGAAGAGGAGGAGAAGCTAGAAGAGGTGGAGGGAAGACAAAGGGGGAGGGGAAAGGACCTTATATGGGCCACAAAGCCTACAACATTTATTATCTAACCCTTTACAGAAAAAGTTTGCTGACTCTTGCTTTAGTAGATTTCTCAGAAAAGACACATATGTACAGTATTCCCTGAGTTCTCGAATATTTATAAAGTTGTTACAGTCTTGTTACTGAAGGCTAGTGGTGGTATAGTATGGTAAATGGTGATAAGTGGTAAGAAAAATGAAAGCAAACCAGGAAAGGAGAGTATAAAAGGGGAGAGTACAGATTTTAGATGGTTAGGAAACCCTTACTGAAAATGTAAATTTTAAACTAAGATATGCATAAAGTGAGAAAATGGCCATTTGGAAATCTAAAAGGAGAGCATGTCAAGTCACTGGCACACAGGAGTAGAAGCTTTGAGGCGGGAGCATGGATGTTACTGTCAAAGACTAGTAGACACCAGTATTGCTGGAGCAAAGAGAGCCAGAGGTGAGTAGAAAAGGAAAATGTGAGAAAAGGCATGGGGAACCAGATCAAATAGGAACAAATTCCTGTGAATAATTTTTATTTTGCTTCAAGTGAGACAGAAACCCATTAAAAAGAAGAGGGAAAATAATCTGAGTTCTGGGTTTAGTAGGATCACTCGACTATGCTACTACGCTGATATTAAACTATAGGAGACGGGGCAAAAGCAAAGGGATAGACCAGAAAGCTAAGGCAATTATTCATTTGAGAAATATAGTACCTTAAATCTGAGTGGTGGCTACGGGAATGATGTAAAGTAGTCACATTCTGGGTATAAACAACCAAATTTGCTGAATAACTATAGTAAGAATGAGAAAAGAATAAAGTCAAAGACAACACCAAGATTAAATACTTGTGCATTTGGATGACTGGAGTTTTCAATAACTTAAAAGGAAAATAACATAGAATAAGATTCGGGGGAGGAGTATAAGGAGTTCAAGTTGGAGCTTGTTCAATCGAGTACCTACAATATACCCATATTCATATGTACATGTTTTCATACATGTTTATATACACATGACTATATGGGTCTGGAGTTTGGGGCAGAATTTCTGGTTGAAAAATATTAATTAAAGAGGTATCTGTACATTGACAACATTTAAATCCATGAAACTGGATGAGATAACCTAGGCTGAGTGTCCAGAGAAGAGAAAACAATTTAATGTCAGAACTCTGAAACGCTGTACCATTTCAAGGTCAGAAAACTGAGGAAGTTGTAGCTAAAGAAGCTGCAAAAAAGCAACCAGAAATATTGGAGTAAAACCAGGAGAGAAAAATTAGAAGGAAAATTAACAATCTAAAATCTCTGTAGGAAATTCTTGGTCAGGGTACTAGATTTGTTTTTCAAATGGCTGTTTTTTCATAGATAGAAAAGAAAGGGAGATGGAATAAGAAAAATTAATGTGTTTCTTTAGTAACAATTTTATTAAATTCCACCATAACTGCATATACTATTAATCTAAAATCTTTACTGCTTCAGGATTATGGAGTTTACATTTCTATTCTGGAGAATTTATTTTATATTGGTAATTTCCCTGCTTTCTCTTAGATTCATACTTAGCTTCCTTCAATCTGTATGGGTAGGACTGGGAGTCTACAAACATTTCTCCGATCCTTTTCTTGTGGTCTTGATATTAACTTCTGCCTCCCAGAGGTACTGGTCAAAAGTCAGAAGTCTGGGCAGTACAGAGATGTTGTCAGCTCCTGTTTTTTTCTGATATGGCAGCTGGAGTCACTCCAGACTCCAGTAATCCAGCCAGAATCGTTTCTTTTTTCAGTGGTTTTACTAACAGAAAGGGAGACTCCTTCCAGAAGTTCCCAAATCAATTTTAAGAGCAGGATGCTAAGTACAGGCTCATGAGCTTCATCCCACAGATATTAGAACTTCTGATCTTTGAATATTTACCCTATCTTAGTTTTTGCTCTGTGCTTCCAACAAATGTGTAACCTATGCATTATATTTCCTCAGGTATTGTAATCCCTCTGAAACTCAGGTCTTGGATATATTCTTGAATCTTAAGACATATAACTTTATCCTGTAATGTTATTTTCTATTAGTTTATTTTTCTTTCATTATTGTATCCAATATGGCAGAAAATACACTTGTTATATTCATATATGTACTATTAGCCCTTAGCACAGAGTTTGGCATATATTAAGTAAATAAGCACTGAAAGGTAAATAAAGTAATTAAATGATGCAATATTCAAATACTTGTTTTTTTTAAATGATGTATATTGGATGGTATTTTCACAAACACACAAGCACATGTGCACACTAATTTATTTTTGAGTAGGCTATAGACTTTTCCTTATATTGACCCAATAGAAAGGTGAGGTGTGTGTTCCACTTTCTTGAATCTGGGCAAGCCTGTGACTACATCAACCGATAGAATAGAATGGAATAGAAATAGCAGTGCATAATTTTGAATTTAGGTCATAAAAAAAAGTCTTACAAGTTTCTCCTTGCTTCCTAGAATACTTTAGAGGTCTGAACCAGTAGGAAATCTGTCTAATCAGAGGCTGCCATACTGTTAGGAAGACTAAGTCACATGGTTAACCCTTATGTAGACACACTCCCTTGGACAGCCTTGGCTGAATCCAGTTTTTGAGTCATTTCAGCTCACATATCAGACATGTGACAAAAGAATATTCTAGATGGTTGGCAATTGTTTGACTTAGTCATTTAATTAGGTCCTCAATTAGAACCTCATCAATTAGGTCCTCAAGTACTGTCAGGTAGAAATAAATTAACCCTCTGTTTATTTCTGAACTTCTGATCTATAGAATATAGAAGCATTGTAAATCTTTTTGTTTGCTTTTTAATGCCACTATTTTTTATAGTGGTTGTTACATAGCAATGCGTAACTGCATAACTGGAACAAAAGTTTTATCATTTTTGAAACAATGAATCACTTTTAAACGGCCAAAACCACACAAGTATACACTATTAAAAAAGTGATATTTTAACCTTATACTTTTAGGTAGACAAGGATATTCTTGCAGATATTTTTCTAGAAACATTTAAAATTTCTCTTACTCTCATCCTTTTTTTTTTCCATCTTTTGTAAAATCTTTTGTTAGATACTAGGGCCTTTAGGAACTAACTAGTTAGTTATGCATCTGTGTTGCTCTCCTGGTATTGCTCCTATTTTAGTGGTAATTCCTGCTCAGCTGCTTTGTCTGGTTCTTACTCATTTACCTAACATGAAGAAGCTAGAGTACCTCAAGGCTGAGTGCAGTTTCACTATGGGAAAACTGTAAGCCCCATAAATTGCAAAATGATAAAAAATATAGTAAGTAAAGAAGAATGAATCTTGTAAAGAATACCTCACTTGTGTCCATCTTTCATCAATCATCACACACTATGAAGTGTTCCTCTTTTGGCAAATACAAAAAAATTTTTTCTTATGTGTAAACTATATATTTATTTAAAATGTTTTTATTATCAAGCATATATAATTTTTATATGTGAAAATTGTTTTGTTATTTGGTTTGTCATGAAATAAATATTTTCTCACCAATATTAGTGAAAAAATATAAACTTCTTATTTAGAATCAAAATTTTCAAGATGAATTAAAGTAAATAACTGAAGAATAAGTGTACTGAAGGCCAAGTATGTGTAAATCATTAAATCCATGGATATTCATGAGAAGTCAAACGCTTGGGCCAAAATATGAAAGTGTTAATATCCAAGCTGTATTTGGGCTCAGTGATTACATTAACATTTCACAATGGCCCCGTAATAATTCTGGACATAACATAATATTGCTGATATTGTCTGAATTTGTGAGAATTCTAAAAGTCAGAATAAAATATTTGAATTTTATTTTATAGCCAACTGAGTGGCATCATTAGGTTGGAACATAGCAAAGATATTTTTAAAAGCTTGCTATGCTGTCCAAATTCAGCAGATATTGAGTATGAGTTAGACTTGACCATATTTTAATGTTTTTATTAAAACAAATTTCCATAAGGTGTTTCTTTTTTCCTACTTTTATACTATTTATTGATTTGGGGGGTTATTTATTTAAATATAACTTATCAGTTGTTTTGTTCGTGTTTTAGAAATAGGTTGTCTCTGTTCTTTATCCTCCTGTTGTCTATAGTTTTAGACTTCTAAATGAAATAGTAAATCTGAAACTTCAAAGGAAAAACTTTTTTCTCTTTCTTTTTCTCAAATGTAATTAAATAGTTTTATTTCAGCAGGGGCTCAAGTTAAATGTTCTTCCACACAATTGACAAAGCAAGTATGGTGCCTACTTTTCATTCCTTCAAAGAGTCTGCTAAATTACCCTTAGCGTCTCTTTGTTTAACTACATTCCCATGTAGGCTATAGAGTTTATTTTCAAGGAACATTTGACAAGAAGTATTCTTTAATGTTTTGCTTGCCTGCTCTTTTAGTAGCATCAATCTTGAACTCCCACTGCCCTACAAATTGTATTTCTTCAGGCAAAGTGACTTTTTCAACTGATTCTCTTCTGTAGTGAAATAATTCAGGTAAGCAAAGACAGCATATATAGCAACACACTAGGCAGTGATTAACCAACTCTAAATTTGCATATGTTTGAGAGAAATATTTGAGAGATAAGAACAAAAACATGTTTAGAAATATCTGGCAACTAAGATATGACATCTGAGGCTAAGTTTCTAATTAAAATTTATTAAAGTTGATGACCACATCTTTATTTTGAAGAGTGTATCTTAGTAACTTCACAAGTCACATCAGATATATCTTTTAAAATATTTATTATAATATTATATGGGTTATTATCTTAAAAAGCAGTATTTTCAGAATCATACCCTCAAGTGGAGTGCTTAAAATGGTTGACAGTATAGCAAGAGATGAGAGAACAGAAGCCAGTCAGAAAATTTAATTCAAACGTGTTTTACATTGCATATTTTATCTAAGGATCAAGAATGTTATTGTGTCAAAATCAAGACTCAAGTTGAGATTTTTTACTTGCTTATCTAGTGATTTTTTTGAGTGAAGAGTAGGAAATAGAATCCAATGTTTGGATTTTTACTTCTTTGCATGTTCCTTAATTCACCAAATAAAACTTTTTTTTTTTTTTGAGACAGAGGCTCACTCTGTTGCCAGGCTGGAGTGCAGTGGCGCGATCTCGGCTCACTGCGACCTCCACCTCCTAGGTTCAAGCGATTCTCCTGCCTCAGCCTCCTGAGTAGCTGGGACTATAGGCGTGTGCCACGAGGCCCAGCTCATTTTTGTATTTTTAGTAGAGATGGGGTTTCACCATGTTGGCCAGATGGTCTCGATCTCTTGACCTCATGATCTGCCTGCTGCAGCCTCCCAAAGTGCTGGGATTACAGGCGTGAGCCACCATGCCCGGCCAAATCTTTCTTAAATTAAGTAACTTTATAGTATATGGAAAACATTACTACAATTTAAAAACTGCTAATAACAGTCTAATTAATGACAAATCATTGCCTATTGTCTAATAATACAAAATATGAAATATTTAACAGTAAAGTTGTTGAAATTAATGGTAACTAGCAAATTTTAGTGACTCAAGCAAACAAAACAAACAAATCTTAGTGACTCAAGCAAACACATATTTTTTTTTCCTTGCTTAGAGCAAAAACTCATGCAGTCCAAGAAACACTTCTAGTTGACTCTTTTCCAACAGAAGTAAGGTAGCAGGGCTCTGGCTCTTTCCATCATGTGATTTCCCTATATGGAAATTCTTTGCTTCCAACCAAAGTACGGAAGAATAAGGAGAACATTTTAGTGCTATACCTTCAGGGAATAAACATCATGATCACATTTAAATGCAAGCAGGTGAGGACATATAGTTTTATTGTATGTTCATAGAAAAGTAGTGGCTTGAAATATGCACAATGATGGGGAAAACTATATAGATTTATGCAGTTCAAAATTAGTAATAAAACTTTTGCAGAAATACTTTAAAAATGCAAGATATCTTTGAAGAATGGAACAGATATTTACTTGATAAGATATGGAAAGATCATTTTCTTGTTCAGAAAGAGAATTGATATGCCAAACAATTTATATTTGAGAGGAAAATATAGTTAAACCTGTGCATTAATAATATAAAGAGATTTGCTATGCAATAAAAATCAATGAAGTTCAAATTAGTGCATGGAAGTAAGAATATAAAAATAATAGAAGCAGATAAAATATTTTGTCTGTGGATATTGTACTCTGAAGGGTCAGAAAAATCTTACTCACATTAATAAGTTTAAAGATTTATCTACCCTGAAGATACCCATTGTTTTCTCAGGAATGCTCTCCAAATGAGAATTTTTCTAGTTAGAACACTTAACAGCCTGGAAAAGGAAGAGGGCAGGAAGATAAAGAAAACAGTAATCTCCTAAGTTCCTCCTAAGACTAACTGTATAGGAGCTGAAAATTTAACTGATGAGAAAAGGAAATAAACATTTTGAACCAACCTCTATAATCTGGATACACACTTAGGATCAGCCATGAGTAAAACTCTTCTAGTTTCAAAGGTGAAATCTTAGATTACTGATTTGAAATATTTTTTCCAATATACAATATTTTAATGCTCTAAACTGCCCACAAAGCACTGCTTTATTCTTTTATTCTTCTCCTTTTGGGACTCTAATATATGTGTGACAGATAATTTGATAATATTCCATAGCTTTGTAATATCCTGTTCTACTTTTTTCTGACCATTGTTTTTTCTCATTGTGTTTCACTTTGGGTAGTTTTTATTGATCTTCAAGTTCACTTTTATGTGCTATGTCTAGTCAGCTAATAATACTGCTAAATAATTTTTTCCTTATCATTTCCATTTGACTCCTATTTATAGTTTTTCCCTACTAAAATGTTCCATCTGTTCATGCATATTGTCTACCTTTTCCACTAGATATTTTAACATATTAGTCATAAATATTTGAAAGATCTTTTCTGATGGTTCCAACATGAGGATCATCTGAGTCTTATTCTGTTGATTTACTACTAACTGATAAGGTTTTCTGTTTCTCTGTTTTGTGTGACATATACGTAACACAAAATGGAAATGGCATGTCCACTTCCATGTATAAATATAATTTACCTATTCTCTACTGTCAGAATGACAGACATTATTTTGTAGAACTGTAGAGAATTGGTAAATTATATTTATACATGGAAATGGACATGCCATTCCTCTTGAAAACCATTATTGTGAAGTATTTGAGTTAATTTTGTCAGAAGTTGAACTGGGTTTGAATTATGTTGTTATCGTTACTTCTGTGATCCTCAGTTTTCAAATTCCTCCATCACTTAGCTACTATTACTTTATGGCTATTGTAATGTCTGTGCTGTGGTAGTTTTTCTTAGTGTCATTCAGTCTGTGACACCGGCACTGCACACACAGATTTTCTTCCTGTTTTTGACTACTACTGTAGCATATTTCTCAGTGTGCAGCTCAGTATTATGCTACGGAGCAGGAGGACTCAGTCCTTGAAGTTTAACTAGGCCCTTTGAGACTGGACTTCAACTATATTATTTCTCAGTGTTTCTACAATTCTCTATACCTCCATAGAAGCCAAATTATGCCTTGTATCTTTGGTTATTCTTGAGAAGAAAATTTCCTGCTTCTCTCGAGTGGTAGCAGTTATAGCCTTTCCTTTGGGACAGAATCCTCAAGAATATTTTGTGTCTCTTTCACAGTGGCAGATGGCTTTCGCTTCTATTCCTTTCTCTGGAAATAATGTATCTTTTTCTCCACTCTAAGGATACGATTTTTTATTCTCTTTTATTCCGATAGAATTTATTTATTTTTTCCTGCCCCGAACACAGTCTTTCTTGAAAGTACCTGATGGAGACCCATTGGAAAAAAACTTGCAACTGAATGGAAATTTCCCTTATGTCTGGGACTCCTATTTATTCAAAATTTACATGTTAGTCTATACTGAGCCCTTAATTTACTAAAATTGTATCATATTTATTCTTATATGCTCATATAGTGGCCACTACTTCCTCTTATTGTAATGCCTGAGGTTCTTGCCTAGCCACGCCAAAGAATTGATGTGGTGGCTGACCGCGGCGAGTGATAGAGACATGGACCAAGAGAGAGAAAAAGCTGTAGGCTTTATTGAGCAGAGTGAGAGTACAAAGCTTCCACAGCATGGAAGGGGTCCCGAATGGGTAGCCACTGCTGGTTTGGGCATTTGCCTTTTAAACTTTTTAAGGTGGGAGATATGTGAGGCAGGAAGCTTGTTATAGGAGCAAGAAACAAAGGCAGTAAATTATTTTGGGACATGTTTTAGATTTTGAGGAAAACCTGAATTGCAACTTAAGTTTTATCTACTTTATGACCTTGCAGCGGCATGGCAAAGGAGACAGGATCTTACAGGACTTTACAAAGTGTGTTTACAAGGAATTGGAATTGGGAGTATCGATAAGGTCCGCTGGTCACAGAAAAACGGGCAGTTAACGTTCCTTTTACTTTAGTTTTGTGGGAGGGGGAAGGGAGAGAGCGAGAGAAGGACACAGGGAAACTTACCTAAAAATTTTCCCTGTTTATAGCTTTCTTGGGGAAGAAAACACATGAACAAATCCTCGTGTTAGGAATATTTTAAGCATATATCTTCAATATTATTCATCCAGAACCAAAGTAAGTCCTGATGCAGGAAATGAGTGAGTTTCACAGCTTTCTGAGCCCCTACTCGACCCAGGAAGCCCAGCTGGCACCTCCTCTCAGTATGCTATTGAAAAGTGAATTTGTAAGTCCTGTTTCTTTTCGAAGGTGCTTGTCACCCTTTAGAATTCATGTTTACCTTATAATCTGAGCTTTGCAAGTTACTCGAGACATTTTAATTTTTAGTTCATCAGGCTTCTACTTGTTCGGGAAAAAAGTTCCCACGTGACTTTCTACGCTATTTGCGTTAAATAAATGAAAAGCAAAGGTGATTGACTACTTTAATGGAAACAATACTTTTTTTGCACAACAAGATGAAGCAGTCATGAACAAGAAGGAACTGGAAGTCAGAGTGTATTATTCCACATCAGGCATTTGAGGGTCAGTGCAAAACAGCCTGGCTTTCTTTAAACTCTTCTATTTCTCTTTTAGAGACACTGAAGACAGACTAAGAAAGCAAAGACAAAAAGGACTTTCTCCTCCCACAGCTTCAGGGAGAATCGATTTCAATAAGGGTTGGAAAAATGTAGCATTTGATTTGATTTAAAGTAGAGCCTGAGGGAACTAAATTCAAGCCTGGTTTGAAGCCTCAAGTGTTAAGGATTTATAGAGGAATCAGGAAGGTTATGAATACGCATACATGCTCTGGGAAAGTAAGCAGACTCTTTTAAAGTTTATCAGCCAATATCATACTAATATTGGTCAAATGCTCTACAAAAGCACAGCAGGAAATTATATAGTTCCTTGCATGAGAGAGCTCTTAAATCTGAGAAGAATTAAGTTTTTTATTAATTTAATTTGGAAGATGATCCAAAAGCTTCCTGAATTTAATGAGATTAATAAAATGAGTCAGTGCCTAGAGGTAGGGGCAGGAAGGAGTCAAATATTTCTGCCTAACATTTCTATTAAATGCCTAGCATTTCTATTCCTATTAAACCTTGTTACAGTTTAATGTCTGTTATATGTACGCACTTATTTTAATAGTATTGAATTAGAAAAACATTTGCTAAATTACTGACTTTAGTGAAGAGTACAGTTCTTATAGAAAAAATTGTCTGGATTTCTCATGCAGTCAACATAGTTGCCAGGACAAATAAAAACAAAAACAAAAAATTATTAACACAGGCTTTTTGACACTAGATCTCCTATCCTAGTTAGTGTTCTAAAATGTTAATGGAATCTTCAAGGTACAGAACTTAGGGCTTCCCATTCTCATCTGTATGAGTCAAATTAAATGTTACGATAGGAGGACAAAGAGAGCAGCTATTCTTCTGAAGTGGTAGTGGCAGATCAGTGAAGAATACCAAAAAATGGGGGTGTACAGTCATTCCAGTATGACCTGATATCAGGCTTCTGGCAGCTAGCCAAAGTTGAGGCAACTGGAGGTTACTCAGGCACATGCTCTGCTATGGACTCATACATGGCGCGTGGTCATATCTCATCACTCTCCTGTTCACCTTCAAGCAGGAAAAAATTATTTAGTTTTACTATATGTTGATTTTAGTAGAGCTTGGGAAATTTAAAATTTAGATTTTAAAAATATATCCTCTAGTATCAGTTTGAAACACAACTCTATCTATATTTAAAAAATAATGACTAAGGAAAGATTATTTTGGAAATGGGTATGAGAAACCAATAAGTGAAGAATCACTAAAAAAGCCAGATTGCAAAAATTCTGGAAAAGTTGAAAAGCAGCTGTTTCCTAAATATTATGACTCTTATACCTGTTTAAAGCCCTGTGTGCCATATATGTGTTTTAGCAGGAGTTAATAATTTAATTGTTCTTATTTTTGTTGTTGTGATATCTGAAGCAAACTCAAAGAAAAGCAAAAAGAGCCCAAGTCAGCAGCAGAAAAGTAAATTTAGCATCTCAATCAAAATCACCTTTTTCCCATGAGAATATTCACAAATAGTCAACGAGTAAGTTTTTGGTTAGTTTTTAGTTATGAATGTGCTTTCTTTCAGTTTTTGAGTAAACTCATTGTGAGAGAATGCATTATAATATAACAGCAAACCTGAGGCAGCAAGAGGAAATTGAAAAGCTATTGTTAAAATTTTGATTCTCAGAAACAAGAAGATGAAGAAGTAGAGATTTTAGAAATTGCTTTAGATTGCTAGAAATAATATATATGATAATGCCTTAGGTGCACTACAACTAAAACATGTAAATCTCCCTTAGAAGAAACAAGAAGGTAAATTTTTTTGTTTTATTGTGTTTTGTTTTTCCCATGATCACATAAAATTTGAAAAAGACAATTGTAGCTAGGACCAAATTGATACGGTAAATCCCTGTTTGAGCAAAATAATAAAATGCTTTTCAGTCACTCTGCGCTATCAGTGGCTCTACTGCCTAACTGAGGATATAGAATTTATGGACAAACTGCACCCACTTGCCAATGGTAATGCGGAAAAGTACAGTGTGTCTTCTGAAAGAAGTAGATAAGATACGGTATGTCAAGCATTTAACAGTAGTAGGATATAGATAGAGAAAGAGTTTAGCAAGGCTTATTAAAACAACTAACACCCCACACGGCTGGGTACCCCTCTGAGATGAAGCTTCCAGAGGAACAATCAGGCAGCAACATTTGCTGTTCAGCAATATTTGCTGTTCTGCAGCCTCCGCTGCTGATACCCAGGCAAACAGGGTCTGGGGTGGACCGCCAACAAACTCCAACAGACCTGCAGCTGAGGGTCCTGGCTGTTAGAAGGAAAACTAACAAACAGAAAGGACATCCACACCAAAACCCCATCTGTACATCACCATCATCAAAGACCAAAGGTAGATAAAACCACAAAGACGGGGAAAAAAACAGAGCAGAAAAGCTGAAAATTCTAAAAATCAGAGCACCTCTCACCCTCCAAAGGAATGCAGCTCCTTGCCAGCAATGGAACAAAGCTGGACGGAGAATGACTTTGACGAGTTGAGAGAAGAAGGCTTCAGACGATCAAACTTCTCCAAGCTAAAGGAAGAAGTTCAAACCCATCACAAAGAAGCTAAAACCTTGAAAAAAGATTAGATGAATGGCTAACTAGAATAATCAGTGTAGAGAAGTGATTAAATGACCTGATGGAGCTGAAAACCATGGCACGAGAACTACGTGATGAATGCACAAGCTTCAGTAGCCGATTCGATCAACTGGAAGGAAGGGTATCAGTGATTGAAGATCACTAATGAATGAATGAATGCAATGAAGCGAGAAGTTTAGAGAGAAAAGAGTAAAAAGAAATGAACAAAGCCTCCAAGAAATATGGGACTGTGTGGAAACACAAAATCTATGTCTGATTGGTGTACCTGAAAGTGACAGGGAGAATGGAACCAAGTTGGAAAACACTCTGCAGGATATTATCCAGGAGAACTTCCCCAACCTAGCAAGGCAGGCCAACATTCCAATTCAGGAAATACAGAAAACGCCACAAAGATACTCCTCAGGAAGAGCAACTCCAAGACACATAATTGTCAGATTCACCAAAGTTGAAATGAAGGAAAAAATATTAAGGGCAGCCAGAGAGAAAGGTTGGGTTACCCACAAAAGGAAGCCCATCAGACTAAGAGCGGATCTCTCAGCAGAAACTCTACAAGCCAGAAGAGTTTCAAAATTCTTAAAAAAAAGAATTTTCAACCCAGAATTTCATATCCAGCCAAACTAACTTCATAAGTGAAGGAGAAATAAAATCCTTTACAGACAAGCAAATGCTGAGAGATTTTATCACCACCACACCTGCCCTACAAGAGCTCCTGAAGGAAGCACTAAACATGGAAAGGAACAACCGATACCAGCCACTGCAAAATCATGCCAAATTGTAAAGACCAGCAATGCTAGGAAGAAACTGCATCAACTAATGAGCAAAATAACCAGCTAACATCATAATGACAGGATCAAATTCACACATAACAATATTAACCTTAAATTAAATTAGCTAAATGCTCCAATTAAAAGACACAGACTGGCAAACTGGAAAAAGAGTCAAGACCCATTAGTGTGCTATATTCAGGAGACCCATCTCACATGCAGAGACACACATAGGCTCAAAATAAAGGGATGGAGGAAGATCTACCAAGCAAAAGGAAAACAAAAAAAGTCAGGGGTTGCAATCCTCGTCTCTGATAAAACAGACTTTAAACCAACAAAGATCAAAAGAGACAAAGAAGGCCATTACATAATGGTAAAGGTATCAATTCAACAAGAAGAGCTAACTATCCTAAATATATATGCACCCAATACAGGAGCACCCAGATTCATAAAGCAAGTCCTTAGAGACCTACAAAGAGACTTAGACTCCCACACAATAATAATGGGAGACTTTAACATCCCACTGTCAACATTAGACAGATCAACAAGACAGAAAGTTAACAAGGATATCCAGGAATTGAACTCAGCTCTGCACCAAGCAGACCTAATAGACATCTACAGAACTCTCCACCCCAAATCAACAGAATATACGTTCTTCTCAGAACCACATCACACTTATTCCAAAATTGACCACATAGGTGGAAGTAAAGCACTCCTCAGCAAATGTAAAAGAACAGAAATTATAACAAACTGTCTCTCAGACCACAGTGCAATCAAACTAGAACTCAGGATTAAGAAACTCACTCGAAACCGCTCAACTACATGGAAACTGAACAGCCTGCTCCTGAGTGACTACTGGGTACATAACGAAATAAAGGCAGAAATAAAGATGTTCTTTGAAACCAATGAGAACAAAGACACAACATACTAGAATCTCTGGGACACATTTAAAGCAGTGTGTAGAGGGAAATGTATAGCACTAAATGCCCACAAGAGAAAGCAGGAAAGATCTAAAACTGACACCCTAACATCACAAAAGAACTAGAAAAGCAAGAGCAAACACATTCAAAAGCTAGCAGAAGGCAAGAAATAACTAAGATCAGAGCACAACTGAAGGAGATAGAGACACAAAACACCCTTCAAAAAATCAATGAATCCAGGAGCTGGTTTTCTGAAAAGATCAACAAAATTGATAGACCACTAGCAAGACTGATAAAGAATAAAAGAGAGAAGAATCAAATAGATGCAATAAAAAATGATAAAGGGATATCACCACTGATCCCACAGAAATACAAACTACCATCAGAGAATACTATAAACACCTCTCTGCAAATTAACTAGAAAATCTAGAAGAAATGGTTAAATTCCTGGACACATACACCCTCCCAATACTAAACCAGGAAGAAGTTGAATCCCTGAATAGAGCAATAACAGGCTCTGAAATTGAGGCAATAATTAATAGCCTACCAACCAGAAAAAGTCCAGGACCAGAGGGATTCACAGCCAAATTCTACCAGAGGTACAAGGAGGAGCTGGTACCATTTCTTCTGAAGTTATTCCAATCAATAGAAAAAGAGGGAATCCTCCCTAAGTCATTTTATGAGGCCAGCATCATCCTGATACCAAAGCCTGGCAGAGACACAACAAAAAAAGAGAATTTTAGACAAATATCCCTGATGAAGATCGATGCAAAAATCCTCAATAAAATACTGGCAAACTGAACCCAGCAGCACATCAAATAGCTTATGCACCATGATCAAGTGTGTTTCATCCCTGTGATGCAAGGCTGGTTCAACATATGCAAATCAATAAATGTAATCTAGCATATAAACAGAACCAAAAACAAAAATCACATGATTATCTCAATATTTGCAGAAAAGGCCTTTGACAAAATTCAACAGCCCTTCATGCTAAAAACTCTCAATAAATTAGGTATTGATGGGACGTATCTCAAAATAATAAGAGTTATTTATGACAAACCCACAGCCAATATCACACTGATTGGGCAAAAACTGGAAGCGTTCCTTTTGAAAACTTGCACAAGACAGGATGTCCTCTCTCACCACTCCTATTCAACATAGTGTTGGAAGTTCTGGCCAGGGCAATCAGGCAGGAGAAGGAAATAAAGGGGATTCAATTAGGAAAAGAGGAAGTCAAATTGTCCCTGTTTGCAGATGACATGATTGTATATTTAGAAAACCCCATTTTCTCAGCCCAAAATCTCCTTAAGCTGATAAGCAACTTCAGCAAAGTCTCGGGATAAAAATCAATGTGCAAAAATTACAAGCATTCTTATACACCAATAAAAGACAAACAGAAAGCCAAATCATGAGTGAACTCCCATTCACAATTGCTTCAAAGAGAATAAAATACCTAGGAGTCCAACTTACAAGGGATATGAAGGACCTCTTCAAGAACTACAAACCACTGTTCAATGAAATAAAAGAGGATACAAAAAAATGGAAGAACATTCCATGATCATGGATAGGAAGAATCATTATCATGAAAATGGCCATACTGCCCAAGGTAATTTGTAGATTCAATGTCATCCCCATCAAGCTACCAATGACTTTCTTCACATAATTGGAAAAAACTACTTTAAATATCATATGGAACCAAAAAAGAGCCCACACTGCCAAGACAATCCTAAACCAAAAGAAAAAAGGTGGAGGCATCATGCTACCTGACTTCAAACTATACTACAAGGCTACAGTAACCAAAACAGCATGATACTGGTACCAAAACAGAGGTATAGACCAATGGAACAGAACAGAGCCCTCAGAAATAATACCACACATCTACAACCATCTGATCTTTGACAAACCTGACAAAAAGAAAAAACGGGGAAAAGATTCCCTATTTAACAAATGGTGCTGGGAAAACTGGCTAGCCACATGTAGAAAGCTGAAACTGGATCCCTTCCTTACGCCTTATACAAAAATTAATTCAAGATTGATTAAAGACTTAAATGTTAGACCTAAAACCATAAAAACCCTAGATGAAAACCTAGGCAATACCGTTCGGGACATAGGCATGGGCAAGGACTTCATGTCTAAAACACCAAAAGCAATGGCAACAAAAGCCAAAATTGACAAATGGGATCTAATTAAACTAAAGAGCTTTTGCACAGCAAAAGAAACTACCATCAGAGTGAACAGGCAACCTACAGAATGGGAGAAAATTTTTGCAATCTATTCATCTGACAAAAGGCTAATATCCAGAATCTACAAAGAACTCAAACAAACTTATAAGAAAAAATCAAACAACCCCATCAAAAAGTGGGCAAAGGATATGAACAGACAATTCTCAAAAGAAGACATTTATGCAGCCAAAAGACACATGAAAAAATGCTCATCATCACTGGCCACCAGAGAAATGCAAATCAAAACCACAATGAGATACCATCTCACACCAGTTAGAATGAGGATCATTAAAAAGTCAGGAAACAACAGGTGCAGGAGAGGATGTGGAGAAATAGGAACACTTTTACACTGTTGGTGGGACTGTAAACTAGTTCAACCATTGTGGAAGACAGTGTGGCGATTCCTCAAGGATCTAGAGCTAGAAATACCATTTGACCCAGCCATCTCATTACTGGGTATATACCCAAAAGATTATAAATCATGCTGCTATAAAGACACATGCACACGTATGTTTATTGCGGCACTATTCTCAATAGCAAAGACTTGGAACTAACCCAAATGTCCATCAGTGATGGACTGGATTAAGAAAATGTGGCACATATACACCATGGAATACTATGCAGCCCTTTAAAAAGGATGAGTTCATGTCTTTTGTAGGGACATGGATGAAGCTGGAAACCATCATTCTCAGCAAAGTATCGCAAGGATAAAAACCAAATACTGCATGTTCTCACTTATAGGTGGGAATTGAACAGTGAGAACACTTGGACACAGGAAGGGGAACATCACACACTGGGGCCTGTCGTGGGGTGAGGGGAGCAGGGAGGGATAGCATTGGGAAATATACCTAATGTAAATGAGGAGTTAATGGGTGCAGCACAACAACATGGCACACGTATACATGTGTAACAAACCTGCACGTTGTGCACATGTACCCTAGAACTTAAAGTATAATTTTAAAAAACCAACAACAACAAAAAGAAACTGGCCGGGCGCGGTGGCTCACGCCTGTAATCTCTCAGCACTTTGGGGGGCCAAGGAGGGTGGATCATGAGGTCAGGAGATCGAGACCATCCTGGCTAACATGGTGAAACCTTGTCTCTACTAAAAATACAAAAAAATGCACCAGGCGTGGTGGCAGGCGCCTGTGGTCCAAACTACTTGGGGGGCTGAGGCAGGAGAATGGCCTGAACCCGGGAGGCAGAGCTTGCAGTGAGTGGAGATCGCGCCACTGCACTCCAGCCTGGGCGACAGAGCGAGACTCCATCTCAAAAAAACAAAACAAAACAAAACAAAACTAAGGTGCAACATAATTGTTTTTCTAAATAAATAATCTCTCTCAACTACATTGAGAAATAGTCTAAATTGATGCAACATGTTTTTGCATCTGGTGCTTTCAACACTTAGATTCTTCATCAAGAGGTAAAATGAGAAGAACCTCACATTTGGATTCTCATCAGTTCTGCAAAAAAGCGAAAAATGCTGCTAAGCTGCTCAAAGTAGACAACAGAATACAATGTCAGTGAAGGGAGAACTTGGCTCTTGCATTACATGGAAACTGGAGAGTTCATTGAATTTGGCATAACTTCTGCATTTATAGAGCATTGTTTTTGGTGGTTCTTTTGTATGGTCTGGCTAAGCACATTCTAGCTTAAATTCTAAGTAAGGCATGTAATGCTGTCATTCTTCAGTAGTAAGGCTTACTCAGCGTATGTGAGTGTAAGGTAGATGTTAGTGAAAATGTTTAGAAGCCCATAGCCGTGTGGAACTAGACAGAAATGCAGGTACAGGAACTTCAGTCTACAAGGAAAAAGGTGATACTAGAAAAAAAGTGTTAAGCCTCTAGTTCTAATATTGAAGGCATGGAGATTTATGAAAATGTAGTAGAAAGAAAAAAGGAACTAAGCACTAGCAAGAACTTCTCCAAAGGGATGTTGAAGAAGAAGGGAACTTGCCAACCCAATGCTACAAACAGACACCATTGTACATCTAAACGTATATATATATATATATATATATATATATCTTTTCCTTATTTGTAATATCATACTATTTCTGAAAGATAATATTCAAAAATTAGATTTCCCTTGAATTACAAACATGGTGAGAAGCCATTTGAATTAGAATTAGATCATTAGTATTACTGAAACAGCCTATTGATTTATGCAGATAAAACCGTGTGGGCATTAACGTACAACGTTCAAATATGAAATATACATTAATTTGTATTTGTTGAAGCTATTTATTCTGAAATAGTTTTAGATTTTTGAAAACAGGTTCTAATAAGATTCTTCGAATTGTTTTAAGCAATGATATTGCAAGTAACTATAGATTTTAAAATAATGTTACTTTACAGAAGAAGGATTAAGATTCTTTACTATTAGTTAAAAAGTATTCACTAAGACCATTTGTGATGGATTTCATATGCACAATAAACTTGTCTAGGTTTTAGAAATAAAATACCTGTTTTATTCTGTGGAATTCTGTCTTTCACTGAAAGAAGTACCCTTTTTTCTAAGAACAAGGAAATATTAAAATAATAATTCATGTATGCATATATTTATGAATGATTTCTCTAAATGACTCTATAATCCTAGATTTGCTTTATTCGATTTGATTTAGTTACATAATTGGCCTGAAAAAGGAAAGAGGCCCATGATGGAGGTACCAAAAAAGACTTTGTTCTACTTACTTTTATATGTTATCGGGAAAAGATAAACTGTTGCTGCCACAATATTTATGGAAGCCAGGGAAATGCCAAGTACAATAAGACCAGAGCATCTCAGATGGTGCCATGTGTTTAGTCTTATTGGTTAAACAATGATTAGATTACATGGAATACATCACGAAGTTGTCCTACCTGTGTTCTTGTCTTTCTCTTATTTTTTTCTTATATATTCATTTCTTAGAGAACTCAAAGAGGTTGCTCAAAACCTCAGTAGCTTTTATTAAATTGTATATATGACCACAATGCCATATACTGATTTTAGAGTTTTTGGAGCCATTGCTGGCACAACTAGTATAGTTTGACATTTTTCTGGGTGGATTGTGACACACTTACTTTATGGCACTATTATACATCTCTTAAGATGTATACACTAAATAACTTTGTTAAATTTGTTTTCTGTACTATAATTGAATATAGTTTGTATATCAAGTACATTTTACATAGGATTTGAAAGTAATTGGTTTAAATAGGTTTATTCATAAAATAGCATTTTAAATTGTCAAATGTGATTTGAGAAACAACTTAGCAGTTTTTAGTTCAACATTTGCATTTTTTTTTCTGAAGGAGTTAGGGGTCATTAAGCAAGCTTTCTGGGCCAACTGTTATCATTAAAAAAAAATCATAAAATACGCAGTGGTAGTACAACTCAAAGTGTTAACAGTGTATTTAAACAAATGTCAATCTCTGTAAAGCTTTATGTTGAAAGCCTTATTGGGAAAAGCATTAAGGAAGAAAACATAACTTTCAGCAGTTTACCTGTTGCTTTAGTGGTAGTAATTTGATTAGTAGTATAAGTTATACAGAAGATAAAATAAATGGATATTTTCTCTTTCTTGGAGGCATCTAAAGATAGCTAGTACAGGCATGGGCGGTCCAGACAAGGAGCCCTGACATTTAAGCCTCATTAGCTTCTCAATACATCTGCCTTTAACTGCTTTCACTTCCTCACCCAAATTCTCTTAAAAATCTGTAGCAATGTATCTCTGGATCAGCCTACTGGGCTGAATTGCTTTCAGCAAGCTTAACAGTAATTGACTTTTACCAAAACCTTTGGTCACATGTTTGGCCTCTGCTTTACCTCTCAATTCTTTCAGTGTGATTTATTACTCTTCCCTCATTTAAATACTGTCTTAACTTGACTTCTGTGGCTTCACACTCTGAGGTAATCTTTTTCTTACCTCGTTGACTAATCTTTGTCAAACTCCTTGGATGATTTCTTCTCTACTTAAACTCTTAACTATGGGGTTCCCAGAGATTTATCCAATGCCATTCTTGCTTCTCTATGTATATTTTCTTCCTCAGTTCTCCAGGCCAGTTACATGGCTGTAAACAATACATATATGATGATAACTCCTGGACTTTCATCTCTAGTCTTGAATATTTCTCTAAATTCTAGAGTGGTACAACTACGTACTTACATAGTATCCCTCATAATTATCTCAAACTTAATATATTACAAGGTACTCTCTTGATATATCACTCAAATATTTTTCTTTGTTTTCATCATGTCATTAAATGACATAAACATTTACCCAGAAGCACAAGCTAAATTCCTAGAAAGTATGTTTGATTATTTCTTTGTCTTTTCCCATAACCAATCACTGATAATTTGTTTGTCTCTTTTCCCGAAATATTTTCCAATGATGTCCACTTTTCTGTACCTTTGCTACCATTTTCCTTTATAAATTCCTCTTTCCTTCCTCAGAAATATTATTATAATATTCTTTTTTTTTTTTTTTAGTTTTACTTTAAGTTCTGGGATACATGTGCAGAACGTGCAAGTCTGTTACATAGGTATACATGTGCCATGGTGGTTTGCTACACCTATCAACCCATCATCTACGTTTTAAGCCCCACATGCATTAGTAATCTGTCCTGATGCTCTCCCTCCTCTCAACCCCCACCCCTCACCCCCTGACAGGCCCTGTTGTGTCGCCTCTCTGTGTCCATGTGTTCTCATTGTTCAACTCCCACTTATGAGTGAGAACATGTGGTGTTTGGTTTTCTGTTGCTGTGTTAGTTTGCTGAGGATGATGGCTTCCATTTTCATCCATGTCCCTGCAAAGGACATGATCTCATCATTTTTTATGGCTGCATAGTATTCCATGGTATACATGTGCCACCTTTTCTTTATCCAGTCTATCATTGAGGAGCATTTGGGTTGGTTCCATGTCTTTGCTATTGTAAATAGTGCTGCAATAAACATATATATGCATGTGTCTTTCTAGTAGAATGATTTATATCCCTTTGGGTATGTACCCAGTAATGGGATTGCTGACTCAAATGGTATTTCTCGTTCTAAATCTTTGAAGAATTGCCACACTTTCTTCCACAGTGGTTGAACTAATTTAAATTCCAACCAACAGTCTAAAAGTGTTCCTACTTATCCACAGCCTCGCCAGCATCTATTGTTTCTTGACTTTTTAATAATCACCATTCTGACAAGCATGAGATGGTATCTCATTGTGGTTTTAGTTTGTAGTTCTTTAATGTTCAGTGATATTGAGCTTCTTTTCACGTTTGTTGGCCACATAAATGTCTTCTTTTGAGATGTGTCTGTTCATATCCTTTGCCCATTTTTGATGGTTTTTTTTTTCCTGTAAATTTAGGTTCATTGTAGATTCTGGATATCAGACCTTCATCAGATGAGTAGATTACAAAGAATTTCTCCCATTCTGTAAGTAGCCTGTTTGCTCTGATGATAGTTTCTTTTGTTGTGCAGAAGCACTTTAACTTAATTAGATTCTGTTTGTCAATTTTAGCTTTTCTTTCAAATGCTTTTGGCATTTTCATCATGAAATGTTTGCCCATGCCTATGTCCTAAGTGGTATTGCCTAGGTATTCTTCGAGGGTTTGGATGGTTTTGGGTTTTACATTTAAGGCTTTAATCCATCTTGAGTTAATTTTTGTATAAAGTATAAGGAAGGGGTCCAGTTTCAGTTTTCTAAATATGGCTAGCCAGTTATCCCAGCACCATTTATTAAATAGGGAATCATTTGCCCATTGCTTGTTTTTGTCAGGTTTGTTGAAGATCAGATGGTTGTAGATGTGTAGTGTTATTTTTGAGGTCTCTGTTCTATTCCATTGGTCTATATGTCTGTTTTGGTACGAATACCATGTTTGGGTTACTGTAACCTTGTAGTATAGTTTGAAGTCAGGTAGCATGATGCCTCCAGCTTTGTTCTTTTGGCTTAGGACTATTTCGGCTATACAGACTCTTTTTTGGTTCCATATGAAATTCAAAGTAGTTTTTTTCTAATTCTGTGAAGAATGTCAATGGTAATTTGATGGGAGTAGCATTGAATCTATAAATTACTTTGGGCCATATGGCCATTTTCACAATATTGATTCTTCCTATCCATGAGCATGGTATTATTTTCCATTTGTTTGTGTACTCTCTTATTTCCTTGAGCAGTGGTTTATAGTTCTCCTTGAAGAGGTCCTTCATATCCCTTGTTAGCTGTATTCCTACATATTTTATTTCCTTTCTAGCAATCGTGGATGGGAGTTCATTCATGATTTGGCTCTCTGCTTGTCTATTGTTGGTGTATAGAAATGCTTGTGATTTTGCGCATTGATTTTGTATCCTGAGACTTTGCTAAAGTTGCTTATCAGCTTAAGGAGTTTTAGGGCTGAGAAGATGGGGTTTCTAAATATAGAATCATTTTATCTAAAAACAGAGACAACTTGCTTTCCTCTCTTCCTATTTGATTATCCTCTATTTCTTTCTCTAGCCTTATTGCTCTGGCCAGAACTTCCAATACTGTGTTGAATAGGAATAGTGAGAGAGGGCGTTCTTGTCTTGTGCTGATTTTCAAAGGGAATGCTTCCAGCTTTCGCCCATTCAGTATGACATTGGCTGTGGGTTTGTCATAAATAGCTCTTATTATTTTGAGATAGGTTCCATCAATACCTAGTTAATTGAGAGTTTTTAACATTAAGGGATGTTAAATTTTATCTAAGGCCTTTTCTGCAAATATTGACATAATCATGTTTTTTTGTCATTGGTTCTGTTTATGTGTTGGATTATGTTTATTGATTTGCATATGTTGAACCATCCTTGCATCTTAGGGATGAAGCTGACCTGTTCGTGGTGAATAAGCTTTTTGATATGCTGCTGGATACAGTTTGCCAATATTTTATTGAGGAATTTTGCATCAATGTTCATCAGGGATTTTGACCTGAAGTCCTCTTTTTTGCTGTGTCTGTTCCAGGTTCTGGTATCAGGATGATGTTGGCCTCATAAAATGAGTTAGGGAGGAGTCCTTCCTTTTCAATTGTTTGAAATTGTTTCAGAAGGAATGATACCAGCTCCTCTTTGTACCTCTGGTAGAATTCGGCTGTGAATCTCTCTGGTTCTGGCCTTTTTTTGGTTGGTAGGCTATTAATTACTGCCTCAATTTCAGAACTTGAAATATTGGTCTATTTAGGGATTCGACTTCTTCCCGGTTTAGTCTTGGGAGGGTGTATGTGTCCAGGAATTTATCAGTATCTTCTAAATTTTCTAGTTTGTTTGTTCAGTGGTGTTTATAGTATTCTCTGATGGTAGTTTGTGTTTCTGTGGGGTCAGTGGTGATATCCCCTTTTTCATTTTTTTATTGTGTCTGTTTGATTCTTCTCTCTTTTCTTCTTTATTAGTCTAGTTAGCAGTCTATCTATTTTGTTTGTGTTTTTCAAAAAATCAGCTCCTGAATTCATTGATTTTTGGAAGGGATTTTTGTGTCTCTATCTCCTTCAGTTCTGCACTTATCTTAGTAGTCTATTGTCTTCTCCTAGCTTTTGGATTTGTTTGCTCTTGCTTCCCTAGTTCTTTTCATTGTTATGTTAGGGTATTGATTTGAGATCTTTCTATCTTTCTGATTTGGGCATTTAGCACTATAAATTTCTCTCTTAACACTGCTTTAGCTGTGTCTCAGCAATTCTGATACACTGTCTCTTTATACTCATTGGTTTCAAATAACTTCTTGATTTCTGCCTTAATTTCATTATTTACCTAGGAATCATTTAGGATCAAGTTGTTCAATTTCCATTTAGTTATGTTGTTTTGAGTGAGTTTCTTAATCCTCGGTTTTAATTTGATTGCATTGTGGTCGGAGAGACTGTTTTTTATGATTTCAGTTCTTTTGCATTTGCTGAGGAGTGTTTTACTTCCAATTATGTGGTTGATTTTGGAATAAGTGCCATGTGGCAATTAGAAGAATGTGTATTCTTTTGATTTGGGGTGGAGAGTTCTGTAGATACCTATTAGGTCCACTTGATCCAGAGCTGAGTTCAAGTCCTGAATACCTTGTTAATTTTCTGTCTCACTGATCAGTCTAATATTGACAGTGGGGTGTTAAGGTCTCCCATTAATATTGTGTGGGAGTCTAAGTCTCTTCCTAGGTCTCTAAAAACTTGTTTTATGAATCTGGGTGCTTCTGTATTGGGTGCATACATATTTAGGATAGTTAGCTCTTCTTGTTGAATTGATCCCTTTACCATTATGTAATACCCTTCTTGGTCTTTTTTGATCTTTGTTGGTTTAAAGTCTGTTTTTTTTTCAGAGACCAGGATTGCAATCCCTGCTTTTTTTTTCTTTCAATTTGCTTGATAAATTTTCCTCCATCCCTTTATTTTGAGCCTTTGTGTGTCTTTGTGCATGACATAGGTGTCCTGAATACAGCACAGTGATGCGTCTTCACTCTTTTCCAATCTGCCAGTCTGTGTCTTTTAACTGGGACATTTAGTTCATTTACATTTAAGCTTAATATTGTTATTTGTGAATTTGTTCCTGTCATAATGATGCTAGCTGGTTATTTTGCAGACTAGTTGATGCCATTTCTTCATAATATCTTTGGTCTTTATATTTCAGTGTGTTTTTGCAGTGGCTGGTACCAGTTTTTCCTTTCCATATTTAGTGCTTCCTCCAGGAGCTCTTGTAAGGCACACATGGTGGCGACAGAATCCCTCAGCATTTGCTTGTCTGAGAAGGATTGTATATCTCCTTCAATTATGAAGCTTAGTTTGTCTGGGTATGAAATACTGGGTTGAAAATTCTTTTATTTAAGAATGTCCAATATTGGCTCCCATTCTCTTCTGGCTTTTAGGGTTTCTGCTGAGTGATCCACTGTTAGTCTGATGAGCTTCCTTTTGTAGGTTACCTGTCCTTTCCCTCTGGCTGTCCTTAACGTTTTTTCCTTCATTTTGACCTTGGAGAGTCTGATGATTATGTGTCTTGGGTTTGATCATCTCATGGAGTATCTTAATCGTGTTCTCTGTATTTCCTGAATTTAAATGTTGGCCTGTCCTGCTACGTTGGGGGAGTTCTCCTGGATAATAACCTGAAGTGTGTTTTCCAACTTGATTCCATTCTCCCCATCCCTTTCAGGTACTCCAATCAATAGTAGGCTTGGTCTTTTTACATAGTCCCATATTTCTCGGAGGTTTTGTTTGTTCCTTTTCATTCTTTTTTCTCTAATCTTGTCTGCCTGTCTTATTTCAGCATGATGGTCTTCAAACTCTGATATTCTTTCTTCCACTTGATCGATTCAGCTGTTGATCCTTGTGTGTGCTTCACGAAGTTCTCATGCTGCATTTTCCAGCTCCATCAGGTTATTTATGTTCCTCTCGAAACTCGTTATTCTAGTTAGCAGCTTCTGTAACCTTTTATATAGGTTTTCAGCTTCTTTGCATTCGGTTATAACATGCTTCTTTAGCTCAGTGAAGTTTGTTATTACCCACCCTCTGAAGCCAAGTTCTGTTAATTTGTTCATCTCATCTTCCATCCAGTTCTGTGCCCTTGCTAGAGAGGTGCTGCGATCATTTGGAGAAGAGGCACTCTGGCCTTTCGAGTTTTCAGCTTTTTTGTTGATTCTTTCTCATTTTAGTGAGTTTGTCTAGTTTTGATCTTTGATGCTGCTAACTCTTACATACATCAGGATTTCATGGGGACATTTTTTGTTGATGCTGTTGTTGTTGCTTTCTCTTTGCTTGTTTTTCTTTCAATGGTCAGGTCCCTTTTCTGTAGGACCTGTGGTTTGTTGAGGGTTCACTTCAGGCCCTATTCATCTGGTTCATTCCCGTGCCTGGAGATGTCGCTCGAGGAGGCTGGTAAACAGCAAAGATGGTGCCTGCTCCTTCCTCTGGGATCTCTGACCTCGAGGGGCACCGATCACCTGATGCCAGTAGGAATGCTCCTGTATAGGGTATCTGATAACTCCTGTTGGAGGGTTTCACCCGGTTGGGTGGCACGGGGAGCACGACGTGTTTAACGAAGCACTTTGGCTGTCCCTTGGTGGAGGCGGTGTGCCACGCTGGAGGGAAACCCACTCATCTAGGATGTCCGGATTCCTCAGAACTAGCAGCAGGAATGACTAAGTCTGCTGGTCCACAGAGACTATGGCCACCCCTCCCACTAGGGGCTCAGGCCCAGGGAGAACAAAGTTCTGTCTCTGAAACCCCTGGCTGGAATTGTTGGAGTTCCTGCAAGGAGGACCCACCCAGTGAGGAGGAATGGGTTAGGGTCGGGCCTGAAGATGCACTCTGTCCACAGTCTGACACAGCCGGTATGTTGAACTGTGAGGAATACCTCTTGGGACAAATCCATCCAGCCTTCCTGGCTCCAGCAGGGAAAAAGCATGGCCTGGAGTTATAGAGATGGCTGCAGCTCTTCCTTCACCCTGGGATCTTAGTGTGTTAGGCAGCTAGCAGTCCCAGCGTTGGCTGCCACCTCTCTCCCAAGTTGCTCAGAGGGCTTAGACAGCAGGCAGCCGCCCCTGCCCTAAGGAACTTGGCAGGCTTAAGCAGATTCTAGCTGAGTGGCTGAGAATCTGCATGGCTCCATGGTTGGGACCCTAGGCCCCAGCGGCGTGGGCTCATGAGTGGGATCTTCTGATCGTGGGTTGCACAGTTCTGTGGAAAAAGCATGGTTTCCCAGGCTGGGCAGCAGGCTCACTCTCTGCCTCCCTTGGCTTGAGGGTGGGGGCTCCCCTGCCCTGTGTGGCTCTTAGGTGGGCCACCACACCACACGGCTCTACCTTCCTCGCCGTGGGTCACATCAACTGCCTAGTCAGTCTTGATGACAGAACCTGGATACCTTAGTTACCGGTGCTGGATTTACACACTGTTTTTGTTCGTTTCAATGGGAGCTTCCGATTGCCACAGCTGCTAGTTGGCCATCTTGGTCCCGCCTCCCTGTAATATTCTAATTGAGAATTCTGTTTCACTCTGCCTGTTCTCCTCAATCTACAACATATTCTTCAACATGAATATAAGTGATTTTAAGATGCCTATTAAGTGGACAAATAAACTGCATAAAACTTATAAAGGAAAGACTACAGAGATATCAGATATCTCAGAAGACAAAGTGAAGTGAATCCAGCAGGTGAGGAACTCCCAATGGAAGAGCTGGCTGTAGACCAAGGGAAAGAAAAATGGAGAGTGGAAGATGCAGACTTACTTACTATATATTGCCTT
Source organism: Pan paniscus (assembly GCF_029289425.2). Classification (NCBI taxonomy): domain Eukaryota; kingdom Metazoa; phylum Chordata; class Mammalia; order Primates; family Hominidae; genus Pan; species Pan paniscus. The sequence continues at coordinate 123,064,746 of NC_073254.2, forward strand.
GTGAATGAAAGATTACAGAAACTAGGACTATGATATCTACCTACATATCTTGCTGGCTGTGTTACATTTTATTATATGTTCTAATGAGCTTTTTTTCCCCTTTATGTCTTTCCCAGTCTCCTTTTAGTTTTAGAGAGTTTATTAATATTGGTAAATTTACAATTTATTTGATTGGTTACTATGTAACAACTTGAAGTTTCAATAAAACAGGAAAAGACATGAAACAGAAATTCTGCATTAAAGTTAGATGTGATAACATATTAACTTCAGGATATTTTCCTTTGGTCAGAGGGAAGCATCTTTTTTGGAATAACAAATATAATTACTATATCCATCAGCTAACAGCAAAAAACAGGCACATTCTGTTCCAAGAGTGTTGAGAAGGGGGGCTGATATGGTTTGGCTCTGTCCCCATCCAAATCTCATCTTGAATTGTAACTCCCATAATTCCCATGTGTTGTGAAAGGGACCTGGTGGGAGATCATTCAATCATGGGGGCAGTTTCCTCCCTACTGTTCTCCTGATAGTGAATAAGTCTCACGAGATCTGATGGTTTGATAAGTGGTTTCCCGTTTTGCTTGGCTCTCATTCTCTTCTCTTGTCTGCTGCCATGTGAGACATGCCTTTCACCTTCCACCATTGTGAGGCCTCCCCAGCCACATGGAACTGAATTCATTATACCTCTTTCTTTTGAAAATTGCCCAGTCTCCAGTATATCTTTATTAGCAGTGTAGAAATGGACTAATACAGGGGCTATTGGTAAATAAGTGACAAGTTGAAAGGAAACCAGAAGGGATAGTGCATTAAGTACCTTAGGGGTATACACCACCAGGCCCAAAGGAAAGAGCAGAGACAGCAATTACTAGAATCCAGAAGGGAACAATTAGAATTTAATTACAACTCAAATGTAAAGAGTTCACTTTCAATTAAAAGATGCAGCTAGCTTCAGGCAAACCCACAGGGAGAAAGCCAAAAGAATAAACACCTATAGCTCACTCTCCTTTTCTCTGATCTTCTGACAGGGCTCCCTATTGGGTCACACCAACCTAACGTTAGCAAAGGAGCTATTGTGATCCATGCATGTCCACAACTTAGACTCAAGATGAAGTAAGTTGGGTAGAGTTGAAAATTTCTGGAGCAGTGATATTATTTGAGCTGGAACATGTTGGATTGCTTGGAAGTTAAATATTAAAGAACATGGGAGGTTGATGAGGGTAAATGTACATGTTGAGTTAAATTTGTATTTGTTATGTGAGTGGATACCCAGCATCTCTTTAATGTTATTCCTGTCTTGGGGGGAAATTCTGCAAACTGAGTCCTGTCTGGCTAAGGAAGAAGCCACAAACTTTCTTTCTTATGTTCCCTTACAATTAAGGCATAGTCAGGCAAAATAACCATAGCTAGACAGATGATCCCATGATAGACATAAAATTTTATATAAATGAAAAATAGTAGTGCCTTGTAGAAATAATTTTCAGTCAAAGGTTCTTGGCAAAAGCATCTGGATTTCAGGGATAGCAGAAGCAGAGTGTGTGGCATTGTGTGTTCAGCACTGGCAGTGTGATCTGCTGGATTTGTTTCCATGGTGGAAGTGGTGGGGTCCTCAGCAGAGTAGTTGCATGTTACCATTTGACATTGCTTCTTGTTGTGTAGCCTCCTAGCCAGACTTTTGGGACCTGCTGGAGATTCTAAATCATTTTCTCTTCTTAAACTACTTACCGTGGTACAATATAAATTGTTGTTTATGATTAAAACTCAGACAGATACACTATGACATTCTTTAAGCAGCTGTACATGAGCAATACTAATTTGAAAACAACTCAAATGTCTACTGATGAACAGTTCACCAAATTACGGTAGGCTTATACCCTGAAATATTATAGAGTGCTTAAGAATTACGTTTACATTTTAAAACATTTAACTGATGTTACACTGTGAGATAATATCTGTATTAACAAGATAAAAGGAATAAAATCATTAAAAAATTGTATTTTCATGTGTATATATATATTTCCTAAAAGAACTAGTTAATTTAAAAGTTAATGTTTATTATTATTATTATTTGAGACGGAGTCTCACCCTGTCTCCCAGCTGGAGTGCAGTGGCACAATCTCTGCTCACTGCAACCTCCATCTCCCAGGTTCAAGTGATTCTCCTTCCTCAGCCTCCCCAGTAGCTGGAATTACATACACGTGCCACCATACCCAGCTAATTTTTTGTATTTTTAGTAGAGACAAGGTTTCACCATGTTGGCCAGGCTAGTTTCAAACTCCTGACCTCAAGTGTCCTGCCTGCCTGGCCTCCCGAAGTGCTGGGATTACAGGCGTGAGCCAGCATTCCCTGCAGTATTTATTATTAATTGAGTAATTTTAAATACTTTTTCTTATTTTTTAAAACTTTTCTTTTAAGTTCAGAGGTATAAGTGCAGGTTTGTTACATAGGTAAACTTGTGCCGTGGGAGTTTTTAGTACAGATTATTTTATCAGCCAGGTATGAAGCCTAGTACCTATTAGTTATTTTTTGTGATCGTTTTCTCCTCCCACCTTCTACCCTTCAAAAGGCCCCAGTGTGTGTTGTTCCCCTCTATATGTCCATGTGTTCTTATTTATTCTTATTGTTTGCATTTTATTTTATAATGAGCAATTTCAAAAACTGCTTCTACATTTTTAAACTAGGAATGAGACAAAGAGGACTGTGGTGGTTAATTTTCATGTGTCAACTAGCCTGGGACACAGAGTACCCAGACATTTGGTCAAACATTTTGGGTGAGTCTGTTAAGTGTTTCTGGATGAGATGAACATTTGAATTGGTAGACTGGGTAAAACAGATTGCCCTTCCTAATTGGTGGGCCTCATACAATCCCTTGAAGACCTAAATAGAATAGAAAGGCCCAGTAAAAGAGAATTTCTGTTGCCTGACTGCTTTGAGCTGGGACATTGGTTTTATTGGGTCTCAGATTCTAAGTAAAAGATCGGGGTTTTTTGGGTCTCAAGCCTCCCAGCTTTCAGACTAGAACTTACACTATCAGTTTTCCAAGTTCTCAGGCCTTTAGACTAGCACTGGAACTATATCAGTGGTCTCCCTGGTCTCCAGCTTGCTTCCTACAGATCTTGGGACTTCTTAGCCTCCATAATCACATAAGCCAATTCCTTAATAGATCAATCTTTCTTTCTTTCTACACACACACACACACACACACACACACACACACCCTATTGGTTCTGTTTCTCTGGAGAACTCTGACTAATACCAAAGACCCCTTTTTTTCCAGACAATAAAATTAAATTAGAACAATAATTACAAGTCAACGAGCTAACAATAATTCAAAGCATTTTTATTTATTAGATCCTCTGTTTTCTAGTTTTGATTTTTCTTTCCCATGTATCTAAAATGTTTGAATGATGCAGCCTGAACTAGTGGTTGCAGCCAGTCAACAGTAGGCACTGAGTCTAATACATGCAATTATGCACCAGGAAATGTACCAGATATAATCATTGATGTAATCACAGAAACATCCAACAGCACAGTTTACAACAATTCTCTTTATTCACTTTTAAATGTATTGATTTTGGATTTAAGATCTAAACTGAGAAAAAAAAATTGCAGCACTTGTGTGAAATGGGTTTATTTTCAGTCTTTTTGTGAGAGGATGACAATGCATTTTGTATTTTTAAAAATACACATAATACAGAAATAATGCAAAAATCATACAACAACACTCATTATTGGCCACTTTTAAGATCTGTTGTCTCTAATATATTTTGAACTTTCTGATTAAAATTGAGAGATTTACTTACTTAAGGTAAAAATTTAAAAAATATGTAGTCTCAGGGCTGGGCATAGTGGCTTATGCCTGTAATCCCAGCATTTTGGCGGGTTGAGGCAGGCAGATCACCTGAGGTCAGGAGTTCAACACCAGCCTGACCAACTTGGAGAAACCCTGTCTCTATTAAAAATACAAAATTAGTCCGGCATGGTTGCACACGCCTGTAATCCCAGATACTGGGGAGGCTGAGGCAGGAGAATTGCTTCAACCCAGGAGGCAGAGGTTGTGGTGAGCTGAGATCACACCATTGCACTCCAGCCCAGGCAACAAGAGTGAAACTCTGTCTCAAAAAAAAATAATAATAATAAAAATATATATAGTCCTAGCTTCCATATTGCCACACAGGATTCTTTGGTGAATTTCAGTTGAAAGAGAGTAATGTGGAAAGAGGTTGCTTGCCTTCCATCCTGGTGAAGATTCTGGAGTTTCATTTAGTTCTGAGAGACAGAAGGGTATGAGGTTTCACAGTAGACCTTTGTTCCTGTGTTGGGGGTGCCAGGAATATATTCACAAGTGAAATTGCTTGGTAGAGTATTTTGGCTCTTGTTTCTGGCTGAGTAGCCTACAAGCTTATTCTCTGACCTGGCCACAGAAGGTGCTATGGTTCACTTACCCTATTTAACACACACACACACACACACACACACACACACACACACACACACACATATATATGTCTATATATACATATACATGTATATACACATATACGTGTATATACATATATATACATATGTATATATACATATACATATATACATATATATGTGTGTGTGTATATATGTGTATATATGTGTATATATGTGTGTATATATGTGTATATATATGTGTGTATATATGTGTATATATGTGTGTATATATATACATATATATAAGCTCAAATGTGTTGTATTAATTAAACAAAATATGTTCAATATATCTGCATTGAAGTTTACAAAACATTGCTGAGATAGACAATGCCCATTGATTAGATAACGGAATATTGTTAAGATGCTAACTCTTCATAAACTGATCTATATTTTTAATGCAATTTTGATCAAAATCTCTGAGGATGTTATTAATGGAAACGTTAAAATGATTTTAAGATTCATATGGAAAACTCAAGAATCACTGAAATTGTCTTAAAATAAAAGAACAACTTTGAAGGTTTTATACTACCTTACCTCAAACCTTAATATGGAGCTACAGTTATCAATATAGTATGACATCAACATAAAAATAATTCAATTGAAGCAATGAAACAAAAGAGAGTGTGTAACAATAGATTCATGTTTTTATGATTGATTAATTTCCCATGTAAACATCAAAACAATGCAAAGAGAAAAGTTTTTAAATTATTGGTGTTAGAACCAGATAACCAAATTTAAATCAATGAACTTCAATCCCTATCTCAAATTATACAAAAATAATAATTTTTAAATGTCATAGTCCAAAATATAATAGCTAAAAATATAAACCTAGAAGTAACTGTGGAAAAATATCATCTCAACCACGTTCATACATAATTTCTCAGGACACAAAAATAACCATAAAAAGGTAAAATAATATATTAGACTTTAACAATATCAATGACTTCTAACTGAAAGACAAAATTAAGAGAGTGAAAAAGAAAGACATATACATAGAAAATATTCACAATGTGTGTACCTAACAAATTTTTTGTCTCCAGACTGTATAAAGCACTCCTCCTACTCAACAACAAATAGACAAACACTCCAGTGAAAGATCAGTGCAAAACCTGCCACATATAATATATAAAGGAAGCTTTATAAATGACCAATAAACATGTAAATACAGTGTTTGACATTATTGATTATCAGGGAAATAAATATTCAAACCACATAGAAATACCAGTATACATTCACTATAATGGCCAAAAATACCAAATTAATGAAGCAAAAAAACCCTGCAACAACCAAATGTTGGCAAAGATAAGGACTTGGGAAACAAAAATAACTCTCAAATCGATCTAAAATACAGAAAAGGAAAAACAAAAGAGCAAAAAACAGATGGACAAATAAAAACAAAGAGTAAGATGGTAGACCCCATAATATCAGTAATTACATTAAATTTAAAAGAACTAAATAGGCCAAGATTGTGAAACTAACAACAACATTTCAATTATATGCTATACATTTAAAAACTATTTGAATGTTAAACTACGAAAAACATATGCTATGCAAACATTAATAGAAATTCCTTGAATCAATAAGAAAGAGGCCTATATTTTAAAATAAATACAGGGAATAATGAGTTTATATCATCTACCATGAAAAGCATTTGAAATAGTTTTAGTATCCAGTTTATATAATTGGTTAATATCAAGAGCTTTAAACACTAATTTTCCCCTGTATTAGGTAATAGAAAATAAGAAGCCTGACTTATTATATTAAAAGTAGAAAACCTTAATGCTTAACTATATTAAATCCTCAGTTCAAATGAGTTTATTTATTCTACAAACTAGATATATACCCTTAGGGACCTGGAAGGATCTAGACAGAAAATATTAAGTAAGATTTATTAATATTGTGAAAGTTTTTAATCTTTATTTTCTATCTTTCATTAGGCTTGAATATGCATTTTTTAGAATATTTTTGATTTTGATCTATACAATATAGATCCACTCTGTAGTATTTACCTTGCACTCTTGATACTCAGTATAGAATGTACATTTACCTTTCTTCTGAGTTTTCATACTTATGAACACATTTTTCCATAAAATGGTCAGAGCTATGGTGATGAGGGTATGCATTTTATAATTCTATGGAACAAACCCTATAGGAGAAAAAAAATAAGTAAATATACAGTTAATGATATACAGGCTATATTTATCTAGAGGGAATTTTCTTTTGGGAATTATTAACTTAGGAGGAGATATTTCAAATTATTATACAAACCAAGTGTATTAATTCATTAAAATATTCTCAAATTTAAAACAATTACAAGGAAGGAAAGGAAGAGATCATACAATGGTTATGACTGATTTGTTTGTTTGCCTGTTACAGGAATCAATCAAAAAATCTTTAGTACAATGAAGTGGTTACAGCTCCGGCATTGAAACCAGGCTGCTATACAGCAAACTGTGCTAGATAAGTCATCTTAAGCAAATCATTTAGTGTAACTGTATCCATTTCTAGCCAGTAAAACATGACAATAACAGCATCTACCTCACACTTTTCTTGTGAAGATTAAACAATCAACATAGGTCAAAGCTTTAGAACAGTTGCTGACAAAGTAAATGCAAAAATAATTTTTATTTTCTTTTAGTAACCAAAAAAGAATGATTATTTTTGTATATTTTAAAATAGAAAAGGAAAAATATATACTTAGAGAGCCTAACATTTTCTAAAACATTTTAGCTCCTTATATCAAATTACAAATAAAGATTAAATACATTTCTATATTTAATAGCACATTAAATATTTTTACATAAAAGTAAAATAAAGTAATAATATCAGAGAACATAGTGTTTAAATAGCTAAATGACAATGGCCTCATCCAATGAAAATACACAAAGTTCCAAAACCACCATAAATGTAATAGCATAAACACCAGAGCATAATTTTATTTTTACTTTATGAATTAATTTTATTATACGAATAGTAATTTTATGATAATCTTTACCAAGTTTACTCAGACACAACGAAAATGTATTTGGTAAAACAAAGACAACACTTTTTTATAGAGTATTTTTATGCGGATTTATAAATGAGCAAAATGTAATAGTTTTATCTCATATATAAAATAAAAAAAAATATATAAAGAAGATAATCACTCTAGGCATGGATATTGATGAAAAATTTTAAGATTTTTTTTTTTACTACAGGCAACATGCGATTTCCACTGTTCCTCCCCAAATTCATTATCGCAAGCTTCAAAGAGTTGAAGCATGGCAAAGATTAATCAGTAATATTTAAAGGGAGGTGGATTTCAGTTTAAGACAAGACAGAACAATACTAAATGGCAACAGATATTTTGTTGTCTGTGGGCTGGTTCAGTTTATTGACTTTGCTGCACAAAAGATTTTGAGAGCAAGTCCAAAGTAAGAGTAGGTGAAGAAGTTTATTGCAAAGTGAAGGTACCCTCTGAGAAGCAGATTGGGCTGCTCAAAGCTAGAGACAACAGCTAGTGCCTCAAAGGGAATTCCCTTTATGGGAGCTGTTCATACATATTCATAAACACTGAAGTCAAGTATGTAAAGGTGGATCCGCAGTTGGCGCATGCATTCAGCATCTACATGCTCTAACACTTATCACATGTATAATTAGCATCTAACATCACCTAGGGGTGTGTTTTGAATTATTAAAATGGGGACAAGGTTATTATAAGCTAAACCTTGAACCTAGCTGTGCATGCATGACTTGGAGAAGTCTCTAGCCACTTTCTCTCCAGGCAGGAATTCATACCACCACACCTCCCACAGGAATTTGTAGTTAGTAGTGTCTTAGGATTTTGGTGCTGATTGGCTGGAGGTTGGGGAAGTTACATCAGGAATAAGGAACGTTTGTTCTCTTCCCCTGGCCGTTTAGGGTAGCTGGAACTTGTAACTATCTGAGAGTCTGCTGGTATCCTGTAGGACTGCTTACCTTACAAAATAGTGAGGTGCTGAGACACTAGGGTGCAAACGATGCAGAACCTACTGGGCTTCACACAAGGGGAGAAGTCAGTATCACCTCATAACCTTACTTATCCTGCCTCATTTTCAGGGGTTACTTTACCATCTTTGTAATTGTTCAATTCAAGATAGTAAGATCACTTATCAGAAAGTTTTAGGGAATTTCATATACTTAGACCAGAGTAGAATTTAGCTAGATACCACCAATATCCTTTGAAAGAGTCTATTCTATAAATTTGATGGAATATTTTACAAAATCACATTGTCATCACAGCAACAGTGGTCATACCTGATCATTGGGAATATGCCTTACCATGTTTTACATAAAATATAATGTCTTAATTTTTTTTTATTGCAAATTGGATAAAATAAATTGCATAGATACTGTATTAGTCCATTTTCACACTGCTGATAAAGACATACTTGAGACAGGGTAATTTATAAAGGAAAGAAGTTTAATTGACTCACAGTTCCACATGGCTGGGGAGGCCTCACAATCATGGTGAAAGACAAAGGAGGAGCAAAGTCACATCTTACATGGTGGCAGAAAAAGAGAGCTGGTACAGGGAAACCCCCAACTGTAAAACCGTCAGATCTTGTGAGAATTATTCACTACCATGAGAACAGTATGAGGAAAACTGCCCCATGATTCAATTATCTCCCACCAGGTCCCTCTTATTAACAGGTGGGAATTATGGGAGCTACTATTCAAGACAAGATTTGGGTGGGGACAAAGCCAAACCATATCAAGTACCTATATAGGCACTTACAAAAAAAAGTTAATGAAGTTTTACTTGTATATTTATCTATGCCACAAGGCTCAGCCAAGTACATTGTATATAATACTTACCAAAATGCCATAATAACAAATTTACTATTATTTATCATTATTTTCAACTTTCTATACCCAAATGAATACTAAAGTAGACAAGAGTTTCTCTTCATCACTTGCTTTCATTGTTGTTTTGTTTGGCTTTTTGTTTTTCTCTTATCTGCTCTCTCCTGCTCTGCTTTTCTCTGGTGCTCCACCCTAACATTTGATGCCCTATTTCATTGCGGTTGAACATGTCAAGTGAGAAATATAACAGATACAAGATTACTATGAAGTTTTAGGCAACTAAAACTAATCTATGGTAAAAACTGTAAGTAGAGTGGTCAATTTGTGATGACAATGAGACTGAGGGAGAAAGGGTTTGAGGAACATTTCTGGGATAATAGAAATGTTTATAAGGGTTTCAGTCACATGGGTATATGCATTTGCAAGAATTCATTGAACTGTACACTTAAGATGAGCATTTTGTCAATTATAACTCAATAAAAAATGAACTAAAATGGTTTTTAAATACACAAAAATTAGGTGCTAATTTAATTATGGTATATGAGAAAAATACTAATATTCTTATTCATCAACATAAATTAAAGAAAGATAATGGCATCAAGTTTAAGAAGCAATAGCAACAAAATAAAATCTAGGTAAGATTGAATAAATTTATAGTTCTCATGTAAAATTTTATGATACTGTTATGACATGTTGCAAAGAGGATATTATAATCATTAAGCTTTAATATACGGAATAGTTTAGCTTACCAAATACAAAGCAAAAATTGTAGACAATGAATTATTTTGAAAAAATCTGCTATATTCAATCTAAACTGAAAAAATAAGTTCATTTAGTCATTTATTATTTTTCCAGATGTAAAGCTGTCATTGAATTAAACAAATTTCCCAATAATAGCCTTACTTTGTGTACTATGAAAATTCTGTAGGTCAAAAAGAGAGACTCCCATTTTTTAAAGTAAGAAATCAAAATAGCTTTTTCATGCTTTATATATAAAGGACATTTGAAAGTTACAAGTGAAAATACAACTCCACATTTAAGGATAAATCTTCCATGCCTTTGCTCATTTTCAAGAGAATTTGAAGCTGACAGTCTTACTTTGAAGCCCTTTATAGTTTTAGATTGTCTTCCACGGTTTTTATAGTTTTAGGTTTGCACTTAACTCTTTAATATATCTTAAGTTAATTTTTGTATATAATGTAAGGAAGGGTTCCAGTTTTAACCTTCTGCATATGGCTAGCCAGTTATCCCCGCACTATTTATTAAATAGGTAGTCCTTTTCCCATTGCTTGCTTTTGTCATGTTTGTTGAAAATCACCCTTATTTCTCAGTTCTCTATTCTGTTCCTTTGGTCAATGTGTCTGTTTTTGTACCAGTACTATGCTGTGTTTGTTACTGTAGCCCTGCACTGTAGATTGAAGTCGCATAGCGTGATGCCTCCAGCTTTATTCTTTTTGCTTAGGATTTCCTTGGCTATTCGGGATCTTTTATGGTTTCATATAAGTTTTAAAATAGATTTCCTAGTTCGAGGAAAAATGTCAATGGTAGTTTAATAAAAATAACTTTGAATCTATAAATTGCTTTGGGAAATATAGCCATTTTTATGATACTGATATTCCTATCCATGAGCGTGGAATGTTTTCCTATTTGTTTGTATCATCTCTGATTTCCTTGAGCAGAGTTTTATAGTTCTCCTTAGTGAGATCTTTCACCTTCCTAGTTAGCTGTATTCTTAGGTATTTCATTCCATTTTGGGAATTGTGAATAGGACTGCATTCTTAATTTGGCTCTCAGCTTGACTCTTGTTGGTGTATAGGAATGTTAGTGATTTTTTGCACATTGATTTGTATACTGAGGCCTTGCTGCAATTGTTTATCAGGTTAAGAAGTTTTTGGGCTGATACCATGGGGCCTTCTAGATATAGGATCATGTCATCTGCAAACAGGGCCAGTTTGTCTTCCTGTTTTCCTGTTTGAATATGCTTTATTTCTTTCTCTTGCCTGATTGACCAGGCCAGGACTTCCAATACTATGTTGAATAGGAGTGGTGAGAGAGGGCATCCTTGTCTTATGGTTTTCAAGGGCAGTGCTTCCAGCTTTTGCCCATTTAGTATGATGTTGGCAGTGGGCTTGTCATAGATGGCTCTTATTATTTTGAGAAATTTTCCTTTAATTCCTAATTTATTGATAGTTTTTAACATGAATGGGTGTGAAATTTTATCAAAAGAGTTTGTAAGATGAAGGGGTTATTCAATTTTGAAAGACTTATCTGCGTCTATTGAGATAATCACGTGGTTTTTGTCTTTAGTTCTGTTTATGTGATGAATTACATTTATTGATTTGCATATATTTAACCAACCTTGCATCTCAGAGATAATGCCTACTTAATCACGGTATGTAAGCTTTTTGATGTGCTGCTGGCTTATATTTTAAGAAGTTAAAATATACATTAAAAATTTGGGGGGAAAACTAACAATGAAAATAGTAGAAAAAATTTAGTATTCAGAACCAATAATGGATGTAAAGTTTCACTTAATCAAAATGATTATGTTCTAGAGATCTGCTGTACATGATTGTGCCCATCATTTACAAGACTGTATTATACACTTAAAAATTTGTCAAGAAGCTCTGATGTTAAGGGTTCTTACCACAAAAAAAGTTGGGAGCACCTTTAGGTCTACTAAATTGTGGATCTAAGAAGGTATCACTTGTAAATGAGGAAGTAGATTTGTATTGTCCAAGGCATACTGTTAAATAAGAAAACCAATGTGCAGATCTGCATATAAAATATGCCTTTATTTTTACTAAAAACAACTTATAGAAGGATATATTTAGACACACAGATGCATACACACACACACAAAATGTTGCATCCATATTCAGACAGATTTTTAAAAGGATAATGCTATAGTAAAATTTGTTTTTGTTCTGGGTGGTAGATTTAACCGAGACTTCCTACTTTCCATCTCTTAAGTGTATGTAATGTAGTACTCCTTCAATAAACAATGGAAAAACAAATGAACAAAAAAACCCTACTGTAACAAAACAAGACTACAGATAACCAAACAGGAAATCAGGCAAAATACATAGGCATTTCACATAAGAGACTGCAAGACTGCAAATAATCCAAAAATTTCTTAGCCTAATTTTTAACCAAAAATATGTGAATGATAATCAAAATAGAGTATCATCTCACATACTCAAAAATAATTAAGATCAGCAAAAATCTTAATTAATTAATTGACAAAAACTAAAAATGATGATAAAATGTCTTGACAAGAATGTAGATTCCAGTTGTGGGAATTGGCACGATACTGAGGAATTCAATTTAATGATGCCTGTTTATATTGAAGATGTAGTTACCTTTTGACCAGACAAGTCCATCTTTAGGAAACATATTAGGTAAACTCTTGTATATTTATAAATAGTGAAATACTTAAAAAAGAATATTTATTACTGCAATTTTTACCATAGTATACAAATGAAAACAAATTAAATATCCATGAATAATGGCAAACAAAATCATGTTTTATTCATCCATAGAAGTGTGAAAGAAAAGGGTTTAGGGCCTCAAAAATCAAATGAATGAGTCTCACAAACATATTGCTAATAGAAAATGGAGGTCACATAAATCTGCACACTGTATGATAACATGTTTATAATGCTTAAAAATAAAAACTGCAGGAAATCATCTTCTAAAGATAAGGAAATTAGAAATACTACATATAACATCTCTTTTATCACTGTGATGGAATTGAGGAAAAATCCCAGATTCCCTCAATCATATTGGTGGATTTATAAATATTAATTTTATTATTTTTATGCATATTTACATATAGGTTACATGTGTATCAAACAATGCCTGATTAAAAGTTAAAATACTTTTTCTACCTTATTCATAATGTATTTCATTACTAATATAAAGTAGAATGATAAATGCTACTATTTTAAGTTTTGCTAGGAAAACTATTTGAAGTACTTGATTATTGGTACAAGATTACAAAAGTAAACCATGCTGACCCAAGACTAGCTTTACTAATACAGGGGGAAACTATAGTATTTAATTCACAAAAAGACTAATAAAAGTTTTATTTTAGGCAAAATGATTCAATTGAAAATAATAACTTATTAAATAGATAATCAAGTTAAATTCAGAAAAATACCAGAACAAAAGGAAATGTTATACTAATTAAATATGTATATTTTTCTGTAAATCAGTTACTCTGGATAACTGTCAAGTATCCTAAATCTGGGGAGAATATGGCAAGATCCTGGATGAGGCTCATGTCTCTGTTTTAGGCACCTCAGATGTGGGAGGTGCCCTACAATAAATACCTCCAAAAAGAGCAGGCACCAGAGAATGGTGATTGGTGAGGCTAGCAGGCAGAGGAAAAGCTGCAGGTTTCAGTGTGAAGATGTTGAGTTGAGGTCCCTTCCTTATATCCAAGGGGTCATATCTAATGTTCGAAATATTCCATTCTGAAATTTAGGGCAGCTGGAATATAAAGTTAAATTTTGGAGGAGTTATAAAACATGAACATTGAAGCCATGGAAGTCAGAAGACAGTCCAGGGAAAGTTTGTAGTATTGGGAGAGATGGGCATTTGGGAGAGAAATTTAAAGAATACAAGTGAAAGTTTGGAAAAGGAAATAGAGTTTAAAAAAATGTTTCTGCAAGAGTGGCTGAAGATACAAGAGGAAATGTAGGGGTAAGTGTGTGTGTGTGTGTGCGTGTGCGCTCATGTATTCTTACCCTGAAGCAAAAAAAAAAAAAAAATTAGAATATTAAACATGGCCAGTGTAACAACCTGTGACATGCTGCAAAGTGGAGAGAGGTGTTGACAGGTGACCGGATGGTATGGTTACAGGGGACGGTGGATGAGGTAGTGTTAAATAGAGAAGGATAGAATTTTCTTTTTTACACTTGAACAAATTGAATACCTTTAATTACCATGGAGAAGTTTAGAAGAGAGGATATAAATAAAGATGAGAGTATGAGGTTAAAGAAATCCTGGGCAGACAGAATTGCATAGGAATCAGGGCACAAATGAAAAAAAAAATAGGTTGCAGGAGAAACATTTGCCCATTTATATTTTCCTTTTCTGTTTTTTTCTTTAGTTCTTGTTTTCTTTTAATTCTTTTATCTTTTAGAGAAAGTTGATCCAGTTCCATTCTAGTGAATTTTATTTTCTCTATTGAAGTAAGAGAAAGGTTATCTGAGAGTGAGAGGATTAGATGGCATTTAATAGGATTGGAGAAGAATGAAATAGCTAGTGCGGAGAATAGAAAATGGACCTCAATAGGGGACTTAAAAGGATTTTCAGATGGTGGTTAAATTTGGTTTCATACCATGGTCTCCAAAATATAATGAGAAGAGTCAGACAGCAAGCTTATACCGTGAACATATATGAACACTGAGTATTGGGAACTAAATTAGAAAAGAGGTCAATTCTTTATCCAGTTGAAATTTTATCCTTAAACTTTATTACTTTTTTATTATTAACTAAATATTCCCAGTACTCAAATGGCATTATCACCAGAAACTGGCTAATAAGAAAATAAATAAATAAATAAATAAATAAATACAGTCGTTTCTATCAACAATGAAATACATAAGTGTTGTACTTCCTTTTTACTTTTTTACAGCTTTGATAAGATAATGAATATAAAAATAACTGCATGTATTTAATGTATATGCAGTTACTGGTAAAACTCAGATACCCATAATACCATCACCATAGTCAAAGTAATAAATACATTCATCACCTCTAAAGGCCAAATATTTCCTTGTGTCCCCCTGCTTTTGTTTGCTTGTTTGATTGTTTTGTTGTAAGGAACACTTAAGATCCATCACTTTAATAATTTTTAAGTGCACAATACTGTATTGTTATCTATAGGCACTATGTTGTACAGCAGATCTCTAGAGCTTATTCATCTTATATAAATGTAACCTTGTAGCCATTGAATAATAATTCCCCATTTCCCCCAACTTCGTCAGTTCCTGGCAACAATCATTCCATGTTTTTCTTCTATAAGTTTGATTATGTTACAAACTTCATTGTATTAGTCTGTTTTGTACCGCTATAACAGAATACATGAAACTGGGTAATTTATAAAGAACAGAAATTTCTTTCTTACAGTTCTGGAAGGTGGGACATTCAAGGTCGAGGGGTCCACATCTGGTGAGGGCTGTCTTGCTGCATCTTCCCATGGCTGAAGGTGGAAGGTGGAATGGCAAAAGAGCATATGTGAGAGAGAGAGAGAGGCACCAAATTCATCCTTTAATCAGGAACACAATCACACAGTTACGAACCCACTCTGAAGACAACCACATCAATCTATTCATGAGAGAAGAGCTATCATGACCTAAACACTGCTTAAAGTTCCCACTTCTCAACACTGTAGCATTGGGAATTGTTTCCATCACATGAATTGCGAGTGACACATTCAAATTAGAGCCCTAATGTAAATAGAATCATTTCACATTTATCTTTCTATGATTGTCTTATTTCATTTACATAATGTCTTTCAAGTCCATCCATATTCTTACAAATTGTAGGATTTCCTTTTATTTTAATGTTGAATGTGTACATACCATATATTCTTTATTCATTCTACTGCCAATGAGCATTTCAGTCATTTGAGTTGTTTCTATATTTCCCCTATTGGAAAGAATGCTGCAGTGAATGTGAGGACACACATATCTCCTCAAGATCCTGATTTCAATTTTTTGACTACATACACAGAATTTGGATTGCTGGATTAGAGTGTGGATCTTCAAAACATTTTTTTGAGAAATCTTCATACTGTTTTCCTTCGTGTCTGCACCATTTTACTTTCACACAAACAGTATAAAAGGGTGCCAGGTTCTCTGCAGCCTCAGCAATACTTGGTGCTAAAATATTTTTGTTTTTTGATAATAACAATCCTGGCATGCATAAGGCTATATCTCACTGTGGTTTGAAATTTCATTTCTCTCATGATTAAAGATATTGAGCACCTTTACATATACCTTTGGTCATTTGTATATATACAATATACATTTTGTATGTATATTGTATATATATGTATTTCTAGAAAATGATTTTTTTTGTAATTTTTAAATAAAGTTTTTTTTTTGCTTGAGTTGTAGGAGTTTCTTACATATTTTGCATACTAGGCCTTTATCAAATATATGGTTTTCAAATATTTTCTTCCACTTGAAAGAAAATGGAAAGTGAAAAGGCAACCATTGACTAACGGCATTTCACTCTGTTAATGATTTTCTTTGCTAGAGAGTTTTTTAGTTTGATGTAGACTCCTTTGTATGTTTTTCCTTTTATGGCTTGGACTTTTGGTGTCATACACATAAAAGTATTTCAAGACCTATGTCATGAAGCTTTTCTCATATGTTTTCTTCTACATGTTGTACAGTTTCAGATCTTACATTTAAATCCAGTACATTTTGAGTTGATTTTTGTGTATGATACATAATAGAGGTCCACTTTCATTCTTTTGCATATAGATACCTAGTTTTCTCAACCAAATTTGTTGAAGGGACATTTTTTTTCCCACTATATGTTCTCAGCCCCCTTGTCAAAGACCAGTTGATCATACATGTATGGTTTGATTTCTGGGCTCTTTATTCTGTTTCATTGGTTTATGGCTGACTTTATGTAAGTACCACACTGTTTTAATTACTGTAGCTTTATACCATATTTTGTAATTAGAAAGCATCATGCTTCCAGTGTTGTTCTTTTTTCTCAACGTTATTTTGGTTATTCGGGTCTTCTGCTGTTCTGTGTGAATTTGGGGATTTTCTTTCTATTTCTATAAAAAATGCCATTGGGACCGGGCATGGTGGCTCATGCCTGTAATCCCAGCACTTCGGGAGACTGAGGCAGATGGATCACAAGGTCAGGAGATTGAGGCCATCCTGGCTAACATGGTGAAACCTCGTCTCTACTAAAAATACAAAAAATTAGCCAGATGTGGTGACAGGCGCCTGTAGTCACAGCTACTCTGGAGGCTGAGGCAGGAGAATGGCTTGAACCCAGGAGGTAGAGCTTGCAGTGAGCCAAGATTGTGCCACTGCACTCCAGCCTGGGTAACGGAGCTAGACTCCATCTCAAAAAAATAAAATGCCATTGGGATTTTGATGGGAATAACATTGAACCTATAGGTTGCTTTGGGTAACTGGAGGTTACACCATCTACTGCGGTCTGCTCCAGCTCCTAGGACTTATGAGGGCAGCTGCAATTCACGTCAGTTGCTGGGTGCCTTGCCAGCTTCTGAGAGCTACCTGCTCTTCATTCAGTTCTTAACTGCCCCTTGGCATTACAACTATGCCAGGTCTCACAGTACTCTGGATGAAGAAAGACAGGAGCAGCTCTCTCAGGCAGCCTTATTGGACACATCTCATCTCTTTCCTTCCCCTACAGGAAAAGTCACAAATTGTGAGGATATCTTCTGGCTTTGTAATGTGCTCACTTGGGTGGGGGAGGTGCAGGCAAAGTGACAGTACTCTTCTTAGTGACACTAAACATGTTTGTTTCCATGTAGCTTTTATTGCCTCTGGGTTCTGCTGAGTTGAGGCAACTTCTCGCCTGAATTCTGGGGTTTCCACAAAGATATTCTGGTCCCTAGGCAGTTGTTAAATCAGTGTTTCTGTGGTGGTGGGATGAGTACCAGGACCATCTATTCTACCATCTTTCTAATGTTACCCTCCTTTTCACTTTTTATAAGTGAATGCTTTCCTAATCTGTTTGCACCATTCCCAAATTCTTATATTTCTTATATCTTATTGTTTACTTACTATTTATTTAAATTATGTTTATATAAAGACATTCTTAAGCATATCATATATGCAAGGATATCTGTAAATAGACAAAACTTTGTCTTATCTTTTTAATCACATTGGCACACATAGGCTTTCAGGCTTTTCAACAGACTTTGTTGTAGACTCTATTTACGTAGTGTATGTTTTTCATAAATATTTTACTACTAATAGCAACCTTTGTAATCTTAGCATCTGTTCAATTAAAAAAATCATATGTGTTGCAATTTTCTGTACCTGTTCATCAAAACTGCAGAATGTAAAAGGAATTTGCATAATTAGAAACCAATTAGCTTTTATATTAAACTACTGGAATGTGAAATTTCGACAGATAATAAAAAGAACATCTTGCTATATAAACATTTTCAGAAAACAAAGTATTTACTTCTCTAATTCAAGTGAAGATATTTAAATGAAGAATAAGAAACTCACAACGCTTCTTACTGAATTTTTCATTTATAGTCTGCAGATTTAAATTTAAAATTCCCAGGAAATAGAACAAAAATTCCCAGTACATAGGATCAATGAATTGTGTTTTGAATTGCAAGTTAAGGAAATACTGTTGCAAGTCACTGGAAATGCATAAGAGCAGAGGAACTGCATGCAGTATCATAGAAGATATATCCCAGTAAGTATAATATCAAGAATTAAACTCTTTAGATATTATATATTGTCAGGTAAGAAATAAGTGTTCTCAAATTTGGTTATCCTAAAAAAATTTTATAGAAAATTTACTTACATGAATATTTTAAGAAACTTCAGAAGTCAAATAAAATATCTGGTATAAGAATGATAGTTAAAATAGTCATGAAAATGACTCCCTTGAGTTCAATACTTAATAATTTGACTCACCAAATAAATTAATTTCTGAAGGATTTTATAATAGACAACAACAGTAACAAAATCTTAACTTCAACATTGTATTAACATTTCAGATTCATTTGAAAAATAAGGCTTCTTTAAACCAGATCATGAAATCAGTCAACTTCTAGAAGATAGGATTCCTCCACAAAATTTTAGTTTGTTTGTCTATACATTTAATTATTTATTGTCAACTATATTACTATATTCTATGTGCCACAGAAGGAGATGGAAATACTGAGCGAAGTTCTTACCTAAACTTTGTATCCTCATATTTAAAGGAACATACACTCCAAAGTAACAAAACAAGTATCACAGTATGCATTTGAACACAGCTACAGGTATAGATGTAATTCTAAGATAACTTTCCAGAACAGATATTATTTGTCTGTAGTTTCAAGAGTTGGCCACATGTAGAGGTCAAAGGAGGCAAATATAGAATATACAATGCCACCGGAACAGCAAAATTAGTTAATAATACAGTATCTTTGGTTAATTACAAATACTTGTCTGAAACATTAGAACTGCAAAGTCATAGGGGCCGAGATGTGAAGACATTCTCCTTTAACCTGTATTAAGCTAAGTATCAAGTTGTGGCTTATTCAAAATGAAAAAAATGTAAAAATCTAGAGGATATTTGTGTACATTTTTAATATTGAAATAATTATAGACACACTGGAATTTGAAAAAAGGGTGCAGAGAATCCTTTACTGATTCTCTATATTCCCACCAATAGTGACAGCTCACTTATCTATATGACAGAAAGAAAACCAAGAAATTGACATTGGTAAAAAACTGTTATTAAACTGAAGATCTTATTCAGATTTCACCAATTTTTACCTATACTCATTTGTGTCAATGTGTGTGTGATTCTTTAAAATTTTGTCATATATGTGTGTGTGTATATATATATATATATATATTTGTTTCAGCAGCTAACAAGCAAGAAAAAGAACTATTTTATCACCCCAGAGAAACTGCATTATACCACCATTTTTCAGTTGCACCTACCTCATTGTTCCTAGATTGTCACAGCTAATCTGCTTTCCATTTCAGTGTTAGGAAATCTTATCTGGAATTATGCAGAATGTAGCCTTTTTAAAATTTATTTATTCTTTGTATGAAGCCTTTTGAGATTGGCATTTTCGCTCAGCATAATGCCCTTGGTATTGATAATTGCTCCAGGTGTTAATACATTATTTCTTTTATTTTTGAGTAATATTTCATAATATGGATGCACACAGTTTGTTTAATCATTTACTGATTGAGGGACAACAGGCTTGTTTACAGTTTTTACAAATAAAGCTTGCTGTAGTTATAATTAAACCTTCCATGAATATCTGTATATACTTTTTTTGTTTTTGTGTGAACATGTTTCATTTTGATAAGATAAAATGTCTGGGAATGTGATTGTTAAGTCATATAGTATGTGTATTTTAGTTTTATAAAATAATATCAAAACTATTTTCTGGAGTGTTGTACCATTGTAGATTATCAGCAGCAATGTATAAAAATGCAGGGTCTCTTTATGCTGGACAGCATTTGGAATTATAGTTACTTTTTAAATTTAAGTATTCATATATAGTGATAATCATTGTTATTTTAATTTTCATTTCCCTATTGCTTAATGATGTTGATCATACCTTCATATGCTTACTTGCCATCAGTACATCCTCTTTAATGAAATGTCTGCTTATGCTTTCTGTCCATTTTCTAATTAAATTTATTATATTTTTACTATTAAGTTTTAAGAGTTCTCTATATATTTGAGATAGTTACTTTCAGTATGTGGTTTGCAACCGATTTCTCCTGGTTTGCAATTGTTTATATATCCTCTCAAGAGGGTCTTTAATGAAGCATTTATTTTCAATTTTGATGAAGTACAGTTTTTAAATATTTTCTTTTACAGATTATTTTGATGGTAGGTACTATGTCTGAGATTTGTTGAAAAGTTACCCATGTTTCATTTAGTTGTTTTTGAAAATTTGCCAAAATTTGCATACTCATACCTGTCTATTTCCACCTTTTCTACTCTTTCTTCGATCTTTTTGCAATACCACACTGTCCTGATTGTTGTAGAAACATAGTTAAGTCTTAAAATGAGGCAGTGTTTCCTCTCACTATGTTCTTTTAAACAATTTTTCTAGATATTCTAGTACTTTTTCTATATAAATTTTAGAATGTTTGTTGATATATCTGAAACCACTTGTTGGTATTTAATAGTAACTGCATAAAAACTAACAATCAGTTTAGGGAGAATTGACATCTTAACTATGTCAAATTTCCAAAAATATAAATATAGTATTTTTCCTCATTTATTAAGTTGATGAGCATTTTCGTAATTTTTCTGCATACCAATCCTGTACCTGGTTTGCTAGATTTGTGTCTAAGCATCTCATTTTCACTGGAACAATTTCAAATGGCATTGTTTTTAAATTTTGGTTTCTACATATCATTGCTAGTGACACAGGATTTTTTCACCTTAGTTCAGCTAAAATCCGGGTTCTTGTCCCACCACCAGGAAATTATAGGCACACGGATACATTGAAAAGTGAGGAGAGCAAAATTTATTGAAAGAAAGCTCTCAGCAAAAAGAGGGGGCCCTGCCAACAGGCTGCCACCTCACAGATTGAATACCAGGCCACTACACAGGAGCTGAAGAGGCCAGGCTCCTCTCCCCTGCATAATGCACGAATTCCCAGTGGCTGCACCCCATTCTCCCAGTGTGCAAGCGGGGCACCAGTCCTGTGTGGGTATGCCCAGACAAGGCCCTGGGCAGGTTCCCTTACCTTCCTCCTGCATCTATCTATCTATCACTAGTATATTAAAAGATATTTGATTTTTGTATGTGTATTTTGTATCCCGTGACTTTGTTAAGTTACTTATTAGTCCTAGATTGTAAGTCCTTGTTATTCTCTATGTCTCTATGTTTTTTATATTACTTGATATGATCGTGTATTTTTTCTTCATTAGTCTATTGATGTGGTTGATTATATTGATTGACTTTGGAATATATCAGCAGTCTTGTATTTGTGGAATAAACCATACTTGGCCATGGTGTATAATTGTGATGTAAAATACATTTATTTACTTTTGTATGTTCCAAAGTAATACTTTAGAGAACATGACTATTAACAGAAAATCTTATTTAATATTATTTTTGCATAGGAATATTTCATGTAATTGGTTTTAGTCAATGAGATCTTGCTTGCAATACTATTCATATAAATGAAGTTTCATATGCTTTTTCAAAAGTTGCTAGATATCCTATGTTTAAAATGTATTTTAATATTTGAATTTATCTATATTTAAAAATATTTTATCTGTGTAGCCAATGAATATAGCTTCTTGTGTTAAAATTAAATAACAAATGTGTGATTCCCATATTTAAACTCTACTTTACTTAAAGGATTAATAAAATATTTTCATTGCCTGAGCTTCAGAGTTTTTGCTTATACTTATTAATTAATCATTATAATACTTTTAGGTAATATTTAAATAATATTTTTGTAATGCATGTAGGTTGAGTGCTAGATGTCTAACATGTTAGCTCATAGAATTTCCGTGTGGGTCCATGACTAAAGAATTAAAAATATTCATATTATTTTGTTTCTAATAGCTTTATTGCAAATAAAAACAGTTTAACTTGCAAGCATCATAAAGGGTAGATATTATTAGGCTCAGTTTATAGATGAGGAAAGTAATGTACACAAAAGTTAATTAATAGTCCATATTTGTACCCATAGTATTTGCTGAAGTTTATGATTGAACTAATTTTTTCTTGTCAAATTCATTTTTCTTTTACTATCTATACTAATTAAAATTACACTTCAGTTAATCACATGATTGCACCAAAATTAGAACATTTGCCTACTAACTCAGAATAATGTACTCATTTGGGGCTGTTGTATAAGTTATTTGTTGCCACAATATTGCTGTGTAACAAAGCACTCCAAAATTATTGAGTAATTTAAAACGATAATTCGCTGATCAAAAGTAGGCTGTGGGGAGAGGTTTTTGTTGTTTCAGGTGGTCTCATTTAAGTGGCTGCTAATCAGCTGGGTGGATTTGCATCTGGGGGTTATATGGTTCTTGGCTGGGGTTCCTTGGCTCTCTTCCAAGTGACATTTATCATCCAGCACGATAGCAATGGCTTGTTCTCATGGTAAGACAAAAGAGGTTCAGAAGAGATTCTAGACGCTTGTCAAGTCCCTTGAGGCCTCGGTTCAGAAATATCACACTGACAATAAAATTAAAATTACTGTTAAAATAAGCCATCTGGCTCTTTCAGATTCAAGGAGTATCAAACTAGACTCTACCATTTAATAGAGATGAGGCGAAATCTGCAAAATTATATTGTAAAAGGCATGTAAAAGGGTTGTTAGAAAAATTGGGGCAGTCAATCACAGCTGACTCAACTCTACCATGTCTCAAGCTATTTATTTCCAAGTTTTATGTTATCACTTCAAAAGTATATAGTGACACTCACTCTTATTAAATAACTGGCAAATTTTTACCAAAAGCAAAAAACTGCAAAAGCAGAAAGGGTTGTATGATTTTGTTTTATAAATTAGTGAATTTTAATGACTACATTTTGTTGGGAAAATTGAAACATATTTTTGGTACATCATCATCATCTTTTTCCCTATGGAAATCGTTTGTTATTTTCCATAAGAAAATCACCTTATTGGCCGGGCATGGTGGTTCACTCCTGTAATCCCAGCACTTTGGGAGGCCGAGGTGGGTGGATCATGAGGTGAAGAGATGGAGACCATCCTGGCCAACATGGTGCAATACAAAATTAGCTAGGCATGGTGGCACGCACCTGTTGTCCCAGCTACTAAGGAGGCTGAGGCAGGAGAATCACTTGAACTCATTAGGTGGAAGTTGCAGTGAGCCTAGATCACGCCACTGCACTCCAGCCTGGCAACAGAGAGAGACTCCGTCTCAGAAAAAAATAAAAATAAAAATAAATAAATAAATAAATAAATCACTTTATCAAACATTATGAAGCATATATTAATTCTGTTCATCTTTAAGCTATATAGAAGATAAATAACACAAAAAGAGCCTGGGCATGTTAGACCCTTCAGATCTATGTTTGAACTCCAGCATTTTTACCAGTTTTGATACTAGGCAAGGCATTTATCTATTTGAGATCTACATTGGAGCAAACTAACAATTCTTGGATTTTTTGTTTATAATTTTCAACGGTTGAAAACTTAAATATAAATACCTAGGATTTTGTTTTTCCATCTGTACTGCAGTACTAAAAATGGTTTTACAGCTGTTTCTTGACATTTTTGCTGAGAAATTTTCTAATTTGCTTAACTTCAAATGTTGAGAATTACCTGAGTCATTCTCATTTCCAATTGTATCAGCAATCTCCATATTTACTGATTAACTATAAATTGCCCAGTATGTGCTGGGTACTTAAGAATTTATATAATGAACTGACTCAGATTTTTCAAACAAGCAATATTGTACGCATTAGTAATTATGTATTTCTCTGAAAAAAAGTGATTTAACATATTTAAAGATAAAGTTTTCTGTTTTTTGATATAAAAGAATTCAAAAACAGGGAGTCCATAGCTGATATACCATGAATGTCCCAATTTCATTTTTACTGCATTGTTTCTGTTGTCAAGCTCTTCTCTTGGTTACCTGTTTTCTTTTGCGGCTTCAGTCATCATCTCTGTGCTTCAAACAGGAATAGAGAAAAGAGAGATTTCAAAAGGGTCATGAAAAAGTTATCTTTCTTCAAAGAGCTTCCTTGGAAAGCCAATTCAGTGACTATTCCTTATATCCCATTGTTCTTAGTAATCTTCAAATAAAGCTGGGAAATGAGGCACATAGCTGGCAATAACTCTGATCAGAGTTCTAATTCCAAGGTAAAATGGATATTGGATAGGTACTTTGTGCCCCAAATGCCAATATACCAGTTGTGTTTAGGAAGATCCCAGTGTCTGATGATTTATAACTCTGTCCGCATTGATACCACATAAAAAATTCTAGTCAAAACTATGTTTGGATGTAGAAATTACATGCAGCACAACTTCAAGATTAAAGGGAAAGGGAACATTAAAGTAAACTAGAATGTACATTGTAAATGATTCTTATAAAGTTGGGTAGTACACAAACTACAAAATCATATGTAGCATTTCCAGATTTATCCTATTTGTCTAAATAAAAATTAAAGTCAAAATTACTTGCAGTTTTCCTCTAATGAAGTTTGTTATGGGTGAAACAAAAATATATATAGCTGTTTGAGCAGAACAGATATTACAAACAGTGGAGTAAGAACAGAAAATGGAAGTTTGAAAGTTTAGCTAGTTTTATAGGCAGTATATCTAAGACATGGTTAGGGACTAGAAATCTTTGAAATTCAGGAAAATATTAAAAAGAAGAAATGCTAAAGTATTTAAAATATTTGCCCCTAGGAAATTTCTGACATGTTCTTATGTGTAAGAAGCTTAACATAATACACTCAGAGTCACTCAAATTATATACCATTTTAACTTACATTTATCACAAACTTTAGCTGTTCAGCAGATCAACTTTTGTACTGGATTTTCAGTTAAGGTTGTAGATTTTCCATTGCTGAGATTTTTGCAGTCAAAAACACGTTATAGCTGTCTTGTATCAGACAAAGGCTATCACCAGCTTAATATTCTTCTCCGCTACTTCTGACCTACTAACCCATAGTGAGCATATGCACTGAGCAGCAAAACTAAGAACTGAATTTGCTTTTAATTACCTGTCTTTTTTATTTATTCTTCTGAAAGATATCTAGTCTGGTGGTTCCCTATAGGTCTTTTCTGTAATCATTAAGCATTTCAAAGAGCAGTGGATTTATATTAAAAGTTCAATAGGGCATAACTATTTCTCTTCATCTTCTGAGGCAAAATAATTCACTCTTGTTCAAGTGTTACATGAGACACCATTTCATTGAAGAGCACAGAAAATTAATGAGTTCGAAGGCAATTGAGCTATATTTTCAAACAGTAAAAGCAATGAACTAGATATACGTTGTTTATTTTCTGCTCCAAAGGCATTATAATAGTACTACATATTGGCCTGTAAATAAACAAAATGACATTACAGTGACTCTCAGGTCAGCGAACATTCAGACCACCAAAATATTGGAGTTGGTGGAGCCCGCCTGGACCAGAATGCAGAGGTAGAACATAGGGAGAACTAACACTGCAGATTCCCAAAGAATTATAATGAAAGTGATAAACCTAGAGTGTAAATAATTCATTTTCAATTGAAAAATAAATGGAAATATCTTCTGAACTCAGTTTTGAAGACTTTATTTTTGTGGATTACATATAGGGAGAATCCTATCCTAGAAAAAGGGATTATAAGGCCAGGCTCAGTGGCTCATGTCTGTAATCCCAGCACTTCGGAAGGCCGAGGTGCGCGGATCACCTGAGGTCAAGAGTTAGAGACCAGCCTAGCCAACATGGTGAAACCCCATCTCTACTAAAAATGAAAAAGTAGCCAGGCGAGGTGGTGTGCACCTGTAATCTCAGCTACTTGGGAGGCTGAGGCAGGAGAATCGCTTTTACCCAGCAGGCAGAGGTTGCAGTGAGCCGAGATTGCGCTATTGCACTCCAGCCTGGATAAAAAGGGCAAAACAACTCCACTCCAAAAAAAAAAAAAAAAAAGAAAAAAAGGAAAAGGGACTATATGGCTTGCTCTGGGTAAGAGGAATAAAATCTTTATTAGAACAAATGAGCTAAGAGTAGTCATTCCCTAAGAATATGCTTTCGGTACATAAAAAGTTTTTTAAATTGTATGAAAAAATGCCAAAAAAATCTCATTTTGATCAGGTCGATCAGGTCTTTTGAGACAATGTGATTTCTGTTTCTAATACTAATTAAGCTTTATTAAGTATACTAATCCGTTCAAATTATGCTACTGATTTTCAGAATACATTTAATATTTTCTATTGAATAAAGTTAGAAACAATTTCCTAAACCTGCAACTCTTCATTGTTGTATTAGTTTGTGTGCATATATGTATGTGTGTTTCCAAATTTTTCTAAAGTTATTTATTAACTATAATTTTCTAGAGCCACTAGGAATAATTTTGTACTTTAAAAAGGTTTCCATAGAGTTTATTTTTTGCTTAAGTTTTATATATAATAATTAAAATAATTTGGTAACTAGTGATAATTTAGAATTAAAAAGTTTGGGTTTGTTTTTCTTTAAAAATAGGTCTCTCATTTTTTATTAGTGTTTTTAGTTAATAGAATATTTATAAGACATATAAATATATATATTAGTTAATAGAATATATATATATATTTTTTTTTTCGAGAAAAATCTTGCTCTTGTCTCCCAGGCTTGAATGCAATGGCTCAGTCTCAGCTCACTGTAACCTCTGCCTCCCAAGTTCAAATGATTCTCCTGCCTCTGCCTCCCAAGTAGCTGGGATTAAGGTGCCTGCCACCACACCTGGCTAATTTTTCTATTTTTTTAGTAGAGACGGAGTTTCACCGTGTTGGCCAGGCTGGTCTAAAAAACAAGTAGAAAGTGGAGTTTCCAAATACCCTCTTATTTCATCTCATTTCCCAGTTTTCTATATTATCAACATTTTCATTTGTGCTGTATATTTGTTACAATAGAGGCATCAATATATCTTATTATTAACTAATGTCCATTGTTCATATTAATCTCCACTCTTTATTGTACATTCTGGTAGTTTTGGTAAATGTATAATAACATGTGTCTCTTAGATCAGTTTCACACAGAATAGTTTTACTGCCCTAACAATTCCTTGTGCCACCTGCTTCCTCCCCAAACTCTGGAAACCACTCTTTTACCTATTTCCAGATTTTTGCCTTTTCCAGAATGTCATATGCCTAGAATCATACAGTATACATTGCTTTTTAGATTGGCTTCTTTTAGTTAGCAATAAGCATTTAAGATCTCTCTCTGTCTTTTAATGGCTTGATAATTAATTAATTTTATCCTTGAATATATTCTATTGTAGGGATGTACCCGAGTTATTCATGTGTTGAAGGAAACCTTGGTTGCTTCCAAGTTTTACAACTATAAATAAAGTTCTATAAAATTCATGTACAGGTTTCTGTGTGGACATAAGTTTTCAACTCCATTTGGTAAACACCAAGGAGCACAATTCCTGGATTGTATTGTAAGAGCATGTTTAGTTTGGAAAGAAACTGCCAAATAATCTTTTTAAGTTGCAGCAATTTGCATTCCCACCAGTAATGAATTAGAGTTTCTTTTGTTCCACATCCTCACCACTGTTGGTGTTGTTGATGCTCTGGATTTCAGCCATTCCACTAGATGTGAATGGTATGTAATTGTTATTTTAATTTGCTATTTCCTAATGACTTTGATGTTGAGCATCCTTTCATATGCTTTTTTGCCATCTGTCTCTCTTGTTTGCTGAGATGTCTGTTCAGACATTTTGCCCACTTTTTAATTAGGTTGCTTGTTTTCTTATTCTTGAGTTTTAAGAGTTCTTTGTATATTTTGGATTCAAAATCTTTTAACAGATAAGTGTTTGGCAAATATTTCTTCCTAGGCTATGTGTTGTCTTTTCAGTGTTTTAACAGTTTCTTTTGCAGAGCAGTAGATTTTTAAATTAATAAAGTCAAAATTATTATTTTCTTTCTTGCATAGTGCATTTGGTATGGTAATTGAAAAATAATCACCAAACCTAAGGTCGTCTAGTTTCCTAGGATATTTATATTTTTGCATTTTAGAGTTAGGTCTACAATTGATTTAATTTTTGTAAATGGTGTAAGATCTGTGCCTAGATTTATTCATTCATTCATTCATTCATACATGTGAAATTATAGTTGTTCTAGCACCATTTTTTAAAGACTATTTTTTCTCCATTAAATTGCCCTTCCATCTTTCTTTGTCAAAGATCAGTTAACTCTATTTATGTAGGCTCATTTCTGAGCTCTCTGTTCTGTGCTGTTGATGATTTGTCCATTCTTTAGCCAATACCAACCTACCTTTATTACTACAGTCATGTAGTGTCAATCCTATGACTTTGTTCTCTACATCAATATTGTGTTGGCCATTTTGTCTCTTCTGCTTTTTCATGTAAACTCTACAATAAGTCGATACTAAATTTTTGGCAAAAAACTGACTTTGAAAATTTATGATGAAATTTTAATTTTTGTATTAGGATTCTTATGTTAATGATTAAAGATGCACTTTGTGTTTTTTTCAGTCAAAGAATATATCAGCTCTGCTATGAGTATAATCATATTGCTAAGTATATATATATGTTGATCATGTATTATATATATAAATCTTATATAATGTATATGTAAATTTAAAAAATACATCATCTATGAGGAGAAAAAAATTCATTATAGTCCAGGGTTACTGTCTGTGTGTAGTTTGCATGTTCTCTGCATGTCTGCATGAGTTTTATCTGAGTACTCCAGTTTCCTCCTACAACCCAAGGATGTGCGTGTTAGGTTAATTTGTGTGTCTATGATCCCAGTAGAGTGAGTGTGTATGTATATGTGAGTGTACCCTCTGATGGAGTTGCATCCTGTTCAGGGTTGGTGCCCAGTTGTACCCTGAGCTACCAGGACAGGTTCCAGCCACCATGACCCTGAAATGGAATAACTGAGCAAATAATTATCTCACCTGTTTTTATTAATCTTTTTAAATGTATGTAGAGCTCATATTCATTTTGGTGTTTAATATTAGAAGTGTTTGGCTTTTATTTAGAAGTTTGTCAGTGTTTTGTGAACAAAATATGCTGCAGGAACTTCATTCTTATTTAAACAAGAGTTCTTGATACAAAAATTTGCAAAATTGGTTTCATTATACATCATTTTATAAAATCTGAGTTTCTAAGAACCTATCAATGATGTTAAATGAGGACTTACTGTATATATAAAATGATATATTCTTTATATATTAAAAAATGTGATAATTTCCTTGGTTAAAATATGAAGCTTATTACATAAATGATGTAAAATTCAAGTCTACCCATTATAATGTACATGAATTATGCTGTCAGAGATATAGCTATCTGCTGTTATTATATCCAGATATGTATTCTTTGATTATTACCTCCCTATAAAATGGCATAAGTAGAAAGATTTTGACACTTCTTCCGAATTTCAAATTCCAGGATTTCATTTCTCTTTCTTCCTCTTATTTTCTCATGTTACATATGCTTTAAAAAAGGGATAAAACTGCAATAAAATTTTATTGCATTGCTTTGCATGTGTGTAGTTTTGTCTGTGATTTTTAAAGTCTTGGATTAACATCTCTTTAGAGTATTTACTAGAGAAAATCCATTTTGCAGTTCTGGTAGAACCAAAGATTTGAGATTCTTAAAAAAAATTCTTGTTACTTTTGAACATTTTCTTGTTTATTCATGATTAAATATTTACCTTATGTTGCTTATATATGCTGAGGATCACTTGTTTTAAGTGTTTGACAAAATAAGAGGTATATCCATTTTGACTGACAAGCGATGATATTTTAATTAATTGGTGCTTTTAAAATAATTGATGACAGAAGAAAACGCAGAACAGCAAAAGGCAGAGAAATCTATAAGATGGATAGTTCCATATTTTTATTCCGTCTGAAAGAGAATTTTCAGTCATTAGTTCTTTTCTCATGGGAGGCTTTTTTTAAAATGTTAATAATCAATTATTTCTGTACAGTACAATCTGTTCTATCAAAGATACAGACAACAATAGGTTTGTCCTCAGTAAAGTGGCTGAAGTATGCCCTATTAATTATTATTTACCTGGTAAACAAATGCACAACGAATACCTTTTTATTAAAGAAAATGGGAATGCTGGTTCATGGTGCTTTCTTACTTTAGTGTGCTTGAAAATTCTTTTATTCTAGAACCTGAATATTCTATGCACAAACTTCTACCCCTCAAGGAAAAAAAATTGTCATACTGTGTACCTCTGGGGTGTGTGTACCTATGGAATTACAACTAAAAGAGAGAGCCCGGGTTTTAACTCTGGCATGTTAAATCAAGAGCTATGCCTTACATTTTAAAGCCCTGCGCACTTCAGATAAACTTAAATTTTTGATTGTTTTCTTATTATTTTTGTGTTATAGCAATACTAATTGGCTTTATAAGACTTCTGACAGGGGTACAGAGATCAACTTAATGCTTCTAGTTGTACTAGACTCTGAAGTTTAACTGCTTTATTTGCTCAGAAATTTTGAAAAAATGACTGTTCTGATTAAAGCTATATAGTAAATAAGTGTATCACTTAAAATACAAACCATAGACAGCCTGTATTATAATAAATTTAAATGAGTGAAGATGCAAATTCTTAGATCCAAACCTAAATAAATTGAATTATTTTATCAGAAGTAGAGTCCAGAAATGAATAATGCCAATAACAGTCACCATTATATATTCTAAAGTTGGATTATAATTGCTGTAGATAAAATTAAGAATTTCTTAGTTTTTCATTGTTCATCTTAAACAATTGAATAATAATTCCGTATACCAAAATTCCAAAATTTTTTAAAAATGTATTCTTCTAACTGGGCAGACAATCCAGTAGCTTTTTCTCCAGCCATCCAATCATCCATTTATTCAAAACTCTACATTGATCACTTGCTATGTGCCAGATGTTACATTGGAAGTTAGAGATAGAGGTTCAGCCTCTG
Source organism: Pan paniscus (assembly GCF_029289425.2). Classification (NCBI taxonomy): domain Eukaryota; kingdom Metazoa; phylum Chordata; class Mammalia; order Primates; family Hominidae; genus Pan; species Pan paniscus. The sequence continues at coordinate 123,096,355 of NC_073254.2, forward strand.
TGAAGCAATCTCTAATGTAATGATAACATATCAAATTATGAAAATCAATCCATAGTGGAACTATTTTGGTAAAAAGATATAGTTGAAGAGATGACAGTCATTCATTATCAAACATCTATTCCTGTAATATGTATAACAGTGCCTGTTGTGCCAGGTTCTGAATGGTATAAGAAATGATTTTTACCAACTAATTTAAACCAAGTGTGTTGTTTGAATTTGGTTATTGCAGAAAACAAAACAGCAGGGAAGATTCTAATTTTGAACTTTACATATATTAACATGAGGTCTTGGAAAATTTATTTTTATCTGTATTACACATATAGTTGCACATTTTCTCTTTCACAGAATTGTGATGTCATAGACTATAAGAATTATTTAGGAGTGGATATTTTTTAAAATGATATGCTGAGTATATTTTATTGTCATTAATGTTAGTAATAATAAGTGATGAAGCATATTTCTCAAGTTCTGAAAGACTTTGGCATTATGCTAACCAATTATACTTCTTGTGCTTGCATTTCTAAAGCCCAACAAACATGGGGAAATGAAGAGAGTTTACCTTGAGGTTGTGTCTGTCAACATATTTGAAATATTCCTACTGCTACTGTTTTAATCTTGCTACTGAACTCTGCATTTATAGAATCAATGCAATTCAACATAGTAATAAAACATTAAAAATAGTTAATGTTTTTCATGATCTATTCCTTTTCTTGATTTGATATAGTTATTGATAATCATTTTCTATTACCTTGTTAACTCTAAGGTCAATATTAATCTAAATTGAGATAAGAGTCTTATAACAATGAAGGTGACTAATGTTAGGGGTAGTACTTATAGCATTCAATTAAGTGCAGAAATTTCAGTTATAATAGCTAAACCTCTGGTTTCTCTGGTTTGGTGTAAGTGTTAAAACCAGAGACATGGAGAGCTGAAATGGTACTGTATGAGCAAATTGAAAATGAAAAAGAACTGTAAACAAGTATTCAAAATGAACACTTAGAAAAATAAACATTTCAGAGTCATTTTAACAATCACTTCTAACTGTATCCATGACAATAAGCTCCCCTAGGTTATCCAGCAACTTGAAATTCAGCATTAAACAGAGAAGAGAATAAGTGCAAAAGAATGCTCAATGAATCCGTTAGGAGTCAAACCTAGGTGCTACTGTATAGGCAATCATCAAAGAATAGTGTCTTCAAAATAAATTGGGCCAATGTAGCATTGCCGCTTTTATTTATAGATGAAACTCTTCTCAATTCTGCTCCCTGAGCTCTTTGCTTTATCTTGAACTTATTTCACTTTCTTTTTCCTACTGAAGTTCTGTGTGATTTGGCTTTATGAGAATTACACTCTTTCTTTCCATTGAGCCTGCTGAGTTTAAGGTAGCCCTGAGTTGCAGGCTGATGGGGCCTCGGAACAAGGAGAGTAGTATACCTGTGGGTGTCCCATATAGCAAATGCACAGAATTAAATAGTAAGTCATACTTTCCTCCCTAGTATATACAGAGATTTACCATCAATCTTAATTTATTATCATTTTCAATTCTTCTAAGAATCTTAGTTTTAATTTTCTATTTTTCTTTTTCATTTGCTGTCATCAATCCCAAAACATTTTAATGAAAGATTTTGTTTATTAAGATGTGGTATGTTAATGTGCAATGATTTGGGTCATTTTGTGTTGGTACATTTTATGATAAAGTGGATTTGCCTTTGGTAGATTTTTCTGTTTGACTGTTTCCTAAATAAGGGTAAGAATTTTGAAAAGCAAAATATTTAGTGTTCATTAAGCAACATCTGTTTGGTATTTGGCCAAAATTTGAAATTTCAATATTATTGGCATCACCAATTAATCAATCCTCAGTAGAAACTTCAATCTTTTTTCATGGACTCTGAGCTTTGGGCAGTTTATCAAGTGGTGCTCTCGTGGTCCCAATTCTATTTCTCACTGCTTTTTCTCAGCTTATCAGTTAGGTGTGATAGTTCCTTCAGGTACTCTTGTAAATCCAACAGATCACCATCATCAGTGTCATTTATTGACTGCCAGATAAGTACTTTGCAGAGCATGGTGTAAACTGCTTCTCTGGGAAATCTAACTCCACACATCAATATATCTTTCTTTTCTAAAGTGGCACTCCAATATGTGCTACTAAGCAACAGTTATCTCTCTGACAGATCCAGTGTTCTTTTAGATACTTTTCTCATGGGTCATGCAGCCAAGACTTGAGACAAAGTTTTGTTATTTGTATTAAAAGATTCTTCTAGTGGACACACCAAGTTGAAACTCAGGAAAGTAAATATTTAGCTAGCTTTATACAGTAGATAAAAGTATACTACATAAATTTTAAGCAGCAGAGGGTGGACAAAGTAACAGATAATGTGAATATTTTTAAGGGTTCTGAACTTTGATTTATTTTCCATATTATGACTTTCTGTGTGAATATTACCTGTTGTTTCCAGTGAGTGCACAATTAGCAAGCTGTCTTGCTACTTGGCAGGGGTTATTCCTTTCTGTGCTGATTAATGATGTACAACCAGACTCTGCTTTCAAAGCCTATTTCTGTATTCTGAAGTTTATGTTCCCTCTAAAATTCATGTGTTGAAACCTAACCCCCAACATGATTGCAAGTTCTGACATGAGTCTAGACAATTTGAACTTTTGATAGTTTCTCCCAAAACAATATAATGCATTTTATCAATTAATGGATAATATATTTGATCCCATTAATTTGCATAAATATTCCATTCTACCTACACTTGAATTCTATGATACCATAATGTTCCAGCTTTTACCTATAATCTTACATTTCTTTGTCTGCTTCACTCATTCCATCTCCTGGTTTTGTTCCCATCCCTTGCTTAAATGCTTATGCTAATTTGGTTGAGTGTAGCAGATGTGGTTGAAACCCCATTACCCCTTGATACTCAGGGGATCCATACATGTTTATACGTTTATTCTGCAAACTCCTACTACCTAATACCTGAGAACTACCTCTGGCCATAGAGATGTTTTCCAGCAATAGCATGGGCCATGTCAGGAGCACCAGGCAACTAACGTTCTTGAGGGTAGTCTTTAACCAATGGCAAGTGGGAATGGTGGATACATAGCCCACTTCCTTTATTTTTGGGAGAAGAGGGTCAGGGTAGATCAATTTTGAGGCACGTTATAGTCAACATTATCTATCCTGTTGTACTGTAATCTGTGCATTAAGCCACTCTGTATTGACTTTCTTCCTTTCCTTGTCTCACTTTGCATTCCCACCAGTGCTTCACGAGATTACTTACCTAATAAATAACTTGCACTAAAATATCTTTATTCAAAATCTCCTCCTGGGTAACCCTACCTAAAACAGTCATGGTACTTAGCTTTTTAAGTTTCAGTTAACTTGCTATAAAAGATGGAGGTAAAACATTGAACTACATGCTATTTGTATTAAATGAAATAAAATCTGTAAAGCATTTTGTATGATAAATATTTTGTACGTAAGACGTTATATTTCTTATCACCCATGTGAAATGATATTTGCTCATTCTAACTTATCTGTGTATTAACTCTGGGTTACTCTTTTTAGGATTTTATTTTCACTGTTTCCTCTTTGCTGAAATGTTCTCAGAAACCATAGATTTATGGACTATAAACCAAATGTGGCCTACAGATACGGTCAATTTGGTCCTCATAGTGAAACAAGATAGTTTCCTTGAACCCTTTGCAGGACTTGCGACAAGGGTGGCTCCTTTACTAGGTCACCATGCTCAACACCTTACAAGAGGGAGCATGGGTTCCCACACCCAGTGCATACCAAATTCCTCCCAAGAGGAATGAGATTTGCATGATAGTGAATGTGGAGATTTAATTGGGCAGTGGAAGTGGCTCTCAATGGGATGGGGAGGTGGAAAGGGGATGGAATGAGAAGGTGGTCTTCCCCTGGAGTTTGGCCATCCCTGGCCAATCTCCTCTCCAACAATACTGTCTGATGTCCAGCTGCCTCTTCTCTTGACAGTCAGATGGTTCTTTCTTCTGTCCTTCTCTGCCGTGCCATTCTGCTCCTCTGCCAGTGGAGCTAGTGGTTTTAATGGGTACAGGATAGGAGGAGTGGCAGACCATGCCAAAAGGCAACATTCCAGCAGGAAGATGGGGATGTGAAGTTCTCATTTAGGGCTGTGGGTCCAGGCTTGACGGTGGAACTCTCACCAGGGACCCAACACTTTTCTACCCAGTATTTCCCTGCTTCCTGTCTGTATCAGGTGAACAAAAGATTATAAGGTGCAAATTATTGTCAATATTTAAGATGAGGAAATTTTATGCTTGAAAGCCAGTATCTCTCAATTATTTTGGTAGAAAACAACAACAGAAAATCAAGAAAAGAGCCTGAGTTCTTGCATGTTAAGAGTCATTTGATATTAATATAAGCCACCCACCCACTATGGATATAGTACATGCTCAGCTGTTATATAAACAATAAGGTTGACAGTCAATTGTTACTCATAGTAACATTTGCTGCATTGTTGTTCCTTTAGAAATGCTAGAAATAAAGTGAAATATTTCCTGTAATTATGTCTATGTACAAAGAGGGAAAACAAAGAAAAATAGACTGAAAATTACCTTTTCATATGTTCATAACTTATTTGACCTAATAAAGTGCTTTGTCTTTAAAGAAAATAAAATACCATCTGCTATATTTATTTTACCCTCATCTTGTACAAGGTATTTTAGTATAGACAGATTTTCTTACGTACATTTTCATTTTGTCAGATCCCCCTCTCCCCCAATTCTATAGCACATGTTTAAATGCTCTTAAATTATACGTGGAATTTTAGGTAAAATATTTGAAAATGCATATGGATTTTAAGGGGTTTCATATATGTATTATGAAATTGTGTATTAAAGAAACAGATTATTTGGTAGTAGTGCAGCCTGGGAATCAGGCTTTATGGAGACTTCACATGGCAATTAACAGACTACTGATTTTGTGATTTTCCATACTTTACCTTGATTTTTAAAATTGTTTTTGTATTTTTTAAAAAAGAATTTTTTCCCATTCTGCAGATTGTCTTTTTATTCCAATAGTTTCTTTTGCTATATAGAGGCTGTTTAGTTTAATTTGGTTGAATTTGTCAATTTTTTGTTTCTGTTGCACTTGCTTTCAGCATCTTTGTCATTAAATCTTTACCAGGGGTTATGTCCAGAATGGTATTTCTTATGTCATCTTCAAGGGTTTTTATAGTTTTATGTCTTACATTTAAGTCTTTATCCACTTTGAGTTGATTTTTGTATATGTTGAAGTATCTTCTGCATATAACTAGCCAGTTATGCCAGCACCATTTACTGAATATGGAGTCTTTTCTTGTTTTTGTCCACTTTTTTGAAGATCAGATGGTTGTAGGTATGCAGCTTTATTTCTGGGCTCTTTACTCTTTTCCACCGGTCTATGTTTCTGTTTTTGTACCAATACCATGCTGTTTTTCTTATTGTAGCCTTGTGGTATAGTTTGAAGTCAAGTAACATCATGACTCCAGCTTTGTTCCTTTTGTTTCATATTGTCTTGGCTATTTGAGCTTTTTTTGTTGTTGTTCCATATGAATGAATTTGAAAATACTTTTATTTCTAATTGTGTGAACAATGACATATAAATTTCAAACTGTTCAGTTTAGTTAAATTAAATATGTAAATTGCTTTGGGCAGTATGGCCATTTTAATGATATTGAATCTTCTTACCTATGAACATGAATTTTTTTTCCATTTGTTTCTGTCATCTCTGATTTCTTTGAGCAGTGTTTTGTAATTCTCATCGTAGGGATCTTTCACCTTCCTGATTAGCTGTATTCCTAGGTATTTTATTCTTTTTGTGGGTATTGTGAATGTGATTGAACTCTTGATTTGGCTCTTAGCTTTGACGTTATTTGTGTATAGTAATCCTACTGCTTTTTGTACATTGATTTTGTATCTTGAAATTTTGCTGAAGTTGTTTATCAGATCAAAGAGCTTTTGAGCAGATAATATGGGATTTTCTAGATATAAAATCACATTGTCTGCAAACAGAGACAGTTTGATTTTTCTCTCTTTCTATTTGGATGCCTCTTATATCTTTCTGTTGCCTGATTGCTCTGGCTAGGACTTCCAGTACTATGTTGAATAGGAGTGGTGAGAGTAGGCATCTTTGTTGTGTTCTGGTTCTCAAGAGGAATGCTTTCAGCTATTGCTCATTCAGTATGATATTGGCTATGGGTTTGTCAGAGATAGCTCTTATTATTTTGAGGTATAATTCTTCAATGCCTAATTTGTTGAATGTTTTTAACATGAAAGTATGTTGAGTTTTATCAAAAGCCTTTTCTGAATCTATTGAGATGATTATGCGATTTTTGTTTTTTATTCTGTTTATGTGATGAATCACATTTGTTGATTTGCTTATGTTGAACCAACCTTGCATTCCAGGGATAAAGCCTACTTGATTGTTATGGATTAGCTTCTTGATGTGCTGGCGAATTTGGCTTGCTAATATTTTGTTGAGAATTTTTGCATCAATGTTCAATTAAAGATATTGGCCAAAGTTTTCCTTTTTTGTTGTGTCACTGCTAGATTTTAGTATCAGTATGAGGCTGGCCTCATAATATGAATTTGGGAGGAGTCCATCTTCCTCAATTTTTTGAAATAATTTTAGTAAGAGTGGTACCAGCTCTTGTTTGTTCATCTAATAGAACTTGGCTCTGAGTCTGTCAAGTCCTGGGATTTTTGGCAAGCAGAGTTTTTATTACTGGCTTAATTTCAGAAGTCATTATTGGTCTGTTCAGGGATTCAATTTCTTCCTAGTTTAATCCTGAGAAGTTGTATGCTTCCATGAATTTATGCATTTCTTCCAGGTTGTGTGCATAGAGGTATTCTTAGTAGTCTTTGAGGGTTTGCTGTGGAGTTAGTGGCAATGTCGCTTTTGTCATTTCTTATTGCATTTATTTGGACCTTTTCTTTTTTTTCTGTATTATTCCTTCAAAGAACAAATTTCTGGATTCATTGACCTTTTGTATGGATTTTTGTGTCTCAATTTTTTTGGTTCAGCTCTGATTTTTGTTATTTTTTGTCTCCATCTGGCTTTGGGTTTAGTTTGCCCTTTTTACTTTAATTCCTCTAAGTGTGATGTTAGGTTGTTAATTTGAGATCTTTCTAACTTTTTGATGTGGGTGTTTAGCACTATAAACTTCCCTCTTAACACTGCTTTTCACCAGAGATTGTTGTATGCTGTATGCTTGTGCTCACTAGTTTCAAAGAATATCTTAATTTCTTGCCTTAATTTCATTGTTTAATAAAAAAATTTCAGGAACAGGTTGCTTAATTTCCATATAATTGTATAGTTTTGAGTGATTTTCTTAGTACTGGTTTCTATTTTTTATTGTTTTGTGGTCTGAGAGTGTGTTTGGTATACTTTTTTTACTTTTTATTTTTAATTTGCTGAGAATTGTTTCACGGCCAGTTGTGTGGTTGATTTTAGAGTGTGTGCCATATCCAGGTGTGAAAACTGTATATTCTTTTTTTGGGGGTGGAGAGTTCTATAGTTGTCTGTTAAGCCCATTTACTCAAATGTTAAGTTTGGGTTTCAAATATCATTGTTAGTTTTCTGCATTGAGGATATGTCTAATGCTGTCAGTAGGGTATTGAAATCTTCCTCTATTTATGTGTGATTTGCAAACCATGCATCCAACAAAAGCCTAATATCCAAAATATATAAGGAACTTAAGCAAATTAACAAATAAAAAACAAACAACTCCATTAAAAAGTGGGCAAAGGGAATGAACAGACACTTTGCTAGAGAAAACATACAGGTGGCCAACAAACGTAAACAAATACTCCACATCACCAATCATTAAATAAATGCAAATCAAAACCAAAATGAGATACCATCTCATACCAGTCAGAATGGCTTTTACTAAAAGCCAAAATATAACAGACCCTGGCAAGGTTGCAGAGGAAAGGGTATGCTTATACATTGCTGGTGGGAATGTAATTAGTTCAGCCATTATGGAAAGCAATGTGGAGATTTCTCAAAGAACTTAAAACATAAGTACCACTTGACTTAGTAATCTTATTATTAGGTATATGCCCAAAGGAATATAAATTGTTCTAACACAAAGACACATGCATGTGTATATTCATTGCAGAATTATTCACAACAGCAAATACATAGTATGAAGCTAAATGCCCATCAATGTTAGAATGGATAAAGAAAATTTGGTATGTATGCACTATGGAATATTATACAGCCATAAAACAGCATGAGATCATATTCTTTGCAATAACATGGGTGGAGCTGGAGGCCATAATCCTAAGAAAACTAATTCAGGAATAGAAAACCAAATACCACATGTTCTCACTTATAAGTAGGAGCTAAATATTCAGTAAAAATTGACACAAAGAAGGGAACAACAGACATCATGGCCTATTTGAGGTTGGGAGGAGAAAAAGGATTGAAAATCTACCTATCAGTACTATGTTTACTACATGGGTGACAAAATAATATGTATACCAAACCCCATGACATGTAATTCACCTATATTAGAAACTTGTACATATACCTCTAAATGAAAAACAGAAATAAAAACATGAAATAATTCTAAAGAATAAAAATTGAAATTTAATAAAAAAGAAAATTTTTCTCCAATTAGCAGCCAAAGATAGCAATTACCATTTAATATTAAATTATTAAAAGTTCCACCAGAACCAGTTATTAAACCTTTGATAAGTCTAGCCAAGCTGAATTTCAAATATCAACACTATAGACAAAAAGTTTTTGGCATACATAATGTTTGAAATTGTGCACCAATCAGCCCTTCCTGAGTAATCTCCTAGATGAGCTTTATCTAACCAAATAATGAACAAATCTTCAGAAAAAGAACTGATGGTGAATATTTTAAAGTGCATATGTATATAAACATGTCATTTTAGTTGGATTATTTTTACTTTGTTACACTGTGACTTTATTACATCTATAAATTTCGGAAAAATTCTTCAAATTTTAAAAATGTCCAAATGTAATAAAGTCACAATATAACAAGGTAAAAATAATGCAGCTAAAAAAAAAACAGGAGAAAAAGGAGAAGGAAATAAGAAAAGCAATAAGCTACCATTGTATAGTCAATAAGTACAGTAAGAAAAAAATGAAACCTGTTATGAATTAATAATAAAACTATTAAGTAAATGAGACTTGAAAGGACATTAAATAAAATATATGCTCAAAAATACTTAGTAGAATAATGACATAAACCTTTCTTAAAGCCAATATTTAAAAATAAGTATCAAGGTATACACATTACACATGGAAAGAAAAAAAACATAGCAAACAAAACAAAATGTACATAATTGTAAAATATTATGATAGAGCTGAGACCAGACATATCAGTCATAATAAGAGATGTACATGGATTCAATTGTCCTATTGAACAAAAGTAAGTTCAACTTTGCTCCTAAAACAAAACCCAAATATATGGTGTATACTATAGACATATGTAAAACAGAGTGATTTAGAAAGGTTAAAAACTAAGGGATGGACTAATGTTTACCATAAAAATTGATGCAAAAGAGCAGGAATAATATCTTTGTATCTGACGTGGTAAAATTCAAAATCAGAAGCGTTTAAACAAGGTATATTTTACTGCTAAAATCCATAGACCATAGGAATATATAACATTTATGTATATGTATGCATGAAATAAGATAGAAAACATTTATTAAGCAAAAATTATCAGGTACGCAAAGAGAAATAGATATAAATATACCAATGATGGGAACTTTAATACATTCCTCTTAGGACAAGACAAATTAAGTGGGTGGACAAAAAAATACATTAGGAAATAAAATTTAAGCAATGTAATCACTATCATAGTATACACATGTGTATGTATATATATTTCTTTTTCTTTTTTTGTTTTTTATTTTTTTTTCTTTAATTCTGTATATATTTACAACTGTATTATGTACATATATGAATAATAAATTTTATAAACTGAAATATTTTATCAAATGTCTGTAATCACAATATAATAAACTTAAAACTTACTAACAAAGACAAATAACACAGAAAAGCCCTTCCACTAATTAAATTGCAAAAACTGAATGACAGATATGCAGAAACATTCAGTACTATGTTTCAACATTACTGTAAACCTAAAGATTAAAAATATTCATGAGTTATATCATTTAGATTTTACTCTGTAATTAACCACTTCAAAACAATAAACATTTATTCATGTCACAATTCTATGGTTCTACAGAACCATAAGTTTAAGCCAGGCTCAACTCATCCTGATGGTGTTGGCTGGGTACAGTTATGTGTTTAATCACTTCTTGATCACCAGGGAGCTGCCACTCTGTAGAGAGGTGGGATGTTTCTGATTGGATAGATCTGATGTTTGAGATTGTATCTTTTTCACGTGGTTTATCATTTTTCAGCTTGTTGGCTCAGGCTTGTTCATATGGTAGCAGTAGAGCTCAAAGGCAGTATAGATTCATACAAAATCTCTTTAGCCCCTAGCTCAGAGCTAGCACTGTCACTGCTGCCACACTCCATTATATTTGCAAAAGCAAATCAGACAAGCCTAGATTTGCTGTGTGGAAATATAAAGTACACCTTGTGATAGAGGGATGTATCACGTTACATTGCAAGTGGCATGGACACAGGATGGACTGGGGCTTTATGGGCATCTTTGAATTCTATCACATAAGACATAAAGGCAATTAAAATCATATTAAGTATTTTAATAGTATATCTACTTATTTATGCATTTATTTAACAAATAATGAGTGTTTATTACATTCCGAGCACTATTCTAGGCATAGTAAAGTAATTTTAACAAGCCACAAACACTTTTTTCCTGTCAAAGTCATAAATAATAAAGCAATGTTCAGACAAATTTATCTAAATAAGATTTTAAACATCTGTGCCATACAGCTTCTGATGCTTCTCAAAGATTTCTGCCTCCAGATATTCATGACCTTGTGTAATCCCCTCACTGTTAGTTTGGTCTGGTCCAAATGATTTGCTTCTATGCCATAAAGGATGGCAAAGATGATAGAATATCACTTTTGAGATTGAGTGTTAAAAGGCTGGCCTTTTGTTTTTCTCACTATTTCTCATTTGTTCATTCAGATAGAGGCCAATTGCCATATTATGAGCTGTCCTAGGGGGAGAAACATCTGATGTGGAATTAAGAAAGACATCTGGCCTACAGCCAGTGAGAAAATGCAGCCCTTAAACCAACAATTTGGGAAGAACTAAATTATACTAATAACTACACAAGAGAGCATAGAAGTTGATCCTCTCTCAGTTTAACCTGATAACAGGACTACAGCCTTAATCGTCACCTTGCTTTCAGCCTAGGTGAGATGCTGACTCAGTGGACCCTCCCGAGCTATGCCAAAATTCCTGACCCAAAGACACTGAGAGATAATTATTATTTGTATTTTAAGCCACAAAGTTTGAGGTAATTTATTACAACTGAATTGGATAAAGTAAAACTATATCCAGAAAGTATACAATATCATTTTAAAAGGTAAAGGCAAGACACAATAAATGCATATTTTAAGTGGCTCAGTAGAACTATATTTTTGCAACACAGATAACAGTGTTAATATACATAATAATATGGTGTTTATTATTAATGTGAAATTTTAAAAGGGCAGTTGACAAAAGAACAAAGTAACAAAGAACAATAAGGCAATATATAATCTTAGAAAAAATTATGAAGTAATAAAATCAGGAAAAAGTTTAAAGAATTGGATTCCCAAACCATTTATCATGACAATGTAAAGAGTTACAGTCTTTAGGAAGAAAATTTGGGCACATCTATTAAAAATTAAAATCTATGTAGTCTCTGATACTTGTTTTTGCTGTTTTACTGAAACCTAATAGATGTACATATTTTCAGGGCACTTGTGATATTTTGATACATTCATAAAATGCATAATGATTAAATTAGGGTAATGGGAATATCTATCACCTTTAACATGTTTATTTTCTTTATGCTGGAAATATCTGAATTTTTCTTTTTTTATCTATTTGGAAGTATACAATAGAATATTAGTAACTACAGTTCACCTTACTAAAATATCAAGCACTAGGTGTTATTCTTTCTATACATCTGTATTTTTGCACCTATACTCAATGTCTCTTCATCTGTCCCTCCCCACTCTCTTCCTGGTCTCTGGTAGCCACCAATCCACTCATTACTTCATAAGATCCACTTTTTAAGTTCTCACATATGAATGAGAACATGCAATTTTGTGTTCTTGTGCCTGGCTTATTTCACTTATAATGACCTCCAGTTCTATCTATGTTGCTGCAAATAACATGATTTCATTTTTTAATGGCTGAATAAAATTCCATTATGTATATGTACTAAATTTTCTTTATTCATTCATTGATGGACACTTAATTCCATATTTTTGTTTTGGTAGTATAGCTATTTTGGTAGCATAGATATTTAAACAATATTAGTTGTTCAATCCAAGAATGTAAAATGTCTTTCTGTTTTTTTGTGTGTGTCTTTTTCAATTTCTTTCAACAATGTTTTACAGTTTTCCTTGTAGAGATCTTTCACTTCTTTGGTTAAATTTATTCCTAGAGTTGTTATGGTTTTTTTTTTTTGTAGCTATATAAAATGAGATTGTTTTATGTATTTTTTTCAGATTGTTCCCTATTGTCATATATAAAAGTTTCTGTTTTTATATGTTGATTTTGTATCAGGCAAGTTTATTGAATTTGTTTACAAGTTCTACATTTTTTTAGGTGAAGTCTTTAGGTTTCTCTAAACATAAAATTATTTACAAACAAGGATAATTTTACTTTTTTTTTTCAATTTGGATGTCATTTATTTCTTTCTCTTGCCTATTGCTCTGGCTAGGACTTATAGTATTATGTTGAGGAAAAGTGGTAAAAGTGGGCAATCTTGTCTTGTTCCAGATCATAGAGGAAAGACTTTCAATCTTTACCCATTTATTATGTTAGCTGTGGATCTGTCATATATGTTCTTTATTGCTTTGAGGTTTGTTTTTAGAATTAATTTGTTGAGTTTTTATCATAAAGGAATATTGAATTTTACTGAACACTTTTAAAACATCTATTGATATAATCATATAATTTTTTTCTTGGTTCTGTTAATGTGATATATAATACTTATTGATATTGATGTGTTGAATCATCTTTGCATCCCTGGGATGAAGCCTACTTGATCATGGTAAATGATGTTTTTTGATTTAGTAGTATTTTATTGACAACCTTCGCATCTATGTTTATCAGGGATATTGTCCTGTAGTTTTCAGTTGAATCTTTATCTGATTTTAATATCAGGGTAATGCTGACCTTATAGAATAAATTTGGAAGTATTCCTTCCTCTTTAATTTTCTGGATATTTTGATAGAACTGGTATTAGTTCTTCGTATGTTTGGTAGAATTCAGAAAAGCCTTCAGGTGTTAGGCTTTTCTTTTCTTTTTTTTTAATTATACTTTAAGTTCTAGGGTACATGTGCATAACGTGCAGGTTTGTTACCTATGTATACATGTGCCATGTTGGTGTGCTGCACCTGTTAACTCATCATTTACATTAGGTATATTTCCTAATGCTATGTCTCCCCCCTCCCCCCATCCCAGGACAGGCCCCGGTGTGTGTGATGTTCCCCACCCTGTGTCCAAGTATTCTCATTGTTCAATTCCCACCTATGAGTGGGAACATGCGGTGTTTGCTTTTCTGTCCTTGTAATAGTTTGCTGAGAATGATGTTTTCCAGCTTTATCCATGTCCCTACAAAGGACATGAACTCATCCTTTTTTATGGCTGCATAGTGTACCATGGTGTATATATGCCACATTTTCTTAATCCAGTCTATCGTTGATGGACATTTGGGTTGGTTCCAAGTCTTTGCTATTGTGAATAGTGCTGAAATAACCATATGTGCTCATGTAGGTGTTAGGCTCTTCTTTGATGAAAGACTTTTTATTATGGCTTAGATTTTATTACACATTAATGGTCTTTTTAAAATTTCTTCATAACACAATCTTCATAGATTGAAAGTGTTCAAAAATTATCTATTTCTTCCATATTTTCTACTTTGTTGGTATATAGTTGTTCATAATTATCTCTAATAATTTTTTGTATTTTTTTGGGTATCAGTTGTTACGTCTCCTTTTTCTAACTTTATTTATTTGGGTCTCATCTCTAGAAGGTATGTCAAGTTTTATCTTTTCAAAAAAGCACATTTTTATTTACTTATCTTTTGTATTTTTTAAGTTTAAATTTCATTTATATCCACTCTGGTTTTTATTATTATGGAATTGTATTTTATCTCTCCCAATAGCTCTACAAATACTTGCCTTATATATTTGTCTACTCTGGTATTGGGTGCATAGATATTTAAAATTGTTATATCTTCTTGCTGAAGTGACTCCTTTATCATTATACAGTGATCTTTTATTTATTAATTTTTTTACTGTCTTTGGCTTGTAGTTTGTTTTATCTGATATATAGATATAGATATAGATAGTTATATAGATATTCCTGTTCTTTCTTGGTTTTCATTTCATGGATTATCTTTTACATTCTTTCACATTTAAGTGTGTGTCTTTATAAGTGAAGTGGGTTTCTCATAGGCAGCAAGTTGAATCTTGTTTTTTTTTTTAATTCAGTCACTCTATGTTTTTTCATTGGATAATTTAGTTTATTTATTTTCAATGCTATTATCGATAGGTAAGGATGTACTACTGTCATTTGGTTACTTGTTTTCTGGTTGCTTTATAACTCGTCTCTTTCTTCCTTGCTGCCTTTTCTCTTGGTTAAGTACAATTCTCTGGTAATATGTTTTAATTTGCTGCTTTTCATTTTAAAGTATCTATTGTAGGTTTTTGCTTTGCAATTATCATGAGGCTTACCAAAACCATCTAATAGATATAACAAGTTATTTTAAACAGAGGACAACTTATCTTTGATCACAAAGAAAATAACAGAAATGGGCGGGGTGTGGTGGCTCACGCCTGTAATCCCAGCACTTTGGGAGGCCAAGGAGGGTGGATAACGAGGTCAGGAGATCCAGACCATCCTGGCTAACATGGTGAAACTCCGTCTGTACTAAAAATAAAAAAATAAAATAAAAAATACAAAAATTAGCTGGGCGTGGTGGCAGGCACCTGTAGTCCCAGCTACTCGGGAGGCTGAGGCAGGAGAATGGTGTGAACCCGGGAAGCAGAGCTTGCAGTGAGCCATGATCACGCCACTGCACTCCAGCCTGGGCGACAGAGCGAGACTCTGTCTGAAGAAAAAAAAAAAAAAGAAAATAGCAGAAATGAACAAAGAAAAAACTAAAAATAACTCTAGAGTTTAACTCCATCCACCTTCACATTGTATCTTTTTGTCGTCTCAATTTATTTCTTTTCATATTGCCGTTCTATTAATATCTTAGCTATTATTGCTTGTGATAGAATCATCTTTTCATCTTCATCCTAGAGATATGAGTGTACTGTACAACATAATTACAGCACTAGAATAACCTGAGTTTTTATACTCATTTTACCAGTTGATTTTATATCTTTCAATGTTTTCTTTTTGTATGTTAGTGTCTTTCTTTTCAGATTTAATATTTATCTTTAGAATTCCTTGTAAGAGAGGTCTGGTGGTATTACATTTCCTCATGTTTATGTTAAAAACTTAATAACTCCTCCATGCTTGAAGGATAGTACAGTGTTCTTGGTTAGCATTTTTTATTTTTTCTTTCAGAACTTTGAAAACTTCATCCCACTTGCTCCTGACCTGTATGGTTTCCATTGAGAACTCCAATGCCTAATGAATTGAAGCTCTTTTATATATTATTTGCTTCTTTTCTCTTACTGCTTTTAAGATCATCTCTTTGCTTTTGTCCTTTGAGAGCCTGATTATTATATATTTTGGGTTAGTCTTATTTGGGTTGAATTCGTTTGGTGATCTCTGACCTTTCTGTACCTGAATATTTATATATTTCTCAAATTTTAGAATGTTGTCAATTACTATTTTATTGAATAAGACTACTCCTGGCTCCTTTACAACTGCCTCTTGGACATCAACAATTCTTAGATTTGCTCTCTTGAGGCCATTTTCTATATCTTGTAGGTGTTCTTTATTCCTTTCCATTCTCTTTTCTTCTTTCTCCTCTGAGTGTCTTTAAATACCGTTTTCAACGTCATTGATTTTTTTCCTCTGTTTTATCCATTCTACTCTTAACAGCTTCTAATGCATTTTTCTGTTCAGCAAATATACTTCTCAGCTGCAGGCTTTCATTCGATTTTTAAAAATTTTTATCTCCTTGTTAAATTTCTCTGATAAATTTCTGAATTGCTTTTCTTTGTTATCTTGAAGTTCACAGAATTTCCTTAAGATTGCTGTTTTGAATTCTCATCAGAGAACTCATACATCATCATCTTCTTAAGGTTAGTTACTGACTTCTTGCTTTGTCCTTTTGGGAAAGTCATGGTTCCCTCTTGGCTGTTGCTTCTTATGGATATACTTCTATGTCTTTACATTGAAGCATTAGTTATTTATGCCAGTCTTTTCTGTCTTTTTAAATTTTTTCTTGCATATGTTTTATTTGAGAACCCTTGTAGTCTACCTGTTGAATATATTTTACACTTGTTCACTACCTTCTTTTAAGTAATAGATGGTGCTTTAAACCCAATATCATCTCTAGCAAAATATTGGAACATTGCCCATCCTGTATAGAGTAGGTCACCAAAGGGATATCCAAGCTGTGTGGTGGAAGGCTGACTAGGGTTTTGTGCCCAGGAAATCCATGAAACATGCCCCTTACAGCGTAGTGCCACTAAATTGCTGCTCTGATTTGGTATCTTTTTTGGCCTGGATAAAAGCAGATTTTATGGGCTTGAGATGTAGTCCCGCTCCCACTTTTTGAGTCTGGCTGCCTTCAGGTATTTTTTTTTTTCCCCTCACTTAAGGCACTCGTGACACTTCCTGTATATGAAGGAAGAACAGCTCTCCCGTAAGGAAATCCAAGATGATGAGGAAGCTGATTGTCCATCTTGATCTCATTTTTTCAGTGTTGAAACTGAGTCTGGAGGAAATTGTTTGCACTCACTGTGCCTGTTTGGGGGAGGGGCATTGTGAATCTAGAAGTCTGATGCTCTTACTATCAGCTGAGAGTGTTCTTTTTGCTTGTTTGCTTCTTTTCACTTCTTTGTGGTTCCAGGAACTGTCTCATCCTCAGATCTGAGTGCTGGGATATTGCTGATGGCAATACTGGTGTTGCATATGTGTTTGTTGTTTACTGAGTGCATGGGGGTAAAGCAAGCCTACTTCTAGTCTGCCATTTGGGTGACATCACTCTGATTCTTAATACTTGTTCTAAAACTATAAATTTGTATATATGAATATGTCTTCATTGTAGAGTTATTTAGGTAACAAAAATATATAGAACAACATAATGGTCTATCAGTTGAGAAATGGTTAAGTCAGTAAAGACAGCATACTTTTATAGTGAAATATTGTGCCGCTATTGAATAATGAGTTATAATGTGGATAGGTTATTTTGTGAAAACAATCATTTCCAAAATTATAATTCAAGGTAGTATCTGACATGTCACAAAAAATACAAAACTGCCAGAGAGAAAAAGGCTTCATTTCTAAATGGAATATAATTTTTAGGGGACATTCAGATAACATTGCATCTTTAAAAAATTTCCTCTGCCCTCTCAAATTATTCATTATCTCTTTGGAGAAATAGAATAGAATTTTAGGCAATAAAAAGAGTTGCATAGAACAATGTTCTTACATCTTAATATGAAATTTAAAATACGTATTTAAAACTTTATTGAAGGCAATTCACTTAACATATGAACACTTCTGAAACAAAATTACTACTGTATAATAGCTGTCTGATGAGATAATTTTCCTGTTATTTTGTAAGTGGGTAATTCTGTAAATGCAGTGACATTGAAAACCCATGTGGAAAGCAGGCAAAGGATTTTTGATTTAGATAAAAGTAATTCTTTTCAATTATAATATTAAAGAATTGCCATTACTCAAAAAAATTGGAAAAATTTCCCATAAAGCTTGTGAGCTCTATATTTTCATTTACTTCTTAACTGAATAACATTGAAAATAAAAAAGTAATGTTTTATCTATGAATGTTAACAAAATTGGTTACTAAATAGTTGTGGCAATCTATCTAATTGTGATTTTATCCATACAGAAAGATTAAATAGGACATTTAAGCATTATATGTGTAATTCATTTTCATCTTACTTCAGTTGAAATGAGTGATTGAAATTAGTCTTTCACCAGGTAATACGAAAACAATTTCTGTCTATGAAACAGATTTTATGATTTTTTCTCCAGAAACATATTTTCCAGGGTAATTACACTTTGCTAATGCATATTGTGAAATTAATTTTATTACTTCAAATACCTGCCAACTGATAGGGAAAAATTAAAGGTAGAAAGTCCATATGAGGGGCAGAGCAAGATGATCAAATAAAAGCCTTTATAAATCATCTCCACCACAAGAACACCAAATTTTAATAACTAACTACACATTAAAAATCATCATCATAAGAGTGAAAAATGAAGTGAGCAATCACTGTACCTGGTTTTGACTTCATATCACTGTTGAGAGGCATTAAAGAAGGTAGACAATACAGTCTTGTTTTTTTATCTTTTATTTTAGGTTTGGAAGTACATGTGAACGTTTGTTACACAGAGAAACACAGTGTCACAGGGGTTTGTGGTACACATTATTTCATCACTCAAGTGTTAAGGCCAGTACTCAATAGTAATTTTTTCTTCTCCTCTCCCTCCTCCTGCCCTCTTGCCTCAAGCAGACCCCAGTATCTGTTGTTTCCTTCTTTGTGTTCGTAAGTTCCTATCATTTAGCTCCCACTTAAAAGTGAGAACACATGGTATTTGGTTTTCTGTTCCTGCATTAGTTTGCTAAGAATAATAGCCTCCAGCTCCATCCATGTTCCTACAAAAGACATCATATCATTATTTTTTATGGCTGCATAGTATTCCATGGTATATATGTACCACGTATTCTTTATTCAATCTGTCATTGATCGGTATTTAGGTTGATTCCATGTCTGCTAGTGTGAATAGTGTTGCAATGAACATTCACATGCATTTATATTTTTGTTAGAATGGTTTATATTCATTTGGATATATGCCTAGTAAAGGGATTGCTGGATTAAATGGTAATTCTGATTTTAGGTCTTTGAGGGATGACCATACTGATTGCCACAATGACTGAAGTAATGTTCACGCTCACCAAGAGTGTATAAGTGTTCACTTTTGTCTGACACCTCATCAGCATCTGTTATTTTTGAGTTTTTAATAATAGCCACTCTGATGGGTGTGAGATGGTATAAATTAAATTCCTAGGAATTAACCAAAGAAGTGAAAGATCTCTACAATGAAAACTATAAAACACTGATGAAAAAAATTGAAGAGGGCATCAAAAAATGGAAAAATATCTCATGTTCATGAATTGGAAGAATCAATATTGTTAAAATGTCCATGCTATGCAATCTACAGATTCAATGCAATTCGTATCAAAACATCAATGATATTCTTCATTCATAGGAAAAACATCCCTAAAATGTATATGGAACCACAAAAGATCCAGAATAGTCAAAGCTATCCTGAGAACAAAACTGGAAAAAATCATATTACCTGACTTCAAATTATCCTACAGAGCTATAGTAGAAAAAAAAATGGTACTGGCATAAAAACAGACTCATAAAACAGAATAGAGAACCCAAAAACAAATCCACACATTCACAGTTAACTTATTTTCAACAAAGGTGCCAAGAACATACACTGGGGAAAAGGGAGTCTCTTCAATAAATGGTGCTGGGAAAACAGAATATTCACATGCAGAAGAGAGTAACTAGATGTCTAATTCTCACTATGTTCAAAAATCAAATCAAAATGTATTAAAGACTTAAGTCTAAGACCTTCAACTGTGAAACTATTACAAGAAAACATTGGGGAAGCTCTCTAGAACATTGGTCTGGACAAAAATTCCTTCAGTAATACCCAATAAACACAGGCAACCATAACAAAATGGTCAAATGGAATCACATTAAGTTAAAAAGCTTCTGCAGAGCAAAGGAAGCTATCAAAAAAGTGAAGAGACAACCCATGGAATAGGAGAAAATATTTGCAAACTACCCATATGGCAAGTGATGAATAACAAAAATACATAAGAAGCTCAAATAGCTCTATAGGAAACATATCTCATAATTCAATATAAAATGGGCAAAAGACCTGAATAGATATTTTCTAAAGAAGACATAAAAATGGCAAAGAGGCATATGAAAAAGTACTCGACATTGATTATCAGACAAATGAAAATTGAAGCTACAATGAGATATCATCTCACTCTAGTTTAAATGGCTTTTATCCAAAGACAGGCAATAAGAAATGCTGGCAAGGATGTGGAGAAAATGAAACCCTCATAGTCTGCTGGTGTGTATGTAAATTAATATAACCCCTATGATAAACTGTTTGGAAGTACCTCTAAAAACTAAAAATAGAGCCACCATACAATCCAGTATTCTTACTGTTGGGTATACACCCAAAAGAAGGAAAATCAGTACATTGAAGGGATATCTGCACTCCCATGTTTCTTGCAACACCGTTCACAATATCCAAGATTTGGAAGCAACCTAGCCATCCATCAGGAGGTGAATGAATAAGGAAAATGTGATACATTTAGACAATGGAGCACTCTTCAGCCATAACAAAGAATGAGATCCTGTCATTTGTGACGTGAGTGAAACTAAAGGTCATTATGTTAGGTGAAATAAGCCAGGCACAGAAATACAAACATCACATGTTCTCACTTATTTGTGGGAGGTAAAAATTAAAACAAATGAACTCATAGAGATAGTGAGTAGAAGGAAAGTTACAAGAGGCTGAGAAGGGTAGTGGGCGGGGGGCTTGGGTAGGAGATGGTTAATGGGTACAAAAAGTAATTAAGAAGAATTAATAAGACCTGATATTTGGTAACACAACAGGATAACTGCAGTTAATAATAATTTAATTGCACATTTTTAAATAACTAAAAGAGTGTAATTGGATTGTTTATAACATAAAGGGTAAATGCTTGGGGGGATGGGTACTCCATTTACCATGATGTGATTATTACATATTGCATGCCTGTATCTAAGTATTTCATGTATTACATAAATATATACATCTGCTTGTATCCACAAAAATTAAAAATAGAAATAAAATAATAAATGTGCATATTGTGTGGCCTTAAATTGAAACAATTTTTTTACATAATTATAAAAGTAGTTGAATCATGTATAGATAAATTTTGAGCAAGCTTAGCCATGTAATTTTTTATCATTATGCATTTTACGCAATATAAAACATGCTAACATTCCTGCATTCAATGAAATTATTGATGAGAATGACTGGCAGATTTGGAGAAGGTTGAGAAGGCCAGTATGGCTGAATTGAGAAGCTGAATATGGGAACCAGGAGAAGTGAGGTTAGAGAGGTAACAGGGAAGCCAGATTATAAATCACATTATGGCTCATAAACTTTTC
Organism: Pan paniscus; assembly: GCF_029289425.2. Classification (NCBI taxonomy): domain Eukaryota; kingdom Metazoa; phylum Chordata; class Mammalia; order Primates; family Hominidae; genus Pan; species Pan paniscus. Next base: position 123,117,922 of record NC_073254.2, read on the forward strand.
CTTTAAGTGAGATAAGAATACATTGGAGAGTTTTGCACACAGAGTGACACAATCTGACTTATAATAAGATCTCTCTGCATGTTTTGCTGTGAACAAACTTTATGTAACAAGAGCAGAAGTAGTAGGAAGAGTTGGGAGGCTACTCTTTTAATCCAGGCAAAAACAGAAATGATAGATTAGACCTGAGTGGTAGCAGCTTAAGTAAAAGAGAGAATTGGATTCTGCATATATCTTTGAGGTAGACTCTTCATATTGCTGACAGGTAGAGTATGGTGCTTCCTCTTGTTCTTGGACTCAAACTTGATTCACAAACTTGAATGCAGATAATATTAGGGTCCATAATTGGTAAGGACATAAACAAAGACAGTGCTAGTAGCAGTACAATTAGTCTTAACAAGAGTAACAGATGTGCACATGACATTCTGAGATGCTGTCAAATTGGGGGACATTTTAGGAGCAAGTTATCAGATCAGTGCCACAGATCCTTGAGAGCATTAAGACAATGGGACTATACACATATAACAGGGCGTGAACAAAGAGTTCAGGAAAGTCTAACAAAAAATAGGCCAAAAAACCAAAAGCAACACGAAAACAAAAACAATTTACACATGGAAAAACTGGAGGTGTTATCAGCAGCATATGGGACAGACCTAGGGAATCATGTGGTCAGTATCACAACCACAGATTACTACAGGTATATGATACAGTAAATGAGTTTTTCAAGATCAATTGAAAGGTATAAAATTTAAGGACAATAGCCTCAAATCAACAAAGGGTGGAATACTTACTAGTATGACAAATTTATGGGGTTAGGCAATGAGGAAATTATATTAAAATTAAAGTATGTTGGAAATGTATTAAAAAGACAAAGGTGGGGGCTCCAAGAATTTGTAAGAGAATACAAAAAAAAAAAAAAAAAAAAGGAAATGGGAGAAATCTCCGAAAAATAAAATTATCAAAATACAGCTCTTTGATTGTTTTGAAATGACCAGAGTTGGATCCCAGGAATAAAAGCTAAATACAGAACTTACAGGTAAGGACAAGTATCTGCTTTATGATGGGGTGAGGAAACAGGGACGTTGGTTCAGGTAGTACAAAAGTTTTTCAAGGCACATGTGAATGAAAGTAGACCTTAAATATCTGAAAATAAAAGTAAAGAAAATATACAAAGAGTTATTCTCACACTACTTAACAAACAAATTTGAAGTTACACGTGGAAAGAAAACAAAAAGGAAAAATAAAATTATTTTTTCACTTCTAAATTGAAAAACTGTGCTACATAATTTATACATTTAGGAACTCTTAATCTGTTTTTTTTTTTCCAGAAAAACAGTGCTCATTAATTTCTGATGCTTTTTCCAATATTTTTTAATGTAGAAATGCCCTTTCAAGACACAAAAGCATAAGGTGAAAAAATACAAAAAAAAAAAAAAAAGAGAAAGAAAGTACCCTGATTGAAGCAAGCATTTAAAATGAATCAGAGTCAGATCTTCTCTGCTTTATCTTTTTTCATATGGTGGCTCTGGAGGCATCTCAATCAACACTCAGAGTTCTTGAAATACACATTAAAGTCACGATATGTCATCATGCTACTTACATTACAGTAAGCTGATATTGACAAAGCAATCAAAAGCAATAGGGAATGCAGCAGTTATAGGTCTCCCATCTTAAATTCCATTTTTTAAATTTATTTTTTATTTCATTAGGTTTTTAGGGGACATATGGTGTTTGGTTACATGGATAAGTTTATTTAGTGGTGATTTCTGAGATTTTGATGCAGGCATCACCCAAGCAGCACACACTGTACCCAATGTGTAGTCTTTTAACCCTCACTTCCCTCCCACTCTTTCCTCAAAGTCCCCAAAGTCCTTTGTATCATTCTTATGCCTTTGCTTCCTCATAACTTAGCTCCCACTTGAGTGAGAAGACACAATGTTTGCTTTTTCCATTTCTGAGTTACTTCACTTAAAATAGTAGTCTCCAATTCCATCTAGGTCACTGTGAATGCCATTATTTTGTTCCTTTTTATGGCTTACTAGTATTCCATGGTGTGTATATATATACATATACATATATATATACACACATATATATATGTATCATATCACATTTTATTTTTCCACTTGTTGATTGATGGGCATTTGGGCTGGTTTCATATTTTTTCAATTGTAAATTGTGCTGCTATAAACATGCATGAGCAAGTGTCTTTTTCATATAATAACTTATTTTCCACAGGGTAGATACCCAGGAGTGGGATTGCTGGATCAAATGGCAGATGTACTTTTAGTTCTCTAAGGAGTCTCTGTATTGTATTTCATCGTGATTGTACTAAGTTACATTCCCACCAACAGTGTAAAAGTGTTCCCTTTTCACCACATTCATGCCAACATCTATTTTTTTTTATTTTTTGATTATGGCCATAAAAATTCTAGAAGATAACATCAGAAAAACCCTTCTAGACATTGGCTTAGGCAAAGACTTCATGACCAAGAACCCAAAAGCAAATGCAACAAAAACAAAGATAAATAGATTGAACTTAATTAAACTAAATTAAACTAAAATGTTTCTGCACAGAAAATAATAATAATAATCAGTAGAGTTAACAGACAACCTAGAGAGGAAGGAAACCTTCACAGATTTATACATCTGTGGATACTTTATTCACAGTCTATACATCTGACAAAGGATTAATATCTAGAATCTACAAAGAACATAAATCAGCAAGAAAAACAAAACAAAACAATCTTATCAAAAAGTGGGCTAAGGACATAAATAGACAATTTGCAAAAGAATGTATTCAAATGGCCAACAAGCATATGTAAAAATGCCTAACATCACTAATGATCATGGAAATGCAAATCAAAACAACAATGCCATACCACCTTACTCCTGCAAGAATGGCCATAATCAAATTCTATCTTAATATAGATTCATTGAGTTGAATACTACTGGTATCTCATGCCATCTTTAAATTAATCTTATATCCATCTTTTATATTCTCATGTTCAGAAGGACAATTAAGTTTATCTAAATAAAATGGCCTTCTAATAGAAGTGTTCTGAATATGAGCTTTATTTATAATTTAGGTAATATATTTCTGCATTATAAAATAAATGAATAAATGCTTCTTTTAATCTTATGTTCTATTAATATCTTTATACTATTAATATGATGATCTGAAATAGGTCAATGTAATTCTAGAACTCTTTAAACATCCTTATATATGTGTGTGCATGCATATATTAATATATCTACACATTTAGTTTAATATCTCAGTGAACTAGAAGTTTTTGATAGAAGAACTAAAGACTGAACTAGGAAGAATGTAAGTTAAATGACCAGAATTTTATATAATTGCAAATTAGGACTTTATATAATTGCAAATTACTTTATATTATCTCAAATTATGGTATTTGAAATAAACGGGAAACGAATGAGTAGTCTATTTTTAGTGACCACTTCTCTAGTACAGTCCTCTTTTACAGACTCTACTTAATGATTCCCTATAGTTAAAACAACCCTTTGATCGAATAAACTATACTTTTATCCTCCTATGCTTTCTCTACTTTTATGAAATCTAATCATTTCAATACTGATTTTCATTATTTTTCCTTAATTTCCTCTAAACTTTCCTTTACCCATCTTTATCACCTATTGTCATTGCTTATGTTCTTAACAATTATTCTATTGTGCAAAAATTGCCTCAAAGTCAAAATGCCACGTTATTTATCTTTAACCTCTAATTCTTCCTTCATCTCTTCATTTTTACTTTTCAAATTTTTAATAATATAATAGTTTTATTTTTAGTTTAAGCTTCAACACCTTCAACTTTGTGAACCGTCAGAATTTTTAGTTCTACTAAAAGTCAATCTCCCAACACTCACTGAAACTTTTTTACTTTTTTAATGTTTTTAATTTTAATAAGTGATATACGGTTTGAATATACTCTTTTACTATGTATGAAGCCTCATTTTGGAAGGTGGGTTTTTGTGTTAATTTTCATACACACTCAAATATATTTTAAAAATTGAATCAAATATGTTTACTATTTTTACCTTTGCAAAAATTGTTAAACACAACAATCTTTCTTTTTTTTTTTTTTTTTTTTGAGACAGAGTCTCGCTCTGTCGCCCAGGCTGGAGTGCAGTGGCACGATCTCTGCTCACTGCAAGCTCTGCCTCCCAGGTTCACGCCATTCTCCTGCCTCAGCCTCCCGAGTAGCTGGGACTACAGGCCACCACTCCCGGCTAATTTTTTGTATTTGTACTAGAGACGGGGTTTCACTGTGTTAGCCAGGATGCTCTCAATCTCCTGACCTCGTGATCCGCCCGTCTAGGTCTCCCAAAGTGCTGGATTACAGACGTGAGCCACCGCGCCAGCCAACAATCTTTCTTAAATGAATGTAACATTGCAGAGCTTGTAAGTTAAATTCAGCACAATGGCTTCAAGTTTCCTCTAATATGAAGTTACTCCTGGGAGGCAACTAATCTGGTTTCTGATTTTTTTTCTCTGACAATTGGGCTTACTCTGAACTTTAAACTATCTCAGTCAGCTACAGCAAAAGCCTTTGAGTAAATGAGGCTTTCCATATTCACCAGATAATTCATGCCAACTCAGCCTTAGATAGCTCACTTCCCTGTATCCTTATTCTCAAATCCAAGTTGTCTTCCCTCTTCTCTAATTACAAAATCTGTTCAGGCACCAGGCTCACGCCTATAATCCCAGCACTTTTGGAGGCCGAGGTGGGCTGATCACCTGAGGTCAGGAGTTTGAGACCAGCCTGGCCATCGTGGTGAAACTCTGTCTCTACCAAAAATGCAAAAAAAATAGCTGACTGTGGTGGCTCACACCTGTAGTCCCAGCTACTCGGGAGGCTGAGGCAGGAGAATCTCTTGAACCAGGGAGGTGGAGGTTGCAGTGAGCTCAGATTGTGTCACTGCACTCCAGCCTGGGTGACAGAGCAAGACTCCATCTCAAAAACAGAAATAATAATAATTACAAAATTTTTCTACCTTCTGACCCACTCTCAAAGTATTCCCTCCAACCAAAAAAAAATTTTCTATTTTTTATTTTATTCAATGGTAAATACACTTTCTACCACTTCAAATATTTAACTGAATAGTCTCTTGGTCTCTTTGAATTATAGAACAAGAAATCGGAATTTGAGGAAATTTTTCCTTTTTTCCATATGCCACATTTGATATTCATTGCTCTTATATTGAAATGCTACGTTCTCCCTCTCTGAAACATCATTTTGCTTTGAGAACAACTCCATCCATGTTCTAACACTTTTTGTAATTACAAACTATAAATCCTCCAGTCATGCCTTCTCATTCGCTGAAAACTTTGAAATGGGCTATGTCTTCCATTTTCCATCTCCTTTGACAGAAACAGTATTCTTACGTATAATCTACTCAGTACCTCAAATTCTCTCTTCTCTCTCTCTTTTTCGTACTTCTGGATTCAAATTATTGTTACCTAAATTTCACTTTATCCACTCACTCCAAGAGTCATATCCAGGATGGGTTAACACTGATAATTGTTCCAAGAAATATCTCATCCATTTATGAAGAAAATAAATTTAATTGACGCATAGTTCTGCAGGCTTAACTGGAAGCATGACTGGGAGGTGTCAGGAAACTTACAATCACGGCAGAAGGCCAAACTTTTATGCTCTGCTTCCCTTTTAAATATAAGTTCCAACTTCAGACCATCTCTTTCTTCACACATATAAATATTACTTTTAGAAACACCCATGTCACATCTTGAATGCTTCAGTGCTCAGAAATTTCTTCTGCCAGATACCCTAAAGTATCTCTCTCAGGTTCATAGTTCCACAGATGTCTATGGTAGGGGCAAAATGTCACCAGTCTCTTTGCTAAAGAACAGCAAGGGTGATCTTTACTCCAGTTCCCAATAAGTTCCTATCTCCATCTGAGACCATCTCATCCTGGACTTCATTGTCGATATCACTATCAGCATTTTGGTCAAAACCATTCAGCAAGTCTCTAGGAAGTTACAAACTTCCCTACATCTTTCTGTCCTTTTCTGAGCCCTCCAAACTGTTTCAACCTCTGCCTGTTTCCCAGTTCCAAAGTCATTTTCACATTTTCAGGTATCTTTATAGCAGTGCCCCTCTCTCCCAGTACCAATTTTCTATATTAGTTTGTTCTCACACCTTTATAAAGAACTACCTGAGACTGGATAATTTATGAAGAAAAGAGATTTAATTGACTCACAGTTCTGCAGGCTTAACAGGAATTATTACTGGGAGGCCTCAGAAAACTTACAATCATGGCAGAAGGTGAAGGGGAAGCAAGCATGTCTTACCATGGTGGAGCAGGTGAGAGAGAGTGAAGGAAGAAGTTCCATACACTTTCAAACAACCAGATCTCATGAGAACTCACTCACTATCATGAGAACAGCAGGAGGGAAGTCTGCCCCCATGATTCAATCACCTCTCACTAGGCCCCTCCTCTGACACATGGGGATTACGATTTGACAAGATTTAGCGCCAAACCATATCATTTAGTAATTATTTTAAAATGTTTTATGAAATGTAAATGATCAAATTTTCTTGTCAATTGTACCATGATTGTAATGAACTCTCATCAGATCTTTAACCATCACTGTTTTAAGTCTTATCATTTACAGATGATTAATTGTTTACTGTGGTACTTTCCTGAGCAACTGTAAGTCTAAAATGTTTCATTTTCAAGGAGATTCATGGAAAGAACTCTGAAAGGTACAGGTTTCTAATAACTTTAATATCATACCATTGGACTAGGTAAGAATTTTCAGCAATCTAAGGAAGAAACTAATTGGTTCATAAAACTGCTAACCCAACATCAAGCAGCAGAAGAAAAACAAATGCCTTGGCAGATTTCATGCTGTCAGCCAGTACTGAAATTGTTAAGATACGAAATTTGAAAGAGCTCCATAACAGTGATTTAGATCAGATTACCTATGATATCCTATTTAATAAACAGTGCCATGCACCTGAATTGGAGAAACAAAATTGGTATTTTATAAACTGTAGATTGTATGCTAAGTGTGAAATTATGGAGACCCTGGGAAGCTGTCTGTTTCTTCCTAAGCCTGTGAAGCTTCCATTGTTAAAAGCTCTGTACACTATGACTCAACATGGATTAAATAAAATGATACTACATATAAAGGAAGAAAGTTGGTGATTACTTTTTAAAAATTATTAAAGTGGTTTTTAACCAATGTTTGTTTTGCCAAGTTCATAATTCTGTTAAGACAATAAAAACCTCAGGTAATACATTTATAGCACCTGATGGAACATTTCAACACATACAGATGGACTTCAGTCAATTGCCATTTTCAGTTCCTGTATTCTGGTTGTATAGAAGCTTTCCTGTGCAGGAAGACCAGTGCTATCATAGTAGCTACCAAGATATTAAAAATGTGCTCTCTTTATGGGGCATCCCTAGAGGTATCTTCAGAAATGGAGGTACTCATTTTACTGGTAAAGTTATAAAAAACTTTTAAAAAGTATTACAAACACAATAGCATTAGGCAAAATGAACTGAATTGACTGTATTGCTTTGGTCAAAGATAGTATGGATTAATGGCAATTATATCCAGTTCCACTGCAAAATGCAGAATAAAATACTTACTCTAAGGCCTAGTCTTCTAATAGTAAAACTCCATGTATCTCCCAATCTTATATACTCTAGCATGTCTCAATAGTGTAAAGCTTTAATGCCTTATACCAAAGTATATTTTCCGCAGGCGAAATGGGAATATACTCCCATTGTACAATGGGAGTATACTCCCATTGTAACACAGAACCTGGAGAGTGAGTCTTTCGCAAAAAGAAGAACAACATAGAAGAACTGCCCTTGAACTCCATTGGCAGGGACCATAGCAACTTCTCTGTTATGAAATTCAGGCCTGGAGTCCTGAATCCACATAAACTCAAGAGAGCCCCTTCACACCCTTGATACTAGGTACTATACACCTATTAAAGACCTCAAGGAAAGGCTGACCAGGAAATTTTTTTTTTCCAGTAGCAGATTGTATCCAAGGCATGGACAGCTTTCCCAAGATAATGGATTAAGGCTTCTCTCCTTTGTCATCATGAAACCCTTTTCTCTTTTCTCTGTGTTTGTTTTTGGTTTATATATGGCAAAGTTAATACAATAATTTAGATTTCATAATTGATAGCTTCCTCAGATAAGTTAACTGAATATTGGCTATATCATGTAAAACTTAAATTCTTACATGAATCTTAGAGATTCTCAGATTCACCCTTTAACAAGTTGTACTGATATTACAAGTATAATATCTGGTCCTTTGTATAGGGTTAGGCTTTTAGATTCACATACTAAGATTCCTCATTTAAATCTAACAGTAGGCAAAACCTACTGAGTTTTTTGTGAGTGTTTTGCAGTGAAATTATGCCAGACATTACATAAGAAAAGCAAAAGAAAGATAATTTGACAGTTTATAGAAAAATTTATAACCTTAATCTCTTAATTATCAATTATTGTGTTATCCAACTGTATAATAATTCAATAATGGAGTCTTAGACAAATACTATTAGTGCTTCCCTACTGGTGACCCCTAATGCACAAGGCATTCTACAGAGAACTGTCTGTTGTTACCCTCCAGGATGTATCTTTATCTGTGGAGGATGTAACAATCAATGATACATGTCTCAAATGTGAAAAATAAGGGTTCTATGTAGATTTGGGATTCTAAAGGTACCACTGTCACCCCATAACCAACTGCAAACTGAACACCTCAAAATTTATACCATAGAATAAAGTGAGATTTGCCAGCAGGCATAAATCATTCTAAATGGGATTTTTTTGGTAGAATGCTCCTTCTTTGGTTTGGCATAAAAGTAAATGAGGTTATGATTAGAAATCTGTATCAAACATGAGCTACTATAGCTGAATCTACTGCAAAGCTATAGTTGCCCAGAAAACTTCTTTAAATTCTCTTGCTAACATTATCTTAGATAACAAGATTGTTTTAGACTACTTTGGCTGAACAAGGGGGAGTGTGTAATAGCTAACACCTCCTGTTACACTTGGATAAATACATCTGGTATGGCAGAAACTCAGTTGCAAGAAATCAACAAACAAGCTACTTGGTTAAAACAAGTAGATTTCTCTCATGGCTCATTTTTGATATATTTGATTTTGATCAGCTCAGTTCAAGGGGGCTCCTGTTAAGGAGTATACTTCAGTCTTTTAGCATTATCCTCCTGATAGGCAACATAAGGTTCTCCCTCGTGCATCATATCGTCTCAAGAGTCTTAAACGCTCATATGCTGCCATCTGTTAAATGTCAAATGGTCTATGGTTAGAATAATGATGACACAAAGATGACATAAAGAAACATTCAACTGACCTGATGTGGAGAATTGTGAATTCTATACTGAGGCCAACAGAAAGTGCATTAATGACCAAGGTTTTAATCGATCTCTCAAAATTGAGAGGCTGACCAAAAGGAGGAAATAGTTAATTAAATTTCCTCTAACACTGTGTCTGTGTATAGCAAATTTTAACCTAACTTAGTATGTAAACCATTTGTAACCTAATTTAAGAGTATATTCTTGTAACAAGTAGCTGAATCCTAGCTGCCAAGCTTTCAGACAATCACAGGCTGCCAAATGACCAGACCATGTCCATAGAAAGCAAATGCTAAGCTGGAAAATCAAGCTGTTTCCTTATGTTACTTCCCTTTTCCATCTATAAATACTGTCTACCCATGTTGCTGTGTGGAGCTCTCTGAACTTTTACTGGTTCAGAGTGCTGACCAACTCATGAATTGTTTCATTGCTCCAGTATGCTCTGCTAAAGTAAATTTGTCAAAAATTTTTCTTTTAACTCATGTCATTATACGTTTTCCCAAATCTAGAATGTACACCACCAAGAATAAACCATAATGTAAACTATGGACTATAGGCAATTATAATGTGTCTTTTTAGTTTTATCATTTGTGACCAATGTACTACTCTGCTGGGGATGTTGACAGTGGAAGTGACTGTACATGTGAAGGGGCAGAGCAATGTGGGAAACCTCTGTACTTTCTACTTAATTTTTTTGTGGACCTACAATGGTTCTAAAAAATACCATCTTAAGGCCGGGCGTGGTGGTTCACACCTGTAATCTCAGCACTTTGGGAGGCTGAGGTGGGCAGATCACGAGGTCAGGAGATCGAGACCATCCTGGCTAACATGGTGAAACCGCATCTCTAATAAAAATACAAAAAAAAGTTAGCCAGGCGTGGTGGCAGGTGCCTGTAGTCCCAGCTAATCGGGAGGCTGAGGCAGGAGAATGGCGTGAATCCGGGAGGCAGAGCTTGCAGTGAGCAGGGATCGTGCCACTGCACTCCAGCTTGGGCAACAGAGCAAGACTACGTCTAAAGAAAAAAAAAATCATCTTAAAACAAAACAAAGACCTTTCTTTGAGCAGGGCTCAGTCTCTGACTGAAGGCTTTTATTCTATTTTTATATATGTTTTATTTTATTTTACCCTTCAAACAAAGGTTATTAGGTCTAGCTTAACTGCAGTTAGGCTAGGCAGGGTCTTTCTTCTCAGCTCTCCTGTGCCTCTTCTAGCTGCAGATTGCTGTTGCTTTCTGCTCCTATTTCTACTCTTGTTGTCCTACAATCTATTCTCCATATAACAATGAATTTAATGCATTTTAATTATAATATCATGTCTATGTATATTAGGAATATTCTTCCACTAATTATCTGTGTAGATAATCTCCTGCCTCCTTTAAGTTTTTCTGAAGTCTTATCCCAATAGAAGGTCACCTGGTCATCATATTTAAAATTGGAACTACTCTCCTTCTCATTCCCACGGGTATCACTCTCCTTGTTTATCCTATAGCTCTTTAATCTTCTAACATACTGTACATATTGTTTATTTATTATATCTATTATTTATTGTTGAAGTGTTCTCACTAGAATGACAGTGCAATGAAGGCAGATATACTTTTTATTTACTGATATAAGCATCCCAAAAAGTGCTTGACACAGAGTAGATTTTCAATAAATATTTGCTAAATAAATTAATACATGAGAACATTGTTATCTCATGAAGGAATCTTTAGTAAATAGAATCTCTCCATGACTGGAGGGATCAGGATGAAAAGCCTGATAGTTGCAGAATTACCTAGCTAAAAAACAAGGTATATAAGACTTGGAGAGGTGGAAGAAAACAGAACAAATCCTAAAACAAATTTTAAAATCTTATATACCTTTTGTTCCCAATAGTAATATTTAGAGCTGATTTTTAAAGAAATATATTTTATTTTAAATTGACATAATTTTGTATTTATTGTGTATAATATGATGTTGTGAGGTGTATATATATTGTAGAATGGATAAATCTAAGTAACTAAAATATGCATTACCTCACATAGATATTTTGGTGGTGAGAACATTGAACATCTATTCTCTTAGCATTTTTCAAGAATAACATAAAGTATCATTAACTATAAGCAAAAGTACTGTACAATAGATTTTTGACTTATTCTATCTGTCTACTTGTAATTCTGTATTCTTTGACCCCCATTTTTTTAACCCACACTCTGCCTAATCACCCAGTTTCTGGTAACTACCATTTGATGACTTCTATAAAATTAACTTTTTTAGGGTTTATTTTTTAAATAATATTAGTCCTAACATCCAGCAAAATACAAAATACAAAAATATAGAAGTTATATTTAATTTTTACCAGAAAATTATATGCACAATGTATAAAAATAAATATGGATGTGTGTATATATATATATGCACACACATGTATATATATATGTGTGTATATATATACACACACACAAAACGAATGTATGCATGTGTGTATGTAATGTAAAGGCAATAGTGAAACTAATTTTTCTAAACTGGAGTTATTGCATCTTTTTAGGTCATCACAATATTTAATGAGTTTTGAAATTTTACACATCACCAAAATTTAAAAATACCTAGTATTTTATAAACTAAAATATTTGTTTTTAAAAGTAAGTTTTTTTGTGATATATTTTAATATTGACAATAATAATGGCAGATAGGCATTTAATTTGAAAAAAGAAAACTAAATTACTATTTGCCATATAATATTCATTTATTTATCTTAACTTCCCCTATAATTTAGAAGTAAATCTATTTACATTGGGTTTATTTTATAAAGTTAGATCAACACTTTTATGTTGTATAAAGGCATTCTTAAATAAGGCACAGAGAAAAATTATAAAATGTATACAAGCCAACAAGCCGTTCATTTTATTCCATGGATAAAGTGAATGCAATACTTTGACATCTGCGTTGTACAACTAGGCCTACATGGATGTATCAGTACTAGCAATTCATTCTGTACTAATACAGCCACTTGGGGGTAAAATAGTCACATAAGTAATGTTCACAGTTTTTTAGAGAACTTGCTGGATTATAAGGTGGAAGGGATGAAGGAAATCTGATTTTTTTAGTCTGCTGTCTCGTAATAGTGATAATGTAGGTTAAAAGAAGTTATTTGATATATTTAACATTTCATTGTAGAAGGTGTCATCTTAAGAACTTATGATGTTGAATATAGATGTTCTAGTCACATAATTGAATTGCAAAAAATTTGTTGGTAAGCGTATTTGTGCCTTAGATTAATAAATTAACCATTTTCTTATTTAATTATATACTCTATTTTTCCTATTTAATTATATACTCTAAAATATTAATGAAATTAAAATTTGTTTATCACAATACATTTATTGTATACTTCTTTCTTTTATTCTTTCTATTAACTTCCAAGAAATAAGCATAGGTTTTTAATTTTGCACCAGGTATCTATAGGTTTTTGCTATTTTTATTACCCAGACACCGAAAGAGTTAGAAATGGGGTAAATCATTTAAAAATAATTTGAAGAGAGTTGAACAACCAAAATGTCAGCATGTCCAAATCTTTTTTAATGTGCAATTTGATATTTAATATTACATTAGTATTTGACAGAACATCCTTAATATAAATAACCAAAATATATTCAGATGGAGTTTGATCAACCAGATTCGTTGCCTTTCCATTTTTTAAAATAATTTTTAATGCAGTCAGTCTCTGGAAGAGGCTGCACACTGGAGAGACAGCCTATAATGGAATATTCATGTCTGCTCTTTCATTCTCTTTCCCTCAAGATTCTCACAAACAATAACTAGGAATAATACCCTTCTTTCAGACAACTCATGCCCAGAAGGATAAACACACATAATGATTTAAGCATCAGCCTACAATGCTACTGCATTATAGAGAGTAGCATCTTAATAGTTTATGGTTATTCTGAATAGACCCTGAGAACAAAAAAGTGACATGTTAGCTTAGGACCTAGTTATTTTCTTGACACAGGCATTGTGAAAGAAGGACATTTAGCAGTTTCTGATTAAATAATATAATTTATGATTTTCAGAATGTTACATAATTTACTTTAAAAAATTTTGTAATTTTCAGAAACTAGAGGATTTTACAAGATGAATTTACATAGAAGACAGATGGCTTCATAACAAGTGCCTCCTACATCATTGCCCGTAGCATTATAAGAAAATAAGTCATGATTAAATTTTGTCTAATTCACAATGTTCAAAATAATTGTTAGAATTAGAAATTTGACTGTTGGAGATTTTAAAATAATTTCAGAATATATAATCTGTTAAAAGGAAAATGTTGGAATACTACATTTAATAGAATTTAATTGAGCAAGAGAAAAGAAAAAATTCACAAATCGGGCATGTCCCAGAATAAGAATAGATTCAGATAGACTCCCAGGACTGTCGCATGGTCAAATGCTTATGAATAGAAAAAGTAAAGTAACATATAGAAAATGGAAGATTGGCTACAGCTCAGCATTTGACTTATTTTAGCACAGTTTGAACGTTTGGCCATCTGTGAGTGGTTGAAGTATGGCTGCTGTGATTGGCTAAGACTCCACTATTATTACAGCAGCATTCTCCTAAATCAGGTTTTTAGTTTGCTGCCCTACTAAGTTAGGCTGTGGTTTGTACATAAGATCTCAAGTATGTGAGCATGGAAGCCTTTTCAGGCAAAATTTTAGTTTGATTTAACAAATCTATTGTGGCAATTATTAAGGAAATATAATTAAAAACAAAACAAAATACTCTTCCAACACAGAAAACCTCTTCACAAAGGGAGAAGAGAAAGAAAATAATTTATTATTAACTGAACATTTAACTAGAATGTGATATGAATCTCAGGCAATCCACTAAAAGATTGCAAAGACAGAAAAAAAAATCTCACCATGTTATACAGCCAAGCAGATACAACTCATTAAATACATGTTCTCAAGATAAACAATAAATAAATAGTTCTCAGATGAGACTATGTAAAGTGCCATTTGCCACATATAGTTTATTCTGTTTACTTGATAATTGGACTTACTACCTGTGTTAGCTATTTGGCTTTATTGCCCCCAAAATAAACTTTTTAAAATCTTTATGACAAGAGTTAGTTTTGCAACTTGAAGGCCACCTCATTCAGAGTTAGGTTCCATCCTTCCCACAGACAGAAAGAGTAGGGCCACTATCTTCCTTGATTATGACATTTCAAAGTGATGGTTCCCAGGTACTTGAGAAAGACAACCCTTATTCTTAAAGCTTGCAAGAGGTTTATTTAGCTTTCTACAAAATCTACATGCGTTTTCAAGAAACAGGGGAATAACTTAGAAATTCAACTTTTCCAAAGTAAATACTCTAAGATAACGAAAAATATCTTCCTATACTTCCAATAGGGAGAATTAAGGTTCTTTTATTTGTATTTGTTCTTATATAACATAAGTCAAATTCATTTAGTCCATCTCCAAAGTTACTTTAAAAATTAAAGTCCAATTTTTAAATGCACACACACACACACACCACATTCATCCTAGAAAATTCAATCCTAAGGTTACCTGTTTGTTAAGATCATACCTAGTGTGGACTTAAAATCTGAAGTAAAACTATCCCCCATTTTTCCTATTGTACACATCATTCATTTTAAAGATGCCTTGGATCTCAGTTTCCTCTTGTGGTTGCTACAATGAAGAAGAACAAATGTTCAACAGGGCATGCTTTCTCATGCCTTTAATATAGACTTTCAATTCTGGGGCATGCAGGAGCTAAATCTCAATTTTCTTACATCAGACCAGAGGGTAGTTAAAACTATGACTGCATACCAACACTCATTGTAATACATGTCATTCCATATGAATTCAGAAGTCACAATATTATCTGATCTTCTATATTATCATCTTAAGTATTCATTCATGAGTTTGATTTTTTCTATTTTAAAAGTGCTTATATAATTTTTTTAAATGTGTATTTTTATTTAGGTTTTCTGCAAGGCTTTTTTTTTTTTTTTTTGACAGAGTCTCACTCTGTCTCCAGGCTGGAATGCAGTGACACAATCTCAGCTCCCTGCAAGCTCTTCCTCCTGGGTTCAAGTGATTCTCCTGCCTCAGCACCCCAAGTAGCTGGGACTACCGGCATGCACCACCATGCCCAGCTAATTTTTGTATTTTTAGTAGAGACAGGTTTCACAGTGTTGGTCAGGATGGTCTTGATCTCTTGACCTTGTAATCCGCCTGCCTCGGCCTCCCAAAGTGCTGGGATTACAGGCATGAGCCACTGCACCTGGCCCAGGAGTATTTTAATGGAGTGTTGAAAGCCAAAATACATTCTATGAAATGATCCTTCCAGTTTTCCTTGGCTCCAATTTCCCATTCCATTTCTTCAGAATAACATAGTCTTTGCATAATGGCTTACTACTGTACCATTTCACTGTTTTACAGCTAAGGAATTTAACTTTAGTTCTGCAATTTTGGTTCTGTCAAGATTGCAACTGTTACATCCCCTTGCATTGATTCTGGCAATTCCAATTAAACATGTTTGTTTCATGCAGGATTTCCCTTAAGAAAATCCTTTCAAGTATTAAATTGTCTTTTTGTCACTAATGAGGAGGACACTGTTATTTAACCCCTTATGATTTCCTCTGCCTCTCTCTCTCTTTTTCCTTTTTTCTTTCTCTTCTTGCTTCTTAAATTTTTTTGAGCTTTGAATTTTGTCATTTTATACATTTTACTTTGTATTAATTTGAAATGTTTTAGACATAATTTGCAGTTAAGCCAACCCATATTACAAGAAACTTAATAAAACTAATGACATTAATTTTAAAACATAGTTTATAATACTTATGATCTGCTCAAGATGTAAAGTATAATACAACAAAAATATCTATATCCAACAGACAATATAAGAAAAAGTATTAGCAATACCATGTATTCCTTTCTAATTATATTATTATCTTAGCTTCCCAAAGGTAATTGCTAGAAGAAATTATCATTCTACTCAAACCTCTTTACATTTTCTTAGGTATAATACTGTAAATGATTATCAAAAAGTAAATGTGTATGTGTATAATTATTCCGCCTCTTGAGTATAAAATATTTTATACTTATCTCTGTGAGAATCATCTATGTATAAACTTATTAAACAAATGGCTCTAACCTATTTCTTTTTATTGCTCATTAGGATTTCATTAAATGAGTAAACTGCATGTAATTAAGCTTACAATACACACTTAGTATTCTCCCATTGTTTACTGTTAAACGTAATGGTACTATTAACGTTGTCATACATATTATTATGTATATTTGCTAGGTTTCTGAAGCAAAAAATTAGAAAAAGAAATTGAAAAAGAAATAAAATATTCACTTACTAAATGTAGGTAAGTCTAACATATTTTTCTTTAAATCTTTAACATTAATACTAATGTGCCCAAAAAGTCTTCTCTACATCAGGAATATTACAGGAAACTATTCTTTAAATATAAATCATAAACCTATGGTAAATAAACTAAACTTTTATATTATTTTAAGAGTTTTTCCTCTTTCATTGGAATTCAAGTCCTTCTTATCTGTTAACTAGTTAGCAATTGCTGATCAACTCAATTACAGATTCCAGTTTGGTTTAAACAAAAGAGGTTTTCTACACAGTTTATATTTTATTTTTGTTTAGACATTTCTCAACATTTATTAGGACTAGATAATTCTAGTGTATGTACATAATGATCAATATACTTTCAAATTTTACCAAGAAAAGGGAGGAAGAATAAAAAAGAAGAAGAAAAAAGAAAAGCAATGGGAGATGGTTTTAGACATATCTAAATTATCATTGTAAAATGCTAATTATTTTCCTCCTGTAAGGAATGAACAAAGGTTAAATACAGGAACTCCATTATGAGACAATCACACAAAGAGAGTTATTATAGTTGTTTTAAATAATATTGTCTCTGTTTTAGACAAACATATAATCTAACCAGGGCTTCTTCTCATTTTCTTCAAAGGTAACTCCCAAATGAACAATCTTGCCCATGTCAAAGTAATAAGAAAGTTAAGCAAGGCTGCTAGTTAAGCAAGAATACTAGATGAATATAGAAAAATAATTAGCAGTTCTAAACACTAGAAATCACAATTTGTATAATTGAAACAAAATAGACTTAAAATATTTAAAAATGCAGAATATTTTATTATTGGCTCATTTGGGTTTTGGGGTAGAGAATTAAAGATGACATGAGATCATCTTAATTTGGGGAGAATACATGGTACTTTCATCTATATTTGCTGGTAGTAAGTTTGGAGTGGGTCACTCTTGCCAATTAGTGAATTTGTTTTACATAGAAAACAATATTTACAGTCATTTAGAAACACTTCAATTTACAAATGCTAACAATTCTGTGAGGATGTTCAAAAAAATGCAATAATATAAAGTGGGATAAGTGAAAAGCCATAATTAGCAATAGAAAGTAACTTGTTGCTGCTCAAATATAAAAAAGTGATTTTTAAGTACTTTTCATAAATGGATATATGATCATAAACTAAGAATTGAGGGTTTTAGTTAGAAAATGGATTATAATCAATAATTTTATATAAAATCCAATATCTAAATTTTTTTATGTAAAAGCATTTGGAAAATGTTAGGAGGCATTTAGTCCATAGAAAACCAGGATGCCGAACTTGTCCAGGGGCAACTGAGCTTTGCCTTGGTGTTCTTGCCCCTGTAGGGTTATTGGCTCACTGCTATAGAGCTTATTGGAAAACAAGAAAATCTTCATATTTTTAAATATTAACTTTTATAAATATCAAGTACAGAAAAAGTAACTATCAACAGAGTAAACAGACAACCTACAGAATGGGAGAAATATTTGCAAACTATGCATCCAGCAAAGGTCTAATATCCAGCATCTATAAGGAACTTAAACAAATTTAGAAGAGAAAAACAAACAACCCTATTAAAAAGTGGGCAAAGGACATGAACAGACACTTCTCAAAAGAAGACCTCAATGGTAGACTGTATGAAGAAAATGTGGTGCATATACACTATAGAACACCATGTAGCCATAAAAAAAGAACGAGATTATGTCCTTGGCAGGAACATGGATGAAGCAGGAGGCCATTATTCCTATCAAACCAATGCAGGAACAGAAAACCTAATACTGCATGTTCTCACTTGTAAGTGGGAGCTAAATGATAACACATGGACAGAAAGAAGGGAGCAACAGAAACTGGGGCCTAAAAGAGGATGGAGGGTGGAAGGAGGTAGAGGAGCAGAAAAAATAACTATTGGTTACTAGGCTTAGTACTGGGGTGACAAAATAATCTGTACAACAAACCCCGATGATGCAAGTTTAAAACAAACTTGCACATGTACCCTTGAACCGTAAATAAAAGTATAAAAAAGAGAACAAAACAATAGGAATACAGTCTTCAATAATAAAGTTCAGGGACATAGACTGAATGTGGCATTTTATTAGTACTGGCAATCTTATAAGCAACAGCCTACCCAAGGGAACCAAAGGGAAGAAGACATTTCTCATGATATGTTACAACTAGTTTATCCTACATAGTTGCCTATCTGTCATTATATTCTACATGTTTGAAGGAGAAAAAGCCACTTATGACACTGTGTGTTGTTCCTTCCTGATAACATATATTATGCTCATTTAACACTAAAACTACTATTACTGAAAGTAATCCAGAATTACAAGTTTAGGTCTAATGTAAGACCAGTTTAGTGAAAATTGTCAAAAATTAAGTACAGTATGCATATATATATTCAAAAATATTAACAGTTTTTATAAATAAAATGAATAAGATTACTTTGGTACTCATATGCAATTGACAAGCATTGTTGATGTTATGAAACTTGTTGCGGGAAGTCAGGGATCACGAATGGAGGGACCAGCTGGAACCGTGGCAGAGGAACATAAATTGTGAAGATTTCATATTAATATGGACATTTATCAGTTCCCAAATAATACTTTTATAATTTCTTATGCCTGTCTCTACTTTAATCTCTTAATCCTGTTATCTTCATAAGCAGAGGATGTATGTCACCTCAGGACCACTGTGATAATTGTGTTAACTGTACAAATTGATTGTAAAACGTGTGTTTGAACAATATTAAATCAGTGCACCTTGGAAAAGAACAGAATAACAGAAATTTTTATGCAATAAGGGAAGACAACCAAAAGGTCTGACTGCCTGTGGGGTTGGGCAATAAGAGCCATATTTTTCTTCTTGCAGAGAGCCTATAAATGGATGTGCAAGTAGGAAAGATATTGCCAAATTCTTTTCATAGCAAGGAATATTAATATTAATACCCTGGGAAAGGAATGTGTTCCTTGGGGGAGGTCTATAAATGGCTGCTCTGGGAATGGTTTGTCTTGTGCAGTTGAGATAAGGACTGAGATACGCCCTCATCTCCTGCAGAACCCTCAGGCTTACTAGGGTTGGGAAACTCCAGCCTGGTAAATTTGTGGTCAGACCAGTTCCCTGCTCTCAAACCCTATGTTCTGTTGTTTGAGATGTTTATCAAGACAATATGTGCACCACTGAACATAGACCCTTATCAGTGGTTCTGCTTTTGCCCTTTGTCCTGTTCCCTCAGAAGCATGTGATCTTTGTTAGACCCTTATTAGTAGTTCTGCTTTTTGCCCTTTGAAGCATGTGATCTTTGTACCTACTCCCTGTTCTTACACCCCCACCCCTTTTGAAACCCTTAATAAAAACTTGCTGGTCTGAGACTCAGGCAGGCATCACGGTCCTGTTGATATGTGATATCACCCCCGGCGGCCCAGCTGTAAAATTCCTCTCTTTGTACTGTCTCTCTTTATTTCTCAGCCAGCTGACACTTATGGAAAATAGAAAGAACCTATGTTGAAATACTGGGGGTGGGTTCCCCAAATAGAAACTTTGAATAATTAATGCTTCTAATTGAATTCAATATTATAGCTTT
Source organism: Pan paniscus (assembly GCF_029289425.2). NCBI lineage: Eukaryota > Metazoa > Chordata > Mammalia > Primates > Hominidae > Pan > Pan paniscus. The sequence goes on from NC_073254.2 coordinate 123,138,233, forward strand.
TGTTTAAATGGCCCTATAAATTCCAATTAATAAAGTGTTTCTCCCACAAATTAAAGAAAATTATAAGCAATATTGTTAGAATATTTATAATAATTGAAATATCTATATATATTTACATTATTAAATTTGGCTTTTAAGTACTTATGCCAAGTTGAACTAGTTCTGAAATATATTTTGTGAAATGTATAAGTGGAGTACCTTAGAATCATATTATTTATATCATAATTTACAGTATAATTTTTTTTTTTTGAGACAGAGTCTTGCTCCATTGCCCAGGCTGGAGTGCAATGGCATGATCTTGGCTCAGTGCAACCTCTGCCTCTCAGGTTCAAGCAATCCTCCTGCCTCAGCCCCTCTAGTAGCTGGTATTACAGGCATGCACCACCATGCCTGGCTAATTTTTACATTTTTAGTAGAGATGGGGTTTCACCATGTTGGCCAGGCTGGTCTCAAACTCCTGACCTCAGGTGATCCACCCGCCTTGGCCTCCCAAAGTGCTGGGATTACAGGTGTGAGCCACCATGCCCGGCCCTGCAGTAGAATTTTATTGCATGTCTCAGTAGAGATTATAATAATGGTATTCAAAACAGGTATTCTTTCAATAAAAACAAATAGAATCCACATCTCATTAATTAGGAATACATTGCTTAGCTTTTAAGCAATCCTTAGCATCCAACATCCAGTATACTTCCAAATTAATGCAATATTCTGACAAGACTACTTTAAAATTAGCTATGGGATCATCAGAGTTAAACTTCAGTTTGTCACATAAAGCAACATATTTATTCTTTAGCACCTCAATTTGTTCTAAAATTAAACAACTCCTGACATAACTTCATCAAGTGAAGATCAAACCTTTTTTTTTGTATATAGACATTTGTCTTGGATGTGTCATTTAAGAATGATGAAAATCCATTGACTTGGAAGAAAATATTTTACATTTTTTATTAATGTAAAACAAAATATAAGGAGAAAATTAGAAATAAATATCAATATTTTCACAGGTGTTTGGACTGGACATCTATTTCTAGATTTTTTAAAAATTATTTACAAGTTCTAAGGTACATAATGGGACCTCCCAGGAAATAATTATTTCATTGGTTAAAGGAGATGGCTTGTACATTTCTTAGAATGCTCATTCATGAAAATAAGAATTGCATTTTATAAAGTACATGTTATGTTAACAGGCATTCCAAAACATTTGTGACATGTGAACATACTGATTCCTTTTGCAGTGACCTACATTCCAATAGAAATGGGCATGGAACAAAAATAGATACTTAAGAAAACCCCAGACTCACCCAGACCTTGCCATGTTCCTAATACCTGAAGTGGAAATCCATGTTTTTCCTTACATTACTTAATTTATTCTTGTTCACATGTTGAGGGTATGGCAAATTATAAATACATACATATTAAATCATTTGTTCACACAAAAATGTTAGAATCACGATTTTCAACTGCACATATTTGGAAATATCCAAAAATACTTTTATATTATATAATTCTTGAATATACCTCATAAGCCAATATACAGTATTATTAGAACAATAATTAATGTCATTAATTCAAGGTAATTACAAATTCATCAAACTTTGATCATTCATTTGGCCTTTAATTTTAAACGTTTAACACATTAAATTTCAATAATTAAGTTTTATATTAATCTTAAGGATCACATGAGTATTACATTCAGATATCATCATCATCATCATCATCCTCACCATCATCATCAACTATTATTTTAAACAAAAGAACATTGGGACATAATTATAATATAAGCAACAGCCAGGTGCTGTGGCTCATGCCTGCAATCCCAGCTCTTTGGGAGGCCAAGGTGAGCAGATCACCAGATCAAGAGATGGAGACCATCCTGGCCAATGTAGTGAAAGCCCGTCTCTACAAAAAATACAAAAAAAAGAAAAAAGAAAAATTAGCCAGGTGTGGTGGCAGGAACCTGTAGTCCCAGCTACTCAGGAGGCTGAGGCAGGAGAATCACTTGAATCCAGGAGGCGGAGGTTGCAATGAGCCAAGATTGTGCCACTGCACTCCAGCCTGGGTGACAGAGCGAGACTCCGTCTCAAAAAAAAAAAAAAAAAAAAAACAACAACAAGACACCATGAAGTATACTAAGATGTAGAGAGATATGATGAATGTTGTGTTTGGAAATATATTCCTCTAGCTGAAATAAGGGAAAAGGAATAGGCCTGAAATCAGGTACAGTGGATTGGAGGCTCTTAACCTAAGTAATCAGGGCTACAATTAGTATAACCTAAACAGAAGAGTTTTCAGTAAAGAAAAGTGATTTTGAGAAACAAACCAGAAAACAAGTGTAAAGTGAAAAAAGATACTTGGGACACAAAGGAACTTTATCCTCTTTATAATTGTATTAAAAACTAAACATGCTAATTAAAGTCCACAACATAATTTAGCAAATGAAGGCCTGCAAGAGCAGGCAGCTACCTGTTGTTATAAATAAAGTTTTATTAGAACACTAATAGTCACACCCATTAGTTTGTGTATTGTCCATGGCTGCTTTTGAGCTATAAGGGCAGAGTTCAGGGTTGTGACAAAGACCACATATGCATGAAACCTAACATACATATTATTTGCCCTTTACAGAGAAAGTATACTGAAGATAAAATATGTAAGTTTTTAGATGTATTTTACTGAGGTTTTATGAGTTTTCTAATTTGTATGTTAGACTCTTCAAAATCCTGTACATATAAAACTAATCTGAATTAAGGAGTTTTCTTTTCCTTTTCTTTCTTTCTTTTTTTTTTAATGAATAGGCCAGTAAGATATATTTTGATCTGACCTATACAGCATTTTGAGTAACATTTCTCACAACATTCACATAAATAAATTTTGTAATAAACATTGTAAGAAATTTTTGAATTTTGATTAACTTTTATACAGCAATTCTGTTAAGTTTAAACCTTGCTTCATTTACATATGATTAACTAAAAGTTTAAATGGATATAACTTTGAGGAAAATTTATCAAAGAACACATCAACTAATAGTTTGAGTAGTTAACAATGATTTTATAACTATGACACTAATTGAGCTTTACAAAGTGCTTCAGACATTTATAATGTTACAAGAAATGCATTAAATGACATAAATACTAAAAGACTTTGGGCTCAATGGAATAAAATTTGAACTTTTCCACTAATTATCTGCCAGGCACTTTTATCTCCCAATCAAAAAGAAAGGTAGAATTAAATATCAAAAAGTAAAATAAAAAAATGATTTTGATAATATCTTTTATAAGCCTGAATGGATAATCCACAGTCTTATTTTTTGCCCCCTGTATTTCTGTTTATTCTGAAAATGACAGAATCTCTTATGTCCAACATTGGCTTTATTTCTTAGGTTGTTAAATTGCTAAAACCTAGATGCACTTGACTCCAAAATGTTAGCTAAAATCAGTTTAAAAAATTCATTCTGTGAAATACAACTTTCTAAATGCAGCATGTAATGGAGATAAACAGTTTAAGAAAAATAAAAGTCTTGTACTCACGCCCTCTAACTTGAGAGAGAACATTATTACCAAAACCATAGGTGTCCCACATGGGTTCACCTACTTCTTCATGCTTTTGGTAACCATTTTCCCAATTTTTGTGTAAAACTTTTTTTTTTACTTATTTTAATAGTTTTGCCAAATATACACACACATATATATATATGTGGCATATGCATTAATATTATTCAGTTTTCCAAGTTTTAAAACCTTTTAAAAAGGCATTTGTTTATTTCTATGCTTTTTTGCCCAATATTTGTTTTATTTTTATTATTTGTTTTTTCATTATTTCACAGATATTTCTATTTCATCCAAATTTCATTTTGATAAGCGTAGTTGTACTTCCTTAACTTTTTATGCAAATAAAGCTCATTTATACCACTATAACAATTTATATTTATCCATTCTATAGTTGTTGGACATTTAGTTTTTTTTTAATTTTTTAAACATCTATGAACAAATCTGTGAATATTTCTCTACATGCCTCCTGGCTCAAAGCACAAGCATTTCTCTAGGTTAAGTCCTGAAAGTAAACTTTCTGTGTTGAAGAGTAAGTGCATGCTAACTTTTCTAACATAATTATACCAAGCGACCATACAACTAGTAGTATATACGAGTTTGTTCACTTTACATCCTGCCGAAACATGGTGTTTCTTGTTTTTGTTTTGTTTAGTTTTGTTTTTAATCAGGATTGATTGTTGACATCTAACTAAATATAAGAAATTACACACAAAGATTCATAGACAATTTTTACATTTGGATCAACACAGCATTCCTGGAATGCTAATATTTAATTTATATTTCCATCTATGTTTAGGATTAATATTTCCCTTGATATTTTTATCTCCTGATACCACCTCTAGTTTTATTTCAACAATAAACATTTTTTTTAAATGTATGGTTGTGTTTACCTGTTCCATGTGGATTTCTTATTATGCTCCAGGAGCACTCTCTAGGAATTGTTCTGACCTGTGGAAAATTTTTAAGTGGAGAATCAAGTTATCTATATATGTTATAGTGTCATCAGATTTTCTATTTCTCTCCATTCTATTTTGGCAATTTGTACATTTCAACAAATGTGTTCATTGTGCCTTTGCTTTACACTCATTATAATATCCTCTTGTTTGGCAATATTGATTTACTTGTGGTTATTAAACTTTTACATTGACAATATTGCGTTTTTTCTTTCTTCCTCCTTCCTCACCCTTCTCCTAAACTTTCCCTTCTGTCTTGCCCTCTCCACCATCTCATTACAAAACCTGTTCTTTGTCTATTTTTTCTTTTATTGATAGATAATATTTTACATATTTGTGAGGTACACATGAGTGTTTGTTACATGCATAGAATGTGTAATGATGAAGTCTGGTCATTTGGGGTACCCATCACCTTGAGTATTTATCATTTCTATGTGTTGGTATAAATTCAAGTCCTCTCCTCTAGTTACTTTGAAAAATACAAAATATTGTTGCTTACTATAGTTAGCATATGCTGATTTCAAACATTAGAAGTTATTTCTTCTATCTAACTATATATTCATACCCAGTAACCAAATTCTCTTCATCCTCCCACTTTCAGCCACCTACTCTTCTCAGTCTCTGGTATCTATCATTCTATTCTCTGTATCCATAATACCAAGTATTGTAGCTCCCGCTTATGAGTGAAAATATGTGATATTTGTCTTTGTATGCCTGGTTTATTTCACTTAACATAATAAACTCCAGTTCCATCTATGTTGCTGTAAATGACATGATTTCATTATTTTTTATGGCTGAATAGTATTCCATTGTTTATGTATACTGCATTTAATTTATTGATTCATCTGTTGATAGATACTTAGGTTGAATTCGTATTTGCTATTATGAGTAGTTCTGCAATAAATATGAAAATGCAGATATTTCTTTGATATATTGATTTATTTTCCTTTGGATAAATATCCAGTTGTGAGATAACAAAAATCAGAGCTAAACTGAAGGAGATTGAGACATGACAAACCAGTCTTAATCAATGAATCTAGCATCTGGTTTTCTGAAAAAATTAAAATAGACCACTAGCTAGACTAATAAAGAAGAAAAGAGAGACGGTTCAAATGAACACAAACAGAAATGACAAAGGGGATATCACCACTGACTTCACAGATATACAAACAATCATCAGAAAATATTATGAACACCTCTACACACATAAACTAGAAAGTCTATAAGAAATAGGTCAATTCATGGACACATACACCCTCCCAAGAAGGAAAAATTGAATCTCTGAACAGACCAATAACAAGCTCTAAAATTGAGGCAGTAATAGACTACTAACCAAAATAGAAAAAAATTATATGACCACACAGATTCACAGCTGAATTCTACCAGATGCACAAAGAAGAGCTGGTACCATTTTCACTAAACTACTCAAAATAATTGAGGAGGAAGGACTCTTCCCTAACTCATTCTTTGAGGCCAGCATCATTCTGATACCAAAACCTGACAAAGATACAATGGCAACAACAAAACTTCAGGTCAATAACCTTAATGAACATTGATGCAAAAATCCTCAACAAAATACTGGCAAACTAAATCCAGCAGAACAACAAAAAGCTTATTCAATACAATAAAGTAGGCTTTATCCCTGGGATGCAAAGTTGGTTCAACATATGCAAACCAATGTGATTTATCACATAAACATAATTAAAGACAAAAACCACATAATTATCTCAATAGATGAAGAAAAGACTTTCCATAAAATTCAGCATCAATTCATGTTAAAAACTGTCAACAAACTGTGGATTGAAGGAACATACCTCCAAAAATAAGAGCCATCTATGACAAACCTACAGGCAACATCATACTTAATCAGCAAAAGCTGGAAGCATTCCCTTTGAAAACTGGCACAAGATAAGGGTGCCCTCTCTCTCCACTACTATTCAACGTATTATTGGATGTTCTGGCCGGGGCTATCAGGCAAAAGAAAGAAATAAAGGCATCCAAATAGGAAAAGAGAAAGCCAAACTATCCCTGATAGCAGACAACATGATATTAAATCTAGAAAACCAAATAGTCTCAGCCCTAAAGCTTCTTAAGCTCTTAAATAACTTCTGCATAGTCTCAGTATATAAAATCAATGTGGATAAATACTAGCATTTTTATACACCAACAGTCAAGATGTGAGCCAAATCAGGAACAAACTCCCATTCACAATTGTCACAAAAAGAAAAAGTTATCTAGGAATACAGGAAATTAGGAAAGTAAAAGATCTCTCCAAGGAGAACTACAAAACTCTTCTCAAAGAAATCAGAGATAACACAAACAAATGAAAAAATATTCAATTCTCATGCATACGAAGAATCAATATTGTAAAAATGGCCATACTCCAGAAAGCAACTTATAGATTTAATGCTATTCTATTAGACTACCACTGAAATTCTTCACAGAACTAGAAACCCTATTTTAAAATTCATATGAAATGAAAAGGAGCCCCAGTAGCCAAGACAATTGTAAGCAAAAGAACAAACCTGGAGGCATCATACTATGTGACTTCAAACTATACTACAAGGCTACAGTAACCAAAACAGCATGGTACTAGTACAAAAACACATAGACCAATGGAACAGAACAGATAACCAAGAAGTATAACTGTACACCAACAACCCTCTGATCTTCAACAAACATGACAAAAACAAGCAATGGGAAAAAGAATTCCCTGTTTAATAAATGGTGCTGTGATAACTGGCTAGCCATATGCAGAAGACTGAAACTGAAGCCCTTTCTTCACCATATCCAAAAATTAACTCAAGAGAGATTAAAGACTTAAATGTAAAACCCAAAACTAAAAAGCCTGGAAGGCAACCTAGGCAATACTATTTTGGACAAAGGCATGGGCAAAGATTTCATGACAAACACACCAAAAGCAATCACAACAAAAGCAAAAATTGACAAATGGGATCTAATTGAACTAAAGAGCTTCTGCACAGCAAAATAAACTATCAAGAGAGTAAATAGATAAACTACAGAATAGAAGAAAATGTTTGCAAACTATGCATCTGACAAAGGTCTAACATCCATCATCTATAAAGAACTTAAACAAATTCACAAGAAAAAATCAAACAACCCATTTGTGTTGGTTAATACTGGAGGTCAACTTGATTGTATTGAAGGATGCAATGTATTGTTCCTGGGTGTGTCTGTGAGGGTGTTGCTAAAGGAGATGAACATCTGATTCAGTGGGCTGGAGAAGACAAACCCACCCTTAATCTGGTGCACACAATCTAATCAGCTGCCAGCGAATATAAAGCAGGCAGAAAAACTTGAAAAGGTGAGACTGGCCTAGCCTCCTAGACTCCACCTTTCTCCCATGCTGGATGCTTCCTGCCCTCGAACATTGGACTCCAAGTTCTTCAGTTTTGGAACTCAGACTGGCTCTCCCTGATCCTCAGCCTGCAGATGGCCTGCTGTGGGACCTTGTGATCGTGTGAGTTAATACTAAATAAACTCCACTATATATATATATTATATATATTATAATGAACTATATAATATGTATAATATATATTATAATGAACTATATAATATGTATAATATATATTATACATATTATAATGAAAAATATATATTTTCCATTAGTTCTGTCCCTCTAGAACACTCTGACTAATACACCATTAAAAAGTGGGCAAAAGACACAAACAGACACTTTTCAAAAGAAGACATACATGGGGCCAACAATTATATAAAAAACAGCTCAACATCACTGATTATTAGAGAAATGCAAATCAAAACCACAATGAGTTACAATCTCACACCTGTCAGATAGGCTATTAATAAAAAGTCAAAAAATAACAGATGCTAGGGAGGTTGTGGTATATAAGCAAATGCTTATACACCATTGGTGGGAGTGTAAATTAGTTCAATCATTGTGGAAGATGCTTGGGCGATTCCTCAAAGACCTAAAGACAGAAATACCATTCAACCCAGCAATCACATTACTGAGCATATACACAAAGGAATATAAATTATATTATATAAATTATATATATAATATATATAATATATAATATATTATATATTTTTATATCATATATAATATATATAATATATATATTATATATTTTATATATAAAATATATAATATATATAATATATATAAATTATATATTTTATATATAATATATATTATATATATTATATTATATAATATATAATATAATATATATAATATAATATATAATATATAATATAATATATATAATATTATATTATATTATATTACATTTATGTTCACTGAAGCACTATTCACAATAACAAAGACATAGAAGCAACCTAAATGCTCATCAGTGATAGACTGATCAGTGATAGACTGGATAAAGAAAATGTGGTAAATATACACTACGGAATACTATGCAGTCATAAAAAAGAACGAGATTATATACTTTGCAAGAACATGGATGGAGCTGGAGGTCATTATCCTTAGCAAACTAATGCACAAACAGAAAACTGAATGTTCTCATTTATAAGTGGGAGCTAAATGATAGGAACACATGGACACATACAGGGGAACAACAATACACACTGGCACCTTTGGAAAGGTGAAGGGTCAGAGCAGGCAGAGGATCAGGAAAACTAAGTAATAAGTACTAGGCTTAATACTTGGGTGATGAAATAATCTGTACAACAAACCCCCATGACACAAGTTTACCTATGTAACAAACCTGCATATGTACCCCTGAGCTTAAAATAAAAGCTTTTTAAAAAAAAGAGCTTATGAGAGACTGTGGTAGTGGAAAAAAAGTTTTGAATTCTTTTTCTAAGATTTCATGAATTTCACCTTTTTTCCATGTTTTATTTTATTTTCAGGGGTACATGTGCAGGTTTGTTACATGAGGAAATTGTGTGCCACTGGGATTTAGTGCATAAATTATTTAATCATCCAGCTATTGAGCATAGTACTTGATAGGGAGTTTTTTGATCCTCATCCTCCTATCAGCCTCTACCTGAAGTAGGGCTTGATGTCTATCATTTCATTTTTTGTGTCCACGTGTTCTAAATGTTTAGTTCCCACTTATAACTGAAAACATGCAGTATTTGGGTTTTCCATTTTTGCATTATTTTGTTTAGGATAATGACCTCTAGTTGCATCCATGTTGCTATAATAGACATGATTTTGTTCTTTTTTATGATTATTTAGTATTCTCTGGTGTTCATGTACCACATTGTATGTATCCAGTCCACCACTGATAGGAACCTAGGTTGATTCCTTGTGTTTGCTATTGTGGGTGGTGCTACAATGAACATATGCATGCCTGTTTCTTTATGATAGAATGATTAATATTTCTTTGGGTATGTACCCAAAGTATACCGAGTGGTAGATCTGTTTTCATTTATTTGAGAACTCTCCAAACTGCTTTCCACAGCGACTGAACTAATTCACATTCCCACCAGCAATGCACAAGTGTTCCCTTTTCTCCACTAATGCTCCAGCATCTGTTATTTTCTGACTTTTCATAATAGCCATTCTGACTGTTCTGAGATGGTATCTCATTGTGGTTTACATTTGCATTTTTCTAACGATTAGTGATGTTGAGCATTTTTTCACATGCTTCCTGGCCAAGGGTACCATGAAGAGAGATAGTTTGACTTCCTATCTTCCGACTTGCTTTCTATTTCTTGTCTGATTGCTCTGGCTAGGGTGTTCAACAGGAGTGGTGTGAATAGGCATTCCTGTCTTGTTCTGGTTCTCAAAGGAAATACTTCTAGCTTTTGCCCAGTCAGTATAATGTTGTGTGTGGGTTTCACTTAGATGGCTCTTACTATTTTGAGGTATGTTTGTTTGATGCCCTATTTGAGCCTGTCACCATGTTGTTAGCCAGTTGTTATGTAGACTTGATTGGGTAGTTGCTTTAAAGTGCCAATGGTCTATGGTCTATGGTCTATAGTGCCAATGATCCACTTAAGTGTGTTTTGTGGTGGCCAGCAACAGTGTTTTGTTTCCATGTTTGGTATTCCCTCTAGGACCTCTTGTAAGGCAGATCTGTCTATAATGAATTCCCCTAACATTTGCTTGTGTGAAAAAAGAAACATATTTCTCCTTCAGTGTTGAAGTTTAGTTTGGCTGGATATGAAAGTCTTGGTTGCAATTTGTTTTCTTTTCTGGTTGTACAAACAGTAGTGGTAGCTTTTAAGATCTTTACATATCTGAGACTAAATTGGGAATTTTTATTCTCTATTTTTAACCATTGTGATTTTTGTTTCTTAAGTTGGGTTCTGGCTCTGCCACCCAGACTGGAATGCAAAGGCAGGATTATAGCTCACTTCAGTCTCAAACTCTTGGGCTCAATCAATCTTTTTTCCTTAGCCTCCATAGTAGCTGGGACAACAGGTGTAAGCCACCACTCTCAGCTATTTATTTATTTATTTGTTTATTTTTGTAGAGATGAGGTCTTACTATATTGCCCAGGTTGGTCTCAAACTACTGACCTCATGCAATCCTCCCATCTCAGCTTCTTGAGTTGCTGGGATTACAGCATGAGCACTGTGCCTGGCTCTGAATTTCTTTCTTCCAAGTTTTTCTCTTGCATAAAGCCCAGGTTTAGCTTTTGTTTTGTTAGCCAATTGATGTGTTGCATTTTATTTTTGAACAAAACTTATTACTTTTATTGATAAATCTAATATGTTTGGCCTTAGTTATGTTATTTTTATATTTTATTTAAATAAAATAATTTTATATTCATTTGAGATTCATTGTGCTCCTTGTTTTATATTATCTTTGAATATGGGGGCATGTGTCTAACTTTAGTTTTTGATAGTAATTCCTCACTGTGAACAATATCTTTATTTAGTAACTTCTTACTGTTCCCTTCCATTATATCCAGCATCTAATTTTAGTAATACCTTCTTACTTTCAGATAACATCTCTGTGAAAATCTGGGATCTTACTCTACTTGTCATGTGCTTTCCCCCTTCTTGTACTTTTTGATATTTTGTCGTAATTTTATTCCCAGAGTGTATAAGCATTATGGAGTCCATAATCTTCATCATCTACTATTTATGATTAGTTCTACAATAAACTATATATGTAAATATATATATTTGATATGTATGTATGAATATTATATATATATATATCTCTCTCACATACTACCAGTTATACATTCAAACAACTCTAGTAACTTTTTTCTCTCTGAAGCCCATGTTCCAGTTTTTTCTCAGGAGAAGGTTCAAGATAACGATATTCTCTGAATTATTACACACAAAGCAATTTGCCTGCAGTGTTAAATTTGAGGGTCAGTTCAGATTGATATAAATCCTGGGCTCATTATGGCTCTCATTTAAGGATTGTAAATATGACTCTACATTGCCTTCTACATAAGGCATCAATCACATAAAGTTTTATGTCTATCTTTTCTTTATAAATGACTCAGATTTTTCCTTCACGCCCATATTAACTTTTATCTTTTATAAATCCAGGTCAGTTTACTAGATTATGACTTACCTTTGGCCATTTTGTTAAAATTTTCGAGGTAAATTCTGTACCATTGAATATGTGGTTGGTGTCAGTGTATCTGAGTTCAGATGAGGGACCCCATGGGCCTAGGACATAGACCTATGAGGAAGGGGTGCCATTGGGCTGGTGCTGGTATCTCTGAGGGAACAAAGTAAAACTAGTTTTGTGACAAATCTGCAAGCAAGAAACAACAGCTGCTACTGGAATGAGCTTCAGCTGTCAGGTTAAAACACATTGTTAGGGTCAGGCTGACAGGGACTATAAGATTTATCTAGAAATGGGAAAGCACATGACTCTTCTTTCTTCTTTAGCCTCCCAGACCTCTGGGTAGTGCTTTCCACTGGTCAAGCATAACAGGTAGACAGATGGGGGTGAAGAAATGTGGTTTGCCCACTGCTTTGGCATCATAAAGCAGAGTACAGCAGGGTGACTATGAAGCTAAGACCAAGGTTTAATAACTCTCTGTTTTTTCATAAATCATTCTAGAATTTTCCTAAAGTTATTTCATTTCATATTAAACTGTGAGGCTAAAATATTTACATTGTGTGGGCATGTCTTTCCGCTGTGTTTTTATTTCTAAAGTAGTGTTATTTAACTTACACCGACAATAAGGACTCCCTCCTGCTCTTATCAAGAGATGTTAAAAAATCTAACTTTGATTTCTTGAGATTTACCTAGTCTGCTCCTCTCTCCACTCTCTATCTGGATATTCTCTTGTTTTGTCTTTAATGTCTCTGTCCTGCCCAATTTAAATTCTGTTCTTAGCAGTTTCTCATTGGTGCAGGTTTTGTCCTGGAAAAGGTGCTCTCAGTTGGTAACAAGGCCCAGCCTACCTCTCACTGAAGTTGCCTTTAGGCTCTAAACTGGGAATCTCACCTTCCATTGTGAAGCACTCTCCCAGCTTCGTCTGCTCTTCTCACATTGACAAACTAAGCTTTCCATGCAGAATAAAGACCTCTCAATATAGGGGCGATTATGTGTTAGTGATTCAATTTCCACATTCCCTGGCTTTCAGGGCCTTCACAAATCTCTCTGCTTTCTGCTTCTTAATCTGGGTGATAATTTTATGCTCTTTTCACTTTGGGTAAATTAATCAAGTTGTACAATTTTGTGTGTATATGATGTTATACTTCCATCAAAAACAGCAAAATCATTTGCGAAATTTTTAGCCAAAGCAACCACTAAAATAGTGGCCTCTTTGAAAGAGGAAAGGAAGGGATAATAAGAAAGAAAACAGAGCAGATATCTTTGAGGTGATAATAAGGTTACAGATTTAAAATGTTCAGTACACAGTTTGAAATATGAGACAGAACCAAAGAAAGTTATATATTTAAGGCATGTTAGCATTGAGGTGATAATTGAAATCGGGAGGTGGGAGCAGGGAAGAGATTCTAGAAGTGAAATATATTAGGAATACAGTGATCATTCTTCAAAATTGTTCTAAACTTTTTAATAAAAAAAAATCCTACCTTCCACTTTCTATACCATATATTCCAGGAAATGAAGTCGTGTTGCACAGAAACACAGAAATAATGACATGCATGTGCGTGCACACACACAAATATACATGTGCAAATGCATACACAATATACATGTGTATGTCTGTATAGGTACATATTGTCAATTAAATGTTCAACTATCTTCAGAGTGATATAATTCATGCTGCTAAAGTGGATTGACATAGACTCCTCAAAATACAAAGATTCTTTGTTTCTGTTGACATAATTTCCTGATGAGTAATTGTTTTACAAATCAGGTGTTTTGAAAAATTTAAATCAGCCTTTGGACTCTTAAAATTCTTAATTCCAAGACTTCGTGTCAAACTTTTATTGAGAAAATGAAATCATGCAGAGATGTTTTCCAACATCTGAGAGCTGGTTAGTGACTCCTAACAAGCTACAGCTAAGATATCCATCTCCCATCCAGTTCTGTTCCCTACGATCCTGCCTCTTCTAAAATTGAATGTAAAGTCAGTGAAAAGACAATGTACTATTTATTAATTATAGTGTCCTTTTTTTCTCTTTCAGGAATATTACATTTTCATAGTGCATATATTGTAAATTTTTTTTAAAAGTTCTAAAAGATAAGTTACCTTTTCATGGGTACATTTTTAACAACTGAGGAAAAAAAGTAACAGATGGTAAATTGCCCTTTTTGTCTGTGATCATGAATTATTGAATCATGAAACCAGTGACTACTATTAATCCCTTGAAAAACATTCTCTGTTTCAGTTTGCAAGATGCTGTCCTCTATTTCTTTGTTACATGCCAGAAACAGAGCAACATCTGATTTGTAAGCAACATTCAAGTTTCATTGAGCTGTGAATATTATTAATAATACTGGTAGGCACACACCTGCCGAGAATAGAAGCCGATCTTCCAAAATGTAAACAATGAATACAATCATAACAGACAATTGTGTTATGCATTAATTTTTGAAATGATTAGGAACAACTTTCCAAAGATCTTATTTCTGAAATTATTGATACCAAAAGACAAGACAGTCCACAAATATTCCCTATTATTATGTAATAATATAATACATTTGTATATATATATTTATTAGAAATGGGAAAGCACATGTCTATGCGCTTTGTCTATGTCTATGTAAATCATTGCAAATATCATACAAACTTGTTTGATATTTATTTTAACAGGCACAGACAAAGCACACAGACACAACTGTCTGTTATGATTGTATCCATTGCTTATGTTTTGGAAGATCTGCTTCTATTCTTGACAGGTTAGTGCTTACCAGTATTACTCATAATATTCACAGCTCAATTAAACTTGAATGTTGTTTACAAATCAGATGTTGCTCTGTTTCCGGCATGTAACTATGGTTAATTTACATTAATCATAGTTCAAAACTTTATTTGCAAAAAAGAAAGGAGCTCAAATTTGTGTGATATTTGCAATGATTTAAATATAATTTAGAAAATGACTAGTACAGAAAATGAAATCAAGGGATTGAAAATATTTAAATATTCCTAAAATATAACTACCTCACTGAAAGTGCTTGGTAACGTTTATAAGTCCTTTACTTCTCTTTTAATGATTCTTAACATTTTGTTTCAAGAAAGAGATATCATTATCTATGTTGCCAACATTTTATTTAAGTAGAGACCAACCTCCTACTGTCCACAGCTGTTTTTAATTCACAAGCAGTTGGAACAAGTCAAGCCTTGCTTGTGAGTCTTTTCTGCTTCTTATTATCTTATTTCATGTAGGAAGCCATTATGCAAACTAAAAGCATCTGAAGTTAGGTACCCCACTTAAGAGAGTTCTGCAGGGATTCAGTTTTTGTAATTTTTGGCAAATTGTGTCATTAAGTTGCATATGTTGTACTGTTGGTAACCATGATTGCTTGGGTTAGTTGATGTGCTCATGAACTCCGTGACTTGACAAACCTAATTTTCCTACAATCAAGTCAGAAATAAATTTCCAAATATGTCTAAAATAATAAAGCTTGTTTTTTAAAATCAATTGATTATATCTTATTGAATTTATAAAAATATCATATGAAGATGCCAATTGCTATATTAATTCTAGTTAACAGGTTGTCTCCAGTAAATAAGTTAGTTTGTACACAGTCCGACTCCAGGCGGGAAACCTAGAAAACCTAAGTTTCCTAAATTGTACTAGAATTATTATATTAGTCCTGACCCATTAGATTTTAAGAAGGGATACTGAAAAATAATTGGAGTAAATATAATTTTGCAGAAGCACTCACTTCACTTAGATTAGATTACACTTCATTGTTTAACCCTTTATAGTTGCCAGAACTTAACTCAATGTAAGATTTACCTTTAAGCTCATTTTGATGCACATGACCAAGATATTCTTTATTTTTTGTTATATTTTGAAGTTTACATGAAATAAATATCTAAATACATTAATGTGAGAAATAAAACGTGTGGTACATTTCAAATGTAGTCTTATCCCATTTATTGATCATTTCCGTATTCATTTTCATCATTACAATAATGAAAGTTTTAAATATGATCTTGATGCCTGGTAAAATATTAACAGCTTTTTATTTTATATCATATTTAAGTCTCACAACAGCTTTGTGAAGTATTATTACTATCTTCATCCTACTTCTGAGGAAACTGAGGCTCAGACAGGCAAAGTAAACAGCTTTAGAGTACACAGCTGGTGAAGTAAAGGCTGCTGTTCAAAGACAGAGTAACCTTATTAAAAACCAAAATATTGGCCAGGTGTGATGGCTCACACCTGTAATCCCAGCACTTTGGGAGACTGAGGCAGGCAGATCACCTAAGGTCAGGAGTTTGAGACCAGCCTGGCCAAGATGACAAAACTCCGTCTCTACTAAAAATACAAAAATTAGCTGGGTGTGGCGGGGCATGCCTGTAATCCCAGCTAGTCGGGAGACTGAGGTAGGAGAATCACTTGAACCCAGGAGGCAGAGGTTGCAATGAGCCAAGATGGTGCCACTGCACTCCAGCCTGGGAGACAGAGCAACACTCCATCTCAAAAACAAAACAAAACAAAAACCCCAAATATTTTGTACCTCTTGCTCTTATATTGCTTAGCAAAAATCTAAATAGCATAAACAATAAAACCATGTATTTATTGAGCAATTGATAGAAAAACAACACATTTTTCAAAAATGAATGTTTAACCACTGACAAAAGTCAGGTACACTACATGGTACTCACAATTCCCATCTTTTCTTTTTTAAAGTGTCATAAAATAGGTTACATTTTTCAGAGACAAAATGTTGTCTCTTGTATCACTTTATTATTTGTGATATTTAAGTTCTTGGTCAAGATGTGATTACAACTTATAGCACTTTTACAATTAGGTGCACCTGTACTTAACAGAAAATCACAAATGACATGGACTCACGCAACAGAAAATATCTCATGTAAATCAGTACTAAACTACACACTGCAGCATTAGTACAGCAGTTGCAGTCTAGATGGACTTATCTTCTAACTGCTTTGCATCTTCAGAGTGCTCTTCATAATCTGATATGGCAATTCTAGTTGTACTCCTCACACATATATTTCATTCAGTAGGAATGTGTTCAGACCAAAGAAGAGTATGAATCTTTATATAAGGGCATTTCTTACAAATAAGCATGAAACTTCTGCATGCAACTCCCATAACCCATGAACATGAGTTTAAGTAGCTTCAAGGGAAGCTGGGGATTTGTACTGTTTATTTGAGACAACTATGTGTTCAGCTAAAAATCTTGTGTTCTATTATTAAAGAAAAAGGAAACAGTGGATGTTTAAGTTCACAACTAGTTGGCTTTTTTAAAAGCAAACTTTAACTAATATAAAGTTTTCCATTTAAAAATGTGATTTCAGGTTTCATTTAATATATTTATATTTCAACCTGCCACAGTGTAGCCAATGAAATTATTACAGAAACTTAGTTCTGAAAATTAATGTCCCTACCACTATAAGAACTCTAAATTTTCTGATATAAAGATCAAATGTAATACAAATAAAAGTTTGTTAGGTGGTTATTCAATACCTTTGCTATCTTTTTCTTGACTGCCTATGCAGTGTGTCATGATTATTTGTTTACATATAATATTTTACTTGAACCACATTATCAATGTTTCTACCCAATTTGCATCAGAGAAAGAGGATGTTTTACATAATCTCATACCACTAGCATAAATTTATATACTAAAGAGAAAGCCATTTGTAGCTAAAATGGTTTATTTTGTACTGTATTATAAGACAGAAAAGCAAAAATGTGTCAATAGCTTCTAAAATTTACTGAAAAGGTCTAACGTTGTAACAAGGGTTAAAAAGTTTGTCTTGCAGATCTGTGTTTGTATTTACTTCTTACATAATCTACAAGAAATGCAGACTTGGCTCTTCTGAGGTAAGACTCAACTAGAGTTGAACAATCCATTTACCCCATCACAGGACTGGAGCCCATCTTCCCTTCATGGAGTCTGCCAGTTGGAACTTCATTTATTTATGTCTGAACTTCTGTTCCAGGTCATGATGCTCAGAGAATCAAGAGGCAAAATTATATCTTCATTGTAGAGAAATTCATTCCAGAGAGCAAGAGAGCAAGGTTTCAGTCTGAACACAACAGACTGAAAAATATTGAAAGGAGTACAGGCAGAAGGAAAGAGGAGTTGAAGGATCCTCATTAGTCAGAAGGATTGGGATCATTAGAGGTAGTTCGTTCATGCAGAGCACCTCCTATCTTCAACCAGATGATTGTAATATGGCAATGTCTGCTTTCTACAATACAAGGCAGTCTCAATCTAAACAGAGTTACAACGTTTCTGTCTGTCACACTGTACTAAACACTTAAAATCTACCTAACACTCCAGTTAAAAAAATCAAGTATTCTCATTATAGATTTGTTGGTTTAGTCTGGCAGAGGCTAGTAAGATAGGATAGACTTGGTGACACTGCCATTAAGTGCTGGAATGATATGGACTCCAGATGAGGCTAAATATATAATGTCCTTCTTCCTCTTCTCTGGAGTCATCAGCAGAAGACCATCACCAACACTATCAGCGACAAGAAGAGAGGATCAGGAAAACTTCCTTAGTGCAATTGCAGTTCAGTGAGAATCACTGATGTGTTTTCAGAATGGTTTTTAGGGAAAACCATTAAAAAAAATCGTTCTAAAAAACCTGGTTGCATACAACTAATTTTACAATTTCTAAGTCAGCCTTGCCTGCTAATCATTGGTTTCTGTAAGGCCAGACCCTCTACGATGTTATAGTCTGGGCACAGCCACTCTTTGCCAAGATAAATATTCATAATCCAAGATAAATACTGGTGATTCTGCTTGTTAGCTGGTGTCTCATCAATGCTCTTGCTAAACTGTAGCTTAACAGGGAATCATTTGTTCCCAAGAATTTATAAGCAATCTCAAAAGTGGCATTTTTACTGCCGTTTTATATGGTATAGTCCTGGCACTAGTCGTGAACTTCTTTTAGAGAATTATGTTGTGCAGAAAGATACTTTGAGGTGATATATAGTAATGCTATATTATTCCTTACACAGAGGTACATTGGGGACTCCAAGGAGTCTAATTTTCTTACACTTGGAACCTCTATATGTATGTGTGTGCATTTGTATATGCATATGTGTGTGTAACATGTATATAGAAGATATAGATATATTCAGGTGACTAGATTAACCATTGCCCAGGCATGGCTCTTTAATCTTCTGCTGAATATATAATCTGAACCATGCTCAATTACATGTCTCCCATTTCATTTCCCATTATGAACTATGAATCAAAATAATTTAAAAGATATTACTATTCAAATAAATATTTTAAGGTCCAGTCCAAGTTTTTCTCATTTACAACTTCTCTCATTTAAGAAAAGTACTCCAATTGCAGACACAAATATATTAGAGGTATTAATTCACCAATGTAGTCATCTTTTTCTTGATTGTTAGTCTCCGATAACTATTAGTTTTTTATTATTTAGCTGTTTATTTATTTTTCAGACTGTCTAATCCTTTAGCAAACTTCTTTCTTTTGTTCTCTTTTTGCTCTCAAAATATTTTGTATTTTCTCATATCATCTCATTCATGATTTCTACCTTTTCCTATTGACTATTGCAACGTGTAGACATTTGTACTTAATCCTCCTGCCTGAAATTCGATATTCACCTTTTAGATGTTTTCTCATATTTATTGTTTTACATTATTTATCAATAATCATAGCCTTTTTTCTGAGTTTCAGAACACTTTAAGATATTATCCCTGGCAGTTCCTGTTGACACTTAAAACTGTCAAACAGCAATGTCCAATAGAAATTTCTATATAGATGGAAATAGTATGTGTTTGTGTGGTTCAATATGGCACCCATTAGCAGAATTTCGATACTAAGCACTTGAAATGTGCTAGTGTGACTGAGAAACTAAAGTTTTAGTTTTATTTAATTTAAATTTAAGTAGCCAGATGTAGCAAATAGCGATTTTATCGGACTGTGCAGCTCTAATCTTCTATTTTCTTTCTCTTGAATTACTATTGCCATTAATGGCACACATGTTAATTATGTGAATGAATGAAAATACTCTTGCATTAGCTATATGTATAATAATGCATGAACCACAAACCTCAGTTGGCAGCTCTATTCTACTTCTTTATATTCAGAATATGATCAAGTCTCATGTGTTTATGATCTCCTTTTCCTTTTTTTTCATTTTACCATCTTTCCAGCTCTTATTTTCTTTTACAACCATCTAAAATTGTTATAATTATTTATTTATTAGAGAGGAGCATACACTTAAAAACTAATAAATGAAATAATTTCAACAAAATAATTTATTTCTGCAGATCTGTATTCATGCAATTCACAAGAGCAGAGGCCCCTTGAATATTCAGCACTGTGTCTTCAAAGTCTGTCAAGAATGGTGCTAAAACTACAATAGATAATAGTTATTGAAATAATAAATAAGTGAATAATTTAAGAGTGATATAAACCACCCTCGTTGTAGGTTTCAATGTGAAATATTCACTTTTGGCTTTGCTTCTTGTGTGATGTACATCCCCCTCTCCCTCTACTCTTGATGAGTTTAAAAGATGTTCAGCTATTGCACTGCCTGCAGTTATTAAGGTCTTAAGGCTTGTTTGGACTTGATTTTGGACACCTCTATATTTTGAAAGGCATGACTAATCATCTGTAAAGTATAACACACAGAGGAAACCTATGTTCTAACAAAGATCTCTCTCTCTAAAAAATGGTAATTTTATGGTAATACTAAGTTCACTATTTATTAGTCATTATGGACCAATCATTCTACTCCTATTGTTGTGCTACTTCATTCAGTGACTTTGTAGTTTTCACCTGATGAATCTTTGTTCAATATCACATAGCATATTAAATGGAATATCTAAAGTCTTGGCATATGTCTCTATGACCACAAAGCCTGAGATAACCTCCAATTTTTGAAATAAGTTTTTGCATCTTAAAATGGGTGGGATTCATGAAAGTGGAGTTTGTTAGGTAGAAGTTATTAAGAATTGCAGCTCATGTGATGAGAGTGACCTCAAGGAGGTGACTATTTTACTCTCTGGTGTTCTCTAGCTTCCTCGGGCTAGAAGAGAAGACACTGAATACCAGCAATTGACATGATGATCTTTGTTTCTAAAGGCACCACTAATATTCAGTTTGTAATTCAGTCCTGTATTCTTCTATAACAGTAACTATTATCCCATACAACTATCTTGAAAATATGAGTGTGTTATTATACACCTCTTATTCCTTTATAAGAAAGGAATAAGGAATAGAAAGTTACAGGATGAAAAGATATATTGAACATAGATATCTAATACACTTTATCTGTTTTCTTGTATGTATGCATGTGTGTATACCTGTGTATGGGGGAGAATATCAATGTTTTCAAGAATATCTAAACAAAGCAATTAACAGCTTTAAAAAATTGAATCATTGATTTTTAAAAAATCAAGATATGGAGTACATAATTTAGGCAATTCTTTTTGACATTTTCCTTTTAAATTAAATTTTTATTTTAAAATTAAATTCATAAACCATAATTCAGGATTTTTGATATGGTTCAGAATATTTAAATTACTTTATATTAATATTTAACTTTTCTATCCTCTTAGTAATATCAGAAAAACCACACAAGGAATAAGAAGTATAATCTACATGAAAGCATTTCCAAGTAAATTGTAAAATGTGTGTATAGGCATGTGTGTGTGTGCATATGCAAGTGTGTGGGTGTGTTTGCTAGAGTACATTTTATGAGGGCATTTACAGACATAATCATGAGCAAATGTGGGTTTTTTTTATAGCCAAGCAAATGAAGCATGCCTTCAATTAGAAACTTCTGAAAATACACTGTGATAACCTACTGAGAATGGAATTGCTTTTCTTCACAGCATCACACCCACCTCTTTTTAGAAGCCCACAGCATAGAGTATAAGTGTTGTAAGTGCAATATGCTCTTCTTGAATCATTTTAGTTCATTTAAATGCATTTAGTATTTCAAAGGCATTTAGTATTTCAATGCCATTCCAAGATTATACATCTGATATCTCAAAAATATGCACATGCTGCTGTTAGTGTTCAGTATGTGGAATAAGTGAACCTCAACAGTATTAGAACCCATGTGTTATGTAAATGAGCATTTGAAACTTCAGATTATTAAGGCTTTTCTAAAACACCTGAAACATTGAAATCCCCAATTCCCTAATGTGTGATTATTCTGTTTTCAGCAGTTAAAGTTTAATTTTCTACTTCCTTAAGCAAAAAGTGAGAAAAAGCCATTCCATACCTTCTGTTAAAAGCAAAATAAACATATTCCCAAGAAAGAATGAGGCAAAGGTGTACCTGTATTTTAGGAATTGTTAGGAAACAAAATCAATACCAAACCTATACACTTAAACTCCTCCTTTTGGTGCTACAGTAAATGGTATTTTAGAAAATTTTCAATATTCAATCTTTCATTATTAGCACATAGATATAAAATTGATTTTTCACATATTGATTTTGTATCCTCCAATCTTACCAAGCTCATTTATTGGTTCTAGTGTTTTTCTGTTGTCTGACAAACTTACAGCAGTCTACTCCCATTTTCTCTCTCCCATTTTTGTTGTACATTTAATATTTATGTATATTACAAACTCACAGTCTATTGTTACTACCTTTGTTTTAGACAATCGGTATTATATGCTTTGGATGTTTGTTCCCTCCAAATCTCATGATGAAATGTGATCCCCAAAATTAGAGGTGGGCCTGGTGGGAGGTGTTTGAGTCATAGGGGGGCATCCCTCATGAATATCTTGGTGCTGTCCTCACAGCAGTGAGTAAGTTCTGATTCTATTAGTTCATGCAAGAGTTGATTGTTTAAAAGTGATGGTTGTTTCACCTCTTGCTCTCTCTTGCTTGCTCCCACTTCGCCGTGTGACATGCCTGCTCCCCCTTTGCCTTCTGCCATGAGTGAAAGCTTCCTGAGACTTCACCAGAAGCTAAGCAGATGCCAGCGCCATGCTTCCTCTATAGTCTACAGAATTCTGAGCCAAATAATCCTCTCTTATTTATAAATTACTCAGTCATGTATTATTTTATAGCAACACAAATATACTAATACATTTATCTTTTAGTGTGATTAAAGAGAAGAGAAAAATAAAATTGACATTTTCCTTTATTCCATTTCTAGCTTTTTATTTCCTTTTGCAGATGCCTGTTTCTCATTTATATCATATTTCTTCTTCCTGAAGACTTTTCTTTAACACGTATTGAGATGTAGGTCTATTGTCAGTGATTCTTCTCAATGTTTGATTACTTGAGTCTTTATTTTCTCTTTATTCTTGAAATATATGTGTGTTGAGTAGAGAATAGTAATTTCAGTTTTATTTTTTGTTTTTGTTCCTTTTTTCACTTGTTTCTTTAAGCATGTTAATAGTTCAGGAATTAAGTGGTGGAAATGACAGTGGCACTGCTCATTATCACCCCATTCACCCACAAGCAAAACGTTTGCTTCCTGTTTTTATGACTTTATGATCTATTGGCCTAAGAGTAGGCTTCAGGAGGAGTGCTTTTACTGAGAGACACACAATGATTTGATTGAATTGGAGGTTAAAACTTCCACCTGACCACTTTGGGATCCTCATGCCTCTGAATCAACAGGCAAAGATGTGAGTTATGATGTTGACTGGAGCGATTGATCTTAACTACCAAACATTAATTAAACTATTACTCCACAATGAAGGTAAGGAAGAATATGCCTGAATACAGGATATCCTTTAAGATGTGTCTTAATTTTACCATTCCCTGTGATTAAAGTCAAGGAAAAACTACAGTAGCCAGGCAGGACTACTAAAGGCCCAGACCCTTCAGGCATGAAGGTTTGTGCCACCTTGCCAGGTAAAGAACCATGATAGCTGAGGGGCTTGCTAAAGGCAAGGGGAATACAAAATGGCTGATACAAGAGGGAATTAGTGCATTTTCAGTTCTATGCAGGATAGTTGTATCCAGTTAGGTCAAATTATGACCATGTTATTATTTATATTTGAAAATTAAGTATGGTTTAAGGAGATGCATATAGGTGCCAAAATGACATGAGATTAACTTGTGATGGTTAATGTATAGTGTCAACATGACTGGGCTAAGGGATGCCCAGGTAGCTGACCACACATTATTTTGGGGTATATCTGTGAAGGTATTTCTAGTAGATATTAGCATTTGAATTGGTACACTGACTATAGAAAATTACCCTTATCAATGTGAATGGGCATCATCCAATTCACCGAGGGCCCAAACAGAACAAGAGGTGGAGAAAGGGCAAATTTGCTTGAGCTGGGAGATTCATCTTCTCCTGCCCTCAGACATCAGCTCTCCTGATTCTTGGGCCTCTAGGCTTGGCCTAGAAATATACCACTGTCTTTAATGCCCCCAGCTTGCAGAGGGCAGATAGTGGGAGTTTTTAACCTTATACCCAAGAGGCCAGTCCCTCCGAATACATCTTTTTCCATTTATCTACACATATATCCTACTAGTTCTGTTTCTCTGAAGAACCCGGGGTAATACAAGTAGAGGATATTGGTTTGGCATTTTGCTATTTTTTTTTTCTTTCATCACCTTAAAAATGTCACTCCCTCTTGTTCTGGTTTCGATAATTTCTGATCAAAAATCCACCTTATTTCTTCCATTTGTTCAGCTGTATGTAATGAATATATTTTTGTCTGGCCACAATGAAGTCTTTCTCTTTGTCTTCCATTTAAGGCGGTTTTAATATAATATGACTCTCTCTTTCTCTCCCTCTCTCTCTCTGTCTCTGTGTGTGTGTGTGTGTGTGTGTGTGTGTGTGTGTGTATTTGTGCTTGTTTTTGACATTCTGTTTGATATTTTCTGAGTTTCTTAATAGGAGTCTGTCATTAATTTAGGGGAAAAGTTGACACTACTTTTTCAAATATTTCACTACCCTGTTCTGTCTGTCTTCTTTTAGCATTCCAAACTACACAGATGTTAGACCTGTCTCTCTGTTCTTAGATACTCTGTTTTTTTCTTTTTTTCCTCCTATTTTTTTCTCTCTTGTTTTGATGAAATTTTGTTCTTAAGACAGTCACTCTGTCTCTGTGTTTTGTGGGCAAGTTAAGGTTTACACCAAGACTTATTTCTTCTGTCTTAATTTTCCCCAGAAACCATATGTTTTCACAAATATTCTAAGAGTACCAGCATTGGTTGCTCTTCCACAAGTGATTTAAGGTTTTTCTTCCATATGAGAGACAGTAGGAAGTATCCAGGCAGGGTTCCTTGTGTTTTTGTTCGGTGGCCTCTGTCCCATCCTTCCAGGCCTGGGCAACCAGGGATGTTTCTCAATGCTTTCACCTTGCTCCCAATCTTTATAGGAGCACACATTATGTCCATGTGAATGAGCCCATAAGTGGATGCTAATACCCTTTGTGCCTGTGCCTCCCAGTGATTCCATATTTTCTTACTAGACATGGCCTTTGGCAATATGTTAATATTTTAAGCTGAATTATTTTAACTAGGGGCCAATGTTATCTGCTTCAGATAAATAAGTGCTCAGATAATTCATAGCTCTGTGACCTCAACCCTCTTACAGATTTAAGAAAACTTGTGAATTTTCAGACAGTTTATAGGATTTGTAGCTCTGAGAGTAGAAGTGATACTATTTTTGGCTTTCCATATTATAATCATAAGCCAAAATTCATATGAAAAATCATGTGTATTTTCATGAAAATGAGACAGTGATCAACAGTACCAAAATGAAAAGAAAACATATTTTGGCACTAAAGCTAAAAGGTATTGGAATCTGCATATTGGACTTTTCTACTTAATCAGTATAGATGGTGGGATGGGTAAGTTTATGTGTTAACTTGACTAGCCTAAGGGATGTCCAGATAGATGGTAAAAAATTTTTTTAGATGTGTCCATGAGAGTGTTTTTAGAAAAGATTAACATTTAACTGATAGACTGAGTAGAGAAGATCACACTCACCAATGTGTTTGAGCATCATCCAATCTGTTGAGGACCTGAAAAAGCACAAAACAGCAGAGGAAGGGCAAATTCTCTTTCTCTCTCTCTGTTTTGAGCTAGGACATCCAACTTTTTCTGCCCTCAGACATCAGAATTCTTCGTTCTCAGACTTTTAGACTCTGAGATTGACACCACTGTGCTTTCCAAGCCCCCAGGACTAGCATTTGGCCCTCGGCTCAGATACCACTGCCCTCTCCAACCCCCAGGACTGGCCTTTGGCCCTAGGCTGAGAATTACACTGTTGGCTCCTCTGGTTCTTAGGCCTTAGGACTCAGACTGAATTGCACAGTCGCTTTCCTGGTTATCCTACTTGTAGATAGCATATTGTGGGACTTCTCCTCCTTCACAATCACATGAGCCAGTTCTAATAATAAATCTTATCTGATATATCTGTCCATATACTATTGGTTCTGTTTCCTGGAGAACCCGGGCTAATACAGATGGCAATATGTAATTATGTGATAAATAACATTTTGACATCAGCTTGGATTCTTAAAATATTTTATTTTCCACTTAATAAAATTCAGTTACCTTTTTGGCTTGCTTTCATTTTGCTTAATAATTGCTATTTCATATGTTATTGTTATTCTTAAATTAAAATTACTATTTTTGGTCTTGGTCATTTCTCACTCAAGTTTCAATTGCAAAAGTTATGCCTGTGGCCACCTTTCTCAAATTAATACAGTAATTGTCACTATGAGATATTTTCCTTCCTTCTTAGGGATCTATATTTGATTGGTCTACATATTCTAGATCTTACATACTTTAGCTTTAGTGCCAAAATATATTTTATTTTCATTTTGGTAATATTCATTACTGTCTCATTTTCATGACAATTCACATGAGATTGTCAAATTTAAACTGGCATTCTGTGTCATAACAAAGTTCAGATTTTAAACAAAATTCATTTTGATTATATAGTCTCTTCCCAACTTGACTTTTAGCATAACAGAATCAAGAAGAACATTTAGATGTCACTACATTTAAATAATATTATAAATGATCTTAAGTTCTTTAATTGACAGAATAAAGCAAATAACAAAATTATACCTATAATGAGATATTGTTTTTTAAAAAACTTGCAGTTGAAAATATTATCTATTTAGTTATTTTATAAAATTCCTTAAAATTCCTAATAATTGCTATTAGGTGATCTACATGTATTATGTTGTCAGTGAGCTGAGGACAATGACTTCCATTCTATACAAGGCGTATCCTAAACTAATCTAATGCTTAGTACTATAAGATACCTGAAATTTAATATTCATTAAAATTTCAATATATTTAAAACTATTTAACATATTTTTTCTATTTTTTGTATTCTTAACACACTTGGTGCCATAGGTAATAAATAGACTTCATACTTGTGAATATATAACAAAATGCTACTTGATTCATTATTTATGGATTCATTGATCATAAGTTATAGTGTCATTTTAAAAAATATGTATATATACACACACACTGTGGGTTTTTTTGTTTGTTTGTTTCTTTAGAGATGAGGTCTTGCTCTGTCATCCTGGCAGGAATGCAGTGATGTGATGATCAGAGCTCACTGCAGCCTCAAACTCCCGGGCTCAAAGGATCCTCCCATTTCAGCATCCCAAGTAGCTAGGACTATAGCACATGCCACCACATGCCTGGCTAACGGTTTTATTTTTTGTAGAAACAGGATCTCACTATGTTGTCTAGGCTGGTCTTGAACTCCTGACCTCAAGTGGTCTTTCTGCTATGTTAAGGTCATGTTAAACGCTTCTGTTGTTATATGCCATTTATTATTTCTGATTATGGTTTGTGTTTATCATATTAATTGATCTCTTTATCAGTGGAGCTATAGCTTCAATAAATTTAATAATTTTATGTCAATCCATAATTCCAGTGTGCCTATGTATTACCCAAGATTTTGTCTTGCCTTAAACTTTTTTTGAAACTTTTAATTTTGATATAATTTTACACTTGCAATTTGGAGGAATATACAAAGAACTTTATATTCTTCCTCATATTTATCTACTGTTGCCATTTTTCTTATTTATTACTTCCTCACTCAGATTCTTTTACTCCATATACATACATAGTTTAATTTCTTGTTTTTGCTAAATAATTTGAGAGTAATTTGACATTGTAACACTTTATTTAAGTACTTCCATTACTAACTAATCAACTTATATTCAAATATTGTTCATTGTTTTAATAATATTCTCCATAGCTTTTAAAATTTCTGGTCCGTGATTTAAACCAGAAATATATATTACAGTTACTCATCAAGAGTTTTAACATGGGAGGTCATGGTGGCTCACGACTGTTTTCCCAGCACTTTGGGAAGCCAAGGTGGGTGGATCACCTGAGGTCAAGGATTTGAGACAAGCCTGGCCAACATGGAAAAACCCTGTCTCTACTAAAAATACAAAAAAAAAAAAAAAAAAAAATTAGCCAGGTGGGCTGACATGTGCCTGTAATCCCAGCTACTCGGGAGACTGAGGCACAAGAATGCTTGAGCCCTGGAGGCCGAGGTTGCCGTGAGCCGAGATCGCCCACTGCACTCCAACCTGGGCAAAAGAGTTAGGCTCCGTCTCAAAAAAAAAAAAAAAAAAAAAAAAAAGAGTCTTAATGTTTTCTTTATTTAGAAATGGTTTCTCAGCCCCTATTTGACATTCATGATCTTTATAGTTTTGAGGAGCTCACGCAAGGTAGTGTTTTAATGTTGCAATATTTATTATTATATATTTTTGTATTAATAATGTTTCTTTCAGATTTTAAATATTTTATAAGCCTTTAGAAAGCACCTAGACATCAGATATTATGCCAGTAATGTTAAATGTATTTAAAACAAAATTCCTAGGGAAAATACCAAGCTTATTTATTCATTAGGTAAACAAATCCTTAACACATGACTATATCACTTTCATTTTCATAAAAATAGTTTTATTCTCCTGTTTTAAGTATAATTGTCTTAAGTGTTTCTTCTACCTACATTGAGCACTACGTCAGATGGTGTAATAATTTTTGCTTCAACCATCACATGTGATATTAAAAAAACTCATGAGATGAAGGATATTTTGTTGTTCTTTCATTTTTTAACCCATCTTATTCTTTTCTTTTCTGAAGTTCCAAGCCTTCTTCTATCATTTCCTCTCTGTTAAGAGAAATCTTTCACCTATTCTTCAAGACAAGCTACGTTAAAGTAAGTTAACGCAGGAACAGAAAACCAAATATGGCAAGTTTTCGCTTGTATGTGAGAGCTAAATAATGAGAACACAAGGACCCATAGAGGGGAACAACACACACTGGGGCCTATCAAAGGATGGAGGGTAGGGGGAGGGAAAGGGAGAAGGGAGAAGGGAGCGGATCAGGAAAAATAACTAATGGGTACCAGGCTTACCATGAATGATGAAATAATCTGTACAACAAACCCCCATGAGACAAGTTTACCTATGCAACAAACTTGCACATGTACCCCTGAACTTAAAAGCTTTAAAAAAAGTTGCAATGAAGACCAGATCTGAAGAATCCCTGAGAAGGCAAAGCCAATTAGGTCACGCAAGTGACTTTAACCTTGCTTGATTTGCAAGTTATTTCTTGTAAATACCTACATTAAAGAAAAACAGAACTTAAGCTTAAACAATCCAAAGCAGCCAACAAACATAATTAGACAACAAGGGATTTTCCAACAGCATAGGCCAAATAAGACAACTGTATAACCGTAACTAATCAAATAGTTTCTTTTCTTGACTTGTATGTTCATCCTATAAAAGCCTTCCCTTTGCATTTCCTCAGTGGAGCTCCCAAACTTTTGGTTTGGAGGTTTCTAGTTCATGAGTTATTGTTTACTCACATAAACTTTAAAACATTACTATGCCTCAGTTTCCCTTTTAACAGTTTGCTAGCAACAAACTGTTTTCCTTTAAGCCTATCTGTTTCCCTTTAGTTATTGATAGATTTCACCTGATACAGAGTTTATGGTTGGCTTGTCTTTTCTTTCAGTAATTGAAAATGTTATACCACTTCAATCTGGCTCAGCTCCCAGTTAGGCCTGGCAGACACTAGGGACGGGGAAAGGAGAAGCTGACAGTGCCAATCAGTTCCGCCTTCTACGTTGTTCCCTCCTGGATGCCATATAGGTGAGGAGACTCTGTTTCCTTCTGATTCTAATGATAGGAACGGGTGCTGGGAGTGAAGTAGAGTGGTAACTAACCCTGCTTTCCCTCCCTCATTAAGTCTCATGGCTGTTGAGTGGCGGTGGGGCTTCAGCTGGCTCCTGGACTCGGTTGACACCATCTTGGGGGAAGAATTAGAGCGCCACCTGCTGCCCCTTTTGTCTGTAGGATGGAAAATTGGCTCACTGCAAAGTCCAGCCAGCACCAGACATTGGTGTGATTGGAACGCTGCCTCCTGTTTTCACAGTCCAGGAGCAGGTTTGAAGACGAATTCCTTGCTAGGCCTTGCTGAAACCACTGAGGGCATCAGGGGAGGGGCAGATGCAGGGGTGGGGTGCCATTTTACTGTTGGTGTTTGGTTGGAGTATGGTGAGTTTACTGCCCAAAACGTTTACTATTGTGAAGCCACATTTTTCCTGGTCCTTAAAATAGGGCAAACTAAAGATTTCATGCCCATTGATGGTTCAGGACAA
The DNA here is from genome assembly GCF_029289425.2 of Pan paniscus. Taxonomy (NCBI): domain Eukaryota; kingdom Metazoa; phylum Chordata; class Mammalia; order Primates; family Hominidae; genus Pan; species Pan paniscus. The sequence continues at coordinate 123,168,859 of NC_073254.2, forward strand.
CCAAGCTTCTCCAGAGACCTGTCTGGGACAAGGAAGCATTTGAATACAGTCTGTGTTGTATGAGTGGCAGTGGGGTAGGGAAAGGGTCAGACAGGAGAAGAGCAGTTTGGTTTTCAGCACAAAACGCTTGTTGTCCACAGAGCAGTGGTAATGTTATGGTGTGGAAGTGTGGATGGGTAAACTACAAATTCAATACAAATGAGAAGGCAGAATGGAGATAAACATATTTGTCTCTTTCTCTGAGAGTTTTATGAGGTAAACACTGTATTATGTTTTTTTTCAAAATCATTTCCTTTCATTATGTATAAATGTTCGCCTAAATATGAGACCATTAGAACACATTTGGCATCTTAGAAGGAATGGGAAAGATAGATAATATAAAATGAGCTACTAGGCAATACATTTAAGTGGTTTGTTTTTTACAAAACTGTCCCAAAAAGGAGACAAGGTGTCTGACAGCTAGTCTTTTAAGTGTCTTTCTCTACAAAACATATCTGAACATCCAACTGTGGAAGAGAGGAAATTGGGTACCTCAAAATGACTCTTTTAAGAGCTTTTCTCTGGCTCCCAAAGAGATTTGTTTGTTTTCAGAAGATTTATTCTGTTATTATCACATCTGAAATGTGCTAGAAAGAAAGACTTTTGTTAGCTCAGAACAATAGTAAATCAGCTATCCTAAGTGCATTTCTGTCTTAAAGATTTATTTTGTTTTGTTATAATTGAGATGAGTCAAGGAGACAATGGTATGGAAACATTTTTGATTCTGCATTGGGACAAAGGTCAGTAACTCAAGACCCAAGTGTCCTTGGAGTAAAAACATTTTCTAAATATCTATTGGTGGGAAATGCTGCTCTAGTGAGGATTACAGCACACCTCTAAGAGCCTGGTGTCTACCAAAATGTTAGAAAGAGCAAGTGTCTTAGGAAATACATTTTGTATTCTATTTTTTTGAGTACACTGGACAAGCTAAATATAGAGTAGAAATTGCTGTTTAGCTGAGATAATCTGCTTAATGCATTCTGAGAGAGTTCAATTTTTTTTTTTTTAACAGAATGACTGCCAACTTTTATTCTGCATTAGATGGAGTTTTTGTCAGGCACTCATCCACCTCACACAGTTATAAAGTATCAGGCTCTCAGGTTAATTTTTACCATTCCAAATATTTGTACAGAAAATCGTTATTGTAGATGAGCAGATTTCGACTCCCAACAGTATGACTTATGATTACATTGTGTTTGGTAAAATGCATAACCTTACTTAGGCCCAGTTTTTAAAAATCTCATTTATAATTGTTACATCATTATTATGTATATTTATGAGGCACAATGTAATGATTTACACATATGTAAATTGTGTAATTATCAAATCAAGGTAAGTAGTATATCCATCGCCTTAAATATTTATCATTTCTTTGTTGTGAGGACACTCAAAAACCTCTCTTCAGGCTATTTTGAAATATACGTTTTTATTAACTCTAGTCATCCTACCATGCAATACTAGAAATTATTCCCCCAACTAGCTTTGTAGCTGTTGACCATGTCCCTCTCCTCTCCCCATCTTCTTGTAACCACCATTCTACTCTACTTCTACGAGAACAACATTTTAGATTTGACATATAAGTGAGATCATGTAGGATTTATCTTTCAGTGGCCTATTTCAGTCAGCATAATGTTCTCCAGGTCCCTCTATATTGCTGAAAATCGCAGAATTTTTATTCTCTTTTATGGCAGAATAGTATTCCATTGTCTATATATACCACATTTTCTTTATCCATTCGTCCATTGATGAACATTTAATTTAACCATACATTGGCTACTGTGAATAGTGCTGCAATAAACAGGAGCGCAGACATCTCTTCAACATACTGATTTCATTTCCTTTGGATATACTCAGTAGTAGGATTGCTGGATCATATGATAGTTCTATCTTTAATGTTTTGAAGAATTTCCACACTGTTTTCCATAATGGCTGTACTAATTTACATTCCCAACAGTAGCATATAAGGACTGACTTTTCTCCACATTCTCACCATCATTTGTTATCTTTTAATTTTTTTATTGTAGCCATTCAGACTTGATGAAAGTGATATCTCATTGCAGTTTGATTTGCATTTTACAGTATTTTTGTCTACATTTTCTTTTGTTGCCCGTACTTTTGAAGTTTTATCCAAAAAATCCTCACCTAGACTGATGTCATGGAGCTTTTGCCATATGCTTTCTTCCAGTGGTTTTGTTGTTTGGGGTATTTACATCCTTAATCAACTTTGAGTTAATTTTGGTATGTAGTGAGACATGAGAATCTAGTTTCATTCTTCTGCATGTGGATATCAAGTTTTCCAGCACCATATATTGAAGAGGATATCTTTTATCCATTATGTGTACTGGTACCTTTGTCAAAAATAAGTTGGCAGTAGATGTGTGGGTTTATTTCTGGGATTTCTATTCTATTTCATTGGTATATGTGTCTGTTTTAATGATAGTTCCATGCCTTTTTTCTTAATATGATTGTATTATGTTTTGACATCAGGTAGTATAATCCCTCAAGTTTTATTGGTTTTTCTCAAGAGTGCTTTGCATATATAGGGTCTTTTGTGATTCCATATAAATTTTAGTTTTTTTATATTTATGTGAAGAATGTCATTGATATTTTGATAGAAATTGTATTGAATCTGTAAATTACTTTGGGTAGTATGAATATCTTAAATTTATTCTTAAAAATCTATACACATATCTTTTCATTTTTGTGTTTTCTAATTTTTTCATTAATATTTTATAGTTTTCACTGTAAAAGTCTTTCACCTCTTTGTTATATTTATTCCCAGATATTTCATTTTTTGTAGCTCTTGTAAAAGGGACTGCTTTCTTGATTTTTTTCAGATAATTTGCTATTGGCATTTAGAAATACTAGTGATTTTTGTTTCTCAATTTTTTATCCTTCAACTTTACTGAATGGGTTTCTTAGTTCTAATAAATTTTTGGTGGAGTCTTTGGGGTTTTCTGTATATAATATTAGGTCATCTGCAAACGGCAGTAACTTGACTTCCTCCTTTCTAATTTGGATGCCCTTTATTCCTTTCTCTTGCCTGATTTTTCTGGCTAGGTTGGTCTTGTTTTAAAAAATCCACATAATAAAGGTGATATTGCCTATTCAACAGGGTATGTTTAATATAATGTTTACCTTTGAGATAAAATATAGTGTGTTCTCTATGAACAACATACATTGTTATATCTTTACTGTCATGAATGTCTAGGTGCCACAAGTATTTTGGAAATGAAAGACATATTATAGAAATTACATAACACAAATTCAGGAGATACTGAGAAGTTTAAAGGCTGGAAGAGATACGTTAGAGTATCAGAGAAAAATAACTTTTCACCTGCAACTGTGGAATGGGTGAACAAGTCATCATTTACAGAAAATCCAATACGCCAATCTGGCTGGTGAAACAGACTACAAAATAAAAGCTCACGAAGCGATCTATGACAAATGGCCATTTCACCTACAAAACTACTGTCTTTATGGACCTCAACTGAGTAACTCAGAGACTGCTGTTAGTCAGCCAAGCTGGTAGTTGTTGAGACATGCTGGATGTGGAACAAAGGAGAAAGGGACAAGTTGAGACTCACTTCTGTCTATCACAAGGTCTGACCATGACAACCTTTCAAGAATAATGTCCTCTACTTTTCCTAAAACTTTTATATTTCACAGAACTTTCTCTTTTGGACAACTCTAACTAGAATTCATTCACAAAAAGTGATTCAGGGAAATGTAGTTATTTGCCTTACACATTATCCAAATATCTAGACAAAATTCAAATGTATAAACTGAGGATGATTAGGTAAAGAGAAAGAGGAATGAAATATTACATTATAAAAAATATCTGCTTCCTGACTTTGATCTATCATATTTTCTATGTTTAATTGAGAACAGTTGGTATTTTCTACCTGATACTGTGTCCGGAATTTATTCCTTCCTGTGGGTTCTTGGTTTCGCTGACTTCAAGTATGAAACCCCAGACCCTCATGGTGAGTGTTACAGCTCTTAAAGATGGCGTGTCTGGAGTTTGTTCCTTCAGATGTTCAGATGTGTTTGGAGTTTCTTCCTTCTGGTGGGTTCCTGGTCTCGCTGACTTCAGGAGTGAAGCCACAGACCATCGCAGTGAGTGTTACAGCTTTTAAAGGTGGCACGTCCGGAGTTGTTTGTTCCTCCCAGTGGGTTCGTGGCCTTGCTGACTTCAGGAATGAAGCTGCAGGCCCTCACAGTGAGTGTTACAGCTCATAAAGGTAGTGCGGACCCAAAGAGTGAGTAGCAGCAGGATTTACTAAGAAGTGTGAAAGAACAAAGCTTCCACCCTGTGGAAGGAGACCCAGGAGGTTGCCACTGCTGGCTCGGAGGCCAGCTTTTATGCCCTTATTTGGCCCTGCCCACATCCTGCTGATTGGTCCATTTTACAGAGCACTGATTGGTCCATTTTACAGAGTGCTGATTGGTGCATTTACAAACCTTTAGCTAAACACAGAGCGCGGATTGGTGTGTTTACAATACTTTAGCTAGACAGAAAAGCTCTCCAAGTCCCCACATGACCCAGAAGCCCAGCTGACTTCATCTCTCAATATGAATCTTATTTATACCTATGTCATTCTTGATTTATTAAATTATAAACTTGTTCAAGTTAGAATACTTATCTGTGCATTTAGCACGTTGGTTCCCACATAATAAGAACTCAGTAGCTATTTTTGAATTAGACATATAATCGTTATTAAGATTTAATTTTATCATTTTCAGGGTTTACATTTATCATCAAGCTTGATTAAAAGCATTACCTTTGAAGATAGGATTTAATCAGTGAATGAGAATTATTTATGATCAGTATTTTGATGTTATAGGAACACATGATTCTAAAGTGATGGATTATACTTTAAAAATTTACTATTTTAAGTTGTTTAAATATCTGCAATAAAATTGAAAATCGTTTAAGGTACTAATATTTCTTTTTTTTTTTGGTGTTTACTGGGTCTTTTTATTGGCTGGATTTTGTTGTGGAATATACAGGCGTGTGAATATATTTTGTTACTTCCAATGAGAGCGAAATAGAATAAGTTATAAATAAAAATAAAATCATAAATTATCAAACAGATTATTTTGAGACATCACTTAATTAGGCTTCAGCTTAATTTGCTCAAAGAAAGACAGAATGTCAACTTCCAGTATTTTAGGAGGAGGAACAATATGCTTTCATTCTAACTACAAATCATTAGACCTGGAAGGTGGGGGAAAGGGTTAAAGACAGACTGCAAGCCAGCATGAAAGGATATGCTTAATGTCCAAAGCTGTGAGTTACTAAGAAACTTCTGGCAGAGGAAACTGGATGCTGGCTGTCCTTTGGAACATCCTCTACCCATTTCTCTGAAGAGCTTGCTAAGTAGATGATGATTTATTTCCCTGTATGGTAAAAGAATTTTCTGAAAGCTGCAAATCAGGGATGAGGTAGGAAGGTGATGGAGCAAAGTTAGATTAGAACTAGAGGTAGGTGTAAATGAGAATTAATTGGCTACCCTTTTAAAAAATGTAGAAATAATATGGCACAACTAGGGAATGGTTTTTTTTTTTATTTTTTATTTTTTATTATACTTTAAGTTTTAGGGTACATGTGCACATTGTGCAGGTTAGTTACATATGTATACATGTGCCATGCTGGTGCGCTGCACCCACTAACTCGTCATCTAGCATTAGGTATATTTCCTGATGCTATCCCTCCCCCCTCCCCCCACCCCACAACAGTCCCCAGAGTGTGATATTCCCCTTCCTGTGTCCATGTGATCTCATTGTTCAATTCCCACCTATGAGTGAGAATATGCGGTGTTTGGTTTTTTGTTCTTGCGATAGTTTACTGAGAATGATGATTTACAATTTCATCCGTGTCCCTACAAAGGACATGAACTCATCATTTTTTATGGATGCATAGTATTCCATGGTGTATATGTGCCACATTTTCTTAATCCAGTCTATCATTGTTGGACATTTGGGTTGGTTCCAAGTCTTTGCTATTGTGAATAATGCCGCAATAAACATACATGTGCATGTGTCTTTATAGCAGCATGATTTATAGTCCTTTGGGTATATACCCAGTAATGGGATGGCTGGGTCAAATGGTATTTCCAGTTCTAGATCCCTGAGGAATCGCCACACTGACTTCCACAATGGTTGAACTAGTTTACAGTCCCACCAACAGTGTAAAAGTGTTCCTATTTCTCCACATCCGCTCCAGCACCTGTTGTTTCCTGACTTTTTAATGATTGCCACTGTAACTGGTGTGAGATGGTATCTCATTGTGGTTTTGATTTGCATTTCTCTGATGGCCAGTGATGATGAGCATTTTTTCATATGTTTTTTGGCTGCATAAATGTCTTCTTTTGAGAAGTGTCTGTTCATGTCCTTCGCCCACTTTTTGATGGGGTTGTTTGTTTTTTTCTTGTAAATTTGTTTGAGTTCATTGTAGATTCTGGATATTAGCCCTTTGTCAGATGAGTAGGTTCCGAAAATTTTCTCCCATTTTGTAGGTTGCCTGTTCACTCTGATGATAGTTTCCTTTGCTGTGCAGAAGCTCTTTAGTTTAATTAGATCCCATTTGTCAATTTTGGCTTTTGTTGCCATTGCTTTTGGTGTTTTAGACATGAAGTCCTTGCCCGTGCCTATGTCCTGAATGGTAATGCCTACGTTTTCTTCTAGGGTTTTTATGGTTTTAGGTCTAACGTTTAAGTCTTTAATCCATCTTGAATTGATTTTTGTATAAGGTGTAAGGAAGGGATCCAGTTTCAGCTTTCTACATATGGCTAGCCAGTTTTCCCAGCACCATTTATTAAATAGGGAATCCTTTCTCCATTGCTTGTTTTTCTCAGGTTTGTCAAAGATCAGATAGTTGTAGATATGCGGCGTTATTTTTGAGGGCTCTGTTCTGTTCCATTGATCTATATCTCTGTTTTGGTACCAGTACCATGCTGTTTTGGTTACTGTAGTCTTGTAGTATAGTTTGAAGTCAGGTAGTGTGATGCCTCCAGCTTTGTTCTTTTGGCTTAGGATTGCCTTGGCGATGCGGGCTCTTTTTTGGTTCCATATGAACTTTAAAGTATTTTTTTCCAATTCTGTGAAGAAAGTCATTGGTAGCTTGATGGGGATGGCATTGAATCTGTAAATTACCTTGGGCAGTATTTTCACGATACTGATTCTTCCTACCCATGAGCATGGAATGTTCTTCCATTTGTTTGTATCCTCTTTTATTTCCTTGAGCAGTGGTTTGTAGTTCTCCCTGAAGAGATCCTTCACATCCCTTGTAAGTTGGATTCCTAGGTATTTTATTCTCTTTGAAGCAATTGTGAATGGGAGTTCACTCATGATTTGGCTCTCTGTTTGTCTGTTGTTGGTGTATAAGAATGCTTGTGATTTTTTACATTGATATTGTATCCTGAGACTTTGCTGAAGTTGCTTATCAGCTTAAGGAGATTTTGGGCTGAGACAATGGGGTTTTCTAGATATACAATCATGTCATCTGCAAACAGGGACAATTTGACTTCCTCTTTTCCTAATTGAATACCATTTATTTCCTTCTCCTGCCTAATTTCCCTGGCCAGAACTTCCAACACTATGTTGAATAGGAGTGGTGAGAGAGGGCATCCCTGTCTTGTGCCAGTTTTCAAAGGGAATGCTTCCAGTTTTTGCCCATTCAGTATGATATTGGCTGTGGGATTGTCACAGATAGCTCTTATTATTTTGAAATACGTCCCATCAATACCTAATTTATTGAGAGTTTTTAGCATGAAGGGTTGTTGAATTTTGTCAAAGTCTTTTTCTGCATCTATTGAGATAATCATGTGGTTTTTGTCCTTGGCTCTGTTTATATGCTGGATTACATTTATTGATTTGCGTATATTGAACCAGCCTTGCATCCCAGGGATGAAGCCCACTTGATCATGGTGGATAAGCTTTTTGATGTGCTGCTGGATTCGTTTTGCCAGTATTTTATTGACGATTTTTGCATCAATGTTCATCAAGGATATTGGTCTAAAATTCTCTTTTTTTGTTGTGTCTCTGCCTGGCTTTGGTATCAGAATGATGCTGGCCTCATAAAATGAGTTAGGGAGGATTCCCTTTTTTTCTATTGATTGCAATAGTTTCAGAAGGAATGGTACCAGTTCCTCCTTGTACCTCTGGTAGAATTCGGCTGTGAATCCATCTGCTCCTGGACTCTTTTTGGTTGGTAAGCTATTGATTATTGCCACAATTTCAGATCCTGTTATTGGTCTATTCAGAGATTCAACTTCTTCCTGGTTTAGTCTTGGGAGAGTGTATGTGTCCAGGAATTTATCCATTTCTTCTAGATTTTCTAGTTTATTTGCATAGAGGTGTTTGTAGTATTCACTGATAGTAGTTTGTATTTCTGTGGGATCGGTGGTGATATCCCCTTTATCATTTTTTATTGCGTCTATTTGATTCTTCTCTCTTTTTTTCTTTATTAGTCTTGCTAGTGGTCTATCAATTTTGTTGATCCTTTCAAAAAACCAGCTCCTGGATTCATTAATTTTTTGAAGGGTTTTTTGTGTCTCTATTTCCTTCAGTTCTGCTCTGATTTTAGTTATTTCTTGCCTTCTGCTAGCTTTTGAATGTGTTTGCTCTTGCTTTTCTAGTTCTTTTAATTGCGATGTTAGGGTGTCAATTTTGGATCTTTCCTGCTTTCTCTTGTGGGCATTTAGTGCTATAAATTTCCCTCTATACACTGCTTTGAATGTGTCCCAGAGATTCTGGTATGTTATGTCTTTGTTCTCGTTGGTTTCAAAGAACATCTTTATTTCTGCCTTCATTTTGTTATGTACCCAGTAGTCATTCAGGAGCAGGTTGTTCAGTTTCCATGTCGTTGAGCGGTTTTGAGTGAGATTCTTAATCCTGAGTTCTAGTTTGATTGCACTGTGGTCTGAGAGATAGTTTGTTATAATTTCTGTTCTTTTACATTTGCTGAGGAGAGCTTTACTTCCCAGTATGTGGTCAATTTTGGAATAGGTGTGGTGTGGTGCTGAAAAAAATGTATATTCTGTTGATTTGGGGTGGAGAGTTCTGTAGATGTCTATTAGGTCCGCTTGGTGCAGAGCTGAGTTCAATTCCTGGGTATCCTTGTTGACTTTCTGTCTCGTTGATCTGTCTAATGTTGACAGTGGGGTGTTAAAGTCTCCCATTATTAATGTGTGGGAGTCTAAGTCTCTTTGTAGGTCACTCAGGACTTGCTTTATGAATCTTGGTGCTCCTGTATTGGGTGCATATATATTTAGGATAGTTAGCTCTTCTTGTTGAATTGATCCCTTTACCATTATGTAATGGCCTTCTTTGTCTTTTTTGATCTTTGTTGGTTTAAAGTCTGTTTTATCAGAGACTAGGATTGCAACCCCTTCCTTTTTTTGTTTTCCATTGGCTTGGTAGATCTTCCTCCATCCTTTTATTTTGAGCCTATGTGTGTCTCTGCATGTGAGATGGGTTTCCTGAATACAGCACACTGATGGGTCTTGACTCTTTATCCAATTTGCCAGTCTGTGTCTTTTAATTGGAGCATTTAGTCCATTTACATTTAAAGTTAATATTGTTATGTGTGAATTTGATCCTGTCATTATGATGTTAGCTGGTTATTTTGCTTGTTAGTTGATGCAGTTTCTTCCTAGTCTCGATCATCTTTACATTTTGGCATGATTTTGCAGTGGCTGGTACCGGTTGTTCCTTTCCATGTTTAGTGCTTCCTTCAGGAGCTCTTGTAAGGCAGGCCTGGTGGTGACAAAATCTCTCCGCATTTGCTTGTCTGTAAAGGATTTTATTTCTTCTTCACTTATGAAGCTTAGTTTGGCTGGATATGAAATTCTGGGTTGAAAATTCTTTTCTTTAAGAATGTTGAATATTGGCCCCCACTCTCTTCTGGCTTGCAGGGTTTCTGCCGAGAGATCCGCTGTTAGTCTGATGGGCTTCCCTTTGAGGGTAACCAGACCTTTCTCTCTGGCTGCCCTTAACATTTTTTCCTTCATTTCAACTTTGATGAATCTGACAATTATGTGTCTTGGAGTTGCTCTTCTCAAGGAGTATCTTTGTGGCGTTCTCTGTATTTCCTGAATCTGAACGTTGGCCTGCCTTGCTAGATTGGGGAAGTTCTCCTGGATAATATCCTGCAGAGTGTTTTCCAACTTGGTTCCATTCTCCCCGTCACTTTCAGGTACACCAATCAGACGTAGATTTGGTCTTTTCACATAGTCCCATATTTCTTGGAGGCTTTGCTCATTTCTTTTTATTCTTTTTTCTCTAACCTTCCCTTCTCACTTCATTTCATTCATTTCATCTTCCATTGCTGATACCCTTTCTTCCAGTTGATCGCATCGGCTCCTGAGGCTTCTGCATTCTTCACATAGTTCTCGAGCCTTGGTTTTCAGCTCCCTCAGCTCCTTTAAGCACTTCTCTGTATTGGTTATTCTAGTTATACATTCTTCCAAATTTTTTTCAAAGTTTTCAACTTCTTTGCCTTTGGTTTGAATGTCCTCCCGTAGCTCAGAGTAATTTGATCATCTGAAGCCTTCTTCTCTCAGCTCGTCAAAGTCATTCTCCATCCAGCTTTGTTCCATTGCTGGTGAGGAACTGCGTTCCTTTGGAGGAGGAGAGGCGCTCTGCTTTTTAGAGTTTCCAGTTTTTCTGTTCTGTTTTTTCCCCATCTTTGTGGTTTTATCTACTTTTGGTCTTTGATGATGGTGATGTACAGATGGGTTTTTGGTGTGGATGTCCTTTCTGTTTGTTAGTTTTCCTTCTAACAGAGAGGACCCTCAGCTGTAGGTCTGTTGGAGTACCCTGCCATGTGAGGTGTCAGTGTGCCCCTGCTGGGGGGTGCCTCCCAGTTAGGCTGCTCGGGGGTCAGGGGTCAGGGACCCACTTGAGGAGGCAGTCTGCCCGTTCTCAGATCTCCAGCTGCGTGCTGGGAACCACTGCTCTCTTCAAAGCTGTCAGACAGGGACATTTAAGTCTGCAGAGGTTACTGCTGTCTTTTTGTTTGTCTGTGCTCTGCCCCCAGAGGTGGAGCCTACAGAGGCAGTCAGGCCTCCTTGAGCTGTGGTGGGCTCCACCCAGTTCGAGCTTCCCGGCTGCTTTGTTTACCTAATCAAGCCTGGGCAATGGCCGGCGCCCCTCCCCCAGCCTCGCTGCCGCCTTGCAGTTTGATCTCAGACTGCTGTGCTAGCAATCAGCGAGACTCCGTGGGCGTAGGACCCTCCGAGCCAGGTGCCGGATATAATCTCGTGGTGCACCATTTTTTAAGCCCGTCGGAAAAGCGCAGTATTCAAGTGGGAGTGACCGGATTTTCCAGGTGCCGTCAGTCACCCCTTTCTTTGACTCAGAAAGGGAACTCACTGACCCCTTGTGTTTCCCAAGTGAGGCAATGCCTCGCCCTGCTTCTGCTCGTGCACGGTGCGCGCACCCACTGACCTGCGCCCACTCTCTGGCACTCCCTAGTGAGATGAACCCGGTACCTCAGATGGAAATGCAGAAATCACCCGTCTTCTGCGTCGCTCACGCTGGAGCTGTAGACTGGAGCTGTTCCTATTCGGCCATCTTGGCTCCTCCCCGGGAATAAGGTACTAATATTTCAATGATTTTGCCAAGGTGACAGTTTCTTTGTAAAATCTTAAAATTCATAAAGGTGAGTCACATCAAAAATAATGAATTAGTAATTCAGCCATTATCTTAGCATATAATTTACTTTGAAATACCTATTCAGTGAGAATAAATTTATAAAACAGGGAGTTTCTGCATAATACAATAAATATTTTCTTCTAAACCTGGAAAAACTATATGATATGCAAATACGATGATACAATGAGAATTGACCTGAGTCAACTCTTCTCTGGTGTTATTTAAAGACAAAAACAAAAACACCGGAAACCTATTAGAGAGGCTGACATAATATGAAACCATAGCCATAATTTAGTATACACGTATATGTCTAAGAGACTAATATATTTTAAATAAATCTGTAGTAAAAATATTTCCAGTTCAGAGGAATGGAAATGGTGACCCTAGATATAGAATCAAATTGGGAATATTCCAAAGAATGTACGATGATATACTATACAATTTCACCCTAAGGCAGTGTTTTTCAGTACTGTTTTAAAAAGGAGCAGCAAATTTTTAAAAATGAATTATTCAGTTCTCAAAGATTTTCTGTGAATTCAGTTTCATTAAATACATTGGTAAGTGATAAACAGAAGAAAGTTAGCCATATATGTATATTAACATTATTATGTCATATTTTTTATCATCTTGTGTGGTTCTTTTTTCCTACTATGTATTAGAAGAAAATGAACAGAATATGTCAAATGTCAATACTAAACCAAAGTGTTATGTTTTTCAAACAAAATTGGCATTTTGTTATAATAATGCAACAAAACTTTCTATGCATTTCTAAATATGTTCCCCATTTTACTGAAATAAATTCTTAAATATCTAATGGATTTCTTCTTAGAGAAGTTAAATATTCATTTCTTTAAAATATGCAGCCTGCTGCTTAATAAATAGAGGTTTTATAACTGTGCTTTTTTATATATTTAAACGTATAATGTAAAATTTGTTTTATATATATATAAAACAAGTGTGTGTGTGTGTGTGTGTGTGTGTGTGTATGTAAAACAAATGTTGAATCTTATTCCGTGTTAAAACCAAGGGAGTCTTTAGGGATAAAGAGTTTAATCACATGAGGGAATTAAACTCTTTAGAGCTCTAGGGGACTATTGATTTAGATTGTGTTTTCATCTCTTTAAAAGACACCAATATGTCCTTACCAAAGATTATTTGCTCTCTGCTTTGATAAATATATGACCAGATTGGAGCTGAAACCTGAACTACCAGGGATCAATCACACATTGCATCATTCATCCTAAGCCATGCATTTGAAATTATCGTGTCCTTTTTTTTGACAAACAAGACTAAAAAAGACAAAAAAGACAAAAGCAGTGTTAAAATTCTCAGTGTGTTTTCTAAGCCACAGAAGTTCTTATATTTTTCCTAAATTTGCCACATCTCCAGACTCTTCTTGCCAAAATTATTTGTGTATGTATGTTCGTATGTATCTGTCTTTCTATTATCTTTCATTTGTCATCTATTTATCATTTGTAGATATTCATATAATAAAGGAATCTTTATTTTGTGAAATTATTTATTTGATATAAGGTTAATACTTTTTTTAGGCAAAATTGTGTTACTTATTATTTAAAAATAATTAGAATTCTTTTTTTGTGAGACATATGTGTCACAAAAGCTTTGGACTATTTTCCAGTCGTTCCTTTTTCAACTATCTATTTAAGAATCACTTAATTCAACATTCAACAAATATTTTCAAGTGCATATCATATTTGAAACAAAGGGGATATTATATTGACCAGATGTTGATATGCTTCTTGCCCTATAAAGTTTATACTTTCATAGAAATGACAAATATCAAATATCAAACAGTTAAGTATTATTACAATTTGGGATTCTACATAAAAAGCTAAACACTTCTATAGGAAGTAGTGAAATATATGTAAGAATTTCTTGGTTTGAATGAAGAAAATATCATAGGTTTGGTTTTAGTTTTGATTTTGGACGTGAATTTGAGTAAATTTTGAGACACTTAAAAGTAGAGAACAATTAGGAAATGCAACATACATGCCTGAAACTCCAACACCCAAAGATAAATTTATGAATTTGAGAGTTATCTACATATAGATTAGAATTAAAGTTGTGAATGTGGGTGATACTGCCAACAGTAACAATGCAGAGTGAGAAAATAAAAGGTTAGAAGATGGAGGGACAAGTAACCCCAGTATTTTTTTAGTCCAGTAGAAGAGATTGAAATGTAAAAGTGTTTACAGATTAATGGCTTTAGGGGTGAAAAGTAAAATGCAGAATATCGCACCTGGAATTTCACACCCTTAGGACTGTGTTAGGATAAAGTTAAGTTTAAAATAGATCCAGAGCCTTTGCCTAGGGTTTTTCTAATTCAGGTAATGTCAAATTAAACAGAACCAGAAGCAGCAATGAATGACAGAACTTATGGTTATAAATTAGCTAGAAGAGGTAATGAACTATGTAGAATGGTCTTTACATATGGAGACCATTTCATAAAGACAAAACAGGTTGGCACAGAATACACATTTTTAGAATCATAAATTTTGGATCAAGGAAAATATTTGAATAACCATGCTATTATGTGTGTTCACAGCCCTTAAAAAAGGTTTAGCCCTTAACCTCCATAAAAATATATGAATTCACACTTCAAATATAACATTCAAGGAAAGTACATATATGCTTATTTTTAAATGTAATGCAATCACTTCCATAGTACCTCATTTGAAACTCATTGCCATTAACAACCCTAGCAAACAACTGAAGCAGGAAATATAAATTTAATCTTCTGATATTTCTCTATATATTTTTTCTCTGAAAACTGCATATTCTCTTACATTTACAATTGCTTGGTTCTATCATGTACATGAAAGGAAATGGTCTGTTTTTAAAGCAGTGGGGTTTTTTCATATTTTTCATTTTTATTGGAAGATATGTTGCTGGTAAAATGAAAAAGCAGACAAACATTGTGTGTCCCTTATAGAAGGCATCCCTTAAAGGGCTATTTGAGGGTGAATGAATGGTAATTATTTTAATTTAGAATATCTCAGAGTCTTGATTATCAAATGATGTTGGTACAATAGAAGTACAATAAATTAGGTTTTTTTTTTATTGTTTAGTGTTTGGATTACAAATGTAAAAAAATTCTAATCACCATGATCAAATGTCTATGCTAACTGATTTAGATTTCACAGACAATAATTTTAATGATGCTTTTTGAAAAAAATTCTCAAGAATATAAAACAGTGAAATAACAACTAAACTGAGTACATTCCCCAAATTATGCAGATCTCATATGCATTCATATAATTTTAACTTTAGAGCTATTCAGGAAATATAAATGTCAACAGATAGAAGTGAGGAGAAATGGTGAGGATTGTCCGTTAATGCATCTATGTAATTTGAAAAAAATAGTTTGAGCAATAAAAAAGGACGAGTTTATTTCAAATTATAAAACAATAAAATTTAAAAGTATGAAACAAAATGACTTGACAATTTTTCTCACATACCATGAGAGTAGCAATAGGTATTTGAAGAGGTGAATTGATTTTAACTGTTTATTCACATATAATTATTTAACAAAGCATTATTAAGTCTTTGGTGTAATTTAAGTTTTGGTATACTTTTAGTGCCTAAGAAATTGTCCAGAGTTCCTCCAAGTACATTCAGCATTCTGGCCCATGATGTGGAATACAGTTAGCACAATCAATGTGAGACAAAAGAAATACTTGCTTAAAATGTAAGCCTCCAGAACCCTATCACCAAAGGAATTTTCCTGCTTGCCTTCAGTAAGCAAGTTAATTTTTTTTTTTTTTTGGACGGAGTCCCATTGTCGCCTAGTCTGGAGTGCAGTGGTGCGATCTCAGCTCACTGCAACCTCTGCCTCCCTGGTTCAAGCGATTTTCCTGCCTCCACCTCCTGAGTAGCTGGGACTACAGGCGCACACTACCAATCCCAGGTAATTTTTGTGTATTTTTTAGTAGACACGGGGTTTCACTATATTGGTCAGGCTGATCTCGAACTCCTGACCTCGAGATCTGCCCGCCTTGGCCTCCCAAGGTGCTGGGATTACAGGCGTGAGCCACTGTACCCGACCACAGGTTAATTCTTTTTTTTTTTTTTATAGTAACGATATTTATAATTGCCATAGCGTGACAGTCATACAAATTTGATTCTTAAAAAGACTAAAAGAACTTCAAATAACAATACCTCTGAAGCTACAGTTTATTGCAGAAAAAGGATACAAGTTAACAATAGCATCAGAATAAAGATATACCTCATAGCCAAAAGTTGCCTCACAACAAAGGCTCAAAAAAGACTAGACACAGGCCTCTGTTGTCCTTCCTCTATGGGGCAGTAACATAAATGGCACACCCTTCTCTCTCAAATCAGGCACCAAGGATATATGCATGGAACACCTTGGAACTAGGAGGCCCATTGTGATCCTCAGCCAGGACTTCTTATACTCTGCCCTCCCTTGTGCACTTTCTTGCTACATGACCAGCCCCAATGGTAGAGCTCTCTAGTGTTCTCACTAAAACTAGGTTCAAATTATACATATCAATATTACCCATTAAAAAATGCTGACAAACTAATACAAACTGCCCTAAGGTTTGCCTTGGACCCATGGTTTCAAAAATAAATTCTTATTAATCAACACACTACACAGCTTGTCTAGGAGACAATACCACATTAGTACATTGTTGATTTCAACAAACTAATTCAGGCTAATTTTAGACCTTCATATTAGAATAGTCATATCTTTTTTCTTCATTTTTATTTCTTTGATAGCAATATATTCAATATTTTACTGGGATATGTTGATATTCTAAAATACTTTGTATGTATTTTACATATAGATGGAGTTATACTTTATTTAAGCACTCTTCCAGATGACAGAGTATTTAAATATATTTTAATAAGTTCAAACAAAAATTAGATAACAATAAGCCTGTTATGATGATTGTGGTAGAACAATTTGTGGCATTCACAAGTCATTGTCATCTCTTGTTTTTTAAGTTGCTTTTAATTGTAATCCATCTGATTTGGGTCTTTTATGTCACACTAAGGCAGGAGAACAGGGTCTGGAGACAGGGAGGCTTCACATCAGCTGCTGATTAATTGCAGACCTAGTCTTCATTTGCATAGGGTGTAATTTTGCTTCAGCCTGATTGGTCATGGGCCAAGTATTCACTTCAGCCTCTGATTGGTCACAGGCCAAGTGTTCATTTACATAGAGTATAATCAATACAAAACCTCTAAAGGGTACTTAAACCCCAGGAGATTTTGCAATTGGCCCTCTCCCGCTCTGTGGAGTGTACTTTCACTTCAATAAATCTATGTTTTTTCTTTTGTTGCTTTGTTTGTGCATTTTGTCCAATTCTTTGTTCGACATGCTAAGAACCTGGATGACTGGTAGTTGAGACACTCCTCTGGTAACAATATTTTTTCTTATAATTAGCAAATTATGTGTTTTTACATGGCTTTATTTATTTGAAGGATTTAAATTATATTTTATATCACATTTGATAGAGTTCAATCCTAATTCAATTATTTTTCACAGAAGTAACTTAAAGTAATAGATCCTTGTTTTACAACAATCGTTTCAAGTATTTCTGAGAGTACTGAAGTTGATAATATAGATTCTGCACAAATCAATGTTGTTTTCATTTACTCCTATTTATTATATAAAATAATACTCTGTTCCTTATGTTATCTTTTTAGTGCTTTAATTCATAATGTGTATTGAATATCCAGTATTTGGAAGATAATTTTTAATAGAGGAAGTGACAAACAAGTGTGAAGAGTTATAAATGGCATGGTCAATATCAGTGCAGGAAGCTAGAGAAAGTTTATTATTTTAAGTTTAAACTGTGAAATGAAAATTTAGGCCTGTGTTTAATTACAAATAGAGTCATAAAAGTGTTTTAGTCAGTGAATGTGGAGTACAGATTTTCTGAGAAGTATAACATGAACACAGATTTCTTGACTCAAGCTTGAATATGTGATAGCAAACAATATTTTATGCATAAAGTTTGAACTAAGGATTATGACAGGGCTTATAAGCTTTTTTAAACTGATTTTTATGTCCCTGGAAAATACAGCTGTTCTTTTTCTTGTAGATTAAGTTATTGTCCACAATTCTCTTCTGCTTGTATCCACTTTTTCTGCCATGTAACTTTGCATTTCCTCCTTTTTAAGGCAAAATTTATTCGCTTGACTTTTCACTTTAAACTTAGCTATGTGGATTTCTCTTGTCTATAAAATATCTGTGAAAATAAAAGCATTAATTTTGAGCCGAGATTAAAACTGGCCTCACATGTTTCTGCAGGCGCTTGCATGTATGCCATTGCCCTGTGTAACACATGTCTTTCCTAGCCCACTGGTCCAAGGCGTATTAACGACTTATGCAGCTGACCCAGTGCTAACATGTCCCTTAGAGACACCCAGCAGAATGAAGCAGTGGGACCTCTACAGCCTATCTATAGACGTGTGAGATATACATATTATTAAAATATTCAAATTAGTTTCTTTTTTATGTAGTAATAGTTGGCTGATATATGTTTTTATTCTTTGATTTCTTCTTCACAAAGCCTTAACACTTTTTAAAGTTGGCACCCAAAATGGATGGACTAGGGATAAGGAAGATAGAGGTGGGCAAGTCTGCAAATGCCAAGTAGTTTTTATAAACTATGATATGAGGAGTCAACATTATTGAATGTGAAAATATATACCAATGATTTTCTTTGTTTCCATTATTTTCTTTCCCTATAAGAACCAGACTAACCTTATTAAAACAAAAAAGGATTTCTATTGCAATCAAAATAAAATCTCAAATCATTACTGTTCTCTAATATGCCACTCTACATGGCCTGGCCCATGCCATCTTCTCAAGCCTCATCTTAATCCAAACTTTCCCACATTGATTATTCCTCCAACTATACCAATCTTATACCAATCTTGTTAAAGTCTATTGTATCATAATTTAATCTCCCTTGCTATCCCTCATTTTGCATCATCCTCACTATCCCTGAATAACTTTGTTTTTCTGGATATTAGTGTATTAGTGTTTTGTTAAAGATTATTAAATGGTTCACTCTAATCATCCTTCAAGTCTCAGCTCAAGTGCAATTCATCGTAGAGTTCTTCTTAACCACAAAGAATAAATTAAGCTCTCCAATCTTAGTCACTATTTCCCACTAACTTTCTATCACTTATCATTCTTTGATAACTATAATATTTGTTTGATTACTTTCCTGCTATTCCCTTCTACCTGACATGTAATTTATGAAAGCAGAACTCTTAGCTATAGTGTTTGTATTCATAGCTGTAGCCTTAGAACCTAGAGTTTCGACTGAAATAGAGTAAATGCTCAGAAAATGTGATAAACCCATTGAGCAGCTTTCCATCTCCCCCTCGCCACCATCCCCTGAATGTCGTTCAATGGGTACAAGCTTAGAGTTATACAAGATGAATATCTTCCAAATATCCTCCGTGCAGCCTAGTACCTATAGGTAACAATACAGTGTTGCACACTTATAACTTTGTTAATAGGACAGATTTATTATTAAATATTCTTATCACATACAAAACAAAAGCAAAAGGTCACAAGAAAACTTTTAGAAGTGATGAATATGTTTATTACCTTGATCATGGTGATGGTAACACAGGTGTATGAATATGTCTATCTCACTTCATATACGTTATGTAAAGTTTTTTGAATATGAATTATACCTGAACAATGCTGTAAAACTGTGTTAAACCAAAAAGTAAATAAATTGGAAAAGATTAGTTGATAATATCTATGTTATATCTCATTTTAG
Source organism: Pan paniscus (assembly GCF_029289425.2). NCBI lineage: Eukaryota > Metazoa > Chordata > Mammalia > Primates > Hominidae > Pan > Pan paniscus. The sequence continues at coordinate 123,188,352 of NC_073254.2, forward strand.
TGATGTTAGTTGTTAAGTTCCAAGGGGGTTAACCGACTATTTCAATGTCACCCGAATAGCAAATGGCCAAGTTGGACATTTAACCCAAATTGCTCTGACTTGTGGATTATGACACTTCCATGAACACTGTACATGAAACTTTCATAAACACTAAATAGGCACTCTAGGCTAACCAAGCTCAGATGCCTATGCTTCTGGTTTCATAGAAGTACATGAAAAGTTTTAAAAGAGTTTTATTTTGTGGAGAGTTTATTTCTAAGGTGATTCATCTAGATGGATATAATGTTAAAATACCACAGTAGATATCAATATTCAATTGAATTTCATGTGACCAAAAGCTATTTAATTTGCAATTAATAAAGCACAAAAAAGAAAACTATGTTGGGAGTATAAAAATGTCTAGCTATGCCATATTTAGGTATCTAGTGGCATATCATTTATGGAGATGAAGTTAAGGAATTCAGTGCAATAATTAGACAGACATTTAAATTGTTCCTTTTTTTCATTTGGAATCTGTCACCAGATATCTTAGTAGGTTGGGTTAAGTACAACAATTAGAATAAGTCTGCAATTCTTTTAAAATTAAAAAATCTAAGTAGAGAGATCACTTGGAATTTAAAATATGGCTTTCTATGCTTATCCAATTTGTCATCTTTCATTTTCTATAAAGAAATCTTGAATTAGCAAAAGTTTTAATAACACTGAAGAAAAAACATCAAATGCATATTGGATACTTTGTTTCCTATGTAAGCTATCAGATTTTTATTTTCTAACTAATGACTTGCATATTATCCCACCTTTTCTTCAAATACTCCATAGTTTAAAAACTAATTTGTTTCAGTTTACACTCAGTCTTAACTAAACCATTCTGAGACCCCAGTAAAGGGGTTAAACTTCAACATATTTCTATTTATGCCTTAATCCACTTTTTAATATCAAGTCCAACTCCTTTAACTTCAAGCCATCTCACTTCTCTTTTTAACCCTTCATCACTATACCATCAATCTTAGATTGATGTACCTGTAAAACATTCTTTTCCAATGAAATTAATAGACTGGCTTTCTCCAAAAGAGCCTTATTGTTTTTATTCTGTTTTATAACAAACCTGATCTAGTCCCATTATCCCCAACAGTGTCCCTAAATTTCTATGTGTTCCAGCTCAAAACCCACTCCTCCCAGAAAGGCAACTCTCTGTCTTCTTCTCTTCTCTGAAACCAAACACAGAAATTTAGGAAACAGAATTTATATTCAATGAAATCAGAAAATACCTATAAATGAAAAAGCAAATGAAATCTAACATGATGAAATTCTGATAGAAGCAGAGAAAATTGACCAGAGAGAAACAATAACCGAGAAGTAATAGATCATAGGTAACATCAGCAAAACACTGAAACTTGTAACTAAAGGGGCATATCCTGAGAAACAGAGTCAGTGATCCCTTGTTTAGAACATGAGTTAGCTGTGGAAGCCTCTCAGAACCCTGTTAACCTCACATAATGGCAGGATAACAAGGAATAAACAAGAAACTTTGCAGAAGCCTTGTCTTTGCAAAGAGCATTTCAGCAGGTGTCAGTTACCCACCCTCAGATATCTGTCAAGTTAAGCAAACTAAAAGGTGACTCCCCCACTCAAATAAGTTACTCTCATTTGCAAAACTCTTGCGAACACTATAGGGAGTTATATATGGAGTGAGTCTGTGAAACTTCGAAAAAATGCCTGAGAATTCCCCTGTCACTTCCACCATTCTCTTCCACCTGGAGCACATCCAAGAAAAAATTCCTACTTCCAATTGTAAATATTAATTTTATAGAAGGAATTAGAAAACAAAAAAATTGACAGAAACATTTTAAAGGAATAAAATATGAAGTGCATAAAAACAAAATAAATGCTACAGAGATTTTTAAAAATGTGAAAAAAAATAAAATTTCCATGGATCTAAGTGAATAAAATTGGAATACTGGAATCAAGAGCAAAAGAAGTAAAAATAATAAAAAGCAGTAAACATTAAAAGTTATAAAAAGAAAATAAATAAATTTTGAGCATTGAAAAAAATGTGTAGAAGAAAAATAAGACCATTCATAGAAATAAAGCTGTTATTAGAACAAATAACAGAGAAGGGACACTGTTGATGAATTATTGCCAGGAAATAGAAGGAAGCCTTGAGAAAAGTGAGCAATGTAAAACTAAAAAGTTAAAGTAATTTAAAAATATCTATCAGTAAATTATAGATACAGGGAACTGTTCAAATAAATGAACTATACAGGTAATAGTGTTACTGAAAATAAATGAATAAACAGAATATATTTAAAATATATTTTGTTAGATATTTTCTAAGTAAACAAGACTTGAATTTCGAGATAAAAAAGAACACATCGTGTCCTAAGATATTTTAATAAAAATGCATATTAATTGGTCAATACTGAGACATAAGCAGGTAAATTAACTGGGCAATGTTTGTACATAGAAAAAAGGCAATAAAGAATAAAAAGTCACTGTTAATAGGAAAATATTGGAATAATCTCAGCCTTCTTCAAAACAAGATTAAAAGTGAGAAGAAAATGAAATAATATCTATCAAGTCCTCAGGAATCTTTGGTATGATCCAATAAGTTTATATTCTATTAAACTTATATTCACTTATAAAGTGAAACATACTGTCAAATATGCATAAACTCTACGAAAGTATCACTAATAAAAAGATTTTAGAGATTGAAGTTTTAGCCAAGTGGTAGAAAAGTAGTGAGGTTGTGATAAAAAAAACTGACAGTATGTTTTGAATCCATAAGATAGAGACCTAAGACTTAAACCATCAAATAATAATTGTTACAGATTTGTATCATATCATGATGATGTTGAAATAATAATATAATAACATAGGTCAGAATATGCAATTCTAGAGAAGGTGAGCATTCATATTAGTATGTGGGTTTTAACATAAATAATACAATATTGTGAAGGTAACTATTATTTTCATAGGATCCTTTGGGTGAAGCTTCACCAGCCAGAAAACTCTGTGGCTGGCAGTGCCTTCTGCCTAGTATTGCTCACACCCTCTGGGTTTGTTTTGCCCACTCAGCCTGGCAGGCTGTGCTCAGCTTTCCCTACCAGTCCAGATCCCACACTTGCCAAGGGCAAGCCAGGAATGGAATGGCAAGGGGTGTGTGGGTGAGAGAGCATGAGGTCTGGCCACTGTGCATAGCCAGGCAGTCTGGCTGTAGCAGCAGGGCAGGCAGCTCCAGGTGCTGGCACAGGTGCTGGCTCCATGCAAGGCTTTGGTTGAACCAGATGTACTGCATGCAGCTTCTGCTGTGGACACCCATATCTGGCCAAGGGGAACACCATTGTGCCTGGAAGCTTGGAGACACCAGGAATCATAGAGCACCAAAGAGGATGTCACAGCCTTGGCTCAGGGAGCCTCTAGGTCTGGGCTCCCCAAAGAACCACAGCTCTTCTCTCCTTCTCATCACCACAACATGGCGAGCAGAGGGGCATGTTTCAGCCCTGTTTGTGTTACAGCTTTTTCGGTTCTGCAATTTGGCAGGTCCCAAGTTCTTGTCCTACATCCAGGAAGAATGAGGTATATGGACAACTGGAGGGTAAGCAAGGCAGAGAATAGCTTCATTGAATGACAGAACAGCTCCCAGGAGACCTGAAGTGGGTAGCTCCTTTCCACAGGCAGATCATCCTGACGTCTGTGCAGCTCTCAGTGGAGAGGAAACCTGGATGGGTAGGTCCTATCTGCAGGCAGGTTGTCCTGACATCTGTTTGAGTCTGACAGTCTGACTGAGTCTGGGGTTTTTTATGGGCTCAGAAGAGAGGAAGTGTGTGCTGATTGGTCCATGGGAAGGCATGGGTGGACTCAGACAAAGCACAATATGTTCTCACTTAAGTCCAAAGTCTTCACCTGGAACTGACAGCCTGGCCTTCATACTTTAGGCCATCCCTGGATTGAAGGTAGGGCTTCAGAGTAGACCTTCCCCTTTCTACCCAGGAGCCTGTATGCCTCCTGCCATTGTCAATCATGTCGACCATGGCTGTTCGTGCCAAGGGGTGCCTGCAAGTCTGTGCCAAGCTTCCCTCAGTCCCACCTTGGCCTCCCTCCTGTGCTCCTTGGAGCCCAAAGTCCAGAAGGGGCCGAGGCAGCAGGGGGCTGGTGTGTCAGCACCACTCCAAGCATTTGCAAACCCAGCTGAGTTGTGACAGCACCCAGGCTTGGCCTCAACTTTGCTCCAAAATCAGAGTGCCACCCAGCAGGAGCAGGCACTACTGTCTGTGGGGACAGGAGGACTTCCTTGGCCCTGGAGAGTGCAGTGATGTCTGGGCCTACAGCTGCAAGTGGGCAGCTGTAGCTGCACCTAGGAAGGTGGGGTTCCCACCCCAGCAACTTGGAAGCGGGTGGAGCTCCCTCCTGTTCCTGGCTCCTGCCAGCTCTGTGGAGTGTGCAGCCCAGGTTGCACCTCCCCTGCTGTAACTGGCATCTTCACAGCGGCTGCTCCAGAAGGGCCGCCACTGCCATCACTATAATAATTTGAAATAGTCTTCCAAAAGTCAGAAGAGCACACACATAAGTACATGTGCACTCATATGCATACATACACCAAGGAGGAAAACTACAGAAAAAAGTACTAGTTTTATTATTGGGAACACAGAACAATTTGAATAGTATGTCACCCTGAGTAAAACCAAGATGGATAGAGAAATATGTTGGCAGGGGGAAAGGTGCACAGAAAACATGGTGTTATTTCCTCTGGAGAAGGTTATTGGAATCTGGAGCTCAGGAGGTGGAAAAAGACAGATAATTCACTAAACACTTTAAAATAGTTTCGCATTTTTAGTGTAGTTACGACAGATTAAATATTAATCCATTGAAAAAAGGTTTCTTAAATTTCCTCTAGATACCTTATACTTTCTCAGGAGTGCTTTTCCTTCCATAATCTGCAAGTGCAGAGCTTGCTAAAAAATAGAAGCATAATGAATCTTTATAGTAAAAACCACATTGTAATGTTTTTTATTGTTTTATTTGACTTTTTTCAAGTAAATAATTATAGAACATAGGTGATGCAATATTTTCAAAACTTTAAATGTATTGTTTACTTCATGCTATTGTTTAAACTAAAATAAGCAAATATATTCATTACTCATCAACCTCCTGAAGCAGGTGTCCCTGAAGTCTCTACAGTTTTCTGTTCTGCAGTGATTTAAGTTTACATTGGTTTAAGTATGTAAATGTTTTTCCCCATAATTTGTCAAAATATGTATTCATTAAAAGATTAATAGTTCAAGCAATACTGTCTCATTAAAAGTTTTCAAGGAAAACTATATTAAAATAGGTTCTGATCTTCAAGGGTTTCACAAAACTGGTCATTCCATTCAGAAAAATCCAAGATGTGTTTATACTGGATGTGTACAAAAAGCAGTTATTGCCTTGTGAATTTGAGTCAAGTCTGTTGTATCTTTAAAATTATAACTTATAGTTGCCATATACTCTCTAAATAAGTGTCACTTGTATAGTGAAAGAAATTCTAGGTGGTTTTCATACACACAAATAAGATTTGGGAACAGGATTATAGATTATCATTTAGGGTAACTGAAGATAACCCATCCAGACTTTCTTGATAAGAGCAAATAAGATTACTTTAAATTTCTAATTTAAAAATAAATTTATGCCTCAGCTGCCTTATGATGATGTAGAAATAATAATTTGCTCTGAGTCATAAAAATATTAACATTAAATTATTTTGTGAAAATATTTGCTTTTGGCATATCATGTAATTTTTTTTACATATGAGGGCATAACATAATATATTCATCTCTTCCAGGTTTTAAAATCTCTTATCTTTCTTTACAATTTTGAAAAATGAAAACAATCTATTCATTTATCTATTTATCAGATTATAAGCCTTATACCTCTTTAATCAGTATGTAACATTTTGGTAGAAATAAAATTTGAGTTATAAATTTTATTCTGTAAATACATTCATCATATTTTTCTCAATAAGCAGTCTAATAGATCATAAACAAATCATGTAAAGAATTTTACTTTTTCTCATATTTATCAGTACTAGTATCAAAGTAACTACGGTAAATTAAATTGTTCTCAAAAAAGAATAAGAATTGTACTTGCCTATTGCATGTATTGAGTGTAACTTAGAGAATAAATTTCTAACATTTTAATATGAACCTCATATGGTCAGAAAAATGGATATAAAATGACATTCTTAAATTTGAGGTTAATGACGCTATAGTAATTCCTATTATAAGTATTGATTTCCAAATAAACTGAGAAACATAATTATTTATCATGTGAAAATATCATATTATCTGCCTCCTGAGCAAGCTGAAAAATAAGCTAAATTTCAAATAATTGCTAATATTTTGTAAAACATAAAGGTAATTTTTGTTTTTACTGTGAAGAGATACATTTCTCAATTGCTTCTGTAATTTGGGCATGTATTACCATCGGTCTGATATCCATCCTCTAAATGTACATGCCTTAATCCAGTGAATTTAATGTGTATTTTACCAGCTTTATAATGTGGATGCCCTCTTTAGAACTGAAGCTAGGTCACATACAATTATATTATAGAATGCAGCTGCTCTACACTCCCCTCATTAATGAGCAGACCTAATATCTTCTCCTTCTCTTATGGTGGCCATGACTTAAAATGCCCTTGCCTGGAGGAAAAATAAGCCTATCGAATCCGTTTATACATTTATTAGTTGAAGGCCTCTTTTAGGACACATAGAAGTTATCTATCTATATAGAATTAATTACCCACATGTTATCTACATTCAAGACTGGTTGGTTCTGGGTTAACTTAGTGCCCTTCTGAGCAGCTTGCATTGATTCACATAATTTTACCAAAAACAATTGAGTCATTTTGCCCCCTTTTTCTCTTTCTCACTAAAAAGATTTCTTTCATGCTTAACAACATAAATTCCATTTATTTCAGTCTTTGTTAATGGTTAAGAAAGAAAGACAGACAAAACACACTTAACTTTAAAAAATATATATATCTTATGATATTCAAAACACTGTTAATCAGAAACATGGAAATTAACACAGAAATGATATGCAACTCACTAATCTTATTTTTTAAAACAAAGCTTATGGTGAAATAGGTAATGCCATATCTTGTTATCGAGAATGAATATTCATATTTTCTTTTGGTGGAGAACAACCTATAAATAATCAAACAAGTTTTTAATGTGCCTAATCATTGTGCTAGCATTTCCAATTCTAGTATTCTATCATAAAAGTCATCACCAAAAGATAAACATCAAGTGATTCACTGAACTATTGATTATAATTTTAAAAAATGAAAATAGTGTTTATTATATCATTGTTTAGTATAATAACCACTTTTATTTTATATCAGTTTTAATATAAAAGTAGACAAAATAATTATTTTATATACTAAAAGTTTATAGATACGAAAGAGCTCTAAGATAAGGTACAAAATAATTTTCAGATAATAGGTGTAGTATTATTTCTGGGGATAGGAATTTAATTGGTGAATTTTTGTTTTTTATAGATGAAAGTTAGTGTTGAAATACATATGTGTCCATGTAATTTTAGATTTGTCACAATGAATAAATATCAAGGTAAAATTTTAATCAAACAGTTGAAAAAATAAAATAGGAGCTTATTTAAAAACAGTTTTGGCCCCAAACATAGTTTATACATTTATAAAAGAGGGTGATTTGAATGTTTTGTAATAAGTGTTTTGATGGTAATTTTTTATGTTTAAGTTTATTACAATAAAAAGCCAAAATTTCACCTAACAGAAATCCACTTTGGAGTAGTAGCGATATATGGTACAGGTCTTAATACACATATATTTACATGTATTCTTATTATTATATGGAAAAGCAACTCTTAATTTATTTCTTCTTTAATTATACCATAATTAATTTGTTTTAAATCATAAAAATATTATTAAAATATTTTGTAAAAATTGATGTGTTGGTATATTATTTAATTTTTTACATATGAGGGCATAACATATTATATGTATCTCTCCCTGGCTTTAAAATCTCTCATCTTTCAATTCTCTGGAACAATTTTGAAAATTAAAAATGATCTAGCTTCTTATCTATTTATGAAATTATAAGCCTTCATATCTCTTCAATCAATACATAACTGTATTAGTCCTTTTTCACACTGCTAATAAAGACATACCTGAGACTGGGCAATTTACAAGAGAAAGAAGTTTAATGGACTTACAGGTCCACATGGCTGGGGATGCCTCACAATCATGGCAGAAGGCAAGGAGGAGCAAGTCATGTCTTACATGGATGACATGTAAGTTCCTCATCTGCATCTGTGACCACTTCAGCCTGGATTTAATTGTTCACATCATTATCAGCATTTTGGTCAAAGCCATTCAATAAGTCTCTAAGGAGTTCCAAACTTTCCCACATTTTCCTGTCTTCTTCTGAGCCCTCCAAACTGTTCCAACCTCTGCCTGTTACCCAGTTCAAAAGCCGCTTCCACATTTTTGGGTATATTTCCAGCAGCACCCACTCTACTGGTACCAGTTTCTGTATTAGTCCCTTTTCACGCTGCTGATAAAGACACAGACAAGGCTGATCAATTTATAAAAGAAAGAGGTTTAATGAACTTACAGTTCCCAGTGGCTAAGGAAACCTCAAATGAAACTTGAGGTCTAAATTTTATTTTTTCTGTAAATACATTCATAACTATCACTTTTTCTCAATAAGTAGTGTAATAATAAAGTATTATAAACAAATCATTATAAAGGATGTTATTTCTGCTCAGAGTTACCAGTGCTAAGTTGTTCTCAGAGAAGAGTAAGAATTGTACCTGCCTATTTCATAAATTGAGTGTAACTTAAAATTATATTTTTAATGTATGGTATTACAGATAATTTAAAAGATAAAGTCATTAGGATTCCAATTATAGGTTCATTTCTAACTATTTTTTTGTTTTATTTTATTTTATTTCATTGCAGTAGACTAATACATTTGGTCTCTTATTCTGTTTTTGTTACACTGTGATTTCACAATTGCCAAGAGAATGAATTAAATCTCTGTAGTTTTTCTTTCTTTAGAAGAATGCATTATTAAAGAACTTTATACTGTTACAGCTTATTGCAGTGAGTGTTTCAGTTGGTCTGCCAAAGATGTTGTCACAATCCAAAGACACTCAGCACATTTTGGAGAAAATAATTAGAATAAAGATAATGGTATAAATTTTATCTATTCTTGTAACCTATATTCTACTATGGCAGTCATTCCTTGCAAGGAAAAAGATATTCTAATACTACATACTTATTTCTAAACATGTCTGATATATTATTATTGAAAGTATTTTGTAATTCATCTATAAGCACCATGTTAGGCTTAAGAAAATACCTTAAGGTTTTATTTTGTATAAATCAATATTTCATCAATATGATATGCTTATATCATTTCATTTTATATTTTTACTAGATTTAAGTTCACATATATACCATTATTCTTTAAGTGACATATGCCATAGGAAGCAATAAAAAGGCCGAAATACCTTCCATGTTTTTATATTTAATTTTTTGTATTCAGAATTAAAATACATTGATTTTGAAATTATATTGTATAACACAATGGGCTGGTCATGACATTTGCAGTTTGACATAAATCATCTATTGTTTTTCTAATATTCTATATTGAAAGTTGTCATCAATGGCAAAAGATTTTGTAATTTAATCAATATTGTGAATACATATATTTTAAAACTAATTTTATCAATTGATATTCTTTAAAAATGTTAATCATTTGCTTGCTTTAGGGGCCAAAAGATATATTGAATTTCCATTACTATATTATTTTTCTTTCAACATTGATTTAATTAATAGCATAATGATAAAATTAGACTAAAATTTATATATTTTAGATAAGCTGCTTTCAGAACTGAATCTTTGCTCACATTCTATATTATATGAATTATGACAACAGTATTTTCAATTTGATGTTTAGTAACCATCAGTTTTCAGAAAGAATAGTTGTAAAGTTTGAGATTATAAAAAATTGATAATGCGGATATTAATGCTGTAGCTTCATTGATTTCCATGCTTAAAGCATGTTCACAAAGAATACAGAGATCCTTAGAATATTTTGGAGGATCTTTTGTTGCAATATGAGATATTTTTATGCATATCTGTGGCAATTTCGTATTCATAGCATCTCACAGTATTTTTCCTAGAGGCAATATTTGTAGGTTAACTATGTTATCCTCCCCAGCTTTGCTATCTTCTGTACAAATCCTGTAGTGTACCTCACAAAGTGTTCACTAATGGAAATATTTGCATTTGAGAAAACTACTAATCCAATAAGAATTGTTATCTGTCCTATGTGGCTCTTCTTTGGAGTTACAACTAAAGTAATTGAATAATAATTAGTAAATGGTTTTTCTCCTTATATCTGCTATAATACCAAATATTTGGTTTGTATCAATCATCTTAAAATATATACTATTATTCTTTGGTGTAGATGTTTATATCCTGAATAAATGTCCTATTAGAATACTATAAAATTTTGATGGTGTCTGTCAAATAAATAATATTCTCATTAGCACACATTAACTTTCTGAGGTGATCATCTGAACATTAGATATCACTATTCCAAAATTATAATTGACAATGCTATGAGTTCAACAATAGCACACCATGTTTTCTCATTTTTATCATCTATATTTTCTGCTTATTTTCATACCAGGTGTCAGTTCTTGCTTCTTATTTATATTATTCACTATGTATATGCATTTTACTTTCTTAGTGTTTGAGATAAATATATAACTGTTGCCAATTTTCTCACACATAGTTTTTTCTCATTTGAAACATATGCTTCTTGAAAAGAATATGACAGGACATTAAGAATTGCATGATGCATCAAGTGATCATCCATTCATACATTATCTGCAGCAAAATGGTTGTTCTCTTCTATTATCCCTTTTCCCCAAATTTATTTTAACTCAAAGATTTAGTGTTTGTTCATATTCTTACATTTCTATGAAATGCTTATATTTCTCTTTGATGTATCATTATTTTCATGTTTGCTTGAAAATAAGACTGTTCTCCTAAGTGAGCAAGCTTACATATGTCACAAAGGGTGAGTCAGATGACCAGAAAAAATAAACCTGAATGCAGTGTCCAATGTAAGCCTTCCCTCTAATCTAACTCCTGCTCTTACTATTGTGTATGCAAGAAGGGCTGCTCTTTCTAGTCTTTCTAGGAAATAAGATATGCTTAGATAAGTAAGGACAAGATCTTTAGAATGGGTGTGCAATGTTGGAGGGGAAATATTACTGGTATTATGATACACTAGAGTCTTCCTTGAGGTCAAATACACATAAAGAGCAGTAGAACAATGAGAATACACCTATTCTACCTCCTCCTCCTCCTCAATAGGGAAAGAGTATATAATGCTTTTTTACTTTCACTCTCAACTGGCCTAACAGATTGGGGATAAGGATGGGGGTTGGATGATTGAGATCATATGCATGTCTCATTGGGAGGCCTACAGTCCCAACTTTTTAAAAGGAGTAACTTTCATATCTTAGCATAATATCTTTGGCATAGCTCCCTTCCTGTTGAAAATTAACTTCTAGGTCATCGGTCAACCATACATAATAATAGTATATGGAATGGATAAAAGTTTTATGGAGTTTAAGATTTTTATATCCAGGCATACGCTTTTTTTTAAAAGCATACAATTATGAAAACAAAAAGTAATAATAAACAGCTTTGGCATTGAACAAAATAAATATATCTGAATAAGTCAAATTAAATGTATTCCCAAATGTGACTTTTTTTGGCTAGATCTAAAAAATGTCACAGCTTCTATGATTCTTCCCCAATTGATGATAGAACATATCAGGAGAAAACATAAGTGGATCAACAATTTTAACTTACAGCAGTAAAGATGTATTTTGTTTGCAAATTTTTCAAAATTGTATAACCATATGACATGTTACTAGGATTTGTCTCAAGACTTTAGTGGGTCTTTTAAGTTACGAACACTAAGTCTTAAACTTCATTAGATCATAGTGAATATGAATTGATGATCATATATATTTCACTTATTTTCCTGTATTTGGTTTTATTATAGGTGATAAAGGAAGCATGGGTGACAAGGTTTATAAGGTTTGTATCTTTATTGATAAGGAGCCCTTATAGTTAAATATAAAATTGAGTACGAGAAAAGAAAATTAAATTCACAAAATAACAAAAAAAATAAATACAACTTAGTCTAACTGATAGATATCAACAAAACACATCATTAAAATTTCAAAAACTTATTTAAAAAACAAGAAAAAATGAGAATGGCATTGTTTAAGATGTGCTGTATTAGCAAGTTACTTGATATTAGTGTAAAATGATTCCAGCTTTCTAATGGAGAATCTGCCTGCATGTAAAGAGCTTTAAATTGTTCATGCACTTTAATATACTGATAACCTTTCTAATAATTTATCTTAAAGAAATAGTCTGAGATAAATACAACCAATTTTATACTAGCTTTTCTAATGTAACATTGTCTGCTATAGTGAGTGACTGCACAAAACTAAATGTGACATATAATAGAATTATTTAATTTTATGTATATATTCATATAATGATGCAGTTATGGGAAATAATGTTTGTAAAACATTTCTACTATAATATGATCTGAAATAAAAATCTGTGCATAAAATATTATCTTTGTCATATATCTGAATAGATGATTTATTTTATTCCTTTTTTTCAACATCTTGGTTTAATTCTCTATGACAGATTGATATTTAAAGAAAAAAGACCCTATAAAGATTTCCTTGAAATATTAGCAATAGATAAATGTATATGTATTTAATAAGTAATTCATTTCTTATTATAATAAATAAGTGCAGAATATATTGTAATATCATAATTTTTACAATTTTGAAGCTTTCTGAAATGAACAATAGGCAGGTATATTTCCTAAGATATCTCATTATCTTGATATCAGTTATCTATTCATTAAAGATACGGATTAATGTAATCTATTCCTTAAATATAATGAATATAATCACATTTAAAAATGGATGGGTTAATGTAATCAATTTTTTACAAATTTAAATTATGCAAAATGTGGTTTTTAACATCCTCTACTGCCTCGTTTTCTTTACATATAATAATGATAGTAAGAAGCATTTTGAGCAATTTAACATGCACTAAGCACTTTACCAAATCCAGATACTTAACACATTTCTAATTCACCTAACAACCTTGATGTCAACTTTCTGACAAGGAGGCTGAGGTTCTGAAAGATTAAGTAATCTAGCTAAGATGAAATAGATAGTATGAGCAACATCAAGGTTTTAAGCTCAGGTCTTGTTGTTCCTAATTTGTGTGCTTCCTCCACTTCACAGTGTCTCACAAATTATCAATAAGGCAGGGGCTTTTCACTAATATTTATGTATGAGACTTCTTACATACTCATGCAGCTTGTGAGATAAGCTGGCACAAAATAACAATCTTGTATAGGTATTTTGATCTAATTTGATCAGAGTTATTTATTTGAATATATAAAAATATGTAATTGACAACACTGCATCAGGTAAATGTTATGGATATTATAGACACACAAATGATATATTGCAATCTGTTTCCCTTAAGAGATGTAGGTAATTTCAAAAGGGGCAAGAAACTGATGAGATCAAATGTGCGCTTCTAGATCAAATGTGTTTATATACAGCCCATTTGCTTTGGTGCAAGAGTTTGGATATTAATTTTAATAATAAGTTTAACCTTTGTTCATGTCTCAAACCATGCTAGGAAACAGTTCTACGTGTTTTATTTTATAATATAACTTAAAATTTTACTCCTGAACTTATTTCAATTTTGTGTCATTTCTGTACATTTGCCCAATGGCCTTCAGAAATTGGCATATTTACAGTGAATAAATGGATAAAATTTGGGTGATATTTTTCTAGGAGATGCATAGTTTAGATTTAGTGACATTCAACTCAGATCAAATTATATGCTATAGTAGAATTCATGTATACAAATTATGTACAGTGACACAATTAACTTAGAATTGAATGCTCATTATCCTGCTGTTTTGTTCCATTTTTGTCCATATGTCAAAAAAAAATCTAATATAAATGCAATTACTTTCCAGGAGGAAATAAATGTCAGCAACTCAATAGTCAAAAAGGCAACAATCACAATGCTAGATGACCAAAGCAATAACTTTCTGAAGACAACAGGTAAACAATTAACCCTGAAGCAAGATCTTCAGATTATTCAAGGAAATCTTAGATCAATGCAGAAGAGTTGCAGTGTGACTTTACAAAGTAAATACAAAAATATAAAATCATTCTTGTTTGTGCTGGCTATATGCTTTTATTAGCATCTATTCAGCCCCTCAATATAATGACAATTACCTAATAGGCAAGTATCTCTTCCAAATTAAAAAAGAAAAGATAGGACTTAGGAAAGCCTATCTCCTAAGTCGATGTTATGAGTGTTCATTCTTCTATTTTTGTGATAATTAGATCTTTATTTGTTTACAGAGAAAGTGAATTCCTCCATAGGATAATGGACCATTATTATATACATTTCTCAGTTTCCAACTGAAAAGAGATGCTAAACTCAATGACAAAACATGATAATGAATTTCAAAACTTTCCTAAATAGCTGAAACCACTTTGTAAAACTAAACTTTTATTTGTAATGATTATTAAAATTATAAAATAAACATACCTGCACACACAGGAGTCCATGACAGAGTTCCGTTTAGCAGCAAAAAGAACAGTCACTATAAGCAAAATATCAAGAGATTTTATATGCACTTGGCAGTAGTCTTGTAAGAAGATTTATTAGATCTATAAAATTTTAGAACACAGGAGACTTTAGAATTTCTAGAATACAAGCTAATTATTTCATAGCCTAAAAAAGCAAAAGTACCACAAAAACACATACACAAACACACAGTTGAGCATAGCCATGACTTTTGAGATTAGATTGTAAAGTTAAGCCTCCAAAGATTACACAAATGCAGGGATAGACACTATGGCTCCTTTTATAGCCTTCTTTTCTGCTTCCATTTACATATAAAAATACATTAAATGTAATGCCTTTAGAATCTAACATATATTTCAAAATACGCAAACAAACGTCAAAATAGGAAAAAAGTTGTGGAGTATAACTTCCCATTTCTGATCCAGAAAGAATAATTCTATACCCTCTTCAAAATAACACAAATTAGAATGTTTCAACTTAATGAATACAACTTGCTTTTCTGATACAAATATACTTAAAAGAATTGCAGTATATATTCAGAATGTAATACTATTCAGTCATAAGAAAAGGAAATTCTGTCATTTGAGACAATATGGATAAACCTGAATGACATTATGTTAAGTGAAATAAGGCAGGCACAGAAAAATAAATATCACATGATCTTATTCATGGAATCTAAAAAAGCTAATCTCATAGAAGTAGAGAGTAGTATGGTGATTACCAGGAACTGGGAACGTGGTGGTGGAAAGATGTTGGCCAAATGATACAGAATTTCAGTTAGATAGGAGATACAATTTCAACAGATATATTCATGGTAACTGTAGTTAGCAATACATCATCTTGAAAAATGCTAAGAATGGATGTAAAAGTATTCTCATCACAAAAAATGATAACAAGTGAGGTAAGGCATTGTTGTGCCAAACCCCTATCAACTCCAGTGGGGATGGCAGTAGGTCCAAGGGACTGAAGAAGAGATCCATAGCAGCAAAGAGACATAGGGTTTTATTGAGGGGCTTATATACAGGGGAAAATGTCCAGTGGTGGTTGGCTGGGCAAGAAAACTCAACTGCTTGCAAAAAGCATGCAATTTATACAGCATTTTTACTTAGCACCCCACCCCCACAAACAACCTCCACCTGGCAATCCTCATTCAACCCAAAACTCTGGGCTTTGATCCCCCTGTACAGCTTATGTTCCAGGGGAGGGGTCAGGGGTTCAGATGTTCCCTGTAGAAAAGGAACGAATCTCTAAGTGGGCCACTCTCAAATTTCCTATCTCAGGACACACATTCAGGTGTCTTCCATATAGGATCATTCTCAGGGTATGCTTAACTTATTGCTGTGAGGTGCATTGACCCTACATGGATGTATTAATTAGCTATATTTATTCATTCCATAATGTATATACTCCATGATGTATACAATAAATACATACAATTTAATTTGTCAATTTAAAAAAATACGAATACAAATATTGGAGATAAAAAGAAGAAAAAGTACTTTCCTCTACCTCTTCTCCTCTCATTTCCATTTAATAGTAGAAACTACAGAAAGTGGCTAGTGGAGATATTGACCAGCCTGGCATCACTTCTGGATTCTATCAGTCACTATAAAATGTTGGTCCTGAAGTAATGGACTAAAGATCTCTGAAAATCCCCACCTAGGTCCAGAGGTGGGGGAATGCAGCACAGGGACCTGAAACAAGTCAGGATTTATGAACTCAACTTTAGAGATTGCTGTCTTGGAACAGACACTATCAGGACATTTTTTTTAACTTGTGATTCTTCCCTGTCTATCTGAAAGGCTGAGTTCTGTCACATCTGCAGTCATTTGGCCTTTACAAATTGAGTGACACGTTTTGTAGAGACCTGAATGGCATCCCCCAGTGTTTAAATAATTAAGAGTTCTGCTTAATGACTTCCCAATTGTCCTTCAGAATTGTGTGTATTGTAGCTCGTGCTTCCTTGAAATAGGTTATAAA
This sequence comes from Pan paniscus, assembly GCF_029289425.2. NCBI lineage: Eukaryota > Metazoa > Chordata > Mammalia > Primates > Hominidae > Pan > Pan paniscus. The sequence goes on from NC_073254.2 coordinate 123,205,090, forward strand.
AATATGCTAGGTCATATGAAAGTTAAACGCTCAGGAATTAAACCCACAAATAGCCCTGATAAAAAGCAGATTACTGTACATTCCTAATTTAAAATTAGATCATTATATCATTCATAAAGACTAAGTGACATTGTATTAGACTGAGTAATAGTATCTTTATCATTCATAATCATATTTTTGGATATGTGAAACATGTGAAACAATAGCTTATGTTTTGAATATTTTGTCATTACAAACTGATTTTATTTTATACGCATATTCTTCCACAGTAAAATGCTTGAGTGACATGCATTTATTAATCCATACAAAATAGAAGTTTTTCATTACGAAGAGTTGAATGTATTTTTATGGACCCTTATGTATTAAAATGTTATTTCACAGTAATACAAAAACTTGAAATTTAATGTTTTTCATATATTCAGATTCCCTCGTTCATTATAATAGTAAATATATCACTTGTTAATTCATATGATCTTCATGCTGTGAATAATATTTTGTGTTATGTGTCATGTGTTATGATCTTCATGCTGTGAATAATATCTTGGGTTGTTTGGTGTACTTCCAGTTATTGTAAGACTAGGTATGTCAAGGCTAATGACTTACATTTTGGCTTGAGTAATTTCCAAACCTGTGCTTTCACAACCTGATTCACAAATTAAAGTAATAATATTTCTAAAGTAATTAGGATTTATTAAACTTTTACACAAAATTCAGTCTTATTAAAGTGTGATATGAAAATGAATATACTTTTAGTTAAAATTTAAATTTTCTTTAAAAAATCATAACTTAGAATGTTTGTTGAAACTGCGTATCAATTTCTGCATTCCCCCACTCAACAAACTGAAATGTGACTAAAATCCAGATGCATATCCCAACATAAAATATTAGGGCTAAAACAAATTGAGGTCAGCAATACCACTATCAAAAGGATCCACCTCTGATTATATTGTATGTCAAGGCTGTTACATTTCAGGCACAGAAGAGTGTAGAAGTTATATTTTAAAAATAATCAGTGAATAAAGCTACGCACCACTCTAGCAGGATACCAGGAAAGAACGTGACATTATTTGAATCAGAATATTCAGGATTCACTTTAAAATATATTTAATCTAGAGTATTTTAGAATAAACCTCTCTCAAAACACTGAGGTTATTTCTAAATAATATTATTATTACATTCAGTAACATTTCTCTGCTTATATCTTATGAAATATTGCATTTGTTGTACTACAGGTTTATGTTTTTATCTGGAAATTCGCAGACACTATACCATGAGATTTCCATGAAAAAATATTTGTCAGCCTGAATCCTTAGAGATTACTATTAAAAAGATAATGTTGTGCCATGCATAATGTATATATGCAAGAAGTTTGGTTAATGAAATACACTGACAAAGTAAAAAAAATAGACATATCTCTATGGTTTCTCAAGTCGTTTATATTAAGATTGAAACAGTGAATTAGATTACAGTCTCCTCTACTTTCATTTTCCACTCAATGAAAAAAATATTTAACTAAGAAACAATACTGTAAATGTAACTTTTACATTCTTTGTCATTTTTTAATACTGAAAGCATTATTTCATTCAATACCATGAAAAATAAGTTTACAAGATTTACTTTTGCTATTATTATGTAGGTTTCTATACTTCTATAGCTTTCATGAATATTTTGGTAGAATATCACATATTTGTTTGATAATATCATCAGTATATAATATGATAAAATCTTAGACATGCTAAAAATAGCATGAGGAAATTTTACTGCTGCACTGGTATAATTCCATCAATCATATCCAAATTCAAGAGATGACAGCAAAGGAAACAGTGACAATAAAGATCACCCTTGAGAGTATTTAGAAGAAAATCCATTATCTATAAACCTAGACTGATAACAGCCATTAACCATAAGGGATGTAAACGTGCTCCTTGTCAATTTTCCAAAAGAGAAAATGAATTTACTGAAAAGATAAACTGTTACTGCCAGGTAAAGAAGACAGTCTTATCACTGACCTGATTAATCATTAACAAGTATTAAAAGACCAGTGTTCCAGGATGGTTTTCAGAAATACTGAATATTTTGTCTAAAATAAATTTAAGTAGATGTTACTTTGCGTAACAGTGAGGAAACATGCCTTATAAATAAACGGAAAATATCTCAAAAGGGAAAGCAATTTTTATATATTCAAAAGATAAAATGTTTTGGGAGGGAGATAAGGGATAAAAGACTATACACTGGGTACAGTGTACACTGCTCTGGTGATATGTGCACCAAAATCTCAGAAATCACCGCTAAAAAAACTTACTCCTGTAACCAAACACCACTAAAACCAATTGAAATAAAAAAAGGAAAATAAAAAAAATAAAAAACAGAAAATGTATAATGTACACATTCATGCTTGAAAAGACAGATGAATAAACCTGTCTTCTACAAACAAATGCTACAAATCTTGCTAATATTTATTGAAGTCACACTTTCTTTCTGACTTGTATGATTTTTGAGAACTACCTCAGTCGTAAGTTGGTCTTTTATTATTTCCTAGGGTTTTCTACCTATCTGAAGTCACGCTTCATTTTGGCATATCCTTAGAAGAATATAGTCTGCCTGGACCCCTGTGTCATCTCATGTCAGTTCAGCACTTGGCCCTGGCAGGCATCTTGCTGTCATGTACCCTTCCACTTCTAGTAGATGTGAGTTGTTACAAGAGTCACTTATCTATCACAGGCTGCTTTTCAGGCCCTTTGTTTAGATGATCGTGTTGTGTCTTTTAAAGCTAATGTGAGTCTGGTTTATGATTCAGGCTTATGAAACAGCTTTGAAAACCAAATATGCCTGTGGAGAGTCAATTATTATTTTGTTTCTTTCTTGCTGAAACCAAACAGATTGTAAAACTGATCTGGCCAGGAATGGTGGCTCACGCCTGTAATTCCAGCGCTTTGGGAGGCCAAGGAAGGCAGATCACCTGAGTTCAGGAGTTCGAGACCAGCTTGACCAACACGGAGAAACCTGGTCTCTACTAAATATACAAAATTAGCCAGGCGTGGTGTGGGGCGTCTGTAATCCCAGCTACTCGGGAGGCTGAGGCAGGAAAATCGCTTGAACCCAGGAGGGTTGTGGTGAGCCAAGATCGCACCACTGCCCTTCAGCCTGGGCAAAAAGAGCAAAACTCTGTCCACCCCCCAAAACAAAACAAAACAAAACAAAAAAACCCTGAACAAACTGATCTTTCCTAACCGTCTGATCTACTGGAGGACAGCAACTATAGTTACACAATGAATTGCTTAAATTATATTGAAATAATAGTTATATCTCAAGCTGAATAGAGCACAATTTCAACTACGTAGAGTAAAATTAAAACTTAACAATAAAAAATTAAGAAGGCAAAAATACACATTTCAAAGATGATGAAAAAAATGAATAGATTAGCAACATATAAAAGCATACTGAGCTGAGCCTAAGAAAATGCATATTAAGTGCTCATGATATGTTCTTATACACTCAGAATATTTGAAAATAAGCAATCTTTTAATTCAAAACATTAGTGAGATATGAAACAAAAGAAATATGTACACATCACTGATGAGCCTGTAAATTGGTACCACTTACTTGCACGAAAATTTGACATTCTTTATTAAAGTTAAACAGGCTATAAGTCGCAAAAGCAATTTCACTTCTAGGTATATGAGATAAATCATCATATGTCTACCAGAAAGAGTATATGATAACAAAATAAACAAACCAACTGGAAAAAACATATTACAAGGAAAAAGGATTGATGAATTGTGATTTACAATGGAATATTTATACTGTAGTAAAAACTAATGAACTATGACTACATACATCAAGATAGATGAACCATTAAAATGCAATGCTCATTGTTTTAAAAAGCCTAAGAAAAATGCACACGGAATAATAGCATTTACATAATGTTTAAATACAGGCAAAACTATAAAGAAAAGGAAGAAAATGATAATATCCAGAGTGATTTTTTTATTATCTGGATAAAAAAAGTTAACTCTGGATTATATATAGGGAAGATATCATATAAAAAGAGTACACAGGGCTCTCTAGACATGAAATATCCTTCTTCTTAAGCCAGATGAGGTACTTAAAATTTACTGGTGCCAGTGTTGTTATTACTTATTGCTATTGAACCAATTTATTCATTTGATGTAAATTATACATTTTTAAAAAGTAAAGCTTAAAATAAAGCTTCAAATATTCTAATAATTCAACTAATGTATATTAAGCACGTAATATGTAGGAACGGTGGTAGATAATTTCATATAGTTACTCCCATTTATTGTTTTATCAATTTTATTACAATGCCAATTATAATTTCAAATTTTAGTGAAACCGATAATAAAAGAAATAATTATACCACTGCTACTACACTACTATTATGCTAGTTTCTCTCTCTCTTTCCTTCTCTCTCTCTTTCCATGTATATATTCTGTGTATGTGTTACACTCTTAGAAGTTACAAAATGTAGATATTATTCCTTGCCCCTTATAAATGAGGAAATTGATTCTCATCACATTGCTATTAAGCAATAAAGCTAGAAGTTGTACTTAGATATTTCTAAGGTCAATTTACAAATTACACTCACAGTCTTACACAATGCATCTTAATCATCAAAACAGAATTAATGTTGGCTGGGTGTGCTGGCATGCGTCTTTAGTCTCATCCAGTTGAGAGATTGAGTCAGGAGGATCCCTTGAGCTCAGGAGTTCAAGACCAGCCTGGGCAACATAGTGACATAGCAAGACTCCATCTCTACAAAAAATTAAAATTAAAATTAAAATTAAATCCAAAAAGTATAATTAATTTTGCTTTTGATACGTTGTTTTCTGAAGTAATTATAATTTGCTAAATAAGTCAGAAATAATTACTTATACCTCCCTTACACAGACGGAGAAAAGAAAATCTGGCTTTCTCTGTCCCATGTTTCATAGCTTTTTATAGCTCGATAATTGCTCATTTTCACCTAGGACACTGAAAAAACTATTTTTTAATAATTGCCATCTTCACAAGCTCATCCCTTATCATGAATTTTAAGGAAAAGTTGTTTATTTCTAAAACAGTTTACATTTATGACTGATACTGGGAATCAGTTTCAATAATTCTTTAGTTATTTCTGATTCACTATACACTACGGCCTAAAATTTTCAAAAACGTCTAAGATGAAGTCAGTGCCTATTGTGTTCAACCAATTATCTCATGATGTGGTGAGATTTTAAACACACAAACATATATATATATATATATATATATATATATATATTTTTTTTTTTTTTTTTTTTTTTTTTTTGAGACGGAGTTTTGCTCTTGTTGCCCAGGCTGGAGTGAAATGGTGCGATCTTTGCTTACCACAACCTCAGCCTCCCGAGTTGCTGGGATTACAGGTATGTGTCACCATGCCCGGCTAATTTTGTATTTTTAGTAGAGATGGCAGTTCTCCATGTTGGTCAGGCTAGTCTGGAACTCCTGACCCAAGGTGATCCGCCCACCTCGGCCTCCCAAAGTGCTGGGATTATAGGAGTGAGCCACCGCGCCAAGCCACAGACATAATTCTTTAAGGGAACTACACTAGCCACCAAAAACACCCTTAAAAGTCCTTACTGTCCACTGTATTTATAAAATTATTTTACTAAATGTTTCATTAACATTTTAGCCATTAAGAAAGGATGTATTTCTATTTAACAATAGCTAGGTTGATATCAACTCACCAATAATTTAATACTTTACACCAATCCAGAGGAGTGTGTTTGAGGTTTTTTTCTGTTTGTTCTTCCTTTCTGGGCACATTTTTGAGTGATAGAACAATATGAGGCTAGAAGAGATTATTTCAGGGGCTCTTGGTCTCACCATAAAAATCATAGTGAAATGCAGTCATAGGCTTAAATCTCAAGAAGGTCAATTGCATACCGCAAACTTAGCATTAAGTATATTAATGTTGTGTGCATGGCTCTGCCAGAGACCTTGAATGAATTCTTTATATGATTATGATAAGTGTTTTTAATTATGAAAAACGATAGTATATTTGGTACATTTTCAAAGAATTACAGGAGTATTTTCTCTCTTAGGAGAAATCTCAATTGAAATATTGAATAAATAATAATAGGTAAATTATCAATCTTGAGTTAAGAAGGGTGAAAATTACACTCTCTTCCAAAAACAGTATAGGGTAATATATATGTATGTATATAATGTTTTATATAATACAATATCACATACAAAATACATCTATCCATACATATATTTACATATATAGAGACATATATAATAAGAGGCTGCCTCTCATTATACATAATGATAATGTAGGAGGGGAATTAATGGTTATTGCATATGAAAACACAGATTGCACTGCATTGCTATTGCTAGATTTCCTATGGAAGTCTGTGCGAGCTTTGGTTGGTGCAGTATTTCTATGATAATACACCATAGTCCCAAGGGAAGTTAGAAAGAGAAATTTGGATGATGATGAAATAATCATGATAGAATGTATTTTTTAACCTGAAAAGGTTTATGGATATAATTTAAATTATGTTTATATTAGTCTCAGCAAAACACATGTAGAAATCATTATTATCTCATTAGCACATTGTCTTCCCTAAAATAAGCCAGATTCAAGCAATAGATGATAAATCACATGTGGGATTTAGGCATGCTTTATTCCCCAAGAACACATCCAAAATGGTTTATTTTATTAACAGATCACCCACACTCTGCTAGCTAAAGAAATACTTTAAATTTAAGATATCATAATATGCATGGCCTTTTCATGGTAAATAAGGATGTTTTTAGTTAAGCTAAAGCAAAATGTAATGATAAGCAATACAAATTAGAATATTTTCAGTACATAATGGCTCTGTCAGAAATAGAAAATTTTAAAAATGGCCCATAAATTTAATATGGAAATTTTAAAAATTTCAATTTCAATTTGCCTTAACCTACATTTGTCTGACTTCCATGTCTTCAATAATACTATTAATTTACTAATAAGGCAAAGGAAACTTGCAGAAAGAAAAATGAAAAGAAAAACAAAACAGGATGAACCAACAGTAGAAAAGTATAATGACAAAACAGACATGTGAGGTGGTAAGAGCTTGGAGAAGAAGGTTTTGTGAATATAATATAGTACATGAAAATCTTGCAGAATAAGAAATTTGAGGTTGGTTGTTTTATAAAGCATTTAAGTTAGATAATCTTGGGTTTCTGACACCATAATTTATGCTTTTTTTTTTTAGGCTCCCACACCACCTCTTTTGAATTCCCAAGCTCTCCTTGGCAGCCATTCTGTTTCTCCCTCTCTTTCTCTCTCTCTTATTTTTCTCTTTCTTAGACCCCTTTGCACAGTTGTAAAATTTGTTGGGAAGCTAAAGAGAGCCAAAGAGCTTTTGTTTATGCACATAATATCTATTGATAATTATTATTTAGAAATTAAAACTGAAACCTTTCCAAATATGCATATCTCAATCTATTTGAAATAACAATAAACACATTACATATTAACAAAAGCAATCCTACTTCTGGGGATATTTTCAAAGGAATTAAAATCAATACTTTAAAAGGATACTTGTACTCCCATGTTTATTGCAGCATTATTCAAAATAGCTATGCCATGGAATCAACCTGTGGCTATCACCCAGTGAATGAATAAGGAAAATGTGGTATGGTATGTGTACACAAAGGAATATTATTCAGCCTCAATAAAGAGGAAAAAATCTATCATTTGCAACAACACAGATGAAACTTATGATAGTTAATATTGAGTGTCAACTTGATTAGACTGAAGGATGCAAAGTATTTTTCCTGGTTGTGTTTGTGAGGGTGTTGCCAAAGGAGATTAACATTTGAGTCACTGGACTGGGAGAGACAGACCCACTCTCAGTCTAGGTGGGCACCATTTAATCAGCTGCCAGCATGGCAAAAACACAGCAGGCAGAAGGTGGAAAAGGCAGACTTGCTGAGTCTTCCAGTTTTTGTCTTTCTTCTGTGCTCGATATTTCCTGTCCTTGAACATCAGACTTCAAGTTCTTCAGCTTTTGGACTATTGGGCTTACACCATTGATCTGCTAGGGATCTCGGACTTTCAGATACAGACTGAAGTCTGCACTGTTGGCTTCTCTACTTTTGAGGTTTTGGGACTCAGATTGGCCTATTGTGGGACTTCACCTTGTGATTGTGTGAGTCAATACTCCTTAATAAACTCCCCTTCATATATACATCTATCCTGTTAGTTCTGCCCCTCTAGAGAACCCTGACTAATACAAACCTGAAGGACATTAGGCTAAGTGAAATAAGTCAGACAGAGAAAGACAAATACTAAATGATCTAACTTATGTTTGGGATCTAAAAAGTGGAACTCGTAGAACTATAGAATGATAGTTGCCAGAGGTTAATTGGGAGGGAGAAGAAGGGAAGGGGAAACTTGTTGGTCAAAGAGTACCCAAAGTTTAAGAGAGACAAGAGAAGTAGGTTTTTAGATCTTAATCACTTGCACAGCATAGTGACTGTAGCCAGTAACAATGTATTATATATTTTAAAATAATTAAGAGAGCAAATTTCAAATGTCTCACTACAAAAATGGTATTTGATCTGTTGCACATGATTATTAGCTTGATTTATTATTCCATATTTGATACATGTGTCACAAAAATCACATTATACCTCATTAAATATATACCACAATGAATTGTCAATCAAAATGATATTAATTAAAAGTATTTAATAAAAAGTGGCAATATTTTCCAGAAAAAAAAGTTGACATTGTTTTCCATTTTTGCAGATTTCTGTGATGTCTGGCTTAATAGAAGACATCTGGAATCTTCTATTTGTTTCTGTATCTAATCTTTTGTGAATTAATATATCATGTAGTCTCCAGAAAACTCAACTGTACAGTCATGAGAGAATTAAAGTAAAAAAAGCTGAATAGTATCTTTATTATGATAAAAAGACTTTTGACCTTGCAAACCTTCTGTAAAATCTCAGGGAACCCCAGAGGTCTCCAAACTACATTTTAAGAACTTCTACCCCAGGAAACAAGTTTAGCAAAATATCCAACATTTGCTTCTCCACATTCATATCTCCCTTAAGGCACTTCTTGAGGACAGCTGAGATTACAAGAGAGTTGTTTCCTTTTCCATCCAACTTTATCTGAATTACAATAATCCAGACCTAAAGAGAAATGAAGCTCAGCCATCATTATCAGATGGAAGAAGAGATTACAGAGAGTAAATAATCCAACCTACTGTTTCATCTAGGCACTAAATTCTACTACAAAGAGATTCTCTCTCACCCAGATAAATTTAAGACTGTGGAAATTAGAAGATGCCAGTGTTTTTAAGCAAAAGCCCACTAAGGAAAGGATAACATATATTGGCAGATAGATGACAGCAGATAGGAAAAGCTGCAGTCTTTCAAACCAAAAGTAATTGATTAGTAACATAGAATCATCTGAGACTATGCTGATAGTAGAGAGGTAATTGTTATTTTCTCTATATATACATTAATAGAGACAATGGATCTCGTCATATAGCACTGAATACTAAATCACTTCCCTGAAACACATTTAAGATCTAGTGAGAATGGCTTGAGAAAGTTGGGGTTCACTGAAGATTTAAGTAGTACAGATGAAAAGAGAATCATCACCATTGTTTAATTAGTTCTTCAATGGATATTCATTGAGTGCCTACTTTGATTCAAGTACCGTAGTCCCACTGGATTCATGGGGGATGATACATTCCAAGACTGTCAGTGGATACCTGAAATTAAAGCTAGTACCAAACTCTGTATATGGTATGCTTTTTTCTTTTCTATACATACATACTTATGATAAACTTTCACTTTTTTAGTTTAAGGAAGCACTTTACAGCTTCTCTTTGGCATATTGGAATTGCCAGCATCACTACTCTTGTGCTCTGGGGCAATTAACAAGTAAAATAAGGGTTATGGCTGGACGTGGTGGCTCACACCTGTAATCCCAGCACTTTGGGAGGCCAAGGCGGGCAGATCATGAGGTCAGGAAATCGAGACCATCCTGGCTAACATGGTGAAACCCCGTCTCTACTAAAAATACAAAAAAATTAGCTGGGCGTGGTGTCACATGCCTCTAGTCCCAGCTACTTGGGAGGCTGAGGCAGGAGAATGGCTTAAACCTGGGAGGCAGAGTTTGCAGTGAGCCGAGTTCATGCCACTGCACTCCAGCCTGGTGAGAGAGTGAGAGAGTGAGACTCCAACTAAAAAAAAAAAAAGGGTTACTTGAGCACAACCACTGTGATATCACAACAGTAGATTGACAACCAGGGTGGCTATTAAGGGGTAAAGGGCAGGTGTGTATACAGTGTGAATACACTGGACAAACGGATGTTCCAGTCAGATTTCACCACACTACCCATAATGGTGTGCAATTAAAACTTATGAATTGTTTATTTCTGGATTTCCATTAGTATGTTTTCTGGTCTCCAAAGTGTACCTGTAACCTCAATTCCCCTTGGTAGTTAGTTACTACAGAAAACTAAGTAACTCTTTTTTGCTCATGCTTTTAGAGAGAGGCCCAGAATGCCATTCCTAGATTCCACCTTAGTGGAATAACTGGTTGTGTTCTAATAAAACTTCATTTACAAAGCAGGCAGAAGGTTAGATTTTGCAGAAATGAATACACAGAAAGGAAACAAAATATTTAGTGGTCATTAGGTGCAATCATTATTAGCACCAACCACAACTACAACCCTAGTTTTCCAGGCTCTCACACTTTAACTGGTAGGGAAATTATAATCATACATCGATCACTGATTCAGCTCCTCGACTACATCATCCAGGGCTGCATCCTAACTGCAGAAGGGACCATATCTAAACACGTAATTCCTGTTCTATAATATCAACTACCCTGAAAGATAGAGTCATTGAAAATATCATGAATTCTTCATTGACCTCTTATTTTAATTATTTTCATTTAACTTGGTTTCTAGCTCAAAAGGAATATTATGTAAAATATGAGGGCATACCTAAGACATGTAGTAAGCTTGAAGTTATTTCAGAGAAAAAGCAAGTTGAGAGTGAAAATCTAAATAAAGACTGAGTTTCTGCCCCAATGTGAATAAATCATTACTCCTTTTATATCTAATATTTGTTTCTAATTTTATTTTTAGTTTATTAATTTTTATTTTAGAAACTGCTCCTCTCCCACTGCAGTGATTTTTGCCAGGCTTACCAATCTGTTAACTCACATCATTGTCACAATGGTGAATCCTTCCAGGCTTGCGCAGCCAGGAATTACACTTCCCTGGATAGAGATTTATTCAAGGGAAAGTGACACAGCAAGGAAATTCAGCCATAGAAATTAATTCCATAGTTGGAAGAACCACATACCTTCTCAGCAATCTTCAACTTGAAGTACTGTGTTAGCTGCCAACTGACCGTTTTTAGCTCTACTTGAAGAGATGCCTGAGAATAAAATCAACAAAAAGCTATCTGATTAAACATGTATAGATATCTGGTAACATTGCATAAGCAAGAGAAATCAGATACACTTGAAAATAGGTCTACCTATGAAATTTTCAATATCATGAGCTAATAAATTCTATTTCTGCATATATAATTGTAAGCTGCAACAGAAAGATTCCTCCCTAAAATAGAGTCACTATAAGTAAATTACCAACAGATAACTGCTAATTTCTTACTGGTGAGTTATTGGAAGTTTAGACTAAGATGCTTTCACAGGCAAATGGAGCACACAGTAGCAATGGCACCAGGTTGGATTTATTTGAGGAACTTTATATTGTCAAACGCATGCATAATCTGCATTCTTGACACAATGGCAGCTTTGATCATGAGTGCAAGAACAGTCATTGGTCACTCTTGGAAGATAGATGCTCGACAGCTACAGAATTAGTCATTATGGCATTCTGGTGGGAATTACAAAGAACTTCTGCCATAGAAGGATTTTGGGCCTTTCACATAAGAAACAATATCCTCTGGATGTTGATTACAGAAGTTCTTCCTCAAAAGGTTCCCTTATTCAAAAGTCATCCATTTTTGCTTCTTAATAATCCTTCCCCATCTACCCAGAGTATTGGAGCTGACAAACAAAAAGTGGAGGTGCTGACCTCAATCCATTTCTCTTTCAGGGTGCATTTGATACATAGATTCACTGACGAAAGGGTTGGCTCCTGGGGGATTTTCTTTCCCTATAGCCCTTCAATGCCAATACTGAGTGAGTGTTCACATCATGATGATGTAACTCTCCATAGTACCTCTATTTACAGTCTTTTATATACCATGTTTCAGACTTTTAATTTGTGTGTGTGTGTGTGTGTATTAGTTATAGAAAATATCCATGAAGTAATGTATATTGGTGGAAAGAAGACTAGCTGTGTGGCTCACCCAGTGCTATTTCTCACTCCTAATTGTAAGGTGCTAAAATGTGGGGCAAATTTTCCTGGAGTTTGCAAGCCTTATTTTGTCCCTAGATGTCTGGACTCCTGGATGCCTCATTAGTATGACAAAGGTTTGTCATTTTCTACTACCATCAGTTTTACATGGATCTTAACAAGACTTCTAGAGTCTTTGCTACCTCATTCTTTCTGGGTTTTTTGGTTTTTTTTTTGCTCTGGCATAAGAAAATAGCTTATTTAGTTTGAAGCAAAAAGGCAAAAGTTTTGCTTTTTGGAGCAAAAACATCTATTTGTGAGAAAGAATTGTAAAGCCACACACACCACTGTTCTTAGTGAAAGCTACCTGATTATGTTTCTTTTTGAAATCAGCATAAAGTGCCTTCGTCATATAAAAGATGCATATATAAGTGTCAAGTTTGTGTTAATTTGTTCTAGTAAGCATATCACATCTAAAATAGCGATTAGATTAAATTTACCATTTATGTAAATTTATAATAACACTATGTCACTAAGCTTCTGAACTTGATTTCAAATCTTTGATAGTGATTCTGTTTTATGCCATTTCTCCAGAGATTCATTCCTGCTTTTGATGCACCATTGGACAAGAAAAATGAAGGTAAAATACCTTTCAGTTGGGTCTTCTTACTATGACAGTTCTTACTTTATAGGTTAGAAAGGTACTGGGGGAATTGTTCCAGTTGCTGAGGATAGCAATCCCAATCTTAGACCCAGGAACAAGGGAAATAACTACTTGATGAGTTCTGGGCCTCAGTGGACTGACTGTGAAGTCAATTCAAATAAAAATACATTAATCATCTACATTCCTGAATGCCACTCTGCATACTGGCCTATGATGCTTCTGGATGTGTAGAGATTAAGTGTCACATAAATAGAGATTTAGTAGTCTGTAAAAAGTTGAAGATTCTTTCCACAGTAAATAACCACGGATATCATCACTAAGGGGGACTAGGAAAATGAATGCTATGAATATGGGGTATTATAACAAGGAATGTGCCTTCCTTTTATTCAAGCTGCCATCCCTTTATAAACTGATCGATTGGTTTTGAAATTGGATGAGGTCAGGACCACTGTATATGAAACTCTTCACATCAGCAATCATGAGGAGAATGATGTCAGGTGTTTTTGTCTATTGGATTCAAAAGGTAGTTTATAAAAGTTTTTATTGAATAAATCAAGTAAAGCTTTGGTGTGCTATTCTCAGAAAAGCTTTAGTGTGTTATTTCTCAGAGGCTATATTTGGTTAACTTTAGACAGAGACAACTTTGAATAAGACCTTGATACTCAGGCCCCAAGGACAACCAGATGGGCATCACTTGGGAGTCATTAGAAATACAAAATCTGAGATCCTAGATTATATGGTTTGGCTCTGTGCCCCCACCTAAATCTCATCTCGAATTATAATTACCATGTCAAGGGAGGTGCTTTGTGGGATGTAATTGGATCACGGGGGTGAATTTTCCCCTTGCTCTTCTTGTGATAATGAGTTACTTTTTATTAGATCTGATGGTTTAAAAGTGTGTTGCAGTTCTCTCCCTCTCTCTCTCCTGCCACCATATAAGATGTGTCTTGCTTCCCCTTCAACTTCTGGCATGATTATAAGTTTCCTGAGGCCTCCCCAACCATGTGGAACTTTGAGTCAACTAACCTCTCTTCTTTATAAATTAACCAATCTCAGGTAGTTCCTTACAGCAGTGTGAAAATGGACTAATACAGTAAATCGGTACCGAGAGAGTGGGGCACTGCTATAAAGGTATCTGAAAATGTGGAAGCAACTTTGGAACTGAGTAATGGGCATAGGTTGGAACAGTTTGGAGGGCTCAAAAGAAGACAGAAAGATGTGGGAAAGTTAGGAACTTCCTAGAGACTTGAATGGTTGTGACCAAAATACTGATAGTGATATATGGAAAATGAAGTCCGGGCTGAAGTAGTCCCAGATGCAGATGAGGAACTTATTGGTAACTGGAGTAAAGGTCACTTTCATTATGCTTTAGCAAAGACACTGTTGCATTTTGCCCCTGTCCTAGATATCTGTGGGACTTTGAACTTGGGAGAGAAGATTTAGTGTATCTGGTGGAAAACATTGTTAAGCAGCAAAGCATTCAAGAGGTAACCTGGCTATTTGTAAAAGTGTACAGTCATGTGTGTTCACAAAGAGATGCTCTGAAATTGAAACTTATGTTTAAAAGGAAAGCAGAGCATTAAAGTTTGGAAAATTTGCAGCCTGACTATGTAGTTGAAAATAAAAACCCATTTTCTGGGGATAAATTAAAACCAGCTGCAGAAGGTTGCATAAGTGACGAGGAGCGAAGACAATGAAGAAAATGTCCCTAGGGCATTTCAGAGATCTTTGTGGCAGCCCCTCCCATCACTGTAGCTGAGGCCTAGGAAAAAAAAAAATGGTTTCATGGGCCAGGCCCAGGGCCACGCTGCTCCGTGCAGCCTTGGGACATGGCATCCTTTGTCCCAGACACTCCAGCACCAGCCATAGCTAAAAGGGGCCAAGGTACAGTTCTGGTCATTGCTTCACTGGGTGCAAGCCCCAAGTTTTGGTGGCTTCTATGTGGTGTTGGGCCTGTGGGCACACAGAAGACAGGAGTTTGGCAATCTCTGCCTAGATTTCAGAGGATGTATGGAAATGCCTGGATGTCCAGGCGGAAGTCTGTTGCAGAGGCAGAGCACTCATGGAGAAACTCTACCAGGGCAGTGTGGAGGGGAAATGTGGGGTTGGACCCCACACACAGAGTCTCCACTGGGGCTCTGCCTAATGGAGCTGTGAGAAGAGGGCCATTGTCCCCCAGACCCCAGAATGGTAGATACACCGACAACTTGCACCATGCACCTGGAAAAGCCACAGGCACTAAACACCAGCCAGTGAAAGCACCAAAGAGACTGTACTCTGCAGAGCCAAAGGAACAGAGCTGCCAAAGCCTTGGGAGCCCACCTCTTGCATCAGCATGCCCTGGATGAAAGACATGGAGTCAAAGGAGATTATTTGGTAACTTTAAGATTTAATGGCTGCCCTGCTGAGTTTTGAAGTTGCATTGGGCCTGTAGCCTCTTCATTTTGGTGAATGTCTCCAGTTAGGAGTGGGAGCATTTATTCAATGCCTGTACTCTCATTGTATCTTGGAAGAAACTAACTTGTCTTTGATTTTACAGGCTCATAGGGGAAAAGGACTTGCCTTGTCTCAGATGAGACTTTGGGCTTGTACTTTTGAGTTAATGCTGGAATGAGTTAAGACTTTGGGGGACTGTTGGGAAGGTATGATTTTGTTTGAGATGTGAGTGAAAAGCACATAAGATTTGGGAGGGGCCAGGGACAGAATGATGGTTTGGCTCTGTGTCCCCACACAAATCTCATCTTGAATTGTAATCCCCATGTGTCAGAGGAGGAGCCTAATGGGAAGTTATTGGATCATGGGGGCAGAATTCTCCCTTGCTACTCTAGTAATAATGAGTCAGTTCTCATGAGCTCTGATAGTTTAAAAGTGTGTGGTGGTTCCTCTCACTCTGTCTCTCTCTCTCCTGCCACCATGTAAGATGTTTCTTGTTTCCCATTCACTTTCTGCCATGATTTTAAGTTTCCTGAGGTCTCCCCAGTCATGTGGAACTGTGAATCAATTAAACTTCTTTTCTTTATAAATTACTCCTATAAAAATGGACTAATATAACAGACATACTTGACATGAAACTACGTTTTAACACTGCAAGCAAATGGTTCATTTGCCCATGAAGCAGATGAGAAGCATTATTACATTAGAGTTGAATTCTGTGCTACCTTGATGCTTATTTTGTTACATACTCTTATCCTCTTATCTGATTATTCAATTTTGTGATTTGGCATAGGGGACGTTAAGCTTCCCTTACTCTTGCTGATACCAGGAACACCATTTCACTTGCAGCTCTTTCAACTCGCACTCAGAATCCATAGAAAGCATAGGAAAGTTGTTGGTATAAAATGCCATTTCTTCCTATATTTTTCTACTGAGTCTTAATGATTTGCAAATCATTAAGACTCAGTAGAAAAATATAGGAAGAAGTCGGTAACTGGATGACATTACCAAAAGGCCATTCTTCCTCCTCTATTCCATGGGCATTATGGCCTTTCATTGTAATTATTAAGGACCAGAATTTCATTCACATTTATATATGTTTGGTTCAAGATAAAATTGTGCTCCATTTTTTTGCCCCAAACCTATAAACTCTAGTCCCATGATTATTTCCCAACTATCCATTGATGCATATTAGTAAATCTTTGCAATTCTAGTTGAATATAATCCCTATCTTCCTTATGTTAATTTTATATTATACCACCTAGCTAGGTTGAGTTTGCATTCTGATCAACAGTCAAAAATGTAAAGTATAAGGCAGTAGAACAATTTTGTAAATGTGTACTATAAAAAGGGAATTTTTTTTAGGAAACTAAGGCATAAAAAATGATTCAAATATATTGAGGTTTTAACCACATATATTTTAAGCCCCCTTAGTTTTTCCAAAAGTGTTATCATAATGGTTGAATACTCATTCTTTTCTTAGCGATACATGTACTGTCACATAAAAGACACAGCAAAGCCATGAATTCAACTGATGTTGAAATTCAGTATCACACAGATTGAATTTCTGAGCTTGGTTTTAGCACTTAGCTACACAGTAAAGAATTATCTTGTTGAGACCAGGAAAGTCCTTGCATATCAATTTGTATTTTGATGTGTTTTGAAACTGGAATTTTGTTCACACACTTTAAATTATCAGTGCTACTTGAGGCAGCCATGCTAATCTGCAGTGCTTGCATTCGTCATTCCCTGTAAATTTGTTTGTGACAGCAACTACTTGCCTTCAGAAAGTATTACACTTGGTGGGCACATGAATGTCCATAGTTTATAACTTTGTTCCTTGTTTCATTAATGCATTCATCATGCTGATAATTTATGCATATTTATTCAACTCTTTCATTTAAGGAATGTTTTGGGGGCCCCAATTAGGTGCTAAATAATATCGTAAGCACATTTATCAGTAGACAAATAGACTTCTTTGGTTAGAGGAACACAGAAACTAGTCACAGGGGACAAAAATGCTAATTAAATAAGCAGATAATGGGAATGCTATTAGAGTAACACAGAATATCAAAGGATAAAGAAGTGCATAAAAAAGCCCTATGAAGGGCAAGAACTCAGAGAGCTGGAGGAAATCTCAGCAACAAAGGGAGATAAATTGTTTGCTCTTGGGGATGCTATTTGATGATTTGCCATCTAAATAAATTTATAATAATGCTATAATACATCAGTATAATCAATCAATTTTAAAAAAACAAATATAAGATGTTTATCCTTGCCAGCCATACATTCAGAAAGGACATTTTTCCTTTTGTCACTATGAGCTATTTTAAATAATGAAAAATACAAAATATAATATGACATGCAAAAAACACCCTTTACTAAATTAAATTATTTGGACATATATGCTTCATTCTTTCTCTAGTAAATTTAAGTAGTAAAATAACACAAACACTACTAAAGCCTTACCACACAGCACTTCTATTCATCACTTTCCCTCCCCAGAAGCAAACATTATCCGAAGTTGATGTATATCCATTCTATGGATATTTATAATGTTCTCACATATGATATGTTTAATCCATACAAAAATATACTATTATTTTATAGGTCTTTAAACATTAAATTATTTTAACTATTAAATATATATATTTGCATAAAATTTAACATATGTTCTGCAATTATTGTTATAAAATTATATATTTATTATAAATTTTAGAATTTACATATACATGCACATCTACAATATTCATTGTAACTTTTGTATAGTGTTTCTTTTTATAGGTTATTTAGAAAGTCTTTATATTATAGGAAAATAGGTTTTATTAGCATGTTTTGTTTTTATAATAAGTGTTCACAGAGCAAGCTCAATTACAGCTTCTTCATAGGTTCAATGGTCCTCTAGGACAGAATCAAAAGTGAAATTACTGGGCGACAAAGTTTGAGTCTCACATTCCTTAAGTATCATCATAATGTTTTTCTCCAAAATGTAATGTAATCTTATTTGTTTATTTTTATTTTATTTTTACCTATTTTTATTCTTTTTTTGGCTCAGGGTGTTGATCTTCACCCAGGTTAAGTGCAGTGGCATGCTCATGGCTCACTGCAGTCTTGAAATTCTGGGCTCAAGTGATCCTCCTGTCTCAGTGTCTCAAGCAACTGGGGCTACTGGCACATGCCACCATGACTGGATTTTTTTTTTTAATTATATGTTTGGAGAGATAGTGTCTCATCACGTTGCACAGGCTGGTCTTGAAGACTTGGCCTCAAGGAATCCTTTCACTTCAGCCTCCCAAAGTGTTGGGATTATAAACATGAGCCACCGCATCCAGAAAATTTTAAATTATATTACTATCACTATGTAATACTGTATATATTTCTATATTTTATATAAATCAAATTATATATAAATTAATACATATTTATATAAATTAAGTTATATATGTTACATAATTATTTTAACCCCAAACATCTTCAGGTTTATGTCAATCAAGAATAAAGCATTCTTCTAGATTTTTCAAAGATAGTTGATATTTTGATACATTTAACTTTTTTTAAATTCTGTTTTCTAAGTTCTGACAGATTTAACTATTGCATGAAGATTGTATGCCCAGCAAACTTGCTAAAGTGTTCTCTTTTTAGAAATGGTAATAGTTATTCTGTAGGTTCTATTTAATTTCCAACATATATAATTCCATCATCCATAAATCATAACAATCTTGCTTCTTTATATCTTGTCCGTACTTTTATTTTTTTCTTACCTTATTGTACTAGTACTGGCTACCTCTATAATATAAAGCAAAGTGGCAGTTGTGGATATCTTTGATTAATTCCTATTCTTGTAGTTAAACTTTTAATCCTTTAATGATAATTAGTTGGCTGGATTTTTCCCTTCATTTCTTTTATATACTTTTTTTGTTTGTTATATTTTTGTAGATACACTTCAATCCCTAATTTTCTGGGAGTTATTTTTATAAAACTTATGTTGAATTTATTAAAGACCTTTAAGATCTTTGATACATTTATTGAAGAGATCATATTATATCTCCTTTACCTTATTTAATATAAGGTACCTTGTATTAATGCTACCTTGCATTAATATATTTTCTGATGTAAAACCAACTTTCACTTCACCATTAGAATTTATTCAGCCAATGATGCATGATGATGTGTGATGTGTGTGTCTAAATGTTTGTGTGTGCATTTTAATGTTGATTCAATGGGTTTGTTAATATTTTAAAGGGTTTTAATTTTACCCTAATTGAAACTGCTTCATAAGTTGCTTTATATTATAATTGTGCTTATTGCTGAACATGTCTTATTTTCCATAAGCGAGACTGCTTATTTTTTGTGTAATTGTGTATACACTGGTGGGTATATTTTAAAGTATAATACACATACTTTACTGTTTCAGAAAGGAAAGAAGGAAAGAAAGAAAGAAAGAGAGAAAGAAAGGAGGGAGGGAGGGAGAAAGAAAGAAAGAAGGAGGGAGGAAGGAAGGAAAGACAGAAAGGAAAGAAAGAGAAAGGCAGAAAGAACGGAAAGAAAGAGAAAGAAAGAGAAAGAAAAAAAGAAGGAAGGAAGGGAGGGAAGATGAGGAAGGGAAGAAGGGAGGAGGGAGGGAGGGAGATGAAATATTTGAAGTAAACATTTGAAGACACCATAATGAATTTCTCAGTTTAATGACAGGCATCAAACCACAGATTCAGCAAGCTCAGTGAACACATCAAGTAACATTAATAGAAAAATATACTAAGCTAATCATGTTATAATCAAACTACAGAAAACATAAAACAAAGAGAAAACATTGAAAGAAGCCAAAGGAAGAGAAAGGATGACCTAAAGAGAGGGCAGTAAAAAAACACATCAGACTTTTCATCAGAAACCACATAAGCAAGAAAAGACTAGAGTGAAATATTTAAAGTGTTGAAAAACAAAACCCCACTAATCTAGATTCTATGTACAGTGAAAAGATCCTTCAAAAGTTAAAGATAAATATAGATTTTCTCAAGCAAAAACTGAAGGTACCCTAGCACTCAGAGCTGTCACGCAAGAAATGCTAAAATTTATTTAAGTAGTAGAAAAATAATATGTCATAAATTTGATCTTCATAGAAATAGAAAGATCAGAAAAATAATAACTGAATGAAAAATAAAGTATTTTATTTTTGTTATCCTAACCAACCTAAAAACCATTTGTTTAAAGAAATTATAACAAAGTATTGGGTGACGGTAGGTTATGAATTCATGAAATAAATAACAACAATATCCTATGGGACACTAAGGAAAAACTGGAAATAGTCCATTATAAATTATAGTAGTTTGAAGGTGGGATTTGATTGGTTAAACATGTATGTTGTAACTCTAGGTCAATTGCTAAATTTTTTGAAGTCTAATTAATATGCTAAGGGAAGAAATAAAATTTAATTATATAAATGTTCAATTAACACCATCAAAGCTAGAAAAGGGAAAGCAAGAAAAAAACAAATTTACAGGCAGAAAACAGTTGCCAACACGGTAGATATTAAACCAACTCTATTAATAGGAGCTTTAAATGTGGTCTGAATATACCACCTAGAACAAAGGTATCATCTTAAAGTATGAGAAAAAAAGACCCAATTATATGTTATATGCAAGAATTAGTTAAAGTTAGATTAAAATGAAGAGATGCAAAAATATATACCATAGTACCATTAATCAAAACAAATGTGGAGCAGTTACATTGATTTTAAACAATATGTCTGATAAACCAAGCAAGCATTCAAGGGCAGAACCTAAGCACTGGGACCTTGGTGCAGGGACTGAATTAAGAATTGAACACTGCATGGCAGGATTCAGGATTCAATTCAGATTGAGCCCTGGCGTCTCTCCATGGTAGGATCCAGTCAGATCATGCCTCCTGGCATTATTTCATTGTGATATCCACTCACATCATGGCTGATTAACCTATGCTTATAAAACCAATCCAGCTCCAGCTCAAGAAGACGGATTTCAGCATTTTCTCTTGTCTCCTTGCTAGTCAACTTGCAATAATTTTTAATTTTTTTTCAATAGCTGGTGCCATGGTACTTCTATGTGCATCTGGAAGTGAGCCCATTTATTGCTTAGTAACAAAATCATCATTGCTCACCCAAACAGGAATACTTGATGAAACTCAATTTCATTAGAGTAGTGTAGCTGGAAGTAGATATGAAGATACATCAAAGATGCAATTAAATAGACCATTGAATAATGACTGAAATGTAGTACCATCCCCATCAATAACCATCCCCATCAATAACAAATTTAACAACTGACTATAAGACTGTTGGATATCTGATCACTATGGAGTCTATGCCATTAAAGGGCTATGATCCAGGGTGCTAGAGAATCAAGCCACAAAAATAAGCTGTGAAAAAACCATGAGAAGCCTACACCATGGGAATGTGTAACTGAACGGTGTATTTTTTTTCCACTGTTCTCAAACGGCTTGAGTACCATGAACTAAGGGGCGCCTGATTGGGATTGAAGAGATAAAGGAACAACCTCCTAATGCAGTTATATGGTCCTAAAAATATAAAAATCTGTACTATAGTTTCTGGAGTGTCGTTATATTCACTACCCAGATAGAAATCTAAACTTACTAAATAATAACTTCTATTAAGCACACAAGATACCAGGAAAGTTTATTATGTGGAAAAGCATCTTTGTCTGCTATGATGAAAGAGAGGATGGTACTGTGAGTTTAACTGATGTATGGCATGTCAATTACTACCTTGATACCTCTGATTTTGCTATAAGGTGTGACAAAACCTGTAAAAGTTTTTAGACAAAATTACATAAAAAGAAGTTTTACACAAATGATGATTCCCAAGGTGAGAAAATATTTAGGGAGACTGAGTTAAGATTCCAGTTGATATAAAATTCATGGAAACCAATAAGTGAATTTATCCTTAAAATTATTCATACCAAAGTTTGTTAACACCTATTAAAATTTTCAAATAATTCTGAATGATAAAGAAAAATCAGTTGGTAGAAGAATATCAAAAAGAATGATCTTTCTTGATGAAGAAAGATCAAATTGGTAGAAGAATATTGAGAAGTATATCAAGGAATATGGTCACAATTAACATGATTTGTAGAGGAAATTCATATTCTTCTTTGGAAATTTCAAATTAGTGTGTTCATTGAAAATATTTGTTGGCTTATTTTTTTGTATGAGATATTGTAGAAAATGTAAATTATAAAAAAGATACCTGAGTAACATCCAGCAAGATAATAATGACTGAGATCACAGAAGAGGATAGAATATGTTAAAATAGCTAGCCTGTGATCTGTCTCTTCATACTTATCTTAGAAGTTCCTGGGGGTGGGGTGGAGAAAAAGGCAGGCAAGCAGGAATAGCCTTCCTATAAACATACTAACAACTACTCCAACTATAAATAGGTTGATCATATTTTTAGGAAGATAATATTTATCTACATAATATTCTAAGAACTAGAATATTACATATTAGAATTTATTAGAATTGCTTATGGTAAATCCATAATTTAAAAACCCATAATTGGAATTTATGGATTCATGTGCAAAGGTCCCCAGAAAATATTGCAGATGCTAGGTGAAGATCTTAGGCATAAAATAGATATTTTTTGTAAGTGAAACATATCTGCTATGTGACTGAAAAAAAAACCAAGTTTAATACTTTCTATGTAAACCTGAGCCAAATAACAATTATTCTATGAGAAGGAAAGATTTGTGAGCTCTCAACAATGTCCCAGATGTCTCCTTGCTTCACGTCTAATTCTTAAATGCTGGTATGATTGAAATTATTTTGAAAGCTTGATAGTGAGTAAGGTTGTTGTTTATGTTAGTTAGATTTACAATGCAGTCCTTTTATTAATTCCAGTAAAATAATTATCTAACAATAATTTATTGTTAGATATATAACAAATTCATCTAATTATTTATTATATATTATATAAAATATTAATATTTAATTTTGTATTTTGATATCAAAATTTGCATAAATTTAATATATTCATTAAAAATAATATATCTGTTTATAATATCTTATAAATACATTTTTATTATTCATTATTTATTTAATATGTCAAATATTTTATGAATATATTATCACATATCAATGATGATCAAATATCTGAATTCAACTTTTGGCCCCAAATTATATAAATCTTTATTAATATTAGTAAAAACCAAAATTTTAAAACAAAAATACTTATTAACAAAATGATTATAACAAAATATTAAATCTATATTTTTTCGGAATGCATGTTACAGAATGAAACGTACTTTATGTTGATTTCTAATTTTTAGTTTTTCATTATATAATTTAAGGCATGATGCAGAGGAAACCAAGGAAAGAAAGATTAATTGTTAAGAATTCATAGAAATTTCATTCATCTTTCATAAAAATACATACAAAAAAGTTAAAAATTAAAATCATTAAAGCTAATGGAATCTATTATATTTAAATAGCTTATTTCGCAGGTGAAGAGATATTGTCTTAGATTATAAAGCCACCGTATTAAATGAGCCTTCAAATTGCACTGACATAACAGTAAAACTTTATTTCTCACTCAAAATAACAAGATTGCAGCTGTAAGTTAGAGGGCAATTTTCCTTTACATCAGGGGTCGCCAATCCCCAGGCTGAGGACCAGTACCAGTCTCTAGCCTGTTAGGAACTGGGTCACACAGCAGGAGGTGAGCAGGAGCAGAGCAAATTTTACCTCCTGAGTTCTGCCTCCTGTTGGATCAGAAAGGACATCAGATTCTCAGAGTAGCACAAACCCTACTGTGAACTGTGCATGTGAGGGATCTAGGTTGCGTGCTCCTTATGAGAATCAAACTAATGCTTGATGATCTGAGGTGCAACAGTTTCATCCTCAAACCATCCCCTCAACCCCCTGTGACAAAATTGTCTTCCATAAAACCTGTCCCTGGTGCCAAAAATGTTGGGGACCGCTGCTTTACATGGTGATTCAGAGATCCAATCTTTGAGGTCACAGCCAGGCACAGAGGCTCACACCTGTAATCCCAGCTCTTTGGGAGGTTGAGGCAGGTGGATCACATGAAGTTAGGAGTTCAAGACCAGCCTGATCAACATGGGAAACTCTGTATTAACAAAAAATACAAAAATTAGCCTGGTGTGGTGGCACACACCTGTAGTCCGATCTACTCAGGAGGCTGAGGTGGGATAATCACTTGAATCTGGGAGGTGGAGTTTGCAGTGAGCTGAGATCGTGCCACTGCACTCTAGCCTGGGCGACAGAGCGAGACTCCATCTCAAAAAAAAAAAAAAAAGAAATATTTGGGGTCACAGTTTTTTCATCCACTAGAGCATCATTGTTGTCTTCATCCAACTAATGCTAAGGGGGTTTTAAAGTAATATCTAGTTTTAAAACCTTTGACCAGGAAGTGGCACATTACTTTCACTTTCATTGCTTTGCTAGAATTAGTCAAATGCGCACATCTCTGTGATTTCAGTACGTATGTAGTAAGAAGCTACTCCTTGACAACATCTTGAAAACATGAAAGGGGTGCAGAAATTTTAGTGGACAATTGGCTAATTCAGGTACAGGGTATGGCTTACTATGTTATTATGAATTCAGCATTATAACACCAGCCTTGCTATTAAATTGCTACATAATCCCTGTTTATGGTTTTGGTAGATCTTAGCTTTAGATTCTTAGTTTATTAAGAAGAAAATGTCAAACTAAATAATTTCCTGATTTTTATTTTTATAAATTTAAACTTTTATTAACCGTTCGCAAATAAACAAATTCAAGCAAGCATTCAAATTGGGTCTGTGCATATTTTTAACCACTGTGTGCTACCATCATTACTAATAATAAAGAGTTAAACATAAATTAATTTTAAAACCTATGGTTACATTTCATCAATTTAAAATAATCTAGAACATAAATCCTTCTACCCTGTCTTAGTCAATTTTGTGTTGCTTTTAAGAAATCCATGAGGCTCAGTAATTTATAAAGAAAAAAATTAATTGGCTTATAATTTTTATGTTTGGAAAAGTTCAATATTGGGCATCTGCATCTGGTGAGAGCCTGAGACTGCTTCCACTCATGTGGAAGGTGAAAGGGAGCTGGTATGTGCAGAGATTTCATGGTGAGAAAGGAAACGAGAGACAGAGGAGGCGCCAACTTCTTTTTAACAATCAACTCTTGTAAGAACTAATAGAATGAGAAGTCTCATTCACTGCCTCCTACCCAGGAAGAGAATTAATCTCTTCATGAGAGGTTTGCTTCTTTGACCAAAACACCACCTTACGACATTGGTTCTCCAAATCTTATGTCCTTCTGACATACAAAATACAACACAATGTCATATCATTCTATGTCAATAGTTCCCAAAAGTCTTAACTTGTTCCAGCATCAACTCTAAAGTCCAAAGTTTCATCTGAGATTCAAGGCAAGTTCCTTTCAGCTTTGAGCCTTTAGGATCAATAAAAATTTATTTACTTTCAAGATACAATGATTTTGCAAGCATTGGGCAAACATTTCCTTTTCAAAATGAAGAAATTGTCCAAAACCAAAGGGTCTCAGTCCTCACACAAGTCCAAACGCAGCAGGACAGACATTAAATCTTAAAGCTCCAAAATCTTCCTTTATTCCATGTCCTACATCCTGGGAATCTTTGTGTGAAGAGTGAGCTCCTGATACCTTGGTCAGCCTCACCTAATAACTTTGCTGGACACAGCCCAAGTGGCTACTCTCACAGATTGTTGTCAAATGCCTGTGGTCTTTAAGAGTGAGAGTGCAGGCTTCCAATGGCTGTATAATTCTCTAATTCTTGGGACTGGAGGGTGGTGGCTCTACTCCCAAAGCTCCACTAGGCACTTCTCTAGTAGAAACTCTGAGTTGACTCCACCTCTGTGGCAAGCTTCTTCTGGGCACCCAGGCTTTTCAGTACATCCTCCAAAATCTAGGTGGAAGCAACCAAACCTCCACCACTCCTGGATTCTGGGAACCTGCAGACTTAATACCACATGGAAACTGTCAAAGCTTACAGCTTTGTGTTTTGAAGCAGTGGACTAAGGTGTTTGTGGAGCCATTTGAGCCATGGGTGAAGCTGTAGTGGCCAGGATGCAGGGAGCAGCATCCCAAGGTGACGCAAGGCAACAACTTGCCAAGCCTGGTGCCCAAAACCATTCTTTCTTCTATTCCTTTAAGCCTGTGATGATAGAGGCAACCTCAAAGATTTCTGAAATGACTTCAGGGCCTTTTTCCCATTGTCTTCACTATTAGAACTCCCTTTTAGTCACACTAATCTCTTTAGTAAATGGTTGCTCCACAGCATGCTTGGATTCCTCTCCTGAAAATACTTTTTTCTCTCCTACCACATGAACAGGCTGCATGTTTTTAAAATTGTTTTTCTCTGCTTCCCTTTCAATTATAAATTCCACCTTTAGGTCATTCCTTTTTTGCTGTATCTGATTCTAAGTGGTTAAAAGTAGCCATACCACTTTTTGAACACTTCGCTGCTTGGAAACTTCTTCTGCCAGTACCTTAGATCATCCCTCTTAAGTCCAGGTTTCTGCAAAGCCCTAAGGCATGAACACGATACAGCCAACTTCTTTACTACAACATAACATGAGTGACCTTGGCTCCAATTCCCAATCAGTTCCTCATTTCCATCTTAGATCTCATCAGCATGGCCTTTACTGATTACATTTCTATTAGCATTTTGGTCACAACCACTTAACCAATCTTAAAGTAGGCCCAAACTTTCCCTCATCTTTTTTGTCTGCTTCTGAGCCCTTCAAACTCTTCCAGTCTCTGCCCATTACCCAGTTTCAAAGCCACTTCTACATTTTCAAGTATCTTTACATCAATGTCTCACTGCTTGGTACCAATTTTCTGTCTTAGACTGTTTTATGTTGTTTTAAAGGAATACATGAGGAGGTGTAATTTATAAAAAGGAAAGATTTACTTGGCTCACAATTCTGATGTCTAGAAAAGTTCAAGATTGGGCATCTGCATCTGGTGAGGGTCTCAGGCTGCTTCCACTCCCGTGGAAGGCAGAGGAGCCAGCATGGGCAAAGATCACATGGTGAGAGAGGAAGCAAGAGAGAAAAGGGAGTTTCCAGGCTCTTTTTAACAACCACATTGATGAGAACTAACAGAGCAAGAACTCAGTCACATCCCACGCCCTGTAGAGCATTAATCTATTCATGAGGAGTCTGCTCCACTCAAACATCTCCCATTAAGATGCTACCTCCAACACTGGGATCTAATTTCAACATGAGGCTTCAGGGAATGAACATCTAAACTATAGCCACCCCTGAATACCACCCAAATCACAAGTATTTGTAGAATAGGTTATCGTTACAATCCAAGGGTAGGCAATATTGGAGGGTTCATTGGATGTATTGGATGTCCTGCAGCTGAAATGTATTTTCAAGCATTAGGAAATTAGTGAGTTGCTCTTATGTCTGAAGAAGTTATTACACTTAGTATTTTAAAGACTTCTAATATTGAGACGGTTCAAAGTAATTATCAGTGGCAATGCCCTTTCTGATTAGACAAAAGAGCAGTGAAAACAATCTTCTTTCATTAGCTATTTCAAGTTTGAAAGGGTTTTAAGGTATAATTGAACTTTTAAACCATACTTTATTTAGTAGCTAGAGGGTTAAAAGCTTCATTAGGCAAGAATGTATACTTTAATGTTCATAAAACATTACACTTCTACTGTTTTTATAACTGTATTGTGAAGGAATTAATGAGTCTTAGTAATTAATTGTGTAGTTCAGTTCAATTTAGTTTCTGTAAAAAAAGTTGTTTATATTATTCTTAATAAAATCTAATCCATTTGATACTGTGATAAGATCTTAACATAATAAATGCAAAATACACCCCTTCCTCAGGTTGCAAAACCAATTTACATGTAGATGACACAATTTTATATCTCCTGTAGCATAATTTAGTTTGCATTTTCAGAAAGCACAAAATGAGCAGTTTTTCCCCTTGGTAAACTACAAAAATGTGTGTAGGTACTTCTCTCATAGTACAAAAATCAATCTGAAAAACAGTAATTGAAAAGTTCCTTAGGGATTATAATTGATTTAATGTATAAAGTTGAAGGTAACATATTTATTATTTTCAAATTTATTTTTGAATAAGGATGTACATTACACTGGTTTTCTTCACTATATTGTGTGTGCACATGTATGTGTGTGAATCTGTGTGTGTATATGTATACATAACCTATTTTTGTTACAGATTTTTATAATGATTTAGAAAACTATTAAAATGTGCTTGTACAACACACGTGAGAATTATTTCTTACAGAATATAAATGATTAATTTGTAGTATCATTTCACTTAATAGTAATCAAAATTATTCACAAGAAACAGAGAACCCAAGCAAAGCATTCGCTAAGATAATGCCATACATAATATTTTCTAAGCCTGAAAATAATGTATTCAAAAATCCTAATTTAAATAAAAAAAGGTAAACTCTACAATCATTTAACTCTATAGTGAAAGAAAAACTGATGCATAGTATTTGTAAGTGAACTGTTTCAATGCATATTAAGAACAATTTGATAAATGCCCTACAAATATAAAACTGGGTGCCAAAGTACAGTGTGGAAAAATATATCATAATTTAAAAATAATATTTTAAATTTACATGCCACTACTGAAATTATGTGAGAGAATGAGCAACAGATAGAAATGTTGAGATTAGTATGTATATTCAATAAATTTTATGTATATAAATTCTAAGTATATGTTTATCATAAAACATTTATTGACAGAATAATTGTATAATATTAATAATGCAGTCCTATCTGTCATCTATCATGACTTTCCTCAATATTCTCATCTCATCAATTTTAGTAACTTCTTACGATTTTGTGGGGCACATAATGATGAAATCTTTATTATTCATTTATGCAAACATATTATAGTATTAAATTGACTAAATATGCAAATTGTTCTGTAATGGCTTTTGAGCCAAGAATAAATAAATGCTACAACAAATTGAAAAGAAGGTTTAGATTTCTTTCCTGAGGACAAGAGAAACTGGATAGTGTCAGAACCTCTACATATGAATGTAAATTCTATTCTTATTTCATATCACTACATATAACATTAATATTGAAGAATGTTAATAGTTTTCTTTAAAAATTACAATTTTAATCCAAATCTAATCCAATTGGAATTGGATTTCAGGAATAATTTAAACAAATTAAAACATACTCCGAATTCTTCCAGAAAATGGCCTTCAAGAATGTCAAGATTTGACTCTCCATATGTTTTTCAAATAGACCAAAACCCAGTGGATTAAAGAATATATTGCAAGAAAAATACTAAATAAGATAAATAAGTTAAAACAATTATATACTAAATATATATATTTATATACATATACTAAGAAAGATAAATAAGTTAAACTATTACATGCTTAATAAAGTAACAAAATTTAAATAAAATTGAGAATCTAAATGAACCTAAGAAAACTTACTGTCAGTTATTATAAATGGACATTTTTTTCTATTAGGACTCTAAATTATTGGAAAACATGACACAATTTTGAATACAGTGTATATTTAGAATGGCCTGCTCTTAGTTTGAGTGAGTCTAAGCCCTATCTACAACCTACAAGGTAACCATAAATACAACTCTTAGTAGGGTCTGCCATAATTAAAATGCCCACAGGAGTGGTATGGTACAGTGGTTTTTGACACTTGTGCAATTTATTTATATTACTTTTACTGGTATCTATTAAATACACCTTCACTCAATTTTGAATCAATAGTATGTCTTGAATTTCCCATTTAAAAATTCTCTACATATTTTTAATGAGAAAAATGTAATCACATCATCAATAATATATTTACTGTTTAAATAGCAATTACAATTACATAGGTATTTGTGCAACCCAAGTTTATATGCATAAAGTATTCAAAACATTATGATGTTACATTGATGTTTAGAATAAATTCTTTGAACTGAATAAAACTTGTTGATTCCAACTAGATTACTATTCTTGTGTGATTCCAGAAACTACACAAACTCTTAATGCTATTACAATGCAAAAATAATACAAATACAATGAGTAAAATAAATTTCTACCAAAATAGCATAATTATGTTTAGTGGAGAGAATAACAATATGCTTCAGCTTTTAATTATGAGAATATAGTTGATGGTTATATTATTAAATACTGCTCATCTTTAAAAATTGCAATTACATTAAAAGAGAAGAAAATGTAAATACTTTAGTTAAAATTAATGCAAATGACACAAAGTAAAATTCAAAATATTCTAATATTTTAAACAGTATTTTAAAATATTAAATATTATTCAATAAAGTTAAAAGAGTAAGCTATAATTAAAATAGTTGAATTGCAAATCTGCATTAGTTTAATAATAAAGATGAATTTTTATACAAATGTTTGAAAAAGTAATGAATTACTAAATAATTCTATGAAAATCTTCATGTCTTTTCAATAAATAGTATTTGGAAAACTGTATATTCACATGCAAAATACTAAAATTAGATCCATGTCTTAAACCATATACAAAATTCACTCAAAATAAATCAAAGGCTTAAATGTAACGTCTGAAATAATAGAGCTCCTAGAAGAAAACAGAGGGAAAGAGCTCCTTGACATAGGTCTTTACAATTATTTTTTAATATAACATCAAATTCAAAGGCAAAAAAGCAAAACTAAAAAAGTAGGACTACAAAATAAAAAGCTTCTGGGAGCAAAAGAAACAATCAACAAAATAAAAAGACAACCTAGGGAATGGGAGAAAATATTTGCAAATTGCATATTTGATAAAGAGTTAATATTCAAAATATATAAAGAACTCACGTAAATTAGTAGCAAAAAACCAAATAATTTGATTTTTAAATGAGCAAAAGACCTCAATATATATTTTTCCAAAAAAGACATAAAACACCCAAATGCTTTATGAAAATGTGCTCAACAACACTAATCATAAGGGAAATGCAAATTAAAACCACAATGAGATATCATCTCACACCTGTTGGGATGGCTATTGTCAAAAAGAAAAGAGAAAACAAGTGTTGGCAATGGTGTAGAGGAAAGAAACTCTTGTACACTGTTGGAGGAAATGTAAATTGGTGCAGACACTATGGAAAACACTATGAAAGTTCCTCAAAAATCTAAAAATAAAACCACCATATGATCTAGCAATCTCACTTAATCAGTGTCAAAGAGATATCTGCACTCACATGTTCATTGCAGCATTAATCACAGTAGCCAAGGTATGGAAACAACCTAAGTGTCCATCAATAGATGAATAGATTTTAAAATGACAGAGAGATAGATATATAGCTAGAGAGATGATAGACAGAATTGAATATTGTCCAGACACACACACAAAAATCCTGTCCTTGTGACTACATGGATGAACCTGGAGGACATTAAGCTCTGTGCAGTAAACCAGACCCAGGAGGACAGATGTTGTATGATCTTACTTATATGTGGAATCTGAAAAAGTTTCACTCATAGAAGCAGAGGCTAAAAAAGTGGTTCTCAGTGGCTGGGAGTTGGGAAAAATGGGGAGATACTGGTCAGTTATCAGATGAATATGTTCTGGGGATCAAATGTACAGCATGGTGACTATAGTTAATAATACCACATTGTCTACTTGAAATTTGATAAAATAGCAAATTTTAAGTGTCCTCACCAAACACATACCCACACACACAGATGCATGGCACATGCACAAATAGTAATGTGGTTTATATTATATTTTTTAAAATAAAAAATTATGATATTCAATGTTTTCCTAGATGCTAATAAAATGAATAAATACCATATTTTGCCCTTGTTAATAGATGTAACTGTATTCAAATTTGAAATGTAATGTCAATTATTTAATATTAAACATTGTTAATCAGCTGCTATACATGTCTTTTCAATGTTGTAAATTCAGGCAGTCTTTTAAAAGCTGGGATTGGAATACTAAGAAAAGTAATAAACTTCATGTTTTGCTTTCTTAGAAAAAAATACACAGACACTGTATTGTGCAAGAATCTTTTGCGTTCACGATATCTGAGAGGCAGCATTTGACAAGTTAATTATGTGTGTTTTGTTTTGTTTTGTTTGAGATGGAATCTCTCTCTGTTGCCAGGCTGGAGTGCAGTGGCACGATCTCTGCTCACTGCAACCTCCTCCTCCCGGGTTCAGCCATTCTCCTTCCTCAGCCTCCCATGTAGCTGGGACAACAGGCACGTGCCACCATGCCCAGATAATTTTTGTGTTTTTGGTAGAGACAGGGTTTCACCATGTTGGCCAGGATGGTCTCAATCTCCTGACCTCGTGATCTGCCCGCCTCAGCCTCCCAAAGTGCTGGGATTATAGGCGTGAGCCACCGTGCCCAGTCCATTTGTTTGTTTTTTGACTAAGCACAAAGTATGAAACTTTCCTATACTTGTAACCAGCATCAGTCTACAATGGTCAGATGTAAAATTTTTATAATATTTGAGTGCATTAGTCTTTTGTTTCAAAAACACAGGACTAGAAATGTAAAGATGACTTTGCTTGTTAGTCACCCCATGAGTTGATGTTTAGGTTACAGGTCATGCTTTGACAGTATTGAGTGCCAGATTCCAAGGGACAGTGGCAGATATATATATTTTGTTTTCTGGTATCTGAACTCTTTTAAATTACAAGAACAGAGCAAATAATCTCCTTGCCCATTTCTAAATGTATATTGCAATGAGAAACTCTAAGTCAGGTTAAAATTGATGTTCACTCAAATAAACCATATGGTGCCAAGAAATGCTTCACAGAATAAGGTGAAATAAGAGATAACATGCTATTAAGAAAATAATTACTTTTATTTATTGTTCACTATTAAAGCTATATGATATACTCATCAAATTTCAAGGTAAACCAGAGTAAGAAATATACCAGAGGATGCTCCACAAATTAGGATATAGTGCTTATACTTTATGGAAATGCTAGTAGCTATTGGCCACACCTGGGGAAGTTGAAAGGAATACAAAACTGCTTTTAACATGTAATGGAAGTTACTGGTAAATTCATACTGACAACTTTCCTAGCCTATTAAGCAAAAGTAGGGAATTTAACTTTCCATACATGACTTAGCTGAGGTTTTTTTTTGTTATAATATACTCTGTGTTAAATTTTCTGTTAACACCAAGATAAAATTGACAAGATTTTGCAGGCATTAACTTTCCCATTCTATATTCTCTCTGTTTTTGTTTTTGTTTTGTTTTGTTTTTCAGAAAATTTAGTAGGGTGTGAATATACCCTCAACATATAAATTCAACATTCCACAAATGTATTCATCTACAAAATTCATGAAATAAATAATATTTGTAGTCATGTAGAGTTTAATCCAATTATGGCTCTTGTGGATAACATGATTCACTATCCAGTTTCTGAAGACCATTCTGATTTTTTTTTCAGACAAGGCTGTGCTGACTTTCCCATCACCCGTATGTCACTCTTCAATGTCTCTATGCATTTGCCATTAAATACAGGACTAGTAGCCAAGAATCTAAATTTCAAGACCTAACCCTGAAGTACACTAAATTTCTATTTGATGTTTCTGAAGTTACTTCACTTTTCTGGCCCCCATCTTCTCATTACATTCCCTGCAAAGTAAATTTAAGATCAAAGGTAAGAGTAATTGTTTAGGAAATAGCATGCAAAATACAAGTAAATGAATACATTGGAAATAAAATTTGGACAACATATTCATTAAATAGTCTGTTAATCAAAAATATGTTTTAATTTTCAATTAAATAATAATTTTATATATTTGTGGGGTACAATGTTATGTTCTGGTATATGTATGCATTATGGAATGATTAGGCAAGCTAATTAACATATCCATCACTTCATCACTCAACATACATTTTTGTGTGGTGAGATCATTTGAAATTTACTCTCTTGACCATTTGGAAATAAAAAGTACATTGTTATTAACTATAGTCACCATGCTGATTTTAAAATAGGTGTTACATATTTTAAGACACAAAAGACAAATATGACCAATTAACAGAAAATATTTTTGACTGTCTTCTGTATATAAACCTAAATCAAAACATAGAAGCTCCATGCACAAATAATAATGTAAAGTATTCACTCCCCTGAATTTATCTAGAAAAAGACAAGGTATAGCCCACTGAGAGCCACAGCATCTGCCGAGAATGCCGACTACACATTGCAAACTTCAGGGGATCATTTCATGGACTAATGCATATTGTATCTACCTCCCTCCCCTAAATTGAGTAATTTGGCATCCATAAGTCTGGTGCATCTCTGTCTCAGTCGATTACTCTATATCTATATTTGTTCAGAGACGCGTATTCTAAAACATGAAATTGGAGAAGATAATGAATAGCAGACTCAAAGACAGGCATAATGGCAGCAGTAAGACAGAAAGATGCCTGGAAGCAGTGACTGCCAGTGGAGTACAATCTTTAATCAGTCGCACTATCGTTTAGCAGATTCCTTTCCATCACCTTTTAGAAATAATTGGAAAGAAGTGGTCCTTCCCTATTGTCACAGGGAAATTTAGAAAAACAAACTATTCCGTTACATTTCTGTTATACTTTAATACCTTATTCAAAGATACACATGAGAGAGAGAAAAAGAGAATAGAAAGAGTAAGAGAAAAACGGGAGGAAATATCAGAGCTGGAGAAAATTAGATATCATTAATATTTTAATAAATACTTGTATTTTACTTCATTTTGAAAAAATTATATTTCTTCAAAAATTTGCATTGGAAAATGCCTATTTTATATGTCTTTTGTTAGCTTTCAGAAACGATTTTAAAATTTACTTTACTAAGTATATAAGTTTGTTAAGGTCTGTTAAATTATCAGGCATAACATATTCCTAATGATCAGCCCTGATTATTTGAGTTGAGTGCTTATCCCCTCTTAAGCCCTGTCGCTAAATTGTGGAAGTTAATACAGTTAAAAATACATATTAGTCATCGTATTTCCTAAGAACATCTCACAGTACAGATAAGTCATATCCCTTTTATCAAAATAATTAAAAATTTAACGCAACATTGTGTCCAATTCTTAAAATAACATAACATAGCAACAAACAGTAATTTAATGGCACCTTTATTTTTATCTGTGCTAAATGTTTCATTATCATAAAATAGAATTACAATATTTATGATACAATATATGATAGTCTAAGAAAAATGTATGATACAATCAGTTCCAATTACTAGAATAATTTGAAAGCTATGTGTTATTGGCCATTTAATTTCGAGAAACACTTGTAAACCAATTTCAATTCAATTCACAAGCAATTACCAAACACATATAATGTACTGTCCACTGTATTAGGTTCTAGGGGAATAAAGATAAATAAGATAGTCTGTAGCCATTAGGCAACACAGTCTTTTGCAATGAGGACACATAAACCCCTAGCTGGCCACTATAAAAGATGATGAGTGCAAGAAGAGATGCATAAAGGTCTTCAGAAGACATAGGGGAAATTATTTTTATAAAACATATTTTAGGGAAGAGGTAGTTTTATTATATATGGAATAATTTAATGTTTTAAAAACTATGTAGTTTTAGCACATGTTTTGTATGTTACCAAATGAATAATTATACAATACAATTTATAACAAATTGTATGTAGTGTTATATGTATGTTATTATGAAACAGTAACAGTTAAATTTGAATTTAGATAAAAAGATATCATGAAGTATAACTTTTTGATGAAGAGACTGACTCCAGGAGAGAGATGCAAGAAGTGGTAGAATTTCTAGCTTCAATTATTAAGGAATTTTAAAATAACTTTTTCTTTTTAACAACAACAAAAATGCAGTTAGATAATGTTGAAATATTTCAATCAAACATTGAGGAAGAGATAGTGCTGTTTATGCAGAAAATCAAGAGAAAAAGGTGGCATGTGTAAACTTCCAAAAAGTAAACTCTGTGTCTTAGAGGACATGTAAAAATATAACCAAAAGTAAAAATTAAACATAATAATTTATTCTACAAAAATTAAAAAATCCTGGAAGAACCTGAATAAATGATAAATTTAATAAGAATGTAGATCTAGAGGAAAATAAATTTATTTGATGTTTAGGCATCGGCACAATATTACCCAGAAGCATATCCATGAGTAACATAGAATGAGAGTATATATGAGAGCTCACTGAATAGAAATATGTAAGAGTCATTAGCTTAGTAATAACTAGATTAGATTTTAGGCAAGATAATTGGTACTGTGCTTGCAGAACTGAGTGTAAAAAGAAAGCAGTAGGACACCAGGAAGGATTCATGCCTCACATATAACCTTCAATAAATATATCTTTGGAGAAAAAACCATAAGAAGAAAGGGACAGAAAATAGTTAATGGTGTACAAAGCAAGTAAACATTGTATGAACACTTAACTTTTAGAATTTGACTATGACTCATAGGTATGCATAAAAACACAGCAAAGGAGAATGAAAAGTAAAAATTAAGAGACAGTCATTCTAATTTCATGAAATTAGTATAAACCCAAGAGTTAGCTCCTTATAGGGATTTTCGTGAATCTATAAACTCTGTAAACTCATTTTCTGCAAGCCTCCCACCACACTGTGTGAGAATCAAGGGCATAAAGATAAATTAAATTTCATCATGGCCTCAAATTCCAATCCAGTTATTTAACATGATTGCCTGGTAAAACAACAGTGATCTTTTCTAACCCTTAAAGAAAAGCTGCTGTGCAGGGTTAGTTGAAAAATCGCACAGCAAAAGAAACTACCATCAGAGTGAACAGGCAACCTACAAAATGGGAGAAAATTTTCACAACCTACTCATCTGACAAAGGGCTAATATCCAGAATCTACAATGAACTCAAACAAATTTACAAGAAAAAAACAAACAACCCCATCAAAAAGTGGGCGAAGGACATGAACAGACACTTCTCAAAAGAAGACATTTATGCAACCAAAAAACGCATGAAAAAATGCTCACCATCATTGGCCATCAGAGAAATGCAAATCAAAACCACAGTGAGATACCATCTCACACCAGTTAGAATGGCAATCATTAAAAAGTCAGGAAACAACAGGTGCTGGAGAGGATGTGGAGAAATAGGAACACTTTTACACTGTTGGTGGGACTGTAAACTAGTTCAACCATTGTGGAAGTCAGTGTGGCAATTCCTCAGGGATCTAGAACTAGAAATGCCATTTGACCCAGCCATCCCATTACTGGGTATATACCCAAAGGATTATAAATCATGCTGCTATAAAGACACATGCACATGTATGTTTATTGCGGCACTATTCACAATAGCAAAGACTTGGAACCAACCCAAATGTCCAACAATGATAGACTGGACTAAGAAAATGTGGCACATATACACCATGGAATACTATGCAGCCATAAAAAATGATGAGTTCATGTCCTTTGTAGGGACATGGATGAAATTGGAAATCATCATTCTCAGTAAACTATCGCAAGAACAAAAAACCAAACACCGCATATTCTCACTCATGGGTGGGAGTTGAACAATGAGAACACGTGGACACAGGAAGGGGAACATCACACTCTGGGGACTGTTGTGGGGTGGGGGGAGGGGGGAGGGATAGCTTTAGGAGATATACCTAATGCTAAATGACCAGTTAATGGGTGTAGCACACCAGCATGGCACATGTATACATATGTAACTAACCTCCACATTGTGCACATGTACCCTAAAACTTTAATAATAACAAAATAAAAATAAAAAAAGAAAAATCATTAATTTTATTCATATTTGATAGTTATCCTAAGGTATTCTCAAGGAAAGCTTAACTTTAAACAATTTTTTCTATATCCCCTTTACAACTTAAACTACACCCTCAAGAGGAGAAGATGAATGTTAAAATTTGGCAATGTTATTGATTCCACTAGCCATTTCACAGAAGTAGTATGTGACTTCAGGCACTAATATAATCAAATGTAAGACTCAGTAAAATTTGTGGAAAGGCATGTAAATAACCTGAGAATTATCCTGAGAGTTTCCTAGACGTTTATAAGGAAAATGAAGCCACATATTTTCACCTCACCCACTGAGTAGTAAGAACTTCTTAGGCATCCCTGAGAAAGAAAATTAAGTCATTTAGAGAAGAAATTATTAATAGACTGTTAACAGAATAGAAAAATCTACAAGATGTGTAGTTAACGAGGTGCCATATTTTTGATCTAAATTCTTGATTAAATATCTGAATAATATCTCTCTATCAAATCATATACTTTCCATTACCATATATACTGAATGTAATTTGTTCAAAATTGAGGCAAAGGACAAAGTAGTTTTAATGGACTTCAGACTTTGGGGAAAGGAAAAAAAAAAACAGCAACCAAAGTAAGATTGGAAGTAGTATTTGATATCCCCATTTATAACCAAAAAACCTATCTTCTTAAAGTTGTCTTCTCTTCAAAGAGTAAGCAAAACAAAATAATACTAAAAACATCAACAAAACAAAACATAGTCCTGAGTTTTGTAAGTATGATTACAACTTACCACTACTACTACCAAACTTACTACTCAGTTTAACTAAAAGCTATAAACATTGGCCAATACCATGTGCTAGTGAGCATGTTCAACAACTGGAAAATGAACGTTTCAGAGAGAATGTAAATTTAAGCAATCATTTTGGAACACTGGCATTACCTACTATAGCCAATCATATGCCGACTCTGTGACCCAGGAGGAATTCTTCTTCTTCTTCTTCTTCTTCTTCTTCTTCTTCTTCTTCTTCTTCTTCTTCTTCTTCTTCTTCTTCTTCTTCCTCTTCCTCCTCTTCCTCTTCCTCCTCTTCCTCTTGTTCTTCTTCCTCTTCCTCTTCTTTCTTCTTCTTTTCTTCTTCTTCTTCTTCTCCTTCTCCTTCTCCTCCTTCTCCTTCTCCTTCTCCTTCTTCTTCCTCTTCCTCTTCCTCTTCTTCTTTCTCTTCTTTCTTCTTCTTCTCTTCTTCTTCTTCTTCTTCTTCTTCTTCTTCTTCTTCTTCTCCTCCTCCTTCTCCTTCTTCTTTCTTGTTCTTCTTCTTCTTCTTCTTCTTCTTCTTCTCCTCCTCCTCCTTCTC
Organism: Pan paniscus; assembly: GCF_029289425.2. Lineage (NCBI taxonomy): Eukaryota > Metazoa > Chordata > Mammalia > Primates > Hominidae > Pan > Pan paniscus. Next base: position 123,244,627 of record NC_073254.2, read on the forward strand.
CTTCTTCTTTCTTCTTCTTCTTCTTCTTCTTCTTCTTCTTCTTCTTCTTCTTCTTCTTCTTCTTCTTCTTCTTCTTCTCCTCCTTCTCCTTCTCCTTCTCCTCCTCCTCTTCTTCTTATTCCTCTTCTTCTTCCTCTTCTTCTTCTTCTTCGTCTTCTTCTTCTTCTTCTTTGATACAGAGTCTCATTCTGTCATTCAGGCTGGAGTGCAATGATGCAATCTTGGCTCACGGCAACCTTTGCCCCCCGGGTTCAAGCGATTCTCCTGCCTCAGGCTCCCAAGTAGCTGGGATTATAGGCACGTGCCACCAAGCCTGGCTAATTTTTGTATTTTTAGTAGAGACAGGATTTCACCATGTTGTCCAGGCTGGTCTCGAACTCCTGACCTCAAGTAATCTGACTGCCTTGGCCTCCCAAAGTGCTGGGATTACAGGCATGAGCCACTGCACCTGACCTATACTTCTTCTTTATACCTGATAGAATGAATACATTTTAATCAAAAGACATATATATATATATGTACATGTATATACATAGAGAAAATATTCATAGTAGTAGTAGTCATAATAGCAAGAATCTAGAGACAAACATCAAATAACCATAAATGAATAAATTAAACATCTGTATTCATAAAATTGAATAATATGTAGCAATTAGGATGAAAACTATTGCTCCATAAATAAGAATATCCCAAACATAATTTAAGGAAAAACAATCCAAAATTGAAAAATGAATATGGTTGGTTTTATTTATATAGAATTAAAAACCTGTTAAAACAAATCTGTACATTAGAAATCAGAACTCTGCCTATGTTTCAAATGTAAAATCAGAGAAAGACACAGGAATTACTTCAGGGACTTTGGCAATATTCTATTTCTTGACCCATGTTCTTTTTACACAATGGGTTCAATTTGTGAGAAGATATCAGGTTGTAAACTATTATCTGTGTTTTCTTGTGCATATTTTATTTCTAATAAAAAGGGCTTTTTAAGAAGGGGCAAGACAATTATATCCCATATTACCACTTATTTTGATATGAAAATTCAAGTTTCTATGCAATAAATAAATATATACCTAAAAGCCTGGTAGAAAATAAATAAATCATTCACGATTTGTAACATAATTTTCTATATAGGAGTGAAGTATTCTACAGAAATATTTATAGAGTTCTAAAAATTAATAAAATTTTCATAAGACCAATATGCAAAAGGGAATTGCACTTGCATTCAGCTGTAAGTTGGGCAATAATAGAATTCATATCCTCTGTTATCCAACTCTCAGAGAAAATGGTTCTTTCTTTACTGATGCCTTAAGATGTATAGTTTCACATATTTTGCCAATTGTTATTATTATATTTTTAGTTTATTTAAGGATTGAAGGTAAATTTGGTCCCTGTTACTCTGTTTCAAGTGGAAGCAGAAGTATTCATTTATTTTTATACTTGGACATTTCATTCATTGTGTGCCCCTGTTATTAGCTTGCAAATTTAAAGATGTCAAGGGCCCCATTTCTCTTAATCCTTGAGAGTTAAAAATAGCCCAGCTCTGTCTTTGGCCCACTGAAGTAATTGAGTCAATATATTTAGAATTGAATTGAATTATCTGAACAAATGAATGAATGAGTAAACTAATCCTTCAATCAAAACATATCCATCAATGCAAATAGTTTATTTCCAGCTTGTCCTATTGGCCCTTACTACCTGTATGTCACGTAGCTAATCACACTTTATCTCCTGCCTGGAGTGCTTTCTTCACTATCCTAATAGTTTTTGTCTGATTACACCACAGTCTTTTCTCATCTTTTCAACTCATTTAGCAATTGTTAACTCAATTGTTTGGGCTTGGCTGATACTTGGCGTTTATTCTTTTATGGTTACATCATCTTTTCCTAATTATACAGCAAATTCTCAGGACAAGCTTCCATATTATACTCTTTATATCCTTAGTTTGTTTATTTTCTGCTCAAAATTACGTTGATTTCACAAGTGTCAAAGGGACAGAGAAACTTACGTGAGACGGCAGTTCAGAGAGAAAAAACTTAATGGATTCCCAAATTATTGGATTCAACTTAATATTTTTATTAGGAATTGATAACTTATATATTTTTAAATTTTGATTTGAACAGAAGAAGTTGAGATAGGGAGAGACACTCTCTAAAGTGGGACACACTTTAGAGAGACAAATGGGCTGGCTTGAAATTCCTGTTTCCAGAACTGCAATCATGAATGGCAGTGTTGTGACAGAAGCTGGAAACCAGAGACTAGACTTTTCATTTTTTCTTCCAAGGCTTAATGTTTGATTAATTTTCTTAAAAAAGACTCAGTCAAGCTGAATGAAAATAATAAACTACTGCTAATTAGACACACCATTGGATTCGAATTTCTTACATACTGATCTACTCTCAAAGAGGGAGACATTTACTAGTTGTAGAGGAGTAATATTACAACATTTTACTCCAATGAGGAAATCATATTTAGATACTTTTCCCAATGTGAAAGAAAGCCATTTTTAAGTAAAAGAAATTAGAAAACAGAGACAACTGACCGAGAGCACAAAATTCACAGAGCAGATGGTATGTTGTAGGAGCACCTTTCACATAGAGAGAAGTGCCATTTTTATGTGATACTTTAAAAAGTGGTGGTTTTTTTCAGTTTATTTTGGTGGAAAATAAAGTTTCCTTATGATTCAGGTTTACTTTTGATGATACACAAAAGTTAAAGTTTCTCTAAAACCTATAATAATCCATGATAAAAAAATACTAATATCCTTGCCTCAAAGAAAGATCAGAAACTAAGAATTCAGACATGATTAGAAGTAGGAAAAATGGTCTGATAATATTGGCAAGAATTTTCCATATTTCCAAGAAAATGAGAATTATTAATTTACATCATATTCCAATTAATATTATTTATACATTAACATATTTAATCACTAATTTACAAAATACTTAAATTCTAGTAGCTGTCAAGTTATATAGAAACATTAGTGAGCAAAAATATACACAATCTCTACCCAAGCATATTGTCCAATGAAGAGAAGTAATAAAAAAATCACAAATAAATCTAGTTGGGAAAAACAAATTAAAGAAGATACGTAATGCAGTGCATTATGCTCAGGCAGTTTACTGAAGGTAGCTTTGGTGGCTGAAAGATTATCATGGTGGACAAAGTCCTTACCGCTTTAATTTTTCATGATTCTGAAATAATTCTAAAAGCTTTTTCTCTGTGTGAAAAATAAAATTAAAAGAGGCTGAGAAAAGACAATGTAGATGAAGTCGACCCATCTTGGATGTCCATTCAGTAGTACTCTAAAATAAGAAGTTAAAACCCTCTCACATGAGTATCTTTGATCTGTTCTTTTCTAGTGAAAAGAATATGCTTTTTGAAAAGCTAGAAGAGTGGTTCTCAACTTCACATATAATTATTATATAGTCCAAGTATATATTTTTTGAGCAAACCAGGTAAGACTGATATGAAGCCTGGGTAAAGAACTACTGATTATATGAATACAAAACAACTATCTTTTCTTCTCTCCATGTTAAATCTTTGCTATTTTTTCAGTAAGTTTAATTACAAATAGCATTTATGGAGCAATGCTGAACAATAGAAATACATTAAAAGACACATGTAATTTCAAATTTTCTGCTAGTCAGGTGAAATATGTAAAGAGAATTAGGTAAAATTAGTTTTACTAAAATATTTAACTTAATATGTCCTAAATATTACAATTTCAAATGTAACTAACACAAAAATTTTAAAATAAAATGGTCACATTTATTTTTCTATCAAATTTTAAAATTTTGACATATTAAACATTTAGTATATATCTCAAATTAGGCAATAAAATTTCTAAAGTGCTGGATCTTTGTTTTATAAAATTTATGATGAAAACATTAAATTCACATATACAATTTGTTTTAAGCCTACTTAACTTTTATATAAATACTTCATCAAACATTTCATCAGTTTTTATATTGATTATATTTTAAAGTAAAATTACTAGTTTTTAAATTTAAATTTTAAGTTATACTAACCAACTAAATAAAATAAAAACTCAGTACTTCAGTTGCATCATCCACAGTTCTTTAGTTTAGTAGCACGTGAGGCTAGTGGTTACCACACTAAAGAGTACAGGTTTAGAAAATCAACTATATTTTGATGCATCATGAAAAAAATTTCAAATTCCTGTAAACATTTTTCACTATAAGTAGTATTATTCCTTTTTTACACAAAAAGTTGACTCAAAAGACATTTGGAACTAACTCATAGTCATACATTAATATATATACAGTTCAAATTCAAACCCAGCTCTTACTCTGATGCCTGCTCTCTTTCCCTTACAATATTTCTCTTTCTATACACTAGTTGTCTTTACATTACATTATTTCAGTATCCATTACATTACTGTCTTCTCCAGAAAATGTAAAACAGACTTAAGATACTGAATAGAAATCAAAACATTAAAACACAAAGGGACTTGCTGACAGGGGAGGGGTCAATATATATTTTTAAGTACTTAAACTTTATACTTCAGTAAAAAAACAAAAAATAGCAAATATTAATTAAAACTGCTGTTTGTCACATTTGTCTGACAAAGAAATCATACTTGCTTAATTTTTTATGCAATATAATATTTTTAAAACGAAAGAAATTGTCTGTATTGTTACTAAGTTTCTTAAAAAAGAAAAAAAAGAATTTTTACAACTAAAACTTAAGAAGAACTTGCTTATAAATTATGCCAAGCAATGGCCTATAAAACTAATTTTTATTTCTCTGTTTTCCTGACACTTTTGTTTAATCTTAGAATTTGGTTTCTTTTGCTTTCCTAAAGCCTTCTTTTTTAATGATAACCAAGTAGAACAACATTAATAAAGTTTATTTACAGAGTAGATTGTTCAATGCATGTCCTTGGCATTTTGCTAGAGGTTAGCTTTGACTCAGTTGGGATATGAGTGTACTTTATAGTTATATTTTAGGGTTCTGATAAATAAAATATAAGTATTTCATTTACACTTTAGTATGGCTTCTGTTGTCTGCCTGCATTCTCTTTACTCTTTTGCTTTCTTAAAAAATCTTACTTTCTAAATCATCAGAAGGTGTGCTGCCCCAAATCAGAGCTATGTACAGCTGTGAGCTTGAGTCATAGTCTGTAGGTTATCACTGTTTTTCCTGACTGCACCAATTATATCTTCAGAGCAAAGGCAGTTGTACGACTGTGGGAATAAGAACTTACTCCATATTCTCTAATTTTTTAGTCAAGTTTTTTTAAAAAGAAAAGTCATAAAGGGATTAGCCTTTCCCTTCTGTTATTGTCATCACTTAGTGGCTTTGAAATCAGTTTTCAAGATCAGATCGAGAGTTGGAGAAAATTTTGTCTCTACCTCAACATAATAACTATGGCGGGGCGTTAATATACTTTTGGAGGAAAGATTTTATCTTAAAACTGAGATTCTTCTGTTGAGTGACTGGCATTTCACAGGAAAAGTTTTTTGCACAATTTAATACTTTTATATATTTCTCGCAAAGAGCTCTTTTGGTGTGAAAAAATGTAAATGAGGTTTATATTTGTATAGTGCATGTTATGTTCTTGTTGCATTTAAATGTCCTGATAGCCTACCCAAAGATTTCAATGTCCTGTTTTAAAACAATTATTTTTCCAGAACATACTTACAAGTGGACCACTTTGTCGTAAAAACTGTGTAGCTTTACGTTATCTTACATTATCTCCTGTCAGAATATACCCTCAAGACAAGCTTTGTAGGAGTTTGTCTTCCTGAAAGAGAGTAAAAACCCAGTGGGAATTTCAATTATATTTAATATATTCTTTAAAAGTAGATTACTCTCATAGTTTCTGATTTCAAAACAGTAAAAGTTTATACATAGTTTAAAAATAATTATGATGTTTAAGAAATAATATTGATATCCTTATTTTCTCTTTTGAACTATTGTTTTCTCCAATATTTTTGTGCCCATCTCAAGAGCTAAGACAATTCTGCTGAAAAAGCAGTATCATTCATAAGATGGTTAGAGTTCTGGGTTTGACTCTAACTCAACTCAAATATCTAGGAGTTTTGTAGTCTTGGGCAAACTACCTAACTGCTGGATGTCTGGGTGTCCTAAGGACAGTCAGTGATTTTAAGAAACATTGAATGGACATAGATTACAGGAGAACAAATGTATGATAAATGTCCTATCCTGAAGGAAGATTATCAACATCTATTAGGTGGAAAAACTCTGCGAATGCCAACTGAGTATGTGTGCGTGTGTGTTTATTAGGAAGAGGTAATGTAAATTAAATGCTGAAATTGTTGAAGGTAGAAAATAGAGAACAATAAGTTCCTACTGAATTTACCAAATGAATAAAATTAATAATCATTTCTTTTAAATATATTCTAAAATATCTAACATCATCAAATCCAAATGCTATCTAATGTAACTCATAGGATCTTTGACATTTTAGAGCTGAAGGAAATTAATGATATCATTAAAACTACTGCTGCAATTTAAAATCTATTGGTCTTAGTTATTTTTAGGTTTCTATTTATTAAGAAACTGCTACAGATGGGCATAATTTCTTCAGCAGCATCAATTAATTTTGATTAACTAACCAATATGCTGTTTTATTTTGTGATTTAAATGCCATATGTTTAAAGACAAGGATTTATTAACTTACCTAGTTATTCAGTAGCCTTCATTGGAATCTTCAAATAATAACTGGCTAGACGTGTGTAAAATTAAACTGCTGTTTCACTGCAAAATTAATGTAATCTAAATTTACCCTTTTATGCAGAACTTTTCAAAATAGTTTTTTTATTTACCTTCCTCTTTGAAAATAAATACATTTGCTTTCTCTTCCTTTATATTCAAAACAATAGGTACATTTAATTTAATTACATTTAATTGAATTACATTTCTTTGTTTGTTGGTAATTAGAAGTAGTTCACAACATGTTGATATTCAAATCTGAACTGATTCTGTCATAAAAGTTAAATTAAAACATTTGAGTAAAAGTACATTAGTTACATGCAATTTTCCTTTTTAAAAAGATATTATGTAGAAACTTCATTTTATAAAGAACCAACTAAACATAAATGTAGAATAAAAGGATCCTACTTTTGCAGCTTTAATAATTCCTCACAAAATCATATGAGATGTGCATTTGCCATGAAAACTGCATGATAAATATAGAGGTAAAAGTAAAAGAAGGTTAACTTTTTTGATATAATTCCATGAGCAATATTTGTCACCCCAACATTTACATGTTACAAAATATGATTATATAATTTATAGTTTACAAAATGCATTTTTAATGCTATCATATTATGTCATAAAAAGCAAATGAAAAAACTCTAGGCGGTGGAACAAACAGCAAGAAAATGGAGCTCACAGCTGTTGAGTGAATTGCCATGGGCTAAAAAACAAAGCAAACAAACAAACAAGAACACCACCATCTACCCTGCCAGAGAGTCAATCATTCATAGTGCAGAAGTTTGGGATTGTTTATATAGACAAAGTTTAGGGAAGTTTAAGAGAATTTCAACATTGTTCTATGTAAGAGTTTTGTGTTTTGAGGGTTTCAACTGGTTTTAAATTTGATTTACTTTAGCAGGATCATTAGTAATATTTATATAAACTTCCCTTTGGAAAGGTTCTTTTACTTCTAAGACATTTTTTTCTAATGGGATATATTTCATTGAGTAAAGAGAAATAAAAAACAACTACAAGAACATCTATGTTCATAATTCCTGATTAAGAAAGATAAAACCATACATATTTAATATTCTGGTTATTACATCTATTTTACTGATTACATAAATAAATATTGTTAAATAAAATTTAAGACATGTTCTTCTGCGTGACACTACATTTAAGCCAGGCATCCATTTTCACAGCATATATATTTTTTTTATTAAAATCATAAGATATAAGTAAATGTACATAAAAATAGAGGTTAAAGAGTAAAATAAGACCAAAAATAAGGCTGCCAGGAGAGTGAAATTCTAACTTGAATTGGTTATTGAGCTTATTTTATTTTCATTTAACAATAAACATTATCTTCTACACTGAATTAGCAGCATAATCACCAATACAGAATACTCTACTTGTCTGTTAGTCAATACATACAGGCCCTAGAAGAGAAATGCAAAATTAACATAACCCAGGATTTATTATGTCGTTTGATATACTGAAATAGACTTACCTTCCTTTCAGGGGGAAGCTTTAAGTCCCTTTTTAAATCATTTTTTAATATAGATGCCACTCTGAGACTCTGGTGAAATATATGGACCTGCTCTCCAGATAAATGCTATCTATGCTGAGCAAACCCTACTTCATTTGCATACAGTTGCAGGGGGTATTTTTGTAATGCCTGAAAATCATTTAAGTCTGTAAGTACTCAATATGAGTGAGTGAAAAGAAGAAAATGTCATATCCATATTCACAACTACAAAATTATAGAAATGTCAAAAATAAGAGCCTATGAAATGTTCAAATTGCTTTGTCTGGCTGTTCTTCTCTTGGAATTTTCAAAATACTCAAGGAGTTCTCAGTGTTCTCTAACTTTACTCTCATGAGCCTTGCGGTGTTCTATGGCTCTGGAAGTTGACTCCAAACCTTTTAGTGAATAGAGGTCTTCCCAATACCCATTCCTAGTGAGTCTTGTCTCGGTCAGCAGGAAAGCTTCCAGCCAGTTCATGGAAGAACAGGTATTCTTGCTACTTGCATTAAGTATTGGCTTAAGCAGAGCTTGATTAAAACTTTGTCTCTGCATTGACAATGTAGTTGTATTCTTTCTAAGAGGACAAATTGATACAGAAAAATTCGCTCTGGTTCTCTGAATTTAGACAGGCAGGTGGGCATTAACTTCTCACTCAAAATAACACAAAATGCACTTTTCACAAACTATGTCAAATGTTACAGTTGTAATTCTTTTAAAAGCCTGTACAATCGAATACTGTTTCTACTTCTGTAAACTACCTCTAGGAAAGCTGAGTGAGATGAAAAACAATGCTTCAGTGAACAATTTATGCATATTCAAGCTGTGGAAATCTATGTATGAATATAAATTATTTTTGCAAATGTTGAAGTGATATTTTCAGATCAGTTCACCCTCAAGTTCCTAATCTTTACCCTTAATGCCATGCATTGATCAAGTATGTAACCCAAGAAATATTTTTCCACCTTCAAAATGAAGGTACAAAAAATTTACACTGTTGCTTACACACGTGGATTTAATAACAAGTAATTTTTAGTAATCAAAAAAGTAAATGTGAAATGTGTGAATTGCTGGACTGTATTTCACTTAATCATTGAAGCATAGATTGCATCTAGTAAAAATTTAGAAAAACAAACTTTTTCATGAGAAATTATGCTTTGACAATAGGCTAACTGGAGTTTCTCATCAGTGGACAATCACTAAGACGCAGACTGATAGAATGTATTGTGTAACCATCCACAGATGTGCCATTCTTTTTGACAAATGCGTTGAAGAAGGTAATACAAAATATAATATTTACACTATTTCTAATTTCACAGCATTTGTGAAATAATAATGTATTCTAAAATAACTGACAGAAATTTCTACATAAGCAATCTATCAGTTTCTGGCAAGACTTCTATAATCCTGACATGCAAATATGAATAGGAGAGAAATATTAAAAATAAAAGTTGCATATATATTTTGAGCAAAATAAACATGCATAACATAATTTTGCAATATTAAGAAGCTAGTTAAAGCTTTTCTTTTGTTTTTAAAAGCAGTGTTGTCACTAAGGTTTCACTCATTAAGTTTGTTATCTATACAATATTTTATGTCATTAAGATGAAAAAAGAAAAGATAGATATTGTACACTCACACAAATCTCTGTTCCTTGAATTATCACTAAAATGAAACCAAAGTGAACAAGTTATAAATCCACAAGCATCTAGAGAAACCAAGAACAAATGAGAGAAATAAGCCAATTTTGTGAGGTGGGAACTGAATGAATAGGTGTTAGTTGGGTTAATTAATGACAAAAGCCAAAACCTGTTTATAGAGAAAAATTTAAATAAGAGGCATATTGTTGCACCAAGGAATGACTGGAAAGGTTCACTAATTGGAGTCACCACCAAATATAAAAACAGAACTGGATGAAAAACAGAAAGAGTGATCGAAACCCCACATAAAGCGTGTTAAGTTCCACCTCTTTTCCACTAAACCATTCAGTTTGATCTTATGGCTTCAGGACAGTAGCAGGAGATAGGGAGTTTACTCTGTGGATGAGATCCAAAAAGAAAACCAGTCACAAGGCTGTGTGAGTCTTAGGCAAAGGCAGAAAGCTGGGCCATTGAGTGAGCATCTGCTGATGAATGGTGAGGTCACTAGCCATTTTTCCATGCTTAGCTTCCAGCTCAGCTTATACTGTCCAGAAAGGAGGTTAAAATATTCCTGTCCAGAGAGGTGGATCATCACATGAAAAAATATTTCCTGGTCATTCAGTTTTGAAGATATCAATTGAAATGCTTGGTTCACACCAAATCAATCAACAATAAAACTGCTGGAGAGGTCTCACTCATGTTAGAGTTTCCCATAAAATTATCCTAATTTCCTTTTAAATATGTTTGCTAGTTCTATGATTATTTTCCCTAAAGTTAATTTCTTTCCATATCTTGCTCTGTTTGGTTTCATATTTTCATTCTCCAAAACCATCTCTATGTTGCCAATGTGAGGCACTGCCCCATGATTGCATTATCAGATGAGCCACTGTCTATGCCACTAACCTCCTGTACTAATTCTCTGTTTTAAATACTTAAAGTATTTCATTTCTTTCTGGTTGAGGTTTGACTAAAACAATATGAAAGGACAGAAAAGATTATCAGAAATGGAAAGAGTTATCTATCATAAAAGTCAGAAACAAAGGAATTTCAGAGGAAACAGGAACAATGAACACAAAGTTTTAAATGAGCTATAGTTAATATTCTTAGGTAGTTAAAAGATCTTACATCTATCAAATAAGATTAAAGAGTTCTATACACAAGAAAGTATTCTTGTCAATTAAAGATATGATTCAAGGGGAAATTCATGCAAAGGTTAATAAGATTAAAGTTAAAGAAATTTTGTAAAATTTAGAAAAAAAAGACAAATTCAAAAAAAAAAGCGAGACAAACTGGCAACATTATATGATCAAATTGGAGGTTAGACATATGACTAGGAGGAGTCCCAGAAAGAAAGAAAATAGAAATTGAGGGAAGAAAACAATTCAAAAACATTACACAAGTAAATCTCTACAAATATTACTGCAGAAGTGTTCAGTTTTAAGGAACCACATGTTAATAAAGTAAATGAAAAAAGTACACACCAAAATGAATTTCCCTAAACATTTGGAAAACCATAAATAGATGATTCTAAAAGTTTTCAAATAGCCAAAACAGTCCTATACATAGAATTAAGAGTCACAATATCATTAGGAATTTGCAAGAGCAATAGTGGAAGCCAAAAGACAAAACGGGGCAAAGGCTTTGAATTTCCGAGAAAACGGGAGTGTCAACTGAAAATTCTATTTTCAGGAAAATTACTTAGGAAATGTGGAGATTCTAAAAGACTTTTCTGAAACATACGATGTCTCAAAATGTTATTTTCCAGGTATCCACAGAAATCTACTAGAGGATAGATGTTCTACAAAATAAAAAAGTAAATGTAGAAAAAGGAAAGGACCAGGTGAAAAAGAACAAAGGAACAGTAAGATTATATGAGAGGAAATTCCAGGTTATTGTTATAGAATAAAGTCCCAAGATGACAGTTGAAGAGCAAGCAACGTGGTCAGTCAGTTTCACAGTCTGGCCTGAAAACAGGAGGACTTGGAGGCAGATGTCTTCATGAAGGTTAGAAAAAGAAACTAAATGTATTACTGGAGTACAAACATGTTTGAAATTTTAAAGATATACATATAACTCTGTGAAAGTGGGAGGATAATAAGTGTGTGTTCATGGAAACCTAACCAATTAAATCAAATTTAAGACAGAAAGAAAAAAAAGTAATTCTTGATTTTGGTCCTGCACCAGGAGTGGAGTATTAAGTTTTATACTTAGGTTTTATATTTAGATTTTGAAAAATTACCTTAATGACTTTGTACCTTTAGTTATTGCTACTTTATTACCACAGTAAATAATATATACCAGAGGAATATATACTATAAAATATAGATGGAATACTAAATATAATATCTATATATTTTTACCTGTAGTATTTATATCATAATCTATGCTATGAATATTTGTATATAACATAAACAAAAAGCAAACTATATAAGATTTATATTATTTTATAATAATAGCTCTTTGCCTCAGCAAATAGCTCATTTGTTGATTTTATACAAGAGCATTGAGGCTTTTTTTTTTCCGAGAGATAACATGACTTAGATTAAATATTTTACTTGAATAAATAATCTTTGATGCCATTTTCAATACCTAAATTCTAGGACTCCATGAATAATTCAAAACAGAAACATAAAATATAGCTATTACTGATAAAAAATTTATTTCATTTTAAAGCTATATTGCCTTAATGCGTTTTCCCCATAATTTGAAATTAAAGAAATATTTCCAGTCAAACATAAGATTCATTTTCATAAGGGAAAAAGTTTTTTAATAGCAAGCTAAAATGGATAGCTATGATAGCAACCACGTATGCATATTTAGACGCAATAATTAGATTTATGCTTATAGTTTCTAAAAATGACTGTAGGCAATTATCATCAACTGTAGTGAATTCAGAAGGCTTCTACTGAGGGAATAGCATCCTTTAAAGACCATAAACTCTAAAGAACATGTATTTGCAGAGTCATAATACTTTTTTCTATTCTAGTAGGAAAAAGTTTGACTATTTTATTTCTTCCCTATATTAGTTATGTTGTTATTCTCACACATATTCTTTTGTATTACTTAGATTTTCTGTTATGTTTTACTGTACTTATTGTTTTATGACAGGTTATTATGTTGTGAAGAAATTTTCATAGTTAAAACTCTACCACAATACTTTGATATGAACATAGATTAAGGCTTATTTGTTTTCCTGATAAGCTTTTTTTAACAAAATATTTTTAATTATTATGATTACCTAACAATTATATATGTTTATTGGGTACATGTGATGTTTTGATACATGCATACAATGTGTAATGATCAAATCTGCATTACTGGGATATACATGAACTAAAGTATTTTTTATTTCTGTGTGTTAGGAATATCCCAATTGCATTTTTGAGACATTTAAAAATATACAGTAAATTTTTGTCAACTATAATCACCCTATTGTGGTATCAAGTACTAGTTCTTATTCATTCTAACTTACTGATTTTTAATGCTAATCTTTTTAACCTAAAATTCAGATTATTTTCTCATATTCATAGTCTCATGTGATCATAGTCTCCTGGTGTTTCTCACCCCAAGATTTACATAATATTAATACATTGTTTTTGCGTATCATCTGGTAGTTTCAGCATACCTTTCAGTACACAGGGGAAGATTTAAAATGTCATTTCTCCAGTAAACATAGATAAAATAATAACCATATGTAGTCAATATCTTTAATATCAATTGTGAGAGTGCTTTATGAGATTTGGTGCTTAATACCAAACATTGAGAGGTATCTACTAGCAGAGGTTTGTTTTATTTTCAATTTTTACAAGGTAAAGTTTAAGGCCCAATATTCTTTATAATGTGCTATGTGATTATCTGTCTCAAAATAATTTTAACATAAAACTATCCAGGGGTAGAATCTCTGTTTTAATGTATCACCTTATCTATCAAAAGATATTTTCATATCCAAATATCCAGATAATGCCTTTGTTTCTTCATATTCCAGCTAATTTTGTAAATGCCCACATGGAAATTAGGATATCCACTTCAAAGGTACATTTCAAAATTCCCTTATTCCATCTTCTTTAAAAAATATGTTTATATAAGGTAACAATTCCAACAGTGTGCCATTGGGTTTCTAGCCCAAATAGACATAATATGTATAATAGTAATAGCACAAGAAAGTACAGGTGGTGGAACAATACAAAAATAAAGTTTATGTATTTCACTAAAACCAAGTTTGTTTATAACTGAAGTAGATTCTGATTAGTTAAGATGTGTAATGTAAGCCAAAGAACATCAAGTAAGAAAATAACACAAAGATAGAATTTAAAAATTATACACAATAATAAAGGAATCCATTCTCTTAAGAACTCATATCAATTCTTAATTTATATGCACCTAACAACAGATCCTTAAAACCGATAGAACTTGAGACACTAAAAGAACATCAGGGAGAAATGCTAAATTCGATATTATAGTTGGAGTCTTCAACACCCTTCTGTTAGTAATTGATAAATCTAGTAGGAAGAAAATCAGTAAAAATATATTTCAACTGAACAGTACTATCAATCAACTGAACATAATGGACAGCTATAGACTCCTTCATCTAACAGCAGTAGAATAGACAATTTTCTCAAGCTCACAGAGAACATTCACTAAGATAGACCAGATTTGAGCCATAAAACACACCTTAATAAGTTTAAAATGTAATAAATTTTACAAAGTATGTTCTCAGCCCACAATGGAATGAAACTAGAAATCCATAACTGAAATACTGGAACACCCAAAACACTTACAGATTAAACAACATACTTCTAAATAAAATATGGGTCAAAGGAGAAGTCTCAAAAGAAATTAAAAATATATATTGAACTAAGTAAAAATAAAAATGTTACTGATCAAAATTTGTGGGATGCAACAAAAATTGTGTTTACAGGGAAATTTATATCACTAAATGCATATTATTATAAAGTAAGAAAGATCTAAAATCTTTCTTCCATTTAGAAATCTAGAAAAAGAAAAGCAAGTTAAATGCACTGTAAACAGAAGAAAATAAATAATAAAAATTAGAAAAAATCAATAATATTGAAAATAGGAAACAAGTAGAGAAGAGCACCAAAATGAAAAGTACTTAGAAAAGATCAATACACTAAGAACCCTCCAGGAAGGTTATCTAAGAGAAAAAGAGAAAAGACACAAATTATTCATGCCAGAAAAGATAGAGAGACCATCAAAGTAGATCCCATGGACATTAAAATGACAAAATACTAGCAAACTGAATTCAGCAACTCATTAAAAAGATCATTCACCGTGATCAAGTGGAATTCATCTGAGGGATGCAAGAATGGTTCAAATATGTAAATACATAAATGTGATACACTACATTAACAGAATGAAGAACAGAAACCACGTAATTATCTTGACAAATGCAGAAAAAGCATTTGATAAAATTTAAGACCCTTTTATGATAAAAATTATCAACCCATTAGATATAGAAGGAATGTACCTCAGTACAAGAAAGGTCAAATATGACAAACCCACAGCTAATATCATACTGAACAGCGAAAAGTGAAAAAACTTCTTCTCTAAGATCTGGAACAAGACAATAATGCCCGCCTTTGTCATTTCTACTCAACATAATACTGGACGGTCTAGATAGAGCAATTAGGCAAGAGAGAGAAATAAAGCAATATACATTTAAAAGGAAGAAATTAACTTGTCTGCCTTTGCAGATGACATGATCTTTTGTAGAGAAAACCCTAAAGACCACCTTAGAAATTGTTAGAACCAGTATACAGTAAAGCTTAGAATACAAAACTGACCTACAAAAATTAGTAACATATACACGAATAAAGGACCATTTGAAAAATGAACCAAGGAAACAATTCTGTTTATAATAGCTAAAAATACTTAGAAATAACCTTTTTTATTTTTAATTTTGTGGATATGTAATAGTTATACATATTTATGTGGTAAATGTGATATTTTGATAAAAGCATACAATTTGTAATGATCAAATTGGGGCAATTGGGTTATCCATCACTTCAAACATTTATTATTTCTTCATGTTAGAAATACCCGTTATGATAACTATAGTTAATAGTTAAGAAGATCTACCTATTGTAGTAGATCCTTTTCCTTCTTTCTAACTGTATTTTTCCACCCATTAACCAACCCATCTTTATTCCTTTACCTGCATCATTTTTCCCAGCCTCTGGTAGTCATTATTCTACGCTTTATCTTCATGAGATCGTTTTTTTAGCTCCCATATATGAGTGAGAATATATGATGTGTCTTTCTGTGCCTGCTTTATTTTACTTAAAATAATGTCCTCTAGTTTCATCCACGTTGTTGCAAATGACAGGATTTTATTTTTTTTATGGTTGAATATTATTACGCTGTGTGTGTATATATATATATATATGTATACACACACAAACACACACACAAATATATATATATATATATATATAAAATTTTCTTTATCCTTTCATCCTCTGATAGACACATATGTTGATTCCATATCTTGGCTATTGTGACTACTTCTGCAATAAACATAGGAGGGCAAATATCTCTTCAACATACTGGTTTTCTTTCTTTTGAATATATACCCAGCAGTGTCACTGGTGGGTCATATGATAGATCTATTTTTAGTTTTTGGGGGAAATCTCCACTGTCATTCCTTAGTAGCTCTACTAATTTACATTCCCACCAACAGTATAAAAGTGTTCTCCTTTCTCTTCATCCTCACCAGTATCATTTTTTTTTTAGTTTTTTGATAAAAAACATTTTAACTGAGGTGAAATTATATCTCATTGTTTTGATTTGCATATCTTATGCTTAGTGATGTTGAGCATTTTTTCATATACCACTTGGTCATTTTTATGTCCTCTTATGAGAAATGTCCATTCAATTATTTTATCCATTTTTTTCTTAAGCACTTGGGTTTTTTGTTATTGAGTTGTTTGAGTTCCTTATATATTATGATTATTAATTTTTCAGTTGAATTATTTGCAAATATTTTCTTTTATTCTGTGGATCGTCCCTTCACTTTAATTATTTCCTTTGCTGTACAGAAGCCTTTTAGCTTGATGCGATCACATTTGCCAATAATTTCTTTCTTTCCCTGTGTTTTTAAGGTCTTACTCAAGAAATCTTTGCCCAGACCAATATCCTGGAGCATTCCCCAGCATTTTCTTCTACTAGTTTCACAGTTTCAGGTTTTACATTTAAGTATTTAAACCATTTCGATTTGATTTTTGTGTATTATGAGGGACAGGAGTCTGATTTTATTCTTCTACATACAGTTAGCCAGTTTTCGCAGCATCACTTATTTAAAAAACTGTCAAAAAAAGGCCAGGACTAGATGGATTCACAGCCGAATTCTGCCTGAGGTACAAGTAGGAGCTGGTATCATTCCTTCTGAAACTATTCCAATCAATAGAAAAAGAGGGAATCCTCCCTAACTCATTTTATCAGGCCAGCATCATCCTCATACCAAAGCCTGGCAGAGACACAATAAAAACAGAGAATTTTAGACCAATATCCCTGATGAACATCGATGCAAAAATCCTCAATAAAATACTGGCAAACAGAATCCAGCAGCACATCAAAAAACTTATCCACCACGAACAAGTGGGCTTCATCCCTGGGATGCAAGGCTAGTTCAACATACGCAAATCAATAAACATAATCCAGCATATAAACATAACCAATGACAAAAACCATATGATTATCCCAATAGATGCAGAAAAGGCCTTTGACAAAATTCAACAACACTTCATGCTAAAAACTCTCAATAAATTAGGTATTGATGGGACATATCTCAAAATAATAAGAGCTATCTATGACAAACCCACAGCCAATATCATACTGAATGGGCAAAAACTGGAAGCTTTCCCTTTGAAAACTGGCACAAGACAGGGATGCCCTCTCTCACCACTCCTATTCAACATAGTGTTGGAAGTTCTAGCCAGGGCAGTCAAGTGGGAGAAAGAAATAAAGGGTATTCAATTAGGAAAAGAGGAAGTCAAATTGTCCCTGTTTGCAGATGACATGATTGTATATATAGAAAACCCCATCGTCTCAGCCTAAAATCTCCTTAAGCTGATAGGCAACTTCAGCAAAGTCTCAGGATACAAAATCAATGTGCAAAAATCACAAGCATTCTTATACACCAATAAGAGACAAACAGAGGGCCAAATCATGAGTGAACTCCCATTCACAATTGCTTCAAAGAGAATAAAATACCTAGGAATCCAACTTAAAAGGGATGTGAAGGACCTCCTCAAGGAGAACTACAAACCACTGCTCAATGAAATAAAAGAGGATACTAACAAATGGAAGAACATTCCATGGTCATGGATAGAAAGAATCAATATAGTGAAAATGCCCATACTGCCCAAGGTAATTTATAGATTCAATGCCATCTCCATCAAGCTATCAATGACTTTCTTCACAGAATTGGAAAAAACTACTTTAAAGTTCATATGGAACCAAAAAAGAGCCCACATTGCCAAGTCAATGTGAAGCCAAAAGAACGAAGCTGGAGGCATCACGTTACCTGACTTCAAACTATACTACAAGTCTACAGTAACCAAAACAGCATGGTACTGGTACCAAAACAGAGATATAGACCAATGAAACAGAACAGAGCCCTCAGAAATAATGCCACATATCTACAACCATCTGATTTTTGACAAACCTGACAAAAACAAGAAATGGGGAAAGGATTCCCTATTTAATAAATGGTGCTGGGAAAACTGGCTAGCCATATGTAGAAAGCTGAAACTGGATCCTTTCCCTGCACATTATACAAAAGTTAATTCAAGGTGGATTAAAGACTTAAATGTTACACCTAAAACCATAAAAACCCCAGAAGAAAACCTAGGCAATACCATTCAGGACATAGGCATGGCAAAGACTTCATGTCTAAAACTCCAAAAGCAATGGCAACAAAAGCCAAA
Source organism: Pan paniscus (assembly GCF_029289425.2). NCBI lineage: Eukaryota > Metazoa > Chordata > Mammalia > Primates > Hominidae > Pan > Pan paniscus. The sequence goes on from NC_073254.2 coordinate 123,263,427, forward strand.
ATTGACAAATGGGATCTAATTAAACTAAAGAACTTCTGCACAGCAAAAGAAACTACCATCACAGTGAACAGGCAACCTACAGAATGGGAGAAAATTTTTGCAGTCCAGTCATCTGACAAAGGGCTAATATCCAGAATCTACGATGAACTCAAACAAATTTACAAGAAAAAAACAAACAACCCCATCAAAAAGTAGGCAAAGGATATGAACAGACACTTCTCAAAAGAAGACATTTATGCAGCCAACAGACACATGAAAAAATGCTCATCATCACTGGCCATCAGAGAAATGCAAATCAAAACCACAATGAGATACCATCTCACACCTATTAGAATGGCGATCATTATGTCAGGAAACAACAGGTGCTGGAGAGAATGTGGAGAAATAGGAACACTTTTACACTGTTGGTGGGACCGTAAACTAGTTCTACCATTGTGGAAGTCAGTGTGGTGATTCCTCAGGGATCCAGAACTAGAAATACCATTTGACCCAGCCATCCCATTACTGGGTATATACCCAAAGAATTATAAATCATGCTGCTATAAAGGCACATGCACACATATGTTTATTGCGGCACTATTCACAATAGCAAAGACTTGGAACCAAGCCAAATGTCCAACAATGATAGACTGGATTAAGAAAATGTGGCACATACACACCATGGAATACTATGCAGCCATAAAAAAGGATGAGTTCATGTCCTTTGTAAGGACATGGATGAAGCTGGAAATCGTCATTCTCAGCAAACTATCACAAGGACAAAAAACCAAACACCGCATATTCTCATTCATAGGTGGGAATTGAACAATGAGAACACATGGACACAGGAAGGGGAACATCACACACCAGGGCCTGTTGTGGGGTGGTGGGATGGAGGAGGGATAGCATTAGGAGATATACCTAATGTTAAATGACGAGTTAATGGGTTCGGCACACCAGCATGGCACATGTATACATATGTAACTAACCTGCACATTGTGCACATGTACCCTAAAACTTAAAGTATAACAATGAAAAAAATCTGTCTTTTCTCTAATGAAAAAAAAAATCCTAAAATTCACATGAAACAACAGAAACCTTGAATAGCCAAAGTAATTTTGAGCAAAAAGAACAAAACTGGAGGTATATTACCTGATTTTAAAATGTACTACAAATCTATAGTAACCAACACCCCATGATGATGGATGAAAAATAGACACATAGAACAATGGAACAAAATAGATAACCCAGACCTAAAGCAATAAGACTACTAGAAGAAAATGTGGGGGAAAAATGCTTTCTGATATTGGTCTGGACAAGAATTTTTTGAATAAGACTCCAAAAGCACAAGCAGCAAAAGGAAAAATGGATGAATGGGATGATATCAAAATAAAAATCTTCTGCATGAAAAATTAAAAAATCAACACAGTGAAAAGACATCCTACAGAATGAGAGAAAATATTTGCAAACTATGTATCTGAAAAAGGTTTAATATTCAACATATATAAAGAACTCAATAGCAAACGATAATTTTTATTATGATGATAATTTATTTTTAAAAGTGGACAAAAGACTGACTAGACATTTCTTCAAAGAAAACATACAAATGACTAATAAATATTTGAAAAAAGTGTTTAATGTCAGTAATCATCAGGAAAATGCAAATCAAAACCACAATGAGACACCACCATCCAATTCTTAGATTGGGTATACTGAAAAGCAAAATGAAACAAATGCTGACATAAACGTGGAAAAAAGAAGAATGTCTGAACACCACAGATGAGAATCTAAATTAGTAAAACTACTATGGAAAAGAATATGAAAGTTCCTCAAAAAACCAAAACTAGATCTGCCATAGTATCCAGCAATCCTATTTCTGAGTATATATTATAAAGAAAGGAAGTTAATGTGTTGAAGTGATACCTGCACCCCATGTTTATTGAAGCACTATTCACAATAGCCAAAATTTGAAATCAACCTAAGTGACCATCAGTGGATCAATGGATAAACAAAATGTATAGATGCACAATGGAATATAATTCATCCATTAAAAAATGAAATGTTGTCATTTGAGACACGGTTGAACATGAAGAAAATTATGTTAAGTTAAACCAGGCACAAAAAAGACAAATATTTCATGACCTTATCCATACGTGGGAGCTAAAAATTTCGTTCTCATAAAAGTAGAGAATAGAATAGTGATTCCAGAGGCTAGGGAGAGAGGAGAAAGAAAGAAACCGTCAGGCAGGCAGTTACAGTGGGTCCTCAGTAAAACTCCTTTAAACTAGGAACAGCCTGAAAATAAAACTGCAGGCCCCATAAGATAAGAAAGAGTCTGCATCCTTGGATGGAAATGCCTACTCTTTGAACCCAGATGAACAAATTCCACTCCTGTTTTGGACACATTTCCTTCTCCTTGGCTTACCCCTCTGTCTCGTTTCACACACTTCCTCTCAACTGGTCCTTATCTTTCACTTATTTTACATGTACCTATATTTCTGTGTTTGGTCATAGGCCGAACATTAGTTTGCATAAAGTGTAACATCCCTCCAGCCCCTGATTGGTTGTAGGCTGAGCCTTTATCTCTGCCTTCAATTGGTTCTTTCCACTAACATGTCTCTTTCTGATTGGTGCTTCCTCCAAGGTGGCCCGCAGACCAATCAGTGCATTCCTCCTCCTTCCAAGTGTATAAAAACCCTGAACTTAGCCTCACAGCCAGAAACCCTATCTCAGATCCCTTCTCCTTGGTGAGAGCTTCTCTGCTGCTTAATAAATCCAACTCTGCATTACTCACTCTCTGGTGTGCATGTGGCTTATTATTCTTGGTTGTGGGACAAGAACCCGGAGCTTGCCAGTGGTGGGAGTAAATGAGCTGTAACACTTTCTCTCACTAGCTGAAAACCCAGAGTGAAAAAGCTGTGATGGGGAGAAAAAACTATGGAAAAAACTATGATGGGGAGAGGGCTGGTGGGAAAGGGAGAGATTGGTCAATGGTTACAAAGATACAGTTAAATTGGAGAAATAATTATGGTATTATATTTAACAGCAGGGTGACTATGGTTAACAATATTTTATATTTCCAAATAGCTAGAAGATAGGATTTTGAATATTCTCACTACAAGAAAATTATAAATATTTGAGTTGATCTCAAATATTTCTAGAGATCTCTAGAGATTTGTGGAACTTTGAATTTGAGAGAGATGATTTAGGGTATCTGGTAGAATAAAATCCTAAACTGCAAAGCGCTTAAGAGTTGACAGAGCATTAAAGTCAGGAAAATTTGCAGCCTGACAATGTGATAGAAAAGAAAAACCCATTTTCTGGGGAAAAATTCAAGCGTGCTGATGAAATTTGTGTAACAAGGAGCCAAATGTTAATCATCCAGACAATGGGGAAAAATGTCTCCAGGGCATGTCAGAGGCCTTCATGGCAGTTCTCCCATCACAGGCCTAGAGGCCTAAGGCCCCAGGCCTTCTTGCTTTGTGCAGTCTTGGGAATTGGTGCCCTGCTTTCTAGTAGTGGTTAAAAGGAGCCAATGTGCAGGTCAGGCCATTCATTGCTTCAGAGAGTGCAATCCCCATGCCTTGGTAGCTTACACATGGTGTTGGCCTGTGGATATGCTGGAGTCAAGAATTGAGGTTTGGGAACCTCTGCCTTGATTTCAGAGGATGTACGGAAATGCCTGGATATACAGGCAGAACTTTGTTGCAGGGGTGGAGCCCTCATAGAGGCAGTGTGGAAGGGAAATGTGGGGTCAGAGCCCCCACATAGAGTCCTCCATGGGGCACTGCCTAGTGGAGCTGTGAGAAGACGGCGACCATCCCTCCAGACTCCAGAATGGTAAATCTAATGACAGATTGCACCGTGCACCTGAAAAAGCTGCAGACACTCAACGCCAGCCTGTGAAAGCAACCAGGAGAGGAGCTGTACCCTGTAAAGCCACAGGAGTGGAACTGCCTAAGGCCTTGGGAGCCCACCTCTTGCATTCACATGACCTGGATGTGAGACATGGAGCCAAAGATGATGATTTCAGAACTTTAAGATTTGACTGCTTTATTGGATTTTGGATCTGGATGAGGCCTGTAGCCCCTTTGTTTTGGCCAATTTCTCCCATTTGGAATGAGTGTATTTACCCAATGCCTATTCCTCTATTGTATATAGGAAGTAACTAACTTAATATTGATTTTATGGGGTCATAGGTGGAAGGGACTTGCCTTGTCTCAGATGGGACTTTGGACTTGGACTTCTGAGTTAATGCTGAAATGAGTTAAGATTTTGAGGGACTGCTAGAAGACCATAATTGTGTTTTGAAATGTGAGGTCATGAGATTTGTGAGGGGACTGGGCAGAATGATATGGTTTGTCTCTGTTTCCCCCACCCAAATCTCACTTTGAATTTTAATACCCATAGTCCCCACATGTCAAGGGTGGGACCACGTGGAGGTAATTGGATCATGGGGGTGGTTTACCCCACGCTATTCTCCTGATAATGAGTAAGTCTCACGAGATCTGATGGTATCATAAGCATCTGGCATTTCCTCTGCTTGCACTCACTCTGTTCTGCTGCCCTGTGAAGAAAGTGCCTGCTTCTCCTTTGCCTTTTGCCCTAATTATAAGTTTTCAGAGGCCTCCCCAGCAATGTGGAACTGTGAGTCTATTAAACCTCTTTCATTTATAAATTACTCAGTCTCAGGTATTTCTTTATAGAAGTGTGAGAATGGACTAATACAGCTACTATTGCCCTAATATCAAAAACAGATTAAAAAAAAAGAAAAACCATAGACCAATATTTCTCTTGAACATAAATTAAAAAACCTTTAGCAATATATTGGCAAATTTACTCTAATTTCCAATAAATTACTAAAAAATATATACCACAAGCAAATACGATAGCTATGCAAAGTTCTATATTCAAAAATCAATTACTGTACTTCATACCAATAAGCTGTAAGAAGAAAAATCAGGTGATATCATTACATGAACTTAGAATACACAATGTAAGTGAAAGAATCTAGTCACAAAATACTGCATATTGTATAATTCCATTTTTATCACATGTTCAGAATAAGCAAATATGGAGAGACAGCAAAAAAGTTACTGGATTTTTGTGCCTGGAGGAGAGGGTGGAAAGCAGTTACGGTTTATGTGTATGAAATTTCCTTTAGAGAAACTAAAAAATTAGATTGTGGCAATGTTTGCACACTTTGTAAATGCACTTAAAATTGATTTTATACTTTAAATCAGATAATTTTGTGGCCTATGAATTTTATTTTAATCAAGCATTTTAGAAAAGTTATTACCAGGGGGCTGTGTGTTTTATCCATTTTTGGATGGACCTGTTATTGACTTTATTTTATAATTTTATATCTCCTGTTCTTTAACAAATTATTTTCAATATATTTTATTAAAACTCTCCTTCCACATGTTTTTCTTATTTTGCTATTATTTTTCTACTTTCTAAAATGTAATAACTATATATACTTGAGCCCAGGAGTTTGAGAACAGCCTGGGCAACCAGGCGAGACCTCTCTCTCTACAAAATTTAAACAAAAATTAGTCAGGCATGGTGATGTGTGCCTGTGGTCCCAGGTATTTGGGAGACTAAGGTAGGAGGATCTCTTGAGGTGAGGAATTGCTTGAAGCTGCAGTGAGTCACGATCACGCTATTGCTCTCCAGCCTGGGCAACAGAGCAAGAGACCATCTCAAAAAAATAAATGAGAGAGAGAGAGAGAAGACTGTACATTTTCCTTTGAGTGGGATTTTATTATTTCATAATATTTAATCTAAATGTTTTTTCATTGTTTCTCTGAATAATTTTAATAATGCTATTTTACTTTTTTAATTTAATTTTCCGCTGAATAGTAATTAACAATTTTCAGCTATACACTAAAAATATTAACTACGCTGCACATTTTTCCTATCCAATAAGTTACTCTTTGTGATTAAGTACATAAGAAATGTTTATAAATAAGCCATAAAATTGCATTGTATTGGCTGGGCACGGTGGCTCATTTCTGTAATCCCAGCATATTGGGAGGCCGAGGTGGGCGGATCATGAGGTCAGGAGATCGAGACCATCCTGGCTAACACGGTGAAACCCCATCTCTACTAAAAAAAAAAATACAAAAAATTAGCCGGGCATGGTGGCGGGTGCCTGTAGTCCCAGCTACTCGGGAAGCTGAGGCAGGAGAATGGCGTGAAACCAGGAGGCGGAGCTTGCAGTGAGCTGAGATTATGCCACTGCAGTCCAGCCTGGGCGACAGAGCGAGACTCGGTCTCAAAAAACAAAACAAAACAAAACAAAATTGCATTGTATTATGAAATCACATTTTTAAAAATTTGAAAACAGTGTTTTCTGGCCAATTAAAAAAAAACACATAAACTCATCTGAGATTAATTCTGTCATGGAAAGAACTGTCTAACGATAAAAGTATAGATATGAGAATATAGATATGAGAAGATAATCTGCTAATGACTTACGAAGTAGCCACTGTAGTTTCCCTGAGTTGAGAAAAAAAAAAAAATCTCCTTTTGCTGTAAATGACAGATCTGCACCTTTTTCCTAATATGTGAAAACTTCGGAGAAAAGTGCCCTAAGGTGTTTGCTCCAGGAGTAGAGCCATCAACTCAGATCTAAAATTGAATTTGAGAAGAGTGTTATGTTCATCAATCATTAGACTTCAGATGTCTAACAGTAATTCTTCTCCTGGATTCCAGGTGAACATCTCTCTACTTTAAAGCAGAGATTCATTGTGAGTATAAAGCCAAACAGATTTTAATGCAAGCACACAGAAAAATGGCTAGCACTTGCAATTATTTTTATACCAGTTTTAATGAGAAAAGCAAAATAAGCAAATTTCATCATTTTATGTCTCTCAAGGAGATCCTGTTTGAGAGATTTTCAAAGTTTTATTGACTAAGTTTTATATTATGTGTCAATCAAGTAAATTTTATGCTTATTTATTGTTTACATTTTGATTTTTATATACTTACTATCCAATATTTTCTGTTAATAAAACTCCTTATATAAAGTTGTGGGGAAAGTTCTTACTCAATTTTTTATAAGATTCTAACTTCCCGGAAAAAGGAAGTAACAAGTTTGTACATTGTATTAAATAGTTTTGTTAGAATAGTCAGAAGTCTTGCATGGGTAATTGTAAAGTGTGAGAATGCTTTCTTAAAATCATAGCTAGCAGTAGTTAAACAAAATAACATAACGAAACTTAACTAAGGCAAGATGTACTTATATTTTGTGTGACAAAAAGAAGAGTTACAGGAAAATACTTAATGTTTGCTAATGTTTTTCTGAACATTTAGGTGTCAAAATAAAGAACAGTAAAGCACACATGTTATAGTAAATTTTTGCAAAGAACCAACCAGACAAATTCAAATTTTGTGAGTGTATGATTTCTCCATTCTAGGAGCTTTGAGGGCTATTTATGCTGTTGTTTACCTTATTTAATATGCTGTCTTAACCAAAGTCTATTCTATGTATATTTTATAATATTGCAACAATGCTTAAAATCAGAAAATGAATGGGGCCAACTCTAAAACTTGAAATTAAAAAAATATTAGAGACGTCCAGAAGCTGAAATCAGACATGTGAGAAGAATAAAATAAAATACTTACATGGGTTCAATTTCTTAGGGAAAATTATGGCATGTCTTAACAGCAGATAGCAGAAAACACAAAATGTGAAAATAATAGGTAGTTACGTTCAATTAAAAAACAGTTCAAAAATACTACTTGGTTGAGTGTTAACATTAAAAAACCCTGACACATTACTTGTTTTTTGTTTTTTTTTTTTTTTTTTGAGACAGAGTCTCTGTCGCCCAGGCTGGAGTGCAGTGGCGCGATCTCGGCTCACTGCAAGCTCCGCCTCCCGGGTTCATGCCATTCTCCTGCCTCAGCCTCTCTGAGTAGCTGGGACTACAGGCGCCCGCCACCACGGCCGGCTAATTTTTTGTATTTTTAGTAGAGACAGGGTTTCACGGTGGTCTCGATCTCCTGACCTCGTGATCCGCCCGCCTCGGCCTCCCAAAGTGCTGGGATTACAAGCGTGAGCCACCGCGCCCGGCCTACTTGTTCTAAAGATGAGAAACTTGAAATTCCATCATATTGGTTGACTGATAAGCAGCATGTAAATGGTAGTGACAGACTTCGCTTTAGAATTTAGGGGCCAGTTCCCAATTTAGTGCACTTTCTACATCCACTCATCATGCTCTGCATTACGGGAGTTTGTTAGAGATATTATTTTAAAGCATCAGTTAGTTAAGAAGACTATTTCTCATTTTCTTAAAGTAGAAATTTTCAAGGAACACTGAGTTATTTTCTTGGCCAGTAGTAAGAAAATATTTACATATACATTTTTTTTATTTCAAATGCCAGAAAACCTGTGGCATTTGAAATAAAAACATACTCAAATATATTATATTCAGATGAAAAGCTGATTAAAATCTTATAAATATGTGTGGATGGCTTTCACATACAAAATAGTGTGGAAGGTGCATCTAATTATTCATTACAATAACAGGCAACAGAAAATGAGTAGGCATATTGCTTTTTGTGTTGTATACAAAGGCGTACCAGACTTAGGGTATCATTCACACATCAAACACCTATTATCTATCAGTTACCTTTTAGAGGAAAATATTAGTCTATTGACAGGCAGAGGGGGGAAAAAGAAATAAAAACAAGTGATATAGGAAATTGAAAACCCTCATTGATTCATATAAAGTCAACTAAAAGTGATCCGTAAGCCAAACTCTTATTATCAAATGTTTAAATTATAAGGTTAAAATATGTTATAGCAATCAGAAAGGAAAAATAAAAATAAAATTTCAATGATCAAAAAAACAAAAATCATTCCTGCCTTAAGACTCCTATAAATAACATAACACAATGTGCATTACCAATAAATATTTTGAGGCTCAATGTCTAACTCCAAGATTTTTTATGTACAAATAAAATTTTAACAATACAGACAATTGAAAGGCATTTAATATAGGAGAGCATAGAAAACAAAATATATATTTGCTTTTCTGTAGAGAATTGCTCCCACAACTTTAGGTTGATATTGCTATGAAAACTAAGAAATTTCAAGAACTGAATCAAAATTAGTAACTCAAGAAACAAGAAGTTAGAAATACAAGTATAAACTATTGAAAATAGAATTACTACTCTATTATTTCATAAGGCAATACATGTGAAAATAAAATATAATTTTGAAAAAAGTGATTTACAAAATAAGAACCATGGGAAAAAAGGTTATGTATCTTGTTATGATCATATATGATCATTATAGAAGCTGTAATAGTCTTCAATTAAAATCATTTTTCCAAGAAAACTTATATAAATTTTAAAAAAGTAAAATTGTGAATAGTCATGCTGGTATCTTTTACACCATTCATGCAAAAATCTAGAAGTAAAAGTGAGGTTATGCTATTTCTTTATAGTAGAATTATAAATAAAGATTATATTCTTTTTTGTACTGTTTATGTTTTCAAATCTCCTTAACAGGCATTTTATTTACAATAAAACATCCAGCAAATGTAACTAAAAACATAAAAACAATAAAATGTTGACTTGAATTAGGCTCTTGAATATATTAAATGAAAGATTGAAATCTGTGCATTTTATTATACACTGTACAAAAAACAATTATGCATTCTTGAAAAGGAGGATTACTTGATCATGGATTTGATTTAAAAAGAAAAATCTGTCTGCAGCATAAGAAAATATAGCTTTGAATAACAGAAAATATTGAGAGGATGTCAAAAACCCAGATAAAAGTGATTGAAGGCTTGGAGTGTGGTCATAGGGATAGAAATAGAAATAAGAGGTTGAGATTGAAAGAAGGTGAAGAAGTAGAATTGTCAGAAATTGGCAGTCAATTATATAAGGGTTAGGGGGTGAGTGAGAGGTCAAACATGACTTTAAGGTTTTGATTCTCATGAAAGAAAGAATGGCAATGTTATTAACAAAGATTAGGAATAGGAGAGAAAAAGACAAGAAGATCAAAGATGGAGAGATGAAATACTTAAAATGTAACAATATAATCTGTCACTGAATCTATCTTACTATTGAGTAAAATGAAAGCTGAACACTGTTAATACAGATTAAATGAAATTTTTAAAACTTGCTTTGACAGTTTGGGGGAAGAGTAGAAATAATTACTGAGGTCTGTGACAAGTCCTAGAAATTAAACTATCTAAGAACATGTTTCTGTAAACCATATGAACTATCATGTCTTCTACTGTATCACATTTTTAAAAATATATATTATTTCTTACTGGGGAAAAATGGTTGTGTATGTTAAGCAGAGTTGTCATAAAAATGCTGCTTTCCCTAGGGAGTAAACACCTTAGGAATTCAGTGCCAGCTGTGTTATGACTGGCTTTAACCATACACTCATATTTTAAAACTTCAAAAAAAAATCACAAAAAATACTTCAAAAAAGTATTAAATAACTAAATTTTTTGTATATTTTAGGCATGCAAAATGTATCATCATAAATCATCAAAAAGTTTTCATTAAGTACACATACACCATGCGATTGCACTAGGCATATGCAAAAAATTAGCCTAGGCCACTATGCCTAGCTAGGCTATCTGCGTAGCCTAACACGCACTAAAAAATATAAGCTTTATTCCTTTAAAAGAGAATAATAAATAATTCAAATTTCTAGATATTTGGTAAGAGTTAAATTTAAGATCAGAGGAAAACTTCTAACTATAGGTAGGTAGACTATCATGGATAAATTCAGTAGGGAAAGGAATCAGTTGAATTCTATAGTAAACCTGAGAATAATTCTAAGGGCCACTGCACTCCAGCCTGGGCAACAGAGCGAGACTCCTTCTAAAAAAAAAAAGAAAAAGAAAGAAGAAAAAAAAGAAAAGAAAGTTAAATTTACATATGTAGAAAGGTTCAATTATTTCTTCACTATTAAACTTTGGGCACTTGAGGACTATTCCATAATGTTTTATGCCTATAATTCCAATAACTAGTACAAAATCCATCCTATGTATTCATAAGAGTTACAGCAAATGAACATATACTATAAAATATTTTATTTATAAACTATATATTTCTTACACTGAAAAATTTAATATTTAAATGCTATCTTATTGACTCCTCCCTCTAAATTTATAAGACAACTGGAAAATAGAAGGGACAAAAATTTTAAGAAAAGATTTGTTCAAATGAGAACACATGGACACAGGGAGGGGAACATCACACAGCGGAGCCAGTCAGGGGGTGGGGGGCTAGGGGAGGGATAGCTTTAGGAGAAATACCTAATGTAGACGACGGGTTGATGGGTGAAGCAAACCACTATAGCATGTGTATACCTATGTAGCAAACCTGCGCGTTCTGCATGTACCCCAGAACTTAAAGTATAATAATAATAAATTTTAAAAAAGATTGGTTCATTAGCAGCTATCTCCCAATGTCTGTCCTTATCCCTACTTTATGAAGAATACCTATGTTTTAATTAATCAATCACATTACTTTCGTTTCAAAATCAATATATTTATGGCACAACTGCTCACACTCCCACAGACATAAACAAAATCTTTTCATGTTTTATGTATGTTGAAAATTATGTAAACATAGTTGCTTTCCAATATCTCTCTGTAAGTAAATTATTTGAAAAACAGAAAATAAAACAAAGCTGAATATCCAAACCAAGATTTAAAAAAAAGCAAAAACATACAGCAAAAGAAAAATGGACTGCAAAGAAAAACTTTGCACAAAGAATAAAACGATATATTGTTCTCTATGTGAGGACTGGGTTTCTACTAACTCAATGGCAGGATCACCTGAATTGTGTGGGGAACTAGACCTCAGAAGGCCTGGCTGGTTTTACGGCACACCTGAAGACGTAAGGTGCTCAGTATGTCAGAATTATTGTGTGTAAAATATAGTAGCACAGAAACTGCAAAACTCTCTGAATTCAAGTTCAACCTTGTGATACCTTGTAGTAACCCAGGAGATTTTTCCTGACATTTTGCTGAACCCAACATAGAGCCTTTGCATGATCTAAGTATTATAATACAAACAGAAGTAAACATAAATGTTAACTATAAATATAAATATATTAGAAATAAATTATATATATACATTACTAAGAATTAGTAATATAAAATAGAACTCTGTTGGTAACTGAAACAAATTTTTTCTATTTAATCTGTTGTGTAGAGTCAGTAATTTTTATTGTGGGTGGGGAAACATTAGGTAACATTTCTTGCACATGCAAAATGTGAAGTTGCAATTATCCTTGTCATTTAAGGATTAGGAGGGTACCATAGATTCTCTGAACAACAAGAATTATAAATAATTTTAAAATTTAATTGAAATAAATCCCTGGACTCACTTTAATCAATAGTAACAAAACTGACTTTTCTAGAATTAATAGTGCTTTTCTAAATGGCCAAAATCAGATTATTCTTTCACTAAACAGTTTTCATATTTGGTCCCAGAATACTTGGTCAGTAAACAGCACAGCCTGTCTCAGGAAGTATAGAGTTACATCTTATCACATGTTGGCTCTGCAAACACTGAGGAATCTCACAATGGCCTTCTCTGAGGCAGAACTTGCTAAGTGAGGTTAGCTCCCCTTAGGAACTACAGCTATTATCAGTGTCCTCTCCTACAGTACAAGGTCTTGATTATCCATAACAATATTAGTGTTCTCATGCATCTGATTTTAAAAAGCTGGAAAAGAAAGGAGAAAGAGAGAAGCAGCTCATTGTTGATGGTTACACTGTAGGTTTTTTTTTAACTACTGCAAAATGGTTTTTCTTAAATATTAAATACAGATCATATTGTCAGTTAACCGAGACAATTTGACTTTCTCTTTTTATGATTTGGATGTCTTTAATTTCTTTTTCTTGCCTGATTGCTCTGGCAAGGACTTGTAGTATGATGTTGAATTGGAGTGAGGACCTGGGCATCCTCCTCTTGTTCCAGTTTTTAGGGGGCATGTTTTCAGCCTTTTCTGATTCAGTATGATGTTACCTGTGATTTTGTCCTATATAGCTTTTATTATTTTGAAATATATTCATTCAATTCTTAGTTTCTTGAGGATTTCTATCATGAAGGGATGCTGAAGTTTATCAAATGCTTTCTCTGGATCTATTAAAAAGATTGTTTTTTTTTTGTTTTGAATTTATGTGATGAATCACATTTATTGATTTGTAAATGTTGAGCTATCCTTGCATCCTTGGACCAAAACTCATTTGATTGTGATGTATTATCTTTTGGATATGGTGTTGAATTTGGCTTACTAGTATTTTGTGAGGATTTGTGTTCATCAGAAATATTGGCCTATAGTTTTCTTTTTTGTCATGCCCTTGCCCAGCTTTATATGCACCCAACACTAGAGCACTCACACTCAGACCCATAAAACAAATACCACTAAGAAAAGAGACAGACAGCAATACAATAATAATTGGTACTTCAACACCTCATTGACAACACTAGACAGATACCAAGGTAGAACATCAACAAAGAAACTCTGGACTTAAACAAGACTGTAGACCAAATGGATCAAATACACATTTACAGAACATTCTACCCCCAAACAACAGAATATTGATTTTGCTTATCTGTGGGTGGAACATTCTCCAAAATAGACCATATACTTAGCCATAAAGCAAGTCTACATAAATTCCCAAGTATCAAAATCCTGTCAAGTATCTTCTCAGACTACTTCTCAGTGGAAAAAAACTGGAAATCAATACCAAGAGGAACTTTCTAAATTATTAACTGACAGGAAAATTAAACAACCTGTTCCTGAATGATGCTTGGTAAACAATGACGTTAAGGCAAAAATCAAATATTTTTTTGAAATGAAAGAAAATAGAGACAAAATATACCAAGACTTCTGAGATACAGTGAAAATGGTACTGAAAATAGTTCATACTGTTAAATGCCTAAATCAAAAAGATATATTTCAAATTAACAACCTAATACTGTATCTCGAGGAACTAGAAAAACAAAAACAGACCAAACTCAAAGCTAGCAGAAGAAAAGAAATAAAAAAAATTGGAGCAGAGCTAATGAAATTGAGACTGAAAAAATCAATAAAAGCATCAATGAAATGAGAATTTGGTTCTTGGGAAGAGAGACAAAACTGATAGATTGCTAACCAAAACAAAAGAGAAGATTCAAATAAGTACAATCAGAAAAGACGACATATGAAAAAATGCTTAACATCACTAATGACCAGAGAAATGCAAAATAACCTACAGTGAGAACCATTTTATACCAGTAAGAATGGCTATTAATAAAACATCAAATTTGGGTAACAGGTACACTAGAAGACCAACCCCCAACAGTATGCAATGTACCCACGTAACAAACATGCACACATCTCCTCTGAGTTTAAAATAATTTTCTAAGTCAAAATATTAACTGATGTTGTCAAGATTGTGAAGAAAAGGGAATGTCTATACATTGTTGGTGGGATTGTAGAATAATTCGATCTCTATAGAAAAAAAATATGGAGATTTCTCAAAGAACTAAAAACAGAACTACCATTTGATCCAGAAACCTCACTACTGGGTATCTACACAAAAGAAAGAAAATCATTATATCAGGAAGATATTTTCACTTGTATGTTTATCACAGAACTATTCACAGTAGCAAATGTATGGAATAAACCTAAATATTGCTTGATATGGTTTGGCTGTGTCCCCACCAAAATCTCATCTTGAATTGTAGCTCCCGTAAGTCCCTCTTGTTGTGGGAGAAACCCAGTAGGAGACAATTAAATCAGAGGGGCGGTTTCCCACATACTGTTCTCATTGTAGTGAAAAGGTCTCACGAGAGCTGATGGCTTTATAAGGGGAAGCCCCTTTCGCTTGGCTCTCATTGTCTCTCTTGCCTGCTGCAATGTGAGATGTGCCTTTCACTTTCTGCCATGATTGTAAGGCCCATCAGCCACATGGAACTGTGAGTCCGTTAAACCTCCTTTTCTGTAAATTGCCTAGTCTTGCGTATGTCTTTATCAGCAGCATGAAAACAGACTAATACAGTAAATTGGTATCAGTAGAGTGGGGCGCTATTAAAAAGATTCCCAAAAATGTGGAAGCAACTTTGAAACTCAGTAACAGGCAAAGGCTGGAAGAGTTTGGAGGGCCCAGAAGAACACAAGAAAATGTGGGAAAGTTTGGAACTCCCTAGAGACTTGTTAAATGGCTTTGACCAAAATGCTGATAATGATACACACAATGAAATCCAGGCTGAGGTGGTCTCAGATGTAGATGAGGAACTTATTGGGAACTTCTCTTGTTATGTTTTAGCAAAGAGACTGGCAGCATTTGCCCCTACCCTAAGGACTTGTGAAACTTTGAAATGGAAATAGATGGTTTAGAGTATCTAGCAGAAGAAATATCTAAGCAGCAAAGCAAAGCATTAAACAGGTGACTTGGGTGCTGTTAAAGGCACTCAGTTTTAAAAGGGAAACGGAGCATAAAAGTTTGGAAAATTTGCAGCCTGACAATGCGACAGAAAAGAAAATCCCATGTTCTGAGGAGAAATTCAAGCCAGCTGCAGAAATTTTCATAAGTAACAAAGAGCCAATTGTTAATTCCCAAAACAATGGGGAAAATGTATCAAGGCATGTCAGAGGTCTTCATGGCAGTCCCTCCTATCACAGGCCCAGAGGCCTAGGAGGAAAATTGGTTTCATGGACTGGGCCCAGGGTCCCCATGCTGTACGCAGCCTAGGAACCTGGTGCCCTGAATGCCAACTGCTCCAGCTGTGGCTGAAAGAAGCCAAGGTACAGCTCAGGCTGCGACTTCAGACGGTGCAGGCCCAAAGCCTTGGCAGCTTCCACATGATGTTGAGTCTTTGAGTTCCCACAAGCCAATAATTGGGGTTTGGGAGCCTCCACTTAGATTTCAGATGTATCGAAATGCCTGGATGTCCAAGAAGAAGTTTGCTGCAGGGGCAGGGCCCTCATGGAGAACCTCTGCTAGGGCAGTGTGGAAGGGAAATGTGAGTTGGAGCTCCCACACACAGTGCCCACTGGGGCACTGCCTGTAGAGCTATGAGAAGACAGCCACCCTCCTCCAGACCCCAGAATGATAGATCCATTGACAGCTTGCACCACGCACTTGGAAAAGCTGCAGACACTCAATGCTAGCCTGTGAAAGCAGCTGGGAGGGAGGATTTACCCTGCAAAGCAACAGGGGCGTAGCTACACATAACCTTGGGAACCACCTCTTTCATCAGCATGGCCTGGATGTGAGACATGGAGTCAAAGGAGATCATTTGGAGCTTTAATATTTGACTGCTCACTGACTTTTGGACTTGCATGGAGCACGGAGCCCTTTTGTTTTGGCCAATTTTTCCCATTTGGAATTGCTGTATTAACCCAGAGCCTGTACCCCCATTGTATCCAGAAAATAACAAACTTGCTTTTGATTCTTCAGACTCATAGCAGAAACGACTTGTCTTGTCTCAGATGAGATGTTGGACATGGGGCCAGGAATGGAATGATACGGTTTGGCTGTGTCCCTATCCAAATCTCATCTTGAGTTATATCTCCCATAATTCCCTCGTGTTGTGAGAGGGACCAGTAGGAGATAATTGAATCATGGATGTGGTTTCCCCATACTGTTCTCATGGTAGTGAAAAGGTCTCGCAAGATCTGATGGATTTTTAAGGAGAAACCCCTTTCGCTTGGCCTTCATTCTCTCTCTTGCCTGCTCTGATGTGGGATGTGCTTTTCACCTTCCATCATAATTGCGATGTTTCCCCAGCCACTTAGAACTGTGAGTTTATTAAACCTTTTTTTGTAAATTGCCCAGTCTTGGGTATGTCTTTCTTGGCAGTGTGAAAATGGACTAATACATTTTTAAATGGATAATTGGATAAATAAAATGTTATATATGTATATATACACATACACACATGGAAAACTACTCAGCCAAAATATACACACACACTACTCAGCCAAAACATACACATACACACATATGGAATGCTACTCAGCCAAAAAAAATGAAATAATGTATTTTGCAGAAAGATGGATAGAACTAGTGGCCATTAAGTGAAATAACTCAGAAACAGGAAATCAAATACTACATGTTCTCACTTATAAGTTGGAGCTAAATAAGGTGTACACATGGACATAGAGAGTAGACTCATAGATATTGGAGACTTGGAAGGGTGGGAGGAAGGTGAGGGATGAGAAATAACTTAGTGGGTATAATGTGCACTATTTGGATAGTGGTTACATTAAAAGCCCAAACTTATCTACTACATAACAAATCCATGTATCAAAATTGCAATTGTATCCCCACATTTATACAATTAAAAATATTAAATAAAGCATACATTAAATATACCTAATATCATTTCATTTTCATTTTCCTTAATATTAAATATGTAAAGATATTTGTTTACCTTTCCTCCCCATTGTGAACAGAGATAAAGAGCCTGAACAACTCATGGAATGTAACAGTTCGTTTTGTGTAAAAGGTTCAAATATCTATCTATACAGTAATATTTGACCTTTTGACATCCAGAAAGTCTGGTTAAGACAGATATTTTACTCTCTTTCTTTTGTGGCTCACTCCAGAGTTTTCTCAGGAACCAATTTTGAGAAGGGCATCAAGTTCAGGTTCATGGCTGTCCCTCAGGCTCCCAAAGCCAAAGAGCTTTATTGTTTTATTGATGTTGGCAGAAGGGGAGCCAGCAGTATGTAATGATTCACCTCCAAATCCTTATAAAAAAAGGCTAACTCTTTTCACAATTTTTAAATCAGGAAAAAGAAAATCCAGAAATCATTCTGTAAAAATTATTTTTCAATTGAAATTTATTTTACAATGCATGTAATCTTCAATAAAAACTACACTATTTTCCCAGTATACATTTATATGTCAATGCAGATATTTAATGCTATTTTAATTTTAATATTGGCTTTAAAATGATTGCTAAATTAACACTTCATTTTATCTTTTTTAACCTTTAGAATGCTATAAACATATTTTAACTTTTATGAAATTTTTTTTTTCAGGTATACATTGAACACTGCTGTATGTTCTAGGCACTTTTTATGCAGTGGAAATAATCGCAAGGGTGGCCAAAAAAATCTTTTTAATCTAGTGTAAAATAAAAAGTGGGAAGTAGAAAAATAATGTTTTAAAAATTAAACTAGTAATCAGAAGTTGGTCTGTTTAAAACACTTTTCAATTATTACTCTGTATCTTCTACATGCAATATAAATCTTTACAAATATTAACCAATTTAATATTCACAACAGCCATGTGAAGTAGCTACTGTAACAGATAAAAAAATTGAGGTACAGATGGGTTAACTATATTACATAAAGTCATAAACATAGTAAGTGGCAGAATTAGGATTCAAAATGTTACATGAATAGTATGAGCAGGTGACCATGGTAGATGAAGAGAAAGAATGCCTAGCTGCCCTGGGAGATCACTAAAGGCCTCAATGTAAAAGTATCACTGGGTCCTAAAAAATATTTGGGAGATAGTAGCACATATTTAAATCAGACAGCCCTGAATAATATAAATGTGAGCTGGATCATTTACACACCTGTGAAGCCCTGGTCAACTTACTTTACAACTTTAAGCTTTTGTTCCCTTCTTACTAAAAATGGGCTAGGAATATTACTTATTTCATAAGGTTTTGTGAGAATTAAACTAAGTACTATACAGCATGATCTCAGGCCTAGGATTAGGCCCAATAACTTAAAAAATAATTATTATAAGTGATGAGAAAGAGCTAGGTAAGTGAAAAAAGGTGAAATTGAAAACATTCCAGATATATGTTGATTACCTGGTAAGGAGTGGGTGAAAAGGGTTAGAAAGATGAGGGGAAGGACAATGAGTGGTAGGAACAACAAGTCTGTGACTCATCTCTGAATACATTTTTTGTGTAACTGGGACCATAAACAAATCATTAAAACTTGCCAGCACATTGAAGAAAACAAAAATATAATTCAGGAATAAAAATTTAACCTAATTGTATTGCAAATCAATAACATAACCACACAGAAGGGCATGAGGAAGGCAAAATATAAACTAAGTTACTTTCTAAAGATAAGGACAAAACAAAACAAAAAACTCTGTACATAAATATATATTGTAATCTGTGCAATAAAATTTTAAAATAGATACTCAGAGATGAGCCAGAATTTATGAAATTATTACACACTAGCATTAAACAAAGCTATAAATATAGATAATAAAAATAAGAGTTGGCTAAGTATCTGAGAATGAAGTTGAAAATAAGAAATGGAAAAAGCTCAAATGATAGAATTGGAGGTGTCAGTTAAACTGATCATGAAAAATTATATGGTATATGATACAAGATGATTGACTGATTGGTTAAAGATGGATAAATAAATATATGTTGATATTTGTATTATGCATGGATTCATATACATACATAGATTCCCTAGCTCTCTATTGAGAAGGCCAAGACCAAGTATTAATAGTACTCCAGTGGCAATGAGCACAATTAGTATTACAATCTTTTATTCTAAACATCATTCTCCAGTAAAAAGAACTAGGGTTTCATGTTAAAATAATGGTTGAATCTAGGGCTAGGGTGAGGAAATTACAAAATATATCTAAAGCATCTTGGGGTGCCAGAATGTGAAAAAGTTATCACAAAAGGACAGGAGCATAACAAAAGAACACAGAAGTCAACCTGTAGTAGATCCTGATGGTCAAATAATTTAAACAATAAAATAATGATAGTTTTAATTATAGCCCATATAATAAAAATTCATGAATCAAATAAATATTGAATTAATAAATAAGAGAGAAGGAATTCTTACCCATAGAAGAATTCTGATTTGAAAATTTAAAAGAAAAGAGGGAAAGAAGAAACCACTCACAGTAAATACCAGTGTAATAATTATTTTATGGAAAAGTTATCTATGGTTGGCAAAATTAGTGGGGGAAAACACATTGCACGCATGTATCAAAATATTGCATGTACCACCAAAATATGCACACCTATGATATATCAACAAAAAAATAGTGAAGGGAATTTGAAAACAAACAGGACATTTGTATAATTTAATTATATGTACCCAAAAATATGTATAAATTACAATGGGAAAAATAGTATTTCAAATGAATAAACTTGGCAGATACTAACTTAAGCAAGTAGTCAAGGCTAACATCACCACTTATAAAATAAATTGGCATTGTGAAGTCCCTGAAATCATTCATTGAAAAGAATAATATCATTTTTATATTATTATTTCCAAAATGGCACTGTCTCATTTTAGTAAGAAATAGCATCAATAAAACCCAAATTGATAGGCATTTTCCAAGTAACTGACCAGTACTTCCTAAAGTATCAAAGCTGTGAAGGAAAATTAAAGACCTGGCAACTGTTAAGAAAGGAGAAAACCAAGAAAAAAAAAAAAACCTGTCTCTAATAAAATTGCAAAAATTAGCCGGGCATAGTGATGTGCACCTGTAGTCCCAGCCACTAGGGAGGTTAGGCAGGGAAGCACTTGAACTCAGGAGGTGGAAGTTGCAATGAGCCGAGATTGTGCCACTGCACTCCAGCCTGGGAGACAGGGCGAGACTCTATCTACTTAAAAAAAAAAAGAGAGAGAGAGAGAGATGTGACAATGTTAATTCTCTGGTATTGATCATTTTAGTATGGCTATGTAACATGTTAGCATTAGGGAAAGTTTGGTAAGGGAATATGAAAAATCTTTATTTTTTTGGCAACCATTCCTTTAGTAAGTGTGACAATATATTTAAAAATGTAAATAAAATCCACCCAGGAGATTTTATTATGTAAGCAGTGTGTCGGGTTTTGTTTTTTTGTTTGTTTGTTTGTTTGTTTGTTTTTGCTCTGTGTGTCAGAGTACAACAATACAAGTTTGGAGGAGTAGGCAAGAATGTGATCATGAGAACTCCTATAAATTATGCCAAACTATAAAACATAGATTTTAAGTAGGAAAACTAAAGGATCATTTTTACATTTTAGAAAGGATGTGCTTACAAAAAGCAAAGAGGATTCTGGCAGGTTCCATGAGTTGAGGAGATGGAGTTAAGACTACCAGGAGACTTAGGTAGCAAGAGTTCACAGCACAGAGTACCACAAAGGAGAAAACTGCACAGAGATAAAATCCTAGAAATCTACAGAAGTCCCCCTCAAGGAGCAGAATATTGATCCGTACATATATGTGAGAAAACTACCTGAGGCTGGGTAAAGAATTATAAAAAAGGATCAGCAATAACAATGACCAGTGCACACATAGGTCCAGAAACAGCGTGTGCTCTCATTGGTAAGACCAGAAAAACTCATAATTCATGAGGCAGAAGGTTAAAAACTCAGAAAGACCATACCTAATTAATGAGAAATAATTAGCTGCCTGGTTACTTCTCTGCAGCTGCCTAACCAGTCATAACATCAAGATCTGAAAGGAACAAGCTATGTCTAAGTAACTTACTAAATACCAGAAAAAAATACCTAGAACATTTACAGGCAATAAAAAATTCAAAACACAATGACAAAACTTTTGCAATGTCTGGCATAAAATCAAAGATTATCAGGCATTTAAAGAAACAGGGATGTATGGCCCATAATTAAGGAAAATAATCCATTGAAAACATCCCAGACATAACACGGTAGTTAGGATTAGAGGTAAACTACTTTAAGACACTTAATATAACTTTACCCCATATGTTCTGAAGGTAAAGAATTTGAAAATATAAATAATGTCTTGGAGTTAAACTTCACTAACAAATAATCAAGCAGTATCACAATAAGAAATAAAAATAGAGATATATAATGAGTTAACATGAAGGAAAACACAATATTATTTGAATGTCAATTCTCATTTTGATCTTAGACTTTTTATTTTTTTTAGACGGAGTCTCTCTCTGGCACCCAGGCTGGAGTGCAGTGTTGCGATCTCAGCTTACTGCCACCTCCACCTCCCAGATTCACGCCATCCTCCTGCCTCAGCCTCCCAAGTAGGTGGGACTACAGGTGCCAACCACCACGCCCGGCTAATTTTTTTGTATTTTTAGTAGAGATGGGGTTTCACCATGTTAGCCAGGATGGTCTTGATCTCCTGACCTCGTGATCCGCCCGGCTTTGCCTCCCAAAGTGCTGGGATTACAGGCATGAGCCACTGCGTCTGACCTGATCTTAGATTTAATATCATTCCAGTCAGGATTCTGGCAGGCTTTTTTTGTATAAATTGACAAGTATATTCTAAAATTCAAATGAAAATTCAACAGGCTTGGAACATGCAAAACAATTCTGAAAAAAAGACCAAAGTTGCAGTATTAGTCTTTCCAAGATGTATCATAAAGCTATAGTAATCAAGACCTGTGAGAGCTTTATAAAGATAAATAAATAGATCAGTAGAATAGAGAGTCAAGCAATAGACTGACACATATAAGGATGACATACTTTTAATACTGGTTCAAGACACAGCATTGGAGAAAGATGGCCTTTTCAACAAATTGTGCTAGAATAATTAAATGTGCATACGCAAAAGTCAAGTTTGATACATACCTTGAGCTATAAACAAAAATCATAGACGTATGTAAAACTTCTAGGAAAAAATATAGAATCTTTGTAAATTTAATGCATTAGTCAGGATTCTCCAGAGAAACAGAATCAGTAGAATTTCTCATAATTAATATCGTGTGTGTGTGTGTGTGTGTGTGTGCGTGTGTGTGATTGTGGAGAAATTGGCACATATGATTGTGGAGGCTGAGAATTCCCATGAGATCAGCTAGTTTGAAGCCAAGGAAAGCTGTTAGTATAACTCAGTTCAAGTCCAAAGGGCTGAGAACCATGGAAGCCAATGCCATAAATCCCCAGTTCAAGAGCTGAAGGAAATGAGATGAGATGTTTCAGCTCAAACAGTGAGACAGGAAAAAGTAGGGCAAATTGCTCTTTCCTCTCTGCCTGCTCTATACCAGGCTTTTAATGGATTAGATGATACCTACCCACATTGAGGAAGGCAACCTACTTTACTACATCCAGCAGTTCAAATCCTAATCTTATCCAGAAACACCTTCACATAGACATAAACACAGAAATAATGTTTAATGTGGGCACTTCGTAGCCAGAAACGTTGCCATGTAAAATTAATCATTGCACATAGATTAGGTAAAGATTCCTTAGATATGCCACCAAAATATTTTCCATAAAAGAATAAATAAAATGTAATTTTTCAGAAATTACAAAATCACTGTTATAAGATTGAAAACGGCCAGACACGGTGGCTCACGCCTAAAATCCCAGCATTTTGGGAGGCCAATGTGGGCGGATCACCAGAGGTCAGGAGTTTGAGACCAGCATGTCCAACATAGTGAAACCCCATCTCTACTGAAAATATAAACATTAGCCAGGCATGGTGGTGGGTGCCTGTAATCCCAGCTACTCATGAGGCTGAGGCAGGCGAATCACTTGAACATGGGAGGCGGAGGTTGCAGTGAGCCATAATTGTGCTATTGCTCTCCAGCCTGGGTGACGAGTGAGAATCTGTCTCAAAAAAAAAAAAAAAAATTGGGCAGTTCCAAGATGGCTGAATAGGAACAGCTCCAGTCTACAGCTCCTAGCATGAGCAATGCAGAAGACAGGTGATTTCTGCATTTCCAACTGAGGAACGCAGCTCCTCTCCAGCAACGGAACAAAGCTGGATGGAGAATGACTGACGAGTTGACGGAAGAAGGCTTCAGACGATCAAACTTCTCCGAGCTAAAGGAGGAAGTTTGAACCCGATGCAAAGAAGCTAAAAACCTTGAAAAAAGATTAGATGAATGGCAAACTAGAATAAGCAGTGTAGAGAAGTCCTTAAATGACCTGATGGAGCTGAAAACCATGGCACGAGAACTATGTGACGAATGCACAAGCTTCAGTAGCCAATTCAAT
The DNA here is from genome assembly GCF_029289425.2 of Pan paniscus. Classification (NCBI taxonomy): domain Eukaryota; kingdom Metazoa; phylum Chordata; class Mammalia; order Primates; family Hominidae; genus Pan; species Pan paniscus. The sequence goes on from NC_073254.2 coordinate 123,287,310, forward strand.
CAACTGGAAAAAAGGATATCAGTGATTGAAGATCAAATGAATGAAACGAAGCGAGAAGAGAAGTTTAGAGAAAAAAGAGTAAAAAGAAACAAACAAAGCCTCCAAGAAATATGGGACTATGTTAAAAGACCAAATCTATATCTGATTGGTGTACCTGAAAGTGATGGGGAGAATGGAACCAAGTTGGAAAACATTCTGCAGGATATTATCCAGGAGAATTTCCCCAACCTAGCAAGGCAGGCCAACATTCAAATTCAGGAAATACAGAGAACACCTCAAAGACACTCCTCGAAAAGAGCAACTCCAAGACACATAATTGTCAGATTCACCAAAGCTGAAATGAAGGAAAAAATGTTAAGGGCACCAGAGAGAAAGGTCGGGTTATCTGCAAAGGGAAACCCATCAGACTAAGAGCAGATCTCTCGGCAGAAACTCTACAAGCCAAAAGAGAGTGGGGGCCAGTATTCAACATTCTTAAAGAAAAGAATTTTCAACCCAGAATTTCATATCCCGCCAAACTAAGCTTCATAAGTAAAGGAGAAATAAAATCCTTTACACACAAGCAAATGCTGAGAGATTTTGTCACCACCAGGCCTGCCCTACAGGAGCTCCTGAAGGAAGCACTAAACATGGAAAGGAACAACCGGTACCAGCCACTGCAAAAGCATTCCGAATTGTAAAGACCATCAATGCTAGGAAGAAACTGCATCAACTGATGAGCAAAATAACCAGCTAACATCAAAACGACAGGATCAAATTCACACATAACAATATTAACTTTAAATGTAAATGGGCTAAATGCTCCAATTAAAAGACACAGACTGGCAAATTTGATAAAGAGTCAAGACCCAACAGTGTGCTGTATTCAGCTGACCCATCTCACGTGCAGAGACATACATAGGCTCAAAATAAAGGGATGGAGGAAGATCTACCAAGCAAAAGGAAAACAAAAAAAAGGCAGGGGTTGCAATCCTAGTCTCTGATAAAACAGACTTTAAACCAACAAAAATCAAAAGAGACAAAGAAGGCCATTAGGTAATGGTAAAGGTATCATTCAACAAGAAGAGCTAACTATCTTAAATATATATGCACCCAATACAGGAGCACCTAGATTCATAAAGCAAGTCCTTAGAGATCTACAAAGGGACTTAGACTCCCACACAATAATAACGGGAGACTTTAACACCCCACTGCCAACATTAGACAGATCAATGAGACAGAAAGTTAACAAGGATACCCAGGAATTGAACTCAGCTCTGCACCAAGTGGGCCTAATTGACATCAACAGAACTCTCCACCCCAAATCAACAGAATATACATTTTTTTCAGCACCACACCACACCTGTTCCAAAATTGACCACATACTTGGAAGTAAAGCTCTCCTCAGCAAATGTAAAAGAACAGAAATTATAACAAACTATCAGACCACAGTGCAATCAAACTAGAACTCAGGATTAAGAATCTCACTCAAAACCGCTCAACTACATGGAAACTGAACAACCTGCTCGTGAATGACTACTGGGTACATAATGAAATGAAGGCAGAAATAAAGATGTTCTTTGAAACAAATGAAAACAAAGACACAACATACCAGAATCTAGGGGACACATTTAAAGCAGTGTGTAGAGGGAAATTTATAGCACTAAATGCCCACAAGAGAAAGCAAGAAAGATCTAAAATTGACACCCTAACATCACAATTAGAAGAACTAGAGAAGCAAGAGCAAACACATTCAAAAGCTAGCAGAAGGCAAGAAATAACTAAGATCAGAGCAGTACTGAAGGAGATAGAGACACAAAAAACCCTTCAAAAAAATCAGTGAATCCAGGAATTGGTTTTTTTTAAAGATCAACAACATTGATAGACCACAAGCAAGATTAATAAAGAAGAAAAGAGCGAAGAATCAAATAGACACAATAAAAAATGATAAAGGTGATATCACCACCGATCCCACAGAAATACAAACTACCATCAGAGAATACTATAACCACCTCTATGTAAATAAACTAGAAAATCTAGAAGAAATGGACAAATTCCTGGACAGGTACACTCTCCCAAAACTAAACCAGGAAGAAGTTGAATCCCTGAATAGACCAATAACAGGCTCTTAAATTGAAGCAATAATTAATAGCCTACCAACCAAAAAAGTCCAGGACCAGATGGATTCACAGCCGAATTCTACCAGAGGTACAAGGAGGAGCTGGTACTATTCCTTCTGAAACTATTCCAATCAATAGAAAAAGAGGGAATCCTCCCTAACTCATTTTATGAGGCCAGCATCATCCTGATACCAAAGCCTAGCAGAGACACAACAAAAAAGGAAAATTTTAGACCAATATTCCTGATGAAAATTGATGCAAAAATCCTCAATAAAATACTGGCAAACAGAATCCAGCAGCACATCAAAAAGCTTATCCACCACGATCAACTCGGCTTCATCCCTGGAATGCAAGGCTGGTTCAACATACGAAAATCAATAAATGTAATCCAGCATATAAACAGAACCAAAGTCAAAAACCACATGATTATCTCAATAGATGTAGAAAAGGCCTTTGACAACATTCAACACCCTTCCTGCTAAAAACTCTCAATAAATTAGGTATTGATGGGACGTATCTCAAAATAAGAGCTATTTATGACAAAACCACAGCCAATATCATACTGAATGGGCAAAAACTGGAAGCATTCCCTTTGAAAACTGTCGCAAGACAGGGATGCCCTCTCTCACCACTCCTATTCAACATAGTGTTGGAAGTTCTGGCCAGGGCAATCAAGCAGAAGAAAGAAATAAAGGGTATTCAATTAGGAAAAGAGGAAGTCAAATTGTCCCTCTTTGCAGATGGCATGATTGCATATTTAGAAAACCCCATCGTGTCCGCCCAAAATCTACTTAAGCTGATAAGCAATTTCAGCAAAGTCTCAGGATAAAAAATTAATGTGCAAAAATCACAAGCATTCATATACACCGATAACAGACAAACAGAGAGCCAAATCATGAGGAACTCCCATTCACAATTGCTTCAAAGAGAATAAAATACCTAGGAATCCAACTTACAAGGAACGTGAAGGACCTCTTCAAGGAGAACTACAAACCACTGCTCAATGAAATAAAAGAGGGTACAAACAAATGGAAGAACATTCCATGCTCATGGATAGGAAGAATCAATATCATGAAAACGGTCATACTGCCCAAGGTAATTTATAGATTCAATGCCATCCCCATCAAGCTACCAATGACTTTCTTCACAGAATTGGAAAAAACTACTTTAAAGTTCACATGGAACCAAAAAAGAGCCCGCATTGCCAAGACAATCCTAAGCCAAAAGAACATAGCTGGAGGCATCATGCTACCTGACTTCAAACTATACTACAAGGCTACAGTAACCAAAACAGCACAGTACTGGTACCAAAACAGAGATATAGACCAATGGAACAGAAGAGAGCCCTCAGACATAGTACCACACATCTACAACTATCTGATATTTGACAAACCTGACAAAAACAAGAAATTGGGGAAAGGATTCCCTATTTAATAAATGGTGCTGGGAAAACTGGCTGGCCATATGGAGAAAGCTGAAACTGGATCCTTTCCTTACACCTTATATAAAAAATTAATTCAAGATGGATTAAAGACTTAAATGTTACACGTAAAACCATAAAAACCCTAGAAGAAAACCTAGGCAATACCATTCAGGACATAGGCATGGGCAAGAACTTCGTGTCTAAAACACCAAAAGGAATGGCAACAAAAGCCAAAATTGACAAATGGGATCTAATTAAACTAAAGAGCTTCTACACAGCAAAAGAAACTACCATCACAGTGAACAGACAACCTACAGAATGGGAAAAAAATTTTGTAATGTACTCATCTGACAAAGGGCTAATATCCAGAATCTACGATGAACTCAAATAAATTTACAAGAAAAAAACAAACAACCCCATCAACAAGTGGGCGAAGGATATGAACAGACACTTCTCAAAAGAAGACATTTATGCAGCCAACAGACACATGAAAAAATGCTCATCATCACTGGCCATCAGAGAAATGCAAATCAAAACCACAATGAGATACCATCTCACACCAGTTAGAATGGCAATCATTAAAAAGTCAGGAAACAACAGGTGCTGGAGAGGATGTGGAGAAATAGGAACACTTTTACACTGTTGGTGGGACTGTAAACTAGTTCAACCGTTGTGGAAGACAGTGTGGTGATTCCTCAGGGATCTAGAACTAGAAATACCATTTGACCCAGCCATCACATTACTGGGTATATACCCAAAGGATTGTAAATCATGCTGCTATAAAGGCACATGCACACATATGTTTATTGCGGCACTATTCACAATAGCAAAGACTTAGAACCAACACAAATGTCCATCAATGATAGACTGAATTAAGCAAATGTGGCACATATACACCATGGAATACTATGCATCCATAAAAAATGATGAGTTCATGTCCTTTGTAGGGACATGGATGAAGCTGGAAACCATCACTCTCGGCAAACTATTGCAAGAACAAAAAAACCAAACACTGCATGTTCTCACTCATAGGTGGGAATTGAACAAATAGAACACCTGGACACAGGAAAGGGAACATCACACACCGGGGCCTGTCGTGGGGTGGGAGAGGGGGGAGGGAAAGCATTAGGAGGTATACCTCATGTAAATGAGGAGTTAATAGGTGCATCACACCAACATGGCGCTTGTATACATATGTAACAAACCTGCACGTTATGCACATGTACCCTAGAACTTATAGTAAAAAAAATTGAAAAGACCCACAAACTAGAATATAGTATTTGCAACCATAAGTTGTATTTTAAAAATCCAGCTTATATAAGGAACTCCAGACTCAATAATAAGAAATCCAACAACCAACATAAAAAGGAAAATATTTGATAGATACTTCACCAAAGAAGATATGACGACGACCGATAAGCACACAAAGATATGCTCAACATCACTAATATAGTTAGGGAAAGGCAAGTTAAAAATACTTTACTAGAATGATTTATGTGGGAATGTGGAGGAATAGAGGCTCTCATACACTACTGGTTGCAAAGTATAGTGGTGCAACTACTTTGGAAAACAGATTGGCATTCCCTTAGGTGATTTCCCAGAGAAATAAATGTTCATGACCATGCAAAGACTTGCACATGAATGTTCATAGAAGATTTATTTTTAATAGGCAAAACTAGATATAACCCAAATGCCAATCTACAGGTGAATGAGTGTGATGATTAATTTTATGTGTCAACTTGACTATCATATCACAAGGTACAAAGAAATTTGGCTAAACATTATTTCTGGGTGTATCTGCATAGACTTTTCCAGATGAAATTAGCATTTGAATTGATAGAGTGAGTAAACGAGAATGCCCTCCTCAGTGTAGACTGGCATTATCCAATCCTTGCAGATCTGAATAGAGCAAACGCGTTAGGGAAAGAGGAATTTGCTCTCCGAATGATGGCTTGGGCTGGAAATTTGGTCTTCTCCTGCACTCATATTGGTACTTATATTATCAGCTCCCCTGATTCTTGGGCCTTGGAAATTTGGGATTTATTTCATTGGCTCCCCTGGTTCTCAGGCCTTTAGACTCATACGGAAACTGTAGCACTGGCTTCCCTAGGCCTCCAGCTTGCAGATAGCAGATTATGAAACTAGTCAGTCTTCATAATCAAGAGAGCTTTTATATCTTTATAATAAATTCTATATGTAAATATATATACATATATATGTAGATAGGTAGATAGATGATAGATAGATAGACAGATAGATAGATATAGATAGATATCTCCTATTGATTCTGTTTCTCTGGAGAACCCAGAATAATATATTAGGTAAAAAGATGGTGGCATATCTATATAATGGAATACTAATCAACAATTTAAAAAATTACCTAGAGAGATATCGAACAAAAGGCTGAATATTAAAATATGTAGAGCGATAAATTCAGTCAAAAGAGTAAATAACGTATTATTTGATATATACTCATTTCTATAAAACTAAAACTAATCAATAGCGACAGGAAACAATTGAATGCTTCCTTAAATCTTAAAGATTTAATCCAGATGTGACAAACATCACTTCTCAAATTTTATAACCAAAGCAAGTTATATAATACATCTAACATGAAGAGGCAGAGGATCATAAAGAGTGCTCAGAAGTGGAGAGAATAAAAAATACTTACAACATTATCAGCTAGTGAATGTCAAGGAAAGTTGCATGTTTAATTGAACTCATTTATACAGAATAGAAAATCTTTTACTGTGGGAGAAAGAATAATATATTACTGCATATTTTTCCTTTAGAACCAATCACCAAAGTTAACTTCCTTAAACTTATTTGCTTTTCTCAATTTTTTCTCTTATTTCAATATGTAATGGATTGTTAAAAGTGTGCATTTTTTAGCAGAAAACACAGATGAACTTAGAATTAATTTTAACTGTGTTACAACATTTGCAAGTTGATGACAACAGGGAATATTCCAGTTAGTGAATACTGATTTAACTGTCTATTTAGAAGTTGCCTTCAGATAATATTTAGATTCCTATGCAAAATAAGTTGGGAGCTTCATCAGCAGTATCTAGCAGTCAGAGATGACTATATTTAGAGTTGAGCTAGAGGCAGCTTTATCACAAACTTAACCAACTTCTGACATGTCATTGTCAGTATGCTGAAATCCACATGTGTATATTTTCTGATTTTAGGCAGAAGTGAATATTACATTCAGAGAGGAGATCTTTTTACTGCTTTATCATTGCATAATGTCTTGGATATATTTGATACTGCTCACAGCTCCAATACACCTGTCACTGCACCTCACTGCTAATACAATGACAGCTCAGTGGTCACGTGTTCCAAGCCAATGTCATGCAATACTATTTTTCGCTACTCATTCTGAGTTACAGTCAGCATTAAAAGCTATGCTCAGACTTATTCTGGATTAGTTTCCTCCAGAGATGCACATCACTAATATGTTTGATTTTAAGAAGTTGTGATGAGTATTATATGGAAGTAGACCTGTGTATAGTATTTTCATTATTTGAGATTATAACCTGGTCAATGGGGTCTTGAGTACCATCCAGGATCCAAACAGAGGAGATTTAGGCTTCCAAAATGGCTTGATAATGCCCATCTTCTTCATGATTACATTAGCACAGAAATATGTAAGTAAATTATTAATTATTTAGAGCTAAAAGTACCTTAAAATGAAAAAATGACATACAGAGTTATATATTGAACTCATTTAGAAGATATTTTACTCTGGGTTATGTGCTTTAGGAATCCAATGGAGTAAGTTTAATCATTCTCATTTTACATTTATAAGAACTGGCCTTAGTAAGTGGCATAACTAGAATTGGAATTCAGGCCCAGACTTTTAGATTTTATGTATCTTATTCATTTTAGAGAGATATTTTATTACAAACACAAACTTATACCTAAATGTTTATACTGAATATGAGAAACCCAGGGCAGAGAAACTAAGTAATTTTATAAAGCTTCTATAGAGATAGCTAACAACAAAACAAAAGACTCTCTTGAATTCTAAGTAACTCTCATGTCCTGAAATCAAATCAACATCCTGGCTTCTGTATTCTTTTCAGAGTAGCTTTCTAATTAATTCAATACTCTACCCAGTTCCTAACATTAATTGAGCATCTACTATCTGTAAGACTCTTGACCTTACAGTTTATAAAAAGAAAGTCTGTCTATATTGAGCTTACAATTTAGTTGAGGAGGATATTGAGTAATAACTAATTAAATAATATCACTTTTATGGTTGTAGTTGTAGAGAAGAATAAAACTGGGTAGAGGAATAAACTTACTATTTTTAGCAAGGAAGGACCTATGAGGATCCCATTTGAACAGAAATTTAAATAATGAAAACAGTCATGTCATGAGGAAAAATTGAGAACAGGGTAATACCTTCAGCCTACATGTGTTATAAAGTTCATGTTTTTTATATAATATAACTTATAAATAAGTGGTTCTTGAATAAAGTCATCTTTTTTTACACACAAACATGCACACACAAATACATAACAATTTCTTACTTATATTTGTGAAGTGGTTTTGTGTATCTCTGCATATTTGTTTTCCTTAACATACTATATATAGAGACCTTTACTGAAATATTTAAATTATAAAAGCTCAAAGATTGTTATTAATGTTAAAGTAGCATTTAAAAAAATCTAAGATTCAACAACGTGTCAATAATGAGATAAATTATAAATAATTATTTAAATATTTTGATATTTGGAAAATGGGCTTTTATTCTATTATGTATTTTTATTTTTTATTTTTAGACGGAATCTCGCTGTGTCACCCGGGCTGGAGTGCACTGGCGCGATCTCTGCTCACTGCAACCTCTGCCTCCTGGTTTCAAGCGATTCTTGTTCCTCAGCCTTTCCAGTAACTGGGATTACAGGAATGTGTCACCACACCCAGCTAATTTTTGTATTTTCACTAGAGACGCAGTTTCACCATGTTGGCCGGAATGGTCTCGGCCTCCCAAAGTGCTGGGATTACAGGCGTGAGCCACCACACCCGGCAGGAACCTGGGCTTTTTCTTACAAAACCTTTACTTAATAAGATTCAATGCCAGATATGTTTTAAATCATCTCATAGAAAGAAATAACACTTTATTAGCTAATGTGTTAGCCTTGAGAAAATAGGTGATCTTATTCCATGATTCACTGATTACTCAATATCTTGCACATAAAATTCCAGAAGTAATTAGTGGCTAAATTAGGAAATTATAATTAATCTAGTATGTACTCTTTGTTTATAAACATGAATGTATAATTTTACAAATAGATATATGGAAAAAATGTAAAATTTATATTTGTGACAAAAATATATTAAAAATTGGGTATCCTAAAATGTTTTATTTACAGATTTTCATTTTTTTCAACAAATGCTTTATGGAAAAATAACCACACAATATACACATTCAAAAATCCCACAGAAATGCTCTATCTTGTTTGTATATGAAAAAAATGATCTCATAAAATGCTGGTATATTTTGTCCAAATATAAAAATTTCCATTTGGAAAATTCATTTCTCAGCAGTAAGAAAATTCTTGGAAGTTCGAATGTTGTAAGAAGTCAAAACCAAACACATATCATATTTACATATTAGCTTTTCCAAACGTGAAAATGCTTCTCCAATTTTCTAACAAATCATGTGTATAATAAACAAAGCTTTCTTTATATACAGAACTTATTTTATATTTTCAATTTTTGTCTTCTACTTATGTTTGAAATTTTTATTTTTGGAATCTAATAAATGTGTCCATTTTCTATGCCATGAAATACAATACAAAGTGCATTTAATAAATAAAAAATATGGCCAGGCGTGGTGGCTCCCATCTGTAATCGCAGCACTTTGGGAGGCCGAGGCGGGCGGATCAAGAGGTCAGGAGATTGAGACCATCCTGGCTAACAAGGTGAAAACCCGTCTCTACTAAAAATACAAAAAATTAGCCAGGCGTGGTGGCACGCGCCTCTAATCCCAGCTACTCAGGAGGCTGAGGTTGTAGTGAGGCGAGATCGTGCCATTGCACTCCAGCCTGGGTGACAGAGTGAGACTCAGTCTCAAAAAAACAAAATAAATAAATAAATAAATAAATAAATAAATAAATAAATAAAAATAGCTGTATAATTTTTGAAAATCAATAATTGTAACAATATCTAAAATAAGAACTGTTGCTATCATTTTTAATATAATATGCTAAGCATTTTTCTAATGTGTAAATGTATTTAGTTTTTAGAATAACATTATAAAGTTGGTACATTTTAAGAAAATTTAGATAATTAAGCCATTTAACCAGAGTATTCCAGCTAATCGATAGAGGAGATATAAAATTACTACGTTTCCTTCTCTGCCTTGACAGACAAAAAAACAAATATGTGCTTTTGAAAATACAGAAAATAAGTGAATGAGTCCAACAAAAAAGTATTTAAGAATTGATGCCAATCATAAAACAAGAAATTTATGCTACCGTATGCAACATATTAAATGTTATAGTTAAAAACACAAAAGAAGTAAAATTTCAGAAATTCAGCACACAATTTTCAAGCTCTAAGAGACAGAATTGTCTGCATAAAAATATGTCTTAGAATTTTGCTTCTCATTCCATCTTTGATGCCCTGGGACTAAGATCCCATCTCTCCAAGCAGGAAGGCTACAATAAAACAAAATTAGACCATTGATTAGGATGACTGTTTTATTCATTGTTATATATTATGTGTATATGTGTGTGTACAATACATAATGACACAAAAAGGAAAAATTTGTTTTTATTTATTTGTTTGCTTTTTTTGTTTTGTGAGTCCCTCTTTCTAGCTGCATACTCAATGTGAACTTCACTCAACACTTTCCAAAGTATTGAAGTATATACATATATATGAAAAGTTCCAGAAATGATATTCGTTTTTATTTAAGATGTGTTTATTTTTCATCTTCAGAAAGCCTTGGCTTTGGAATCTAAAACATTTGCATACAGTAGAAAATATCCACATGAATTCAACAGGAAATTTGTGGCAGAGTTTATGTTTATCAAGCTCTATTAAGCACTGGTGCCTAAATTTAGAGAACTGCAGTCATTAAGTGACTGTGTTGAAACAAATAATTCAGAAAATTAGGAAAATTATTAAATATAGGACAGTTTCTTCTTCTTCTTCTTTTTTTTTTTTTTTTGAGACAGAGCCTCCCTCTATTACCCAGCCTGGAGTGCAGTTGTACAATCTCGGCTCGCTGCAACCTCCGCCTCGTGGGGTCAAGCAAATTCTCCTGCCTCAGCCTCCGGAGTACTTGGACTACAGGCACACTCCACCAAGCCCGGCTAGTTTATTTTTTGTTGTTGTTTTTTTTTGGGGGTTTTTTTTTGTATTTTTAGTAAAGACAGGGTTTCACTGTATTGGCCAGGCTGGTCTTGAACTCCTGACCTTGTGATCCACGCTCCTTGGCCTCTCAAAGTGCTGGGATTACAGGCATGAGCCACCGCGCCCAGCCAGGACAGTTTCTTCTTTAACTTAAGGAAGACAGGATCAAAACCGTGATTAATTTATACTTTGGGTTGTCTCTTATTTAAAGAAAGTAACTGTGCAGAAAGCCCCACTTGCAACCAGAAGTTTACTCTATTGTAAGTATCATAGGGATGGTGCCCAATTTTTTTATTTCTGTTTTGTTTTTCTTAATTTTTACTTTTTTGTTCACCTCTAACAGTGTCTGCAGTGTCTGCAACACAGTGGATGATTCAGCAAGTATGATTTTTGAGTAAAGAAACGATAAGCCAACAAAAGACAAAACACAGGAACAAGTTACTAAGACAGGTTTTAGAAATATTTGAGACCCCAAAAAAAGACAAAAAGGAAAAAAATACACACTTATACTACATTGTTTACACATCGATCTGCCATTAGGCAAAAGATTTGAACAGAAGATTTCTGAATACCCATTTGTGCTATTTCATTCCATTCACCAGTGGAATCAAATAATGGCATGAAATATCACTATCACCATTAATGTCTATAATACAGTATAATAAATATAACACTCAGTACCATTTTCAAGCCAGGCTTTCCAAATACTTTTCTTACTTTTCAGTCTTCTAACTTTATGAACACTTTCACTATGTCTCCAAATGTTGCTTTTCTAGGTTTGCTTTGTTTTAAGCCTATTATATTTACATTATATTCTAGGGAAAGATATTTGCTAACAGGGATGCAACTGAACTTAAATCATTTTTTTTATTATTTTTAAATCTTTTTTTATTTAACTAACTAACCAAGGAGCAATGCCATGAACGTAAGTCTCTTAACTCTTGGTTTACTCCCACAATCTGCCTTTCTCTAAGCAACAAAACTGAATATTAGATCGCATATGCATTAGTGATAGATATCAAAAATGGTAGTAATTAATCTGCTACTTTTCTCACTCTTCATTCCAGGAGAAGACATTACTATCCATCCTTTAACCAAAATAGGGAAGATCTGAGTAATTTCCTTCTCATATCAGTCCTTTTCTTCACATGTCTAAGTGGCTGTGAAATATTAGAAATTCTGCTTAATTTAGTTTCTCTCATCTTCCCTTCCTGTTAAGAGCTAGCTCTTTTGCTAGATGTAAGTCATCTTACATAGTAAAAATAATTTCCTCATTTTGCAAGAAGCTCTTGGAATCTGGTGCACAGTACCACCCTCCAATTCAGCTAAATATGTATGTGTGTGTGTATGTGAGGGTATCCTCTCTGCTAAGATCATGTCTATTTTCCTTAACATGCTCTGGTTGGTAATGTAGAGACTATACCATCCAGAAGATCCCCTTTAACTTTAAAGTTTTTCTAACAATAGATGATATTTCTCATTTCCTTTAATCCATATAATTCAGTGGTCATCTCATGTATTTATTCAGTTTAATTTATCAAAATCATAGACAAAAAGCCCTTTTCAAAAATATCAATATTTTTATATATTGTGGTCATCATGAAATACAAACTTTAATTAGTAAAATAACATAAGACTCCATGAATTTTGTAAAGAAAACATGAATGTCTTCCTCTCTTTTCTTCCTTCCTTTGACTATGAAAGAGATCATAATAGAAAATTTCATATTGTAATTCTATAATTTGTAAAAAATACTAAAAAATTTCTACTTGGATTTGTTCAAAATTTATTCTTTTAAAATTCTTTCTGAATTTAAAAATGTTAAATGTGATTTGAGAAATAGCACAAGGCCCTTGACTGAGGCTCCTGTCTGTGTGAGTGTATGTATGTGTGTGTGAGTGTGTGTATATGTATGTATGTGTATAGAACCATTTTGAAGTTACCTTCTTTTACTATAAATAGTTAACTCATGCTAAATATGTCTTCTTTCATATGAATAATTAGTGATTTTTCTTTTTATGAGATTCTTTCATCACATTACACAGTACTCATCCTTCAATTTAACTTGATCAATTTAACTATTGCTTTGAAATATACACCACTTTAAACTTACAGATTAGAAAAGGCAAGATGGCTCAATAATTCAGTTTCTTTATAAGTCAAGAGTGTTTGTTGTTTTCAAATTATTGTATTTTTGTATATATTTATTTGTGATCTAGAACTAATTATCATGTAGATATAGAAAATTATGTATATAGGTGTGTATGTAGAAATTGTATTCTATACATTGAAAAATAATTATCAATGTGTTGCTCTATTGAAAATTAACACAATTTAATAAACCTCATTTTAAAATGCTGAATACTTGTTTCCACATGAGACAAAGCATTTTTTTACTTCCACTTTAAAATGTTCTGAATTATTGCTTTAACTCTAGTTACTTTTGTGAAGTTGCAGGCTGAAAGTAAATAAGTATTGTTACATTACATTAGCATAATAAATATTTGTGAAAACATTTATTGCTTTATGCACTAAACTATGAACTACCTATGCAATGCCAGACTGTATTTTTTAAATCTTTGATTATTCCTATTTTCTATTAAACTCACTGAGAATTTATTGATAAACAATTTTACAACGTGTCACACAATTCACATAAAGTTTGCTGAAAGGTTCAGAATAAATGTGAACCACGAGTTTAAGTGAAATTGCTTGACTAAATAATATTTGATATATGTCAACGCAACATATTTCACATTTAAGAAGATTAAAATATGTGGGGTTTTTTTAGGCTGTTGACATTTCAGATAAAATTTTCAATATGTAGACTCTCTTTTTAAAATTATTCCAAGCTGATTTGTTAGGAGAAAGATATTGGCTTAACTACTGTGGTAGGGTGCAAATTTTACAATCTTGCTTGGGTCAACCTTGCTAACTTGATCTCCTGTCACTATTCCTTTTTCCACTTTATGCTTTATCTGCACTAAATTAAAAATCATTTTTGTTTTTCTGTTTTTTTGCGTATGTTTTTCTTTTTTGAGACGGATTTTTGCTCTGTTGCCCAGGCTGGAGTGCAGTGGCATGATCTTGGCTAACTGCAACCTCTCCCTCCCGGGTCCAAGTGATTCTCCTGCCTCAGCCTCCTAAGTAGTTGGGATTACAGGCACACATCATTATGTCCTGATAATTTTTGTATTATTAGTAGAGACAGAGTTTCCCCATGTTGGCCAGGCTGGTGTCGAACTCCTGACCTCAAGTGATCTGCCCACCTTGGCCTCCCAAAGTGCTGGGATTACAGGCATGAGCCACCGCACCTGGCCAAGGATCATTTTTGAAATATATTTTATTTATTTCTCTCTAATATTATATGTGCTACTCTTACTCTCTAAAACGTTTGCTCTCTTCATCCCTTTATTATCTGTCAAATTTCTACTTCTTTCAAGTCCTGAGTCAGGTGTTTCTTTATCTATGCACCCCATCCATCCTGAGAGAACAATGGTCTCACTTGTTACTCTCGCAGTTGGTATACATCTCTATAAAAGACCTTCTCACAAATTTAGACTTAGTTGTTTATAAAACTACTATTATCCATTATACTGTAAACTGTAGTGTATAGCTCCTGAGAACAGTGACTATAACTTAATCACCTTTCTATCACTAGCCTTTAATAAAATGCCAGATAGATTATGTTTCTCTTCTGTCACCAATATCACTCAACCCAAGAAAGCCAAGACTACAAATTACAAGACATCTGCAGTTCCCATTCTTTTTATGAGATGAAAGATTCTAGGAAATATAAAACTTTGGGTGTTATTCTTTAGGATTTCCATTTTCACTCCCAACTGAATATTAGTTTCAACTGGGAAACTTTGAAAACTGTACTGCTGACAGCTATAGAAGGGAGGGAACTTCTAGGCAGACAGGGGTGGGTCCCTGGCAAAACACCTTTGAGCCAAAAGGCCTGAAACCTACAGCCCAAAGTGAGAACTTCCATCTCTGTGTGCCTGCTCTCTCCCGATTGGTTCTTTCTGAATAATGTCTTTTAACCAACGGAATGCTGCCTTTTCCAAAACTACCTACGGCCGCCCCTATCCTGTACCTATAAAGACCCCAGACTCAGCTGGCAGACAGTAGAAGTGGCCAGACATCAGGGAGAAGCAGTTGGATATCTGGGAGAAGCAACTTTCACTTCAGAGATGGTGTCTGGACTAGGCAACTTGACCTCGAAAGAGAGATGCTTGAGAGGCGGCTTGACTTTAGGGGAGAGGGACCTTCCGTTCCTGTCCCCTTTCCAGCTCCCTCTGCTAAGAGCTGCTTTCATCACTCAATACAATTCTCCACATTCACCATCCTTCAATTCATCTGCATGACCTCATTCCTCTTGGGCACCAAACAAGAATTTGGGATCCACTGGGTGTGGGTAACAAAAAAGGCTGTCACACTGGCCCTTTGCCCTCACTGGTGAAAGGCAGCTTCCCCACGTGATGAGGCAAAGGGCTTGCCGAGCTGATAACACACTGCTGTCTGCAGATGGAAGAGCTAAGCGAGCATTGTAACATGCCCTCTGGAGCTTTGGGGTCACAGGCACCCCTAACCTGGACACTGCTGCGAGGCCCGCCCAGACTTCGCTCCTGCAGGTGCCAAAGCAACTGGTTCCTACACTAGGTTGCTCTGGTGCCTGCACTCGTTTGCTCACACGCTCCCTCCCACAAGGAGTTGACTGGGGTGGGCTGAGTAAATGAGGCACCCATGTTGCAAGACCTGCGAAGGGGTCAAGAAAATATCTGGCATCACTACTGGTCAGAGTCCACCAAAGTAAATAAAACACAAAATTTGAACTCCAGCCCCAAGAATAATTACCAATTCTGGGCCAAGCTCATAGACACTAAACTGCTTCACTATAAGAGACCATACATGTGTGGACATATTTGTCTCTGAGAGCTAATTTACACCAGGTTGTAAATTAATGAAATCTCTAGCCAAATGAGATGAAATTAAGTTAAATGTAATGACGCTGCATGCTACTTGCCAATATATCCTAGGGGAAGTAAGAGAAGATAAAAGTAAAACATTACCCCAAGGCTTAAGTTTAAAGCCCACAAGTGCCTCACAATATCTCCACAAGAAAGTCCAGAAGTTCACAAACACGTTACAAATTTTCTACTGTCTAAATCTAGTATACTTCTCATTTACGTTTTTCTAATTGCTCAAAATTTCCACTTTCCAAGGTTGTTTATCCTCAAGAAGTTTTTCTTCCATAGTGCTCTGCTTATCTTGGTAACATGATCCAAGTTATTCTCATTTCCCAAACCCAAATAGTGTATTGATTTCATGAAATAATTAAATTATTCCTGAATCTGTAATTGGATTGACTTTTTAATATGTCTGTAAACTTCATAAGAGCAGAGAACTTGTCTTGTATACCCATTATTATAACTGGATTATGTAGAAGCATTTCTTGCTCTTAATAAGCAAGGTTTGAATGAATGAAGTCATGTTAAATAACAAAGAAGTTTTGTAGATGTGTAAATATTTGAAAAACAGGATAGTAATTATGTTACATATAGCAAGCACACCAGAACACAACAATCTAGGTAAATCTTGTTCCCTTTCAGTACTGCCTTTTTCTATTTGTAAGACCTTGGAAAATAATTTTGTCTCTCAGTGAATCAAATGTCATTTTCTATATAGAATAGAATAATAGCTATCAGGTAAGGTTATTGTGAGAATTAAATATGTTAATGGCTGTAAAACACAAGTAATTGTTCTAGCACATAACACTCAATAAATGTTTGCTCTTATTATTGAGTAGAGTGATTGTTTTCTTAGGCATCTATGTCAGTTTCAGTAACAATTATCTGCTTTTAATTATAAAATTCTAAATATTAATTATAATCTTCTATCTGATGAAGACAACTGCTAATCTAAGATCACAAAGTATTCTCCACATTCAAAATTAAACCATGGTTTATGATTTAATTCAGACCTGTATAAAAATATATGAATTAGAATGTCAGGACGAGAAGAAGTTTATTCTGTTTTAGCATAGGCTCCTTTTCAACTAAATAGGCCCTAGTTTTCTGGCTAGAAATCAGGCAGTAACTTTGCAGAAATTCTGTCCAATCCCCTACTTTAATTAATTTCCCAAAATGTGAATAGGAGGAAGAAATACAAATTTTAAAAAATTGAAAATATTTTAAAATATTCAATGGAAAGACTGTAAGCTATCCCTATATTTTTACAAGAATCTTGAATTAAAATATCGGTTAATATTGTCAGAAAATATGTCAAGTGTTCTGGTTTAATATCAATAAAATCTGCATAAACAATGGTTTCAAATTTTTCCATATATAATTCACTATAGAATATGCCCTTGAAGAATGTTAAGGGTTGTTTCTAGCTAGAAAGAACAATTGGTTTACATGTCCTGAAACAAATATTCATTTCACCCTTCCAGCCACGTTGCCATTTTTGTCTTTGCTCCTTGATGATTAGACAGGTTTAAGGAAAATAAACATTTTTTGTTTGTCTTCAGAAGGACTTTATAGTTCCTATGGTGTAGATATACTGCATGTAGTAATTTAAAATAAGATAGAGTAATTTATTAACTGCCATTAAGCAAAATAAAATTTGCACATGGGCTCTTCCACATTTACACTGGAATAAGAACTAGAAGTTTCTTGCATTTCATTTACACAATTCTTAACTAGAGTTTGAAAACCTTTCCATAGTCAAAGTAGTTTCAAAGGATGATTACAGAGATGAAACTGTCACCGAATTCTGCTTTCCTCAGCAATTCAAAATAAAAGTTCAGAAAGCATTTGGTCCTGCTCAACCTATCATTTAATATGAAATTTAAAGCTGTCACTGATGTCACATTATTAGGGTATAAAGCTTGATGTCATGTTGACACTAAACTCCATTTAAAAGCTTCCAAAAATATTCTGGGTGTCTTGTTCTTTTACAACCTTTGATAATATCATCTTGAGTAGATCACTCAAGAGCAGAAATCAGTGATTTTTGTAAGCTTCATAATGGTAGAGAATCCCACATGGAGATATTTGCATTCTACTGCTTTGTACTAGAAAATGCACAAGGTGAATGTAATGAGATGAGTTGGGAATATTGCAATGCTTTAAGTGAGAAATGATGAGTCTGGGCTTAAGCTGAAAAAAGGGCAGCGATAAGAGGAATAAATATTTGTAGAGTGAATTGGACTGGGTGACCTATTTGTGGTTGGGAATGGGAAGGAGAAGTGGACGGTAGTCGTAAAATCTTTTATTGTTAGACTGGGTAGACGGACATGCTATTAATGGTCATACACTCAGGGTGGGGGTGAGGATTTTGAGGCTTTATGATAACCTCTGTCCTCCCCCACATGAAAAAACAGTTCTAGAATTACTGCATCAATGCAAGAAGGTCTGGGACATTTGCCATAAGCCAGCTCCAATCCCATGCATTATGAGCAAATGTGGTTTCTCTCAACCTCAGGTATCTTCGACTTTTATTTTTCTGGCCCTTGGGTATATAATTTGAACCAATCTTTCCTTTAATTAGAATGCAGATTCCAGTAACTCTATTTACAAATTTGGCTTAAGCCTAGGAAAAAGTACGATCCAGCCTACCTTACTGATGTATTTCAGAGTAGTTTTGACACTCCGGCCTCTATTTTACTATAAGTAAACACAAAACTAACAAAGCATCATCTATCATAAGTGGAAATTCAAAGAGCACTACATATGATGGAGACATATTTTAAACATCCAATGTCATTATTTGAGAGGTAGTAAGTTGGAGATAAATTAGAACAGATTTTCTAAACTATCTGTGGTAAAGGATCAGATATTTATTTTTAAAAATACCTAATGTGGTGTAAACTGATACTTACGCAAAATGCAAGAAAAGTGAATCAGTTGAAAAATTAGATGAAAAAGCACAAAATACAAACCATCCAATTTTGTATTAATATAAAATTTAATCAGCATAAAATTACTCTGTCAAATTGCTATAAAAAAGTTTCTAAATATTACTGCGGATTCCTGCCTTTGTATTCAAAAGTGTCAAAGAGCTCACACACCTATTCTGGTCTGCCAAATGCAGTTTGGGTAGCATTAGATTCAGAACCTGAATCCAAAAGAAAACATTTAGATCAGCACTAATGAGGCTAGAAGGAGATTATAATTAGGAAAAGCAAATGCAATGAGAAATAGCCCTGAATCACAGCTGAGATCAGAAAAGAAAACTGTAAAGTCATTTTATCATTTTTTAAAAGAGAACTTTTTACTAGCTAAACCTGAAAATGCAGGGGAAAGCAAGTTGATATAGCTGGAGTTGAAATTTTGTCTATTTTTAACAAGGTGGAAAGAACGGTATGTTGGAGCATAAGTGTTGGAGAGGATGAAAGACAAGAGTGGGATTTTTGAATGTAAGATTAGAAGTTTGAATTTCCTGTCATACTTTTAGATATTTATTACAGTAATTTTTAGAATAAGTCTATCTGGAGTCTTCTAAACTAGCAATTTTTATTTGTTACATAAACTATTAACTGCTACTTTTTTCAGATTATATTTTTTTCAATTTCTGCCAGAAGTAACTTCTCAGTCCTCCACTCCTAGAGTAGACCATTTCTCAGATGAAAATATTTACAATAGGAATGACACAGAGTGGCAGAGCATTTTTATTCCTAGATGTCACTTCATGGAGGAAAGATGACCTGATATAAGATTATTGATTGACACTCATTAATCCAGTATTAAAACTGTGAGAGCTGAGAATTTTTGACATTTCTATCTCCATTTGGGGAAAACTGTCTTCAGTATTTTTTTTGAAATGACAAGAAAAATTTAATATTGAATTGCAAGGAATTTGAATTCTTGACAGATGTAATGATTTGACAGCACCTAATTCAAATGGAGTTGCACAGATCTCTAGGGACCACAGAATAAAGAAACTTCAATGATCCCAATGATGGAGGAAGAGCCAAAATTAGAATAAATGACATTTGTTTGACTTGTCAACCTGTGAAGCCTACCTCATGATCACTGAGGAGCCTCTAACAGAAGTTTCTCTTCTCAAACCATTGTCACAGATAGGGACTCCTAGAGAGAAAACATAAACTTACACATGTGACAACTCAAGGGGCAGTGCATATAATGGAGATATTTTAAATTAACAATTCCACAATTTTCACGGGAAACTCTGTAGAGAAAATAACCAATTTAGTTTCGTGGAAAAATGAAAGAGAAAATTCAAAAAACTTGACAGCATATTTAACCCTAAAGTTTTGGTGTGGGCTTTTTAAATGTAATCACTTACATATAACTACATATACTCATAGTGAAAAGAATGTATATGTATGAAAAAATGTAATTTTCTAGACTTAGATATAAGAACAAAGTGCTATTGTTAAGTCTTTTACTTGAAGAGAGTAATTGCCCAGAACACTATGTACATTAAGGTAAAAATAGAAAGAGTACTAATTGAGTAATAATAACAATAATAATAGTAATAAATGTTTGTGGCATATTTACCAGGTGAAGGGCACTGTACTGAAAGTTTCACGTGTGTTATCGGGTAAATAATATTATCTTTGTTTTTGTGCAGACATGAAAATGAAGGCAAAGATCAGAGAATTTGAATGACCTGCAGAATGTCACCTTGATGAGTTACATGTCAGAGATTTGAGTATGATCAGTGTGATGTCATTTTATTTAGTTCTTTGTTCAGCCTCAAATGCCTTAGCAGTGATTAGTCAACACTTTCATATGAGTTGTAGCATGCCACCATTTTAGTAAAAGGAGTGTTGGACAGAGATAAAGGAGACAAAATGTGGTTCTGACTCTTGAATTAGGCGGTTATGTTATCCTGAGTAACCCATTGTCTCTGTAAAGCTCTCATATCCTACGTGTTACAAGAAATTACTGAAATAGCTTTTTAAAAAAATTTTCCATTCTGTTTAATGTATACATAAATGAGCTACTATAATTATTGCATGTTTATTTTTTGTACTACCCCCTCATCTTAAACCAACTAATTCGTGTTTATGAGCTATAGATTCAATAGATAAAATGAAAGGATGCAGACTGTTTAATGAAATACAGCACATCATTACCAGCTACCACTAGAAAATGACTCATAATTCATGTCCATGAAAGGGTGCTTTAGTAGCATTTTCATAAACAAATGGAAAATTGTTGAGTATTTGTTAGATATTCTAAAGTGTATGCTTTATCTGAATGTGAGTCTCAGAATTATCTAAGCCATTACTTGAGACTGTTACGTGAAAATATCAACAATTTCATTACATTCTGAAAAATTGGTTCTTAAGTGCTTTGAAGCAAAAATGATAACAGTCTGGAAGTTTGAAAGTATGAGTCTTTATTTCAGAAATAATGGAACATGAAAATAAACAGTACTCAATCTACCATAGAAATTATTGTATACTTTTTGGGAAGCTTGAGGGACAAGCGAAAAGAAGGAATATATATTATTTTAACAAGTATTATCCCAGGAGTTGGGGAAATAGGTATTAGAGTAGTTCCATGAAAATTTTGTTCTGATAAGTTCCATTATCATGAGTTGTATATTTTTACATTCCTGATACCATGATTTTGAGAAGATGCAGTTTGTTGTAGTTGTTTTAAGGCAATTGGAGACGAACATAGTTGCAAGTATGGATTCAAAAACCACACACACACACACACACACACACACACACACACATTCATGCACATTTGTTTTCCATTTTATTAAAGAAAGTATACTTTTAAGAACAAGAACATAGAAAAAATGTAATTTCAAATTGATGCATGTATCTCTCAGTATAAAAATCTGCTGGATTCCCAAGTTGAAACAGCAAGTTCAGATAGCCAGAGAGAGTGTTTCCTTGAAATGATTCCATCACAATTTATCGACATGTTTTCAGCTCCAGAGATTGGATAGTGAGTGTTTAGGTAGTAAAAGACATCTGGCATTTGGCTTTATGGAAAAGTTTGTACAGTGATTTTATTTTTCTTATTTTTACAAGAGTCCAATGAAACATTATCACAATTAGCAAGCAGCTTATGATGGTTGAACTAGCAGATTGCAAGAAAAATATGTTTGATAAATTGCTGATGTAGATAAATCAATGGATTTTAAAAAGTAGGCTTACAATAAAACAAAATAAAATAAGACATGTAATTTTAGAAATTGAAGAAATATAAATATTTTCAAAGGTAAATTAATTGTTCATAATTTAACAGAGCTCTGATTCTATGTTCAGCCCTTTTTAAAAAAATGTACCAGAGAGTCTTACTCTTTTAGGCCCATTACACTTATTCCTGTACATTAAAATATATAAGTATAATCTGGAAAAATCCTGATTTTTAAATGATGGAAGATTTTCCTTCCTGTAAAATATAATTTTTACAAAACAGTGCACAAAATTTTCTGAGTAAATTAAAGCTCTCTTGATGCAGTCTGTACATTACCCACAGCTTGTTCTGTCCAGTTGAGAAAAAGACAATTAAGAATATTAATAAATCATATTGAAATGTTGATGAATTAAGAATGCAAATTGAAATTGGATTTAAACAATGTCTTCAGTAGTATAAGACAGAAATAACATGAATTAATCTTCTTTAATAATAGTATCCATCTTGTAATATTTCACTTTCTTATGTTAGGTTGGTGCAAACTTCCCTTATCATGAGTTGTATATTTTTACACTCCTAATATCATGATTTTGAGAAGATGCAGTTTGGTGTAGTTGTTTTAAGGCAATTGGAGACCAACATATTTGTAAGAATGGATTCAAAAACCAAACACACATACACACACACACACACGCACGCACACACACACACACATTCATGCACATTTATGTTCTAAACATTTTATTAAAGAAAGCATACTTTTAAGAACAAGAACACAGAAAGAATGTAATTTCAAATTGATGTATGTATCTCTCAGTATACAAATCTGCTGGATACCCAAGTTAGAACAGCAAGGTCAGATAGCCAGAGAGAGTGTTTCCTTGAAATAATTTCATTACAATTTATCTACATGTCTTCAATTCTAGAGATTGGATAGTGTGTGTCTATCCAAACTCTGGAACTGAAAGCATGTTGATAAATGTTGATTGTTCATTTCATATTATTTGATATTTTGCCAATTTAATATCTCATTTCATTTTTATTTTAACTCCTTAATGATACATCCCCCACATGTCACAAATTATTGTTTCTTTAATTTGCCATTTATAGATTTTATACATTAAAATGCCATTTGACATTAAAAGTAATGGCAAAAACCATGGTTACTTTTCAACCAACCTAATAGTATTGGAGAAAAAAAATAAACACTTGGATTTAATTACACTGTCAATACTGCATACAGTTTCTCATAGAATGTTCTGAGAAGAAACTGAATAAGCAGTAACAAATAGAAAAGAAATAAAATTAATGTTGAAAGTTTAGAGAAACTAAGACATGTATATAAGCTTTCTAAATAGAAGAAAAAAGTGAAATTTTGTTTGTTTATTCAATATTATTTGACATTTGCCAATTTAATAATATCTCATTTCACTTATATTTAAATACCTTAGTGATACATCCTCCATGTCATAAATTATTGTATTTCTTTAATTTGCCAGTTACAGATTTTATATATACCTAAAAAATATCATGATCAATGTCTGAGGTTAACACACATTATTTGTTTGAAAAATCAATAAGTAAAATATAAAGCCAAAGAACATGAGATAAGAAGTGTTTTATTAAGCTTTTTTTTTACAAAGCCTGGAGATTTAATTCTGAAAGAAAATGAATACTGCAGTCTTGAAATCACGTGATTTTATAGGTTGATGTAGATGTCCCATTTAATGAAAAATGTTGTCCTTCAAGTGATTCCACTTATACTTCTGACTAGATTAAATTTCCCCCCTAGAATCCTAATGAAGATAATGTATCTTTTTGCTTTCTTAATTCTTTCCTAACAAAACTTTTGTGAGGGGGAAGGAAATGAAGAGATAATCTTTTGACAACATACTAAAATGAAAGCACTATAAGATGGACAGGAAACATGAGTAAATTTATTGGTTAATTAAGTCTTTAGTTTCTCTTAATTGGCACAACCTAAAATTATTTATTGATAGCAAATGGTTCTATGTTCTAAATAAATTTTATTTTTGGACACTGTGGAAGAGTTAATAAATGTATCAAATATTCTACCTCGTGTTATTTTTGCTAGTTTACACAAAAACACAATTATTTTGTTTGATTCTGTTGTTTTTCATAAATATTTATGTATAATATCATTTTCCTTGTAAACAGGATTTTTCCTGCCCAAAGGGAGGAAAAACAATTTGTGTGTTAATTTTATCTCACTGGTTTTGTTCAGCTTCAGTAGTTGTGTACATAAAGGAAGAGATTAGATAAAGGGGAATACAAGCAACCCCTGTTGTGAACGTAAAGAATTTTAATTAGCCATGATGATAATTTTGAAGCATTTCAGGTATATTCCACCCCTCTGCTCATAGAACAAACCAGCTGCTAAATGGTTCCTGTCAGTAGTCCTTCAAAACTTATTTTGTTTAGATTTTGCTGCCCCCTACAGAATAACCAAAGGCATTCATGAGTTTGCCATGTACCTTCAACTTCAAGATGAGAGCATTTCATGTCTTCTTGAGATTCTGGTAGAAATAACCCTCACATGGTAGTTTTTATTACTAAAGTTTGGCATATTTTGTATTACTTGTGACACAGCTGAACCTCCCTCAAAATTAAAATAAAGAAATAAAAAGCATTCTTTCCAATAATTCCTCCCTTCTCTACACGAAAAGAAAAAGTAAAAATTTTTAAAGAGAAAAACTAGTAATGTTTAAAATTTTCAAATAGTAACCTCATTGTAAAACTATAGAGCGTTTTGCCTTTTTTCCCATTTCACGAAAGACAATTTTATTGTTCTAAGTGCTTAACAGGCATAAATAGGCCATGGAACTGACAGGGGGGAAAAAATCCTTCAATAAGATAGATAGATTATCTGGTTTACCTTCAAAAGTTCTAATCTATGTAAAAAAAAATGCATTCACTACTAATAAATATAAAATGGTTCTTTCTTTGAAAATCACATTATTTATTTATCAAACATCTTTTTTCTGGGTCTTCAAATAAAAAAATGTGTATTTGTTTTTAAATAAACTCCTTGCTCATAGTAGAAAAATATAGGTTAAGTGCAAAAATTTAGGTAAACCTGAAAGTGGCAATTCAGTGTGTTCTATTTCCCCAATAAATTGTTTCCTAAAAATGTGCAACAATGTAATTACTTTCACTTATTTTTTTGTATTTTTATCAGCTGTTTCTCTTTGCTAGAATGGTGCTTATGAAGAAATAAGATACATCAATCATAAAAGGTGTTACTATTTCTAAATAAAAAATCGTCATCACCACTAAATAGTGACTATTAATGGTGAGGCATTAACCCAACAGTCTTCTTTCAGGTCAAGCATGATCTTTAGCTAAGAGAATTTCATTCACTGCTACAGAGAACATTTTTAAATTTTTTAATGAAAATTAATGGTATATTTTAGTTGTAAACATTTATTATTTTCCTGTTTAAAAAAGTAATATTTAGAAAAAACAAAGTTTTCATGAAGATAGCTGAAATAATTTCCATTGCTAATTACATAAGGTAGCATACTCTATTTAAATATAAAGTCAGACTAATATGTGAAAGTGGCAAAAAAGTATAAGTATTAAAACAATCTGGAACTTAATATGAGCAATTTGACTCAACATTTTTTAATCTCCCATCTAATAAATAAAATTGTTTATTTAAAGATAAATACATCCAATGTTCACCTAAATGGCACTTTTGATCTCCAATATACATCAAAATTTTGAATGTTTATACCCTTACAAAACATCCTTTTAACTCCTAATATAGGGTTATCAGTGCTAAAAGCCTGTGAAGCAAATTACCACCATCTTAATTTTAAATGACATATCTTTAAAAAAAAATTAAGAAAGAGCATAGGAAATAAAGACTACCTAAGCTACACTAAAAAGGAACACATGATTTCTAAACTGAAATATTTTAGTTCTACATTCTTTGCATTTCCAAATATGTTTTATAATCAGCTTATCAATTTCTGCAACAAAAACAGAAAATATGTCTTGGTAAAATTTTACATGATTGACATTATATGGTTTTGCCCTTCATAAAAGCATGAGTTTTATTTTCTTTATAAAATTACATATTTTTTCCCAAGAAAAATATTGTATAACAAAGCTATAAATTTGAGAAAATATATTCAATAATCAGATATTGTTTTTTATTTAATTGTAATCTCAGTATATATTATTAAGTGAAATTAATTGTAATTCTTTAAAAATCAAATAGGAATCTTTTATCTAAATGAAAACAGATATTGTCTGAAAGTATATATTTAAAATACATTCATAATTTCAGTCAGGAATAATGAAATAAAATTGCAACACTGGAAATTGATTATTAACTACTTAGGTTCCTTCTTGGAAATTTCCGTAGTATATAAAATTCCGAGGTCTTTATTCAGGACTTAGTATTAAACTTTCTGCAAGGGAACTATTTTACTTAGGTCTTGATGCTTCTGATATTCCTTATCACTGGATTCTGGTATGTATTCTGTCTTTTCGTTAACAACCTTAATTTATTTTTAAAGAACATATTCTTGAATAATAAACATCATAGAAGTGCATGGAATTTTAGAGAATAATAACATATGTAAAAGAAAAAACAATAGCAAGTATAAAATGAAACTATATTGGTGAATGAGACAGAATGATTATGAAATACAAATTGGGTAAACTTAATGCTAAACAAATAATAAATAGTAATAAAGAAATAAAGTTTCTTAGTGCCATAGGCTGAGTAGAATGAGAATGAGAACAGTGATTATCTAGGTGATTCACTGTGATAATTGAGATCTATTTATCCAGAATATTTTAAAAAGGATATTAGATAGAAGAGTATGACCCTAAAGTGACTTTGTCATAAAAAAGCATTTAAGTACTAAGTTTAGCTTGCTGTATTATAATATTAATCTTAGTGCTTGGTTTCAACATTTAAAAATATATTATTATTTAAAAGGGTAAATGAACTATCATGCAGAATGGACTTAATTTGTTCATTTGTTCTATGTTTCAATGCCATTCTGAAACATTTTTAATTAAGAACATGAAATGACTCATTAACATTCAGCTCTAAAAATAAGTGACTGATTACAATATGTTGAAAAAAGCAAGTTACTTCATGCATTGCCATCAAATATTTCTCAAAATGGACTCAAGGAATTCTGTTTCAAAATACTTGGGGAGGTAAAAGCTTCACATTAAAAAAAAAAGAACTCTAAGCAGTGCCATAGGTAGGGGGTGACAGATATACACAAAAGATAAAACTATGCATTCCTCTCAATCTATTCATTTAATGGTTATAAGGAGCCTGATTTCACCCCTGTAGCAAAAACTCTAGTTTTTATGTACTCAATACATGCAAAGTATTAAATCACTTTTATTTATTCATATAATAAATCATGAGTGAAGCTATTAATTCAATTCTCATTTTATAACTAAAGCAACAAATATATAGGAACTATTAATAGACTCTCAGAATTACACAGGAAGTTAACATCAGATCCAGATAGATAATAAAAATACTATGTACCTATTCATGCCTTAGCTATATGAAAAAAATAATAGTTCATGACCTCTAAAAGTTACAATTTCAATCTCCTTTTTTGGACATTTTTAATGGTGTCAGCCATGTTCCTGTTCCCCTAATAACACTCTGATATCCTTATCGTGGGAATATGAATTGTTAGAAGCTTTTCAGAAATAAATAAAGCAGAGTACATAGAAATATGTATGCTAAATGATACATTTCTCACAGAAAACTATTGTAAGCATGAGGCAATCTAGCAAGATTTCTTCTAGAGTGGCAAAGGGAGGACATTCCTCAAAAAAAAAAAAGAAAAGAAAAACGCTAGCAAAAAGTGTTAAAATTGATGTTTTCAGGATTGTAAAAACTAACCAAAGGCTTCCAACAACTTAAGAGTGTTTATTGTAGAAAAATGACTGAATTTGGAGCAGCATGGTTTGTGTCCATTAAACTTGGCCTACTCCCATTACCTTCTCTACAACTCTATGGTAGCTTCAAAATCCAGCAGCTTGACTGGTGCAGTGGCTCACACCTGTAATCCCAGCACTTCAGGAGGCTGAGGCAGGAAGATCATGTGGGGTCAGGAGATCGAGACCAGCCTGGCCAACATGGTGAAACACCATCTCTACTAAAAATACAAAAATTAGCCAGGCATGGTGGCGCACACTTGTAGTCCCAGCTATTAGGGAGGCTGAGGCAGGAGGATCGCTTGAACCTAGGAAGCAGAGGTTGTAGCAAGCCAAGATTGTGCCACTGCACTCCAGCCTGGGCAACAGAGTGTGACTCTTTCTAAAAAAAAAAAAAAGGAAAAGAAAAAGAGTAAAGAAAAGAAATCCAGCTGCCTTGCATGCTCTGGAGAAAGCAGACTGGATTTGGGACTTTTCAAAAAATCCTATTCCATAGCATTGTCACTTAGAATCTGTCTGATAGCTCTATAGAAATGCCCATTCCCAGGTTATTGTTGTTGTCAGACTAAATGAAATCCAGCTCCATGGAAAAAGCCTATACCCAGAGTATTTGTCAGAAATAATCAATGGCAATATTTTCTTATCACAGCTGCTTTGGCTAAAGCGATGTATTTGCCTTATTTGGGCATCTTGTAATGAGGCATTTCCCTTAATTGGGCATGGTGTGATGAACTGGCTGCCTGTGATTGGCTGAACCCTGCCTGTTTGTGATTAGCTGAAGCTCGACTGTTTTTTGGAGACTTAAATCAGGTTTTGGTTTGTTTATGTATTAAGTTAGTCTGCAGTTTGTTACATAAAAACTCAACGTATGAAGGCAGCCTCAAGTCAAATTTAATTCTGCATGCAACATACATTTTAATAAACAAAAACTCCACAACATTAATAACTAAAATTAAATACAGACAATTTCCATCTTACAATGGTTTGACTTATGATTTTTTTACAATTGTACAAAAGTGGTGTGCATTCAGTAGAACAGTACTTCAAGTATCATTCAACCATTCTGTTATTCTGTTTTTCACTTTCATTGTAATTACATTTTCACTTTCAGTATTTTATTGTCAAATAAGCTTTGTATTAGAGGATTTTGCCCAATGCTATGCTAATATAAATATTTTGAGCACATTTAAGACAGGATAAGCTAAGCAATGATATTCATTATGTTATGTATTAAATGCATTTTTGAGTTACAATATTTTCAACTTACAATGAGTTTATAAGGTTGTAAGCCTGTTCTTCATAAGTCAAGAAGCATCTGTACACTCAACTAACATATAATGAAAATAATGCAGACGTATCCCAAAATAGAGGCTCAGCCTGGGAAGTTTCTTGGCTTCACTCAGGAAACAATTCAAGAGCGAGCCAACAGTGAAAGAAAGCAAGTTTATTAGAGCAACAGTGTACAGCAAAATGGCTATTCCACAGACAGGGCAGGGTTATACTATAGGCAGAGTGCTCCAGAGTAGCCCTCAAAAATTACTGACTACCTATATTTATACCCACTCAATTATATACTTAATTAAGAAGTGGGTTATTCATGAACTTTCTGGAAAAGGAATGGGGAGTTCCCTGAACCATGTAAGGCAACTTCTGGGTTGTGGCCATGGTGTTTGTAAAACATCACGTAGCTGGTGGGAGCATCTTATGCAAATGCAAATAAGCAGTGACAGTAACTAGAGGTCACTTTCATCACCATCTTGGTTCTAGCTGGTTTTGCTGGTTTCTTTGCTACATCCTCTCTTGATAAGCAGGGTCATAACTAAGGCTCAGAAAACAAGTTCTGCTGATCTCCTACCTCAAAAATGGATACAGACATACAATGAGATAGATAGAAGACTGTCTCCAAGAAATAATATCACCTCTTTTGTCCAATATAGAAATAAGCAAGAGACTTATTTAGATACGACAAGATGAAACATCCTAAAATCAATCTACAAAGTCAGAAATTCATGTAATAAGGTATTTGTTATGCCCTCATTATGTGCTACAAGATGGAAAAGCAGACTCCAATTAGATGCAGTCCCAGTCTGTTAAGACTTGCAATCAGAAGGAATAAATACATAAATCAATAATTCTAATACATTTGATCAATTAGAGTGTTCAATGTAGCACAATAGAGAAAGGAAAAAGTGTTCCATTGTGTTTATGGTATAAGAAAAGTTTTTAAAGACAAGGTGGAAACATGAATTCACTGAGAAGAATGAAACTAGAGGAATATTTTAGGCAGTAGAGATAATATGAACTAACTTATAGAAAAAAGAAAAAAATTATCATGCTCAAGAAACTGAAAGTTATTAGTTATGCTCACAGTAAAGCAGAAGGCATGGTGTTATTAGGGAAACAGGAACTTGGGAGGTCCAGGCTGACACCATTTAAAAATCAACTCCATCTTAAACTAGCAAGGCACATTTCTTGCTAATCATGACCCATGGTCCTAAGATGTTTACTGCTAAGAGAGTAGTTTAATAATGTCTGCAAGGACAAACCCCTATGACAACAAAATGTACAGATGATCCAATATTGCATAATAATCTATGTTTTTAAGATGATTATAGTCATACTTTGTTGTACTTACACACTAAAATGCCAAGAATAACTTTCTTTAAATCAACAAAGTACTAAATGTTGTTACGTTGTCAACCCACCAGCATGTAGACATAATGTAAAGTAGCTTTTACATAGACAAGACCCCTAGATAAGAAGTGTTTTAAAAAAAAAAGATGGTGGGTACTTCCTTTTGCTTTCTGAGGATGCCCTACTATGTATCTGAGTAGCTTTCAATAAACTAGCTCTTTTCACTGCACTCTGTGACTTGCCTTAGATTCCTTCCTGTGTGAAATCCAAGAATTCTCTCTTGGGATAGGGATCAGAACCCCTTTCTCTGACAACTTCTTCCTGGCAATACCACAAAGGGATTTTAAGATGAGGCCCTAGGCTGGGGAAATTCAGTTTGCAGCAGAAATTGGCCACCTCTGGTAAGTAGGATCTGGGTGAGCGCACTTTGTTGTCTCTTCCCTTCCCTTTCTTGTCCCTTTTTCTTGTTGCAATGCACTTAGCCTTCTGATCCCCAGGAGACACAAGGATACCATGTTCCTTTATATTCTGTGGAGACTAGGGATTAGAGCTCCCTGCCCAGAGTTGTTGGATACTTTGGGCTATGTCTGCTAGGGAGCCTGGCCTTGTAGGATCTCCCAGGTTGGCCACCACCTTGTTGCACAATATTTTTTGGCCTTTAGAGGTATCAGGTTACAATGTTGCTCTGATGGATAAACTGAGGCTCAGAGGGATATTTGCCAGAACGTACTGCTTCTTGATCCCCGTGTCTCTTTTTTTGGCTGCATATTTGCTGTCTGTGCCTCACTAGTGATGTGCATCACCCTGAAATTTATACCTGGTTTTGATGATTTTTATTCTTTGGATTGCTTAATTGGTATCTCTCTGGACAGCATTGGAGGCCAAAAGCCTTCCGGGATCTAGTTTCATGGAGTAAAAACATAATTTTATCTAATTCAGAAATTATCTAAGGTCAATTAAATTATGGACTCAAAAATGATTATTTATGAGACATGGTAGAAAGGAACCAATATGTAGGGGAGAGAGAGATATGAAGAAAATTATGAATATAAAGACGTATTTTTTGTAAGGAAAGTTATGAAGAAAAGAGAATAATTTTGTATGAAAAAGGGTCTTATATGGTAAATTGTTGTATTAAATTAAAATAACTGGTAAGTTAAGAGAGACAAAATTTAGAACAAGTCAGAAAATCCAAGCATGTTGTAGGTAGCCCGTGTAAGTTATGATAAGGCTTGTGAAGGAGAATTTATAAAAGGAATTTGTATGTGATTAAGTTGATTATAATTAAAAGGAAATCATTTATAATAGCTTTTGTAAGATTGGTCTCCTACGTAAAACCAGGTTTTTCAAGGTATTGATTTGCTCTCAACAAAATTACAAGAAATTTTACTTTTAATTTTAAAAGCTTTCTCTTTTAAAAACTTTTCAGAATCATATGTCAGAAGTTCAACTTTGTCTGTGTCTCACTGCTTTCAGCATATTTTCCCCTTGAGAAGACCTAAAATGACAACTCTCTCTTTCAAGTTTTTCATCAGCCCCTGTAATGTTTTTTCCTGTGGTTCTAACTGTTGTTATGGCCTGATGCTGAAATATTTTATCTTGAAGGTCAAACAAAAAAGCAACGTTTTCCTCTAGCATAACTTGATTCTCTACTCTTGGCTTTTCTTGATATATCTAAATTTTCAATGTAATCAGAAAACTCATGCTGTTCTTAAGAGTCACATAATCCCCTGCTATACTCATAACCTTGAAAACACTCTTCCTGTGTCTGATTAAATCAAGCACTTTTTTCACCAAGTTTGACTTCCAGATTATATAAATGGGCTTTCCTTAAGGAGAAGCAGTCACAGTGCAAAATATTTTTTTGTTTTGCCATTTTGGTAACTGGCTTTAGAAACAAGATTTTATAATTATTATGCCGTCTTAATTAGGTTTTCAGTTGCCAAATTTTAAGATTTGAAAGAGTTAAGGATTTTACGTCTATTGCCTTTCAAAGTCATTTTGATTATCACTTCAATAAAATGAGTAAGTATTATTTCACAATGACCTGTGATTCTCTTTTAATCAAATGCTTGGGTCTTTTAACATCTTTAATAAATGTTCCCAAAATCAAAATCCTAAATTAAGTAAGTCTCTGACTTATTTTTTATTGCTGGGACTTTTTAAAACTATAAAAAATACTCACTGCAATGTTGTAGAATCATTTCACAGCTTCCAGTCAGACAATGAACTCCAGTATTACCACTCCCAACCTGATAATTACATATACTGAAAAAAATCAAAGGACTCCCTCCAGCCCCCTTGAAAATGTCTTTATCAGGTGCTATTAACAAATCCTTGTGCTGTTAAGCTACAGGGCTTCAACTCCTGAGTACGTATATCTCATCTAAAGAAGGCATTAACTCCTGTCAGTTTCTAACACCAAATTCAAGTTAAACAAACTTCATCTTCAGATTCAGGCAAAAGCGACAATCAAAATAAACAGCTTTCATGAGACACATGGTCAGGCTTGTATTCAAAAGCATTAAGATTCATTTAATAATGTTGCCTTTATCTGAAATAATATAATTTATGCTATGCCTTGATACTGAATAATTTAAATGTTTAACTCATTTCCTGTCATTCTTAAAACTAGGCAGGACTTATTAACTTTTTATTTAAAATATTGTTAATTCCTCATGTTTTAGCTCCAGAATTTGAAACTATTCAATCCCTCCAGACCTAGAGACTATCGCATTGTAAGGGCCAGTTTTGAGGGCTAAAATTAATTCAGACCCTCCAAATCAAGGATTGGCACACAAATACCTCAATAGCTGAACAAAATGCTCGTGTTTTGTATAGCTACTTGCTTTAAGCCAAGATTACAGTAGCTCAATACATAGAATTTATAGATAAGTTAATTTTACAACCTTGCAATTTGGCTTTTGGTTTTTGGTTCTTATGTCGCTTAAAAGAGATTTTAAATTAATTACTGCCTGCCCTCCTCTATTTGCATCTGGCCTAGAGCATTTAATTGGCTATAAGTCTTTTGACTCTAAGTCTCTTCACCATAGGGTTCCCACCAAGAGATATAGTGGACCTGGGGCAGGTAGCACACCACCCTCACATCACTATGGAACAAAATAAAAGCTTGGCAATGTATACTGCCTCTGGCATGTCTTAACTAAAAAGCAGAAATATAAACTAAAATAAATAAAAATAAACTAATTAACCTTAATCACTCCTCCTCCTACAGAATGTACCCACCTCTTGGACAAAGGGAATTAAAAAAAAAATTGAGAAACTAGTTGAGGCCATGACAGGAAGCAGGGTCGGATGGGGGGAGGATACACCTCCTATAACTTCCCCCCCAATTTGAAAATAAGGCACAACTGATCAGCATTAACATTAAAACAGAAATCATAAGACTTTCAGAACAGACTCTTTATGGCAATAAGATACCAAATTATAAACAGGATCTAAGACCATATCAGGCAAGGGTTGAGTCTCCACCCCAACATAAACAAAGTCATATTTCACATGCATGTTTGTTCAATATAGATGTATAAAAACCACCTTCATAAATATTGATAGTTCTCCTGTTCAACCAGGAGACTTAGTCTTATTAAAAACTTGAAAAGAAGGATCCCCTGTAGATCACAAAAATGGAAGGGCCCCTATCAGGTATTGTTAAGCACCCCTATTGCTGTTGAACTTCAGAGAATCACTAGCTGGGTACACCTATTCAAGATTAAACCTGTGTCTTATGAGTCCCAGCAGACTCCTGAGAAAGACAAGAAGACCTACACTTGTGAACCCTTAGAAGACCTAAGGCTGTTGTTTTGCAAATAAACAGATAGGTAACATCCAAAGTCTTTTTTACTGGTACTCAACATTCTTAACGACTCCCATCTATGGATGTCTGGTATTATGTAGTAAGGACTGGCATGAGGTGACATCTTTGCCTTGTTCCTGATCTTAGGGAAAAAAATCAACTAACTTCTCACCGTTAAGTATGATGTTAGCTGTTGGGCTTTTTAGGCATTTATTATCAAATTTAGTTTGTCTTCTATTCCTAGTTGTCTGAGAATTTTTATTGTGAACGGATGTTGGATGTTTTAAAATTATGTTTGCATCTATTGATATGGTGATAATTTTTCTTATTTACCCTGTTAATATGATGGGTTATATTACTTAAATTTTTAATGCTAAATCAGTCTTGCATAACTATTATTAATACTACTTGGTCATTGCACGTAATTTTTTACATACACTGATGGACTTGATCATATTTTGTTATCGATTTTTGCATCTATGTTTATAACATATATTGATTTCTTTTAATGTCTTTATCTTGGTTCGAGGATAACACTGAATTCATAGAATTACTTAGAAAATGTTCTTCTGCTTCTATTTTCTGGAAGAGAATATAGGGGATCGGAGTATTTTTCTAATTAAATATTTGACATAATTTACCAAGGAAGCCATATAGAACTGGTACCTTATGTTTTTTTTAAATGTTATTGATTGTTGACTCAATTTCATTAGAAGACATAGGTCTAATCTATTTGTCTGTTTCTCTTTATGTGAGTTTTGAAGCTTGTGTATTTTTTTTAAATTATCTTTCTTCTAAGTTACCAAATTTGTGGATAGTGAGTTGGTTATAGTGTTCTTTTTTATTTTATTTATTGGCTATGATAGGAATAGTTATAACTACTCTTTAATTTTTGACATTAGTACACCTTGTGTTTTCTTTTTCTTTTATCCCTATTTAGCTTGGCTAGAAGTTTGTCAATTTTATTGTTCTTTTCAAAGAACCAGCTTTAGGTTTCATTAAATTTTGTTTTTTCTGTTTTCATTACCATTTATTTCTCCTCTGATTTATACTATTTATTCTACTTTATTTATGCTTAAATTGTTCTTTTTAGTCTCCTAAAGTATAAGTTTAAACTATTCATTTTAAACATAACTTCTTTTCAAATATATGCAATTAATGATATAAATTTATAAGTTCTGCTTTCACTGCAAAACAAAAACATAGAGAATTTGTCACTAACATTTCTAACTGGATACTCTTGATGTGGGAGTAGAAGCGGGAAAAAAAATCTATACAGTCTTCTGATAACATCTCAGTCTCTTAGTGGGTCTGACATCTTTGAGTTTGATTCTCACAGTAGTTACAAGATTTTTTCTGCCCCTCTCTCATACTTAAGACAGGAAAGATGGAGGAGGTTATACCCGGGTAATTGCCCTTCTGTCTGTGTAACACAGGGTTCTGGAAAAGTCTTTTTGACTAGACAGTAGGCATTTGTTACAGAGAATGTATTTAGTATATTTTGAAATGGTTTATTTTCCTTTCTCCATGCCAAAGACACAAAGTGTAATTTCTTGGTTTTTCACCTTTGAGAACCTGGTAGGATTCCTACAGGTAAAAGCCAAGATAGCTCATAGTCCTCTTCTTATGACTATGACCTAAGTAGTTTCTCACTCTCAACCTACTCTACCCTTAGCCTTTAGCAATGTGTTAAAATTGCTCTTTAAGTGTGTCTTCCAGTTTATAGTTCCAATGGCTTCTTATCTAGTTAAACTAACCTTGGTTATTTTTTCTCCGTATTTGCCTGCCTCTTCAGATTTCAGGATACTGTTTTGCCTTTTAACCTCAGTTTTCTAATGGTTCCAAAAACAGTTGTTAATATTTAACTTATTCAGCTTTTTTCCTTGTTGTAAGGATGGAAGTGATTACTTCCAAACTCGTTGCATGTTGGAACTTAAACCAGAAGTTAACAGTAGATATTTTAATTCTGATGTACTCCAATTTGTAATGTTTTGGTTTTTATTGATTATACTTCTAGTGTTCTTCTTAACATATCTTTGCCTAAACCAAGGTCACAGAGATAGTCTATGATTTTATAAGCACTATAATTTTATATTTAACATTTAGTGTTCTTTTTTAATCTAATTCTCTATAAAGTTATTAGGCTTCCTTAAAAGTTTAATCTGGAGATTACTCATGTTATTCCACTGAATTATATTAGTTAAAATAAGTCACAAGCCCTATCCAGCTTTATGGAGAAAGTGCTACACGTGTGTTAGAATGTAGGAGGCTATGGTTCATCAGGCACCATTAATACAACAAACAACCAGAATCTGACCTCTTGTCCTGAATGATTTATATCCTTCACACATGCAAAATACGTTTATCTTTCCAGATGCCCAAAAGTCTCATCTCATGATTTATGCCATTATCCTGGAACTTGAGATGCAGGATATCATTATCTAACTCAGTTCCAGAGTGGATAAGAGTCCTCTGGATCAGCTTTTCTCAATCTGAACAGGGTGGAATGGGGTGAGCATGAGGGAGACAACCTGTGCCCAACACAGCCAACACACAAGAATGAGAGAGGGAGAAGTTAACTTCAGAAGACATGGCCATCAGAAAAATAAACAAATGGGAGGCATTTCATAGTCAAAGTTTATAGACATTTAAAATCCAGCCAATCACAGGTCCTTGATTAACACTCAATTCTATTCCTTGTGAGTGGTTCTTCATGTATTTTTTTGGTAAGTCATCCAAGTTCTTAGTTTTTTCCTCTTAAGCTAGTCTTCATTTGCCATAAAAACTATTTTTGTTTGAAAATGAGGTTTCTGTAAGTTTGTCCTGTCCATAGAAGATTTCAAGTCCAATGGCATCTTTTAACTTTGAAATGTAGGAATCATTTTTAATCTAAGTGGTACAATTACTTAAAAAAAAAAACGTTGTGGACTTCCTATGTACTTGATTATAATTAACTCCATTATGGATCAAAGAGAACATAGTCACAGATTTCTATGAAACAGGCTGCTGTCTACTTCAGTCTGTCAGTATTGGTGCTAGAAGCCAACACTCAGACTGTTCTTACAAACCTGTTATTACATATTCTTAAGATAAACCCTGCAAATCACATTTAGAGTTGACCATTACTTCTACAACACAGCTACTATTTGTTAATTAATAACAATTATAATGTTCTTTTTTGTATTGTTTTACTGGCCTAACAAGAATAGTTTCTAGTTAAGGGGAAGAAAATAAATTGTTACTTAATAAGTAGAACTGAGACCTTTACTGTCTAAGTTTATAATAAAATAATCAAGTCATGTATTTAATCTCTAAAATGTCAGTTGAAACAAATGAAATCAAAACAAACTGTGAATCCTATAAATAAACACATTAATGGCTCATCTCAGAGTCAACAGGAACTTTAGAAATGAATGACAACACCTGATTATACATTACTAAAATGAAAGTCTTCTCTTGTCCTGTTGGGCAAAACAGTGCATAACTCCAATTTTCACAAATATTTTATTTAAAGGAGTCATACTGTGTTTACAATTATTTCATAATTTTCTAGCTCAATTGCATGCTGTGACTTAAATATAAGTGTGGACTAATGGAAAAAATAAAGGGGAGAAAAAAATTCTACCACATTATTACAAAACCCCAGAAATATGCATAAATGAAACTTTACATTATATTTCATTATCAATTTTTCTTTTATTTTAATGTAAAAATAATGTTTCTCCTGAGTCTAAATGGATTGTCAAAACTGCATATATTGAAGACACCTTACTTAATCCTTTTTCAGACAATGATAATTTCAGTGTTTAGTTAAATTAATACCAAGAATATGAAAATATTTGTAAAAAGCCATTTTAGCATGTATCTATGAAATATAATCTAGCATATATTTTATTAATATGGATATTATACAAATAAATTAACATTATTTTTATTCTAATAGATGCTTTTATCTGAAAACAAAACCACAACATTCAGTATTCAATTTTAAATGTTTTTAAGAAAAAAAAAGAAGACATTTTATATGTTTATTTATGTTTATAGTAAAAATAAGATTTTGGAATATATGTCATTTTTAAGAGAGAATACTACTAAGTAATAAAATACAAATGTCTTTTTTTATGGAGATTCAGCAAGTTTCAGGGGGTCACTACAGAGGGCTCTTTCAGAATTGCTGTTTGTAATGATAAATTTTAATAGCATCTACATATAGAAACTATTCAAGCAAAAGAGAAAACAAGTCAACACTGGTTTAAAGAGAGCCATTATTAATGACTGCTTGACTAAGTTATGTGACTCCTGAATAATGGTAAGTTCACTTTACTCCATAAAATACGTAAGCTTTCTTATAAAATAAATAGGCTCTGATTTAAACATCTTTAATGTTTTCCATATGGCAGATACCACATTCCCAATATTCT
The DNA here is from genome assembly GCF_029289425.2 of Pan paniscus. Taxonomy (NCBI): domain Eukaryota; kingdom Metazoa; phylum Chordata; class Mammalia; order Primates; family Hominidae; genus Pan; species Pan paniscus. The sequence continues at coordinate 123,326,156 of NC_073254.2, forward strand.
TCTTACTGCTCTGGCTTCATAAGCCTATTTGGTTGTATCTATGAGGCCATACCAATACCACATTGCTAATAATTGGAGAAAACTTGTATTTAACATTCCTGAATAAAATATGTTCTGTCACAGTTTATTCTCCGATTTTCTAATTAATGCTGAGAATGAATGGTTTTAGACCCTATTACTAGTCAATTCTTATTCTACACAAACCACTCCTCCATGAGGTCTCTCTGGGAAATAAATGTTCAACATATAAAGTCATGAAGATTAATATAATTTTGGAGTAAACTTTGACCCCTAGTTTTTATATATTCATTTGGGATAAACAGATAATCATATTTTCCATATTTTTCATTCCATATTCAAGATGACAGTCAGGCCAGAGAGTAGAGTTTTATCTGTGACTTAAGGAAGTGTTAATTTGAGCTCTCACTGTATGTCTTTCTAGATTTTATCTGGAATGGGAGGAAGATATCTGAAGACTGAATTAAAGATATAAAAGAGAAAAAAATAAAGAGAAGTTTGGCAAGCCCTGATTAGGAAGCAGTCATAATCTAGTAACAATCAATGACTTATTTTTCCAAAGTCATAAAACCAAATCAGAGATAATGGCTAGGAAATATCTACCCTTTAGCATGGTAGTCTATGAAAAATCTGAAAAAAGACCATTGAACTTAAGAATTATACTTACGGAACTTGTCAACCAACCTCGTACAAACATCTCTATCATAAATAATTTTATTAGACACTATTTCTGGACAATCAAAGGGCTAAAAAAGAGGATTGTTTAATATTTTTAAAAATTATTCATGAATGTTGTAATTCTCAAAAAGAATGACCATTTGCTCTATGCAAATTATTGGGATAGATGCTATGGTCTAAAAACAAGGCACTTATATTTTCAGATATTATACGCTATATGGAATAATGCAATATGCATAAAAACAAATAATAGTATATGTATTATTTCATTTGATGCTCATAGCAATCCTAAAATAGTAAGCTATTATTTTCAAATTTTACAAAATAGAAAACTGAGGTTAGTAGGTGTTAAGTAATATATCCAAAAATCACGTAAGTGATCAAAACTAAATCTTTGTAATAACAGATTTCAAGGTCTTATCTATTACATAAGCTAATTCTTTACACAAATGTAATGAAAAGAAAGTTTCCAGTGGAAATGCTCTTGAATTATTTAACTCAAACAAAAATTGTGCTTCTTCAAAATGAAAATAAAAATTATAGCTTTCACTTTCTACAAATTAGGAAAAGATGCATTTAAGATGAAATAATTAATGTGATTGAAATAGCCTAATATATGGATATCTGGATAATTTTAAAAACACAGTTAATACTTCTTATTTCATTACAATATATCTTTGAAAATGGAGTTTTTATATTTTTTCCAACAAAAACAAAATATAAAAACAAACCACATTTCACCAAACTAGCAGCTTGTACTTAGTAACATATTGACATTAATATGAAATTGATATGTAACTTTAAAATTACATTTTTAAGCCCATGTGACATTTCTATTATATTTTATTTAAATCTATAAAAGAAAATACCCTTTAATCAGTTTGACAAGTTATTAGTATTTAATTTTTATTATAGATGGCACACAATAAATACAAATATTTATTTTGAATTACCTGCTGTTGGGAAGGTTTTATTAGATAAAGTAAGATGTGTAAGGAAATAGGTGTATAATCTCTTGAACAATTCCAAAAGCTGCCATTTATTATATTCCTCTTCACTGCAAGATCACTATAGAGATAAATAGCAATAGGACATATTTATTGACAATGAAAAACGACACAGAGTCACAGATTTACTTATAATAAAGATACAGAAAAAATCAGGGCAGTGTATACATTAGTTATCAGCAATATTTTTGTGACAGATGAAGTACAAACTTATGTGTTTAGTATTCAGAGGTCAAGAGGGTTGAACAACCATCCTGAAGCATAGGCATATGGGACTTATTGAATTCTGAGTGCAGAGAGGAAAACTGAGAAAAATCCACAAGCACTCTGGGTCATACACTGAGAATCAGGCAGGAAGTGTCTGCTATTGGGGAAGACATATGAGAGTTGAAAGAGAGCTCTTGATAGACTCACGTGCATTGTTAGCAGAGGACATTACTAAGGAAAACCCCACAGGCACTTATATTGCAACAAGTTCCTGGTAGCAAACCCTTCTACCACTGGAAAAGTAGAGGAGACCCAAGAGACATCCTCATGGTCTAGTGATGCCTGATGCATGGTAGAGAGAAATGAGTCAAAACCTCTAGACCCTCAGATCTTAATCACTGCTAAAGAAAATGTGTAACCTTGCCATCATATAATTAGAAACCTGTGGTGAATTGAATGTAGATAAAGCACAATACCAATAACCAATCCACCACAGACTTGTTTGACTCAACTGCCCACACTGAAGGCCTGGCAGAAAAAGAAGCATGTCCTTTTCCACACTTAAATATTATTTACACTAGATTTTTGAACATCATGGTTAACATTCATCAAAAATTACCAGATATGTGAAAAACGCAAGGAAGTAAAACGTATTGTCAAGAAGGGAAACAGTCAATAAAACCAGATGAAAAGATTGCCCAGATGTTGTCAGAAAGGGATTATAAAATAAATATGATAAATACATTATCTATGTTGTCTTTAGTTACAGTAAACATGTTAAAGGATCTATTGGAAAAGGTGAACAACACATGTGAACAAGTGGGGAAGAGCAGCGAATATATAGGAGAAAATGTGAATTCTAGAAAATATATAGAGGCAAAAAACTATTCTGTGAACTTAACAAAAGACTATACGCAGCATAGTAATACTCATTGATCTTGAAACCAGACCAATGTAACTTATAAAACCAGAAATAAAAATGGTTAAGTGTAGAAAAGAATATAAAACAGCATTCTGTGATCAGTGATATAATGTAAAATGCTTTTCCAAATGCGAAATGGGAGTTTAACAAGTTAGAAAAAAGTCACAAGAAAGACAAAAAGTTAGAAAAGACAAAAGAAAAGAAAAAAGTGCAAAGAAAAGTACGTAAAGAGATAATGACTAAGATTTTCCAATATCAATGATAAACAAACCCATAAATCCATGAAGCTCAAGATATTTCAAAAAGAGTAAACACACAAAAAAACTCACTTTGTAATATTAAAATGAAATGGCTACAAAACAAAAAAGTCAAAAAAGAAGTCACACAACATGTAAGTTATAATAATATATGGTTGATTTCTTATAAGAAACAATGAAGACCAGAAGGCAATCAAATGAAATATGTAACATATGAAAATAAGGAAGTTACAAATTCAAAATTATATGTTCAGTAAAAAAAAAAACCTTCAAAAATGAAAGAGAAATAAAGATGATTTTAGAAAAATAGTGTGTTTATTTCCAGAAGTTACGCAGTATCAAAAAAAGTTGTTTGCAAGAATATTGCTGCCAGATAAAAGACTGTTTCCACAGGAAGGATTAGAAAACTTCAGAAAGAGTGTGTTTTAAATATAAAACTCTTCTCTAAGAATTTATAATAAAAACCATTTAAAGACCTTTAATTGTTTACATTTAAAATAATAAAAATGAAATATGGGTTTGTATTATATATAGAAGTAGAATATATGACAAGGGTGAGATTGTTGAAACTGGAATTGGAAATGTGCTGTTACAAAGTTTATATTGTTACAATGACATTATTCATAGGGCTCTATATGCACACAAACAGACACACACACACACACACACACACACACACACACAAAGAATGTAAGTCCATAAGGCTTACAGCAGGTTTTAGGGCAGGCTAGAAAGATAGCAAAAAATAAAAACATTTTTAAAAAAGCACTGAAAGTAAATAGAGTAGAAATAATAAAATACTTTTAAAACAGCAATTTCACAAAAAAGGCAGGAAAAGATCAAATAAAACAATGGAAAGAATAAAAAATAATAATCTTAAAGCCTAATATATCAATAATTGCATTAAACATAAATTAAATATAAAACAGTTAAGTATCTAAATAAAAGCTTGCCAGATTTGATTGAAAGAATAGACTCCATGAATGCCTATGTTCATTGCAGCACTATTCATGATAGCAAAGACATGGAATCAACCTAAATGCCCGTTAGTGATAGACTGGATAAATAAAATGTGGTACTTATATACCATGCAATACTGTACGGCCATAAAAAAAAAGAATGAGATTGTGTTCTTTTCAGGGACATCAATGGAACTGGAGGTCATTATCCTTAGCAATCTATCACAGGAACAGAAAACCAAATATTGCATGTTCTCACTTATAAGTGGGAGCTAAGTGATGAGAACTCATGGATACATAGAGGGGAAAAACACATACTGGGGCCTATAGGAGGTCAGAAGGTGGGAGGAGGTGGAGGATCGGGAAAAATAACTAATGGATACTAGGCTTACTACCTGGGTGTTGAAATAATCTGTACAACAAAACCCCATAACACAAGTTTACCTATGTAACAAACCTGCACATTCCGCATATGTACCCCGATCTTAAAATAAAAGTTAAAATAATAATAATAAAAGAATAAAGACTCAGCTGCTTTTTTGTTGTTGTTAGGGTCTCTTTTTACTACTCAGGCTGGAGTGCAGTGGTGCAATCTTGGCTCACTGCAACCTCTGCCTCCCGAGTTCAAGCAATTCTCCCACCTCAGTCTCCCAAGTAACTGGAACTACAGGCCCGTGCCACCACACCCAGTTAATTTTTGTACTTTTTGTAGAGATGGGGTTTCACCACGTTGTCCAGGCTGGTCAACTCCTTTTTAAATTAAAAAAAAAAAAAATCTAAGAACAAATGTTTGGATGTTTTTTCTGACCAAAATGAAGTAACAAAGACTAGATTTATCTTCTTGCCACTGACAACATAAACAAGAAAATAGGCAAAAATATACAACGATAGATTTCGAGACACTGAGTATCAGTCAACAAAGGATAGTGCTCCTCAAATAGAACAAATGTAGTGACACTTAAAATTGCCTCCAGCCACTGCCTTGAAATAGTTCCCAGGCACGTGGAAGAGGGACCCAGGGGAATCTGGCATACTCTGAATTGATGAGATGGATTTGAGCTCAGAGAGATCACATCAGCTACTGTTTGTAGACCGAAATAGCAGAGAAGAGAAACCTGCACAGTAGCAGAATTATGGAGATCTACAGAAAATCCCCATCAACTGTTTACCAGGGTTGCAATTTCTTTATGAATGGCGGGAAACTACTGAACACTAGAGAAAAAGACTTAGCTAAATGAATTAGAGGTAAAAGTGCTTGGCATTCACAAACTGTAAAAACCTCGTAATTCATATGGCACTGGGTGGAATATTCACACAGGTCTTGCCTCAATTGTGGGAGATAATTAACCTTAGACTAAAAACGATTCTGGCTTCACTTAGCAATCTTAAAAGCAAAGCTCAAAAGAATTAAACTATCTCCAAGTAATTTAACATCATCCTGGCATGGCAGAGGGGAGGCTCATGAATATTTATAGTAATATAAAAATATAGATCACTCAATAGGGTAAAATTCCTAATATATGGCTTCCAATGAAAAGAAGTAGGAGAATATAATGAAAAATGAGGACAGAAATCACTCACACTGATACAGAACTGAAACAGATGTTAGAATTAACAGGCATTAAAATAGTTATTAAACTGGATTCCAGATGTTCAAAAGTTAAGTAAAATCATGGAAATTATTTAAAATATTCAAATAAAACTTTAAGTGGAAATGAAATGTCTGAGATGAAAAATATAAGGTGGATATGATTAATGGTAAATGAGTCATTATACTAATAGAAAAAGATGTGAATTTGAAAACATAGCCACAGAAACTATTCATAATAGAATGCATGAATAAATAGTAATTTTAAAAAATGGAACAACTTCAAGTGTAACCAAAGTCCTCAAAAGAAGGCAACAAACAATTTGCAGAAATAAATGTAAAATCTGATAAAAACTACAAATCTACAGATCCAACTGTGTCTGGAATTGGTGGGTTCTTGGTCTCACTGACCTCATGAATGAAGCCGCGGACCCGTGTGGTGAGTGTTACAGCTCTTAAGGTGGCGCGTCAGGAGTTTGTTCCTTCTGATGTTCGGATGTGTTCGGAGTTTCTTCCTTCTGGTGGTTCGTGGTCTCGCTGGCTCAGGAGTGAAGCTGCAGACCTTAGCACTGAGTGTTACAGCTCTTAAGGCGGCGCGTCTGGAGTTGTTCGTTCCTCCTGGTGGGCTCGTGGTCTCGCTGGCTTCAGGAGTGAAGCTGCAGACCTTCGCGGTGAGTGTTACAGCTCATAAAAGCAGTGTGGACCCAAAGGGTGAGCAGTAGCAAGATTTACTGCAAACAGCAGAAGAACAAAGCTACCACAGTGTGGAAGGGGACCCCAGCAAATTGCCACAGCTGGCTCGGGCAGCCTGCTTTTATTCTCTTATCTGGCCCCACCTACATCCTGCTGATTGGTAGAGCCCAGTGGTCTGTTTTGACAGGGTGCTGATTGGTGCGTTTACAATCCCTGAGCTAGACACAAAGGTTCTCCACCTCCCCACCAGATTAGCTAGATACAGAGTGTCCACACAAAGGTTCTCCAAGGCCCCACCAGAGTAGCTAGATACAGAGTGTCAATTGGTGCATTCACAAACCCTGAGCTAGACACAGGGTGCTGATTGGTGTGTTTACAAACCTTGAGCTACAGACAGAGTGCCGATTGGTGTATTTACAATCCCTGAGCTAGACATAAAGGTTCTCCACGTCCCCACCAGACTCAGAAGCCCAGCTGGCTTCAACCAGTGGATCCCGCACCGGGGCTGCAGGTGGAGCTGCCTGCCAGTCCCGCGCCGTGCGCCTGCACTCCTCAGCCCTTGGGCGGTCGATGGGACTGGGCACCGTGGAGCAGGGGGTGGCGCTCATCTGGGAGGCTCAGGCCGCATAGGAGCCCACGGAGGGGGTGGGAGGCTCAGGCATGGCGGGCTGCAGGTCCTAAGCCCTGCCCCGCGGGAAGACAGCTAAGGCCCGGTGAGAAATCAAGCGCAGCGCCGGTGGGCTGGCACTGCTGGGGGACCCAGTACACTCTCCGCAGCTGCTGGCCTAGGTGCTAAGCCCCTCATTGCCCGGGGCCGGCAGGACCCGCCAAGCCCACGCCCGCCCGGAACTCCAGCTGGCCCGCAAGCGCCGTGCGCGCAGCCCCGGTTCCCGCTCGCACCTCTCTCTCCACACCTCCCTGCAAGCTGAGGGAGCCGGCTCCGGCCTTGGCCAGCCCAGAAAGGGGCTCCCACAGTGCAGTGGTGGGCTGAAGGGCTCCTCAAGTGCCACCAAAGTGGGAGCCCAGGCAGAGGAGGCGCCCAGAGCGAACGAGGGCTGTGAGGACTGCCAGCACGCTGTCACCTCTCACAATTATCCGAAAAATAAAACAAACACAAGCACAGAACCGTAGCAAACACTACGCCAACCTATACCATATCAAATTACTCAAACAGTAGTAAAGAGATATCTTAAAGACAGCCAGAGGAAAACAGACACATTATGTGCAGAGGAACAAAAATAAGAGCATTAGCAAGCTTCTAGTTAGAAAGAATGTAAGCAAGATGACAGCAAACAAGAAGACATTTACCAAACACTGAAAGAACAACAACAATCAACCTAGAATTCTATATGTAGCACAAATACCTCTTAGAAAATGAAAGTAAAATAAGGAATTTCAGATGTATACAAGAAGAAAAAAATAAATCACCAGTATATCCACAACACAAGAAGTGTGAAAATAAGTGCTTGCGGGTGAAGGAAAATAACATCAGATGAAAGTGTAAATCTATAGCAAAAAATATCAGATAAGGTATTTACATGGTAAATATAGCATAATTTTGTTATTTCAAGTTCTATTAAAGATATTTAAAATTTTGAGCAAAAAGCCCAATGCATTATGTGTTTATTTTTAAAGTATTATTGAAATATAAATCAAGAATACCATAAAGACCAGGTGGAAAAAAATGGAAGTATATTATTACCAGTTTCAAACACTATATGTGAAGTGGGATAATATCAGATAGACAGTGACACATTAATGTATATAATAGGAAGCCTAAAGCAGCCATTAAAATAACTAAACAAAGAATTATAGAGGATAAACCAACAAAAGATATAAAATTAAATCATTAAAAAGTAGGCAGAAAAAAATTTAAAGCCAGAAAAAGAAAATGGGGAAAAATAAATGGAACAAATAGAAAACAATATTGTTTTTGTGATTAAAAAACACTAAGATCTACCCTTTCAGCAAAGTTGAAGTATATCAAAGAGTATTGTTAACTATAGACACTATGCCATATAGTAGATCTCTAGAACTTAGTGATCTTGCATAACTGAAATTTTGTACCCTTTGACTATTACCAACCCATTTCTCCCTTCTGTATGTCCCTGGTAACTATCCTTCTACTTTCTACATCATTATTTTGACCTATTTCAGATTCTTTGTATAAATGGGATCAAATAATATTACTGAATATGCATTCCTTCTTGGTCTGGCTTATTTCACTTATCATAATGTCCTCCAGATTTATCCATGTTGTCACAAAGGCAGAATTTCCTTTTTTAAAATGCTAAATAATAATCCACTGTGTGTATATACTGCATTTTCTTTATCTGTTAATCCTTTGAAAGACATTAAGTTTACTTCCATATCTTGGCTATTGTCAATAAACTTTGCAATTCCTCATAATTCACAAAATAGCAGCATATCGATCTCCACATTTGAATTTAATTTCTTGGAAAAACAAAGAATAATTACAAAAAAAAATGAAAAGATGATAATGAACAAATTTACTAATTAAGTAATATTTTGGGGGAATATGGTAGACAATATAAAGATCAAAATTTTCTCAGAGTCTGTAAAATGTGTGTGTGCATGTGAGAGAGAGAGAGAGAATGAGAGAGAGTTGAAGAAGCTTCAGGAGTGTCCTTGAGAAACTTCTGAATTTTAGTTTATGTCTTTAAAATATGCATTTACCAAAAAAAATGTGGTTCTTTCATAATGGAAATTTTTCGGAGTAGAGACTTGTTGGCACTTGACTCAATTTCTTCTTGTTTGAGATTCTTTAAACTATATAACAATAAATAAACTCCCATATGGTATCATAATTCCATTTTATTAATATCAATTTATTGATTTCCTACTATATCAGTTATGGAGCCAGTCAAGAGTCAGAAACTATATAAGTTATTTTGGCAGAGATAATTTAATATAAAGAATTTTATTAGGCTCTTCTTGCATGACTATTAAGAAATACCTGAGACTGGATAAGTTATAAAGAAAGAGGTTTAATTGAGTCATCGTTCTACAGGCTCCACAGGAAGCATGTCACTGTCATCTGCTCAGCTTCTGGTGAGGCCTTGGCTGTTTACAGTCACGACAGAAGGCAAAGGTGGCACCAGTGTGTCACATGGCAAGAGCAGGAGGAAGAGTGGGCAGGGGAGGTGCCACATAATTTCAAACAACCAGACATCGCCGGAACTCACTCCTTTTGTGAAGACAGCATCAAGCCATGAGGGATCTGCCCCATGACCCAAACACCTCTCATCAGGCCGCATTTCCAACATTGAGGATTACATTTCAACATGAGATTTGGGGCGACAAATATCCAAACTATTTCAAGAATTATCAACTAAAAAGGCGAAAAGAGAACAGTAATATATCAATCACAGAGGCAACTCCTGAGGGAAGCAGCTACCTAGGCTAGACATAGAAAAACAAAAGGCAGAGCGATCCCACAGAGCTCAAACTCAAACCCCTGAGAAAGAAGTGTAGCTAGTTTCAGTACCAGAAAAATACAGACTGAAATCAATTGTTATTACTGGAACTAACTGCCTTTGCTGGTGTGAAGTAGCAATCTTGGCCTGATCATGACAGAAATAGTAGATTAGCAAATTATAAGTACACACACGAGTATTGTTAACTATAGACTCTGTGCTATATAGTGCATTTCCAGAACTTAGTCATCCTGCATAACTAAAATTTTGTACCCTTTGACCATTACCATCCCCTTTCTCCCTTCCATCTATTCCTGGTAACCATCGTTCCACTTTCTGCACCTATTAGTTTGACTATTTCAGATTTCTTGTATAGATCGGATCATATAATATTTCTGAATATGTATTCCTACCGGGTCTGGCTTATTTCACTTATAATGTCCTCCAAGTTCATCCATGTTGTCATAAAGGCAGAATTTCCTTCCTAAATTACCTTATTGCTGCTATAACAAATTATTATAAATTTATTTGCTTAATACAACACAAATAAACTATATTGTACCTCTGGAAGTGAAAAATCTGAGATGAATCTTATAGTGTAAAATGAAGATGTTGTTTTTGCTGCATTTATCCTGGAAGCTCTATGGAAGAACCCATTTATTTTCCTTTTCCAGCTTCTGGGGGCCACCTGCATTTCATGGATTGTGCTCCTTCCTCCATCTTCAAAGCTCAACACTCCAACCTCTGCTTCTATTGCCTTATCTCCTTTCTCCCTTGTCTTCCACTGCCACATTTCCTTCTCTGACTCTGACCTTCCTGCCTCTCCCTTTTAAGGACGCTTGTGATACTTCAGGGTAATACACCCATCTCAAGATCTTTCATGTAGTGACACCTGCGAAGTCCCTTTCCACATGTAAGGCAGCATATTCACAGGCTTCAGGAATTAGGACATGGACATCTTTTAGGATGGTAAGTATTATTCTGTCTGTCACAAATACAAAGCGGACAAAAGGACTAGCCATAGAGAGGAATGGAAAGCCAAACAGGAAACATCTAAAAACAAGTAAGTATTTTCTTCCTCCTCTAGCCTTCCATTCTCACTCTAGGAAACCCTATTGGTAGAGTTGGAATCATTTGTCAAACAAAGAATTTTTTTGATTGATTCCCAGTCATAAGCTCATTATTAAGCAGAGAATGGACACATGATGAGAAACAACAGCTTAATAAATAGCACTGTGATGTGAATGTTCACGGCCCCCCAAAGTTCATAGGTTGAAACTGAATACTCAATGTGATTGTATTAAGAGGTGGGACCTTTGGGAGGTGATTAGGTCATGAGGGTGGAGCACTCCTGAATGGGAATAGTGCTTTTACAAGGGGCTGAAGAAATCAGAGTTCTTACTTTCCACCCTGTAAGGACACAGAAAAAAGGCACTGTCCATAAGGAAGTAGGCTGTCACCAGGCAAGAATCTGCAGGCACCTTGATCTTGGAATTCTTAGCCTCCAAAATTGTGAAAAATAAACATTTGGTGTTTATAAGCCACCCACCCAGTTTATGGTATTTTGTTAAAGCAACCCAAACTAAGGCAGGTAATGTAACTTAGCATTACTAAGAACTAAGGATACACACACACACACACACACACACACACACAGCCTTCAAAAGATATAAATTTTATCAGAGAAACTAGAAAAGTACAGAAACAATTGCAGTAACAGATACATTAGATAAATAATACAATAAAGCATATAAAAATGGGAGGAGGGAAGAGATAAATTGATCCAAATCAATGGGAAGAAATTGTACTGTGGAAGAAGAAATAATGCCTTTTCTCTGGTCTTTGGTAGAAAATAGGAATATTTTTAAATTATTATTATTTTTAAAATTTTTGTTGTGTGTAATTTGAATATCTTTCCAAATTTTGTTATTTTGAGTTATATTACCAATAATAAATGTTTTATTTTCAAAACAATTGGTAATATGCAATAAACTTGATACTTAATGTAAATTTATGGGATAAAGTTGAATCTATAAAATTGGCATTAAATATTTTAAAGATAAAATTTAGAAAGTCAGTTACTAAAGTTGATAATTCCCTGGAGATATGAGAAAACAGATATTTTTATTATATCGAGCTGTGACATTACTCATATAAACAAGCATGACAAATATCAATAGCTGATGAAAATAACTAGGATTTTTCATGTTTAAAATCTTACATGTTTTTAACTTTCACTTGCACATTATTTTCATGTATTCATGTAGCTTATGTGTGAGTAATATGGATGTTTTCAAAAGTCTACATTTTAATAATACATAACAATTAAAATAAAGTAAAATTATATAAAATCAAATTTCTTTTTATGTCTATGTAATTCAAGGGTTAAAAACAATAATAATTATTTGCTGTGAGTCTGTCTTTTAATATGCATGCTATCTGAATGATATATTCCTAAATGCTTATTGTATACATTTCAAACAAAATAAACAATATATGTGATAATAGTTTTTACTTTTATTTCCCTAAATACCTGCAACTCGCATTCAAAATAATCACTTAAATATGAGATTATAGTCATTTTTCTGATTGGTTGAGATATATATATGTGTGTGTGTGTGTGTATATATATGTATATATATTTATATTTGTCTTTGTATTTATTTATTGTTTTGAGGCAGAGTCTCGCTCTGTCACCCAGGCTGGAGTGCAGTGCTGTGATCTTGGTTCACTGCAGGCTCCGCCTCCCGGGTTCATGCCATTCTTCTGCCTCAGCCTTCCCAGTAGCTGGGACTACAGGCGCCTGCCACCACGCCCAGCTAATTTTTTGTATTTTTAGTAGAGACGGGGTTTCACCATGTTAGCCAGGATGGTCTCGATCTCCTGACCTGGTGATCCGCCTGCCTCGGCCTCCCAAAGTGTTGGGATTACAGGCGTGAGCCACCACACCTGGCCTGGTTGATTTATTTTTAAGTTTTTAAAATATGAAATATATCACAGAAGCACAAACATGCACAAAACACAAGTGTATATCCCCATTATCCCCTAATGCCTCCCCATTTTAAGCTTCCTTCCACTGTGCTGAAGTTAACATTGAAATTTTTGTATATCAGTTTGAAACATGCCTAAAAATAGCTTTATTATGTAACCTTGTATCTCAAAACCTGCTGTTTAGTTTGGCCTGTTTTTTTTAAATGTTTAACTTACATACAAGTTATCCTTAAGTGTCTTGACTCTTCTTAAGGCTGTGTTCGTTTCACTGAGCATTATGTATATGAGTCATCTTTGTTGTTGTATCTATAATCCATTCATTTTTTCTGATGTAATGCATTTCATTGTATGATTATGCCATAATTACTTATGTATTCTGTAGTTGTTAAACAGTTGCAATTTTTCTGGTTTAAGAAAAATGCTACTATAAATAATTTTTTATTTTTACAAATATCATGGTCCATACATGCAAGAATTTTTTTGCTGGGTTTATGTATGACATGGATGCCAATATTCAAATGTAATCAATAATGCCAAACTTATCCAAACTTGTCGTGTCAATTTCTACTCCCACAAATATTGATCAGAGTTTCAATTATTCCACCTTATCAATACTTTATATTATCAAATTTGTGTAGGTTTTTTTTTAATGATGGGCATTTGAGTGGTTCTGTTGTTTTGCTTTACATTCTCCTTCTTACTAAAAAGTTTCCTACCAGCTCATATTTTTAATAATCACTGATATATCCTCTTTGGTTAACTGTCAGTTTAAGTCTACTACTAATTTGTCTTTGAGTTTTGTGACATTTTATAATTACTTTGTGGGAGTTGCTGATATTTTGCCACTCTGTAGGTTGTGTTTTTAGTTTCAATGTTTTTTTGTTTTTTTCATAAATAGAACATCTAGGATTTTTTGTACCGCTTATAAGCAAAATAAGAAATATTTTCAGATTGGATTATTGCATTTTTTATACTATTTGAAATTATTTCTCAGCTCCAAGTTTATGTTGATAATCATCTATCTCATCTCCAAAGATATTTATTTACCTTTAAATCTGCAATCAACCTGGAAGTGCTACCGTTTTAATGGTGTGATTTAGGGGCTGTATCCAACTGCCCTTGTATTAATACTAAACGAATCTGCATCATTTATTAAGAAAAACTATTTATTGAAAAGATTGTCATTTACTCAAAAGACCTTGGTTCCATAAGACCAACCTTGTTATAAATCAAGAGGATCTATTCTGTGGTCTCTACTATATTTCATTGCTTTATTTATTGAGTCTTTCACAATTCCAAACTATCTTAATTACTGTGAATTGTAAGTCTTGATGTCATATAGAGGATAACCTCTCACCTTTGTCTTGCTCTAAATTATCTTGCAGGTCTTGGCTCTTTGCCTTTTTGTATAAATTTTTGAATGAATTTGTCAATTTCTCCTCAAAAAAACACTTTAATCTTTTATTGGATGTAAAATTGACCGTAGATTGTAGATAAATAAGAGCAAAACATTACTTTTACATTATTTTTACATTTTCCGAATATTCCAAAACATGAATATGTTATGTACTTCTATTCATTAGATATTTTCATTTATTTCAATAATGATTTATAGATGTCTACAAAATAGGTCTTGCACATCTTTGTTAAATTTATTTCTATCATTTGATATTTTGAAGTTAACTTTACATCTTTTAACATTTCATTTATAAATTTCTTATAGTTATCTAAAAATTTTGTATCATACATATACACACGTGCCTGATATTTTGTATATAGACCTAATTTCTTCCCTGCTGTACTAGAATAAGGATGAGAAAAAAAGACAGAAAACTGCCATTATTGACAATATGAGAGTGTAGACAGAAGAAAAGAGAAAAAAGTGACCTTTGAACTAAATTACTAGATTAGAGATGTTATTAGCTAACATCACTGGTTTGAGATCTTTAACAGCTACATTTCAACATTTAAGTATTAAAGATGATATTTCCATAAGGATTTTTGTTGATCTTTATATCAAATAGACTTATTCAGAGAAGAAATGTTCTTATCTTAGTTTTCTACAAAACATTTAATGCTAATGAATGTTTAATTTTACCCAAATATTATTCTACTTTTAGTGAAATAACTATGATTATTTTCTTCTTTGTTTGAAAATATGAATTTCATTAATTTATTTTTAAAATAGTAAATATTTCCTATTTCTATTCTTTTGTTTTACAAATGAGATGTAATAATGTATATACCACAGTGTTTATCAGTAGCCTATTACAGAAAAAAAAAAGGAAAAGTAGAGCTGGCATAAAGTGAAAAGTATAGCACAAATACAGAAATTATACCTTGAAAATCTAAAATTTCATTACTCATTTATATGATAATTTAATTTCTTATATTTTTAATTTATAAATCTTAATGTTTGTGAAGTGTACTGAACATTAATTTCCTAAACTACAGATAATGGAGAAAAAATACATCTGCTCTGGGTTTTAGTATATGAAAATTTTCACAATATTATTTTAACAAACTGCTTTTATTGCAAAGAAAATTGTGTTGGATTTCATCTCTCTGGAAGAGAGCATGGGATATCTACTGTGTAGCCAAAATATTATATTACCATTAAAGAACAAGATAGATTTATACATAATAGGCTCATTAAAATATCCCAATTATTGGCATTATTTTGTTTTTACATATTTATTTCACAAACCAGGCATAAAATGAATGAGAATTTTGAAATAAAATAGAGGTCAGCCTCATAAAATATGACTGTGTCTGAGGGTTCTATCAAATCTCTCAAGGGAAAAATCAAATCTGATAAAAGTCGGTATCCAATAATTTAATGTTGCAGTCCAAACATTTTATTGGAACATGATATTGTTAGCCTGCAAGCTGTTGTGCTGACATTTGATTACATTTTTAAATGGCTGTGAAACTAAATATGACAGGATTTAGTTTCCAGTTTGTTTTCTACACCCAAGGTCATTTAAGCTTTGTGGTATACCAGAAAGAATGTTTATGTAATACTAGCATGTATTACTAAATAAAATCTTACAGTGTAGCTTATTATTTATCTTATTAAATGTCATGTCATTTATTTTGTTTAAATATCATATTACAACCTAAAATATACACTGGCTGTAGTTTGTGTTTTGGAGATTAATATATTCAAATATAAAAAAGCTATAGCTTGATATATAAAAACATTAAGGAAATACATATGCATATATATTGTCAGACAAATTGAGGTTATAAATATTTGTCTAAGTGGGACTTAATTAAACTGAAGAGCTTCTGCATAGCAAAAGAAATAACCAATAGAGTAAACAGACAACCTCCAGAATGGGAGAAGATATATGTGAACTGCATCCACCAAAGGCCTAATATCTAGAATCTATAGAGAACTTAAAAAATAAAGAAGCAAGAAAAAAATAACCCCATTAAAAATGGGTGAAAAACATGAACAGATATTTCTCTAAAAAAGACATACAAGCAGACAAGAAACATGAAAAAATGCCTAGTATCACTAGTCATCAGAGAAATGCAAATCAAAACCACAATAAGACACCATCTCATGCCAATGAGAATGGCTGTTACTAAAATGTCAAAAAACAACAGATGCTGGTGAGGCTGCAGAGAAAAGAGAATGCTTATGTATTGTTGGTGAGAATGAAAAATTAGTCCTGCCACTGTGGAAAGCAGTTTGGAGATTCTCAAAGTACTGAAAACTGAGCTATCATTCAATCCAGGAATCCCATTATTTGGTATATACCCAAATGAAAATAAAGCATTCTGCCAAAAAGACACATGTTCCTGTATACTTATGGCAGGACAATTCACAGTAGCACAGGTATGGAATCAATCCAAGTGCCTATCAATGGTAGAGTGGATAAGGAAAATGTGGTATATATACACTATGGAATACTATGCAGCCACAAAGAAGAATTAAATCATGTCCTTTTGCAGCAACTTGTATGCAGGTGGAGGCCATAATCCCAAGCCAATTAACACAGAAACAAAACCAAATACCACATAGTCTCACTCATAAGTGGGAGCTAAATTTTGAGCACACATGGACATAAACATGGGAACAACAGATACTGGGGTCTAGTCAAGAGGGTAGGGAGGAGGTGTGGATTGAAAAACTACCCTTCAGGCTCTATGCTCAGTACCTGGGTGATAGGATCCACATACCAAACCCCAGCATCATACAATATTCCCATGTAAAAAAGCCTGCACATGTAGTCCCTATATCTAAAATAAAGTTTAAAATCAAGTAAATAAATAAATATTTGCCTATGCATATATAGGTATAACTGTATATTCATATGAAATGGATCTACATCTTTTAATATTTAATTTAAAAAAATCGACAGCATAAATTTTCCTAGAAGATATATGGTAATTATTAATTCAAAATGTATCCATATATGTCTATTTCTATTAACCTTTTGATTTGCACTGAAATGACTATGTATTTTAGTAATATGAGGCAAACAGTAATATTTCCCAACAAAAAATATGATACGAAAAAAGCTAAATTAAAACTTCTAAAAAGAAAATGTGGGAATTCAAAAACATATATTAATGTTCTCAAATGTAAGAACATACGAATGTTCTTACTTTAATAGAACATTTATCCTGAACTTTCTGATCATGAAATTATCCAGGTATGCTGGTATATTCAATTTTATTTTTAATTTCTGACATATACATTTGCTGTAAGAATTTATGTTGCTGTCATCATTAGCTTTCTTTCTTCTTTTTTTCTTTAGAGACAGCATATTTCTGTTGCTCAGCCTGGAGTGTAGTGGTGCAATCATGGCTTACTGTAACCTCAAACTCCTGGGCTCAAGTGATACTCCCACCTCAGCCTCCCAAGTGACAAACCACTTCAGGTGCAAGCCACCATGCCCAGCTAATTTTGTTTTGGTTTGGTTTTTGGTAGAGATAGAGTTCCCCAGAAACCCTATGTTCCCCAGCATAGTCTCGAACTCCTGACCTCAAATGATTCTCCCATCTCGGCCTCCCAAAGGGCTGAGATTACAAGCATACGCCATGAGCCACCACACCCAGCTTATTATTTATATTCTATAACCATGTTGTAGTATGCTCAATTAAATTTTTTTTTTGGGAAATAAGGTATATATATCTGATTCTCCATGACTTTTAGGATAGATTATTATGTTTGTTTGTTTTAGTTTCCATAATATGCCATCAGGCATATCAACTGAAACACAGAGACACTAGAAAAACCTGTCAGTCACGCAAAGTTGGGTTTATGGAAACTACGGCAGCAAAGGAAAACAGCACCTTGACAGTTCTGTTTCCCAAATGATGTAAATTAAGAAAGCATATTTATTGAATTTTGTAATATGAGAATGACTGATTAAGGGAGGCTTTTCAAGTAGGAGTTTAGGATTGAGTAAATATAATTTATGAATGGTAAGATGAGGGTCTCAATGAGAATGTTGATGACTAAATTGTCATGATAGGAGACCTGCTTGATCAGATGAGCAAATTTTGGCCTGCATAAATTTGTTTGCAAGAATTTCCAGAAGTGAACAGTACAATTATTTGTTGATTTGGTGTGTCTTCTTCTGTGCAAGAATATCCCAGAAGGCACAGTTAAATTATCTTGACCCAGGTGGTCTCATTCTCAGTTTCAACAGTTGAGTTAGGTTGAAGCAGGTGTTCACAGTTCTTATAATTTTGTTCAGTGACATAGGTTAAAAGAAAATCTCCGGATATATTTTCCCTACAGAGATAAACTGAATTTCTCTTAGGTGTGTATAACAATTGAAATATATGTTCATGATGTAACAAAGGAGTAGTAAGTGGAAAAGCTGTCAGAAGGGTGCCAAAAGGTCTGGAAACCACGGTTTAAGTACAAAATCTAACAAAAAATATTAGCAAATTCTTACATTCTTATTTCAGAACCTCTTTGTGTTGACTGTGCTCTCTATACAATCTTCAAACCAAAGTATTTTTAAGATTCACTGTCTTCTCATAGGCATGCTGAGATGGAATAAAGTGGGTAATGCACATGCCTGCTGGTGAAGATCTCTCAGGTCTGTTATATCTTTAATCTTTACCCTTTCACATTATATAATTACTATTATAGTTTCACTGGGTTTCTCTATTAATCACGTTATATGTCTATTTGCCATATCCAGTTACTATTCTTCATTCTTTATATAATTTGACCTATTTGTGGATAAAACATTGGTGAATATAATATCCTTCATTAAACTGTTTTAATATTCATTTCCATGAGACAATCTTTTGGTTTTAAAACAAGTGGATAAATAAAATGTTACATATATACAACATGGAATACTACTCAGCCATAAAAAGGAATGAAATAATAGCATTAGCAGCAACCTGGATGAAATTTGAGGCCATTATTCTAAATGAAGTAACTCAGGAACAAAAAAAAATACTGTATGTTCTCACTTATATATAGGAGCTAAGCTATGAGGATGCAAATGCATAAGAATGATAGAATAGACTTTGGGGACTTGGAGGGCAGGGTGAGAGGGGGAAGGATAAAAGACTATACACTTGGTACAGTGTACACTGCTTGTGTGACAGGTGCACCAAAATCTTAAAACTCACCACTAGAGAACTTTGTCCACATGTTGGAAGTAGCAATTTATTTCAGGTCAATGATTGTTTATCAGATATCAATTTTATCTACATCTCAACAGCATTTGAAAGCTAACTAGCATTTTTTATGAATAATTCTTCAATAAATATATTGGAAAAGTTTTTGGAGATATGCATCAATTTGAAAAAAATTGTGGATGAAACTCATATCCTAGAAATGTTAAAAAAAGAAAAAGAAAAAGATATGTTATGAATGTGTAGAATATATGTAGATTCTAGTCTATTTTATCATTTACTACTATTGAATATACACAAGTCTATTACAAAACCTTAACAACTATCAAAACTTATGCACATGAATACTTACAGACTGTACATGGCACCATTCCCAGTCTAGGGAAATGTCAACAAGTGTAGAGATGCAATATTAAATTAAAACTGCATAAAATTAACTATATTACATACTGAACTACTTCAAAAATTTTGTAGCCACCTCCTATTGCAAATGGATGCTGATTATCTCTATGTGAACAGTCCATCTCTCCAGTACAGTAAAAAGTGATCTTTTATGGTTCTTACATATTTTTATCATGTTTAGTGCAATATGGTAATCCTTGAATAATGCTATAGGACCATAAAAATTGCCACTACCAATGCTGGAAATGCTCTCAAGAAAATGCAGAGACAAGTCATGGTATTCCAAGAAAGTTGAACTGCTTGGTGTGTAACATAGCTTTAGGTCTACAGCTGCAGTTATGCAAATTTTAAGATAAATGTATCCTGAGGAAGGACCATTGTGAACAAAGAAAAAGGAAATTCATGAAGCCAAAGCTGCATCCACACAAGAAGGCACAAAACCTTGCACTTCTAGCGAAATATCTGTTTATCTTGTATTAAAAATGCAACTTTTATGTAGGTGCAGGATTGCTATAAGTAAAGCATACCTATAGATTCTAATATGATTTGAGAAAAAGCAAAAAGAAGGTGAAAGATCTAATGGTGGAAAATGTAATGGCTGTAAAAGATGGTTAATAATTTTAAAAATAGATTTGGATTAAAAATATTTCAAGATAGCAGAAGACTCAGCTTCTGCCCAGCAAGAGACAGCAGACAAGTTCCCAGATGTTGATAAGAAAATCATTGAGGAAATAGGGTGTCTTCTTGAAGAAATTTTTAATGTAGCTTAAAGTGCCCTATCTTGGAGTAAAAAATGTCACAAATGGCATTTATCAGTCTAGAAGAGAAGCAATCACCAGGCTTTAAAGAAGGAAAAGACAGGCTAACTCGACTGTTTATGCAAATGCAGATGGGTTTATGATCAGGACTGCCCTTATGTATAAGCTTCTAATCCCTAAGTCTTGAAGGGAAAAGATAAACACTAGATTAGAATCACTAATCCCACTAGTCAGAACTTGAGTTCCCTAAAGTTTCCAGTCTTTTGGTTGTACAACAAGAAGGCCTGGACAATGAAAACATTTTTTTCTGAATTGGTTCTATCAGTGCCTTAT
The DNA here is from genome assembly GCF_029289425.2 of Pan paniscus. Classification (NCBI taxonomy): domain Eukaryota; kingdom Metazoa; phylum Chordata; class Mammalia; order Primates; family Hominidae; genus Pan; species Pan paniscus. The sequence continues at coordinate 123,347,027 of NC_073254.2, forward strand.
CCCTGAAGTCAAGTAGTGCCTTGCCAGTAAGAGGCTGCCTTTTAAAATTATTTTAATATTGGCCAATGCTCCTAGCCACCCAGCACTCCGTGAGTTCAACATTAAAGGTGTTGATGCAATCTACTTGTCCTCAAACACAACATCTCCAATTCAGCCTCTAGATCAGGAGGAATGAGGAACTTTAAGGCTCATTACACACAGTACTCTTACAGAAAGTATTATCAACACTATAGAAGAGAACGTCAATAGAGAACAGTGTGAAAGTCTAGAAAAATTATACCATTGAAGGTGCTACGATTATTATAGAAAAAAGCTTTGAAACACATCAAGACCAAAACAATAAATAATTTCTATTGGAGAAAACCATGTCCTGATGTTGTACATGGCATTTGCAGGATTTGTGACAGAGCCAATCAAGTATATTATACAAGAGTCTGTGGAGTAGATGGATCAAGATGGTGGAATAGAAGGCTTCACCAATAGTTCTCCCTGCAAGGGCAACAATGTAACAAAAATCTACACACAATAAAGTACCTTCATAAGAACCAAGAATCAGGTGAGCACTCACAGTATGTATATGACTGAAAGAGGCATAGAAGAGGTAGAAAAAACAGTGTTGAATCCCTGATCCCACCTTTTACCCACTGGCAGTAGCTGCATGGTGCAGAGAGCATCTCTGGGTGCTGGGGCAGGGAGACTGCAGCAGTTGTGAGGCATTGAACTCAGTGCTGTCCTGTTATAACAGAAAGCAAAATCAAATCAAACTCAACTAATGCCTACCCACAGAGGGAGCATTTAAACCAGCCTTAGCCATGGGAGAATCACTAATCCCACCAGTCAGAACTTGAGTTCCCACAAGCCTCGCTACTGTGGGCTATGGTGCCCTGGGGCTCTAAATAAACTTGTAAGGCAGTCTAGGCCACAAGGACTGTAACCCCTAGATAAATCTTACTACTGAACTCAGCCCAGAGCCAGGAGACTGGGGGGACACACAATCTACTGAGACACCAACTGGGATGCCTAAGGGAGTGCAGGCATCACCCTCCGCTAACCCAAGGATGCACAGCTTGCAGCTCAACAAGAGACCCCTAATTCTACTTGAGAAGAGGAGAGGAAAGAGTAGGGAGAACTTTGTCTTGCATCCAGGATAAGAGCTCAATCACAGCAGGATAGGACACTTGTCAGAGCCACAAGACCCCTTTTCCAGGCCCTAGCTCCCAGATGACATTTGTAGACACACCCTGGTCCAGAAGGGAACGTGCTTCCTTAAAGGGAAGGGCCCAGTGTTGAAAGCATTATCCAACTGCTAAATGAAGAGCCCTTAAGCCCTGAATAACCAGCAGCAATACCCAGTTGTAGACTTTGGGTGAGACTCTGAGATTTGCTGGCTTCGGGTGAGACTCAGCACATTCCCGGCTGTAGTGGCTATGAGTTGAGACTCTTTCTTCCTGAGAAAAGCAAAGGAAAATGTAAAGGGGACTTTGGTTTGCACAGAGTACCAGCTCAGCCATACAGAATTAGAGTGTCAAGCAGTCTCTTGGGGTTGCCCTGATTCCAGGACTTGGTTCTTGGACACCATTTCTGAACCTGCCCTTGCTCAGAGGGGAGCCCACCGCACTGAAAGGTGAGTTCCAGGTCAGGGAGCATTCATCACAAGATGACTAAAGAGACCTTGGGCCTTCAGGGAACATCAACAGTCATCTGTAAGTACTTCCCTAGGGCCGTAGTGGAAGTGGCCTCAGGGAGAGGCTCCTCTGCCTTTGGAAAGGGAAGGGAAGAGTGAAAAGGACTGCATATTGTGGCTTGAGTGTCAGCTCAGCTGCAATACAACAAAATGCCAAGTACACTTCTAAGGTTTTGATGTTAGTCTCTGGCTCCTGTGGCACCTCTGGACCTGCTGGGGTCCTGGGGAAACTCACTGTCCTGAAGAGAAGTACAAAGGCCTGATTGGCTTTGCCACGTGATGACTGTAGAGCCCCAGAGCCTTGAGTGAACATAGGCAGTACCAAGGAGTGGTTACGGCAAGCTCTGGGCAAGATCCAGTGCTGTGCTGGCTTCAGGTCTGAACAAGTGCTATCATAGTAGTGGTGGCTACAGGGCTACTTGTGTCACTCCACCTCCAGCTTCAGGTAGATCAGAACAGAGGGAGAGACATCATTTGTTTGGGAGAAAGAAAGGGAAGAGAACAAGAGTCTCTGCCTGGTAATCCAGAAGACTTTCTCAGATCTTGTCCAAGAACATTAAGGCAGTGCCTCTATGGGTCTGCAAGAACCAAAGCAATACTGCACTTGGGGTATCCCCTAAACCAGGTGTAGCTTAAATCACAACACCCAAGTCCTTTTGAATATCTGGAAAACCTTCCAAGAAGGACGGGTACAAAAAAAGCTCAGACTGCAAAGACTACCATAAATACATAACTCTTCAAGGCCCAGACACAGATGAAAATCCATAAGTATCAAGATAATCTAGGAAAACATGACCTCAAATAAGGACCTCAAATAAGGAATTCATGATCTAAATAAGGCACTTGAAGCCAGTCCTGAAGAAACAGAGATATATGACCTTTCAGACAGAGAATTCAGAGAATTCAAAACAGCTGTTTTGTGGAAACTCAAAAAAAATTCAAGAGAACATAGAGAAGGAGTTTAGAATTCTATTAAATACATTTAACAAATAAATGAATATAATTAAAAAGAATCAAGCAGAAATTATGGAACTTAAAATGAAACTGGGATACTGTAAAATTGGGATACTGTAAAAGTGTTTTACTAGCAGAATTGACTAAGCAGAAGAAAAAATAGTGAGCTGGAAGACAGGCTATTTGAAAATACACAGTCAGAGGAGAGAAAATTAAAAAAAAAAAAACCATAAAAAGCAGTGAGGCATGCCTACAGGATCGAGAAAATAGCCGCAAAGGGACAAATCTAGGATTTATTGGCCCTAAAGAGAAGGTAGAGAAATAGACAGTGGTAGAAAGTTTATTCAAAAGGATAATAACAGAGAACATTCCAAGCCTAGAGAAAGATATCAATATCCAAGTACAAGAAGGTTATAGAAAAATAAGCAAATTTAACTCAAAGAAGACTACCTCAAGGCATTTAATACTCAAACTCCCAAAGATCAATGACAAAGAAAGGATCCTAAAAACAACAAGAGAAAAGAAAAAATAACATACAATGGAGCTTGAATACATCTGGCAGTAGACTTTCCAGTGGGTACCATACAGGCTAGAAGAGAATGGCATGACATGTTTAAAGCGCTGAAGAAAAAAATTACCCTGGAATAATATATTTGGGAAAAATATGTTTCAATCATGAAGGGGAAATAAAGACTTTCCCAGACAAACAAAAGTTGAGGGATTTTATGAACACCAGATGAGTCCTACAAGAAATGCTAAAGGGAGTACTTTACACAGAAAGAAAAGAGTGTTAATGAGCAAAAAGTTATCACTCGAAGGTACAAAACTCACTGGTAATAGTAAATACACACAAAAAATCACAGAATATTATAACACTGTACTGTAGTATGCAAACTACTCTTACCATAAGTAGAAAGGCTAAATAATGAATCAATCAAAAATAATATATACAACAACTTTCTAAGACATAGAGGGTACAATAAGCTATAAATAGAAACAACAAGGAGTTAAAAATTTGGGAAGTAAACTTAAGAAGTAGAGTTTTTATTAGTTTTCTATTTGCTTGTTTGTTTATACACACAGTATTAAGTTGTTATCAGCTTAAAATAATGGGTTATAAGACAGTATTTGCAAGCCTATGGTAACCTCAAACCAAAAAAAATACAATGGATACATAAAAAAAAGCAAGAAACTATATCATATTTTTGGAGAAAGTTATATATACTAAAATTATATATAACTTTTGACGTGGTCAAAAGTTATACATGAATTTTCAACTATGTGAAGGGACACGCTCCTAACCTCTATGTCGTTCAAAGGCCAACTGTATGGTTAATTCTCCCAGATCATCCAGAATAGAAGTTATGCCCAAGCTCCAACAACTTTTGCTAAATGACTAGCACCAATAGTGATACATAGTAGATGCTTCAAAAATATGTTTATCTACCCTCCATTTCTTATTCCTTTGCCAATATCTAGCAAAATTAAAAGTATTTTAAAATGTTATAAGATTATAAAGAACGTTATTTATTTGAAAAAACCAAATTAATTAAAGAATATTACAAATGCCTGAGCTGGAAAAAGACCAAAGGAATAACATAGGTTGGTTTGTTTGTTTGTATTTTTGAAAAAGTGAATACGTTCTACTTGGGGTAAAACCCTTACTTCAATTTGACGAAATAAAACCTGTGTACAGTATAAAAAAGTAGGATCTTTCTGATTGCATTCATATCTTTTCTGTGGTAGAATTTTATCCCAGAAATAGTGGGAAATCACAAAGACACTCCACTACCAATTATTTTCAACAGAATTACAGCAGTAATAAATAGAAGCTGGCAGAGAGGGTTTCTTTCCTCTTAATAGTGATTAGATAAGCAGATTATCTAAATAATTCCATTATAAATAAATCTGAATCATATCAAGATAAGAAAATTCAAAACAATAATATAAACTCACTCTTCATATGTTAGTAGTTTTGTCCTTTCTTGCATAAATGTAAGACAAAGTCACAGTCGACTTGAAATGGTAATTTTCTTTTTCGTCTCTCAATGTCATACGTTGTAAGCATTCCTAAATGACATTTAAACCTGACTCAGTCATCTAAACAATAAAACCTATTTATATTCTGCTCAGTTAGTGACTATATCACTTTTGTAGAAAGAAAACAAAAAACAATTTCACAATGTATTAGGACTTTTAAAATAACCAGTATTTACACATCCGTATTTATCTTCTTATTGCAATATCATTTCATTTATCATCATTCCAAAAGCTTCATGCTTACAAAAATGTATGGAAAATGCAAGAAAATTATTGATTTACACTAACACTTATTTTCAGGTTGGTACTAGAATATTAAACTTTCTTTTTTAATTACAGAAGATAAAGTAAATTTACCTTTTTCCTTAGATGTATCTTTGCAATAAAACCAAGCAATTGGTTGATGAAATTTAATATGCCTATTTTTTGAGGCAACCTAATTTTAAGTTTTATAAATGATTGATCAGTAACTTACATAACCAGCAGCTGGGGTTCACCCCTTAGTAAGCCTTCAGGAATGATATGAGATTGACTTCCAAAAGCAACTCTATAAGACCATTCCTTCTGCACAATTATGAGTAATATATTACTAGGAACAGTACGGCAATTTTATCTCTCCCATTTAGACCTCAAATTTGATGTTATACTTTCAGACATTTACCTTTTCAATCTTTTCACATGTCTATCTAAGAAATATAGCTTAACCCACATAGGCATTTATTTTTATTTCTTTTCCTTCTGCTGCATACATGCATGAGAATGTTTTGGAGACTGGAGGCTCATGCCTGTAGTCTCTGCTATGTGGGAGACTGAGATGGGAGGATTGATTGAGCCCAGGATAACGGAGAGAGGTTGAAACAGTTTGCAGGGCTAAGAAGAAGACAGGAAGATGTGGGAAAGTTTAGAACATCCTAGGGACTTGTAAATTGGTTTTGACAAAAATGCTGATAGTAATATGGATAATGAAGTCAAGACTGAGGTGCTCTCAGATGGAGATGAGGAACTTCTTGGGAACTGGAAACTGGAGCACAGGTAACTCTTACTATGCTTTAGCATAGAAACTGGTGACATTTTTCTCCTGCCCTAGAGATCTGCACTTTGAGCTTGAGAGAGATTACTTAGGGTATCTGACAAAAGAAATTTTTAAGCAATAAATTTGTCAAGATGTGACCTTGGTGCTCTTAAGGGGTTTCAGTTTTATGCATTCACAAATAGATATTTTGGATTTGGAACTTTTTAAAAGTATACTTTAAGTTCTGGGATACATGTGCAGAACATGCAGGTTTGTTACATAGGTATACACGTGGCATGGTGGTTTGCTGCACCCATCAACCCATCATCTACATTAGGTATTTCTCCTAATGCTATCCTTCCCCTAGCCCCTCATCCCCCGACAGGCCCTGGTGTGTGATGTTCCCCTCCCTGTATCTATGTGTTCTCACTGTTCAACTCCCACTTGTGAGTGAGAAGATGCAGTGTTTGGTTTTCTGTTCCTGTGTTAGTTTGCTGAGAATGAAAGTTTCCAGCTTCATCTGTGTCCCTGCAAAAGACATCATAAACTCATCCTTCTTTTATGGTTGCATAGTATTCCATAGTGTATATGCGCCACATTTTCTTTATCCAGTCTATTACTGATGGGCATTTGGGTTGGTTCCAAGTCCTTGCTATTGTGAATAGTGCTGCAATAAACATATGTGAGCATAGGTCTTTAGAGTAGAATGATTTATAATCCTTTGGGTATATATACACCCAGTAATAAGATTGCTGGGTCAAATGGTATTTCTGGTTCTAGATCCTTGAGGAATTTCCACACTGTCTTCCACAATGGTTGAACTAATTTACACTCGCACCAACAGTGTAGAAATGTTCCTATATCTCCACGTCCTCTCCAGCATCTATTGTTTCCTGACTTTTTAATGATTGCCATTCCAACTGGCATGAGATGGTATCTCATTGTGGTTTTGATTTACATTTCTCTAATGACCAGTGATGATGAGATTTTTTCATATGTTTGTTGGGCACATAAATATCTTCTTTTGAGAAGTGTCTGTTCATATCCTTTGCCCACTTTTTGATGGGTTTTTTTTTCTTCTAAATTTGTTTAAGTTCCTTGTTGATTCTGGATATTAGCCCTTTGTCAGATTGATAGATTGCAAAAATTTTTCCTCATTCTGTAAGTTGCCTGTTTACTCTGATGATAGTTCCATTTGGTGTGCAGAAGCTCTTTTTTGTTGCCGTTGCTTTTGGTGTTTTAGTCATGAAGTCTTTACCCTTGCCTATGTCCTGAATAGTATTGCCTAGGTTTTCTTATAAAGTTTTTATGGTTTTAGGTTTAAGTCTTTAATCCAACTTGATTTAATTTTTATTAGGTGTAAGGAAGGGGTCCAGTTTCAGTTTTCTGCATATGGCTAGCCAGTTTTCCCAACACTATTTATTAAATAGAAAATCCTTTTCCCATTGCTAGTTTTTATCATGTTTGTCAAAGATCAGATGGTTGTAGATGTGTGGCATTATTTCTGAGGCCTCTGTTCTGTTTCACTGGTCTATATATCTGTTTTGGTACCAGCGCAATCCTGTTTTGGTTACTGCAGACTTATAGTATAATTTGAAGTCAGGTAGTGTGATGCCTCCAGCTTTGTTCTTTTTGCTTAGGATTGTCTTGGCTATACAGGCTCCTTTTTGGTTCCATATGAAATTTAAAGTAGTTTTTTCTAATTTTGTGAAGAAAGACAATGGTAGCTTGATGGGGATAGCATTGAATCCATAAATTACTTTGGGCAGTATGGCCATTTTCACAATATTGATTCTTTCTATTCAGGAGCTTGGAATGTTTTTCCATTTGTTTGTGTCCTCTCTGGTTTCCTTGAGCAGTGGTTTGTAGTTATCCTTGAAGAGGTCCTTCACATTCCTTGTAAGTTGTATTCCTAGGTATTTTATTCTCTTCGTAGCAATTGTGAGTGGGAGTTCACTCATAATTTGGCTCTCTGTTTGTCTATTATTGGTGTATAAGAATGCTTGTGATTTTCTCACATTGATTTTGCATCCTGAGACTTTGCTGAAGTTGCTTATCAGCTTAAGGAGATTTGGGGCTGAGATGATGGGGTTTTCTAAATATACAATCATGTCATTTGAAAACAGAGACAATTTGACTTCCTTTTTTCCTATTTGAATATGCTTTATTTCTTTCTCTTTCCTGATTGCCCTGGCCAGAACTTACAATACTAAGTTGAATAGGTGTGGTGAGAGAGGACATACTTGTCTTGTGAGGTTTTCAAAGGAATGCTTCCAGCTGAGATTTTGGCTGTGGGTGTATCATAAATAGCTCTTACTATTTTGAGATACGTTCCATCAATACGTAGTCTATTGGAGTTTTTGGCATGAGGGTTGTTAAATTTTGTTGAAGGCCTTTTCTGCATCCATTGGGATAATCATGTGGTTTTGGCATTGGTTCTGTTTATGTGATGGAAAGGGAATATCATCACTGATTTCACAGAAATACAAACTGCCATCAGAAAATACTGTAAACATCTCTACACAAATAAACTAGAAAATCTAGAAGAAATGGACAAATTCCTGGACACATACACCCTCCCAAGACTAAACCAGGAAGAAGCTGAATCTCTGAAGAGAGCAATAACAAGTTCTGAAACTGAGGCTGTAATTAATAGCCTACCAACCAAGAGAAGCGCAGGACAAGACATTCACAGCGGAATTCTACCACAGGTACAAAGAGGATCTGGTACCCTTCCTTCTGAAACTATTCCAAGCAGCAGAAATAGAGGAACTTCTCCCTAACTCATTTTATGAGGCCAGCATCATTATGATACCAAAACCTAGTAAGAGACATAATAAAAAAAGAAAATTTCATTCCAATATCTCTGATGAACATCACTGCTAAAATCTTCAATAAAATACTGGCAAACCAAATCTGGCAGCACATCAAAAAGCCTATCCACCACGATCAAGTCAACTTCAACCCTGGAATGCAAGGCTGGTTCAACATATGCAAATTAAACTTATTTTTGAAAGGGAAGCAGAGCATAAAAGTTTGGAAAATTTGCAGCCTATTGATGTGATAGAAAAGAAAAACCGATTTTCTGGAGACAAATTCAAGCAGGGTGCAGAAATTTGCATAAGTAATGATGAGTCAATTGTTAATCACCAAGACAATGGGGAAAATGTCTCCAGGGCATGTCAGAGGTCTTCATGGCAGCCCCTCCCACCACAGGCCTGGAGGCCTAAAAGGAAAAAAAAAAAAATCATTACCTGGACTCATCCCAGGGCCTTGCTGCTTTGTGAAATCTCGGGACTTGGTGATCTGCATGTCAGCTGTGGACAAAAAGAGACAAACTTAAACTCAAACTGTTGTTTCAGCATGTGGAAGCCCTAAGCCTTTGCAGCTTGCATGTGGTAATGGGCCTGCAGGTGCACAGAAGTCAAGAATTGAGGTTTGGGAACTTTAGCTTTGATTTCAGGGGATGTAGGGAAATACATGGATGTTGAGGCAGAAATTTGCTGAAGGAGTGGAGCCCTCATGGAGAACTTCTGCTAGGGCAGTGTGAAAGGGAAATGTAGGGTTGGAGCCCCCACTGAGAGTTCCCACTGGGGCACTAGTAGAGCTATGAGAAGAGGGCCACCATCCTCCAGACCCCAGAAATGTAGATCCACCAACAGCTTGCACTGTGCACCTGGAAAAGCCAGAGACACTCAACCCCAGCCTGCGATAGTTTAAGTGAGGGGTGCTGTACCCTTAAAAATCACAGAGGCAGAGCTGCCCAAGGCTGTAGGATCCCACCTCTTGTATCAGTGTGACCTGGATGTGAGACATGTAGTCAAAGGAGATCATTTCAAAACATTAAGATTTGGCCAAGCACAGTGGCTCATGCCTGTAATCACAGCACTTTGGAAGGCTGAGGTGGGCAGGTCACTTGAGGTCAGGAGTTTGAGACCAGCCTGGCCAACATGGTGGAATCATGTCTCTACTATAAATACAAAAATTCACCAGTCATGGTTGTAGGCATCTATAATCTCAGCTACATAGGAGCCTAAGGCAGAATAATCCCTTGAACCTTGGAGGCATAAGTTGCAGTGAGCCAAGATCATGCCATTACACTTCAGCCTTGGTGACAGAGCAAGACTCTTACCTCACCCCCAAAAAAGCTTTAAGATTTGACTGACTTGCTTAATTTTGGACTTCCACAGGGCCTGTAGGCCTTGCAGTTTGGCCAATTTCTCCCATTTGGAATGGGTGTACTTAATCAATTCCTGTACCCTCATTGTATCCAGGAAAGAACTATCTTGTTTTTGATTTCACAGGCTCATAGACAGAAGGGATCTGCCTTATCTCAGATGAGACTTTGGACTTGGACATTTGGGTTAATGTTGGAATAAGTTAAGACTTTGGGGAACCATTGAAAAGGCATGATTGTGTTTTGAAATGTGAGGGCATGAGATTTGTGAGGGACTGGGGTGGAATGATATGGTTTGGCTCTGTGTCCCCACTCAAATTTCACCTTGAATTGTAATTCCTGTATCCCCATAATCCCCATGTCAAGGAAGAGACCATGTGGAGGTAATTGAATCATAGGTATGGATTCCTCCATGCCATTTTTGTGATGGTGAGTGAGCTTTCATAAGATCTGATGATTTATAAGTGTTTGACAGTTACTCCTGCAACTTTCTCCTTCCTGCTGCCTTGTGAAGAAGGTCCCATGCTTCTCCTTTGCTTTCCTCCAAGATCGTATGTTTCTTGAGGCCTCCCCAGCTCTGCTGAACTAAGTCAATTAAACCTCTTTCCTTTATAAATTACCCCAGTCTTGGGCAGTTCTTTATAGCAGTGTGATAAAGGGCTAACACATCTTGTAATTAAATATGTATTTGACGTTAAATGTTATATTAAACAAAGAGTAGTAGTTTAACAGAGATAAAACACTAAATTGCTGCAGAATAACAAAGATGTTCAAAAGAGGAGATAGGATGCATCTACTAAACTTTTGCTTCAACATCAGTATTTTATTATATATTTTTTATTATAGACATTGAGATATTGAATGGACACACTGAAGATATTGAGGCTCTTAGGGCTTTCAGCTTTGAGAAAGAAAATGGCAGAAATTGTAGGCATTTTGTCATAGGTAAACAAAAAGAATTGCCATCCAGAAATCTTTAGTACATTAAGATTGGTTCTAGTAACTGAACACAGATGAACTAAGGGAATGTAAAGTATTTTCATTGTCTAACATAGTGTCTTAGTACTACTAAAATACAAAGAATTATATCATAATCATTTAATTAGAAAATGTCAAGCTGTTTTTTCTATGTGGTGTCTGTATTGTAGCAAAGAAACAGAGTTCATTTAACACAGAACACTACTTATCTAGAAAACGCCTTTTTTTGTTGTTATGTTGTTTCTCTATTCCAATTTTCAATAACTCTCAGAAGGAATTGCTTTTTATTTGATGTAGCTTTAATACATTTTCTTTATTCCATCTCAGGCCGAGACAACTTTTCTGCTACATTCTAATCTACAGAGGTTGTGAAACATAACAAACTATGACAATGGTGCACTACATTATTGACAAAATGCTGAATAGACCAGATGGACAAAATGTAACAAATATGTTAGATGTCTTTGAGGAATATTATTTTAAAACAAAGAATTGAATACAATACATTTGTTAAAAACTTTCTTAAAAGAATTAAACTATCAGAAAGGGCTGAAGAGGCTAACACAAACATAGCACCAGCAGAAGCAGCTACCACAGTTAGAACTCCAGGAAAAATGGAGGGAGGAATAGAATCTTGGAGGGAAGGTGCTGGAATCTGGACTCCAATCTCTAAAGATAATATTGTGCCAATATCTCAGCAGCTTTTAGAATGTGATTGAGCTATAGGTTGCTAGGATGCAAAAATCTCCGAGGGAGCATGGTAAAGTCAATTTTGGGAGTGCTAATAGAAGATAAAGATTAGAATGAATACAATTGTCGTGTGAAATATCCAACAATCAACATGATTTTGCAATAACATCAGAGAATATAATCAGTTCCCTTCCTTCCTACGTATACTGTAATTTCCCTGTACTGATCATTATTTATTAAAGCTAATAGTGAGTCTACTGACACAAAAGAAATATAGTTTGCAGTTTCGGGAGCAATGTCTCTAAGCAGAATACAAACAGTAGGTTTGAGAATAAGAGACAAAAACATCATGATTGGTACCTAAGTAAAACATGGATTACTGACTTTTGACTTCTGGTAATGGTGAAATAAGATCCTAAAGGGCGATTAGCCTCATAAAGCAAGCATACAATCTGGACAATATGTAAAAATCAATTACCTAAAGTAACAGGAGAGTGATCAGGAGGTGGGGAGATTGAGACCATCCTGGCCAACATGGTGAAACCCCGTCTCTACTAAAAATACAAAAATTAGCTGGGCGTGGCGGCGCATGCCTGTAATCCCAGCTACTCGGGAGGCTGAGGCTGAGGCAGGAGAATCGCTTGAACCCGAAAGGCAGAGGTTGCAGTGAGCTGAGATCCTGCCACTGCACCCCAGCTTGGTGACAGAGCTAGGCTCCATCAAAACAACAACAACAACAACAACAACAAGAAAAACAAACGAACAACAAAAAAACAAAACAAAAATAAAAAAAGGGGAGAAAAATGAATAATACTTTCTCTAATTTTTTGCCTGATTATATATGTAACATATTTTTTAAAAGCCATAAAGCTGTAGGATACAAGGTAAGTATTAAAAATTAACTTACAGACTTACGATTTTGGTAAAATGGAATAGATCTACTTTTTCTATTTTTCATGCTAAATACAACTAAAACCTATGGACAGAGAACATAAACATAAGAAGGCCGGGTGCGGTGGTTCATGCCTGTAATCCCAGCACTTTAGGAGGCCGAGGTGGGCGGATCACGAGGTCAGGAGTTCAAGACCATCCTGGCCAACATGGTGAAACCCCATCTCTACTAAAAATACAAAAATTAGCTGGGCGTGGTGGCACATGCCTGTAATCCCAGCTACTCGGGAGGCTGAGGCAGGAGAATTGCTTGAACCTGGACCCGGGAGGCGGAGGTTGCAGTGAGCTGAGATCACGCCACTGCACTCCAGCCTGGGCTACAAAGCGAGATTCCGTCAAAAAAAAAAATAAAATAAAATAAAAAAAAAATAAACACAAGAAAACCCTAAAAGGAGGAACCAGCTATGGACTTTGAGACCTCAATGAATGAAGAGGGTGAATTCACTGGGTTTTCTGTTTGCCTCCTATATTCCAGACTTGTAACTGAGGATGCAGACAAGAAAATCTCCCTAACTATCCGCTCTCACTAGCAAAAAGAGAGGAAAAGGAGCAGCTAACGAGGCAGAAACCTTTTAAATAACGGCCATTCTCTTTCAGCTAATCACAGGGGTGGAGGTGGGATGTGCTTCCATCCTCACCCAATCCAGAAAAAGGCTATGTGGGGAGACTAGACTTCCAAACAAGCAAGGCTGTATCAAGCTTTCCTAATACTTCTGAGAGCTGTATCAGAAAAGGCCAAGTAGGGAGTTGAGACTTTTATCCCCAGTGGCCACTGATGCAACTGTCTCTTAATTTGGTATCAGTGTAACCATGCATGAATTCTGGACTTCCATATACACCCAGGAGCAATGTGTCATTCCTCCCCATCCACGTAGTGTTGGCAAAAGAGAATTAGGTATTTTACCATGCCCCAGTGGTAATAGGGCTAGCCCATCATGGTGTCATTCAAGAGATGTGGCCAGCCAGAATTCTCACTTCCACCAAGACATAATGAGTAGCTTCCCCCTCTGTTATCAGTGGAAGTCAAATGGGGACCCTGGACTTCTAACTGCATATGGCAATAATGAGGCAGAGCACTTTTTTTCCTGCCAGGCCAAAGTTACAAAAAAATTCCAGTTAAAACATAAGGTTCAAATAAGATCCAGGATTTCACAACACAATAGCAAATATGCACATATTTCAATTGGAAATCATCTAACGTACCAAAACCTAGGAATCTCTGAAACTGAATATAAAAAAAAAAAAACAATAGATTCTACTTCAAGGTGTTGGAGATATTGTAATTACCTGAGAAAGATTTTAAACCAGCCATGTAAAAATTTTTCAATGATCAGTTATGAAAATACTTGAAACATAAAAAATTAAAAGCCTAATAAAGAAATATAAAGTCTCAGCAAAGACATAAAAGATAAAGAGAAGAGTGAATAAACATTTTAAAATAAAAACTACTGAATGGAAATAAATGTGAAAATGAAAATATAGCACATCATAATATGTAAGATACAGCCAAAGCACTGCTGAGAAGTTTATTCTTAACTTTATGTATAAGAAAAATAAATAAAGTCAGTCAGTAATCTAAGCTTCATGAATCGAGCAAAAGAAGAGTAAAACCAACCCAAACAAGCAGAAGAAAAGAAATAAGATCAGAAATAAATAAAATGTAAAACAGCAACAACAGAGAAAATCAATGAAACCAAGAGTGGATTTATTGAAAAGATTTAAAATGTTATCAATAAAAATGTAAAATCTTTATATATTTTTTTTTTATTATACTTTAAGTTTTAGGGTACATGTGCACAATGTGCAGGTTTGTTGCATATGTATACATGTGCCATGTTGGTGTGCTGCACCCATTAACTCGTCATTTACATTAGGTATATCTCCTAATGCTATCCCTCCTCCTTCCCCAATCTTTAACAAGAATAACAAACAAACAAAAAAAGAGACAAGACACCAATCACCAGTTACAAGAATGAAACAGAAGGTATCACTATAGACCCTACAGACATTAAAATGCTAATTAGGGAGAACTACCATAAATCTGACAACTGAGATGAAATACATTAATTCAATAAGAAACACAGTCACAACTTACCCAATATTAAAGAGGTTACTTTAATAGCTCTGTAATTACTAAGAACATTTAATTTCTTAAAAAGGAAAATACACTGAAGACATCTCCAGGCTGAAATTATTTCTTTAGAAAATTCTACCTAATATTTAAAGATTTAATAACAATTCTAAACAGTATTTTCCCAAAAAAGAAAGATGAAATAATACTCTCAAATTTATTTTATATAGTATTATCCTGACATGCAAACCAGACAAAAGCAATACAAAAATAGAAAAAAGAAAAGAAAAACAACAGACAAATGTTCATCATGAATACAGATTTTAAAAAATCTTTAAAAATTATTAGCATGTAGAATTCAGCAACATATAAAAAGGATTATACACCATAAATGTCTTTGCCCATTTTATGCTGATATAACATAATACTTGAGAATAAGTAATTTATAATAAACAGAAATTTATTTGGCTCATGGTTCTAAAGTCTGGGAAGTCCAAGATCTAGGAGTACGTTCTGTGAGTGACTTCTTGCTGTGTCTTCCCATGATAAAATGTGTAAGGGCAAAAAAGCATGGAGGCAAGTGGGTGTCAAATTCACTTTTACAACAAAGTCACTCTCACAATAACATTAACTCATTCATGAGTGCAGAGCCCTCATGAGCTAATCATCTTTTAAAGTTTCCACCATTTAATACCATTGCATTGGGGATTAAGATTCCAACGCCTGAATTTTGGGGAACACATTCAAATTCTAGCAATGACCAATTGGGGTGTATTCCAGGGATACAAGATTTGCTCAATATTAGAAAAAAATTAATTTATTATTTGAACAAGCTAAAGAAAAATATCACGTGATATTTTGAATTGATGCAGATAAACCATTCTTAAGAATTCAATATCCGTACATGGTTAATACTCTAAAAACAATAAGAATAGCAAAGGCCATCCTCAACTTTATAGAGAATACAATTTTTTTTTAAAAAAAGCTAATATTATTGCTTTCCTTTGTATGTGGTTTCTCTCCACCAAGGCTCATTTTTTAATCTGATCCCAAATGTGGTAGTTTTGAAGGATGGGGCCTCGTAGGATGTCTTTTAATCATGGAGCAGATCCCTCATGAG
This sequence comes from Pan paniscus, assembly GCF_029289425.2. Taxonomy (NCBI): domain Eukaryota; kingdom Metazoa; phylum Chordata; class Mammalia; order Primates; family Hominidae; genus Pan; species Pan paniscus. Next base: position 123,362,704 of record NC_073254.2, read on the forward strand.
TATTAATGCTCTCCTACAGGGTGAGCGGATACCCACTCTCTTGGGAATAGGTTAGTTCCCAAGAGAGCAGGTTGTTAAAAGTGTCTTGCTTCCTCAGTTTCTCTTGTTTCCTTCCTTGCCATATGATCTCTGAACACACCCACACCTTTTTGGCTTTCCACCATGAGTGAAAGCAGCATGATGCCCTCACCCAAAGCCAAACAAACAATGGCACCATTCTTGTACTTCTGAGCCTGCAGAACTGTCAGCTAAATAAACCTTTTTCCTTTATAAATTGCCCAGCCTTAGATAGTCTGTTAGAGCAACACAAAATGGACTAAGGAAATTATAATGGTAAAAGACTGACTGCATTCCCCTAAGATCATGAATAAGACAAAGATATTTGCTATCTCACCACAAGGAATTTCTAGCCAGTGCAATAAAGCAATAAAGAAAATAAAATACATATAGAAATGAAGAAACCAAATTGCCCCTATTTGCAGATGACATGATTATCTATGCAGAAAATATCAAGGAATCTACAAATATCCCCTAAAAATGAAACATGAGTTCAGCATATCACACAATACAAGATAAACAAAAACATTGCTTTTCTAGATATTAGCAGAAAAAAGAGTACCAAATTTAAAAGTACTATACCATTTATAATCACTAAGAGAATGAAATGGGCATAAATCTAACAAGCCATTGAAAGACTTGTACACTAAAAACTACATAACATTGATGAAAGAAATAAATAAAATACAAATAAATGGGAAAACATACCATGTTTATAAGTTGGAAAACTCAGTGAAGATAATAACTTTCTACAAATTAATATACAGGCTGAATACAATCCTATCAAACATTCATCTACTTTTAGAAATATACAGATTATCATAAAATATGTATGGAAAGACAAGTAACTAAAATAGCTAGCATAGTATTTAAAAGAAGAATAAAATGAGAGAAATCAGTTTACCCAAATTTAAGACTTTTTATACAGCAACAATAATCAAGCCTTTCTGATATTGAGGGAAAGACAGACCCACAGTCCAATGGAACAGAATAGCAAACCAAGATGTAGATTTATTAAAAAATATGTGCAACCTATTTTTGACAATGTCTCAAAAGCAATTGAGCAGAGAAAAGATAGCAGCAAATGGTGTTGGAGCAATTGGATATCCACAAGCAAAAAAAAAATTAAAAAGAAAAGAAAGGAAGGAAGGAAAGAAGGAAGAAAGGAAGGAAGGGAGAGAGAGACGAAAGAAAGAAAGAAAGAAAGAAAGAAAGGGAGGGAGGGAGGGAGGAAGAAAGGAAGGAAGGAAAACATTTCAATTAATGTATCACACTGCCAAATTTCTGAAAACAGATCCAAAGATAATTATATCTTTTTACAACATCAAATAATAATGCATTATGTATGTGTACTAGAGTGACCATCTTCCAAACATATGCCTAAATGAAGTATAATGGCATATATACAACCATGATTGATGTGATATCTAGTTTTCATTAAGTTACGATGTGTTAATATTGTGTCAACATATCCAGTCTTCTATTCATCACTGTGAAATACTATGTGTTACATTTTCTTTGGTTAATTAAAATAAATTTATCTATTACTAATATTTTGCTAATTTAAAACACCAAGAGGTACTGGTGTTTCAAGTTGTAGGAAACATAGCTTCTAAATTAATATATTTTAAAATATGAGAATAATGGATTGCTGAAGCCAATAGTACAAACTCACTCATAAAAGAGATTGTGGTTTATAAAATAACAGCATAAGATTCATAGTGGTCAACCTCCTGATATTTCCAACTGAATGTTCTGCTTCTGACATTAAAAATAAAGGGTAATTTCTGTATGAAGTTATGTAATACTCAATATCAGCCCCAAATGTTTTGAGATTCATGCCAAACATTGTAAGTTGCCTGCATAATATTTTTCTGATTGATCATTTTATAAAAGAATCTAATTAAGACTATGAACAATCAATATTTATGGCCTGCTATCAAAATTTTCTTTCTTCTTAAAGTTTACATTTAATTTATTTATTCAATGGATATAAAGCAAATAACAATATTTTTGCTTTTGTTCAAGGTAACATTGATAAAGTAATGACTAAAAAATTGTCTCTCAAGTAGTCTCTTTTCTCCAGGAACTCCAGGACAATAGGAAGCACTCTACAAATAAATGACTAATCATGTTTAAAGGTAATAATTGCATCAAGTTGCATAAATGAAGAAGTAACCAATTCAGGCTGTAGAAAATTAAGACATACATGCTGCTTAGAAATTTGAGTGCTTTGTTTGGAAATGAGATGTAAGTTATGAAGATTAAACTGGGAAAATTAAATAGATCTAGTTGTGAACATACTGAATGTCAGGCTTAGGAAAACTGGCACAAAATAAACCATCTAATAGTTTGAAGCCAGAGAGGACTTCCTTTCTTAAATGAATGTTTGGAAAAAATCATTCTGACAGAAATATGGAAGATGGATTGGAGGGGCAACATACTAGGGTCAATAAGAGCAGTTATATTCTGCTCTTATTGACTACTCCACTGTGAAGGTAGACTTTCTATATCCAGGAAGTCAATTGGCTTTCACTTAACATACAGATAAATGAAAGAGACAACCATCTCATTATCAGCTGGGTTGACCTGTACTGAGTCATCTTGATAGCTTTTGCTTATGATGAGAGGTCTCTTGATTTATTGAAGTCAACATTACATTTCTCCCTTGACACTACTTCACTTCTCATATGTTCCCCAGTGTTTGAAAAATGAATAGCACAGGCACCCTTTCCATAAGGCCTTAACACTAGAAAACCTTTGCCTAAGAGAGCAGCCACAGCAGCTTTTTAAGTTCATAGCTCAAAACTTACATAAAGTGGACTTGGCAGGATTTTGCTTAGGAGTTGCAGAACTAAACTTACTGGCTTGTGTGAAATTTGATTAACTGAAATCTCATCAGTCCTCTTGTTGACCACATCCCCAGAAACAGCCAGCTGGACTCCTGGGCAGCTATGTGTCGAAGCAGAACTGAGCCAGCTGTCAGCTTGCTCACAGAAGGGGACTCTCCACAGTGGAATACAGCTCTTTTAGCAAAAGCAGCACTGCCTCAGAGTGCATACCCAGCCTTAATGAATCCATGAACTGGCACCTCTTTGGTCTCACATTCCATTTTTTTTTAACATTTAGTAAATGTATTTTGTTCTAGTAAAAGAGGCTGAAAACGTTGCTTTAATCTTCAGATACTGGGAATAGTAACACCTTACAAAGTCCAGAGATGTTACATGTGTAAATCAGACACAAAGGGACTTAATTACAATCTCTTGTTCAATGCAGAATGGCCTCAAAAAGACCAGTCTGATTCCATACTTCATTCTGACAGCCAACTCACAGACACAAATAATGGAACTGGAAATGTGGATACAAGGCACCTAGTAATATTTGTCAAAGGCCTTTAAAAAGGATGACTGTTTCAAATCAGAGCTCACTTGAATAGTTAGTCAGCAATGAAAAGATCATTTTAAAGATAGTTAAACTTAACCCCTAAAGTCACAATTTTCAATTATCATGGCTTATTTGGAGGAAGGAAAATTATTCAATGTGAGTCATTATTTTTATTTTAGTAAGATTTTTTCCCCTTGAATCTAATCAAGTCTCTTAGAAATTATAGCATAAAACACATAAAATTAAAAATGGATTAAACTTCATGGTGTTTCACTACTGGATTTTATGATAAGTGTTTCCCATATTATATTCAAATTGGTTTTCTTTCTTTAAGGGATCATTAACATGCTGAGAACCAAATCATGTGGTCATAAACAGTCATTGTGATTGCTACTACATTGTGATTGCTCCTAGTTGCTAATGCTGCAAACATAAATTTTTTTTCTAATAAACTTGGAAAAAGGAGACATTGTAATAAACTCAAAGCCAGCTGATGTAACCACTATTATAACATGAACTATAACCAAAAATATCATTTTATATAATACACGTTATATGATGACTTAGTATGTTGCATCTTGTTCAAAGAAACTGAAAGAAAATTAATAATCAACCTTGATCTATTCACCTAAGGATTCACTAATGTATTTATGAAAACAGAAAGCAAGAGTATAGCTAAGAGATAATATTTCTAGTCAAATATTTAAAATTCTTTCACATGTTTTTTTATTAATTTTTAAGTGAACTAATATATAATGTATCTGTTCTAAATTTGTAAATGTTAAGACAATAGAAAAAAGTTGCTTTTGTCCAACTTTTTTCTTAGGCCAAGTTGAAATAATAATTTCACATATTCTAAATATGTCTTACTATCATAGGACAGCAATTATATATATATATATTTATTTATACATGTATAAATACAGAGCACACATATGTATTTTGTGCCACCAATTCAACAGGAATTTGTACACTGCAAAATTACATAGTTCCTTAATTATTTCATATATCCTTTAACCAATGATATTAAAAAACTGACATTCACTTAGTAGTCACCCTCCACCAAGCTCTATTCAACATTTTGAGTGTGTAGGAGGGTGGTTACACTCACAGAAATCTTATGAGGTAGATTTTAGTCTCACTATTTTTCTAATTTTATAGAACTAAAAACTGAGATACAGAAAGGTTGGTTGACTTGCCAAGTATTTCACAGCAAGTGAGTGGCAGAACTAAACTCCAAATCCAGTCCGTATGAATATAGCCAAACTGTCTTTCTTATCAAGCTAATTGAAGAGTAGTAACTTTCTTTGTTCTCTATATCAGTTAGTTGATTAATAAGGCTTTTGAATGATGTGTGGAAAACTTGAATTTAGGGTCCCTTTATCAATCTCCTCCTTTTCTGAATCTCTTGCAAGCAATCTTCTGACCACTACTTTGAATTTCTGAGAATGACATTCTCTAGATACTTGAAGCAATATTACAGTTTTCAATAAACTTCTAATAAACATCTCAATCTAATAATTATTTGAAAAATAGTAGAATGCATAAATTAAAATATATTATATAAGAAATTTGTGGTTATCTTCAGAAGAAAAATATAAACTCATGTGAAATGCCTAAACTCATATAATTGGTTGGAAGTGTGTCACCAATTTTGCTTGCTTCCTAAGTAGAAAATCAAACATAATTAATATATAAGAGTCTCATAGTCACTAGGATGAATAAAAACACAGAGTGATCAGAAGAAAGTTGTCTTTTACTGGAACTGAATGATTTTTTCCAGTACCTCATGAATAGCAAAGAATGAACACGGTAGAATAAGTACAATAAAAATAGCAATTTTTATTTAATTATCACAAAGTTAGTTACTGCATAACTTTTAAATATATTTCCATTAAATCTATCCTACAAAGGAAGAAAGTCATAGTTTTCAATTTTCAATTCTGTAATTATAAGATAAAATGTAAACTCTTTTGAGCAATTATTCCCGTAATATGAAATTTTTACTTTTGAGAAGAATTGATCACTGAGGTGTTAGAGTTCTGAAATTTCTCTGAAGAATCTGAGGAGGAGATAGTTTTTATTGTTAACAAGGAGGAAATAATGCAGGAGGACTGATGTCTTTTTATGGAAATAAACACATGGAAAAAAACGCAACTTATCTCCAATGTCTGGTTGCTGCTACCTCTCACATGAATTTGGGCCAATGGAATAATTGTGGGAAAGAAGAAAAGATACTGAGGAAACAGTTGTTTATCAAATCCAACACAAAGAAAAATGAATATATTTATGTACAAAAGCATAAATAAAATAATTTTGTCTAGACATTTTTAAAAACAATGTGCTAAAAAATTACCAACCATGGAAAAACACCTTTTTTTTTTTTTTTTTTTTTTTTTTTTTTGGAGATGAAGTCTGGCTCTGTCGCCCAGGCTAGAGTGCGGTGATGCAATCGGCTCACTGCAAGCTCTGCCCTCCCGGGTTCACACCTTTCTCCTGCCTCAGCCTCCGAAGTAGCTGGAACTACAGGCGCCCGCCACCACACCTGACCAATTTTTTGTATTTTTAGTAGAGACGGGGTTTCACCGTGTTAGCCAGGATGGTCTCAATCTCCTGACCTTGTGATCCGTCCGCCTCGGCCTCCCAAAGTGCTGGGATTACAGGCGTGAGTCACCGCGCCCCGCTGCAAAAACACTTTTTATTCATCCATTGTATACTATAGAATTCAACAGGGTAGAATTTTAAAAATATTTTTTATTTTTTTAGGTTTGGGTGAAAATTGATAAAAGATTATCTGATCAACTTATAGCTTAATATGTAAGTTTAGTGTCCTGACCAGCAAAGATTAAACTCTGTTTTTGGAACTGCTATAAAATAGTGACATACTAACAAAATACTTTTGCTTGCAATCTTAGCTGAATAACCTCCTGACCTGTTTCTCTGAACTTTCTGTATTTGTCCTTTCTAAACCATTTACCAGAAAGTTGGGAAAATATACCCTCTATACACAGCACGGTTGAATAGTAATTCTTAATAGAAAAGTGTAGCTGCATGTCTTAGGAAAAATGGAAAGAAAGGGTAGCCAAAAAGACAAAGGTCAAGGTTTAAAGTTATTTAATTTTAAAGAAGTTAAAAAGGTGAATCATTATGAGACAGAAGTATTTCTAAAATATATCAAATCGTAATAAGAAATAGGCTTTAGAAAATGTGAATAAAGTAGGCAAAAATCAGTTAATTTAAACTTTTGAATTAATAGAGTTGAGTGTCTCCTATATAAAATATATTCTTTAAATTTTTCACTGAAGATAATCCCGCCTTTTATAAGATGAGAGTTCATGAGGGAAAGAGTCAAGTGAAGAAATTATTTTGATGTAATGAAGTAAGTAATATTCCAGAAGTATTCACCAAACTCTACTTCATACCTATACAAAGTACATACAATCCACCAGAAGGAGATGGTGTTTGAAGTTAGTACAGTAAATAGTATCCACATAAAGAGGATCCAAATCTGGCCCATAAGTGTGTTCCATTCCTTTATTTTACAAATGAATAAAATGAAGAACAAAAATGTGATTGTTTTCTCCACGGTCATACATTCAGTTAGAGAAATAATCAAGACTAAAACCCGGATTATCTATCACGTCTGGTTCTGTTTCCTTCCATCCTTTTAATAGTTGAAAATAATTCACTATAACTGTGTTTTTATCAGCATAATCTCTTAGGAATTTTGACTGAAAAGATTTTTTTTTAAGTCATAGAAGGTTGTCTGATCCCACTGACCCTTTCTTTGATTGATGAAGCTAATTCAATCATACATTTCAAAATAATTTTGTTTGTAGACACAACGTTAAAGTGTTATCTAAGGATTAAGGAACTTTCTCACGCAATGCTTCCTAAAGTATTTGTCACAGTCTTGTCTTTTCCTTGCATGTCACAGACCAGTTCTTTGGTAAAATACAATTAAAAGGAGTTAGTAGGAGTTTTACTTCCTCCATGACAGTGTGAGGAGCTCTGTGGACCAACTGAACAGTGAAACTGATGAAAATTAAAAACATAAAACCATTTAGAAATTCTCAAAATAGTTATAAGAACATAAATCACATAAATATTTATTCAAGAACATCCATTAAAATTTGCAAAGAACTCCGAGAATCTGTGCTATTTGAGCCATGACCCATGTCTTCTTTTCCCACTTCCAGCTCAATGAGATAAAAATTCCACTCTGGTTTGGTACGGCCAAAAACACTGGGGTCCTTTTCTCCTAAGCTCCCAGTCAGAGGGCTACCTTTCTGGAAGGAGCAGATAATAAGCATAAGCCCATCTATCCATTGCTAATGCTATATTCTGGGTAATTAATGGTTAAGACATGAGAGTTCCTTCTTCTCTGCCTGGCCCCTACTCATGCAGTAGAGGCTTACCTTAGATGCAATGCTGTGGGAACAGTCTTGCTGGAGCTCATGAAGCAGGGATTCCATGCCAAGAAAAGTAAGCCAAAAAAAAAACCTGATCATTCCCCGTCTCCATCAAGTGCTTAGCTTCCAAAGGCTTTTCACTTAGAGTTAAGTACGCAACTAATAAGGGAGGGGGGCAGGGAAGCACTTGGTTGAAAAGTGTGGGGTCCTTGGCGAGGGCTCCACCCTCGGGCCTCTGCCTGCAGACCTAAGTAAGAACAGGCACTCCTGTTTTGGTGCCCAAATGTTGCATTTTCCAAGACCACTCTGGCTTGACACTCCCCCCATTCTGTGCCCATATAAACCCGAGACCTTAGTGGGAACATATACAAGCGACTGAACGTCGAGACCAGCAGACCTGTGGACCCGCAGACCAGCGACGGTGGAACAACACGACAGCGAAAGAGAGAAGAGGAGGGATATCTGGATGCCGAGGGGAGTTCTGCCACGGGGGCGGTTGGAGAGGAGTCCGGCCGCTGGGCAGTCCGACTGCAGGAAAAGACCACATTCCTACTCCATCCCCGCCTCTGGCTCCCCATTCATTTTACTGAGAGCCACCTCCACCACTCAATAAAACCTTGCACTCATCCTTCGGGCTGGCGTGTGATCGAATTCTTTTGGGACACTGAGCACGAGTCCGGGATACAGAAGGCTGTCACACTGGCCCCTCCCACTGACACACAAGCCATCTGCAGATAGCAAATCTGAAAGAGCTTTGTAACGCACGCCCACTAGGGCTTTGGGAGTTGCAGACACCCACCCTTAGATAGTGCCATGGGGCTGGAGCCCAAAAGTGCTCACACAGGCTTCTGCACCTGCCCTTCTGCAGAACTGAGTTGCAGCGTAATGGAACGAGTGAGCCACACCCCTATTGAGGTCCTGCGAGGGGAATAAAGGAACTCTCCCGTTTCACCACTGTCCCCATGTATAGCACTAAAGCTGTGGCTCAGATATTTTACTGGATGGGAGAAAGTGAGGGGACCCAGAGAGTTCCAAACATCTCTCACAGGAACTGACTTCATTTGCAACAGAGTATGAAGAAGTTCAAACCTAAGAATATTGACACAGTGAAAGTTGTGGTAAAAGAAAGTTGATAAAGGATTGATAGATTGATTGAAAATACATACTAAATTGTAGTCCAGCCACAGACTGGGAGAAAAGAAATTGCAAAAGACACATCTGATGAAAGGTCATCATTCAAAATACACAAAGAACTCTTAAAATGCAACAAGAAAACAACCTGATTAAAAATTGGGCAAAAGACCTGAAAGATACCATGCCACAGAAAATTCTAGATGGCAAGTAAGCATATGAAAAAAATGTTCAACATATATGTTGTTAGAGAACTGTAAATTTAAACAATGAGATATCGCTCCACATCTGTTAGAATGGCCAGAACATTGACAACACCAAATACTGTTAAGGACGGGGAACAACAAGAATTCTCATATGTTTAGTGGGAATGAAAACTACTACAGCCGTTTTTGAAGATAGCTTGGCAGCTTTCTTACAAAACTAAACCGACTACTACCATACAATCTAGCAATCATGCCTCTTGTTATTTACCCAAAGGAGTGAAAACTTATGTCCACACAAAAACCTGTGCATGGATGTTTATAGCAGATTTATTCTTAATCACCAAAATTTGGAGGCACCAAGATGTCTTTGACTAGGTGAACAGATAAATAAACAGTGGTCTATCTAGACAACAGAATGTTATTCAGTTGTAAGAAGAAATTAGCCATCTAGCCATATAAAGACATGGAGAAAACTTAATTGCATATTACTAAGTAAAAACAAAGCCAATGCCAATCCAAAAAAGCTACCTACTATATCATTCCAACCATATGACTTTCTGGAAAAGATAAAGCTATGGATTTAGCAGGAAAAAAAAAAGACCAGTGATTGCCAGAAATTAGAGGAGAGGGAAGAACACAGGAAAACAGAGGATTTTTAGAGCAAAAAAACTATTATTTATGACACTACAATGCTGGATACATGTCAATATACATTTGTCCAAACCCATAAAATGTACAACACAAAAAGTAACTCTAAAGTAAGCAAAAACTGTAAACTTTAGGTGATAATGATATGTCAATGTCGGTTCCTCAATTGTTACGAAGGTACCACTCAGTTATGGGATGTTAATAGTGGAGAATATTGTGCATGTGTACAGACATGGAGTATATGAGAACTCTGGGCATTCTCAGCTCAATTTTGCTGTGAACCTAAAACTTCCCTAAAAATGGAAATGTATTATTTTAAAACTAACAAAAGAACATGCTCAAAATGAAAACTTAAGCCCACAGAAATAAAGATACATTAAATTATAAATAAGATTAACAACAAAAATCTTTCAATATGTACTTTCCTTCTCTCAGCTTCTTTAAAACACATAAAATATATAAAGTCATAATTATGACAAAGAATCACTGATTTTTTAAAAATCCATAAATGTAATATGCATAACAGTAATACTACAAAAGGGAGGAAAGGGAATGGAAATCTATGGAATAATGTTTTATATCATACTAGAATTAAGTTAGTGTAACTCTAAAGCTTCATCTGATAAGTTAAGATGTATATGGTAAATCCTAGAACAACCACTAATAACCCAAAAATAGTAAAAAAATAAAATAAATAAACTAAACTTCTACCTTAGGAAATAATGCAAAATAAAGCATTTAAGAAGAAATACAGGAAAAAAGCCATGAGACATATAGAAAACAGACAATGAATATGTAGCATATGTAAATTCAAATATATCAATAGTAACACTAAATATAAATTGATTAAACAATCCAATGAAAAGCCAGAGATTGTCAGACTGAACTAAAACACAAGATTCAATTGCATGCCATCTATAGCTGACATACTTAGGATTCAAAGATACAAGTAGATTGAAAGTAAAAGTAAAAGAAAAAAAGTGGAGTAGCTATAATAATATCAGACAAAATAGACTTCAAAACAACAAATATTATCAGAGATAATGAGAAACATTTTATAGTGATAAAATAATCGATCCATCAGGAAGATACAACATCTAACCAGATTAACAAAAAAACCTCAAACTAAGTGTCTAATTGCCTCCATTTATATTGAATTCATCATGTCTGGCATTCAACAAAAAATTACAAGATATGCTCAAAGGCAAGAGAAAACAGTGTGAAAAGACAAAGCAAAACTCAATGAAATTGTATTAAAATATATGAAAGAATAATCCATCATAACCAAGAAGGTTTTATAACAGAAATTCAAAGTTATTTTAACATTAGACAATAAATCAGAGTACGTGTGTCTTAGTTTTTGTTGCTATAAAGAAATACCTGAGGATGGGTAATTTATAAAGAAGGCAAAATTTATTTTGGCTCCTAGTTGTGCAGGCTACACAGGAGGCATGGCTCTGCTCCTGGTAAGGGCCTCAGAAAGCTTCCAACCATGGTGAAAGGTGTGGGGAGCAGGTGTGTCACATGACTGGTGAGAGCAGGAGCAACAGAGTGAAGGAGGAAAGCCCAAGCTCTTTTAAACAATTAGATCCTATGCAAACTAACTGAGCAAGAACTCACTCTTCACTAAGAGGTTGGCACTAAGCCATTCATGAGGGATCCACCCCCATGATCTAATACCTCCAACTAGACCCCACCTCCAACATTGGGGATCACATTTCAATATGAGATTTGGAGAGAACACACATCCAAACTGTATTAATGGAACTCACCATAATAACAAAACAAGGAAATATAAATAATCATTTAAATAGAGGCAGAAAGGAAATACTTAAAAACTTCAATTCTCAGCAAACTAGAAATAATAGGAAACTTGATCAAACTGATAAATTCATAAAAATGTGCTTAAGTCATACTTGATGAAAGACTGAATTTTTTACTTTGGATATTAGGAAAAAGGCAACTCTCTTTCAAATATTATAAAACATTACTAAGAAAGGCGAAAAGCCATTCACCTCAGCAGGTGAATGGACAGCTTGTAATGCATTTGTGCAATGGAAAATACTATTTAGCAACAAAAGGGAACAACCTATCTATACATCCATGATATAAATTAATATCAAAATAAATATGTGTGCTGAAAGAAGCCAACAAAAAAACTCTATAATTACATATATGTATATGTATTCATATATAGACCTACATACTTACACACATATACATATGTAAACACACATACACACAGATGCACATACACACAGATGCACATACACACACATTCTAGAAAATGCAGGCTATAGTGACAGAAATCAGATCACTGAGTGCCTGGAATGGAGGAAAATTGGATTACAGGAAGATATGCAGAAACATTGTTGGGGGAAGGAGCTGTTCATTTCCTTAGTTCTAATGATAGTTTCACAGTTGTGTACTGTGTTAAACTAGTCCAAGTTTTTAATTTATAGGCAATTTATTGTATTTCAGTTATAACTCATTAAAATGGAAAAAAATAAAGATATAATTACCTACAGAATGTATTATATTTACCGGTAATAGCAACTATTTAGAAAAATAGTCCATAAGAATAAAAAGTTATAGTACATAAAAAGTCATGGATTAGAGGGTTATAAATTATTTATAATTTTATTGTAAAAATTGGACAATCTACATGTTTCCTCTGTAATTGCCTGAATAAAAATGTTTAAATAAAATTAATTTATAGGAAAATAGTATGTAAAAAGAGCTTGGTTAAATAATTTTTAATATCCTTTTATATGATATTTCTAATTTAAAAAAGTAAACTTTAACTAGCGGCAACATGAGGATGTTGTGATGGGTAAAAGGTAAATTTGGCTAATTTTATATGAAAATGTGATTCAACTGAGAATCAGACTTTCACTAACACATTTGTATAAGATATTATATAGTAAAATAATGTAGAATTAAAATTGAAATAAATCAGAATAAAGATATAGTGCAAAGCTGCCCAGGGGTGATCTGATTGTCTAGAAATAGAGTAATTCTAATAAATGGAGAGAAGTCACTATAGAGAATATGAGAACAGATTCCTAATTGGCTAAGGATGTTTAAATCTGGGAAAAGGCAATCAAGAGTAAAATCACTGGAGTGGGGATATCTAAAGAGAATATAATTAAAATCCAGGTAAAAAGAAATGGTTATCAAATGTGGGTAGTGGCAGCAAACACAGAAAAAGAATGTACCCATATACAAGAGAAAGTATAGAAAATAAAATGTGCATACTCCACATGGGTAAATATTTTAAAGGGTATTTAAAGTTTGACTTCACCCGTAATATTTTTTAAATGTATTGACCAATAATAAGATTACAGTTATCTTTAAATGTTTATTTCTTTCCAGGCTTAAGTAATGGATTTATCAGAAGTTTTATTTTCTGTCGGGTTCATAGAAAGAATAATGGAAAGAGAGATGACTTCTTGTAATTCAAACCCTAAAATATTTGCTTATTTGTAACAACGCATTTCCAATTCTCAGAAAAGAAAGAATGCAGTTGTTTTTGCTCAAAGAAAATTATTAATGCTAAAATTTATGAAAACAGTAGTAGAAACTAAAATATAATTAATCTATGAAGCTCTATAGAATATGAATTTAAAATAAACTTCAAGTTATCCTGATTTTTAAACGTTCATTTTCAAACAATTCTGTTATTATAATAGAATTAGAACTCTTTCAAATTAATTGTAATTTTATATTAATATCTTTGTGGTTTACATGCAGTGTTTTCATGCAACTTTATTTGCTGGGAATAAACTATTATGTAAATGTGTTCCAGTCCAGATTGAAATACATGTTTGATTTGGAAAGTAATTAAATCTTACACCGAATTTAAACTGGATATGTTATTTTTAGACTTTCTTATTATAACATCCTACATAAACACATCTGACTGATTTTTAAAATGATGGTCAAAATGATAAAAGTTTGATGCTTCTGTTTGTAATATTTCTGGAAAGTGCATGCTGTAAGTCCTATTTAATTATAGATAAAAGTTTCCATTTAGGTAAACATTTATTTAATATAATAGAAACCTGACCTTTCAATAATAATTCAAGTCTGAATAGCAACAACAAAAAAAAGATTTAGAAAGCAAGATCTTATTTTTAGAAAACTTCTTTCCATTGTATCTTTATATGAGTTGATTTCAAAGGTATCTCTGAATACCTGAACACTATGATTTTGTCCATAATTTCTGTCGTAATTATTGTCTATTGGCCTTACCTAATTACTTCTGAAAAGAAATGCTATAACCTAGTAAGTGAAATGTAAAAATAACCAAAACCCTGGATAACCCCCTGCGACAATCTAGTTTGTAAATATGGCATTGATTCAGCTCTCTATTAGTTCCTTTAGGAGGAAATAAGCATTTTTGAGGAGAGTATATCAGATGTTCACAGAAGCATGAAAATTAGGGAAGAAGTGCCATTGTAAAAGAAGGCTTTCGTAAATTATATATAAGCATGTGTGTGTTTTTTAAAGCTTTTTACAACTAGATTTTGCTTTACTGATATTATTCTCTTCTTTATAGTCCCAGAATATGAGTCTAAAACAGGGCTTAAATTTGAAGGCTCCTGAAGAACAAAAGCCAACATTTATACTATTCTTTTTCCTGTGTGTTCTAGAGCTGTATGTAATACAACCAGGTTTGTTTTGTTTTGTTTTGTTTTGTTTTTGAGGCAGATTTTCGCTCTTGTTTCCCAGGCTGGAGTGCAGTGGCGCGATCTCGGCTCACTGCAACCTCTGCCTCCCAGATACAAGGGATTCTCCTGTCTTAGCCTCCCAAGTAGCTGGGATTACAGGCATGTGCCACCACGCCCGGCTAATTTTTTTTTTTTTTTTTTTTTTTTTTGTATTTAGTAGAGACACGGTTTCATCATGTCAGTCAAGCTGCCAGCGAACTCCTGACCTCAGGTGATCCACCCGCCTCAGCCTCCCAAAATGCTGGGATTACAAATAGTTGCCTTATGATTGTGATTACTCCTTAAATGTTTCAGAGAAAGTTTTTAGTTGTAAAGTTCTAGTTACTTTAAGACATATCAGCATAATTTTCTAGCAATTTAATTTAACATAAGAAGCAATGACAGTCTGCATTTCTTGGAATTTAAATTATGTTTCATCTACAAACAACAAGACTCTAAATCTGAGTCTGTTCAATTAGTGTTAATGTGATATAATGACAAAATTAGTTCAGAGGATTTTAGACATAAATCATGCTAGAAGTTTCACACTTTAGAGTACCAATTCATTCTTTGCATCCACTTTTAAAGCAAATACAAGCAAAACCCTTCTCTCAGTAACTGAATACTAACTCAGGTCAAATGTGTGTTTCATGACATGAACAATAATTAGTAATGTAACCAGCGAAGTTATTTTTGTTCATGCTTAATCATCCATTTCCAGAGTGCTGATAATCAAATGGAGTACAAGGTGAAAACAATTTGCTTTAAAAGTTAACTATGACAATAAACTACCTGCAATCGAATTTGTGGAAAGAAAAAAAGTTGGTTAAAACTTTATTTTTAAGGAGTCATTAATTTAATGTAATGATATGAAATTTTGCCTCAGGAATCAACATACATATATACAAAGTGTATATTTTGTGCTCTTTCATTATCTTACTGAAAATCATAATGTGAAAACTCATTAAGTCTCCAATCCTAATAACATCACTGCCATTTGTTCATATTTATGGCTTTTCTGACCTAATTTTCTTACCTATTCAGATATCACTACATGAGCCATCACATTATTTACTCTCTGTCCTTCACCTGAACTCTCTTTCCATCTTGTCTTTCCAACATCATTCTGCAAAACAACCACAATGACAACCAATCTAACCCAAAAACTTTCCAACTGTTTCCCAAAAGTGTTGAGGAAAAAAATTCACAGAACTGTATGAATTAACTACCATTCCTTGATCTACATTCTAGCTGGGTCCTTAATATAGCCTAAAAATCATTTTATACCTGATGACGCTCTCTTTCATTTTCCTCAATTTTAACTCTTAAGTTCATCGCCGTTTTTATAATGCCTATATTCCCTTAATTCTAACAGGACAAATTTATCTTGGATATCATTGGAATAGCTAGGATCCATCTAATAAGAACTCTCGCAACTTCCTCCCTCACCACGTCTAAATGTATTTGTATCACTACCTTTAGGTTTATAATTATATATGCCTTCTTTTCGTATTGTTTCAAGATCAGGATAATACCTGCTAGCCTGCCTGTTTTTTTCTTTTTTCTTTTTCCTGTTTGTTTCTGCAGGAGGAGGGCAAATTGTTGGAGTTTTATTTAGAAATCAAATTAAAGAATATCTTGCATAGAGAAGTATTAAATATGAAATAAAATATATGAAAAATCAAGTCTGAGATTTTAAGCATTCCATACAAGAATTTTAATACCAAAAACACTATGTGAACTATGTGAGCATGGTTCTAGTTAGCTCCTTATCCCCCATAAGATCAGAGGATATAAATATACTAATGGAAACGGGGTATAGACAGGTAAAGTAGGCAAGGTGTCAATGTGTTAGATTCATCCATCTCTTAACTCCCCCAATAGTTTTGTGTATTTAATAGGTAGAAATAAGATTTTTGCATTTGTAGATTATTTTAACTTCTGGTAACAGGCTAAGTTATCAAAAGTCTTTCCACTAAAAAAGGTAAAAATGCTGAGAAAAATATTTTTTAAAAACTCCTCAAATGTTTTCCAGTAACTGGAAAAATAAAAATAAGAAGACCTACCAAATCAAAGTAACGAAATCAAACCAAAAAGCAGGAGTCCAGAGCAGTAAGACAAATACATGCTAAAGTTTATTTTAACTTGAAAGTATTTGTTGATACAGATAAATTTGAGATTTAATTTTGAAGGCTTCATGTGGTATAATTGCCAAAGTCAAAGCTAAGGGTCTAGGGGTCAGAGTCAAAGAGAAGACCTCCCTAGAAAACTGTTGCAGTAAAAAGCTATAACTTCAGGATAATGATAAACAGGAAATGAACTATCCCTAACCCGCTTATCCCCCAGAAGAATACAAATACATTTGTCTCAACCCTGACACAAGCAAATGGATAAAAAAAAAAAATTCCTGAGTTGTAACCATGTGTCAGCTATCTTATGGATTTTTAACACTACCTGAGTTAAACTTTGAATGTAATTATTTTATTAACATTTAATTTGATTTTCTCTAAATTATACTTTATTGTTTAGATGCACACTGTTCATGTATTTAGTTTTTCTAAGTTTCTTTGTTTTTGCCCTTTATTTGTTACTGTTTTTATTTGTCACCAGCGTTTTGAGGGTATTTCTATTTTGGCACAAGATTTTAGTATTGGGGATAAGAAGCCTGATGCCAGTATGACTGATTCCTGTATGGACGATCTTTGACTTTTTCCTAATGAAAATTATGTGAACTTTACTTTATCCTGTGGTTTTCTGAAATTTTATTTTATTATTTATTTTATTTATTTTCTCACACTGTCAGCCAGGCTGGAGTGCGGTGGTGATCCTGCAGTCTCCACCTCCACTGCTTAGGTGATCTTCCTGCCCCAGCCTCCCAAGTAATTGGGACCAAAGGTCCACACCAACACGTTTGGTTGATTGTTTATTATTATTTGTGGAGACATGGTCTCACTATGTTGCCCAGGCTGGTCTTCATCTCCTGGGCTCAAGCGATGCTTCTGCCTCGACCTCCCAAAGTGCTGGTTTACAAGAAAGAGCCATGCTGTCCAGCTGAAATTGTATTAAATTGTGTCTGTGTAGGTCTTTCTTTACATTGTTTGCTGGGTGCTTGAAGGTCCTGTTACATATGAAGATGGGTCTTTCTGATGTGACTCTCATCTATAATAATGATTATATATACATATATATGTATATATATATACACACACATATCCATATGACTCACACATATAATCCATAATATTATAGATGTGGTTCTCATCTATAATAATGCATGATCTATTATTTTTATGATGAATGCATTTCTTCATTTACACTTTTGTTTTGTTTTCTAGAATTGTTAATGTATATATAATAGGTTTCCTGGAATATATTGTCTATGATTATCATCATTTTATCAGGTTTCCAGTTCAGTGATATATGTTCTAATTTTTGAGAGTTTTTACCAGTATTATGTTATGATCCTATCAATTTCAGGAACTATATTTTTTCATGTTTTTTACTAAAGTCCGTAGTTTTTCAGAGTTCCTTAGTTTTCATGTAATGAATGCTTTCTGTTCCAATATCCTAGCCAGGATACCAAGTTATATTTCATCATCATGTCACTTCAAGCTCCTCTTGGTTGTAACAATTTATCTGGCTTTCCTTATTTTTGATAAGCTTGGTAGTTTTGTGGCATATTTTTCCAATGTTTATAAAATATACTTCAGTAGTATTTATCTGATATTTTTTCATGATTAGACTGAGGTTATGTGTTTTAGGGAGGAAGATCAGGAAGATCACTGAGGTAAAGTGCTCTTCATCTCTTACTAGCAAGAGAACAAACTATAGACATGAAATCACCATTGATGTTAACCTTGATTATTTGGATATTTATTTGATTATTATTTGATTATTTGGCTGTTGGTGAGGGTTCTCCACTGTAAAGCTGCTTGATCTCTCCAAGTACTATACTCATTGAAAAGAAGTCACCATTCACAGCCCACACTAACTAGTGGGGAATTATGTTTCTTCTACTATAAGATGGAATAGCTACATAAATTATCTGGGATTCTTCTGCATGGGAGACATGTCTACTCTCCCTGATGCATGTGTGTATGTATGCATATATGGCTGCATGAATGTATGCAATCATTTATTTGCATCACTATAATATTATAATGTTGCTTTTGACTTTTAAATATTAAAAGAGCTGCTATAAACATGTGTGAAGGATTTTGTGTGGATGTAACATTTCAAGTCAGTTCAGTAATAACCTAGGAAATCGAAGTAATGATGAGATACCCAAGTAAAGATGCCACTCATCAGACAGATACTTGTCACAACAGTTCAAAAATTTGACTAGGTCTAAAAGTAGTTCCAGAGGCAATATTTGAAGATCTTTAAGTGAAAGGACTTAGGAAACCAAAAAGCCAAGAGTTGTCTTTAATAAATTCAAAATTAAAATATGTAAAAAAAAAGTTATGGAACTGGGAGGGAAGTAAGAGTAATTATAGAAAGGGGCATTTTCAGAAAATGAAGGAAACAGAGGACAGATGAACTTATTTTCATTCTATTGCTTCTTTCTTATAGAAAATATATATAGGATTGTTTTAATTCCCTCTTTATGCCAATGATAAAACTGAACTTTAGGGTTAAATAACTTGCCCCTACTCATACCAGTGAATGAAAAAAAGCAGATCTGTACTTACTCAAAGCATTTATTTTATCCACTAAAACTCACTGTCTTTCTGTAATGTATAGGAAGAGTATCAAGAAGTATGCATATCAATTATTGACTTTTCAAAACTCTTGGTTTTTACATTTTTTCTAATATGCCCAAACATGAAGCAATTAAAGATCATCAGGACAAATAAATGCAGTGATTACAGGTAACACCAATTATTGTAGTTAACAATTTTAAAGGTTCTAGATTGTGCTACTACTTTTTATATGTACAATCAACATTTAAAACTATAAATTTCAGTATTTTTATGTTATGGTTTGAGTTTAAATATTTTGTCATAAATCATAAACTGATATTAAATAATAAGCACAATGTTTATGTTTTCCCTTTGTGTTTAAGTGTTTATCAATCATTGAATATGAAGTGCTGTTATAGAAACATTTTGCTCATAAACAGGCATATAATTGTCAGGAAATACCATCTATAATTGTGTAGCTTACTGTTTAGCGAAAGGTCTGTTGGGATTTTATTTCAATTGCCATTGTTTAATGATTTAATTTACACAAGGATAAAACTTGATGTTCTAATTCTTCAGGCTACTATTGTCATATTTACTGACTTTAATTTACCTCGATCACATTCTAGACAAAGAATAGAAAGTACTATGCATGCAATACCTTATTCATCATAAGTTATTTAAATGTCTGGCTCACAACATGAAGATGGTAAATCATTTAAAATAATGCAACTAGTTCCTTCACACAATATAGAAAACAAGCAGAACTGTATGGACATTATGGCAGATGAA
Organism: Pan paniscus; assembly: GCF_029289425.2. Lineage (NCBI taxonomy): Eukaryota > Metazoa > Chordata > Mammalia > Primates > Hominidae > Pan > Pan paniscus. Next base: position 123,382,728 of record NC_073254.2, read on the forward strand.
AAGGAATAAGATAGAGAGTCCGAAAGAAAAAAAAGAGAGAAATAAAGTTTTTTTAAAAAGTAGGAAAAAGAAAGATCACTACCTATGTAACCTTTAGTAGCAGTATGGGGTAAAACTGAGAATGATGGCTTTCTCATTTCCCTCCAGTATAATCTCCCTATTTAAAGTTCACTCTGCTTCATGTGAATAATGTATGTGGGCTGACATTCCAGGATAGGAAGAAATAACATGAAACATAGTTTAATAGCTTTAAGTGAACAATACCATTTCCTAATATATTAAAGAAGGGGAAGTGGAGTTCGTCAAATCTAGCCAGAGTAATTATTAAGCTTTTTAAAATATCAGTACTTAGACTAAGCAGAGCCAATATTTTGCTATTGTATTTAAATATAAAAAAGACATGAAATATTTGTCTTTAAATGTCTTTTTTTCTGTTTTATTTTTTATCAAAGTGCTTAAGTCTAGGTTTAATACATGTGGCAAATATTGCCTCACTTATAGAAACTCTGTGCTCTAGATGAAATTAATGATTAACAACACAGAGGAATGAAAAAAGGCCACAGAATTGTTTCTAATGTTAAAGACTGTTAGAAAAGTAGTGCTATAACATCTCATGTATCAAGCACTGTAAAACAATAGGAATAGTTAACAAAGATAAATTTTGAAAATAACTGAAGCATCCAAGTTAATTTAAATTACCATTTCAACACACGCTATTTTATACGTCTTAATACTTACACTTTATATTGCATTTTGCTCTTAGGTTCTTGTACCTTGTACTTCCTCAAATTATCAGCTAGTGTCAACAACAGAATTTCCACATATATTTCAAAGCCAGCTTTCCTATTTCTACTAAAATCCTGCTGCCATTTTTACTCTGATAGCATTTAATCTTTATATACATTTGGAGAAAATTGACTTCTAATTCATGAAAATATAAATGCATCCTCTTATTTAGGTAATTCAGGATTTCTAACTATAATATTCCATTGTTTCCTGTGTAGATCTGCCTTTTATAGCTTTCATTTGATAAGTTTTGTATATCACCTTCCTAAAGTTATCATTTGAAAAAACCTTATGGTGAGATTACATGAAGCTTACACGTTAAGTGATTCCTTATCTACATATAGATGCTTATGGCACATAGCCAGTGTGAACATTTTGTTTTCTTTCTATTTAAAATTTATTATTTAATATTTGAACAAAAGGAATAGATCTTATAGGTATATGTAAATACGAGGCATATTAATAAAATAAACCCATCTCCCAAACAGTATGAACTTCTTACAGTGCCATCTCTTTCCTTCTATCCTACCAAAAAGGCTATTCTTAAATGGTTATATATCCAGGAATCACATAAACTAGGGCCACCCTGATGAAATAGATATTTAAAATAGATTATTAAAAACAAGGGATCTTGAAAAGAATGTTTAATCCTTGATTTAAACTAGATTTTTGAGTACATTTTGCTGCATATATATATATATGCAGCAATATCATTTTAAAATCATAAATCTGCAATATTATGATAAATGACTGCTATTTTGCTTTAAAAATTGATATTTTGACTGACCCATTCATTAATGTTATTAATCTATTTTGTGTTCTTTTTGCATTTTTCTATTTTTTATGAATAAATATTGTTGTCCCTGTGTACCTTTGGGCATTACTACCTCTAATTCTTTCAATGATTCTATTCATATTTCCCACTAGTTTTCTTAATTACATTCAGTGAACAGTACTAAGCTGAATACTTAAAAGAGAACCCCCTCACATGGCCAGAGTTTCCTCTGTTCAGCTTCCTAATTTCTAGTACTTTCCGTGTGAGCTCCAGGCACCTCTTAGCATTGCCTCCACTGCTTCGCCTCTGCTCAGGGTTTCCATGGGCTTTGCCTATTTTCCCACACTCTGCAGCATGGCCAGAAACTCTTTCATAGCAGTAAACTGGAGCAAACTTATGGCTTCTATCAGCTTTTTCCGACTTCTTAGGGATCACGAGTTTTCGTTTCTTGATGTCTAGTGTCTGGAAAACCATTTTTCTATGTATTTCATCTATTTTGGTTTGGTTCAAGTAGGAGAATAATTTCCAATCCCTGTTAAGTGCATCTTTTACTGAATCTGAACAATTAAGGTTTTTTTTTTTTAATGTTTAAGCCCAATATCTTCCTAAGTAGAAGTAGACTAAAATATGTTGTCTGTTAGAAGGAATGTTTATATTTTATAAAATTTTCATGTCAGATTTTATGAGAATAGTTTACTGTTTTGTGCTGGAAAATTTAGCAATCAATATATGAATTATAATTTTATTGAGTCAAAAAAACTATGTTACAAGAATGTCAAAGTGATAAAGATGTTTATAATGTGAATGGTATTCTTATTTTTTACTATTCAAAAATAATGATCAAATGATAGGAATAACAGTGAAATAAATATACACACAATTTTATTTAAATTTTTTACATTATTTGAATAACATATTTAAATTTAATTTTTTAATCTTCTTTCTCTTACAAAAACATTTTAACATTCTATTTTGTCTTTGATGAGAAGGCATGTGTCTCATGACATTTGACTTGCTTTACTAAACCAAGACTCAAAATTTTTTGTTTTAAACTTTCAATAATTGAATTCCCATTGTTAGAATATTAAAATAAAGCTATATGTGTACTATATATGGAATTTTATATGTTACCTAGACAGAAGACAAGCAAAATTTTTATGGTTTTTACGAAAAATCATTTCACTGAGTTTATTCAATTATAATTTAAGTTTTGTTAACCTGAAATTTTAACTAATACTGTCTTTGACATTACAGATTAGTCCAAAATAAAAAGGAGCAAATATTGAGTTAATTAATGAAAGAAATATGAAAAATTCTGACTTTTTTTTTCCAAAGGAGCAAAAGAAAAACTTCAGTCAGTGCCAATTATTCCACAGGTTTTCAATCCACTAATGATTTTTTATCTTAAGATACTACCTTTAACTATGTTTAACATTTGTAATTATCTTGTGAGTGGTAAGGGAAGAAAATAAATTGTTAATATTGTTTATATTCTAAAACACGTTTCTAAAATGTATTAATAGCATAAGATAATATGCTAATAATTTCATAGACATTATATGACTCAATAGCCACAATATAATGATAGTATTATTGAAATCTGTTAGGACAACAAAATAGGAATAATTCAGAGAAGGGATGGCCTTCCTTGATAACTCTAATCTGTAAGCCAGTAAAATAATTGTGTGAAGGTAGCACTTTAATGAGCTGGCAATTTCACATGATAAATAATTAAAGTGGCAATATTACCAAAGTATGAATATTGTGCTAGTTGCCATGTGAGTATTCAAAAAGGTGATTAGAATAGTTGCACTACATGCTGTATTAAATATGCCTTGAATTAAATAAAGGCTCTAATTACATCTTTTGAAATTCTTTAATGGTTTTTAAAAATTTAAACTGTGTTTTAAGTACTTATTGACCTTGATAATTTATTTTCTGACAAGTCATTTAAACCTACTAATGTTTACTTAAATTTAGCATTAAAAGAGTCCCTTTCCACCGGGTGCCCTGGCTCACGCCTGTAATCCTAGCACTCTGGGAGGCCAGGGGGCGGATCACCTGAGGTCAGGAGTTTGAGACCAGCCTGGCCAACATGGTGAAACCCCGTCTCTACAAAAAATACAAAAGTCAGCCAGGCATGTGGTGCGTGCCTGTAATCTCAGCTACCTGCGAGGCTGAGGCAGGAGAATCGCTGGAACCTGGGAAGTAGAGGCTGCAGTGAGCTGAGATCGCGCCACTGCACTACAGCCTGGGCAACAGCGTGAATCTTCGTCTCAAAAAAATACTTTTTAAGACACTGTTACAGTGAAAGAAACCTAATATATATTTTTTTTAAATAAAGCAAACAAGAGGCCGGACGTGGTGGCTCATGTCTGTATTCCTAGTACTTTGGGAGGCCAAGGCAGACGGACTGGTTGAGGTCAGGAGTTCAAGACCAGCCTGGCCAACATGGTGAAACCCTGTCTCTACTAAAAATACAAAAAATTAGCCTGGCATGGTGGCCCACGTCTGTAGACCTAACTACTGAGGAGGCTGAGGCAGGAGAATTGCTTGAACAGGGAGGTGGAGGTTGCAGTGAGCCGAGATACATACATATATATTAAACACATTATGAGAGTTATTCCTACCTAGTTTAGTCCAATGAGAGTAAGATATCTATTGAATATAGAAATTCATTTAAACAATAAGAAAACTGCCTAACCTCCAGAAATTTAAAGAGAAGTGGGTCATATCTAAAATCATTATATTTACATTTATGGTAGCTAAAACCAAATGTGAATACAATTATTAATTACATGTATTTTGACTTTTCTTAGTTCCTATAATTTTCTGTGGATAAGCAAAATTTAATACCACTTTTAGTTCAACAGACTGTATGCTAACTCATAATACTTGAGGGGAGTTTAATGACCAACAGAAATGTGGTCTCATTTAAATACTGATTATATTCATCTTCATACATGCTACACTATCTTATGAAAACTAAATGGGGCTGGGCGCAGTGGTTCTCTTCTGAGAACCAAATTTTCTACTTCAGGACTCCAGATTTTCTATTTTTTACAGGATTTATACTTTGATATAAACTTTATGAACTCTGGTATTTAACTTTTGAATTACTTAATTTTAGTTGAGTTTATTGTAGTTTAGTTTACTATAAAATTAGAGGAGGTCATACAGAACAAACAAATTATGTTTTGTTTTTGTTTGTTCTGTATGACCTACTCTAATTTTATAGATAAACTAAGCTCATATACACGTATTGAAAAACCAGAACAGATTGTGTCTCAGTTCTGTCATTTTATATTATGATTTACATTTTACACACACAAAGCATTTTAAAACAAGCTCTGTTCTCTTCACCTTTTGAATGTTTTGTATCAGTAGTATTTGTTCTTGTCTAACAGTTCCTTTGCCTACATATCATTATGTAGTATACTTAGAATCGTCTTTCTTCAGATACTATTTATGTTGGTTCTCTATACTAAATAATCATAAAATAAGCTTATATTCTTTGTTTTTCTCCATGTCTTCTTCTTATTTGCAACTTGATTTTGTTCATGAAATTATTTTTATTTTATGTTTGTGTCCTCCTTAGATACACTCAATTAGAATGATTTTTCCATGTAAATCACATCTGATTCCCAGCTTTTACAGAATAGAATCATAAGCTTATTACTCCTTTTGACTTTTCTCCATTTTCTTCTCCTATTTTTAGATGTATTATTTTCTAAATTGTCAGAATTTATCATTTATATTTTCTTTTTTTCACACTTATCCTCATCAAAGTATTTTAAAAATTACTTATATTCAATGTTATGTCCAATATATTGCTGAAAATGTCATCTTTGGTGGTTTCAGTTTGCCTTTTGCTAGTTTTTGTGAGATCTTGCATATCTACACACTTTAGGGTAGAGTGGAAGTAAGACGATAGACAAGTAATACAGATGTTGTTAAGTAAAACTACAGAGTCCTGAATTTAAATTGGATATGTCACCAAGGGAGTCAAACATGTCAATAAATGAGTCAAAATTCCTTTATTGGAAATTTAACTTTTTGTGACATTATTAAATCTAATTTGCTTCTTTTTTTTTTTTTTTTTTTGAGGCAGAGTTTCACTCTTGTCACCCAGCCTGGAGTGCAATGGTGTGGTGTCAGCTCACTGTAACATCCACCTCCCGGGTTCAAGCGATTCTCCTGTCTCAGCCTATCCAGTAGCTGGGATTACAGGCGCCACCACCACGCCCAGCTAGTTTTTGTATTTTTAGTACAGACGGGGTTTCACTATGTTGGCCAGGCTGATCTTGAACTCCTGACCTCAGGTGATCCACCTGCCTTGGCCTCCCAAAGTGCTGGGATTACAGGCGTGAGCCACCTCACTCGGGCCCGAATTTGCTTTTTAATGTTATTTTTCTGACAGCTTTTCTTCACATATGGGAAGATTTGAGACTCTCTTGTACGTTTTCTTACCTGTTTTCATGATATTTTGTGACTATTTAGAATTATGCAACTGGATTTTTCTTGGCCATGTTTAAACAGAAGATTTCTAGGGGAAGGAGGAGGACCAGGAGAGTTGTATAGGTTTCAATGCTCCAGGGCTCTTCCTGTAATTTCTAAAGGGACAGGCAATTTTATTAAAATATTTTTGCCACTCAAAACACAATTAGTTAAGGAGTTTCTACAGCCATTTCTGAGCTCCAAAATTTCCTTCGCCCAAAGCTTCTCTTATAAGGCAGAACTCCTGCTTAGTAAATTCTGCCCTCCTTTGTGGGAGGTAGTAGTTTAGTGGGACTTGTATGTGTGTGTGTGTATTTCTTAGATTTAGCACGTTTGTGCTTCACACTCTACTCCCACCAGTTAGTTTCTTGCTCTATTTATCTGCTCTCTATTTAAAAGTAGTCAAGATAGAACTTTGTCCTGTTTGCAAATTTGCCCACTCAGAGTGGTTATGGCTGGTAGATTTCTGCCATTGATTGCTAGGCCGTCTCCATTTTCTCAGCTATTCACTGTTATATGGCCACAGCATTGTCTTCCCATGAATGCTCTGATATTGCCAACTGCTTTACTCCACAGCTTTATGTAATTTGGGGTCTGAAAAGTTTTGCTTTCTACTATTTTATTGAAATGTTTATGTTCTGACATTTTTCTCCTGGTTATTCTTTATGATTTCAAGCATATAAAAAGTGAGAAAATTTGGATCTAAGCTCTAGTAGCCATGTTTTCACTGTATATGGATGATTTAGTAACAATAACAGAAACTAACAATAGTCCAATGAAAAGTAATGAATGCAAGTAAATTTAAAAGCTTTCAAGAGCAATAAATATATTGGATGGATGAAGATTTGAAGCCCAAATGAAGTTAAAACAATATCTTACGTTTCAAGAAAATTAGCACAACTTAACTTTTATTTCTGTTGAGATATCTTTCACTTTGCCTGAAGACAAGCATTCAGAATTCTATATAGTACCAAGTTAAATTATTGTTGTGGGGATAATTGTTCAATGTTAGTAGCCATTATTAGAAATTTAGCTTTAAGAAAGCAGTGGCTCTTTCTCCCTACCTGCCTCTTTATTTCTCTTTCTTTCTTCATCTCCTTCTTCCTTCCTTTCTTCATTTGTTTTCCTTTTTTTCTTTTTGTTAAATAACATTTCTCCAGCACTAATGTGTTGTTTTAATTATAAATACATGATGCATAAAAATGTGAAATTTAGTGTAACATCTCACATTTGCAGGATTCCAAGCTATGCACTACTTTTGCAGTCTTTGAATTATGCCTAATTACCTTCCCCACTTCAGGGTTTTTGAACATGCTATTCCCTTTGTTAGAGGTTTTCCACAAAATATACAAGGTATACTCTTTTTCAGCCTTCAGGCATTCACTTCTGTTACACTTCTCCATAGAGCTATTTACTGACTATTCTTTACAAATACAAATTTCCTGGTCCCTTGTAAGTCTATCCAACACATTATCTCCAAGCTTAGCAGAATGATTCACACACACTTGGGTGGCCAATATATACTTATTGATTATACTCATCAGCAATAAATCTCATTATTGATGTTGGAAAAATTATTCATAAAGTCACTGGAATTGCAAAAAGAAGACAATCAAATGACAGAAATATACTATACATGTATAGTTATCTTTAGGTATGCATATTATAAATGGTGTCATGGTAAATTTTGTGTGGATATAACAAAATACCACAGACTGGGTAATTTATATTCAATACAAATTTATTTGGCTCATGGATCTGGAGGCTGGAAAGTCTAAGTGCATGCACTGGCATCTGGCAAGGACCTTCATGCTGTCATTCCTGGTGGAAGGTGGAAGGGCAAGTGACTCTGTTAGACAGAGTGACAAAAGGGGTCTGAACTTATCCATTTTATAAGGAATCCAATCCCAAGATAACAAATTCACTCCCAATATAGTTAACCCACTCCCCAAATAGCAGCATTAATTCATTAATGGAGGCAGAGCCCTCATGACCTAATCACCTGTTAAGGGTCCTGCCTCCCAACACTGTTACAATGGCAATTACAGTTCAACATGAGTTTTGGATGAGACATTCAAACCATAGGAAATGATAAGATATTGCCATTTTTGAAGTTGTTTACACAAATTTGGTCAATATTGCTAAATGTTTTACTATATGTAGCATTTCTACTTTAATATTTTAATTACCTTTACTGTAGAAATTACTCACAATACATGTCCTGAGTTAAATTTTAGCAAAGTAAAGTGAAGGTTATATACTAGATTTATATATTTCATAAATGTAGTCTTTAGTGTTTTTATATGTGATTTACTAAGAAGAATATGAGTAATGTGAGTAACATCATTACTCACATTATTTAATCAATAAAACACTTAAAAATAAAAGGTAAATGCAAATTCATATTACACTCCACAATTTATTTAGTAATTTATTCAGAGTTTGTAAATTTTTATGGAAAATAACTCAGAAAATAAATAAAAAGAAGCTGATTCAATAAGAAATATTTTCTTTATGAAATAATTTTCTATGTTTTTATTATTATGTAAAATGATTTTAGTAATATCAATTTTAACAAAAAACCAACTTGGAAAAATATATTAAAAGTTATAATAATTGCAAGAATTATTTATAATCTCTAACAGGTTAAATTTAATGCATCATTATGACTTAAAACAGAAATGTTGCTAAGCAGGTAGTTTATCACAAAATATATGCAATAAAGTATCAAAAAAGGAATGCAATTGGAAGGATTAAGCTGAATTTCAGAATAAATTTATTGAGTTTTTGTCCTTAATGTTGTTACCAGCTTCTTTTTTAATGGGATTAGCTCACTGATAATGTGAAAATAAAATGTGAATGATAAATACATGAATCCAGAGATTAAAATCTGCACGTTAGTTCAAATGAAAAAGAATTTCAGCCAAAATGTCCAAGGGACTCTATATTCCGTGATAAACTAAATAACGTGCTTCAGGAGTTAAGAAAATAGAAAAATCCTAAGGGTGTAAGCATTCAGGTATTTGGCCCTTTATTCACATGGTCTGCTATTACAATCGGCCAGTAATCTAGGAGTCTGCTCCCAGCCCACTCACATCTAAACCTCTCAGAGGGAAATCCTTTTGTCCCAGATAATGTAAGTGTGTATGGCAGTGGCTAGAAACAAATTCTCTAAAGAAAGTTTTTCTTTTGACATTTAGATCATTTCATTATTTCCTTCAGAATGTATTTATGTGAATGCTATGAAATGATTTACTGTTTTTTTTCTCTATGAATAACCAATTCTAACACTTTTGAATGGTATACTCTTTATTCACTAATTTGGCCTTACAATTTCATCTATACATGTTCTATAGATTATGGGCTTTGTTTCATCGCTCTCTATCTAATAGATATATAGATATAGATATAGATCAATGCCATATTCTCTGATTTACTGTAGCATTATGATAAGCCTCAGTATCTGACAGAATAATTTTTCCAAACAGTTATTTTTTTCTGAAATTCATTTTTGTTATTATTAATCTTTGCTTTTCCAAATAAGCTTTTAAATAAATTTGTTAATTTTCTTAAAAAATTAGATCAGAGTTACAACTGGAACTGCATAAGCTTATAGCTAAATTTGGAGAATATTTATGAAATAATTTATTCTTAAATACATTAAGAAGAAATTACATATTTATTCATTTTCATTATATTTTAGTAGCATTTTATAATTGTCCTCACAAAGATCCTACCTATTTTTTACTACACTCATCTTAGTTATGTTATCATTTTCTTACTGGTACAAAAGGTTGTTTAAATATAATTTCTTCTTACAATTTATTGCTAGTATGTGAAGTGCAATCAATTTTCTTATTTAAACCCTATATCTAGAAAATCTAATACATTTCAAATTCTAATCCACTTAGTTTTTTCTCATTTTTTAAATGTATACTTTAGTGTTAGCTGTGAATACTAATGATTTTTCTTCTCCACTATTTTTTTTTCTCAACTCAATATGCTGGCTAGGATTTTGAGGGTGGTCCTCTATGTTATGGCTTAAAAGTACAAGTAGAGTGTTCCCCATACTGCCTAGCTGTGTAGATACTTGGTTCACAGCCTTGCCTCTTAAGATCAAGAACATATTTTATATTACAGGGAAATCCTAGAGCTATCTGAGCTTCAAAAACTAGAAGAAACCTGGCTTATCTGAATGTTTTGCTAAAATTAATCAATTGGACAATTTCCCAGAGGCCTTTCTTGGCCCTTGTATCAGTTGATCCCAGCTTGTCCCCCACATCCAAAATTATTCTTAACCCTACAGATGTCCCATCCTAATGTTTTTAAACTAGAACATTTTTTCCAGTTGACTTCCCTGGAGATTGCATTCAATTACAAATGCTTAAAAAATAATCTAAATTTCATGCTCTTTCAATGGTACTTTTCCTATTGGGTACTATCACTACCCACTTTACTATCATTTTAGAGCATTATGTCTGAGAGGAGATGTAGTTTATGGTTTTCATTCTTCCATAGTGAATCAGTTCTCAAATAGTGTTCCTAAAAACCACCGAAGTATAGTACTCAATCTATAAGCTTAAAATAGACTATACTGACAGAGATAATAATTGGCAAGGTAATAAACGCAATCTGAAATTCTGCAACAGTTGTGACTAAACGTTGCCACCTGAAAAATATTTTAACAAATATACAATTTGAGCCTGAAAAATATTTTTGGGTATTTTTAGTACCTTAGTAGTTACCAAAAAAATGTTGAATTATTAATAATTCTAACTTTTATTGAGGAATTACTAGATGCTTAGCACTTTTCTAAACATGTTAAATATATTATCTCATTTAGTTCTCACAAAAACATTAAAATGCAAATACAATGATTCTCATTTTTAAGCTGACTAAAATGAAGAACAAGTTGCTCCATAATTCGTCAAGCTGCCTCATTTATTTCACTGTTCTCATTTTCCTCAAGGTGCAGTGGCTTGCCAAGAGAACCGTCAGTACCTCCATGGTCACACTGGCAAGAAACCTCTCCTGTGCCCTAAGATTGGGATTGGGCAAAATTAATTACAAAATAATTTAGGATTGGTGAGCATAGCAATGTGAAGTTCCTCAAATATGCCTTGATAAGTAAATGTTTTATAAAAAGCAAGACTTTTTCCAGGCATGCAGTCTCTTTTTCTGATAGAATGGTTGCACAGATAAGACATTTTCTTCTATGAATAAATTGTTTTCAGGAATTTTCTGAGGTTAAACAATGAATTTATCTACTGTTTTTCAACATTATCCTCAGGTGCAAGAATTTCCCAGAACAATAGTTCAAGTCACCTTAACATAGTGGTCTTAGTGTTGAGTCCTGATAGTAAACCTATGTGGATGCAGGTGGTCTTAATTATCAACTCCAACTCTAGGATACTCAGCATAAGATGCTTAAGTCCCATATACATTTATTTAACTATAATATTTCTATAAATCCAGATGTACTATGAAAATTTCCCATCCATGTTAATTTTTTATGTAAACTATATTCCTGTCAAAAATTGCCACGCAATTCAACTGTATGCTTGAACGTTGAAAATGAAGTTCCCAGAAGCTTTTAATTATCTTATACAGAGGCTCACCCTTGCTATAAACTCCCATTACTTAAATGACTTTGACTTTTATTTTATTTGCAAATTCTATTGCTAAATGGGGTTAAGGAAATGTCAGTACTGATACAGATGATTTATTCTATAACTTTGAAGCAAGAAATAGTGAATGGCATTTTGGAATATTATACACAAGAAAGAGCCTATGAAAATGTAGTGATTCAAAATTCTTCCAGCAATAATAACATACCATAAGAGTGAGAGAATATCAACCAAAGCAATGCTAAGTTTAAACCTTTAATCTAAAATGATGCAGCATGAGAATAACTCTGAGGGATGTTTTTCCTTGGGGAAAGGAAGATAACTTTTTATAGAGCTTTAACAGCAAAAGTCCAGATGGTTTTACGAATAGTTGGACCAAAACACTTCTCAGAAGAAGAAGGAATTTTCCTTGTAGTTTAGCAGGTGCTGTTGGGCAATTTTTGCTTAGCAAGAGGACTGGAGATGAAGAATTTGATGTTACATTTATGTAAGGCCCACAGTGGAAAATGTTTCTCAGTATGTATCACATGGAACTTCCATTAAAATAATAATAAGAAATAATTACATATGTCTCTGTAAACTCTAAAGTGTTTTAAAATTAAAATTATAATATTTAAAGAAGCATGTTTAGCTTCCAGATGACGACTAGAGGCATCTAGTACTAACTTCCTCCACAAAGAAGAACCAAAATAGTGAGTCGATAATCACACTTTGAATAGATCATCTAAGAGAGACACGAATTCAACAGAGAAGGGCCAGGAAACACCTAAAACAAGAAAGGAAAGGGAAGTAAGGCAGCCTGCTTAGCTAGAGTCAGCTGATTCCCCAATGGAGGCAAAAGGCAAGTGAGAGACCCCCGGTGGTCGGCATTCCCACTGAGGACTCCTGCAAATCTACCCATGGGAAAGTCCCTTGATCCTTACATGTTCTGAGACTAACACACGGAGCTGCCTGGAAACAAGGATGTGGTGTAACTCCAGAAAGGAAGCTCACAATGTGTCACACATGACTTGAAGACCTAAGCAGTTACAGTATAGTGACATTTTGAGAGCCCAGACCCACCAGACTCCATCCACCCCTGGAGTCCCACAACTCTTGTATCTCCACATTCCTGGAGCCCATTGACATCCTCCACCCAGAGCCACTGCCATGACTGGCAGCTGCCACCAGGGCCAAAGTGAGTTGCCACCCATTTATGAGTGCCCTCAGGACAGGCTATCCTGCCCACAGCTGCCATCTGGTGCAAAAGTGTACTCTCCTTGGCCACTTGCCTGCTGCTACTAGCATTTAAAGCAACCCTGCCCTCTCCAGTAGCAGGGCTGTAGCATAGCTGCTGCTGGCCCACCCAATCATTCTGTCAGGGGAATGGGGATTTTCCTGCCCCCCATTACCACAACCAACACCTGCACACACCAATGGGGAACCTGAGGACAGATCCACCTGGCCCAGCTCTGCAACCCCCTCAGTGCCCAAGTATGCCATCGAGAGCCTGGGAATTACCCAGCCCCATCCACCAACATTGGCACCTAAGAACTCCTTTCAGGGGCCTGAGACAAGACCCCCACAACCTGCCACTAAACCACTGCTGGCAGCCACCCACATGTGCCACGTGCAGGCCTGTGGACTGACCCACCAGCCTGGTCATGGTCACTGCCAACATTAGCCTGAAGTACTTGGGAGTTAGAAGCTTGTCCTGCCAGTGCTACTGCCATCATTCATGTCATATCCACCACCCAGGGGCCAAAAAACCCATCCACTTGCCCAGCTCATTGCTGCCACTATCAACACCCTGCCTGGAGGCTCATAAAATGGCCTAACTGAACATTGGTGCCAGGATATGCCACCCTGGGCCCCAAGGACAGGCACACTTAGATCACTGCTGTAATTACTGAGGCCCAAGTACAGGCCTATCTAGCTTCCCTGTCATAAGAAAAATATTTACCATCACAAAAACACACAAAGTATAAAGCCCATGGGTAGAGCAAACACACAAGTAAGGAAACAACCCAATGTTACCACTACAAAAAACAGCAAAGTACAAAGATAAACAACAAGAGAACCAAAGGAACAGGGATATACAAAACAATCAGAAATCAATTAGTAAAATGACAGATATAAGCCCTCATATATCAATAATATTGTTGAATGTAAGCAGATTAAACTTTCCACTTAGACTGGCTAAGTGGATTTTAAAAATAGCCTAACAATATGCTGCCTACAAAAAAACTCATCACACACATTGACTAAGTGTAAAAAGATGGAAAAATTCATTCCCTACGAACAACAACAACGATAACAACAAACAATCAAACCAAAAAAAAAAAAACAGCAGAAAGAGCTTTACTTACATCAGATGAAATAGAATTTAAGTCAAAAAAGTAGAACAAAGGAAAGTCATTATATAATGATAAAGGGATCAATTCAGCAAGAGGATATAACAACACTAAACATATATGCATCCAACAATGGTGCATCCAAATATACAAAACATATTATTAGCTCTAAAGGAAGAGATATACTCTAATACAATAATAATTGGGACTTCAATGCCCCACTCTAAGCAGAAAATCAACAAAGAAACTTGGCTTTAAACTTCATATTAGACCAAACAGACTTACCAGGCATTTATATGAACATTTCATTCAAAAGCTACAGAATATACATTTTTTCTCATCATCATGTGGAACATTCTTCAGGATAGAGCATATATTAAGCCACAAAACAAGCCTCAACAACATTTTTTAAAAATTGAAATCATATCAACTATCTTCTCAGGACACAGGGAAATTAAATGAGAAATCAAAAAAAAAAAGAGAGAAGCTTTAGAAAATGTACAAACACAGATAAATTAAACAATATGCTCCTGAATGACTATTTGGTAAATAATGAAATTAGAAAGGAGATTTAAATTTTTTGAAATAAATGAAAATGAAAACACAACATAATAAAACCTACTGAATACACCAAAAGTAGTGCTGAGAGGGAAGTTTATAGCGATTAAGACCTATATCAAAAAAATAGAAATATTTCAAATAAAGAACCAAACAATGTTCCTCAAGAAACTAGAAAATCAAGAACAAACCAAACCAAAAACTTAGAAGCACAGAAATAATGAAAGTTATAGCAGAATTAAATGAAATAGAGATTAAAGATACATTCAATAGAATAAAAAATTAGATTTTTGAAAAGATAAAATGCATAAGCCACTATCTAGCTAGACTGAGGAAAAAAAAGAGAAGATTCAAATAAACAAAATCTGATACAAAAAGGAAACATTTCAAGTGATACCATAGAAATACGAAAGATCACCAAAAACCATTATGAACGACTATACACTAACAAACTGAAAAACCTAGTGGAAATGGATACATTCCTGGACACACACAACCTACTGTAAGTGAATCACTGAGAAACTGAAAACCTGAACCAACAAAAACTGAGTAACAATATTGAATCAGTAATAAAAAGACTCCCAACAAAGGAAAGTCCAGGACTGGATGGCTTCACTTCAGAATTCTACTAAACTTACAAAGAACTAGTATTATCTTCCTCAACCCATTTCAAAAAAAATCAAGAGGAAGGACTTTCCCTAATTCTATGAGGCCAGCATTACCTTGATATCTAAACCAGATAAGGACACACCAAATAAGAAAACTACAGGTCAATATCCCAGATGAACATAGATTTTTAAATTATTAACAAAATACTAGCAAACGATAACCAACAGCATGTGAAAAAGATAATACACCATGATCAAGTAGGATTTATACCAGGGTTGCAAAGATAGTTCAGCATATGCAAAACAATAAATTTGATATATCATATCAACAGAATGAAGGACAAAAATTATATGATTATCTCAATACACACAGAAAAATAATTTGATAAAATTCAAAATCCCTTCCTCATAGAAACCCTCAACAAACATACAAGGAATATACCTCAAGATAATACAGGCCATATATGACAAACTCACAACTGACGTCATACTTAATGAGGAAAAGCTCAAAGTCTTTAAGAAATGGAACAAGTCAAGATGACCACTTTCACCACTCCTATTCAAATAGTACTGGAAGTTCTAGACAGAACAATCAGACAAGGAAAAAGAATAAAAAGGCATCCAAATTGGAAAAGAGGAAGTCAAATTGTCCCTCTTTGCAGATGACATAATCTTATATAGAAAGAAACCTAAAGACAATAGCAAAAAAACTCTAAAGTTGCATGAGGCACAATCAACATACAAAAATTAGTAGCATTGCTGTGCATCAATAATGAACTAACTGATTAAAAATCAAGAAATCCCATTTACAATAGCTACAAAAATATAAAATACCTTGAAATACATTTACTCAGAGAGGTGAAAGACCTCTACAATGAAAACTACAAAACACTAACGAAAGAAATTAAAGAGGGCACAAACAAATTGAAAGGCATTCCATTCTGAGGGATTAAAATAATTAACATTATTAAAATGACTATGTTTCCCAGTCAAATCTATAGATCCAATGCAACTCCAGTCAAAATACCAATGGCATTCTTCACAGAATAGAAAAACAATTATAATATTCTTATGGAATCAAAAATGAGCTCAATTAACTAAAGCAATCCTTAGCAAAGTAGCAAAGCTGGAGACATCACATTACCTGACTTAAAAATATTTTCCAAGGCTATCATAATCAAAACAGCATGGTATTGATATAAAAACAAAAAGATAAATCAGTGAAACAAAATGGAAAACTCAGAGATAAACCCATGTATTTACAGCCAACTGATTTTCAATAAAGGATCCAAAACTGTACATTGTGGAAAAAACACCCTTTTCAATAAATGGAGGGTGAGAAAATTGAATATCTACAAGTAAAAAATAAAACTGGCCCCCTATGTCTTCTCATATAAAAAAGTCAACACAAGATGGAGTAAAGGCTTAAATGTAAGGCCTGAAATGGTAAAACAGATAAAAACATAGGGGAAACACTTTAGGACTTTGGTCTAGGAAAGAATTTTATGGATAAGACCTTAAAAGTTCAGACAACAAAAACAAAAAGAAACAAATGGAACTATATTAAACTAAAAATCTTCTGCAAAGTGAAGGTTACAATCAACAGAGTGAATAAACAACCTATTGGATGAGAGAAAATATTGGCAAAATATTCACCTAACAAGAGACTAATGTAAGAAGCCCAAGCCAGAGTAATCAGGCAAAATAAAGAAATAATAGGCATCCATATTGGAAAAGAGGAAGTCGATATTTGTCAATGATATGATTGTATATTTAGAACATCCTAGACTCCTCCAAAAGATCTCTAGATTTGATAAATGAATTCAGTCAAGTCTCATATTAAAAAAATCAGTGTTCACAAATCAGTAGCACTGGTATAGACCAACAACAACCAAGCTCTAAGCTCAGAATCAAATCAAGAACCCAATTTCTTTTAGAATAGCTGCAAAAAATGTAATGAAATACCTAGGAGTACACATAACCAAGGAAGTAAAAGATCTCTGATGGCATTTGGCTCTATGTCTTCACCCAAACATCATGCTGAATTTTAATTCTGAGTATTGGTGGGGGGGAGCTGATGGGAGGTGATTGACTCATGGGGGCAGATTTCTCCTTTGCTATTCTTGGGACAGTGAGTTATCACAAGATCTGTTTACTTGAAAGTGTGTAGCACTTCTTCCTTCACTTTCTCTCTCTCTCTCTCTCCTCCACATGTGAAGACATGATTGCTTCCCCTTTGCCCTTCCACCATGATTGTAAGTTTCCTGAGGCCTTCTCAGCCATGACTCCTGTACTGCTTGTGTAATTGTGAGTCAATAAAACCTCTTTTCTTTATAAATTCCCCAGTCTCAGGTAGTTCTTTATAGCAGTGTGAAAACCCACTAATATAGAAAATTGGTACCAGAGAAGTTGGGCATTGCTGGAGAGATACCTGAAAATGTGAAAACAACTTTGGAACTGTGTAATAGGCTGAGGCTGGAACAATTTGGAGGGCTCAGATGAAGGCAGGAAGATGAGAAAAAGTTTAGAACTTCCTAGAAACTTGTTGAATAGTTTTAACCAAAATGCTCGTAGTGATATGGGTAATAAAGTCCAGGCTGAGGAGATCTAAGATGGAGATAAGAAACTTACTGGAAACTGGAGTAAAAGTCACTCTTGCTATGCTTTAATAAAGAGACTGGCAGCATTGTGCCCTTGCCCTAGAGATCTTTAGAACTTTGAACTTGAGACAGATAATTTAGGATATCTGGTGAAGGGAATTTCTAAGCAGCAAAGCATTCAAGATGCTGCTTCTAAAAGCCTAGGCTCATATGTGTTTGCAAAGAGATGGGCTAACATTGGAACTTATATTTAAAAGAGAAGCAGAGCATAAAAGTTTTTAAAAATTGCATCGCAACCATGTGGTAGAAAAGATAAACCCATTTTCTGGGAAGGAATTCAAGTCCACTGCATAAAGTTGCATAAGTAATGAGGAGCCAAATGTTAATAACCAAGACAATAGGAAAAATGCCTCCAAGACATTTCAGAGACCTTCACAGCAGTCCCTCTAATTACAGGCTTGGAGGCCTAGAAGAGAAAAATGATTTTGTGGGCCAGGCCCAGGACAAACTTCTCTTTGCAGCCTCAGGACATAGCACCCTACATCATCCCCACTCCAGCCCTAGCCATGTCTAAAATGGGTCAAGATACTGCTTGGGCCATTGCTTCAGAAGGTGAAAGCCCCAAGCCTTGGTAGCTTCTACATGGTGTTGGGCCTGTGGGTGCACAGAGGGCAAGAACTGAGGCTTGGGGGCCTCCTCCTAGATTTCAGAGGATGTATGGAAACACCTGAATGTTGAGGCATCAGTCTGCTGCAGGGGTGGAGCCCTCATGGAGAAACTCTGCTAGGGCAGTGAAGAAGGTAAATGTGAGGTTGGAGCACTAGTGGGGACCCAGAGTCCCCACTAGGGCACTGCTTAATGGAGCTGTGGGAAAAGGACCACCGTCCTCTGGACTCCAGAATGGTAGAACATCAACAGCTTGCACTGTGCACCTGGAAAAGCTGCAGGCATTCAACACCAGCCAGTGAAAGCAGCCACGGTGGCTGTACCCTGCAGAGCCACAGGGGCAGAGCTGTCCAGGACCTTGGGAACTCACCCCTTGTGTCAGTGTGGCTTGGATAGGAGACATGGAGTTAACAGGAAATATTTTGGAGCTTTAAGATTTAATGACTGCCCTGATGGGTTTGAGATTTGCATGGGGCCTGTGGCCCTTTTGTTTTTGTCAATTTCTTCCTTTTGGAGTGGAAACATTTACCCAATGCCTACACCCCCATCGTATCTTGGAAGTAACTAACTTGCTTTTGATTTTACAGGCTCATAGGTGGAAGAAATTTGCCTTGTCACAGATCATACTTTGGACTTGGTTTTTTGAGTTAATACTGGAACGATTTAAGACTTTGGGGGACTGTTGGGAAGGAATAATTGTGTTTTGCAATATGAGAAGGACATGAGAATTGAGAGCGGACAGGTGCAAATTGTATGGTTTGGCTCTGCTCCCACCAAAATCTCATGTTGAATTTTAATTCCCAATTTTAGGGGAGGAATTGGGTGGTAGATGACTGGATCATTGGGGTAGAGATTTCCTTTGCTTTTTTTGTGGTAGTGAGTTCTCACAAGATCTAGTTGTTTGAAAGTGTGTAGCACTTACCCCTTTGCTCAGTTTCTCTCTTGCCGCCATGTGAAGATGTGTTTGTTCCCCTTTGCCCTTCCACCATGACTGTAAGTTTCCCAAGACCTCACCATCCATGCCTCTCATACAGCAACTGGAACTGTTAATCAATTTAACCTATTTATAAATTACCCAGTCTCAGATAGTTCTTTATAGCAGTGTGAAAATGAACTAATACAATCTCTATAAGGAGAACAACAAAACACTTCTGAAAAAAAATCATAGATGACACCAAAAAATGGAAATACATCCCATATTCATGAATTAAAAGAGTGAATATTATTAAAATGACCATACTGCCCAAAGCAATCTACAGATTCAACTCAATTTCTATCAAAATACCAACATCATGTTTCACAGAATTAAAGAAAACAATTTTTAAATGCACGTGGAATCAAATAAGACCCTGAATAGCTACAGCAATCCTAAGCAAAAAGAAAAAAATCTGGAGGCATCACATTATCAATCTCAAATTATACTACAAGGCTATAGTACCCAAAACAGCATGATACTGACATAAAGGTGATACACAGACCAGTAGAGAAAATTGGGAACTCAGAAAAAAGCCAAATACTTACAATCAATTGATCTTCGACAAAGCATACAAAAACATAAATTAGGGAACGGATATTCTATTCAATAAATAGTTCTGGAAAAACTGGATAGCCACAGGTAGAATACTAAAACTGGATCCTTATCTCTCACCACATGCAAAAATCAACTCAAGATGGACTAAAGAATTAAATGTAAGACCTGAAACCATATAAATTTTAGAAGGAAACCTAGAAAAAACTTCCGGACATTGATCTAGGCAAATAATTTTCAACAAAATTTGCAAAAGCAAATACAAAAGAAACCCAAAAATTAAAAATGAGAGCATTAATTAAACTGACAAGCTTCTGCTCCACAAAAGAAATTATCCTCAGTGTAAACGGACAACCCACAGAATGGGAGAAAATATTTGCAAACTATGCATCCGATGACAAACTAATATCCACAATCTACAATGAACTCCGACAACTCAACAGTAAAAACAAATAAATAAATAAAAATAATAATCCCATTAAAATGTGGGCAAAGGTCATTAATAGACATTTCTCAGAAGAGATACAAATGGCTACCAGGCATACTAAAAAATGCTCATATCACTAATGAACAGGGAAATGCTATTCAAAACCACAGTGAGCTATCATTTTATCCCGGTTAGAATGGCCATTACTAAAAAGAAAAATAACAGATGGCAGTGCAGATGTGAAGAAAAGGGAAATCATATACCATTGTTGAGAATGTAAATTAGTACAGGCACTCTGGAAAACAGTATGGAGATTGTGTTAGGCCATTCTTGCATTGCTATAAATAAATGTGAGACTGGGTAATTTATAAGGAAAGAAGTTTAATTGAATCACAATTCTGCAGTCTATACAGGAAACACAGTACCAGTATCTGCTTCTGGGGAGGCCTCAGGAAGCTTTCAGTCATTGTGGAATGTGAAGAGGGAATAGGCACATTACAAGGCTACAGAAAGAGCAAGAGAGAGTCAGGAGGGTGCACACATTTTTAAATGGCAAGATCTTGTAAGAAGTTACTCACTATCGTGATAATAGCACCAAGCCAGGAGGAATCTGCCCCTGTGACTCAAACAGGTCCCACCAACCCTCTTGCCCTCAAGCATTGGGGATTATAATTCAACATGAGATTTGGGTAAGGGCAAATATCCAAACTATATCAAAGATCTCTCAAAACACTAAAAAGAGAACTACAATATGTCTAGCAATCCCACTACCAGGTATTTATCCAAAGGAAAAGAAATCAGTATATCAAAGGCATATCTGCACTCCTGTATTTATTGTAGCACTACACACAAGAGCAAAGATAGGGAATCTACCTATGTTTCCATCAACAGAATAATGGTTAAACAAAATATGACGTATATATACACAATGGAATATTATTTGGGCATAAAAAGGAATGAGATCATGCCATTTGCAGCAACATAGATGGAACTGGAGATCATTATGTTAAGTGACATAAGCCTGGCACAGAAAGACAAATACTGCATATTCTCACTCATATGTTGGATCTAAAATACTTGATTTTATGGTAGTAGAGAGTGGAATGATAAATAGTGACTGGGATTGGTATGTGGATGACTGGGGGAATAAAAAGAGATTGCTTAATGGGCACAAACATAGGTTTTTTGTTGTTGTTTTGTTTTGTTTTTTGAGACAGAGTCTTGCTCTGTTGCCCAGGCTGGAGTGAAGTGGCATGATGTCAGCTCACTACAAGCTCTGCCTCTCAGAGTCAAGCAATTATTGGGCCTCAGCCTCCCAAGTAGCTGGGACTACAGGTGTGTGCCACCACACACAGGTAATTTTTGTATTCTTAGTACAGACGGGGATTTGCTATGTTGGCCAGACTGGTCAAACTCCTGGACTCAAGTGATCCACCCATCTTGGCCTCTCAAAGTGCTAAGATTACAGGCGTAAGCCACATTTTAATATTTTGTAGTAGGGTAGGGTGACTATAGTTAGCAACAATGTATTATATATTTCAAAATCGCTAGAATACTTGAACTGCTCCCAACACATAGAAATGATAAATGCTTGAAGTGATGGATACCCTGTTTGATCATTACACATTTTATGCATGTAACAAAATACCACACTTACCCCACACACGTACATATATTAGGTATCAATTAAAAATTATAATTATTAAAAGAATGAGTGGTAAGCTCAAGATTACCAAAGTGGAAGAGTTTACATCTTGAATATGGATAGAGAAATAAGCTTTTCTTTATAAGAAAAATATATACATATATCTACATGGTTAACACAAATACAAGTAAACGTAACCAGCAATATTTTGTTGTTTTTGTTTCAGGATCTTGGACAAAAAGCTAACTAGTAGTAAGGAACAATTGCATAGGACAAGATGCAGAAGGAAGTTGATTTTATTCTGATACTAGTGCTAGCAATAAGGGAGAGGGCACAGAGCAAACCTGGACACCCAGTTTTGTCAAGACAAAGGACTGGAGAGGTTTTAAGAGTTGGGATTGGAAAAGATCATAGGCTATCTGTGTTTGCTAATTGTCCCTACCAAAGAAAATTAAACACTCTAATATGTTTATGACAGGAGGTACTTTTACAACTTAGAACAAGGCTCAGGCAGGACTCAGATTCCTATCCTTTCACAGAAACTGGGAGATAAGGGTATTATCTTCCTTGATGATTAGGTTTCAAAGAGGTGGTTCCCAGGTCCTTGAGAAAGACATTCCTGGGTTATAAAACTGACAAGAGACTTTTTAAAAGATTTACATCTCAAAGAAGCAGAGAAGGGATTTACAACCATAAGTTATCTAAAATAAATGGTCTAAGAAAAGGCAGGGCAGGGGCCTAGAGTCTGGAAGAAGCCTGTCTAAAGTTTCATCAGGCTGAGGGGAATGTCAAGGCTGTCTTGTTCACTAGCAACAACCACATTCAGAAATGAAAGTCGTCATTATATAGACTTCAAATTAAATGGCTTCAAAAAGAGCAAAATCCAGGATATCAAAAATTAAGCTTTAAAATAGTAATTCATTCAGATACACTTAACATCAGCCTAATGAAGAGAAAAACATCACGATTTCAACCAAACCATAAAAAAGTCCTATAAATGAATTTACAAGGAAAAGTAGAAGCTAGGGATATGTAATAGGAAGAAAAAGAGAATGAGAGATGTTAAATGAATTAGTTTGAAGAGCACTTTGACCAAAAACCTGTGAAAGGAAAATATATTGGGACCCCAAAATTACTAAGAAAAATTCAAGCTAGAAACTGCTTAGGGCAAACCTGCCTCCCATTCTAGTCAAAGTTACTAAGATAGATGCATTTCAGATTGCCTCCTGTGGAAAGGCTAATCAGAAACTCAAAAGAATGAAACTGTTTGTGTCTTACCTATCTGTAACCTGAAAGTCCTGTCCTTGCTTCCAGTCTTTCTGCCTTTGCTTCAAGATGCTCCGCCTTTCTGAATCAAACCAATGTACTTCTTACATATATTGATTGATGTCTCATATCTCCCTAAAACATATAAAACTAAGCTGTGCCCCAATCACCTTGGCACATGTCGTCAGGACTTTCTGAGGCTGTGTCATGGGCGCATGAAAAAATAAACTTTCTAAATTAACTAAGACATGTCTCAGATTTTCTAGGTTCACAAACCTGAATGAAATGAGAAAATTGCCCAGAATATTTGGGTTAAAATCTTCCTAGACAAAGGACAGGTACGAAGTAAATTCAGTTGAAGGAGCTTGTCTGGTGTCTTTATAGAGGAGCAGAGCACAGTGTACAGTGGAGTGTGTTAGAAGATGAGGAAAAAGAAATTGGCTGGGATTAGATGATAATGGAACGTGTAGAGCTTATACTCAGCCCATCATCATGGATATGGGATCCGTGTTAAGAAAACCCAGCCCTTGATTTAATGCTCCTTTGTCGTTAACTTAAAAGTCCTAATAATTTCTGAACAAGTTACTATATTTTGGATTAATGTGGTACTTAGAAATAGACAAGTAATACAGTATCAAATAGGATGTTGTCTTATGTATCTTTTTTTTTCCTTTTTTTAAAATTATACTTTAAGTTCTGGGGTACAAGAGCAGAACATGCAGTTTTGTTACATAAATATACATGTACCATGGTGGTTTGCTGCACCCATCAACCCGTCACCTACATTAGGTATTTCTCCTAATGTTATCTCTCCGCTAGCCCCCACACCCTTACAGGCCCGTGTGTGATGTTCCCCTCCCTATGTCCATGTGTTCTCATTGTTCAACTCCCTCTTATGAGTGAGAACATGTGGTGTTTGGTTTCCTGTTCTAGTAATAGTTTGCTGAGAATGATGGTTTCTACCTTCATCCATGTCCCTGCAAAGGACATGAACTCGTCCTTTTTTATGACTGCATAGTATTTCATGGTGTATATGTGCCACATTTTCTTAATCCAGTCTATTATTGATGGACATTTGGGTTGGTTCCAAGATTTTGCTATTGTGAATAGTGCCACAATAAACTTATGTGTGCATGTGTCTTTATAGTAAAATGATTTATAATCCTTTGGGTATATGCCCAGTAATGGGATTGCTGGGTCAAATTATATTTCTAGTTGTAGACAGCCACACTGTCTTCCACAATGGTTGAACTAATTTACGCTCCCACCAACACTGTAAAAGCATTCCTATTTCTCCACATCCTCTCCAGCATCTGCTGTCTCCTGACTTTTTTTTTTTTTTTTTGAGACGGAGTTTCTCTCTGTTGCCAGGCTGGAGTGCAGTGGCGCAATCCCGGCTCACAGAAACCTCCGACTCCCCAGTTCAAGTGATTCTCCTGCCTCAGCCTTCTGAGTAGCTAGGATTACAGGCATGTGCAACCACATCCAGCTAATTTTTGTATTTTTAGTAGAGCCGGGGTTTCACCATGTTGGCCAGGATGGTCTCAATCTCCTGACCTTGTGATCCACCTGCCTCAGACTCCCAAAGTGCTGGAATTACAGGCGTGAGCCACAGTGCCTGGCCTTTCCTGACTTTTTAATGATCGTCATTCTAACTGGTGTGAGATGGTATCTCATTGCGGTTTTGCATTTCTCTAATGACCAGTGATGATGAGCATTTTTTCATATGTCTGTTGGCTGCATAAATGTTTTCTTGATGAGCATTTTTTCATATGTCTGTTGGCTGCATAAATGTTTTCTTTTGAGAAGTGTCTGTTCGTATCCTTTGCCCACCTTTTGATAGGGTTGTTTGTTTTTTTTTCTTGTAAATTTGTTTAAGTTATTTGTAGATTTTGGATATTAGCCCTTTGTCAGATGGATGGATTGCAAAAATTTTCTCCCATTTTGTAGGTTGCCTGTTCAGTCTGATGATAGTTTCTTTTGCTATGCAGAAGCTCTTTAGCTAATTAGATCCCATTGGTCGATTTTGGCTTTTGTTGGCATTGCTTTTGGTGTTTTACTCATGAAGTCTTTGCCCATACCAATGTCCTGAATGTTATTGCCCAGGTTTTCTTCTAGAATTGAAACTATTCCAAACAATAGAAAAAGAGGGAATCTTCCCTAACTCATTTTATGAGGCCAGCATCATCCTGATACCAAAACCTGGCAGAGACACAACAAAAAAAGAAAATTTCAGGCCAATATCCCTGATGAACATCGATGTGAAAATCCTCAATAAAATACTGGCAAACCAAATCCAGCAGCACATCAAAAAGCTTATCTATCACGATCAAGTCGGCTTCATCCCAGGGATGCAAGGCTGATTCAACATATGCAAATCAATAAATGGAATCCATCACATAAACAGATCCAATGACAAAAATCACATGATTATCTCAATAGATTCAGAAAAGGCCTTTGAAAAATTCAACACCCCTTCGTACTAAAAACTTTTTTTTTTTTTTGACATGGAGTCTCGCTCTGTCGCCCAGGCTGGAGTGCAGTGGCGGATCTCGCTCACTGCAAGCTCCACCTCCCAGGTTCACGCCATTCTCCTGCCTCAGCATCCCAAGTAGCTGGGACTACAGGTGTCTGCCACCACGCCTGGCTAATTTTTTGTAGTTTTAGTAGAGACGGGGTTTCACTGTGTTAGCCAGGATGGTCTCGATCTCCTAACCTTGTGATCCGCCCACCTTGGCCTCCCAAAGTGCTGGGATTACAGGCGTGAGCCACTGCGCCCGGCTGCTAAAAACTTTCAATAAACTGGGTATCAATGGAATGTATCTCAAAATAATAAGAGCTGTTTATGACAAACCCACAGCCAATATCCTACTGAATGGGCAAAAACTGGAAGCATTATTTTTGAAAACTGGCACAAGAGAAGGATGCCCTCTCTCACCACTCCTATTCGATATAGTATTGGAAATTCTGGCCAGGGCAATCAGGCAAGAAAAAGAAATAAAGGTTATTCACATAGGAAGAGAGGAAGTCAAATTCTCTGTTTGCAGATGACATAATTGTATATTTAGAAAATCCTGTCATCTCAGCCCAAAATCTTCTTAAGGTGATAAGCAACTTCAGCAAAGTCTCAGGATACAAAATCAATGTGCAAAAATTGCAAGCATTCCTATACACCAATAACTGACAGAGAGCCAAATCATGAGTGACCTCCCATTCACAATTGCTACTAAGAGAATAAAATACCTAAGAATACAACTTACAAGAGCTGTGAAGGACCTCTTCAAAGAGAACTACAAACCACTGCTCAAGGAAATAAGAGAGGACACAAACAAATAGAAAAACATTCCATGCTCATGGATAGGAAGAATCAATATTATGAAAATGGCTATACTGCCCAAAGTAATTTATAGATTCAATGATATTCCCATCAAGCTTCCACTGACTGTCTTTACAGAATTGAAAAACACTACTTTAAATTTCATATGGAATCAGAAAAATCCCGCATAACCAAGACAATCCTGGGCAAGAAGAACAAAGCTGGAGGCATCACGCTACCTGACTTCAAACTATATTATAAGACTACAGTAACCAAAACAGCATGATACTGTTACCAAAATGGATATATAGACCAATGGAACAGAACAGAGGCCTCAGAAATAACACCACACATCTACAACCATCTGATCTTCGACAAACCTAATACAAACAAGCAACGGGGAAAAGATTCCCTATTTAAATAAATGTTGTTGGGAAAACTGGCCAGCCATATGCAGAAAACTGAAACTGGACCCCTGCCTTACACCTTATACAAAAATCAACTCAAGATGGATCAAAGACTTAAATGTAAGACCTAGGACCATAAAAATCCTAGAAGTATGTTTTCCTATGTACTTTTTTTCTTCAAATTCTCTTAGCAAATTCCAGAATTTGCATTTCCATACAATTTTTAGAATCAGCTTGCCAGGTTTTTAATTATAATGATGATGATGATAATGATAAAAATAATGTATTTACTTTGGGAAGTTTTTTATTTTGGGAGGTATTTGGGAAATATTTTTGGAGGACTGACAAATTTTTATTTTCATTACTTCAATCTAATGCTTCTTCATTAACATAAGTTATTATAATGTATTTCTCTGGAGTTTTACACTTTCTTCATTGATTTTTTAAACATCTTATTTAAATTGGTATCTTTAATAATTTATTTTGCCATTTAAAAATAAACATTTTAAAATTTGTATTTTCTGTTCGTGTTTAGCAACTTGAAATACAACAGACTTTAGTTTCAACTGATTTAATTATTAAAATTAGTGAACACTTAACTGTGCATGAAATCAACACACAAAAAATCTAGCCTGTATTGATCTCGCACACAACAAAATTTCTGAACTTATTCCTTAATTTTTAAAAAACTTGTACACAGTAAAATTTACTTTTTGTGTTGTATAATTTTATGGATTTTAATAAATGGATAGAGTCACATACCTATCTCCAAACACAAAGGACTTCCATTATTTCAGAAATTCACTTGAGCTGTCCTTTTGTATACAAATTCTTCTCCCATTTCTAATCCCATATAAATATTGATTTGTTTCTTCCCCTCTACTTTTGCCTTTTTGAGGGTGTCATGATAATGAGAATTACAAAATATGTTGCCTTTTGAGTTTGGCTGATTTTACTTAGTAAGATGCATTTAAAATTAATCCATAATGTTGTACAATTCAATTTTTCATTATATTTATTTCTAAGGGATATTCTATTCTATGAGTACAATACAGTTTGTTTATCCATTCACCTGTTGAAGGGCATCTGGGTTATTTCCAGTTGGGGCAATTATGAATTGATCTGCTATAAATATTTGTGAAGAGATTTTTGTGTGAACATAAGATTTAATTCACTTTAGTACATACATATGTAGGAGTGAGATTGCTTAATATGTGATAAGTAGCTGTACATTTGTTCATTCCTACCCGCAATGTGTGAGTGTCAATTTCTTTCTATTTTCACCAACCTTTGAAATTGTCAGTCTTTCAATTTTAGTCATTCCAACATGCA
Source organism: Pan paniscus (assembly GCF_029289425.2). Lineage (NCBI taxonomy): Eukaryota > Metazoa > Chordata > Mammalia > Primates > Hominidae > Pan > Pan paniscus. The sequence continues at coordinate 123,411,099 of NC_073254.2, forward strand.
TATAGTTGTGTTACAATGTAATTTTAAATTTGCATTTCCCTAATAACTAAAAATGTGGAATATCTTTTTATATACTTATTTGCTATCTGTCTTAGTCCACTTTCTGTGGATTATAACAGAATACCAGAAACTAGACACTCAATAGAGAAAAGAAATTTGTTTCTAACAGTTATGAAGGCTGAGAATTCCAATGTTCAGGGACCACATCTTATAAGGACCTTCTTGCTGATGGTGTCTCTCTGCTTCTGTTCTCTAAAGGAAATTACAGATAATTTATATAATTTCTTCCTTAAAGTTTCAATATAATTCACTAGTGAATCCATCTGGGCTTGACTTTTTCTGTTTTGGAAGGTTATTAATTATTGATGACATTTGTTTAATAGATACAGGCCTATTCATATTGTCTATTTCTTCTTTTATAACTTTGGAAAACTGTGGGACTTTTTAAAAATTGGTTTAGCTTACATAGATATGAGATATGTGGGCATAGTTGTCACTAGTATTCTTTTATTATCCTTTTAATGTCCATGGGATCTGCAATGATGTCTCCTCTTTCATTTGTAATCTTAGTAATTTGTGCCTTCTCTTTTTTTTTTTCTTAGTCTGGCTTAAGGGTTATCAATTTCATAGATTTTTTTTTCAAAGAGCCAGCTTTTAGCTTTGTTAAGTTTTATGATTTTCAATAAGTACTTTGTTAACAGTTTGTTTGCATATTCAGTAAACTAATAATAAACAGTTATAATGTATTGAACATTTATTGAATATATGCCATACACCCTACTATATTCTTTATTCTTCTTCATGTTACTTAATTTTATACATACCATAGATCTGTGAAGTATCATTATCCACATTTTATTAACAGAAAAACTGAGGCTGGGGCAAAGAGAAGTGAAGTACCTTACTCTGGGCTATTTAGTATTGGTGCCTAAATTGAGATTTGAGCACATGATGATCTGAAGGCATTACTTTTACATTATCCCATCAGAGATGCTTTACATCTAAACTATTAGAGGATCAATTATATATGCAGGATAAAACATTGTATATTCAGGCAAATTCCTGACCTCTGGGCTTCCAGGTATTATCGGGGATACTAAATTGTAAATTCTTGTGATAGATTGTGCCAGTTCTCGATCAGAGAATGTGAGAGAACAAAATAGCAGGACACATCTGTACTTTTACCACCCTGGCATTTAATCTTCTCAACCATATCCCACTAAGCTCTGTTTCCTGTAAATATTTCTGCATTAAAAATAGGGATAATTTCTGAAGGGAATTATAATACAGGAAATAAAGATAACCTTTTCATTAATTCTTACTTTTTCATGTGTCTCAAGAGGAGTAGGTACTTTTAAATACTTTATTTACGCTCGTCACTTGGGTACTCTTATTCACTCTGAAGCTGTCTCCTCTTATTTTTAGTTTTATTTATTTTCTTCCAATATAGTACTCATTCAATCATCTCTGTATACATTTCCATCTAAGTGTTTTATTCAATCTCTATGAAATTTCCATTTCTACCCACAGGGATATAACTATGAGGACTCACTGCTTATACCTCCAGGCAAAGCCTCATTTCTGAGCCCTTTATTATTGATGGACTGTTTCTCCAATGATCCTTGCTGCCCAGTAAAATCCAAATATCACAGAAAAAGCTGACAGGATGAGTTTAAGTAATAATATAGGTAATGCTCATCCTATATCTACCAGGTTGATTATTCTTTTTTACATATATATATTTTTTTTTCTTTTTTTTTTTTTTTAGACAGAGTCTCACTGTGTTGCCCAGGTTGGAGTGCAGTGGCAAGACCTCGGCTCACTGCAAGCTCCGCTTCCCAGGTTCACGCCATTCTTCTGCCTCGGCCTCCCTGATAGCTGGGACTACAGGCATTTGCCACCACGCCTGGCTAATGTTTTGTATTTTTAGTAGAGACAGGGTTTCACCATGTTAGCCAGGATGGTCTTGATCACCTGACCTCATGATCCGCCCGCCTCAGCCTCCCAAAGTGCTGGGATTACAGGCATGAGCCACTGTGCCCAGCCTTCTTTTATATTTTCTTACTTGTATGAGCTTTAGGGAAACCAGTCCTTATACAGAGAAACTTGAGAAATATGTTTATACCTTGTAAGCTAGATATTAATTTTTTAGTGAGTTTAGTTGAAATCTTCATTGAGAATGAAAATATTTTCATATTTAGCAAGTTCTTCCACACATCTCACATTTCTTATCAACAGTGAACTTTGCATTATATACAATAGCATTTAGTTTCATTCTTGATCAGACTAGAAAGTCTGCCATAGAAAGTGGTATAACCTTATTCCTCTTTTTAAGTCCTATTACTTCATGAAAAATTAATAAATCACATCACTGCTTCTAATTTACTGCCCCACTTAAGTTCTGACACTTTCTTGGTGACAAGATGCTGTCTGGGAGGTGGAGAGGTATGGCTTCTATTTCTGTTATACACATATGTGGTCATCCAGGATTTTGTTTCTTAAACTTGAATGACATAGAAACCATATTTAAAGAGGAATAAATATTGTATAATTCCTGCACTGATTTACTTTGGACTACACAGAGTGAACGTGAGGGCCAGCAAATATCTTTGCATACTTATCTAAAGCCTATACTTCTTCCACCTCTGCTAAGTGACTAGGAAATTATCAACAGTGAATTGCTAATATAGTAAACACTAGGACAATTCTCTTCACCATTTTTCCTTGAAACAATGAAGGAAAAAATGACCAAGGAAATATATAAGAATCTCTGTCTGTTATTGGTGTATAAGAATGCTTGTGATTTTTGCACATTGATTTTGTATTCTGAGACATTGCTGAAGTTGCCTATCAGCTTAAGGAGATTTTGGGCTGAGACGATGGGGTTTTCTAGATATACAATCATGTCATCTGCAAACAGGGACAATTTGACTTCCTCTTTTCCCAGTTGAATACTCTTTATGTCCTTCTCCTGCCTGATTGCCCTGGCGAAATCATGAGTGAACTCCCATTCACAATTGCTTCAAAGAGAATAAAATACCTAGGAATCCAACTTACAAGGGATGTGAAGGACCTCTTCAAGGAGAATTACAAACCACTGCTCAATGAAATAAAAGAGAATACAAACAAATGGAAGAACATTCCATGCTCATGGGTAGGAAGAATCAATATTGTGAAAACGACCATACTGCCCAAGGTAAGTTATAGATTCAATGCCATCCCCATCAAGCTACCAATGACTTTCTTCACAGAATTGGAAAAAACTACTTTAAAGTTCATATGGAACCAAAAAGAGCCTGCATTGGCAAGTCAATCCTAAGCCAAAAGAACAAAGCTGGAGGCATCATGCTACCTGACTTCAAACTATACTACAAGGCTACAGTAACCAAAACAGCATGGTACTGGTACCAAAACAGAGATATAGACCAATGGAACAGAACAGAGCCCTCAGAAATAATGCCGCATATCTACAACCATCTGATCTTTGACAAACCTTAAAAAAACAAGAAATGGGGAAAGGATTCCCTATTTAATAAATCATGCTGGGAAAACTGGCTAGCCAAATATAGAAAGCTGAAACTGGATCCCCTCCTTACACCTTATACAAAAATTAATTCAAGATGGATTAAAGACTTAAATGTTACACCTAAAACCATAAAAACCCTAGAAGAAAACCTAGCAACACCATTCAGACATAGGCATGGGCAAGGACTTCATGTCTAAAACACCAAAAGCAATGGCAACAAAAGCCAAAATTGACAAATGGGATGTAATTAAACTAAGCAGCTTCTGCACAGCAAAAGAAACTACCATCAGAGTGAACAGGCAACCTACAGAATGGGAGAAAATTTTTGCAATCTACTCATCTAACGAAGAGCTAATATCCAGAATCGACAATGAACTCAAACAAATTGACAAGAAAAAAACAAACAACCCCATCAACAAGTGGGCAAAGGATATGAACAGACACTTCTCAAAAGAAGACATTTATGCAGCCAAAAGACACATGAAAAAATGCTCATCATCACTGGCCATCAGAGAAATGCAAATCAAAACCACAATGAGATACCATCTCACACCAGTTAGAATGGCGATCATTAAAAAGTCAGGAAAAAACAGGTGCTGGAGAGGATGTGGAGAAATAGGAACAGTTTTACACTGTTGGTGGGACTGTAAACTAGTTCACCCATTGTGGAAGTCAGTGTGGCGATTCCTCAGGGATCTAGAACTAGAAATACCATTTGACCCAGCAATCCCATTACTGGGTATATACCCAAAGGATTATAAATCATGCTGCTATAAAGGCACATGCACATGTATGCTTACTGCAGCACTATTCACAATAGCAAAGACTTGGAACCAACCCAAATGTCCAACAATGATAGACTGGATTAACAAAATGTGGCACATATACACCATGGAATACTACGCAGCCATAAAAAATGATGAGTTCATGTCCTTTGTAGGGACATGGATGAAGCTGGAAACCATCATTCTTAGCAAACTATTGCAAGGACGAAAAACCAAACATCGCATGTTCTCACTCATAGGTGGGAATTGAACAATGAGAACACATGGACACAGGAAGGGGAACATCATACATTGGGGCCTGTTGTGGGGTGGGGGGAGGGGAGGATAGCATTTGGAGATATACCTAATGTTAAATGAGGAGTTAGTGGATGCAGCACACCAACATGGCACACGTATACATATGTAACTAACCTGCACGTTGTGCACAGGTACCCTAAAACTTAAAGTATAATAATAATAAAAAAGAAATATATAAGAATCATCACACTCAAACAGATTTCTTGTGAGATTTTTATCTGTGTCTTGTGTTACCATTTAACTCTCCAGCTCAGGTATGCTAATGGAAACGTGGTTTTCTAACCCAAGGATTGAGAAAAAAAACAAGTAAGAATGCCCTGAACTCTCTCATCTAGTGTCCTCCAATGAGTCTGAATAAAAGAAGGACGGAAGCTCTCCAAAACTAGGTGGCTTCTGTGACTCATTTTTTTGGGCGCTGTGGACACTGCTCTTCAACATACAGGGTGGATTTATTTTGTGGAAGGCTTTTCAGCAGCAGCAGTGTCCAGGACTCAAGATTTTAAAAGAATCCTTTGGATAATATATTTCAATTAAGTATTTTAAAATATACAATACTATACAATAAGAAAATACCTTTATATGATTATATATTGAAACATATTTCAGAATGTAAAACAAGATTATAAAGCTAGTAACCTTTAAACTTGCAACATTACTTTAATGTGGCAATAATATTGTTCTACTTACTGATTTTAATATGCTTATGCCACCCTGTATCCTGTATGAATCAATCTCCCAACTTTTCTCTTTATTTGGATTACAGTGACATCTTTGTATACCCCAGAGGCCATCAGGTCACATGGTGTTTCTATGATGCCCTAAACACAAATGTAAATGTAGGGTGTAAAGTGGCATCACTGTACGTAATTAGAAGGGTTTTTCTGATTAATTCATAATCTGCTGGTATAAGGTTACTATAAAAATGAAAGACTAAAATTAAATCATTATTATACAGAATTATCAATATTTAGAAAACATTGATAGAGGATCTATTTTCCTACTAAACTTTTCCTGCAGAGTAGTGAATATAGCTTCTTAATATTTTTGTACGTTTGGTTTAAATTTTTACTGTAGAAAATATATATTTTCTGTAAATTTGATAATACAACCAGGATTCTGCTTATCCTGCTTTTCTGTTTTACTATTTTCAGATATCATACATTAATTTACCTTTCCATAGAAAATAATTTAATATTAATTTAATTAATTAATTAGTGGTATTTATTAATAAATATTACTTATAATTAACAATAAATTAATTAATATTAAATAAATTAATTTTGAATTAATAATTCAAAAGCTATGACTATCTACATATTTCTCAAAGCATTTGGTGGTAACTCTATCCTAAGGCTTTGTACATTTTATTACCATTGTCTCTTTGCTTAGAAATCTCCCAGTGCCAAAATGTGTATTCTTTGAAGTCAGACAGAATTAATATGAAATAGTAGCTAGTTTAATGTAGGACACACAGTTGGGATTAATTAAATGTTGAATAATTAATAAACTATTTTAAAAACACATCAAAATCCTAATAGTAGAAAGAATTCTATATATTTTCATGTGTTTATTTTACTTCTCTCAGCTCATATCTACCATATATTTTAAATGTCTGTATTACAGTCTTCTTTGCTCTATCACTGGTAAACTGCAACACAATTAATCCTGTTACATACTCCATCTTGGTAACTTTAAACAAATTTACTTAATATATAATGATGAAGTCATTACTGCCTGTGTTTGGCTGTTACTGAATTGATATAAAGAAATACCTGAGACTGAGTAATTTATAAAGAAAAGAGATTTAATTGGCTCACAGTTCCGTAGGCTTGATGCTGGCATCTGTGTGGCTTCTGGTGAAGCCTCAGGGAGCTTTCAATCATGGCAGAAGACGAAGAGGGAACAGGCACATGGTACAGCAAAATAAAAAGCAAGAGAGAGATACTGGAGGGAGTGGTTCCACACACTTAAATAAGCAGATGTCAAGTAAATTAACTGAGCAAGAACTCACTTATCACCAAGGAGCTGGTGCTAATCCATCCATGAGGGATCCATCCCCATGATCCAAATATATCCCACAAGGCCCCAACTCCAACATTGGGGATTGCATTTCAACATAAGATTTGCGAGGGCACAAATATTCATATTGTATTACTGCTATGTGTTTGTTTTTTGAGACACACATTTTTTTCTTTTTTTTAAATTTTTCATTAGCAGTTTACTGAAAAAGAGACTATAATATTTTTGAATTACTGTTAAACCCAGCTCAGTAGAGCACAGGTGAAACTTTCCCAAGCTTTTTTTCTCCCTTTTCTTTCACTGCATTTTCTGCCATCAGACCTTCATTGCTCTATGAGTGCTCCCTGTGCTGCCTATGGGGAATAAGAAATTGATTTTTTATCAAATACTAAACTTGAGAAAATATTTTAAATACTAATTCTTCTTAGGCTTTCTTGATGCCTTCTCAAGACTCTATAGATAATATACTTTATGCTAAATAACTTTTAAAAATGTCTCTGTGGTTGCCAGAGTTCTAAAATCATATATTAATTTATTTTTAAATGTTATTTAAAGAAGAAATTGAGCAAAGGAAAGATGCTCTAAATTTATATGGATTGCTTTAACATTGCTTAATGAAGGCTTGCAGTTGACTTTATGAAGGAAACAGAAACATCTTGTTATAAAATGGAAACCTTATATCTTCCCTCTCTGTCACCTTAAAATACAATTTACATAAAGAAGGGCAACAGTAATTGAAGAGCAATTATGGTAGCTTTCTGTATTCATGCCAAAGAAGAAACATTTATACCCCTTGTGTGTTTAAGAAAAAATGGTCTCACAAAGTTGACATCTCCTCTGTTAGCAGCTTATTAAAATTTAGTAGAAAAAGGATATTTCCATTTTTAAGAAAATAAAAGAACAATGTGAAAGGAATGTGTAGTAGTCTATTGCACCCACTTTTACTGTGCAGATAATTAAAAATTAGAAATTTGGGCTTTAAATGTTGAAGCCTGAATTTAACTACTCCGATCGACTAACCTACATATAATTTGCAAAATAACAATTTAATAGAAAGGAAAATACTTGAAATAATACATTTTTAAAATTTAAGCCTTATAGTATGTCATATAATTATATGGACTTTCAGGAGTTTATACTGACCAAAAATGAGTCATATATTTTTCAGACATGTAAAATGCAAAATGATCAATTTAAGATTCTGAAAATATAAAGAATCCAAATAAGTGGAATCTGTGAATAGTGTGTATATTACTTGCTTAGGGCTGTGTAACAAAGTACCACAAACTGGGTGGCTGAATATAACAGAAATTTATTGTCTCACAGTTCTAGGCATTATAAGTCTGAAATCAAAGTGTAGGCAAGTTGGTGCATTTTGAAGAATCTGAGGGAGAACCTGTTCCATGCCTTTCCCTTCCTTTTGTTGACAGCCAGAAATCCTTAGGAGTCCCTGGCCTCTTTATGCAGCTTCTGGTGACATTCCTTGGCTTGTACATGCATCACTCCAATCTCTGACTCCATCTTCACATGATATTCTCTATGTGTATCTCTGTGTCCAAATTTCCCTCTTTATAATGACATCAGTCCACTCTAATGACCCCATCTTAACATAATTACATCTGCAAAGACTCTATTTACAGATAACGTCACATTTCCAGGTGCCAAGGATTTGGGCTTCAACACATTTTATTTATTTATTTATTTATTTGAAATATACAATCAAAATCCCAGAATTATGCTAAAGTTAGTATGTGTTCAACATTGGCTCTTCTCAATTTACCAACATAATATACTTTCTCTAAGAAAAGAAAAGAGTATATTACTTTTTCTAAGCCATTACTTTAGAGAGTTTTACAGGGTTCTAGACATTGTTTAAAAAGTTTATTTATTTTAGGATAATAATGTATACAACTATGCACAGTAAATATAGAAAAAAGCATTTTTTTACTAAGTAAACTTCCCAATTTTAATTTCTCTCCTTTTAAACTTTTTTTTCTATATGTTTCAGAGCTCTTTAGAGAAACAGAACACAAATATAATTTGAAATGGATATAAATGATTTTTTAAAAGAGAGTTTAGATTGACCTATTCTTTTCTCAAGAGAAACAGAGGACTTGAACAACATTGTAAACCATCTAGACTGAACAGATGTCTGTAGAATACCACCCAAAAAATGCAGAATACACATTCTTCTCAAGCACACCTAGAACATTTCCCAGAATAGACAATATGCTATTCCATAAACAAGCTTCATTAAACTTAAAATAATTTAGATAATATAAAGTATACTTTCCAACTACAATGGAATCAACTTTGAAGTTAAGAAAGGGGAAACTCATATATATGTGAAAATTAAGCAACTAACATTAAATGAAAAGATAAAAGAAGAAATCATAATGAAAATGAGAAAACACATTAAGATGAATGAAAGTGAAAACACAACATACCAATACTTATGGGATACAACTAAAACAAGGTGTAGATGAAAGGCCTATACCAAAAAGGCAAAAAAATCTCAAATCAATAATCTAGCTTTCCACCTTATGAGTCTAAAAAAGAAATCAAAAAGTAAATACAAGGAAAGCCAAAGAAAGAACATCTAAAAAGGAACAAATAGAGTGGGAGTAAATTAAATAGAAAATCAATAAAACCAAAAGTAGATGTGAAAAAATACTAAAATAAAAAAACCAGAAACTTTTTAGCAAGACTGACTGAGAAAAAATGGAAGGAGACTCAAATTAATAAAATCAGTAATAAAGAGGGAACATTACTATATTAGGCCATGGTTGCACAGCTGTAAAAAAAATACCTGAGACTGGGTAGTTTAAAGAAAATAAGTTTATTGGGCTTATGGTTCTGCAGGTTGTACAGGAAGCATAACACAGGCATCTGCTTCTGGGGAGGCTCCAGGTAGCTTTCAATCATGGCAGAAGTAAAGGCGTTACACTCATCTTAAGTGGCAGGAGGAGGAAAAAGAGAGAGAGGTGAGGGAGGTGCTACACACTTTACCAGGTCTCATGAGAATTCTTTCACTATTGAGAGGATAACACCAAGAAGATGGTACTGAACCATTCATGAGAAATCTGCCCTCATGACCCAAACACCTCCCATGAGGCCCTACTTCCAACATTGGGGATTACAATTCAATGAGATTTGGGTGGGGAACACAGATTCAAACCACATCAATTATTACATTCTTACAAAAAGAGAAAGGATTGAGCAACTATATATTAACAAATTAGATAGCCTAGATTAAATGGGCCAAGCCCCAGAAATACATAAACTTCCAAAACTAACTTTAGAAAAAATAGATAATCTGAATATACTTGTAATAAACTGAGAGATTGAATTAATAATGTAAGAACTTCCCCCCAAAAAAATCTCAGACCCAGATGGCTTCACTGGTAAATCTACAGGACATTAAAAATAATAACACCAATCTTTTCAAAACCCTTCCATAAATAAAAGAAAATGGAACATATACATAAATGTTGTTAGCAATATTATTCAAAATAGGTAAAATGCGGAAACAATCCAAATGTCCATCAACTAATGAATAGATAAACAACATGTGGTGTATCAACACAATGAAATATTATTTGGCAATGATGGTGAATACTGATGAAACTTTGTACCTTTATGCTAAGTGAAAAGAACCAGTCACATATTATATGAATTGATTTATATGCAATGTCCAGAATAAAGAAATCTATACAGACAAAATTAACTGACTAGTTGCTTATTGCTCAGCAGTGGGCAGAAGGGAATAGGGAGGAACTGCTTAATGAGTACTGAGCTTTTTTGGGGGGTAAAGAAAACGTTGAAAACATTTGTATCCAAAAATAAAAGTCAGAGTCCTAAAAGACAGTGAACAAATGAGATGAGCCAGTTTATTACCTTGAGAGAATTTCCAAACTCCAGCACAGAAAGGCATAAGCCAGGAGGAATGGACAATAATGCTTGTTCCCACCAGCCAGTCTAAAAAATATCATTGTTTATGGGATATTGGGTCAATCATATAGAAGGGTGCCCATTAGTGAAAAAATACCTAGCCCCAAAGTGAGCACTGTTTCAGATCCACCTAACGATCTTAAAGGAAGATCTGAAAAGATCAAACTGTTTCCAAGTAACTTAACTGCCTCCCAGAACAGAGCTCAAGGATATTTATAGGAATATAAAAATATTCAGCACCCAAAAACATCAAATTGACAAGATTACAATTATGCAAAGGAACAGGGAAATATGACCCATGAGGAGATAAATCAATAAAATTTGATCTCAAAATGACACAAATCTTAGAATTAGCAGAACAGAATGAAGCAGTTATTATGATTGTATTACATACATTTAAAAATGTACATACATATGTATATATATGAAAGATCTTAAATATATATATATATATATATATATATATATGAAAGATCTTAAAAAGACAAGGTTAACTGACAGCGGTTAAACTTCAATGTCTGGGATAAAGTTGTTTATCGACCCAATAGAATATTGATCAGTAATAAAAATGAACAAATTATTGATGCTCACAACAACATAGATAAATCTCCAAAGTATTATGCTGAGAGAAAGAAGTCAGACAATAAGGACCATAAACTGTGTCAGTCTATTTACATAAATCTCTAGAGAACATAAACTCATCTAGAGTGACATTAAATTAATAGAACAGTGATTGCTTTGGGATAGGCAGAGAGGGATAGGAATAAGACATTATAAAAGGGCACAAGGAAACACTTTGGAAATGGATATGTTCATTATCTTGATTCTAGTGATGGTTTCTGAACTTACATATCTGTCAAAATTTATGACAAGTTGCACTTCAAATATAAGAAGTATTATCTATGTCAGTTATGCTTTAATAAAGCTGCTTAACAAGACAAATAAGACAATAAAATAATTCAAGGGAAGTAAGAAGGTTCAAATGGAGAGAGTCTTCAAAAAAATCAAAACACTAACAATAGAAAGTATCTTGAAAAATATGAAGCTCTTAGCACATTCATATATTTATCAGATTTAGTTTGGGAAGTAAAGTGATACAATTATGATTGGTAACTATTTGACATTTCTTTCAAAATTACTCATTCGCCTACTATATAATCTAGCATTTAAATGCTCAGGTATTTACCCAATAGAGGAAAACATCTGATGACAAAAAGCATTGGAAAAGAAGCCTTAGTCATAATATCTAAATATTGAAACTAACCCTAATACCCATCTACAAGAAATGTTAAGGAAAGTCTGGTGTATTCATACAGTGGAATATTAGTCAACAATAAAAAAGAACAAACTACAAATAAATGCAAAAATATAATGAAGCTCAAAAACATAATGTGGAGTAAACAAGACACAATGCTATGCATTTATTAAATTTCATACTACATGAAATAGTATATAGTATGTAAGTAATATATATACTTATATACTTAATTATATATATTATATGTAACATATAATGTATTTATATAGTATTATACTTGTGTAGTAACATATTATATACATATATAGTATATATGTTACTTATATAGTATATTATATATAAGTATATAATATGTTACTACATGAGTATAATACTTATATACTATGTTACTTATATACTATATAAGTATATATAATATAATATGGAATTGAATAAAAATGAATAAAAATGAACATTAAGATATTTTCTGGGATGATGGGTTTCTTTTTTATTCTGTCTGCTGTGGAGGTTACAAAGATGTATGCAGTTTTCAAAACTCAATGAACTGAACACTTAATGTCACTATATTTTATTTTATGTAAATTATATCTCTATGATATTGTTATATATTCATATATGTTTTGGTCCATGGTTCTAGGCTCGTAATCCTCATAGCAGTTATTATTTCCTAAGTGAATGATATAGTTTGGCCTTGTGTCTCCACCCAAATCTCATCTTGAATTGTGATCCCCACATATCATGGGAGGGAGCTGTAGGAAGTTATTGGATCATGGAGGAAGATTTTCCCCATGGTGTTCTTATGATAGTGAGTTCTCATGAGATCTGATGGTTTAAGTGTGGCACTTCCTCCCTTGCTTGCTCTCTCTCCTGCTGCCATGTAAGATGTGCCTTGCTTCCCATTCACCTTCCATCATGATTGTAAGTTTTCTGAGGCCTTCCTAGTCATGCAAAACTTTGAGTAAATTAAACTTTTTTTTTTTTTTTTTTTTTTGTAAATTACCCAGTCTCAAGTAGTTCTTTATAGCAGTGTGAGAATGAACTAATACAGAAAATTGGTACCAAGAGAACTGGACCACTGATATGAAGATACCTGAAAATGTGAAAGCAACTTTGAAACTGTGTAATGGACAGAGGCTGGAACAGTTTAGAGAACTCAGAAGAAGATAGGAAGATGCAGGAAAGTTTGGAACTTCCTAGAGACTTGTTGAATGGTTGTGGCCAAAATGTTGATAGTGATATGAACAATGAAGTCCAGGCTGAGGTGGTCTCAGATGAAGATGAGGAACTTCTGTTATCTACAGTAAAGGTCACTCTTGCTAGGCTTTAATAAAGAGACTGGCAGCATACTGCCCCTGCTCTAGATATCTGGAGAACTTTTAACTTGAGAGAGATGATTTAGGGTATCTGGTAGAAGAAATTTCTAAGCAGCAAAGCATTCAAAATGTGGCCTGGCTTTTAATAAAAGTTTATGCTCATGTGCATGAGAAAGAAATGGTCTGAAATTGTCATTTATGTCTACAATAGAAGCAAAGCATAAAAGTTTAGAAAAATTGCAGCCTGACCATGTGGTAGAAAAGAGAAACCCTTTTTCTATGGAGAAATTCAAACCAGCTGCCGAAATTTGCATAAGCAAGGAGGAGCAGAATGTTAGTAGCCAACACAATGCGGAAAATGTCTCCAGGGCATTTCAGAGATCCTCATGTCAGCCCCTCCTATCACAGACCCAGAGGCCTAGGAGGGAAAACTGGTTTTATGGGCCAGGCCCAGGGCCACACTGCTCCTCTGTGCAGCCTCCTTGGGACTTGGTACAATGCATTCAAGCCACTGCAGCTCTAGCTTTGGCTAAAAGGGGCCAAGGACAGCTCTGGCAATTACTTCAAAGGGTGGAAGCCCCAAGCCTTGGTGTTAGGCTTGCTGCTGCACAGCGGTCAAGAGTTGAGGCTCGGCAGCCTCTGCCTAGATTTCAGAGGATGTATGGAAACACCTGAATGTCCAGACAGAAGTCTGTAACAGGGGTGGAGACCTCATAGAGAACAACTCCTAGGGCAGTGCAGAGGGGAAATGTGGCATTAGAAGCTCCATACAGAGTTCCCACTGGGCCACTGCCTATTGGAGCTGAAGAAGAGTACCACCAACATCTTCCAGACCCTTGAATGATAGATCCATCAACAGCTTGCACTGTGCACCTGGAAAAGCTGTAAGCAATCAATGTTAGCCTGTAAAAGCATCAGCGGGGGATGTACCCTGCAGAGCCACAGAGGCAGAGCTGCCCAAGGCCTTGGGAGCTATATTAGTTCATTTTTGCACTGCTGATAAAGACATACCCAAGACTTGGCAATTTACAAAGGAAAGAGGTTTAATAGACTTACAGTTCCACATGGCTGAGGAGGCCTCACAATCATGGTGAAAGGCAAGGAGGAGCAAGTCACATCTTACATGGATGGCAGCAGGCAAACAGAGAGAGCTTGTGCAAGAAAACTCATTTTTAAAATCATCAGATCTCGTGAAATTTATTCACTATCACAAGAACAGCACAGGAAATTACCTCCCACCAGGTTCCTCCCATGACTTCCGGGAATTGTGGGAGTTACAAGTCAAGATGAGATTTGGGTGGGTGAGCTCTACATTGGCCCCTTTCAGCCATAGCAGGAGGAGCTGGGACACAGGGCACTTTTCCTCCTAGGCCTCTGGGCCTATGATGAGAGGGGCTGCCATGAAGACTTCTGACATGCCTGGATACATTTTTCTCATTGTCTTGGTGGCTAACATACAGCTCCTTGTTACTTATGTGAATTTCTGCAGTCGGCTTGAATTTCTCCTCAGAAAATGGTATTTTCTTTTCTAACGCATTGTCAGGTTGCAAATTATCCAACTTTTATGCTTTGTTTTCCTTATAAAACTGAACGCTTTTAACAGCACACAAGTCACATCTTGAATTCTTTGCTGCTTAGAAATTTCTTCTGACAAATACCCTAATCATCTCTCTCAAGTTCAAAGTTCCACAAATCTCTAGTAAAGGGGCAAAATGCCACCAGTCCCTTTGCTAAAACAAAAAGAGAGTCACCTTTGCTCCATGCAGAGATGCCTTGACCTTGGCATGCCCAGGGAAGGGATGGGATCTCTGGGCCTCTGTCTATATCTGGCCCTACGTATCTCTTTCTGTGTATCCTTTGTAATAACTTTTATAATAAATGGGTAAATGTAAGTGTTTCCCTGACTTCTATGAGCCACTCTAGCAAATTAATCAAACCCAAAGAGGGGGGTCTTGATAGCCTTTTTTTTATAGCAGGTCAGTCAGAAGCACAGGTAAAACAACCCAGGGCTTGCTGTTGCTTTGGAAGTGGGGCCCTCTTTCTTGAGAGACTAAACCCACAATCTGTATGATCTGACACTATCTCCAGGTAAATGGGGTCAGAAATGAATTAGAGGACACCCATTCACTTCAGTACTGATTGCTTGTTTGCTGGTAGGGGGAAATCCCCACACATCTGGTGTAAAAAGCCGATTATGAGAGTATAGTGGGAGAAACTGAGTTTGTTTTTTCCACTCAATATTATTGTCCCAGTTATGGATTATTTATTTCAAATCACTACATACACAACTTTCTTTGGCCATGCGCAGTGGCTCACACCTGTAATCCTAGCAGTTTGGGAGGCCAAGGTGGGTGGATCACCTGAGGTCAAGAGTTAGAGACCAGCCGGGCCAACATGGTGAAACCTCATTGCTACTAAAAATACAGGTGGTGTGTGCCTGTAGGCTCAGCTACTTGGGAGGCTGAGACAGGAGAATTGCTTGAACCCAGGAGGCGGAGGTTGCAGTGAGCTGAGATTGTGCCATTGCACTCTAGCCTGGGCAACAGAGCAAAAACCCCATCTCAAAAAAGAAAAACAAAAACAAACAAATGAAAAAAACTTTCTTCATTCAACCTTGTAGAAAATCAGCCACCAATTATGACTAACATCCAACTGTTCTGTTTTCATCTTTATTGTCATTGTTTTGGTAAGGTAGTGATTATTTCTTATTTGAATTCATACTGTGTCTGCTAAACTCTCTTGTCACCACCACCACAGCATCATCTCATGCTACCACCCACTTCATAATCTGTCCTCTTCATATTCATCTTTGTGGCTTTTTAATGATGCTATGCTTTGTATCTCCTTTGGAACTTTACCCACTCATTTTCTTCTAACTAGAATGCTCTATCCTTTTCTCATTGACTTACTCCTACTTATCCTTGAGTCTGGTCTTAGACAGCACTTTTACTGCAAAGTTTTCTAGATGTTCAAGAAGAGATTATATGCCCTTTTTATGGGCTATCTTGTCCTCTTGATCAAAGAACCGTAACAGCTCTTATCACACTGTGCTTTAATTGTAAACTTTGTTATCTGTCTCACTCACTAGCTACTTGAGGACAGATACTATCTCATTTATTGTAGCATTTCCAATATTTTAAAAGATCTTTTATAATTAGTGTTTCAAAATATTTGTTGAATGAAAGGACAAATATGAAAAATGTTATTACAGAAATGGATATAGAAACAAGATTTCAAGGTTACTTATTTCCTATAGACTTGAATAAATCAAACAGCAAATGTTAAGATACAGGTTCATTTTCTGATTATATTGGGCCTTTTCTGATTATATTGCAAGACAAATGAAATATTTGCCTCATGTATATGCACTTTTAACATCTAATCACATAGCTATATTGTAGACGTTTCTGATAATTTAACATGCATAATTCCATGTTTCAAGTTATACATTATCCCTTAATAAGGATTCATTATAATCAAAGCAATATTAGCATGTTCTCTGTTACAAGGAGAGACCAGCTGGACCACTTGTGTGTCGATTTAAGTTATCATAATCCAGGATATAGTGTGCATCCTCCTATACATACCTAAAAAAGCATATGCTCTAAGAGTTTCTTACATTGTATACTACCTGTTAAAAAGTACCCGTATAAATATTATCTTTATGGGTTTTTATTAAGATTTAACTGATTGAATTTTTTAGTGTGAACTAAATTATATGTCAAATGCACAAGATTTGACATAGTTATTTAAGATCTGTTCGGATTATAGTTGTATTATTTTATAAAGGCAACAAGGTAGTTTAGCCTTAGTTAGCCACAAGAAAAATATGTGTTTATTTTTGTTTGTTTGTTTGTTTGTTTGTTTTTAACTGCCATGACTAAATTCTGCCTTTGATTTGATGACCTAAGGCAGACCTTTCATTTTGCACATTTACTGTAAGGTTGATGGATGGAAAGATGGATGAACAGATGGATGAGTACACTATTGGGTGTCCCCTCAGCTGTCTGAAATTCTCTGAATGTTAATGCATAATAATGTCATATGAATAAAAATGCTTCATGAAAATGAAAATGTTGGAGTGTTGTGAATCTAAGTCAAATAATGCCTTTTTAGAAGTTAATTTTCAACCTTTTTCAAAGTTAATATTAAGAAGTCCCATTGTAAATTCATATGAATTTACTATCTTTGTGAATGTATCATCTAGTCTCTTTGTACCTAATCATATATAGAGCAAAGCATCTCAACATAACTCAAATGTCATATGGATGCATGCCAGCTATTTATTTAAATAATTTTAAATGTCTGCATAGAAAGTTGGCATTGAATGACTTAATTATCTTAATTATTGATTTGAATCTTTAAAATATCACAGCAATCAGCAATAAGCAATTGAGACTACTTATTGCTCTTAATCTATTCACCTGTTATTAAGATGTTGATTAGGTAAAATGAATCATCAACAGAACTAAGTTTAACTTTTGTCATATCTAGAACTGATAGTCCCACAACTTCCTCTGTCATTAATTGTACAGCACAAATGTCAAGGCCAGTGTTCATTTTCAAAATTAAAATTCCTGATATACAAACCATAAAACCTTTTCCAATGACAGTACTCTTACAGTGTAGAACAAACAAAACTTATATGTTTAACTACTAGATATCTTAGTTGCTGTATCAGATATTTTCATAATTTATTCCAACGTATATAATTTTTTCTGTTTGTCATTTCAATGTTTTTATTGAATACATGATACTTATGGCAAGAATTCAGTTATTCACTGCTTGATCATGGGGATATATTTTGAGAAATGTGTCACTAGGTGATCTTTTTGTTGCATGAACAACATACAGTGTACTCACACAAACTTAGATTGTATATCCCACTATACACATAGGCTATATAGTGTGGCCTATTTCTCCTAGGCTACAAACTATATAGCATGTTACAATACTGAATACTATAGGCAACTGCAACAAAATGGTATTTGTGTATCTAACCATAGGAAAGGTACAGTAATAATATGGCATTATAATCTTATGAGACCACTGTCCAATATGTGGTTGGTCATTGACCATAACATTGATATTCAGTGCAAGATCATATTTATAAGTGTACCATTTGGTCCCTTTGTATATAATCATGTATAGTTTATATATTGAGCATGTTTGAATAAACAGTAATCATAATCTTTCAAAAAGAAGTTTGACACAAAGAGAGTGTACTAGGACTAAACTGGCATGAGTTCCGTATTAGTTCTGTCACTCAATAACTGTATAAACTTAGTCAAGTTACCTGATACCTATGCACTTCTTTTTTTCCTTATAAATATATACATAAAACTATCTACTTCTGTGTGTTATTAAAAAGTTTCATGGGATTACTAATGTAAAGTGCCTGTATGTCATTAAATAGGCTGTTTTACTTTCCTTTTAAGTGGAAGAAAAAGGAAGATAATTATTACTGAAGTTATTGTTGAGTCTTCTAATAATATGAAAATGAGGAACATAAGGTTTTCTTTTGATTGTTAAACTGTAAAATCAATATGTATTTTGTCAGCAGAGGGACAACAAAATAACCCAAAAGAGGCAAAATTTGAGTCTCTTTAATTGACTATGTTATCTTAGTCAAAAAAAGGACAGTGCAGAAGAAGAGAGATATGTAAGCATCTCAGAAGCAAGCATCATCAGGGTCTATCCAAGCTGTACTCAAGAGGAGAGGGAGGTTTCACAGATATGTTAAGCCTTCCTAGCCAACTTTTTTGGATCCATTGGCATGTAGTTTCAAGAGTCTAGGTAAGTACTACATCACATGCCCTTAGGCAATTGGTTCTTCGTCCATGCTCATGCTCACACAGATGATTGTGATTTAACCTCCCATTTAAGTGTATTCACATAGCAAATGAACATGTTTTTCCACACAGATTTTGAGAAGTATCCTTATGATATTAATAACAGGTTTTTTTAACTGTAACTTAATATGTTGGTGGAAAAATATTTGCAATGTATGTGATGGTAATTTTATCTGCCTTCAAGACAGATATAAATATATACTTATATTTATGTATTTATATATTTTAATATATATAAAGATAAATGCACATATGCATCTATGCATATGTCAAGACTGACATATATGCATTTATCTTTATTATATTAACATATATAAATATATGCAGATATACAGGTAGATAAATATATAGCTATAGATATAAATATCACACTGATATAAATATAGACATAAATATGCCAATATAATCCTTGCTCTGTGCACTTATGTTCTACTCATTTCTTTTCACTTGGGATAATAATATTTGTGGCTCTGACTTTCATATATATATATATGTATATGTATACATATATATATATATACTTTTTTTTGTAGAAGCAATTTTGTTCATGTGAAAAAACAAGACTTTGTCTATCACCATTATGGGGGAAATTTGTCATCCTATCTTCATTTTCTACTTTAGTTTGGGAAGATCTCTTTGGTTACTCTGTTTTTACAAGTCAGGACAACAATGGGTAATTGGGTATGTAGGCGAGGTTGGTTGGTCCCTGCCATACATATGAACATCCAGAGGTCGTGTGTGTGTGTGTGAAAAAAAGAAAAAGAGCCTGGACAAATTCTGAACAAATCAATTAGAAAAATATCTCTGGGAAATGTGAAGGTGAGCTTGTATTAGTGGACAGAGTAAGAATAGACTAAAAAGTTTGATGTTTATCATGTCATCTGAGATAAGTCAGGGAAGGACTTTAAGCAATACTGTTTTGATTAGATTTATATCTTATTTTGTCAACACTAGTAACAGCAAGGACAATTGATTGGTAAGGGGAAGAGGAGGTCTTCAGGCTATGGTGGTCTTATCAGATTTAAAAATATAGCTACTAGGTGACAGTAAGAACAAGGAGCAAAAAACAAAGTGAAGAGCTATTTTTTCACATTTCGTATTTTGATTCAGTTTGTATCCATCATGAGAAGAAAGACCCATGTTCAGTGAATGCACTAAACACTCTTCAAGAAGCAGTTTTTCTGTGTTCCAGGGTTTTTAACAGGAATGGGATATGCAGTAATTCGATGCTTTCTATGTCTGTTATATTAAATATGATAGTCTTTGTTCTTTATTGTGTGCTGCATTTAATGTACACTTCCTTTGTAGAACAATTAGAGTCTTATTTTGCAGTTTTCCATTTTAGGTGGATGAGACTAACTGCTCGGTCTCGTGTTCTGACCATTCCTCACAGGGTTTAACTCATCATAGTCATTTTGAGGCCATTTTGTAATTAACTGTAGATGCTAATTCTTTCTGACCTATGCACACTCAGGTCAACAACACTTAAACACTTAGTCAGCTACAGCCCAAGAGTTCCCTGACTAATATCCCTACTTCCTACTAACACCTCCCAATGCTATTCTCTCTAAATGTTATCTCTTTTCTATGTGTTCATATCCATCTCTGCTGAACTGTTTTCTGTACTTGAAGACTCTATTGAGCATGTATATGTATGTGTGTAGCTGTGTTTGTGTGTGAATCTCCAAGACATGGACAGTCTAGAGAACTGCACTCAAAATCCAGAAGGCCAATACTATTTTCGTAATAAAATTGGGTTATTATTTGCTTTACTTATTCTCATGAATCTCCAGTGGATTTTTCCACAGTCTACCTGACATATTTACAATTACCTCTGTAAGTAGATTTTATCCATGTACTTCAATCAAGGCATCATAATGCATCAGATTAAATGTAGGGGCAAAAAGAAGAATTCGACTATCTTCTATTAAGCCAGACGCATTAAATGGATCTTCAAAAATGTAAAACAATGTGACTTTTCTCTTTAATTTTTGAAAATATTGGGTTTTTTGTTTGTTTTTGTTTTGAGATGGTATCTTGCTCTGTCATCCAGGCTGGGGTGCACTGGAGCAATCTCAGCTGCCTGCAACCTCTGCCTCCCAGGTTCAAGTGATTCTCCTGCCTCAGCCTCCCAAGTAGCCAGGACTACAGGCACGTACCACCATGCCCAGCTAATCTTTGTGTTTTTAGTAGAGATGGAGTTTCACCAGGTTGGCCAGGCTGGTCTCAAACTCCTGACCTCAAGTGATCTGCCCGCCTTGGCTTCCCAAAGTGCTGGGATTTCAGGCATGAGCCACAGTGCCCACCCCAAGATATTGTTATTTTTATTAAAGTATTTAAGATAATAGATTTTGGTAGTAATTTTTAAATCACTTAGCATATAAGCATTTAAACCTGATATTAGTTTTAATTTCTAATATAGTTAATATTAATAGGTATAACACACATAAACTCTCTTTACAGTCCTCAATAATTTTTAATGATATAAATTGGCCCTGCATCCAAAAAGTTTCAGAACAGTGTCCTGGAGGACACTTAGAAATCTAACAAACATTTAGTATTCTTGTTGCAGACATTGGTAAATAGAAGTACATCATTAGACATTTTAGCTCACAGGAATGAACTATTATAAAATAGAACAGGGCCCAAATTTTCCCCCTTCAACAGCTATTATATTAATCATGCAACCTATCTTCTCTGCAAGGTATCAATACACTAATTCACAGCAGAGAGCATCACAGGAATGGTTAGAGAGGGAACTGAGCCTATATGTGATTCTGATCACTTACAGAGCACCATCTACTTAAACTTTTTAACTGTAAATCCTTAAATGGTGCTTTATATTACTACCCGGTGGCAATTAGGAATTTCATGCTGAGTTGGTACAACCCTACTTATAAAATGTAGGTTTGATTAAGAATAAATAGCAAACAAGCTCCCAAGATAAACATATTAGGATAATATAAAAGTCACAAATCAGAAATGAATATAGTCCTTGCATGAAAATTTTCCACATCAAGTACATTAAAAGATCTCCATAAGAACAGGAGGCTCCTTTTTTTATAGCATGATTCCAATCATTATTATTTTGGTGATTTCAATACCTACACAAAATATCAATTCAACCTTGCCCTCTCAGTAGTGTCTTGACCTTCTATCTTCAGAGATCTTGTCTATTATTTCATTTCAAGCAAGCATTCTCATGTGCATACCCTAGGTGCTTATTATTACCTTTTTCCATACCATTTTTAAAACATAATTTTAACTATCCTAATAAGTGAATGAATTTTACATTAGGACACTAATTACAAGAGCAGTGAATTATTATTCAAAAGTATCTTTTATATTCTCCATACCCTGTAAGACACACAAAAAAGTGCCTTCTAATTACACTCTATTACTTGTTCATACTTTTGATCCCTGACCTTGTCCTGGGCTAATTCTCAGCTGTCACATGTTCCTAAAATATCTGTCTCTGTCTCTAAGAAATGTGACTTTTTCTCTTCCTCCTTCCACCCACATCAGAAAAACTCTTGATTTCTTAGGAAGCCGAAGTAGTATTATTTCCCAACATATTCCAGTGTATGGCAACATAGGCATAGGTATGACACTGAAAATTGAAGATAAAATAGCAATTTTATATACCAATGGTATGGTTTGGCTGTGTCCCCACCCAAATTTCATCTTGAATTACAGTTCCCATAATCCCCATGTATTGTGGGAGGGACACAGCGTGAGGTAATTGAATCAGAGGGGCAGCTTCCCCCATGCTATTCTTGTGATAAGTTTTTGTGAGATCTTATGGTTTTATAAGAAGCTTCCTCCTTTGCTCCATTCTCATTCTTTTCCTTCCTGCTGTCATGTGAAGAAGGACAAGTTTGCTTCTCTCTCCACCACGTTTGTAAGTTTCCTGACACTTCCCCAATCATGCTGAACTGTGAGTCAATTAAATGTCTTTCCTTTATAAATTAACCAGTCTCAGATTGTCTTTATTAATAGCAAGAGAATGGACTAATAATACAGTAAATTGGTACCACAGAGAGTGGGGTGCTGCTGTAAAGATACCCAAAGGCAAAGTGGCTCATGCCTGTAATCCCACCACTTTGGGAGGCCAAGATGGAAGGATCACTTGAGGTCAGGAGTTCGAGACCAGCCTGACCAACATGGTGAAACCTCGTCTCTACTAAAAATACAAAAATTAGCCGGGTGTGATGGTACATGCCTGTAATCCCAGCTACTTGGGAGGCTGAGGCAGGAGAATCACTTGAATCTGGGACGCGGAGGTTGCAGTGAGCTGAGATTGTGCCATTTCACTCCAGCCTGGGCAACAAGAGTGAGACTTTGTCTCAAAAAAACAAACAAACAAAAAATACCCAAAAATGTGGAAGTGACTTTGGAATTGGGTAATGGACAGAAGTTGGAACAGTTGGGAGGGCTCAGAAGAAGAGGAAGATGTGGGAAAGTTTGGAACTTCCTAGATACGTGTTGAATGGCTTTAACCAAAATGCTGACTATTCAAGAGGAAGCAGAGCATAAAACTTTGCAGCCTGACAATGCGATAGAAAAGAAAAACCCATTTTCTTGGGAGAAATTCAAGCCTGCTGCAGAAATTTGCATAAGTAACAAGGAGTGGAATGTACTCACCAGGACAATGGGGAAAATGTCTCCAGAGCATATCAGAGATCTTCACAGCAGCCCCCCCAATCACAGGCTTGGAGGCCTAGGAGAGACAAATGTTTTCATGGGCCAGACCCAGGGTGCCTCTGCTGTGTGAAGCCTCAGGACTTGGTCCCATTCTTTCCAGCCACTCCAGCCATGGCTAAAAGGGGCCAAAGTACAGCTCAGGCCATGGCTTTAGAGGGAGCAAGCCCTAAGCCTTGGCAGCTTTCACATAGTGTTTAGCCTGCAGGTGCACAGAAGTCAAGAATTGAGGTTTGGGAACCTTCACCTTGATATCAGAGGATGCAATAAATGCCTGAATGTCCATGCAGATGTTTGCTACAGGGGCAGAGCACTCATGGAGAATGTCTTCTAGGGCCACGTGGAAGGGAAATGGTGAGATCATAACCCCTACACAGAATCCCCACTAGGGCATGCTTAGTGAAGCTATGAGACGAAGGTCACCATCCTCCAGAACCCAGAATTGTAGATCTGCCAATAGCTTGCACTGTGTGCCTGGAAAAGCTGCAGACACTCAATGCCAGCTGGGAATGGAGCTAGGGCGGGGGGCTGTACCCTGCAAACCTACAAAGGAGGAGCTGCCCAAGACCTTGGGAGCCCACCCTTTGCTTCAGCATGACATGGATGTCAGACATGGAGTCAAAGGAGATTATTCTGAAACATTAAAGTTTAATGACTGCCTTGTTGCATGAGGCCTGAAGCCCCATGGGCTTCAGAATTGCATGGGGCCTGAAGCCCCTTTGTTTTAGCCAATTTCTCCCATTTGGAAGAGGTGTATTTACCCAATGCCTGTGCTCCCATTGTATCTAAGAAGTAACTAACTTGCTTTTCATTTTACAGGCTTATAGGCAGAAGGGACTCATCTTCTCTCAGATGAGACTTTGGACTTGAACATTTGAGTTAAGGCTGGAATGAGTTAAGAGTTTAGGGGACTGTTGGATGGGCATGATTGTGTTTTGAAATGTGAGGACATGAGATTTTTGGAGGGGTAAGGGGTGGAATAATATGGTTTGGCTGTGTCCCTACCCAAATCTCATCTTGCGTTGTAGTTCCCATAATTCCTATGTGTCATGGGAGGGACCTGGAGGGAGTTAATTGAATCATGGGGGCAGTTTCCACCATGCTATTATCATGTTAGTAGTTCTCACGAGATCTAATCATTCTACAGGGGGCATCCTCCTTCACTGGATTCTTGTTCTCCTCCTTGCTGCCACCATGTGAAGAAGGATGTGTTTGATTCCTCTTCTGCAATGATTGTAGGTTTCCTGAGGCCTTTCCAGCAATGCTAAACTGTGAGTCCATTGAACATCTTTCCTCTATAAATTACCCACTCTCAGGTATGTCTTTATTACCAGCCTGAGAACAGACTAGTATACCATAGCTAATGGGGTGAAATAAATTATATTTTTTAGTACGTGTATTGGATTTATGTGTGTATGTAAGTGTGTGTAGAGATGTTGGTGGTAATGTAGCGCTCTCTCTCTCTCTCTCCTCTTTTTCTTATTGACATTATTCTCCTTCTCCTCCTCCTCCTCCTGCTCCTCTTTCTGCCTTTTTCCCTTATTCCCAACTCTTGTCCTAGGATGAAACACCATCTTTGTTCTCTTTTTTCTTTTGGAGTGTGTGATATATTCACAACATATTAAAAATATATTTATGATTATTATAAACTTCATAATTTATACTTAAGCTCCAAAAATTTCTAATTAATTTGTTCACAGTTTTAGTATTGCAGAATAAAAGGCATTTTTCCAGGCAGAAATTACAGTTTTTATTTTCTAAAGTGTCCAGGGTTTCAGGTACTACAGAGTCATGGAACTTGAACAGATGGTACTTTGCAATTAATATGAATTTTAAAAGCCAAATGCTGTGTGCATAATAATATTTGCTTTGCCCATTATTAAACATTGAATTTTACTCATGTACTCCTTTAAAAAATTACTCTACACTCTACCACCTTTGACCTTACAGGAGATTAGGAAATTGAGAAGTTATTGAGTGAGGAGATCCAACAAAATTACAATTACAGAAACCTCTGAGTGCTGCATGTAATTGAATTTATTCACAAGCCAAAAATCAATGCAGCCATCCAGAAACACACCAAATGTGACATTCAGTTTTTTATGCTTTATCAAGCCTAATTGATGTTGGAGGAAATAAATTAGAGAAATAGTTAGTCTTATAAAAGGAGTCCTTAAGGATATACCAAATAACCATTCATAAGAGCTAAGGGTAATTCATATTTTTGAATGACCATTTGATAGTGGCAACTGAGATTAACTCTTTTTCCTTCTTAAACTCCAGCCCTTACAATTCCTCCCTACATTCCTATGGGAAGAAGCAAAAGAAAGAAATCCATTTGTGGTTTGATATCGATGTGATAGTTTTTGATATATCTGTTTTGGGACTAAAAGTCAAAAATATCATAGCTAATGGACTAAAATACTCATTTTTACATATTTTTTGAGAAATTATGTAAACATTTACATGTATGTTACAGTAAAATACTGCTATTTAAAAAAAAAAATCTAAGGAGAAGGCCTAATATCACAAAGTCTCATTTCTTTGTTTGGTTGACATAGTACTTAGGCTCTTGTTTCCCACCCAAATAGACCATCACTCTTTATAGACAAAGCCACATGTGCAGATATTCCTACATGTCCAAATCTTATAAGTACTACAGGGCCCAGTTCCCTTCACTGTGCCAGATGAATATAGGTATTTCCTTCTGGTGACTTCAGATAAAATGTTTTAACAATTATTTCTATATAGGGCTTAGTTTGTTTATATCCACATGATAAAAAAGTAAGTCCTATGTAGAAATAACTATTCAAGGTATGCTCTGTAGACAGGTAATGGTCTTCAAACTGCTATCAGACTGTAAAAGTTAAGCTCAGAAATTGAGAGTAAATACTTAAAAGTTGTATACCATCTTGAGATGTAATTTTATGTCTGCTGGACTTAATTTTAAAAATTGGAAGCTGTACTTTGTATGCATTCTTTTCTTTATGTTTAATTTTCTAATGATTCATTTTAATTGCTGCTCTGAACTGAATTGTGTACTCCCAAATCCACATGTTCCGGCCCTAACCATAATGTGACTGTATTTAGAGATAACACCCCTAGGGAGATAATTAAAGTTAAATAAGGTCATAAAAGTGGGACCCTATCCTAGTCTGTTTGGGCTCCTATAACAAAATATTGTTGACTAAGTAGCTTAAAAACAACAAAAGTTATTTATTTGTTTATTTATTTATTTATTTGAGACAGAGTCTTGCTCTGTCACCCAGGCTGGAATACAGTAGTGCCATTATGACTCACTGCAGCCTCTGCCTCTTGGGCTCCAGTGATCTTCCCATCTCAGCCTCCTGAGTAGCTAGGACCACAGGTGTGTGCAACCATGCCTGGCTATTTTTTTTAAATTTTTTGTAGAGACAGGGTCTCACTATGTTGCCTATGCTGGTCTTGAACTCCTGGGCTCAAGCGATCCTTCTGCCTCAGCCTCTCAAAATGTTGGGATTACAATAAAGTGATGGCATGAGCCATCACTTTCAGCCTAAAACATTTATTTTCAATAGTTCTAGAGGCTGGGAAGTCCAAGATCAAGGAATTGGCAGATTAATTATCTGATGAGGGACTGTTTCCTAGTTCATAGATGGTGGTTTCTCTCTGTGATCTTATGTGGTGGAGGGGACAAGGCAACTCTCTGGGGTATCTTTTCCTAAATATATAGGGCTGATGACCTTATACAAAGAGGAAAAGACAACAAAGATCTTATTCCTCTGTGTGACCACAAAGAAAAGGCCATTTGAGAACACAGTAAGAGAGCAGAAGTCTGCAAGCCAGAAAGAGAAGCTCCACAAGAAACCAAATAATCTGGCACCTTAATCATGGACACCTAGTCTCCAGAACTGTAACAAAATACTTAACTGTTGTTTAAGCCACCCAGTCTATAGTATTTTGCCATATCAGCCAAGCTAAGACAAAGTACTTGCCTCGAATAATGGGGCTTAATAATCTAATTTTTTTGTATGATAATGAAAAGTTACAGGAAGATCTCCAGTTTTTAACAAAAATTTCCCTAATGTCTTAAAGTCAGGGTAGGTTTCTTGCTTTCCTCACACCCTATAAATATCCTTAATTGCAATATATATCATACTGTGTTTTTAAAGTTTAATGTTTGTATAATACATATGGTCTTTCCAGCATAAAAGACAAATTCTCAGTGCCTACACTAAGAAATTTGTTTTTTCTTTTTTCTTTCTTTTCTTTTTTTTTTTTTTTTTTTGAGACAGAGTTTCACTCTGTCACCCAGGCTGGAGTGCAGTAGTGCGATCTTGGCTCACTGCAACCTCTGCCTCCTGGGTTCAAGTGATTCTCCTGCCTCATCCTCCACAGGAGCTGGGATTACAGGTGTGCACCACCATGCCTGGCGGCTAATTTTTGTATTTTTAGTAGAGGCAGGGTTTCACCATGTTGGTCAGGCTGGTCTCGAACTCATGAACTTGTGATCTGTCCCCCTCAGCCTCCCAAAGTGCTGAGATTATGCCCGGCGGAAATCTGTTTTCCTTTTAAAAAAAAAACTCCAAGTGGTTCTGATTCAGATGACTCTGAAATATATTGCTACTTCATAGTTATCTACTTGTCACTCTATATCCTCCATTTAGATATAAATTTCTTAAAGGAAAAGAACTTTTTTGTGTTTATTGTTGTGTCCACTGGGACCAACCTAATCTGTTTCTGATTATATGCTGAATAAGTATTTATTTTAAAAATTACTCATTAGTCAAAAAATATTCAGTAACCTCAGGCTCATTACTGACTTGGTCTGGAAATGATAATTGATCACCTAAAATATGCTCTGTTTTATATTTTCATTACATAAATTGTTACATTTACTTTTTGATCTATAATACTGTGATTTAAATGATATACATCAAAATTCTGGAATGACATTGTTAAAGCTTATGTTGAAATGTGAAAAATTAAGACTATACAAATAATAAATATTATATACCTACAAGTTTAGTATGCTACTTTAAAATTAGATCTATATGTTTTTGTGAACTTGAACCCTAGAAACTGGGTTAATTTCAAGTTGGCAAGTAATTCTGTCATGAAAGAATGGAAAGCTAAGTTTATTATTAGTGTAGATAGTTCCTTTGAGTTCTGAAATAATTCGAATTATTCATTTACTCCAACTTTTTAAATAATTTCAATTGTTTTAGATTCAGGCTTGTTACATGTGCAGGCTTGTTATATGAGTATATCGTGTGATGCTTAGGTTTGGAGTACAATCGACCCTGTTGCCCAGGTAGTGAGGATAGTACCCAATAGTTACTTTTATAACCCTTGCGGCCTCCCTCTCTCCTTTCTCTAGTAGTCATCAGTGTCTACTGTTTCTATGTACATGTCCATGTGTACCCAGTGTTTAGCTCCCACTTATAAGTGAAGACACGCGGTGTTTGGTTTTATGTTCCTGTATTAGTCACGTAGGATAGTGGTCTCTAGCTGTATCTATGTTCCTGCAAAGGCCATGACATCATTCTTTCATATGGCTGTGTGGTATTCCATGGTACATATGTGTAACATTTTCTCAATCCAGTCCACCACTGATTGGCACCTCTATTTACCCAAATTTAAAATAAGCACTAATACGTCATTCTTAAAGAAAACTGTGAAGTTATTTAAGCCTGAAAAAGATGTTTAGAAAGAATATATTTTTCAGTTTGGTAACATAAGTGGTGTGGCTATTCAAATGTAGACATCAACAGACTCTAGAGCTGCTCTGATAGAAAGTTTCCACATGAAGTATGTCTGTGATGCACTAATTAAGTCATATCTATAAGTAATGACCCCCATATAATTATCTCTAGCCAAGATGAATACCATCAACTCCAAACTCTTCTCTCCAGCTTACCATTCAAACTCTTCTATCCAGCTTCCCATTTTATATAGCCTTTTGATTTTCTGATAACATGTCAAATTTAAAATGGTTGAAGTTGAGCTGTTTTTGTAGCAATGCTGTTCTATTCCCAGTCTTCCACATCTCAGTAAATAGAAACATAATTCATGTAGATGATAGAAGCAAAAACTTAGGGTAGACTTTAGATTTCTTTTATTTTCCTTTTCTTTATTCCACTCTATTAAATACTCAACAATTCAATGTCCAAAATATATCTACCTAAGATCCACCTAGTTCTCTCCATATCATTACCACCACTCTAGACCAAAGCAGAACTACTTCTAACCTGTGTTACTGCTATTGCCTTCTTAACTGATGTTTCTTCTTTCACTTGGGTTTCTTTGAAACCCATTGTTTAACCAAAAACAACAATGATTTTCAATCTAAATTGGATCTTTTCAATGCTTTAAAATGCTTCAGTGCACTCTAGTTATATGTAGCATAAATTCCAAACTGCTTTCCATGATCCATAAAAGTCACTGCCTTCTTGGTTCTTGTATGCCATTTTCCCTCATGTGGTTCTCTAACCATTCATCCTATGTTTCCTGTTTATTCACTATTCTTCAGCCATGTCATCTCCAGATTATCTATGTAAGTCATTTTGCTTCAATTTTTTAAACCCAGTTCTTGAATTGTTAACATCTATGTTGGGCAGCCTTTAAAATGGCTCGCAATGATTTCTACCTCCTGGGATTCATGCTTTTGTTTAGTCCCCCTTTTTGCCTGTGAGCTGGACCTAAGTGGTTCATTTCTATGAATGGAATCTGGAGAAATAAGTGATGTCACTTTCACAACCAGATTACAAATATATTGTGCTTCCAATGTGCACACCCTCTCTTACTCTCTCAATTGCTTCCTCTGAGGGAGAGCAGGCAGTTATCATGTGGCACACTGCTTTATGCCCACACGATAAGAAACTAATATTTACAGAGAACATGCAGCAAGATTCTGATATCTCTCCAAATAGCTACACCTCAAGATTATAGTAATTCCTTCTCCCTTGCCACTTCAGGGGTAATGGTTGTGATGATTTTTGCTATTTCTGATGCCACTGGTCCTTCCCTATTTCTTTTTAGTTCTTTCAAACTGCCACACCTTTATAAATGGTTTTATGTTGAACTTTGCTCATATTATTTAATTTGAGTGGGCAATGCATTTTCTGTTGGGACACTGATGCACATGGGAGAATAAGGGCAGATTCTCATCAATAAGTAATTAGCAATCTTGTTAGAGAGTCAACTCACAGAGAGAAAAATGACAAAAAGAGGAGAAAAAAATTTTGAAAGATCAGAATGAAGGCCTTAATAATGTCATAAAGGATTTCTTGTAGCCTGCTGGCCTTCCCACTCACCCAACAACACACACTAAAACAGCTAATAATACAAAATTCAGTAATCTTTGATATCGCTCATGTATTTCCAATTTTTTTTACCAGAGATGTGTGCTTGCATGCACACAGACTCACACACAAACACATACACACACAATTATTTTATAAATTGAGAATTATTCCAGCTGCAACTAATACCTGACAAACTAAAACTATTTATTAATTTCATAAACAAAAGTGCAGAGGTAGGTAATTTCAGACTTTAAATCAGCAACTTGACAATGTCAACAAAGATCCACGCTCTTTCTGACTTTATGAGCCACCACTCTTGGCTTTTTGCTTTTATACTTACTGCTTCATGGTTATAAAATAGCAGTGAAATCTTTGGGCATCAGAACTTTATTTATTTTATTTATTTTTTAACATGGTCTCTCCCTGTCGCTGGGACTGGAATGCAGTATCGCAATCATGGCTCACCATAGCCTCAACCTCCTGATCTCAAGTGATCCTCCCACCTCAGCCTTCCAGGGCAGCTGGGACTACAGGCATGCGCCAGCACATCCAGCTAATTTTGTATTTTTTTTTTTAGAGACGGGGTTTCACCATGTTAGCCAGGCTGGTCTCCAACTCCTGAGCTCAAGCGATCCTCTTGCCTTTGCCTCCCAAAGTGATGAGCTTATAGGCATAAGCCACTGTGCCTGACCAGAGCTATTTTCAAAAACAAGAAGCAAGGTAAAGAGGTGATGAGACCGGAGAATCCGCTGGACCCCTTCGCAGGACTGCAACAGGGGTGTGGTTCGCTTACTTGGCCGCTGTCCTCAAACCCCTTGCAGGGGACGGAGTACACAGGCAGGCGGGTGCCAGGGCCAGAGTGAGTACTTTGGGGCTCTGGCCCCATGGTAGCATTTAGGGGTGTGTTATAATTTATGCTATTTTAGCAGTTGCCAGTCCGACGATGGCTCAGTGTTAAGCAGCTCAGCGGAGAGTCAGGGTGATAGCTTTTTACACCCTGCCCTATTGGTACCTGGGCCTTTTCTTGGCATCCGGGAAGAATCAGGTCACAGGGACTTGAAAGATGGTGAATGCAGAGGTTTCATTAAGCAGTGGAAGTGGCTCTCAGCAGAGGGAGACCTGGAAAGGGGATGGTGCGGGAAGAAGGTGATCTTCCCCTGAAGCCTGGCCATATATCCGCTGGGCTCCCCTCTGAAGTCCTGACGTCCGAAATTAAACCGCATCTCTCCGTAGTTTCCAATGCTGTTACTTCTCTCCACGTTCAGCCACTTGTCCCTCTGCCGGCTGAGGTCTGAGGTTTATATGGGCACGGGATAAGGGGGTGGGGTGAGCCAAAAAGCAACATTCAGGTGCAAATTAGGAATGCCTGTTCTAATTTAGGGCGGTGGGTCCAGTATTGAGGGTAGAGCCCTCTCCGGGGACCCCGCCCTCCTTCTTCCAGTCTGTATCAGTGACAGATCCCTAACGACCAGGGCCGTTCATCTGTGTGACTCCTCCATATTTTATCAACATTGGAGCTTTTTTTGGGGCCATGAGTCTGACCCTTCCCTCTCCTTTGCTAGAATTTTGTCAAAGGGCAAACTTGAACTGCAAGGGGAACTGGGAAAACAGGAGTCTGGCAAAAGAAAATGGGGTGATCTTTATAATGACTCACTCCTAGAGCTGGAAGTCCGTTTTAGCTTCCCAGATCAAGGAAACTTTCCCTGTACCAACCACACAAGTTCTAGATGTTTTAATCAGGGGAGGAAAAGGAGAAAGGCTGTGAATACCAACTAATATTTTCTACAACAAGCACTTATGACATATTATAATGATTTCATTATATTTCTTTAATCCTGCTACATAAATTAGATATTGGTAGTCTTAATCTCAGTGACCTGCACATATTATTCAATAAGTGTTTATTGAGTATAAGAATAGACAAACTGTGATAGGTATTGCGATAAAATATATTTACTTCGGGTTTCTTACTAATATCTAATTAATATATCCATTAATTGTACTTTTAGGTGCTTAGGATCAAGAAAGACTGAAAGGAATCAAGTTCAATCTTCCATGCACTTAATCTCAAGAGATGATAATTCAGCTTCTACTTACACTGTCATAATGGGAGTGAGGCTCAATTCTATGAAAATTCTTATTTTTGGTTATAATATGCTTCCCTATAACTGTAATCTTCTGGTTTTAGTCCTGCTTTTGCTGGACCCATGCTGAAACAATGTCCACACAGTTTCTCTTACATTCTTTCCTCCAAAATCTGTTTTATTTATTTTCAAATTATTTCATTCTCTTTTCAATGCATTGTTATACTAGCTGCATTTCAAAATCTCAAAGAACCTCTTGGATTTTGGTGTTAAGAATTCTCACGATATGTGGGTATGTTAAAATTCTTCACATATACTAGATACAGGTACTTGACTATTGACTAATACATTTTCCTTTTGTCTATACAGAACACTGTCCTCATTGTATTTTTGCTAATATTGATTTTTCACTTCAAAACTATACTATGCTAAAACCATTTGTTTATAACATAGTCTGTACTATGTACATGTCTATTTTCCAAACCATATAGTCCAAGCCAGGAATCATGTCTTTATTTTACATCTTTGTGACATTTTAAAAATATCCTAAGACATAAAGAAGTGGTGAATTTTAGTAAAATAACTAGCAGATTTGAGGCACTAAAATAAGCATATTGCAGGAAAATTTCTCAGTCTATGTGCTCCAAATTACCTTATATTTTAAACAGGACTGTTAAGAATCTGATGTCAGAAACTGTGTTGCAGTCAGTGATAATATGTATTTGCCTATAAACTTCAAAATATTTTGCATATAAAAAGTGTTAGTATTATTTTAGGTGATGGATATCTGTTTGTCAAATATTTAACATTCTTCTCAGTTCAAGTTTCAAATTAAATATTAATATAGGTATTTTTAACCCACATTCATATAGTTACATATTTTGGTTTAATTCTGAAAAATTGCTAGAGGTAATACTCATCTACTCCACTGATGTTAACCAAATGTGAGACAGTTAAAGTTTATTGAAATATATTCCCTCAAGATCTTTTTACATGAACTCTAAGCCAACCCAGTAGTAATAATTTTATTCTCATTTTACTAATTCCTGATAAAACTTAGGTGCTAATAACCCATCATGTTAATCCTTCCTAGAATTTTATATAATATAATTTTATATTATAAAAATAAAGATCATAATAAGCATACTACAAGCCGACTTTACAGATACCACATGAATATAACATTGGAAAATAAAAAGAAAATAGTTTCAAAGGTAGCAATTCATTTGCTGAGGGAAAGGTTTTAATGACAATGTCATATCCATATCTTTGATAAAATTTGTTCCAAATTAATTTTATGTATTGATTTTTATTTTCTAAATTCTCATTGCATTTGTGTGTTTCAGAGTTAAAATGGGCTGGAGGCCACAAATTTGAAGCTTCTTTCTATTTTATGTCAAGAAAATGGTTATTCAGACTCTGTCTGAGTATTTCAAGGAATATCCCAAAGACAGGGTAGTCAACTCAAAATTAACTTTAAAAAAGAAAGATATTTTATTTTGTCTAAAACTACCTTATTGTAAAATCTACTCACTAGTTTTAGTTTTGCACAACAGAAATACTATGACAATGCTCTTTTTTCCCACAGAGTATAGGCACCCCCATATGCGCACACAGGTATTTCCACATACACACACATTTTTGGATTCTCTCTCTGATACTTGTTCACAAGAAGTGTTTTGTGTGTTTTTCTCTTTCCCTATCCTCCTATTCTTGTGGCAAGTACAAGAGATGACCTGCCTGATGAGGAAAAAGTTCTGCAAATGCCTATCTTCTTTTCCTGAGACTGATTTATTACAGGCACAAAGTAGCAATAAGTTCATCTTGTCTCTAATATCAGCTACACGCCAAGCCCTTAATTTCCCAGGAAACAAAGCGATTCAACCAGAAATAATATTAGAAAAATATAAATTTGTGTTATTTTCATAGTTTTTCCTTTTCATATTTTTCTTTTTGTTTTTTACTAGCATGCATTTTTCTGTTTCAAATCAATGAAAAAGGAAAACCCACTAAGTAAAATCCCAATGCTTACATATATTCTTTATAGTCATAATGGTTGTTCTGCTTTTATTCTTCTACTTTTAATTTTTATTATTATTCTGGGAAGGGACCAAAAAAATTAAGTAAGAGAAAGTAGTAGACTTTTTAAAAAATCTAAAGTAGTAGACTTTAAAAAAAATCTAAAGCAGGAAGAATAAAAAATCCCGTAAAGGGCCATTAAAAAATAATTAAAACTAATTTCCAATAAATTCCGTAACCTTAGAATAAAGGAAGGATTCCAAAAGGGGAAACTGAGGAGAATACAATAACAGTAGAAATTACAAAGAGAAAGGATTTTTATGTAAAATATACTTTTGTAGATAAAAAGGCTTTGTAAAAGGAAAAAAATATGATGCTTCAGTAACTAAAAAATAATAATGGCATTTCAAAACCGAATAAATGACCAATGCATTTAAAGTGTGATACAAGAAAACATAGAGACTTGACAGGACTTAAGGAATTTTTTTTGGTCCTTACTGAAGAAATAATTCCACTTAAAAAGACAATAATCTAATTTTCTGATGAGGTGTTTTGGAGAACAATTTTCTAGTCTTTCAGAGGGTATATATATATATATATATGTATATATATATATATATATATATATCCTTGCAGACAATGTTTTACATATCAATTTTGTTTTTTCTTTCAAAAACTCCCAGAAATTTTTAATAAAGTGTCAGATTGGTTTTTCAGAAAGCACTCATATTTATCAACAAAAGTAGATTTAAAGACTTCATGGTGCAAAATCTGCCAAATTATTGTTTATAAGTTCCATAATGCATTTGAATGGAAAAGTAAGAGATAAGAAAATTAGTAACTCCAGGGATAAAATTTTATTCCTATTAATGACATCTGCTGACAGAGCCCCAAAGATGTTTATTTGAAATAAACACAATGTTCTTAAATCCCTTCTCTAGGAATTTGGAATATGAAGTTCAAAATCGGGAAGTATGCTTTTAAGGAAAGTTCAGCTGAAACTACACAGAAAGATTATGAAGAAACCCAAGTGATAACTTTCTAGAACCTGTGGATTTTGAAATGTATTTCCTAAAACTCACTCTTTCAGCTGTCCAAGATTAATGGGGCCTTGGAAACATGAATTATCCTACCAAAACCATACAAACACAAAGACGACCTGGTGTTATTTATTGCTTTGCAATGAAAATGCATGCTGTTCACATGATACAGTATATTGAATTGTATCTTCCAAAAAGCTATGTCTAAGTCCTAACCCTGGACATGTGAATAAGATTTTATTTGGGGAAAAAAGGTCTTTGCAGATATAATTAAGTTAAGGATCTTGACATGAGATCATACTGCATTTAATATGGGCTTTAAATCCATGACTGATGTCTTTATAAAAGAAAGGAGAGGAGATATGGCACACAGAGAAGACAATGAGAAGATGAAGGCAGAGATTGGCGATACACTGCCATAAATCAAAAAACACCAGGAGACACCAGAAGCTGAAAGAGGTAGGAAAGGAATTTCCCCTAGAATCTTTGGAGGGAGAAAGCATGGGCCTGCCAATACCTTAATTGCAGGCTTCCAGTTTGAGCATGAGAGAATACATGTCTTTTTTCAAAAAGCCTCCAATTTATAGTAATTTGTTATGGCAGCCTAGGAAACAAATACACATGATCCGGGCTCTATTAACAAACCAAGCATGTGGAGACCCAATATTATTTATTACTAAACATAATGAGAAGACTCATTGTTTGTTTATTACTATGAAATGAAAATGAATGATTATTATCCTCTCTCTGTGGAAGTACTAAGGATAATCAGAACAATGCTTTTATATAGAGGAAGAGAATATTACAGTTAGATGATTTTTAAAAATGTTTCTCAGCTACAGTGAATGCAGTGTTTTTTCTCACAAGGTACTTCTTGCCCATGGATTTACAACTGGCCAAATTGAATCTTTTGGTCAAGACTCTCTACTGTGAGTAGAGCAGGAAATACATGAAAACATTCAATATATGTGATACATTCTTCTACGAATTTTGAATAACCTTTTTTTACCTTTCTAAAATTCTTTGTCTCTGCCATAAGCTTTACAACGAAGAAACATCCTTTCTATATATAGAGCTATAATTCAGTGTATTATTATCTGATTGTCCTTTAACTTGAGCTCTGTAAGAGATAACCAAGTTCTCCAATGATGTGTTGGGACAAATCTTTGCTTCTCAGAGCAAAGTTTATGTTATGTATTTTAAAGAAAGCTGTCATTTTGGTGACTTCACATATCCAAATATTAAGCTGTGGCTCCTGCATTCCATTAATTTATTTAACATGAAAATAAAGACTGAATTTTAAAAATAAAGATTATTCTTATAAATATAACATTAAATTTGTATTCATTTGTGAATAAATATTTTTTAAGGTTAAAATATTGGTTTAATCAATATTTGATACCCGAAGATTAATTCCATATTTATTAATACATTGAATTTTGTTGCACTGCCTTTTTGTCATCTATTTATTTACTTCCTTGAGTGTTATTTATTTATATGATTCCGTGTAACTAATGTTAGCCCTTTGTTTACACTCAAAGCTGCAGGTTATTATTTTTATTTATACATTTTTTCTCAAATGATTTTTTAAAGTATCAAAGAACCTTTCTTATTATGTATTCGATGGACAGCGTTTGTCTTTGTGAAGTTTGGTTCTTTCTTCAATAAAAATTTTAAAAAATAAGCAAAATCTGTTTTAATGGAAATTGATTCTTAAATACAAAATTAATGATTATGATTTTTAAAGGGAATTCCATTGCTTTCTAATAAAATATATAAAATTTATTATATTTAAGAGGCTACACGTGCACTGTGAGATATTATTTGTCTTTTGTTTAAACCATTTTATTTTATTTTATTACTTATGCCATGTGTACATCATCTGTGTTATCATTTATATTTTTATACTTTAAATTTATTAAACTACTGTATTAATCTAAATATCAGCAATTTTTAAATAAAAGTACTCAGATGATTGAGTTGAATACGTTTTGAAAAGAGGGATTACTTACAAAATGGTGGACATAGCAAAAGAACAAAGAAGATAAGACATGCAATTACTAGAAGTTTGAGAAGGTAGGAACAACTCTTGGAGCTGAAAAGCATGGAAATAGTGTCAGAGTGGAGCTGTGCGAGAGTTAAGACAAAGTGAAAACGTTTCCATTAACTTAGACCTTGGGTTCCAACAAATCTAGTTTATGCCAGAAAAGGCAGAAAAAAATATACTGATCTCTCTCTTCCTACCCTTTAATCTCTGCTGCCATTCATTGGTTAGACTCAACCAACATCCTATTAACAAGGTGGCTCAGATAATGAATTCTATAGTGGCAAAAAAGCAGAGAGGGAAAAAGCTAATAATGGATCTGGGGTAGGGTAGGAAATAAAGAGAAGATGGTCAGTACAATTATTCTCCTATTTAAAGAGTGGAGGAGTGGCCAAAGAATGATCTATAAACTTTAAAAAAGCACTTAGGTAAATAGTTACACAAACATTACAATTCACACAGATGCCACAACATTCCAAAAAAAAGGAGCTCCAATCCTGTGTGATACTGACATATCATTACATGAAGCCATGACGGCTTTCATTTTATTTTCTAAAAATAATACGAATTATTTTTTGATAAACCAAGTCTTTTTAAAATAAAATAACCTCAAGGTAATGTTTTAAAATGTGAGATAGATAAATTTTGTGAGTAAAGACTTAGAATATAACAAAAATATAAATTCATCTTTCAACACTGGTATAACAATAAAAACAGAAAGAAGTCACACAATGTAAAATTACAAAACTCATTATGAATTCAATGGCAAATATTATGATCTGAAATAGGAGGAATAAGTTTTATCCAGAATTCCATATGGAATGACTACTCTACATTGTGTATCACTGATCCATAAAGCATTAGAGCAGTTATGATCCCACATGTTGACATGCTTTGCTATACATTTGGAAAAAGTAATCTACTGAATTGAATCAGTTCATTGCACATATTATATTTATTTATGTGGGAGAATAGCCAGGCAACTTTCTATCTTACACTAATAATACATGTAACAGGAAATTAGATGTTTTGTTAGGTAATGATTATAAGTCATAACATAGACTAGAAAATGCACTGAGATCATTCCTGATGATTCTTCAGCTCTGTGTGTACAACCAAAAAAGAGTCATTTGTATATGACAAAATGAGAAATTTTATCTAAATTCCAATCTGGACTTACTCTAAGAGGGAAAAAATAAGAGGTCATCACTGATTTAAGACATTTTAAAAATCTTAAATAAAAAATTAAGATTAAAAGAAATTAATCTTAAAAATAATAAGTGCCATAAATATATTGAATTCTTCATCACTGAGTAAACATCTTTTTAGCATTCAGGGCACAAATGTGGTCCATGAGTATACTTCTCTGCTGCTAACTACTGTTTTCCACTAAATTTCGTTAGATATTCAATGGGAGATTTGAAAGTGAGAATTGAGATAAAAAGATCTCTTCACGACATAAGTAATGCCATTAAATCAATTTCAATGATTTCAAGTGTTTCTTGAGTGACAAATCTCAATGATACTTTCATTATTCATATTTTCCCTAACCCACAGTCCTGAAAGATCACAATTTCTTAATGTTGTGGTAAGACAATAAGATAATATCGTCAGAAGATTGAACTGGGGTCCAAGCAGAGATATCCAACAGTTTTATTCTTTCTTAACACATGGTCATTGTCTTCACTCATTGGCGAAAGAAGCTGATGAAGTATTATTAAGTATACCTTAAAATGAACTCGAATACTGTAGTAGATCATGAAGAAACACTTTCCAGAACTCAAGGCAAGAGAAGCTGATTGGAAACACGAATTTTGTCTACCAAATTGAAAGATTTGAAATTCCAGCTTTTGAGTGAAATTAATCAGCTTTGTGTCTGTTTTGGAGACAGGAAATAGTCTTCAGTAAGAAAAGACATGATAACTTCTGATTCCAAGTGTTATATATTATGCCCAAATATCTGATAGATTCACTCCAATCCTGGCTGCCATTCTCAATGACCTATTTTACTTCTAGCTCTATTTAGGGGTTGTACACATTTACAAGAAAACATTGATGGATGGTGAAATCTGACCAACACCGCATGATCTTTATTCATCAACCTGACTAGGTAACCTGGTTAAAGTTTACAAAATGTCAAGCATTTTATGTGATATAATTATTTAAATTGAAATATTAATTTAATAATAACATTTGTGATAATCTTACACATGTTTTTAAACTCAGTGACTGGTAAAAGTAGCTTAACAATATCAAATTTCAGAAATGTTGCTGTAAAGAACATAATTCATAATTTTGAAATGCCGTTATAAAACATAAAGAAATGGAATAAGTGGAAACTTGCGGAAACTACTATCATGTAGATTAATTTGTTTGCTTGAACAATAAAGAATGTAAGTGGATAAAATGTAGATTAACATATTACAACATGTGTTTTAGGGAAATGCAAATTTCTGATTAAGAAAAATTTAGAAATTCTGCATCATATAATCCCCAAATGAAGTGTTACAATGCATAGAAGAAGACATGATAAATCTTTCAGCTAATAAACATCAAAATTTCTTTCAACCAAGAATTTTCAAAATATATCTGATGCTTTTGTGATATGTAATAGTTCTTTTTATTAGCAGAACCTATGTTCATTGGAAGATATTTTGGGAAAAATGGTCCGGATAATTGCTTTCCTAATATTGGAATTTAAAAGTGGATCATTTAAAATAAAAACAAACAAATTATACAAGTCAGTCTTACCAATAATATAGTAATAATTATTTGTTCATTAAATACTAACATTTATTTCTTTGCCTGTCCATGCATTTTCTTAATTCAATCCACTCAATAAATTATTTGGCATTATAATGCTAAATCACTCATTAGAGCATAACTGTTCAGCACATTTATTTATTTTATAAAATATTTGAAACACTCTTTATCTTTTTTACCATTGTTTTTAAAAATGCAATCACACTCCATACTCTAGATGTCTTGAAATACTTTCATAAGGGCTGAAAACATCTTTATTTCAAATACCATATGCAAGTTAAAATGAAACATTTATTTAACTTCATTATTTTCCCTTGCTATAATTAGCAACTAATCTTATCCACATATAGCCGCAGGCGCAGACCAACTAAATGCTTGACTGTCGGAATGATTTGGGAACTTTACTTTCTGATAATTACAAGATATAATTACTTTGGAGCTTTCAAAGACCTTTCAGTGATTAGGGAAGCTTTTCTAAATCAGTCATAACATTTGTATTACTAATAAACTAAGAAGTCCTACACTCTAATGGCTGACACGTTTAGAAGAAACATCAGTTCTAAAAATGGTATTGCAGACTTCAGGGAAAACCATTTAAGTATTAAAAGCATTACCATCTACAAAACCCAGCTTCATAATTTTTATTTTATAAATACATAATCGATTAAGGTGTATAAAATCAATTTTATGGGCATATTTTCAGAACACTGAATATAGGAAATATAGAATAATTAATAAAACATGCAAAAAATTAAAGAAAAAAATTTCTTTCATCAGCGCTCAATAGCCTATACCAACCAAAAGAGCAGTGTTAGGAAATTTACTGCCAGAGTAATTCACACAAAAATCTGTCACCAAAGATCTGAGTACCTTAGGAAAGTATGAGCAATTTTTATTTTCTGTGTGACAACGAATATGCCAGGGAAATTGTTGCTGAATTTTAATCTGAATATAGGAAAAATCAGAAGTGGAAAACTCATGTTTGAAAGTCGAGGGAAAGTAAGTAATTTACTGAAATAATTCCGGTCTATTTTTCTTTATGCTGAAAGCATTTTTTTTTAAGTTTCACTGTCAATATGACTAAAATGTGGCCTATCAATGCCAGTGAGACAAGATTCACTGTAGCACAGGTGGACGTGGCAAAGAACACTTTGAAAAGCGGAATACATATATTAGGGTTCTTTCCAGGAGTGTGAGATAAAAATTAACATCCCTGTTTATTTAACACTCAACGAACATGTGTAATCATAATATATTTATATGTACAAGAATCTCAGCTAAATTTTATTGAAAAATAGTCCCGCAGAGACACTGAGATATGTGAGATTAAAAAAGTAAAATTTTATACAAAGATGTTAAAGAAGTTCTCATAATACCATAATACTCTCAGAATAGGAAGTTCCTTTACTATGTTACTATATAGCATTTGTTGTTTAGTTTTTGAACTAGCTCTGTACTTTGATGAATCCAAACTTATTTGTCTAAATCTACACAATGGCTACTGTAAAAGAAGTAGTTAGTTTGAGAAATCGGTGTCTTTAAAAATGCTTAGTGAAACAATCTGCACACTTAAGTTCTGGATTCCTGAGTTCTTTCCCTGCTTCTGCGCATTTAGGAATTATGTGACTTTATTATGAACACATTTCTACCATATGTCAAGTATTCTTGCTATATGTTACTAGTAATTTTTTTTTTTTTTTTTTTTTTTTTTTTGAGACAGTGTCCTTCTCTGTAGCCCAGGCTGGAGTGCAGTGGCATGATCTCGGCTTGCTGCAACCTCTGCTCCCAGGTTTAAGTGATTCTCCTGCCTCAGCCACCTGAGTAGCTGGGATTACAGGTATGCACCACCATAATTTTTGTATTCTTAGTAGAGACAGGGTTTTGCCATGTTGGCAAGGCTGATTCCCAACTCCCAGCCTCAAGAGATCTGCCTACCTCAGCCTCCCAAACTGCCCAGATTATAGGCATGAGCCATCATGCCCGGCTGTAACCTTTTTAATAAATTGCCAGTATAGATATCATCCTGTTTTGGTAGTAATAAAGTTGAGGTTCAGGAAATTTAAACAAGCTGCCAAAAGTCACAAAGTTAGCAAATGATGGAAGCAGAATTCAAATCTACATTTAACTAATTCCAAAGATTAACTCTTTAAAATGCATCAGACTGTGACCCTCAATAAATTTCATAATCCCACTGAATTTAAATTTATTTACATACATAAAGCAGTAAGCCACTTCTTATATAACTTATCCAATTATTGGATTAATAAAAAATACAAGAAGTTGAATATATTTTATGTGTATTTTTATGATGTATTTATTTAATAAATACATCAAATTTTTTATTACTTTTTCTTCTAATCCTAGGTTATTT
Source organism: Pan paniscus (assembly GCF_029289425.2). Lineage (NCBI taxonomy): Eukaryota > Metazoa > Chordata > Mammalia > Primates > Hominidae > Pan > Pan paniscus. The sequence continues at coordinate 123,454,408 of NC_073254.2, forward strand.
TAAGTAGAAATAGTGCTTGGATTTTATCAGTTTCCTAGAAATATAAAGCTGGAGGTATGTAATGCCAGTTTTATTATCTAAAAGAAATCTGCATAAAATTATCCCATTATAAATTTGAACTGACATAAATGCTATTACTCAACTATAAAATACAGGATGATGCTATTCTTAAAGATGGCTAATTTTGGATTGCATTATATACAAAAATACTCATAAATAACAAAGTATTATTTGTCTTAAATCAATACGTCCCTTACAGTATTGATTTTTAATGAGTCATTTCCATGTAAATTTCTGACTATATTTATAGAATAAGAAAAATTCTGTATTCTCACATCAGTAGACATAGTCAAGCCTGTTTCCTCAATGTGAATAAGTAAAGTATAATAACATAATATAGCATCTAAGTCTTTTTTTCAGATTTTTGTTTTAATAATGCCATAAACTGCTTAAAATTACTTTTGAAGTCTAACATTTCATACAAATATCATATAGAAGGAACTATAGGAACTACTACTAAAATTGCTTCACTTGAAGCAAAAATTGGAAGAAGAGTAATGTTTATCAAAGTTCAGTATGATGAGCCACTCTTCGCACTTCTGAAATATGAGCCGTAATATCCAATTACTTAATGAGTAAAGCCATGAGCTTGCCAGTCACAGACAGGATTTCAGTCCTGTCCTTGTCACTTATTAGCTGTGAAATCTTGTTATTTTACTTAAATTTCTGAATTCTGGATAAATTTAGTATTTACCTCCTAGGGTAGGTATAAGAAAAATGAGTTTATTGATATGGAATAGTTTGCATAGTTTCAGAAAGACACTAAGTACTAATAATATATAAAAATTTCAGGCCACTCATGAAGAATTCTAAATAGAGTTCATTTTCGGGAGAATTTTTTTTAGATAGCAAATTGTGACATGCTATGTGAATATGAACCTGCATTACATTTTTACCAGAAACTGGAAAATTCATAAAATTTCCCTTATTGAGATGTTAATAATACAAGATATTAGTATTGATTGAATATGCTTTTCTTATTTTTACACAAAATTAATAGTATCATTAAAAATTTGGTAAGCTTCTGGACATTGTTTTAATATAGCGTTTGAAACATTGTCATACAGGCCAATCCTAAAAAGAACTGGGGCAAATAGACTCACCTAAAAAAGGTATTTTTCTTATGAAATGCAAATTGTCCCACCTGCTTTTAGGACATTCCCTGCATCTGTTAAATTCACACATCTTTTTTGGAAAAGAAACAAATTGGCTCAAGAGCAGACATTAGTAGAAGTTCCTTATTTCATCAAAAATAAAGAGCTAGGAAAGAGGACACTAAGATTAGATTTTATTCTGAGTAGAATGAGAAGCCATTGAAAGGGTTTAATGAAGAGCGCTGCACTATGTCACTTGTGGTGCAACACCTCTAATCTGGCTGCTATGTGGGGAGGGGCTTTTAGAGAGACAGGAGTATAAGCAAGAGAAATTGTTCAGGAGCAGTCGTGGTAATACAGGCAAGAGATAGAAACGGTGGTACAGACTTTTTTTTAGTTGTATGGTCAGGAACAGGTGGGTTTATATATAGTGAAGGATGTGTGACCACAAAGTGCAGTCGAATGTTCCCCTCAGCAAGCAAGCATCGTCCTCCTCCACAAAATTCTGAACACAGCAAAAAGAAAGTGCGAGATTCACATATTATCACTGTGTTGATTAAAAATTGTTTAAGTGGCCAGCAGTAACTTCTTAGAATGAGTTTATTGGACCTGTGGTGCTCTATCTAGATCCCTCAGCCAAGGTGACAACTCCTTCCAAGGACATCCTGCATCTAGTGGACGATAATGAGGAACAGAAAGACACAGCCTCCCTTCCTAACTCAGAACAATTCTGAAGGAATATCAACTCTGAACCCTCCATGAGGTTGGCTGGGGCTTTCACTGGGAATGCGTGGCAGCTTGACATCCCCCTGTACCAAATCTTACTTCTTTTTTCCTTTCCACAGGTGCTAATCCCAAGAGCACTTTCTAGCAAATGTTCTGCACATTAAAAGGCCTCACTTTAGCAGGACAGCCTCATTCCCCGCTTGCCTCATACTCATTCTGCCAGACCCAACTTAGCATTCTCAGCAATTCTCAGGCTTTCTCTCATCTTTGGGGATTTGAGCATTCTGATGCTTCTGTTCAGATCACCCTTATCTATTGTTCCAACTAGTGTTTGTCTGCTCACATTTTAGTCCAATTCAGAGTTGATCACTTCTGGGACTTTCCCCAAACCTTTCATTTTGGATTACAGGCTTTGCTCTAAGCTTCCCCAGTACTATTTAGAGATTAACTTTGAGATAACATTTCACACAAAAGTAGTAACTTTTTTTTTGTAATCTTTCAGTGAAGAATAAGACTTTTGAAAAAAAGAGAATCTCTATTTTCTTCAGGTTTCTTTAGTGTGTAGCACATTGTGTGATATCAAATGGTTCTTAAATAAATATTTGTCAACTGAATAAAGCAAAAAAGAAGCTTATGAGTGAGTGAAATAATAAATGAGGGTGAGTGAAACTGATCCAAAGCCATTGGAGATATATTCCAGATCTTTCTTTCGCTTTCCTCTTTTTGCCAAGTTTGTCAAACATTCATTCTAATAATAGTAATAATGATAATAACAATAAATGGTAACAATGAGAATATCATTAATATCTGGCACTAATAAAACCTTAAGTGTCAGGAGTTATGCTAAGTGATTTAAATGAATTATTATGCTTCCTCCCAACAACACTGTTGTGTGTAATTACTCTCATACTCAACCTCATTTTGAAGACAAGGAAGACAGAGAAGTTGAATATTTTTCCTAGATTTCAAAGAGAAAAAAGCAAGGGAGTTAAAGTCATCCACCTTTAAATAAATGCTGGTTCATGGAAGCCATTTTTAACACACTGTTCTTTATTCCATATATTTTATTATATTTAAATTTTTTAAATTTTATTATTATTATACTTTAAGTTTTAGGGTACATGTGCACAATGTACAGGTTTGTTACATATGTATACATGTGCCATGTTGGTGTGCTGTACCCATTAACTCGTCATTTAGCATCAGGTATATCTCCTAATGCTATAAAATTAAGGAAAAAGATTGGAACCAAAAAGCAGGGACATAGACTTAGGCATTAGAATTATTGGCTTCTGAATGGCTTGGACTAACAAAAACTCTCAGATATCCATTTCTCTTATCTGTAAAAATTCAAAATTTGTAGCTAAGAGAAGTTGGCTCAATTAAGTGAGATATTTTATGTATACACAGTAGAAATTAATTCCCCTCTCTTCTTGCCCTCTTTCGCCCCACAATGTCTTTTTATCTTTTATATAAAGTGTTAATTTATAATATGCTTTGGTTTTGACACACAAACAATATAGATGATTAATTGTATTCTTTTTTATATAAATCATCATGCTCTGCCCCTACAAAATCTTAATTAAAATTACAAATTGAAGCTAACTTTAAACTTCAATTAAATTTGCCTTTACTGATACATACTTTTTTATCGTTCTAAATGAATCAAAAGCAACTACACCATTACAAAAACTCATCATAAAAAAGGCATTAAGATTTCATGAGAAAGAGAGAGAAAGAGGGAGAAAGGAGAGAGTGAAATTGGAGTGACATATAGCACAGCTTCTTCTGTGTAATGAGCTTGGAAGATCAAAGAATCCTCTATTTTTTTTTTTTTCCTTTACTGCCAAACACAAAGAAACTTCACAGGGAAAGTTAAGTTGAAATTCTTAAGGTCATGGGTTATAACTAACTTGTGACAAAGTTTTCTGTTAACCTGTTAGAGAAGAAACCTCAAGGAAGCCATAAAAGAACATTCTATAAGTTGCTCTGGGACATGTTTTCAAATAGTACCCTATCACATTACCTAAAAATGTCATCATTGATGAATAGCCTTTGTGGTAGATAGAGCCTTGTAGTTAATGTACTTGCCCCAGCCGCTCCAAAACTCACTTTTGAGAATTTAGGAGGAGGATTCTTAGCCAACTTAATGTTTAGAAATACCACTCTAGGATCTGCATCATTCTTGTTATCATCAACCCAATAATCTGTAAGATTTATACATAGTAATTCTGAGCCTACAAGGACTGAGCAGGCAGTGATTCATTGTTAGCATATTTTCCAAATTATATTATATCACTAGGTTATTAGGAAAATTATGTAAGATTAGTTGAGCAAAAATAAGAATATGTAGATGTAATATAGATATAGAAAATGAAGGAAAATAATATAACTCCACATCCATAGTTGTAGGCCTAATACAGCTATAATTATTGTAGCTGAAGTTTAAGAGGAGATATATTATTTCTAGAGAGTAGAATGATAATGTGGTAAGCAGAACATTCTGTTAAGACAAGCTCAACACATTGATTCTATATTAGGAAATAAGAAAATTTTGCAGAAGCTTTTGTAACTTTGCTTTTGAACTTCACATATTGAATCTTTGGGTTTCATTATTTGGAAAAAAAGATGAGTTTTACCACTTTAAAATTACTATTTCATCAGAGTACATAGTTAACAAAAGTAGCCCCAAGTTTTTTTCTATTTAACTTCAAATTTTAAGTAACCAGAAGGCAATATTGACAGTGTTGTTTTAATCTATGTAAGTATATTTACATGCATGTATTGCAAAATCAATGCCAATGTTCTGTGATTTTTTTTCCAAATTTAATATGTTAAATTTATTTTACTTATCAAAACAAAAATTAGTCTATTCTGTTACTATAACTCAGATGTAGAAATATAATGGCTATACTTAATATAGAAATATTTAATTGCTTTCTTAATACCTAAAACTCATTTTATATCTTAAGTTGAAGACAAAACATGTTCCAAGTTTAATACATGGCAAAGTATACACAACTTCAGTTATAACATATAAACTTTGTACATGAACTAGAACTAGATAGCCTATTGATATGCAATACTATATTTATGAATATAAATTGGTTAAAAAAGACCTCTAGCAAAGAAAATATTATCCACGTGTCTTAACACTGCTACAAATGAAGAGATAATATACTTCAGAGAGAGAAATACTCTATAGTTATTACTTGGGAGCTTAAGGAATAAAATTATGAAATACCAAGGAAGCAATAGCTACAAAAACATATAAACCACTGTGGCAAGAAAGATGATGCTAATGGTGTATATTTGCATATGACACTTGCTGTAAAATAAATGTAGATGAATAAAACAAGAATTCATTATCTTACCTTTGATTGTTTGCTTTATCTCAGCTCTACGGGGAACCGATCAGTTATAGTATTCTTTACCTATTTGCATTCCTATTTAGAATTGCTTCTCTTGGCAAACATTTCAGTAAGTTTTATGCATGAGAAAACCAAGTGTGTTTGAAATTGATAAAGGTTGTGAAGAGCTATATATTAGCTAAACAGAATTTCTGTAAATATATTTTAATGCAAATCTTATCAACCAAATGTCAGAATTACTCCAGTGATAGTTATGCTACTGCAACATGCTCACTCTAGAAAGGAGCAGGCTGTTCACCAGAGATTCACGCTTTAAGCAGAGGTAAAAAAAATATATATATATTTGTTCTGCATCTTTCCTGATAAACAAAGCAACTTTCTTGTTTATTCTCTGTTTAAATAAAGGTGAGTGGTAAACATTTGATAAAAGTACTGTTAAAATAATAAGAAATGCCAACTATATAGTCATTTCTCAAGAAAATAAACAAATTTTTCCTTGAAAATGTTCAAAATACCTCTTCTTCTCTGTCTCTTTTGGTTGTGACCTTTTATCTTTTGTGATATATATCAAAAATTCAGTATCCCAAAGACGCTGAGTGTGTGTTGGAAACAGAGGTAGGGGTGTTTCTTCTACTGGTCTTGTTTCTCTGGAGAACCCTGGCAAATACAAGATGTTTGCTTTTTGTTTCTGCTAATAGTTTCCAGCTGTATTACGGTGTTGTCAGAAAGTGTTGTTTATATTTTGATTTTAAGGAAAGTACTGATGTTTTCTTTGTGACCAAATCATATGATCATTTTGTAATTGTGTCATAAGCACTGGGGGAGAAGGGATATCCCTATCATCAGGGTGTAGCACTCAAATACAAGAATATAATCTATCTAATTGATTATGTTAATTAACTTTTCTATTTCCTAATGTATTTATTTTTGCCCAATCAATCTGCCTTGTAATGTAGTAGTTTATTAAATCATCCTGTTATTACGGTGTTTCTATCTTCACATCTCTCATTCTCTGTAACTTTTGCTTCATAATGGGTTTTACTGTGCTATTTGGTACAAAAATGTAAACATCTTCAACTTGAATTGTACCTTTTAGTATTACAATTTTTTCATTTTTAGCATCTCTGGGCATCTTTGGAGATTGAAGAGTGGATCAGGGTTACCATACCTTCTCTCTGTTTCTGTCTATGTTTCCATCTCTATCTCTATCTAGATGCCTATGTCTTGTTCATCTCTTTAATTTTAAACTCTCATCTGAATCATTCTGATTCAGATGTGTCTCTTTTTACAGTATGTAATTCAAATTTGTTTTGTGTGTCAAATTTATTTTTCTTCCTTTTATTAAGTGCATTAAGCCTATTTATATTTATTTAAATGACTAATATATTTGGTCACTACTCTGACATAATATTTTATAATTACATTTTTCATTATATTTCTATATTTCTTTCTCTACAGGATATGATCATAATTTTTACTAGAAATAACTTTTCCTAATGAATTATTTCAACATTTGTGACATAGGAGATATAAGTCTAATACAGTCTTACTAATTGTTAATGTAAAATTTCTTTATTTATTTTGAGGAACTGGCATAATCACTAATTGATGCAAAAATGGGCTTGTACACACATTTAACATAATTTAAATTATGTGTATATAGATATTGTTTGACAATATTATTTATCTATCTATATAACCCTGTATATAGACATTGTGAACAAAGCATTATGTTATGTTCTATATAAAGAAATTTATGGTAAATATTTATATTTACCATTATATATATATTATATGGTACATTATATGGTATATTATATGGTATATATATGGTATTTTATATGGTAAATATATATATATTATATATATTCCTGTATTAGGAATGCAGCTATTTTCTACTTTTATTTTTTCCTTTCTAGTTACAGACCCTAAAATGTTCATGTTATATATTTATTCTCAGGCATTAGAAATTTTTAAACACAAGTAACCATATAATGCAAATAATTGTTTTAAATTAAAGGTGAAGATGCTACTCAAGATTTTTTTTAATAGTTTCTTTAGGGATGAAGGCCAGCCAGATGATAGAAAAGGACTCTCCAGTGCTCATTCCCTGGCAGAAACATCAATTCAAACACCTATCCACACACAAAAATACCTTCACAAGAGCTAAGGAAATCAGGTGAAAAATTACAGCACCAGGCTCTAGCACAAACATAAGAAGAGATGAGTGACAAGTGTAGGAATGACAATCTTACATTACCTGCATCACTCCTTCGCCAACTCAGGGAGCATAGCGTGGAGAGAGAGATAACCTCTAGATGGCAGAAGGAGAGGGGATTGAGCTCTGGACTTTGTCTCAGATCCCAAAAGTATGCCCAACCTAGTAAAACCCAGAACCAAGCAGGCCTCCATTGACCCAGACTCTATACTGCTACTTGCAAACTGAAGGTCCATGCCTGCACCCATGCAAAGCTACATCCCATAGCTCTTTGTTTCAAGGCTGTGCAACAGACTTGATCTCCGAGCTACCCTACATTTCAGCCCATCCTCAGTGATCACAGGCTCCAGAATACCCCTAGCACTGGGTTAGCCCCCACAGCCACATACTTCAGACATGCCTGAACACCTAGTCAACCACTGCAGCACTAGTTAGCATCTGTGGACACAACCAGGCTGATCATTGTTGATACAGGCTTCAGGCTCACCTAGCACCAAGCCATTCCCTGCATCCCAGGTTCCATTCAAGTCTTGGTGAATCCAGGGTTCAACCTTGCTCCAGCAGACTCAGGGTATAGGCCTATACAAGTAGGTGCCAGTGCCAAGCTGGACTCCATGGCTTAAGGATACAATAGCACCCCTGTAGATCTCCAGGCTCCAAGATAGTACCTATGGACTCAAGGTCCGTGTCCATCCCAATGCCTGACCAGTCATTGTAGAATCATACTCAAAGCCCACCCCACTGCCAGCTCCAAGGCCCATCCTACTGTCAGCTCAGTCCCTGTGGACACAGTTTTCTGGTCAATCAGACCAGAATCATATTGTCAGTGAAGAGAGATAATTTGACTTCCATCTACTACCTGGAGTAGATACGAACTCCAGGTCTGCCTTTATGTACCCAGGCTCTACCTCCATCCCTGCAGATCCAATCAACAGGTCTGCCCCGGTGGATCTAGGCTTCAAGCCCAACCTCATGGACCCAGGCTCCAGGCTTACGCACCTGTTTATCAATGCATCAGGCAAACCTTCCAATGACTCCAGCAGCATGTGCACCCTCAGACCACATCAGATAACCTGCCTAGGATCTCTGTATGGGTGAAAGGTTTTCCCAGACAAAGTCAGTCTACAAAGACTGTAATAAGCGCCTACTTAAAATGTGTGGACAACAACATAAGGCAACAACAAATTTAAAGAAAAAGACATAACACCACCGAAAAAAACCAAAATAATCTACAAGTAACTGGCCTCAAAACATGTAGATATGAAAACTGCTTGGCAAAGAATTCAATGTTATTGTTTTAATGAATCTCAATAAAATTCAAGAAAATATTGAGAAATAATTCAATGAAATCAGAGAAACAATAGATGACCAAAATTATAAATTTAACAAAGAGATTGAAACAGTTAAACAAATTAAACAAGAATTCTCGAGATGAATTACACAATGAGTGAAATGAAAACTGCTATAGACAGTGTCAATAACATAATTAATAAAGCAGAAGAATAAAAATCTGTGAACTCAAAGACAGTTTATTTGTAAACATACTGTCAGAGAAGAAAAGATAAAAAGTAATTTAAAAAATGAAGAATGCTTGCAGGATATATTGAACAGCAATAAAAGAGCAAATATTTGAGTTATCAGATTATTTGTGAAGAAGAGAAAAACTAAATGCAGGAAGCTTATTTAAATAATTAATAACAGAAACCTTTTGAAAATTGGATAAAGTGCCAGGCACAGTGGCTCACGCCTGTCTTCCAAGCACTTTGGGAGGCCAAGGAGGGTAGATCACAAGGTCAAGAGATTGAGACCATCCTGGCCAACATGGTGAAACCCCGTCTCTACTAAAAATACAAAAATTAGCTGGGGGTGGTGGCACTTGCCTGTAGTCTCAGCTACTCTGGAGACTGAGGCAGAAGAATCACTTGAACCCGGGAGGCAGAGGTTGCAATGAGCCAAGATTGCGCCACTGCACTCCAGCCTGGCAACAGAGTGAGATTCCATCTCAAAAAGAAAAAGAAAAGAAAAGAAAATTGGATAAAGATATAAATATCCAGGTATAGGAAGGACAAAAATCTTCAACCAGATTCAATCCAAATAAAACTACAGCAAAACATATGATTACCAAACTGTCAAAAATCAAAGACGAAAGGAGTATTCTGAAAGTAGCAAGGGAAAAAAAAGCAAATGACTTATACAGGGCTTCTAATCAGGCTAACGGCACATTTCTCAGCAGAGACCTTACAGAATGGGGAGTAGGATGGCATGCTTAAAATGTTGAAAGAAAGAAAGAAACAAACAAACAAAAAACAATTTCCAAGCAAGAATAGTATACTCAACAAAGCTGTGTACCAAAAATGAAGGAAAGATAAATATTCTCCTAGTCAAATAAAAACTGAGACATCCATCATCACCAAACTGGTCTTAAAATAAATGCCAAAAGTAGTTTTTCAGGGTGAGAGAAAAGGATGCTAATTAGTATGAGAGTATAAAACTTCCTGGTGAAAGTGAGCATGTGGTAAAATTCAGAATACCCCAATACTGTAATGGTGGAGTATAAGTCAGTTATATTTTAAATATGAAGATTATAAGACAAATCTGTTAAAAATAACAATACCAATAATAATTTGTTAAGAAATACACAATATAAAAAGTAAATTATGACATCAGAAATTTAGCTTTAGAGGGAGTTGAAAGAAAAGTACAGTTTATCCTTACAGAGAACCAACATTTGGTTTTGGTGATCTTTACAATTGATCCCACAGAAATACAAAAGATCTTCAGAGACTATTGTAAACTCTATGAACACAAAGTAAAAAGTCTAGAAGAAATGAATAAATGCCTGGAAACACAAAACGCCCCAAAATTGAACCAGGAAATAATTGAAACCCAGAACAGAACAACAGCAAGTTCCAAAATTGAATCAGTAGTAAAAAAGCCAATCAACCAAAAAAGGCCCTAGACCAGGTAGATTCACAGCTGAGTTCTACTTCTACCAGAGATATGAAGAAGAGCTCATACCAATGCTACTGAAACTATTCCAAAAATTTGAGGAGGAGGGATTCATTTCTGGCTTATTCTACATAGCCAACATCATCCTGATAACAAAACCTGTTGGAGACACAATGAAAAAAGAAAACCACAGGCCAGTGATGAACATAGACACAAAAATCCTCAATAAAATATTAGCAAATAAAATCCAGTAGCACACTAAAAATTAATTCACCATAATGAAGTAGGCTTTATTCTGGGGATGCAATGCTGGTGCAAAATGCATGTATCAATAAATGTGTTTCACCACATAAACAAAATTAAAGACAAAAATCATATGATCATCTCACCAAATACAAAAAAAAGCTTTCAGTAAAATCCAGCATACCTTCATGATAAAACCCTCAACAAACTAGATTTCAAAGGAACATCTGTCAAAATAATAAGAGCCATCTATGGCAAACCCATGGCCAACATCGTATTGAATGAACAAAACTGAAACTATTCCCCTTGAGAATTAGAACAAGAAAAAGATGCCCGATCTCATCAATCCTATTCAATACTTTACTGGAAGTCCTAGCCAGAGCAACCAGGTAGGAGGAACAAATAAAAGACATACAAATAGGAAAGGAAGAAGTCAAATTATCTCTCTTCCCTGACAATATGATTCTGGAAAAGCCTAAAGACCACCAAAAAGCTATTTGAACTGATAAACAACTTCAGCAAATTTTCAAGATACAAAAATCAATGTACAAAAATCAGTAGCATATCCACGTATCAATAACGTTTAAGCTGACTGCCAAATCAAGAATACAATTCCATTTACAGAAGCCACAATAAGAATGAAATACCTAGGAATACATCTAACCAAGGAAGTGACAGATCTCTCCTTGGAAAACTACAAAACACTTTTGAAAGAAACCATAGATGACCCAAACAAATGGAAAAACATCCCATGCTCATAAATAGGAAGAATCAATATTGTTCAAATGGCAATACTGTCCAAAGCAATTCACAGTTTCAGTGGTATTCCTATCAAACAACTAACAGACCAGTAGAACAGAATACAGAACCCACAAATAAAGCTGCACACCTACAATCTGCTTCTCAACAAGTCAACAAAAATAAGGAAACAAAAATGAGGAAAAGGACTCTCTATTCAAAAATGGGGCTGGGATAACTGGCTACCCATATGCCAAAGAATGAAAGTGGACTCCTAACTATCACCATATACAAAAATTAACTACACATGAATTAAAGACTTAAATGTAAGAGCTCAAACTATAAAAATCCTAGGAAAAAAGTAGGAAATACCCTTACTGATATCGGCCTTGACAAAGAATTTATGGCTATGTCTTCAAAAGCAACTGCAACAAAAACAAAAATTTCCAAGTGAGACCTAATTAAACTAAAGAGCTTCTGCAAAGAAAAAGAAACTGTCAACAGAGTAAACAGACAACCTACAGAATGGGAGAAAATATTTATAAAATCTATGCATCCAACTAAGGCCTAGTATGCAGACTGTATAAGGAACTTAAATCAATGAGCCAAAAAACCAAATAACCCCATTAAAAATCAGGCAAAGGGCATGAACAGACACTTCTCAAAAGGAGACATACAAGTAGCTGACATAGGAAAAATGTTCAGAATCACTAATCATCACAGAAATGAAAATAAAAACCACAATGAGATACCATCTCACACAGTCAGAATGGCTTTAAAAAAAATTTAAAAAATTAACAGATGTTAGTGGGGCTTCAGAGAAAAGGGGACACTTATACACTATCGGTGGGATTGTAAATTAGTTCAGCCACCATGGAGAGCAATTTGGAAAGTTTTCATAGTACTAAGCCTTGAACTACCATTCAACTCAGCAATTTCGTTACTGGATATATAACCAAAGGAAAATAACTCTTTCTACCAAAAAAAACCCCCACATAAACTCATATGTTCATTACAGTGCTATTCACAATAGCAAAAACATGGAACCAACCCAAGTGCCCACCAACAGTGGACTGGTTAAAGAAAATGTGGTACATATATACTATGGAATTCTATGCAGCCATAAAAAGGAATGAAATCATGTCCTTTGCAGCAATGAGTATGCAGCTGGAGATGATTTTCTTAAGTGAACTAACACAGAAAAAGAAGGCAAAATATTGCATGTTCTCACTTATAAGTGGGAGCTAAATATTGGGTGCACATGGACATACAGATGGGAATAGTAGACACTGGAAAATACAAAAGAGGGAACAGAAATAAAAAAGCAAAGTTTGAAAACTACCTATTGCTTACTTTGCTCATTTATTGGGCTCATTTCAGGTTTAGTCATACTTCAAGACCCAGTATCATTCAATATATCTTTGTAACAAACCTGCACATGTACCTCTGAAATTTAAAATAAAAGTTGGAAAAAAGTTCTTTAAAAATTTTACAAAGTATAGAGATTTTTATGCAATCAGAGTTAATTATTATCAGCTTAAAATAGCTTGTTATAACTATAGGATGTTTTTTGCAATCCTCTTCGTAAGCACAATGCAGAAACTTATAGTATATACAAAAAAGACAAAACATAAAGAAACAAAGCATATCATTAAAGAAAATCACCTAATTACAAAGACATCAAGAAGAAAGGAACAATCTACAAAACAACCAGAAAATAACTAACAAATGGAAGTACTAAGTTTTTATTTATCCACCATTACCCTGAATGATAGATTAAATTCTCCAGTCAAAAGACATAGAGTGGCTGATGATTAAATAAAAAGGCTAAACTACATGCTGCCTACAAAAGACTTAGTTCACCTGTAAGGATACACATACAATGAAAGTAAAGGAATGAAAAAAGTATTCCCCACAAATGGAAATCAAAAGAGAGCAGGAGTGGCCACATTTATATCAGATAAAACAGACTTTAAGTGAAAAACTGTGAAATGAGACAAAGGAAGCTATGACATAATAATAAAGAGGTCAATTTATCTAGAGAAGATAACAATTACATATGTGCACCCAACATCAGAGCACCTAAATATATAAGATAAATATCAATAGATCTAAAGGGAGGGATACACTGTAATACAACAATAAGGAACTATAATAAGGAACAAATCATTTGGACTGAAAATCAATAAGAAAACATGAAACTTAAACTACACTGTAGGCCAAATGAACCTAACAGACATATACAAGACATTCTACCTAACAGCAGCAGAATACACATTCTTTTCAAGCACACATAGAACATTCTCTAGGATAAATCACATATTATGCCACAAAACAAGTCTCAACAAATTTAAGAAGATTGCAATTATATCAAGTATCATTTCCAACCATAATGGTATGAAACCAGAAATCAGTATGTGATATGCTGGACAGAATGAAGAACAGAAACTATATGATCATTTCAATAGAGTCAGAAAAAGCAACTGACAAAATGCAACATTCCTTTATTTTAAGATTCTGAATAATTAGGTACGTAAGAATACACCTCAACACAGTGCAGATCATATATGACAAATCCACAGCTCATAACAAACTGAAAGGTGAAAAGTTGCAAGCCTTTTCTCTAAGATCAGGAACAAGACAAAGTATTCTTACTACGAAAGAAATGAAAAGTATGTAATTGCATGCATTTGTTAATTAGCTCAATTTAGTGATTCCACAATGTATACACATTTTGAAACATCATGTACATAATAGATAGAATTTTTATTTGTCAAATAAATAAATAAAATGTTAAAAATAATTTCTGTAATTTATGTCAGCTACATTCTGGGCCACTGATTTTTAAATTTTTACATGTCGATAAATATTACCAGAGTCTATAATTAATGTCTGAATATAGCAGTTGAGGATTTGTGCCCCAGTATATTATTTTAAACAACTTTAACCGGAGCTAAAAGGAAATTTTATGAATTCAATCATATTTATTGGTTAATTTATTTCATATTTTGAACTTTGTCAATTACAACTGCTATAAATTAATAATCTTCTTTATTAAACAAAAGTCTCTCCACCTCATTTTTTAATTTTTATTTTATAATAAATAATGAAATAATATAATGGTTTTACATGATTTTTCAAAAAATTAAAAAGCATTACCATTAAGCCAAATCTTTAATATTAGGCTTAACTGGTTATTAAAATGAAATTAGCAACTTTGCTTTAACTTCTTTAATAATGATTTTTATCAGTAGATTTATTAGATAATTTAAAAATATTATAACTGTGAATTGCATGAGGACTGCATTTCATGTATTAAATCCTGAATTTATACAGTCCATTTTGATGATACAAGTAAGAAATCCTAAAGTAATATTTTCCCACCCAAGTTGATATTAGAGAAAAAAATCATGGTCATAATTTATAGTAAAGCGTTTATATCTTTCAATGTAACATTGCTTATGTTATTTCATCAAGGTATTGCTAAATAAGAATATAGATAGTTCCATATTAAATGATCATTTAACTATTTAATTTCCATCCTTACACCCAAATAAGGCTCTCTTTTAAAAAGTAATTTCTAGAATTTTATTTATAAAACTTTATCAAAGATTATAAGATTATGTTTTAAAAATTATTTAATATGCTCTACTGATTTAGATGTTTTAACTTGCCTTTGCTTTACCTAATTATAGATTCCCTGTTAAATTATGAGAGAAGCTTATTTTTAGATGTGTCATAAAATTCAGAGTTAGAGAGTGAAGAAATAAACATACATCTAAAGCCACTCTGAAAAAATACTCAAAATAAAATAAGCAGAGAATCAACAATGAAAGTAAAAGAAACATACTTGTATATGAACCTGGCAATAAATTATATTTTCCATGCTTCTGTTTCAATCAACAAAGTAGTAAGGCAAAAAGAAAAATAACACGAATTGACTAATTAGCAAAAAACAGTGTAAGTTTGGAAACAAGATTATTAGGGATATTTATGGTTGCATCAAAGATATAGGAACAAATTGACTCTTTGTTTTAAGAAATACCTTGGAAACCAGTGAACTCAACTCTACTATCACTTATGAGGCAACTAAAGTCCAAAAGGTCTAAGTTTTTTTGTCAAAAATCAAGGTTGGAACTGAAAATTGGATATTCAATGAAGTAGCCTTTTAGTTAATGTGAAACAAATTCAAACATTTATTCATATATGTACTTCATCAGTATCTATTTATCAAGCCCTTTGTGTTTATAAAACACTTTACCATGTGCTGGAAATGTAGAAGTGAGAAAATTGAAATGTTCCTATAAATATGTAACTTACATTTTATAAAATTATACATTTTTTCTCTTAAAATGATGACTATTATAGTATAAACAAATTAGTTAATTGGAAAATAATGATTTTCATACTAAAATTCCTATCAATAATACTCCTGTCACATACTTAACTCCTCAGTGATTTTCACAGTATTTGAAATAATTTAAGTACTGAAGGGCTAGGCATAGTGGCTCACACCTGTCATTCCAGCACTTCAGGGGACTGAGGTGGGTAGATCACCTGAGGTCAGGAGTTTGAGAACAGCCTGACCAACATGATGAAACCCCGTCTCTGCTAAAAATACACAATTAGCTGGGGGTGGTAACACATGCTTGTAGTCCCAACTGCTTGGGAGGTTGAGTCAGGAGAATCACTTGAACCAAAAAGGCAGAGGTTGCAGTAAGCTGAGATCACAACATTGCATTCCAGCCTAAGCAAGAAGAGCGAAACTCCCTGTATTTAAAAAAAAAAAAAAAAGTATGTACTGAAGATGATAATGGTTTTTGACAGGTATAAATATCATCAAGATAAAACAAGTGTGTTAATTCATAATCAAGTCTGATGAATGATATATCTTATTTACATTGTTTAGGCACTAATTATGATGACCCAACTGAAGACTCAGATGCACTTCATTTACCAAAATTTTGAGTGTGTGAAAAATGATAAATATCTATAATGATGTTCTATTTCTGCCCAAATGAATTTGAATTTGGAAGCAATGAATCCCACTTCTTCCCTGACAGTATGTCATAGCATTGGGCAAAATATTTCAAAGATTAATAGCTTGTCAGGGAAAGCTCGAACTGATAAGAGTGATATGTAAAATTATATATCCCTATGTTTAAAATTATTTCAGGCCAAAACGTGAAGAACTGCAGAGGGTGCATATAATATATTAAAGGAATATGAAAAATGTCAATATTTCATTTAAAGCTTACATGAGGAATGACGGCGGAAAGCTAAAATAGAACTCTACACTCAAGTAGTATTTTAAAGATTGCAAGCCAAGTGTAGCAGTTTGGAATCGCCAGCTGACAAACTGGCATTAAGAATCAAAGGAAACCTTACAGAAAGTATGACAACCTTGCAGATAGATTAAATTAAAATCTATCAACATGTAAAAATGAAGGAAAGAGAAAGTTTTTTTTTTTTTGCACTCTAATGAGGAGAGTCTCTTGGTGAAATTTAGAAATTAAAACTGTTGATATAAGCAGAAAAGTCTTAGAAACTACTGTAGGACATTGACCCATATTGCCTGCAATTTAAGAGATTTTCCCAAGCTCTAGAATATTTTAAAGAATGTGAAATACAGCAATAATACTAACTTTATTCACTTTATCTTTACAGCAGCAGAAACAAGCTTTCTAAATATTGTTTCTGGCTCATTCTTGTAATACTTTTTTGGAAGTAAGAAATCAACATATATGGAAGCAGAGAAAATACAAACATAAGTGCTGAACTAAGAAATGAGTTCAGGGTTTCTTTATTATCTGTAAGTATATGAGATAACTTGATATCAAAGAGAACAATCTTTTTTTTTTTTTTTTTGAGACGGAGTCTCGCTCTGTCGCCCAGGCTGGAGTGCAGTGGCGTGATCTCGGCTCACTGCAAGCTCCGCCTCCCGGGTTCACGCCATTCTCCTGCCTCAGCCTCCCGAGTAGCTGGGACTACAGGTGCCCGCTACCACGCCCGGCTAATTTTTTGTATTTTTAGTAGAGACGGGGTTTCACCGTGTTAGCCAGGATGGTCTCGATCTCGAGAACAATCTTTGTACTTTCTTAACCTTCAAAATGTCATCATGAATGTCTTCTTTCTCTTCCCTTTTTTCAACACCATAATTAGTGCAGGCTCAAAGGTGATCTAGAGCCAGCCGCAATTCAAAATACAATGATGATAAATTCTTAAAATGGTACACACAGCTACAATTCAAAATACAATGATGATAAAATCACAAAATGGTACAAAGCCAATTTTGTACTTTCCAGGAAATTGCTGACAAAACATGATTCTTTCACAAATAGAAAAAAGACTCAAGAATTATTTGAATTCATATTTAAAACAATACTTACATGTTGACCTATCTTTTGCATGAATAACAAAATCACCTATTGGGACCAGCAGCTAGAGATTATTTTCAAAACAAAATCTGAAAATGGAAGAAGCAAATTAGTATGCATGTTGAAAGGATCTATCATAAAAAAACAAAATAAATGAAGGAAAAAATTATTGATTTCTGGCTCTAGCTATTAAGGAGTAACTTATGATACAGTAAGCAAACCACAAAAAATAAGTCTTAAAAACTAGATACAACTTGTAAAATCATTATTACATTTCATGTGTCTACTTAAGGATGTAGAAGGTTGCAAAGAATATCACTCCTACTCATATAAGAACAACAACAAAGGACCAGGCAAACAGCAAGTCCATAACTTTGCTTGAACCTATCAAAAGTTTGAGATGGCAAGACAACCATTTAGTAGTTGATCTATGGAGAAGCTGGCCCCTGATGAGAGACAAGATGTGAACATTTGCTTACCTGTTCTACATGGAATCAAAAGCACATAAGGATTCAGATAGAGAACTTGGTGGAAACCTCAAGTAGGTTTTTCATGTCACAATTCCCTTAGGAATGTCTATGGAGGTAGCAGAACACTCCAGATAGTTGCTACTCTGATTGTGGGGATAAGACTGTTTAAGGCTCAGGTTTAATCTGTATGATAAACTTCAGTCCTAAGCAGGTCCAGGGTCTCTGGGTCTCAGAAAATTAACTGTTTCCAGCCTTGTTCCTTCACCACTACATATCTAGTTATGGGATCAGTACTTACCCTTTCATTATTAATAGATAACTTTTTTGGTTCTTTTTTTCCCTAGTTGCAATGACTTTCCTCTAGTGTCCTCAGCGGTTCTCACCAGTGTTCTCAGAGTTTATGTGAGAAAGTGTGGAACTCTAGAATATCGAAAAATTAGGGGAAGTTTACAAAATCTTGCAGACTTTTTAACAGTGTAATTCACTGGGTACTGACAAAGAGTATGAGCCAGACTTCACAGAAAACACCTGTATTAGCCTGTTCTCACACTGCTATAAATAACTTCCTGAGACTGGGTAATTTATAAAGAAAAGAGTTTTAATTGACTCACAGTTCCGCATAGCTGGAGAGGCCCCAGGAAACTTACAATTATGCCAGATGTGGAAACAAACATGTCCTTCTTTACATGGCGGCAGGAGACAGAAGTGCCAAGCAAAGAGGGAAAGACCATTGAAAAACCATCAGGTATTGTGAGAACTCACTCACTATAACAAAAACAGCACTGGGATAACTGCCCCCATGATTCAATTATCTCCCACCAGGTCCCTCTTACAACATGTGAGGATTATTGAAACCACAATTCGAGATGAGATTTGAGTGGGGACACAGCCAAACCATATAATTCCATCCCTGACCTATCCCAAATTTCATGTCCTCACATTTTAAAACACAATCATGCCCTTCCAACAGTCCCCCAAAGTCTTAGTTCCTTCCAGCATTAATCCAAAGTTCTAAGTCCAAAGTCACATCTGAGACAAGGCAAGTCCCTTCTGGCTATGAGTCTGTAAAATTGAAAGTAAGTTGTTACTACCTAGATACAATGGGAGTACAGATATTGGGTAAATACACCCATTCCAAATGGGAGAAATTGGCCAAAACAAAGGGGCTACAGGCCCCATGCAAGTCCAAAATCCAACAGGGAAGTCATTAAGCCCTAAAGTTTTACTTTGACTCCAAGTCTAATGTCCTAATTTTGCTGATGCAAGAGGTGGGCTCTCATAGCTTTGGGCAGTTCCATCCTTATGACTTTGCAGGGTACAGCCCCTGTCGCAGCTACTTTCAATGGCTGGTACTGCAGCTTTTCCAGATGCACAGTGCAAGCTATCGGTGGATCTACCACTCTGGAGTCTGGAGAACGGTGAGCCTCTTCTCACAGCTCCACTAGGAAGTGCCCCAGTGGGGACTCTTTGTGTGGGGTTCAACCTCACATTTCCCTCTTTACTGCCCTAGCAGAGGTTCTCCATGAGGGCTCCACTCTGGCAGCAAACTCCTGCCTGGACATCCAGGCATTTCCATACATCATCTGAAATCTAGGTGGAGGTTCACAAATCTCAATTTTTGACTTCTGTGCACCTGCAGGCTCAACACCATGTGGAAGCTGCCAATGCGTGGGACTTGCACCCTCTGAAGCAACAGTCTAAGCTGTACCTTGGCCCCTTTTAGCCAGGGCACCAAGTCCCACAACTGCACACAGCAGTGGGGCCCTGGGCCTGGCCTACAAAACCATTTTTCTTTCTTAAGCCTCCATACCTGTGACAGGAGGGGCTGCCATGAAGTTCTCTGACATGCCCTGGAGACATTTTCCCCCTTATCTTGGTGATTATTGTTTGCTTCATCATTATGTATGAAAATTTCGGCAGTGAGCTTGAATTTTTCACTAAAGTTTTTTTATTTATTTATTTTTCCTATTGCATCATCAGACTGCAAATTTTCCTAACTTTTGTGCTCTGCTTCCTCTTGAACACTTTGCTGCTTAGACATTTCTTCTGCCAGATACCCTAAATCATCTCTCTCAAGTTCAAAGTTCCACAGATCTCCAGGGCAGGGGCAAAATGCTGCCAGTCTCTTTGCTAAAGCATTAGAAGAATCACCTTTACTCCAGTTCCCAACAAGTTCCTAATCTTCATCTGAGACCACCTTGGCCTGGACTTCATTGCCTATGTCTCTATTAGCATTCTGGTCAAAGCAATTCAACAAGTCTCTAGGAAGTTCCAACTTTCCCACATCTTCCTGTCTCCTGAGCCTTCCAAGTCACTAGGAAGTTCTAAACTTTCCCATATTTTCCTGTCTTCTTCTGAGCCCTCCAAACTGTTCCAACCTCTGCCTGTTACCCACTTTTTGCTTCCAGATTTTTAGGTATCTTTACAGATAACTGAGTGGTACCCCACTCCTCGTACCAATTTATGGTATTAATTGATTCTCATGCTGCTATAAAGAACTGCCCGAGACTGGGTAATTTATAAAGAAAAGAGGTTTAATTGACTCACAGTTCCACATGGCTCAGGTGGCCTCTGGACACGTACAATCATGACAGAAGGAGAAGCAAATATGTCCTTCTTCACATGCCAAGCAAAGGGGAAAAAGCCACTTATAAAATCATCAGATCTCATGAGAACTCACTATCATGAGAAGAGCACGGGGGTAATCACTCCCATATTCAATTACGTTTCACTGGCTCCCTCCCATGACACATGAGGGTTATAGAAACTACAATTCAAGATGAGATTTAGGGGGGAACACAGCCAAATCCTATCAACACCCATCACAGTACATGTCTTTGGTGGTGAGCAACAGCAGCTATGGGAGGGCCACAGA
This sequence comes from Pan paniscus, assembly GCF_029289425.2. Taxonomy (NCBI): domain Eukaryota; kingdom Metazoa; phylum Chordata; class Mammalia; order Primates; family Hominidae; genus Pan; species Pan paniscus. Next base: position 123,475,529 of record NC_073254.2, read on the forward strand.
CTTTGCAAGGATCCTTCTGTTTAGCTCTCCTAGGAAACAAAAGCATCTATGGGGGCAAATAACAACCAGAACTGTATCCTGCAGGTACAAGGGTAAATTATTGCTTCTGGAGAAGCAGAACAGAAAAATATTATCTACTAAACAAAAAGGAGTAGGAATAAATGCTGGACCTGGTACTACAGATGAGGGAAGAACAAGAATATTGGGACAGCCAATTCTCTGCAATGTAAGAACATCATGCCTAAGATTAAGGCTTAATAAAACAGAATGTTATTAACCATCAGTGTAGCCACCAACAATTAAAAGATAACTATGTGAACCTCTGGAGTGTTCCCTGGTCTCCAAAGGCAATTCTAACAGAATGTAACACAACAGAAGACCTAAAGCCTGAGGGTAAAGAAGATGCAGAGAAAAACCCTATGTAAAACCAGCCCCACCTTAATCACAAGCTAGGACTTGAGGTATTTGAGGCTATAATATAGTGAGATTAATTATAGCCACCAGACACACTACACACACACACACGCACACACCACACACCACACATAAACTCAACTCAGAAATACCTCTTTGTAAATTAATTGAAACTACCACACCGAAGACCTAGCAGAAGGATAGATGGACACACCTACGAGCATAAAATATATTTATTTGTCTGCTGTCCTAAAACTATGTTTAGCTTTCATACAACTATTACAAACCATAATAAAAGACCAATAAAAACACACAGCCATAGACAAAAAAAAACAGAACTTGATTTAGAGAAGAATCTTTGGTTTTAGCTTCAACATGTAAACGCTAGGAATTCGTCTCTCCTATCTTTACAAGGAAAAAAAAATCAAAGCTGGACAAACTGAAAATCATAGACTCTTCTCAGACCCATGAGAGAACTGAGGTCACAGTGAAAACCATCACTCCAAAATCTGCTAGACAATAAGACTATCTTGAAAATGATCAAAGTAAAGAATTTACATTACCTGATTTTAGGAAATAATATAAAGCTAGACAAATGGATTAATGTAACAGAATAGAGCATCTACAAACCAATCATACATGTATACAATCAACATAATTTCAACAATATTCAAAAAAAAGATTTTGAATCTGAAACAACTGGATAAATATGGAAAAATATAAATTTGGGAAAGAAAATCTAGAATATCTTAGTATGTTGGGATAGGTAAAATTTCTTAGACAAAACCCAAAAAGCACTACCATAAAAGAAAAGTATAAAGAAGTGTAATTTATCAAATTAGACATTGCTGCTTTTCAAAAGACCCCATTATGGAAGTAAATACAGGTAAATCAAAAACTATACTGAAAAATTGTTTGAAATACATATATGTAACAAATGAATTGTATCTAAAAATATGGCTATATTATCTATCTTTATGTATATATAAACATGTATCTCTATGTATCTATATGTATTTGTGTATATATATATATGGATTATATGTATATTCCTACAAATCAACAATGAGAAAACGAACAATTCAAAATGTGGGCAGGCCAGGCACGGTGGCTCACGCCTGTAATCCCAATACTTAGGAAGGCCGAAGCAGGCAGATCACCTGAGGACGGGAGTTCAAGACCAGCCTGACCAACATGGAGAAACCTCATCTCTACTAAAAAAATACAAAATTAGCCAGACATGGTGGCACATGCCTTTAATCTTAACTACTCAGGAGGCTGAGGCAGGAGAATCACTTGAACTGGTGAAACGGAGGTTGCAATGAGCCGAGATAGTGCCATTGCACTCCAGCCTGGGCAACAAGAGTGAAGCTCTGTCTCAAAAAAAACCAAAAAAAGTGGGCAAATGATTTTAAAAGACACTTCATAAAGAAAGATACATAAAAATCTGACATGCTCATGGAAAAGTACTCAACATTGTTAGTAGGCAGGGTAATGTAATTTAAAAGCATATTTAAACATCAATTCAAATTCATTAGAATAACTGAAATTATAAAGATTGATAAGGCCAAATGTTGGTAAGGATGTACAATAACTGGAGTTGATGGGAATGGACAATGGCAAAACTACTCGCAAAATTCTTTGTCAGTTCTTTCTAAAGTTAAATATACCCTAAATATTTTGCATGAGAAATGAACACATATGTCCACAAAAAATTTTTAGCAACTTCACTTATAAAAGTTAAAAACTAGAAAAAACCTGTGTTCATAAGCAGAAAATAAATAAAATATTGTGGGATATTTAAACAATTGTACACTACCAAAAGATAAGAAATAATTATTGATACACATAATAACATTAATTTCAAAATGCATTATATAAAGCAAAAGAAGCTGGCCACAAATCAACATCTACTGTATAATCCCATTAATAAGAAATTTGGCAACAGGCAAAACTAATCTAATGGGCTAGAAATCAAAACAGAAGTTGCTTAAAGTTAGTTGGAATTGATTGGAAAGAGACAAAAGGGAACTTCTGGGCATGATGAAAATATTATTTATTTTGATTAGATACTGTTTTACAATGTGAGAGTCAAATTTATAGAATTGTAAAACAGATCTGTGTATTTCACTATATAAAATTTTTTAAATAAGCTAAACAGAGTAAATCAACATTATCAGAAAAAAATAGAAGATGTACATCATATTATAATAAGAAAATTCCTGATTATATAATTTCCACTATGGGTAAAGAATAAAACCATGAAATAATTTTAAATACAACAATGTTATCAGTTAGTGAAGTTATCTATTCAAATAATTACACTGAAAGTTTTAATAATTCAAAACTGTAGAAAAATTATATAATTAGGTCCTGGTTATCAAAAATTATATAATTAGCTGACGGTCCTGGTTGTCCCATAAGCTTAGACAACCAGGACCTTCAGCTAAGTACATAATTTTTAATATATGAACCCTCTGGGCAGGTGAAATAGAGAAGTTAATTTAAAAATTGTATCTACATAAATCATCTACACAGCATAAAATATTATAATAAGATGCTATCACAATAAATGTATCCAATTTTAAAATTGAATGGGATCATATTTACATATGAGAAATTCAATTATAATGTAATAGTATCTATCCTATTGATATTATTTCTTAATATACGATTTTGCGTGTTCACTTACTCCAAAGATACTCGTATCGCCTTTTTAAAAGATTCTCTTTTTAAAAGACAAGTGTTTTGCCCCTGAATTATAAAAATAATTTCAATGAACAATGACCATAATTGAATCTGCAACTGGTTTATAAAACTAGCAAACTTCGATTCCTTCATGCCATGAAAGGTTTGACCCTTTGGGTGTATTTCAGTATCTTGCAGTTTAACATGTGGGTTCTTATATTCTGAATTTTTTCATGCTGTGAAATGATTTTTCTAGTCAAGCTTTGATCTTCAGGTTTGGCCCATATTCTCTCTTCTGGGGCCCTACTAGATGCTGTCTACTTCAAATGCTTGCTCCCTGCAACACTTACTGTAAAATCTCAGGTGTCACATCACTCAATAATCTCACTCTGTGGGGTGGGGGGATAAAATAAATTCCTTTCACTGGTAGCTGACAACTTCTCCTTTATCTTTTAGGAGTTTCTGTTCTGTCCAGCTTCCAGCTGATAGAGCGCCTTTGCAGAGAGGACATTTGCAGTTTGAATACAGTGCAACCTTCATCACCAAAGGCACTTCAACATGCATGGCTATGGCTTTTCTGTTCATGCATTACAAATTAAAAAGAAACATTCTTATTATCTCAAATTCTCTAACACTCATTATCACATTGTATTAATGTTGTATAAAGCAAATTGATGTTTGTTCTCTCAAACTTTGACCATCATAACAAAATAAACACTACTATCATAAGCCTAGCAAAATAACATTTCTACTATATTCCATTTGTATAGCATAATGTCAATCACTGTTTACCAATTTACCATAAAATCACTGTTTACCAATCACATGTTTAATACTATATTGGTATGATTGAGGTTTATAATTCCATTTTTAAAACTCTTGGTGCTAGATATATTTAAAATTTGAAAAAAAATTTATAATTTGGAAATATAATACAACGCAAATTATTATATAACATTTATAAGGGTTTGGGGAAGCACTTATAGTCGGGTGTACTAATATTTCTTTCTGTTTTTGTTTGTTTGTTTGTTTGTTTGTTTGTTTGAGACAGAGTCTCGCTCTGTGGTCCAGGCTGGAGTGCAGCGTTGTGATCTTGATTCACTGCAGCCTCTGCCTCCAGGGTTCAGATGATTCTCCTGCCACCACGCTTGGCTAATTTTTTTTTTTTTTTTTGTATTTTTAGTAGAAATAGGGTTTAACCATGTTGGCCCAGCTGGTCTTGATCTCCTGACCTAAATTGATCAGCCCACCTCGGCCTCCCAAAGTTCTGGGATTACAGGCATGCCCAGCCAAGTGTATTAATATTTCTATATCAAAGTTATATAAATATTTAGTGAGTTAAATCAAGATTATAAAGGAACATATCAATTTGGGTAGCATCTCAGTTTTTCACCAAACATGGTAAAGACAGCTCAATGTTCTGAGTTTTTCTGATTTTGGGGTTGTGAATAAATCACTTTGTATCATACAGCATTTTACATTTTGCAAAGCATAACGTGCTGTTTTGTACTTGGGGTTCTTTGTAAATATTTCTCCTTTATCTAAAAACTGCACCCTCAAACACAAAGGAAACACTGCTTTTTGCTTCAAAATATTTCAAAGTTCAATTTCTCATAAAAATCTTCCTGGCATCTAGAAAAATTATTTACTTTAACTTGTAGATGATACAGTCAGTAATTCTTATATATTGCACTCTATTTAGACAAAAATGTTATATCTCCTCCATGAATCCAACCTTTCAAAAGTGATCATTTCTATAATCTAAGCACTTAATACGTATGTTTAGTATACTACTAAATTGTAAATTGTAGTTATTGAATGCCTATTTATGGAAACAAGTAATCAATCAGTACATTTGTAAAATATTTTAAAATATTTTAGAAGCTTTTAACCAACTAAACAGCTTCAGAAAATATAATCAATATTTTCAATATGACATAGTTGGAAAGTAGCAGAATTGGCTACCAAACTAGGCATCTAGAACAAAAATGTGATGATCCTTCTAATTAAATTTGGGAAACTTTCATTTCAATTTGTGATATTTCTACTCAATTGTACAGACTTTTCTAAGAAAGAAAGTGATACTTAGTCAAATATTACTACAAGCTATGTGTAATCATTCACCTCATAATGACATTTTGATCAATGATGGATGGCACATACAATGGTTGTCACATGAGATTTTCATAAAGCTGCACTGTACAGGTGTACCATTTTTATGTTTTATATCATGTTTTTGCTGTGCCTTTTCTATGCTTAGATTCACAAATATCATTGCATTTCAGTTGCCTACAGTATTCAGTACAGTAACACGCTGTGCAGCTTTGTAGCCTAGGAGCATGAAATTATACCGTATAGCCTAGACCTGTAGTCGATTACACCACCTAGATTTGTGTAAGCCTACACTCTATGATGCTAGCACAATAATAAAATTGCCTAACAACACATTTGTTCAGAACATATTCCTGTTGTTAAGTGATGAGTAACTGTAATTGAAATGTTAATATTTTGGTTTGAAATATAGTTAAGTATTATAATCACTGAAAAGCTGAGAAATAACTACTGTCAATACTATTATATTTCTTATTTCTTATAAACTAGCGATATTTTATTTTGAATAAAAGTAATAAAATGTATTTCAATGGAAAATTAGTATATATGTAGAATTTTTATTCAAAGTCTTAAGTATAAATAACATTCACATGCTTATAATTCTTTTATTTTGTAATAATGGCATTGAATGATTGATAAACAGTCAAATGAAATATAGAATATTATATCAAAATTATTTAAAGTTATTTTTCTCGTTAAATAATCTAAGTTGCTTCAATAATATTTTTAAGCATAAATCTCACCTTCTGAAAATTGCTAAACCTAAAAGTGTGAGTAGTTACATGTCAAAAAATGAACAATTTTAAGATTTGAACATTTTTTAAAAGATAAAAATGTAACTTTGATCAATTATAAACATGTTATTTTAAAATGTTATTCAAAGACTCAATTTAATGTTATTTTAAACAATGCTCTTTAATTTGCTTAATGAGGACTACAATGCAAATTAAGAAAAGTTGTTTTTGTAACTTTACTCAAAAAATATTAATTTGTCAAGTCATATATATATATATATATATATATATATATATAAAACACATATATAAAACCTCCACTTCAAAGTTATATAAAGGTAAACATACACACATAGAAACACACACACTTCAAAAGATCAAAGTAACCAAATTCAGTTCAAATCAAATTGAGGCAATGTCATGTTATTTTTTTCACTATAAATAACTTTATCAGAATTATACTATACAGAAAACTAAAACATATATGTTTTGTCTTGGATTATTTTAATATTTTAAAATTTGTTAATCTTTCAGTGAAAATAAGCTCATGTTTGTTGTATGGTTTATGTGTGTATTTAATGGTATACATATTCTTTCAAAAAAACTTCAGCCAAATTAAATGTAAACAATTTTAATGAATGATTCGCGAGTCAGGCAGCTCTCAGAATCACAGCAGATTCACAGAAACTCCAGGGGTGTCTCGTGGTCAGAACAAATTTATAGACAAAAAGGTAAAGTAACGTACAGCAATCAAAAGTGAGATACAGAAACAGATTGGTTACAGCTCATCATTTGCCTTATTTGAACATAGTTTGAACACTCAGCAGTCTATGAGTGGCTGAAGTATGGCCACTGGGATTGGCCAACACTCAGTTATTGTTACAGGTGCATACTATTAAGTTAGGTTTTCATTTTTGCCGGTTACGCTAGGTTACAGTTCATCCACAAGGGCGTAGTCATTCTCAGGCCATATTTAGTTTGCTTTAACAATATAAATCAATAAACATTTTTGAAGAACTTTTCAAGTAACACACTGTTACAGTGTAGATGGAGAATGACTTTATGTAGAAAGGTAAGAGGTTTAATATTGAAAATGCAAGTTTAAATAAAAGAAAAACATGCATATTTTGCCTTAAAAGTACAAAGTACATCTTGATACTTATATTCATGACATAATAGTTGAAACAATGATAATGGAAGACATCCATAGAAAAACTATAGAGTGATAAAAGAAAGTTCTGAGAGAATATCTTAGGAATCATTTAATTTTATCTGGTAGTGAATGAATGGCAACTAGTGAGTATTTAGCATGGCTCAACATAAGATGATATAAAATCATGATAAGGAAAAATATCTCTACAGAGGACTAAGTGAACACTGTTTAACGGTGTTAGGTTTTTCAGAATAATTATGGGAATACACTCTTTACATACCTCCCCTACCAAGAAAAAAACAAACAAAAAAAATAAATAAAGAGTGAAACTGTCCCACACTCTAAAGATTAGAAAACTCCATATATTAATGGTCAACTAATATTTATACTAATTACATCATTGATGGAGAACATATATGAGAATATATATATATATATTTTTTAGTGTTCTAAGATCTGAGGTTGTACAGAATTGAGGATTCCAATATGGCACACTGATGACAAAACACTTATGTTGATTTGCCTCTGTGGTTTGTCATAAGAGTTGATACTTAGAAAAGAATATATGTCAGTCCAGCAGATTTACAATAAATGGTGGCCTAATAGGAACTACAAAATTTGTGCCAATTTAAGACACATATTTAAGTCTGAATAGAGAAGTTGCTGGTATCCCAGTGGAGAAAATAAATGATGAAACAAGATAAGGATCATTTTTATTGCTGAGAAATGCTGAGGCTGACTAGATTGCAGGATAGATACATTGAAATTTAACAAGTTGAAAAAATACAATTAATTAGTAAACAAGTATACGCATTTGTTCTTTGAAAGCATTAATTCAGTCAGCTTCATGGATATACAACCAGTGCAGTCAATACCCTGGTTTTGTCATCTCAAAATCCTTAATAATTTTAAAACAGAAGTCCTAAATTGTTATATTGCACTGAGCCCACAAATTATGTGGTCAACCCTGGATTAATAAATTATACCTCATTATTCTAAAGATAAATTTCATAAAAACAGAAAATACCAAAACAAAAATTAGAAACATGGAATCATTTTATATGAGACTATGTGCCTATTTTCTTTTTGGAAGCCTGACATTTCCAAAGACACATAAAGAGAAGATATTTTTGTGCAACCTAACTTAAAGTTGGAAAGGAAAAGACATCAATTAAAATAAAGTCACGTAATGTTTGAAGTTCTCTCTCATTCAGATATCAGGGATAGCCTTCAAAAACCTTTAGAAAACATTCACGTGTTGGTCATGAAAGAGATGCAACCTGTGTTCTCTCCTCATTCTTGGTGAGTGGTCTTAAGACAGAAATAGAGGATTTAGTACGAAAGCAAAAGCTGAAGTAGGAAATAACCCCATGGCCATGTTGCCAACTCCTAACTGAACAATATGAAAGAGACCTAAACAAAAGCAGAAAATACCTAGAAAGAATCTGCTAGCTTTACAGATAATAGCAAGATGTTCTTATTTTGACTATCACATCAGAAAGAAATGATACATGTAGATACATTATGATAAAAAGATATTGGAAAAACAAATAATTATTCTACATTAGCTGAGAAATTGACAAAAAACATGTGGATAGACAATAAAGATGCTTTCAATACAAGAGAATGGCCCATACTCTTAAACTAACAAGGAGAAATTTTCCTATAGATTAGATAATTTTTTTACATTTTTGATTAATAAGTGCTACCGTATCAACCTTAGTTTCTTCTTAGTTGAAAAACTGATGCTGCAAAGTCAATGAACTGCTTAGGTGGAGTAGTCCTAGCATCTTGTTTGGGCTGCAGAATGACTAAAGACAAAATGAAAAATTGAAACCACCTGAGTTTACATTATTAAACTTTTAGAACTAGAATTGAGGACTAAGACCATTTGTCTTCTTGACAAATATTTGTTTCAGGTATTTTGTTTGCTTGTTTGTTTGTTTTCAGGAAGATAAGGCTATAGTACAAAACGACAATAACAAAAACTTCATTGTTTCTTTAGGACATATTTGCAAACCCATGCAAACACTTTTTGTATTGAAATAGTTTGTATACCTAAGCAAAAGCTTATGTTTCAAACTAAATTTTGTTCTCAATACTCGCTTTGAAAATTTTGCCAGGCAGTGTCTGTCCACAAGCCCTAAATTAATATTTTACAAATGAGACACTGCCACATGTCTGTGTTTGCTGTTTTTAAAGTAATGTAATATATTTTTATTGCAGATTCTGAGAATCATCTTGCAGTCTGTTAAAACAAATAATGCAATGTCCAGCTGTCAGATTTCTGATTTAGTAGATCTATTATATGATGGGGCTAAAAAATTTACATTTCTACAAGTTCCCAGGCAATGCTGATGCTGCTGTTCTGGGGACCACATTTTGGGAACGAACCTCTGCTTTGTTATATGAGCCAGTTTGATTCAAGGTACTTCTTTAGTTGCATCCAAACATCTCCCAAATGATCGCATTTGGGATTTCTATTGTTTTAAGATAAATATTTTATTGAAGAAGAATTGTTGTTCAGAGAAGTTAAAGGCTAGTTGCTATTGGTATTTCTGAAATGGTTGCAGATAACACATAAAGGACTAAAAAAACTTTCAATTAGTTGTCAAAAATCAATATATACTACAAATTTAGATAAGTGCCTATGATTTGCAACTCGCTTAGAGAGGTAGAAGTTAGTGTACTAGAACTTTTTAGAGTCTTAATAATATATAGACAGCATGATTGTTTAATTATATTTAAATAACTCAAAAATACAATTAACTACTTAATCTAATGCCATACCTTTAAGGATCCAAATACTCTGACACCTATTTAGGAATGCAGTTCACTGAAATGTTTTCAGAAGTAAGGAAAAACAGTTAGGGTAGACAAAGTATAGTAATTATCAGAAAAATATTTTATGATAAGAATTAATTCATTGTGTTGAAAATGTGATCATTTGGTAACCTAAAACAATAAACAGCTAGATGCGTGGTAGGCATATTCTGTTATTGGCAGAGAACTCAGAATTTATGTTTCTTAAAATCCAAACCAACAATATCTGCCCTAAGGCATACAAATATTTGACTCTTTTGACTATTCATTTTTCTTTGATAAAATAAGCATTGGGGAGCAATGCAGCTCATATGCTGCCGGGTTTAGTCTTTGAATATGAAAGTCAGAGCAGAATGAGTACTGAATTGTGAAGCTTATACACAGCAGGAACTTTGACTGACAAGAATTCCACAATTCTAGATAAAGTTTGAAAGGAATCATTGGCTTCATTTAGAACTGATCTATGGGAATATTCTTTAAAAACACTTGCAGTTTTGTAACAATTGTCCTTCATGTAAATTACATTTGATTTCTTCTCAAAATTAAATAATGATCTGTTTTTTCTGTCACTGTAGTTTTGTGTTTTCTAGAAATTATATAAGGGAACTCATGAAGTATGTAGCCTTTAATATCTGGATTTTTTTCATTTAACATGCTGATTACGAGATTTATGCAAATTGTTAGATTTATGTTCTGTTGGGTTGTTGAATAATCTAAAGGGATGTTTTTAATGTAATGCAATAAAGCACTCTTCTTAAGTTATATTCCAGGAACACCAAGGAGGGAGATCTAATCCAAAGAGATCCAGGCCCAAATCAGGGAAAGATTCAGATAACTTTGTGCAGGTAAAGAAGAACAGGAAGAGCATGCAGGGAAAATGAGGAACATGAGCAAAGATACATAAGGATTAGGAAGTAAGTGAGGCTGTGGTCAGAGCTAGATAACGGTGGGCCTTGAATGCAATTTATTGAACAGAACTTTATACAGAGAACATTGGGTAGACATTGATTGAATTTAACCAGGTGAGTTTGGTGGCCAGATTTTTCTAAATTTCTTCACATGGAAGAAGTATAAACATAATCTGAACTAGGGGCAAGATTTAAATCAGGGAAATCACATATCATAGTGTCCATAAAAATATGAAAGGGCATATATCAGGTCAGTATGGTTAGCAAGGGGATCAGAAACAAGACTTATTTAAAAATTAATATCTATACAACTTTATTATTGATTAGGTGGGAATGCTGATGTGGGGAAGGAGATGAATATGAAAGAGAATTCTGGGAAAATTCCAGGGTTCCAGTTTGTGTGGTTTGAATAATGATGGTATTTCTCTTCCTATATATATGGCAGAAAGAGACCATAAACTAGAATCTCAAACAGGAGGTCTCTTCCTGATTCTATATATGATATATCTGAATCTTCAGATCACGTAAATGGAGAAGTCTCACATTTTTCTTTCTTGTTTCCACTTACTCCATTTTTTAATCTCTACTGGAAATGTCTGCCATGGACAATGATGTATTCTTTCTGGCCATAACCTCATTTTCTGACTGTTCATTTTACTGCCAACTCCACCTTCACCCTCTTCAATACAGTCTTTTACATCATTGCTCAGCAGTTCTTAGTGAAAATCAGCTCATGCGGCTCCTATATCCAGCTGAAGATAGCCAAACCCGAGGGCCTGGGTCAGGTAAGGTTGTTGAACTGCTTACTCTCACAGTTGAGGAGACATATACAAGAAGCAAGGAAAGACTAGAAAATACAATGTATTAGTCCATTCTCTTGCTGCTATGAAGAAATACCCAAGACTGGGTAATTTATAGAGAAAAGAGGTTTAATTGATTCACAGTTCTGCATAGCTGGAGAGGCTTCAGGAAACTTACAACCATGGCAGAAAGCACTTCTTCACAGGTCAGGAGTAGAGAGAATGAGTGCCAGCAGGAGAAATGCCCAATGCTTATAAGACCATCGGATCTCGAGAGCTCACTCACTATCACAAGAACCTCATGGGGGACACGGCCCCAATGATTCAATTACCTTCCAACAGGTCCCTCCCATGACACGTGGGGATTATGGGGATTACAATTCAAAATGACATGTGGGTGGGGACATGGCCAAACCATATTTTGTAATAAATCTAGTTTTAAATATGTTAGACATGAAATAAAACAATTTAATTTTTCATAAGAAAGATATGCAAAGTAATTAAAAATACAGCTGGAAAGTGTTTCAATGACTACCTTATATAATGTTTCCAACCTCTCCCTCTGTCACTCTCTATCCTACTAGATTTTATTTCCATCACATTATAACCAGTTTATAGAACAGACAAGGCACATGGGATGAATCTCATGTTTCTTTCTCTACTTTATACCATACCTTACTTGAATTCAAAATAAAGCTTACTTATTTTGTCCTTTATTCTTTAAATATGTTCATAGGAGGAAGTTCTTTCTAAGGCACTGGATAAAAATTCAATAGGTCCCATGACTGTTATGGTCAGTCCTAGAAAGTCCTATAATAACTTTAAATTACAAATTAAATTCAGTAATTAAAATGTCCATTCCCAGATAGTAGTCAAACTCCAATCTTGCCTAATATTAAACCTTCTCCACAAAACTATGGCCTGGGAAGTGGGACAGAATTCTTCCTTTCTACCTCCTACCTGGAGCACTTGGCTCTCTTGCATTGTAGTTGAGGGTGAGATGAAATGAAGATGAGATAAAGAACTGATGTTGACTGGCATTTACTTTACTTCTCATTCTCTGGGTAATATTCATGTTTAATACATTTCTTTCCTAAATATTTATAAATATATGAAATTATAAATATATACAACTATGTACTTTCATGTATAAACTTTATATGACTTTATAATTATAAATAAATCTGATAGTTATATGTGTAATTATAAAGTTATTTAATTCAGTATATGTTATGTATGTAAATATAGTTTATTTGCAAATTATCAAATAATTATTATGACACAATCTCCTAGGAGGTATACATCTTGCTTGATTTTTCACCACTGCAACCTCAGTTTCTAGATCAATGCCTGGAACATAGTAGATATGTTATATAAATATTATATGTTGCATAGATTTTAATACAGGTGTACTAAATCATCCAGCACAGAAACTTGCAGACAAGTTGTAGACTAGCCACCTATATTTGGGAGTACCTGATTATAGAAGATATTTAAAATATCAAGAGTCATTTAGAACTTAGAGGGAGAGCCCATAAACTAAATGGAACCTGACTTTTAGGGGAAGGTAAAGGGAGTAGAATCCATAAAGTAGACCACTAGGGTACAATAAGTGAGTTAGAAAGAAAAATAAAGGACTGTGTTCTCAGATAGATAAATAGATAGATAATAGCTAGATGACAGATAGATAGATAGATAGATAGATGACACATACATATATGTACACACACTTATAAACACACACACATGCACAGTATTTTGAGAATAAATAATAAATATGTCAAATATCACAGAGAAATGTTGGTCCCATCATTAAATGAGAATTTACAGCAGGGCTTGGCTCCTAGGTTATGGATTGGTGCTGGATGGGGAACTGAAAGAGAAGCACTCAGTAGTTATATTGTCTCTACAACTTCATTCAAGGCAGCTGACAAGATGCTGAGTTCAGCAATGTGGGGAGTTTTGATACAATGGGGATAAAAATCTCTGGAAAAAAATGTGTGAAGGATTCAGGGTAAGCAGTTTACACAAACTGTCATGAGATGGTTGAAGGCAGGAGTTGGGGTGGAGTAAAATGTTTTCTTCTAGGTTACAAAATTCTCAAGCTGCTTGAGTTGGAAAGCAGGAATTCAATAGGTTACACTGACATGATACTATGTGACCAGATTTGGATATGGGATATAGAGACATTTTGTGAATAGAGCATTTGGCAAAGAGGAAACAGATTTCTGGAAGTTGTTCCTTTATAATGAAATGCGATTAGAGAAAACAGGTTTTGTGGATTGAGGTTAAGGATTTGAGGAGGGAGGGAGAAAGTGCACAGCAATAAGTAGAGGGGAAGAATGTTAGAGAATTAACCCAAGTGATGGCACAGGGGCTTGTCTTTTGAATGGTCATTGCAAATACAGGGATAGGAAACGCGCCAAGAATTGACGGGTTTCAATTTTTTTCCTAACTTGTTCCCTTTTAAATGTCTTACAAATTTAGTTATTCTATGGCTGCATAACTGTGTTTTTGGGTTTTTTTGTTTGTTTGTTTGTAGATAAGGGTCTTGCTTTGTTGCCCAGGCTGGTTTCAAACTCCTTGCTTCAAGTAATCCTTCCACCTTAGCCTCCCAAAGTGCTGGGATTACCCACATTAGCCACTGTGCCCAGTCATAATTTTTACTACTATTTTTGGTAGTAAATTGTTAAGATATTTTTTCATACTATTCATATATGCAAAAGTGAAATCGCAACCACTGAAAATGCATGCTATGTCACCATACCATGATATTTGATCATTTGAGAAGTATATTTAGTGACATAAGTGTACATTCCTATGCTCTCCAGTTGATTTTAAAACTGAGTGTGATTTTATTCCTCTAAAGGAAAGACAGATGTGAAGGGAAGAAGCTGAAAATGAGTGTAGAAAATGCCACACAATTACTAAAACCATTTTTTTGTCTTTTTTTTCACATTAAGATAATGTGGAGGCTTGTATAGCTACATCGTAGGAGACCAAGTTTCTAGAAATTCAGATATCCTATCTCCATCATGGATTAATATAATAGGACATGTCCATTTTAGTATCTATTCTGTCACTCTGCTTTATCTTCTTTTACTTAATTTATTGAGACTTATTTAAGTAGATCATACAATGTATTCCTCTCCACTTCTAGCAGGTCATCAATTCTGAGATTTCAATATCCTGAATATTGGCGCAAGAAATACTTATGACTTCCAATCTTATTAGTGTTTCATTCTTCATCAATTATTTTGCTTTTTAAAATTTATATCCCACTCCCATTCAGTCAATGGCTGTGGCAAATCTTTTCCACCAAATTTAAATTATTTATTTACTTTAACTTCCCTTCTCTCATTTAGCCATCAGGTGGAAAAATATTTAATTACTTAATGATATCTAAAAACATTTCTCTCAACTGTGAGCAAACTTTTTTGTGAAATTGATTATTTTCATATTGGCTCTAAGAATTTGTTTTTGTTGCCTCTGTTAATTGTTCCCTGTCCCCCTGGATTTACTATTTTTCCCCTCTCTCTCTTAATGTTTTCATTCTGTTTAGCTGCCAATAAAGGTTAGGGCAAGTCACTCCCATTTTTCCACAGCCCTTCATTCAGCCCAGCGACTCGTCTGGGTATCTCATTCTCTCTAACCATAACGTATCAGGCACATATATCTTAAACAAAGTAAATTTATTATGAGTATAATTGCTTTGTGAGAATTTTGATACTGCATTATGATAAATAAAATTCTCAGCATTTCTAATAATAAATGATATCAATTGACTCAATGATATAAACTGCTACCTATAGGAACATATTGCGTGACAGTAACAAAAATGCAGAGTTAGATTGGTAAGAGGGTAACGTCCTTTAAGTATAAACTTTTTGTTAATAAGAGAAATTCTATAGACCTTAAATTGGAGGTTTGTAGTGTATTCAATGACATAGAAAAATGTGTGAACATATATCAAACTAAATAATATTAACAAGATCCAAGTACTACTAGTCTTCCTATCTGCTTTGCTCATCTATTAAAATATAATTATATGTGCAGATATTGATATTGATTATATATATATCTATGTATATACACAGATGTGTATGCAGATGTGTATGTGTATATATGTGCAAATGTACTTGTAAATATAAATGTGTATATATGAAAAAGGGCAGTTATCAAACATAAATACCCATAAATATCCAAATTCTGATTATTATTTCATACCTAACAGTGTTACGTAAGAGTGTTAATTTAGTCTCATCATTGCTGACATTAGGTAATGACTTTAAAAATTGCATATGTAATATAGAGAATTTTACTTTGTTTTGTCTTCTTTTGTTTTCAGTTTGAAAATACTTCAGCTATTTAATAAATATATTTTCATTTTAGTGAATTTTCTATATATTTCACTATCTTTTAAATTTAGTCTTGATGCTTTTATTAACACATATTTTTACTCTGTCATATTTGTTTTATACATCTGTCTTGAAAATGCCTTTAACTATTTATATTATTATTATACTTTAAGTTCTAGGGTACATGTGTACAACATGCAGGTTTGTTACATATGCATACATGTGCCATGTTGATGTGCTGCACCCGTCAACTCATCATTTATATTAGGTATATCTCCCAGTGCTATCCCTCCCTGCTCCCCTCACCCCACAACAGGCCCCGGTATGTGATATTCCCCACCCTGTGTCCAAGTGTTCTCATTGTTCAATTCCCACCTATGAGTGAGAACATGCAGTGTTTGGTTTTCGGTCCTTGTGATAGTTTGCTCAGAATGATGGTTTCCAGCTTCATCCATGTCCCTACAAAGGACATGAACTCATCCTTTTTTATGGCTGCATAGTATTCCATGTTTTATATTTAACAAAAAAATTTAACTATTTGAATGACCAATGTATTATTTAAATAATTAAATGTATCAATAATTTACTTCACAAACCCTTTATTTTCCTCATCCTTATGTATTCTGTATTTGAGCAAGTGTTGATAACATTCACCTGTATTTCTTCTTCTTTTTTTTTATTTGAGACGGAGTCTTGCTCTGTCGCCCAGGCTGGAGTGCAGTGGCGTGATCTCAGCTCACTGAACATTCACCTGTATTTCTTATCCTCATTTTCTTTGAGCATTAGTTAATTTTTAATTCATTATAATTATTTTATGTTAATTATGTTAATGTTTGTTTTCTAAATTATTAATACTTTGTTTTAATGGAGGTAGGAGGTAGGACTGGACTCTAAAGCAGGGAGCTTGTACACGGGACCAAACTGAGGAATAGCTAAAACACGTGCTGGGCAGAAGCAGCTTCCCATAAGACACACTCAACAGTGTGCCATTTCAGTTTATTGTTGCCATGGCAACACTCAGAAGTTACTGCCCCTTTCCGTGGCAAAAACTCAGAAGATGCCACCCATTTTCTAGAAATTTCTGCAAAAATTGCCCATTAATTTGCATGTAATTAAAAGCGGGTATAAATATGAATGCAGACCAGCCTTTGAGCTGCTATTCTGGTCACACGGCCTATTGGGTAGCACTGCTCTGCAAGAAGCAGTAAGTCTGCTGCTGCATTATGCTGTTGCTTAAACAGAAGTTGCTGTCTAATGCCATTGGCTCACCCTTGAATTCTTTCCTGGAAAAATCCAAGAACCCTCCTAGACCAAGCCCCTGTTTTGGGGCTTGCCTGTCCTGCATCACAATTGCTTACATTAAATATTATTCTTCCAAATTTGATGCCACTTTATTCTTGCACTTTATTTTTTAGTGTATAATAGAATCAATTTATGTATTAACTGTGAAAGATTCATCTTCTTTATAAATATCAGTCCTGTAAATCTACTTAAGTTGTATATATACACAATGGAATAATTTTCAACCTTAAAAAGCAAGAAATGTCATTTGTAACAACACAGATGAAATTGGAAAACATTATGTTAAGTGAAATAAACCAGACACGGAGACACAGACACTGCAAGTTCTCACTTATATGGAATCTAAGACAACCAAAGTCAAAGGAGCAGAGAATAGAATGGTTATTATAGAGGCTAGGGAGCAGGGAGATGGGGAGATGATAGTTAAACGGTACAAAGCCTCAATTAGGAGGAATAAAGGTTTTTTTTAATACTTTGAGATATATTACACAGTAGGGTGATTACAGTAAAAAATAATGTATTCTACGTTTCAAAATTGCTAACAGAGTAAATTTTAAATGTTCTCACCATAAGAAATGATATATCTTTGAGGTAACTATTATGTTAATTAGCTTGACTTAAATACTCCACATCGTATTTATAAATCATAACATTACTTTGATTACTCTATAAATTTATACAACTATAATTTGTCAATTTACAATGAAAATAATAAAGTTTTTAAAAACTTGTGTTCACTAATATTTTCTAAAAGATGAGTATTGAAATATGATACACATAAGGAAAATCAATAAAATATTTAGCACAATTGATTATCACAAAGTGAAGAACCATGTAGAAGCCACCCAGGTCAAGAAATAGATCAGTGACAGGACCACAGAAGTAGTCCTTGTGCCATGTCTCTAACTTTGTTTCAGCCACACAGGCCCACACCTCCCACCAAAGTCATCACTATCTTGTCCTTAAGGAAGTTACCATTAACTTCTAAGTTGTTTTTCTTTCTTTCTTTCTTTCTTTTCTTTGTTTTTGAGATGGAGTCTCGCTCTGTCGCCCAGGCTGGAGTGCAGTGGCGTGATGTCGGCTCACTGCAAGCTCTGCCTCCCAGGTTCACGTCATTCTCCTGCCTCAGCCTCCCTAATTGTTTTTCACTTTTTTTTTTTGAGATGGAGTCGCACTCTGTCACCCAGGCTGGAGTGCAGTGGTGCAATCTCGGCTCACTGCAAGTTCTGCCTTCCGGGTTCACGCCATTGTCCTGCCTCAGCCTCCCTAATTTGTTTTTCTTTACATACTTAACTTCTAAATACACATTCATGAATACTATAGGTTCATCATTTTTAAATATATATATGCAATTATGTATTTTTAAATTATTTGCATGTTAAACCCAATATTATGTTTGTGAGAAATACTTATGTTATTGAGTATAACTGTTCCTTTTGTTTGTACTTATTTCTGCTTAATGTTCTGTTGTTCAAATAAATCAAAATTTACTCATGCATCTACTATTGATGGGCATGGGTTCTTACCAATTTGTGACTTTTATGATTAATGTGCTTATAAAAACTCATTTATATGTCCTTTGGTACACATATATGCACATTCATTTTGGATATTTATATAGTGGTGAAATTGCTATGTCATGGTACATGAATATGTTAAACGTTACTGGAATGATGTCATAGTTTTCCAACATGACTGTTCCTTTACATTCCTATCAGCTATATATGAAAACTCAAAGCATGCAAAATACTTGCTAACATTTAGGTTTATTTGTGTTTTAAATTTTACTTATTGCAGAGGCATATAATAGTATCTCACTGTGGTTTAAATGTGAGTTTTTCTGAGGTTTATTAAGGTTGAGCACCTTTTCTTACGTTTAATTAATATTTGGTATCTTCCTTTGTTCCAAAATGTTTATTCAAGCCTCTTGATTATTTATCTATTAGATTTTCTTTCCTTACAGATAGTTAAGGTGGAGACCAAATTGCTTTTTCCTTTTTAGTATGGGCATCCAGTTGACCAAGAATCATTTATTCTTATTTTTTTTTATTTATTTATTTTTGAGACAAAGTCTCGCTCTGTTGCACAGGCTGGAGTGCAGTGGCACAATCTCGGCTCACTGCAACCTCTGCTTCCCGGGTTCAAGAGATTCTCCTGCCTCAGCCTCCCGAGTAGCTGGGAGTGAAGGTGCCTGTCACCACACTTGGGTAATTTTTATATTTTTAGTAGAGACGGGATTTCACCATATTGGCCAAGCTGGTCTCGAACTGCAGACCTTGTGATCTATCCACCTCGGCCTCCCAAAGTGCTAGGATTACAAGTGTGAGTCACAGCGCCCAGACCCAGGATCATTTTTTTAAAAGACAATAAGTTCCTTATGGGCTCTTTACCCTATTCAGTGGGCCCATTTGTCACTTGCTCCCAAGCCACCCTGTATTAACTATTGTAAGTTTATAAGTCTTGATATAGCAATTCTCCTATCTTAATTTGCTTCAATAATGTATTTTGATTAGCACATTAATTTTAGAGTCAGCTTCTATGTCACATGCCCCAACATGCTAAAGAGAAAACAATACAGATGAAAGTAACAAGAAAAGCTGTTTAGACTTTGTGGTTCAGCAGACAGTCCATTTTATTGTAAAGATTCTCTGTGTGTTTGAGGTGTACACTCTGGTATTCTTACACGCGTTCTTATATTTTTGCCCATTTATCCAGTTTACTAATTGTGATCAAATTTTAATGGTTATTTACTTCTGTTTTTATTAATAGATGTGTTAAAAATTATTTACATAATTGCGAATTTTCCATTTCTTTGTGTAGTTTTATTTTTGTTGTATATTTTGTGGTTATGCTATTGGATACATAAAATTTAGAATTGTTGCAACTCATGTTTAATTGAAACTTTTATCGTTATGAAGTATTCTTTATTTTCATTATGATTTTTACCTTAAGTCAATTTGATTGATATTTATATAGCTATGGCTGCTTTCTTTTTTCCTTAATGATTATATGGTTTTACATGGTTTTATTTTCAATATCACATATATATGGTATAGAGAATATACATATATGTATATTAAGTCATATAAAGCTGACTTTAAAAAATCCAGTCTGAATTTATTTTTAATAAGTGTAGTTAATCCATTTGCATTTAATGTAATGCCTGATATTTTAAAAATTATGTCTACCATTTTACCCAGTTCATATTATCATTCTATCTGTTCTGTTTGGTAATACAAACACTAGTTTTTATATATAATATTTTGGTTTAAATCTAATTTATTATGCATCTAAACAATTTTGTGCATTCTCTAAAACCAAAAGCCATAATTGTCAAAGTGAGCCAATATTATAGGTATAAAGATTTAGAGTAACTACAGTGATACACTTTTATGGCAAGGCTGATACTGGGTGAAAGAGATTCAGTATGTTCAGATGTCAACTTCTTTTTGCTGTTAGTAGTAAACTGAATTTCAGGAATATTTGTGTCTTAAAATGATATCTAATGAATTGACAGCCCTCTAAAGTTTGGTTTTATATTTCTTAAAATAACTTGGAAAATCTTAAAACAAATTCTTCATTGGAAGGAGTGCCAAACTTTATCTTTCATAGGCCTTAGAAAGTTGCATTATGGAAACTATAGCTTGCAAACAAGATGATGTTTAAAGCAATCCTACCGAAGTAGTTAATAACGCAAACGGTATGCAGAACTTAATTTTAAAAGTATCCATTTGTGCTTTCAAATCTCTCGTCTTATTAACAAATATTTTTTAAAATTTATTCATTTTATTAGAGACAAGGTCTCACTCTGTCATCTAGGCTGGATTGCAGTGGTACAATCATAGCTCACTGTAACACTGAATTCCTGGCCTCAAACGATCCTCCCATTTAGGCCTTCCAAAGTGTTGGGATTACAGGCCTGAGCCACTGTAATGAGCGAAAATAACTTTTTGATTCAATCTTTTTTTAGCTGCTTAAAATTATGTTTTACATTTGAATCAAAAGACATTAATGAGGTAGGGCTTTATTTAATTAAATAATGGTGAAATGTTTGAAAGAATTATAGAGATAAGTCTTTCAGTGAGTCTGTCTTACAAAAGTTTGTCAACAAATGATACCCAAGAAAATATTATGCTGAAATGTGTAAACAAACATTTTGGAATGAAAATAATTGAAACTCAGAATGTCCTCATTTAGCAAAACTTGCTCTGAGCATCTTAGGGACTTGAATAATTGCAGAAAAAATATTATCTCAATTAGTGATATTTTGGTGTAAAGAACAAGTCAATTGAAAGTATCAACAACTTAAGATTTATTTGGTTACTGTAGCCTTGTAGTATAGTTTGAAGTTAGGTAGCGTGATGCCTCCAGCTTTGTTGTTTTGGCTTAGGATTGACTTGGTGATGCAGGCTCCTTTTTGGTTCCATATGAACTTCAAAGTAGTTTTTTCCAATTCTGTGAAGAAAGTCATTGGTAGCTTGATGGGGATGGCATTGAACCTATAAATTACCTTGAGCAGTATGGCCATTTTCATGATATTGATTCTTCCTACCCATGAGCATGCAATGTTCTTCCATTTGTTTGTATCCTCTTTTATTTCATTGAGCAGTGGTTTGTAGTACTCCTTGAAGAGGTCCTTCACATCCCTTGAAAGTTGGATTCCTAGGTATTTTATTCTCTTTGAAGCAATTGTGAATGGGAGTTCACTCATGATTTGGCTCTCTGTTTGTCTGTTATTGGTGTACAACAATGCTTGTGAGTTTTGCACGTTGATTTTGCATCTTGAGACTTTGCTGAAGTTGCTTATCAGCTTAAGGAGATTTTGGGCTGAGACGATGGGGTTTTTCTAGATATACAATCATGTCATCTGCAAACAGGGACAATTTGACTTCCTCTTTTCCTAATTGAATACCCTTTATTTCTTTCTCCTGCCTGATTGCCCTGGCCAGAACTTCCAACACTATATTGAATAGGAGTGGTGAGAGAGGGCATCCCTGTCTTGTGCCAGTTTTCAAAGGGAATGCTTCCAGTTTTTGCCCATTCAGTATGATATTGGCTGTGGGTTTGTCATACATAGCTCTTACTATTTTGAGATACGTCCCATCAGTACCTAATTTATTGAGAGTTTTTAGCATGAAGAGCTGTTGAATTTTGTCAAAGGCCTTTTCTGCATCTATTGAGATAATCCTGTGGTTTTTGTCTTTGGTTCTGTTTATATACTGGATTACGTTTTTTTATTTGCATATGTTGAATCAGCCTTGCATCCCAGGGATGAAGCCCACTTGATCATGGTGGATAAGCATGGTACTGGTACCAAAACAGAGATATAGACCAATGGAACAGAACAGAGCCTGCAGAAATAATACCACACATCTATAACCATCTGATCTTGGACAAACCTGACAAAAACAAGAAATGGGGAAAGGGTTCCCTATTTAATAAATGGTGTTGGGAAAACTGGCTAGTCATATGCAGAAAGCTGAAACTGGATCCCTTCCTTACACCTTATACAAAAATCAATTCAAGATGGATTAAAGACTTAAATGTTAGACCTAAAACCATAAAAACCCTAGAAGAAAACCTAGCAATACCATTCAGGACATAGGCATGGGCAAGGACTTCATGTCTAAAACAGCAAAAACAATGGCAACAAGAGCCAAAATTGACAAATGGAATCTAATCAAACTAAAGAGCTTCTGCACAGCAAAAGAAACTACCATCCCAGTGAACAGGCAACCTACAGAATGGGAGAAAATTTTTGCAATCTACTCATCTGACAATGGGCTAATATCCAGAATCTGCAAAGAACTCAAACAAATTTACAAGAAAAAAACAAACAACCCCATCAACAAGTGGGCGAAGGATATGAACAGACACTTCTCAAAAGAAGACATTTATGCAGCCAAAAGACACATGAAAAAATGCTCACCATCACTGGCCATCAGAGAAATGCAAATCAAAACCGCAATGAGATACCATCTCACACCCATTAGAATGGTGATCATTAAAAAGTCAGGAAACAAGTGCTGGAGAGGATGTGGAGAAATAGGAACATTTTTTCACTGTTGTTGGGACTGTAAACTAGTTCAACCATTGTGGAAGACAGTGTGGCGATTCCTCAGGGATCTAGAACTGGAAATACCATTTGACCCAGCCATCCCATTACTGGGTATATACCCAAAGGATTATAAAACATGCTGCTATAAAGACACACGCACACGTATGTTTATTGCGGCACTATTCCCAATAGCAAAGACTGGGAACCAACCCAAATGTCCATCAATGATAGACTGGATAAAGAAAATGTGGCACATATACACCATGAAATACTATGCAGCCATAAAAAAGCATGAGTTCATGTCCTTTGTAGGGACATGGATGAAGCTGGAAACCATCATTATCGGCAAACTATCGCAAGGACAAAAAACCAAACACTGCATGTTCTCATTCATGGGTGGGAATTGAACAATGAGAACACATGGACACAGGAAGGGGAACATCACACACTGGGGCCTGTTGTGGGGTGGGGGGAAAGGGGAGGGATAGCATTAGGAGATATACGTAACGTAAATGACGAGTTAATGGGTGCAGCACACCAATATGGCACATGTATACATATGTAACAAACCTGCATGTTGTGCACATGTGCCCTAGAACTTAAAGTATAATAAAAAAAAGATTTATTAAGAGTAATACACAATGTTACATTAATTAACAGAATTGTGTAGCTTGCCATCTCTCTCTCTCTCTCTCTCTCCCTCTCTCTCTCTCCCCTGCTTCCCCTTCCTCCTTTTCCTCTTCCACCCTTTGAAAAATATACTCAACAAAAGACTTATATGTACATAAAGTACTAATAATCCAAACTTATAAACTTACAGATTTAAATCCGATTAGAACACTTTTCATTATTTTTATTACTCAAAAATATAGCCTCAAAAACAATTTTTTTTAAAATTATACTTTAAGTTTTAGGGTACATGTGCACATTGTGCAGGTTAGTTACATATGTATACATGGGCCATGCTGGTGCGCTGCACCCACTAACTCGTCATCTAGCATTAGGTATATCTCCCAGAATCTACAATGAACTCAAACAAATTTACAAGAAAAAAACAAACAACCCCATCAAAAAGTGGGCGAGGGACATGAACAGACACTTCTCAAAAGAAGACATTTATGCAGCCAAAAAACACATGAAAAAATGCTCATCATCACTGGCCATCAGAGAAATGCAAATCAAAACCACTATGAGATATCATCTCACACCAGTTAGAATGGCAATCATTAAAAAGTCAGGAAACAACAGGTGCTGGAGAGGATGTGGAGAAATAGGAACACTTTTACACTGTTGGTGGGACTGTAAACTAGTTCAACCATTGTGGAAGTCAGTGTGGCGATTCCTCAGGGATCTAGAACTAGAAATACCATTTGACCCAGCCATCCCAAAAACAATTTTTTTATTGCTCATTGATTTTTCTCACTTTTTCTTTGTTCATTTCTTAATTTCTCTTTTATTTTTGATTTGGAATCTTCTAATATACTTTTTCATTATTTATGTAAAAATTGCTATAAAATGCTTATTTTCTAATAATAAAAATGTTTAACAACATAGATAGACCTGTAAGAATACCTTTGGTGGTATCTGATCTTTTTAATATTTAGAATTTGTATTTTCTTTGCCTGTCAAATTATTGACTGCATTATTCATTAACCTATTTTTTTAGTTTTTAAAGCCAAAAACATTTTCTAAAAAATGTTATTTCATTTTATCATAATGACAGAATATGTCCCATATGATTACTGCTGTTTGAAGTATCAGATCATCTAGTAGCTTAAATATTTCTCATAGTTATTTTACTAATTGCAGTAAAATTAATTGTTAACATGAATTCTATAGGTTAGTTTCAGAGTCTTGGAGTTGCCTTGTCATGTGGTTTATATGCAGAAGGCTTAAATTATAATTTATTTTGCAAATGCTCTTTTTAATATATAATAAACTTTTTATAATCATGTTTTTATTTTCATCTATACTTTTCTTTTTAAAAATCTGATTGTTATTAACTCTCATTGGAATCGATAAGGAAGCATATCTCCTGACTTCAAATCTTAAGGACTCTTAACTTTCATTTTACAGTATTATCAAATAATTCCCCTAAAATACAAATTTTATATTTTCATGCCCTTTTCCTTTTAGAATTTTTGTTTCCTTTACCAATCAGAAGTCCAACCATCATAACAAGGCATAAAGAAATTCCAACATGATTATTCTATTGCCACCCCATTTATTATATAGCAAGTGGATATCATTATAACTCCATTCCTGTCACTGTTTCTTTCTGTCACTGTTTGTTTCTGTCTATACTGCCTTTTTTGTTTGTCAAACTCTTATTTGTCTTACAAAGAATTTCTCAGATACCACATAACTCCCTGAAACTTTGCCTTCTGTGCTCACTGACAAAGGTGAATTATAATTTTCTCTATTCTATTATATGATATATGTATGTGTACACTTGTATTCAAACAACAATATTGTATTATATTACAATTACATTGTTATTTTCTATCATGTTTTATTTACTAGAGTTCTAAATACTTGCAGAGGTTTTGTTTTCTGGCTAATCACAGCACTTGGCTGATAGAATGGGAAAATAACTACATGATCATTTCATGAAGCTAAAAAAGTGTTCATTTTTATAATCAGTATGGATAAAGTATTTCAGTGCACCCATAAAAATTAAAGATAATAAAATAAGTTGATTTTAAAAAGTCATGATCTGTTAAAATTAAAGTTGCTATTTACGGAATTGGTTGTAACCCAAAAATATAGCATTTATTCTCAATATTGAAACATGACATAATATAGTATTCTAATGTATATCATATTTAATTAATCTGCCATACGCTATTAGAATCTGCTTTCAGAAACTATGTGTTGTTCCCAATAGGAAATGCAATATAGACTATACTATCAGATAAGCCAGTTGCAATGGGCTGACAGCTCTCAAAAAAGGTATGTGCACATCCTAACCCTGGAACTTATGAATATTACCTTATTGAAGGAAGAGTATTGGCGGATGCAATCCACTTAAGGATGTTGAGATGATGAAGTCATCCTGGATTATCCGGCTGGATCTTTAATTCAATGACAAGTATCCTATAAGAGACAGAGAAGAGAAATCAACAGAGAAGAAAAGGAAGCAATGTGACCATGAAGTCAGAGACTGGAGTGATGCAGGTACAAACCCAGGAATGCTGACAGCCTCTAGGAGCTGGAAGATACAAGGAATGGAATCTCCCATGGAGCCTCTGGTGGGAATAGCTGCCTTGTTAATGCCTACACTTTTGTACTCCAGAATTATGAGAGAATAGATTGATGTTGTTCTCAGCCACACGGTTTGAAGTAATTTGTTAGAACAGCCATAGGAAACTAATATGCCAGTATTGTAAAAGTGCTTTCTGTGAATTTAATTATTTATAAACACGATGAAAGATAAATAAGAACCTTTAAAGATGTCTTTTAAAAAGACATAGGCTATAATAAAATTTTATTTAATAAGTCAAAAATAATTGCATGTTTTCTACACTACCAAGAATTTGAAATAAGGTGATAAACAAATCAAATTTATTTTTTAAATAAATAAACACTGGATAAGTTATGAAAATAAAGTTAAAAAAGCAAAAAAATATAAAATGAATAAAATAAGTTTCCTTCTCTAATATCTAAAATGTTATTTCTCACACAAAGTAAAGTGTTTCTCTCTGAGATAAATTTAAGTGAAGTAATGGTGAGGATTGCATTTGGAATTTGTAGAGCAAGATAGATTAATATAAACAGTCATTTAATGAGACATTCTCTTCGATTCTGATGCATTTTCATATCCTCTTACATGTTGCAAGTGTTAATCCAGGCATCCTTTTCTGCTTTCAATGCCACTACTACATCAACTTGTCACCCAAATAACTGTAATTAAGCATTCTCTCTAGCTGCTGATTACAGTATGCTGATGAACATTCCCACTGGATTTAACAGCCTTTTTCATAACATCTACAGTAATCATCACATATTATAATTTTTTTTGGCTGAAGACTTCTCAAATAATCTAAAATTTAAATTAAACAGCCCTCTGATTATTGCAATCTAAAGTTCAACAGGCACTTAATCATAAAGGTGTAAGTATCTATCACTGACATCTACTAAGCAATAGGATAATATATATCCAGGGAAATAAATACTTAAACTGTTTGGTCATTGATCCATGTCATTTAAAAATTAACGTCAGCATATAACACAGAATATTTTTTCCTGGAAAGTAGCAGACTAACAAGGGGACATATTGGTGAAGTGAACATTTACAACTTCCAAATGTCGCATTCTGACAACTTTAAGTTGCACATAGCGATGTGAAGAACATTAAAATATGAATCAAATAAAAGTTCAAGAAACATGTTTGGAAGTTATTATTTGATTAAATTCTTATTACTCATAGATACAAAAGAAAGATGACATAAACTTTTCAGTTCGGATTCCCAAAGTAAGTATAGATTTTATTAGAACTGTCCCTAGATATGGGCAAGAGGAGTTGCTCCCAAAGCCCCTTGATATATGAGGTTGCTAAAATCACAAACACACACACATACACACCCCTATAAAATGCATAAACATCTCTGTTTGTTATCTAGGATGCAGGGTATAGAGCTAGTGTGATCCTAGTCCTAAAAATCAGTTTTTATCACTAATACAATTCCATTTACAGAGAATTGCTTTTCCACAGCTCTTGCTCTATCGACTTGAAACAAAAGGCACCTAGATTCAAATGTTATCAAGGTTTGTAGCGTTTCACTGCCAATAGAAAATATGAATACTTATTCATAGGACAAGAAAAAGAAATTTAATTACATAAATATGTACTAGTATTTGAATTGTTTGTCTTATTACTTCATTTGCTCAACCCACATTTGCTGGCCCATCATTTTTTTAGCTACTCTATAACAACATTGTTCAATGGATTCTAAAAACTGTTATCAGAAAACTTTTTAGGGTATATAATGGGATTATTTATATATTTATGTAAATATATCATTTGTACATTTTTTGAATACTATTAATGAAATTTTCTTTACTTACAAAAAATGTATTTTAGTGTATGTATAAAGGCCACTATTTTTATTGTAAACCCTATAGATCATATAACAGCATATATTAGTAATGGTTCCCTAGAGAAATAGAACCAATAGAAGATTTATATATCAGATAGGACATATAATATCTTATATATATATATATATAATGTAATACCTATAATATAATGATTTAGCTCATGTGGTCATGGAGGCAGGAAAGTTCAATCTGTAATGTGGGCTGGCTTGCTGGAGGCCCTGGAAGAACTGACGTTCCAGTTTGAGGAAAGTCAGGCAGAAAGAGCCATTTTATAAATGAAGTCTGGAAGCAATCTGCTGAAGATTCTTCCTTACTCGGGGCAAAGGCAGTTTTATTTTTCTGTTTAGCCCTTCAATTGATTGGATATAGCCCTCTCACATTATGAAGGGCAATGTGCTTTTCTGATTAAGATATTAATTTCAAACAGAAACACCCTCCATGTTTACACATAGAAGTAACCATCAAGCAGCCTTTACTTAACAAAATATGTGATAAGTCCTGATTTTGTATACATGGCAAGTTATGAGAAGCGTGTGTGTGTGTGTGTGTTTGTGTGTGTGTGTTTGGGGAAGCAGAGGGGCATATGCAAGTAACAGTGGAAATGTTAAGGCAATAGAACAAAAAAAAATGTTTATATCTACAGCAAGAAGGAACAGTTAGCCAATCTGTGATTCACAATTCTAGTGTGAATAGCGCTTATTTGTTAACTCCAGCATATCCGTATGTTTTGACTTTAACAGGGGGTAGACAAACTGCTGACCCATCTTCGCCCAATAAACAAAGCAATACACATTTGAAGATAATCAACATATTTTCATTTTTTACTTATATTCTTTCATTATAATGATTGTATTTAAAGCAAACAATTGAACATAATAATGCAAATATATTTTTGCTATAGGTTTGCTTATAATTCACTTGTTTATGTGATTATGCTCTTAAAAATAAAGGACATTTTTAATTAAAATCTGTTACTATACAATTTGTTTCCTGCACACTGTTTCCTTTTTTTAAAACCTAAACCATAAAATTTCATCAATCTGAATCAATTTTCAGAGACCTCACAAAATTTCTTAATTTCTCAGTTCTTACTTAAACATCTAGCAATATCTTTGGTAGAAGATTATGCCATTATTTGAATTTACTTGAAACACTTAATTTTTTAAAAAAATATATTTATCTATTTAACCATGTAGTCAGAAAATTGTAACATAGAAAAATATGTAAAATGAAATATGTAAATTTTCCCCATTCCCCATATCCCAGTGTCTCTTTCTAAAGGTAACCACTATTCATACCTCTCCAAAATCATTCATATATAATTTAAATAATTCATACTGTGCAGTATATCTATTTTTCATACTGAAGCAAACACATTAAACACATCATTATACATTTTGCCTTTATCAATATTAAATATTAATCTCTTTTGGAGATTTTTTCTTTAAGGCCTGGAAGAGTAACTTTATTTTTAATGGTTGCATATCATTTCTTCATATAGATGTAAAAAATTTATTTAAATTGCCTTATAAAATGCAAATTTAATATTTTTTCTGCTACTCAAAAGTATTGCAATGAACATCTCAAGGCATATAACAGCATAATTTTGCAAGTACCTTCAAATGAGATATTTCTAGAAATTAAATGCCTGGGTCAAAGCACATGTATGCATATTCCTTAATTTGAGAGATTTCACTATGTGTACCTTCATAAAAAATCTGTACCAGTTTAGACTTTCATCAAAAAGTAATTGAATTAAAATTACTTATGAAGTAATAGAAGTCCATTATTCTCCATCTTACCCAGGTTAAATTTTTCTTACATTGATTAAATGCACTACTACCTTTAAGCTGAATTTTCCTGACATTTAAAAATACTTGAATTTTCTATGAGCTCCTGTCAATTGTCCGTAATTTTCTACAACAATTAAGGCCAGAATTTAATATTCATCTTTGGATGCATTTATCTAAGGATAGCTTGAGAGTAAGTTTAAGAACCCCTACCCAAAATACAAAATCAGTTTTTAAAATAAATGTAAAATCATTTTAATAAAGTATGTAAGAAACATGTCTCTCCTTCACAGACTTTAATATTTTCATAATTACTTTAAAGTAATGTGCTGTTTCTAAAATTTCTATTGACCTTTAAGATCCAGACAGCACATATGATTACCTTTCGTGGGTTTAGGCTGTGAGGGAATCAGTTCATTCTAGGCCTTTAATTTCCCATAATACAACAGAAAAGAGCAGTGGCAGAAGAAATCAATCCCAACTTATCCCTTGTCGAATATCAGCAAGCACAATGTCACAAAACCAATGTGAAGAAATGGAGTATGGATTTTATGCTGACATTTGTAAAGTGTTTGTGTCAAAGTATTTTTCTAATACAGAAAAGGTTAGAGCTTAACAAATTAAAGCACATGTTTCTTTTAAACCAGTATGTTTGTCATTTGGGATAATTTTAATAGCTTTTCTTCCTTATAAAAAAATTTAACCCAATGTGACACAATTGGCCTCAATCCTTCAACTGTTCATCATTTACACACAAATTTCTTTATCATAATCATATGAAAAACTTGTAAGAATCTATTTTTTAAGTTACAGATTTATCTATTGTAATTGCAAATAGAATTGTCTAAAAAAATTTTTTTCTACCAAAGATGTTTAGTTGGTTTCCTTTTCTTATTAAAAAGAAGGTATGCCTCATTTTCTGCTCATTGAATTTATTGACACTTTTATAATTAATATAAATTTTAAATAAAAAATGCTAATTTTATTTATATAAGAAGATATGTTATCAATAAAGGAGTGTAATAATATATTTATAAAATTAAATTTTACCTATATTTATCAACAGTTATACTAAAATAATCTTTTCACTTTTAATACAACTAATATTTGTTGAGAACCTATAATCAACAGCGCTTTAGTAGCACAGCGTACACTTAATCCTCAGCAATAAGAACCCAAGTTTCTTGGAAATAAATGGCTGGTTGTGGTGCTGGAGCAAGAACAGAGTAAATTGAGACTGAAAAATCTTCGGCAAACAGGAAGAAAGTTATCTAAGAATAATGGGAAAGATTGAGATCGGATAGAAACTGACCAAAACTGGGGAATTTTGAGCACCAAAATAAATAATGAAAGTTAAAGATTAAAAATCATTAAATAGACAGGAATCTCGAGTTCATACTGACAAAAACAAACAAACAGCCAAAAAAGAAAGAAAGAAAAAGTTTCCACCTGCCAGAATAATATTGAATAATAAAATGAATAGAGACAGGATTGAATTAAAGAACCACCAGCAGGCAATCATCATGACAATAATGGATTCAGGCAAGACTCAAAATAAGTTCCAAATTATTTGATATTTGTTTTGTGAGAAAGAGCATATCTATATAAACTCAAAATATCTTACCATAAAATGCTACTAAAGTTAAAGTGTGAACATCTTATGGACAACATATTAACCAAGTGATAAAAATAATATGAGCAATGGGACAAGTGCACATTGTGGGCCTCGTTACATATTGCACTGACTGAGACGTGACTGTATAACTTCTGTGGTATTACTGCCAGAATTCATTATCTGCTAACACAATATAAAAACTATTCTACAAAGTGATTAACCCATAATCTTTCAGGGTATCTCGGTCATGGAAGGAAAAACAAGGAAATATTGAGGAACAGTTCCAGGTTGAAGGAGACTAAAGAGGCATGTTACCTAAATGCAACACATGGTCCTGGGTTCAATCTAACACCCAAAGTGAATTAAGTCTCTTACAATGGCAGTATTTTATCAATGTTAATTTCCTTATTTTGATAATTGTACTTGGTTATGCAAGTAGTGCCCTTGTTTTAGGAACCAAATATGGAAATATTTTAAGGGTTATTATAGACAGTGTCTGATTTTTTAAGTACTTCAGAAAAATATTAATATGTATTGATAAAAAATGAGAGAGGGGTAATGATTTGGCAGCTATGGTAAAATATTTACAATTAGGAAATATGCATGAAGGATGTATAGTTATTTTGTGTACTTGTAAATTTTCTGTAAGTATAACAAGTTTCAAATGAAAAATTTCAGAAATGTTTGTAACATAGTTGCAAGAATAAAAGTGGAACATAAGTCAATATGCTTTGTTTTTATTTAAAACTTTGGACCTGAGTATTCCGGGAGACAATAAAGTACTTCAGTTCTTTATTATTCATAATGTGATAAGAAGCAATAAAATCAAATTGGGAAATTTCAGATTCAACCCTTGAATCATTTAATCAAAATCTGCATTTTTAATAAGGTCTGCAATTGTTTATGCATCTTTGTGTCTGAGAAATACTGCCTTAAGCATGATTTAGTTGAGGAAATAAGACATTACAAAGAATTAGCATTGTTAGGTTTAGATGTGATTGTGGTCTTGTGAATACATTGAAGAAGAGGCTTATTTTAAAAGATATTTACTGAGAATTTTAGCAATAACATGCTATTGTGTCTGGAATTTGCTTTGAAATATTATGTGGATGGGGGAGAGTATAGATGAAATAAGACTGAGCACGTGGTGGTCATTGCTGCAGTAGGACGGTAGATAAAGAAGGAAGACTATTCCCTTTTATAGGAGACTATGTTCAAACTCATTCTACAATAAAAAGTATGTCCAGAAAAAAAAAGGTCTTGATAAAAAAGAAGAATAGGAACAAACAGAAGGAAATGATTAAATTACCAAGGAGAGGATCTATAAACTATATCCAAAGAGGATAAATTATTTAATATTTAACTTTATGTATTTCCTTTACTATATTTAATATTTTCTTCTTTCTTTTTAATTAAAGAAATTACCATAATCATAAAATCACAGGTTCTTGGTTCTTCAATTGACCACATAACAGACTTAATACTGCTTCATTTTAAAGTAATAAATTTTAATATAACTAATGTCAATTTATAAGTTTCATTAGTTAAATGACATGTGCTATCATAAAAAGAGAAAGAAAACTGTTAGAGAAAAATATACAATTTAAAAGGTAACTTTATTATTTTAGGTGAAAGATCATAAGGGCTTCAAAGTCTTTTATGCCCTAAATATTAAGATTATATTTGGTTTTTCTTTCTGATAATTAAATTTTTAAAAAGTACATATTTTATCCAGCAACTGTTAAGCTTGGCTCAATATTTTCACCATCAAAGTTCCGTATTCTTTTATGTAAAGTATCAATAAAACAATAATGCACATAGTTATTTGGGGTTAAAGAAAATAACACGAAAAGAGCAAATTTGCAAATTATAAAACCATATGTAAAGAAACAACCGCACAATTTTGTAAATACTTCTTCTACTTAATATATATCTTGCAGCTTTTATAAAGTGATTTATTCAATTACAGTACTGCTGGTACATTGTTTTCTGAAAGTTATAAGTCAACAAAAAATATGTGTCAGGTACATATTATTTATGCTTATTTTATTATATCTATAATTATGTTAGTTGACACATGTCATCTGTCATGAAAACGACTAAAGTATCAAGAAACTCACTCCTGTATCAAAGCTAATAAGGTGGTTACATGGTTGGAGACCTAAGTTTCTTTTATCTTTTGCTCTGCTATTCTGTAGATGTAGATTTCATCTAATAATTTAAAATGATTATTTATCTTCTACTTTCACTTCACTATCCCACCAAGCAAGAATTAGAGAAAAATGGAAAGTCCAATTATTCTCTTTATAAGCAACATTCAAAATTGCATATGTCACATTTGTGTTTATACTGTTGGCCAGAAATTAGTCTTATGTCCACATCTAGCTACAACAAAAGTTGGAAAATATACTTCATTATGGATGGTAGTAACTGAAATTCAAGCATTCTGTTACTAAATGAAGAATTCATAAGTGAATTATTTTAATCAAACAATTCTGTGGCAGTTTTATAATCTCTATCCTAGAGATTGCTAATTTCATAAAAAGAGCTAGCTGCTTTGGAGTTCAGCTACAAAAAGGTTTTAAAATATGTAAAGAAATTTACTGAATATTTAACCATATTCTCTTTATTTTATGGATAAAAAGATCATGACTTGAATACTCAAATAGATTATGTAGAAGCACAGGACAGTTAATGGAACAGCCAAGACTGAAAGAAGGTTTCCCAGTTTCTAGTTCAGTTAATTTTCTTTAATAAGCAAAGTTGTATACAAATTAGAATTTAAGAATTATAGTTGCTTTCAGTTTGGGTCATACTTTTATGTATAATAAAACTGTAAGACAAATATTAATAAAATACATTTGAAGAATTTCAGAAATCTTACGAGCCTCATTTTGGGTACATTCTTATTTCATAGAAAGTAAATTTGGTTGGATGAGCAAAAGACTAACAAATAATTGCTTCATTTAGCATTATTTTCTTCTCAGCTACTGTCCTAAATATATTCCAGTTCTGTTATTTAGTTTTTATACAGGCATAGCACAGAGGAATTTCATATGGAATCAAATATTCCAAGGATTTGGGGTGAAATAATATAGAATATATTATTTTTATATTATTTATGGGAAAATGGTAGATACTATTTGATATTTCCACTCACTTGGATATCATATTTGTTGTGATCAGTCACAATATAAAGCAGGTTACTATCATGAACAAGAAGAAATGAGAGAATCCTGCTCCCAATGGAAACAACTAAGAAAGACTGGATAAGAATAAATAGAAAAAAAAAATACAGCTACCTTTACATGCATTGTTTATTTGGCAAGGAAAAAAATTGAAGCCAAATAAAAATAACTACAGGAAACCTAGTAGTAAACTAATAATGCAATAGGTAGTATTTGTGGAAATTTTGTAACCCTTAGTTACTGTTTTCAGAGTTATACTGGGCAGAAGAGAAAGGAGATAGATAAGGCCAAGGATGTATCCAATTTGCCAAGTACATAAGTATGGAATTCCAAATGCCGTCATAGTCCCTTTAAGTATTCATGAGAAATTAGACCACCATGCTGAAAAGGTCAGAAGAGTAGCTTGTCTATATAGCCTTAATACCAAGTAGCAGGGAGAAAGCAACAACAATAATAATAGTCTCCCCTGAACTTTGTAACCACAAACTACTTCTCATATGGATTTCAGATTGACTCACATTTCCACTGTGGACCCAAAAATACAAGTAGAAAATTTATCTTGAAATGGTCCTGTATTCATGGTGCTCCATCAACTAAAGAAACAAAATTTTAACTCAGGTCTCTAATAATTACTACAAAAAAATCCAAGAAAGATGAGCTCAGAATTAAAGATCTCAAAATACAGAAATATACCAAAGGAACAAAAACCCTAAAAACCATGAATAAGAGCCAACAAAACAACATAAAGCTGAAGGAGACTCACAAACATCACAGATACTGGGTTTATAAAGTAGAAACTGAAGAATCAATATTTTGATTAAAGTAATAAAGGATAGACCAGAAAATATAAGCAAAGAATAAGAGATCATAAAAATGAACAAGAATATTTGACAAGTAACCATGTAGAACATCCATATATGGAAAGCATAATAATTATAAATTTGGTGGGAGGCTTTCAGTGTGTAAGATAACAGCA
This sequence comes from Pan paniscus, assembly GCF_029289425.2. Classification (NCBI taxonomy): domain Eukaryota; kingdom Metazoa; phylum Chordata; class Mammalia; order Primates; family Hominidae; genus Pan; species Pan paniscus. The sequence goes on from NC_073254.2 coordinate 123,511,548, forward strand.
GATGCCGAGATACGCATCTCTCCCTATTTAAAAAAACAGAAAGGAAAAATGTCTATCGCCTACAACTACAGAATAACAAAAAAAAGAGTACTATAAACTATGCTGTAGATAAATTGAAAAATAAACATTCAAGATAAGTGGAATCAGTGTCTGACCTGACAGTGTAATGCAGCGAAAGTTCAGCTGGAGTTAGTTGGAAAACCTGTGAGAATGAAGGCATCCTGGTGGTAAGAGAGCCCAGAAAACACCAACCAGAGTTTACTTCAAGAAGGAGAGGCCCCAACTCTGAGTGGTAACAACTGAGTGTATCGAGATCCAGTGTGTCAAAGCACCATCAATTAGGAGGTTAAAAAGACAAGAGTGGACAGTACACACAACAAGAGGTAGCATTCTTAAGAAAGGGCCACTTTGGAGTGAGAGAGAGATTACCTTGTAAAGAAGAGGCATCCCTTGGATCAAGAAAATAGTGGTAAGAAGAAAAATGTAACTAATGAAAACAGCAGTACAAAAATAAGAGAGGCAGACTGAAAACAGTATCATTAAATTAAGAAAGTTGACAAGTCACCCAAACCCCTGGTACTTTCTGTTGATAATGTGCACAGTTATTTCAGGAAAAGCTAGCATAATTAAAATCAACAAGAAAAATAAAAGCACTAAATTTTACAAAAGATGAAGAAAAAAGATGAGGACCAAGAAGATCTATCTTAGAAGCAAAAGAAAACTTTAACATATCTTTGCAATTTGAATTAAAAGCAAAAGCATTGCAGGTGTGAAAGGACATGAGAATCAGAAATCTCAGAAATAAAATGGACTCTCAGCAAGAATAGGGAAACAGGAAACTGATGTGGCTAAGAAAATTTGAAAAATAAAATAAAAATTTTAAACCTCAGAAATGAAGGCTAAGCTACCAGGTATTCAATCAAAAATAAATAATATATATATATGATTTGAAGTTTGGAAAGGGACATAGAGAATTAAATAATAAAAGCAAAAAATGGAGATAGATATTAAAAAGATATTTGAAAGATTATAATGGAAGTTAAACAACATGGCAACTTCTCACAATGTGGTCTGAGATGCCTTAGGTCCTCTAGACTGTCTCAGGTGGTCTAGGAGGACAAAATTATTTTCATATTAATACTAAAACATCATTTGCATTTTTAATTCTCATTCTCAGATGGATGCAGATAACTTCCAGAGACTATATGTCCTGTGGTGACTTCATTGCTCTGATGGCTAATGTGAGGTGTTTTGAGTATTATTGTGTTTTACAAATTTCTTAGCTTTAATTTCTGAATTGGTCAATATTCATAGATTAGATGAACATAAACAAAAGCTCTGTGTTTCTCAATACTTTCAAGACTAAAGGATTCTGAAAACAAAATGTTGATAGAAAAGACTGGCAAACTTCAATACACAAATTTGTAATTAAAAATATGGAAGAAGGAAAGCAAATTGATTGAACCTAAATTTAAAACTCTAATTCAAGGAACCTTTCCTTGAATACAATGTGTCTTGAATCTGCTATAGCAAGAGTAAATGGAAACCTGGGGAAATTGACATAGCAGTATCAACTATAAGATATATACTAATTATAGGTGCTGTCTTAATGTCAAAACGATTAGAAGAATGTTTTTCAAATATAGCTCCAATGAGGCTAGTGCCTGAGATTTTGATTAATTACAAAAAAAGCAGATCCAAATTCAGCTGATGAATTGCGTCCCATTGTTTGTCTCATAAAGATTATAGGCTATTTAGTTAGCCTCTGTGCACTTTAGTTTCCCCATCTGTAAGATGAAAATAATAATAGCTCTGTTTTATACAGATTTCATAAAGTTTAAAGAATTTACATCAAAAACTGCAGAACAGTTGAGACATAGAGAAATTACTTAATAAATACTGTTATTATATTATTATCATTTAAACAAATAATGTAGACACACATCAAACTTTCAAGATCAAAATTCTCAGGTTTGTGGCACAAACATTTCCACTCCTTAAAAGTTTCGTAAGTAATTCTTATAGTTATCATAGTTTAAAAACATAATTTCATTTTCAATCCTTCAAATCATCTTTAAGCATTTTTTATGTTTAATTATTAGAACTGATATTTTCTTAAGTATTGTCATACTTTTCTTACTGTTAAGGATGTTTACTTTCATTCTATCATTAAGGTAAATTTTTATACAGAAATGATATTTGTTTTTATCAAATGACATTTAAGATGTCAAAATTATCATGTATTTCTCCTTTGCGTAAATGAATACATCAGTAGTTTTCTAATTTTGGCTGCCTTTACTGACCTAAAATAACTTCCACCTGATTTTGTTATGTTCAAAGGATAATATACAACTTGACTTGATTTATTATTTACTCTATCATTTCTCTGCTGCTTTTCTTGAGTCTATAAATTTATTTGTATTCCTTATTTTGAGGAATATCAGCTCAATAAAATGTAAACAGATATTCCCTAAAAATGGATTACATAATTAAATCTATTTTGATAATTCTAGATTAAATGAATCTAAAGAACTCTCCTTGGTATTGAAATGTTTAGTTAATTTATTAACTCAATTAGAAATGTTGAAGAGATAGCTACTTTAAAAATGTTTCTAAAATTTATATGGAACAATGTAATACCTTTATTCTCCAGGAATCTTATAGTTTTTAAATTTTTAACATTTATGAGATCATTTAATTTTTTTCTCTGCTTCTTTTTAAACAGAATTTATTTTTTAAAGCACGTTTAGGTTTATAGCAAAATTCAGCAGAAAGCACTGGAATTTCCCTTATGTTACCTGCCCCCACACATGCAGAGCCTCACTCATTGCCATCATCTCCCACCAGAATGGTACATTTGTTATAATTGACGAGGCAATACAAATCCAAGTTTACATTAGGAGTCACTCTTGGTATTATACATTCGGTGTCTTTGGACAAATATGTAGTGTCATGCATCCACATTACAGTATCATACAGAATAGTTACACTGCTCTAAAAATCCTCTGTGCTCTCCCTACTTACCCATCCCTGACCCCAACGCCTGGCAACTAAAAGTCCAGCAGATATGTAAGAAACAGAACAAGACTTCAACACTTAAGAATTGTCAGTTAACTGTAATCACCTATTCCAATACTACTATTTGATATGTTTTCGATACATTGGTGTTCCTGAATTAAAACAATCTGTGAAATATGGCAAGGAAAATATTTGACCTTTTAAAAGCATAATTTGTTTTCAGTTACTTTTGTAATTCTTATCAACCATTAAATAGCCTTTTCATTGTTTTTCAGAAAGTTTTCATGTATATCTACATATATATTTAAATATATATACATATATATTTAAATATATATACATATATATTTAAATATATATACATATATTTAAATATATATACATATATATATTTAAATATATATACATATATTTAAATATATATACATATATATATTTCACAATTCCAAAACTAAAAATTTTACATTTCATTTTTCACTAAATGAAGAACAATATATTTAATTCAATACCTCCCCTTATGCTTTGGCACACATGTTCTTATAAGATAACAAAGAACCTAAATATTTTAAAATGCATGGCTAGTGGTGAAACGTCAATAATGACTATATTTCAGCTTTTAGAAATCAGTGACTAAAGGTAATAGGATAATCTAGATTTAATTTTCTATAAAAAAGGATTGGATATCAGCCAGTATTCAGATTTATTAAGAGCCAAAAATGCTGTCACAGTTCATGTCTACATGGAACATTACTCATTCATTCTGTTAATCTAAAATAATATGGAATATAATTTATCAGGACATCAAAATCATAGCTTTTACTTCATTTCCTCACTTCTATAAGGACATGCACAATAGACTCTACAGCTATACATGCACTCTATTAGGGCTAATTGAAAATAGATGGTACAATTAACCCGCTTCTTAGTAAAAAGCATTAACACTTAATGTAAAAGTCTAATCACAATAAAAAGAGTTTCACATTGGAAGGGAATGTGGTAATTTAAAATCATCGGATTTTCTCTTACAAAGTAAATTAAAGAAAGAAAAAGTTAATATAACATCACCCAAAGCAACAATTAGACATTTGTGTTCTTAATCTTTGGTTTCTTTCTCAGATCTCCACTTCAGAAGACTATAGATGATTTATCACAATGACTCTGGGTCTTTAGGTGCAACATAGCAGAACTAAGCAGATGGCCATGAAACAAATAAGCTGTAGAAGCAACCATTACAATATAAACTGCAAGAGTGAAAATTAATATGCAAACTCATGTAAAAAAATCAGCCTTGATCATGTTACCTTGACAAATTTCATTAAACAGAGATTATTTTGATGTATTACATTTTAGTTCAATGAATGCTTAAAAGATATAGAAAAAATTATTAATATTTTTGATTAAAATAAATCATCTATATATGTTGAGTATTTCAAAATCTAAAGCTTTTAGTTTATCATAAGGTTTTTAAAAATGTTTGGATTTCTTTTTTTTTTCAGACAGAGTCTTGTTCTGTCACTCAGGCGGGGCTAGAATGCACTGGCACAATGACGGCTCACTGCAGCCTTAACCTTCTGAGCTCAGGAGATTCTCATGTCTCAGCCTCCCCAGTAGCTGGGATTACAAGCACACACCAACATGCTCAGCTAATTGAACTTCTTTTAAAATGTTTTCGGATGTAAAATTACTTGTTTTAATAAACCAAAGTTTAAAGCACATACTGGGTATACCGTATACTTGCTACCATTGTTTACTTGTGCATTTAGGGCAGACATCGTTAATCAATTCTTATACTCTTCCCTGCTGAATCTAGACTTAGCTCTATAATCCTTTATAATAACATTCTAGAGGCTCTAGGGATTTGCCATAATGTAGGAAAAATATTTGACAAGCCCAGTTTAGGCCTCTCTTTCCTTTACCTAAGGCTGGACTAAATAACAGATATGCTAATTTTAATTAAAAAACTAAATACAATTAATTATGCAAAATTTATGTCAAAGGAAGAGACATATAGGATATTGTAGAAACACTATTTTGTTGTGGAATGAGAAAAATAATATCGCTTAGTTGAAGCATTTAGGAAATATTTTTCTAAAAGAGGTAAAATTTTAAGTGTTATTAGATTGAAGCTGAGCATCCAGGAAAGAAGAGGATACTATTAGTATAAATATCGCAGGAGGTGTACAACCCCCTGTGATATTGTTCCTAATATCCAGCGGAAAAGAGAATGATGTTACTCCCAATATCGCAGAAAATGTACATTCACCCTGGGATATTGTTTCTGATATCCAGAGAGGGAGAGGACAATATGACTCTAATATTGAAGGGAGTGTACACCCTCTGTGTGATATTGTTTTTAATATCCACATGAGGAGAGAATAATATTATCCCAGTATCACAAGGGGTGTACACCAGCCCTGTGATATTTTTCCTAATATCTGGGGGTGGGGGGAGATTGATATTACTTTCAACATTGCAGGGGTGTACACATCCTTTGTGGTATTCTTCCTAATATCCAGAAGAAAAAAGATGACATTACTCCCCAAATCGCAGCAGGTGCACACCCCCTTTGTGATATTGTTCCTAATGTATAGCGGGGAGAAAACATCACTACCACAGAGGGTGTACGATCTCCCATGATATTGTTCCTAATATCCAAAAGGAAAGAGGAGGATATTACTCCTAATATCCAAGAAGAGAGGGGATGATATTACTGTCAACATCGCAGGGTGTGTACATCCACCCTTTGATATAGTTTCTAATATCCATGGGGGAGAGGTTGATATTAGTTCCAATATTGCAAGGCGTGTACACCCCACTGTGATATTGTTCTTAACAATCAGACGGGGAGAGGATGATATTACTCTCAATATCGCAGAGGTTGTACCCGCATCGTAATATTGTTCCTAATATCCAGATGGGGAGAAGATATCACTCCCCATATCGCAGGAGGTGTACACTCCCTGTTATATTGCTCCCAATATCTAGAGAATGAGAGGATGATATTACTCCCAATATCCCAGGGGGTGTACATAACCTTGAGATATTTTTCCTAATACCCAGACGGGGAGAAGATGGTATTACTCCCAATATCGCGTGGAGCGAACATATCCCCTGTGATATTGTTACTAATATCCAGGGGGTAGAAGATGATATTACTCCCTCTATTGCAGGGGGTGTACACCCCCCTTTTGATATTGTTAATAATATCCAGGAGGAAAGACGATAATACTAATGTCAATATTGTAGGGGGTGTACACATCCCAGGTGATATTTTTTCTAATATCCAGTGGAAAAAAAGGATTATATTAATCCCAATATCGAAGGGGGTGAACACCCCCATGTGATATTATTGTGAATATCCTGGGGGAAGAGGATGATATTACTTCCAATATTGCAGGAGGTATACACCCTCTCTGGGATATTGTTCCTAATATCCAGGAGGGGAGAGTATGATATTACTCCAAATACTGCAGGGGGTGTCCCCCCCCGTGATATTTTTAATATCCAGAAGAAAAGAGAATGATATTACTCCCAATATTTAAAGGATGTACATCCCCCCTGTGATATTATTTGTAATATTCAGGTGGGGAGAGGATAATATTACTCCCAATATCGCAGGTAGGGGGAACGCCACCTCTGTGATATTGTTCTCAATATCCACAGGGAGAAAGGATGATATTACTCCCAATATCGCAGGGAGTGTATACCCCCCCGTGATATTTTTCCCAACATCCAGGTTTGAAGAGGATGATATTATTTTCAATATAGCAAGGGGTGTACACTTTGCCTGTGATATTGTTTTTAATATCCATGGACGAAGAGGATAATATTACTTGCAATATTGCAGGAGGTGTACAGCCCTCCTGTGATATTGTTCTTACTATCCAGAAAGGAAGAAAATGATATTACTCTCAATAGCGCAGGGGAAGTACAACCCCTCCGTGATATTGTTCCTCATATGCAGAAGGGGAGAGGCTAATATCATTCCCAATATCTCAGGTGGTCTACACACCTCTCTGTGATATTGGTTATAATATCCAGAAGGTGGAGGGTAGTATTTCTCCTAAGATCGCATTTGGTGAACACCCCCCTGTGATATTGTTTCCAGTATCCAGGGAAAAAGAGGATAATATTACTCTTAACATCGCAGGGTGTGTACACTTTCCCTGTAATATTGTTTCTAATATCCAGAGGAAAAGAGGATGATATTACTCCCAGTATCGCATGGGATGTACACCCTTCCCGTGATATTGTTCCTAACATCCAGGGAGAGAGAGGATAATATTACTCCCAATATCGCAGGGGGTTGTGTAAACGCCATGCAATATTGGGATTAATATCATCCTCTCCCCCACAGGATATGAGAAACAATATCACAGGGGGTGTGTACACTTACTATGATATTGTGAGCAATATCATCCTCTCCCCTTCTGGATATTAGAAACAATAACACAGGGATGTGTACACCCCCTGTGATATTGAAAGTTATATCATCCTCTCTCCACCTGGATATAAGGAAGAATATCAAAGGGGGGTGTACACCCTCTAAGATATTGGAAGTAATATTGTTCTTCCCTCCTGGATATTAAAAACAATATCACATGTGGGTGTACACTCCCTGCGATATTGGGAGTAATATTATCCTCTTCCAATTTGGATACAGGGTACAGTATCATGGGGGGGATGTGTGTACATCCCCTGCAATTTTAAGAGTAATATTATACTTTCCCCCATAAATATTAAAAACAGTATCACAGGGGGGTTGTACATTATCTGCATTGTTGAAAGTAATATTATCTTCTCTTCCCCTGGATATTTGGAACAATATCACAGAAAGGGTGTACCCCCTTGCGATATTAAGAGTAATATAATCCTCTCCCATGGTGGATATTAGAAACCATATCACAGGAATGTGTACATCCCATGGATATTGAAAATAATATCATCTTATTTTCCCATAAATATTAGTAAGAATATCACGGGACAGGGGGTGTACTCCCTCTGCGATGTTGAAAGTAATATGATCCTCTCCCTCCTGGGTATTAAATACAATATAAAAAGGTGGGTGTATAGCCCCGTGATATTGAAAGTTATATCATCCTCCCCTTTCCTGGATATTAGGCACAATATGACAGGGGGGTGTACCCCCATGTGATATTTGGAGTATTATCATCCTCATTCTTCCAGGATATTAGGAACAATATCACAGGAAGGGTGTACATCCCTGCAATACTTGGAGTAACATCACCTTCTCCCCCTCTAAATATTAGAAACGACAATATAGGGGGGTGTACACACTATGCGATATTGGAAGTGATACTATTCTTCCCTCCACCCCCGCTCTGGATATTAGGGACAGTATCACAGGGCGGGTGTCCATTTCCAGTAATATTGGGAGTAATATCATCCTCTCCCTTTCTTGATATTAGGAACAACATCACAGAGGGGGTGTACACTCCCTGCGATATTGGGAGTAATATCCTCTCCCTTTCTGATTATTAGGAACAATATCACGGGGGGGTGTACACCCACTGCGATATTAGAAATAATATCATCCTCTCTGCCCCTGGATACTAGAAACAGTATGACAGAAAAGTTGTAACCCTCTACGACGTTGGGAGTAATATCCTCCTCTTTGCCACTTGGTATTAAAAACAACATCAAAAAGGGGGTGTACAACCCCTGCAATATTGCGGTAACATCATCCTCAACTCTCCTGGATATTAGAAACGATATGACAGGAGGGGTGTAAAACCCCTGCGATATTCGGAGTAATATCATTTTCTCCCCCCCCGGATATTAAAAATAATATTACAGGGGAAAATACACCCCCTGCGATGCTGGGAGTAATATCATCCTCATTCTTTCTAAATATTGAGAACAATATCATAGGGTAAGTGGGCATCCCTGTAATATTGGGATTAATACAATCTTCTGCCCACCACCCCCACCCGAGATATTAGAAACAATATCACAGTGGGTTGTACACCCCCTGCTATGTTGGGAGTAATATCATGCTCTCCCCTCCACGATATGAGGAACAATATCACGAGCGGGGGGGGGGGGTTGTACACTGCAATATTGGTAGTAATATCATCATTTTGGCCCTGTATATTAGTAACAATATCACGGGGGGGGTGTACACCCCATACGATATTGGGAGTAATATCATCGTTCCCCATCTTGATATAACGAACAATATCACAGGACAGTGTACAACCCCTGCGATATTGGGAGTAATATTATCCCCTCCCCCCCGGGATATTACGGACAATACCACAGAAAAGTGTTCACCCCCTGTGATAATGGAATTAGTACCATATGCTTCCACCCTCGATATTACTAACAGTATCACAAAGTTGTGAACACCCCCTGCGATATTGGGAGTAATATCATCCTCTCCCTTCCTGGATATTAAGAACAATATTACAAGCAGGTGTACACACAGGGTTTTATGATATTGTGATTTTTATCATCCTCTCTCCCCCTGGATATTGCAAACAATATCACAGGAGCGTGTACCCCTCCTGCAATATTCAGAGTAATATTATCCTCTCCCTCCCTAGATATTACAAAAAATATCACAGGAAGGTGTACACCTCCTGTGATATGGGGAGTAATATCATCCTCTCTTCTGCATATTACTAACAACATCACAGGGAGGTAATATCATCCTCTCCCCCCATGGATATTAAAAACAATATCACAAGGGAATGTACACTCCCTGCGATATGGAGAGTAATATTCTTCTCTCCTTTTCTGGCTATTACGAACAATATCACAAGGGGGTGTATACCCTCTGTAGTATAGGGAGAAATATCATCGTCTCTTTCCCTGAATATTATGAACAACATCACCAAATGGCGTACTACCCCTGCGATATGGAAAGTAATGTCATCCTCTCCCCTCCTAGATATTACAAACAATATCACAGGGGTGTGTACACCTCTTGCGGTATGGGGAGTAGTATCCTCTTCTCCCTCCCTGGATATTACAAACAATATCACATGAGTGTGTGTGCCCCCTGGGATATGGGGAGTAATGTCATCTTCTTCTCCCCTAAATATTACAAACAATATCTCAGGGGGTGTTACACACCCTGCAATATGGGAAGTAATATTATCCTCTCGCACCCTGGAAATTAGGAACAATATCATAGGTGGGTGTACACCTCCTGTGATATGGGGAGTAATATTATCCTCTCCCTAATTGAATAGTATAAACAATATTACTGAAGGGTGTACACCTCCTGCAATATGGGGAGTAATATCATTTTCTCCACCCCTGGATATTATAAGCAATATCACAAAGGGGAGTACACACCCTGTGATATAGGGAGTAATATTATCCTTTCTCCGCTCTGGATATTACGAGCAAAATCACAGAGAGATGTACACTTTCTGTGACATAGGAAGCAATATCATCCTCTCCCAACCCCATATATTACAAACAATATCTCAGGAGGGTATACACCCACTGTGATATGAGGAGTAGTATCATCCTCTCCCCCTCCTGGATATTACGAACAGTATCACAGGGTGTTTTGCACTCCCTGAGATATTCGGAGTAATATTATCCTCTTTCCCCTGAACATTAGAAACAATTTCTCAGGGGGGTGTATACCCCCTTAGATATTGGGAGTAATATTATTGTCTTCCTTTTTAGATATGACGAATAATTTCACAGGAGAGTATACACCCCCTGCGATATTTGGAGTAATATCCTCTCCCCACCCCCCAGATATTACAAAAATTATCACAGAAGGGTGTACATCCTCTGCGATATTGGGAGGAATATCACCCTCTCCCTTTTTGGATATTACAAACAATATCACAGGGAAGTAATATCATCCACTTTCCCCTTGAATATTACGAACAATATCACAGGGGGAAGTGTACACTCCATGAGACATGGGGAGGAATATCATCCTCTCCTCCCCTAGATATTACGAGTAATCTTACAGGAAGGTGTACACCCTTTGCGATATGGGGAGTAATATCATCCTCTCTCTTCTTGATATGACGAACAATATCACAGGGGAATGTGCACCCCTGTGATATAAGAAGTAATATCATCCTGTCCCTCCCTGGATATTATGAACAATATCACTGGGGGCATGCACTCTCTGCGATATGGGGAGTAATGTTATCCCCTCAAGAGCTGGATATTACAAACAATATCACAGAGGGGTGTACACACCTGGGATATGGGGGAGTAATATTATCCTCTCTCCCATGGATATTATGAGCATTATCACAGGGAAGGTGTCCACCCTTGCGATATGGGGAGTAATATCATCATTTACCCCCAGTATATTATGAAAAATATCACAGGGCGGTGTACACCTTTTGTGATATGGAGCGCAATATTATCCTCCCTCCCAAATATTAAGAACAATATCACAGGGGACTGTACACCTCCCGTAATATGGGGAGTAACTTCATCCTCTTTCCCACAGGATATGAAAAATATCACACAGGGGTGTACACCCCTGTGATATTCAGAGTAATATTATCTTCTCATTCCCTTAATATTACATACAATATCACAGAAGGGTGTACACCCCTTGCGATATTGGAAGTAATATCATCTGCTCTTCTTTTGGATGTTATGAATAATATTACAGGGGATTCTACACTTCCGGGGATATAAAGAGTAATATCATCTTCTCCCCACCTGGATATTACAAACAATATGACAGAGGGGTGTACACCTTCTGCAATATTGGGAGTAATATCATCCTCTTCCTCTCTAGATATTACAAACAATATCACAGGAAGGTGTACACCCCTGCGATATAGGGAGTAATATCATCCTCACCCCCCCAAATATTATGAACAATATTACAGGAGGGTGTACACCCGCTGTGATATTGAGGTTAATATCATTTCTTTCCACCTGAATACTACGAACAATAGAACAGAAAAGTGTTCAACCCCTGAGATATTGGGAGTAATATCACGCTCTCCCCTCCAGATAATAGCAAAAATATCACAGGTTGGTGTACACCCCCTGCGAAATTGGGAGTAATATCATCCTTTCCCTGCTTTGATATTATGAAAAATATCACAAGGAGGTGTACAACCCCCTGCGATATTAACAGTAATAACATACTCTCACACCTGGATATCATGACCAGTATTACATAGGGGTGTACAACCCCTGCAATATTAAGACTAATATCATCCTCTTTCCCCCTGGATATTGTGAACAATATCACAGAGCCTGTACAATCTTTGCGACGACATTGGGAGTAATGTCATTTTTTTCCCTCAGTGGATATTACAAATATCACAGGGGGATGCACAACCTCTTGGATATTGGGGATAATTTTATGCTCCCCCCCGAAAATTATAAACAATATCACAGTGGAGTGTACACTCCTTGCGATATTGGAATACCATCCTCTCCCCCTCTGAATATTATGAACAATATCACAGGAAGGTGTACACTCTTTGCAATATTGGGAGTAATATCACCCTCTCCTCTTCTAGATATTACAAACAATATCATACAATGGCATACACACCCTGTGATATTGGGAGTAATATCATCCTCTACCACCCTGGGTATTACAAACGATATCACAGAGGATGCACACACAGGGTGTTTACAATGTTGGGAGTAATATCAACTCCCTCCTAAATATTACAAACAATATCACAGGGGGGTGTACACCAGAATATCCATGGGAAAATACTCCCAAAATCGCAGGAAGAGTACACCCTCCCTGTGATATTGTACTTTATATTCAGAAAGGGAGAGAATGCTATTACTCCCAATATTGCAGCGCGTGTACATTCCCCTTGTGATATTGTTCCTAATATCCAGGGTGGGGAAGGATGATATTACCCTCAATATCGCAGCAGGTGTATGCCTTCCTTGTGATATTGTTCCTAATATCCAGTTATGGAGAGGATGATATTTCTCCCAATATCGCAGGGTGTGTACACCCCCCTGTGATATTGTTTCTGATATCCAGAGGCGGAGAGGATGATATTACTTCCAGTGTCGCAGGGGGTATACACCCCTTCTGTGATATTGTTCCTAATATCCTTAAGGAGAGAGGATAATATTATTCCCAATATCACAGGATGTGTATATCCCCTCTGTGATACTGTTCCTAATATTCAAAGGGGGAGTAGATGATAGCACTCCCAATATTGCAGGGAGTGTACACCCTCTTTGTGATATTATTCCTAAGATCCTGGGAAAAACAGAAAGATGTTACTCCCAATATCGCAGAAAGTGTACAACCCCCCTGTGATATTGTTCCAAATATTCATGGGGGGAGATGATATTACTCCTAATATCACAGGAGGTGTACACCACCACTGTGATATATTTACTAATATATAGGGAAGAAGAAAATATTACTCCCAATGTCTCAGGGGGTGTACACCCACCCTGTGATATTGTTCCTAATACCCAGAAGGAAACAAGATGATATTACCCTGAATATCTCAGGCAGTGTACACTTCCCCTATAATATTGTTACTAATATCACAAGGGGGAGAAAAGGACATCACTCTCAATATCGCAGAGGGTGTACACCCCCACGTTATATTTCCTGAATATCCAAATGGGGAGAGGATATTACTCCACATATCACAGACGGTGTACACCCCTCTGTAACACTCTTGCTAATATCCAAAAAGGGAGAGGATAATAATACTCTCAATATCGCAGGGGTGTACACCTCTTCTGTGATAATGTTCGTAATATCCAGGGTTGAAAATAATAATATTATGCCCAATATCACAGGGGGTGTACACCCCCCAGGTGACAATGTTTCTAATATCCAGTGGAGACAGGATAACATTACTTCCAGTATCTCAGGGGGTGTACACACCTTCTGTCACATTGTTTCTAATATCCAAAGAAAGAGAGGATAATATTACACCCAACATCACCAGGGGTGTACACCTCTCTTGTGATATTTTTCCAAATGTTTGGAGAGAGAAAGAGAGGATGATATTGCACCCAATATTACAGGGGGTGAACCACCCCTTGTGATATTGTTCCTAATATTTAGGGTGGGAGAGAATGATATTCCTCCCAATATCACAAGGGGTGTACATACTTCCTGTGATATTGTTCCTAATATCCAGGGAAGAGAGGATGATATTACTTCCAATATTCCAGGGAGTGTACACCCCTTCTGTGATACTGTTTCCAATATCCAAGGGAAGAGAGCATAATCTTTCTCCCAATGTAAAAGGGGGTGTAAACCCACCTTGTGATATTGGTTTTAATATCCAGGAAACAAGAGGATACTATTAGTACAAATATCGCAGGGGGTGTACAAACCCCTGTGATATTGTTTCTAATATCCAGGGGTAAAGAGAATGATATTACTCCCAATATCGCATAAAATGTATATTCACCGTGCGATATTGTTTCCGATATCCAGAGAGGGAAAGGATAATATGACTGTCAATATCAAAGGGGGTGTAGGGCCCCCCTGTGATATTGTTTTTAATATCCGGGGGGGAGAGGATAACATTACTCCCAGTATCGCAGGGGGTGTACACCACCCCTGTGATATTTTTCCTAATATCCAGGGGTGGAGAGGTTGCTGTTACTCTCAATATTGCAGGGGTGTACACATTTCTTGTGGTATTCTTCCTAATATCCAGAAGAAAAAAGATGACATTACTCCCAATATCGCAGCAGGTGTACACCCCTTTGTGATATTGTTCCTAATATATAGGGGGGAGAAAATGATATGACTCTCAATGTCGCAGAGGGTGTACACACCCCCGTGATATTGTTCCTAATATCCAAAAGGACAGAGGAGAATATTACTCCTAATATTGCAGGGGGTGTACACACCCTTTGTGAGATTGTTCCTAATATCCAAGAAGAAAGAGGATGATATTACTGTCAATATCGCAGGGTGTGTACATCCCCCCTGTTATATTGTTTCTAATATCCACGGGGGAGAGGATGATATTACTTCCAATATTACAAGTGGTGTACACCTCACTGTGATATTGTTCTTAATAATCAGAGGGGGATAGGATGATATTACTCTCAATATCGCAGAGGTTGTACACCCCCCCCCCCATTATATTGTTCCTAATATCTAGGTGGGGAGATGAAGATATTACTCCCAATATCGCAGGAGGTGTATACCACTCCCGTGATTTTGTTCCTAATATTCAGTAGGGGGAGACAATGATATTACTCCCCAAAATGCAGGGGATGTACAACCTCCTGTAATATTGTTTTTAATATCCAGGGGGGAGAGGATGATATTACACCCAATATCAAAGGGGGTGTCCACCCCTTCTGTGATATTGTTTTTAATATCCATGTGGGGAGAGGATATTACCTCCAATATCACAGAGGGTGTAAACCCCCCCTGTGAGACTGTTCCTAATATCCAAGGAGGGAGAGCTTGATATGCCTTCCAGTATTGCAGGAAGTGTTCACATCCCCTGTGGTATTGTTCCTCTCACCCAGAAGGGAGAGGATGACGTTACTCCCAATATAGCAAGGGGTGTACACTTTTTTGATATTTTTCCTAATATTTAATGGAGAGAAAATTATATTACTCCCAATATTGCAGAGAATGTACATGCTTCCTCTGATAGTTTTTAATATTCAGGGTTGGAGGGGATAATATTACACCCAGTTTCGCAGGAGGTGTACTTTTCCCTTGTGATATTCTTCTTAATATCTAAGGGGGGAGAGGATGATATTACTCTCAATATCGCAGGGGGTGTACATCCTCGCTGTGATATTTTTTCCTAATATCCAGTGGAGGAGAGGATGTTATTACTTCCAACATTGCAAGGGATGTACACCACCCTAGTGATATTATTCCTAATATTCAGGGCAAGAGAGGATGATATGACTCTCAATATCGCAGGGTGTGTCCCCCGATACTGTTTTTAATATCCAGGTGGGGAGAAGATGATGTTATTCCCAGTACGGCAGGAGATGAACATTCCCCCATGATATTGTTCCCAATAATTATGAGGGGAGAGGATGATATTCCCTCAAAATCGCAGGGGGTGTACACCCTCCATGTGATACTCTTCCTGATATCCAGGGGAAAGAAGATGATATTACTCCCAATATCGCAGGGGTGTACACTCCCTGTTATATTGCTTCTAATATCTACAGAATGAGAGGATGATATTTCTCCCAATATCGCAGGGGTTGTATACCCCTTTGAGATATTTTTCCTAGTATCCCGACTGGAAGAAGATGATATTACTCCCAATATCACGAGGAGTGGACACATCCCCTGTGATATTGTTACAAATATCCAGCGGGTAGAAGATGATATTACTCCCTCTATTGCAGGGGTATACACCCCCCTTTTGATATTGTTAACAGTTTCCAGGAGCAAAGACGATAATATTAGTGTCAATATTATAGGGGGTGTACACACCCTCTGTGATACTGTTTCTAATATCCAGTGGAAAAGAGGATAATACTAATTCCAATATCGAAGGTGGTTTAAACCCCCCTGTGATATTGTTGTGAATATCCAGGGGGGAGAGCATGATATTACTTCCAATATTGCAGGAGGTGTACATCCCCCCCTGAGATATTGTTCCTAATATTCAGGAGGGAAGATTATGATATTACTATCAGTATCACAGGGGCTGTACACCCCCTCTGTGTATTGTTCCTAATACCCAGGAGAGAAGAGTATGATATTACTCCCAATATTGCAGGGTGTGTACTCCCCACCGTGATATTGTTTTTAATTTCTAAAAGAAAAGAGAATGATATTACTCCAAATACTGTAAAGGGGGTACACCTCCCGTGATATTATTTCTAATATTCAGGTGGGGAGAGGATACTATTACTCCCAACCTCATAGGTGAGGGGAACATCCCCTCTGTGATATTGTTCTCAATATCCGTGGGGAGAAAGGATAATATTACTCCCAATATGGCAGGAAGTGTACACCCCCCCTCCGTGATGTTCCCAAAATCCAGGTTCTGAGAGGATGATATTGCTTTCAATAGCACAGGCGGTGTACATCTTGCCCGTGATATTGTTTTAATATCCACCGGCGAGGAGGATAATATTACTTGCAATATTGCAGGGGCTGTACAGCCCTCCTGTGATGTTGTTCTTACTATCCAGAAAGGAAAAAAAGCGGTATTACTCTCAATAGTGCAGGGGATGTACACCCCATCCCCCCCGTGCTATTGTTCCTCATATGCAAAAGGGGAGAGGATAATATTACTGCCAATATCGCAGGTGGTGTACACACCCCCATGCAAGTCAGATTAGTGTTGAGGATCCAGCATTCCTCGAGCAATCAATTTAAAATCTGAATAATCCTTTTGCAGAAAAGAGAATAAAGCAGAGGACAAAGAAAGGCAAATAAAAGAAATATAGAAATCCAGCACAAACATCTGAAATTTCTGATTCCCATATTTTTACTATTGTGTTCTGAAATATTCTCATATAGAACTAATCCCCATCCTTTTGTAATTTTTAAAATTTATTTATTATTAGTATACTTTAAGTTTTAGGGTACATGTGCACAATGTGCAGGTTAGTTACATATGTATACATGTGACATGCTGGTGTGCTGCACCCACTAACTCATCATCTAGCATTAGGTATATCTACCAATGCTATCCCTTCCCCCTCCCCCCACCCCATAACAGTCCCCAGAGTGTGATGTTCCCCTTCCTGTGTCCATGTGTTCTCATTGTTCAGTTCCCACCTATGAGTGAGAATATGCAGTGTTTGGTTTTTTGTTCTTGCGATAGTTTACTGAGAATGATGATTTCCAGTTTCATCCATGTCCCTACAAAGGACATGAACTCATCATTTTTTATGGATGTGTAGTATTCCATGGTGTATATGTGCCACATTTTCTTAATCAATATATCATTGTTGGACATTTGGGTTGGTTCCAAGTCTTTGCTATTGTGAATAATGCCGCAACAAACATACGTGTGTATGTGTCTTTATAGCAGCATGATTTATAGTCCTTTGGGTATATACCCAGTAATGGGATGGCTGAGTCAAATGGTATTTCTAGTTCTAGATCCCTGAGGAATCGCCACACTGACTTCCATGATGGTTGAACTAGTTTACAGTCCCACCAACAGTGTAAAAGTGTTCCTATTTCTCCACATCCTCTCCAGCACCTGTTGTTTCCTGACTTTTTAATGATTACCATTCTAACTGGTGTGAGATGGTATCTCACTGTGGTTTTGATTTGCATTTCTCTGATGGCCAGTGATGGTGAGCATTTTTTCATGTGTTTTTTGGCTGCATAAATGTCTTCTTTTGAGAAGTGTCTGTTCATGTCCTTCGCCCACTTTTTGATGGGGTTGTTTGTTTTCTTCTTGTAAATTTGTTTGAGCTCATTGTAGATTCTAGATATTAGCCCTTTGTCAGATGAGTAGGTTGCAAAAATGTTCTCCCATTTTTAGGTTGCCTGTTCACCCTGATGGTAGTTTCTTTTGCTGTGCAGAAGCTCTTCAGTTTAATTAGATCCCATTTGTCAATTTTGGCTTTTGTTGCCATTGCTTTTGGTGTTTTAGACATGAAGTCCTTCCCCATGCCTATGTCCTGAATGGTAATGCCTAGGTTTTCTTCTATAGTTTTTATGGTTTTAGGTCTAATGTTTAAGTCTTTAATCCATCTTGAATTGATTTTTGTATAAGGTGTAAGGAAGGGATGCAGTTTCAGCTTTCTACATATGGCTAGCCAGTTTTCCCAGCACCATTTATTAAATAGGGAATCCTTTCCCCATTGCTTGTTTTTCTCAGGTTTGTCAAAGATCAGATAGTTGTAGATATGTGGCATTATTTCTGAGGGCTCTCTTCTGTTTCATTGATCTATATCTCTGTTTTGGTACTACTACCATGCTGTTTTGGTTACTGTAGCCTTGTAGTATAGTTTGAAGTCAGGTAGTGTGATGCCTCCAGCTTTGTTCTTTTGGCTTAGGATTGACTTGGCGATGCAGGCTCTTTTTTGGTTCCATCTGAACTTTAAAGTAGTTTTTTCCAATTCTGTGAAGAAAGTCATTGGTAGCTTGATGGGGATGGCATTGAATCTGTAAATTACCTTGGGCAGTATGGCCATTTTCACGATATTCATTCTTCCTACTCATGAGCATGGAATGTTCTTCCATTTGTTTGTATCCTCTTTTATTTCCTTGAGCAGTGGTTTGTAGTTCTCCTTGAAGAGGTCCTTCACATCCCTTGTAAGTTGGATTCCTAGGTATTTTATTCTCTTTGAAGCAATTGTGAATGGGAGTTCACTCATGATTTGGCTCTCTGTTTGTCTGTTGTTGGTGTGTAAGAATGCTTGTGATTTTTGCACATTGATTTTGTATCCTGAGACTTTGCTGAAGTTGCTTATCAGCTTAAGGAGATTTTGGGCTGAGACAATGGGGTTTTCTAAATATACAATCATGTCGTCTGCAAACAGGGACAATTTGACTTCCTCTTTTCCTAATTGAATACCATTTATTTCCTTCCCCTGCCTCATTGCCCTGGCCAGAACTTCCAACACTATGTTGAATAGGAGTGGTGAGAGAGGGCATCCCTGTCTTGTGCCAGTTTTCAAAGGGAATGCTTCCAGTTTTTGCCCATTCAATATGATATTGGCTGTGGGTTTGTCATAAATAGCTCTTATTATTTTGAGATACGTCCCATCAATACCTGATTTATTGAGAGTTTTTAGCATGAAGGGTTGTTGAATTTGTCAAAGGCCTTTACTGCATCTATTGAGATAATCATGTGGTTTTTGTCTTTGGTTCTGTTTATATGCTGGATTACATTTATTGATTTGCATATATTGAACCAGCCTTGCATCCCAGGGATGAAGCCCACTTGATCATGGTGGATAAGCTTTTTGATGTGCTTCTGGATTTGGTTTGCCAGTATTTTATTGAGGATTTTTGCATCAATGTTCATCAAGGATATTGGTCTAAAATTCTCTTTTTTGGTTGTGTCTCTGCTCGGCTTTGGTATCAGGATGATGCTGGCCCCATAAAATGAGTTAGGGAGGATTCCCTCTTTTTCTATTGATTGGAATAGTTTCAGAAGGAATCATACCAGTTCCTCCTTGTACCTCTGGTAGAGTTCGGCTGTGAATCCATCTGGTCCTGGACTCTTTTTGGTTGGTAAGCTATTGACTATTGCCACAATTCCAGCTCTTGTTATTGGTCTATTCAGAGATTCAACTTCTTCATGGTTTAGTCTTGGGAGAGTGTATGTGTCGAGGAATTTATCCATTTCTTCTAGATTTTCCAGTTTATTTGTGTAGAGATGTTTGTAGTATTCTCTGATGGTAGTTTGTATTTCTGTGGTATTGGTGGTGATATCCCCTTTATCATTTTTTTTTGCGTCTCTTTTATTCTTCTCTCTTTTTTCCTTTTTAGTCTTGCTAGCATTCTATCAATTTTGTTGATCCTTTCAGAGAACCAGCTGCTGGATTTGTTAATTTTTTGAAGGGTTTTTTGTGTCTCTATTTCCTTCAGTTCTGCTCTGATTTTAGTTATTTCTTGCCTTCTGCTAGCTTTTGAATGTGTTTGCTCTTGCTTTTCTAGTTCTTTTAATTGTGATGTTGGGGTGTCAATTTTGGATCTTTCCTGCTTTCTCTTGTCGGCATTTAGTGCTATAAATTTCCCTCTACACACTGCTTTGAATGTGTCCCAGAGATTCTGGTATGTTGTGTCTTTGTTCTCATTGGTTCAAAGAACATCTTTATTTCTGCTTTCATTTCGTTATGTACCCAGTACTCATTCAGGAGCAGGTTGTTCAGTTTCCATGCAGTTGAGCGGTTTTGAGTGAGATTCTTAATCCTGAGTTCTAGTTTGATTGCACTGTGGTCTGAGATATAGTTTGCTATAATTTTTGTTCTTTTACATTTGCTGAGGAGAGCTTTACTTCCAAGTATGTGGTCAATTTTGGAATAGGTGTGGTGTGGTGCTGAAAAAAATGTATGTTCTGTTGATTTGGGGTGGAGAGTTCTGCAGATGTCTATTAGGTCCACTTGGTGCAGAGCTGAGTTCAATTCCTGGGTATCCTTGTTGACTTTCTGTCTCGTTGATCTGTCTAATGTTGACAGTGGGGTGTTAAAGTCTCCCATTATTAATGTGTGGGAGTCTAAGTCTCTTTGTAGGTCACTCAGGACTTGCTTTATGAATCTGGGTGCTCCTGTATTGGGTGCATATATATTTAGGATAGTTAGCTCTTCCTGTTGAATTGATCCCTTTACCATTAAGTAATGGCCTTCTTTGTCTCTTTTGATCTTTGTTGGTTTAAAGTCCGTTTTATCAGAGACTAGGATTGCAACCCCTGCCTTTTTTTGTTTTCCATTTTCTTGGTAGATCTTCCTCCATCCTTTTATTTTGAGCCTATGTGCGTCTCTGCATGTGAGATGGGTTTCCTGAATACAGCACACTGATGGGTCTTGACTCTTTATCCAATTTGCCAGTCTGTGTCTTTTAATTGGAGCATTTAGTCCATTTACATTTAAAGTTAATATTGTTATGTGTGAATTTGATCCTGTCATTATGATGTTAGCTGGTTATTTTGATCATTAGTTCATGCAGTTTCTTCCTAATCTCGATGGTCTTTACATTTTGGCATGATTTTGCAGCGGCTGGTACCAGTTGTTCCTGTCCATGTTTAGCGCTTCCTTCAGGAGCTCTTTTAGGGCAGACCTGGTGGTCACGAAATCTCTCAGCATTTGCTTGTCTGTAAAGTATTTTATTTCTCCTTCACTTATGAAGTTTAGTTTGGCTAGATATGAAATTCTGGGTTGAAAATTCTTTTATTTAAGAATGTTGAATATTGGCTCCCACTCTCTTCTGGCTTGTAGAGTTTCTGCCGAGAGATCTGCTGTTAGTCTGATGGGCTTCCCTTTGAGGGTAACCCAACCTTTCTCTCTGGCTGCCCTTAACATTTTTTCCTTCATTTCAGCTTTGGTGAATCTGACAATTATGTGTCTTGGAGTTGCTCTTCTCAAGGAGTATCTTTGTGGCGTTCTCTGTATTTCCTGAATCTGAATGTTGGCCTGCCTTGCTAGATTGGGGAAGTTCTCCTGGATAATATCCTGCAGAGTGTTTTCCAACTTGGTTCCATTCTCCCCGTCACTTTCAGGTACACCAATCAGACGTAGATTTGGTCTTTTCACATAGTCCCATATTTCTGGGAGGCTTTGTTCGTTTCTTTTTATTCTTTTTTCTCTAAACTTCCCTTCTCATTTCATTTCATTCATTTCATCTTCCATTGCTGATGCCCTTTCTTCCAGTTGATCGCATCAGCTCCTGAGGCTTCTGCATTCTTCACGTAGTTCTCGAGCCTTGGTTTTCAGCTCCATCAGCTCCTTTAAGCACTTCTCTGTATTGCTTATTCTAGTTATACATTCTTCTAAATTTTTTTCAAAGTTTTCAACTTCTTTGCCTTTGGTTTGAATGTTCTCCCGTAGCTCGGAGTAATTTGATCGTCTGAAGCCTTCTCTCAGCTCGTCAAAGTCATTCTCTGTCCAGCTTTGTTCCGCTGCTGGTGAGGAACTGCGCTCCTTTGGAGGAGGAGAGGCACTCTGCTTTTTAGAGTTTCCAATTTTTCTGCTCTGTTTTTTCCCCATCTTTGTGGTTTTATCTACTTTTGGTCTTTGATGATGGTGATATACAGATGGGTTTTTGGTGTGGATGTCCTTTCTGTTTGTTAGTTTTCCTTCTAACAGACAGGACCTTCAGCTGCAGGTCTGTTGGAGTACCCGGCCCTGTGAGGTGTCAGTGTGCCCCTGCTGGGGGGTGCCTCCCAGTTAGGCTGCTCGGGGGTCAGGGGTCAGGGACCCACTTGAGGAGGCAGTCTGCCCGTTCTCAGATCTCTAGCTGTGTGCTGGGAGAACCACTGGTCTCTTCAAAGCTGTCAGACAGGGACATTTAAGTCTGCAGAGGTTACTGCTGTCTTTTTGTTTGTCTGTGCCCTGCCCCCAGAGGTGGAGCCTACAGAGGCAGGCAGGCCTCCTTGAGCTGTGGTGGGCTCCACCCAGTTCGAGCTTCCTGGCTGCTTTGTTTACCTAAGCAAGCCTGGGCAATGGCGGGCACCCCTCCCCCAGCCTCGCTGCTGCCTTGCAGTTTGATCTCAGACTCCTATGCTAGCAATCAGTGAGACTCAGTGGGCGTAGGACCCCCAGAGCCAGGTGCAGGATATAATCTCCTGATGCGCCATTTTTTAAGCCCATCGGAAAAGCGCAGTATTCGGGTGGGAGTGACCTGATTTTCCAGGTGCCGTCCGTCACCCCTTTCTTTGACTAGGAAAGGGAACTCCCTGACCCCTTGCGCTTCCCGAGTGAGGCAATGCCTCACCCTGCTTCGGCTCGTGCACGGTGCGCGCACCCACTGACCTGGGCCCACTGTCTGGCACTCCCTAGTGAGATGAACCCGGTACCTCAGATGGAAATGCAGAAATCACCCGTCTTCTGCATCGCTCACGCTGGGAGCTGTAGACCGGAGCTGTTCCTATTCGGCCATCTTGGCTCCTCATTCCACCCCTTTTGTAATTTTTAAGTAACTTTATATCTCCTAAATAATGTCCAAATTATGTCTAGCAAAAACAAATTCCCAACAGGGTAGAGGCTTCAGAGGATTGTTAAAACTCATTCAACATAGTTGGTTATAAAGCATTTTTAAAACTGGATTAATGAAATTATTTAATAGATAATACATTATACTTAGTGGAACTCCAAATACAAATACCTTTTTTAAACCATACTATGGCTAGGTCAAAATTTTTCAAACAGGAAATTATTAGTATTTCCTAAGTATTCATTGTAAAAATAACACAATGGTAAAAATTAATTTTATAAGGATAACACAGAAAATAAAAGTGAAGTAAAATACACTGAAGAAAAGTGAAATTAAAAGTTGTACATTCATGTATTCATGATTCTATTTTTTAAAGTTAATTCTTCTGATAAATTTGTAGTATGACTCAATCTTGTTTTGGTTTACATTGACGGAATGTATATTAAAATATTTTATTAAAAACAAAAAACCTTATAACTCATCAAAAATAATGCTATAAAATATTCCAAAATTATGTGTATGGGTAGAAAGTTAATTCAGACTTTGAAGAGTTGTTTTAATGTTATTTGAAATGTCAGACCTTTAATTCAGTTGAAACCCAAGAGCAGATACTAATAACTTTGTTATTCTTATTTAAATAGTGAGATAATGGATACAAAGGTTTATGTTTTTTTCTCTTATAACAAGAATCAGCTAACCAATACTATAAGTAAGGATGTTAACACTCATTTAATTAGAAATACAAGTAATCATGTCTTCAGGGTACCTTAATCCACAGACCTTAAGAATTATTGAAATTAAAACTACTTATGTTCAAACTTAAAGCTAGATGATAATGCTTAACATTATATCAAATTTGCTGATGTTCTATATCTGTGTATTTTCTTTCAACCAAAAATGTCACAATACAATATAGCACCTGGAAAGCACAGAATTAAATAAAACAATGTTTTCTGAGAAAAAAATAAATTTAGTATTCTAAAAGTGAAATAACACATTTTCAGAACTCCTAAAGAAACTTATCCATGAGGCAAATGAACAACAAATCTAAGCTAATAAATGTACAAGAGATACCCACCTTCAAAAATATTATATTTCTGATCTGGCCATGCCAATGAACTTTACTGATGTGAAACTAGCCTCTCTTCCCCGAATATAAGCAGTGATAATATGTAATTAGCCTATCTTTACTGACTATAAGTAATGATGATATTGAGACCTTACCCCTTACAGCATTCTTAAGCCCTATTGCTTCTTCTAACTTAGTTGTCCTCACTGTCCCTAGAGTATTTCTAGATAACAGTCTTTCTATACAGACAGTGGAAAGTTGCCTCTTAATTATAGGTATGAATATCACTAGATGCCTATATATCAGGTTAACTCTGTCTAATATAAATAATGAAACTCTGATGTCATATATATGTATACATATATATGTAATATATTCTGACATATACATTTTTATTTTAGTAATATAGAAAATAATCTGGACATTTAATACATTTTCCTGAAACTTTACTACAGAGCTATCTTTAAAATAACTTCTTAAATTAAACTAAGAATGAATACTATGAAATAATATAAAAATGAAATTAACATCTGGCTAATAAAGTATAGAAAATATCACATATATATATATAGAGAGAGAGAGAGGGAGAGATGCTTGCTTTTTTCTAGGTGTTTGTTAAATGTTTATATGAAGCATTGCCACATATCAGAAGTTTTACTTCATTAAATAAAATTAAACATATATTTTCCAGGTTGTACTGATACTTCAACGTAAATTATGGATATTTTGTTCTGAGTATGGCTTAAGGTAATTTTTATACAGCAGAAGTACATGGTCTGCCAAAAAGGGAAAGGTACTGTACCCTTAGATAACATGCGTAAATTGACGCATTATAGAAATTCCGCACATCATTTATACATGTCCAAATGTAATAGCATAAAATGCATCACCATAAATCATTTTTCTTTCATTATTTAAAGTACAGTAAGGTCACCTCCAAAGTTAAGACAATATTAGCCATTTTATTTATTACAGGATAGAAAGTAAAACCAGTAATCTCTTACAGGACTGTAAGTACATTTTTGCTTTGAATTTGGTAACTTCTTTCTCTCTTTTGTGATATTTTGATGCTAATTTTACCAGGGAAACAAAACCCATGATAGTGTGGAACATAAATTTCCAGAACTAAATGGAGTCCATTACGTCAAACACTGAATGCAAAGCTGTTAGATAAGAAATGGCAGGTTACTATAAATTAAGCAATACCCATTCAGAAGAGTGTGACAGTACAATTTTAAGAATCTCAGTAGCTCATTTATCAACAATAAGAATATATCCTGTTTACAAAGATTGAAAATTTAACAGAGTGAAAAAAACATAAAATCCTTATTTCCATTTTTTACAATGCATAAGAACATATTCTAACCAGGTTACTGTTGAGTCCATACTGCCTGCTGATAGTTTGATTATACAAAAGCCAGAAAATATGGAATCTTTTTAATTATTTAACATGACTTTAATCTATTTGTAGGTAATTTTGAAGAGCTTGGGCTGCTGTGAGAACTCAATGGAAGGTTTTATGAGCTAGTGTGGATAATAGGAGTCTATTTCTCACATATAAAAGGATAAGTGATGTAGATAGATGATAGGTAGATAGAGAGATAGATAACCAATTCACACTTTTAAAATATCAAACATGACATTTGTATCCTAAAAAGTATGTGCATTGAGAATAAGAAATGGTGACAATTCACATTTAAGGATCTCACATTCAGTCAGTGGAAATTAAATTCATCTCTTAATGTTGATGTTGATATTGATGAAGAATTACCCTCTGAGTGATATGTTTGCTTCTCCAAACAATTCCCCCCTAAAAAAATTTTTTTAGAATTGGGTAAGGAGCTGAATATAGACAGGTGCAAATCCTATTTTAATTGTTCATATTAAAACTCATTTCTACCACTCCCTTCTATTGGAAGTGTTATGAATTCCTAAGGAGCTAAAGCTCCGGTTTTCCATTATTTGAAGGCTGTGGTTGAGAGTATTGCACAGGTACCCTAATCCTATTTTACTCAGTTTTGGCATTTGACCTCCAATTAATGAGTATCAGCTCAAAGGAGCAACAAATATTTTAGGAACTTTAAGAAAGAAAGTTATTAGTTATAATTTTATATCATAAAATTAAAATATGATATTACTAAACACTAGTAGCCATAATCATTTCATATCATTGTCAGGTACTACATTGTTTGTAAATTCACTAATGGATCTCCGGTTAGGTGACAAATAACTTAAACTATATTTTATATTCATTAGAACTGTTTCTTACTATTTATTTCCACTAAATTAGAAAGTATCAGCAGCTATAAGTCGTTAGAATTCACTCGTTAGAGTTTTATCAGAGAACTTTGGATATTTGCCAAAAATGAGCTCAGATAAATTAAATAGAATTCTCACTGAAATATCCATTGTTTGGATAAGTAATGAGCATGTCAGACCAAAATCTAGAAAATTAAATGTTTTAACTTAGTAGAAAATGCACAGGTCTCCGTAATAAATTGTTAAATAATCGTAAACGTTATGAGTTATTTTAATTGATATCCATCCTCTCCCCTCATCCCCACCAACAAGCAGACCCTGATAGAAGAATGAAACACACGTTGTTAACGTGTGAGATGGGGAGACACTGGAAGAGCAGAAGGAAAGTGATAAACAGAAGTGATGGAAAGTGAACTCTCCCAATAGGGGAGCGTTATTAAGCCAGTGAGTAACTGGCTTTATTGCAGGGAGTATCTGAAGCTTAAACTTGTCGAGGGAATCTTGGAAACAGTATAAAATATATTTCAAAATCATCCTGAGGCAATGTAGCTGGAGTATTTATAGTTTTATACCCATCAGTCACTCACTGGTTAGGGGCTGCCTCCAAATGGACGTTAAATCCAAGCCAATCAATCCCAACCAGCTGTGCTTGCAGGCAAAGCATATTCTGGCAACCCAAGGGACACCATGACCATAATGTTGATACTGACCACTGGAAATCAGGCTGATAAACACATATGAGCTATATTATGAATATATATATAATAACATATATTATTATTAATAATACCTATCACTTATATATGACAATATAATCTATAATTATGTTTATATGTACATAATAAATACATTATTTATAATAATTATTATTTTATAATTATATATAAATGAAATAATAATTAAATATGTTATATATAAATATATAACAAAAATAATTATATAAAATACATAATTTATTATTTTATATTTATTATGTACATATAAATATATGACAGAATGTATATATTATATAATGTAAATATATACATTATATTTATATATTTATCTAATGTATGACATAAAACAATGTAAAATATACATTATATGTATTTATAATGTAAATGTAATATATAATGTAAATATAGATATTTTTACATATCTATACATATATATTATATTTTCTTTATCCAAGCATGCATTAATGGACACTTAGGATGATTCCGTATCTTTGCTTTTGTAGATAGTGCTGCAATAAACATATACGTATAGGTGTCTCTGTGATATACTGATTTCTTTTCCTTTGGATGGATACCCAATAGTGGAATAGCTGGATTGAATAGTAGTTTTATATTTAGTTCTCTGAGAACTCTCCACACTGTTTTTCATAGAGGTTGTACTAATTTAAATTTCCACCAACAGTGGATAAGCATTTCATTTTCTCTGCATCCTCACCAGTATCTTTTTCAAATTTACTTTTTAATAATAGTCATTCTGACTGCTGTAAGATGATATCTCATTGTAGTTTTTATTTGCATTTTTCTGATGATTACTGATGTTGAGGATTTTTTCATATGCTTGTTGGCCCTTTGTATATCTTCTTTTGAAAAATATCTTCATATATTTGCCCATTTTTTAATAGGGCTACTTGTTATTTCTTCATTAAGTTGTTTGAGTTTCTTGTAGATTCTGGATGTTAGTTCCTCACAAATCAGTAAATGTGATCCATCAAATATACAGAATTAAAAACAAAAACCATATGATCATCTCATTAAATGCAGAAAAAGCATTTGATAAAAATTCAACATGGTTTAATAATAAAAACACTCAAAAAACTTGGCATCAAAGGAACATATCTTAAATAATAAATGTCATATATGACAAACTCGCAGCCAACATCATACTGAAAGGAAAAAAGTTGAAAACATTCCACCTAACAAATGGAACAAGACATGGATGCCCACTTTCACCACTCCTCTTCAACATAGTACTTGAAAGTGCTAGTGAGAGCAATCAGGCAAGAGAAATAAATGAAATGCACCCAAATTGGAAACGAGGAAGTCAAAATATCTCTGCTGACAATATGATCTTATACCTAGAAAACCCTAAAGACTCTGCCAAAAGACTCCTTTTGCAAATGATTTCAGTAGTCTCAGGCTACAAAATCAACATAGAAAAATCAGTAGCATTTCTATACAGCAATAATGATCAAGTTGAGAATCAATTCAAGAAGTCAATTTCATTTACAAGAGCTGCAAGAAAAAATACCTAGAAATATATTTAACCAAGGAGGTAAAAGATGTCTACAGGAAAACTACAAAACACAGATGAAACACAGATGAAAGAAATTGCAGACGACACCAATAAATGAAAAACTATCCCATGCTCATGAATTGGAAGAATTATTATCATTAAAATGATCGTACTGTCAAAGCAACTTACAGATTCAATAAAATTTCTATCAAAATACCAAAGTCATTTTTCACAAAATTAGAAGAAAACAATAATAAAATTCAAATGGAACCCAGAAAAAGCACAAACAGCCAAGCAATTCTCAGCAAAAAGAACAAATCTGTAGGCATCCCTTACCTAACTTCAAATTCTACTACAAGGCTATATTAACCAAAACAACATGGTACTGGTATAAAAATGAACACATAGACCAACGGAACAGAATAGAGAACTCAGAAATAAAGCCATATACCTACAACCAACAGATCTTTGACAAAGTTGGCATTTATATGCACTGGAGAAAGGACATTCTTTTCAATAAATGGTACTGAGAGAATTGGTTTGCCATATGCAGAAGAATGAAACTGGACATCTATCTCTCACCATATACAAAAATAAACTCAAGATGGATGAAAGACTTAAAGGGAAGACCTAAAACTATAAACATACTAGAAGAAAACCTAGGGAAAACTCTTCTAGATTTGGCCTAGGCAAATAATTCATGACTAAGACCTCAAAAGCAAATGCAGCAAAACCAAAAATAGACACATGTTACTTAATTAAACTAAAAAGGTTCTGGACAGCAAAATAAAAACTAACAGAGTGAACAAACAGGCTGTAGAATGGGAGAAAATATTTCCAAACTACGCATCTGACAAGGGGCTTTTAAAATTATTTATTTAGAGACAAGGTCTAATTATGTCTGGCCTTGAATTTCTGGGCTCAAGCAATCCTCCCACCTCAGCCTCCCAAGTAGCCAAAACTACAGGTATGCACCACTGCTCTAGCATCTTATTATTTTTTATTAACTGTATATTTTAATTATTTAATTTGGAGGCATCAATATCTCTCTGCAATTTAGAGACATATTATGCAAAGCAATATTAACTTATAAAAAAGTATATGGAAATTACATGAGAATACACTAACAAAGCAATATATTCTATTAACTGAACATTTTCTGAGTAAATTAATACTATCTTTAATGTAACATATTTTAGGGGAACAGGGTGAAAAGTACATGAGAGCTCTTTACTATTTTCAAAACTTTCCTGGAAGTCTAAAATTAAATAGTTAAAATTTTTAAAACGATCAAAAATAACATGATTTTGACAAGCGGGAATAGATAAAAGTACGAAAGACATCACGGGAAAATTATATATTTGATAATAATAATTAATTATATATTTTATATTTGTCACATTGATTAATTCTGTTTTCACCTCAAAACTAGCAGCTGATAAACTTCCAGGAAACACCAGTGTTTTGTGGGCTTTCATGTGAGAAACACTACCCTAGGTATAGACCGTATAAGGCAGGCTATTTTGCATCTTTACAGTGAAATTTCAGCATAATAAATTAGATGCTCTGTGTTTGCTACTTTCCCAGAACTAAAGAAAACACAATCCTGGTGAACCAAACATCGCAAGTGGACTGTTTCCAACAGCTTTTATTAATTACTTTCTTCCCTGATGACTGAAAAGCTGTTATAATTAAATAACAAAAGTGTCATACTTCAGGCAGAAGGAACACTATCCTCTTAGTACTTCCTGTTAGCAAAGAAGGAATAAATTTATTGTTCAGAAGAAATTACAAAACCTTATTCCTATAGACCCTCTTAGCATGAAAGGGCCTTCTTCAGCAGGAGCTCTTTTGGTGTCCTTAAGTCTGACTCCCTGCTGACCACAGGATGCCAAGCCCAGCTTCCCCTTAGCCACCTGGCTCCCCTGGAGTACTCAAGGGAATGAACCAACATGTTCCAAAAGTACTCACCAAATGCAAAGTCTATAAATGTCTGAATTAAAAATCTTATTTTTATTTTGTATCCCTTTGTATATGAGAATGGTTAAAGCTTTTAATAATATAATACCAAAAAAGTAAAGAAGAAGAAAAACTAAAACAACAATACTGTTAACTTTTCAAAAAAACCAAACAAACCAACAAACGAAAATCCTTCATGACATTAAATCATTTTCTAAAGTATTTTATCTTGTGATTCACCATATGAGGATGAAGTCATGTCATATAGATAAGCATAGGAATGAAATTTGGTTAGGTGTCCTGTAATTTATATATTGCTTGATAGCTTAAGGACACTTACACTTAAATCTATTTATACAATTTAAAATATAATAAAAATAAAACTAAAATCAAACAAAAATAAAAATAAATAAGCAAATCCTCATTTGCTTATTTAATATAGACTTACGTCAATGTATTTATAAACTGAACTATATGATAAATCTCTTGCAAGCTATAAATCACCCTTTGACTAATGTTTTCTATTTTTCTGTCATACACTTTCCAAACAAGGCATAATGTTTATAGTAGTAGGATATATGAGTCAATAAATAGCTTTTGAAGGCGGTGGAATGCCAAAACAAAGCAGAGGTATTTGATAACCACCAAAGCATTTGTTTGTAGTATATGTCAATATGATGGATATTATTCTCAGTAGCCTAAATTTTTACTCAATAAAGAAATCAAAAATTTAATGTAATAGATTTCAAACTCTGACTAATGTTTTGAATTAGCTTGATATTTTGTCACTGAATAAAATAAAGTGTATTATAGCAAAACTCAGTGTAAAGGTATTTTCTATTACAGGACTGTAAATTAGGGAATTGATTGTTTATGTAAACTTAATCATAGAAACTTTTTTATTTTAATAAATGTACTTATACACTATTCGTTATTACATAGGAGCATAACTTTTCCTTTTGACTTCTATTGCCACATTTTGAAATGTTAGCTGTGAACATTTGGAAAACAATGCCTGCCTTAAAGACGGGTTAATATTATTTCTTGTTATAAATCAGCAAATGCATAGAAATACCATTAGACAGTACATACTGAGACACCAAAATGAGTTGTTTCTTAGTGTACTGAGGGAGATAAGTAGTAAATACAAAATAATAATTTTCAAAAGTTCATTAAATTCTCATTTTTGTAATTTTACTTTAAATTTTGTGATGAAATTTTTAAAATCTTATAGATTTATAAAATTAAATTTATATATTTATAAAATAAATCTATCAATAAAGTTTTATTTGTGTATTTTTTGTTTTACTTCAGTAGTAACGTATTTATTTTATATTTATACATTTAATGTATGTACACACATAAATTCATAGGTAAAGTGGTACATTAATGTGGGGTCTTTTTCACAGCCAAAGTGAAGCATGATCAAAATTTATTATTCCAGGAACATTACATATATTTTAAATAATATGCAGGCAATACTTACAGCAGCCTTAAAAATAAGTTGAAAACAAAAAATAATAATACACATACCTCTGTGCATAGTGAATCTTAGAGAAAGAAAACACAGAATATTTTAATGCGATGTATCACGTGCCAAGTAGAAAATGTAAATAAATACAATTTTGTTGAATAGAAACTCAATTTTCTCTTGTGTAGGTATGTAGCACAATGTACAATGGTATAAAATACATACAAACAGAAATGAAAGATTTAAAAGTAATAGCAACAGAATTCAACAACATAATTAGAATATCTTATGGCAATACTATTGGTAAATAATTCAGGCTGTATTTAAGAATGTGGTAAGAATTAATTGATAAAACAACTATATTTGTGTTTCCATTTTACAGGTGTGAAAACTATGTTACAGTAATGTTGAATTCCTTTCTCAGAATAAAGGGATTTGAATTTTTAGGCTGTCAATTTTTTATCTCAAAATATTATGTTATATTTACTTCCAGTGTGCATGCGTGCGTGTGTGCGTGTGTGTGTGTGTGTTTGCTTAAATTCCTTAGTTTTAGAATCTTGTGTTAACCCAATTCAAGAGTGAAAATGGAAACATCTGAACTTGGATGCCGTTAGCTCATTTAACTGATCATTCATTCTTCTACTAGCATACTGTCTTTCTTGTAGTTGGAAGGGAATATTTATTAATTAATTATTTGATTATACTTATGTCTCAAAGTTAAAAGTCCACTAATCTAAACTAACAAATGTAAAGAGAACACTCATACACTTCTATTCAAAGATAATTTAAATAATAATATTAAAGTACATAAGAAGTACAACAATATTAGAAGTCACAATATGTTGATACTCAATTAACAAAGAAGACAATATTGTAGTATTATATTAATCACTGCTATTTGGGATGTATATTCTCCATATCTACCTTTGTGCTTCATGATTTTCAAAGAGGAATATAAGGCAAACTGTTTTCTTTCTTCTTTTGCTTTTCTTTTCTTGCTTGCTTTTATTTTATTAGTTTATTTATTTATTTTTGCATTATAAAGACACCACTCTCACCCACTGGAGTGACAGAGAAGGAGGATGCAAACAGCTCTAGCTATTTTGTTTTGACATTGTCTACTGGTGGGTGGTCTGTTTCTTAGGCTTTATTTTTTTGTACAAACCCTCTGGACTGGAATGTTAGTTCACATTGGATTACAATATGATGGGTCAGGTAAGAAACAGCTATCTAAAGCATTTATAGCTACAAACATTAAAAGGGCAGCTTCATCAATTAGATTCCCACAGAAAATCAGTGTTTGTTTCAATTAATTAATTAATTCTTTTTTTAAAAAGAATTAATCTTCCACTTTAGAGACAGCAATGTATCTAACATTTTTTACACTATTCAAAAAAAACCGTTTTAACGAAAATTTTGTTTAAAGCTAAAGGAAAATGAAAAGATTGAATAGAATTGATACTATCAAGCAGTATTATGTAAGAATGCTTTGAACTATTTTATAATATTGCCCTTCTTATTCTATGCTATGTGTGAACTACAAAATTGTTGTTTGGCCAGGTACAGTGGCTCACCCTGTAATCCTAGCACTCTGGAAGGCCGAGGCAGAAGAATCACTTGAGCCCAGGAGTTTGAGACCAGCTTGGGCAACATGACAAAAACCTAACTCTACAAAAATTACAAAAACTAGCCAGGTGTGGCGGAATGTGCTTGTAGTCCCAGCCACCAGGGAGGCTGAGGTGAGAGGATCACTTGAGCCAGGGAGGTAGAGGCTGCAGTGAGCTCTGATCATGTCACTGCACTCTAGCCTGGGTGACAAAGTGAGATCCTGTCTCAAAAATAACAAAACAAAATAATTGCTTCCCATAGATCATTCTGATTTTGTGGGGAAAATTCAAAAAGTCAAATAATTGTGCCACTTACTAATCTTGTTCAAGTCCATTTAATTATACAAATATCTGTATTCTTATCTGAAAAAGGAGAAAGTTAGTATCTAGTCTGTGTACATTACAGAAGTGCATTGAGCTTCAGATAAAACCAGGACTTTGTAAGAACTTCGTAATATTTAAACCATTTTGTAAATATAAGAAAGAACAATATTATAATTGAGGATTTACTAGGTAACAGAAATTGTGTAGGACCCTGCTTACTTGTTACTATTGGCCAGACACGCACTGTGTTAGATAAAACATCATATTTTATTTTGATATCATAGAAACAAACTATTTGAAATTATATTGATCTGAGTTCAGTTCTAGTTATGACCAACTGAGTCATCTTTAGCATTTATATGTGAAAGCTATGCTTTTTTCCTCTATAGAATGAAGGTAATAATGTTACCTGTCTTATAACTTTGTAAGTAAAATTGATAATTGCTCTAATGTATATGTCACTTTTAGGTCTTACAGCCTTGAAATTTGAAAATTTAAGCCCTTCAGTTAGATTCAAATAGATTCAAATTAAATTATTTAAAAATATATAGTTGGGATACGTGTTATGATGAAACAGCCCTGGTTGAAGATGCCGCTTCTGATGTCTGTGAGGTCTATGTGGTCCCTCCCAGCCACAGCAGCCATTAACAAGGTTCTGCATAACCCTTAGAGCCTTGGGGTTGGAACAGACTGACAGCCACTATATTATATTACAAAACAAAATAATTGTTTCCCATAAATCACTCTGATTTGTGGGGAAAATTCAAAAAGTCAAATAATTGTGCCATTTGCTAATCATGTTCAAGTCCATTTAATTATACAAATATCTGTATTCTTATCTGAAAAACGAGAATTATATAATGTCATGCAATGAATAAGCCAAAGAATACTACACTGAATAAAGTTCTCCTAATATCCATAATTTTTGAAACTACTGCCATAATGTAAAACAAAAACAAAAACACCTTCCTAAGGCAGCATTAGAAAGCTTCATCAGCCACATTCGATTTAGATGAAAACATGATACCATCCCTGGTTATCCCTGAGTTTCTTCTATGCAGTGAAAAGAGACAGGATGGAGAACACAGCACCATGTATTTTTGCTGTAAAAATGCTTATTTTGTCTCTCAAAATAAATTTGAATTTGGAGGTCAAAACTCATGACAGATGAATAGAGAGAGAGAGAGGTAGAGAGATACTACATGACGTTTATCACAGGTTAGTCACCATTATAAATAATGTTCCAATAAACTAATTTTACCAAAATAGGTTTAGTGGAAAGGTAAGTAGAATAAGTAGAAAACGGACTGCTGACAATTGAGGTGTAAATATATTCTGGGAAAATCAGGACAGTGACCACAGACTTTTCTTGCTGATAGTTTGACTGCAACAGGAAAGAGTAGGAAATTGAAGGAAAAATATTTAAGGTGTTCTTTTTTTCCTATTTTTGTCTTAATGGAAATACATTGGAGCCTGTTTATTTCAATGCAAAGAAACAAACATGAGTTACCAAGTAGCTTCCAAGAGGAGATTAAAAGAGTCTGGGATAAAATAAAACCAAGGAAATTACTTAGACTTCAGAGAGGCAACTTTTGTCCATCTCAAGGAAAATAGAAAATATCCATGAGTTCAAGGGTAGATGAATTCATAAATGAGAGGTATATGAAATTCAGCAAGTTGGTGTCTGTTTTCATTTTATATACTACGGATAATGTGGATAAAATGATATACAAAAGACTTGAGAGCATAATGAAAGTCTGTAGTCACCACCAAAGGGACTAATGAAGACTGATTCATGACCTGTAATCGAATTGCCAAGTAGTGTTGAACTAACAGCAGATATTGGAAATCATGAATTTCTAATGACTCTAGCATTTTTGTTGTGTAGTCTTTTTCTTTGGCATCTCTTAGAAGTGTAGGTATGGGAACAGAACAAGTAATTATATCAATGGGATTGATTTATTAGTAGCAATTTGCTATGTGGGTCCAGGAAAAGGCAAAACGAGCATGGTAGTTGAACATGCAGAAAGAGAATATGTAAACACTGGAGAATTTGGTGAAGAAAGAAAGGAAGAAAAGTCAGGAAAGGACTAATTTGGAAAACAGATAACATAATAATAAAATAATGATGATATGAATAGTATGATTAATGTGAATAGGTAAGAATCATTTGATAATTACTGTGTGCTAGGAAATGTTCTTATTGGTCTTGTTGAATCTTCATAGCAAACATATAAAGTTGATATCATTATCTAACATTTTACAGAGTTAACTGAAGCACAAAGAATTAAGTAAACAGCCCATGAGCACTCAGAGAGCGAGTGATTAAAACAAGCTAAAGCAAATGAATGTCAAAATGTCTTTGAAAATATGGTGAACTGAAAGTCAATGAATAAAAAAATCAAAAGATATGATGTTAAGTGTCAGGTGGAATATTAAAGTCTAAAACTTTGAGAGCAGAGAATTTCAGTTGATAAGATACATACATACTCAAGGAATTGTGTTGGTAAAATAGAAAGCATTAATCATTCAGATGCATAACAATTGTTTTGAACCCTAAAATTAAAAAACAATTTATGGTAACTGCTGATAAGAGGATGTAAAAAAAAAATCTGTCTCCTCTTTCTTATTCTCTCAGCTCAAGCCAGGTATCTGAGGGGTTTTTCCTCAATTTGTCTGTTTGTTTGTTTTTTTCTAATGGCTCTCTTTAAAACAAATTTTATCATGTAAACATCATCTGCATTTGGCCTCATCATAAGGAATGTGTAGGGGGGCATTCTTATTTAAGTCTAATAAGATAAAAAGATAACATTGGCAGTATCAAGAAATCATGAGTGGTAGGTGGAAGAAAGTTCATTTTAGAATTATGTTTCTTGGACTAATAGTTGGCATTCACATGTAAAAAGAAGAACCACTTATTAAAGTCTTCAGAGCCCAAGGAAATGGTCAGTAGGTGGATGGTAATCAAGAAGTGTGGTGATTGGTAAATAAGATAACAAGGGATGGAAGCAGAATACCTTGAAATCAATAGTGGGAGTAGTCTGAAAACCATCTATTTGTAGCCACGCTTCTATTATATGGTGCCAATACACTACACAGCCCAAGGGAAGCAGTGCCCACACAGAAGAGCCTGAATTTGGTTAAGGCAAGGGAGTAGTGAAAATATTCTTCCAAAAAACAAAAAAGTAAGAGAACATTAATGATTGAATGTGGTATTTTCATAGTACCTAGGGAAAGTGGGGATGCACTTAAAAATGTGAGATAAAAGTTGACTAGAGAAACAGTTAGAGAATCTCACCCAAATACAGATCTGATCATCTGTATATTTATGTGATCCTTCTCTAGGAATGTTTCCTGTTCAGTAGAAATGAGGAAGCAGGTAAGTAGGAAAAATAACTACATTTTTTGAAGATGACCAAGCATGACAGAAATGAAAATTATAAAATTAATCAGTCCAATGTTTTTTGCTTTTAAAAAATTGTACAATGTCCTTTTTTCAGTGAAATCAATGAAGGCTCTGAGTATTGTATTATGTCTGATTGTTCAAAGAATTCTCATACCTGTAGGAATGCTGAAAATCAAGTCAAGAAACCAGGTCCTGGTAAATACTAACCATTACCCTAGAGCAATAAGTGGAGATTTGAAACATACCCAACACTGGTACAAAAGATGCTAACTTTTGCACTACATTTTTCATGCACTCTTAAAAATGCACTGTAGTTTGTTATTAAACATGAAAGTAATGACCAAATCTGTACTTTACATTTGTGAGGATAGATTTAGAGTAATTCACCAAGACTCAATCATGGATGCAAATTTGCAGTCTGTGATATGCATAAATGACATAGTGAGCCATTTGTTAAACAAAAATCAACAATAGCTTCATTACCATCATGTGCTTAACACTTGGGTTATCCAGACACAGATTTCCTTTTATTTAATAAGTAAATTTATTATTTTATCGATATTTTCAAGGGTCATAAATAAAGATGAGATTTAATTATATGAGTAATACATCCTTGGACATCTAGCTTTTCTCCTGGCTATAAAAGACTGGTGAAATACTGGGCACAAGGTCACCCCTGAGTTGTAATACTATTTATTTGACTTGTCAACTATGTGATTATAGGCTCCTGCACTCACCTAAGCTATGAGGCAATATTAGTACCTATTCTATAATAGGTATCATAATAAAGTGATAAATATAAATTGTAAAGCATCATATCTGGTACATGGGAGGCTCACAATTAATGCTATTTGATATCATTATTAATGTTATTTTCCTAATTTATTCTGGGTGTGACTAGAGAAATCCCAGCAAAATATAAGCCATGTCACAAGCCCCCTTACGAACTCTACTTGACTTTGTGTATTGTTAGATGGACGTGGATGCCCAAGGAAGACACTCAATGGTTGAAAAATTCACCAGACCTCAGAAAGAGCAATAAGATCTGTACTTCAGGATACGGTGAAGGGGAACTTTGGAAGCTGTTTACATATGATATCATGGAGTATCACAGTATTTTTTCTGTATTAAAAATGGTGTATAGGTCTTTTTGATTATGTTATTTAAAAAAATGGAAAGGCCTTATTGTTAGCAGAAGACATGAAAATTGGGCTGGGCACAGTGACTAATGACTGTAATCCCAGCACTTTGGGAGGTCGAGGCAGGTGGATCACATGAGGTCAGGAGTTCGAGACCAGCCTGGCCAACATGGTGAAACCCCGTTTTTACTAAAAATACAAAAATCACCTGGGCATGGTTGTGGGTGCCTGTAATCCCAGCTACACGGGAGGCTGAGGCAGGAGAATCACTCGAACCCAGGAGGCGGAGGTTGCAGTGAGCCAAGATCCCAAGATCGCGCCACTGCACTCCAGCCTGGGTGACAAGAGCGAAACTCTGTCTCAAAAAAAAAAAAAAAAGAAAAAGAAAAAAGAAAAAAAATTGATCTTCTGTTTGTTCTTACAGTATGCCACAATACAATAATGAATGGTTAGAGTTAACTTCAGTAAATGCAAAATTCGACCTAGAGAAAAGATTTTTTCATGGTAGGTAATAAACTCATCATTGTGAGAGGTTATAAAGTAAAATAATATGATGCAGATTTAAAAGCAGCTGCTTAATTAATTACTCAACACAAGCCATGTAATTGCAACCTGAGGCAATTTCATAAAGGGTAAAATTTTTAAAACTGGATATTAATTGTTCTACACAATACTATATTCAAAATTTTTGATAAAACCATTAGTGTTGTATAATGACTACAGGAATGTGGAAATATTTACGTAGACTATTACAATGAGTCTAGTTCGCCTTCTTTGATTATTAGAGAAGGTTAGAAATATTCCCTCTACAAAAGAGATATTTACCCTTTCTTTTATTATTCTCTTCCAGATTACCCTCTCATTAATATCTTTAGTGGATTATAAGACAGAATGACTGTTAAAACTATTTCCAAACACATGTGTAATTAAACAGCAATAAGGGATTTGTAGGAGAGACTTGCAAAGAAATCTGAAGAGATTTTTAGAATACAGGCTGTTTAGATCCAGAACATTGGCTTTAGGAAATTCCCTCTTGTTGAGTTCTTCACAATATATATATTTTAAAATGTATTACCATAGTCTAAATACTTTTTGAGTTGTTGGTGATATGGCTAAGAACAAGACAGAGTTGTTGATCTCTATTAGTTTCCTTTCTAGTGTGCAAGATAGAAAACAAATCAACACATAATAATTTCAAAGGTACATTTTAGCATCTGATAATTACCAGTCTGATATAGAGAGGTACTTCTAGATAGACATGTTAATATAACTTACATTTGAGAATAGAGCATTTTTCAAATATGGGTAAGAAAGCAGTAAATATCCCATCAGTGAATCATATTACACCCATTATATGATAGGTACCTTAGATTTCATGATCATTTGCTATTTTATGATTAGACATTCTATTTGTACAGCAACCCAAAGCAAACTAGGCATTATTTATCAAAAAGAAAATCATTATTTAGTGAAAGAGAACTTGATCATTTGTCCTAAAACCTAGGAGTTCCTCTTGTGTTTCTCCCATCAAAGTGTGCCGCAAGATTTGTAATGCATCCTGACCTGGAATGCATACTTCCAGCAAAAATTGAATATATTTAGCTAAAAGGGTCAAAGGACATGGATGCTAGTAATGCAGTCTGAACAACTGTTGGCCTTTGTCTTGCCAAGGACCCAGCTTGAAACAAGCAGAGTTTAATGTTAGTTGGAAAAGTCCCAGAAATATACCAAACATCTCATATTTTGCATTCAAAAATTGATGTAAAATCTACAAAAAAGGCATGCCTGTCTCAGAGACATAGTGGATATAAAATATATTGACATGTCTTTCATATGATTTTTATCAATGCATTTAAAGTACCTAAGATTTGCTATACAGAGCCTCTCAGTATATCTTTAAATTTCTCCAGATTTGAATCTCATGTTATACCTCTCAATATATCTATTAGTCATGATGTCTTTTATCAGGGTAAAATAATTAGCTTATATGCAGACTAAAATTGAACTATAAAATCATATAATTTAGTTAAATGATCTAGAACAGCAGCTGAAATTGAAATTACCAATTAAACAATATGAAGCCTATACCAGGACTAAGACAAGCTTCACCTAGAACTTTTACCTCCATTATCAGATCTGAGCAGGAGGATTAAAAAATTCTTTTCAAGTCACTTCTGCCTCTGTCAATAAATAGGGGGAGTGTTAGAAATCATTCTTTCTACCTACTAGAACACCTCCCCGCACAACAATCAGCCTTGAATCTAATGAGGCTAATTAGGCCCTTTAACCCACTTATGTTAGTCATCACAGGAAGGCCCAGAATCCCAAATCATCTGTCATCTTCTGCAAACTAATGTTTATATGGATATTTACATTCTTATTTAATAACCCTTCCTCAATTCCTAAAATCCTTCAGCCACTCTTCGACTTCTGAAACATGTCAAGTAGAACCCTATTTAATACCACTATTTCCTTCCCCATCTCCTAAAACTCTGGAAATTATTCATACATCATCATCATCAAACTCTTCCCTAAATATTTTCTATACCTTCTTGTTCTAAAGAAAATCTAATTTTTCCCTCAGGACTCTGATTTCTCTTCAGGGTCCCACAGATCACAGGTCTCCACCTGTCTATAGGTATAGTATGTGTCCTCCTTAATTCTTGCTGATGGTTTCATACAACTCTCCTTCTTTTATCCCTAAAGCCCCAAGTTTTGAATGTCATGACATCAAATTAGATCATTAAACAAATTTTATTATTGGTCATATATATATATATACACACACACACATATGACAGCAATGATATATATATATATATACACTTAGTATGTTAGTTCTTATTTATCAATGATTTTATCACCTGCTCACATACTATATTCTATATGATTCCTGTTAAATTTTTTTGTTATTTCAAAATATATAGTCTTTCCAAAGGCCCTGGCTTCTCATGCCTTTGCACTTCTTTCCCCTACTGAACTCATTTTTCTCTCTGTCTCAGTTGCTCATAGAAATATCTTATACTATGCTATCATCAAGAACTGAAAATACTTCATAATCTAATTTCCAAGTCTCCCAGATTCTGAGCACCAAAGAACAGCATGCTTTCTCTATAACTCAAAAAAATCCTTTGACATTAGATGACTCCAATCCATGGATCCTTTTCTATTTGATGCCCTTTCCCCCATTTTTAACAAACTAAAATTTTATGGTCCTATCAGCTGAACTTTATCAACTCCTAAATTTATATGTTGAAGCCCAAATCCCCAATACTTCAGAATTTGATTGTATTTGGAGATGGGACTTTCAAAGAAGTAATCAAGAAATTGTTAAGCAATAGGAACTTCAACATCTGAAAAATTCTCAGCCTACCCATATTTCAAAAAATGATAAAGTTTGTTCTGGAGAGAACACCAAGGATATAAGTGTACAATCAATCACTCAGTAGATTACAGATGTGACTCATGGATCTGTTCAGTCACTTCAGCAGAATCCAGGAAAAGAGTTGGGGTTATACAAGCATAAATACTTGCCAGCCTAGACAAAAAGAGACCAAAAGGGACAAAATGTAGCAAGAGTATCAGATTTCTGGGATCCTACAGGATGGGACAATAGAGCTCTCTGGCTGTGAACAATGCCTTATCCTTTAAGAAATGAGAAGAATTAACCCCAGAGGTAATTTAGAGATTATGAGGGCTGCTAATTCTACCCTTGATTTAGAGAGCAGCGGCTTAAGGGGGTGAGGTTGACCCCTTCTTAGTTTCAGTGACCCAGGCTACCCTTGTCCTGGGCTGCAGGCACGGGGCTGCTACCCTGGCAGGCCTAAAGGACAGAGTGTTGGGTTAAAGAGGATTATTCTCAAACCTTAAAATC
This sequence comes from Pan paniscus, assembly GCF_029289425.2. Taxonomy (NCBI): domain Eukaryota; kingdom Metazoa; phylum Chordata; class Mammalia; order Primates; family Hominidae; genus Pan; species Pan paniscus. The sequence continues at coordinate 123,554,442 of NC_073254.2, forward strand.
GAATGGAATTTGCCCTGCTAGGATTTGAACTTGCTTGGGACATAGGACTTATTTCTTCTTTCCAATCTCTCACTTTTGAAATGAGAATGTCACTTCTATATCCGTCCCACCAATATAGTTTGAAGGCAGAAAACTTGTTCAGTTTCACAGGTTCACACCTGGAGAAGAATTTTGCCTCAGGATGAATCATAACTTGAGTCTCATCCACACTTGATTTAAATTAGATTTTGGGGACTTAGAATAAGTGCTGGAATTGCTAAAGACTTTTGAACTATTGGGATAGGAGTGAATGCATTTTGTATGTGAGACTTTTGGGGGCTCAAAATGGTGAGTGCTATGGGCTAAATTGTGTCTCCCTTCCAATTCATATATTGAAGCCCTAACCCCCAGAACTTCAGAATGTGACTGCATTCGGAGATAAGGCCTTTAAAAAGGCAATATGATTAAATTAATTCTGTTTGACTTGTGTCCATGTAAAAGGAAATCTGGACACACAAGAGACACCAGGGATGCATGTGCACAAGGAAAAACTATGTTAGAACACAACGAGAGGGTGGCTATCTGCAAGTCACGAAGAAAGGCCTCAGGAGAAGTCAAACAGGTGACACCTTGGTCTTGGATTTACAGCCTCCAGAAATATGAGAAAAGAAGATGCTCTGTGGTTTAAACCACTCAGTCTCTGTCATTTTTTTATGGCGGTCTTATCAAAAATAATTGGCCTATGTCAATTTATTAAAATGTCTTTCTTTCATGCACTTTCTTCTCTCTTTCCTCCTCATATTTTATCATATTTGCTTTGCAGAACCACAACTCTGTAAAATTCAATGCCTGTCTATTCTACACATGTAACATACATCTGGGTATATCTGGAGGAAAAAAAATCATACAAAACCATATTGACTGGTCTTGCTTTGAAACCAAAACCACAGATATCAACTGAGCCCTTAATTGCATTGCAATTATACCATAATTCCCTAATGCATTGACTTTTACACTTGGTTAAGAGATTATTTTACATGTTTTTTTCTTATCTCAAAGTTCTAACACTTAAATATCCTTATTCTGATTAAGATGTTTTTTCTTCCTTTATTGAAAATTTTGAAGCAATCAAAACAATTTCCACCATTATCCATCCCTTTATCTCCTCATCTATCGGAATCTATACTCAAATGTGCAGATTTCCCATCTGTTATAAATGATTTCTGCTCATGTCAGAATATAATTCTTCCGCTTAAAAAATAAAATTATATGTTCATTATAGCTTTGTTTTTAATAGGCTCTAATTTTTTAGAACAGATTTTGATTTACAGAAAAAAATGTGTAGAAATTACAGAGTTCTTATATACCCACTATTCACCTCCTCACAATTCTTGCTAACATCTGGAATTAGTATGGTACATTTATTACACTTGATGAAACAATATTGATACGTTGTTATTAAAGCCAATAGTTTAAATTAGAGTTCACCTTTTGAGTTATACAGTTCTGAGTGTAAACAAATGCATAATATTCTGTATGTGCATTACAGTGTCATACATAATGTCTTAGTTGCTTCCAACTATTGGCAATTATGAGTAAAACTGTTATAAACATTCACGTGTAAGTTTTTGTGTTCACATAAGTTTTCACTTCACTTGGGTAAATATCTAGGAGCAAGATTCCTATCAGATTCCTATCATTCAGATTCAGGAAATACAGAGAACGCCACAAAGATACTCCTTGAGAAGAGCAACTCCAAGACACATAATTGTCAGATTCACCAAAGTTGAAATGAAGGAAAAAATGTTAAGGGCAGCCAGAGAGAAAGGTCGGGTTACCCACAAAGGGAAGCCCATCAGACTAACAGCAGTTCTGTCAGCAGAAAGCCTACAAGCCAGAGGAGAGTGGGGGGCCAATATTCAACATTATTAAAGGAAAGAATTTTCAACCCAGAATTTCATATCCAGCCAAATTAAGCTTCATAAGCTATGGACAAAGAAAATCCTTTACAGACAAGCAAATGCTAAGAGATTTTTGTCACCACCAAGCCTACCTTACAAGAGCTCCTGAAGGAAGCACTAAACATGGAAAGGCTCAACCGGTACCAACCATTGCAAAAACATACCAAATTGTAAAGACCATTGATGCTATGAAGAAACTGCATCAACTAACAGGCAAAATAACCAGCTAGCATCATAATGGCAGGATTAAATTCACACATAACAATATTAACCTTAAATGTAAATGGGCTAAATGTCCCAATTAAAAGACACAGACTGGCAAATTGGATAAAGAGTCAAGACCCATTGGTGTGATCTCTTCAGGAGACCCATCTCACGTGCAAAGACACACATAGGCTCAAAATAAAGGGATGGAGGAATATTTACCAAGCAAATAGAAAGAAAGAAAAAAAAAAAGCAGGAGTTGTACTCCTAGTCTCTGATAAAACAGACTTTAAACTAACAGATCAAAAGAGACAAAGAAGGGCATTACATAATCCTAAAAGGATCAGTGAAACAAGAAGAGCTAACTATCCTAAATATATATGCACTGAATATAGGAGCACCCAGATTCAAGTACTTAGAGACCAACAAAAAGACATAGACTCTCACACAATACTAGTGGCAGACTTAATTGTCAATATTAGACAGATCAATGAGACAGAAAATTAACCAGGATATCCAGGGCTTGAACTCAGCTCTGGACCAAGTGGACCTAACAGACATCTACAGAACTCACCACTCCAAATCAACAGAATGTACATTCTTCTCAGCACCGCATTGCATTTATTATAAAATTGAGCACATAATTGGAAGTAAAGCACTCTTCAGCAAATGCAAAAGAATGGAAATAATAACAAACAGTCTCTCAGACCACAGCGCAATCAAATTAGAACTCAGGATTAAGAAACACACTCAACCACATGGAAACAAAAAAACCTACTCCTGAATGACTACTGGGTAAATAATGAAATGAAGGCAGAAATAAAGATGTTCTTTGAAACCAATGAGAACAAAGACACAATGTACCAAAATCTCCGGGACACATTTAAAGCAATGGGTAGAGGGAAATTTATAGCACTAAATGCCCACAAGAGAAAGCAGGAAAGATTTCAAATCAACACCCTAACATCACATTTTAAATAACTAGAGAAGCAAGAGCAAACAAATTCAAAAGCTAGCAGAAGGCAAGAAATAACTAAGATCAGAACAGAACTGAAGGGAATACAGACACAAAAAACCCTTCAAAAATCAATGAATCCAGGAGCTGTTTTTTTGAAAAGATCAACAAAATAGACAGACCACTAGCAAGACTAATAATGAAGAAAAGAGAGAAGAATCAAATAGATGCAATAAAAAGCAATGAAGAGGATATCACCTCCAATCCCACAGAAATACAAACTACCATCAGAGAATACTATAAACACCTCTACGCAAATAAACTAGAAAATCTGGAAGAAATGGATAAGTTGCTAGACACATACACCCTCCCAAGACTAAACCAGGAAGACGTTGCATCCCTAAGTAGACCAATAACAAGTTCTGAGATTGAGGCAGCAATTAATAGCCTACCAACCAAAGAAAGTCCAGGACCAGACAGAATCACAGCCAAATTCTACCAGAGGTACAAAGAGGAGCTGGTACCATTCCTTCTGAAGCTATTCCAAATGATAGAAAAAGAGAGATTCCTCCCTAACTCATTTTATGAGGTCAGCACCATCGTAATACCAAAACCTGGCAGAAACACAACAAAAAAAGAAAATTTCAGGCCAATAACCCTGATAAACATTGATGCAAAAATCCTCAATAAAATACTGGCAAACTGAATCCAGCAGAACATCAAAAAGCTTATCCACCACAATCAAGTCGGCTTCATCCTGGGGAGGCAAGACTGGTTCAACATATGCAAATCAATAAATGGAATCCATCACATAAAGAGAACCAATGACCAAAACCACATGATTATCTCAGTAGATGCAGAAAAGGCCTTCAACAAAATTCAACACCCCTTCATGCTAAAAACTCTCACTAAACTAGTATTGATAGAATGTATCTCAAAATAATAAGAGATATTTATGACAAACCCACAGTCAATATCATACAGAATGGGCAAAAGCTGGAAGCATTCCCTTTGAAAACCAGCACACAACAAGGATGCCCTCTCTCACCACTCCTATTGAACATAGTATTGGAAGTTCTGGCCAGAGCAATCAGGCAAGATAAAAAAGTAAATGGTATTCAATTAGGAAAAGAGGACGTCAAATTGTCTCTGTTGGCAGATGACATGATTGTATATTTAGAAAACCCCATTGTCTCAGCCCAAAATCTCCTTAAGCTGATAAGCAACTTCAGCAAAGTCTAAGGACACAAAACCAATGTATGAAAATCACAAGTATTCTTATACAACAACAGACAAACAGAGAGCCAAATCATGAGTGAATCCCCATTCACGATTGCTTCAAAGAGAATTAAAATACCTAGGAATCCAACTTACAAGGGATGTGAAGGACCTCTTCAAGGAGTACTACAAACCACTGCTCAACAAAATAAAAGAGGATACAAACAAAGGGAAGAACATTCCATGCTCACAGTTAGGAAGAATCAATATAGTGAAAATGGCCATACTGCCCAAGGTAATTTACAGATTCAGTGCCATCCTCATCAAACTACCAAAGACTTACTTCACAGAATTGGAAAAAAACTAATTTTAAGTTCATATGGAACCAAAAAAGAGCCCACATTGCCAAGAAAATCCTAAGCAAAAAGAGCAAAGCTGGAGACATCATGCTACCTGATTTCAAACTATATCATAAGGCCACAGTAACCAAAACAGCATGGTACTGGTACCAAAACAGAGATACGGACCAATGGAACAGAACAGAGGCCTCAGAAATAACACCAAACATCTACAACTATCTGATCTTTGACAAACGTGACAAAAACAAGAAATGGGGAAAGGATTCCCTATTTAATAAATGGTGCTGGGAAAACTGGCTAGCCATATGTAGAAAGCTGAAACTGGATCCCTTCCTTACACCTTATATAAAAATTAATTCAAGATGCATTAAAGAATTAAATGTTAGACCTAAAATCACAAAAACCCTAGAAGAAAACCTAGGCAACACCATTCAAGACGTAGGCATGAGCAAGGATTTTATGACTAAAACACCAAAAGCAATGGCAACAAAAGCCAAAATTGACAAATGGGATCTAATTAAACTAAAGAGCTTCTTCACAGCAAAAGAAACTACTATCAGAGTGAACAGGCAACCTACAAAATGGGAGAAAATTTTTGCAATCTACCCATCTAACAAAGAGCTAATATCCAGAATCTACAAAGAACTTAAACAAATTTACAAGAAAAAAATCAAACAACCCCATCAAAAAGTGGGCAAAGGATATGAACAAACACTTTTCAAAAGAAGACATTTATGCAGCCAACAGACACATGAGAAAATGCTTATCATCCTGGTCATCAGAGAAATGCAAATCAAAACCACAATGAGATACCATCTCACACCAGTTAGAATGGCGATCATTAAAAAGTCAGGAAACAACAGGTGCTGGAGAGGATGTGGAGAAATAGGAACAGTTTTACACTGTTGGTGGGAGCGTAAACTAGTTTAACTATTGTGGAAGACAGTGTGGCGATTCCTCAAGGATCTAGAACTAGAAATACCATTTGACCCAGTGATCCCATTACTGGGTATATACCCAAAGGATTATAAATCATTCTACTATAAAGACACATGCACACGTATGTTTATTGTGACACTATTCACAATAGCAAAGACTTGGAACTAACCCAAATGTCCATAAATGATAGACTAGATTAAGAAAAGGTGGCACATATACACCATGGAATACTATGCAGCCATAAAAAAGGATGAGTTCAGCCGGGCGCAGTGGCTCATGCCTGTAATCCCAACACTTTGGGAGGTTGAGGCAGGAGGATCACAAGGTCAGGAGATCGAGACCATCCTGGCTAACACGGTGAAACCCCGTCTCTACTAAAAAAAAAATACAAAAAAATTAGCCAGGCATGGTGGCAGGTGCCTGTAGTCCCACCTACTCGGGAGGCTGAGGCAGGAGAATGGCGTCAACCCAGGAGGAGCTTTCAGTGAGCTGAGATAGTGCCACTGCACTCCAGCCTGGGCAACAGAGCGAGACTCCATCTCAAAAAAACAAAAAGATGAGTTCGTGTCCTTTGTAGGGACATGGACAAAGCTGAAAACCATTATTCTGAGCAAAGTATTGCAAGGACAGGAAACCAAACACTGCATGTTCTTCCTTGCATGTGGGAATTGAACAATGAGAACACTTGGACAAAGGGTGGGAAACATCGCATACCGGGGCCTGCTGTGGGGTGGGGGGGATGGGGGATGGATAGCATTAGGAGATATATCTAATGTAAATGACGAGTTAATGGGTGCAGCACACCAACATGACACATGTATACGTATGTAACAAACCTGCACGTTGTGCACATGTACCCTAGCTTAAAGTATAATTTACAAAAATCAAAAGCATTCTTATACACCAATAACAGAGAAAATCATGAGTGAACTCCCATTCACAATTGCTACAAAGAGAATAAAATACCTACGAATACAATTTACAAGGGGTGTGAAGGAACTGTTCAAGGAGAACTACAAACCACTGTTCAAGGAAATAAGAGAGGACACAAACAAATGGAAAAAATTTCATGCTCATGGATAAGAACAATCAATATCGTGAAAATGGCCATACTGCTCAAAGTTATTTATAGATTCAATGCTATCCCAATCAAGCTAACATTGACTTTTTCTTCACGGAATTGGAAAAAACTACTTGAATTTTCACATGGAATCAAAAAAGCACCCGCATATCTGAGACAATCCAAAGCAAAAAGAACAAAGCTGGAGGTATCACGCTACTTGACTTCAAATGATACTAAAAGGCAACAGTAACCAAAACAGCATGGTACTGGTACTAAAACAGACATATAGACCAATGCAACAGAACAGAGGCCTCAGAAATAATGCCACAAATCTACAACCTTCTGATCTTTGACAAATCTGACAAAAACAAGAAATGGGGAATGGATACCCTATTTAATAAATGGTGTTGGGAAAACTGGCTAGCCATATGTAGAAAGCTGAAACTGGATCCCTTCCTTACACTTTATACAAAAAGTAACTCAAGATGGATTAAAGACTTAAATGTAAGACCTAACACCATAAACACCCTAGAAGGAAATCTAGGCAATACCATTCAGGACTTAGGCATGGGCCAATACCATGAATAAAAGACCAAAAGCAATGGCAACAAAAGCCAAAATTGACAAATGGGATCTAATTAAACTAAAGAGCTTCTTCACAGCAAAAGAAACTATCATCAGAGGGATGAGGCAACCTACAGAATGGGAGAAAATTTTTGCCATCTATCCATCTGACAAAAGGCTAATATCCAGAATCTATAAAGAACTTAAACAAATTTACAAAATTAAAACAAACAACCCCATCAAAAAGTGGGCGAAGGATATGACCAGACAATTCTCAAAAGAAGACATTTATGCAGCCAACAAACATATGAAAAGAAGCTCATCATCACTGGTCACTGGAGAAATGCAAATCAAAGCCATAGTGAGATACCATTTCACGCCAGTTAGAATGGCGATCATTAAAAAGTCAGGAAACAGATGCTGGAGAGCATGTGGAGAAATAGGAACGCTTTTACACTGTTTGTGGGAGTTTAAATTAGTTCAACCATTGTGGAAGACAGTGTGGCGATTCCTCAAGGATCTAGAATTAGAAATACCATTTGACCCAGCAATCCCATTACTGGGTTTATACCCAAAGGATTATAAATCATTCTACTATAAAGACACATGCACACGTACGTTTATTGCAGCACTGTTCTCAATAGCAAAGACTTGGAACCAACCCAAATGCCTATCAATGATAGACTGGATAAAGGAAATGTGGCACATATACACCATGGAATACTATGTAGCTATAAAAAAAAATGAGTTCATGTCCTTTACTGGGACATGGATGGAGCTGGAAATCATAATTCTCAGCAAACTGACACAGGAATAGAAAACCAAACACCACATGTTCTCACTCATAAGTGGGGGTTGAACAATGAGAACACATGGACACGAGGGGAACATCACACACCGGGGCCTGTTGGGGGGTGGGGGGCTAGGGGAGGGATAGCATTTGGAGAAATACCTAATGTAGACGACGGATTGATGGGTGCAGCAAACCATCATGGCACATGTATACCTATGTAACAAACCTGCACATTCTGCACATGTACTCCAGAACTTAAGGTATATTAAAAAAAAAGAAACTGTATACCTATATAACCAGAATAAGAAATGGGGGCTGTATCTCATTACAAAAACACTTCGACTCATAAATGATAAAAAGGGATAGGATTAAAATAATATTTTCAATACCTAATAAAATAATGGATCTAGGCATTTAATATCAACTGCTAATATCACAGAATGAAGGAGAGCAAAAATCATAATAGAAATACACAACACCCTCTATCAAGGACTTTTGCCAAAAAGAATTGAACCTACACATCATCAAGTCCTTAGAATCAAAGATCAATTTAACAAAAATAAAGACAAGGAAATAGTATGTTAAACTACATGATGTTAATTCAACCAAAATAAAAAATATATATATATGTGTGGGGCACTCCATCTGCTAATACTGCTTCTTACAATTAATATGGAGAATCTCATTTCTTTAATAAAGCATAAAATGCATGAAAAATATATTTTAATAAAGTATAAAAAATAAGAAAAGATAAAATGGGACTCATTAAATGTTTTAATGACTTAGTGAAAATGTGCTCAAAATCCCTAATCATCAGGGACATGCAAATCAAAACCACAATAAGATATCACCTCACACCTGTTAGAACAGCTATTATCAAAAAATAAGATAAAAGTTGTTGTTGAGGATGTGAAGAAGAGAGAGAAACCTTGTACACTATTGCTGAAAATGTAAATTGGTATATTAACAGTCACTGTAAAAAGTAGCATGCAGGTTCCTCAAAAAATTAAAAATAAAATTACCCGCAATCCCAATTCTGAGTATATATCCAAAGGAGTTGAAATCAAATCTCAAAAAGATATCTTCAATCCCATGTTCATTGCAGCATTATTTACAATAGCCAAGATATAGAAACAACTTAAATGTTTATCAGTGGATAAGTGGATAAAGAAAATGCGTTATATATACACAAAATAAAATAATGTTCAGCCTTAAAAAAAGAGGGAAATATTGCGTGCATCTATAGAACATAGGACAAATACTGCATAATCTCACTTGAATAAAAAATCTAAAACAGTTAAATTCATAAAATCAGATAGTGGAATACTGGTTACTAGGGACTGAGTGGAGGAGGAAATAGAAATATATATATTATTTATTTTTCTATGACTACATATTATTTTATATATTTTATAAATATAAAATTTTAAAACATATAAAATATACCAATATATGGTTGAGCGTGAACAAAATATTCTGGAAGGATTTTGCTGTGGTTTGAATAATTATCCCCTCCAAAACTCATGTTAAAATTTGATTGCTGCTGTGGCAGTGTTAGGAGGTGGGACTTTGGGAAGTAATAATAATGCCATGAAGACTCTGACCCCATGCATAGGATTAGAACCATTACAAAAGAGCAAGTTTTGCTGTTTTTTGCCTTTTTGCATTTTTGTTTTTCTCCATGTGACGATGCAACAAAAAGGCTCAGCAGATGCCAACACCTTACTCTTGGACTTCACAACCTCCAGAACTGTGGGAATATAAATTTTTCTTCATTATAAATTACCCAATTTCAGTATTGTATTATAGCAGCAGAAAACACACTGAGACTGAAATATAAGAAACTGATAATAATGATGACCTCTGAGGACTAGAACTGTAAGTTTGTACTGTTGGGGAAAAAAGAGTAGATTTAAAATAAAATGTTTGGGTTATTATTATAATTTCCTTTGTTTTATTTTTGTTTGATAAGAGAAAAAAATAAAAATCAATCTGTAATGTTGAAAGTACAATAATAAATATTTGTAGAGAATTTGTAGAAATTATAATATACATTGTATCTTCCAAAGTAAAACCAAAAAAAAGAGGGGAGAGAAAATCAGAGAAGAACATGAAATATTTGCCTTTGGGCATCTGAACAAAATGTAATTTTACTTTTATTCTTTTTTTCTGTGTATTCTAAATGTTCTAATAGGATTTTATATCAATTTTATATTATAAAAGAAACCTTTAAAACACCATTTTGTGATCTATCAACTCTTTAAAAAATTGTAAACCAATCCTTTCCTTAGCCTTTCCAATCCCAGCCTCCAATCCCAAGTCCATCTAATTCTCATTTATTTCATAGCACTTATTACCTTCTTCTCTACAAATTACTTATTTGTATAATATTGGCTTTTAATATGCCTTTGCTTTTTTTATTTCTATATCCCAGAAAACCGTTATTTGCATATTGGTGCTTAATGTATGGTGTTGAATTAATGAAAAATGCCTTGTCATTTTCCAGGACCTATTTGCCTTTTGAAAATGAAAATAAGTAATTCAAAATCTAAGCTTTTGGAACTGTAAAATATTTTGAGCATTAAGGAAGTGTTACTATGGGAGCTGAGTCACATAAACATGAAGCTATAACCTAGGAAGCTGTAACCTTTGTTTCTCTGATTATAGCTTAGACTTTTTCCTTACCTACATTGTTTTGTAGAATGTTATACATGACTAAAATGTGACAGAGCAAGCCTCTTTCCTTTTAACTGTTGATGTTCTTTATAGATTAACTTCCCTTCTTCCTATCTCACACGAAGACTTCATGACTATAACACTGTCTGGGATGAAATGTTAAATATACTTTTTAGTTGGAATGGAAATTAAAATGATCTGTATGAAAAAGAAAACTAATTAAATTGTTACTCATAAAACAGCCTTGTCTAGAAAATGCTATAATTCTACTAAATTTCTTTGTTTTCTACCTATATAAGCAAGACTTTAACTTTTAACTTAGAAGCACTAACCCCATTTCTCTGGAGTCTGTATTTCCCGGATAGCTATTCTCAGCTTTTTGTTTGAATAAACTCTTTAAAACTGGATTCCGATTCTTTTCATTTTTTTAGGTTGACATGAATTAAAAAAAAAAAATTAGTAAAATGGGTATGTGATAAGATCACCACTGCTTCATCCGTCAAGTCTTTGATGATGGGCGTTATTTCTGGTTGCTCCAGACGTGTTACTGCATTGAGTTTACTAAGTTGGGAGCAAAAGGAAGTTCTGAATTTGTTTTCTATCTATTCTACCTTAGAAACCCTCATTATAAAGGAATGGTAGCCAAAGAGATGTCTTTAAACAACACTTTCAGGAATTGGAGAAATAACTGATGCTACCTGCCTTCGCTTCTCTATTTTGTTTGTTTTAATTAGTATTCCTGTTATTTAGTTTAATTGCTCTGCCCTGAACTCCAGTTACCTTCTTGGGTCTCTAAGCTCATGCTAGCATTTAAAAGGCACTTCCCCAAGCAGTCTGAGTTGCATTCCTTAAACTCTCCACAATTCTGAACAAGCTGTTTCCCCAGAAATAGCCTATATACTGAGAAAAGAAAAATAGCTGGAAACAGTCTGAATTATATGAGGTATGCAAAATTTATCAGGCCCAGAGAGAACTGAGGTATTGGACTTCAGTCATATTCTCCCCCCACCAACTCATGCCTGGGGGTAACTGTTTAAAGGCATTTTGTTTCTAACCAGATGCCTGACCTATTATCTTCATATTCCTGGAATGTATGATACAAAAAACAATGTACAACCAATCAACAGCTTATGTTATTTTAATGTAAATTATAGGTAAATAACTCAGAAACTGCCTCTTCTTTTCCTTTCAAAATCCACTTGTAACTTCTGTTAACCAAAGTGGATATTTAGGGCAACTTGAATCTATGCTCCTGAGTTGCCATCCTCAAGCATGGCCCAAATAAACTCTCTACTTATATTAATTTGTTCTCAACTTATTCTTTTTCGGGCAACAACACTCTGCTTCACTTTTTAAAATATTTTCAGATAATTCCTGAAACATCTGGGCAATAGCAAGCTTTTTGTACCTCTTCTATGTCAGTGTGGGGGCAAAGGCCTTTGGCTCCTTAAAGGTTCACTGAAAAATCATTGACATAAGTCAGGTTGATTAACAGGAGTGAAAGCATACACCTTTATTTCATGTCTATACACTGGGGCCTTCAGAATAAAGACCAAACCTCTCAATGAGATTACAAAAGCTTAAATACCATCTTGAGGTTACAGAAAGAATGGGGGCTTGGATCCTGATAAAACAGTTTATGACGGGGAGAGAGGAACAGTCATGGCTAGTAAAGAAGGCCTTGTTATGTAAATGAAGCCTCACAGGTAGTAGACCTCAGAGAGAATAGATGGTAAATGTTTCTTTTCAGACTTTTAAAGGTATCAGACTCTTAGTTAATCTCCCCTAGATCCAGGACAAGCCTTGAAAGGGAAGGCCTGGTTAGTGGGGCATCTTCACAGACGCCAATTTCCCCTACAAAAGACATCTTTGCAGGACCAATTCAGTCTGCTGACCCTGTGGCAACCATTTCAAAAATGTGTCATAGAAATGTATTTTGGGGTAAAATGTTTTGATTTTCTTCACACCATCTGAAGAATATCTTTTGTAGACCTTCACTGCCTGTCCCCCTCTGGCACCATTAAAACAACCTAGTCAGTTTCCCCATAATCCATTCCAAACTAGACCTCCCCTTCCCCTCTCTAAAGCTCAAAGTTTTTGAGCCATGTCTCACCCTGAAACAAAACTTCTGCTCCACATTTAATCCCACTCTAACTAATTGTTGTGCCAGACCCCTATTGACTCCACTAAGGATGACAGTGTGCCCTAGAGGCTGAAAAAGGAAACTGGAGATAGCAAAAGAGACATAGGATTTATTGAAGGAACTTACATACAGGGACAATCCAGGAGGAGCAGACTGGACCAGAGAACCACCACCATTTGTAAAACACATGCAGTTTATAGAGGAATTTCACTTAGCACCCTCCACCTAGCAACCTTCACCTAGCAATCTCCATTTAACACAAAACAAAGGGCCTGGATCCCTTGTATGGCCTGCATTCCAAGGGAATGGCTGGGGATTCAGATGTCCTTCATAGATAAGGAGTGAAACTCTGGGTTGTGTACTCCTGGATCCCTTAGCTCAGGACTCCAAACACACATTCTTCTTAGACCATAGGGTCATTCTCAGGGTATGCTTCAGTTATAGTTGTCAGGTGCCTCTGCCATGTACCAACTATAATTTATGTCTGTTTACTCTTGGAGATACATTTTCAGTTGGTGGGGTCAGAAGTGAGGAGACATTATCTCTCAGGTGGCTATAACTTTCCTTCACTTAAGTTTAACTATATGGAGTAATTGTATCCTTTCTGACTCTTGAATGAAGTATTTGGATGACATAGAATAAGTGAATATGACATATAGTTGATTTCTGGTGTGACTACGTTTACCTACGTTTACCTATGTTCAGAAGTTTCCATACCCAAGAAATTACTGCTATTTATATAATTGACTCAGGTTGCAGGGTTCACAAAAATATCTAAACATAAAAAGAATTGCTAATAAAATATTTTTTACATGACCCAAGAGAAGTCGTTAGTTCAGAGAAGACTTTTCAATATTTGTACTATATTTGTAAAATTTAAATGATTTTATAGATAATATATTGTGTACATTATTTATATACTATGTGTCATAAACATATTGTAAGATTGACATTTGGCTTGTGAGTATTACTTAGGTTCCAGAAACACTGGAAAACAAGCAGTTATGATAAATCCCTATAGGTATCAGATTCTATAGATAGGAATTACAGGGCTACAGAAAACTTTTCCCCAGAATATGGTGCTTCAGCGTGCTAAGTGCTTTGAAAATAGAAAGGCCTCAGAAATAAGTCTCAGAACCATGGTTTCTCTCTGATTTTTCCCTCTTCCCTCTGTTTTTCTGATCCTCTTTCCAAAAGCGTCAGTGGGGACTCTCTCTGGAGTTTCCTTATCTGACTAAGAAAGCTTAAATGTGATTGTCTTAACTCTCCCTCCCTAGGAATCTCACCAAATAACCAGGAAAGATCAATCCCCAGAAAAGAGAAGAGACCAGTGGTCTGTCACCATGCCCAGATAGACTTTTTACCTGTTCTTCCAAGGGCAGCTCCACATGATTACCTGGGGGATTTTATCTTTATAATAAAACAATCTTTTCTCATGAGCAGCTCCACCCATCACCTTCCCATAATGTCTGCCTCCTGCCTCCTAAATCCATTTATTCTTCCCAATGATTTACTGTCTCTCAAAAGAAATGTCTGCATTTCTCATCTTCCCTCTCCCCTCTGGAAAAAAGCACATAATCTTCTGTACCTCACTGGGTAATTGAACAATCACTCTGTGATTTTCTCTCTGCACATCAATAAATTTGTGTCTTTTCTCCTATTAATTAGCTTTTCGTCAGTTGAGTTTTAAGAAAACCTTCAGAGTATAAAGGGGAAGTTTTCACTTAAAACACAAGAAATATCCTCTTAAAATGACTTCAAACACATTTGGAACCATAAAAATGTTATTATTAGGAAAACCTAAAAGACATAAAATCATGCAGTTCAATCGTATGTCTAATACTTGGTATTACTAGTGTTTACATGTTACTGACAGCAAATCCACAAGGGTCTGCAGCAACCTCAATTCTTCCCCCTTTAGAAGAAAGAATATGACTGAGGGATATGACTGAGGGTTATATGGCAGAAGAAGAGACCAAGGTAAGTATAGAAGCAGGAGTGAAAGTTTGTTAAAAAGCTTTAGAGAGGAATGAAAAGAAAATAAAGTACGCTTGGAAGAGGGCGAAGCAGGTGACTTGAAAGGCAACTGCATGGTTTGACCTTTTGACATGGAGTTTTGTATGTTGGCATACTTCCAGGATCTTGTGTTCCTTTTCCCCTGATTATTCCCTTGGGGTGGGCTGTCTGCATGCTCAGTGGCCTGTTAGCACTTGGGAGGAGAGCACCTGCAGCGTGTTTACTAGAGTTGTACGAATACTCACTTGAGGCATTCTTCCTTACCAGCTGATGTCCCTAGGAGGTCATACACCATTTAAATTCAGCCATTTTGCCTTTTAGTGTGCATGTGTGAGCCCATTCACTCATTCCTGAGATCTTTTTGAGAAGCTGCTGATTACCAGTCTCATTTTTTTCTATTTATAGTAAGACTACCTTTCCCTAGCTGGCTGTGACCCACTATTATTTTAGAGAGACAGTTAACTACTGCCAGACCATCACCTGATGGTCGCCTGACACTGCTGGTGGGGTGAGAGGAACTCTCTCCTGCCTTGCTCATGCCTAGCTAGCTACCTACTATAATATACAGTATCCAGAGGCACTCCTACAGTCAGGTTTGTCTCAGAAAAGCATTATCTTTTTTCTTCTAAGTACCACAGTTTTGTTTAAAATTATTTTTAATTGGTATAAAATATCTTCATTAGCAGTATTAGTAATAGTTGAGAGTAATGCAGAGGAATGACTTTTCCTCAGCATACTCTCCTTCGTGGTGATGGTTTTACTTATCAGATAACTTCAGATTTTGTAATTACCTAAGAGGTATTATTATAAATTTTAACAATGAAAATAATTTAGAAGTTATTTTAAGAGGCAAGTTTAAAATGTAAATGTAAATGTAGAGTCAGCTTTATTTATTGAATGCTTCTGTGGTACAAAAAATAACGCATAGACTGTCTTCAATTACGTGCATTAATGGAAAAGACAAAATATATGCACTTGTAAAAGGCTGACAAATGGTTACAGCAGCATAAATTATACAACTTATTATGTAAACTGAGTAAAAATCATGGCCAGAAAGAGTCAAGCCAAAGGATTTAAGCATGCTGTGTTTCTGTTAACACAGCCTTCATTCTACCCATCTATTTTGATTGGCAGAGAAAAATCTCTCTAAATAGCTGAAAGTTTATTGATAAATAGATCTTTTGTAAACATCCTCTATTTAGATATTATTTACGAATATTCACATGTCAAAGCTCTTAAGGAAATAAAAAGGGCAAGCAGATCTTTATAACATATATATTAGTTATATATATGGTTAATAATTTTCTGATGACTTAAGGACAGAAAAATGTTTGATAGAGTTATGCATGCAGATATACATAGTTTTAAATTTTAACAGATTTTGGCAAAACTAAAAGTAAAGGTGTTATAATTTTTGCTAAAATTCATCCAAAACTAGAAAAAAAATTCAAGAGGAGAAAAAAATAAAATTGAGAAACTAAACATAAGAGTAGACATGAATCAGATACATCTTGTGCAAGAAACAGAAAAAAATAAATGAAATATACGATATGGTTTACACCAAAATCCATTAATTATTGCTTACATTTTTATCTTCTAATTACAATATGCTATTTTCGTGTGTATCAAAAGTAGAGCACTATATCCTGACTCCAAGTGCTTTCCTTAAAACAAAACAAACAGAATTAGTTTTTCAGCTTAGCAAAGCATACTATCTATTTTAGCACAGCAGGAATGCTGCCATTTTAATAGGATAGCAGACAAGTGGATTTATTCTCAATCCTTTAAGCTTCTACTTCAGGGGACTAAAATGTGTGAAAAAAATTTCGGATCCAATTTTAGACTATGTTTCAAATCCACTGAGATTCTCCATTCTCTACATCTCTGGAACATGATTATTCTGAGAACATCTACACTTTCACAAGGCTGCCTGCTTCTCTGTTAAGACATGAAAACAGAAGAAAATTGAGCAAAAATTGAATTTCATGTGATTGAGCAAATTTGAGTTTCATGTGATTCATGTGAAGAGAATAAACAAAGGGCAAAATAATTCTAGAGTGCTAGTAACTAAGTTGAAAGGTACAATGTCATTTGTAAATGAAGTTACTTTATTTATTCATGAAGTTAAAATTTTGTTGAGAATTTGTATCTTGTGGCCTTTACCCAATTTCTCCTTATTGCATGTCAAATAATTGTGTTTTAAAATAAATTCTAAAATGTTACGGATTGTACTCTTAAAATGCATTATCAATTTTAATTTTAAAACATATATTTTCTATTATAAACATTTTTTATAATAGAGGATATTAGAATGAAAAGGAAAATATTCTTGGTCTTCTCAAATAATATAATTTTATATAAGGTTTAATTTATAGCCTTAAAAGCCTCTATGAAGAGATGTGATATGGATATATTATCCATATTGTTGCCTGAGGAAAATTTTAACTGAAATATGAATTATAATTTTTAATAATTTTGAATTTTCTCCTTTGATTCATTTCTGTTTTTCTCTTTTTTACTGTGTTTTATACAAATTGTATAAGGAATAGTTGGCTTTGATTTTAAATGAGCTATTTTACTTTACTCATGCTATTTTCAGAACACTTTTATTAATTTATGAATTTATTGATTTTGGGTCAGTAGGACCCACAGGTCAAATAGCAAACTCAACCAACCAAGTATGAAAATGACGCAATAAAGAGAAGAAAAAGTTAAAGTACTTGACAAAATGAGACATGCTGCCACAATTTTGAACTTTACTTCTTATGAGAAGGCCTAGGTCAGTTCTGAATTTCTTTGGAATTTGTTTACATTTTAAGATACAGTCATTTGTTCTTCATTTTTAACTGTCTTTTTTTTTTCCCCTGAAATTTCAAAAGTGAAGAGGTAATCTACAATTGACAGCATATTAGGAGGGGGTTGGCATGCATGGGAAGTAATAGGAGCATAACGGAAGAGTGAGAAGACATAAAAAGCCATGACAGACTTTCATAGAAAAATGTCAATATATGTCAACTTACCTCAATATTTTCTGGAGCTGTACAACTACACAATGGTTGATATTCTTCTTGAAGCTCTGTAACTATATATTACTTAATTACAAAAGGGATACACGCAAGATTTTAGGGAAGGTGTCCTTTCTGGCTGACACATACAAATTGATTATATGTGTGTATGTACACACATATAATATTACGATATTACTATAATACTTCCACAATCTCTTAACAGCATGAAATCTTCAACCACTTCTCTGACTCTCCCCATAATCTTTGGCTAATGACTCTTCCCTGAATCTTCCCACCGTAGTCTTCTCAATTGATGGCCCATTTTTCAACAACAGTTCATATATTAATGGTCCTGGAGTTGGGGTTTAAGTGTCCTCTTTGCTTTCCCTTGTTGCTTTCAGGTTATTCTTTATTTCCTTTCTATCACAAACAACATTAAATTGCATGGTCCATATCACTACACCTCACTGGTTCATAATACTATATTTGGTACTTTCTTCTACACCCACGGATCATTCCCAATTGTGTGCTGGCTTCCTTTTTACTGTCACTTCTTCCAATACAGCCCTTGTATGAATTATCATTGATTTCATTATGCACAAAGAGAATCATTCCTTGAACCCTTCGTTTTCAACAATCTTGCTCTGCACACTACTTCAGCTATTTTCTTTCATAGTTATGCCCTACACCTGGCTATTATTTAGTAATTTTCCTCCAATATTAATTGTAAGCACCTTGCATTGTTGTGGGCTGAACTGTATCCTCTCCACCCTCCAAACTCATATGTATGTGACTATATTTGGAGACAGGACCTCTACAAAGGTAACTAAGGTAAAATGAAGTCTTATGGGTGGGTCTTAATTCATTATGACTGGTGTACTTTTAAAAAGAGGAGATTTAAACACGGACGTGTGCACAGTGGAAAGATCTGTGACAACACAGGGAGAAATTCAGCCATCCACAAGTGAAGGAGAGAGGTCTCAATGAAACCAACACTGCTGACAACTTGATCTTGGACTGCTACCCTGGATAACTGTGAGGAAATAAATTTCTGGTGTTTTAGCCATCCAGTCTGCAGTATTTTATTTTGGCAGCCTTAGAAAACTAAACACACACTATCTTCCACCTCCTATCTTCCCAACACATTTCTTTTAGTACACAATCAATTTCAACCCAGCTGTGTCCTAGACCTATTGATCATACAGTCTCTTATCACTGTGATTTCTTCCTTGCCCTCTTTCGCCAGTTTAAACTCCACGTTTAGTCATTTTTAACTTCTTTCTGAACTACAACTGGAACATACAAACAGTATATGTACATATTGATGAATTACTACCAAATGTATGCTTTCATGTAACACATATGGAGTATTAACATGGTGAATCATTTGGTTCCTCCTTGTCTTTCTCTTTCTTTACTGTACTTATTTTGCATAAATGTAATTCTGGCTGAATTCAATTTTCCCTTTATTAGGTACATTTGCTTGTAAAGAGAGATGATTTTTGAGAAAAATTTGCAAATGTGCACACCATATTCACTTTGAATTCAAGAAAAACCTTGTTGTTGGTTACTTTGGCTCATTCTCTATTTAGGTTTTTTTTTTTTTTTTTTTTTGAGACAGAGTCTCGCTCTTTCGCCCAGGCTGGAGTGCAGTGGCGCGATCTCTGCTCACTGCAAGCTCCGCCTCCCGGGTTCACGCCATTCTCCTGCCTCAGCCTCCCAAGTAGCTGGGATTACAGGTGCCCGCCACCACGCCCGGCTAATTTTTTGTATTTTCAGTAGAGACGGGGTTTCACCGTGTTAGCCAGGATGGTCTCGATCTCCTGACCTCGTGATCCGCCTGCCTCGGCCTCCCAAAGTGCTGGGATTACAGGCGTGAGCCACCACGCCCAGCCTCTATTTAGGTTTTTAGACCAGGGGTCAGCAAACTTTTTCTGTAAAAGACCAGATAGTGAATATTTTCATATGCCATATATTCTGTGTCATGAAAACTATACTCAGCCATAGACAATATACAAAGAAGGGGAATGGCTGTGTGCCAATAAAACTTCATTTACAAAAATAGGCAACAGCCTGGATATCGCTAGGGCCTATAGTTGGCTGACTCTTGTTCTAGACTATTATATAAAACATTTTCTTCTATCCTCAGACAAAACCTTCCAGCTTATTCTGATTCTCAGGTGATGACTTTGATTCTTAATCTAATTAGAACATTGAGATCATCTTAAAAAGGATATTAGGTTGGGCATGGTGGCTCATGCCTGTAATCCCAGTTTTTGGGATGCCAGGATCTCTCGATGCCAGGAGCTCAAGACCAGCCTAGGCAACATAGTGAGAGCCCATCTCTACAAAAAAATAAAAATTACAGAAACAAATTAAAAAGAAAAGAATGTTAATTATCTACCTCCACTGTATCTAGGCATTTGTCAGATTCTAGAAACATATTCTCTGTTATTTCTTGGAATACTCCTGTAGTATATAGATTAATTGTCCATGCCCATCTTTAAGGCCAACACTTTCAGTTGTGCAATAGATCTTACATCTTATTATCTATTGAAAAAACATAGCTCAAGCCATCCTCTTTCGTTACCCCAACTCATCCATTTTTCTTTTTCTGCTGCATCATTTCTATCAACTGCAAAACAAACCAACAAAATACAAAGCAACAGCAAGAAAATCACACAGCGATTTTAGCTGCCACATCCCCTTCCAGCTGCACTCAAATTTATGTCTTTTATCTTACATACTTCAACAATGGTTTCTGTATTACTGAATTTAACTCTTCTCCTGTTTTCTCTTTAAACCACATTAATTAGGCTTTTCTGTTTCTTTTTTTTTTTTTTTTTTACTTTAAGTTCTGGGATACATATGCTGAACATGTAGGTTTGTTACATAGGTATACATGTGCCATGGTGGTTTGCCGCACCTATCAACCCGTCACCTAGGTTTTAAGCCCTGAATGCATTAGGTATTTGTCCTAATGCTCTCAGCAGCACATAGAATATTTGACCACTTCTTCCTGTTCTTCTTTCTTCACTTGACTTTCCGGATATCATACTTTTCTGCTTTTTCTCCTAATGTTATTTATTCTCAATCTCTTTTGTCAGTTCATCTTAGTGTGACCACAGTGTGAGAGGTCTTGGTGCTCAGGGCTTGACTTGTTCTGTCAGTCCTCACTCCCATGGTTTGTGCTTTTTAAATATTATCCCATATATTTGAAGGGTAAGACTTCAAATTATTTGAATATCTAGCCAGGGCCTCTCATTTCTACTTCAGTCTTATATCTCCCTACCTCCTCAATATCCCTACTTAGATGGCTAAAAATAAAGGGCTTTGGGGGAAATATAAAGTTAGTTTGCATTTAGCTAGTATCACAGCATCACAGAATTTCATCAAAATTTTGTTACTGTAGAAACAGTAACAATATGACTGAAACCTAAATCCCAATGTTTGCTCAAATCATCTCTCTCTATAAAACATCACTTTCATATTCATATCTAACATCTAATTCTTCTTACTACTATGATTTCTGAGTCTCCTACCTCAGCTTCCATTCCAATGAACACATTAAAAGTGAAAAACCATATATGTGATTCAACCACATATACAAACACATATGCATGTACATATTAAATTGAAAGATTATAGTGACAGAAAATCTCACTTACATTTAATTTCAAGAACTCAACGAATTATCACATGAAAAATAAACCAATTTGCCATTTATCTTTATGGTGGTAATTCGTTGTTTTATAAAGCATCTGAAAAGGGATAGGACTGAGTTTCTGTTTGTTTCTATTGAAAAACTAAGGGGTAATGCAAACTGAACACTCATTAAATATATATACACACATAATATATATGCAGACATTATATTAATATATTTATGATTATAATATTTAATACTGAAAACATTCCCATGAGATAGGTGATTTATGGTTTATATTGGGTAAGAAAAGCAAAGACTAAGCTTAAGAAACGCATGCAAGGTAATATAATTTGGAAATAGTAAATCCACAATTCAGACCTCAGCTATCTAATTTCTAAAATGTGTTCTTAACTTCTGAATTACTTGGTAAGATATCCCAATGTTTAAGCACGAAAAAAAAATAGTACTTTTGAAGAAGTCTAGATAATATCCAACCTCATTAAATTTATTCCCTATATCGCACCTACGTTCAATATTACAGATGAGCATACCGTAATTAAATTTATTCCCTATAGAGATATTCTTCAGATGCTGAAAGAAATGTTTCCTTTGCCTTTATTTTCTTAGCTATATCAATTTTGGCATTCAGGGCCATGTTAGGGCTTAGGATATAAATTGTATGCCTGTAAAAATTTCCATTCTGTTAATGTCTTTTATGTGGCAAATTCCTTTTGTTCCTTATTATGGTCTATGAGTGTAATGATTGGGTAATGATATCCAATATTCTGAACCATTTTATGTATATACGCATGCAAATTCAATTTGCCTAATACTTTGCTCTTTAATTTGCATTTTCATAGAACTAGTTGAGTATTATGAGGTAAAATTATATTGACTGATTTCAATATCTTAAAAAGTTAAATCGTCATTATATGGGAAATGTTTTAAGCATTAATTATAAATGAATCATAAAAAAATTCTCAAGGCACACATCTTGAGTTATAATGTGATAATAGCTACATGTACTAAAGATTTATATTAGAGTTGCAGTACATACCCCATGCTTTGATTAAAAAATTAAAGTGATATCAAAAGGAAATAATTCATTTTTTAACTGGAAATACCAATGTAAATATATTAATGTAATTCTAAGCCAGTACAAATTAGATACAAATGGCATAGCTATATAATGACATCAAAAATCAACATACACCAAGTGCATGCCTATGTAAAAGCATTAACAATTTTTATTTAACAAAAATATAACATTTATTCTCACTAACATTTTTAAAAAAACATAATAAATATAGGCTCCTAATCTGAATAATTAGAAATCATACATGTTCTAGCATAAGACATTTGCCCTTTGGCTTCTGGTTAAAAAACTCTGAGGATTTACAAACCAAAGGGCTGGTATCAAATCATGGAGTTGAGACTTTCTAGACCTACATAAACATCCTGGCACTACACCAAAGTCTAGGTAAATATACAAAAAGGTGTCATATTTGAGAAATTACAGGTAAAAGAAACAGGATGAACAAAGCTTTAGGCATAAAAGAGCATGTTGAGGGTAGAAGTACATGTGCAATTGGTTTTACTTGATTAGAGTTTCTCAATCCTCCCTGGGCAACATCAGTCTTGAATTTTTAAAACATAGATAACTGATTTGAACATTAGTATTATTAAATCAAAGTCTCCAGAAACCACATTGAAGAAGTTATATTTTTAAAGCATTTCAGGCCAGGCATGGTGGCTCATGCCTATAATTCCAGCATTTTGGGAGGCTGAGGTGGGCAGATCACCTGAGATCAGAGGTTCCAGACCAGCTTGGGCAACATGGTGAAACCATGTCTCTACTAAAAATACAAAAATTAGCCGGGTATGGTGGCACATGCCTGTAATTCCAGCTACTTGGGAGGCTGAGGCATGAGAATCACTTGAACCCAAGAGGCAGAGGTTGCAGTGAGCCGAGATCATGCCATTGAACTCCAACCTGGGCAATAGAGCAAGACTCCATCTCAAAATAAATAAATAAGTAATTAAAAAAGATTTCACATGTGATTCATTGATTAAGTCCTACTTACACACACAAAAAAAATAAGTAGAAAGTGAACAAAACCAAAGCAAAATAGACTTAAGTAACAAGTATGAATGAGCCATGTGTCCCAAAAAATATATTAAAAAAAAGACTATGTTTCACAAAGTGAAAGAGTTTTATTCTGGGAAGAGTTAAGATGAGAATTGAATATTTTCACTGTGAAGTGGCAACTAACAGATAAAGATTGATTTCCAAAAGAGGAATTATAGTAAATGGATTGTATTGAAGGATGTGTTGAAGGTGGGAACTGGAATTCTGCATGAGAAAAACCAAAAGTGAGCAGAAAAAGAAAAAGACAAGAAAGTATTGAGTCTGCTTATGCTGAATAAAATAAAAACATTGTATTAAAATATGCTTTACAGAGTTTGAGGTAAGCCTGGAAAGCATAGCAAGACCCCATCTCTACCAAAAATAATTAAAAAAAAAATAAGCCTGGTGTGGTAGCACACACCTGTAGTCCTGGATACTCAGGAGGCTGAGACACGAGGATCACTTGAGCTTGGAAGGTTGAGGCTGCAGTGCACTCCAGCCTGAGCAACAGAGTGAGACCTCATCTCAAAATATATGTGTGTGTGTGGGTGGGTGGGTGTATTAGTACTTTCTCACACTTCTATAAATAACTACCTGAAACTGAGTAATTTATGAATAAAATAAGTTTAATAATTCACAGTACTGCAGGTTTCACAGGAAGCATGGTTGGAGAGGCCTCAGGAAAGTTACAGTTATAGCAGAAGGGCGAAGAAGAAGCAAGCACCTTCTTCACATGGTGACGGGAGACAGAGAGAGTGAAGGAGGACATGCTACACACTTTCAAACAACCAGATCTCATGAGAACTCTATCATGAGAACAGTAAGGGGGAAGTCCACATCCATGACTTAATTACCTCCCACTGAGCCCCTCCTTCAACATGTGCAGATAACAGTTTGACATACAATTTGAATAGGAACACAGAGAAAACTATATTATTCCACCCCATCCCCTCCCAAATCTCATGTCCTTCTCACATTACAAAACACAGTCATGCCTTCCCAACAGCCCCCAAAATCTTATCTCATTCCTGCGTTAACTAAAATGTCCAAAGTCAAAGTCTCATCTGAGACAAAGCAAATGACACTTACTTCCAAGATACAATGGGCACACAGGAATTGGGTAAATGCTCCCATTCCAAATGGGAGAAATCGGCCACAACAAAGGGGGCTACAGCGCAGTCATTAAATCTTAAAGCTCCAAAATAATCTCCTTTAACTCCTTGTCTCACATTCAAGCTACACTGATGCAAGGGGTGGGCTCCTAAGGCCTTGAGCAGCTCTGCCCGTGTGGCTTTGTAAGGAATAGCCACCGCAGCTGCTTTCACAAGCTGGTGTTGAGTCCTTGCAGCTGTTCCAGGTGCACAGTGCAAGCTGTTCGTGGATCTACCATTCTGGGATCTGGAGGATGGTGACCCTCTTCTCACAGCTCCACTAGGCAGTGCCCCAGAGGGGACTCTGTGTGGGGGATCCAACCCCACTTTCCCCCTCTGCACTGCCCTAGTAGAAGTTCTTCATGAGTGCTCCTCCCATGCAGCAGACTTCTGCCTGGACATCCAGACATTTCTATACATCCTCTGAAATCTAGGCAGAGGTTCCCAAACCTCAACTCTTGCCTTCTGCACACTGCAGGCCCAATACCACCAAGCCACCAAGGCTTGGGGCTTGCACCCTCTAAAGCAACAGCCTGAGCTGTACCTTGGCCCCTCTTAGCCATGGCTGGAGCTAGAGTGGCTAGGATATAGGGCATCATGTCCTGTGGCTGCACAGAGCAGCACAGTCCTGGGCCCAGCCCATGAAAACATTTTTCTCTTCTAGGCCTCCAGGCCTGTGATGGGAGAGACTGCTGTGAAGGTCTCTGACATGTCCTGGAGACATTTTCCCCATTGTCTTGGCTATTAATATTCAGCTCCTCTTTACTTATGCAAATTTCTGCAGCCAGCTTGAATGTTTCCCCAGAAAAAGAGTTTCACTTTTCTACCACATGGACAGGCTGCAAATTTTCCAAACTTTTCTTCTCTGCTTCCCTTTAAATATAAGTTCTGGTTTCAGATAATCTTTGTTTACACACGTGAGTGCACACTTTTAGAAACAGCCAGGTTATGTCTTGAATGCTTTGCTGCTTAGCAGTGTTTTCACCAGATACCCTAAATCATCTCACTTAAATTCAGAGTTCTACAGAACTCTAGGGCAGGGGCAAAAAGCCACCAGTCTCTTTGCTAAAGCATAGCAAGAGTGACCTTTACTCCAGTTACCAATAAGTTCCTCATCTCCATCTAAGGCCACCTCAGCTAAGACCTCATTTTCCATGTCACTATCAGCTTTTTGGTCAAAATAATTTAACAAGTCTCTCGGAAATTGCAAACTTTCCCTCATCTTCCTGTCTTCCAAGCCCTCCAACTGTTTTAACCTCTGTCCCTTACCCAGTTCCAAAGTCCCTTCCACATTTTCAGGTATCTTTATAGTACTGCCCTACTCCTGGTGCCAATTTTCTATATTAGTTTGTTCTCACACTGCTATAAAGAACTACCTGAGGCTGGGTAAATGATGAAGAAACAAGGTGTAACTGACTCATGGTTCTGCAGGCGTAACAGGAACCATGACTGAGAGGCCTCAGTAAACTTACAATCATGGTGGAAGACAAAGGAAAATCAAATGCCTTCTTCACATGGTGGCAGGAGAGAGAGCAAATGGGGAAATACTACACATTTGTAAATAACCAGATCTCATGAGAACTCCATCATAAGACACCAAAGGCGAAGTCCACCCCTGTGTTTTAACCACCTTCCACCAGGCTCCTCCTTCAACATGTGGGAATTACAATTCAACATTAGATTTGGGTGGGGACACAGAGCCAAACCATATCTATATCTATATCTAATCTATATCTATATCTGTACCTATATTTATATCTATATATATCTGTAATCTTTATCTGCATCTGTAATCTATATCTGTATATATACACACACAAATGAAATTTTGGTGGGGACACAACCAGACCATATGGATATGTATCTATCTATCTGTCTATCTAAAACCTGTTTATTTTTACATATGTTAACGTGGCTGCTAGTGAACTTCTAATTACATATGTAGCTGGCATTACATTTTTATTGGATGCCAGTCTTGAGTTAATCTATGACCTGAGTAAGGTCTCTGGTTTTCCTGAGCACAAACATTTGGACATGGTCAACCTCAGTTCAGAGACAGTCTATGACTGCTCCCCTACCACATGCTATAGGTGCCAAACATCCCTGGTGCCGATTTTCATGGGGAAAGAGGGGAAAATAAGAGAATAGAGATTTTACTTCGATACTCATTTGTTCAACACTTTTTGTCATAATTGAGCTTTTGTTTTACCATCTGGGCACATAGTGCATGAGTGTGAGTGAGATATTTTTGAAATATTAGATACTACCTATTTTTCCCTTTCCCTCTTTGCTCCAACACCCTCCCCCACGCTGCATTTTCCAAGCATAGGTGTCCATTTTTATTGCCTCAGGTAAGAAAGTGATAATTAAGTAGAGAATCAAGAAACACCTAACTACTGAAGCTTGTAGGAGACAGAAATGACTTGGGTGTAAAGGATTTAAAGAAGTTGACAGGCCCTCAAGAAAAAGACAGATGCATCCTGCTCCCTGAAATAAGCCTAAGGAGTGGCAAAAATAAACGGGCAAAACAACAAAAAGAAAACAAGGCAAACAAAAATACAACTTTTCCAGCTCTGTGTGGGGAAGATTCCAATAGGGCTCCAATGGATGCCTACTTTGTTCCAAGTAGAAAAACATCAAGAACCAGAATCTAGTGTTCCTCCCCAAACAACAATGATTACATAAGTTGCATGAACTTAAATTATATCTTAGGGAGAAGGGAGGAGAAAAATTAATTGAGAATAAGTGTATACCATTATGGTTGAAATACCTTAAATTAGGCCGGGCACAGTGGCTCACGCCTGTAATTCCAGCACTTTGGGAGGCCGAGGTGGGCGGATCACGAGGTCAGGAGATGGAGACCATCCCGGCTAACACGGTGAAACCCAGTCTTTACTAAAAATACAAAAAATTAGCCGGGCATGGTGGCGGGCGCCTGTAGTCCCAGCTACTCGGGAGGCTGAGGCAGGAGAATGGCATGAACCCGGGACGGGGAGCTTGCAGTGAGCCGAGATCACGCCACTGCACTCCAGCCTGGGGGACAGAGTGAGACTCCGTCTCAAAAACAAAACAAAACAAAAAACAAAACAGCTTAAATTAAAAAACTGTTTGCACCTAAAACTGATTAGAACTAATGAATTCAACAAAATTGCAGGAAATAAAATCAACATGTAATAATCAGTTGTGTTTTTATATACTTGCAATGAGCAATCCGAAAAGAAAATTAAGGAAAAAATTTAATTTACAATAGCATCAAAAAGAATAGAATATATAGGAATAAACTTGACCAAAGAGGAGGAAGACTTTTACAGTAAAAACTATCAAATGTTGATGAAAAAAAATGAAAAATCCTAAATAAAGGAAAACACAGTGTTTATGGATTAGAAAACAATATTGTTAACATGTCAATACTAACCAAAGAGAGCTACAAAATTAATGAAATTCCTGTCAAAATCCCAATTACTTTTTAGAAATAGAAATATTTAGCCTAAAATCATATAGAATCTCAAGGGACCCCAAAGAATTAAAACACCTTAGAAAAGAAGAACAAGGTTGGAGGGCTCACTCTTCCTGATTTCAAAACTTATTATAAATCCATAGTAATCAAAACAAAGAGGTATTGGCATTAAAAATTAACATAAGAGAACAATGAAATAGAAAAGAAAGCTCAGGAATAAACCCTTACATATATGGCCAAATTATTTTCTACAAGGGTGCCAGGACCATTAACGGACTGCTAGCTTTTTACAATCTTGGGAAAACTGAAGATCTGCATGCAAAATACATGAAATTAGACTCTTACTTTATAATATACACTTAAATTAACTCAACATGAATGAAACACCCAAGCAAAAGAACAAAAACTATTAACCTATTAAAAGAAAAAGTAGAAGGGAACTTCTTGGCATTGGATTTGGCAATGATTTCTTGTATCTGACACAAAGTAGAGGCAACAACAACAACAAAAATAGGCAAATTGGACTATGCTAAAATTTAAAAGGTTTGTGCATCAAAAAACTATCAACAAAGGGAAAAGACAACCTAAGAAATTGAAGAAAATGCATGCAAATTACATATTTGATAAAAGACTGATATCTAGATATATAAATAACTCCTACAATTCAACAATGAAAAAAAAAGACCCCACTAAAATTGGAAAAAAAAAACTTAAATAGAAATTTCATCAAGGAAGATATCCAAATGACCAATAAACACATGAAAAGTCACTTGACACCATTAACCATTAAAAATATGCAAATGAAAACAATGAGATACCACTTTATCCCCATTAGGATGGTTAATAACACACACACACAAAAGAGAAATAAGATTTTTTTTTTTTTTTTTTGAGACAGAGTCTTGCTCAATCGCCCAGGCTGGAGTGCAGTGGCGAGATCTCGGCTCACTGCAAGCTCCGCCTCCCGGGTTCACGTCATTCTCCTGCTTCAGCCTCCTGAGTAGCTGGGACTAAAGGCGCTCACCACGCCCAGCTAATTTTTTGTATTTTTAGTAGAGACGGGGTTTCACCATGTTAGCCAGGGTGGTCTCGATCTCCTGACCTCGTGATCCACCCTCCTCGGCCTCCCAAAGTGCTGGGATTACAGGCGTGAGCCACCGCGCCCTGACAAGTAATAAGATTTTTAAAAATAGAAAGTGTTGGTGAGATTGTGGAGAAATCGGAACCCTTGTTTATTGCTGGTGGCAATGTAAAATGGCCACCACTGTGGAAAATGGAATGGCTGTTACTCAAAAGTTAAACAGATTTGCCGTACGATCCAACAATTCAATTTCTGGCTATATATTCAAAAAATTTGAAAGTAGGGACTCAAACAGATATTTGTATGCCCATGTTCATAATAGCCTTTTTCACAAAAAAAAAAAAGGTGGAAGCAACCCAAGTGTCCATCAGTAGATACATTGATAAGCGAAATGTGATATATACATGTAATAGAGTATTATTCATCATTCAAAAGGCAGGAAATTCTGACACAAGCTATAATATAGATGAATCTTGAAGACATTATGGTTAGTGAAATAGCCAGTAACCAAAAGACAAATACTATATTATACCAATTACATGTAGTACCTCTAGTAGTTATAGAGACAGGAAATAGAATGGTGGCTGCACAGGGCTGTGGGGAGGACAGAATGGAGAATTATTGTTTAATGAGTACCGTTTTTCAGTAAGGGAGATGATAAGAGTCTGGAGATAAATAGTGGTGGTGGTGATTGCACAACAATCTACATTTACTTAGTGCCACTGAACTATACACTAAGAATTTGTTAAAATGGTAATTTTTATTATGTATATTTTACCACCATTAATAAAAATTTAAAAAGTTATTTTAGTTGTTCTGTAGTAATACAGTGACATTGAATACCACTAAAATATTTTAATTAAATTGGAAACACAAATCTTAGAGAGATTAGATTATAAACTATTTCTCTTTAGAATAAACCTGAGAGTAAAGCAGAAGTTGGTCACCTCCTAGAGGCCCGAGAGCATCAGCCTTGAATCCACCAATGGCAAGTAACTAAAGAGGGTTCTTGGCTTCCAGAGATGGTTGTGTCAATTTCATACAGTTCTATTTCTTATGAATCTCATGCTGTAATTGGAACTTGTACAGAATATTAGCACCTGGCAGTTTTAGTGGTTTTCACTATATTTCTCAGGATCATACTCTGTTGTCTTTTTGATTCATTTTCTTTTGTTTAATCTATCTCACATAATCAAAATTCGACTAAAAAATGCAGGGACAATAGAACATCGTGGTGGGAACAATCACAATGCAGGAGTAAGAAAGATAATGAGAAATGATTCATCCCACCATGGAAGGTTTTATAAGGATAGAAGCCCACAACTGGCTACCATCCTCTGGGTGTACCTAAGGGACATATAATTTGGTGTTTATATCTAGAAGTTTGGTTTCATAGCTGTACTTCCTTGTAGTTCAAAATGTTCAAGAATCATAGGTACTAAGGAACTGTATGGCTTCTGTGATAGGCAGAATTCTAATGATGTCCCACCAAGATTCCTCTCCTATCTCTATTCAATTAAACACAAACGTACTTCTGTAAAAGGAACTAGCAGATGAAATAAGGTTTCAAACCTTAAAATATGGAAATTACCCTGGGTAATCCAGATGGGCCCAATCTAGTCACTTAAGCCCACAAAGCAAGGAACTTTCTCTGACTGAGATGAGGATATGAGGTAAGACAAAGA
This sequence comes from Pan paniscus, assembly GCF_029289425.2. Taxonomy (NCBI): domain Eukaryota; kingdom Metazoa; phylum Chordata; class Mammalia; order Primates; family Hominidae; genus Pan; species Pan paniscus. The sequence goes on from NC_073254.2 coordinate 123,585,471, forward strand.
TTCAAAGTGTGAGAATAACGCATGTCTCCATTCCTGAGTTGGAAGATGAAAGGAGCCTCCTCCTAGGCCATGAGTACTCTCTCCAGTTGCTGACAACAATGCACTGCTCACTGCCAGTAAGGAAACAAGAACCTCATTCCTACAGTGCTAACAGATGAATTCGGGCAACCAATTAAATGGGCTAGAAGCAGATTCATTCCTTAAGTCTCCAGAAAGAAACACAGGTCTGCAGATGCTTTGGTTTGAGTCTTGTGATATCTGAAGAAGAGGACCCAGTTACGTGACTCTCACCTAAATTCTGTGATACAATAAATTTGTTTTGTTCTAAGCCACTAAATTTGTTGGAATTTGATGCAACAGCAATAAAAATAATGAATACACCTCCTTCATAAAGTCTCAAGTAATTGGTTAGAGGGGAAGACACCCAAAGGAAAATTTTCCTCAGGTTTGCTTTAAAGAGGATGAAGAGAAAAAGTTGAGATCTTCGTAATGAGTCTTCCGCCTTCAATAAGAATAGATGGACAACGACGTTTTGTTGTCATTCTTGTTGTTTATCAAAGAAAGAAGCTCTGTAATTATGAGCACAGATAATTTATTGTGAAGTATAAAATACAAAGATTCAATGCAGTAATTTATCTGACATTTGGAGAAGACTCTGGTAGGAAATTGGGGTAATCATAGAGTAAAGGGAATATAGAAAACAAAATGTTGCATAATTAGTTATAATAATGGGCAGCTAGAGATTAATCTAACAGGGAGATTGGGAAATGGAGTTAAACTTACTACTAAGAATTATTTTCCCTCTGCTCTTTAGGGATGTTAATTCCAAGGCACTTCTAGCCTGTCTTAAGTGTCAGCAGAAAAATCTACGCATTTCAGAAAAACCCTCAAGTCCAAAGATGGAGGCACTGGTACCTGGAAGTTTTCTAGTTCACACTAAAATGTTCACACCCGATGAAAATAGACAGGTCATGAACATTTCTGCTACACCACGTAAATGAAATAGAGCAATTTGGGGAAATTCAAAACAATTAAATATAGTCCGTGCATTGTGGTACATACAGAAAGGCCTGTCACAGGCAGATAAATATTCCCATTATGAGAGTTTTGGAAAGCAAGTGCCTAATGGTGCTCCTTAGACTATGAACTCATATTTTTTAACCTTATCATGAAAGTCTGAGAAATTATTATTTTCTGTTCATTGTCTATGGCTTGTAGATTGCTAAATTCAATAAAGTGGATACGTATCATTTTGATCTATTTAACATAGTTTATTGTTCTTACAATTCTCTCTAAACACTTTATTTTGTTTATTCTCTATTAGACTGGATCTTTCTTCTTAGTCTCCTCTGTTTGTCTGGCTCCACCACTGTAATTCTAAATGTTGGGATGCCTAAATTCTGATAGAACTCTTTGCTATCCTCACTTATTCAATATGCAATCTCCTTCAGTTTTGTGGCTATGAAAAACATCTATAAGTTCATAGCCCCCCGCCCCCCGCCCCTTTCTTTTGTAGAGACAGAGTCTCGCTGTATTGCTTAGGATGGTCTCAAACTTATTGCCTCAAATGATCCTACTGCCTCAGCCTTCAAAAGTTCTGGGATTACAGGTATGAGCCACCACCCCCAGTCTGACACCCCAAATATATATATATTTCATACATATACATATATACAAATACATATACATAAATACATATATACAATGTATTTAAATACATATATACAATGTATTTAAATACAATGTATTTAATACATATACATATATACAAATATATATATAATACATATACACACACACACACAAATACACACGAATACACACACACACAAATACACACATACACACACCCTGGACCTATTCTCAGAGCTGCAGACTGCTTTTTTGACATCTTCAACCTGAATATCTAATAGGTACTTTACACCTTACATGGACGAAAGCAAATACTAACTTCTTCTTCACCAAACAATGTCTTCCTCTTCTTTTTTTTTTTTTTTTTGGTGTTATGGAGGCATACTTTACAGTCACTTTGACTACTTTCTTTCAGACCACTCACATGCAAACTTTGTTACATGTGTGACCTCATCTTTCTCTCTCACTTTCTCATCCCACTCTTTCCTTTTCGTCACATATACCAGAACTCATTTAATCTCATGCTCTTTGCACTTGATCTTCTTGGCTGGTATCACCCTTCCCTTAGATCTTCAGATAGCCCTAGAATTTGTAACTTTACCTTCTTCATATCTTTGCTCATATATCTTGCAATCACTGAAGCCTTTCTTAAAGATACTACTCTTGCTTTATCTCTGAATTCAACCCTCCTCCTTCTGGGGCTTACCTGCTTCATATTTATTTTCTTTTCCATGAATGTGTTTATGTGTGTGTATTTTACATAGGAGAATACATGTATACAAAATTATATAAGAATATATTTTACTAATTTATGTGAGAGAATATATGTTGAGAATTTGGTCTGTTTTTGGTCTCTGCTTAATTCTCAATATTTAGAATAGTGCCTGTCACTTAGGAAATGCTAAATATACACTTTTTAATGAATTGCCAACTCATCACTTCTACAAGGGAGCTGGGATCCATATTATCTAAAGGCCAAAGTGTGTGTTTAGTGCCTTTGGGGGATAACAGAAGGAGTATTGCTTATTTAGTCTTTACCTCAATTATTAAGAATTATTTATCAGAATAACTTTTAAATGGTTACTTAAAATTATGAATCTTATTAGAAGGAAGAAAATGATTTATCACTTACTACAGTGAACCCTGAAAAGTAGTGACATGTCACACTACCATAATAAAAAACCTGTTCAAGACAAAAGATCATACATAAGCTAAAATATAACTAGTTTTAAAATCAGTTTTGCATGAATCATTCTCAATGTCCCCCCATTATTAGAATGTATAGCCATTATATGCTATAATGTTTCCCTTAAAACTTCAATTTAATCCTAGTTTTACAAGTAATTATATATTAAATGCTCACCACCATTCATTATGCAGATATTGCTCTAGTCATTTTTGTTATCCAAATTTTGCTCTATAGTAGATTCTATAGGAAAGGCTCATGGAAAAAATATCTTCTGAGACTTTGTGTATCAGTAGGAGTTTGCAAATGCCTTTTTACTCAAATGTCAAGGTTTTTTAAGCTGTAAAATCATTGCTTCAGATTTCATTTGCTTGAGTTTGTGAATATATTATTTCACATTTTTAGGGGATAAAGTGCCAAAGGGTTTGATGATCTGTTTTTTTTTCTGTTGCAAATCACATGCCCTTTGCAGCAATGCTCAAATCATTTTTTCAATCCTAGTAGTTACTGAAATATATCTTGGTGTTGGTTGTTCTGGATAGACATTCTGAAATTTAAGGTGTGTTTGTTCAATATGCAGTGTCAATTTCTTTCTATTATCATCAATTTTTGTTTGTTTTTTCATATTTTTTCTCTCAAGGCATTATTTGTTATGTTGATTTGCTATTTTGGTTCCTCTCATTTAATCTTCATGTCTAAAATGATTTTTTTCTTTCATTTCAAATGATCTCTTGAACCACATCACCTCATTCCTGAGTGGTTTCCCAATTCTGATATAATTTGTTCACTCAGGTCTTGTATTATTTTCTTCAGATCATTCAGTTTATTTTGAAATTTTTTTGACATATTAGGGTTTTGATTTGCTTATGAACATATATCTCATTACCTGTGTGATGTCATTTATAATCTCTTTTTATCCTGGGAAACATTACATGGGATATGATGCTAATACTTTGTTGCTCATTTCAGCGGTAGGCTTGGTTCATATAGCTTTTATTACTTCACAGAATCTCCTTGCTATTATTTTTGAATAGCCATAAAAATTATGGCACCTTGCTTTCTGATTTTCCTTGTTTACTCTGTTCCTTTACCCCAACTTTCTCCCACTAATTTTTCTTTAGTGTAGGACGCCTTGTTTGGAAGAGATCCTGAGTGAATCCATTTTGCGAGTTCATAGAAATTAAGCTGCTTCAGACTCTTTTTTTTAATTTCATTATTATACTTTTAAGTTTTAGGGTACATGTGCACAATGTGCAGGTTTGTTACATATGGATACATGTGACATGCTGATGTGCTGCACCCACTAACTCATCATCTAGCATTAGGTATATCTCCCAATGCTATCCCTCCACCCTCCCCCTACCCCACAACAGTCCCCAGAGTGTGATGTTCCCCTTCCTGTGTCCATGTGTTCTCATTGTTCAATTCCCACCTATGAGTGACAATATGCGGTGTTTGGTTTTTTGTTCTTGCGATAGTTTACTGAGAATGATGATTTCCAATTTCATCCATGTCCCTACAAAGGACATGAACTCATCATTTTTTATGGCTGCATAGTATTCCATGGTGTATATGTGCCACATTTTCTTAATCCAGTCTATCATTGTTGGACATTTGGGTTGGTTCCAAGTCTTTGCTATTGTGAATAGTGCCACAATAAACATACGTGTTCATGTGTCTTTATAGCAGCATGATTTATAGTCCTTTGGGTATATACCCAGTAATGGGATGGCTGGGTCAAATGGTATTTCTAGTTCTAGATCCCTGAGGAATCGCCATACTGACTTCCACAATGATTGAACTAGTTTACAGTCCCACCAACAGTGTAAAAGTGTTCCTATTTCTCCACATCCTCTCCAGCACCTGTTGTTTCCTGACTTTTTAATGATTGCCATTCTAACTGGTGTGAGATGATATCTCATTGTGGTTTTGATTTGCATTTTTCTGATGGCCAGTGATGGTGAGCATTTTTTCATGTGTTTTTTGGCTGCATAAATGTCTTCTTTTGAGAAGTGTCTGTTCATGTCCTTCGCCCACTTTTTGATGGGCTTGTTTTTTTTTTCTTGTAAATTTGTTTGAGTTCATTGTAGATTCTGGATATTAGCCCTTTGTCAGATGAGTAGGTTGTGAAAATTTTCTCCCATTTTGTGGGTTTCCTGTTCACTCTGATGGTAGTTTCTTTTGTTTTGCAGAAGTTCTTTAGTTTAATTAGATCCCATTTGTCAATTTTGGCTTTTGTTGCCATTGCTTTTGGATAAGCAACTTCAGCAAAGTCTCAGGATACAAAATCAATGTACAAAAATCACAAGTATTCTTATACACCAATAACAGACAAACAGAGAGCTAAATCATGAGTGAATTCCCATTCACAATTGCTTCAAAGAGAATAAAATACCTAGGAATCCACCTTACAAGGGACGTGAAGGTCCTCTTCAAGGAGAACTACAAACCACTGCTCAATGAAATTAAAGAGGATACAAACAAATGGAAGAACATTCCATGCTCATGGGTAGGAAGAATCAATATCATGAAAATGGCCATACTGCCCAAGGTAATTTATAGAGTCAATGCCATCCCCATCAAGCTACCAATGACTTTCTTCACAGAATTGGAAAAAACTACTTTAAAGTTCATATGGAACCAAAAAAGAGCCCGCATCGCCAAGTCAATCCTAAGCCAAAAGAACAAAGCTGGAGGCATCACATTACCTGACTTCAAACTATACTACAAGGCTACAGTAACCACAACAGCATGGTACTGGTACCAAAACAGAGATATAGATCAATGTAACAGAACAGAGCCCTCAGAAATAACGCTACATATCTACAACTATCTGATCTTTGACAAACCTGAGAAAAACAAGCAATGGGGAAAGGATTCCCTATTTAATAAATGGTGCTGGGAAAACTGGCTAGCCATATGTAGAAAGCTGAAACTGGATCCCTTCCTTGCACCTTATACAAAAATCAATTCAAGATGGATTAAATACTTAAATGTTAGACCTAAAACCATAACAACCCCAGAAGAAAACGTAGGCATTACCATTCGGGACATAGGCACGGGCAAGGACTTCATGCTTCAGACTTTTAATACCTAACACAGACCCTTTGCTTTTCTTCGCTACTGGAACAAGCAACCCGCCATCTAAGTGGAGCCAGTGTTCTCAAATTCTTTCACCAAGTATTCCTGTGAACATCTCTGGACTATTTTTGGAATCTCCTTTCTTCAGGTCTGTCAATTATCCCTCCGTTTTCTCTTTTGCCTGTTCCAATAGCATGCCATACCTACGGCTATAGCTGCTGGCATTTTGAAGTTCATAGGGCCAGCTGATCACTAATCTTTATATGTAAATGCTGTCCATCAGGTTTTTGTTGTTGGTTTTGGTGTTTTGATTGTTTAGTTTTTGCTATCTAGTTGCTTAGTATGTTTTTATGTGAACATTTGGAAAGATAAACAAACCGTACTGTCATCATTGACACTAATGTCTCAGAATCTTTGCCTTAAATGTTTAAGTAGGTGATTTTTCAATTTAATTTATGGATATAAAATGCCTTTAAGTATCCACTTAATATCTAGCTTTTCACTGATTTCAAGTAATCGTAAGTTTAGCCTTGTGGAAACTTTTCCGTTTAAATCTAAGTAAAAACTTGGAGAACAAGCAAACCCATACAATACTTTTAAAATAAGAAATTCAAGCACAGAATCGAGGATGAAGCAGTACATATATTTTTTCCTATTTTAACCTCAGTGGGTTACTAAAAGCAGCAGTGCCTTTGCAATCAACCTTTTCTTCCCCCAGAAGAAGTGTATGAAGACAAAATGATAACCCCTGAGTTTCTGTACATCTTTCTGCTCCAGGAAGGGTTGTAACTCATCCCTTAAGGGGCTTGGCAAACTCTAGTTGCTTATCAGACATAGACTTCTTCCATCCCAAAGAACAAAGGAGAAAGGAGGTATACATATATCTTCCCAATCTTCCTATTTTAGATACAGATAATGAACCCTAAGAATCAAGGACTGGACTCTGGTGCATCAAGCAGTACTGTGCTAAAATGACCCTGGAAAATACATTACTTTTCCAGGCAAAAATCTCTCCAGGCCAGATATCCTCCCTTCTCCTACTGTGTGTCCAATGTATCCAAGATCCCTAAGTGCTGGGCATCAGACTTTCCTAAAATCCTTATGAAAATTTGCACATGCTGATTTAGGCTACCTGGTACTAAGCAGATTACTTATTCTCCCTCTGACAACATTGCTTTCCTATTTGCCCTAAAAGAAAGAAATATGGGACAGAGTTCTTTCTCTGAGGTATATAGGTGTGGCATGTCCAGCAAAATACACTGAACCTAGCACATAGTGACAACAGGGAGATAATAGCACACTTTCACTCACTGCTGATCTTAGCATCTAAGTTTCCACGACAAAGCCTATTCCTTAAACAATGGAATGTGTGGATTTTGCCTTAAGCTCTGCTCTGCTGGATAACAAGTGTCAGCTGCAAAAAGACCCATGCCTGTCATACTGTAAACACTCAAAATAAAATAAAAAGCATCATTAAAGTATTTAGCCAATTTCTTTGCACATCAAAAGTGCTCCATATATTTTAGTTCTGAGTTTACTTATACTCCAGGTATAAAATTATCATCATTTGAACTGAAACTTTATGATGAATTTCTAATAAACTAATTTTAGAGAAGTCTTAGGTTCACAGAAAAACTGAGTGAAAAACACAGCGATTTAGCATATCCTCCGGCCTCCCACCCCAAATTTCACATTATCAACATCTCATACCAGAGGAGCATATTTGTTACAATCAATGAGCCTATATTGATACATCATAATGCAAAGTTCACATTTGGGTTCACTTTTGGTACATTCTATGGGTTTTGACAAAAGTATGACATATATCCTCCATTAAAGTAACATACAAAATATTTCACTATCTTAACAGTTCTCTGTGCTCTGCCTGTAGGTCCCTCCCTCCAAGCTTAGCCCTGACAACCACCCATCTTTTTTTACAGATGCCATAGTCTTGCCTTTTCCAGAATGTCATATAGTTGGAATCATACAGTATGAACACTTTTCAGTTTTGTTTCTTTTTTTAGTAATATGCATTTATGGTTTCTCCATCTTTTCAGAGCTTGATAATTTATTTTTAGTGCCAAATAACATTTCATTTTCTACGTGTAACACCATTTATTTACCCATACACCTATTGAAGGACATTTAGTTTCTTTGAAGTTTTGGCAATTATGAGTAAAGCTGCTATAAATATCCATGTGCAGGTTTTGTGTGGAATACATTTTCATCTTTTTGGGGTAAATACCAAAGTGCATGTTTGCTAGATTGTATTATAAGGGGGATGTTTAGTTTTGTAAGAAACTGCCAAAATGTCTTCCACAGATTGTAACATTGCATTCTCCCCAGCAATGAATGAGAATTACTGCTCCACAACCTCACTAGAAGTTGATATTGTTAGTGTTCTGGATTTGGGCCATTCTAATAGGTGTGCAGTGGTAGCTCGTTATTGTTTTAATTTGCATTTTCCTAATGACATGTAACATGGAGCATCTTTTTGTATCCTTATTTGCCATGTCTTCTTCATGTTGTATCTGTTCAGGTCTTTGGCCTAGTTTTTAATAGAGTTGTTTGTATTCTTATTAAGTTATTTTTTATGTTTCTGTAGAGATGAGATGTCACTATGTTGCCCAGGCTGGCCTCAAACTCCTGGCCTCAAGCAGTCTTCCTGCTTCAGGCTCCTAAAGTGCTGGGATTACAGGTGAGCCACAATGGCTGACTTCTTATTGTTAAATTTTAACAGTTGTTTGCATATTTTGAATAATAGTTTTTTTTATCAGATGTGTCTTTTACAAATATTTTCTCCCAATTTGTAACTTGTTTCATTCTCTTGACATTGTCTTTCACAGAGCAGAAATTTTTAATTTTACTGAATCCCGGCTTATCAATTATTTTTTTCATGGATGTGCCTCTGTTGTTATACCTAATAATAATCACCATACCCAGGGTCATCTAGGCTTCAAACTTGTAGAAGTTTGACAGTTTTGTGTTTTACATGTAGGTCTATAATTCATTTTGAGTTATGTATTGTAAAGTATGTGAGACGTATCTAAATTTTTTTTTTTTGCATGTAGACATCCAGTTGAATTGCTTTACCTCCTCTGTCAAAAATCAGCTGACTACATTTCTGTGAATCTATTTCTTGATTCTTTCTTCTGTTCTATTGGTCTATTTGTCTGTTTTGTCACCAATACCACACTATTTTGGTTACTATAGCTACATAGTAAATCTTGAAGTCAGATAGTGTCAGTCCTTTGTTCTTCCCCTTCAATACTGTGTTGGCTATTCTGGGTCTTTTGCTTCTCTGGAATATGGTAATAATCTGTAATAATCATCCCCAGGTAGCCTACATAATAGTGTGGAGATAGAGAATTAAACATGTTCTGTCTCATTTCATTACAGCTAATTTCAGTGTTAAGAAATGACTAGATATTTTTCTGCTTTGCTGATGGAGGCAGCAGAGCTAAGAAATAAAGGAAAAATGATAATAACACCATGATTTTTCCTAAATAAAGTATTTTTCTTATGTTGATCAAGTTTGACTTTAACATTCCTTAATTCAGAAACTCTGTCTAGTTATTTAAGTTGTAACTGCTTGGAATGCAGTCTCAACAGTTATCACATGATGATGTATTGTTCATAAGCAGGACTTTTGACTCATCGCAGATACTATGCTAGCTGTTGGATTTCTGTAGATATTCTTTATCAAGTTGAGGAAGTTCTCCACTATTCCTAGGTTACTGGGAGTTTTTATAAACGGGTGTTGAATTTTTTCAAGTGCTTTTTTTTTGCATCTATTGATATAATCATGTGATTGTTTTAGGGTGTTGATGTGATTAATTTCATTAATATTTGAATATTGAACCAGGCTTATAAGTCTGAGACAATACTACTTTGGATCTATGTTAATGAGAGATTTTGGTCTGTAGCTTTTTTACTTTTTTAAAGTTTTTGTTGGTATATAATAGTTGGACATATATTGGGGGTACATGTGATATTTTAATACATATATACAATGTGTATTGCTCAAATCAAGGTAATTGAAATAGTCATCACCTCAACATTTATCTTTTCCTGGTGTTGAGAATGTTACAACTCTTCTTTTCTAGCTATTTTGAAATATATAAGAAATAATTATTAACTATATTTCTGTACCATACTGTAGAATACTAGAACTTATTTTCTATCTAACTCTTATCTTTGTACACCTTAACATATTCCTCTTTATTATCTCTACTTCCCTTCCCAGCCTCTGGAAACTACCATTCTATTATCTACCTTCATGAGATATTTTCTTGTGATGTCTTTTCTGATTTGGGTATAATGGGAATACTGTCCTCATGGAATGCATTAAGAAGTAGTCTCTGCTTCTGTCTTCTGAAAGACATTGTAAAAATTGGTGTAATTTCTGCTTTAAAGATTTGTTAAAATTCATCAGTAAGCCCACCTGTCTTCTTTTTTCTATTTTTTAGTATTATTAAGTATTTATTCAATTTCTGTAATAGGTATGGGACTATTTAGATTTTCCACTTCATGTTCTGCATATGCAAGTCAAAAATTAATTTTAAAAAATAAATTGCCTGTTTCTTCCTGTGTGCCTGTGTGAGTTTTGGCAGATTGTATCTTTCAATGAATTGGTGGATTTCTTAGAGCTTATCAAATTTGGGAGCATAAAATTGTGATAGCTTTTTTTTATTATCATCGTAATGTCCATACAATCTGCAGTGAAGTCCCCTAACTACCCTCTTTTATTTCTGTTATTAGTAATTTGTAATTTCTATCTTTATTTTATTTTATTTTATTTTTTTAGCTACCCTGGCTATATATGTGTACTTTTTTTTTTTTTTTTTTTTTTGACAGAATTTCACTCTGTCATGAGACTGGAGTGCAATGGCATGATCTCAGCTCACTGAAACCTCTGCCTCCTGGGTTCAAGTGATTCTCCGGCCTCAGCCTCCTGAGTAGCTGGGATTACAGGCATGCACCACCAAGACCAGCTAATTTTGTATTTTTAGTAGAGACGGGGTTTCATCATGTTGGCCAGACTGGTCTTGAACTCCTGACCTCAGATGATCCGCCCACCTTGGCCTCCCAAAGTGCTGGGATTACAGGAGTCAGCTACCTCTCATGGCCTATAATGTATGTTTAAAAAACATAATCCACCATCCTTGTTAGCAAAATTTCATCATCCAAACCCTTTTTTTTTCTCTATTAAAAGTCTTGCTTTGGGGAAAAAAAATCTGGTCTATAATGATAGAACACATATGTGAATTTAATTTTTTTAAGCTGAATCAAGGTGTCATTTCATTACCATGAGACTGTCTTCCTTCTATAATTTAGGAATTTAGTTTTTTTTAACCTAGGAAATATAAAAATGGTTTTCTGTCAATGTTTGAATTTAGTCAATGATGCATTCATTCATTTACTTAATCATAAGTAATAATGAAGCACATTGTAGTATGCACTGTGCTGATTTCTGGAATATAGTAACAAATACACAATTCTCACATAACCTACATAATAGTGGGGAGATAGAGAATTAAACATGGTCTATCTCATTTCATTAAAGGTAACTTCAGATTTATGAAAAAAGGCTAGCTATTGTTCTACTTTGCAGATGGAGCAGCAGGGCTAAGAAATAAAGGAAAACTAATAACAATACCACGATTTTTTCTAAATGAAGAATTGCTTTTCCATTAATCAGGTTTCATTTTATTAATTCCTTAATTCAGAATCTAAATTTAGGCTGGGCACATTGGCTCACACTTATAATCTCAGCACTTTGGGAGGCTGAGTTCGATCACTTGAGGCCAGAAGTTTGAGACCACCCTGGGCAACAAAGAAAGATCCCGACTCTATATATAAAAATATAAATTTTAAAAGTAGGCAGGTGTAGTGGCATGTGCCTGTAGTCCTAGCTATGCAGAGATAGGAAGAGTGCTTGAACCAAGGAGTTGGAGGCTCTAGTGAGCTATGACCATGCTGCTGTACTCCAGCCTGGACAACCAACTGTAATCCTGTCGAAAGAAAGAAAGAATTTTTATGTCAAACCTGTTGCTCAAAAGTTGACAATTTTTTTTAAACTATACATAAAGTGGGTCTCTACTACTTTTTTTGTAAAGTCTACCATGATGATAAAATCAGTGAGCTTCTGATATTTTCATGTGTTGTAAGTGGGAAAAATAATCTGTGTAGATACATCTTGCTTTTGAAGAGTCAGAAAGATATTGTTAGGCAGTCAAAGCAGATAATTACCTCACTTGAAAGTTCGCAAGGCTTTCTCTAGAAGTAGCTATAATTTGCCAACAGCCACTGCTTTCAGTCCTCCTTTTCAACCTCATTCTCATACAACCTTAGCTATCTAGATGAATATTTTTCAATGACTTCATTTAAACTTCTTAGAACTTTCTGGGACCTAGATAATTACATACTATCTACTGCAGATATAAATCTATGTAAACCTCCAGATATAAACCACTGAAGTCCAGTGTGGATGAGACCTCTTCTTCCTCATCACAGCAAACAGAGTGATATTCTCAACAGCTAATGCTGAATGTATTAATCAGCATTACCTCCAGTGGGGCATTCCCATTTAATTTGTAATAAAATCTAAGTTCTGAAAATAAAAGACTCTGCAGGCTGAATCAATCTAGAGAGATCCAGACACACAAATCCATGCTTTCCCCAGATCATTTCTAAACAGCTCATGTTGAGTATCTCTGAAAACCTAGGAAATGTAAAACCAAGAAGACTGAGTTTAGAAATTTATTTCAAACTTTGACTAGTAGTAATATCTTGAATATACTTGAATAATGAAATTAAGAGTGGAATGTGAGCCAATACATTTGAGTTCTAGACCTGGAAAGAGCACTAATTTATTATCTGTGTGAGATTAGGCAGTTTATTTTATTTTTCTGCACCTAAATGTGTTCCTCTGTAAAATGAAGGTTTGCCTCTGGAGTACTTTCTTTCTCCATCATGCAAGAGCATCAGTATGGAGAACAATCCTTCAGAACTAAGGTATTCACAGTAGGAGTTCCTTAGGGTGTCTATGAGTTATGATACTTTAGCAACTGAAAAAACATTGGTACAGTCAAAGCATCAAATTTAAGGAACTGCTTATATACTGCAAGCAGTGTTAGAGAAAGAATAACGAGTTGTAAAAACACATAAACAATGCCTCTTCTGTATGATCTAATGCAATGACTTGGCTTGAACAAAACCAAATTTCTTCACCTCCCATGAGAATTTCTGATATTACTTATATACATGAATAGAAATTTCTCATCTTTATACATGTGAGATAACTTTTTTCAAGTTTCAAGAAATATACATGTGGGCTAGTATGCCAGGGATCCTTATATCTATCATACTATGTTGGCATTCAAAAACATAGAAAAGCTGGAAATATCAAAGGGAATAGGCAAACTGCAAAATCACATTTATAATTTTGGATTAGAAGAATAAAGTATAGTTTCTGGGATCATGTAGCCTGACTCCATAAGAGTCTTCATTATACTCCTATCCTAAAATGAATGATTATGATTAATTAAGAAATATTGAGTTTGGACATCATTTTTTCATCACCCACTGAGAATTACAGTACTAAGACATCACCACTAAAGGGTTCATAATTATTAGGAGTAGTAACATTCTAAACAGTATTATCAGGTTATAGAAGAAATTTCTATATATGGAAAGAATTGGAAGTCATCTTCCAATGCTAAGAGATTATTATCATAACTGGAAAAGTGAAGTTTTCTTATCTGATAAAACAGCTTTACACATTAGAAAGCAGGCTGAGGAAAAGAAATGCATGTGTGGAAGAATATTTTGAATAATGAAACATAGAAATAGAGGGTAAGCTACAGGAGAAGATGGAATAGAGAAAAATAGTCATCCTTTCTAAGCAAATGTTGATAAATGTATAAGACAACGAAACAATCTGAAATTGGCATGCAACATGAAGCTGTATTCCAAGCATGAACTCATACTTCAAAAACGTGTTAATAATGTATTAGCCATTTAAATAAAGTAATTTCTCCCCCTTACTTCTCCGTTCCCCCAAAAAGAGTCCTCGTTTGAACACAAAGAATTACTTGTAGTTGCTTGTTTACTTTTTTCACCATGTTGAGATTTTCCAAGGTCAGCATTACTTTACCTGCTTTTGATCAATGACTGGAATTGTGAATCTATGCACATAGACAGTGCTCAATAAATAGTTGATGATAATGATAATTTTCACTGCTTCTGTTACAACCTAGATTTATTCTCTTTCTTTTTCTATGAGAAGATAAAAATGAGTTCAATATCTCAAGCTGCTTAGAGACCACATTAAATTCCAACTATTCTTCCCATATTCTGTATTTTACTACATGGCCAATTTGTAAAATAGGTTTCTTTCTTACACTATTTTATTAACTTTAATTCACTTTTCAATTTTTCTGTCTCCTCTATTGTCTGGCTTAAAAATAAAGGATTCTTTTTAACTCTTTTTATTTCACTAGTCGTTAAGTTTTACATACTTGTGTATGAAGAATACAGTGATAGGATTAATACTACAATTACTCTGCTTAGAGGGGATTGGTGTGTGTGTGTAGGTGTGTGTGTGTGTGTGTGTTGCATATTCTCAAATAGATATAGCTCTCTTATTTATATAATTTGACATATTAAAAGATAATCAAATGCAAGGTTATAGCCTAATTGGTTTGGAAAGTCAAAGAAAAGAAAATAGTTATGGTACTTTCACGGAGGTTGCATATTCAGAGATGATTACAATTCTGTTTTGCTCTTCTCAGCAATAGCAAAAAGAAAGAAAGCACATGATTCTATATCAATTATTACAGTAGGAATTTGCAGTTTAAGAACTACCTAGTGGAAACAAGAATAATTTAATGTGAAAAGCTGCAGAGTATAAATATTTCATATAAACCAGTTATGAAGTTGCATTATGCTGATTGTATAAAACCATGCTTGAGAAAGGTTCTACAGAGAGAAACTTACACTTTCAGTCATTCAATATCTTTATAGAATTCTGCCACTGTTGAGTGGCTGCCACCTCTTAAATTTTCATATGTAAATTCTTTGCTGAGTGCCTTGAAAGCTCTGTTACTTACTACCTTTAACGCATTCTTAAAAGGCAAGTGGTACACGGGGGATGAACTGTGACCTTTTGGTAAGAGGATGACATCTCTTTGTAATATGTTCTTATACCCAGCTGACTTAAAATATGTCATTATAAAAGGGATGTGGTGGTTGTTAAAATTTTGTTAACATATTCATAAAAATAATGGTGAATTATTATTCCATTTACCCATTAAAAAAAGGTTATTCAATTCCCATTTGGTGCTCAGATTTCATGTAATATTGGATAACTTGTATACCTGACAAAACCCAGAAAAGTAAGTATAGTATGCTAGTGTTTTATTGAACAAGCAAAATTTATTTTATATACTTGAATGTTTTATGTATTAGTTTGAGAGTTTAGAATTTGAAGAATCCCTTTAGTTATTCCATTTTATATATCAAGAATAAATGGCTTAAATGTAATGCTTGTTTGTGTATTGTTGTGTTTGTGTGTGTGTTTTGTAACACTGGTTCTGTACTGTTTAGATTCTATGAACATTTATGTTAGAGTTAACAAAACTTTTCCCTTTTTAATTCTTATTTTAGTAGCACACCAACATAGCTCTAGTGAATCAAGATTAAATACTATCAGGGGAGAAAACTAGATAACAGGGGTAGAATACATTCACTGTTGGTTACTACTGGTAAGCAATGGAATATAGTTGCCACTCTAAAGTTTGATAGCCCAATACTAAAAATTACACCCTAAAAGAACACATTAAAAAAAAAACAGCTTATTCCTGGAATGTGTATAGTGAAAGAGTATTTTGTTTTTATATAACTTTAAAAATAATTTTATTACAAAAACAAAATGTGTTTCAGGGAAATTACAGAAACAAGCAAAAGAAAAAGAATAACAAATAAAAATTTGAATTGTTACCTACAATCATTGTTAAAACCATGTGTGCGTTCAAATTTTGTGTGTGAATTATGCCATATCCATTTTTAAAATATATTTGAGAACATGTCCATGCTTATAGAAATATTTGTGCCACAGAACTTTCTGATATTTAATTGTCTAATACACTACACAGTTTTTCATATCTACTTGTTTGGTTATAATTTCTCATGTACAGAAAAGTTGCAAGACTAGTACAGGAATTCCCATATGCAGTTTACCTGTATTCACTATTGTTCACATTTTAATCTCTTTCCTCTCTGTCTTTCTCTCTCTTTCCTTTTCCTCACTTTCTTGTCTTATATACAAGTTCCTGCATGTGTGTGCACAGGTGCACACACACACAAATTATTTTACTTTGCTGAACTCTTCGAGAATAAGTTAGAGAAACAATGTCTCTTTATCCCTAAATACTTCAGCATCTAGTTCCTAAGAATAAAGACATTCACTTTTATAAATAAAGTGAAGTTTTGAAAATTAAAAAAATTATCAGTGGTGCAAAATTGTTGTCTGAATCATAATCAGTATTTAATTGATTATTCCAACAATTCCTGTTATAACGAACGATCTTTTCTTGAACCAGGATGAAAACCTGGACCAACTCATGATTTCGTTCTCATGGCCCTTTAGTGTTCTTTATTCTGGAATACGTTCTCAACATTTCCTTGTTTCTTGTCATTGACATTTTTGAGAGTTAGGAAAAGATAGTTTGTAGAATGCCCCTTTATCTGAATTTGCATGTTTGCTTGTGATTAAATTTAGATTATACGTTGTGGTCAGGAACAAAATAGAAGTGATCTGTATTTTTACATACATCTTATAAGGAGGCATATGGTATTTTGTTCTAATATTGGTGATTTTTACATTTAATGATTTTTGTGTTATTCTTCAGGTTTCTTCACCATGAAGTTATTACTTTTCTTCTGTAATTAATAAGTAATTTAGGAATAGATTATATAATATCATATTCTTCATAAAAAATCTCACCCATGTGTTTTAGCATCTATACTTTCTGTTATTATTAGTTGACATCTTTAAGGCAGTTTTTCTATCTCCCCACTTACTTATTTGAATCTATATGGCTTATGGGTATTGTTTTCAATGGGTTTTGTTATTATAATTATTTTTGATGCTATTATTGTCCTGGATTTGACAAATAGAAGTCCCTTCAAGATGGTTCCTGTGTCTATTTGATATGGCCCCATGATTTTTTAATTGACATTTTAATTGAAATAATTCTAGACTCACATAAACTTTTAAGAAATAATACAAAAAGATTACATGTGTCCTTTATTCAGTTTTACCCAATGGTAACAACTTGCAAAGCTATGGTATACTATCACAACCAAGTTATTTACATTGATTTAACCCACCAATTTTATACAGATTTCCTCAGTTTTATTTGTACCTGTTTGTTTGTATATTTACATCTACACAATTATGTCACCTGTATACACTAGTGTACCCAATGCCACAATAAAGATACTGAAAATCCCAACACCACAAGGACCTTGGAGTTGTTTTTTAATTACTGCCACTTCTTCCTTCCTACTTAGTCCCTAGCCTCTGGTCACCACTAAATAATCTGTTCTCCATTTCTTTCTTTCTCTTTTTTTTTTTTAATTTCAAAACTGTTAGGCTGGATGCAGTGGCTCACACCTATAATCCCAGCACTTTGGGAGGCCGAGGCAGGCGGATCACGAGGTCAAGAGATCGAGACCATCCTGACTAACATGGTGAAACCCCGTCTCTACTAAAAATACAAATATTGGCTGGGCGTGGTGGCGCACACCTGTTGTCCCAGCTATTTGGGAAGCTGAGGCAGGAGAATCGCTTGAACCTGGGAGGCAGGGGTTTCAGTGAGCCAAGATCACTCCACTGCACTCCAGCCTGATGACAGAGTGAGACTCTGTCTCAAAACAAAACAAACAAAACAAAACAAACAAAACAAAAACTGTTACATAAATGGAATCATACAGTATGTAAAATTGTGGAATTTTTTTTCAATTAAGCATACTTCCTTGGGACTTTATTCAAATTGTTGCCTATATCATTACTACATTCCTTTATGTTGCTGAGTTTTATATATATATATATATCTCAGATTTTAAACCATTCATCTCTTTGTTTGTTTTTTAAAAGAACATCTGGACTCCTTCCAACTGCTGTGAACATGCCTACACAGGTTTTTATGTGAACATCAGTTTCATTTCTCTGAGATGAATACCCAGGATTGCAAATGCTAGATTGAATGGTAATTGCATGTCTAGTTTTACAAGAAAGTGCCAAACGGATTTCCAGATAAAATGTAAAATGCTGTACCATTTTACATTCCCATTAGCAATCCAAGGGTGATTCACGTTCTCTGCATCTTTGCCACAATTTGGTGTCATTACTATTTTTTATTTTAACCATTCTAAAAAGTGTGTAGTGATGTCTCGCTTTGGTTTTGATTTGCATTTCCCTGATGGCTAATGATGTTGAACATCTCTTCATGTGCGTATGTGCCATCTGTATATCCTCTCGGTTTAAATGTCTGTTCATGACTTTTGTTTAAATGTCTGTTCATGTCTTTTGTTCATTTGTATAGGTTGCTTTGCTACTGTTGAGTTTTGAAAGTTCTTTGTATATTCTTGACACTAGTTTTTGGTCAAATATGTGTTTTATAAACATTTTGTCCAAGTCTATGGCTTGTCTTTTCATCTTTTTTGCATTGGCCTTCACAAAGCTAATTTTTCACTTTTGATGGGTTTTGATTGGTTAGTGTTTATTTTTATAGATAATGTGTTTGGTTTCAAGTCAGATTCTTTGCCTAGACCCCAAATATTTTTCCATATTATTATTCTAAAAATTTTATATTTTTTATATCAATAATCCAATTTGAGTTAAATTTTATTTAAGTATGAGATTTATGACAATTTTCATTTTTTTGGACTATGGAAACTCAGTTATTCCAGTACCATTTGTTGAAAAGGTTATATATTCTCTATTGAATTGTTTTTGCATCTTTGTAGAAAAGAAAGCAATTGAGGATATTTGTGTGGGTCCATTTCTGGACACTGTATTTTGTCCAATTCATCAAAATGTCTCTCCACCAATATCCCATTACACTGTCTTGATTACTGTACTTACGTAGTAATCTATAATATTGCATAGAGTAATTCTTCCTATTTTATTATTTTTTTGTACAGAATTCGTAAGGTATTCTAGGTTCCATACTATTTAATATAAATTTTAGCATGTGTGTCTCTGTTTTCAAAAATGCAAATTCTTGCTAAGATTTTGATAGAAAATGCATACAATCTATGAATCAATTTGGAGGGAATTTACATTTTTAATATGTTGATTCTCCCAATTCATGAACATATATCTTTCCACTTATTTAGGCCTTTGATTTTTCATAAGCAATTGTTAATTCTCAACATAGAAATTCTGTAGATATGTTTTTATCAATGAATACCCTAAAAATGTATTTTCTGGCCTGGCACGGTGGCTCACGCCTGTAATCCCACCACTTTGGCAGGCAAATGACCTGCAGTCGGGAGTTCGAGACCAGCCTGACCAACATGGAGAAATCCCATCTCTACTAAAAATACAAAATTAGCTGGGCATGGTGGCATATGCCTGTAATCCAGCTACTCAGGAGGCTGAGGCAGGAGAATAGCTTGAACCAGGGAGGCAGAGATTGCTGTGAGCCAAGATCGCACCATTGCACTCTAGCCTGGGCAACAAGAGCAAAATTCCATCTCAAAAAAAAAAAAAATGTATTTTCTTGGATACATGAAAAGTTAAGTAGTATTGTGTTTTTAATTTTGGTTTCTTCATGTTTTTCATTGGTATATAGAAATGTAAATAATGTTTATTTTTTTATTTTTATTCTACATTTCTGAACTCATTTGTTAGTTCTAGAAGTACTTTTGCAGATTCCTTGGAATTTCTTAATTAGGCAATCATACCACCTGCAATAGGGGCCATTTTATTGCTTCCTTTCCAAAGTACAATTTAATTTTTTTTTCTTTCCTATTTCAATGACTAGAACTTCCAGCACTATGTTAATTAAGAGCAGTGAGTGTACCTGTCCTTTACCTTGTTCCCTATATTAGGGGAAAAGTGTCCAATAACTCACTGTTAAGTATGGTGTTAGCTGTATGGTTTTTTGTAGATGCTCTTTATAAAAATTGAGGATGTTTCCCTCTGTTCTAAGTTTCCTAAGTGTTTTTATTATGCATGAGTGTCAAATATTATCAAATGCTTTTCTTGCTTTTCTTTACATTACTATATATGATCATACAATTATTCTTTATTGGTGTGATGAAATTACATTGATTGATTTTCTAATGTTGCACTTGGCTTGTACAAATGGAATAATTCCAATTGATCCTGGTACATAATTATCTTTGTATGTTGTTGGGTTCTATTTACCAATATTTTGTTGAGGATTTTACTTCCTTTTTCACATGAGATATTGATCTATAGTTTTCTTATTTTGCGTTATCTTTGTTTTGGTATCAAGGTAATGAACTCTATTTTCTGAAGAGAGAGTATAAAATTGGTGTTACATCTTTCTTGATGTTTGATAGACTTCTCCACTGAAACCAACTGGGGCTGAGTATTTCTATACAGGGAGTTTTTAATTTCTAAATTCAATTTCTTCCATGATTACAGGACACTTCAGATTGTTTATTTCATCTTCATTGAGTTTTGGTAGTTTTAACTTCTCACAGAGTTGGTCTGTTTCTTATAATTTTTTGAATTCACAGTACAAAGTTTTTAATAGTATTTATTTAATATTTTTTAATAGCTATAGTATCTTAAGTGATATATCTTATTTCATTATTGATATTGGTGATTTGTATCTTCTTTTTACTTATGTCAGTCTTGCTAGATTCTTATCAATTGTATTGATTTTTTTGAAGAATCATCTTTTTTCACTTGTATTTTCTCTTGCTGTTTTGAATCTCAAGGATTTTTGTATTATTATTTCTTTCTCTAGCTAGCTTTGGGTATTTTTTTCTCTTTTTTTTAGTTTCTTTAGGACAGATTTAGATTATTGATTAATGTTTTTTTCAATCTTTTCTACTGTAAACATTTAGTGTTATAAATATACCCCCAGCACTGCTTTAGCTTCATCTCATATATTTTGATATATAGCAACTGGCTTTTCTTGTAGTTCTACATGTAGCTAATTTTCTTTTAAGACCCATCATTTATTTAGAACCATGTAGTTTAGTATCTTACATATTTAGGTTTTGTCTTATTATTTGATTTTTAATTTGATTCTACATTGCCAGAGAATACACTCTGTAAGTTTTCAAATTTTAAATGTATTAAAGTTTTATGGCTGAGGATATTGTCTCTCTTAGAGAATATTCCATGGGTGTGTCATAAGAATATGCATTTGGTTGTTATTATTTGGAATGTTCTATAAATGTCACACAGATTCTATTGGCTGATTCAGTTATTGTATATCTTTGCTGATTTTTTTGCCCAGTAGTTCTATCGGTTGCTGAAAAGAGGATGTTTAAGGTTTCCAGCTATCATGAGTGATTTGTTATCATTTATTTCAGTGATAACAATTTTGCTGCATACATTTTAAGGCCCTAATATGTGAAGTGTACACGTTTAAGGTCATTACATCTTCCTGGTAGACTGATCTTTGATCTTTTAATCATTATATAGTCTTTTTTTTGTCTCACAATTTTCTTTGCTCTGAAGTCTACCTTATCAGATGTTAATAGAGCTACTCCTACTTTTTTCATTAATGTTGAATAATATATTTTCCCATCCTTTTACTGTCAACCTACTTATCTTGTTAATTTTAAAGTGAAAATAGAGCTTCTTGTTAAAAGCTTGTGGTTGAATAGTTGGGTCATTAATTTTAAAAAAAATCTGCTTTGCCAGTCTCTTTAGATTCATGTATTTAAACCATTTAACATTTAAGAAGAGTATTGATATGTTAGAACTTATTATACCATTTTATTATTTGTTTTCTGCTTATTTTCTCTGGTACTCATTTCTCTGTTTCTCTTTTTTTTATCTTCCTGTGGGTTACTTGAACATTTTTTAGAGTTTTACCTTATAGACAGTACTTTTAAGTGTATTATTTTGTATGTTTTTCACAGTGTTTGCTCTGGGATATAAGGATATATGTGTATAATCTTATTATACCCTCCAGATATCAACATTTTGCTTCTTTGAGTGCATTGTGGAAACAGTTCTATTAATATCCCCTTACCTTCCCTACTATTAATATTAAATATCATTGCCTTGATATCAAATGGCATACTAATTTGTGATTCAATTACCAAATATAATTTCTAAAACCCATGAGATGAATAATCAGTTGTATGAACCTGTATTTTCACTTTTCTTTCTTCTTTCTTACTTCCCAAATATTTTTTCTGCTATAGTTTTCTTTATGTCTGAAGAACTTCCTTTAGTAAATATTTAATGATTTGTTTGTGAGTGGCAAATTATTTTAGTTTTTCTTCATCTAAGAATATCTTTATTTCTCCTTCATTTCTGAAGGGAGAAATCATAGTTATTTATAATCACCAGAAACATAAATGATATTGTTCAATAGATAAACAAATGGGGTACATCCATCCAATGGAATACTTAACTTAGCAACAGAAAAGAATTAGCAATCACACCAAGCAAAGACATGAATGATTGATTAACATATATTACTAGGTGAAGGAAATTGCTCTGAGAAGGCTACAATATATGACCATTTATGTGATATTCTGGAAAAGGCAAAACTGCAAAAATGGAAAACAGACCACGACCTGTCAAAATTTGGGGGATGGGGATTGAATAGGTAAAGACCAGGATATTTTTATAGAAGGAAACCTACAAACTATGATTTTTTAATAAATGTTTTATACCATATAAATATAAAGTTTTTAATAATCAGGGATACTGAGTGTAAAGTACATGGAAAATGTCTGTATTATCTTCAATTTTTTTCCTGCAAATTTAAAGCTTTTCTGAAACAAATTTATTATTTAAAATGGGAGACGTCAAGAAAACTAAAAATCTCACCTGCTAGAAACAAACTTCTCTGTTTAGTTAAGGCAAATCTGACTCCACTCTGCATTACCCAGACAATATGACTCCAGTCTTCTAGTAATAGCATTTAGAATCATAAGACAGTGTAAAATATAATACAATAAAGGTAGGCTCACATTTAGTCTTGTTAGCTTCTCTGCAAAACATGCAGATATCAAATGAAGACAAGAGGATTTAAACACATAAAAGTTTCAACATAGTCTGCATGCTCAGGAAAGCCCTAGAATATCTGATATGTTGCTTAAACTGCTGTGATCCAACAAGTCTAAGTAATATATTACAGAATTCAATATCTGTTTTCCTTGCCAATGTCTTCCAAAGACATTGCTGCTTGGAAGAAAGCATGGATCATGAAAAATGTTGAGTAACTTAATAACCTGCTACTTTGATAGCTCTCTCTGTCTTACTCATCTAGAATTTTGGACCCATCCAGATAACAGAGTTGGCATGAAATTGACTGAAATGTTATGACAGAAGTTAAATGTGTTTTAAGGATTTTGACAGTTATTCCAAATTAAACTTAAAGTTTGTACCAAACTATACCCTCACTCATCTGGCATGAAATGCCCATTTCTGAATAGCTTTATCAATAAATGTTATCTGTTTTAAAATCTGTACTGACTTATTCAAGTTAAAATATTATGTGACAGGTTTCACTTGCATATATTCAATTATTACTGAGATTGAATATTTTCCATATTTTATTTGTGTTACATATTTATTTTTTCATGAATTCCTATTCATGTCTTTTGGCATTTTTCTATGTGTTTATTTTTTTCTTATTGATTTGTTAGAGTTCTTCATATATATAAAACCCTTATAACCCACTTGATTCGTATTTGTTCTTAATCTGTTTCAGACATTTTAATTCTGTTTTACCTATTTGGAATTTCTATGCCAATAAGCATCTATCTTAATTCTTAAAATTTTATAGCATATTTCAACATTTGCATTGAAACTATTTTGTTCAAAGTTGAAGCAAATGATAGCCAAAAGTCATTAACAAAATTATGCTACACTCTTAAGAGCTTCTGAAGCCCAAACATCAGCAAATTAAAGCCTTCTTTTTTTATATGCTTCACTTAAGGCTAAATTATTCCACCAAAGCCATCAGTTACATTTCAGCACAATGATTCCAAAAATAGTTCACTTGCATGTTGAATACATTATAGAGCTGTAAAATCCAATATCACAATCTTATAAATTTCAAACATAACATGGTATTACATAAAATTATTTTACCTCAGGTCAAGTATTATTTCTAGAGTCCATCTGGGCTCAAGAACACATTTATGTTGCATGTAAAGACAGTATAAACAGAAGGTGGAACACTGAGAGAATTGTCTCAGTGGATTTCATCTGAGGCATATTAAACACTAAACAAAATGCATGCTGAATGATCATCTCATCATTTACTCTGAGATTTAGTTAGTCTTTGGCAGAAATTATAAAAGCTAAATAAAAGCAACTTATAGCTCAATACCTAACTGAAAATCCTGCGTCAAACATTATTCAGGTACGGATGGATGAAGTTGAGCTGTAACAATCAACTGTGAAGGTGTTTTTGGTTGACAACAGCAGGATGTTTATAAGCTTCATGATTAAAACATCTGATATTCTATTTCCTGAATATTCTTGAATTGCAAAGTAAAGAAAACAGTTGGTTATTGTAACTGCTAAATGGGAATTATCATGTTTAGATGCACCACCAGAGAGGGTCAGAAATAAACTCCATAATTCTCCCACTTGCTTATTATACTGTTTGTTTGTTCTTGTTGTTCAACAGATGTTAACCATGTTAGCAAGGGTTATTGTTTAATCTTAGTGTTTTTGACTCTTTCTGTTACTGTTCATGCAGTAAAAATCAATATGGAGTTTGAATTTCACTTTTGGCACTTGCTTTAGCAAGAGATTTATTTTCTGAGTCTCAAGTATAAGAAAAATACAAATATATATGGCTACTCTTAAGATTAAATGAAATAACATACGGTAAGTGCTTAGAATACAGGTTGGTATATATATGCTGGGTGCTCCAAATGTTGACATCTGGTTGAATTCTCATTTTGTGGATATTATTTTCTTTTTAGGTAAGAGAAAGCGAAATTTATTTATTTATTTTCAAAGCAAAATAGTATTGACCCATTCCAAACCCATTTTCTGCTGCCAAATAGAGCTCAGGTAACTCAGAATTTCTAAATAGGTCTCCATAACTCTTCAGTAGAAGGCTTTCTTTCTCTTTCTTTTTTTTTTTTTTTTTTTTTTACTTTTACTCTGCTGGCCTGCAATAATTTAAAGAAAACCAAAATGAGAAAAAATACTGTGACAAATATTCCTTATTAAGTTCAAATGATATTTTTAAAGGTCTGATTCATTATCAATTATCACTTCATTAAAAATAACAAAATTCATTATGATGGAGTAGAACCAGGACCAGTGTTTTCTGGAGAATAGGCATAGCCCACAATTTCCAGTCTAATCTGTATTTTTTAAAAGATACAACTTTAACGGAAGCAAAGGATAGAATAAGGGGCAGAGATAAAAAATATTTGACCTATCTTGTTGACAACAAAAGACACATCATAAGGTTTGAGGGTCAGATGCCTCAGAAATTATCTGCCTGCCACTAGAATGAACATGGGCCCTCAACCTGCGAGGCAGTTTAGTCTTGCTACCTCCAGTTTTTTCCTATCAACTACTATTGGAAGCACTCAAGTATGGAGAAGGATTACTGGACTGTTGGTACAGCTCTGCTCTTTAATTAAGGTCTGGCTTCCATGTGCTTTTTTGAGAGCTGATGACTAGGCTAAGCAGTTGCTGTCCACGGTCCATTAGAGCTCGAAATGCTCTAATTATTGACTTAGCTCAGGCACAGACTACGAAAGGAAATATGTAGACTTGGGCTGATGACTTATTGATTGCTTTTAGGGAACTTAATTTTTGTTTTCATTTAGACAATTAAATGAGCTCCAGAGGTTGAATCAAGAATATATAATTTTGAGCCAAGACCAAATACCTGTCTAGTTGACGGAGATACAATTGAGTGTAAAAACAGGCATCATCCCAACCTTGTGGAGCTTACCCTTCTGTTGTCAAGAAACATGAAAATAAAATAAGTGAAAAAGAAAACTAAAGCTCTGGTAAGCCCCTCAAAATAGCCAGCATATCATATCATGAAACTTTGTAATGAAAGAGTTCCCTTGTCATGGAATACAGAGAAGATTTCCTTGAGGAGGGGATATTTGAGCTGGAATTTGAAGGATAAACACAAGTTGATTGGGTGAGGTGGAAAATATACAGAAAGGTGTTACATGCAGAGAGGGAATATTGTGTAAAGGCCTTTGATACAGAAAGGAGCCTAACACTTTAAAATATACTAAAAGGAATCCCACTGTGCTTGGAGTTGGGGTGGGTTATGAGAGTGGGTTATGGCTATGATGTGAAGAGAGAGGATTGGGGTCAAACTGTTGCTCATCAGTCGTTCATCCATTTTCTCATTCATTCAGTGAATATATATGTGCGTGTGTGTGTGTGTGTAAATTTATAAATTTTCCTTTTTTAAATGATTTCTTTTTTAAATTGACAGATAAAGTTTTATGTATTTGTTCTGTACAACATGATGCTTTGAAGTATATGCAGATTGTGGAATGGTTAAATCTAGCTAATTAACAACTGCATTACTAGACATAGCTATCATTTTTGTGGTAAGAATACTTAACATCCACTTTCTGCATTCTTCAAGATCGAGGAATATATATTGAGCACTAATTGGTGTTAGTTACTTTGGAATGTTGGGATTGGACCAGTGAATATAACTTAAGGGTTTTTTTTTTTTGAGCAAAGCAATGTCAGGTATTGTTAAGTAGTATGCAGAGAGTTCAAATGGACTGAAATGTTGGATACAGCAGGTTTTCCAGCTGAAATTGACTTGTAAGGAAAAAAAGTTTTTCTGAAGTGATACGTAAATCGGGAAAAAAAGAGCAAAAGGGGAAGAGCATTACATGTAGAGAAACAGCTTGTGCATAAACTTAGGAAAGTAACAAGCTTACATTGCAAAGAACAGAAAAAAAGGCCAGTGTGGCTGAATCTTAATGGGAAACAAAGTGTGCCTTTTATTTTTCATTCCAATTATTTGTTAACTGTTACAGCCTGTTTCAGGACCTTAAAGACTTCAATATCCTTAAGGCTTGCAAATTTGCTTTACCACTACTACTACAACTGTTACTACTACTACTGCTACTACTATTATTATTATTATTATCCTTGTTTTAAAACCCTGGGATATGGCTTTATTATAGCCAGCATTTTAAAAATAAAAGTTCCTGTAGAAACAGATTTTCTTTTCTTTACGGTTCAATTTTTTTTTTAATACTTAAATTCTGGGATACATGTGCAGAACATGCAGGTTTGTTACAGAGGTATACACGCGTCATGGTGGTTTGTTGCACCCATCAACCTGTCGTCTATATTAGGCATTTTTCTTAATGATATCCCTTTCCTAGCCTCCCACCCCACAACAAGCCCTGGTGTGTGACTTTCCCCTCCCTGTGTCCATGTGTTCTCATTGTTCAACTCCCACTTATAAGTAAGAACATGTGGTGTTTGGTTTTCTGTTCCTGTGTTAGTTTGCTGAGAATGATGGTTTCCAGTTTCATCCATGTCCTTGCAAAGGACATGAATGCATCCTTTTTTATGGCTGCATAGTATTCCATGGTGTATATGTGCCACATTTTCTTTACCCAGTCTATCATTGATGGGCATTTGGGTTGGTTCTGCTTTGCTACTGTGAATAGTTCTGCAATAAACATACATGTGCATGTGTCTTTATAGTAGAACAATTTATAATCCTTTGGGTGTATACCCAGTAATGGGATTGCTGGACAAAATGGTATTTCTGGTTCTAGATCCCACACTGTCTTTGACAATGGTTGAACTAATTTACACTCCCACAAACAGTGAAAAAGCATTCCTATTTCTCCACATCCTCTCCAGCATCTTTTGTTTCCTGACTTTTTAATGATTGCCATTCTAACTGGTGTGAGATGGTATCTCATTGTGGTTTTAATTTGCATTTCTCTAATGACCAGTGATGATGACCTTTTTTTCATATGTCTGTTTGACGCATAAATGTCTTCTTTTGAGAAGTGTCTGTTGATGTCCTTTGCCCACTTTTTGATGTTTTTTTTTTCTTGCAAATTTGTTTAAGTTCCTTGTAGATTCTGGATATTAGCCCTTTGTCAGGTGGATAGATTGCAAACATTTTCCCCCATTCTGAGGTTGCCTGTTCACTCTGATGATAGTTTTTTGCTGTGCAGAAGCTCTTTAGTTTAATTAGATCCCATTTGTCTATTTTGGCTTTTGTTGCCATTGCTTTTGGTGTTTTAGTCATGGAGTATTTGCCCATTCCTATGTCCCGAATGGTATTGCCTAGGTTTTCTTCTAGTGTTTTTATGGTTTTACATCTTACATTTAAGTCTTTCATCCATCTTGAGTTACTTTTTGTATAAGGTGTAAGTCAGTGGTCCAGTTTCAGTTTCCTGCATATGGCTAGCCAGTTTTCCCAACACCATTTATTAATTAGGGAATCCTTTCCCCATTGCTTGTTTTTGTCAGGTTTGTCAAAGATCAGATGGTTGTAGATGTGTAGTGTTATTTCTGAGGCCTCTGTTCTGTGCCATTTTTCTATATATCTGTTTTGGTACCAGTACCATGCTGTTTTGGTTACTGTAGCCTTGTAGTGTAGTTTGAAGTCAGGTAACATGATCCCTCTAGCTTTGTTCTTTTTGCTTAGGATTGTCTTGGCTATATGGGCTCTTTTTTGGTTCCATATGAAATTTAAAGTAGGTTTTTTCTAATTCTGTGAAGAAAGTCAATGGTAGCTTGATGGGATAGCAATGAATCTATAAGTTACTTTGGGCAGTATGACAATTTTCATGATATTGATTCTTCCTATTTATGGGCATGGAATGTTTTTCAGTTTGTTTGTGTCCTCTCTTATTTCCTTGAGGAGTGGATTGTAGTTCTCCTTGAAGAGGTCCTTCACATCCCTTGTAAGTGTATTCCTAGGTATTTTATTCTCTTTGTAGCAATTGTGAATGGGAATTCACTCATGATTTGGCTCTCTGTCTGTTATTGGTGTATAGGAATGCTTGTGAGTTTTACACATTGATTTTGTATCCTGAGACTTTGCTGAAGTTGCTTATCAGCTTAAGGAGATTTTGGGCTGAAATGATGGGTTTTTTTAAATATACAATCATGTAATCTTCAAACAGAGACAATTTGACTTCCTCTCTTCCTATTTGTATAGCTTTATTTCTTTCTCTTGCCTGATTGCCCTGGCCAGAACTTCCAATACTATGTTGAATAGGAGCAGTGAGAGAGGGCATCCTTGTGCCAGTTTTCAAAGGGAATGCTTCCAGCTTTTGCCCATTCAGTATGATTTTGGCTGTGGGTTTATCATAAATAGCTCTTATTATTTTGAGATATGTTCCATCAATACCTAGTTTATTGAGAATTTTTAGCATGAATGTGGTGTTGAATTTTATCAAAGGCCTTTTCTGCATCTATTGAGATAATCATGTGGTTTTTGTCATTGGTTCTGTTTATGTGATGGATTCCGTTTATTGATTTGCATATATTGAACCAGGCTTGCATCCCGGGGGTGAAGCCGACTTGACTGTGGTGGATAAGCTTTTTGATCTGCTGCTGGATTCGGTTTGCCAGTATTTTATTGAAGATTTTCATCAGGGATGTCAACCTGAACTTTTTTGTGTGTGTCTCTGCCAAGTTTTGGTATCAGGATGATGCTGGCCTCATAAAATGAGGTAGGGAAGAGTGCCCCTTTTTTTCTATTGTTTGGCATTTCAAACTTTAATTGTCCAAAACAGAATTTTGATCATTAGTCTCTTCAAACGTTTATCTCCCATTGTTTGCACCTTAGTGAAGTGCACATGCCATAGTCAAAGACAAATATTTGGGATCATCCTTGGTTCCTCCTGATGTATTAGCATGGCTTGTTAAATATCAACTTGAGATCAGTTCTACTTGTGTTCATCTAAACTATAATCTAAATGCTCATTATTTTCTACCTGAACTGATTTAACATCCTTATAATTAATCTTTTTTGTGTGGGGAAGGGGACTGCCCTATAGGACTATTTTATATCCAAAAGATAGTCTCATGTTTTTTAAAAGTAAAATTTGGTGATCTACTACTCTATTCTCTGTCCCACCTTTACTCCTAACATCGGCACACACTATTCAGTGGCTTAACATTACTCTGAAAATATAACTAAGTTCCTGGCCCCACTCTATAAATCTCCCTGTGATCTAGCTCTTCCCTGCCTCTCCAGTCCTGAATCTACAAGGAAAAAAAATCTCAAAAATACTGTTATAGATTCATCCCTAGAAACACCAGACATTCAGATAACTCATTTCTTCCACATACCCACTAATCTAATCAAGCTCTGAATATATTCTAGTCTATCTACTTCTCACACTTCTTCTCAATTCCAGAAAATCTTCTACAATGTCATGTGTAATTTAAAGACCATGAGCAGCAAAATATCCTATTTTTTTCAACCTCTTCTCTCAAAGCTTTCCTTAATTCATTGTACTATAAAATAAAACAAGCTAGCCAATGAATCTGCTTACCTAAACATGTTTCTGCAGAAATTTTTATTTTAAAAAGCTAGTAATAGTAAAGCCATTTATGAGCCTTAAGTTTACTGAAGTTGTTAAGATCCCTGAAAATGGCTATAACAAATTAAAAACATAATTATAATAAAAATTAAAAGCCTGGCTTCTCCCTGAGGACAGTGTTTTCCCTGCAGCCCTCTAGGGTAGTATAAGGTATTGAGGTGATTGTTAGGCTGGGAGGTGTAGTAGAAATGCTTTTGTTCCTCTTTGCCATTTTTATAAAATTCTACAATTTGTCTCCTAAAAATATAGCTTTGAATCTCATTTCCATGGATTATATCACCTACTACTCTTCATTTGCTTTTGTCATCTTCAGATCCCAGGTATTCAACCGCATGTTTTCCAAGGCATCTGTTCCCAGCTCCATATCACTCTTTCCACACTACTTCAGTCTTAATTCTGGTGATTTCAGTATACATGTACATAATCATACATAACTCTCAGGCCCTTTGTTTCCTTAATTTACCTTCCAATGATCTTCCCTTGCATTCTGCCTTACCTACACACTCACATGATATTGCCCCGGGACTTATTATTAACAATAAATGTAACCCTGAACGATTACATTGCCTGCATTTCACTTTTTGGTCATCATTACTGTCTATCCTTTCAACTCACTTTCTCTATTACTCCACTCCTCCAAACTAGGAATTCTACTAGTTTTTTTCCTGTCACTGAGATATTTGATATCTTCCCCCTGCTCCTAAACAAGTCTAAATATTATGGTCAATTATTATAATCTTTTTTGAACACATATACTCTCCGGCTTGTCTCTAGCTTTGTTGTAGTCACCTAATAAAATCAAAACCTGTTTAATCCAACTTTATAACTTCTCTGCACTTGAAACTTGTACAACATAAAATGAACGGAGAAAAATGCTCAACTAATTGATTACTTCATTATAAATTAATAATTATAGACCTAAATTGGGCCTTAGTGTTTCCTGCCAGTTGCGTCACAATTCCCTACATGCATTTACTTTTATGCCATTTAAGACGACAGTTTCACAGCTTCTTAGCTCTCCTCAAACCTTCAACATCACCCATTTCATTTTCATTCCCAGATAAATTCTACTTCATGAAAAATTATTAAAGTACAAGTATACCGCAGAGACATTGCAGGTTCAGTTCTAGGCCATATTCTAATAACGAAAATCACATGACATTTTTGGTTTCCCAGTGCATATAAAAGTTATGTTTACAGTATATTGCAGTCTATTAAGTATGTAAAGCATTATGTATTAAAATGATATATATATCTTAATGTAGAATAATTTATAGCTAAAAATGTTAATGATCATCTGAACCTTGAGCAAGTTGTAAGGTTTTTGCTGGTGGAAGGTCTTGCCTGGATGTTGATAGCTCCTGACTGATCAATGTGGTGGTTGTTGAAGGTTGGTGTGGCTGGGAAAATTTCTTAAAATAAAACAACAGTGAGGTTTGCTGCATCTATTTGTTGACTCTTCTTTTCACAAAATACTTTTCTGTAGTGTGTTATGTTATTTGACAGCATTTTACCCACAGCAGAACTTCTTTCAAAATTGGAGTTTAACCTCTCAACCCTGCCACTGCTTTATCAACTAAGATTATATAATATTCTAAATCCTTTGTTGTTGTTTCAACAATGATCACACCATCTTCACCAGTGATAGATTCCATTTCAACAAACTATTTTCTTTGTTCATCCATAAGAAACAATTTCTTACTCATTCAACTTTTATCATGAAGTTGCAGCAATTCAGTCCCAGGCTCCACTTCTACTTCTAGTTCTGTTGCTATTTCCAACATATCTACCATTACTTTATTTATTTTAATTGTTAGTTTTTATGGGTACATAGTAGGTGTACATGTTTACAGGGTACATGAAATATTTTCATACCGGCATTCAATATGTAATAATCACATCAGGATAAATGAGGTATCCATCACTTCAAGCATATGTCCTTTCTTTCTGTTACAAACAATCCAGTTATATCCTTTTAGTTATTTTAAAATATACAATACAATATTCTTGACTATAGTCACCCTGTTATGCTATCAAATGCTAGATCTAATTCATTCTATCTAACTATATTTTTGTACCCATTAGCCATCCCCACTTCCCACACCCAACTATCCTTCCCAGCCTCTGGTAACCTAATTCTAAATCCTTTGTTTTCATTTCAACAATGTTCATACCATCTTCACCAGGGGTAGGTTCTATCTCAGTAAACCATTTTCTTTGTTCCTCCATTAGAAACAATTGTGTAGATATACTACATTTTCTTTATACATTTATCTGCTGAAGACAACTTAGGTTGATTCCAAATCTTGGCTATTGTGAATAGTGTTCAAATAAACCTGGGAGTGCAGATGTATCTTCAATATACTGATTTCTTTTCTTTGGGTACATA
Source organism: Pan paniscus (assembly GCF_029289425.2). Taxonomy (NCBI): domain Eukaryota; kingdom Metazoa; phylum Chordata; class Mammalia; order Primates; family Hominidae; genus Pan; species Pan paniscus. The sequence continues at coordinate 123,618,548 of NC_073254.2, forward strand.
CCAAGCAGTGAAATTGCTAGATCATACGGTACTTTCATTTTTATAATTTTGAGAAACCTCCATATTGTTCTCCATAGTAGCTGTATTAATACACATTCCCACCAACAGTGTACAAGTGTTCCCTTTTCTCTACATCCTTGCAAGCATTTGTTATTATCTGTCTTTTGGATGAAATCCATTTTAACTGGGATGATATGATATTTCATTATAGCTTTGATTTGCATTTTCTGATAAACGATGGTGTTGAGCACTTTTTCATATACCTGGTTGCCATTTATATGTCTTCTTTTGAGAAATGTCTATTCAGACCTGTTGCCCATTTTTATATCAGATTATTAGATTTTTTTCCAATAGAGTTGATTGAGGTTCTTATACATTCTGGTTATTAATCCTTTGTCAGATATATAGTTTGCAAATATTTTCACCAAGTCTGTGTGTTGTCTCTTCACTTTGTTGGTTGTTTTCTTTCCTGTGCAGAAGCTTTTTAACTTGATATAATTCCATTTGTCCATGTGTTTGCTTTGGCTGCCTGTGCTTTTGGGGTATCACTCCAGAAATCTTTGCCCAGACCAATGTCCTGGAATTTTTTCCTAATGTTTTCTCTTAGCAGTTTCGTAGTTTGAGGTCTTAGACTTAAGTCTTTAATCCACTCTGATTTTATTTTTGTGTATGGTTAAAGATAGGGGTCTAGTTTTATTCTTCTGCATACAGACATCCAGTTTTCCCAGCACCATTTATTGAAGAGACTGTTCTTTCCCCAATGTATGTTCTTGGAACCCTTATATAAAATGAGTTCACTGTCAATTTGTAGACTGATTTCTGGGTTCTCTTTTCTGTTCCATTGGTTTATGCATTTATTTCTATGACAGTACCATGCTGTTTTGGTTACTATATAGGTATAGCTCTGTAGTATGATTTGAAGTCAGGTAATGCGATTCCTTCCCATTTGTTGTTGTTCTTGTTTTTCTCAGGCTTTGGCTATTTTGGGTGTTTTCTGTGTCCATATAAGTTTTAGGATTATTTTCTATCTTTCCGTAAAGAATGTCCATGGTAGTTTTATACAGATTGCATTGAATCTGTAGGCTGCTTTGGGTAGTATGGGCATTTTAATAATATTGGTTCTTCCAATCCACAAACATGGAATATATTTCCATTTTTGTGTGTGTCCTCTTTAATTACTTTTATCAATGTTTTATAGCTTTCATTATAGAGATCTTTTACTTCTTTGGTTAAGTTTATTCATATATATTTTATTTTATTTATAGCTATTATAAATGGGGTTACATTCGTAATTTATTTTTCAGATTGTTCACTGTTAGCTTATAGAAATGCTGCTAATTTTTGTATGTTGATTTTCTATCCTACAACTTTACTGAATTTGTTTATCAGATCTAACAGATGTTTTTGGATCCAGTCTTCAGGTTTTTTCAAATAAAATATTATATCATCTGAAAAGAAGGATACTTTGTTTTCTTTCTTGCAATTGGGATGCCCTTTATATGTTTATCTTGTTGCTCTAGCTAGGACTTCCAGTACTATGTTGTTGTGGTGAAAGTGGGCATCCTTGTCTTGTTCCGGATCTTAGAAAAAAGGCTTGCGGTTTCTCCTCATTCAGTATAATACTAGTCATGTATCTAACATATATGGTTTTTCTTGTGTTGAGGTGTATTCATTCTAGACCTGGTAACTTGATGGTTTTTATCATGAAGGGATGTTGAATTTTATTAAATTATTTCTCAGCATCAATTGAAATAATCATATGATTTTTGTCCATTCTGTTGATATGATGTGTCGCATTGATTTTCATATGTTTAATCTTCCTTTCATCCTTTGGATAACTCCCACTTGGTTAAGAAGAATGATTTTTTTTTTTTCCTCATCAGAAACCAGTATAGTCATTATTTTTATTTTTACCAATTCAATAGATATTTAGGAATATTTACTTGTGCCTCCAATTTGCATTTCTCTTTTTTTTTTTTTAATTATACTTTAAGTTTTAGGGTACATGTGCACATTGTGCAGGTTAGTTACATATGTATACATGTGCCATGCTGGTGCGCTGCACCCACTAACTCGTCATCTAGCATTAGGTGATCTTTTTAATGTGTTGTTGAATGCCGTTTGCTGGTATTTTGTTAAGGATTTTTGCATCAATGTTCATCAGGGATATTGGCCTGTAGTTTCCTTTTTTGATGTGTCCTTGTCTGATTCTGGTATCAGGGAAACACTGACCTCATAGAATGAGTTTGAGAGTATTCTCTCCTCCTCTATTTTTCAGAATAATTTTAGTAGAATTGGTATTAACTGTTCTTTAAATGTTGGTAAAATTCAGCAGTGAAGCCATTGGGTCCCAGGCTTTTATGTGCTGGGGGACTTTTTACTACAGCTTCGACCTTGTTAAATACTTATTATTGGACTGTTCAGGTTTTGGATTTCTTCTTGGTAAGTTGTATGTTTCTAGGAATTTAACCATTTCTTCTAGATTTTCCAATGTTTTGGCATATTGTTGCGAATAGTAAACTCTAATAATCCTTTGAATTTTTGCAGCATCAGTTGTAATTCTTCCTTTTTCATCTGTTTTATTTTTTTATTTGGGTCTTCTCTCTTTTTGTCTTAGTCTGGCCAAAAGTTTGTCAATTTTGTTTATCTTTTAGAAAGTCAACTTTTCATTTTGTTGATTTTTATATTTTCTTTGTTTCAGTTACATTTATTTTTTCTAAGATCTTTATTATTTCTTTTCTCATACTAATTTTCTTCTACTAATTGCTAGGTTATTTAAAGTTTTTCTACTTTTTGATATAGGCACTTATATCTATAAACTTTCCTCTCATTGCTGCTTTTGCCGTATCCCATAGGTTTTGATATGCTGTGTTTTTATTATCAATAAACTCTTCTATTTCCTTTTCAATTTCTTCATTGAGACAGTGGTCATTAAGGAGCATATTGTTTAATTTCTATGTGTTTGTATAGTTGCCAAAATTCTGCTTGTTATTGATTTGTAATTTTATTCCATTGTGGTCAGAGAAGATACTTAACAAGATTTCAATTTTTTTGAATTTTTAATACTCATTTTACTGCCTAACATACGGTCTATCCTTGAGAATGATCCATGTGCTGAGGACAAAAATGTGTATTTTGCAACCATTGGATGACATGTTCTGTAAATATCACTTTAGATACATTTGGTCAATAGTATAGATTAAATTTGATGTTTCTTTGTTAATTTTCTGCAGAGAAGATTTGCCCAATGCCGAAAATGGGGTGCTGAAGTCCTCGAGTTATTATTGCATTAGAGTCTATCCCTCTTTAGCTCTAACAATATTTGCTTTATATATCTGCATACTCCAGTGTTGGGTGCATATATATTTGTAATTGCTATATCACCTTGCTGAATTGACCCCTTTATCATTATATAGTGACTTTCTTTGTCTCTTCTTATAGCTTTTGTCTTGAAATCTATTTGGTCTGATATAATTAGTCTTGTTTTTTATGTTGTTGTTTCCACTTGCCTGAAATATCTTTTTCTATTCCTTTATTTTCAGTTTATGTATGTCTTTGTAGGTAAAGTGTATTTCCTGTAGGCAATTACTCTCTGACTAGGGCTTATCTAAATCTTCCCTCTCTGGGTGCCAGCTGAGCTCTGCCCAGTGTTACTTTCTGCTGTGACAGGGCAGCATCGACTTCCAATGCAAGGTCCCACAATTGCTGCGCTTTCCCTCCCCCAAGAACACAGATTTTGTGGGCTATGCAACTGCTGCTAGAGATTGGGGAAGGGGTGGTATCTTCAATTCAAGACATTCCTACCTCTTTCAGTTAAAACTAGGTGTTGTGATCATGCACCTAATTTTTGGTTCTTATAAAGGTGGCTTTTTGTGAGGATAGTTGTAAAAATTGGTGTTCTTCCTGGAAGGACAATCAGTGGAGGCTTCTATTCAGCCAGCTTTCTATTTTTTGCAGTTTCTTTCTCTACTGGTGCTTTAAACCCCTTAAAATGATCCAAGAGGGTTGGAATCAACTTCTTTTAATCTCTTGTTAATGTTGCTATTTTGAAAACCTCCCATGAATCATGAAAGTTCATAATGGCATTTAGAACGGTGAATCCTTTCTAGGAGGTTTTCAATAGACTTTGCCGAACCCCATCAGAAGAATCACTATCTATGGCAGCTATATCCTTACATAATTTATTTTTCATTTTTTAAATAAGACTGGAAAGTCAAAATTATAGATCCATGATCTGCAGAATAGATGTGTTAGCAGGTGTAAGAACAACATTCATCTCCTTGTACATCTCCACCAGAGCTCTTGAGTAACCAGAGGTGTTGTCAAAGAACAGTAATATTTTGAAAGGAATATTTTTGTCTAGGAACTAGGTCTTAACAGTGGAGTTAAAATACTCAGTAAACCATATTGTAAATACATATGCTGTAATGCAGGTTTTGTTTTCCATTCCTAGAGCACAGGCAGAGTAGATTTAGCATAATGCTTAAGCGCACTAAGATTTTAAAACTGATAAGTGAGCATTGAGTTCAACTTAAATTTACCAGCTGCATTAGGTCCTAACAAGTGAGTCAGCCTGTCCTTTGAAGTTTTGACACAAGATATTGACTTCTCTCTAGCTATGAAAGCACTAGATATCTGATCAATGTGGCACATTCTTGTAATCCCAGCTACTTGGGAGGTTGAGGTAGTAAGATTACTGCTTGAGCCCAGGAGTTGGTGGCCAGCCTAGGCAACATAGCAAGGCCTTGTCTCTTAACAAACAAACAAAAGTCTGTATTATTCCATTCTCACACTGCTATAAAGAATTGCTCAAGACTGGGTAATTTATAAAGAAAAGATGTTTAATTGACTCACAGTTATGCAGAACTGGGGAGACCGCAGGAAACTTATAATCATGGCAGAAGGGGAAACAAACACATCCTTCTTCAAATGGCATCAGGAAGAAGTGCTGAGCAAAGGGTAACACCCCTTTATGAAACCATCAGATCTCTTGAGAACTCACTCACTATCACAGGAAAAGCATGGAACCACCTTCATGATTCAGTTACCTCCCACCAGACCCCTTCCACAACACATGGGGATTATGGGAACTACAATTGAAGATGAGATTTGGGTAGGGACACAGCCAAAACATATCAAAGTCCTTGATGAAATCTTCCAATAAAAGGCTGTTTTGTCTACATTAAATATCTGCTATTTAGTGTAGCCACCTTCATTAATTTTCTTGGCTAGGTCTTCTGGGTAACTTTATCCACCTTCAACATCAGCACTTGCCGCTTCATCTTATACTTTTATGTTACAGAGATGGTTTTTTTCCTTAAATCCCATGAACCAACCTTTGTTAGCTTCAAATGTTTCTTCTGAAGCTTCTTCACCTCTCTCAGCCTTTATAGAATTGAAGAGAGTTAGTGCCTTGCTCTGAAATAAGCTTTCACTTAAGGGAATGTTGTGGCTGGTTTGATCCATCCAGATCACTCAAACTCTCTTCATATCAGCAATAAGATGTTTCACTTTCCTGTCATGCTTGTATTCACTGAAGTAATACTTTTAATTTCCTTCAAGAGCTCTTCCTTTGGCTAGGTGTGGTGGCTCATGCTTGTAATCCCAGCATTTTGGAAGGCTGAGGTGGGTGTATCACGAGGTCAGGAGATTGAGACCATCCTGGCTAAATGTGAAACTCCGTCTCTACTAAAATACACAAAATTAGCCGGATATGTTGGTGTGTGCCTGTAGTCCCACTACCTGGGAGGCTGAGGCAGGGAAATTGCTTGAACCCGGGAGGCGGAGGTTGCAGTGAGTCAAGGTTGTACCACTGCACTCTAGCCTGGCGACAGAGCAAGACTCCATCTCAAAATAATAATAATAGTAAAATAAAAACAACTCTTCCTTTGTATTCACACTTTAGCTGTTTGGTGCAAAAGGCTGAGCTTTCAGGCCTAGCTTTTCAGGCTATCTCAGCTTTTCACATACCTTCCTCACCAAGCTAAATCATTTCTAGCTTTTGATTTAAAGTGAGAGATGTGTGACTCTTCTTTTCCACTTGAATACTTAGAGGCCATTGTAGGTAGACGTATTCACTGGCTTAGTTTTAATATTGTTGTATCTCTGGGAAGAGGGAGGTCCAAGGAGAAGGAGAGAGATGAGGGGACAGCTGGTCATTGGAGCAGTTGGAACACATACAACATTGATCAATTAAGTTTGCCATCTTATATGGTAGCAGTTTGTGTTGCCTGTAAACAATTACAATAGTAAAATAAAAAATTGCTTATCACAGATCATCATAATGGATATATAAAAATAAAAAGTTTGAAATATTTTGATATTTATCAAAATATGAAACAGAGACACAAAGTGAGCACATGCTATTGAAAAAAATAGTGGTGATAGATATCCGGTAAACAGAGCTGCCACAAAACTTGAATTTGTAAAAAATGCAATATTTGCCAAGTACAATAAATAGAGAAATGCCTATAATTCAAAGAGAACTTCCACAGATTTCCAACCTCATATCTATACAACTATCATCACATAGATAACCTGCCTTCCATGCTCATACCTAAAGCCAATTCTTCCACTTGTTTAGTAACAATACTTGCATTTTTAACTGTTCTGGTACCACTTCAGCAGTTATTCTTTTTCTTACATCATCTTTTTACCTTTCTACCAAATCAATGTCATTAAATATAAATGTGCTATTTATTTTTTAAAGAGCTGTTGACCTTACTTTTACCACCAAATAATATGTTACCTTATTGTTCTCCTTTGTAATAAAACATTTCTCTCCACAATTTCTTTTCTCTTATTTTATTATTGTACTGTGGTACATGTGCACAACGTGCAGGTTTGTTACATATGTACACATGTGCCATGTTGGTGTGCTGCACCCATTAACTCGTCATTTACATTAGGTATATCTCCTAATGCTATCCCTCCCCCCTTCCCCCACCCCATGACAGGCGCCAGTGTGTGATGTTCCCCACCCTGTGTCCAAGTGTTTTCATTGTTCAATTCCCACCTATGAGTAAGAACATGCGGTGTTTGGTTTTCTATCCTTGCGATACTTTGCTCAGAATGATGGTTTCCGGCTTTATCCATGTCCCAAATCAAAACCATAATGAGATACCATCTCACAGCAGTTAGAATGGTGATCATTAAAAAGTCAGGAAACAACAGGCGCTGGGGAGGATGTGAAGAAATAGGAACACTTTTACACTGTTGGTGGGACTGTAAACAAGTTCAACCACTGTGGACGACAGTATGGCAATTCCTCAAGGATCTAGAACTAGAAATACCATTTGACTCAGTCATCCCATTACTGGGTATATACCCAAAGGATTATAAATCATACTGCTATAAAGACACATGTACACATATGTTTATTGCTGCACTATTCACAATAGCAAAGACTTGGAACCAACCCAAATGTCCATCAATGATAGACTGGATTAAGAAAATGTGACACATATACACCATGGAATACTATGCAGCCATAAAAAAGGATGAGTTCTTTTCTCTTATTTTAAACAAAGCCACATCAATGAGGCTGCCATTCACAATATTTCACCAGTATTGTTTTTACCAATGTCATCAGTGGTTCTGTACATAACTAAAGATGAGGATAAATTTTTAGTTTCAAGCTCACTTGCCATATCAGCAGCTTTCTCTCAGCAGCATTTAACATAGTTGATCACTTGCTTCTTGTTGATGCACTTCCTCTGTTTCCAACATACCAAATTCTTGGTTTTCTTCTATCTTCATTGCCACTCTATCTCATTCTTCTTAAAGTTTCTTCCTCTTCTCTCTGGCTTTTTCATTTTATAGATTCCCAAAGTTTAGTCCTTGTTCCTCTTATTTTCATTATTTTTGGCCTTTGAATATGCTAAACACTTTCATGGCTTTAAACCCTATTAGTATATTTCTGACTTGCTAGTTTATGTCTCTATCTTGATCCTCCCCTTTGAATTTCAGATGGGTATCCAACCAACTACTTCACATAGCCACTGAGAAATTGAATAGATATTGGCAACTCTAACATGGACTTTAAATTATTTAGACCAAAACCTAATATAAATCTTTGACTGTGTTTTTTTTTTCATATTCTACCTATAACCCATTAGTAAATGTTTGCCTCCATCTTCAAATATCCAGAATCTGACCATTTCTTATTCATGTCCACTGTTATAAGTTTGGTCCTATCTGTAATTGTATTTTAGCTAGATTATAGCAATTATCACCTAACTGTTTTTTTTTAAATTTTATTACTATTATACTTTAAGTTTTAGGGTACATGTGCACAACGAGCAGGTTTGTTACATATGTATACCTGTGCCATGTTTGTGTGCTGCACCCATTAACTCGTCATTTAGCATTAGGTATATCTCCTAATGCTATCCCTCCCCCCTCCCCCCACCCCACAACAGGCCCCGGTGTGTGACGGTCCCCTTCCTGTGTCCATGTGTTCTCATTGTTCAATTCCCACCTATGAGTGAGAACATGTGGTGTTTGGTTTTTTGTCCTTGCAATAGTTTGCTGAGAATGATGCTTTCCAGTTTCATCCATGTCCGTACAAAGGACATGAACTCATCATTTTTTATGGCTGCATAGTATTCCATGGTGTATATGTGCCACATTTTCTTAATCCAGTCTATCATTGTTGGACATTTGGGTTGGTTCCAAGTCTTTGCTATTGTGAATAGTGCCTCAATAAACATACATGTGCATGTGTCTTTATAGCAGCATGATTTATAATCCTTTGGGTATACACTCAGTAATGGGATGGCTGGGTGACATGGCATTTCTAGTTCTAGATCCCTGAGGAATCACCACACTGACTTCCACGATGGTTGAAATAGTTTACAGTCCCACCAACAGTGTAAAAGTGTTCCTATTTCTCCACATCCTCTCCAGCACCTGTTGTTTCCTGACTTTTTAATGATTGCCATTCTAACTGGTGTGAGATGGTATCTCATTGTGGTTTTGATTTGCATTTCTCTGATGGCCAGTGATGATGAGCATTTTTTCATGTGTCTTTTGGCTGCATAAATGACTTCTTTTGAGAAGTGTCTGTTCATATCCTTCACTCACTTTTTGATGGGGTTGTTTGTTTTTTTCTTGTAAATTTGTTTGAGTTCTTTTTAGATTCTGGATATTAGCCCTTTGTCAGATGAGTAGGTTGCAAAAATTTTCTCCCATTCTGTAGGTTGCCTGTTCACTCTGATGGTAGTTTCTTTTGCTGTGCAGAAGCTCTTTAGTTTAATTAGATCCCATTTGTCGATTTTGGCTTTTGTTGCCATTGCTTTTGGTGTTTTAGACATGAAGTCCTTGCCCATGCCTATGTCCTGAATGGTATTGACTAGGTTTTCTTCTAGGGTTTTTATGGTTTTAGGTCTAACATGTAAGTCTTTAATCCATCTTGAATTAATTTTTATATAAGGTGTAAGGAAGGGTTCCAGTTTCAGCTTTCTACATATGGCTAGCCAGTTTTCCCAGCACCATTTATTAAATAGGGAATCCTTTCCCCATTGCTTGTTTTTCTCAGGTTTGTCAAAGATCAGATGGTTGTAGATATGCGGCATTATTTCTGAGGGCTCTGTTCTGTTCCATTGGTCTATTTCTCTGTTTTGGTACCAGTACCATGCTGTTTTGGTTACTGTAGCCTTGTAGTATAGTTTGAAGTCAGGTAGCGTGATGCCTCCAGCTTTGTTCCTTTGGCTTAGGATTGACTTGGCAATGCGGGCTCTTTTTTGGTTCCATATGAACTTTAAAGTAGTTTTTTCCAGTTCTGTGAAGAAAGTCATTGGTAGCTTGATGGGGATGGCATTGAATCTATAAATTACCTTGGGCAGTATGGCCATTTTCACGATATTCATTCTTCCTACCCATGAGCATGGAATGTTCTTCCATTTGTTTGTATCCTCTTTTATTTCCTGGAGCAGTGGTTTGCAGTTCTCCTTGAAGAGGTCCTTCACATCCCTTGTAAATTGGATTCCTAGGTATTTTATTCTCTTTGAAGCAATTGTGAATGGGAGTTCACTCATGATTTGGCTCTCTGTTTGTCTGTTATTGGTGTATAAGAATGCTTGTGATTTTTGTACATTGATTTTGTATCCTGAGACTTTGCTGAAGTTGCTTATCAGCTTAAGGAGATTTTGGGCTGAGACAATGGGGTTTTCTAGATATACAATCAAGTCATCTGCAAACAGGGACAATTTGACTTCCTCTTTTCCTAATTGAATACCCTTTATTTCCTTCTCCTGCCTGATCGCCCTGGCCAGAACATCCAACACTATGTTGAATAAGAGTGGTGAGAGAGGGCATCCCTGACTTGTGCCAGTTTTCAAAGGGAGTGCTTCCAGTTTTTGCCCATTCAGTATGATATTGGCTGTGGGTTTGTCATCGATAGCTCTTATTATTTTGAGATACGTCCCATCAATACCTAATTTATTGAGAGTTTTTAGCATGAAGAGCTGTTGAATTTTGTCAAAGGCCTTTTCTGTATCTATTGAGATAATCATGTGGTTTTTGTCTTTGGTTCTGTTTATATGCTGGATTACATTTATTGATTTGCATATGTTGAATCAGCCTTGCATCCCAGGGATGAATCCCACTTGATCATGGTGGATAAACTTTTTGATGTGCTGCTGGATTTGGTTTGCCAGTATTTTATTGAGGATTTTTGCATTGATGTTCATCAGGGATATTGGTCTAAAATTCTCTTTTTTTGTTGTGTCTCTGCCAGACTTTGGTATGAGCATGATGCTGGCCTCATAAAATGAGTTAGGGAGGATTCCCTCTTTTTCTATTGATTGGAATAGTTTCCAAAGGAGTGGTACCAGCTCCTCCTTGTAGCTCTGGTAGAATTCAGCAGTGAATCCATCTGTTCCTGGACTTTTTTTGGTTGGTAAGTTATTGATTATTGCCTCAGTTTCTATGCACACATTCTTGTCCCCAACACTCCACCTAAACCTTGCAAACACATACACTCTAATTTCAACAAAACAGAAAAAGAGGTACTTTATACCAGTCAGTTCATGTCAGTCCTCTGTTCAAATTCCTCTAATGACATCTAATTTCAATTCTTGTAAAAGACAATACCTTTACAATGGCCTACAATGCTATACATGATCTGTATTTTTATAAAAATCCAAATAATCTGGCCATGAAGTCTTTGTACTATTTTTTCCTTACTAACTTCACACCAGCTACATGAGTTTCTCTAACACACATGCTTCTTCATCCTAAGTGCCTTTCTCCTGACTGATCCCTTTGCCTAGAATTCTCCTCTTTCCAGTTTACATTTGGATAACTCCCCTATCTTCCCCAAGTGCTCTAATGTCACCTTACCAATTAACCCTACCATGACCATCCTACGTAAAATCGCAAACTCTTCACACATACCTACCCTTTACTGTCTTTTTGCTTTTTTCCTAAATAAACATTTTAATTTAGAATAGTTATTGATTTTCAGAAAAATTGGGAGTATAGTCCAGAGATTTCCTGTACTCTGCATACCAACTTTCCCCTATTATTACCATGTTACATTAGTATGGTACGTTTGGTAAAATTAATGAAAAAATATTCATACATTATTGTGAAGTAAGTCTAAAGTCTATAGCTCAGATTTCCTTAGTTTTAACTAATGTCTTTTTTTCTGTTCAGGACCAATTCTATATTCCACATTACATTTAATTGTCATGTCCCTTTAAGTTCCTCTAGGCTGTGACAGTTGCTCAGACTTTGTTTTTGATGACTTTGACAGCTTTACATGACCAGAATAAATGTGGCCATATATTTGGTATAATGTCTCTCAGTTGGGACATGTCTGATTTTTATTCATGATTAGGCTAGGCTTATGTGTTTTTAGGGAAAGACAACAGAAGTAAAGTGCCATTGTAATTACATCATGTCAAAGGTACATATTATCAACATGACATTGCTGTTGATGTTAACCTTGTTGACCTGGCTGAGGCAATGTTTGCCAGATTTCTCTACTTCAAAATTTCCTCCTTTTCACTTTGTACTCTTCCAGAGGAAATCACTGTCTGCAACGCACAGTTAAGGTGTGAGGATTTATGTTCTACCTTCTTTACCATGGAGTATCTACATAAAATATTTGGAATTCTTCTCCACAGGAGATCTATTCTCCCTCCTCAATTTATATCTTTATATATGAAATGTTTTCATCAGTATATAGTGTGGTGTTATGAACACTTATGTTATGCTTTGGTTTATATTCCAATTCTACTGAATTTATTTTGTTGTCAAGTTGATACAACTTTGGGCATTGGGAACTCTCAGTTGGCTTTCATGTCCCTTTGATATATCTTCATAACTGTGTGTGTGTGTGTGTGTGTGTGTAGTTGTTTGTGAGTTTGTTTTTATCGTTTTCTTACTTTTTAGCACTAAAAATACACATGGCTCATCTTGTGTATTTTCCAGCCTAGTCTTAGAATCATTCATCTCTCCAAGGAGCCCTGGTTTCTATTAATGCATAATGGTTTTAGAAACCAAGATCTAGGTGATAGATGCACTCATTGTTACTGGGATATTGCTGTTTCTAAGCTCTCTCAGCTTACAAAATTAGAAAATATATTTATGTATGCTAACCCATGTATCTACATATAACTATATATATTTCTATATGTAGCCATATGTATTTATACTAAGCTAATCCTGAGTTCATACTGATGTCTCCAATTCTAATCCATGACCATAAACCCAGATAATTCTGGGTTTCTTCTCTTGCTTGTTTGTAAACTCCTGCTCCAACAGTGAGAAACATAGTTTGCACCATTTGCCAAACTTTTACTTAATTTTTCAATTTCAGTACACATTCACAGCAGCATTACAGATATTAACCCATACACCCAAGGGAAACAACTTTATCAGTTGGAATACAGTACTAGGTTCAGCTTCTTTTGCAAATATTCTTACATATGCCACTCATTTCCAGTTACTTGGGACAGTACCATTTTCCCTATGCACTCAGTGATATGGTTTTATATGATTATGATACAGTTAGATTACTTTTTATCACATTTTGCATTCTATCCTGAGATTCCTTGATCTCCTAATGGATTTGTTGAATTTGTATACATCACAGTTCAGTCTTACTTCTGTGAAGTTGTATAGATTTTCATAAGTGAATAGGGGCATTTATCCACAATTACAGCATCATACAGCACCATCATAGAATATTCTTGTGTTTCATCTGTTTAATGGTCCCTTTTATCCAAAGACTTTGAAAAACACTGATCTTTTTACTATCTCTATAATTTTGCCTTCCCTAGATTTCACATAATTAGGATTATATAATTTGCAGTCTTTTCAGACTGGCTGCTTCTACTTAGCAACATGCACTTAAGATTCATTTATGTCTTTGTGGGCTTGATAGTCATGTTTTTCTATAACTGGATAATATTCCATTGTGTGACTATACCAGAATTTGTTTATTCATTCACCTTGCTTGCTTTCAGTTTTTGGCAATAATAAATAACAGTGCTATAAATATTTGGGTACATGTGTTCGTATGGACACAAGTTTTCAAGTCAATTCGTTCAATATCTAGAAGCATGTTTGCTGCATCATGTGGTTAGATTACATTTAGCTTTGTAAAAAGCTGTTAAACTGTCTTTCAAAGTGATCATACCATTTTTAATTACTAGTATCAATGAATGGTTTTCCTTTTGTTACATGACCTCACAAGTAATTGGTATTATTAGATTTTCTTATTTTATTTTATCCATCCTAAATGTTGTATAGTGATCCCTTATTTTAATTTGCAATTCCCTAATGACAAATGATATTTTATAGCTTTTCATATGCTTCTTTATCATTAGTTTTATTTTCATATAACATTTATGACTTTTAATGTACCACCAAATATATAAATTTATTTTTCTCTCATCTGTCTTATGTAGTATAATGGAAATCCCAGGATAATCTTGACTCCTTTTTTTCACTGAAATATCTTAAGTACATAATTTCCCATAAGTTTCCAAGAAATACTTAGCAAATGAATAAATTGAAATTTGATCTAAGAAACAGAGGGATAAATAAAGTATACCAATGGAGAACAGCAGCCAATGACATAGAAGAAAAACAAGAAACATCTGTGGTATTGTGGATGAGGAGAGAAAAAATCAACAATTGCTTTACTCTTAGGCAAGGTTAATAACACAAAACCAAAGATGTGTCCATTTGATTTTAAAGCACGTATGTCATCAGTGATAATAACATAAAGTTTCTCAGTAGAGAATTAGGATTAAAAGTCTTGTTTATGGAAAAAAAAGCAGAAAGTGAAGAGTCTAAGCCAAAACTAAAACAATTCATTCAAAAAATTTGTTTCTAGGGGAAACTGCAGTAATTGGGAATCACAATGGCTCAAGGTAGGATATTGATTAAACATAGCATATACTATGCATACTTCTAAGCTGATAGGAATATCTAGTGGAATAGAAATTGGTTATGTAGGAACTGAATACGTTAGAGGAGCACGTATGTAAGAAGGTAAAAATACAAAGCAAAAATGAAAAAGTTTTGCTTTAAGTGTAAGAACACTTCATCTAGTATAAGAGGAGAAAAGAGAAACTAAAAGATTGGGTATAGACAGATATAGGTAGGGTGAAAGACTTGTTGCTGGGATATTGGTAGATTTCTTGTCAATATTTACCAATTACTTTATGGAAATGATACCAATTTATAGCGATAATGAAGACAATAGTGGTACAGAGGTATATAGGAGACTAAGGAGAGAGGAAATTAACAATGATAACTACTTGTTTTGAAGAATGAGGAAGTGTTAACATATGGGAGAAGCACAGTAAGATTACCCAGTAGGAAGGGGCAGCAGATGAGTCTGGTAACAAAAGTGGCAAGAAGAAGCCCATACGACAGCCTAAGAAGCTGGCCAGGGACATGGACAGAAACAAAAAGAGGAGCAGAATAAACTCAAAAAACTAAAATCAAAGGCTGCAGGAAAGATTCACCTGGCCACAGTTGGGATTAAGAAATGTGGCAAAAAGCAATCTGTTCCTTGTACCTGAGGCAAAGGCACCTTTTGATTTCATTCCTGTTTAAACATCTGAATTCTCTGCCATAACATCTATTGCCACCTATAGCTAGAATTAAATGTTGTCTTGGAGCCTGTGGTATATTTAAGAATAAACTTTTGTTTTTAAAAAATCATACAGTGTCTCACTGTCTCTCCATTTCATCTCACTCAGCCATTCCTACCATACTGTGAGGTCAAAGTCAACCAGAATGTACTTTTGTCTTTGTTCTACCCCCAAATTCTGTATCAACTGGAATTACAACAACTTATTTGAAAAAAATGCCTAGTAATATTGAATTTCCATCTGGAATTTATGCTTATAGATTTCAAGTAATAAATTCAGCATGTAGGTTTCTCTCCACAATTGCACAGAGATATAGCCATGGTTTTGTCACAAAATGTGATTTAACCATGTAAGGATATGGTTAAACTATTGGAATCAAAGCAGAGGGGAATAAGTAAATCAAGGTTACATTTTTAAGAAATTGGTATGATGACATAACAATATGTCTAATCTGTATAAAAATAATAATATGAGACACACGATGACTAGTAAAATATAGAAAAATAAATCAATTTGATGTCTTCATAAGGTGGTATAACTTGCAGACTGGAATTTACTAGAGAAAGTCAAGTACTAGAAGAAGAAATTATTATCTTTGAGACTTCAGAATGGGCGAAGTTATTAATGTTTCAACCATAGTCATAGACAGTTGATAAGTGGTGGAAGAAAAGACCATTGCAGTTTAGATAGAGGAACTAAGAGAGAAAGTGTTGATTTTAAAATTGTCAATAATGGTGATAGGATTCAAAGACAGATTAAGAGAGTAAGTCAAGTCCTAAAATGACTTACTAATAATTGAGTGGTCCATGAACAGAGTTTGGTAGTTGTTAGCAGCAGAGAAAATAAAGTCTAATCACAAGAACTTCGAAGGAGACTGAACATTTAAAGGAGGAGGAAGGAGAGTAGCTTTGAAATAATACTAGAAAACGGGGAATATATGAAAGAAATAACAGGTTCAATTATAGCTGGCTGAACTGTCTGGGACACTAGTCTCTTAGGTATTCAGGAGGACCAGGATCTTGAGGGCCTTGTCTCTTTGTGGCATGGTAAGGTGTCAGTCTGTAGACAAGATGTTGCGTCACTTGGAGCAGCAGGCCTGGCACTGACCCTTCTGTCTGACAGGTTGGTGATTGCAGGAGTTGGATCAGAAGACAGGTATTAAAAAGATCTCTTATCTTCTCTAGCAAAGTGATGTGAAATTGTAAGTCCATTTGGGGAGTTTCTCTTCATCAAAGAGTACTAGAAAGCAACTGAATAGTTTCAGATGGAAAGGGAAACATTAAAATATTTAATCTGAAGTAAAATGTAAACCACAGTAGCTGACGTGTGGGTGATGTCTAGGGAGGGGAGGTAGAGTAATTGCAAGAAAATTAATGAGGAGGCTCCTGATGAACTCTAAGGAGAAACTATAGTTATTTCAATCAGTGTGGTGCTTTTGGAAAAAAGTGGACAAAGATGGCACATGTATCTGTATGCATATATGCATACATGGATATCTGATTTAATACTGCACACACAGAAAATCGTCCATCTGAGTGGAGGTGTCAGGAGACAATGTAAGTGGAAAGAATGTTATGCCCTGTAAACTGACAGCAGTTGGGGGAAGAAAATCTGTGGACTTTCAGTCAACCATTGATTTCGAGGAATTGAGTAAATTTGTCTTAAATCTTAAAAATTTAGGTCCCTCCTAGAGTAAGGAATAAATATCTAGGGAATATTATATGTCTTTATGTATGTTTTATGTCTATCTGTCTAATCACACAAACACAACATACATACAAAATAATGGCTAATATATCAAAAATATTATTGTTTAAGAATAGATTTTATTTTTATAAGATCCCCAATGGATTTGGCTTTCATGTTTGAGTGGCAATCATTGTAATAGGCCACATCTTTCCTCTTTTACTCATACTGTTTATGAATTACTCTATAGTATTGAATTTTTCTTTTTATTTTATCATAACATAGATTATAAACTGAGATATATAAATGTGTTTTATATGTAAATGTGATTTTTATATTAATTCATCTTATTTCACAATATTAGATATAATAACCATGCAAAATGCTAATTAAACCAGATTTGTTTGTAATTCCTTTTAAATTGACATATATATATCACTGTCATTGAAATAAAAAAAACAGCATGGCTACTGTTCAACCCCTTTCACAATGCTTAAATTGATTAAGTATAAATTCTGCTTTGCACATCATGTAAAGGAAATACACATTTAATTTGCTGATATCTTGGAGATATATCTCATGTATTATTACTACATTTTTAAAAGGCAACAAAACCCATTCAGTACATTGATTTCTTTTTTGAGATGTATGTATGAGGACTGTTTTCTTCATTTCGATAATAAATTAAATAACCAAAGGCCTCAAGAGAAAGAATAATTTTGAAATTAATAAAGGTAGTTCAATGTAAAAAGAGAAAATATTAGTACTATTTCCAACCCAAGTATTCCACGGCTCCCATCTGGAAATATGTGCATGGCATAGAAGCCTATTATCATTTGAAAGTTTATAATTACTGTTAAATATATACATAGAATGCTATCATGATGGTTGTGGCTTTGTGATCTAACATACCCCAAAGAGGCAGCATTAAGATTTACTTTCTCTGAATAAAAACTTTTTAGAGAATGGACTTCTTTCCTAGAAATGCAAAGGCAAATATGAGGACAATCTTGATTAACAATGGCAGAAAGCCCATCAGATGAAAGGACTAACTGAAATTGCCAAAGCAACAAAGAAAAAGGGAAGCAGTCAGTGTTTTCTCAGAGAGATCATTTAACTGGACTATTAAGGAATGTCCTGTATGTACTACACAGATAGAGCATGCACAAAATTTCCATGGAATATGCTTGTAATGAAATACTATGTAGAGGTTAAAATTATATTGTAACATAAAGACAAAATATTTTAATATAAATCAGTAAGTGAGAAAAATCACATTTCAGGAAAGAATATGCAGTACAATATTTTTTTAAAGAGAAGGGGATATGCTGTTCCAGTTATCACAATTTATTGCCTCTCAGCTTTCCAGCCAATGTATCATTTCCTTGCTTGCCACAATGGAGCTGGGTGTTGTAAACATCACTTTATTGCCAGTTGAGGTGCTGGAGGGATGCTAAGGAAGGAAAATGTTTCTTTTGCTGATTCTAGTGCACTTTACTCAGTTTGCCTCTGAGGGACTAACTATGCAGTTGTCCACACACACAAAATGGTGCTCACCTTCCAGTAG
The DNA here is from genome assembly GCF_029289425.2 of Pan paniscus. Classification (NCBI taxonomy): domain Eukaryota; kingdom Metazoa; phylum Chordata; class Mammalia; order Primates; family Hominidae; genus Pan; species Pan paniscus. Next base: position 123,636,917 of record NC_073254.2, read on the forward strand.
TTGCAGCCTAGGGGTATTTGCACAGTAGTCTTGGTCCACCAGCTGTGGACCAGCCCTGTTTCAGAGTAACACAATAAACTTTATTGCCATCTCTTATGCTGGAGCTGTGCCTCCTCCATTGGCATCTAGATCCTATCCTTGGCGGGTGGGGGGATACTGTCAAGTTGGTTCCTTTTTCATTCACTTTCCCTCAACTCTACGCCTTTTTTCACAGTTGTCTTTTATTCCCTCTTAGTAGCTAATTGCCTGTAAATAATTAATCCTCATACTGTGTCTTTCCTGTTAAGATTACTGTGTGATCTCTCTGTCCTGACTGGACCATGACTGATATACACTTTAGCACACACATACAAACACACACATAGATAATTGGAAAGTGATGTTTGGAACAATTAATAGTGATTATCATTTCTGGATGCTTATCTTTGAAGTACTCTTTATTTTCTTCTGTATATTTTTTTGTATTGCCTAAATTCTCTACAATCATGCATTACCTTTGAAATCCAAAAATTTTACACTAAATTTCAGAAAGCATTAATAAACTCTCCTAAGTTTAGAAAATAAACAGCCCCAGTATATTTAAAATAAATTAGGATCTAAATTTGAGAAGGCTTAGCTTGGGAGATTTTTTAATCATTCTTATTTTTATCTCGTATGTTTTAAAACGTTCAAAATGAAATTAGAAAGGAGCAAACACAATGAAATGTATTCAACAAAAAATGTCAGACACTTATGATATTGCATTTGTTATTATAAACTAATTGCTGTTGCAGACAAGAAAACAAAAAGTGGAATTACTTTTACAAACTTGTTCTAGATCAAAATTGCTCTATTTAGTGCCCTTTAAATGCAAAGTGACAGAATATAAACCGACCCGACAGTATAGTAGATGCATTATCAGTGTGCTGACATGGCCTCCTTTGCCTCTTCTCTCTGATTTAATGTCATCAGACACAAGGTGATTTACAACATTCTTGGTAATAATGGAGAGGCTGAAAGCAGATGTGTGGATAATTTTAATGTTTCTTTTTCCTCCCTCAAGTTTTGTTATTTAGTTAAGGCAATACTGCAGAGACAATCAGTATGTTGCAGAATGTAATAAAAATGAATATCAAGAGCAGATTACGTTGATGGGAGAAAACTTTCTCATTTAAAAAAAAAAAACAAGAAACAAAAACTTTTTCTCTATCAGAGTTTCAACAACTTGGAAACTTTTTTATTTTATTTTAAGTTCCAGGATACATATGCGGGATATGCAGGTTTGTTACATACATAAACGTGTGCCATGGTGATTCACTGCACCTATCAATCCATCATCTAGGTATTAAGCCCAGCATGCATTAGCTATTTATCCTGTTGCATTCCATCTCCCTGTCCTCACAACAGGCCGTAATGTGTGTTGTTCCCCTCCTTGTGCCCACATATTCTCATTGTTCAGCTCCCACTTACCAGTGAAGATGCATGGTGTTTGGTTTTCTGCTCCTGTGTTAGTTTGCAGGGAATAATGGCCTCCAGCTCCATCCATGTCCCTGCAAAGACATGATCTTGTTCCTTTACATGGCTGCATATTCCATGATGTATGTGTACCATATTTTCTTTATCCAGTCTATCATTGATGGGCATTTGGGTTGATTCCATGTCTTTACTATTATGAATAGTGCTGCAATGAACATACACATGCATGTATCTTTATAATAGAATAATTTATATTCCTCTGAGCATATATCCAGTAATGGGATTGCTGGGTCAAATGGTATTTTTGGTTCTAGGAACCACTGAACTGTGTGGTTTAAGGAATCACTGAACTGTCTTTCACAATGGTTGAACTAATTTGCTTTCCCATCAATGGTGTAAAAGTGTTCCTATTTCTTCACAACCTCACCAGCATCTGTTGTTTCTTAACTTTTTAATAATTGCCATTCTGACTGGTATGAGATGGTATCTCATTGTAGTTTTGATTTGCATTTCTCTAATGATCAGTGATGTTGAGCTTGTTTTCATATGTTTCTTGGCCACACAAATGCCTTCTTTTAAAAAGTGTCTGTCCATGTCCTTGGCAGACTTTTTAGTTTTTTTTTTTATAAATTTGTTTAAGTTCCTTGTAGATTCTAGATATAAGACCATCATCAGATGGATAGATTGTGAATTTTTTTCCGACTCTATAGGTTGCCTGTTCCCTCTGATAACAGTTTCTTTTGCTGTGCACAAGCTCTTTAGTTAAATTAGATCCATTTGTCAATTTTTGTTTTTGTTGCCATTGCTTTTGGGAATTTCGCCATGAAACATTTGCCTGTGCCTATGTACTGAATGGTATTGCCCAGATTTTCTCCTAGGGTTTTTGTAGTTTTGGGTTTTACATTTAAGTATTTAATCCTTCTAGAGTTACTTTTTGTATAAGGTGTAAGGAAGGTGTCCAGTTTCAGTTTTCTGCATATGGCTAGTCAGTATTCCCAGTACCATTTATTAAATGGAGAATCCTTTCCCCGTTGCTTTTTTTTTTGGTCAGGCTCATTGAATATCAGATGGTTGTAGATGTGTGGTGTTATTTCTGAGGTCTCTGTTCTGCTCCATTGGTCAATATGTCTGTTTTAGTAACAGTGTCATGCTGTTTTGGTTACTGTAGCCTTGCAGTATACTTTGAATTGAGGTAGCATGGTGTCTCCAGTTTTGTTCTTTTTGCTTAGTATTATCTTGGCTATACTAGCTGTTTTATGGTTCCTTACGAATTTTAAAGTAATTTTTTCTAATTCTGTGAAGAATGTCAATGGTAGTGTGATGGATGTAGCATTGAATCTGTAAATTACTTTGGGCAGTGTGGCCATTTTCATAATATTGATTCTTCCTATACATGAGCATGGAATGTTTTTCCATTTGTTTGCATCCACTGCTATTTCCCTGAGCAGTGATTTGTAGTTCTCCTTGAAAAGGTCTTTCACTTCCCTTGGTATTTTATTCTATTTGTAGCAATTGTGAATAGCAGTTAATTTATGATTTGTCTCTCTGCTTGTCTATTGTTATATAGGAACGTTTGTGAATTTTGCACATTGATTTTGTATCCAGAGATTTTGCTGAAGTTGCTTATCAGCTTAAAAAGCTCTTGGGCTGAGATGATATGTTTTCTAGATAAAGATCATGTCATCTACAAACAAAGACAGTTTGACTTCCTCTCTTCCTATTTGAATACTTTTATTTCTTTCTCTTGGCTGATTGCCCTGGCCAGAACTTCCAATACTATGTTGAATAGCAGTGGTGAGAGAGGGCATCCTTGTCTTGTGCCAGTTTTCAAGGGGAATGCTTCCAGCTTTTGCTCATTCAGTATGATATTGGCTGTGGGTTTGTCATAAATGGCTCTTATTATTTTGAGGCATGTTCCTTCAATATCTAGTTTATTATGAGTATTTAACATAAGGGAATGTTGAATTTTATTGAAGGCCTTTTCCACAGCTATTGAGATAATCATGAGGTTTTTGTCTTTAGTTCTGTTTGTGTGATAAATTACATTTATTGATTTGTGAACGCTGAACCAGCCTGGCATCCCGGTGATGAAGCCAATTTGATCTGGATGAATAAGCTTTTTGATATGCTGCTGGATTCAGTTTGCCAGTATTTTATTGAGAATGTTTGCATTGAGGTTTTTCAGGGAATTTGGCTTGAAGATTTTTTTGTTGTATCTCTGCCAAGTTTTGGCATCAGGATGATGCTGGCCTCATAAAATGAGTTAGGGAGGAGGCCCTCCATTTCAGTTGTTTGGAATAGTTTCAGTAAAAAGGGTATCAGCTCCTGTTTGTACCTGTGATAGAATTCAGCTGTAAATCCATCGGTTCTTGGGCTTCTTTTGTTGGTAGGTTATTTATTATTGCCCCAATTTCAGAACTTGCTATTGACCTATTCAGGGATTCAACTTCTTCCTGGTTCAGTCTTGGGAGGGTGTATGTTTCCAAGAATTCCTCTATTCCAGATTTTCTAGTTTGTTTGCATAGAAGTGTTGATAACATTCTCTGATGGTTGTTTGTATTTCTGTGGGGTCAGAGGTGATATCCCCTTTATCATTTTTATTGCCTCTATTTGAGTCATCTCTTTTCTTTTATTAGTCTAGGTAGCAGTCTATCTATTTTATTAATTTTTTCAAAAAATTAGCTCCTGGAATCATTGATTTTTTGAGGGATTTTTTGTATTTGTATTTCTGTCAGTTATGCTTTGAACTTGGTTGTTTATTGTCTTCTGCTAGCTTTAGGTTTTGTTTCCCCTTGGTTCTTTAGATCTAATAGTTGTGGTGTTAGGGTGTCTATTTTTCTAGCTTTTTGATATGGGCATTTAGTGCTGTAAATTTCCCTCTTAACACTGCTTTAGCTGCATCCCAGAGATTCTGGTAGGTTGTCTCTTTGTTCTCATTGGTTTCAAAGAACTTCTTGATTTCTGCCTTAATTTCATTATTTACCCAGGAGTCACTCAGGAGCAGGTTGTTCAATTTTCACGTAGTTGTGTGGTTTTGAGTGAATTTCTTAATCTTGAATTCTAATTTGATTGTGCTATGATCTGAGAGACTGTTTGTTACAATTTCAGTCCTTTTGCATTTGCTGAGGAGTGTTTTACTTCTAATTATGTAATTGATTTTTTGAGTAAGTGCCATGTGGCACTGAGAAGAATGTATATTCTGTTTTGGGGTAGAGAATTGTATGGATATCTATCAGGTCCACTTGATCCAGAGCTGAATTCAAGTCCTGAATATTCTTTTTAATTCTCTGTCTTGATGATATGTCTAATGTTAACAGTGGGGTGTTAAAGTCTCCCACTATTACTTTGTGGGAGTCTAAGTCTCTTTGTATGTTACTAAGAACTTGTTTTATGAATGTGGATGCTCCTGTATTGGGTGCATATATAATTAGAATAGTTAGCTTTTCTTGTTGACTTGATCCCTTTACCATTATCTTTATCTTATTTGAACTTTGTTGGTTTAAATTCTGTTTTGTCACAAACTAGGAATGCAACCCTTGCTTTTCTCTGCTTTCTATTTGCTTGGTAAATTTTCCTCCATCCCTTTATTTGAGCCTATGTGTGTTTTTGCACATGAGATGGGTCTCTTGAATGCAGCACACCAATGAGTCTTGACTCTTTATCCAGCCTGTCATTTTGTCTTTTAATTGGGGTATTAAACTCACTTACATTTAAGGTTAATATTCTTATGTGTGAATTTGGTTCCATCATCATGATGCTAGCTGGTTATTTTGCAGACTTATTGCTGTATTTGCTTTATAAGGTCATTGGTCTTTGTACTTCAGTGTGTTTTCGCAGTGGCTGGAACTGGTTTTTCCTTTCCACAACTAGTGTTTCTTTCAGGAGCTCTTGCAAGGCAGACCTGGTGTGACAAATTCCTTCAGCATTTGCTTGTCTGAAAATGATTTTATTTCTCCCTCACTTATGAAGCTTACTGTGGCTGGATATGAACTTCTCAGTTGGAAATTCTTTTCTTTAAGAATGCTGAATATTGGCCCCAATCATTTATCATGTTTCTGCTGAGAGTTCTGCTGTTAGTCTGATGGGCTTCCTTTTGTAGATGATCTGCCCTTTCTCTCTGGCTGCTACTTGTCAATTTCTAACATAAAATATAATGGACAAGACACCAGAAGGGTGGTTGACTCATATTTTAATTTTCATTAGGATGTTTAAATCTTGTAAATTTGTTAAAGTTCATTGTAGATTCCGGATATTAGCCCTTTGTCAGATGAGTAGATTGCAAAAATTTTCTCCCATTCTGTAGGTTGCCTGTTCACTCTGATGGTAGTTTCTTTTGCTGTGCAGAAGCCCTTTAGTCTACAATGAACTCCAACAAATTTACAAGAAAAAAACAAACAACCTCATCAAAAAGTGGGCGAAGGATATGAACAGACACTTCTCAAAAGAAGACATTTATGCAGCCAAAAGACACATGAAAAAATGCTCATCATCACTGGCCATCAGAGAAATGCAAATCAAAACCACAATGAGATACCATCTCACACCATTTAGAATGGCTATCATTAAAAAGTCAAGAAACAACAGGTGCTGGAGAGGATGTGGAGAAATAGGAACACTTTTACACTGTTGGTGGGACTGTAAACTAGTTCAACCATTGTGGAAGTCAGTGTGGCGATTCCTCAGGGATCTAGACCTAGAAATACCACTTGACCCAGCAATCCCATTACTGGGTATATACCCAAAGGATTATAAATTATGCTGCTATAAAGACACATGCACACGTATGTTTATTGTGGCACTATTCACAATAGCACAGACTTGGAACCAACCCAAATGTCCAACAATGATAGACTGGATTAAGAAAATGTGGCACATATACACCATGGAATACTATGCAGCCATAAAAAATGATGAGTTCATGTCCTTTGTAGGGACATGGATAAAGCTGGAAACCATCATTCTCAGCAAACTATTGCAAGGACAAAAAACCAAACACCACATGTTCTCACTCATAGGTGGGAATTGAACGAGAACACATGGACACAGGAAGGGGACCATCACACACTGGGGCCTGTTGTGGGGTGGGGAGAGGGGGGAGGGATAGCATTTGGAGATATACTTAATGCTAAATGACGAGTTACTGGGTGCAGCAACCAACATGGCACATGTATACATATATAACAAGCCTGCACGTTGTGCACATGTACCCTAAAACTTAAAGTATAATAAAAAAAAATGTTTTTACATCCATTAAAAAAAAAGATGTTCAAATCAAGGGCATGTAGGAAAACTATGGAAATTTACAAATTTATAACTTTATATTATGGTATACCAAAGCAAGAAATATTTCCAAAACTAGAGATTTTCGTAAGATTTCTCTAAGTAACCTTAGATCACCTGTTTTCTTGTAAGTCAATGTACCTAATGGTTTTCATATATAAAATGAGGATGGTATTTTTCCTAGCTATAATCTGTAATCAGATTACATTTTATTTTTAAACGTTCTTTTTTTTTTCTAGATGCAGTCTTGCTCTGTTGCCTAGAATGGAGTGCCATGGCACAACCATGGTCACCAGAGTGTTCAACTCCTGGGCTCAAAAGATCCTCCCGCCTAAGCCTCCCGAGGAGCTGGGACTACAGGTGTGCATCACCACTCTCAGCTAATTTTTTTTTTTATTTTTGTAGAGACAGGGTGTCACTATATTGTCCAGGCTGGTCTCAAACTCCTGGCCTCAAGTTATCCTCCCACCTTGGCCTCCCAAAGTGTTGGAATGATAGATGTGAGCCACCATGCCTGGCTGTAATCAGATTTTAAAACTTTATTTAAAATTTCATAAGGCTCATATAGGTAGCAAGTTAACATATGTAAATATTTATTAAAATGTACTTTTATAACTACATATATTATCACATATCTATCAAGCTCTCATAGCTTAACCATTGGTATCTGCAAACTCAGAGGATCACCAAACAGATGGAAACATACTTGATCATTTACAAGTCTACAAATGATAAATGTAAATTATAAAACAAAATCAGTTGCAATGAGAGCAATGATAACTTATTGCTCATTTTCCATGTTGTTTCTCAAGGATTTCTCTTCTACAAGCTTCCTGTTAGTTGTATCACAGTCTCTTAACATATATTGTGCCTTGGCTTTCATGCCAGGAAGCATATTAACTTTAAGTAAACATCCTTCTTGTTTTTCTATCTCTGAGCAGCCAGGCAAGGCATAGCTCCAGCAGGACCTGAAAATGACTGAGCAAAGCAAGGAGAGAAAAAGTCCTGTTGCTTCTTTCTAGGAGGGTCTCAAATTACTCTTTCACTGTTCGCCTGGTATACTAAGTGCCTAAAGCCAAAGCAAGTCTACTTTTTGGCTACCACATCCTCTAGGGCACGTTTGCTTTTTAAATTCTTTATCTTATTGCCTACCAGTAGCTGGATCTGTCAACTCATCAAAGAGAGTAAGATCTGGATAGAATTCTTCCTTTAGCTACAATTATTTAAGTTCTATTTGATACCCTCCAACGTCCTAAACCACCAATCTTCCAAGGGTAGGAAGGTGCCTGCAGCTATATTGAATAGACTCTTCATTTTACAACTTAAACTCTATTTTATTATTTTCAAATATTCATTATCAAAGATCTATTTCCATACATTGACAGTTAAATCTTTTACTTTTTCAACTTGGTATATTTCCTTTTTCCTTTCTCAGATGAGTCCAAATTGACAAAGTCAGTCCACATCTATGGCTTTGAACCTACTTTCACATACTTATAAAATCAAATTTAACTTTAGTTCTTCTACCTGAAAAACTTGAAGATTTTCATTATTACACCTTTTCTAATAATTATCTCTAAATCATTAATTCTGCTCCAATTAGCTACTATTTACAATTAACAATTTATGGTTGTTTATCCATATTGAAGTTTAAAACCTTCTTTCAAAATTTGTCTTATCCCTGGATGTCCTTTGACATTCTCTGATGCATTCTGAACCATATGCATACTAAATACTGTCTAATTCTCAACATAATTCTACAGAAGAGGTTCTCAAATGTGACTACATATTAGAATTAGTGGGGAATTGAACACAATATCTGTGCCTTTACCGTACCCCAAGAGATTTTAATTCAACTAGTCTGGAGTGGCACCCAGGTATATGTAATTTTAACACTTTCCCCCACCCCAGATGATTCTAATGTGCAGTCATAGAAACAACAACAACAACACCGTGCTAGCTCATGTCAGGGATAGAACAAATGAGAAAGGTATGGTCTGTTTTTAGTGACCATATAATAAAGAGACTCAACTAAGAGACACAAAACAATTAGAGTACAATTAAATGTAAACTGTTTTGAACTTCATATAAAAACCTAGAGACTAAAAAAATTAAAATGACATTATTACAAAGTAAAGATGTTTGTAAACTAGACTAACCAGTGAAGGCATTATGGAGTATGTATAACTTAAGCTGGTTGCTGTGAATGGATTTGGGTAAGTTCAGAGAAGGGTGAAAGAGATATTAAAAATTAGAGGACTAGCAGACACAAAGGCAGTGAATCATACTTGACATTAAGAGAGAAAAGCTGACATGTTTGACGAGAGTATGTGTGTTTGAAAGTTATGAAAAAATAGCAGTAAATAAGTTAGTGGCAAAATCAGAGGAGTCTATCTGCCATCTTGTCTCACCTCTATCATTCCTAATAAAACAAGTATCAGGTAGTCACGGGATAAAAGTAGTGATATGAAAATTGGTATCCAACCACATCACTGGAAGATATATATGAAATGTTCCATTACAAATACAAATAGGTGTATATTTTCATTAATATCAAAAACTAGTAATGTTCTCATTTACATGGCAGAAACATTACATATTTGGCTTCTTAGAAGGCACAGAGGGCCAAATCAGAGGAGGCATAGGACAAATGCTCATTTTTCACTCTAGTAAAAGAACAGCTGAGAGATCAGGGAAGGACACCTTAATAAGATCATATTCTGAACCCTCATTTTGAAATGTGAGTGAAGCTCTGGGGCATACGGGATAAGAAGCAGCAACCAGCAAGTGTTGTGAGGACTTCTCACCGAGAAGGTGACTACAATAAACAGAAACCCTTCAGGGCAAGGCACCTGTGAGATGGATGTCTAATGATCAAACAGCTAAGTCACAGAAAGTACTCCTCTCCCAAAAAGTTGGCCCTAACAACTAAACTACTAGAATGCCTAGTGTTTCAGAGCACTGTAATAAGGCAATTTGAAATTCAACTTCAAACTCTATTGCTTATAGAGTGACTTAAGCACTTTGATTGACCTTTTTATTTATTTATGTTTTCAGATTCTTCCAGATCCTGAAATGAACTGTTTAATCTTTATTTTCCTGAATATAAATTGAAATCACTAGAAAAGAATTTTCCTTTGGGGTATGTTATGTGGAATAAGTAAAATAATGCAGGTAAAGCAATTGGTCCTTTTTATATCCTAGAAGGTATAACTATAGTCAAAAGAAACACAAGTGTAGTGGAAAAGCTTCCTTATAGAGTTAGCATCCACATGTTGTAGGAAGTCAGTGATTCATTTCTTAATCTCAGAATGAGAAACTAGCAAGACTAGCAGGTGCAAGTAACCTTCACATTAGAGCTTCACTTGACAGTCAGAAGTTGAAATAAGCAGATGCCAGCCAGTGAATATTCTCCTAGAGTTGATACCCAAGAAAGAGATTCCCCTGCCTCTTTCAAAAATTGGAAGATAACCACTAAAATCAGTGACAAGTTTTTACCTTTTTGGAAAGGAATAAGGACAGAAAGTGATACTAGTGAGTTATATTATATTTAGCACTGTTAAACTTTGAAAACTTTTTATATAAATTATTGTGAAAAGTAATAAAATCAATTTAAAATATACATACAATGAAATAAAATATTACAAAGTTTGTGTGAAAATTCTAAAAATTAACTAAGGACACTGATGTAATATGGAAAATGAGAACAAAGAACCTGCTTGGGAAAAGACATATTGAAGAAAGAGATGGCGAAGAGGGGAGAAGGTGATACCTGTCTTATAAATTCTAGGAAGTTCAATGTTGACTATAAAAGATTGTCTTTAAGAGAATTTTTTAAAGAAATGATTTATTTATAGAAATGGAGGAAAAGATACCTGAAAAAAACTAAAGATACCTGAAGAGAAAACTAAAATATCAATATTTAATTCATATTAGAAGTAGATATACAATTGTAAAAAATAGAGACATTGATCTCCATAGCACTTACGGCAAACTCACAGAAAAGTCAAAGGAAATAAGAAATGAAAGGAATGAGAATGAAAAGTGACATTTAGCTCCTGGGAGGAAGAAGTTGCAGCATCTACTCTGGGAACCAGTCACTCCATGAGAGTGATGCCCCCAAAGGAAAAGAATAAGCAGATAACCTGGTCTAATCTTTGTATTCACTGGGCCTTTAGAAAAACAGACCAGTGTTATTTTCTAGGAGGGAGAGAATTTATCTCTGAATTGCCCTTAAGAAGATTTACCTGCCTAGAATTCCCCTGTAGTAAATGGAACCCAGAATCTTGATGGATATTTCCCCGAGGAGCTGCACAACTCTGGGGTTAAAAGTAGAGAAGATTCATAATAGAATTGCTCCAACTAAGGGAGGTGATAGTGTGAACTTTGCCTGTGGAGTATGTCTATTATTCTGTAACAGAGGTGCATATTCAAACTCTCAGATTTGTCTGAGTCTTTAGATTTCCTGTATCTTGACATTCATTATTGAAGGTTGACATTGGGTGAGATCTTTGATCTATGTGAGTAGGATGTGATAATATTATATAAGTGTTAGCTCAACTTCAAATGACCTAAAATATAGAAAGAGTTGAACTGCAAGATGATAATTGAACCAATTCCCAGAAATATATTTATATTTCAGGAAACTTCTGAAAATAAAGAAAAGCTGGAATCTACAAAGAGGAAAGTACCGTGATTTTCCAGAAAATATGTTTATATCCATGTTATGAGTTCTAGATACACACACACACACACACACACACACACACGCACCCATCATATATACATGTTTCACATATATGCATAATGATTCACATAGATCTTTGATCTATGTGCATCAGATGTGATAATATTATATATGTATTAGCTCAACTTCAAATGACCTAAAATATAGAAATAATTGAACTGCAAGATGATAATTGAAGAAATTTCAAAAAATATATCCATACTTCAGGAAACTTCTGAAAATAAAGAAAAGCTGGAATCTACAAAGAGAAAAGTATGATTTTCCAGAAAATATGTTTATATCTATGTTACCAGTTCTATACACACACACACACGCGTCAGATGATATATAGACAGATATACATAATGTTTCACATAATGCAAATAAGAAACTACTGAAGTGTTATGATTACTCTTATTAGGATTGCTACACCTGAATTTAAAAAGTAATCTGCACTTCCCATTTAAATTCGTGGACTGACAGCCATTGGTTTTCCAGGACTTAGAAAATGGTTCAGTTATGCCTCCTTGTATAATAAGTAATTTTATATGTCTCCTTGCATTTATTTATTGAGCATATCCAATAACAGTAACCACACAGTTTTCATTTTTTATTGGTTGATACACAACATCTAAATAATGTGGTATCTTGCCTTAGTTATTAATGCTGGACATGGGGAATAAAATATAATATCAATCTATCTAAGCAACTCCTGATCCTTCCATTTTTAAGAAGTAAATGACAGCTATTATAAAGCATTAAGATTGTATTTAGAAGTACACTGTAAGAGACACCTCCCAAGACAAAGGGAAAATATTTCAGTAAACATAGTGCCTATTTCTGATCCTTCTCACCCAATCATATAATATTGGTGACTATGGTTTTGTGTTGGAGGTAGAAAAATGAAGAAGGAAAAAATGGGAAACTCAGCTTATAATTAATTTATCAAAATTCTATTTCTTAGTTGTGGTATTACTGGATCTGAGTGGATTCCTAGGCCATGAAGAACATATTGTAACTAATATAATATAAAGTTCTTTCTTCATAATGTTCTCTTTATTACTGCAGGACACTAGACCCTATCATCACTGAAAGAATGGGTGCCAATAGAGAAAAACACTAACTAGTCAAAGACTACTAGAGTATTAATTATGGATGCCATTGAGGTATCACTTCCATTTTAAATAAGAGGGAAATGAAGAATGCAGAGATCACATATCTTGTCATGGGCCTTACTTATACATAGAAATGAAGATGTGATTTCAACCAGAAATGTCTAATTCAGAAGTTCTTTCTGAATGGACAATGTGGCTCATGCCTGTAATCCCAACAATTGGGAGGTTAAGACAGGAGTATCACTTGAGCCCAGGAGTTCAAGACCAGCCTGGGCAACATAATAACACCACATATCTACAAGAAAATTTAAAAATTAGTTGGATGTGGTGGCATGCACCTATACTCCCAGCTACTCAGGAGGCTGAGGTGGGAGGAAATTTTGAGCCTGGGAGATCGAACCTCCAGTAAGCCATGATTGTACCACTGAACTCCAGCCTGGGCGACAGAGCAAGACCCTGTCTCAAAAAAATAAAAAGTAAAACATAAGTTATTCTTTGTCTGTCTTCCCCACATCCCACCCAGAAATATGTACTTCCTGCTTTAATTAGAGTTACATTTTAACATGTGTTGGGGTAGAAAAATAATCTCAGAATTATGCTAATCTGATTGCAATCTTCAGCTTCACAATTGATATCATTGCGTCCATGGGTATATGAAAGTTTTCAGGAGGAAATCTATCTGAGATTCTGAGATTTTGATCACCAGTTCATAATATCTTGCATAGGCTAATTATTGTTAATATAGATATCTTAAGTTGTTCAGTAGATTTTAAATAATCATGAGCTAAGTATTCTATTCAATTAGCAAGTCCTTACTGAGATATTCTATCGTATTCCAGCTATTCAAATAAGAGTCATAGGTTCTTCCATCTGAACCCTATTAAATCAAATGACATTGAAATTAAATTCCAGGACAATTATTTACTGGGATGTTATTTATTTTGTATATTTACTAATTCAACAAATAATAGGTAATTGATCATATTGTATAAATTAACAAAATAAAAATCAACTACACTTAATTCTGTAGCTGCTTTGTTTTATGAGGCACTCCAAAAAGTTCATAAATATGTTGATTTTCCTGCTTGGAATATATACCCATTTCACACAGCCAACTCCAAATAATCTTTCAGGTCTTTGCCTAAATACCAATTACTTCTCATTAGATATCAAAGCCCTTTGTTATAAAATCTCAAAACACCCTGCAGATTTCTTTATAACATTTATCACAGTGTAATTATATACTTATTTGTGTTTATGTGTTCAAGGCCTATTTCCTTCATTTGATATCTGCACCCACAGGAACAGGAACTTTATCTTGTCTCTTTACTGTCATTTTTTCATAAATCTCTCTTGACCTGGCACAAAATATACTTTCATATTTGCTAAAAATTTGAATAATTTGCAATATCACTGAAACACAAACTTGAATTAAATATATGAGTCTATTGTGTGGAAGACAGAAAGGAAGATAAACTTTATTGTCTCTTCAGGATCGAAGTTTTCTGTCGTTTTGTCTTGTTTTTTATTTCAGTAGCTTTGGGGATACAAGTGGTTTTGGTTACATGGATAATATTATCATGGTGAATTCTGAGATCTTCGTGCATTCATCACCTGAGCAGTGTACACTATATCCAATATGTAGTCTTTTATTCCTCATTCCCCTCCCACCCTGCTCCCTAACCCTGAGTCCCCAAAGTCCATTATATCACCACTCTTATAACGAGGATGTCTTTGCATTCTCATTATAAGGGGACATGTGGCATTTGGTTTTCTAGTCCTAAGTTACTTCAGTTAAAATAATGGCCTCCAGATCCATCCAAGATGCTGCAAAAGACATTATTTAATTACTTTTTATGGCTGAGTAGTATTCCACGGTCTGTGTGTGTGTGTGTGTGTGTGTGTGTGTGTGTGTGTGTGTGTGACATTTTCTTTATTGACATTCATATGCTTGGGTCTTTTTCATGTAATGTCTTATTTTCCTTTGGGTAGAAACCCAGTAGTGGGATTGCTGGATTGAATGGTAGATCTACTTTTAGTTCTTTAAGGAATCTCCATAACTGTTTACCATAGAGGATCAAAGTTTTAATGCAGGTTTGCCATTTATATTCCTGCATGATTCAATTTAACAACTACACCGATCCTGTTAGGAAAGTATCACTGTCTTCCTTTAAAGTCAAGCATACTGAAGAAAATATATGCTACACTTGTATATACAAAATTAGATTTCACAAAGATTATAACAAGGTTCTCTTTGGATATAAACAGAATATCTGCATATCAAAAATATGTCCTCATATTGAGCACATCAGTTATCATGCAGTAAGCTGATTCAAAATGCTAGGACTTCCTATGTTCCTGTTTGTGCACACACACACACACACACACACACACACACAACATAGAGATGTCATAGTTATTGTTATTTTTTTTTTTCGGAGTTTCACTCTTGTCGCCCAGGCTGGAGTGCAGCAGTGCAATCTCAGCTTACTGCAACCTCTGCCTCCCAGGTTCAGGCGATTCTCCTGACTCAGCCTCCCAAGTAGCTGGTATTATAGGTGCCTGCCACCACGCCCAGCTAATTTTTGAAGTTTTAGTAGAGATGGGGTTTCACCAGGGGCCAGGCTGGTCTCGAACCCCTGACCTCAGGTGATCCACCCACCTTGGGCTTGCAAAGTGCTGGGATTACAGGAATAAGCCACCACGCCCGGCGAAGATGTCATAATTTTGAAAGCTTATTTTTAGAAAACAAAATGCTGCCCACAATATCATTTTTTTCTATAAAACTCAGATAAAAAGTCGCTTATATTCTTTTACATGAGTTAAGTAAGCTCAACTAATATTTCAGTTGTAAGCATGAAGCATTTTTGTTTTTCTGAAGTTCACAATTTGTTATGAATCTGTTTACTCCAAGTTAACAATTTCTACAGAGAGAGGCTGTGAAAAATATTCTAATATCAGTGCAACAATTTGTATATGTTACATATTGGTTTGTGTGGATGAGCTAACAACATAGATTTTGAAGTTTGCCAAAGGAGGACGACAACTGATATACCCAAAAGAATAGTCTTAGATAAATTTAAAGTGTTATCACACTCAGAAATACCTTTTTTAGGGAGATGAATATGAAAAGGATCAGAGAGCTAGGAAAGGGTAAAAAGTACAGTGTCACAGATTAGAAAGAAGGGAAGTGTTATAGAATGGGGTTCATCAAGATTTAATTAAAACCTTCATAAAATTTTTATGCACAGAATATAGACAGTATTTTCTTACAATTTTTAATAAAAGTTTGCCATATTTTCTGAATGTACATTAATGGAAGTTGCAAGTGAAATGCTGACCTTCCTCTGTGTAAGTAATAATAATAGATGGGTTTGTGACAATGTTTAATAGCACTTACTTCAATCTTTCATTGGTCTTTTTATTTAATATTATTAAACTTTATGAACTCTTACAAAAATGAAGTAATTAATCTTTATAACATTCCCTGCAGGTAGTTAGATAGCTTCATTATGATAAAAGAAACAGAGAACATATATTGGTTAAACGAATATTGCAATATCAGCATCTTAGCACTTCTGATCGTCTTTTCAACCCACAAGAATAATTATGATTTTCTTTTCAGAGATTTTTTAAATATCTGCAAGATTCACATAGTCTTACTTTTATTTATTATTATTCTCTTTGCAATATTCAGGATGTTATAAGAAAAGTCTATGAACATTAAAGATTTTTATTCTTTATGTACTTTTTAAGATAATTTAAACTGGACTTAAGAACTTAATTTTTGAGGAGCCAAGATGGCCGAATAGGAACAGCTCCGGTCTACAGCTCCCAGCGTGAGCGACGCAGAAGACGGTGATTTCTGCATTTCCATCTGAGGTACCGGGTTCATCTCACTAGGGAGTGCCAGACAGTGGGCGCAGGCCAGTGGGTGCGCGCACCGTGCGCGAGCCAAAGCAGGGCGAGGCATTGCCTCACCTGGGAAGCACAAGGGGTCAGGGAGTTCCCTTTCTGAGTCAAAGAAAGGGGTGACAGAGGCACCTGGAAAATTGGGTCACTCCCACTCGAATATTGCGTTTTTCAGACCGGCTTAAAAAACGGCGAACCACGAGATTATATCCCACACCTGGCTCGGACGGTCCTACGCCCACGGAGTCTCACTGATTGCTAGCACAGCAGTCTGAGATCAAACTGCAAGGCGGCAGCGAGGCTGGGGGAGGGGCGCCCGCCATTGCCCAGGCTTGATTAGGTAAACAAAGCATCCAGGAACTCGAACTGGGTGGAGCCCACCACAGCTCAAGGAGGCCTGCCTGCCTCTGTAGGCTCCACCTCTGGGGGCAGGGCACAGACAAACAAAAAGACAGCAGTAACCTCTGCAGACTTAAGTGTCCCTGTCTGACAGCTTTAAAGAGAGCAGTGTTTCTCCCAGCACGCAGCTGGAGATCTGAGAACCGGCAGACTGCCTCCTCAAGTGGGTCCCTGACCCCTGACCCCTGAGCAGCCTAACTGGGAGGCACCCCCCAGCAGGGGCACACTGGCACCTCACACGGCAGGGTATTCCAACAGACCTGCAGCTGAGGGTCCTGTCTGTTAGAAGGAAAACTAACAAACAGAAAGGACATCCACACCAAAAACCCATCTGTACATCACCATCATCAAAGACCAAAAATAGAAAAAACCACAAAGATGGGGAAAAAACGGAACAGAAAAACTGGAAACTCTAAAACGCAGAGTGCCTCTCCTCCTCCAAAGGAACGCAGTTCCTCACCAGCAACGGAACAAAGCTGGATGGAGAATGACTTTGACGAGCTGAGAGAAGAAGGCTTCAGACGATCAAATTACTCTGAGCTACGGGAGGACATTCAAATCAAAGGCAAAGAAGTTGAAAACTTTGAAAAAAATTTAGAAGAATGTATAACTAGAATAACCAATACAGAGAAGTGCTTAAAGGAGCTGATGGAGCTGAAAACCAAGGCTCGAGAACTACGTGAAGAATGCAGAAGCCTCAGGAGCCGATGCGATCAACTGGAAGAAAGGGTATCAGCAATGGAAGATGAAATGAATGAAATGAAGCGAGAAGGGAAGTTTAGAGAAAAAAGAATAAAAAGAAATGAGCAAAGCCTCCAAGAAATATGGGACTATGTGAAAAGACCAAATCTACGTCTGATTGGTGTACCTGAAAGTGATGGGGAGAATGGAACCAAGTTGGAAAACACTCTGCAGGTATCCAGGAGAACTTCCCAAATCTAGCAAGGCAGGCCAACGTTCAGATTCAGGAAATACAGAGAACGCCACAAAGATACTCCTCGAGAAGAGCTACTCCAAGACACATAATTGTCAGATTCACCAAAGTTGAAATGAAGGAAAAAATGTTAAGGGCAGCCAGAGAGAAAGGTCGGGTTACCCTCAAAGGGAAGCCCATCAGACTAACAGCGGATCTCTCGGCAGAAACCCTACAAGCCAGAAGAGAGTGGGGGCCAATATTCAACATTCTTAAAGAAAAGAATTTTCAACCCAGAATTTCATATCCAGCCAAACTAAGCTTCATAAGTGAAGGAGAAATAAAATACTTCACAGACAAGCAAATGCTGAGAGATTTTGTCACCACCAGGCCTGTCCTAAAAGAGCTCCTGAAGGAAGCGCTAAACATGGAAAGGAACAACTGGTAACAGCCGCTGCAAAATCATGCCAAAATATAAAGACCATCGAGACTAGGAAGAAACTGCATCAACTAACAAGCAAAATCACCAGCTAACATCATAATGACAGGATCAAATTCACACATAACAATATTAACTTTAAATGTAAATGGACTAAATTCTCCAATTAAAAGACACAGACTGGCAAATTGGATAAAGAGTCAAGACCCATCAGTGTGCTGTATTCAGGAAACCCATCTCACGTGCAGAGACACACATAGGCTCAAAATAAAAGGATGGAGGAAGATCTACCAAGCAAATGGAAAACAAAAAAAGGCAAGGGTTGCAATCCTAGTCTCTGATAAAACAGACTTTAAACCAACAAAGATCAAAAGAGACAAAGAAGGCCATTACATAATGGTAAACGGATCAATTCAACAAGAAGAGCTAACTATCCTAAATATATATGCACCCAATACAGGAGCACCCAGATTCATAAAGCAAGTCCTGAGTGACCTACAAAGAGACTTAGACTCCCACACATTAATAATGGGAGACTTTAACACCCCACTGTCAACATTAGACAGATCAACGAGACAGAAAGTCAACAAGGATACCCAGGAATTGAACTCAGCTCTGCACCAAGTGGACCTAATAGACATCTACAGAACTCTCCACCCCAAATCAAGAGAAGATACATTTTTTTCAGCACCACACCACACCTATTCCAAAATTGACCACATACTTGGAAGTAAAGCTCTCCTCAGCAAATGTAAAAGAACAGAAATTATAACAAACTATCTCTCAGACCACAGTGCAATCAAACTAGAACTCAGGATTAAGAATCTCACTCAAAGCCGCTCAACTACATGGAAACTAAACAACCTGCTCCTGAATGACTACTGGGTACATAACGAAATGAAGGCAGAAATAAAGATGTTCTTCGAAACCAATGAGAACAAAGACACAATATACCAGAATCTCTGGGACGCATTCAAAGCAGTGTGTAGAGGGAAATTTATAACACTAAATGCCCACAAGAGAAAGCAGGAAAGATCCAAAATTGACACCCTAACATCACAATTAAAAGAGCTAGAAAAGCAAGAGCAAACACATTCAAAAGCTAGCAGAAGGCAAGAAATAACTAAAATCAGAGCAGAACTGAAGGAAATAGAGACACAAAAAACCCTTCAAAAAATCAGTGAATCCAGGAGCTGGTTTTTTGAAAGGATCAACAAAATTGATAGACCACTAGCAAGACTAATAAAGAAAAAAAGAGAGAAGAATCAAATAGACACAATAAAAAATGATAAAGGGGATATCACCACCGACCCCACAGAAATACAAACTACCATCAGAGAATACTACAAACACCTCTATGCAAATAAACTAGAAAATCTAGAAGAAATGGATAAATTCCTCAACACATACACTCTCCCAAGACTAAACCAGGAAGAAGTTGAATCTCTGAATAGACCAATAACAGGATCTGAAATTGTGGCAATAATCAATAGTTTACCAACCAAAAAGAGTCCAGGACCAGATGGATTCACAGCTGAATTCTATCAGAGGTACAAGGAGGAACTGGTACCATTCCTTCTGAAACTATTCCAATCAATAGAAAAAGAGGGAATCCTCCCTAACTCATTTTATGAGGCCAGCATCATTCTGATACCAAAGCCAGGCAGAGACACAACAAAAAAAGAGAATTTTAGACCAATATCCTTGATGAACATTGATGCAAAAATCCTCAATAAAATACTGGCAAAATGAATCCAGCAGCACATCAAAAAGCTTATCCACCATGATCAAGTGGGCTTCATCCCTGGGATGCAAGGCTGGTTCAATATATGCAAATCAATAAATGTAATCCAGCATATAAACAGAGCCAAAGACAAAAACCACATGATTATCTCAATAGATGCAGAAAAAGCCTTTGACAAAATTCAACAACCCTTCATGCTAAAAACTCTCAATAAATTTGGTATTGATGGGACGTATTTCAAAATAATAAGAGCTATCTATGACAAACCCACAGCCAATATCATACTGAATGGGCAAAAACTGGAAGCATTCCCTTTGAAAACTGGCACAAGACAGGGATGCCCTCTCTCACCACTCCTATTCAACATAGTGTTGGAAGTTCTGGCCAGGGCAATTAGGCAGGAGAAGGAAATAAAGGGTATTCAATTAGGAAAAGAGGAAGTCAAATTGTCCCTGTTTGCAGACAACATGATTGTATATCTAGAAAACCCCATTGTCTCAGCCCAAAATCTCCTTAAGCTGATAAGCAACTTCAGCAAAGTCTCAGGATACAAAATCAATGTACAAAAATCACAAGCATTCTTATACACCAACAACAGACAAACAGAGAGCCAAATCATGAGTGAACTCCCATTCACAATTGCTTCAAAGAGAATAAAATACCTAGGAATCCAACTTACAAGGGATGTGAAGGACCTCTTCAAGGAGAACTACAAACCACTGCTCAAGGAAATAAAAGAGGATACAAACAAATGGAAGAACATTCCATGCTCATGGGTAGGAAGAATGAATATCATGAAAATGGCCATACTGCCCAAGGTAATTTATAGATTCAATGCCATCCCCATCAAGCTACCAATGACTTTCTTCACAGAATTGGAAAAAACTACTTTAAAGTTCATATGGAACCAAAAAAGAGCCCGCATCGCCAAGTCAATCCTAAGCCAAAAGAATAAAGCTGGAGGCATCACACTACCTGACTTCAAACTATACTACAAGGCTACAGTAACCAAAACAGCATGGTACTGGTACCAAAACAGAGATATAGATCAATGGAACAGAACAGAGCCCTCAGAAATAACGCCGCATATCTATAACTATCTGATCTTTGACAAACCTGAGAAAAACAAGCAATGGGGAAAGGATTCCCTATTTAATAAATGGTGCTGGGAACACTGGCTAGCCATATGTAGAAAGCTGAAACTGGATCCCTTCCTTACACCTTATACAAAAATCAATTCAAGATGGATTAAAGATTTAAATGTTAGACCTAAAACCATAAAAACCCTAGAAGAAAACCTAGGCATTACCATTCAGGACATAGGCATGGGCAAGGACTTCATGTCCAAAACACCAAAAGCAATGGCAACAAAAGCCAAAATTGACAAATGGGATCTAATTAAACTAAAGAGCTTCTGCACAGCAAAAGAAACTACCATCAGAGTGAACAGGCAACCTACAAAATGGGAGAAAATTTTTGCAACCTACTCATCTGACAAAGGGCTAATAACCAGAATCTACAATGAACTCAAACAAATTTACAAAAAAAAAACAAACAACCCCATCAAAAAGTGGGTGAAGGACATGAACAGACACTTCTCAAAAGAAGACATTTATGCAGCCAAAAAACACATGAAAAAATGCTCATCATCACTGGCCATCAGAGAAATGCAAATCAAAACCACAATGAGATATCATCTCACACCAGTTAGAATGGCAATCATTAAAAAGTCGGGAAACAACAGGTGCTGGAGAGGATGTGGAGAAATAGGAACACTTTTACACTGTTGGTGGGACTGTAAACTAGTTCAACCATTGTGGAAGTCAGTGTGGCGATTCCTCAGGGATCTAGAACTAGAAATACCACTTGACCCAGCCATCCCATTACTGGGTATATACCCAAATGACTATAAATCATGCTGCTATAAAGACACATGCACACGTATGTTTATTGCGGCATTATTCACAATAGCAAAGACTTGGAACCAACCCAAATGTCCAACAATGATAGACTGGATTAAGAAAATGTGGCACATATACACCATGGAATACTATGCAGCCATAAAAAATGATGAGTTCATGTCCTTTGTAGGGACATGGATGAAATTGGAAATCATCATTCTCAGTAAACTATCGCAAGAACAAAAACCAAACACCGCATATTCTCACTCATAGGTGGGAATTGAACAATGAGATCACATGGACACAGGAAGGGGAATATCACACTCTGGGGACTGTGGTGGGGTTGGGGGAACGGGGAGGGATAGCATTGGGAGATATACCTAATGCTAGATGATGAGTTAGTGGGTGCAGCGCACCAGCATGGCACATGTATACATATGTAAGTAACCTGCACAATGTGCACATGTACCCTAAAACTTAAAGTATAATAAAAAAAAAGAAAAATAAATAAATAAATAAAAGAAATTAGATTGTTTCACAATTAAAAAAAAAAGAAAAACAAACAAAAAAAGAACTTAATTTTTAATAATTTTTACATTTCTTTAAAACATCTGTATTATTATTAAATAAAATGCAAAACATTAAAAATATGTATACTCAAAACATTTTATAAAAATATTTTTTACTGGAGTCTAAAATAATCTAGGCAGGGCACAGTGGCCCACACGTGTAATCCCAGCACTTTGGGAGGCTGAGGTGGGTGGATCACTTGAGCCTCGAAGTTCAAGACCAGCCATGGCAACACGATGAAAACATGTTTTCCAAAATATACAAAAATTAGCCAGGCCTGGTGGCTCATGTCTGTAGGTTCAGCTACTTGGAGGCTGAGGTTAGAGGATCACTTGCGTCCAGGAGGTCAAGGCTGCAATGAACCATGATCATGCCACTGCACTCAGTACCCCAGCCTGGGTGACAGAGCAAGACCTTGTCTCAAAGAAAAAAAAAAAAGAATATATGTGTAGCTCTCATATTTTATTTTATGTAGTGTAATATCTAATTTATTATGTTTAGAATCCTTGGTCAAAATTAAAGGAAAATTAACTATAGTGTTACAATCCTAACATGTAACTTCATTCTTCATTTTTCTATTTTTTAATACAAGAGCATTCATTGAATTTCTTCTAGTTCATTTTGTCCCTTTGTTCTAAAATGTCAAAAACTTTGATTTCTCACTCTTTTATCAAACTCAATTCTTTGAACTTTTGTTTATTCCCAAACCCATGTGTTTGCATAAATTGTGGTTTTAAGATTAAAATGACAGGATAGATGTATCACAATTCCCAAATAACACCATTATTTAGTCACCTCTCTCTAGATAGTCAAGGGCATAAGAAACTCTGAATTAATATTTTTTATCTTTTCTCCCAAAAATATTGTGTAGGCCTTTGACAAATGCCTTAAAAAATGTAGATGCAAATTGCCTGCATTATTCTTTTTATCTCTAAGAGTAGTAAACTTATCAGAAAAGCAAATGAGTTTAAACTGACTAGACTTGTTCTTGAGTGTCCATATTTGTTTCCACCATCAAGTCTTGCCCCAAGATTACATTTCTAGGTGCTTTTGACCCTTTTGTTTATAGCTCATCCCTTGGATTTCCCAGATTTCATAATATGCTTACAATGTTGCAGCATCCATCTTCTTCAGTCTTACAAAAATAAAAGCAATTCAAATCCAAATTGAGATAGACTGAATGTTGATGTCCCCTACAATTCATGTGTTGAAATCCTAACCCCCAATGTGATGGTATTAGGAGGTGGGGCCTTTGAGTAGTAATTAGGTCAGGTTAGTGAAGTCCTCATGAATGGAATTAGTGCCCTTATAGAAGGTACCCCAGACAAATCTCTTGCTTTCTTTCTGCCATATGAGGATACATGAGAAAATGGCAGTTGGCGACCCAGAAGACACCCCCACCAGAACTCAACCACACTGGAATCCTTACCTCAGATTCCCAGCCTCTATAACCTTGAGAAATAAATTTCTGTTTTTTTTAAAGCCATCCAGTCTTTGCTATTTTTTCATAGCAATCTGAACTGGTGAAGACATCAATTATCTTTTGCATTTTCTTTGGCCTTCCTTAAGGATGTTCCATACTAATTTTCCAATAATTATATTTTCTAAGATTTGGTATTTTGATGCTTTATTTTCAGTTTACTTAATTATGCATTTAAAAAATCACCTGTCTTTGGCTTCAATAGTATTTTTAACAAAGATCTCACTGATAATTTCCAGTTATGCAATATCAGTGCTTCTTATTTTAAATTGTGCAATAGCTTCTGTTTTTTGCAAGTGTCAGCCATTGGAATCACTGTCTTGCTTGAGCCATGCCTCTGGATCATCACCTCTTGAGGTTGACTGCCATCAAATTTAAGCACATAGGAAAAGTTGAAAAATTATTTAAAATAAGTAAGACTATATTTTCAATCAAGGAACATGATTAGGACTATCTGTATCAAAACACACACACACATGCACACATACACACACAGAGTAAGGGGATGTTACTGTCTGCTTAATCCTTAGGCCTTAAGTACTTAATCACTTCTTATTCATTAATATAATTTATCCTCTGATCAACATGAATTGTTTCAGGTTGCTGATCCAAATATGCCTTAATATTTGTGTTTAGACCGTGAAAAAATACCTACAAGTCATGTTTTCTTTCTTTTTTAAAAATTTTTATTTTTATTTTAAGTTCCAGGGTACATGTGCAGGAGGAGGTACAGGTTTGTTACACAGGTAAACATGTGCCATGGTGGTTTGCTGCAACTATCAACCTATCACCTAAGTATTAAACCCAGTATGTATTAGCTATTTTTCCTAATGCTCTCCCTCCCCCTACCCTACTCCTCGACAGGCCCCAGTGTGTATTGTTGTGCTCCCTGTGTCCATGTGTTCTCATTGTTCAGCTACTACTTATAAGTGAGAGAGAATATGTGGTGTTTGGTTTTCTGTTCCTGTGTTAGTTTCCTGAGGATAATGGTTTCCAGCTCCATCCATGTCCCTGCAATGGACATGATCTCATTCCTTTTAGGGCTGCCTAGTATTCCATAGTGTATATGTACCACATTTTTTATCTAGTCTATTACTGATGGGAATTCAGGTTGATTTCATGTCTTTGCTATTGTGAATAGTGCTGCAATGAACAAACATGTGCATCTATCTTATAAAAGAAGTCAAGTAGTGTGATGCCTCTAGCTTTGTTCTTTTTGCTTAGGATTGTCTTGGATATATGAGCTCTATTTTGGTTCCACATGAATTTTAAAATAGTTTTTGTCTAATTCTGTGAAGAATGTCAATGGTAGTTTAGCATTGAACCTATAAATTACTTTAGGCAGTATGGCCATTTTCACTATATTGATTCTTACTATCCATGAGCATGGAATTATTTTCCACTTGTGTCTTCTCTGATTTCCCCACTGTCGATATATGGCAGATCATTGAGACCGAAAATTAACAAAGATATTCAGGACTTGATCTCATCTCTGGATCAAGTGGACGTGGTAGATATCTACAGAACTCTCCACCCAAAAACAACAAAATACACATTCTTCTCAGTGCCACATGGCACTGTATTCTAAAATTGATCACATAATTAGAAGTAAACCACTCCTCAGCAAATGCAAAAAGATTGATATCATAACAACCAGTCTCTCAGACCATAGTTCAATCAAATAAGAATTCAAGATTAAGAAACTCACTCAAAACTACACAACTACATGGAAATTGAACAACCTGCTTCTGAATGACTCCTGGGTAAATAATAAAATTATGGCAGAAATCAATAAGTTATTGAAGCTAATGAGAACAAACAGAAAATGTACCAGAATCTCTGAGACGCAGCTAAAGTAGTGTTAAGAGGGAAATTTATAGCACTAAATGCCTGCACTGAAAAGCTAGAAAAGCTAGAAAATCTGAAAAGCTGAAAAGCTAAAAGCCCACACTGAAAAGCTGAAAAGCTAGAAAGATCTCAAATCAACATCTTAACATCACAACTAAAAGAACTAAAAAACCAAGAGCAAATAAGCCTCAAAGCTAGCAGAAGGCAAGAAATATCCAAGATCAGAGCAGAACTGAAAGAGATAGAGACATGAAAAACCCTTCAAAAATAAATGAATCCAGGAGCTGGTTTTTTGAAAAATGTAATAAAATAGATAGATTGGTAGCTAGACTAATAAAGAAGAAAATAAAGAAGAATCAGATGGACACAATAAAAAATGATACAGGGGATTTCACACTGACCCCATAGAAATACAAACAACCATCAGATAATACCATAAATGCTTATACGAAAATTAACTGGAAAATCTAGAATAAATGGACAAATTCCTGGACACATACACCCTCCCAAGACTGAACCTGAGTATACCAATAATGAGTTCTAAAGTTAAGAAAGTAATAAATAGCCTGACAACAAAAAAGGAGCCCAGGGGCAGATGGATTTACAGCTGAATTATACCAGAGGTAAAAAGAGGAGCTTTACCATTTCTTCAAAACTATTCCAAACAATTGAAAAGGAGGGACTCCTCCCTGACTCATTTTATGAGGCCAGCACCATTCTGATACCAAAACCTGGCAGAGACACAACAGAAAAAGAAAACCTTAGGCCAATACTCCTGATGAACATCAGTGCAAAAATTATCAATAAAATACTGGCAAACTGAATCCAACAGCACATCAAAAAGCTTGTCCACCACAAGCAAGTTGGCTTCATCCCCAGGATGCAAGGCTGGTTCAATACACGGAAATCAATAAACATAATTCATCACAAAAACAGAACTAAAGACAAAAGCCACATGATGAGCTCCATAGATGCAGAAAAGTCCTTCAGTAAAATTAAACATCCCTTCATGTTATAAAAATTCTCAATAAACTAGGTACTGAAGGAACATGCCTCAAAATAATAAGAGCCATTTATGACAAACCCACAGCCAATATCATAATGAATGGCAAAAGCTGGAAGCTTTCCCCTTGAAAATTGGCACAAGACAAGGATGCCCTCTCTCACCACTCCTATTCAACATAGTATTGGAAGTTCTGGCCAGGGCAATCAAGCAAGAGAAAGAAATAAATAAACGGTATTCAAATAGGAAGAGAGGAAGTCAAATGGTCTTTGTTTGCAGATGACATGATCCTATATCTAGAAAACCACACTGTCTTAGCCCAAAAGCTTTTTAAGCTGATGAGCAACTTCAGCTGTCTCTGGATAAAAAATCAATGTGCAAAAGTCACAAGCACTTCTATACACCAACAACAGAGAAGCAGAGAGCCAAATCATGAATGAAATCCCATTCACAATTGCTACAAAGATAATAAAATACGTGGGAAGATGGTTAACAAGGGAAGTGAAGGACCTCCTGAAGGAGAACTACAAACTGCTGCTCCAGAAAAATTTTCATTATTTTTTGAAAAATTGTCTTCAAACCTTAGTCAGTTGGGGAAAGCTTCTAATAAATGTACAGATAATAATGTTCATAATATTTACTTTTCAGAGTCATTGTAAATAATGTCTTTTACCAAAACTATTTTTCAAGTATACTGTAACTTGCAAGATGGGAAACCACAATGTCATACTTGTTCATATTCCACATTATCCAGATTGAAGTCATAATTAACATGTTTACACATTAGAAGGCATCCAAAAACACTGTCAATTTCTCTTCAAAACATGTTAAATTTTCTTCGATTTTTGAAAATTTTTTTGTGTAACATTTTTAATTTTCTAAGAACATTTTAAATTATATTTCAGCTTTCCCTCTATTTTAGGATTTCAAAATATTAGTAATATAAACATTAAAATATTAAAATTGTATAAATTTATTCCTAGATTCTTATTTATTGACTAAAAATTTAATAAATATGGTTTTGACTTAGCAATCATATGTTTGCCCTTATTCTACATGTTTTCTGCTATTCAGCCCATCCCTCTATGCTCTCTTTCCTTTTTTGGCTTTCTTTTATTGTGGTATCTAAAATCTTATTTTTTATTTCCTCCCAACGATATTACATTCCCTTCAATAATTTACTCATTATGTGTAATAATAATATATGACTGATTATTAAAATTAGATTCTTGATCACTTTGACTGATAACTCAAAGGTTGAGCAGAATACAAGGGATGTTCAGTTGACCTCACATTCCCTTGTTGAGGAGCTAGACCTGCTATACCACTGATACAGAACTGGCAAAAATAGATGCCTAAAACTGATTTCAGCACCCTGGATTCATCTAAAGATTCTAAACACTTCTGGCTGATAGTCACTGGCCATCAGAGAAATGCAAATCAAAACCACCATGAGATATCATCTCACACCAGTTAGAATGGCAATCATTCAAAAGTCAGGAAACAACAGGTGCTGGAGAGGATGTGGAGAAATAGGAACACTTTTACACTGTTGGTGGGACTGTAAACTAGTTCAATCATTGTGGAAGTCAGTGTGGCGATTCCTCAGGGATCTAGAACTAGAAATACCATTTGACCCAGCCATCCCATTACTGGGTATATACCCAAATGACTATAAATCATGCTGCTATAAAGACACATGCACACGTATGTTTATTGCGGCATTATTCACAATAGCAAAGACTTGGAACCAACCCAAATGTCCAACAATGATAGACTGGATTAAGAAAATGTGGCACATATACACCATGGAATACTATGCAGCCATAAAAAATGATGAGTTCATATCCTTTGTAGGGACATGGATGAAATTGGAAACCATCATTCTCAGTAAACTATCGCAAGAACAAAAAACCAAACACCGCATATTCTCACTCATAGGTGGGAATTGAACAATGAGATCACATGGACACAGGAAGGGGAATATCATACTCTGGGGACTGTGGTGGGGAGGGGGGAGGGGGGAGGGATAGCATTGGGAGATATACCTAATGCTAGATGACGAGTTAGTGGGTGCAGCGCACCAGCATGGCACATGTATACATATGTAAGTAACCTGCACAATGTGCACATGTACCCTAAAACTTAAAGTATAATAAAAAAAAAAAAAAAGAAAAAAAGAATGTCAAGAATGTGTAGAATTGCTGATACATCTCCTATACTCCCCATAGGGTAGAGATAATAACTTTTTTCTCCCTCAGGTCTGGTAAATGGGGCTTCAAAATGTCCACATGAAATGCTTTAAAAGGACCACTTGGAGAGCACACCACTCTTTCTCCAATGACAAAAGCAAGTAAGTCCACTGAAAGTCATTCCATAAAGGACACAGCCCAAGACGGCCACCTGGAGAACAATGGGGCTCCAACAGAAAGGGTCTATGTGAGATGGACCTCACATAGTGAAGCACAAACAAACATGAGATTGTGGTTTTCTATTTTGCAAGTTGCAGCTCTCAGAAACTGAGAGCTGGAGTCGTAAGCAGCCCATATTACTTGCATTGCTCTGGAAAATGCCCTGGGGAAGTCTCTAAGAAAACGTAAGTGTTCTGCAACAGAATTTTAAACATTTGCCAAGCACTAGTACACAAGACAGCAGTGGCCAGATAAGTGGCCATGTGTTCTTTCCCTTATTCTTCTCTACTTCTAGTCAAACTCTAGATAAGTCTGAGGTCATGGTAAGACAGAGAGAAAAAAAAAAACACAAAAGCACTGTGGGGAAATAGAAGAAAAGTTCCTCATCATCACTGACCTCACTGCAGGCTTTCTAGACTAAGTTAGAAAGAGGTTAAAGAAGATATGACTTGTAACATATTTTTCATGTTAACAATTACCATAGACACTAAGGGTATTATTGGAATAAATGATGTCTAGAGGATGTTCTATTATTCAAGAGTGATGAGAAAAGCTATAGTACCTGTCTAACATTTCATTCAGGGGGAGAGAAAGAATATTCGCTGAGCAATTTTGAAGACAGAGTGAAAAAAATAATGATAATGTTTTGTTTGAACCCCATTGAGTACAGCTCAGGCTATACAATGGTTATTTTTTAAAATTTCTTTCCCTTTACTACTTAATGTGTGCCACAAAATGATTTAATGTCGTGAGTCATAGGTCTTGATAAAGCATTCACAAGAAGTCCAAGGTCATGTGTCTGTGGATTATGTTCCAAATTTCTAGGGGTCAGAAGGAGTTACGATGAAATCTTTATCATCAAAATCAAACAATTTAAGAAACTTTCAGCCAGAGAAAAAGTAAAATCAATGATCAAGTATGCCCTGTTATTCATGTCATTGATCAGCATTAATCTTCACAGCACATCAAAGCACTGATAGAAACATGCAGACAAGGGACTCTACTCTGACAGAGGCAACCATAAGTCTCATCCTGAGAATCAAATAAAGTGAGGGATTAGTACTGCCGATCACGATGCCAGTTTGATTGTAAGGAGCAAGCAACTCTGGGAAAGTGCAACGGCACCTCTATCTGGGAAAGGAGATCTGGACTTTGAAGGGTTTTCTTATCCAGAAGGGAAAATTTGCTAGAGTCAAAGTGTTACACACACACACACACACACACACACACACAGCTAAAGCATCATATCAAATAAGCTGGAAACAAAGAAGTCCATGTAATTATCACATGAAAGTGACATTGAAGGAAGATGAGCAACATTTTCTTTAACTTGTAGCAGGGCATTTTAACTGATCAAGAAAGGTTCCAATCTTGCGACTTTCACCATACTTGACTCACCATTTAGTACATGCTTGCAACAAGAGTTCATCATGGGATGTTGTTTTGCAAATGGGAGATGGTGCAGGAGTTTGATAAGAGGAAAGTTTAGGGTCTAGGAAAGTGGAAGAGGATGAAAGGCATGGGATAGTGTCTGATTTACTTGAACTTACTTTGAGGTTATTTGATTTCAAGATGAAAGGAAAGCACTGAAGGTAAAGATTTCTTAAGAAGCATGAAATTCTGGGCAAAAATGGAAGCTGAGGAATGCTTCCCAAAAGGTTTTGTAAAATGCTGATTGCAAGCAAAGCGTGGGTCTAACCCTTTGAACTGCACAGGATGGAAGCAGTGACACATCTCCTCTTTCTGCATGCGGTCCAAGAAGCTAGAGCAAGAGCACAAAGCATGATGTGGCCATTTACAGAATTGTGATCATGAACCCTTAGACCTTCATTTAATACTTCAAAGCAACTGACTTTGAGGGGAACTAATTTTCTTCTTGCAGAGTTTATAATTTAGGTAACAAATTAAAAAAAAAAACTTTGAGCGGAGATTGAAACTGGTGGAAATATTAGATGGACTTTGCATGATAACTACTCCCTTTCACTTCTGCTTCTCTGTAAGACAAGATACTCTGGCTTTTCTCCAATAAATGTACTTATTTGCTTACGTTAACTCAGGTTCAAGATGTTTGCAGCCAAAGAATTTTGACTTCAGACAGAAGTAGGAATTTTTTTTACCATGTATTTATTTCATATAAAATTATTATTCTCATTAAAATCAACATATTATCGCCTCCTGTGAATGTGCTTCTCTGCTTGCTTTATAGAGACAAATATTTACACCCAACAGAAATAGTCGACACTATCAAGAGTGCTATCATTTTCAGGTTATTGAAGATTTAAATAATGCGAAACAAAATTAATTCAGAGAAATGGCTATAAATTAAAACAAATTAGGGTGGGGGGAGGGGGGAGGGATAGCATTGGGAGATATACCTAATGCTAGATGATGAGTTAGTGGGTGCAGCACACCAGAATGGCACATGTATACATATGTAACTAACCTGCACATTGTGCACATGTACCCTAAAACTTAAAGTATAATAATAATAAAAAAAATTAAAACAAATTAGAATAAGATTGTAGCTCAGGGGTTCTAATGATGAGTGCTAAGGTTCTTTTTCTGCTAAAATGTTCTGTTTTAGAATATTCCTCCTGTTTGTCTGCTCTAGAAAAGCAAACTTTCTTTCCAGAGGTTTCTTGGTCAGTTTTCACTCTATGTCTCCCAAATAAAGCCCCCTGGCTCCCTTGGTAAAGTAACTCTTGATTCCCAAGCACATTCCGACGCAGCATCTGTGTTCTAATCACAGGTCTGTCCTAGGTTTTTCTCATTTGCCATTGCTCTCATCTCTGAGAGCCTAAAGGAGTTTTGGTTGAATATGGAGGCAGAAATATAACATTTTTTAAATAGTGCTTAAGATGCACCTTTATCACTATTACACCAATCACTGTAAACTATATAACATTTTTAAATCAAAGTATAGACTATTCTCCAGTACAACAATGTATGATGCATAGGCACGTATTAGACTGTTCTCACACTGTTATAAAGAAATGCCTGAGACTGGGTAATTTATACAGAAACTAAGTTTAATTTGCTCACAGTTCCTCAGGCTGTACAGGAAGGATGAGCCTGGCATCTGCTCAGTTTCTGGGGAGGCTTCAGGAAACTTACTCAGTCATGGAGGAAGACAAAGGGGTAGCAAGCATGACACACGACGAGAGCAGGAGCAGCAGAGCAGGGGAGATGCCACACACCTTTAAATGACCAGCTCTCCTGAGAACTCACTCATTATCACAAGTACAATACCAAGGGAATGATACTAAATCACACATGAGAACTCTGCCCCCATGATTCAATCACCTCCTACCAGGCCCCAGCTCCAATACTGGGGATTACAATTCAACATGAATTTGAGAGGGGACACAGATCCAAGCCATATGAGGCTTCAAGAATATTCATGTGAGTAGGACCCAATCATTCTATCTCTAGAGGGTATTTTCTGGAGATAATAGGACACCAAGCTTTATTTAAGCTGTCTGCACTTTTGCCAGTTGTTGAATCCTAAGGTGAGATAACATGCATTTTCTGAAATGGCTCTGTTGTATCTATGAAGGTTTTATTTGGATATCAACAAATTTTGGATTAATACTTAATATATTAAAATTACTTGAAATCCTGGTTTCCCAAATCAGCCTTTCTCTGGGATCTTCCAGTGATTCTCTTATTTCACCTTAAAGGTCACAGAGAAGGGGTTCTAGTTGCTGCTTGCCAGTCTCTAAAAGTAAGATTCTGGCATCTAAATTACTTTTGGCAAGAAATTGAAGGGTTCTTCTCTGTGTCTCCTGATAATTCACAGGCAAACAGTATGTAATTATAAACTCTCAAAAGAGGAGGAACAGTTAATTTTACCACCAAGTGATAGTCTAACAAAATTCACTCTGTAACAACTCATAGGTCTTTTGAAAGGCTATAGAGTCATCTTTATACTTAGTGCAACTGTGATGGATTCAGGATCTGTCCTCAGCCTTGCAAGTCCTGAACTTACCGAGGGATAGTCAGGAATAGATTTGTTACCTTTTCAAGAATTATTATTTCCATTTCTATACACACTTGGAATGTATAAAGTAAATTTAGTATATGTTACTCGAACTTTACTTAAGCATCTATATGTTGCATGGTATTTTACTGATTTCTCTGAGAAACTGAGTTTAAAAATAACCCAGCTAACACGGCACCTAATGACTATCATTCTCCTAGGTCCCATTTTTTGTTCTTGGCACCACCAGGAGCTCAAAGTTTCAGCTAAGAGCCAGTTCAGTTTATGGCAAAGTCAGTATAAATAACAACTATAAAGGTAACCAGTTACTGTACAATACAAGGAAGACTTTTTTAAACTTCTTAATGCAGTATTTTCAAACTTTCAGTGGTGAAGATACAGGGTTTTTTGTTTGTTTGTTCATTTGTTTTGTCTTAATTTCTAATCTAAAGCAGACACTAAAAGTAAATTATTAGAAAAGTTAAAAAGACACAAGATATAAAGCCAAGTTTTGACCTAAAATTACCCTGTCAAATTTTACACAATTTTTGACATACTCACTCTCAATTTCTGTACTTATCTTATTGCAGACAGATGGCAGTTTTTAACATCAACATTGGACCTTAGACTACACTATAAATTATCCTCTAAAAAAAGATTCTTAGAAGTAAATTTATGAAGGCACAATTTCAACTAAGCCTAACAGTTGAAGAACTATAATGCTACATATTTCCTGTGATTTTTTAAATAATCCATTGCTATGTCATATTTTGTTTTCTTAGGCAACTTTATCTCATTTTCTTGGGTACTTTGGGACTTATTTTATATGATGAGACACACTGCTATAATCTGAATGTTTAGGTCCCTCCAAAATCATATATTGAAATCCTCACATCCAGGCTGATGGTTAGGGGGTGGAATCTTTGGGAGGTGATTAGATCATAGGAGGGGACTTAGTGCTCTAACAAAAGAGGCCCATAGAAATATTCCCACCTCCTTTCTCCGTGTCAGGTTAAAATGAGAAGACAACTGTTTATGAGGAAGCAGGCCCTCAGCAGACCCTTGATCTGCCAGAGTCTTGATCTTGGATTTCCCAGCCTCTAGAATTGTGAGAAATACATTTATTTCGTTTCTAAACCACCCCATTATATTTTGTTATAGCAGCCTGAACAGACTAAGACAGAGATCACTTTCTATGGACATTGGTTCTTATTTTTGGAAATAAAAAAATTTAAAACATCTATTATACAAGAGTTTATATATATATATATATATATATATGTATAATTCTGATTGATAGATGTCTTTGACTACCTTGGTCCCTCTGCCTGGAGGTTTTTGATTTTGTTTCTTTTTTCTTCAATTCACACAACAAATCTAAAATCTGACAATCCCATGAAGTCCAGTTCAGTTGCTAACATCTCCAGGAAACGGTTGCAGATTCTCATAGCTGAAACTTTTCTCTTTCTCTGCTACAAAGCTCTTTCCCTGGTTTTCTTTTATGGCTTACTATTAGATTCAGGTCACATATGTGATATTGTATTTTTCCTTCTACAAAAGTGATTCCATTCAGGGAAAGTCTGTATCTTATCCAGGTACCTCACCATAATATCACAATTCCTCATTATTTTTATTCTATACGCACGTTTAGTAATTTAATGTTTTTAATAGTTAATTTTTTTGTCTGTATTCTTAATAAACTGTGAACTTGGTAACATAAAAAACCTCATCTACCTTCTTTAGCACTTATTTCTGGCAAATGCAATAACAAAAATAATACAATATATGTGCCAGGATTTATTCTAGGCCATTTAGTCCATACAATAATGCAATGAGAAAGGTAATATTATCATTCCCATATATTGATGAGAAAACTAAAGCATCCCTTTTAAGTAACTTATGCAAGGTATGATAGTTACTTTACTAATTAATAAGCTGGGAGTGATTTACGCTTCAATAGTGTATTTTCAGGAAATGTAATATTAACCACTATTTATTACTTACCATTAATGAATGGCATATAGTAGATGATAAATACGTATTTATAAATAAGTGAATATAAAGGAAAGTACTAATTAACTTTTAATTAAGATAACTTAATAAATAATCTAAAGATATGGACTTTTTAAGGACAAAAACTAAAATAAATATAATATTTTTAAAAATAGTATTGCATTTTCAGAAAACAAATCAACTGCTGCTAATTAACACCTCTTTAATATATTTAACAAGCAATATTTCTGTGGTTCATAAAGTATTAAAATGTAAGAGAAAAGCTTGCTATCAATTTGAAGAAAAGTAATCCCAATATATTTGTTTTCTTAATTGACTTAGACTGGCCATTTCACTGAGTAAACCAGTTAATTTTGCAATACTATTAGATAGCTAAGCAAATCTTTTGTGGAACACTAACTGTTAAGAGAACAACAAAGTATTGTATAATAATTTGGCATTGAATAATAATTAGCAGAATAGAAAAATAATTTTAATAAACTGTTTACCAGCAAACTAGCCTCTTAAAGATTTACAAACAATTTATATATTCTAAATACATTTTCATGCTGTACATCATTCAGTGTCTCTTGAAATAGATCATACCATGTTTATTAATAAATGAAGGCCGAGTACTATTAATAGCCTTAAGCAAAAAAATAAGATTTCTTTTCCAATAGCAATTAACCCCAAGTAATAGAAAGACTGCTGAAATGTCATTCAGAAAAAGAGGCAGACAGCATTTCCAGAAAGACTAATAAACCTGAAGTCCAGAAATCCTCACTGCCACTTCAAGTTCAGATTGCAGATTCACACTCTGAGGTCCCCTGCATGATTCCAGAGAGAAAAGCAGGAGAGTCAAGAACATTTGAAAAGGTTGCAATGTTATCAATATAAATGAGATTAATGTTGAAAAGATCATCAACAGTTCCTGCCTCTGTTCAGAATGGTAAGGACTGAATTGTACTCAAGAAAGCGAAGGACAAAGTGACAAAGTAATGGCTATTTAGGAGGAAAAAAAGAGGCAATAGATTCAATCATCCAATATAAGTTTAATCTTAGACCTGAAATAAAAACATCAAAATATGACTGTGTAAATCTTGAAGACGAAATTTGTAGAATCTTATAATATTTTTCCTAATGTTATCAAGAAAACACATACACACCAAAAAAGGCAATCAGCAAATGTTAAATATATTTTTCTTTTAGTTGCTCTTTAGAATATTTATCCAAAATGAAAAAGTATAATAACAGAGAAAGCAAACAATAAAATCTAATATTGAGAATTAAGCAATTATTGTTTCATTTTTATTGACATAACGAGACATCTTTTCTTATTCCTCTTCTGGGTCTGATTTGTGGGAAAAGAATTCCACTGCCAAATGCAGACTGCTGTCTAAATTTCACATGACTTCTAGTTCACAAACAGTGCTCGTGTCTATGCAGCTTCTTCACGTGCCTTCAATTTATCATAAAGATGAACTGAATAAACTAAAGTACACTTGAATATCTGTGCATAACACAGTTTCTAAGGTTTTCTGACAGGGAAGTTTGACCAAAAACCTATCAGTTCAGTAACCCATAATAGATTGGATGCTTTATTTTCAAGATTTTTTATCAGTTTCCTGACAAAAAGCTCAGACAACAGTGAAAGTGACAATTTTTTGATTATATGATCAGAGCTGCTTTTCTTTTCATTTTACCTTCTGGCATTGTTGTCTCCTTGAGCTATATAGATGTGCTAGTGAAATATTAATAGAATTATAATCCTCTAGCCTGGTGACAGCTAGTCATAAATTATCAGGCCATTATTAGCAAAGGCACTCTGGATCAACCCATGTCAAAAGATATGGAGTAGTGTTCAAGATGCTGGACAAAGAAGAGTATACGCAGAGCACCACAGAAAAGGATTTGTTTACTGCTCTTTTCACCAAGGGCATTTGAATAGTAATCAACCTGTTTATGATGATAATTGCTATGTAGAATTTATTATAGAGGAGATATCAAATGAATAAAGAATTATCTTTTCAAGTGCATTAAATATAGGTCAGCAAATTTACAGTGATAATTAATTAAATTATGATTAACCAAGTAAAGGGTTGCTCAGTGATTATTCTAAAAAGGCAGGTTATAAAAACAGATAAAAGTTCATAAGTTTTATTCAATTATTCGATGGAAATAAAATCATTCAAAAAAGAAAAGCTGTACAAAAAAAAGTGCATATGAAATTCTTTTTTTTTTTAATTTTTGCTGTTGAATTCATTGCCAGAAATCACTCCTTTGTTATTATATATTGACAAATTATAGTTGTATATATTTATGGGATACAGAATGGATTGTGGTTTTTTAATACAATGTGGAATGATTAAATTAAGCTAATTAACATATATATCACCTTAAATATTTAACATTTTGGTGATGAGAACATTAGAAATTTACTCTCAGTGATACTGAAATGTACAGTACTCAATTATTATCTATATTCAGCATGCTGTGCTATTGATCTCAAGAAAAAAAGCAATCAAACTTATTTCTCCTATGTGAGGCTTTTTACCCACCATCTCCCCATGCTCCTAACCCTCCAGTCTCTGGTAACCACCAGTCAGTCTACTTTGCTTCTGAGTTCTATTGCTTTAGATTCCACATAGAAGTGAGAACATGTAGTATTTGCCTTTCAGTATTTGGCTTATTTCACTTAGCATAAGTTTGAGACTTGGAACCAACCTAAATGTCCAACAATGATAGACTGGATTAAGAAAATGTGGCACATATACACCATGGAATACTATGCAGCCATAAAAAATGATGAGTTCATGTCCTTTGTAGGGACATGGATGAAATTGGAAATCATCATTCTCAGTAAACTATCGCAAGAACAAAAAACCAAACACCGCATATTCTCACTCATAGGTGGGAATTGAACAATGAGATCACATGGACACAGGAAGGGGAACATCACACTCTGGGGACTGTTGTGGGGTAGGGGGAGGGTGGAGGGATAGCATTGGGAGATATACCTAATGCTAGATGACAAGTTAGTGGGTGCAGTGCACCAGCATGGCACATGTATACATATGTAACTAACCTGCAGATTGTGCACATGTACCCTAAAACTTAAAGTATAATAATAAAAGAAAAAAAAACTTAAAAAAAAAAAGAAATGGGAAAGGGACCTGAATAGATATTTCTCAACTGAAGACATACAAATGGCTAACAGATAAATGAAAACAATGTCCAACATTGGTAATCATTCAAGTGATATAAATTAAAACTACTATGCAATATCACCGCACACCTGTTAGAACGGCTATTATAAAAAAGACAAAAGAGAAGTGTTGGCAAGGATATAGAGAAAAGAAAACACTTTATGCTGTTGGTGGGAATGTAAATTAGTACAACCATTATGGAAAAAAAGTATGGAAGTTCCTCGAAAAATTAAAAGTAGAATTAACATAAGATCTAGCAATTCCACTTCTGGATAGTACCTGAATGATATGAAATCAGTATATGAAAGAAATATCTGTACTCCCTTGTTCAATGAAGTACTATTCACAATATCCAAGTTGTGGAATCAACCTAAATCTCTATCAAGGGATAAATGGATAAAGAAAATGTGATATGTGTATATGATAGAATACTGTTCAGCCTTAAAAAGATGAAATTTTTTCATTTGTGACAGCATGGACGACATGTTTGTGGCAACATGGATAAAATTGGGCATATGAAATCCTTTACAAACATGTGAGAGAAAAATATGCATACATCTGAAATTAAGAAATAGTTTTAAAATATATTCCCAAAATGACTAATATAATTTATAAATAAAATTGGTCAATGACAGTAGTAATAAAATCCTATGAGCATTGAGTCTTCATAAGATTATATTTGAATTTTATCAATTCATACTTCATTGCCTAACATGTTTGTGTTATTTTTCTAAGTAGACATGAATCTACTTAGTAACAAAATTATGAAAATAATAATAAAACTAAAAGACACCAAAAGATATTGTCTCTTTAAATATAAAACACCTATCAAAGTAATGTATAAACTGTGAAAAAAAATCGTAATTTTAATTCTCATTAGGAACAATGAATTTGTTAAATTTGTAAGCATTTGGATCTTCAAAAAGCTAAGTACCAAAGCTGTTGTGTGGATTAAAGAGTTTATTTTGTAATTATGATTACAATTATAATTACAATTATGGCTATTACTACTCTTTTCAAATGTTCTCAGATTTTGATATTGATGTAAATTCTTTAACTTTAACTTGGCCAATAATGCCATTATATACTTTTCTTTCTGGATCAAGGTAATATGATTGTGTTTTTTGGAGCTGCTAATTAATATTCTTGTAAATAATAACCAAACTAAAATCTGGAAAATAAATGACAAGTTTAATAATAGTAATCAAAGACAAATTTCTGCCAAGCATTTGTTAATTTATTGGTTCATTCAGCAAATAATTTTGAAAGCCATCTAAAAATTAGGTACTATCTTAATTACTGGGAATATCATGATGAAAAAGACAGACAAGGTCTTAGGGCACATGACTGAATGTTGGACTAAAATGGTAATGAAGTGTCCCAAATCGTGCAATTACAGAAAATAAGAGTGGAAATGTGATATGTACATCACTGATCTCTCACTGCATAGTGAAGTTGAGACCGATTATATGACCTTAAAAACTGTAAAAGCACAATGAAGTAATTGACATTATACACTTTCAAAAATAGAGTTATTTTTAATAGAATTACATAATCTGCATGTTGCAACAAATTCAACAATGTAGATAAAGCATAAAAGACGTTATCAACAATTTGTGTCTTTACAAGCCAATTGATGACAACTAATCTACAGTCTGTATATTTATAATGGGCACTTTTACATTATTCAGGATTCATTCTGTCACTGATGTAACTAATGAGCGATACACAACAATAGACTCAGTGGACTTCAGAGTAATAAGACAACTATCTACATGCCATTAGTTACTATACTAAATCAATCCAAAACCTGGAATATTTGTGGTTTTCTAAATCAGTGTCCTGTAAAATAAGAGATTTATAAACCTAGATTTACATCTGGATTTTCAAAGGAGTAGGTGTGTAAGAAGAGTGTAAAACAAATCACCTTATAGATTCTCAATTTGTCAATATATCTCTTTTTCAAATCTGCCTGAGAATGTGGCAACAATTTATGGAAGTATAAGGCTAGTTCTTTTTTCCATCTCACTTTTCACAAGCCCTCTTCTCCCACTCTCACTAAATAATGATGTTACTCTACCACCCCTGAATCTTAGATTGAGACGTTGTGTATTGTTTGTATATATCTTTTTAATTTTCTGTATATTATAAAACCTTTCTTGCTGGGGAGAAACTGCCCCTCCAAGGCTAACCGATTCTTAGAGGTAGCAGAGGGCTCATCCAGGAATATTCCTTTGATATGCACGGTAACTAATTCAGAGCTATATCTCCTCTATTTGTCCCTACACTCCAGGAGGGAATATTCCTCTGCCTTTGTCTTCCCAGGTGCAGGTTCTAGGCAACTAGAGGCTACCCCTGTAATCTAAAGCCTACTAGAATTACTCAAACCAGCCAGTCCTAAACTCTCTACTTTGCCCTGTTTTACCCTTCCTGTAGAAACTCCTATTATTATGCCCTTTCCTTGAGCTCTCCCCTTTCTCAGGTGTCCCTGTACGAAGTGGCAGAACACCTGTTTCAAGAACCTGTAAGTATAATAAACTGTTCTCCTGAATCTCTTCTGTGTCTTCTCTTATGGTCTCACTTGACTAACCATTACATAAAAGAAAACACAACAAATTATCTTAGAGTGTGAAAACATCTGAGTGTTTATCAGAGAAATATCTTGAAAATTCAACTTTTTCTATGCTCCTCTTGTCAAAGAATAAATGACATCTAAAGGTGGCTAACTTGAAACAAAACCAAGAGAACATCCTAAGAAGCAGTAACTGTAGAGATGTCTCCATACCTCATCTCTTTACGTTAGAATTTGGGTTCAGAAGTTAGAGAGGTTGTGACTGGAAAGTATATTAACATCTTTATTTGATTTGAGAAACACAGTCAGACTTTTTTTTCTAGCAGAATGATTGGCAGATAGATTTGACAAGGACTGGACATTTAGGTCATTTTCCATATACTGAATAAACAAAATTCACAGCTTTAAAATTATGCCAAAATAAATTTAAAACAGATGATATGATAAAAATCAGTGTATCAAAAGATAATGTATAGGGAGACCTGGAATCATGGCAGATGGGAGGCAGAACTAGATTGCAGCTCCCACATGGAGAAATAGAGCAGTGTGTGGATACTCACATTGCGAATTTTGCTCCAGAACGACTGCAATAATACATTAGGGAAGCTAAGAGAACCAATACACCCTCTAAAGGAAGCAGATTGCTCCTGCAGGACTGTGGAGATACCACAAATACTGTGAGTGCCCAAGCTGTGGAAGTGGGAAAGGAGGATTGTCTGCCCCTGAACACACACCCTCACTGGGGTATCTGAAGGTCTAGATCATGGGAGAAAATTCTGACCTTATCTGGAGCTGAGCAATACAGGAGTAGAGAAAGCAGCAAGAAAAGCCCTGTGGGCTCTCTGGGTCCCCTGGGTAGCCATTTCTGCCTTATCTCACAGGGTTCCTTGAAGAGGGCTGCCAGAGCAACTGGGAAAAGACCACAGGGAAAAGGAAACCTCCAGCTGAACACTGTAACAATTCCAACCAAACACAAAGTCTCCTAGCCAGAACTTGGGGGAGGGCATGCATCTGGTGTGCAGACTCCACCGGTGGGGAGGCACAAAAGCCCTGCTTGCTTTTGCAGGTGGGAGGCTGGTAGCCTGGGGCAAGTTCTCAGCCCTGCTCTCCCACTGCCTGGAAACAGAC
Source organism: Pan paniscus (assembly GCF_029289425.2). Classification (NCBI taxonomy): domain Eukaryota; kingdom Metazoa; phylum Chordata; class Mammalia; order Primates; family Hominidae; genus Pan; species Pan paniscus. Next base: position 123,678,990 of record NC_073254.2, read on the forward strand.
TCAGTGCTGTTGGACGGGGGCACAGTGGGAATGAGACCAGCTTTTTGGGTTGCCTGGAAGCTGGGTAAGGCCTGTGACTGCCAGCTTTCCCCCACTTCTCTGACTACCAGTGTGACACAGCAAAGGCAGCCATAATCCTTCTGGAATCATAACTCCATTAACCTGGGAACCAAACCCACAGCAGACACAACAAGACCTGCCCAAGGAGAGTCTGAGCTCAGACATGCCTAGCCCTGCCCCAACATGATGGTCCTTCTTTACTCAACCTGGTAGCTGAAGACAAAGGGCATATATTCTTGGGAGTTCTAGGGCCCCACCCACCTCCTGATCCTCCCTATATTACCACAGCTGATGCTCTCTTGAAAGCACCACCTCCTGACAGAAGGCCAACCTGCACAAAAATAGTGCATTAACCAAAACTAAGGACCCTCTCAGAGTCCATTTAACCCCCCTGCCACCTCCAAAAGAGTAGGTGCTAGTATCCACAGCTAAGAGATCTGCAGACAGTTCACATCACAAAACTCTGTGTAGCCAATCCCCAGTACCAGCCTGGAGTCTGGTAGACCTGCTGGGTGACTAGATCCAGAAGAGAGACAATACTCACTACTGCTTGGTTCTCAGAAAGACACATCCCTAGGAAAAGAGGGAAGAGTACTACATCAAGGGAACACCCCATGGGACAAAATAATCTGAAAAGCAGCCTTGAGCCCTAGACCTTCCCTCTGACAGAGGCTACCCTGTAGGAGATGGGCCAGAGTGGTGGGAAAAGTTATAAGAAAAGTTATAGGGAAAAACACAAAACTTCTTGGAAGGCCAGGAGGTTGTGCAAAGCTTCAGGAAAGAATAAAATCTGAAGGCAGATAATTATCATACACTGAGGCTAAGGGCAAGGAGTAGGTAACAAGGGAGTATAAGGGAGTTTATCTAGATAAGTTTATTTACTTATGTTGTCCGGAAACCGATCTTTGATCATCCACGCGCAAGACTGTTCCCCGCAAGGGGAGACGACAATGTTAATTATCCACAGGTTGTGTTGGCTCCAGGCCTTTGTCATTCAATCTGTACTAAATACAAGTGGCTCCGGCTTACCGAGACTGCAAACTCTCTTCGGCCCCTGGTGCTGGCAGTCCCCTAGCCCACTCTTTCACTGGATACCTGTGTCTGAGTACTCCTTTCATCCATCACTTGGCCAGGGTCTGCGTGACAGACCCGGCACTACCCAAATGCGAAGAAACCAGAAAAAACAATTCTGGTAATATAAAGAAACAAGGTTCTTTAACACCCACAAAAAAATCACACTAGCTCACCAGCAATGAATCTAAACAAAGAAGAAATCCCTGACTTACCTGAAAAAGAATTCAGAAGGTAAATTATTAATCTAATCAAGGAGGCACCAAAGAAAAGTGAAGTCCAATTAAAGGATATTTTTAAAAATATAATAAATGAGGGGAGAACTCTTCAGTGAAACAGATAACAAATAAAAACGATAAAAACTTCAGGAAATAATGGACACACTTAGAGAAATGCAAAATGTTCTGGAAAGTCTCAGCAATAGCATCAAACAAGGAGAAGAAAGATCTTCAGAGCTCGAAGAAAAAGTTTTTGAATTAACCCAGTCCAACAAAGACAAAGAGAAAGAAAAAGAAAAAATGAACAAAGCCTCCAAGAAGTTTGAGATTATGTCAAATGAACAAACCTAAGAATAATTGGCATTCCTGTGGAAGAAAAGAAATCTAAAAGTTTAGAAAACCTATTTTGGGGAATAATCAAGGAAAACTTCTCTGGCCTTGTTAGAGACCTAGACATCTAAATACAAGAAGCTCAAAGAAGACCTGGGAAATTCATCTTCAAAAGATGATCTCCTAGGCACATTATCATCAGGTTATCTAAAGTTAAGATGAAGGAAATAACCTTAAGAGCTGTGGGGCAAAAGTACCAGGTAACCTATAAAGGAAAACCTATCAGATTAACAGCAGATTTCTCAGCAGAAACCTTACAAGCTAGAAACGGCTGGGGCCCTATCTTCAGCCTTTTTAAACAAAACAATTATCAGCCAAGAATTTTGTATTCAGTGAAGCTAAGCTACATAAATAAAGGAAAGATACAGTCATTTTCAGAGAAATGCTAAGAGAATTTGCCACTTCCAAGGCAGAACTACAAGAACTGCTAAAAGGAGCTCTAAATCTTGAAATAAATCCTGGAAACCCATCAAAACAGAACCTCTTTAAAGCATAAATCTCACAAGACCTATACAACAAAAATAAAATAAAAAAACAAGGTATACAGGCAACAAATAGCACAATAAATGTAATAATAGTACTTCACATCTCAATACTAATATAGAATGTAAATGACCTAAATGCTCCACTTAAAAGACACAGAATTGCAGAATGGATAAGAATTCACCAACCATCTGCTGCCTTCAAGAGACTCATCTAACACATAAGGACTCACATAAACTTTAAAGGTAAAGAGGTGGAAAAAGACATTCCATGCAAATGGACACCAAAAGTGAGCAGGAGTAGCTATTCTTATATCAGATAAAACAAACTTTAAAGCAACAGCAATTCAAAAAGACAAAGAGGAACACTAATGAGAAAAGGCCTTGTCCAACAGGAAAATATCACAATCCCAAATATTTATGCACCTAACACTGAACCTCCCAAATTTATAAAACAATTACACCTAGACCTAAGAAACGAGATAGACAGCAACACAATAATAGTGGAAGATTTCAATACTCCACTCATAGCACTAGGCAGGTCACCTAGACAGAAAGTCAACAGAGAAACAATGGCTTTAAACTATACCCTGGAATGAATAAACTTAACAAATATTTACAGAACATTCTACCCAACAAATGCAGAATATACATTCTACTCATCAACCTATGGAACTTTCTCCAAGATAGACCATATGATAGGCCACAAAACAAGTCTCAATAAATTTAAGAAAATGGAAATTATCGAACACTCTTTCAGATCACAGTGGAATAAAACTGGAAATCAACTCCAAAAGGGACCTTCAGAACCATGCGAATACATGGAAATTAAATAGCCTGCTTCTATCATTGGGTGAACAATGAAATCACACTGAAACTTTAAAAACTCTTCAAACTGAACAAAAATACTGACACAACCTATCAAAACCTCTGGAATACAGCAAAGGTGGTCCAAAGAGGAAAGTTCAACGCCTTAAATACCTCCATCAAAAAGTCTGAATGAGCACAAATAGACAATCTAAGGTCACACCTGAAGAAACTAGAGAAACAAGAACAAACCAAACCCAAACCCAGCAGCAGAAAGAAAATAACAAAGATCAGAGCAGAACTAAATCAAATTGAAACAAACAAACAAAATACAAAAGATAAATGACACAAAAAGCTGGTTCTTTGAAAAGATAAATAAAATTGACAGATAATTAGCAAAATTAACCAAAAATAGAAGAGAGAAATTCCAAATGAGCAGAATTAGGAAGAAATGGGAGATATTGCAACTGACAACACAGAAATACAAAAGATTACTCCAGGCTACTATGAACACTTTATGCACATAAACTAGAAAACCTAGAGGAGATGAATAAATTCCTGGAAAGATACAACCTTTCTAGCTTAAATCAGGAAGAATTAGATAAGCTGAACAGACCAATAACAAGCAGCCAGATTGAAATGGTAATTTAAAAATTACCAACAACAAACAAAAAGTCCAGGACCAGACAATTTCGAAGCTGAATTCCACTAGACATTCAAAGAAGAATTGGTACCAATCCTCTTGACATTATTCCACAGAATAGAGAAAAAGGGAATCCTCCCTAAATTATTCTATGAAGCCAGTATCACCATACTATGAGCAGCAGGAAAAGATATAACCAAAAAAGAAAACTACAGACTAATATCCCTGATAAATATAGATGCAGAAATCCTTAACAAAATGCTAACTAACAAAATCCAACAACATATCAAAAAGATAATTCACCATGATCAAGTGGGTTTCATACCAGTGGTGCAGGGATGGGTTAACATACACAAGTCAATAAATGTGATACACCACATAAACAGCATTAAAAACAAAAATCACATGGATCATCTCAATAGATGCAGAAAAAGCACTGGACAAAATCCAGTATTCCATTATGATTAAAACTCTCAGCAAAATCAGCATACAAGGGACATACCTCAATGTAATAAAACCATCTATGACAAACCCACAGCCAACATAATACTGAATTGGAAAAAAGTTGACAGCATTATCCTGAGAACTGGAAAAAGATTAGGATGCCCACTGTCACCACTCCTCTTCAACATAGCACTGGGAGTCCTAGCCAAAGCAATCAGACAAAAGAAAGAAATAAAGAGCATCCAAATGAGTAAAGTTGAAGTCAAACTGTCCCTGTTTGCTGATGATATGATTGTATACCTAGAAAACCCTAAAGACTCCTCCAAAAAGCTCCTAGAACTGGCAAAAGAATTCAGCAAAGTTTCTGGATGCAAAATTAATGTACACAAATCAATAGCTCTTCTATACACCAACAGTGACCAAACTGAGAATCAAATCAAGAGCTCAAATTCTTTTATGATAGCAGCAAAATAAATAAACAAATAAAATACTTAGGAATATACCTAACCAAGGATATGAAAGACCTCTGCAAGGAAAACTACAAAACACTACTGAAAGAAATCATAGACCATACAAACAAATAGAAACACATCCCATGCTCATGAATGGGTGGAATCAATATTGTGAAAATGACCATACTGCCAAAAGCAATCTTCAAATTCAATGCAATTCTTATCAAAATGTCACCATCATTCTTCACAAAACTAGAATAAAAATCCTAAAATTCATCTGGAACCAAAAAAGAACCCACATAGCCAAAGCCACACTAAGCAAAATGAATAAATCTGGAGGCATCACATTACCTGATTTCAAACTATGCTGTAAGGCCATAGTCACCAAAGCAGCATGGTACTGGTATATAAATAGGCAAATAGACCGATGGAAGAGAATAGAGAATCTAGAAATAAACCCAAATAATTACAGCCAACTGATCTTTTTTGCTATTAGATAATAAATTTGTTTATAAGGCAGGGATCATAAAAAGGCTTTGCTTTAAACACAACTGAAGAGAAATTTGAGGCAGCATGAAAACAAATTTTTGATGAAAAATCACTCAGAGTTTTTTTAATATGACTTAGAAGTTAAAGATTTGTGTGACATTGCTCCTCATATTCCTGTCATTATTTCTTTCCAATTTGGGGATCATATTCTAGTTTCTCTTTCTACCTTAACAATTTTTACCTGATGCCTTTCTAGTTTAGATAATGATTCACAAGTAAAATCCATCATTTGCTCCATATTCTTAAAATTTTTCTATTAGTAATTTGTTACAGTTGTAAATTTTATTTCAGTATTTGGATATATAGCACTTCACATGGTTCATAATTTAAAATAATTAAAACTTATTCATGGAGTATGATTAAAATATATCAACAGGTTTTCAAACATTGAACCATCTCAACTTTCTGGGACCAAATTCCACAAAATCATGATATATGATTATTTTAACACACTGCTCTATTCCATTTGCATGTAATTTATTTTAGGAATTTTTAAATATATATTATGTGAGTGAGATTTTTATTATGGTGCAATATTTATAGTAACCATTTAGTACATTTATTTCTGTATTCTATGGAAATTAAGCTGTCATCTTCAGATTTTGTTTTATTTTGAATTTATTTAATGAGATATCACTTAGATATATTAAAAGTCACCACTTAAAGTGTTCAATAAGTGATATTTTGTAAATACATGGTCTTATAATTACACCAACATTCATGATATAGAACATTTCAATATTACAAAAGTTCTTCAATCACAAATATCACGCCAAGGCACTCTAGCCTGGGTGATAGGAGGGAACTTTTTCAAATAAATAAATAAAAGAAAGCAGAAAGCACTTGGGATAAAACAGAAAACAAACAACAAAAACAATGACATATACAAGGAAACCACAAGCTATTCATGCTTACTGGATGCTAACTTTTAAGCATGAATTAATTACAGGTGAATCTACAGAGGAAAGCAGGAGCTGCCCAGTAACAGGGTTTAGAAGTCATGTTACAATGGTGGATGATTTTTGATGGTTTTCAGCAAAAAAATGATCATTCTGAAACTTCTCATATCTGCAAATTTCATGGAAATTCTCAAGAAACTTTATTCTATAGTTCTGAATCATTCTGTTTGTGGTCAATTTTATATAATAACTACATTTCATTCCAAAATGTATAACTCCTTATTTTACTAGTTTACCAAATTTTTTTATTTTTCACTTTTTCTTTTTGTATGTTAATTTGTTTCTCTATTGTACTGGAATCCTATGCCTGCAACACCAAACTTTCTTCCAAGATAATACTACTTTCAAACCAGGAAAGTTTATAGCATTTCCATTTTATTATGTAACCATAGTGAACCATAATGAATCTTTCTAATCTTTCTATCTTTAATGTATAACTTAGCTTTCTAAATTGTAAATAAATAACCAGTATTCACATTGTTACATTTTTAAATAGTACATTGTTTATATGTGTGTGTGTATATATATATATATATATAATGTGTGCATACATACATACAGTATTCATTTTAGACTTTAGGAAATCAGCAATATAGCCAATTTTTATTAGATATTTTTCTTAAAAAATATACCTAAGTAAAACTGAGAGAATAAGGGGAATTAATTAGATCAGAAAGGTGATGGTTTACAATAAATTTATAAGTAACATGAAAAGGCCTCTTCTTATTCTTATCAAAATTATCTATTATTTTTATTACCTCATTTGTAATAAATAATTTGTTTTATGCTTTTTAAATTTATTTATTTATTTATTTATTTTCAGACAGAGTCTTGCTCTGTCACCCAGACTGGAGTGCAGTGGCAGGATCTCGGCTCACTGCAAGCTCCGCCTCCCGGGTTCACACCATTCTCCTGCCTCAGCCTCCCAAATAGCTGGGACTACAGGCGCCCGCCACCACACCCGGCTAATTTTTTGTATTTTTAGTAGAGACGGGGTTTCACCATGTTAGCCAGGATGGTCTGGATCTCCTGACCTCATGATCCACCCGCCTCGGCCTCCCAAAGTGCTGGGATTACAGGCATGAGCCACCGCGCCCAGCTATACTTTATTTATTTATTTTTTCTCAGAGCCCTTGGCTTATCTTTAATTTGGACCTCATGCTATCTGTGCCTGTTTCACATGTGCTTGTATTCCACAACTTGGTTTGGTTAAAGATGTTTATGTATCACAGTTCTTTAAGCTCCTTGAGGTTTTTCATTTTCAAATTTGTCACAATTCTATTTCGCTATCTCTATATTAAAAGTTATTACAAACCTAACAACTCAGAAAAATAGCCATTCCAATATATATCACAGATTCTGTGGGTCATCAATTTGCACAGGGCTCAGCTAAGCAATTCTTCTGTTCCTTATGTCACAGAAAGAGATCATGTAGTGGCACTCAGCTAGTGGATGAGCTGGTCTGAACATCCAAGAGGACTTCACTCACATGACTGGAAATGAAAAGAAGGCTGAGCTTAGCTAGTCTGCTGACTAGCATGCTGTCTCAGGATAAACTGACATTATACATGGAAGTTGACTCTTTCCAGAGTGAGATACCAAGTAACCCAGGTGGAAACGTTTATGAGAAGTCATCTTGCCTCAAACCTGCCATACTTAATTGGTTGAAGCAGTCACAAACCCTCTGAGTTTTAACAAAATACATCTAGATTTTAGAAATCAATGGAAGGCGTATGAGACTGCTTTGTAAAAAATAATACTGTTTTGACAAAAACGTATATGAGGTTTAGCAATCTTTCTCATTTCAGATTCTTCTTTCTATTAAAATTAAATATTTTATATCATATATAATATTAAATATAAAATATTAAATATTTTTTGTTTTCTATTATACTATTATTTCAATTATTGTGTTTTATGGCAATTTTATAAAATAATTTATAGAAATATTAAACTGTACTTTTGGGGCATATGGACATAAAGAGATATCTATAATTATGTTTCCCCAAACTAGAGGACATATTCCCTCTGATATTCCTAATCCATAGAAATTTTTAAAAACCAATATTTTTGTCTATTTGTATGTATATTAGTAGACACACGGACATCCATTGTGTGTGGTGCTAAAGGCATAAAAGGCAAAAAGTCATTCTCTTCCTCTGTGAACTTACATGTGACTTGTAAAAACAACTCTTAAATTCCCATCTGAAGAAAAGTAACCTCTATATCCAGGAAGGATTCATACTTAAGGAGAAGTAAGAGGGATGTTATAAGATCATTTTATGATCACTGAATAATTCCCACTGAAAAGACTTTTATGAAAACTGTTTTCTCCCTTTAAGCAACAGAATCTTTTATCGAAAAATTAGTGAAAAGTTAATATGGCAAACATCGGAAGAAAAAAAATACATTTTTATATTTACATTCATGCTGAAACATTTTATGGAAAAGATGTTTTAGAGTTTCTGAGTGAGAGACTTGCTACAAAGAAAGAATAGTGTATAAATAGGAGAGGTGAAGAAGATATCAGACAACCTTTGCAAACTCTATTTTGCTTGGAGTCCATGTTGAAAAAGAAAACATGTAGACTTGCTAACTTTATGATTCAGACAAAAGTTACAAAAGAAGTTTTGGAAGGAGGAAATCAGTGTGAATCAAGCTGTCAGGGAAAAATAAGTCCTGTACTTACATAAACACCTTTCAGCATTGCCTTAAAAAATAAAAGAAAGGTCTAGGTGAGCAAAATTGTTTGATTTCCATAAAAAAGAAAATCCCTAGAAAATGTACATTAACCAAAACAATAGATAAGAACAATTAAAAATGTTTTTTCATGTTTATTCTGCAATAGTTTGTGTATTTCTTACAATTTTTAAAAAGCTGAAAAAAACAGTTATGACTGCATTGTCAGGATTGTCAGGGGAATTTTTTAGGCAGTACATATTTTATTATTTCGATTAATAAACTAAATTATTCATTCTTCAACATATGTCATTTATTCTTAGAGAAAATAAATAACTGATACAAAATGTCAAGAAAGTGAATTCATTATATAATCATATATTTTATAGGTTTTTAAATATTAATCTTATTAATTTTTACCTCTAGATCAATTTCATTTCTGAAATATATTCATATAAAAATAATTACTGAAAACACAGAATTCTAACTTTAGCTCCTGATTTTATGCAGCATATTAAATTGTATTCAGGCATTATTTCCCTTAATGTAATGCAAATGTCAGAAGAATTTAATCAAAATTCTGGAATATATTTTGATGTTATATGATTGCACTTGATTTATTATTTTGTGGAAAGATTATAAAACAGTCACTTGTCATTTATTTATTTACCTATGATGTAATTTTCACTTTTTAAAATGAGATTAGTATTGAGCATTAATTACATTTGCATTTAGGAAAATATGTGACTTTAAAATGTTCATACCCTCTGATCCATCAAATTTTCTTATTGAATTTATTCTAATACATGCACTCATTTGAAAGATTTTTTTCATGTATTATATGTAATAATGTGAAGCTTAACTCCAATAAACACTGAATAAAGTTGTACTATTTAAAATACTTAAATGATATTTAAAAGCCATGCAAAATCTCCAGAATATAAAGTTTAATTTTAAAAAAAACTACATATAATGATACATCTTTTAAATAAACTTTATTTATATTTTCCACAAATATATAGCTAATGCTTTATGTTCCATGATGCTTCCATGAGCCAAAGATCTCTGTCTCTGTGGAATTTACATTCTGGTTAGGAGGAAAAACATGAAAAAGTAGGGTAGGAAAGGAACACGGAAAAGGTTGCAGATTTAAGTAAGTGTGGTCAATGTAGTCTGCAATGAGATGATATTAAAGTAAAGCTTTGATGGAGGTGAGAGATTTAAGTAAGAGGTTTGCTAGGAAAAGAATTAGGGATAGAGGTAGTAGCTACAGTAAAGGCTTGCTTGCCTGGCCTGTTTGAAGAACACTCAATGAAGTTAATGTGCAGTTGAGAGACAAGAATATTAGTAGAACAAGATGATTCAGGGAAGTTGCGGAGGACCACATAACATCACATTGATCCTGGGTGAGATGGATTTCGCCCTGAGTAAGATGGACAATGATTTCAAAAGTTGGAACTGAGGACTGAGGTGATCTTATCTTTTGAAAGCATCAACTGGCTGCTCTTGAAAGTAAGAAAGATTAGAATCAGGGAGCAGAACTATGAGGCTACATCAGTAATCCAGGCAAAGGATGATGAAGGCTCCAAATAAAAGGGTAGCTAGGGTAGGAGTAGGGATGAGATAATGAGAAATGGCCTGTTTCTGTCAAAATTTTGGTTAAAGAGCCAACAGGGTTTCCTGAGGAATCAGATGCAGGTATAAAAATAAGAGAGGAGGATTAAGGATGACTCCAAATTTTTCAAACTGAAAAAATTAAGTTATCATTAACAAAGATGGAGAAGACTGTGGAGCAAGTTTTGAAGGAATGAAATTTTATTTTCAGATATGGAGTGTGAATGTCAGTTAAATATTGAAACAGAGACATGTAGATCAGGAGCAATGTCAGGGCTGGGGATATAACTTGCAGAGTTATTGGCATATATGTGTTATTCAAAATCATGAGACTGAATGAAGTTACCCAGGGAAGGACTTGAGATAAAGAAGAGGATTTAGAGTTTGGGGAAGATGAAGGACCAGCAAAGGAGGCTGAGAATGAGTAACATATAATTTAGATGAAAGACATAATAAAATATAGTGTCTAAAAAGACACGAAAGAAAAAATATCAAGGAGGAGAAAGTGATAGGTGATGAGCTGTTTCAAAGCTGAGGCTAGGACAAGAAACCAGTAAAGTGGTTATTAGTGATCTTGAAGTAAGCGGTTTCATATACTCTATATACTTTCTAGAATCATAAGTGATAGAACCATTGCAATTTTGATTTTTTAAAGTGCATCCAATGTGTTTTACTCAGCTCGTCAGAGTTTATTTCACAAAAAACCACCTAAAATTTAGTGACTTAAAGCAACAACTATATATGTAGCTCATGTTTCTGTGGGTTGGCAACTTGGTCTGACTCAACTGGATGATTCTTCTACTTGTCTTGTTTGGCTCCACTCATGAGTCCACTGTCAGCTCCCAGGACAGCTGGGGTTGGCTAGTTGGAGCAGGTGGTAGCATTGCTCCACCGAAATAACTTATCTGTGTTCCACATGTTCTCTAATCCTCTAGTAGACTGCTCTGGGCTTAGTCGCACATCATTACAGAGTCTCAAGAAGAAAGAAGGAAGGTCCAAGCCTTCTTGAGGCCTAGGTTCATAGCACACATAACCATATTAGTCCAATGCCAAACTAAATTCAAGGGATGTAATTTGAGAAACAGTGGCAAATTTAATATTGGATACATTGAAATTTAAGATTCTTGGAGACTTAAGTAGATGTTTCTGGGATATAATTTGATATTTATGTTAATACAAACATCAAGGCTATGATCTGGCTATGATCATATCTTCAAGTTGGAGACACCATCTGAATCTGAGATCAGATGAATTTAATAAGAAGAATGTGGAAAGGGACAAAAATAATTAATAAACTTTGAAGTCTGCGGATATTTAAAGGGCTGGTTAAAAAAAGAGGAATAATAATGGCAACTCTAAAGCAGCAATTACAACTGCTGAACTTAAACTAAAGCATGCAGACCTTGTCACACATCACACAACTAGTAAATAGCTAAGTATGATTAAAACACAGATCTGTCTGCCTTCTAAACCCATGCTCTTTACAAACCAATGCTTTTGTGGGCTATGTTCTTTATAGGACAAAAAATGGGAAACAAACAAACAAAAAAATCTTTACTATAATTTGTATACACCAGAGAGCTTGCAATTTCATCTTCACTAATGGCCATTTAAAATACTGGTGAAAATAGTTTAGGGTACTAATTTTGCTCAGGACCATATACAGATAATTGAACTGCTAAGAATAACTCCTAAATAAAAGATTTTTGTTACTAATCACCCAGTTCTAAACAGTTCTAAAATTTTTGAACTTAGTATTAGATATTAATAGAATAGTTGCTTACTGTGTCCCCTCTTCTCATAGAATTTATACTTTGTCGAGAGCATGGGTATAAGTCTCTGGTATCTGAATAAGAGTGTGTTGTAGATAAAAATGACTGCAAATAAGTAAAGGTTGCAGCTCTACTCTTTAATGAATGTATTTTTGAAACCTTTACACATCTATACTCTGGTCAACAGAATAGTTGAATAAGTACCTTATTTTTCTTAATGCAATTTTGTTAAAACCATCTTTTCTTGATTCCCTACCAAACTGAATTCTACCAGTATTCCTCTTTGGGGAGTGATACAGGTGATATGATGGCTGAGGTTGCTGATGTACATTAATTTAATTTTAATAGTTTTTATTGGCATTGTTTCCTAAAATGGTACTTTATTCCACAGTCAGTCTAAAACCGTGGCTCCTTTCTGATCATCTGCAGACTGACTATGGATAGCTTACTCTCACCAAAGAGGTTTCCAAAACTGACTTCACATTGCAAATAATTGAGAAATTTGAAAATGCCCATACAATGGTCTTATTACTAAATGTTCTGTGATTGTGTAAATGCATTCGTATTTTTTCAAAATTTCTCCACATGATCTTAAGGTGTAACCACAGTTGAACACAAACATCTTGCCTGATACACAGTAAAAGTTTGGATTGTATTACTTTCTTATGTATTAAAATAAATATATGCTAACAAGTTACACAAAAATTTATTGTAAGTTGTCTCCGTAAATTTAGTAACAAAATGATTTAATTTCTCTAGAAAGGGCCTTTGAAAAAAGTCTTAAACAACTGTAAAGTATCAAAATTATTTTAATCAAGGGGGTACTTTGGAAGAATTAACCCTTCAAAGAGATTTTCAACTATTTTAAATAATGTCTTTAATTTTATTCTTAAAACTGATCACATATTACTAAAATGAAACTAAAGAATATTATCCCAGACTATGATCCCTTTTGTGAAATTTAAAGATCCAAACATTGCCTGAGGATGCTAGTGAGAAGTGCAATATTCAATAATCACTCCAATTCATCAAACAGCCTAGGCTTTGGTGAAGCAGAATGTTTGTTACTGTGTTTACCAACATTTTAAATTTTTATGTCAAACAAAATAGGGCAAACATTTTTTCAGTATTTAAGTCTTAGAAACTGGATGGCTGACATGAAACCTGCCAGTCTGCCTGTCTGAAAGTATGTTAGGGAGGAGACTGTCTTAAGTGAAACTTCCAACAGTTTTCTTACCACATATATTTAAGAGAAAGGAAACATTGTCTAGCAAGTTTCCACATTCTTTATGGAATCCTTGAAGATTCGCCAAAAGCAGAATGAGTATAATAAGATGAAACTGGATATTCCAAACAACATTTAATTGTGTAAAAAAATTCTGATCTATTCTCTCAACATATTCTATAAAAAGTCAGAGGAGAAAAATATGTCTCAGAAATCATTTTCCTGATTGGGATTTAAACAGATTTCTCTAGGTTTTACCTGGCACATTGCATACATGATGTTATCAATGCACTAGAATGTAAGAGACTTTATCATTTTTATTGTGTCTATTTGATTCTTCTCTTTTATTTCTTTATTAGTCTGGCTAGCGGTCTGTTTTGTTAAACTTTTCAAAAAACCAGCTCCTGTATTCATTGATTTTTTGAAGGGTTTATCGTGTCTCTATCTCCTTCAGTCCTACTCTGATCTTAGTTACTTCTTGTCTTCTGCTAGCTTTTGAATTTGTTTGCTCTTGCTTCTGTAGTTCTTTTAACTGTGATGTTAGGATGTGGATTTTAGATCTTTCCCACTTTCTCCTGTGGGCATTTAGTGCTATAAATCTCCCTCTAAATACTGCATTAGCTGTGTCCCAGAGATTCTGGTACATTGTGTCTTTGTTCTCATTGGTTTCAAAGAATGTATTCATTTCTGCCTTAAATAATACTTGGTTATTTACCCAGTAGTCATTCAGGAGCAGGCTGTTCAGTTTCCACGTAGTTGTGTGGTTTTGAGTGAGTTTCTTAATCCTGAAGTCTAATTTGATTGCACTGTCATCTGAGAGACTATTTGTTATGATTTCCATTCTTTTGCATTTGCTGAGGAGTTTTTTACTTCCACTTATGTGGTCAATTTTAGAATAAGTGTGATGTGGTCCTGGGAAGAATGTTCTGTTGATTTGGGGTGGAGAGTTCTGTAGATGTCTATTAGGTCCACTTGGTCCAGTGCTGAGTTCAAGTCCTGAATATCCTTGTTAATTTTCTGCCTTATTGATCTGTCTAATATTGACAGTGGGGATCCTATCACTGATCCCACAGAAATACAAATTACCATCAGAGAATACTAGAAACAACTCTATGCAAATAAACTAGAAAATCTAGAAGAAATGGATAAATTCTTGGACACATACACCCTCCCAAGTCTAAACCAGGAAGAAGTCAAATCCCTGAATAGGCCAATAACAGGCTCTGAAATTGAGGCAGTAATTAATAGCCTACCAACCAAAAAAAGCCCAGGACCAGACGGATTCACAGCTGAATTTTACCAGAGGTACAAAGAGGAGCTGGTAACATTCCTTCTGAAACTATTCCAAACAATAGAAAAAGAGGGACTCCTCCCTAACTCATTTTATGAGGTCAGCATCACCTTGATATCAAAACCTGGCAGAGACACAACAAAAAAAGAAAATTTCAGGTCAATATCCCTGATGAACGCCAATGCGAAAATCTCCAATAAAATACTGGCAAACTGAACCGAGCAGCACATCAAAAAGCTTATCCACCACAATCAAGTCAGCACTATCCCTGGGATGCAATGCTCATTCAATATATGCAAATCGATAAATGTAATCCATCATATAAACAGAACCAGTGACAAAAACCATATGATTATCTCAGTAGATGCAGAAATGGTCTTCGATAAAATTCAGCACCCCTTCATGGTAAAAACTCTCAATAAACTAGGTATTGACGGAACATATCTACAATCCTAAGAAAAAAGAACAAAGCTGGAGGCATCACACTACCTGACTTCAAACTCTACCTCAAGGCTACAGTAACCAAAACAGCATGGAACTGGTACCAAAACAGATATATAGACCAATGGAACAGAACAGAAGCCTCAGAAATAACACCACGCATCTACAACCATCTGATCTTTGACAAACCTGACAAAAGAAAGCAATGGGGAAAGGATTCTCTATTTAATAAATGGTGTTGGGAAAACTGGTTAGCCATATGCAGAAAACTGAAACTGGACCCCTTCCTTACACCTTATATAAAAATTAACTCAAGATGGATTAAAGACTTAAACATAAGACCTAAAACCATAAAAACCCTAAAAGAAAACCTAGGCAATACCATTCAGGACATAGGCATGGGCAAATACTCCATGACTAAAACACCAAAAGCAATGGCAATAAAAGCCAAAATAGACAAATGGGATCTAATTAAACTAAAGAGCTTCTGCACAGCAAAAGAAACTATCATCAGAGTGAACAGGCAACCTACAGAATGGGAGAAAATGTTTGCAATCTATCCATCTGACAAAGGGCTAATATCTAGGATCTACAAGGAACTTAAACAAATTTTCAAGAAAAAAAAAACCCCATCGAAAAGTGGGCAAAGGATATGAACAGACACTTCTCAAATGAAAACATTTATGTGGCAAACAAACATATGAAAAAAAGGTCATCAGCACTGGTCATTAGAGAGATGCAAATCAAAACCACAATGAGATACCATCTCATGCCAGTTAGAATGGCGATCATTAAAAAGTCAGGAAACAACAGATGCTGGAAAGGATGTGGAGAAATAGGAATGCTTTTACACTGTTGGTGGGAGTGTAAATTAGTTCAACCATTGTGGAAGACAGTGTGTCGATTCCTCAAGGGTCTAGAACCAGAAATACCATTAGACCCAGCAATCCCATTACTGGGTATATACCTAAAGGATTGTAAGTCATTCTACTATAAAGGCACATGCACACATATGTTTATTGCAGCACTGTTCTCAATAGCAAAGACTTGGAAGCGACCCAAATGCCCATCAGTGATAGACTGGATAAAGAAAATGTGGCATATATACACCATGGAATACTATGCAGCCATAAAAAGGGGGAGTTTTTATCCTTTGCAGGGAAATGGATGAAGCTGGAAACCATCATTCTCAGTGAACTAACACAGGAACAGAAAACCAAACACCACATGCTCTCACTCGTGAGTTGAACAATGAGAACACACGGACAGGGAAGGGGAAACATCACACACCGGGACCTGTTGGGGGTGTGGGGCTAGGAGAAGATAGCATTAGGAGAAATACCTAATGTAGATGACGAGTTGATGGGTGCAGCAAACCACCATGACACGTGCATACCTATGTAATAAACCTGCACGTTCCTCACATGTATCCCAGAACTTACAGTAAAAAAATAAATAAATAAAAAAGAATGTAAGACTTGAGGTCAGAAACGAGGTTTCATTTTAATCTTTTTCTCACTGAAACTGGTCCATAGCAAATGCTACATCCTTATTTGATTAGAAAATGAATAGAATCACAATACTTCTTGGCATCCACTATATTAATAACAGAAGAAGTGAATAAACACTTAAACATAGTATTTGCTGTTATTTTAAGTATAAGTGGCTCAGAAATAAAATAAATAAAATTGGTTGACTTACTCCAATAGAGCATAATGACAAATGACAACAATCATGCTGGAATTCAACATCGACAACAAATAATTAAACATTGAATGAACCTGACAGAAGACCTTTAAAATGATGCCAAACTCTATTTGGATAAACTGAATGTTTAAGACAAGCCTAATGATTTCATCAGTCTTAATTATAATTGTGGTTTAGTAAAAGACTCACATCCACTAAAAGTAATGAAGAATGTGTCAAATGTTTGAAGAGAAACGATTAACTACTGCCCAAATGCTTATTGTTTTGCAAATAATCAGAAACTGGGGAAAATGATGGTAATTGCAAGAGAAAGCCTATTGTCTCTGAAACAACACAGTGATTCTCTTATGCAGCAGCTCAGTGTGATGATCCTTAAGATTTATAACCTCCTGCTTCTTTCCATTAAATTTTTATGCAATTTTTTATTGTTTTTAAAAATATTTTTAAATTTCAAAATGACAAAATTGAAAAAAGCAACTGTTATTTAAATATGTATGTCATTTTGCTTAAATGTATATACAACAATTAGAAGCAAAATTTGTTTCGAAGGAAGTTTGAGTTTTTGCATTTGAGTTTATTTATATTAAAATTAGTAGAAAATAGTATTAACCTTTAAAATTAGAAAATTATATAAACTGATAGACCTTCTGAATAGTGATTCTGGATTATTTGATTGTCTTCAACATATAATGCGAGCCTTGAAATATTTATATATATCTACACATAATTTAGCATTATTGAGTTCATAACACTTTGTCTCATATTAATTAGCATTTTCTGTAACTATTTCCATCTTTTAACATAGGGTACACATTACATAAATATGATATTATCGTTGGGCATTTGGTACATTTCTCACTATTTTATAGTAGTAGTGAGATCATAAAAGCTTTGCCTAAATTATTTTAGGATTATTTCTTGAAGTATAATCTTCTGGAAGAATATTCCTAAAGGGAAAATGAGGTTTTAAAGTATATAGATAGTTTGTTGGTTCCATCTTTTATTGTTCAATTTAATTCTAGAAAAAAAAAGTATAGCAAATTTAAAGTGCCATAAGAGACATATAAATTGCATGTACCCAGAAAGCCAATATGTTGTATTTACATTTTGTTTTGTTCTGCTAGCTTAATAGAAATACCATTGTTTCTTAAAATTCTTTAATTTGTATTTTGTTAATTGCTATCGAGACTGTACTTTCCCCTGTGAAATGCCATGTTGCTCATTATTCTTTATGTGATAAGTGACATAAATTGTGGATACTATTTGCCGACTTGGATTGTTATGTAGATTTGCTTCTAATTATATTCCTAAAGCTTATATTTTCTGGGTATTTATTGATTTGATCATTTAACAAGTCTGTAGAAGATTTTTATTTTAGGAAAGTGGTATGATCCCAAGCGTTTAATAACTTATCTATAAAATCCCCTCTGCAAAAGAAATGTAAAAATAAGCTTTTTTGTATGTAGCAGTGCTTAATAAAGGGAAGAGAACTTTTAACAAGCAATTTTAAAAATCTTTGAGCTATTTCTGTAAAATGTGAAGTATATGGGATCCAGAAACTAGGAACATCCCATCTCAATGCCAGGAAACAAATAATCTACATTCCCAGCAGCTTCTCAAAACACAAAGCATAAGGCCAGGAAATGTGGATTCATCAAAACTTTGGAGGCAGGGTATAAAACTGCTTAAAAATTGTGCCAATTATAGCATAAGAATCAAGTGAACTATAGTCACCACTGTATCATTATTTCTATTATCATAGATGAAGTGCAGTAAGGTAATAATAATGTTAATAAAGTATAGTATATATCTGCTATGGTTTCATATTGGTTCATCTCTGCCAAAACTCACGTTAAATTTAATTGCCCATATAATGATGAGATGTGGTGGGAACTTTAAGAGGCCTTTGGTTCATGAGGGATCTGCCCTTATGAAAGGATTAAAGCAATCTTTCAGGAATCAGTGAGTTCTCTTGAGAAATGAAATTAATCACCATGAGAATGGATTGTTACAAAGCAATGCCACCCCTCCTCATGTTTTGTCTTTTTCACGAGTGCTTTCTTGCCCCTTCTGTTTTTCTACCATGCTATGAAGGATCTGTCAACAGAATTTGCCAGATGAAGCTACTCAATCTTGAACTTCTTAGCCTGTAGATTCATGACCTAAACTAACCTCTTTCCTTAATGAATTACACAGCCTCAGGCATCCTGTTACAGTAACACCAAATGGATTAGGACAGTATCCATGCCATTTTCTTAAACAATTTTCATTTTTTTAAATGTTTGTCTTAAGTATTCTGTGAAGTGTATATCTCCTATAGTTAAGTATTCTCTTGTAGCAAAAACAGAACAGAAAAAAAATTTAAAACTTTGGAAAACAGTTGAATGTTTCTATATTTCTCTATGAGTGATTGAAAAAACATGAAGGCAGAAAGTTATAAAAATTATATCATACTTGAACAACACAATCAAATAAATTGGCCCAATTGATTTGTAGTGCTACAAACAGCAGCATACATATTTCTTTCTAGTACGTGTGGAACAATCACAAAGACCATATGCTCTGTCATTAAACATATCCCAGTAAACATAGAAGTTTTGATACCAAATAATTTTTTAATTCAATAGAAACTAAATCAGGCAGACATCTGGAAAATACCAAAATGTTTGAAAATTTAAAGAACACCTTTTTCCCCAACTTTTCTATTAGATTCATGGGTACATGGACAAGTTTGTTACAAGGCTGTATTTCATGATGCTGAGGTTTGGGGTACTTTGGAACCCATTACCCAGGTAGTGAGCACAGTATCCATTATATAGTATTCAACTCTTGCCCCCTTCTGTACTCCTCCTCTTACAATCCTCAATGTCTATTATTTCCATTTTTATGTCTATAAAAACTTTTTGGCAAGGAATATTAGCAAAAACTTTTTGCTAATGGCAAAGTTTTGCCTTGGCAAAAACTTTTTGTCAAGGGATATTAGAAAATATTAGAAAAGTTTCATATTTGAGCCTGGTTCTGTTGATTGTCTGTTGACATTTTATTGTTGTTTTTTCCTTCCTTTTTTTCCATGTCTTGTAATTTTGTTGTTCTTGTGCTTCTTATCATTATTATTATTCTTGTCCAAAGCAAGACATCTTGCTTAGACTAAGGTCCATAGCACCCTTCTTATGCCTGGAAATGATGAGAACTCTTCTTTTGCTAGCTCTTCAGCATGCAGGGGATTGAGTCAATATACAGATTATCCTTGAATAACACAAGGATTGGCAGCACTGACCCTCTACAAAGTGAAAAATTCACATATAACTTTTGATTCCCTAAAATTTTAACTACCTAGCTAGTCTACTGTTAATCAGAAGCCTTACCAATCACATAAACAGTAGATTAACACATTTTTTTGTATGTTAACTTTGTTATATACTATATTCTTAATAAAGTAAGCTAGAGTAGGAAAATGTTATTAAGAAAATCATATGGAAGAGAACATAGGTTTATTATTTCCTATTAATTAAGTAGAAGTGGATCATCAAAAAGGTCTTCATCCTTGTTGTCTTCACATTGAGTAGGCTGATGAGGAAGAGGAAAAAGAAGAATTTGCCTCACTGTGTCAGGGTACGAAAAGCAGAAGAAAGTTCATGTATAAGTGGACTCACACAGTTCAAACCCCTTTTGTTCAAGAGTCAACTGTAGTTATGATTAGATCAAGGTTTGGCATTGTGGTTATTATGGTAGCACCTTAGAAGACCACAGGCTTCAAAATCCATACATGTTACTTTGTCTTTAGGATGGGGACAGTAATGTGGTGAAGGGAAACAGACAGTCTCAGTTTTGTACAATATCTGGCATCTGTCCAAGATAAGCAATCAATTATATCCCATATCACTGTGGATCCTCCTCTGTTTTCTTCTATTTTAGGTTATTGAATACCCTAAAAGCTCAGCTTTGTGATGGGTTCAAGAAAAGTTGTAATTTTGTAGGTCATTTAGCTATTTCCATGATTTTGTAACTTTGGGAAAAATGCCCTTTCCAGCTTCCTACATTTTTAACAGAACATTCACTGTTGTTTTAATTTGCATTTGTTCAGATGACTTTTTTTTCAAGTTCTTTATCTGCCTTATGCATATCTTCTTTTGTGACATGTCTATTAACATATTTTGTCTTTTATTGATGTTTTATTGCATGTTCTGTGTATATTTCCCTTGTAAGATACATACTTTGCAAATGTTTCTCCCAGTCTGTGGTTTGCCATTTTGTTACTGAATTGTTGTCTTATATCATGGGCTTCTTTGGTGTTCATTTAATAACCTGTAGCTGTAAATTTCTGTGTTTCATTACATTTGGGAAATTTCTTGGCAATTATTTATTTCATTACTTTTCTACACTACTTTCTAAATTATCCATATAATTCTCCATTTTACAACATCCAACACATTCTTGAATTTAAGCACATTTTATGTGGGTTTAATGTGAAGGTTTAAAGTGAATTTTATGGCAATTCATGCATCCCTTGGATATCTGGGCTTTGTTTTCTCTCCTAAGATTTTTACTTAATAATCAAACCCAGGCTATACTTGACTCAGGAAAGGATGTATTTCATACATATGGACTTTGGTGCTTTCCTCAATTTTAGTGAAGATCACTGAACTGCAGCAACCTTCATCAGCCTATTCCATCTCTTCTCAGAGTCTCTAAAGGTTTTTAGTTTTTCTGTTCTCAACATGATTTTCTTGACTTCTGTCTCTTCTGCTAGACATTCACATTAGAGGAAATGCTCACAATTCTGTTGATGTAGCTCATTTCACTGAAGAATTTTGGAATAAAGAAAGGAGCAGGAATTCAAGTCCTGATGCTGATCTCAATTAGCCTTCCTGTTTTTAAAGTTTTCTTATAAAATTAGTCATTTTTTAGGGGGGAGGTGCTGCTGCTGAAAATGTTTTCAACCATTTTTTCTTATATTTCATTAGGGGAGGAAGTCCCAGAGATTCAGGCTTACTCTGTCCAATTTTGCATAAAATCTACACTACTGATATTATTTTAAATGCCTTAGTGCATTTAGATATTTCCAATAAGCTTCTGTCACTTTTGTAATTCAAAAACTGGATATGAAAAATTGTTTGTACACTTATAAGTATTGCATGTATAAGAAAAAGTAGCCCAGTTAAAAATGAACTTTAAAAAATCATTCATAATTGCAAATGTGCAATTATATATGGAAAAATGTTAACCATAATTGTCATAAATTAAGCACACAATAAAATTGTATATTAAACTTTACCTCTTAGATTACTAAAACAAAAAGTAATATCTGGCTTTGTCATGGAAATAAAATGGAAATCAGCATATGCTGTTAGATAGCGTAAATTATTACATTTTTCTCTTATGGAAATTGTCTACAACTCTGAAAAATATATCTATTTACAAATGTATCTTAAAATTAATTATGATAATAAAGATATGTATAAATATAGTAAGGCTATGCATATGAGCATGCACATGTACAAAAATCCTGTGTGCTGCAGTGTCATTTATAACAACATAAAAACAAGAAACCACATAATGTAGAAATGGAAGTTGATAAATAATTATAAAAATATATTGAAATAGAATAATACAAAGACATTCAAAATCATATTTCAGAAATACCATATTTACATGAAAATGATTTTATATATATAAAGAAACAAACTACATAGTATGAGGTTTTTAATTAAAAGACCCCATATGTATTAAAAAAACAAACTTCCAGTGAATCAAACCTTAGCAATGTATAGAGTAAAGAATGTTAATAAAAGAAGATAATAGAAAACATATTTTGTATGCATTTATGTTTTGTGGGTATGTGTGCTTCTGTACTTTTCTAATTTTCAAGAACTCTTTATTAAATATGTATTACTTTAAAAGTAGAAAAATTTAATTATTTAAAAATATATTCTAAATTCAGAAAAAAAGAAGAGATCTACTATGTGTGGAATGTGGGGGGAAAGGCATAACCAGATTAAAAAATAGAGTTCAATTTTCTGAGAAAATATGGAGACATGATAGAAGCATTAGTCTTATGAATAATTGAAAAATCAGATAGAAAAGAAAATAGAAAGTTTTGAATAGAAGAAAATAGTCAATAGTGAAAAAGTACACAGAAAAGTTTAGAAAAAAGAACACTTAAATGCTCCCATTGTTTCTTAAATTGTGCTCTTAAAATGATGAAAGCAGTTTTAATACAATGGTGACATTGTCAAAGGTTTCATTTTTGTCAGAAGAGGTATTTCCTCCTTCCATTAAAGACTTATATACCCACATTCATTTGACTTAGAGCACCTCCTATGGGAAACATATGGTTCCCTGTCCTACTGATGTAGAGCTTCACCATACAATTTACTTTGCACACTGAAAGGTTGGCAGAGATAAAGCAGGTGCTTTAAAAGCCATTTTATATTTCCACCAAGTCTTTTGCACTTTCCTTTTGCCAGAAGAATAGCACATCCTAACATGAAGATACTCCTTCAGATCTGATCCCGAAAAGAAAAATAACAATAATAATTTCAAAAAGGGAGTAGGAGCCAATTGCTAACTCTCCAACTTAAGAAACGGAAATAGAAGAACAAGTTAGATCTGGAAAAAATAGAAGCATACAATTAATGATAAAAAGAAAAGTTAATAAAATAAAGCATAGGAAACAAAGAAAATCAGTGGAATAAAAATATCTTACTTTGGAAGAATCAGGCCAGGTGCAGTGGCTCACGCCTGTAATCCTAGCACGCTGGGAGGCTGTTGCCAGTGGATCATGAGGTCAGGAGTTTGAGACCAGCCTGGCCAACATGGTGAAACCCCATCTCTACTAAAAATACAAAAATTAGCTGGGTGTGATGGCATGCACCTGTAGTCCCAGCTACTCAGGAGGCTGAGGTGGGAGAATCGTTTGAACCCGGAAGGCAGAGGTTGCAGTGAGCTGAGACCACACCACTGCACTCCTGCACTCCAGCCTGGGTGACAGAGTGAGACTCCATCTCAAAAAAAAAAAAAAAAAAAAGAATCAATAGAAGTTATAAACCTCCAGCCAATCAACCAATGAACAATGAATAAGTAAGTAATAAAAGAAACAAATGAACAATATCAGGAATGGAAGAAGAGAACACATTAGAGAGCCTACAAAGATTTTTTGAATTTTCTATTTTTCCTTGGGTCAGTGTTATAATTTGTGTCAAAGAATTTGTCCATATTATCTAAGTTGTAATATTTATTAGCATTGTTTTACTATTGTATTATTCTTTTAATATGAGTAGAATTTGTAGGTATATTTCTATCCTTGTTCTCAATATATACTTTAATAATTCTTTTATTCTTGGTAAATCCAGCTTCAGATTTATCAATCTAAGTAATATTTTTCAAGAACCAGCCAACTTCCAGATCCACTGATTTTTCTCATTCTCTAAATCCTAGTTCATGAGTATATACTCTTAACTTTATTATTTCCTTCCTCTGCTCTGAGAAAGGCAGTCTCTAAAATTGTTCTCAATTTTCTCTGCACCCTGATATCCATACCCTTGGTATCCTATTGTATTAATCTGTGTTCATGCTGCTAATAAGGATATACTCAAGACTGGGTAATTTTTTTTAAAAAAGGGGGTTTGATGAACTCACAGTAGCACGTGGCTGGGGAGGCCTTACAATCATGGTGGAAAGTGAAAGCCACCTCTTACAGCAGCAGACAAGAGAGAATGAGAGCCAAGCAAAAGGGGTTTCCCCTTGCCAAACCATCAGACCTTGTAAGACTTATTCACTACCATGAGAACAGTACAGGGGAAATCACTTTCACGATTCATTTATCTCCTACTGGGTCCCTCCCACAACACATGGGAATTATGGGATCTACAATTCAAGATGAGATTTGGGTGGGGACACAGCCAAACCATATCATTCTGCCTCTGGCCCCTCCCAAATCTTATGTCTTCACATGTCAAAACCAAACATGCCTTTCCAACAGTTCCCCAAAGTCTTAACTCATTTCAGCATTAACTCAAAAGTCCATAGTCCAAAGTCTCATCTGAGACAAGCCAAGAGCCTTCCACCTATGACCCTGTAAAATCAAAAGCAAGTTATTTACTTCCTAGATACAATGAGGGTACAGGTATGAGGTAAATACAGCCATTTCAAGTGCGAGTAATTGGCCAAAGTGAAGGGGCTAAAGCCCCATGCAAGTCCAAAATCCAGCAGGGCAGTCAAATCTTAAAGCTCCAAAATGATCTCCTTTGACTCCATTTCTCACATCCAGGTCACTCTGATGCAAGAAATGGGTTCCCACGGTCTTAGGAAGGTCTGCCCCTGTAGCTTTGCAGGGCACAGCCTCCCCACTGGCTGGTTCCAAAGGCTGGTGTTGAGTGTCTGTGGCTTTTCCAGGTGCACAGTTCAAGCTGTCAGGGGATCTACCATTATGGATTCTGGAGAATGGTGTCCCTCTTCTCACAGCTCCACTAGGCAGTGCCCCAGCAGGGACTCTGTGTGGGGCCTTCAACCCCATATTTCCCTTACACACTGCCCTAGCAGAGGTTCTCTATGAGGGCCCACCACTGCAGAAAACTTCTGCCCGGACATCCAGACATTTCCATACATCCTTTAAAATCTAGGCAGTGGTTTTCAGAACTCAGTTCTTCTCTGCACCCACAGGCTCAAGAGCATGTGGAAGCTGCCAAGGCTTCTGGCTTGCACCCTCTGAAGCGATAGTCTGAGCTGTACCTTGGCCCCTTGTAACCATGACTAGAGTGGTTGGGACGCCAGTCACCTAGTCCCTAGGCTGCACACAGAAGGAGGGCCCTAGACCCAGCCGAGGAAACCATTTTTCCCTCCTAAGCCTCTGGGCTTGTGATGGGAGGGGCTGCTGCAAACGTCTCTGACAGGCTTTGGAGGACATTTTTCCCATTGTCTTGGTGATTAACATTTGGCTTCTTGTTACTTATGCAAATTTCTGCACCCAGCTTGAATTTCTCCTCAGAAAATGGGTTTTTCTTTTCTATCACATTGTTAGGCTGCAAATTTTCCAAACTGTTATGCTCTGTTTCCCTTTTATGCTCTCTCCCTCAAGTTCAAAGTTCCACCTACATCTAGGGCAGGTGCAAAATGCTGCCAGTCTCTTTGCTAAAGCATAGCAAGAGTCACCTTTACTCCAGTTCCCAACAAATTTCTCATCTCCATCTGAGGCCACCTCAGCCTAGATTTCATTGTCCATATCATTATCAACATTTTGGTCAAAGCCATTCAACAAGTCTCTAGGAAGTTCCATATTTTCCCACATTTTCCTGTCTTCTTCTGAGCCCTCCAAACTGTTCCAACCTCTGCCTGTTACCCAGTTCCAAAATTGCTTATACATTTTTGGGCATCTTTACAGTGTCACCCTACTCTGCCAGTACCAATTTACTGTATTAGTCCATTTTCATGCTGCTGATAAAGACATACCCAAGATTGGATATTTTATGAAGAAAAACAGGTTTAATGGTCTCACAGTTCTATGTGGCTGAGGAGTCCTCAGAATTACGGTGGAAGGCCAAAGGCACGTCTTACGTGGTGGTACACAAGAGAGAATGAGAGTCAAGCAAAAGAGGAAACCCCTTATCAAACCATCAGATCTCATGAGACTTACTCACTACCATAGAACAGTGCATGGGAAACCACCCCCATGATTCAATTTTCTCCCACTGGGTCCCTACCTGCCACATGGGAATTATGGGAGCTACAGTTCAAGATGAGATTTGGGCACAGCCAAATCATATCACCTATTATCTTGATTTTGTACTGTAGCCATTGATATACTTCTAATGGAACAGGACAAAAGTAATGGCATATCACTTTAGAAGAAATAAGATCAGTAAGAGCCTCTAGCGTTTGTCCTGCTATAATATGTGCATGCTTTCTTGCTCTCTCCCTCACCTTCTCCCACTTCTCTCCTCCCTCTTCTCTCCCTCCCATATCTCTAACTTTCTCAACCAGTGAGAAATAAAAGCTTTCAGTCCAACAAAAAAGGAGGAACCAAATCCTGACAACAGCCACACGAGTGAGCTTCCCATGTTGAGGCTTCAGGTGAGACCCAGACCCTTCTAACACTCTCATTGAGACATTGTTCAAGGCCGTGAGTCAGAGGTACCCATCTAAATAACATCCAGAATCCTGACTCATAGAAATTTAGAAAGTAAATTTGTGGTATTTTAAGCCACTATATTTTGAGGCATTTTTAAAGGAGCAGTAAGTAACTAATACAAATTTTGATGCCTAGATGAATACCTAAAGATACCTAAAACATGTGTGATGGAATTCAGCTTCCAGTTTCTGTTTTGAGATATAGAGAGCTGTAAAGAGCATCACTCCCCCGTTTGCAATGAGAAAAGCATTTGTATATACTGCAAAATAACAACTTTTCTTGATCCCATCAAAGTGCTGAGGTCCAGGGCAAACAATTACCAAATATCAGGATAGAGATAGATGCCTGTATGGAGAAGCCAGACCTAAGCATTTGACTGCCTTGGAGAAATGTCAATGAATGTAATATTTATGACATTGGCACTAAGAAGATTCAGCTAGTTATTAATAGCAAATTCCTAAAAATCAAGTAGGGACTAGTGAGAGAGTATGAAGTCCCCATAGGTGGCAGACATATGGGATTTACACCCCTAGTAGACTTTTCTTCCATGAACTTTACCAGACTATCACAGGTAAGACACATAAAAATCTTCAGAAAGTTTCCTAGTGATGCTAGCTGTGGGAGGGGAAGAGCAGATATTTCTCAAACTCTACCTAGAACTATCTCCTTTGTTTCTGGTATTAAACACAGCCTTATTCTGTAGGTGGAAAGACAAAACTGTACCCTAATAACACAGCAGAACCCCATTTCCGCTGGGAGTGAAATGGTATCTCCCGCATGCTGCGCACGGAAGCTCCACGTAGGACAAAGTTCACTGTAGTTGAGGAAGAGAAACACGAAAAAGAAATTCTTAGGGCTGTGGCAGAAATAAGTGCTAGGCCCAGCAATATACCTGGATGAGAGGTAGAAAGATTTGTAAAGGACACCATCCCAAGACACACACACTCACACTACCTGCTTAAGAGTGAGACTTAATCAGAAAGTCAGAGAATATCAACAGTCTTCCCCTACAACCATGCGAAATAAGGATAAGGTAAACATTAACGGTGGAATGCAACTTTTATGCAATGAAAAGCATAAAGCCAAGCAGGGACTGGACGTTAAGAAAAATCCTCTGCAAATTCTGCTCCACCATAAAAAAAGACATTACTAGAAGGATTTAAAGCTTCTGGTGCACTGAGAGTAATTATAGCAACAACAAACATCAAACTCAACCCAACCAAGTCAACACAAACTACCACAATAAAGGTCTAGCAAAAGGAAAGGTGTGCTATCTTCAAGCATTAACATTATTTCCCTCCTTTTCTTTTTTCTTTTTTTTTTGAGACAGTTTTGCTCTTGTCACCCAGGCTGGAATGCGGTGGCGCGATCTCAGCTGACTGCAACTTTAGCCTCCCGGGTTCAAGCCATTCTACTGCCCCAGCCTCCCGAGTAGCTGGGATTACAGGTGCCCGCCACCAGACCCAGCTAATTTTTGCATTTTTGGTAGAGACAGGGTTTCACCATGTTGTCCAGGCTGGTCTCGAATTCCTGACCTCAGGTGATCCACCCGCCTAGGCCTCCCAAAGTGCTGGGATTACAGGTGTGAGCCACTGCGCCCGGCCTTTCCTCCTTCTCTTTCTGCTGCCCTATACAAGTCTAGTTAATAAGAATAATAATAATGTATCTTTCTTCTTCTCTGATGGCTCTAAAGATTTTATCTTTTTAACTAGTTTTCAGCAATTTGATTATAATATCTGTATAATGTGTGTTGGTGTGGCTTTCATTACATTCATTATTTTGGGATATCACTGAGGTTCTTGAATCTGTGGCTTAAAGTTTTCTTCAAATTTGGAAATATTTCAGCTATTATATTCTTGGATATCTCTTCTGTACCTCCTTTCTTGGAATTCAATAACATTAATCCTATACACTTTGATATATTCCAACAAGTCTCTAAGTCCCTGCCAATTTCTTTTTCATTTTCTTTTCTCTCCATGTTTCAGTTCGGATGATTTATATTGCAATGCCTTTATGATCCTTTCTTACACTATCTTCTATCTTCTGACAAACAATACAATGTGTTTTCATTTCAGATTGTTTCAACTATCATTCCCATTTAATTCTCTTCAAATTTTTCATTTCCTTTTTTCTTACATTCTCATTTCCTTTAATCTTTGAGCACATTTTCAGTAGAGGTTTTAAAGTTATTTTATACCAATTTTATCTGTTTTTTTTTCTATGATTTGATGTTTCTCTTATCTTTGAGTCACATTTTCCTGTTTATTATTATGTCTAGTACTTTTTATTTGATATTGAACATAGGTGTATTACATTATAAACTGTTTGAATTTTGTTGTCTTATTTTAATGATTGTAGAGTATATATTGTCAGGCATTTAAGTGGCTTGCAGCTCTATTTGATCCATTAGAGCCTCATTTTTCAGTGTAGTTAGTGCATAAGCTAGAGTTTGCTCTAGGACTACTAAGGCACAACAGCACTTTCAAAGTCTATCCTAACTAAATTAATGTTGGTCAACAACATCTCTTCATTCTGCTAATTTGGAACTCACACAGTCCTCAGCCCTGTGTAAATCCTGGAAACATTTCTAGCTTATAGCTCTTCAGTTTTTTGTTTGTTTGTTTGTTTGTTTGATTGGTTGGTTGGTTGGTTGTTGCTTTTCTCCCCACTATAGGTTTATTTTTGCCTGGCCTTGGGCAATTTCACCACATACATTTTCAAGTGATTGTTAACCCAAACACTCAGGTAACCCTTTATGAATTTACAGAGCTCTTTATCTGTGTAGCTTCCTCCTCTCTTTTTTCCCAAGAATTCTAGTTGGCTCGCCCACCCAGATTTTCAAACTCAATCTCCTTTAGTTAGTGATACAGTGGGGTTTTTTTGCTTGTATTACCCTTTCTGGCCAATCCGGAAAGTGTCTTAAGGGGAAATATGAGAATAATTGATGCCAATTGAGTACTTCTCTTGGGAAATAAATATAGCCCTACGCTCTTCCATGTTTGATATCTGCAAACAGTATTGTCCAATTTTCTAGTTATTAATCTTCAGAAGGTATATACAGCACCAGCTATATCACTGGATGCAGAAGTTTCTCTTGTGAATGTTTAATTTCTATGTTAGTTTCCATTTCTAAATATTCAAATTTAAAAAAAAATCTACCGTTTTTTTTTTCTCTATGAACACTTTCAAAGTTTACTTTCATTTTTTCTTCAAATAGACTGATTCGTGTTAGTTTTTAAGTGTTGGAGCTAATACCAACATAAGACATTTTGTGAATTGATGAATTGCCTATCATATCTGCTTTTTTTTGTTTATGGGGACTTAAAATCATTGCAAAAGCAGTGGTTTCTTTTTTCCTTTTTTTTTTTTTTTTTTTTTTTTTTTTTGAGACGGAGTCTGGCTCTGTCGCCCAGGCTGGAGTGCAGTGGCACGATCTCGGCTCACTGCAAGCTCCGCCTCCCGGGTTCACGCCATTCTCCTGCCTCAGCCTCCGGAGTAGCTGGGACTACAGGCGCCCGCCACCGCGCCTGGCTAATTTTTTTGTATTTTTAGTAGAGACGGGGTTTCACCGTGTTAGCCAGGATGGTCTCGATCTCCTGACCTCGTGATCCGCCCGCCTCGGCCTCCCAAAGTGCTGGGAAAAAGTAGTGATTTCTAACTGTGTGTTGCTCATTTTACTCAGAGCCTAATTTCTGGGAATTTCCGTGGTCTAGGATACAGGTGCAATTCTCCAGATAGGATTTCTCTTTGTTGCCAAAATGAACATAGGGGAGCTATTGGCCCAGAACCACTTTAAATTAAAATCAAGGTTTCAGGTTTTATTGGCCAAAAGCTAATATGAATTATATGTTAAAAAAATCTATGGGAAGGCCATCTCAGTTATAATTCCTCAGGGACCTTTATTAACTCCTGCATAACTCAGCACCAAGGTAATTTCTTTGATTAACCTTGCAGGTATGTAGGAAGGTCAGATTTATATCTGGGTTACGTGACACACTAAATTGTACGTGGTTTATTTTTTCTTCATATATCCCTTCAGGTCATATGAACATAGGCTTAATTTCCCCAGATTTTGCAAATATTTTCAGGGTTAAAACTACTTCAACTCTGAATTCTTCAGCAGTTCCCTGCCCTCACTGACATTTTTGCCTGGTAGTAAATTATCAAATTGTATTCAAAGACTTTTCAATATTTTAAAATACATCTTGCCCACCTTCCAAAGTTTCTTGTCTGAGGAAAGTTAGTGTGATGTTTTAGCCAATTAATATGTACTAAATGGAAGTCCTTCCTAATTCCCTAAAGATATATTCGGAAAATATAACTTATGACATAGATTAAAAAATTAAATTTCAAACCCTGAGGAAGCAGGGGAGCTGCTTCCTTTTGATATAGATGTATAACAATATACAGATAAAAAGAAAATATTAACCAGGTTTCTGATAAAATTTAGAGTGTGACATCAGTTAGGAACAGGGAACAATTTAAAATGTGGAAAGACAAGTAGAAGAAAAACCCAGTTATCACCCTTGAAGAACTAATGAAGACTTTTAAGAGAAGATAAGACTTCTGCAGGAGATATGAATTTCTTGATGAATATCATATTTAGGTAGTATAATATGAAAAAATATTTAAAGAGAAAATATTCAAGTGATCAGTAAATAAAAAGTAATTTCTAAAGGAGAGATGGAGCTGAAGCAAATGAATTAATGAAATTGTCAAAATTACTAATACATTGGCCTTAAAATTGAAATTGTATATTATGTTTATAAAAATAGTTGGATATTAAATTATAACTATAAATGACATGGTGAAATTGTTAAACTTAAAGAAAAAAGTATAAACATTTAAGAAAACAATTTAGTCTATTGATAACTAAGCCAAAATCCAACTGTTTTCATCCTTGTCTAAAAATCCCAAATATATATAAGAATATTAAATACCTGGAATGTTTAAGAATGTAAAGATAAATGTTAACATTTGAAATTATAACACTTATATAGTATTTGATATATATATATATATACATATATTTGCACTTTGTACATACATAATTACACTTTGTAAATATATATATTAACAGTTATTCTGTTGCTGGTCTGTGAAAACAAAAGATAGTAAGACATCTTGAGATTAGCATGAACTTAAGAAACATGTATCTTTTATGGATAAATTGCTTGAAGACTTATGCAAAAACAATAAAAGCAAAATCCAATTTTCACCAAATAATTGTGACCCTAAATATTTTGAGATGAACTCCAAAATTAATTAGCTTATGATCTTTGAATGTATTGAAGAATTTTAAATCAATGAAAAAGACAATTGGTTAATAAAGTATTATACTTATAACCACAATCTAGATTAACAACAATTGGAGGACAGATTTAAAGAACAGAAGAATGTCCAAACACATCTATTTTTAAAACGGGATTTTAAGAAATAATTTACTTTCATTGTGATATTTGCATTTTTAAACTTTAAGGAAAAATTGAAATACCTAACAGCATTTACATTTAGAGTCTAATCATGCAGAAAATAATTGAGAACAAAAAATAGACATTTACAACAAAATGCAGATCTCAATATAAACTGCAAGTATGCCTGAAAGCATAATAGAAGAGTACAGAAACAATAAAAAACATAAGATATATGCCCATATATGGAATAATAAATCTTTCTTTTAAAAGTTACTTTACCACATAGTGTACAATAACAACTTCCAGTTCTACTTAAAAAAAAAATCCAAACAGAAAAAAATTTCAAAGGCAGTAAGTAAGATGACAAGCTAAGATTTATCAAACAAATGCCAAAAGAAAATAGGTGTGGTAAAATTAGTATGAGACAGAATAGAGAAGAAGGTAAAGAAGATGTACTGCGATGAAAAAGGTAGTTTTATATTGATTAAAAGATACGAATCCACAAAAGCCTGCAACAATCATGAACCTTTTGCTGACAAATTACATTTCATGAGAAAAGTATAAAGCAAAATCCATTAGAAATGAAAAGAAAAATTGATAAAAACGCAATTGTCATCAGAAAGTTTAGCGCACCATTACAGATCCATGGCAGTTCAAGTAATTCTAAAGTATGAGCATCTAATTTTAGAACAATATAATAAATAATGTTAGAATAATTTCGAATCTTTTCTTCTCAACCAGAGCCTTCTGAGGAGAGTTTGTTTTGTAACCGTCATACTAAACATGGAAAAGCAACACAGAAGTGAAGCTTCCATGTGACTACCTGTAGATGTGTTTTCCTCCATCTATTTTGTCCTCAGCAGCATGAGTAAAATGACTAATCCTGGGAAGGTATATTGTAGTAGAAATAGCACAAGGTCCTGCTCAGTTCACAATTCCCTCTTCTTCAGAACCAGCTGGAAATGGCAAGCCCATCACTTGCTTAGACATTGCTCCTTACCTGTCTCCTAACAATAGCTGCCTTAGTCCTGGGATTAAAATTAAAAAAAAAAAAAAAAAAGTTCCGCTCACTTCCATTGGTAACAAATGTGAAGCCAGATGAATGGCTCCTACATGTCCCCAGCCTTCATTGGTTTAGTGAAGCAACTCAGTCATCTTCAAACAACTTCCCATTTGTGAATCAATATAGGAAATGTTGTACAATTGTCCTTGGCATAGGCTCCCAAAATCCTGGTTTCATATTCAAGTTATACTATTTAATAGTTGTGTACATGTGCACATGCACATACACATACACCATTATACATTACACGTGATCCTCTTGAAATTTGATCAAAATTGCTAGTCATGTTAATTTCCCTCATCTTTAAAATCATTAAGCCAGTGAATATAATTTAATGCTTCTGTAAACTTTCTTCAACTTGGTTACTGCATCTGTTCTTTAGGAAATTTGAATTAAACCATAAGTGAAGTGAATGTGTGTGTGTGTGTGTGTGCACGCACACACATGCATGGTGTTTACCACTTGGTGGTTAGTAAGTTTTGAGTGGAATGAAATTTGAAAACTCGTTTTATTTAAGTTAGGCTGGCCGGGCATGGTGGCTCATGCCTGTAGTTCCCGCACTTTGGGAGGCTGAGGAGGAAGGATCACTTGAGCTAGGGAGTTCAAGACTGGCATGGGCAACAGAGAGACCCCCGTCTCCTCAAAAAATACAAAAAATTATCCATCCATCATGTTGTGTACCTGTAATCCCAGCTACTCAGGAGGCTGAGATGGGAGA
This sequence comes from Pan paniscus, assembly GCF_029289425.2. Lineage (NCBI taxonomy): Eukaryota > Metazoa > Chordata > Mammalia > Primates > Hominidae > Pan > Pan paniscus. The sequence continues at coordinate 123,713,115 of NC_073254.2, forward strand.
AGCTCTTGAACCTGGGGATGTTGAGGCTGCAATGAGCCGTGATCACACCACTGCACTCAGCCTGGGCAACAGAGTGAGACCCTGTATCAGATAAATAAATAAATAAGTAAATAAATAATCACACGGATCCTACTTTCCGTTCCAGGAGTGTAAGTGAACTGAACACAATCAATATTACTTACATTTTTTACAATAAAAATGTATTTCTTATTTAGACAAATGGGCAAGTTTCAGTAATTCTGTCTATTCTTTCCATGGAATACTATCTTTCTTTGGCATTCGTGATAAGACCCATTGTTTTCCACTCCCCTACTGCCTGCGTCTAAAGTGCTTATATCCTCAGGGCTTTGTCACAGGCCCGTTTCTTTTCACTTTACATGAGAAATTTCCTTCAATTCCGTGTATTCAGCTTTCAACAATATGCTTATATATTCCACATATCTGTCTCTAGTCTCAGCACCCCCTTTATTATTTGATGTAATGTTCAACTCTCTGTGTCTAAAATTGACATCAGGATCTTCCTCTAGAGCTTTTCTTGCCCTTGTGTTAAATATTGTAATGAAGTACATTCATTGAAACTAGAATAATACTAAAATGAATATTCATGTGTCACTTTATAGTAGACAAAGGTTTATTTTTACATGTATTTATTTATATTTGCTTGAGATAAAATTCCTACATGATTCACCATTTTCATCATTTTAAAGTGTACAATTCAGTGACTTTAACACATTTGCAATGTAGTGCAACCATCACAACTATCTAATTACAGAATATTTTATCACCTGAAAAGGAAACCCCATACTCAGTAAGGAGTCACTTTCTATTCTACCATTCCCCAATCATGGCAACCACCAATCTGCTTTCTGTCTGTATGGATTGGCTTATTCTAGACATTTTATATGAATGGAATTAAACAATGTGAGGCCTTTGGTGTCTGGCTTATTTCACTTACCATGATGGTTTCAAGGTTCATCTATGTGGTAGCACGGATAAGGTTTTTATAATTTTTATAGTTGGATAATATTGCATTATATGGATATACCACTCTGTTTCTATATTTGTCAGTAGATGGACATTTGGGGGTGTTTCCACTTTTTCTGGCAATTTTGAATTATGCTTCTATTGACGTACAAATATTGTACGTACAAATATTGACGTACAAATGTCTGAACACCTATTTTCAGTTCTCTTCGGTAGATATCTAGGCGGAATTTCTGGGTTATATATTAATTATATGTTAAACATTTTCAGGAATTTACAAACTATTTTCTAGAATGGCTGCATCATTTTGCATTCCCAACAGCATTCCATGTGACTTCAAATTTCTCCACATCCATGCCAACCCTTATTTTTCTTTCTTTTATAGCTAAACTAGTAGGTGTGAAGTAGTTTTCTTTGTGGTTTTTGGTGTGCATTTCCCTAATAGTTAACGATGTTGAGTATCTCTTCATGTGCTTATTGGCCAAATGCATGCTATTTTGGAAAGTTGTCTATTAAAGCCTTTGTTCATTTTTAAATTGGGTTGTCTTTTTGTTGTTGAGCTGTGAGTATTCTTTATATAATCTGCATACTAGGCCCTTATTAAATATATATAGATTTACAAATATCTTCCCACATTCTGTGGGTTGTCTTTTAAGTTTATTGATTTTTCTTTTGATGAACAAAGTATTTAATTTTAATGAAGTCCAGTTTGCCTATTTTTTTTAGCTTGTGATTTTAGCATTATATCTAAGAATCCACTGCCAAATCCTCAGTTATAAAATGTTACTCCTATTAATTTTCCTATAAGAGTTTTAGAATTTCAGGTATTAAATTTAGGTCTTTGATCATTTTGAATTAATTTGTTCTTATATAGTGTGAGACAAGGTTCTAATTTCATTATTTCACCTGTGGTCATTCAGTTGTCCCAGCACCATTTGTTAGACTGTTAGATCATTCCTGCCACATTTAATAGTCTTGGGACCCTTATTGAAAATTAATGTCTGGGTTTCTTTCTGGATTCTCAATTTTATTCCATTGATCTATGTGCCTATCAATATGCCACATATTACTGCAGCTTTGTAGTAAGTTTTGAAATCAGAATATTTGAGTCCTCCACCTTTGATTTTCATTTTCAAGTTTCTTTTGGCTTATTTGGAATTCTGGCAATTCTATATGAATTTTAAGATCAGCTTGTCCATTTCTGGAAAAAAATGCAGCTGAAATTTTGATGAGACTTACATTGAATCCATAAATTAATTTGGAGATTTTTGCCATACAAATGATATTAAGATTTTCAACATATAAACTGCAGAGGACCTTTTATTTATTTAGATGTTTTAAAATTTATTTCAACAATATTTCATAGTTTTTAGGGGGTAAGTTTTGCATGTTCTTGGTTAAATTTACTCTAAATTTACTAGTATTTTCTTTATTTTGATAATTTTGTAAGTAGAATTGTTTTAATTTTATTTTCTGATTGTTCATTATTAATTTATAGAAATGATTTTTAATACTGAAATTTATCCTATAACTTTTCCAAATTTATTAGCTCTAACAGTTTTTAAGACTTTTATATGTAAGATGATGCCATCTGTGAATATAGTTTTTCCTCTCTCTCTTTCCAATTTTGATGCCTTCTAGTTCTTCTTACTCAATATCCCTGACTAGATCTTCCAGTACAATGTTGAGGAATAAAATGATAAGAACAAACATTATTTTCTTGTTCTTGATCTTATGGGAAAATATTCAATCTTTCACCATTATGTATAATCTTAGTTATGAATTTTTATAGCTATACTTTATAGTTTTCAGAAAGTTCTTTTCTATTCCTAGATCATTGAATGTTTTTATCATTAAAAATGTTGGATTTTGTCAAATATTTTCCTACATCACTTAAAATGTTTGTGCTTTTTTGTCCTTTTCTGTAAGAGTGTGGAATAATACATTATAATCTATTAAATTTATTTATTTTTATATGTTGAACTATCCTTCTGTTTCTGAGATAAATTCCATTTTGTCATGGTGTATAATCCTTTTAATGCTGGAAGAATAAAGCTTTCTTATATTTGTTGAATAATTTTTTATTTATACTCATAAAGTATATGGTCTGTAGTTTTCTTGTGATGTATTTGTCTTTGGTATCAAGATGAAATGGACTTTATAGAAGAAATTAGGAAGTATAGCTCTTCTATTTTTTTAAAAGAGTTTTAGAAGAATCGCTGTTAATTCTTCATTAAATGTTTCATAGAATTTACCGGTAAAACTCACCAGAATGTATTTGGTCCTGAGCTTTACTTTGTTGGAAGTTGTTTTATTATTATTAATATTATTAATTCAATCTCTCTGTTACAGGACTGCTCAGACAACACATTCTATTTCTTCTTCAGTTCATGTTTGTGTTTATGTGTCTCTAGGATTTTTTTTTCATATCATCTAGATTATTTAATTTTTTTGGAGTACATATTTTTCATCATATTTTCTTATAATCCTTTTTTTATTTCTGTAAGGTCTGTAGCAATGTCATGATTTGCATTACCGATGTTGGTAATTTGAGTCTTTGTTTTTTTCTTGGTCAGTCTAGCTAATGGTTTGAAAATTTTGTTGATGTTTTGGGAGAAAAACCCCAACTTTTGGTTTTATTTGTTCTCCGTTTTTCTGTTCACTAGTCAATTTAATTATCTCCTCTCTAACCTTAATTATTTCCTTCTTTCTGCTTGCTTTTGGTTTAGTTCACTCTTATTTTTTTCTAAGTCCTTAAAGTGGGAGGTTAGATTGATAATTTGAGATTTTTCTGTTTTTTTTAATGTAGACATTTCCAACTATAAATCTTCCTCTGACTATTGCTTTTATAAGATCCTATGCCATTTGGTATATTGCATTTTTGTTTTCATTTGTCCCATAGTATTTTATAATATCCCTTTTGAATTTTCTTTGACCATGTTGGTTAAAAGTGCATTGCTTAATTTCCACATATGTTTTCAATTGCCCATTTTTCCTTCTCCTATTGATTAGTAATTTTATTCCACTTTGGTCAGAGAAGATACCTTGTATGATTTTAATCTTTTAGATTTAGTAAGATTTGTTTTATAATCTAGCCTGGAAAATGTTCCATGTGTCTCTGAAAATAATGTGCATTCTACTATTGTTGGTTTGGGTTGTTAATATTTGTGTTTGGTCTGGTTGGTTTCAAGTGTTGTTCAAGTCTTCTAATTCCTTGTTTCTATTTTCTCCAGTCGTTTGATCCATTATTCCAAGTGGGTTATTGAATTCTCTAACATTGTTGACTATTTCTCCACTCAGTTTTATCCATTTTTGCTTCATAGGTCTTGAGCCTTGTTGTTAAGTGCTGATAAATTTTAAATTTTTATATATTCTGGATGGATTAGACCTTTTATCATCATATAATGTTCTCTTTTGTCTTTTGTAACAATTTTTATCTTAAATTTATTTGGTCTGATATTAGGATAGCCATTCCATCATTCATTTGGTAGCTGTTTGCCTGCATATCTATTACCATCTTGTTACTTTCAACCTATTTTTGTCTTTGGATCTAATGTAAGTCTCTCACAGGCAGCATACAGTTGAACTAGATTTTTCCTTTTTAAATCTGTTCTTCTCATCTCTTTCTTTTAATTGGACAATTAAAACCATTTGTATTTTATGTGATTACTGATAAACACCTACTTCTGCCATTTTGCTCTTTGTCTTCCACATGTCCTATATTGTTTTATTCCTCAATTCCTACATTACTACATTCTTTTATGTTAAATATTTTCCAGGCCCACTTTTGATCTCCTTATTTCTTTTACTATATATATTCTTAGTTATTTTCTTAGTGGTTACTGTCAGGACTAAAAATAACATCACTATTTATAATAATCTATGTTTGGACTAGTCATTCTTTTGGATGCTGTAAACTTTTGTTTAGTTTCCAGAATTCTGAGATAGTTGATTATCATATTTTTCTTACCAGTTTATTTGCTGTTTTTGTGACAGGATAGGCTTTTGGAAACTCCTTTACCATTTTTACAGACATAACTTCTATTTTTTTTTTAATATTTTCACCTTAGTATTAATTTATCCTTTAATTTATCCTTATTTAATATAAAAACTTACTTTGGTTTCTCTTTGGAGTTTATCCTGTGGTAGTCATTAACATTCTTCTCTTAATATTTCTGACTCCCCCTTCTGGCTACAAGTTTAGTTTGCACTTTTTCTCCTTTCTTGTGGTTAGATGTGGCCACATGGATAAATGTAGTCATTTTGACTTGAGAAACCTGGTGTGTTTTAATTCTAGGTCAAGTACTCTGTTGCCTAATAAGACCTTACAGATCTCAGGCTACGCTTTAGCCTAGCAAACAGCAACATCTGAGATGAAGATTACTCCATAGCTTTGTTTCCTGACTGGCCAAATTTGCTTACCTATGGATAGCATAGAATGTTAAGTGAGAAGTAAATTTTTGTTGTGTAAAGCCATTGAGATTTTGGGAGTTGTTACTATATCAAAACCCAGTCCACTGGTTCCCAAAGTTTTTGATCTCAGAAACTAATTATACTTATGAAATGTTCTTGATTACTTCAGAGAACTTTTGCGTATGTGGATCATATCTGTTGATATTTGTAACATTACAAAGTAAAACAGATAAATTTTAAATGTATTTTGTTTGTTTGTTGAGATAGATTTTCACTCTTCTCACCCAGGAGTGCAATGCTGCGATCTTGACTCACTGCGATCTCTGCCTCCTGGGTTCAAAGGATTCTATTGCCTCAGCCTCCCGAGTAGCTGGGATTACAGGTGCCCACCATCATGCACAGCTAATTTTTGTATTTTTAGTAGAGTCTGGGTTTCACCATGTTGGCCAGGCTGGTCTGGAACTCCTGACATCACGTGATCCACCTGCCTCGACCTCCCAAAGTGCTAGGATTACAGGAGTGAGCCACTGCATTGGGCCTTAAATGTTAATTAATTAATTAAAATAGCAATTAAAAACATTCTATATTGTATCATAAATCATATGTACTTATAGAAATTTCCATGTTTTCTAAAGTAAAAAATGTTTTAAATCAGAAATATAATATTGTGGCATAGTTTTGAAATGCTTTTTATTTTTCAGTAAAAAATTATTGGAATTAATGTTATAACATGTACCATAGCCCCTGTATAACTCCACAGTCCACTCTCAAAGGAATGAGAAATAAAAACGAAAATGCACCTTACTATTATTATGAAAATAGTTTCCACCTTAAGGATTCCATGACAATTTATCAATAATGCCCCCAAAACATCCTGTAATCATCTTTTAACTCTCAGCTTAGATGACACTTATTCAAGCAATGTTTCTTTGAACCTTCAAAACTGAGATATATTATTTTATCTACTCCTTTCATACAATTAATCATATTGTATCATAATTTTCTGCTTGCTGTACAATGAACTAAACAGTGAGCTAATTCATTATTTGTTCATTCACTTAATTTGTTCGTTCACTTACTCTACAAATGCATGTTAATTACTCATTGTGCTACATCATAGGCAAATATTGGAGGGCAGGGCAGATACAGCTTTGCCCTTATGAAAGAGATTTACATTTTTAATATTTTCTTTAGAAAGCTTATCCCAAAAGATAAATAAGGAAAAGTGTTATTTCTCAAAATTCTGCCTTCAGCCAGGCATGAGAAACCTATTTTCACACTGGGTAGTGGAAAATCTTAATGTGAACCCAATCCTCTTCAATAAATTGTTATCATTTTATGTTATTAGAACAGTCTGATTTTGGTTTTAAAATTCAAATATGGTCATTTTTGAAATACAAACCTCAGCTTCTGATGAAGTTCCTTTCTCTCCACCCCCTTGAAGTTGACCTTTTTATATTATAGACGTTTGAAGGAAAGGGGAGCTGTTTTTCAAACATACATTTTTCAAACAGCTCCCCTCCTTGAAGAGTATGAGAAAAACTTTATCTCCAAGTCTTTGCTATTGTGAATAGTGCCGCAATAAACATACATGTGCATGTGTCTTTATAGCAGCATGATTTATAATCCTTTGGGTATATACCTAGTAATGGGATTGCTGGGTCAAATGGTATTTCTAGTTCTAGATCCCTGAGGAATCGCCACACTGACTTCCACTCAGCAAACTATCACAAGGACAAAAAACCAAACACCTCATTCATAGGTGGGAATTGAACAATGAGAACACATGGACAAAGGAAGGGGAACATCACACACCAGGGCCTGTTGTGGGGTGGTATACCTAATGTTAAGTGACGAGTTAATGGGTGCAGCACACCAACATGGCACATGTATACATATGTAACAAACCTGCAAGTTGTGCACATGTACCCTAAAACTTAAAGTATAATAAAAAAAAAAACTTTATCTCTGTAACTACTGTTGTAGCAGATTGTCTGAGATCTCAAAGTATACACACTTTGATGATCCCCCAAAGTGGGGGGGATCCTATGTACCCCACAAATGAGGGGGTCATTTATGAAGAATGTTTCTTGGTATCAGTCTTTGCCATATAAATTTAGCTGCATGTTTTGGTTTAACTCAAGACGTTTGATATAATATTTCTCTGTTGTGCCTGCTCCCCTTCCTCATCAAAAATTTTAAGTTCTCCTATTTCTTTTATTAATAGAGTCAAATCTGATGCCCATTAATTTATAGGGCTTATTTAAAATACCTTATAAAAGGCAGATATTGGTATTGGTTGGCAGTCCATGCCCCCTCTCTGCCTATCAGCCTCTCATTATCAGCCTTTCCTTCTGGATTATTTTGACCCTGTTCTGATAGCATGGGGGCATGTTACTAAATCTGCTGATTGAGCATATATCTATGTATCCAGAAAATCCTTGACTTCCATTCTTACACTGTCAGTCACAAGTTATTTCCTTTGGGTTCTCACTCATGTTTTTAATTTGTTTTAAAAGTTTTTATCTAGGAAATATTCAACCACACACACAGAAGACAATAGTATAATAACTCTTCCTGTACATTATAACAGTAGCTTTTATAATCATCAATTTAGAGCCAGTCTCAAGGACTTCAGCCTCAGCTTAGTAACAGGCACTCCTCTCTCCTCTGTTCTATCTACTTATCCCCCAAAATTCTGCATTCCCTAAATATTATCCTCAGGTATCTCTCTAACTCTTCCTTTAAGTTGACATGGAAGTAAGTTGTAGGAATGAATGGGAGAAACAGTCCTCTGAACTGGTTTCTACTTTCAAGCCTTATGGGTAATGACTGACCACAAAAAGGAGTGGTTCTCTGAACATAGATATAGAGGGTACTGAGTTCTTCTTTCCTTGAGTCACATATAAAAACCACTATAAAGTTCCTAATACAGACATTTTAAGCCTTTTCTAACCTATCATCCTTTGCTAAGTGCAGGGTGCTATGGAAACAAATATCAGAGACTTATATTTCCTGGGTTAGAAAAGACCCTTTGAACTGGCAATGGTCTGGAAATATATATATTTATAGTTACATAGCCATCCGGGGCTGCAGTGCGGTCTGAGGTGTTTTGTTTGTTTATTTGGTTTGTTTTGGGAAAGTCTAAGTATCTATTCAAAGCCATTTTAATCTACCAGGATGTATAAAATAACAGTAGCTTCAATGTTCAGGGTGTACCTCTTCTAACTTAGGAGTTATCAGGACATAGCTATTGTAGGAATCAAATACATAATAGGCAGTGAATAAAAATGCAGAAGTTTTGGGTTTACACAAGGACCATACTGAGCAGGCCTGATGTTGAAGACTGGGTGGAACTATTAAGGGAGCCAAGAAAAAGTTGTGTGGGAGGTCTGGGATAGTGAAAGTAAAAGTAAGAAGATCTCCTGACCTGGCAGGGCAGGAGGGAAGAATGAAAAGAGGCAAAGAAGCAGAGGAGGCCCCTGCGGTAGAGGCCAAGATGCTGTGGAGGCTGAGCTGCTGTGTGTCTTCAATTTATGTGTGGGCTGTCTCAAATCCCTAGCCCAAAATCTGAACTTGAAATTACATTCTTAGAGATCCTTGTATCAACATTATCTTACCCCATACAGCCATTAATGAACAAATACAAGAGTTCAGTGAACTGTGTTGAAAGGACTTAGAAATTCTTTATTGCAAAAACAAAACAAAACAAAACTCTGATCTGATTTTTATTCTATTTGAGTTCAGCTTAACTTATACTCTTGTTTGTGAAAATAAAGGAGGGGTGAAATAAGGTATTTCAGGGAAGAAGACCTGAAATTTCTGTTCTTACATTGAAAATGTGTCCAGAATTGGTGGGTTCTTGGTCTCGCTGACTTCAAGAATGAAGCCGCGGACTCTCGTGGGGAGTGTTACAGTTCTTAAAGATGGTGTGTACGGAGTTTGTTACTTCAGATGTTCAAATGCGTCCGGAGTTTCTTCCTTCTGGTGGGTTTGTGGTCTCACTGACTTCAGGAGTGAAGCTGCAGACCTTCATGGTGAGTGTTACAGCTCTTAAAGGTGGTGCGTGTGGAGTTATTCATTCCTTCATGGTCTCGCTGCCCTCAGGAGTGAAGCTGCAGACCTTCGTGGTGAGTGTTACAGCTCATAAAGGTGGCGCAGACCCAAAGAGTGAGCAGCAGCAAGATTTATTGCGAAGAGCGAAAGAACAAAGCTTCCACAGTGTGGAAGAAGACCCGAGTGGGTTGCTGCTGCTGGCTGGAGTGGCCTACTGTTATTCCCTTATCTGGACCCACCCACATCCTACTGATTGGTCCATTTTACAGACAGCTGATTGGCCTGTTTTACAGAGAGCTGATTGGTGCGTTTACAATCCTTTAGCTAGGCACAGAGTGCTGATTGGTGCGTTTACAATCCTTTAGCTAGACACAAAAGTTCTCCAAGTTCCCACCAGATTAGCTAGACACGGAGTGCTGATTGGTGCATTTATAATCCTTTAGCTAGACACAAAAGTTCTTCAAGTCCCCACCAGATTAGCTAGACACAGAGTGCTGATTGGTGCATTTACAAACCTTTAGTTAGACACAGAGTGCTGATTGGTGCATTTACAAATGTCTAGCTAGACACAGAGTGCTGATTGGTGTGTTTACAATCCTTTAGCAAGACAGAAAAGTTCTCCAAGTCCCCACCCGACCCAGAAGCCCAGCTGGCTTCACCTCTCAATGGCACTCGCCATGGGACTTTGCAGCACCTAGCCTGAGCACTCCAGCAGCCCAAAGGGAACTCATTCCCCGATCAAGCCCAGCAGGCACCAGCCAGCTGCACCGAGTGTGGGGCCCACCGAGTGTGGGGCCCACTGAGCCCACACCCACCCAGATCCTGCACCAGCCCACGAGCGCCACACACAGCCCCAGCTCCTGCCCGCACCTCTCCCTCCACATCTCCGCACAAGCAGAGGGAGCTGGCTCCAGCCTCAGCCAGCCCCAGAGAGGGGCCCCCACAGTGCAGCAGCGGGCTGAAGGGCTCCTTGAGCGTGGCCACAGTGGACACCAAGGCCAAGGAGGCTCCGAGAGCAAGCAAGGGCTGCTAGCACGTTGTCACCCCTCAATCCCCCCTCTATACAGGACACCCCAACTGCTCTTGGGAATTTGGCTGATGACCACTCTAGCTACTTCCTGCTGGGTAGGGGCGAAGAAGGGGCCCTGCAGTTGCAGTGTCCTCCAGAGCGGAACTCTTTAGGCCAGGGGAACTCTTTAGTCCTCTCAAAAAGTGGTCTGGTGCAATTACCAAGTAAAACACAAGACAGCCCCTTGTGGAAATTTAGCAAGACAAAGGTAAGTGGCAGGTGAGTGCTGCATTGATTTTGCCACTACAAACCCCCTTGGAAGCAACTGTACCACATCATTAGTTGTGTGATTTAAAGACTTCTATTTCCAGACAGATGAGGCTCTCTTTTAGAGGGCAATTTTATAAACTTGCAGAGAACTTCTTTATCTTCATAGTTGTAAATAAGCACTACAGGGCATTCTGGAAGATTCAGAGTGAATCACTGCACATAAGTGTTAACAACCAGGGAATTATGTTTTGTTTGTTACATAATTTTAATATGAGAGTCACATCTTGATTCAGGACTCTGTTCAGCTGAGAGAATCAATTTTAACTGGAGAGGTGTGAAAGTCACATAGCATTTCTGCTGAATAAGGATTTGAGAAAACAAATCTTTAAAATGACTAAATATAACTTTCTAGTAATTACATTACCTAACATTAATGTTCACAAAACTTTCACATTTTAAACTTCTTTCTACATTGCCAAAGCTTATTCAATTGAGATAAATGAAAAAATCACATAATTTATAAAACTAATTTTATAACAAAGTTTTGAAGAATAGTATGTGAATATAATGCTATTGGTATTCACCAATTTCTTCTGACAACAAATGTTTTTACTTTGAGTCAAATTTTTATTATTGTGATTTTTTTAATCCATCAGAAAAAAAATAAACTTTTTTTGACAACAAAAGATAAATGCATTCCTCTTTTATGTAAAATCTGGTCTGAGCAAAGTTCCAAATTGCCACATACACAATGCCCAGGAATAAAAGCAAACATACAATAGCAGGGCTTCTTTTACATTAATAGAACTCTAACTTGTTTGAAGTAGTAAGAGGAGTTAGGAATGGCTACTTTGTAAGTCCTGGCCATTAACACTAATAGGAATTGGAAGAAGGGACTTTTAGGCAAGTGCCTTAAAAAAAAACTTGATTCACCCAACACATAACTTTGTTTCTTTTTCTCTTTTTTATTCTTCCTACCTGGAAATCAGAAATGATGGTTAGAGCTGCATTAGTTATTTTAAAACAGGATGCAAAATTGAGAAAATGAATTAGGATTAAATACAGTAGAGATGAAAAATAAGACCTTGAGGCAACAGAGATGTTGTAGAGCTACACAGTAGCCCTGAACTGATAAAATATGGATTTCTTTTTATAAGAAAAATAGATAAACCTATATACTGTTTAATCTCCTTTGTGGAAGAGGGAGCATGACTTACAACTTGCAAGCAAATATAATCCTGATACACAGTTAAACTTTATAATTTGTTATAGCATTGCAATAAATTTTTCTCAATTAAAAAATTAACTCTATATAAATATTTCAATTTATTCATTACTAACTTATATTTATTGAGCACATATTAAATGTCCAGGGCTACTCTAGATGCCAAGGACTCAATAGTAAATAAAACATAAAAGCCCTTGCTCTCTTAAAGCTTTCATTCTAATAAGGATAAACTAAATTTAAGCAAAATATACATAACGAGCCAAGTGCTATGGTGGAAAATAAAGGGTGATTGAAGGAAAGTGGGTGACAGCTTGGAGATATACTGCTATTTTAAGTCAGGCAGTCAGGAAGAGTCTTTTTGATGAGGTGACAATTGAGCAGAGACTTACAGAGGAGACATAGTGAGCCATGTGGATATATATACATATATATCTCTGAATACTCCTGTAAGTAAACACAACCCAGGAGCAAGAAGCACAGCTAATCCCCAGACACTGGGTTTCTGAATATATATATAGTGAAAATGTTCTAGATAGTGAGAACAGTAACAGCAAAGGCTTTGGACTCAACGCACACCTGCAGAATTCAAGAAGTAATAAGGAGCTTAAGTAAGAAAGTGAGCCAAGTAGTGTGGTAGCTATATTCTTAGGTCAACTCTTCTCCAGTTTTAAGTGGAGTTATATCCTTAGATTAACTCTTCTCCATGTTTACATATGAAACACCTGGAATTTTGTATTCCTAAGCAGGTCCTTAGTGATGACAATGATGTACACCAGGAGTCTAGAAGGTCTTAGGTGAAATTATTGACGCCATCCTTCTTCCCTTTCTGTGTTCACCTCTTTGTAATATGACTTCGCAGTTTTTTTTTCTAAAGGAGTATAGTTTCTTGCCCAGTCATTTGTGTATGGCCATATGAACTTAATCTGGTTAATGAAATGGAACAGAAAGGATGGTACCTTCGTACTGAGCTTAGGCCTTAAGATCCTTTTTGTGGTTCTGCTTCTCACTTAATTATGTCATTGCCATATAATGAGAGACACATGGAACCCATCTGAGCCTAGCTTAGATCACTGACCACCCCCAACCAACCCAGAGATGTGTGAGCAAGTCTGGTTGAGATTAGCAGAACTGCTCAGTCCAGTGTAGCATAGATCAGTTCACCAGCCACAGCCAACAGTCACATGAGCCATTGTAAGTCATTTTCTATTAAGCCACAGGGTTTTATGAGCAATAATAACACATACATTTAAATAATGTTGTCACGGGAAATTTTAAAAATTCAATTACTGCTGGGTGCAGTGGCTCATGCCTGTAATCCCAGCACATTGGGAGGCAGAGGCAGGCAGATCACTTAAGTTCAGGTGTTTGAAACCAGCCTGGCCAACATGGTGAAACCCCATCTCTACTAAAAATTCAAAAATTAGCCAAGTGTGGTGGTATACACCTGTAGTACTCTGGAGGTTGTGGCAGGAGAATCCCTGGAACCCAGGAGGCAGAGGTTGCAGTGAGATTTGTTTTGGAAGCCCACTAGTTTTTAAAGGTGTAGTCAGAGGTATGAAGTACGGTTGACCAAGAATTATCTAATCACAAGAATTGTTTTTATTTATATTTTGAATCAAATTCTTCTTTAAACCAAAGTTAAATAGACCATGAAATCTATCATATTTGTAAAATATGAAGTACTTTCTTATTTTGTTCAAGAAAATATATTGATATATTTCTGATGGAAAAAAAATAGTTGAATCAGCTGAACTTTATGTGAGTTACAAAAATCAGAAAATGTGAAAACAGAAGATCATGCTAATTTAGGATTGCCCAACAGCAGCAATGAATCAACATCATTGAATCAGGTTACTATCTTGATATCTATGCAGTACTTTATAGTTATTCAGCCAAAGTATAGAAAAACAACAACTTAGAAGATGAAGTGGTATTGAATGGGAATTATAGGTGTCTGCATAAACATGATATAATGCATGATATAACTGCATATAATGTATTTACGTATGTACATATTTATAGGCATATATTAAGTTGGCTGCAAAAATGGTTGTATTTTTTGCCATTGAAAGTAATAACCAAAACTTCAATAACTTTTGCACCAAACTAACATCTGTACCTCTATTTCATGCTCTCTGAATAGTCCTGGAAGTAAACACAACCCAGGGGCAATAAGCACAGCTAATCCCCAGACACTGGATTTCTGAATACCATTCTCTACTTAAAAGAACAAAAGAACTTAGGAAAATGGCTGATTTTAGGATGAAGGCAAAGAAAGTACATGACAACCCTAGAATATCTTGAATATCTTGCTTTGCTACAAAATAAATTCCAAAAAGGTTGAAAGAAATATAATTAAGATACATAGAAACAAACTTAAAGGGACTCCCATTGGCTAAATTTGGAAAAGTTTGAGCTTCAAAATAAATAAGAAAGCAACAAAATATTCATGGAATAAAATAAGAATCTTTTATTGCTTGATTGAATCTAGCGTCTGCTAGCTTTTGCTAATACACAATTATTGTACCCCTTTGACCTAATAAGTAATTTGAAGGGAAAATATTATTCATTTAGTTACTATTGTTCCTAAAATTACTTATTGATTTCAACGGGGTCAATAGTAGCTGTACAGTATTTTATTCCATGAATATTATTTTACACTCTTGTTTATTTTGATGAACAAAAATTCTCAGCTTTGGCCAGTGGAAGTCCTCTTAAGTTTGGTCATTTTAATGTGCATTTTATATAGTGAATTGACTTACACAATTGCAGGGGCTGGCTAAGTGGTCTCCTTAAGGCCATGTTTGTGTCCAGTGATGGAACCTGAAGTTCACAGCGCACAGGAGAAAAATCAGGAGGGGAAGATCACCAGCAGGATGGAATTCAAACAATACAAGCTAGAACTCCACAAGGATGGACTAAAACTCTCCATGAGAAAGGACTGAAACCCATGTCTGCTCTTATTGCCCCTGACGTTGGTGAAAAGGGTATCTGGTATAATCTGTTGCCTTCTGATCATGAAGCTAAAAAACGCCACCTCCCCCCACCCCGCTACACACACACACTCCTACCTGTTTCAGTAGTTAAAGAAGCTAAAGGAGGATACAGGGAAAGAGAGCAATTGCAGAACCAGGTACCACTCCATGCCAACTTGATAAGGCAGCAGACCAACAAGAACATTGCAACAAAATGTCCTCTTTCTTCCTATCATCATCCAAATCTCACAGAAATCTCCCTTGTGGCCCAACCTTAACAGAAATGCGCAAGAAAGGGAATTCGGAGCAATGCAGTTCCCTACCCTAGTAGAAACATTACAAAGCCACCTCTTGTAGACTTGGCATCATCCATGCACGTCTTTTACTATACTTAGTCTTGAAATAAAGTCAATATTAAAATTATAGTTCACCTAATATGATAAAACTATCTTTCATATAACTGAAAACACACTAACTCTTTCCTCACAAAAGGCTACAAAATGCCTTTTTGTTGTTAAATGATGTTCACTCTTCTCAAGCTGATTTATACTTGGCCTATGATATCTTATAACTTAAATACTAAGAAGTAGGGTTAAGTATTGTTAAGATATTTTATTTAGAGAGATAAGCAAATGAAGGCAAGAAAGCAAAAATATTTTATTAATGTATGTAATCAAATTTATATCAAGATAAGAAAGAAACATTTATAACTATCAGTCCTTATTTCTACAATTGGTCAGGTGCTTGTATCTGATATTTATAACCACCTTCTTCCACTACCCATTCCATATTTCATTTGCCCTTATCAAGTACCTGAGTTGCTCGGTTAGCAATAATTCTTTGCCTGGTGGCATGAGTAAAGTAGCTCTGTGCGTGTGTGTGTACTTGTACATATACAGAATCAGTAAAGAGAGATCATCATATAGGAAAATATGAAAGAAACATTTAGCAATATGGAAAATAGAATAAAACATTTAACATATATCTTATTAGACTACCAGAAGAAGGAAATAAAACAAACAGGTGATATCAATTGTGATAATTTTCCAGGACTGGTGAAGAGCATGAATCTGCAGATCCAGGGATAATGTATATACAATGTTGGAAGAATAAAAAAGAAGTCCACAAATAAATACATGATAGAGTAATGGCTAATGCAAGAGACAAAGAGAATCCCTTAAGAGCAGTTTGATGGAAAGGAAAGACCACATACAAATAAGATAAATTAATAAATGACCAAAATAAACCATAATAGAAGTAGCAGATAATACACGAAAAATATTAATTTGAAAAATGGCTCAACATAGAATTATATACCAGAAAAATAACTATTAAAATTGAAGGATAAATAAAAAAGCAAAAACATTAAATACAGAAAAGTGTCATTTGAGAAAGCTGAGCTTTGGGGCTCTGCAAGGTCAATGTCATAGTAGGCAGAAGTACTTTCTGAAACAACCTTAGCTTTGGGAACATAAAATAGACTATAATGTGAGAGTTCTCATTAACGGTCACTGGGGGAACCATTGAGTCCTGAGTCTTTGCAAGATGATCTGGCCAATCTCTGTCTCCTACACAGAAATATCCTCTTAGTGGTCCATGAAACCAACCTAATTACTAGGAGCAACAGAAAATAAATATGAACTAACCTATGCAAAGACAACACAAAAGAACAAAATGAACCATATAATAGCTCAACCAACAACAACAAAAAAGACATGCCAGAACAATGTGGCCACCATGGAGCTGAAAACTGCAGCTACATGTTACAAACAAATTAAAAGAAATAAATTGAAATATAAACTATAAGAGAATGGCGTACATCAAACATACCTCAGCTAAAGAGTGAGAAATTTAAAAAATAACAGAAGGTAAAAAGAGAACAAACAACATTCAAGAAAGCAGTTTTAAGCAAACAAAAAAATTATAGATTTGTAGATAATTTATATTATCTATACATATACAGTATAAAGGAGAACAAGTATAATGACAGCAAATAAAAAGAAGAAATGTGACAAACAGAATTTTAGCAATAATATAAATAATGAGGGTTTTGAATTGTAACCCATAGAATAAAATAATTAGTCTATGCTGATTTAAATAAAAGATTAAATAAACAAGTAGGAAAGAAGAAAAATAATGATTTTATTTATTAAGCGTGAAAAGAGGAAACCAGTAAATCATCAGTAGGCAAATCACACAGCAGTAATTGCCGTAAGCCAGATCCAAGGATGGGTGCTAATATTAATGAGCAGATATTTGAAGAGAAAGAAGGTATCTTCAATGCCTCAACATATCTCCCTCAAAGTTTTTATTAAATCCAATGATGAAAATACTAACTTTACCGTGGAGAAACTTGACATTCAGTGCTTTAACCAAATGATCAAAGTTAACATCATTAGAAATAAGACTATCCACACAACATTATGTGCCTTCAGATATGATCCACAGAGAAGAGTGCATCATTAAATGGTGTTCTTGCCAAAATACACACCCTAAATTTACCATGAGTAAGAACACCTAAACAGACAATTCATGAGAAAAGCAATGCACATGGAATGTCAATTTGTGACAATAAGTCTAACCCCACCCAAAATCTAAGAAATGAGTAAAATTACATTTAGACCAGAATTTACATACTACGAAATTAGGACTGACATGCAAACTACTATGAAATAGAAATGCCTACTGAAACAGTGCAGAAGTATGGGGCTAATATTCACGACAGGAAGAAAAGCCAGTTAAGCCTGGATTTGGGGGGCATGTTTCCCAAAACTTCTTCCAACTCCTCAAAAGTTAGTTGAGGGGTTGAGCAGCTAAGTGCAGCTTTCTCCAGACACATGGAACCAGGGAGAAAAAAAAAATGTTCAGAATCTGACAAGGAGGGGAAAGCTTGTAAACAAATGTGGTTTGAAGAAGAATCATAACAGATTATAGTCTCAGAATAAATGTGAATTGGAAATGAACTTGATCTTACAGAGTGGGAAGTGTTTGTATCATCCAAATCTCCAGTGTGATTAAAATGTTCTGGATTTATTAATTCCTCTGGGTTCTAGAAAGAACCAAATATTTTTTAGTAAGATAACATTGTTGTAGGCCTCAAGTCCCTTCTACAATTTTAAATATACATCCTTTGGAATCCATCCAAAAAGAGCAAGTTCTAATATGAGACAAGAAGACAAGATAGAAAATCAACAGATCCAAGAGTTAACACCCATGAATTCAACATTAATTGCGCTGATGCATTCAAGGAAATAAGTGATAAGCTTGATTACTTTCTAGGACAAAAAGCAAATGAGAATCCTTGAACCAACAATTATGAAAACTTGAATTAATAACTGAAATTCTACTAGCAATATCTTATTTTTAGGTATGACATAGTTATTCTCAGTGTTAGCCCCATTCTCAGTTGTAGGTTTTCCCTTTGCAGTGCACCTCAGAGTCTTCTTTCAGACCTCCCAGAAGTATTCTGTTGTTATTTTTACTTAATATTTGTTATCCTGGTGGGGGGGTCGGGGAGCAAGTAAGTATTTTCAGTGTCAGTGGGCCTAAAGGGTTTGGCCTTCACAATTGTTCCTCTCCCTTCCCTCTTCCTTAGCTGTAGTGCTGAGACTAGCATGTATTACTACCCCTCCTCCAAAGCTTGTTTTGTTTTGTAATATCCTATTCCCACAGCTGCAAAGGTTTTCAATTGTAGTTAGAGACATTAACACATATCTCTCAGTCACTGATAGAATACTGAGGGGCCGGTAGGTGGGGGGATTAGTAAAGATAAACATCCAAACAACATAGTAAGAAAACTGGACCTTATTTAAATAGACAGAATACTCTTAAGAACAACATAATACATTTTTCATGTATGCATCGAACATTTACTAATATAAAACCATATGCTAAATTATAAGAAAGTCTCAATCAATATCAAAGGTTTGGAATCATGCAGATAAATAGGTAAATTACAAATAAAGTTACTTAGAAAGTATCTTTAGCTGGATGATACTCACAACCGAGAAGGCATTTTTTGCAAGGGTTTTATATGAAGCAACTAAAATCAAATAATTCACCAAACCTTTTAAAATAAGCGGTGGCAGAGGCATGATCTGATTGATAGACATTTTAAATGGGTCACTTGGGCTGCTCAGATAAGAACAAAGAGTCAGAGGCTAGGCAACAGGAAGACCATTTACGAGGCTGTTTCAGTAACCCAGGTAAAACAAGATGGAGACTTGGACTAGGTTGGTGTCAGTGATATTGACCTAGCCCTCGTGGTAACTAGCCTAGGGAATTTAATAAAAGTGAAAAATATAGTCACTGCTTCTAAAAATTTTGAATTTAGTTTCTTATCTTTATTTCTTCACTAAAATACATCAGTTTGAACCATATACAACTGTCATTTCTGAGGATGAAATGGTCAAATTTGTACAATTTCATTTTGTTCAACCTCATAAACTCCATTAAGGCAAGGCCTTTATTCTGTTTTGTTCTCTACGATATCCCCACAAACTGAAAACAAGGCATGGCTTTTAGAAGAAGCTCAATAAATATTTATTTAATAAATAAATAGGTTTAACTTTTTTAATTGGCTTAATATAACACCCAAATTGTGTTATGGTTATTTATTTAGTCATTCATTCTATATCTAGTAAATGTACACTTATTGATTCATATATGGTTTATATATTGAACTTGGCATTGGGCAATTCAATATATTGTTCTTATATTGAACTTGGCATTGGGGAAACAAAAGAGAAAATGGTCTCTATTTTCAAGGAGCTGACATCCTGATGTGTGATAGAAACACACAAATAAAAGTTATTGCTACAGGGAATTTACTATACAAGTGTCCTGGAAGTACAGAGGAAATTGCTTAACACTTCCTAGGAAAGCAATGCATATTTTGACAAAACATGACATTTTAATTAGGTCTTGTATAAATAACATTTCATGGTTAAAGAATTAGAAAAGCTAGTATCATCTGAAGATGCCTACAGTGGGAATTTCCATGGTCTTAATCTGATTTTTTGAAATATTTTATACCATTGATTATCAATAAAAGATGTAAAAAGTCACAATATAGACTATGTCACCATTTAGATCTTCTAAATAAACAGACAATTGCTTGGAGGAATAGTTGATACAGTGCAAAATTTTCTAATAATAAAAAATAATATGAGACGTTTTCTTTAAGCCTGTGTTTATATAAAGACAAGAACTTTTTGAAGAGAATGCCTAAATAAAAAAAATAGGGTATGAGCAGAGATTTCCTAACTTTGATGCAAGAATTCCTGGAATTTATATTCAGGTAAATAGTGCAATTTGAGCACTTCAGTACTATCCTTGCAAAGGAATGTTGCAGGCTGACCTATTTAGTGAACAATTTGAATTTAGAGGAAAATTGGTTAGCATCATTCTTTTAAGAAGAATGGATAGGCTTCCAAAATAGGAGGACAGAAATAACAGAATAGGAAGGAAAAAAGTAGGTAGTGGAAATTAGGGATACTAAGGATGAGTTTAGACTTGTCCTTGTGAATCTAGAACATTTCAAGTTCATCTTATGTCTGTAATTCAGCTGATTGTATTTTTACTGTCTCTATTAATTTTGTACCCTTCTAGAGAGTCCTTGTATTTGGTTTTAAATCTATTGACCTGGTTGTCAAAGATCCTCATAAAAAGATTTGAGTTGTAAGACAAGCACACCTGTGCAAACCATGTGCTTGCTTTCCACTTCATGTCATTCATCTTTAACGTTGTTACAAACCTAAACAAAGCATTGTGTGGGAATGGGAAAGGGCACTGGGCACTGAAGGAAGGAAAATTCCTCAAGGCAAATAATTTAGCCACTTCCTGATATGCAGCTAAGTATAGAGCTGCTCTTAGAAATAGTTTATATTTAGATATTTTGTATACACTGACCAAAGAGGATAAGGCAAACATATTGGTACAGCAATGCACCCTAATAATCCATCAGTGTAACTCATCCAGGAAGCTGGAGAAATTCCACGGCAACCAGGTGAGCACCAAGAATTCTTTAGAACAAAGGGAATATAGGCAGAAAATAGTGTCAAATAGGTGATCATGAAAATAGGTTACTTCTTCTGTTTATGGTAATTTCTGTTATTCTCGTTCAGATAAACTATATTCCGAGGAGCTTATAGAGAAAAACGTAGATGCCTAATGGAAACTGGACAAGGGTGCTTAGGTAGCTCTCCTATGGTGATAGAAATAGGGAACACATAAAACTAAGTTATGTTTTCTTTCTCAATTCCAAACTTACACCTGTATCTTTAAAAACTTCATTCATACACAATTTCTTTAGTGGCAAGCAAAAAAGTGGATAAAGTTGCTGTCTGAGTAGCAGTGAACTTCCCTTTCCAGGGATCATATTACTTGAAGTTCTTTCCAAGTGATAATAATTTTAAAATATTGTTATTTATTTCTTGGTCACTTAGGCATAGGAGGAATTTCACCAGTAACTATGATTCCTGCAGAGTTGACCATAAGCAGAGACGGTAAGGACTCTGCCTTCTCCGTAACAAGAAACACCAAAGATGCCCCAAGTTTAAAACTCCAGACAGGAAACTCACTTATTCGTTCAATAAATGCTTATATACTAAACACTTTGTTTTGAAGTGGATATAAGTAATGTTTGTGGATTCAGATTAGTAGATGAAGATAATTAAACAGTGTTTTAAATGTAATATAATTAATAAGAGATGCTAGACTACAGTGGGACTTGTACAGAGCTCAATTGGTAAATAGTGAGCGAGAAGGAAATCAGGAACATTTCTCTATGGTGCTGATGCCTGAGCAAAATTTTTAAGAGTGAATAGTAGGTAATGAGGAAAAAGGGAACAGGATAGCACATTTTAGTCAGAAGAAATAGCACAAACAGAGGCTTAGAGACATGAAACCTTAAGATTATTCAAAGTCATAAATATTTGAAAAATGTAAGATAAACCATAACTAGCAATGGTAAAGATGCCCAGTCTAAGAGATAGAAGAGTCTGGGAAAATATAATAAAGATTAATAAATGGATTGGCTGTTTTTTTTCACACAAACATACATTTATATATACACGTCTATTACAGAAGTATTGCTCTCAAGGTACCAAATACTTACAAGAACGTAAGTATTGCAGAAATATACAAAGAAACATTCTATATCAGATATAGAGAGCATAACTTGATATAGATGGAATCTACTAAAAATACTATTTGTATTTGGTACCTTGAAAGCAATACTTCTGTAACAGATGTGTATATATAAACGTATGTGTGTGTGAAAAAAAAACAGTTTAATACCAAGAATTATTAAAACACTTAAGCACAATAAAAATATCAAAAAAATGTCCATTTTTAACAAGTAATCACAAAAGATCGTGAAATCTAATCTCTATTGCTGAAGATGTGAATGTACTTTTTAGTAAATTATTGACTGTTAGATACTATATCTATATGATGAGAAATATTAACATGAGATGTCAATCAATATTACTCTTATGGTAAGATATTATATATTAGAGAACTTTTATCTAAAGTTGACCATTCAAACGACTATTTTTCTGTATTTTTATGATAATCCTAAAAACTAAAATAAAGACAAATAACTAAAACTCAATAAACTAATTTAAATATAAATACGAAAAAAGAGGGACAACTTGCTCCTTTAGGCTTTGCAAATATAAGGGTTCCCTTAAAAATTCAACAGATCCAGAAATAAGTAGGTAATTAATCAATAGGATCAATGTGTTGGCTGAGTACAATACAAATACAAAAAGAATCAGTACATTTCATATACAATAGTAATAGACACTTAAGAAATATAATTTTTAAAAAGATTTTTACAATTATACCAGAACATTTGCAGATCTAAGGAAAAACCTTGAAAATAATTTTTCTACACTTATGTAACAAAATTGCATGCTCCATACAGGGATATAAAATAGAAGTTGTTTAAGTGGAAGAAGTTAACATCTTCATAAATAGGAAGACTTAATAATAAATAATATCAATTTCATCTAAATTAAATTCTGTAATTTACACAGTTCAAAAAAACCTAGAGTTTAAATTTTTTAACAATTTGGAAATATTTTAAACTTTATCTGGAATAACAAATCAATGAAGGGAGAAAATTTGATTTCGTATAATATGCTGAGAATTTCTCTACAAGATATTTATTTTTCAAATGTAACCATATTGCAATTTAATGATGTGTTATTATGGTCTTGCACTGTATGGTTTCTCCCACTCTCTCTCAACTGTGTCTTGCCATTTACCTACTTACTCCTTACCCACTGGGTTGTCAGTTCCTCACATACCACCAGCTCTTTTCTACGTGCAAATTCTTCTGCTTGGCACAATGTTAACCACACTTTTCATGGCTTGCAGCATATAGTGCATTAGATTGTTATTTTAATGTACTCTTTCAAGAGGCTCAGACATCTCTACCTGGTTTCAGACTCATGGTTCATTTCATTTTACATGTCTTTATGTTGCTTGAATACTGCAAGACTTCTCTAAGCCACAGGAATAACGTCATATTCACAGTAATTGAAAAACCACAGGAAAATATTTGGTGGCTTCAATAGTGCACAGGCCACATAAGGGTTTAATAGCTCTTCCTCAGGCCCCTGTGCAGCTCTATTTACTGCTATGCACCTTCGTGATATGGGGAACTGACTCCAGAACTTGCTGTCTCAGAGAAATCTTTTAAAAGAAAGTGCACAGACAGTCTCTATTCCTAAAGCAGTGGTCCTCTTTACTCTCCTTTGATTTATGCCACTTGGGATAGAGATTTTAACAACTTATGGGGCAAGACACTTCAAAGAGCCCTAGCCATTCAACTTTAATTTTTTCGTATGTTTATTTTCTGCCTCCTGCTAGTAGGATCTAAATATAGTCTGAGAAGTTATATGGACACAACAATCTTCCTAAAGCCTCCTGTTTCCAACTTAGAAAAAATTTTCATGTTCAAAACAAAAATTGAT
The DNA here is from genome assembly GCF_029289425.2 of Pan paniscus. NCBI lineage: Eukaryota > Metazoa > Chordata > Mammalia > Primates > Hominidae > Pan > Pan paniscus. The sequence goes on from NC_073254.2 coordinate 123,737,034, forward strand.
GTCTTTGCCTTATGATCTCACCTTTATAACTTTTCTTGGGAAAAGCATAGTCTGGCCAAGTAGGAAGTCAAGTACAACAAATTCAACAAAACACAGAAAAACAAAACACAGGAATTGAGGAAACACAATTGTTGAAATTTCACTTTGTCTGCCTGACCACACCTCTTTCCATCTTTGTCTAGTGTATCACTTTATGCTTTAAGTTCCTTTAGGGATGTGAATTTATCCTTTCATCTTCACCTCCTTAAGCCCAAGATAATTTGTAGCACACAGTAGGTGAGGTGAGCAATAACGTATGAAAAGGATGTTATTTAACAAATAGTCTTAAAGAAAATAACATTATTTGAAAAACAAATAAAGCATGTCTCATATTATTAAAATAGTTTCTCTCTCTGGATAAATAAGTGATAGATTAGATAGACAAAGAGGTAGCTAGATAGATATGCATCCTGTGTGTGTATGTATGTGCACACGATGGAACTTTAAATCTCCTACCTAACAAACTTAGGAAATTTTAATAATCCTTGTATAAAACTGGAGTGGAAAAGTCTACAAAATATAAAAATTGAATTTACTGAAAATAATAGACATGATTATATAAACTATGTTTTTGCAAATTAAAACACCATGCACAAAATTTTAAATAAGCAAATGTGTAAAATATAATAGACAAAGAACAAAGAATTACTATTCTTAGTAAGTAAAAAAGTATTTTACAAATCCAAAGTAATTTATTTCCACTCTGAGCTTAAGTATTATGCCTATTAACTCACTCATTTCCCTTCACAAATTCCACTGAGAAAAAAAGAAAATTTCAAAACAAAGTCATGATCAAAAAACGAAACAGTTCAGATAGACAAATGCAAACATTGGTGGTTCTCTGGAAAGCACAGAGTAAATAATATCTGATTGAAGGCAAAATTCAGCAGAGCTCAGAAACTCCTGCCTTGGTGGCAATAGAGGAAATTTTAAGATAATTTAATAGACAGGTGTTACCAACAGATTTGTAGAAGAAACCCTGAGCTCTGAGAAAGCAGGGTTCTGGTAACAAATCTGCCATATTTTTTGTTGAAAGTCTCCGGTTTTTCTAGGTGAAAAGGGCCTACTAATTGCTAGACAAATACTTTTTTAAAGAAGAAACAATAACAGATGCATCATCATAAAACTTCTGAACTAAAAAGATAAAACCTTTGAAAGCTTTCTGAAAGAAAAAGCAGCTATCTTACAACACAAAAAATCTAAGATTAACAATAAATTTGTCAGTAAGAAATATTTGAAAACCATGGAATAATTTCTTAGAGTTCTGGAAAAAAACGATTTTAAACAAAAATTATATTCAGTCAAATTATCACTCAGTTGATTATGCAAGTGTGCACTCAGGTATAAACTTAATTAAAGCAATTTATCTTTGAGAACCATTACTTTGGCTTTTTAAAAAGATTAATAAGATAAACTTCTGAAAAACAAACAAAAGAGCAGTAAAAATATGGAAAAATATGAGGCAGGTAAAGAGAACTTAAAAAATAAGATTATAGACAAATTATACCAATAAATTTTGAAAACTTTGACAAAATATGTCTCTACCTAAGAACATTAAAATAAATGTAATCCAAGTGGAGAGAAAAAATTTTAATGGGCTTACATCTATAAACGGAATTAAAACTATTATTAGAGATCTATTCAGTCAAAAGTACCAGATTTTACATCAGGCTTATACCAGAACTTATAGAATTGAAAGTGGTTACCAAGGGCTGGAAGAGGGAAAATGGATAATTGTTCAATTTTTATGAAACTTCAGCTATACAAGACGAATAAGTCCTAGGGATCAACTGTATATAGCACAGCACCTAGAGTTAACAATATTGTATTATGTACTAACAAATTTGTTAAAATGTGAGATCGCATGTTCAGTGTTTTAACACAAAAAAAAAAAAAAAGAAAGAAAAAGAAAAAAGGTATGCAAGGAAACTTTTGAAAGTGGTAGATATGTCTATTACCTTGATTGTGGTGGTTGTTTCATGTGTGTGTATGCATATGTCAAAACTCATCAAATTTTATATATTAGATGTGTATAGTTTTTAAAAGACCAGTTATACCTCAATAAACCTGTGTTTTTAAAAGTAGTTGTGTGTTTATTCTATTTGTCTTTCTTTAATTTGAGGCAATTTGTATCCTGTTTCAAGGATTTGAAATAAAAATGTGGCATATAGATTTAGTAAAGACAAGGTTTTAAAAATAGGTCCATTTACATTCCCCCCCCCCCAGGTGAATCTAGAATTGAGAATTATAAATTTGTTCTTTTTGTTTAGTTTTGTTTTTGTTTTTGAGACGGAGTCTCGCTCTGTAGCCCAGGCTGGAGTGCAGTGGAACGATCTCGGCTCACTGCAAGCCCTGCTTCCCGGGTTCACGCCATTCTCCTGCCTCAGCTTCCCGAGTAGCTGGGACTACAGGCACCCACCCGCCACCACACCCGGCTAATTTTTTTTTTTTTTTTTTTTTTTTTTTTGTATTTTTAGTAAAGACAGTGTTTCACCGTGTTAGCCAGGATGGTCTCTATCTCCTGTCCTCATGATCTGCCCTCCTTGGCCTCCCAAAGTGCTGGCATTACAGGCCTCCCAAAGTACTGGCATTACAGGCATAAGCCACCGTGCCCGGCCATAAATTTGTTCTTTAAGTATTATTTTCCCAGAAGCACATTTCTTATATTCTAAAAGACAAAAGAAAACAATTATGTATTTATTTATTTATTTTTGAGACGGATTCTCTCTATCGCCAGGCTGTAGTGCAGTGGTGCCATCTTGGCTCACTGCAACCTCTGCCTCCCGGGTTCAAGTGATTCTCCTGCCTCAGCCTCCCAAGTAGCCGAGACTACAGGTGCCCGCCACCAGGCCCAGGTAATTTTTGTGTTTTTAATAGAGACGGGGTTCCACCATGTTGGCCAGGATGGTCTCAATCTCTTGACCTCGTGATCCGCCCGCCTCGGCCTCCCAAAGTGCTGGGGTTACAGGCATGAGCCACCGTTCCCGGCCAAGAAAACAAAATTTTAAAGTGCCAGTTGTAAGTACTTATGTGATAACCAACAACAGAATTAAATGTTACAAAAATAATTGCAACTCTAAAGAAAAATGCACACATTTTGAGTAAACATTAGTTTCAGTATAAAGTATATCAGGTTATTACCAATGATTAAAGAGCAAAATATTCATATCTAAGTGATATGGACTACTTATAAAATATGACTATTGTTAAAATCATGTTTTTCTACAAATAATTATATTCTATGACTACAGAAAAGTTTTAAGATGCATATCCTTTATTCATTTAACATGTAAGTATCATTGTTCTATGCTAGACATTTAATGATAATCAAAAACGAATACCATCTGTTTTGGTGGAAGTGGCAGTCTATTTGTAGAGTAATTATTAGTATGTATTCATGTAAACAAATGTAAAATTGCAAATAACATGAGTTTGGAAATGAAAAGTTATGCATACGCAAAATAACTAAAATAGAAGGATCAAACCTAACCTGGGGAGAAATGATCCTGTGGCAATTAAATCCTAACTGTGATCTGAAGGGAAACCCAAGAGCTTTTGCAACACACACAGTCCTCAGTACACAGCACTGAATAAAGACGAATACATTTAGTTGCTTCAATAAATGAATCGGTCAGAGAAATATATTACCCCGACACCATTTATGTATTGACACAAAGAGAAAAAGCTAATATTTGTATGGCATATTAACTAAGGGACAAGAATGGGTGCATCTGAAGCAACTAACCCATGGGCCCTTCCAGGTGCTGGGCAGTCACCTTGAGGACTAGGGATCCAGTTCACATCAAGTGAAAAGGTCTGGACTAGAATGCAAACTCCTCAAGAAAAGTAGCCTTTCCAGTTTTGTTTCCTATTCACAGCTGTATCTTCACAGTGTTTCCTTTTCTAGCATAAATAATTCCCTGAGATTACACATTCCATTATGGTGCACGTTAGGAACTTACCTAAAGTGCTCCTTTTCTTATTTGATTGGTGAAATCATATATTTGAAATAAACAAATTTCTTTCAAAATTTAATGTTTTAAATCCTTAAAAAGGGATAATTGGCATTCAATTTCAGCCAGTGCACATGAAGTTCATTTTCAGAATCCAAATTTATTGTGTCTAATGAAGGTAAGGTACAAGAGACAATATAGAAAAGTATAAAACATGGTTCTTGCTTTTGATGTGGTTGTGTAATAAATCATAAATATGCATGCCACTTTTAAGCAAAATTAAATAATACAATAGATTAAACATATTCAATTTAAGAATAAGTGCTGGATAAGTGGCTTGTAAATAATAAATCACCTGAGTTGAAAAGGGAACACATCACACTGAAGGCTAAAATGATTTGAGGAAAATCCCTACAGCTTATAATGGTGAAGGGAAGAATGGATCCAAAGCGACTAAAGCATGTTAGGAGTAGAAAGGACAATAGAAACAAAGGAAAATTTTATGATTATCTGAAAGTCTAAATGCACATTCAAAAAATTATAAGCATCAGTACCATTCAAAAACCAACGAAATTAGAAAAATAAACAAACTTAAATAAATATAACCTATTGGCTATTCCACATACCCACAACTTATTTAGTAACATTTCTATACTAGAACAAAATCAACCATATGCATTGAAAGCAATGAATCCTATGATAAATTCTAGAATTTTAATTCAGGAATTATGAGATGCTTTATAAAGTCATATAAACAAGAAGTTCTCATGTTTAGATTTTTGCCAAATGCAAGATATGTGTTTTAATATGCTTAGTTTTTTTTAATGCAAGAAGAAAAGGGTAGTATCCCACCTCCCACCCACCCCAGCCAAGTAATTTAAGATGTTTTGCTATCACCTTCATTGTTTATCTTAAAGTTATAGACATGTTTTCTATATCCAGACATCCAGTCTCTCCAGAAATACACAGCCACAGCAAAGACTCTCACACAGAAATGTCTTTCTTAGGGATGATGATTCTAGAGGAAAATTTTGAACTTCAATTTGCCATGAAATTGTATCACATTATGGTTAATGACACATTAATTTCACATTTTCTGTCACATTTTCTTTAGAATCTCGGCAATGTTTAAAACCAAGTGAATTTTCTAGATGAGAAATGCACTGCAATGTACTTTTAAAAAAAGAACACCTAGAAAATATAAGTACATGGGTGTCTACCGTTTATCCTCTCTGCTAAATAAGAGTAAGTATTCAATCCTCCAAACATTTAATGTTAGCTCAATCATTAGTGGAAATGCACTAGACTACTACAATATTTTTGTTAATTTGTTTAAATAAAACAAAAATATTTTTTAAATATCTTACTTCCTTTTCATGGCACATGGCTTTTTAAAGCAAAATTTAACTTACAGAAACTAAATCTATTAAGATTATACTTGCTTTTATTTGTGATTTTATATAATTTCTTTCTGGCTAATGTTTTCCAGAAAATTTCTTTGGATAGTTGCTGTTGGAACATGAGTTCTTGCTAGAGTGAGATGACCCTAACTCTCTATTGACCTGGATGAAATAGAAGTATTCACAATTCTCAAGACTATGTAGATTCCAAGACCAAACAGAATTTTTCACAGTATTTAAAGAAAAAAAAAAAAGCTCTCTCTAGTGCCTACTAAACACTTCAAAGGATCCTGCGAGGGTCCAATGGGATCTCATCCTCCTTGTTTGAATTATTTTAGAATTGGGAACCATGAACATAGCCTTACATGAGAGAGAGATAAATAATGCACATTTTTATTTTCAGAATTTTACATTTAGTGTGATTCCCTTACATTCTCTATTTCTTTGCAGGATTAAAATCAACATGGGAGGTATAAAAATATGTTTTAGCAGCAAACACTCTTTCCTTAGGAATCAAGAAAGCAGAGTACAACCCGGAGAGCCTTAAACCAGGACTTTGCTCCACCCTGACACGAGGTAGGGATGTTTCCTGGATTTTCTCTTTTCGCATTTCCTCATATGGAAATTGAGAAATAAGGGACATATGTTCTGTCTATTTTTTTAATAATTATTGTGAGAATCATGTAAGGGAATATTTTGGGAGAAAAACTTTGTAAACTGCAAGGTACTGAATAAATCTTTAAGCTATAATTTCTTAAAATGCAAATCTCAAAAATCACTGATAGTGATGAAAAAAAAAAGTTGGTGAATTGCCACCTCCTGACAATGTGGTAATATGCTCAATACAAGCACATCTCATCCTGTAGGTGAATCCTTGGTACTTTCTAAGTTTAGTCTATTCTCCTCTTTTTAAATAAATTCAGCAGTCTGTGCTATTCTACTAACTATATTCTTTGCAGTATGGAACTTAAAAAAATCCACACATAAAAATACACAAGCTTTTCAAATCTCACACAGAAATTAGATTTGGACTGCAGCTCTGAGACCTATTACTCAATATATATTAAGATAGACATGTGATTTAAAACTAAGATGAGGACAGAAAATGCAATCATTATCCATCTATTTGGCATGTCTGTGAAAAGCTATTATGACCTGTTTCATTACACCTTTTCATTATGCTATTTACTGTGCTAATTGAGACTGTAATGTTGGAGATACAGAAAGGATTCCTTAAACACATAGCATATACAAGAATAAATAAGACAGTGCACTTAAGGACTTACTTTTATGCTATAGTACAGAATTACTCATGACAACTCACAAAGTAAAGACAGATGATTGTCATTTAAGAATAGAGAAGGGTGACAAGTATGTCTCCTTTATCCATTTGATCGCTTCATTAACAAATTGCCAATCAAGTCAGAATCACTCCTCAAAACCAAAGCCTTCACCTATCAGAAATGTAACTAGGATCACCTTGAGTTGGAACTGCCTAAGAGACTCCTTTGTTCCCTCCATACTGCTATACTTGCCCTTGATGTCAGAAACATTTTTCAAAACATGAAGCCTTTATTTCATAATTTTAGTTGTGGCTCAATGTGCATTTTTTTATTTTTATAAAAAAAACTTTGCAAATTAACTTGATTAAATTTCTCAAAAACAATTCAAAACTTATAAAATAAAACAGAAATAATACTTTTAATTTATGTCAATGGAATATGGCAACAGCTTTTTTAGGTGAACATTTAATGTGTACAAGTTATGCTGACAAAGGTATTTCCTCCTTAAAAGTTACATTTCATGGTAATGGATTTTTAAATAGGTGATTAATGTTTTTGACAAGCCTGAAATTCCTGGAAATGTTCTCTCATTCATTGGAACAAAACGATTTAGCATGAATCTTTGGGTCATGATATTCAGAAGTCTTCAAAAAAAAATCTGAAGCAAGTTTTTCAACTCTTATTTTTAGATGAAGTAAATATGCTTAGGTTAAACTTAACTGGCTGCATTCAGCATTCTACAGAAGGAGTGAAATATTATTTGTGACTTTAACTCTTGCTTAATGGTTTACAAAATATAATACGAATTTCAAGATTTCACTTCAAAATACAGACACTTCATGCTTTCAGAAGGAGAGTTATGTAATAATCAAATATGTCTCTTCATACTTTTAGAAGAAGAGTTATGTAATAATCAAAATTGGAGAGCAGTGAGATATTTTGCAGTTTGAAAACTGGCTAATCATGTCAGTTACTTGAAATGAAGTACTTAGCAAAGAAGTCTAATAAAGCTTTACATGTTAACAATTCATAAGTCTGTAGTGGACATGTAGCGGCTGCTAACATTTTAACTTTAAATACACAGTGAGCTCAGATTTAAGATTTATTTTGCATGAGAGGAAAATAATAAATATTCAACCTGTAAATGTTTTAAATACCTGATTTGGATCTTGTTACCACATCAAATAAAGCAGCTCAAGCTTAATTCTTACATAGTCAAAAAAATATAAAAATTTAAACACACACACACACAGACACACACACACTCTACAATGTTTCTGTTCAACAGCTGACTGAAAATATAAAACGAAGTTCTGAATTTTGTTTCTAAAGCAATCCAAAAGCATTTAAATATCTACAAATTTTTCTTGAATAATGTGTTAATCTTATCAAATTTAATTTTTAAGAAATTTAGCATTGTCAGTCTAAATCAAGGGGTAGATATTGGGATTTGTTCTTTTCAGTGATTTATATTCATTTGACAATTAATCATGGATACCTCAGTGCATTTCTTCGGAATCATATCATATAGCCAACATAAAATTAATATTTTTCTCATAAGGAATCATCTGAAAAAATCCCCTTGCATGGATTTTATCCCATGCTGTTAAATGCATGAATAAGTAATGAGGTTCCTTTGATGTAAGTCAGGATTCTGAGGGAGTGCCTGTGGTATCGCAGAGACAAGTTCCAGGCACACAAATTATTCTTCCTCAAAAAGTAAAACCCCAGATTTTTTCAGCTGGGAACACTTGCGGGCCACATGTTTAGTCTCTGCATGGCCTGCTGCTGTGACTCCATCATAAATGATCATCCCTCCACACCTCTCACTCATTACCAATGCAGGTGTGCAGGCAGCAGTGGAAGAGGTGAGGAACAGTCTTCTCCCACAAGTAAGTGTCTCCCACATCCAGGAGTTTCTTGTCTTTATCACTAGATATGGGGCTTAGGTTTGCCAATATGAGTTCCTTTTAATACTCATGCTTCTTTTCAATGACTGTTGTGTTATTCGTTTTTGAATACCATGCATTATTCCAACATTTCTCTGTTTGCTATGGGCATAGGAGTAGCTTCAGTTTCTTTTAAGTATATACTTTTATGAACTACACAACAAGAATCACAACTTATCCTGCCTTCTTCCTCCTCTACTCCTGCACCAGCTACGTACCTTCCTGCTTTTTGTCCACCTGAATTTTCTCCATCTCCTACTCCTCCCACCTCTATTACTACTACAGCATTCTGGGTACCTTTAGGTTGCTTTACACAGGGCAGCCTAAGCACTACACATATTTTCAATCATTTGGTAAATCTTCTTCTTCTGTCCATTTTAGAGATTAAAGGAATAAGATCAACAAGTATAATTAATTTGGCCTTGAGACCATGTAGAGCTAGAACTTGAATACATGTCAGTCCAAAGATTTAGTAGAATTAAATTCTTCTTACTCTGCTATAAGAAACACTGTCCACCCTGTGAAGAATAAGCCCTCCGTTCTAAACTACATTTCCTTCTATAATCTGTACTCCACTTCTTATAAACTTTTATTTCTCTATTTTTTTCATTCCTGATTCCACACTTTATGACATGTCTTATAAGTCTTCCCTCCAAGGCACTCAGCACTTCATAGCATTAAATAATCTTCACATCCAAAGAACACCATATGCACTTGAAAATGTACATAGAAATATCCTTGAAAATAACTTGCTTATTTTTGTTACACACTTTTTGGCACAAATGGGTAGGTTTATGAACTAATATTCTACCTGCTTTATTGTTTTATTTTGAAAACCATAAACTTCCAGGGACTTCATGTTTACCTTGGTTACATCACTGTCTAGTAAATACTAGGACACTTAGGTATAATTTAAGATTAAGAGAAAATATAAATGAAAGGTTTAGTGGGTCCTTGCTCTTCTGTCCTACAAGTAGTAGCTTATTCCCTTTCTAGAACATTATAAGGCAAATTCTAATTTAAAATGTATAAAGTTCATATAAATTCACTCACAAAATATGTTATGAATGTGGCAATTGGCTAAGGTTAAAGATAAATATAACTGAAGGAAAATTAATATAAAAACACATTTTTGAAGTCAATTTATTTAGTACTTCACTTTCAAAAGATTCTAATTTATTTGCATTCTCTACAGTATCAACAAACATCCTAAATATTAATAATCTTTGACCAAAATGTTAACGTTACCTTTTTCAAATACCTTAAGATATTTTTACCATTCAACACATTTTCCTTATAGATTATTCATATACATTTTTGTCATTTATATTCATATATTTGAAGGTAGGCAGAGGAAGATATAATCACCATTAAAAGGTAATTTAAATTCAAAGGAATTACATCACTTTTCTAGTGCCTAAGAGTGGTAGAACCAAGAGTAGAGACTGCAATGCAGACTTTTTAAGAAAAGTTACTCTAAATTGATATGTCAGTGATGGATATTTTCACAAATTATTGCAGACTTTTGGGTGGCTCACAATTTCCTTTGCCATCTTCAGTTATGTCAGTATAGTTCTTCTCTAATTTGGCTTGTAATTTAAATATGCAAATTTCCATAAGAAATTCTCCACAAATATAATTCTATAAGCACAATCAAAACCGAGATTGAGTGCTTATTCTATGTGTAACATGACCATGACAGGCATTATGGATGTTAACCAAAAATCATAAAATTCACCTGTTTCGTATCTATGCAAAATTGTTTTATGTATTTTATACACATTCCCTCCCAGTTGCTAGATCAGTTATTCTATTTTTATTATAATAGATCAAACTGAGATAAATATCAAAAATTAAGAGAAACAACATTTTTTCAAAACTGCATGTAGCATATTTTATTTTATTGGTTAAGTTTTTCATGATTTTATTAAAATTATCACTGTTCTAAAGATTAATATAATATACCTACATATTTACATACTGGAACATTTATATTCTTAGAATAAATATTTGGTGGTGGAATTGATGTAGGAAATATTTGAAAATATCGCAAGTGTTCTTTTTTAGTACCTTAAGATGTTTGCATAAATGTTTCTAGAATTAATTCTATAAGCCTTTAACCAAAAAGCTCAATTCACATGCCAACAGTAGGCAATTAGATCATACAAATATGTAAAGTGGGCAAGGACATAACAACAGGGATATGGCACTAATTGACAAGTGACTACTCCTACCTTACAGATCAATGAAGTCTGTTTGAAGGCCTGTGGGCCACAAATAGAGGCTTTTACTGAAGACAGTCTAAAAGCAACTAGTGTGGCACTCATTTGCTAGTTCAAGAGGCTCTCTAGTGACCTTGGGGACATACCTGGCATTATTCTAGCAGGTTTAAATTCTTTACCTGGATACACACAGCGACATACCACAACATTTTAGGTAGCATTTTTTTAAACTGAACGTGGCTTAAACTATGCACATTCATTGTCTCACATGACAAAAATCCAGAAAAGAGGTAAGTCCATGGTTGATTAATTCAGAAGATCACCAGTGTCAGGGATCTCAATCAGCTGCTCTGTACATCTCTTGGTGTCCCCATATGTTTGCAAGTTGTACATCAATACTGCAAGCATCATGTCTCCAAGGCAGTAAGGAAAATGGGGGCCAAGGTGGGGGGGGGCATTTCTTTACATCTCTCTTTTATTAATTCTCTGGCAAAATTCCCTGACTTCTTATTAAACTGAATTGGGTCAGATGTTCAACTCCAAATTAATCTTTAATAAAAGAGAAAGGAATTTCCATGGTTTTCACTGAGCAAAAAGTCCTAGAGTGCATAGGGCCCACTTTCTCTTAGCACATCCTCATCAATTTCCTAACAAAACCAGATTGTATTAGCAAGAAAATAGGAAGAATCTGTTAGAGGCACAATTGAAAGAGCCAACCAGTCTGTTCCCAAAAGAAGCTTATTTCGTCACAGACATTTTTCTTCAAATTTCTTCAGTATTTTTCCCAATTTTACATAAATTTTGCATCTTTCAGTGAGTAATTCTAAAAACTCTCATTTTTTCCCATTTCTATTAGGTGAAAATGGCTATATTCCTTATAAAATAACCAAATTTGGCTCAGTCTCTGAACCTCATAGAACTGAGAAGTAGAGGAGCTAATTTAGTAATTATGTCAAATGTGTTATCCAGAATAGCCCACAGCTAAACCAGAGAAATGAAGACCTATGCCCAATCAGACTCATTAACAGAGGGGTGCTTTGAAGCTCACTATAGAACACCGTTAAGGCTCTTAACCGTACCAGAACACCTAAAAGTCTGAAACAAACAAACAAAAAATGTTCCAAGATTGTCTCCTATATATGAAAAGAAGTTAACCTTAAATACCAATAGGATTCTAGAGTTGAGCAAACCTTGAAAATATACTGAATCAACTTCAGACAGAAGGATTCCATACAAATATCATTTTTTTCCCAAATCACCACAGCACTGAATTTTCTGGCACTATATCTGTCCTTCTCAAACTAAAAGCCAGGACCCACTGAAGGAACAATTTTATTTCAGTATTACAAATTTAAATATGTTACCTAACCAGATAAAAGTTTCGCAGTTTAGAAAAGGAGAAGATGAAGAAAAAAAGAAAGCCATGGCTGGCTCGAGATTGAGTTCAGATGCAAAAAACTCCTTATATCAGATATAGCAGAACACATAGCATCTTACACAACAGTGTATGTATGTATGTACGAATGATATTGTGATTCTGTCACATTTTTTTCTCATTGGAGTAGTTGATGGTTTTACATGCAAACCTTATGAGTCACTTCAAAAGCAAGAAACTTTGTGATTTTTCTGCATTAAAGTTTATTTTAAAGACATAATTATGTAAAAATCACATTGCTCTTGCATTTTCAGTACCCAGATGGAAGATTTAATAATAATATGATAGTTTCTATCATTAAATTCCATATTGTGAACCACTGATCATTACATAGGCCTATGGCATATTGTGATTTTCACTTATGTGGGAAATAAAGGTCAAGTTTTAAAAAGTTAATTTATATGTCTTTTAAGAATTTAACAAAAGCATTCTTTGAATTTGAAAATATTGATGATATATTTCAGTGAAATCATGAAACCATTTCTTTGGCAAAATCTAATACCTTCCTACTTGCTATAGTCTCACTTTTTCTTCCTTCAACCTGGAATTATGTTTCAGAAATTTGCAGATTGACATGTATTATAAATCAAACTTCATGTACTAACAAAATGACAAGGCACGTATATCATAACCCAGAATTATTGAGATTTATAAAAATAATATTTATACTTAAAGAGGAGCTAATTCATAGGACTACATGTCATTGAAAATAGGATTAACCATGAAGATTGAGAGAAGGTGGATGTAATGGCACCAATCCATGGAAAATCCAAAAGGGTGATCATAATGAAGAAAGAACTGCTGGGTGGAAAATTAGAGTCATTGCTCTAAGGATATGCCCTGCAATGAGAAAGAAAATGTCGTGCTGGGAATTACACTAACTCATATAAGTTTTCAAGTGAGTTTAATGGAATTTTTAACTAAAAATATTCTCATTTTACAAGGTAATTCACAAATAAAATATAATTCAAATAAGAGAATTTTGGTTTAAGGGCAATTTTGTTAACTAAGAAAGTAAGAATTCATGTGATTCTTAGTGATGGATATGGAGACTTTTTGGGAAAGTATGATTCTTCTTACTCCTTAAAAAATTCTTCATTTGCTAAAATTAACATAGTATATGACCTTTTTACATGTCCGGTAAGTTAGCATAGGTGTTATATATGCTTTACTAGAATAAGTTATATGTGTATCACTGTGAAAACAGACTCCTGTATGCAAAAATGTAGCTGTTGACAGGCTGGTAAAGGTGTGAACAAACCAGCAGGGAGATTCTCCCAATTGAAAATACATTGAGATTAATTTTTTAAAATATTCATTGCTTCTCAATGTCATATTAGGCACTGTGACTGAGAGGAGAGTCTGCACAGTTTTTATCACATATGCCTTGACTTCAAGAAAGTATATGCAAGACATGCTCCTCAAGGAAAGATATGGAAAGTTGAACAATTAAAGATGACAAACAATTAAATATAAAATAAATGCTTTAGATCACAATTATCCTGTGATGAAAGGGTTTCTCAAAGGTGATCTACAGAATACTTACTAGTTCTGCCAGACACTGAAAAAGTGTTTTGATTAAACACAACTATAAAATTTGTCATCTCATACTTCACTCTTAACTATCACATTAACACACGACATTTCTCAATCTCAGAACTCATATATTAACCAAGCCTGTTTAACCTTAATGGAATATTTTCCAAATTGATTTAATGATAAAACACCCAGCATCTACTAACATTTTGTGTAAATACTTTTATTTTCTACACAATTAGGAGATGCCACCAGAGCTGAGAAGTGAACTAAGACCTTGTAGATCAGCCTTAGTCAGGCATCACTGTGGAGGTGGAACTTCAGCTGAGTCTTGAGGCAGCAAATAATTTTTGTGTTTGCAGACAGAGGCAAATTTGGAGAATGTTATAGGCAGACGGAAAAGAAACCTAACATTTCAATGAGGAGTTTCAAGGAAACCTTAGAGCTCATCACTCAATCTTTTCTTTGAACACTATTAGTAATTGGAAAATTACTACTTTGTTTCAGAAATTAATAATGATCTTGTCATAGGTCTGCAAACCTGCAACTTTAGAGAGGTAGTTAATTATTTTCCCTTTTGATAGAACTTTCCTTGTGTTCTTCAGTTGTCAAACTCTCTCGCAAGACTTCTGTTTTGTAAGCTAAATTTGTCCAGATTTTTAAATAAGTATCCACATCACTTTTTTTTCTGTACTTTCACCTATTCTCCTTGTCATCATGTCCCTCAACATTTTAACCACCTAGTGATTACAATGAGAGAACTTCTCCAGAGGAATCTAAAATCTAATTTTTGGAACATATTACTCTATTGAGTATTAAGGCCAGATCTTAATTCTCTCTGACCTTCATCTAATGGTCATAGTGCATGAAATACAGGTCTATGTTTGGCTAGATGGAAAAAGTAACTGACAAACCAGGATAATTCTTAAGGTGGGTTTGAAAGAAAACAGAAATAGATATGCTCCACAGTTACAACCTTTTAAAAAGAGGAAAATGAAAGGGTCATCCAATATCTTAGACTGTCAGCCAGACCAGAGATAATTGAGAAAGCCATATCTACTCCTACTCCATTTCTTAATGCAGTTCAGTGATTGTCTCACTAGGCATCCACTGTAGCCTAAGATAACACTATGACTGTGGTTATCACAGTGAATTCTGAATTCTTATGTATTTGGAGATAAGGAGTACTATCCAGTTATCTGTGGGGTAATAATATTTTCTGCAGTTATCAATTAGCAGATCAATTTAGAGATGATAAATTAACCTGGAGTATATTAAAGAAATGTTTCCAAATCATCATGGGAACTAAAGGACTGGATACAATCCAGTTAGTACAACCAAAATATGTTTTATAAATATTTTGGGGGACTTGGTTATGTTAGGATTATCTTGTTACTGATGAAGGGAAACTTTAGTTTTCATACTGATTATCTCTAGGATAGTAACTTGCTGTTCAGATGAAACAAAATGATAACAATATCCATAGCCATAATGACTCATGATTGCAGGAGTGTGAATCATGTCTAAAATCGGAGATAGCTTTATGTGGTCCAAACCCTGTTTTAAAGCCAAGGTTGTACTTCAATGTTCTTTCTCATGTTATGTATCTTTCCCGGTTTGAAGCTACCCAAAGGCTCAAATCATAAACGGCTGTTTGTTAAACTTATAGCCAAATTTACTAGAATGCAGACTATTAAAGAATAATCACTAGAATGCAGACTATTAAAGAATAATTAAAGAAATTGGGGATATAATCAAGATATATTCACTAGATCTAAAGTAAAATAAGAATATAATCTAAGCTAAGAGTCAAGAGGCTTATTATTCAACCTCTGATTGGGGCTGGGATCTCCTGCTGCCAGAGGTTACCACTGGAAGTTGATATGTGGTTTGGGGATATATGTCTTGACTCCCCAGTTCAGCGGTCCTTCCTGCCCCACAAAGTCCAAACTCTGGCACCTCTTTCTGCCCTTTAACACCAACCAACACCCCACAACATGACATACACTGTGACAGTGGCTTTGTGCCCTCAGCAAATGGTTTCTGTTCCCATTTCCTTGATGCCCTGTCAGAAGCAGGGTCCACTCCTCCAGCCCCCGCAGCCAATATGGCTTCCTCCAGCCTGTGTCTTAGAACTCACGACTCTTTCTGGAGGGTGGGGGAAGCCTAGTTCAAGTTTTAATGCAAGTTTTGCCTTTATAGAGGCTTGAGGTTGAATTGATTTCCAGGGTATCTTGCTTATCCCATACCAAGGGCTGTGTTTTTAGCTTCAAACTGAGGATATCTAAATATCAGAAGTGGAGGTCAAAATATTAGTAACTTTGAATTAAAAATGAAATTAAAACAGTTAAAAAGGCTTAGTAAAATACCACATGGCCTGTTAAGATTCTATAAGCCAATCCATTTTCCCTAAGCTGCTGTTAGGAAAACAAAACGGTGAATCAGAGAGCCATTATCAAAGGTGCAAGCTGACTTGTCATCACTTGTGTGATGAAAAACAGCTTTGCCTGAATCTTGTACTTCACCTGAGCTAAGATTTCTATCTACACAAGGCTTTTCAACAGTTCAGCTTCAATTAACAACTAAGAGAGCTGCCATTAGATTTTCTCAAGACTGGAAACAATGTAGGATTTTCTTTTCTTCTAAAAATAATGTACATTTTTATTTGTCTCTATACTCAGTCTCTATACTTCTGCATCTATACTTCTGCATCATTAAGTCAAACCACAGATATTTCTGGTTTCTGTGGTTACTCTTAGAAATTACTGTAACGATCTACTAATTTACTTTTTATGCTTCCTGAAAGAGCTGCTTTGAGTCTTATGGTTTTCACGTGATGTATTGCTAACATCTTCTGAAGTTCTAAGTTTTAATAACTGTCAAGATTTCTAACTCAGTCTCCTCTGTCAAATATAGTAAGGCATGCACAAACAAAAATATTCTCACATTTCTGCCTAAAATATTTTTAAAAATGGCTCACTTATATCACCCTGCCTCATTTATTGCACCTACTCATGAGAAACTTCCAGATTTATTTAATTGAGATTCATTTTTAGAACCATGAGAATGCTCTAATATCTTCTTGGTCCTTTGGAGGAAACATTAAAATTGTCCATAAGACTGACAGAGTTCACGTATATGTTCTGCGACTCATGGTTAAAAACACCACATACCATTAGCAACCCATCTGTTCCATTTCTTGTTATGCTAGAGTGTAAGGTCTCTTGGTTCTAAGACTGTAACAGTGCAAATCTATTTGGTACACTAGCTACAACAGGTTAACATTAAGTTGGCTGCATTTCAAGCTAACAAAGCTTGTCAGCAGTTCCAGGCCAGCTCCTAGATTTTTTTTTTTTCCTTTTGGGATCATGCTTCCTTATTTCTTCTCTCCTGAATCTATTCTCATCTCTTTCTCTGTTATATTTCTTCAGCTTTTTATATGTGACTACTACTAGCACACAGTCACTAACATCAGGTTCATTGGACAAATAGAGATTTTTCAATGACATATGTGTTTTATTACTAATGATAGTACATAAGCAAATATTTACGATGATGAGTCTGGGGTTTCTATCTGGAAGGTTTGATGAAATAATATATATTCAGAGATCCAATATTGAGTCAGTCAGTAGAATATCTTTTTCCTTAAACAGTCCTGATCTTTCTCATATATTTTCTCTGTGAAGTCTGTGTGAAAAAAAATTTAAAATCAGGGAAAGTTTTGGGCAGGAGAAGCTAAAAAATCTAGAGAAGTTAGTCATATAGAGATTGCCATTTCAAAATTAGAAATAAATATAAGACAAGCCTCTTTCTGATTTTTATATACCCTAGGGTATGTGTGTGCCCTTTAAGCTTAAACAAAGTTCCACTTTGCTTGATTTGCAGAATGACCTTCAGAAAAAAGAGGTGTGAAGTGTTCTCTACCTTGTTTCATATTTACTCTGGTAAATGTGTTATCAACAGAATTGTCTAATATCAATCAACCATAAATTGTTTATATGCTTTTGTTTTCTAAATAAATAAATTTGCATTGGAATTTATGTTTACTTTATCTCATGTAATTTATTTTCTCCACCACAAAATATATCATGACACTTCCAATTTCAGAAATAAACAAACATCACATTAAACTTTTGATCCTGGCCAACTCTTCTTGGAATTTCTTTTTCTATTTAGTTTGGAAAATTCTGACTAACGGCTAAAGAAATGATATTACTTTGTAATAAATTTAGACTATTTCTGAATAGCACACCATATTCTACTGCATTGTCCTCATGATGGACAAGTAGGTAATTAGAAAAATCCAGAAGACTGACACAAATGTCATATAGAATATGTTCAATACTGGTATCTTTAGGCATACATATTTGTCATCTGACTTGTTTGTCACAAAGTAGCTGTAGGCCCTTAGGCAATTTATTTTTTAACCCTACATTTCCTTATCTGTAAAGTTGGCATAATAATAGTTACCTGTGTTAATTAAGGATGAGTCCTAGCAATCTATATTTTAAATACAGTTTTGAGTATTCCCTATGCAAATACCCTGAATTTGGTTCATAAATGGGTGATGAAAGCTACTGCCCCAAAATAGTCCTGTTTCTTGATTGTTTTTATATAAGGGTGATCTATTGATTATAAAATTAAATATTAAATAATAAATTATGTTTTATGTTGCATGGAGGGAGGAAAATCCTAAATAAAAACAAACACTCAAGAAGAGTAAATCATTTTAATCTGCCTTTTGGGCATAGTTTAACTATAACGTTTATTTCCTTGGGGTTTTCTACTTTTTGTCTTCATATCTACAATTTTTTTTTCCTTGTAATGTCTCATGATCATGA
Organism: Pan paniscus; assembly: GCF_029289425.2. Classification (NCBI taxonomy): domain Eukaryota; kingdom Metazoa; phylum Chordata; class Mammalia; order Primates; family Hominidae; genus Pan; species Pan paniscus. The sequence goes on from NC_073254.2 coordinate 123,755,692, forward strand.
TATCTGCTGTTTTGTTGTTGTTTGAGGAAAAATCTTTAGTGCACAAAATAGTATTTGTACAAATTTTCTCTCATATATTTCCATACAAAAGAAAAGTAAAATGAGATTAAAGAACGGCTTCAGATAGAGTTTTCATTCAGATGTATCAATGTTATCGACAAATGAATTCTATAGTATTGGAAAACAATGCCTGATACCCCTTTTTTCTGCAATATTGTAACAAGGCAAACTAGATATCTGAAAATCCAACAAAAAAAAACTTTAAAAAGTTGATAAAGTATATATTTATATGTAACTAACCTGCACATTGTGCACATGTACCCTAAAACTTAAAGTATAATAATAAAAAATAAAAAAAGAAAAAAAAGAAAAAAGAAATAATAATATTTTAAATGATTTGTGAAAATGTTAAGAAATTTAGAGAAATTTTTCAAAGGAAACAGAGAAAAATGGGGTGTTAAAACAGAGAGGTAATTACCTTTTGGAGCCACTGACAGTCCAGAAATCTATGTGTTACAGAGTTTCAGTATTAGAAGCCATGTGGTGAGAGATTAAGTCAGGAACTCTCACACAAAGCTATGACTGCTGATAGATAACGCAGATTGAAAGAGACAGCCTGCAGTGATTTCACCTCCACAGCAGAGACTTCAATATCTCCTCTTCTGTGGGCATAAAGGTATAAGGTTGCAAACTGTGACTCCAATATACAGGAGCAATTAAAAAAAATCAATTTTATGCTTTTATAAAGTTCTTGGAAGAAGATATCATAGGGACATGTCAAAAGATGGATGATAAAACAAAAAAATTGAAACAGATTAAAGACAGGGGGCCTATTTCCCTAATACATGATTAATTCTTCAAAAAGTTGTTTAAAAGATGAAAAAATCTAAAGCCAAAACCATGAAGAGATAATTCTCCAAATTATGATATAAAAATGATTCTTAAATGTATAAAAACAGGTTCAATCTCCCTCAAAATAAGTACAAATTAAAATTACGTTAAAATCTTATATATCAAAAGTTGTCAACACTTTAGTTAATACAGCTATGGAAAAATATGAGCTTTTATATACTGCTGGTAGAAATGCAAATTGGTAAAGACTTATGGAGATGACAATATATTACAAAACTGCACACTAATTTTCCCTTTGTCCTAACAATCTCGCTTTGATATTTTTATCCTTAAATTACATATGAAATAATTAAAAATACATATGCAAAAGTTTATTCATTGTGACATTAGTTACAGTTACAAAATACTAGAAACATCCTGAATACACATTCATAGGCTATTGGTTCAACAAATTATACTATTTAACACAACGGAGTGCTACAAAACTGTAAAAAAGAATGAGAAAGATTTTGAATGGATGTGAAGTGATCTATAGAGTACATTCTTAGTTGAGAACAGCAAAGCACAAAAAAACTGAAGTGTAAGTATAGAAGGGAAAAATACATTTGTTTGTGTATATACATAACTATATACAAAACTGTAAAAAAGAATGAGAAAGATTTTGAATGGATGTGAAGTGATCTACAGAGTACATTCTTAGTTGAGAACAGCAAAGCACAAAAAAAAACTGAAGTGTAAGTATAGAAGGGAAAAATACATTTGTTTGTGTATATACATAACTATATACAACCATGTATCATAAATTTTTAAAAAGATGAAAAATCTATAATGTAATATAAATTATTAATAAACCTAACTTTATTTCAAATATGTTATGAAATCCCATAAAATAGTATAATTATATTCTATATCTGGACAGTTAAATATACAGTTTATTATTATTATTACACCTACCTATCATAAACGATGTGCTTATTATTTTGGATATGTGAAATGTTTCATTATTATTAAAAAGAGATGCTTTGAGAGCCATAGAGAAGCTAGTAAATCCTCAGAGAGTAGTTGAAGAATGATTTGTGTTGTCTTGGACAAATTCCTTGACACTCCATGACTCAGCTCTTCATTTATGAAATGAGCTTATAAAAGTCTCTATCCAGTAATGTCATTATGAGGCTTAAGTAGTTATTAGACATAAACTGCTTAGAATAATATCAAGCACATAATTAAAATCAATAATTATTAGTCAGTAGTAAGAGCATGGAAGCCATTTCTCTAGGACCCAAAGTCTTTAACCATCAATTTGTTCCTGAGTATTAGTGAGAGCTGAAAGCATTATTTTAGTTATTGTATTCTGTAAAGGCAAATAATAGTGATTCTCAACTGGGTATGACATCAGCATCTCTGCTGATCTCTTAAAAATTATAAACAAATGCAATTCAGGAGTTGAATATCACCCAAAACCTACTGAACATAATTTTTAGACATCAGGCCCAGGTTTACATAAGTTCGAAAATGTCATAGGGATACTGACAAGCTGTCTTCCTTAAGAACCCCAGTGATAGAAATATTGAGGAACTATTGGAGCAGAAAATAAATTATGCTAAGTCCTTCACCTCAGAGAAATGAATCTCAGTTTCTTTTCTGTAAAATGAGGATAACGATCCCTTACGTGTGGGTTTGTTACGATGGTTAATAAAGATAATAAATAGAGAATACTTAGTTCATTGTTAGTAGTCATGAATGATGGCTATTATCATTTTCTGTTCTTGTAGAAGGCTGAAAAATTGCATAAAAAGAGGAAATGAAGTATTTATAAGAGATCATAGATAATGTAATTTAATATCATATTTTCATGAGATCTGTAATTTTGGTAGAATTTTAAACCCTACTTTTAAGACCATTAGACCAAAACTTATAAAATATAAAAATATCACCAATTTTCAAAAAAGGTAATTGAAGGTCTTAGTGCAATTTCAAATAATGGATTTATGCTGCTGACTTGCACACATAAATGAGTGCCCTTGTGAATAGAAAGATATTCAAGCATGTTTATCATATTCTGAGCCTGCAACTGCATACTGATCAATGCCCCTCACTCATTAACATACAAGACTCCTTTCTGGAGCTTTCATGTGCATGCTCTTCTAAAAGCTCCTTTTTTCTTCACTGTTCAAACAGCCAATGACCTTTGTAATCAACAAGAAAATTAGAAGCAGGTGAGAGCTTATTTTTAATGATGCTGAGACCAAATTGTTTAACTTAAATCTGAACTTTTTTTCTATCATTTGTAAGGCCTGACAAATATTAATTATATGAAGTTAGAGACCGACTTTCTCATTGTCTCTGATCAAGCTCTGTAACTAACCCTTTGCTTTCGTATTTAATAAGATAAAAACACTTCTCCTTTATGACTCTTTTTTTTTTTACCTGGAGCCTTCAGGATAAACATGGTATCTTTGGGATTTATTTAATGCTCTGGCAACCATTATAAATTTACCTAGATGATTGTAACTGAAACTGATTGAGCACATTTCCTACAGGATTGTACTTATTTATTTTAATGAGCGCATATTAGTGAATCAGAAATAAAGTTTCAACATCATAAATGACAAGTATCGGCCATGTTTTCTATCTCTTTTGTGTCTCAGTATTCTTAATCATATTTACTTAAAATAATCCCATTCCCTAAGGTTTCTCAGAATTACCAAACAACTTTTATTTCAGCTTTATATTCAAGTATATAATGAATCAAATAATGAAGATTGCCAATTGCAGTCATATCTAGATTATCTACAAACAAATACGTGCCTGGTGAATGTAAAGCAAATTGAATATATATAAATTATTAGATATAATTTATATATATTATATATAAATAGTATATTGTATATAATATATAATATGCTGTATATATATTATATATTTTAATATATATTATATATAACATGTATTAAATATTATATATAATATGTACTATTTATATATTAAATATACATTAAATATATACATTAAATATATTATATGTAATATATAATATTTATATTATTTATATTTATGTATTATGATATATATTCAGTGCTATTTAAAATAGCACTGAATCTTTTGTATTCAAATGTGTAGATAGCTGAAGAGGGTCAGTCCTCTTGACTATATATATAAAATTTATATTATATAAAAAAATTATATACAGTTAAAAATATATTATTTATAATACATTTTAATATATTATATAAATATATAAATACTAATATATTTATATTTATATTAATATATTATATTATTACATTATATATTATATTATATATAATTATATATTATATTATATATAATATATAATATAATATATAATTATATATATTATATAATATATAATATATATTCATATATAAATATATATAATTATATATAATATAATATATAATTATATATATAAATATATATAAATGTATATATATAAAATATATACAATTATATATATTATATAATTATATGATATATATAATTATATATATCATATAATTTAAATTTTTATTTAAATTATTTTAAATAAATAAATAAAAATAAAATAAAGAAAATAAATAAAATAAAATAAATTAAAAATAAATAAGTAAATATTTTAAATATTTATACCTACATATATATTTAAATCACATACACCACAAAGGTTTTATTGGTGGCATTGCCTACAAACCTTCTATTCAAGTAGAAGCCTGCTTAATGGTGAATTGGACTTTAAATACAAAAATCAAATCTCCAAATCTTAGTTTTGTGTTTTATGTTATATTTACATATTGGCTAATTATCAAATAACCCGAGGTAGCTTAAAATGAGACATTAAAATGTACTTTTTAATTGTAATACAAAATCCAGATTACAGAAAAAAGTTAAAACAATATACTTACTATAAGGGCTAGCCTATGTTTTTCACAGATTTCCATATATAACCATGAGCCTTATGACATTCAGAAGAAAAATAAAAGGGACATAATAATTGGCATAGCTCTAACAGAAGTTAGAGTTTGTATGTATGATAATGAACATCTAAGCATTATAATAGTAAACTCAAGATTCAGCTTAAGGTTTGAATGCATGTTTTGAGTTCAATGATCTCTATGTCAGTAAAGCTTGTATAAATGTCATATACTGCTAATGTCATGCAATGTCATATGCTGCTACTCTGGAAAAGTCAGAGGAAAAGAAAATAAAGTAAAAATAAACCTATATAAAGCAGAAAGAAAGGTTAGGTACTGTTTATATGGCCTTTTCTATGTTGTATGGCCTCAGGGATGCTTGAGGATTTGACATTTAGTTAATTTTCCTAGCAATATTAATTCAAATAATGCATAGGTAGACATAATATTGGATCCAAGATAAATGAGAATTCAACCAAAGAATGTATATAACAGTAAGCACATGTGCTTTATTGTTGACATTGTTTATTAACAAATGAGTCACCAGTACTGTTGAGAAATAGCATCAGTGAGGAATGAAAACTTGTCACAAATCTCCAAGGACATGGTGGACTAGCTGGGTGTAAAAGGTGAAGGGATTCAATAGCTGATGGCCTTCTTGGCCAGAGACCACTCAGCTCCTTCTGTGACTAAACATGTTTTGAATGTGGATTTGGGAAACTGTGCTTGGGAATCATGAGGCACTTCATGTTGTACCAGCCATGTTGTTTTTTTGCCCTTGATCCTATCTTAAAACTAAACAATCTTGGTGCTGGTGATGCCTATTATGTTGTGTTTAATTATCAATCCAAGCTTACCACCACTGATGCTAGTAGAATTCAATGAGAATGATAGTAATGAACACCATTTCATACAACTCAACTAATTTGGAGAAAACTATAGCTGAAAGAATTCTTGCTTTAGATTGGCAGCGTAGAAAGAGGGAGTTGATTTTTAGTATGAGTGGTCAAGGAAGATCTCACCTAGAAAGAGATATTTCCACAAAGACCTGAAGTACAAGGTATATGAAGTCATTTTGATTTTTGGAGGAAGAGCATTCCAGAAAGAGGAAGAAGTAGCATAAATGACTGCAGGCAGGAATATGCTTGGTGTGCTTTGTATTAATATTTAAAAAACAGCTAGGCAGCCAGAGTGGTCAGTGTGGAACAAATTAGCTGTAACAGATGCAAGCAGATGAAATCAGCAAGATAATTATTGTGGGTAAGAGAGGGGCAGATATTACCGGGCTTTCTATCTCAGTCTAAGGACTTTCAATTTCACTTGTAATAAGATGGGAAGTCACCAGTGGGCTTTAAGCAAAATAGAGACATAGTGTGGCTATGTCTTATTAGAATCACTCTGGCTATTATTTTCTTAACCCACTGAGGGAGGCATTGTGCAAGGAGAAAGACTGAGAGGCTAGCCCAGTAGTCCAGATAACAGTGAAGGGTGGCTTAGCTCAAGAGAGTAAAGAATGATCAAGAGTGGTAAAACTGACAGGATTTTCTGGTGAATCTGTATGTAATGCTGAGATAGAGAGGAATCAAGGATGATTCCAGGGGTTTTGGTCCAGTGGCAGAAAGAATGGTGCTGCCATTGTGAAAGATTACTCACTAGACACATTAAAAATGGTAAGACAGATTTTATTCAGACTTCAGAATAGCATAGACAGATTTTTGTATAAACTGAGTTCAATTCCATTGAAAGAAAATGAAAGAGGCTTTTTAAATGCAGAGTGTGCTAAAAGTAGAGTCCAGGAGCACATTAAGAGTGGGAAGGGGAGAGAGGTTGATTAATGTCATTAGGTCATCTACATTTGCTAACTTTTAAAGTTAGACTCCTATCTGACCAAGGAAACTAGGAGATAAGGGACTTATCTTTCTTGCTGAGTACTTTTCAAAAGGATGGCTCCCAAGTTCTTGAGAAGGACATTGCTGAGTTGTAGAAGATACTTCTAAAAGGGACAGAGAACAGATTTACATTTGCACATTTGCACATAAAAAAAAAGTAATGCTTCCAAGAAAAGGGTAGTCAGAGAACTATAGTCAGGTTTTGGCTGGAACAAAGCATAAATTCTTTTGTAGCATCAAGCTTTCTCAGGCAGGGATTTTCAGGGGCTGAAGTTGTCATCCTAGGAACACTGTCCTGAGCTGATAGAAACTATACTAGCGTTTATTTAAGTCTGTTAGTATAGGTGGTGGATAAAATCATTTGTGCTAAGAGTTTGTAGTTCTTATACCACGAGGCTGAGGCCTAGTCAAAAAGAGGACTCAGAAGAGCCCTTGAGTAGAGTTTGGTCAAAAGAGAGTCTTTGTCATCATATAAAAAGTTCCAGACTAATTCTCCATTTCCATAAACAGAATCTCTTGTTCTGACATTTATAGTTAAAACCTGTTGTTTACAGCATAGCTAGCTTCTACTTGGATAAGAAAATGGTTGTCTTGGTCTTCTGAAAGGGTCTGATATTACTTTATTTCACATTAATAATATGCATATATTTCTTAATAGAAAGAAACCAATATTAAATTAAAGGTAACATTATACTAGCCTAACTTTATTTTTTGGCACTTTATTCAATACCAAATTATTTGTATCTGCTATTCAGTGGTAAAGATGATTTTAATCGGGTTGTATTTAAAATATTAAAGCTACATTAAAAATAAGTCACATTTGGTGCTTTTTTATATTGCCTTAACAAAAAAGAAAATTAAAATTCATGCATACTGAACACAATAAAAATTCCAAATAGAGTACACAAAAAGAAAAAAAGGCTAATATATTTCCTATTAGGAGGAAAATTACCATAATATTATAAGCATAAATTTAAGGAAGAATGAGTAAGCACTTATAGTCACAGTAAATGCATAATAGATGTTCAAACCATTTTCTGACTCCTCCATACTGCTTGTTTGGGGGAACTCTTAAATAGAGAACAATGTAGCAAACAGCTGGTGGAACACTCAACTGTATTCCTGTTAAACAATATGAGAAAAGAAAGCAACTTTTAAAATTTTGTTTTCTAAGCCATAATTGCATACCTCATGCTGACAAATTAAAAAGCAAACAAGTCTATGTGCATTCAAATAATAGGTGCTGAGGCTCTAAATGTCAAGCTTTTTCTATGAAACACTCAGTTTGCAATTGCATATTTCAACTCCATATGTTTAAGGTAAAATATAATAGTTAAGCATGACAGGAGGCCAATGCACAAATGTTCATATTTGCACTGGCAGACCTTTCCAAAACTATGATAATTGTTCGAGATGTATGAATAAAATATTGGTTTTGTAAAAAATTCTTCAATTATTCAATTTATATTGTTATAGGTCTCCCAGCTGACAGTAAAAGAAAATGAATACAGAGCCCAGTTTGGATACAGGGAGAAAATACTTGCAAAATATACATCTTTTTAAAACATTTTTAACTTTTAATTTTTGTGAGTACATAGTAGGTGTATATATTTATGAGGTACATGAGATACTTTGATATAAACATGTTTTTCATAATAATCACATTAGAAGGCCGGGCGCAGTGGCTCAGGCCTGTAATCCCAGCACTTTGGGAGGCTGAGGTGGGCAGATCATGAGGTCAGGAGTTTGAGACCATTCTGACCAACATGGTGAATCCCTGTCTCTACTAAGTACAAAAATTAGCCAGGCATGGTGGTGCATGCCTGTAATCTCAGCTACTCAGGAAGCTGAGGCAGGAGAATTGCTTGAACCCAGGAGGCAGAGGTTGCAGTGAGCCAAGATCACACCACTGCACTCCAGCATGGGTGACAGAGCAAGACTCCGTCTCAAAAAATAAATCATCATCATCATCATCACATCATGGAAAATGGGGCATACATCCCCTCAAGCACTTATCCTTTGTGTTACAAACAATCCAATTATATTATTTTAGTTATTTTTAAATGTGTGATTAAATTATTTTGACTATAGTCATCCTGTGCTATCAAAAACTTGGTTTTATTCATTGAATCTTTTCTTGTGTGTGTACTCATTAACTATCCCCACCTCCTCCCTACACTCCCTACTACTCTTCCCAGCCTTTGGGTACCATCCTTCTGTTTTCTATCTTCATGAGTTCGATTGTTTTTATTTTTAGATCCCATATATAACTTAGAACACAGTATGTTTGTCTTCTGTGCCTGGCTCATTTCACTTAACATAATGACCTCCAGTTCCATCCATGTTGTTGCAAGTGACAGGATCTCATTCTTTTTTATGTCAAAAAAGTACTCCATTGTGTATATGTACCATATTTCCTTTATCCATCATCTGTTGATAGACACTTAGGGTTGCTTCCAGATCTTGGCTTTTGTGAACAGTGCTGCAACAAACATGGGAGTTCACATATCTCTCCAATATACTGATTTTCTTTCTTTGGGATATATACTCAGCAGGATTGCTGGATCATATGGTAGCACTATTTTTCATTCTTTGGGAAACCTCCAAACTGTTCTCCACAGTGGTTGTACTAATTTACATTCCCACCAAAAGTGTACAAGAATTACTTTTTCTCCACATCCTTATTAGCATTTGTTACTGCCTATCTTTTGGACATGAGGCATTTTAACTGGGGTGAGATGATATCTCGTTGTAGTTTTCATTTGCATTTTTCTGATAACCAATGATGTGGAGCATCTTTTCATATGCCTGTTTGCCATTTGTATGCCTTCTTTCAAGAAATAGCTATTCAAATATTTTTCCCATTTTTAAATTCGATTATTCCATTTTTTCCTCTAGAGCTAATTTGAGCCCCTTATATAATCTGATTGCCAATCCCTTGTTGGATGGGTAGTCTGCAAATATTTTCTCCTATTCTGTGGGTTGTCTCTTCAATTTGTTGATCATTTCCTTTGCTGTTCAGAGGCTTTTTGACTTGATGTTACCCGGTTTGCCCATTTTTAATTTGGTCACCTCTGCTTGCGGGGTATTACTCAATAAATTACAAAATACATATCTTATAAAATACTTATATCTAGATTTTATATAAAGACCTATACTAAACAATACAATAAAATAGGCAAAAGATATAAATATTTATAAAATAAAACACTCAAGTGGCTAACGAGCCCATGAAAAGATGTTCATCATCAGTAGTCATCAGGGAAATGCAAATTAAAACCAAAATTGATAGCATGCCATATCTAGTAGCATGACTACAATAAATAAGACAAACCATAAGAAACATTGGCAAGCATCTGGAAAACTGAGATTGCTCATAAATTGTTAGTGGGAATGTAATATGGTAAAGCCATGGTAGAAAACAGTTTGTCAGTTTCTCCAAAAGTTAAACGTGAAATTGCCATATGATCCTAGCAATTCTGTTCTTAGCTGTGTATAAAACATAAATGAAAACGTATCCCCATGCAAAGATTTGCATACAAATTAGGTTACACGTGAGGTTTATAGCAGCATTATTCATAACAGCCAAAAACTGGAAACAACCTAAATATCCATCAACCGATCGATCAATAGGCAAAATACTATATATTCACACAATGAAATATATTCGGCAATAACAAAGGAATGGATGACTGACACTCGCTACATCCTGTGTGAGCCTCAAAGAAGCCAGTCACTAGTTCAGTATTATGCATTTCTATTTATATGAAATTTCCAGAAAAGGCAAACTTGTAGAGACAGTAAATTAGTGATTACCTAGGCCTGGGGCTAGGGTAGAAATTGTAATGGGTCTGAGGAGTCTCATTGTGGAAAGGGTTGAAAATGCTCTAAAATTTATGCTGATGGTTGCATCATTTGATAAAGTTACTAAGAGACAGTGACTTGTGCACTTGAAATGAGTAAATTTTCTCACATGCAAGATATACCTCAATAAAGTTGTCAAAATAGTAAGCTTCTCTCTCTCTCTACCTCTCTATTTATATCTATCTAGCTCCCTAAGATTTACAATTCAAATGTGAGGTAGATATCATTGGGACTTTTTTTTTAACTTTTTGAATAAAAAGACATGCCTACATGCTTGTCCTAAGAGCAAGTCAGTCTGATTTAATTGACTGGTTTCTCAATAGAGGTTGGCATTTCAAATTAGATCACATGGAAGTTATTTTTAATAAATGGGTGGGTACATCCACATTTTCAAAGCTTTGGTGAAAAACACAAGAGGTAAGTACAAAATACAAATATTTTCCATTACTTTTTGTGTAAATTAAGGTGCCTCTAAATGAAAGGATAATAGGTTACATAAATATTTTATTAAGCCTTCATAAAGATTCTTAAGTATATTTTTTAGAAATGGAGAAAGTGATGTACTCTAATGAATTTGTAATGCGTCTTTTTTACTACTTAGATATTTTATTTAGAAACCAATACGCACACAAAAATTTACAGTATCCTATTCACACTGTATAAGACTATACATGAGAGTCAAAGATGCTCTATAACAAGATTTGAACACAAGAATAGAGGTAGAAGTCTTCTAAGTGTGACAGTTAAAAATATAATCTCAGATGAGCTCTCCAAGCCTGTGATACAGAGAAACAGAAGACAATCAGGTGAATACATCCATAAAAGACGGGTTATAGGAAAGTCAGAGAATAAAATAATACATTTGTATTTGAACAGTAGGGAATTAAATATTGATATTTATTAATATTAGATTGAACAAAATAATGTCTTTTGTTTAAATGTCTTATGTTACTATTTAGAAAGTTGTATCTTAATTTATAATGAGATTTCAGAATTCTTTTTTTCTTCTTTTGGAAAGATCATAACTATTATGAAATACATAATTTCAGATGTACTAAAAAGTCATTTGAAACGTTAGGCACAAACAGAAACACCTCTTAGCTCTATGACTAGGCAAGTTTCTTAGTTTCTATAAATTTAATTTTATACTGTCATTATAAGCATTAAATGAAATAAAGAATATGAAGCATTGATTAATATATCTGTCATATTATTTGTTTTATAAATATTGGGTGTTTATCATAGTATTGGTATTATTGAATTAATCTGGGTATAGAGGCAAATAACACTGATCTTACATGCAATTGAAAATTGTATGTTAGCATTTTAATTGGCACTTTTAAATCTAAACTTGATTTAAAGTGAACCAAATTCACAAGATGAATTTTGAGGGTTGAGTAAAACATTTATACATGTCCATTAGGAATAGTCATAAAGCTAATGTGTCATAAGTGTACATACCATGGTGGGCCAGATTTTTATTCTAGTTACATCAAACTTCACTTGCCTGGTTAGCCTTTTATAATTAAAAAGACAAGTGAGCGTATATCTATTCATGGGGTTTCTTTTATGATAATGTTAAAGATAATGCATAGGAAGCACTTAGAACAGTGAAATCGACATACTGCAAGCTCTATAAGTGGTTGCTCTTATTACAGTTATGGAGTAGATGCTATCACTAGACATATTACTTTGTCTTCCCTGTTCAACCTCCAACTTTGCCTTATTTCACCACATGCCATTTCCACATGTTCCAAAATCCTGCAGCTCTTACTTTCCACCACACGGGTATAGCAAGAGAGGACTCAAAGTTCCTTGCTTATCTTTCAAATGCTAACTCTTTCAGATACTAATGCTACTGATGTTATCAAAGTGCTGGATTGGAAAACTTATTTTAAAAAGACATGAACCTTTGGTGAGCAATTAAACATTGCTATAAGACATGATACAAGAAAGTTTAAAACAAAAAATTATTTTTCATGTACAAATAAGTGTTTCCTGGACATGTGTAGAATTTTTCTTCTGTGCTGACATTGAACAGGGAGTAACGGTCATTGATCCATTCATCAGTTATAATTTCTTATGTACTTCCTGTGCTTCTTGATCTTCCCAATGACAATACAGGATGATAATGTGTCTATCGTCAAAGAACAAAATGTCTTTTCTGGGGGGGCATGTCTGAACCAGTTGAAAGTGATCCTCAGCCAATTTTCATGAGTTATATTGCATAAATTGATCATTCACATCCGCATATATGCCTCTCCCCCTACACACACACACACACACACACACACACACACACACACACGAGAGACAGAGAGGCCACCATTAGTTAAACAGGCAATGCAAGATGCTTTTAAAATAGGCTGGGCAAAGTATATATTTATATTTCATAACTCTCCTCAGAATTAATAACTCAGAAGCATATTTATTATTCCATGTCAATTCTGAAATATGTAGCAACCAGGAGAGAACTGTGACATTTATTGACTGTCAATATTTTCAAGTATTATCTAGCACTTCAGGGCAGCCTTTATTTTCAAGCTGAAGAGAAGACAGCATGGCCTAATAGAAACAGTATTAACTTTAGAAACAAAAATTTCTGTTGGGTTCAAATCTGGTTTCATTACTTGCTTTTATGAACCTGAACAAAATAACTTTCCCTGCTCACGGAGTTTTTGTGATCCTCAAGGACAATAGTTTATAAGGGTTGTTGGCTTGGGTGTGTAGTGTTCTAAGTAAACTTCTTGTGCCAGCTTTTCTGTGTTTAACATTATTTCTATAATGCAAGTATACTAACTTTTAGAGACTTAATGGATAAAATAAAGAAGTATTTCAATATTGAAATGTATTCAAAATGCACAATGACTGCAAGAATGTAGTTATAAATAAACCAGGCCCACCACGCTGATAATTTTTCAAATAGATCTACATGATTAACTCAATCTAATGTTACAAACATTTACAGTAGTATATATATTATCAACTCATTCAACAAACATGTTTAACCAATGAACAATGTAATCAAATACGTTTAGTACACTTGAGGAAAACCAGTCTGATATGTGACTAAACAGAATACATATTTGGGCAGCATAATAACTAATATAAGCTGAAATTTATTGAAAGCTTACTATATATAACACATGTCCCAAAGTTATCACATTTAATCCTGCAACAAGCTTATCAAGTGGTACTATCATCATTCCCACAGTACAAATGGAAAAAATCAGGTAGACAATCAAACAGATATGCACACATCAAACCTAGAAATAAAGTTTAAGAAAGTTGCCTAAAGTGACCAGGATAACAGAGGGAGATGAAATCAACCATTATAAAAGTGGTAGTGGAAGAATTCGCACACAGGGTAGGTAGATCTAGAGTCACTCTTAACCATTGCATAAATATCACAGAGGCAGCCCCCATCTGTAAAGCCTCCAATAAAAAGTCTCAATTATATATTTTTAGGAATTACTTCCTAGTAAATATCTTATTCATAAGAGCAGCTAAGATTACCAGTAACTCAATCTGAAAAAGTCATTTTTTCCACAGTGTCTTAACAACCTAAAAATCCAATGAAAGTTGTTCACAACTAGTTTTAGGTAAAGATGGTGATGTATAATCTGTCTAACTTGTCCTTTCACTCCATCCCTATTTTCTCATTGAAAATTTATATATATATATATATATATATATATATATATATATATATATACATACATACATACATACATACATGTATCGGAACAAATGTAAAAGTTTGAAGTGTCTTGAACTAGCAATACTTTTCTGTGGGTACCCGTGTATATGGATGAGAAATAATGATGGCCCCAAGACATGATGAAACCTGTAAGTGATTTCTATCTTCCTCGGCTGTAGACCGTAACTCAGGTTCATGTTAGATTTACTGTGCTGAGGAGCTGCTCTGTGGCGTGATCAGGGTTGCTTCAAGATCATCTCTCTAATTAGTTACCTTTTCATCTGAGACTACTCCAGATTTTATTCCTCTATAGTGCTGTAGATTAAGAAGTCACATCAGACAGAAAAAATGCACATTGCATATAGAAAGGTGAACTAAATAATTAGAAAGTGTTGGAGAATGGAAGAGCATTAGAGGCTATGCACTTTTGGTTGGTTTGCACACCTTCTGCCAAGAGTAACTGCACAGCTTGCATGAGATTTTCCAAGGATACATTCACCTCAGCATAATCAGAGAACCAGGCAGTGAGAACAGATACATGGTCATCAGCCTTGTGTATTCACTCTGCACATCAGTAGGATTCAGCAGAAGATCTGAGAAAAGGCCTCAAAAGGGATGCAGGTGAAGAGTGAGGGGCAGAAGGAGATGCAGCAGCACTGCTCCTGAGAAGCAGAGGCCTAGACTGACCTCTTCTCATTCAAAGATGAGTGAAGAGAAAAAAATAGCATGAGATTTATGTAAAAATCCCGAAAAACAAAATATAGAGATAACATATTGAGGATATAGAAGAACATACTTTGGTTAATGATTTAGAAGCAAAAACATAGTACTTTAGAAAGCATAGTATTTAGAAATATATACACACACACACACATATATATATACACACATACACACACACACATAAGTTCAGAGCATGGAATGCAAATGGCTTTTGGCTAGCTGCCTAAAACCTCTCTTGAAAATTCCCAGGAAATCATTGTAAATAACAAAATACAATATCAAATACTATATCTGGCAAGTTACAGACTTACTACTGATGAAATCTGTAGGCATATTTCAAAATTGTAGGCAATTTCAGGGCACTAACAATAATTAAAAGGGAAGTAGTGGTAAATGCATGAGACAAATAAGAAAACATTACTCAACTATAGGGTTTATGCACTGTAGCATCTTCATGGTATGGAGATAGCCAAACAACCAGTATGAGACGGAAAGGTGGTGCTTGTTCAGAAGATGAAATTGATAAAATGGAGGAAACAAAGTAATCAGGGGAAAAAAAAAAACAGTAACAAAAAAGAGTTATGTAAGACTATGTCTAAACCAATGAGTAAGTAATCTTTTTGTAGTAATTATAAAACAGTTCTGCAAACAGGACACTAATAATTATAATGTATTAATTTTCAGAAAGCAAAAGATTTAAAATAGATGTTACAGAGCTCTTTATCATGCTAAGATATTTATACAATTTCCATTTTCTTAATTGCAAGAACATTTGTAATCAATGTGAAGAAAAATCAAAGGCACAAAGCATTAGTAATTTTCATATAATATGTATGCATTTTTAAATATTAGTTAATTCATTAGTAGGAAAACTCATTTAGGAAGTACAATATTAGAATATTCACCTAAGGGCAAATTTACATACGAGGTAAGTGACAGCTCATTTTCAATTTAATTCATTAAAGTATTCCTCTCTACTCCAAAAGAGATAAATAGGCTTTGTCAGAGATTTCTGCCTAAGGTGTTAAAAATTGCTCATAGTTCAATGTTTAAATAGTTTAAAAAACAGGATCATCATGGCAGATGGGAGGCCGGACAAGATTGCAGCTCCGGACAGAGTAACGTGCGGAGGCTCGCATTGTGAATTTTAGCTCCAGATAAACTGCAAGAACAAACCAGCAACCCTGAGAGGACCCACAGACCCTCTGAAGGAAGTGGACTGCTTCTGCAGGACCCAGGAGACACCTCAAATATTGTGCATGCCGCAACTGTGGAAGTGAGAAAGGGGGACTATTCCTCTGCTGAACACACACTCCCACTGGAGAAACTGAAGGCCTGTTTGTGGGAGAAGTTTCCAACCTTACCTGGAGCTGAGTCAATTTAGAGAGCTGAGTGAAATACAGGGGTAGAGGAAGCAGCAGAAAGGCCCTGGGAGCTCGCTAGGTCCCCAAGCAGCCCATTCCTGCCTGGCACCACAGGGATCCATCAGGAGGGCAGCCAGAGAAGCAGGGGTTAAAATTCCACAGGGAAGGAAATCTCTAGTTGAATTTTGTAACAACTTGAACAGGCAGAGAAGCCTCCTGGCCAGAACTCAAGGGTGGTTGCAAATCCAGTGTGCAGACTCCACAGGCTGGGGAAGAACTAAGCCCTCTTCTTTCACAGCTGGGAGGCAGGTAGCCTGGGGCAAGTTTTCAAGCCCGTCTTGCCCATGGCCTGGAAACAGACCTTTGGGGGACTGTTGGGGTATAGGGAGGCGTGGTGGGAGTGAGACTGGCCCTTCAGTTTGCGTGGGAGCTGGGTGAGGCCTGTGACTGCCGGCTTACCCCCACTTCTGTGACAACCTGCATGACTCAGCAGAGGCAGCCATAATCCTCGTAGGTACACAACTCCAGTGACCTGGGAATCTCAGCCCTGTCCCCCACAGCAGCTGCAGAAACACCTACTCAAGGAGAGTCTGAGCTCAGACACGCCTAGCCCTGCCCCCATCTGATAGTCTTTCCCTACCCACCCTGATAGCAGAAGACAAAAGGCATAAAATCTTGGGAGTTCTAGGGCCCCCGCTCACCACTGGTACCTCTCCATACTACTACAGTTGATGCTGTCTGGAAAGTGCCACCTCCCAGCAGGAGGCCAATGAGCACAAAAATAGAGCATTAAACCACCAAAGTTAAGAACCCTCACGGAGTCCATTGCAACCCCCTACCACCCCTACCACCTCCACCAGAACAGGAACTGGTATCTACAGCTGAGAGAACCATAGACAGTTCACATCTCAGGACTCTGTGCAGATAACCTGCAGTAGCAGCCTGGAGCTGGGTAGACTTGCTGGGTGACTAGACCCAAAAGAGAGACAACAATCACAGCTGTTCAGCTCACAGGAAGCCACATCTATAGGAAAGGGGGAGAGTATTACATCAAGGAAACACCCCATGGGACAAAAGAATCTGAACAACAGCCTTCAGCCCTAGACCTTCCCTTTGACAGAGACTACCCTAATGAAAAGGAACCAGAAAACCAACCCTAGTAATGTGACAAAACCAGGATCTTTAACACCCCCACAAGCACACTAGTTCACCAGACATGAATCCAAACCAAGAAGAAATCCCTGATAGAACTGGGATAGAAAAAGAATTCAGGAGGTTAGTTATTAAGCTAATTGGGGGGGCACCAGAGAAAGGCAAAGCCCAATGCAAGGAAATACAAAAAATGATACAAGGAGTGAAGGGAGAAAAATTCAAGGAAATAGATAGCTTAAAGAAAAAACAATGAAAAATTCAGGAAATGTTGGAGACACTTTTAGAAATGTGAAATGCTCTAGAGAGTCTCAGCTACAGAATTGAAAAGTAGAAGAAAGAAATTCAGAGCTCAAAGACAAAGTCTTCGAAATAACCGAATCAAATGAAGACAAAGAAAAAAGAATAAGAAAATATGAACAAATCCTCCAAGAAGTCTGGGATTATGTTAAATGACCAAACCTAAGAATAATCGGTGTTTCTGAGGTAAAAGATAATTCTAAAAGCTTGAAAAACATATTTGGGAGAATAATCAAGGAAAACTTCCCTGACCTTGCTAAAGACCTAGACATCCAAATTCAAGAAGCACAAAGAACACCTGGGAAATTCATCGCAAAAAGATCATCACCTAGGCACACTGTCATCAGGTTATTCAAAATTAAGACAAAGGAAATAATCTTAAGAGCTGTGAGACAGAAGCACCAGGTAACCTATAAAGGAAAATCTATCAGATTAACAGCAGATTTCTCAGCAAACACCCCACAAGCCAGAAGGGATTGGGGCCCTATCTTCAGCCTCAAACATAACAATTATCAGCTAATAATTTTGAATCCAGAGAAGCTAAGCATCATATATGAAGGAAAGATACAGATTTTTTCAGTCAAATAAATACTGAGAGAATTCACCATTCCCAAGCCACCAATAAAAGAATTGCTAAAAGGAGCTCTAAATCTTGAAACAAATCCTGGAAACACATCAATACAGAACTATTAAAGCATAAATTACTCAGGACCTATAAAACAAAAATACAAATTAAAAAGCAAAAACAAAACAAAACAAAAAAACAAAGTACACAGGCAATAAAGAGCACAATGAATGCAACAGTACCTCATGTGTCAATACTAACATTGAATGTAAATGGCCTAAATGCTCCACTTAAAAGATACAGAACCACAGAATGGATAAGAACTCACCAACCAACCATCTGCTGTCTTCAGGAGACTCACCTAACACATAAGGACTCACATAAACTTAAAGTAAAGGGGTGGAAAAAGGCATTTCATGCAAATGAACACCAAAAGCGAGCAGGAGTAGCTATTCTTATATCAGACAAAACAAACTGTAAAGCAACAGCACTTAAAAAAGACAAAGAGGGACATTATATAACGCTAAAAAACCTTGTCCAACAGGAAAATATCACAATCCTAAACATATGCACCTAATATTCACACTCCCAAACTCATAAACAATCACTAATACACACAAGAAATGAGATAGCAACACAATAATAGTGGGGGACTTCAGTACTCCACTGATAGCACTAGACAGGTCATCAAGACAAAGTCAACAAAGAAACAATAGATTTAAACTATGCCTTGGAACAAATGGACTTAACAGATATATACAGAACATTTCACCCAACAACCACAGAATATACTTTCTATTCAACAGCACATGGAACTTTCTCCCTGATAGACCATGTGATAGGCCACCCAACAAGTCTCAATAAATTTAAGAAAATTGAAATTATCAGACCAGTTCTAGGAGCTTTCTGGAGCAGTGTCTCAGACCACAGTGGAATAAAACTGGACATCAATTCCAAAAGGAACATTCAAAACCATGCAAATACATGGAAATTAAATAATCTGCTTCTGGAGGAATATTGGGTCAAAAACAAAATCAAAAAGAAGATTAAAAAATTCTTCAAACTGAATGACAATAATGACACAACCTACCAAAACCTTTCAGATACAGTAAAGGCAGTGCTAAGAGGAAAGTTCATAGCACTAAACGCTTACATCAAGAAAACTGAAAGAGAACAAACGAACATTCTAAGGTCACACATCAAGGAACTAGAGAAACAAGAACAAACCAAACCCAAACCCAGCAGAAGAAAGGAAATAACTAAGATCAGAGCAGAGCTAAATGAAATTGAAACAAACAAACAAAAACTACAAAGATAAATACAACAAAAAGCTGGCTCTTTAAAAACATAAATAAAATTGATAGACCATTAGCAAGATTAACCCAGAAAAGAAGAGACAAAATCCAAATAACCTCAATAAGAAATGAAACAGGAGATATCACAACTGACACTACTGAAATAAAAAGGATCATTCAAGTCTACTATGAACACCTTTACACACATAAACTAGAAAACCTAGAAGAGATGCGTAAATTCCTGGAAAAATGCAACCCTCCTGTTCAGATACCCTGAACAGACCAATAACAAGCAGTCAGATTGAAATGGTAATTTTAAAATTACCAAGGAAAAAAAGTCCAGGACCAGCCTGATTCACAGCAGAATTGTACCAGACATTCAAAGAATTGGTACTAATCCTTTTGACACTATTCTACAAGATAGAGAAAGAAGGAACCCTCCCTAATTCATTCTACAAAGCCACCATCACCCTAATTCCAAAACCAGGGAAGGGCATAACCAAGAAGGAAAACTACAGACCAATATCCTTGATGAATAGATGCTAAAATCCTTAACAAAATACTAGCTAACTGAATCCAACAAAATTTCAGAAAGATAATCCACCATAATCAAGTGGGTTTCGTACCAGGGATGCAGGGATGGTTTAACATACACAAGTCAGTAAATGTGATATGCCACATAAGAAGAATTAAAAACAAAAACCATTTGATCACCTCAATAGATGCAGAAAAAGAATTTTCAGCATCCCTTTATGATTAAAACTCTCAGCAAAATCGGCATACAAAGAACATCCCTTAATGTAATAAAATCCATCTATGACAAACCCACAGCCAACATAATACTGAATGGGGAAAAGTTGAAAGCATTCTCCCTGAGAAATGGAACAAGACAAGGATGCCCACTCTCACCACTACTCTTCAACATAGTATTGGAAGTGCTAGCTAGGGCAATCAGACAAGAGAAGGAAATGAAGGGCATCCAAATCAGTAAAAAGGAAGTCAAACTGTCACTGTTTGCTGATGATATGATCGTTTACCTTGAAAACCCTAAAGACTCCTCCAGAAAGCTCCTAAAATTGATAAAAGAATTCAGCAAAGTTTCCAGATACAAGATTAATGTACAGAAATCAGTAACTCTTCTACACACCAACAGCGACCAATCGGATAATCAAATCAAGAACTCAACCCCTTTTACAATAGATGCAAAAAAACCCAAAACACTTAGGAATATACCTAACCAAAGAGTCAAAAGACCTCTACAAAACACTGCTAAAATAAATCATAGATGACACAAAGAAATGGAAACACATCCGTGCTCATGGATGGGTAGAATCAATATTGTGAAAATGACCACACTGCCAAAAGCAATCTACAAATTCAATGCAATCCCCATCAAAATGCCACCATCATTCTTCATAGAATTAGAAGAAAACAATTCTAAAATGTATATGTAACCAAAAAAAAGCTTGCATGGTCAAAGCAAGACTAAGCAAAAAGAACAAATCTGAAGGCATCGCACTACCTGATTTCAAACTATAAGGACATGGTCACCAAAACAGTTTGTTACTGGTATAAAAATAGGCACATAGACAAGTGGAACAGAATAGAGAATTCAGAAATAAAGCCAAATACTTACAGCCAACTGATCTTTGACAAAGCAAACAAAAACATAAAGTGGGGAAAGGACACCGTTTTCAACAAATGGTGCTGGGATAATTGGCTACCCACATGTAGGAAACGAAACTGGATCCTCATCTCTCACCTAATCCAAAAATCAACTCAAGATGGATTAAGGAGTTAAACCTAAGATCTGAAACTATAAAAATTCTAGAAGATAACATTGGAAAAACCTTTCTAGACATTTGCTTAGGAAGGATTTCATGACCAAAACCCCAAAAGCAAATGCAATAAAAACAAAGATAAATAGATGGGACCTAATTAAACTAAAGTGCTTTTGCATGTCAAAAAGAACAGTCAGCAGAGTAAACAGACAACCCACAGAGTGGGCGAAAATCTTCACCATCTATACATCTGACAAAAGACTAATATCCAGAACCTACAACAAACTCAAATAAATCAGTAAGAAAAAAACAAACTGTCCCATCAAAAAGTGGGCTAAGACAGGAATAGACAATTCTCAAAAGAAGTTATACAAATGGCCAACAAACGTATGAAAAAATGCTCAACATCACAAATGATCATGGAAATGCAAATCAAAACCACAATGCAATACCACCTTACTCCTGTAAGAATTACCATAATCAAAACAATCAAAAAACAGTAGATGTTGGTATGGATACAGTGATCAGGGAACACTTCTACACTGCTAATTGAATATAAATTAGTACAACCACGATGATAAACAGTGTGGCGATTCCTTAAGGAACTAAAAGTAGAACTGTCATTTGATCCAGCAATCCCACTACTGGGTATCTACCCAGAGGAAAAAGAGTCATTATTTGAAAAAGAAACTTGCACATGCATGTTTATAGCAGCTTAAGTCACAGTTGCAAAATCGTGGAACCAACCCAAATGCCAATCAATCAACAAGTGGATAAAGAAACTGTGATATACATATATATAAAATGTATTTTTATATAACATATATTTTATATTTATATATAAATATATATTTGATGGAATACTACTCAGCCATAAAAAGGAATAAATTAACAGCATTTGCAGTGACCTGGATGAGATTGCAGATTATTATTCTAAGTGAAGTAACTCAGGAATGGAAAAGCAAACATCATATATTCTCACTCATAAGTGGAAGCTAAACTATGAGGACACAAAGGCATAAGAATGACATAATCAACTTTGGGGACTTGGGGAGAAGTGTTGTGGGGGGGGCAAGGGATAAAAGACTACAAATAAGGTGCAGTGTATACTGCTTGGGTGATGGGTGCACCAAAGTCTCACAGGTCACCACTAAAGAACTTATTCATGTAATGAAATACTACCTGTACCCCAATAACTTATGGAAGGAAGGAAGGAAGGAAGGAAGGAAGGAAGGAAGGAAGGAAGGAAGGAAGGAAGGAAGGAAGGAAGGAAGGAAAGGAGGGAAAGAGGGAGGAACGGTTTGTTTCAATTGGTGTTTTACAATTTTCAACTTTTTGTCCAGATTAGCAGACTTGCCGTCATTGTCCATAAGCAAATCGCTTTTTTGAAATTCTTTAAAAATGCGTTCAGCTAAATACCAATAGTTGCCAAGCAATCTGGACAGGGTCCTCTTTCAGGACCAAGGACTGCTGAGAATCACCTTGTGAATATCCAGTGCTAAACCCACTTGTTCCCACATCTTTGCTATTCTTGCCGAGAATACCCTTGATACTCTTGCTATCCTGGATGTGTGAGCCCATCTAATTAGCTAACATCTCTGGGTAAAGACTGAATCCTTCAACATTATTGACTGGCTCAAATGAGGTTATTCCAGATAGCTCTTTTTCATCATATCTGAGGTACCATCCCTTCTAACTTGTCCTTATTTCTTTGTTCTGTCCACCTCTTGTACATCCCAGGTTTCTTGTGTGTTTTCATAGTGGAACAATCTTAATGAACAACTTCTTTTTCTGGCTAACTCCTTTTTATTCTGTGGGTCTCACCTTAAATGTTACTTCTGCTGGGAAATCTTTCATAAACTGCAAAGTCTAAGTTTGGTAGCTCTACTGTGAGTTTCTTTATCCTTTCCCATAACATCACTTATCAAGCACACTGTGTAGGATAATACAGTGTGCCTTCTCATTAGATTTTAAATGTTCCTCATGGGCCATTGTACGGTCTGTGTCTATCAGATGACTGGCATACAGTCAGCACACATGTCAGAGGGAAAAAAAGGAAAGGAAAAGGAAAGAAAAAGCAGGGAAGGAGAAAGGGGAGAGAAAAGACGAGAAGGGAGGGACAGAAAAAAATGTGGCTAAAACCTTAGGAGATTTTTGTTTCTAATACTGTAAATAGCACTATAATTGTATTGAAAGCCAAAATAGCTGCATTTTTGTCAAAGCATCATAACCAAGTAAACTCTATTTTATTTCCTCCATGAGGTCATTCTAAATTAAGAATACAATAAAGAGTATGTTCACAAATCAGAATTCTACCCTGTTTGGGTGTTAGCTACTGAAGTAAGCAATACTATGATTGCTTCTTTAGACTTCAGTATATAATTATCCACTCAGATTCCTATGTCCTTCAAATTAAAGCTGGTTATCCAATTTGCCACCGATCTGTTTATTCAACAAATACTTCATATGTGCTTATTCTGTGGTAAACATCATGCTACTTTCTGTAGCAAATAGTTTCTCATTTATTTCTCAAACCAATCATTTAATGCAAATGATGTCATTATCATCATTTTATCCGATGAGTAAATTGTGGCACAACAATTATATAATTTGCCACCCCAAACAGCCAGTGCTTGTAATCTTTGACACTGTTCTAATACAGTTACTCATTTTGTCAAAAGTTAAATAATAACAATAATAATAATAATCTCTCAGCAAACTAGGGATACAAGAGAATTCTCTCAACCTGTGAAAGGATTAAAATACCTATTGCTTTACATCCTATGTAATGATGAAGGACCAAATGCTTTCCGCTAAGATCGAGAGTAATACAGGGATGTCAGGTCTTACCACTTCTATTCAACATTATAGTGGAAATTCTAGCCACTGCAATCATTTTTTAATTGGGAGTGGGGAGAAGGAAGGAGAAAAGAAGGAAAAAAGGAGAAAAATAAAAGCCATAAAGATTAAAAAGAAAAAAAATTATAAGAAATAAGTTTTTAGAATTCACATGCTAATCTCTCTCACTCTGTTTTCTCACCTAACACTCTCTCCGTCTTTCTGTATCTTCAAAGTCTCATGTGGATATGAAGCTCATTGCATGGGAAAGAAATATGTAAAATATGGTAGTTGCCTTGATGACCATTCATAATCTATGTAAGAAATATATTTTATTGTAAAACAAAACCACTAAATTCATCACATTTATTGTGCCCCTACTAAGATGCCTGCATATTTATTTCAGGTTCCAAAACTGAATAGACCTAAAATAAAAGGCAGATCATGGCAAATTGCTTTAAAGAAAAACACTATGTAATGAGAGCAAACAAGAGTAACTCCCAATGTTATTGGAGAAAAACTTGAAAAGTGCTGTAACATCTGAGATGGTACCTGATTCTGCCTCCCCAAACATTGGCTTGCTCTCTCAGTTCACCTACCTGCCATGGAGGGGACCCAGAGACAATTCTGAATGGCCTTCCATTTCACTTAGGAGCTGTGATGGCTGCAGTTAGCCTCTAGCCTTCTCACATTTAAACAGCCGCTCACTCCACCATTGCTACTCCACCACACATTTCATGTCTCTAGGATCTTCTTTCAGAGGTCATGAGTTTCCTCAAAGGCATAAACTAGGAGAGAGAAAAGAGGCCCCTATCCCCTAAGATTCCAAATTTTTAGCGGATTACCTACACTGACAACCCTTCCTGGCCAGGTGGTCTGCAGGGCATGAGGGAGCAAGCTGGTCACATCTCACTCACTTATTCTATTTCCCATTTCTTCAAAAAATTCTCACTCTTTTGGAAGATTACACAATTCTCACGTGGGGGCAGATGGGAGGGAGGCTGGGAGGAGAGGTTGAAAAAGTGGGAGGTCAGAAATACCTAGTTTTGCGACTATGAAATAAAAATTCGGGGCCTTGTGCTTAAAGCCCAGGCTCTTCTTTATAGAAACAAAAGCTTTTGTCCTGTTATTCTCCAACACTGATCTGATAGCTCCTTCCTAAAATTAGTGACAGCCTGAGTATAGGTTGTTGATAGGGGTGGGGAAAGGAGCAGAAAATGTTGACTACTATCTCAAGTTATTTTTCTGCTCTGTAACATGTGATCAATATGACCATATAACATAAAAAAATCAAAAGAAAAAAAGTCCTGCAGCCCGATTGCTGGTTAATATTTGGTCACTATTCATTTAGAATCCATTGATTGAATAAGTACACTGAATTGATAACAAATACGTGGCTATCATATTATTTTGGGCTTGGGTGTTTAAAAAAATCTGTCCTAAGCAAAATACCAGGATTAAACCCAGGTTCTCTAAAAGTGTCCTGCAGGGAAATAAGACAATGAGAAATTGGCCTCTTGTTTTGATTCATCAGCCTTGGCAAAATTGGAACAACGGAAATTACCTACAGAGAATCAAGGAGAAGGAGCATCATGAAAGGTCCAGCTCCCAGTGTGTTCTGGGCCACTGCAGTGGACATCTTTACTTGGTAAAATCCTGCTTTGAGACCAGTTTATGCAGTGCTCTATTCAAATTTAATCTCAGCACCTATAGTTAGGAGGCCAGTAAAGGGACTTTTAAAATTCCTGGATGGGTGCAATGGCTCACACATGTAATCCTAGTACTTTGGGAAGCCAAGGCGGGCAGATCGCTTGAGCCCAGGAGTTCAAGACCAGGCTGGGCAACATGGCAAAATCTTACCTCTAAAAAAAATTTAAAAATTAGCCGGACATCGTGGCAGGTGCCCATAGTTCTATAGGAGGCTAAGGTGGGAGGAGCAGCTGAGCCCAGAATGTCAAGGCTTCAGTGAGTCGTGATTGTGCCACTGCACTCCAGCCTGGGTGACAGAGTGAGACCCTGTCTCTAAATAATCATAGTAATAAATAATAATAAAATAAAATTCCTAAGCACATTGTTTTTCAGAGAAATATATAGACTGCAAATTATTCTGCATTGAAGCCAGGAATAAGGAAGAAAGAAATGAGGACACATAGTTTTGCCACTTAAAAAAAAAAATCGTCTCTGTGTCAGCATTTCCCATTAAATAGTGCTCTTTTCTTTATTTAAGAATCTGACATTAAGTCTCTATCTCTATTTGCCCTGTCAATGAATAATAGAGTGTGAGTGCTTGTCCATAAGCCATATTCATCAGTGCAGAAGTCAAACAGAATTGAAAAATATGTGTTAAAATAAAAACAACAATAACAGCTATACTACCTCAAAGAAAAATCTGTCACTCACCATCATTTATGGAGTAGATCAGCATTAGAGAGGCTGTGCCCTTACTTTACCATATAAACAAATAAAAGAAAAATGAAAATAAAGCACAGTGCAGAGCAGTACATACTAAATCTCTAATTGCTTTCCTGCCACCCATTTGTTTATAATGTGCTGAGTACATTGATGGGATAATAACTGAAGAGCATGATAAATGTTTGAAATGCGTACAAAGAGTGCAGATCCACTGCCAGTATAAAATAATCACCTCATGACTCAGCTAGTGTTTCCGCTTTTAATCAAGGCAATAGATTTCCCATTATGGGCTTCTCTTCTGAGGTTGGCCTTTATTTTTATTGAAGAAGAAACACCCACCAAAAATTTTTGCATTAAGCTTTTTTATTTTAAACTAGTTTTTCTATGTGAGTGCTCATTCTGATAAACCTAAACCTTTCTGACATTTTTTCTGTCTTAGAGAACATATTTTGCCCATAGCATGAGGCACTTGCTCCATGGCATGCATTGGAAATGTAGCTTAGCCAGGAGAAACCAAGGAGAGACAGAGCTGGGCAACATGGTGCCCTGCCTCATCTCCCCTCACACTACACAATTCTAGGCCTGATTTTTCTATTGTAGCTTAGGGTCATAGAAAATTATTTCTCAGCTGCCATTCAAACTGGAAAACATCTGCACCAGCAGCTTTGTGATTCTCTGAGGATGTGTAAGATCTCAGAGGCAACTGGTGGGAGCTCTTTTCTTCTTCAGATCTCCACATACACTATTGGTGTACAGGATCAAAAAGGCAGATTAGGGTAATTTACATCTTATGCATTGTACACATGTATCAAAACATCACACTGTACCCGATAAACCTATACAATTATTGTATGTCTATTGAAAACAAAATAAAACTTTTTAAAAAGTCAGATTGTTTTGCCTTCTCACTTTATAGAAAGATGTAAGATTTACTTTTTCTTTCATCACGTCAGAAATGAAGAGCTGTTATAGAAACATTAAAAATACACTAAACAGGCTTGCAAGCCAATATGCCAGATTGAACACATATTTTTAACAACTAACTCCAATACACTGAAATAAAATCAAGAACTTAGATACATAACATAATTAAGTTAAAAGGAAAATAAGTATAAATTAAAGGAGAAATCAAAGGGAAAACAAAGGAAATCAATAACTTCAGGTGAAAAAATAACTGAAGAAGAGTACAAGAAAAGTCATTGTCCAATGTTGAAACAAAATCAAACGTGGCATGAAACCTGGAAATAAGAGGGAGAAATGATTAAACGTAGCAACTCTCAACTATAAACTAATCAAAAAGAAATTTATATGGGAGCTTAAGTTCAGGAATGAGAGACACACTTTTAAAATTCATGTCTTATACATGCAAAGGGAACACTAATCTTAGATGTGGTCCTGAAAAGGACTATTGGAGATTAACTCTTGCACTGTTATATGTATAGTTTTTAAGACCTGGGAAATAAAACTTGACAAGGAGAGAATGATCATACTAGCCAC
Organism: Pan paniscus; assembly: GCF_029289425.2. NCBI lineage: Eukaryota > Metazoa > Chordata > Mammalia > Primates > Hominidae > Pan > Pan paniscus. The sequence goes on from NC_073254.2 coordinate 123,783,832, forward strand.
TCATACCTGAGTCCATAAACAGTCTGAATCCCAAGAAGAGACTGGGCACCTATCAATTGCTGGGGAAATTCTCTCACCTCACACAGAGAAGTGGAGACTAAGTAGGTAGAAAAGAAAAAGAGCTAAAGGATGAAAGCATTGTGATGATGGGAGAAAAAGTAACATGAAATAGTATTTTGGTATGCTCTACCACCTCTAGGGGAACATTTACATGAAGAAAATCCCACTAATATGGGGTAATATAGTCAATGAAGTCTTGAACTCATACACAGTGCCTGGGAACAAGATAGTTTGTTAGTTAGAAATGATGCACGGTGCTCAGTTTATTAATCCTGATCCCTCTCTTCCAAAAATGTTCATAGAACTGTTTATGATTTCTGAAAGCAGGAAATATGGTAAGCCTTCTTAGAAAAGATGTCAGTTGAAATTCATTCATGCAGGGTTAAAATGTGTAACTATAACATATGTGTACATACATATGTATACATGTGTGTATACACATGCACATGATTTTGGAAAGGAATGGGCACATGTTTTTTGGAAAGGCACAAAGGCAAGATGACATGATTAATATAATTTCTTACTGAAGTTTACAAGAGAGTAACAGTAGATTATGCTAGGAAATTACACAAGAGTTGAAGGAATGATTTTACGTGCTATGCTAAAGACTTTGCATATTAATTTATAGGAAAATAAATTGTTAAATATGTATAAAGTAGGATTTTAGTAACCTCAGTCTTTTAAAGCTATGATCTATTATAAAAAACACTTCATATCTCCCTTGATATTTTTATTTGAATAAAATAAATATTGTGAGTCAGAAAAGAATCCAATACTAAATAATCTTTTCTAAACAATCACAATTTTTTTATAGACACAGATACAGACACAGACACAGACACACACACACACACACACACACAGAGTGTCTGATATGCTTTCCCAAAAGTCATTTATTTTCCCCAAATATGTTTTAGAAATACTAAACTAAAGAATGAATCATAAAGGAAAAGGTAATGCTGGAGAAGTACAAGGAGAAAATTGCACGAGTTACTTTGGTTTCAAAAAATAGGAATTGACTCAGACTAAATTTTTAACACACATTCCTAAATGAACATATTTCTGGGAATGACAAAAGTTAAGAAATATCCATGCTATCTATTATATCAAAAGCAAAACATTAGAAAAATGCTACCTAAACTTATCTTCTCTCGATTCCAAATGAATTCTATTTTATAATACCTGCAGTTTTAGTTCAAAATTGTTATTAACTTTTGCATTAAAAATAATTATAGTTAACACTTATTGAGTGCTTATCATTTGCAAGGAATTGTTCTAACCACTTGACAAGTACTAATTTACTTAATGCTCATAATACTCTTATGAGGTGAATACATTTATTTTTCCCATTTTACAAATAAAGACATTGAGCCAGAAAGAAGTTAAGAAACATGTCCAAGGTCACAAAGATAATTAGTAGGAAAGTTTGAATTCCAATTATCAGTCTGGCTGGGTTTCCATGCTCTTTAACACAATACTTTAATACTTAATATTCTATACTCATAAGTTTGTTAATATTTTGCAAATAACTATGGTTCCCAATTACTTCTTTTAGATTCATGTTGTCTTCTCCTTACTGTACATATTCTCTAGGGATTATTTCAGAGGTTCTATGCATAATAAATTTCCTGAATCCATCCACACATAGACTTTTATATATGAAAATACTTCTATTTTCCCAGACAATGGATATAATTTGACTAAGCATAGAATCCTAGGTCCCAAATTGTCAGAAATTTTATATAATTTTCTATATCCCCCTTAAGATAGTATTTTTTTTTTTTTTAGTGTTTGAAGTTATGGTGATTCTTGTTCTTTTGTGGGGGGTCTGATATTTCTTCTAAAGAATGTTTTGAATTTTCTCTATATTCTTGGTGACCTGAAATTTCACTATGTTAGTTTGGATGTGTGTGTGTGTACATCTTTATGTGTATTTTATCTTCATGGTTTTTTTTTATTTTATGAGATTGATTTTGTACTTTGAAACATACTTCCTATGTTCTGAAAAAATTCTTCAATTTGATCATACAATCACAAATTCATTCCCCCTTCTATTCCTATTTGCGTTTCAGCTCATATTTTAAGATTTTTTTCTGCTTGTTTGTTTACTTTTATTGGTGATTTCATTTACATAATGTGTCTATTTTTATCAGTGCAATATAGTATTCTGTATATGACAGTACTGACAATACTTATTATACTTATTCTAAATTTCTTTTTTTGTTCCATTACCTATGGTTTCCTCTATTTTAGTTTGGTGTTAAGACTTCTGTATTTTTGATATGGGAGCGGGGCAGGGAAGTGCTGGGTAGAAAAGGGCAGGGTCCCTGGTAAGGGCTCCACCCTGCGGCCTGTGCTGGTGGACCTAAGTGAGAACATGCGGTCCTGTTTTCACGTCTGAATGTTGCATTTTCCAAGACCGCTCTGGCCCACCACGAACCCCATCCTGTGCCCATATAAACCTAAGACTTTAGCAGGCACACACACAGTGGCTGATCGTCAAGAGGAATAAAGTGGTAGAAAATGACAGAGAGTGGCAGAGGGCAGCAGGGTGGCATTAGAGAAGGAAGGAAGAAGTGTCTGAACTTCCAGAGGATTGCCTCCGAGAACAGCCAAACCCTAGGTAAAGATTTTCTCCTCCTATCCTCCACCTTCCCACTCCAGCTCCCCATCCCTCTGAAAGCTGCCCCCACTGCTCAATAAAGTCTCTGCATTCATCACCTTTCAAACAGTTCATGTGTCCTGATTGGTTCAGGACACCAGAAAAGAACCCAGGACAAGGGGGTTGACACTCAGCTGTCCCCGGACAATAAGGCTGAAAGAGCACACTGTAACATAAGCCTACTTGGGCTCCAGCACCTGTCCATCTGCCTGCTCCCTCAGAGCTTTGAGCTGCTGGGCGACTGAACAGGCAAGCCACACCCCTGTCACATGTCCTGCAAGGGGAATCATGGAACTCTCCCACTTCATTTTTATGGTATTGGATTTCTGCAAATATTTGCTGATTTTGTGTTGTGTATTTATTATTATTTTGGGGTGGTTGATGCAGCTGCGGGTCTGAGGGTAGCATAGCTCCAGAGTATTTACAGTTATCAAGGGTTTACCTATCTCTGTGCCCACGTTCTCAAACTTACTACTCTATGCTGGAGGCAGAAAATGCAGTTGCCTCTGCCTGGTCCAATATGTGAGTATGGGGAGGATCCTCTATATGGAGGCATTCACCAATCTGACTGGGTTTCCTAAGGTACTTCCATCCCAGTACCCTCTTGGGTGCTTCCGTGACCCCTAATTCTTCCCAGCACTACCAACTACCACTACCAAAAAGAGATAGCAACAGCGCTATTGCACGTGTTGGTCTGTGGTTTCCTTCGTTTACCAATTTCTGCCTCCTTTTCATTTCTCAGGGATGCCCTGGTCTTAGATACTATAAAATATTCTAACATTAAACATTTAACATACCCTAATTCTCTTTTCTCTTAGAGATACTTAAAGAATGTTAATATTACATTGTAAATTAATGCCAAAAATATCTGTATAAGTTTGCAAGTTGACATCATTTTGTGTAAAAGAAATGAAACAGAAAACACGTTTTGATGGCTTTCATGGACACATCTTTGCACTTGTAGAATAAAAATATATAATTATACATGATATTTTTCCTATTTCTTGTAATAAAATGTAGCAAAGTTTGAGAGGATGCTAGGACCTGTAGCTGCTCTATGTTCGATAGTAACTATGTTGCTCAGACATAAATAATGGCAAGGGTTGATTACTCTTCAAAAATCATGTGCCACATTCCACATTGCTGGCTTCTTCCTCACATGAGGGAAATATGAGAGCCAAAGTGACAGCAGTATTTCCTAGACAAGAGTAAAGGTAAATTATTTATTAGATATTGGATTTATGTGGAAAGTCTACTGTAAAAGTTATTCAATCACATTGGCAAAGTTGTTGCAAGTAATCTCTTGAAGGTTCATTTTTGGACCATTCCATTCTGGTTAAGAATAGTTCTGCCAGAGTAATTCATTGTGAAGAAAAGCTCACATAAGATAAATTATCAAAGTTAAAAATAAAATAATTATTGTAATGAATGGCACACAATTATTGCAATAGAAAACAAAACATCTCTAAATATATGACACTCAAAGTTGTACATAATTGAACTTATAACAAAAAAATAAATCGATGACAGCACCTTAAAAAGAAAACTGGCACTACATGACTAAGCAAGAACACAATTAAAGAGAACTCTTGAGAAGACTAAAACACGCTCCTATTTTACAAACACAAAAAGGCCTGTGAGCTACTAGCTAAGATCCTAAATTCAAAAAGGTCTTCATAAATGTGAAGAGACACACTAAATATCATGATTATCAATGGGGATATTTTGGATTTACCTACACCAAGGTTGTGACTGATGTCTAGCAGAAATGTGTAAGAACTTATGATCTTAGTCAAATATTTCTCTGAATCTTGAACCTTGTACCGTATACAATGCATGCCATCTTCAGCATGACCTGCCTCCACCCTCCACTCTGGATGTTTAATTACCTTGTGGCATGGAAATTTGGTAACTATATGTATGTGTAAATATAGCAACCACAAAAATACAAAAATGTTCTCTCTTTATATGTCTCTCTGTCTCTGTCTCCCTCTGACAGCCAAGTATAAAGGGGTCCCCAGAGAACCTATGACCAGCCTGTGCACGGGGAGAATGGGGTGGAGCCATGGGAAGTTCACATCATTTGCAGCAGGGAGGAGCCTGGCCTCTCCTGTTCCAGGGTGGTAATCTGGGATTGAATCTGTGAGGCAGAAAGACAACTAGCAGGACTCTTGCTTTGCTGAGACTCTCCGTTTTTTTTTTTCCTTTTCACCCAATAAACCCTGCCCTATTCACCCTTCAAAGGGTCTGCGAGCCTAATCTTTCCAGGCTGTGTAACAAGGACCCTAAGGAGAAAGTCCTACAACATCTCTCTCTCAATCTCTCTCTCTCTCTCTCTATCCATCTATCTAAAACAAATCTTGCAGCATCCTAATTTCTCATGCCACAAGATTGCACCAAATATGCATATTCGCACATACATACATTCGGTTGCCTAATTTCTCATGTCACCAGATTTTATATATGTATGTATAATATATAATGCATATAAGCGAATACATAAATATACATAAATAATACATACATAGAACTTTTATGGGTTTTGTGATTGGTATGCAGTTGGTAACATAAATATATAAGTAATATTTTCCAAATAAATAAAATGATTACAAGTTTTCAATTACATTAATTTTTTAAAACACTGTTTAATCTTGGTTACACAGCAGTAAACTATATGGAAGATAAAATAGATTGCTGAATAAAACAATTATATTAGAGCCTTTGATAAAATTCAAGGGCTTGTATACATGTCAGTTGCCTGGTTGTGACACTGAACTATAGTTGTACAAGATGTTATCATTTCCAGAAGTGGGCACAGTATACAAATGAGCTCTTTTGGTATTATTTCTTACAATTGTATGTGTATCTACAATTATTTCAATTAAAAATAATAATCAAGGAACACTTGGGAATGAAATGAACTCTCTGATGCCCAATAAGCTGCTCTCATTCACCATTTCACAACCTGCATCTTCACTATTTCAAACCATTCTATTCCTGCTTTCTCTTCCTACACACCTACCAAAAGTAAAATAAACTGAATTGAACAATTTTTTACATAACTTACCCAGGAAAATTCATTAATCAACCCCTCACCCCCATAGATATTTAGAAAATATTAGCTCAGGGCAGAATTTTCTCAGAAATTCCACTCTCTGTATTTTATATTGCATTTCTGATTACAGTAATGTCATTATTATTGATTTTTTTTTTTTTGAGACAGAGTTTCATTCTGTCATCCAGGCTGGAGTGCAATGGCACGATTTCAGCTCACTGTAAACTCTGCCTCCCGGATCAAGCAATTCTTGTGCCTCAGCCTCCCTAGTAGATGTGATTACAGGAACGTGCCACAACGCCCCACTAATTTTTGTGTTTTTAGTAGAGGCGAGGTTTCACCATGTCAGCCATTCTGGTCTCCAACTCCTGACCTCAGGTGATCTGCCCACCTCAGCCTCCCAAAATGCTTTGATTACAGGTGTGAGCCACTGCCCCCAGCCTATTATTATTGATTAATATATCAATTTCTGAGAATCAAAAATTGCTAATAAGTTAGAAATATATTTGGTACCTTTTGTATCAAATCGGACAATAATATTTTTAAAAATGTATTCTTCTTAATTTGATGCAAATTTAATGATAAAAGGAAAAGATAAAAAGATTAATATCTTATTTCACCTGGACTTTATATTTTTACTTGTAAAAAATTCTGTTACCAGCAGAGCTTCATTTTATTTCATTGGATATATTAGTGTTATGAATAGACATTAATTTCAAAAACTGAGTATAAGCAGTTGAATTATTATCCACATTTGTTTGCATTTATTATTTCAAGTGCAACATCACAGCAGAAAATCAGGTTATTTCACACACCATTTCAAATCACCAAAAATAATCATGCATATATTTGAGCATTTTATTACCCTATTTCATAGTGAAATATAAAGAATATATTTTTTCTTGGGTTTAAGTTTTTCTGTACTCATTTGATTAACAAAATCAACTGTATATAGCCCATTCAATGCTCCATTTCCTTCTGCAAAATTTCAAGCACAAAATCACAAGATATGTCATTACAAAGACTACCAGCAGAATTAAATGTGACATACAAAACATTACATCATTTTCCTTTTACCCTTTCAAAAAGAACATGTTGGATTGAGCTAATTTTAGGTTTCAGATGAAATGTAATCACATCATTTCACCCTCACCTAGGGAAGTAAAAAATTAAACTTCATGCATTAGGCTATAACCTTAAGATTATGAAATGATCTCTTTTCTTTAATTCACTGGCAATATAATAGTTACATCACTTTAGAAGAGATTAGAATTTCAACACAAGATCCACGGAGAATTTTAATTTCCCTGACTGGTCTCCTGCTAGTTTTAAACAGATAACTATCAATTTTTATAAAATGTAGTAGAGTTACATTAACTAGATAACTTCAGGTCTGAAAAGCAAAACTGGTATAATTCATCTGGTAGCCTAACCAAGCTTTATATATTTGAGTTAAAAATGTAATTTACAAAAAATTAATTAACAAATAACTTGTTGTGCATTAAATATGTTTCAGACACTATTCAGCATCAACAGTGAACTCAGTAATAAGAAAACAAGTGTCTGATTTTAAGGATTTCTGTTCTACTAGGATTACAAAGAACTATTGGGCAATTATAATAGAATATAGAAGTGTGACAACTAGAGTAATTATTTGGAGATACAGGCTTACAAATAAAGTAAGAATGTATCTAGTTCAATATTGGGAGGCATGGAAAGCCTTCCAAAAATGTCATGTCTAAGTCAAAACTATAAACTAATTTCTGCTAATGGTTTGCACTTTATCTTGAAGACAAATGGTGTCTATTGACTACATTTAATGACGGCAGAGTTAAACCAGATTTGTATTTTTAAAAGATCCTTCAGGCCAGGTGCAGTGGCTCACGCCTGTAATCCCAGCACTTTGGGAGGCTGGGGTGGGCAGATCACCTGAGGTCGGGAGTTCAAGACCAGCCATGACCAACATGGAGAAACCCTGTCTCTACTAAAAATACAAAATTAGCCAGGCTTGCTGGTGCATGCCTGTAATCCCAGCTACTCAGGAGGCTGAGCAGGAGAATCAAGAATCGCTTGAACCTGGAAGGCGAAGGTTGCGCTGAGTCGAGATTGTGCCATTGCACTCCAGTCTGGGCAACAAGAGCGAAACTCTGCTCAAAAAAAAAAAAAAAAAAAAAAAGAAAAAAATCTTTCAGGCTGAAGTACAGACAATGAATGGATAGAGGAAGGGCAGCTGGCAAGATATACAAAAAGCTTATATAAAGTCTCAGCCCAGTGACTAATTCTTACAGCATTGCTAGATCAAAAGTACCACAGGTTAGATTTGGATCCAGAGATTGAGACTCTGCTTACCAGAGCGCCTCATGACAGCTAGCGACCAACCTAGCTATCTACACAGTGGCATTTTGACTTACCACTTGTTTTCATTCTGCATGAGTAGAACACCATCAGTAGCCACCCAGAGTTCTGGCAAAATGAAAGGCAAAGCATGTATGTATCCTCTTGACTTAATACTATATAGATGCATCAAACCCTCACTATGATTGTGAAATTTTAACAAGATTCACTTGCTTTGATTCAGGTTTGAAATAAGCCCTATGATGGTTCTCCACTTTCAAACTACTCTACTGGCTCAGTTTATATAATATACGATTATTTTTTTCCTTGTTCTTCTGATTTTAATCATCCTTTATATTGAAGGCTCAAATCATCTGCCCTCCTCAGCATCCCAAAGACCTGGGATTACAAGTTTGAGCCACTGCACAAAGCCAGGCATATAACTTTTAATTTTCACATATATTCAAGAGACAAAAAGATAAAAATTAACAATAACAGCATAAAGTTGATTGTTCTGCAAGACACTTTATATAAGCCCCATGGTAACTATAAGAAAATATGTATAGAAGATATATAAAAGAAAATTAGAAAGGAATCAAAGCATGTTACTACAAATAATAAAGGAAATACAAAGAAAGACGGCAAAAAATGAAAAGAAGGATGAGGAAGATACCAAAGAGAAAACAGTTAACAAAATGGTAATAGTAAGCCCTTCCCTATCAGTAATTAAATCTAAATGAATAAGACTGCCCAATCAAAATACATACTGTGGCTGAAAGGATTTTTTTTAAAAGATCCAACTATGAGCTTTTTATAGGAACTCATTTTAGATTTAAGAACACACATAGTCTGAAAAAGAAAAGATTTTTAAAACTCCATAAAAATGGTAACCAAGAGAGCAGCAGTAGCCACGTTTATATCAGACAAAATAGATATTAAATTAAAAACTATCACAAGACAAAAAAGACCATTATATAAATAATAAATGAGTCAATACAGAGAAATATAACATTTATAAATACATATACACACCCATCAGAGAACCCAAATACAAAAATAAAATTTTGACAGAACTGAAATAAGTAGATAATAGCATAACAGTAGAATTTAATACCTCATTTTTAATAATAGATAGAACAATGATACAGAAGATCAATAAGGAAACAGACTGCTTTAACAGCACTATAACCCAAGTATACCTAGCAAATATATACAAAACATTCCACCCAAGAGCATGAGAATACATATACTTCTCAAGCACAAACAGCACATTGCACAGAATAAATCACATTTTTTGGGGAAAAAAGTATACATTTTTAAGGAGATTGAAATCACATCAAATTTTAAATACAATGGAAATAAACTAGGAATTAATAACAGAAGGAAACTGGAAAAATCATGAATATGTGGGAAATAAACAAAATAATCTTAACAATCAATAGGTCAAATAAGAACTCAAAATGGAAATTTAACGATACAACATGGGAAGTTCGTTACCACCAAAACTGCCTTACAAGAAATGCTAAAGGGAGATCTTCATGCTGAAAGAAAAGGATGGTAATGAATAACACAAACACATCTGAAAGTATAAAACTCACTGGTAAAACTAAGTAAACTGTAAGGTTCAGAATACTCTAATACCACAATGGTGTGTACCTCGCATATCTGTAGTATAAACGTTAAAAGACAAAACTATTAAAATAACAATAACTGTAATAATATATTATGGGATATGCCAAATAAAAAGATTTAAATTGTAACATCAAAAATTCAAAATGTTGAAGGAGTGAAATTAAATTATACAGGTGTTTTTGGAGGGGTTTTGTGTGTGTGATCAAAGTTAAGTTGTTCTCAGCTACCTATTATAACCATGATTTTTTGCAAGCTTCAAAGCAAAAACCTGTGGTTGAAAAACAAAAATAAACAACAAGGAATAAAAACATATAACTAAAGAAAATTGCATAGCAGCAAAGGAAGACAGCAAGAGAGAAAAAAAAAGGAATCAAGAATCTACAAAACAACTAGAAAACAATTAATAAAAATGGCAGTAGTAAGTCCTTACTTATCAACAGTTACCTTCAAGGTAAATGGATTAAATTCTCCAGTCAAAAGTCATACAGTGGTTGAATGGATTGATGATATTAATAATAAGACCCAACAATATGCTGCCTACCAAAGAAAAAATCATTGCAACTATGAGAACACACAAAGACCGAAAGTGAAGGAATGGAAAAGATATTGCAGGCGAATGGAAACCAAAAGAGAGCACAAGTAGCCATACTTATATGATAAAAATAGACTTTAAGCCAAAAACTGTAAAAACAGAAAAGGAAGATTATTATATAATGATAAAGTGGTCAATTCAGCAAGAAAATGTAACAATTGTAAATATATTTGCACCCAACACTGGAGCATCTAAATATATAAAGCAAATATTGATAGATCTGAAGGGAGAGACGGACTGCAGTAAAATAACAGTATAGGACTCAAAAACCTTACTTTCAAGAACAGACAGATCATCCAGACAGAAAACCAACAAAGCAACATTATAAATGAACTGCCCTCTAGAACAAAGGGACCTAACAAATATATATAAAATGTTCCTTTCAGCAGCTACAAAATACATGTTCTTTTCAACTGTACATGGAACATCCTGCAAAAGAGATTACATATTAGGCCTCAAAATGAGTCTTGACAAATGTAAGCAGACTGAAATCATATCAAGTATTTTTTCTGACCACAATGGTATAAAACTAGAAATCAATAATAGGACAAAATTCAGAATATTCACAAATATGTAAAAATTAAGCAACATGCTTCTGAACAACCAATGGAGCAATGAAGAAATTAAAGGGGAAATTTACAAATTTTCTGAAACAAATGAAAATTAAAAACACAAAACCCCAAAACTTACAGGGTAGGGCAAAAGCAGTTCTAAGAAGGAAGTTTATAGCAATAAACACCTACTTCAAAAAAGAAGAAGGATCTCAAATAAACAACCTAACTTGACACCTAATAGGCTAGAAACAAGAACAAACTAAGGCCAAAGTTAGTCGAAGGATGGGAATTATAAGCATCAGAATGGGAATAAATGAAATAGAGACTAGAAAACAATAGAAAAGATCAACAAAACTATGGGGTTGCTTTTTGAAAAGATAAACAAAATGAACAAACCTTTAGCTAGACAAGAAAAAATAACAAATACTCTAATAAATATTAATATAATAAATAATAAAAAGAGGGCATTATAATTGATATCATATAGTTACAAAGGTTCATAAGAGACTATTAGGAACAATTAAATATCACAAAATTGTGTAACCCAGAATAAATGGACAAATTCCTTGACAGATGCAACCTACCAAGATGAAATTATGAGAAAATAAAAAATCTGAGCAGACCAATAATGAGTATGAAAATTAAAACAGTAATAAAAAGTTTCCCATCAAAGAAAAGCCCAAGATGTGACGGCTTCACTGTTGAATTCTACTAAATATTTTAAAAATAAACAATACTAACTCTTCTTAAACTCTTCCACAAAATTAAGGATAAGGGATTACTTCTAAATGTATTTAATGAGGCCAGAATTATCCTGATATAAAACTCAGACAAATCCACTACAAAGAAGGGATTCTAGGACAACATTCCCAGTGATCATTGATGCAAATATCCTCAACAGAATACTAGCAAATCAAATTCAACAGCACACTGAAAAGATCATTCACCATTACCAAGTAGGATTCATTCCAGGGATACAAGGATAGTTCAACATAAGCAAACCAATAAATATAATGCATCACATTAACAGAATAAATGATAAAAGCCACCTGATCATCTCAATTGACACAAAAAAAGCACTGGATAAAATTCAGCATCATTTGATAATAAAAACCCTTTACTATTAGAATAAAAGGGATATACCGCAACACCATATAGGTCATTATGACAAACTCACAGATAACATTATATTCAATGCAGAAAAGTTGGAAGCTTTATAGTTTGAATTCAGATAGCGTGATGCCTCCAGCTTTGTTCTTTTGGCTTAGGACTGACTTGGCAATGAGGGCTCTTTTTTGGTTCCATATGAACTTTAAAGTAGTTTTTTCCAATTCTGTGAAGAAAGTCATTGGTAGCTTGATGGGGATGGCATTGAATTTATAAATTACCCCTGTTTTCTTCTAATAGTTTCATAGTTTTCAGTATTTCATTTAAGTCTTTAATTGACTTTAGGCTGTTTTTTGTTTGCTTTTGTTTTATTTTTTTTATATGGTATAAGATAAGGGTGTAATTTCACTGTCCTGCCTGTGGATATCCAGTTTTCCAAACACCGTTTATTGAAGACTGTCCTTTTCCCATTGCGTGTTCTTGTCACATTTTTGAATATCAGATTACTGTAAATGAATTATTTGTGGGTTCTCTATTCTTTATGTCAGCTCCATGTTTTTATGCCAGTATAATGCTTGTATTAGTCCATTCTCACACTGCATGCTGTTTTTGTTTCTATGGAAGCTTTTCCTCTAAGATCCAGCACAAAACAAGGAAGCACACTCTCACCATTTCTATTCAACACAGTACTGCAAGTCCTAGCCAGAGCAATTAGGAAAGAGAAAAAAATAAAATCCATCCAAATTATAAAGAAGTAAGTTAATAAATCCATCCAAATTAAAAAAATAAGTTTTTTGGCAGATGACATGATCTTATATGCAGAAAAACATAAAAACTCCACCAAAAAGAAAAACCTGTTTGAACTAATTTTAAAAATTCAGTAAAGTTGAAGGAAAAAAAATCAGCGTACAAAAATCAGTAGCATTTTTATAAACAACAAATTTTTTGATATGATCCCAAAAGCAAAAGTAATAAAAGTAAAAATAGACAAATGGGATTACAACAAAATAAAAGGTTCAACATAGGTAAAGAAACAATCAACTGAGTGAAGAGACAACCTACAAAATGGGACAAGAAATTTCCAGTATCTAAAAAGGGGTTAATATATAAAATACACAAAGTATTCAAACAACTCAATAGCAAGAAAACAAGTAACCTAATTAAAAAGTGGGCAAAAGAAATCAATAGACATTTCTCAAAAGAAGACATATAAATGTCCAACAGATATCTGAAAAAATGATCAACGTCACTATTCACCAGGGAAATACAAAATAAAATGAGAGTGAGATATCATCTCACATCTGCTAGGACGGTTATTATCAAAAAAGACAAATGATAACAAGTGTTGACAAGGATGTGGAGAAAAGGGGACATTTATACATTATAAGTAGGAATTTAAATTAGTACAATCATTATGGAAAACTGTATGGAAGTTCCTCAAAAATTTAAAAATAGAACTATCATAGGATCTAGAAATCCCACTATTGGATATATTTAAGATAATAGAATCAGCACACTGAAGCGATATCTATTCTCTCATGTTTATTACAGGATTATTTACAAAAGCTAAGGTATGGACAGCCCAAGAGTCCAGCAATAAATGAATGGTTAAAGAATATGGAGTATATATACAATTAAATACATTTGGCCTTAAAAATAAGGAAATCCTGTCATTTGTCACAACATGGATGAAACTATAGAACATGATGCTAAATGTAATAAGCCAGGCACAGAAACATAAATACCACATGATCCCACTCACATTCAGAATCTAAAATGTTTGATCTCATTGAAGTAAAGAGCAGAATGATGGTTACCCAGGGCCCGCGGTGTTGGCTCAGTGGCTAGGCAGATGTTGCTCCAAGGAAACAAAATTTCAGTAAGATAAGAATAAGTTCAAGAGATCTATTATACAACATGGCCACTATTCTTAATAACAATTTATTGTATTCTTGAAAAATGCTATGAGAGTGGATGTTAACTGTTATTTAAAAATGATAACTATGTGAGTAATGTAATTAGCTAGATTTAGTCATTCCACAATGTACACATATTTTGGAACATCATACTGTACACGACAAATACAATGGTATCTGTAAACTTAAAAAATGAAAGAAAAACATCAAAACCAATAAAGTATATATACAACATACCAAAAGTTAAGGGATGCAGCAATGTATACTAATAGGGAAGTTTATAGTGATAAATAACTACATTAAAAAAAAAGAAGATAGATCTCAAATAAAAAAACTAACTTTATACCTCAGTGAACTAGAAAAAGAAGAATAAGCCAAGCCCCAAGTTAATTGAAGGAAATCATAAAAATTAGGGCAGAACTAAATAAAACAGAGAAGAGAAAAATAATAGAAAAAAGAGTTGATGGAACTAAGAGTTGGTTTTTTGAAAATAAGGTTAACAAAACTTTAGCCAGACCAACAAAAAAAGGGAAGACTCAAATAAATAAAATCAGAAATGAAGGAGGAGACATAACAACTGATGCTACATAAACAGGGTTATGAGAGGCTACTATGAAGGACTATATGCCAATAAATTGGATAATCTAGAAGAAATGGATAAATTCATAAAAACATATACTCTACCGAGGCTGAATCGTGAAGAAATAGAAAATCTGAACAGATCTATAACTAGTATGGTGATTGACTCAGTAATCAAACACTGTTCAACAAAGAAAAGCCCAGGATCACAGCTTTAATGAAGAATTCTACCAAACACTTGGCGAATTAATACCAATTCTTTTTCAAACTCTTCCAAAAGATTGGAAGGAAGGGAGCACTTCCAAACTCATTTTACGTGGCCAGCATTACCCTGTTACCAAAGCCATATAAAGATACTACAGGTGCTCCTCGACTTACTACAGGGTTACATCCTAATAAACCCCACTGTAAGTCAAAAATATTAAGTTGGAAATGCATTTAGTACCCCAATAATCTCATCATAAAGTCAGAAAATTGTAACTCAAGCCATAAGTTTGGATGTTCATCAACTTACTATGGGGTTATGTCAGAATAAACCCATTGTAACATTGAAAAATCCTAATTTGAACCATTATATATCAAGGACCATCTATACAAGAAAAGGAAACTACAGGCCAATATTCCTGATGAATATAGATGGAAAAATACTCAACAAAATACTAGAAAACTAAATTCAACAGCACATTAAAATCATCATACAAAATGACCAATCGGAATTTATTCCTGAGATCCAAGGATGGCTCAATGGATTAACATATAAAATAAATCAATGAGATACACCACATGCCTTAGTTCATTTGGGTTTCTACAACAAAATGACATATTTTCTGTGGCTTATAAACAACTCTCATCTGCGTAATCTAAGGTCAAAGCACCAACAGAGTTTGTATCTGATGAGGCTCTGATTCCCATGAACAGCATATTTTCCCTGCATCCTTACATGGTGGAAGGGACTAGCTAGCTCTCTGGAATTTCTTTGATAAAAGCACTAATCCCATTCATGAGGGCAGAGCCCTTATGACCTAATCACCTTCCAAACACCCCATCTTCTAATGCCATCACATTAGAGACTAGTTTTTAATGTATAAATTGGGGGGAATACAAATATTTAGACTATAGCATCACATTAACAGAATAAAGGGTAAAAAAAATCACATGATTATCTCAGTAGAGGCAAAAAACATTTGACAAAAATTTAACATCCTTTTATAATTTAAAAAAACACTCAACATACTATAAATAAAAGATATTACCTCAACATAATAAGGGTCATATATGAAAAGCCTATAGCTGACATCATACTCAATGATAAAAAACTGAAAGCTTTTCATTTAAGATCAGAAACAAGGTTAGAATGGTCACTCTCACCACTTTTATTCAACATAGTACAGGTAGTCCTAGCTAGAGCATTTAGGCAAGAAAAAGGATCAAAAGGCATCCAATTTGTAAAGGGAGAAATAAAATTATCACTGTTTGCAGGATACATTATAAGTAGAAATTCATAGAGAGTCCACAAAATGCTGTTATAACTAAAACATAAATTCAACAAGGTTGCTGGATAGAAAATCTATATATAAATATTAGTTGCACTTATATTCATTAACAATAAATAATTTTTAAAGGAAATTTTTTAAACATCTAATTTACAATAGTATGAAAAGGAATAGAATACTTAAGAATGAAGCTAACCAAGAAAGCAAAGACTTGTACATTAAAAAGTATAAAACATTCCTGAAATAAGTGAGACAGAAATAAATGGGAACTATTTCATGTTCATGGATTGGAATACATTGTTGAAATATCCATACCACTGAAAGCAATCTACAGATTTCAATGAAATCCCTAGCAAAATACCAATGGCATTTTGCAAAAATAGAAAAGTCAATCCTAAAATTTATATGGAATCACAAGGCAACTCAAATAGTCAAAATGATCTTTAGAAAGAACAAAGCTAGAAGCCTCACACTTTTGGAATTCAAAATATATTACAAAATGACAGCAATCAAAGCTCTAAGGAACTGGCATAAAGGCAGACAAATAGACCAAAGCAACAGAATAGAGAGCCCAGAAATAGACCAGCCACATATGGTCAACTGACCTGTGGCAAGAGTACCAAGGATATAAAATGTGGAAATGATAGACAGCCTTTTCAATAAATAGTGCTATGAAAACTGGATATGATATCCACATGTAACAGAATGAAATTGTACTCTTATCTTACACCATACATAAAAATCAACTCAAAATGGATTAAAGACTTAAACATAAGACCTGAGGCTATAAAACTATTAGAAGAAATTATAGGGAAAGAGCTTCAGGACATTGGGCTTGGCAATGCTTTGCTGAATATGACACCAAAAGAACAGACAGCAAAAGAAAAATAGATAAGTGAGATTTCATCAAACTAAAAAGTTTCTGCACTGCAAAGGTAACAATTAACAAAGTGAAAAGGCAACCTATGAAATGGGAAAAATATTTGCAAACTCCATATCTGATAAGGGTTTGTTATCCAATATATATAAGAAATTCCAAAAACTCGATAACAAAAATAACAAATAACCTGATTAAAATATCAGCAAAGGACTTGAACAGACATTTTTCCAAAGAAAGCATACAAATGGCCAACTGATAGATAAAAGCATGCTCAACATTGCTAATCATCAGAGAAACGCAAATCAAACCCACAAGATACTGGCTTACACCTATTAGATTTGTTATTATGAAAAAATAGAGATAAGTATTGTCAAGAATGTGGAAAACAGGGAACTCCTGGTACACTGTTGGTGGAAATGTAAAATGATGAAGCCACTATGGAAAACAGTATGGAAGTTATTTAAAAAACTAAAAAATGTAACTACCATATGATCCAGCAACCGTACTGCTGGATATATAGCTAAAAGAACTGAAATAAGTATCTCTTCAAGTATACTTCCATGTTTTTATAGCACTATTCACAATAGCCAAGATGTGGATACAACCTAAATATCCATTAAAGGATGAATGGATTTAAAACATGTGATATATACATATAATTGTATGTGACTACGTAAAGTATACACATTATTCAGCCTTAAAAAAGAAAGAAATCCTGCCATATGTGACAACATGGATGAACTTTGAGGGCATTATGTTAAGTGAAATTAGCCAATCACAGAAGGACACATAACATGTGATTCCATTTATATGAGTTATCTAAGGTAGTCAAAATCATAGAAGTGGGAAGTAGAATGGCAATTGCCAAGGACTAACTAGCGGGAAGGAATAATGAGGAATTGCTGTTCAATGGGTATATAATTTTGGTCATGCAAAACAAAAAATAATTTCCGTAGATCTTCTACATAACAAACAATGTGCCTTTAATTATTAACAATAGTGTAGTCTAGTCTTAAAAATTTGTTAAGAGGGCAGATCTCATGTTACATATTTTTATCTAATAAAAAAACTAGTTCCAGCTACTGGGGAGGTTGAGGCAGGAGAATCACTTGAGCCTGGGAGGCGGAGGTTGCAGTGAGCCAAGATGGCACTCTAGCCTGTGAGACTCTGCCTCAAAAAAAAAAAAAAATCTTAAAATAAAACAAAAATTTACCAGTTTCCTTTGAATTTCATGATTAGAATACGTAGGAAGAAAAACAAGAACTATTTTAAAAATGTTTAAATCCAGCAAAAAGAAAGAAAAGAAATATCTATCATGCAGTGAGATATATGGTTGTAAAACCACATCCCTTGGTATACTGCATCTCTTAAAATGGTGGTTATTTGTATATGACTAAATAACAATCATTTTTGGTTATCAAACTTTAAACTTAATACTAGAAAAGTAATTTTCACTTTCTTTCTATAATTACACTTGTCTAGACAGATTACTCAGAATCTGAAATCCTTCTGTAGCTAGAGATTGTAGATTTCTCATCTGACAGGCAAATTTGACTTCACATTTCCTATTAGTTGAGATCTTCATATGTCATTAACCTTTTTATCCCCACACTTAACTTTTTAAATAAAACTAAAATTCATAAGTAACAATACCAAACCACAAACCTGTAGAAAAGAGTACTTTTCAACCTTTCTCTTGCATACGTTGTTTTTCTGCAACATAGAGAATTTAAGAATGCAGATTAAGGATTTAAAATTACATTTCAGGTATCTGTTGATAAAATACAGTATGCTGTAACTTTATTATATTTAGTAGAAACTATTACTGACCTGGGGTCTTTCCCTCTTGATTAGATAATTTAAAAGATACAAGTAGGGTTGAGGTACAGGCCATATCATGTCAAATGGTAGTTATTCATACACAAGTTCTACCTATGCAGGTTATCCAGAGACCAAGTTGAAGGGACCAACTACCAGGTGAGTGAGTTAGGAGTACTAAATTTTTTTGTTTCAATGGGGAGGCTCATCTAGGTTACATTAAGTAGTGCTAGTCTCGTGTAAGATCATAGAAGGGAATGTTTCAGCCATTTCTTACAGGAGTCCTGGAAAAATTGAACAATCCAGTCAGAATTGAAGGACAACAAAGTGCATAGAGCTAGGGTGATCTAACAGCAACTGGAACTCGGAAGTCTGACAACTAGGTTACCTTGCCATCCTTCAGCAAGCAGCCATCTGATGAACTTGACTCTGGAACTCTTTATACCTCTCAGCCATTTGGGAATGTACAGTTTTCTGTTTTCTGCTTTCTCATCTATAACATTATTACCTCACTTCTCCCGTTCAGCTTTATACAAAAATGGATCTGGTTATCCAGGGGATTAGCATCTTCCACTTTAAAGAGAGCCTTGAAAGATGTCGTAAGGTACTGTTTAATAGAGAAGGTCACCTAGGGACAAGTTCCAACCCCCTGGATCCAAAAGTTGGAGTCAGAGTGTGAGCTTTGTTACGTGGAAGAAGTCCCTTAAAGATGACTGTGGGTGAGAACTGTGAGAAAAACAACACGGCTGGGCGGAGTGGCAGGCATTGTCATCAACACTTGGGCAAAGACCAAGTAGGAAAGACAATATGGTGAGAAAAGACTTTATAGCCAATAAATGAGCATGTCATACTGAAGGAGCTGTAGAATAGAACAGATGGGAGTCTGGCATTAAAAAAATCAAGGGTCAACTGAGAAAGAGAGGGGGAAAAAAAGTAAAGATGAAAATAAATGCTACAGGTTGAAGGCTAATTGGTATGACTCCCCTAGCACTAGGCTCCATCTGCCTACTTTTCCTATGTATATATTTTGGACTTTTTAACGTATCCACTGCAGAAAGAACCAAAATATTGGAATCTAAATTAGGTTTACCCACTCATCTATGGATGGTAAACATGACAGTGTGAGCACAACCTCAATTATTATTTACATGCTCAGAATGTAATTGGTTCCAATAAAAGTTTTAGTCTATGACCCACTTCCAGCTTTTAACTGGGTTTACTCTGGTAGTACGGGTAATTGTGAGGGGGATTGCTGGGAGGAGGTAGAGATTATCCCTTTTATTATTTATATATTCATTAAATAGTGACATATGTAAATATGAAATATATTCATTAAATAGTGACATATGTAAATATGATTTTTTAGTGTTTTAAATTTTTTTTCAAGTAATTAAAAAAAAGTCTCACAAGAGTTTAACTAGTAGCCTTTCTGGATATGGGTATAATTTCTGAGTATATATTTACATATGAATATTTAATATTTACATTACTTTGAGCATAAATACTATGGCTGAATATGGAAGTTTTTCCTCTACCATGTGAGGAAAAAAACATATGCCATTGCTATGAATATAAAGGTCAGGAAAAGGAAGAAGAAATACAACATTGTCAATGAAAGATGAAAAGAGAGGAAGAAAATGTATGAAGTTCATTTAAATACAAACAGGCTTTATATAAATTCTTGTAACACATTATTTTTAAAAATTATTGAAATGAGTAAAATAATATACTTATATTTTTACATTTTAAATGTTTTAATCCTTTTTATAATCAAGAAAAAATATGGAACCAAATTACAGTTCTTAATGGAGTTTGAGGAAATACATACTTGGTTAATTTTATGCTATTTTAGTGGCCTAATTCTTAGGCATATACAAATGTGCATATTATAAGCTGATTTGAATGGGGTTCTGAAAATAGCTAACTACAACCCTAGTGAAATTATAAATTGTTTTACTTGAATAATTGCTTTGAAAAGATCAATTTTTCTTTTCTATTTTCATTTAGTCAAAATGTATTATTTAATGTTGGACCACACCTAAACTCAACACTGAGGAGATAATTAAGTTTTATTAAGTAAAAGGAAGGACATAGCCAAAAATATTTTTTCTTAGAGCTGAAACAAAATTTTAAGAATTAGCAGATAATTGCTGTGTTCCTAAGAAAAATACATTCATTGTTCCTCCTAAATATCAAGTTATTTATAGAACAGATTCTTATTATTAACATTTATAATAACTGATAAAAGATTATTCAATTTATAAATACCATTTGGAGACATCACATTTACATTTAACTCAATAAGTTTTCATGAAGAAATGCTCTTATTACTTAAATCTTATATAAAATCATTATACATGATTATTAAAAGCTGCATGTTTACAAAACAATACAAAAGAGCATAGCAAAGATGAGACAAAAAGATGAATTACCACTTTAGTCTAGCAATTCTGAGACTTAAAAGACTGACAACAATCTTCTTTCTAATGCTAAAACACTAAAAAGAAGGAGAGAGAGAGAAAGAAATTTGGTTCTGCCTTCTCCCCAGCTCTCCTCTCCCTAAAAATGGCCTCTGATTAGAATGATTGTGAATTTGTGGCTGAAAATCACACTGAAAAATATAAACCTTTCTATCTACCTTCTAAAATGATTAACTCAAATACAATTCAGGTCATCTAGCAGGCATAACCCATTTCCAGGTAGTAGAAAATGTTGAGAAATAAGAGCAAAAAGAACAGACACCATAGCGGAAGAGGAGTGAGTATTTTGGAGAGGCACTACTTGATTAACAATTATTTTGTAACAGCAGTCTCCAACTATCTGGGTGGCTTTTGCTATTGTATGGTCCAGAGGAAGCCTGGAATTCCAGTGAGTCTGGAAACATAAAGAGGAATGCCTAAGAAAAAGCCAGTAACTGGAGTGAGAGTGGACAAGATAAAGGGTTTTCTAAGGACCCCACAGAAAATTTGGAGACTCTTCCACCAACTCTCACTGTTCATGTGTTCTAGTTCCCTTGAATGTCACTAAACAGGCTTAGTTAAAATATTTAGCATCAAATTTTATTCACTGGCCCTGATATCTGACTAAGCATCACATGGGGATTGAATAAACCAACACATCCTTCTCTCATAGTCAAATTCCTATGAAAGTATCATATAGAAAGTTGTGAATGCTCAGACAGAAAACAGATTATTTTAACCCGGATTCTACATTTTATGCACATCTGAAGATATAAGAGTGAGATCATATGAAAACAATTAAGCAGCTCACAGCCACAGAGTTTATCAAAGTCTCTTGTCAGAAGCAGCACTCTGTACCTGTCCCCGGGCAACACACCATCATCCCCCTCAGACACGGGCCTCTAAAACATGAGCTCTGCCTTCTGGGATCAGTGCACATAGACCAGGTGTCAATATCTCTTATGTACACATCTCTCTTTTCAGAGAGCTGCAGTTACCTCCCCCACCTGAGAGGAGGTGTCATCCCCAGCCAAAGGCAACTCTTATGAAGACTGACTGCTCCCTAATCCTTGGTAATAGCTGCATGGAATTTTTTTGGCAACTGTCTCTGGCCAACATAATTCACCAAGCTGCCCACATATACTCTTGCTGTCAGTCAGCATCAAGAGATAAACATTTCTCATGCTCTCTGATCTCTTTTCTCTTCATCATTACACACATATTATTCTCCTTTTCCCCTTCTCTGAACAAATTAGTTCCTTTATTCTCCAATTTCAAGTTTTGTGTCATGATATAAAAACCCTCTTGTTCCCAGTCTTCATCAAATATTTGTTTCACCATTGTGTCCTAATTGAACCCAGTTTCTCCAAAGCTTCAGAACAAAAACTCCTGTAGCCCACTAGTTTCAGAGAAAAGAAGCAAAACCTATTCTCTGCCAGTGCTATCCCCAGCCCTTACTTATCCACATTCTTATAAAAACAGCTCATCCCTAGAAGCCCTTGCCTTTCGGCTGTCCCAGAGGGCCTTGGCTCTCCCTAATGAAGATTTACAGACCAGAAAAGTAGTCTGTCTCTTCATGCTGGTAGCTGCAATAATACTGAATGACTATGGTGTCCCTTGGAACGGCTAATCTCATCACTTTCCTTCTTGCATCCTTGATCTCCCCACCTCTAATAAACTTAATCTCTGGTCTGCACTGACTACCCACTCACATGGCAACAGCAAAACCTGGCTAAAATCCAGAACTGTTTGATCTCTGAGAAATTAAGTTCAATGATCCCACTCTCACTATAATATAACTCTCACATAGTTTTTTCCACTATATCTATTTTTCAAACTCCTAAGACTCAAAACCTTATTTCTTCTAGTTTTCCCGAACCCACCAAAAACTTTCCTGCTTCCCTTCCTTCCTCTGGTTTGAGTTGTGTGACTCATCTTTTCAGAATGCTGTCTCCAAAATCCAACTTTTGATAGATTTTCAAAATCCAAATTTTGATAGATAGGTAATCCCCATTACCTTCTATTGTTCTAGGCCGGAAACATCAAAAACTTGAATCAACTCAAATGTCCGTTATTGCCAGAAAAATCACACAACCATACAGATTAATATCACTAATTCATTGTTTCTAGCTTCAACAGCAGTCTCCCTCTCTAATTACTATTCTCTCCCCTATTTATTGTCGAAACTTTTTTCTGTGCTAAGAGATGTGATCCTGACCATCCTCCTTTACAATTTCAGCATTTGACCCTGCTTTCCACTACACAGAGAAAACAGAAGTCCACCACATTCTTGCCTCCTTTTCTCTCTATTTACATTTAAGAACTGCCCCCTCTCCAATCTAAAATTAGTACTCTTCTTGTGAATCTTCAGTTTCTCCCTTTTCCTGCCCATGAGCATGAAAACCTAATCAAGCCTACCACATAAAAGGGGGGAGGGCATATACCTTAATATACCTCTGTAACCCTATTTTAAAAGAAAAATATCCCCAGAAATACATTTATACTTCACTGCCCCACTGCCCTTGTATTTTTCATTTAGCTTCCAAACACAAACCCATCCACTACTCTGAAGAATGTAAAATGGCTCCCAAGAATGGCTTTTCAAGACTAAATCCACCAGAATTCTCCATTTCTTACTTGACCTCTTAGTGGCTGTTAGCACTTTCGACCCTTAATTTCTTCAGCATATTCTCTCAATTTCTAGGACAACATGCTCTCCCATTTTATTACCTTCCTCTTCTTTACTGCTCCTTAGTATTTCTTAGACTTTTCTTACTCTGCTCATGATTTGGTGACCTTCAGGTTCTTGTTCTATGTCTGCTTCAACATTACCATTTTCTTTTGTTTTAGTGATGTGATCTCTTCCAGATCCATAGCTTTAATTAACTATATACTGATAACTCCCAAAGAGATATTCTAAGGCTTCATCTCCTTTCAGACCTCCTTATCTTTATAAACAACTTTCTATGGCTTCACTCACAATCATCAAACACACCAAATACAGTTAAGTCTAAAACTGAACATCTCTTCCCATTTGTGTTTCATTTTTTTTTTTTTTTGGTAATTCTTTGTAAGAATTTACCAAATGGCTCAATCTTGAAATCTAGTCATAATCTTTAGCTTTTCTTTCTCATCCTTAACCCATATTTAATCAGTAACCAATGGTTTTATCACCTGGATATCACCGGAATTTATGTGCTTACACCCTAGTTCAGGCCTCATTACTTATTCCATAGATTACTGGCCAACTACTACACTGGTAACTGATTACCTCTTCAATGTATACCCTGCACTGCAAACCAAGTACTATTTATAAAATGAAAATCTGATACCAGCACTCCTTTTCCTAAAATGCTTAACTGCTCCTCAGGATCTTCTGGATAAACCCAAGCTCCATAATGCTACTCATGGCTCTTCCTTAAATGGCACTCCTTACCATTTCAGAATCATGTCTTATCTACCCCTCCGCAACCGTATTGCTATGCTGTATCTGAGCAAAGATAAACTACTTTCTTTCTTCAGATTATAACAGTTCCCATGCCCCTTGTCTCCAAACAAGATTCCAAAAATAGAAGGTGTGACCTATCACCTGATTACTTTTTTCTTAACCTTGGATTTGAAACTATTTATACCAGAATTCACCACTGAGCATTCATCCCATGGATATCTAAATCCAGGTTAATGCATTAAGGTACTAGTCCTATTTATTTAAATTTATTTACTTATTTTGAGACAGAGTTTCGCTCTTGTTGCCCAGGTTGGAGGGCAATAGCACCATCTTGGCTTACCACAAACTCCACCTCCTGGGTTCAAGCGATTCTCCTGCCTCAGCCTCCTGAGTAGCTGGGATTACAGGCATATGCCACCACGCCTGGCTAATTTTGTATTTTTAGTAGACACAGGGTTTCTCCATGTTGGTCTGGCTGGTCTTGAACTCCCGATCTCAGGTGATCTGCCCACCTCAGCCTCCCAAAATGCTGGGATTACAGGTGTGAGCCACCATGCCCAGCCTAGTCCTATTTATTCTATAGTATACTATTTAGAGGGATATATATATATATATATATAGAGAGAGAGAGAGAAAGAGAGAGAGAGAGAGAGAATTACAGAGGGCTACACTCTATAATTGATTCACCATAGTATGTATTTCTTATGAAGTCACTTGCTTGTTTCAGTCACCTAATGTGACTGCAAGTTTCTGAAAGATGCCATACATGTCTGTCATATTTATCTCCATATGCTAGCAATTAGCACCTATGATAAATTATTGCTTATTGAAAGTGTAAATGTGTGGAAGCTAAAGCACCTCCATCTTGGAAGCAAATCTGCCATGTTGATTTAACTGATTAACCCCAGTTCTGGAAATGTCTCTAAGATTTCGAGTTTATCTATTGTTCCTTGTGTAAGAGCAGGTACTCACCATAGATCTTTCCCTTAGGTCAAACAACATCCATGTTATCATACTTCAGTTATCCTACAAATCCCATGTGAACCACTTCTTTACCTATGGTATAAAGCCCTGACTCTGGAGCATATGGGTGCAGGGATCCACCATCTTGTCTCACTGCCATGTGAGACATACATGTGGCTTCTGTTCATAAGTCTCAATTAAATGCTTTTAAGAAACTGGATTTGTCAGCCTCTTTCTTCAGCCTCACAGCTTCCTTGGACCTCGGGGTAGGTTTAAACAGTCCTGCCTATCTTGAAACAAAATGCATTAGTGGATAAATTAATTAATTAACTCAAGAGACAAATTCTGATTGTTTGGCAAGGTGATATCCAGCAGACTATGGACTGCTGCCCAGGTGATGGATGATTTTGGCTCAGTTGTCCATTGCCAGTTCAAACATCTGTGTCAAAAGTAATGAGATCATGTGATACAAGCAGGCAAATTAAGCTCGAAGAGTCACCAGAAGAAAGCGATAGGCCTAAATAGTGTTCACATTTAAAAGCTTCTTAAAAGAGGACAATACAACTTACAAGTACTTCGCTTTCTCTGCCAAATGCATAGAGGCCTGCCAAATTCACTGAGGCCTCCATCTAGAAGTCCATTTTTCTAAGAAGCTCTTTTTGATCTCCATTCCCCAAATTACAAGAGGATAGCTCTCATGGAGGTTTTATGTCTTTTTGTTTATACCTACGTCATGAGCTGTTTAGGAGAATAGACTTAAACTTGATTTCTCAGTGCCTGGTACTGTTTCTGAATAATAGTAGATTAATAGAGTAGTTTAATGAATTCCTGTTGAATGAAGAAATACATGCTTACATGAATAAAGAAACAACTCCCTAACTCAAATTTCATGAAAAGCTTAAAAGGTCTCAATAAATTTATTTTTTAACATTTTTAAAATAAATTTAAATACACGTACATCTAGAGGATAGGCAGGTGACCATTTTACTGGTCCATTGACAAACTTAATTTTTCAAAACATAGAGGAGTCTCCCGATTATTTTTATTGCTATAATCAACTGCTTGAATATAATCAGTTTGATTTTCAGCATGGTGCACTGCACAGAATAAGCATAAGACATTCTTATTGAGTTAAATTAATTGAATGGTGGAACTGCATTGAATTTGATTTAGATACATCATTCTCACCCACATGAGATTACTGAAGAAGAAGACTAAATCATAATATGCTGGGGCTTTCTTATCCTATTAATTGATCTAGGTCATAAATCAATAACAAAAATTAACATTACTTGTACTGGAATCCAAACCCTACACACCTTTTATTTTTGACATATTAATAAACTAAAGGAATTCCCCTCCCCTATAAAAAAAATTATTAGTGAATTAATAGCTCAAGTCTCTGTTATTTCTTGAAATTGTAAACCAAAATGAGAATGAATAATGATTCTTCAGAATCAACCTGAAATAGTAATTGTTTTTTGGAGTACCTCGTTATTCCTCAACAAACTGATAGAGTTTTCATGTACCACAGTATCACTAACGTATTAAAGAATATGGCTTTCCAATTTAAATATATTTGGTGACAGATGGTCAGAATCTTTTTTTTTAATCTTAGTGGACCATAACGTATAAAAACTGAACTGTACGTAAACTTTTTCTTTTTTACCCAGTAGCAGAAAGGTTCATGAGGAACAGATGTCTGTTTCTGCTGATTAAAGTAAAAGACATCTCTGAACACTTTTTGAAATCCATTTTATATGAAAATGTTCTAAGAATATAATATTGGATATGCTTAATGGATTCTGCAATATCAACACTTGTACAGAACTTACTCTTCTAAATATCCTTAAATATAATCCATTTTCTACAAAATAAATCCTGTGAAATAAAGATGCCAAATGGTGTGAGGTTCTCTTTTATCCACATTTTCCTTGTAATTATTACCCAGTGTTTACAACCTGGAGAGCTTTTGAAATGCAAGTTAGGATCTAACTAAAGAAGCCAGTTCTGCTATTTGAAATACTGCTACTTCTTGATAAATAGTCTATTATTTTATCCCCCTCTACATTTGCCACAATGCCACTATCATTTATCAGAACTATAATCATTGTTTTCTATCCTGGAATCCCTCTTTTCTCTCAGTTTCAAAGAGCAATAGTTAGCAATTATATTTTCCAACAGGGATTTGAAATGGTCATTACTGCTCTAAGACTGTAAGACTACCTGGAAGTGCCTGACTCCCCTGAGAGATGGCCTGTAGACAGGTCTCCCCAAATTCCTGAGAGATAACAAATCTGCTTGCCTGGTCCATTTCTGCTCAGACCTTCAGTGCTGTTAAATTATTCATGTTCCCCACATAACTCTGAGGATGATGCCATAAAACTTTAAGCTGTACTTCTCGGAGACAGAGCCCTGTTCTTATTGTATTTTAGATGAAATTTTGGAAAGAACTGGCTATGCAGTTGACACTGCCTCAATTTTCACTCCATGCTTTCAAAACTGGACCCTTGCCCTATTTCCTTCCTATTGGACCCCTTTTAGTTCTCAAAATCCAGCACAGAAATGATTTTTTGGTTAATGCCCTCTCCAGGATTGTCATGTCTATCCTGATTTCCACCTTTGACTCTGCTACTCCCTCCAATTCCTCCTCATCTTAGAAACAGGCCCCCTTTGCTCCCAGCATACCGCGTGGCAGTAAATCTAACGTACTCATGGGAGCTTGAATTGATTGGAAAAAGTGGAAGTTTTGCTTCAGATTATTTTTAAATTCCCAATAATTTTATAATTGTATTATTTCCTTGATAACTTTTGTGAACTTGATTTATTTTTAAGATACTGATAAACATAAAAATTGAATTATTTGCCTTGCCGTGATTTCTCAATGTGTCCATATATGTTTCAAGGGGCATAATTATACATTTCAATTTTGTCTGACTTCTTACTGCATGTATAGACAGAGCCTATTGGAATGGTAGTTCAATCAATACCTGACATTCATAAAATGTTCTGTAAATATTTTTGTGAATTAATATACCATTTTTTTTGAAGTCAAGATCATACAGAATGTAAGATATCTAAAAGAAGGAAAAATAAAACTAGCTGAAAGGTCATGATTTATCCCTATAAGGATGATAATCCCTGTCAGGAAGTATAATTACGATCTTATGCAAGATCATAGTTATAGTTTGAAAATAAGCCTTCTTCTCACTCTGAGGCCTGTTTTGCTTTTGGTGTTCTGCAGTAATACACAGCAACAAAGTGACACTGTTCTCATAACCTCAGCTTTCAGTTTGGACCTCCTTAGCATTCTTCAGACAGAATAATGTCAAGGTAAAAATCAAAGCTTTGGCTTAATTCTCACAAGTACAAGTGCTAACAACTACATTATAACTTGTTCATCTATCTTGAGAATGTCAAGTTTTTTTGACATCAATTTAACTACCATTCCAACTTCGGAAATGCAGAAATGTCACACACACACACACACACAAAAAAACACTGTTTTATAGTACAGGAAATATAGAAATGCATTTGTGCCTAAATCTCCTACATATTAATGAGCTTAAATTTTTCTTTTTTCCCCACAGTAAACAAGCTCCTTACATACTTCTCAACACAATGTGTTCTTTTCAGGAGCATCAAGGCAGCTTAAGAGCAGGCAGTAAAGCCCATTCATTTTAAATACTCAAAGGAATTCAGTACTTTATTCAATATATTTCGGTATGTTTGTCACTTGTGTACTCACTGGCATCACTGTGAAATTAATTGAAGATTCCCTTCAGTTTCTCATTGCATAAAACTATATGTGGGGGAAATGGCTCTATCTATACATGCAGTAAAAAGTGAGAATTTGACAAAATTAAAATGTGTAATTATACCCTAGGAAAAAAATACAGTCATAAAATGAAATATGAAGATACCAAGGTGAGTGAGGCAAAGAATTTTTTTTCTTTTTTGTTTTTGAGATGGAGTTTCCCTCTTGTTGTCCAGGCTGGAGCGTAATGGTGCAGTCTCACCTTACTGCAACCTCTGCCTCCCGGGTTCAAGCGATTCTCCTGCCTCAACCTCTTGAATAGCTGGGATTACATGTGCCCACCACCACACCAGGCTAATTTTTTTGTATTTTTAGTAGAGACGGGGTTTCATCATGTTGGCCAGGCTGCTCTTGAACTCCTGACCTCAGGTGATCCACCTGCCTCGGCCCTCCCAAAGTGCAGGGATTACAGGCATAAGCCACGGCTCCCGGCCAGTTTTTTTTAAACTTCATTTTGTGTGCTTTTTTAATGCCTTAAGAATAAGTCAAATTCACACAAGATAATGTGATTCTCACACAATGCTAGGACAATTATTATTTGTTACCATTATTTTACAGAAGTTCATTTTAAAGACCATATATGGAAATATAAACAAAGCAAAGTGACCAGAAAAACCCTGACAAAAGACAACTAATGAGGGGCTATGCAGAGAATTAGCTACAAATGGTCCTGATGCATACAAGTAGATTCTCAACTTGACTAAAAAAAAAGAAATATGAATTAAAACTACTCTGAGAGATATTTCACCTTTCAGTTTGGCATTTCAAAAGCCTAACTATACGCTTTGCTGGTGATGCTGTAGAAGAATAGGCACTCTGATACACAGGATTACAAATTGGTGCAAACTTATGGAGGAGAAATTGGCAGGAGTATCTAACCAAATTAGATAGTCATTTGCCTTTGACCCAGAAATCCCACATCTAGAAATTCACACTGGAAATTGTCAGAGAAAGCAACTTGGAAAATGGTACCACCCACGAGTTGATACCACCCGCGGTTGAAATGCACTGAACTAAGCTAAGCTATCAAACATCATTGCCCCAAAATGCAGAAAAGGGGCCCTAGAAACAGCATGTAGGTCCTAGCAACCCAGGGCCTCCTTTCCACATCCAGGAAGGGAGCCAAAGGAGATCAACTATGGCCATGACCTTTTAACACAGTGACCCATTTCGCTCCATCCATCACCACGGCAATTAAAGACGGCCAGAATCATGTTCTAAAGTTTAAATGTTCAGATTAGATTTCCCTCCCTGGAAAAAGGAAGAGAGAGGTGGAAAAAGAGACTGGCAAAATAGCAAATGCTTTTTTCCCTGTTTTATGTATTATACTATATGTTTGTCCCTAATTTCACAAACATGAAGAAAACATTCTTTCTATTCTTGTAAATATCAGTCTTAGTAAATCCCCACCAGTTCTACTTCACAAAATGTTTTCTGATTAATATATAGCTGTATACTAATTTTAATATTATACTTAATAACCTGTGCTAATATACTGTCCTTAATACATAATTTTTATGAGGTAATTGTTTTACATTTATCCTACATAGTGCACCTTCTTTTGTGTGAAGTTTCATAACGTGCTGCTCTCAATAAATACATTGATTCACTATCAGCTTCCAGGTATCTTGGAGTGCCTAGTGAGCAATTTTTGCTTTATATTTTTGAGATGGGCATCCGAAATAAGATTTGAGATGTGTAAAGGGAACAGAATATCAATCTAATGTAAGAATAGGACCCTAGTTGTTGGCTTTCAGAAGTCTGAGGTTAGGATTAGGAGCAGGCAGTCCAGTTCTAAGAACATCATGAAGAAAGTTACTCTTCTCATAGTGCACTAAAATCTTAGCCTCCAGGGCTGGTCACTTGACACAGAATCCAGTCCATCCATTCCGCCCATCTTTCTTCAGGCTGAAACTTCTGAATTTTGCAGCAGGATTACTTTTGTGCCAGCTTGGATAAATTTATCTTCCTCAACTTTATTGTTCTACCATGGTCATGATTTTGATATTAATTCTCCTGCTTTATCCTAGAAATTCCTGGATCAATTGCTTGATCAAGTTGTTGTCTCACTTTAAATCTGTTGTTGAGGAAAGAAAACTGGATAAAACCCAATATAATATTTGTACCTACCGAGGGTTCAATAAAAGTTAACTAGTTTGAATCTAATACATATTAGCTAAGCTTTTTTGTGTGTGGTTTCTGCATCATCATAGTTTCCAAGCATGTCTGTTTTGTGGCTAGAAATCTCTTGGTCCTGTTTGTAAAAACACATATCTTTATTAAGTACTGGGATGGCACTACATTTCTTTCAACTAAACCACAGCTGACTTTATGGGATGTACAAACAATCATAGAGGTGGTAGTTGCTTTACACAAACACAAGCAGAAATCCAAAATGAAATGGGAATCACAAAGGAAGAGGTCTTTGCAGACAAACAAACCATTCATGGCAGGATTCATATTGGTTATAAGACATTAGTCTATATCAAGCAGAGTTCCTGAAAACACTTTACACTCCAGATATCTATCACACATGCCAATACCCCAAGTGAAGGGAAGGAATAGGAGAAGTGAGAGAAGAAAACTGTTCCCGAAACATCTTTATAACATCTCTGGTTCTCGAAGCAGGGATTATTTTTATAACAAGTTTCCTTTAATGTTAACCATGCTTTGCTTTCTAACTTATCAGGAAAGGGACAGATAGATACTTTTTCTTGTTGGTTTCTGAGATGTCAGAAAAGAGAATAAATGTATGAAAACATAACTACAGACCATAGACTACTTTTCATTTTTTATTTTTTATTTTTTTATTTTTTGAGGCAGAGTCTCACTCTGTCACCCAGGATGGAGTGCAGTGGTGTGATCACAGCTCATTGTAGACTTGACCTCCCAAGCTGAAGCAATCCTCTGCCTCATTTTTAAATTTTTTTTATCGAGACAAGGTCCCCCTATTTTGCACAGGCTGGTCTCAAACTCCTGGGCTGAAGCAATCCTTCCACCTTGGCCTCCCAAAGTGCTGGGGTTACAGGCGTGAGGCCACCATGCCCGGCCTGACCACTGTTTAGCATTTAATACTTGTGTGGCTATATTCTCCCTCTATCAAAGGTATATACATGATTTTATTATTTTAAGCAGAGATATCAGAAAAATGAATGCCACCAAGCTGCCTAATCATATGGGAAAGTGCCCCACTACAAGCTTACTTATTTTTAATTAAAAAGTACAAGAAGTTGGTTTTTTATTTTATTTTTTGTATATCTTTAAAACATTGAGTGAAACTATATCTAAGGTAGAAATTACCTAGGCAATTGTGATCCCACATGCATTTTTCTTTAAACTCAGCAGGACTTGCATATAAAATGCATAGCTTTTAAAAGAAATCAATTATACCACAGATCAAAATAAGTCTCCCAAATATAAGGATGATAGAATATCTCAAACATAAAAAAACATGCAACATGAATGCTAAACATGTAGAAAGTTTTAAATATGTGAGGTGCTTTCTTCCAGCAGATGACAGTGACACAGTTGTTGTAGTTATTACTTATACAAGACAAATTATATCTACTCAATCAGTACTTGATCACTGGCTACTGGCTGTTACTATCTAAAAAAAAATCCTCTATTATTGCCTCCATACAAATTCACGGAATAGTTTCAAATAAATTGTGTGTGTTTTGGCAGAAACTATCTCTTATTAGTGGTTCTCAAAGTTGGCTTCATTTTAAAGTTACCCAGCTTCAACCAGACCCTGGCATTAGCACCAAGGAAGCACCAAGGGGATTCCTATGCAGTCATGCATCAGTGACAGAGATGTGTTCTGAAAAATGCATCGTTAGGCAATTTTGTTCTTGTGCAAACTTCATAGAGTGCACTCACACAAACCTAGATGATATAGCCTACTACACATCTAAGCTACAAGGCATAGCCTGTTGCTACTAGGCTACAAACCTGTATAGCATGTTACTTGGCTGAATGCTGTAGATAACTACACAATGGTATTTGTGCATCTAAACATATCTAAACATAGAAAAGGTAAAGTAGAAATATGGTATAAAGTTAAAAATGGTACGTCTTTGTAGGGCACTTAACATGAATGGAGCTTGCAGGACTAGAAGTTGCTCTGGGTGAGTCATTGAGTGAGTGTGAGTGGTGAGTGAATGTGAAGGCCTAGGACATTACCGTACCCTGTAGACTTTGTAAACACTGTACACTTCGGCTACACTAAAATTATTAAAATAAGGTAATTGTACTATGACATTATGACTATAATGTCACTAGGTGGTAGACATTTTTCAGCTCTATTATAATCTTACAGGCTCCCCATCATGCGTGTGGTCTATTATTGATGGAAACATTATTATCAGGTGCATGACTATATTTAGGCAGTGATTCAGTCTTTAAGGTGTATCAGTATCTCCTCGAGGTGATTGTTAAAACACAGACTGCTGGGCCATATCTGAGAGTTTCTGATTCAGTAGGTCTGGGGTACGGATGGACATTTACATTACTTACAACTTCCTAACTGATGCTGATGCTGCTGATCTGGCAATCACTCTTTGCAACCTCTATCTATAAAACACTGCCACAACTTTAATGTAAATACAACTCCAGACCTAGCTGAAGTTTTACCTTCTGTGTAAAGCCTTCCAGGAGCAACAGAGTCAAAGTAAATTCTCTTTTAAATTGTGAGTGACACTGACTTTGCTGCTCAGTTATTGTTTTATTGTTCTTGCTATCTTTTCTTGAGCATTTGCTACATTCAAGAACTGTGCTAAATATTTTGCATAATCTTCAGAGAAAGATTAGGATGAGTGGTATTTGCTACAATTTAAAATGGAAAATCAAAAAGTGAGAGGACTCCTTGTTTAATTTTCTGGGAAGTGCCAGTTTTTTCCCATGGTAGGATCTTTGCAATTTCATCTGTTTAGAAGGAATCAACCCCTCACCTCCAAACATGCCATCCTAGAACCCTCAGCTCAGGCACTAAGGCTTCCAGTTTCCTACTCTCCATCACAGGTCTCCTGAGGACAAAAATGTTAAAATGTAATGCTGGGGGTGGGGTGGTGGGGGGAAGGGTGTCTATTAGACTCCAGAAAAGCCTGGCAACCAGAAGATATCTTTATCCTTAAGCTGAGCATTATTTAAAATAAAATACAAATAATTATATATTTAAAATATTACCACATATGCCGAACGCTTTTAAAATTGTAAGCCAAAGAGTCACAGAATTTACATTCTAGTAGAGGAGATGGATATTGATCATATAATTGCATTAATTAATTCATAATTACAAAATGAGGAAAGTGCTCCAAAAGAAACAAACATCATTGTTTAAGGGAGTATAAGAATGAATGTGGGTGTAGAGTAGGAAAGGAGGAGCCTGAAATGTCTGAGCTGGGTCTAAGGTTGGTATGTTTGGAGATGAGGGAGTGATTCCTTCTAGATAGATGAAATCACAATATCCCATCAATGGAAAAAAAAATATCTAGCACTTTATAGTAATGTAAACAAGACCACTGCGGCTATACCGCAAAAAGCTGCAGGGAAGGGGAGCGAGAACAGGAGTTGTGCTAAGTGAGGTGTTATTTTTGCTATCATAGTTACTATTAGATTACATGTAACAACTGCCAGTTTTTATATCGTTTATATTCATGCTAGGGTTACTAGGTAAGATACGGAACGCATGGTTAAATTTCAATTTCAAATAAACAACAAGTAATTTTTAGTGTATGTATGTATCATGCATTATTGGGGAATATTTATGATAACCAAAGAAAAATAATTGTTTATCTGAAATTAAAATTGAACGAGGAGTTGTATATTTTTATTTGCTAAATCTGGCAACCCTACATGGGAGTCTTTCCTGAATTTTCTCCTTGTCGATTCTCAGTGCAATAATTTGAGACACTCACTAATTCAACACATTTTAGAAATGCCTCCATAACATCTATCCGCAGAACATACACACCCCCAGTTAAGAGTTATGGATATATACCATGTATCATGTATGTTTTAAGTACCGGGATGGAGTGGTGAATAAGACAAGCAAATTTCGTGCCTTGTACACACACTCATGTGTTTTGTATGGTATTCACCAAACACATACAAAATCTGCCATGTATCAACAGCCAGGGGGAGGTGCTGTGCATAGATTATTTCATTTAATGCCAATAGAATTACTATTATGACTTACATACATCACTTCGAGATAATTTTTGCAGAAAATAAATAGGTCTTATTAACCTTATTATTATTTTCCTCAAAAGTTGAGGAAATTGAGGCTTAGGGAAGTTAAATAAGTTGTCTGTTGCAACATAGCTATTAAATGGCTGAGTCAAGGGTCAATGCATCTGTATGACTCAAAAGCCAGCATATACTTATATGTCCTACTCAAGACCCTCTAAAAATGCAAACCCAGAATATCTCCACAATTACAGCTTAGGTATGAATTTTGTCATCTTTTATAATATTATTGTTCACTTCTTTTTGCTTTGTTTTGCTACTTTAAATGAAGAGAAAAAAAGACTTCTTTAAAATGTAATTATATCATCACTATGTATTGTTCATTTGTTATTCCAATGGTGCAAGAAACCTTGAAAAGGACTCCGTTTCAATATTAGGATTTCACACACACACGCCAATTACCTATAAGGAGACAGATTTATGGTTTTCAGATCATCTGGTATCCTTTGGCTCAGATGGAAGCATTATAACATCATAACTTTCCTCTGCCCATAAATAGACATTGTCATACATTTTTAACCTTTAAAATGAATATATCTTCAGACTGATGCCTGTAAGATGATTTTTGCAGAAATTATGGTCTTAAAATTCTACTATAAAGCCTCAAACTACAACATTTTGTCATGGAAGTAACAGTAGAGCTCTCACATTCTCATATTCTTTATAATCTTATTATTAATTTGTTGTAGTACTTTCCAATTCTTGAATTGGGGCTGTTCTATCAAAAATTTATGAAACATTGGAGGTTATGATTTGGTGACAGTCTATAACACAGCTAGATAAACTGTAGTGTTACCAGTGCTTTGGATTTAAATGTAGCATTAGAGCTCTCTGACTCTAACATTTAACTTGATTTATTGTTTGTGATATAAAAATACTAGGGCTCAGATGGCTTTAAGTGACTTTGAAAATTAAGAAAATGTAACTACTAATCTAAACTTGCTGTGAAATATTAATTATGCATTTCAAGTTAAGGAAGTAAGCAAGCAATAATTTAATCTGTGACATGAAATAAATCCCAAACTGTACTCTTGCTGAAGGCATTTTCTAAATAAATACTTGATTTTTAAGTCACAAAGGAACTGAAGTTGAAACCGTTAGTTACTGAATTCTGAGCTGTTTATTAAAACATTTCCCCCCAGATATTTTTTTTTAATTTAATTCAGTTTTGAAAGGTCAGTTAAAGTGGAAAAACAGCTCTAACCTAAACAGGAATAGAGCGTCTTTAAAAAGTATGACAGGTGAAACTCCTTAATGATCCACGACAGTATAAGATGGCAGTTGCAACTGCTGAGTCAGTGTAGAAGCAAATCTAAATGAAGGTGCAATTGTAGACTTTATTAATGACCTGCTGAGAACACGGGCAAACTGCCAGGGCCAGACACGCAGCAATACTTCTCTGATAACTGAGCATTCCAAACCTCCTAGATATAAATTTCTCTATGCTTTCTAAACCAGAAATAATATCCTCAGGATTTTGTATTAGGCAAGATACACAGGCATGCTATCCATATTAAATTAATCTTTGAAATGTATTGCCCAAGGAGGAGACATGAAAGAGAACAGATTATCTTTACTGGAGGAATTAACACTTGAAAAGAAAAAGATTTAAAAAATTGCATCCAAAGCAAACACAACACATCCTTCATTTGCAGGTTTAAATAAATTTGCTTTTTCCAGCCTGGTGCACAAAGCACTACACAAACATTTTGCCATACCTGTTACAAGAGCTTCTTTTCCCCACCTTGATATCTCAAACTTATGGTAAATACATCTCTCAGAATTTGGAAGGAAGGAATACAACTTTTTTTTTCAATGAGGAAGAGGTGAGTTGAGGGTAGCATGCCCATTGGACATAGAAGAGACCTCAGCTTATCATTTTTTGAGAAAAGGTATCAGTAATTTTGAACTATTCAGAAGCAGAGTTCTCAGTCTGAGTCAGTTTTGGTGAAGTTGCATGTCTGAAGGAAGTATTTGGAAATTTATATCAAAGATGGGAATTTATGAAGCTAGCAGCAAATGAAAATCACTTGTAACATAATAAAGATGAGACCAAGAAAAACAAAGAGAAGATAACGAAGAATCAAAATCATTCTAAAAGTGTGGTTCTCTAATCAGTAGCACTGGCATTTCCTGGGAACTTGTTAGAAATGCAAATTCTGGGGCCCCACCCCTGACATACTGAACCTAGTGAATCAAACTCTGGGATGAGGCCATGAATAGTTTAACTATCTCTCCAGGTGATTTTGATGTAGCTACATTTAAAATCCACTTTCTTTGCTAAATTTCTTTCTGATTTGATCTGAAGGGAAAACATCCAGTTTTCACTTATGCAAACAAAATGCTTATGATTCACTTAAAGTAGTAAGCCTCAACTTTTTTAAGTCCCAAAGCAAAGGGCCTTAAGGGCAGATTAAAGATAAGTAATTATAAAAAAGGAAATGGTGCTTTGGTCCAGAAGAGTTTTTGAAAAGGACTGTAGAATAAGGCCACATAAAGCAGCATGTAAAAGCAAAATTTTGATTCTACAAATTTTAAAGTAGAAGAAAAAGGCTACAAAACAGTACGCAATTTTTGTTAGACGCACACACATATACACAAACACACCCTTATTAATAATCAGATCAAAAAATCTATCACAATTATTTTTGGTTGATAAGATTATAAGTAATTTTAATTTCCATGCTTTTCATTTATTTTGTTACATGCCCGTTACTTTGAACTGAAACAATATTTGTTTGGCAATATTGTCTAATATACACAAGTTACAACCTCTGTTGAGAAGTTGGCATGGGAAACTATTATCATCATCAAAATTCTTAAATAACTATAAGTGGTCCCCAGACTTGCCTGCAGATTAAATTCACCTAGGAGATTCAAAAAATTCTGAAGGCCCAACTGCAACCTCAGAGATTGTGATTTAATTGTTCTCAGCTGTTACCTGTGCGCTAGAATTGTTTAACAATCCCCAGGTGGTTCTAATCGGCAGACCCGTTTGGAAATCAGTGGTTTACACTGCTTTAAATGCATTTTGTTTTCAGTGTTGCCATCAAAAAGTAGAATTAGGGTCATCAGATTGCAATACTAGAGATGTCTAATCACATTTAGCTGGACAAAATTCTGATTCGACATTTTTTTGACACTCCCAGACAAATTTTTAGGATTCTGACCTTGTTTGTAATAGTCATTGCTGACAATTTCGGCAGCATCATATTAGCTATTCATCAAAAAGGGGAAACTCTTTAGCACCAAGATAGATACAGGGCTCACAATACCTGGGATAAAGTGACATGGTCAGGTGTGCTCTGACAGGACTTAGTTCTCATAACTGAATATGGATTAACTGTATCTTGCTGCACGTTTCAAAATCCACTTCATCAAGGCCCACTTGAACCCTGTAGGTCATGTCTGTGAACGTACTTTCTGCTACCCTGCTTGTATTAGTCTGTTTTCACATTGCTCTAAAGAAATACCTAAGACCGGGTAATTTATAAACGAAAGAGGTTTATTGACTCACAGTTCCACATGGCTGGGGGAGGGCTCAGGAAACCTACAATCACGGCTGAAGGAGAAGCAAGGACCTTCTTCACATGGTGGCAGGAGAAAGAAGAGTGAGAAGTGAAGCCAGAAGAGCCCCTTATAAAACCAACAGATCTCGTGAGAACTTACTCACTATCAGGAAAACAGCATGGGGGAAACTGACCCCATGATCCAATCACATTCCACCAGGTCTCTCCCTAGATACATAGGGATTATGGGGATTATAATTCAAGATGAGATTTGGGTGGAGACACAGCTTAACTCAAAATTCTAGACTTTGCTTGCTAATGCCTAAATGTTGGTCTCCAAGACTAGAAGCTTATGAAGTAGGAAAGAGTGGGCCTTAAAGAATCATTCCTCAGTTATCACATAATAAAATTACCTCCCATAATGAGATTCCCAGTAATCTCAGAAGATTTGTTTTTGAAATTTATTCATTACTGGTTACAAAATTATGGGATAACATAAATAGGTAATGTCTATAATTATTAGATATATGATACATGTCTTTGTTTTATATGATATTTGTCATGCACATAACACAATTTATATTGTTTTACATATTTCATTAACTTTAATTTTAAGGTAAGTATGTACTAAAAGAACTTGTACTATTGCTATTGCAAAAATGCATTAAAGCAGATACTGAGTCTCGTTATTTTATTACTTTTAACATTTCTGCTTTTATCTATTCTGAGTGAAAGTTTATTGTGACATTGCAAGATAGAAATCAGAAAATTGTCAAAGTAAGATTATTTAGATTTGCTCTAGGCACCATTAGAGACAATTATAAGGACAGTGACATAAACATTTATGGGAAATGAATATAGATGTCACTGGGGACAGAAGCATGGGCAAAAGGGAAGAAACACTACTACTCACTGACAGATACCTATGACACTTATTTTCTATTAAAAAATAGACATTTTAATAATTTTTTCTTGTCCTTTAAAATTTTTTATTTATGTTTTTGCTTCAGGTAAGGTGAAATGGCAGTCAATAAAAGACTTGCTTTTTTCAGGTATGGAATAAAATAATTGCAAAGGATAGGATCTGTATTGATTAAGGCAATATTAGTTGCTGTAGTAAATAAACCCTGAAAATTTCAGTAGCTTAACCACCCCACCCCTGGACTTCAGCCCCACTAATATAATATAACATATTAAGAGTATTCTTGGTTGAATAGCTCTTCTAGGTAGCTCTTCTCCAACAAAGTATTTGGGAAAGTAGAGTTCCTCCACTTTGTGGAATTTGGCTCTCAAGTTTACTATGAAGCCCTCTCCATCTAGTCAGCCAGAAAATATCATAAAGATTACATGTGGGATATTTATATAGATGAAACCTGGAAATGAGCTACATCAGGGGCTAGAAGTTGGCTGTGAGACCACAGCTGGAAGGGAAACTGCAAAATTTAGTCTAGCTAAGCTTCCAGGCAGAAGAAGAGATGAAATTGATAATCCATTAGCACTCTTTTTGTAGATATCCAATCATGTTGATTTGTTTTAAAAGGCTGAATGATGTCATCACAATGGAATCCTCAAACCTGAGCATTTGAGTTAAAATTCATGCAAACATTATTTACAATTGTTTAAAATCATTTTTTTCCTGTTAGATACAAGTATAGCACACACAACTTGACATCATTGGAAAATATTATCAGAAATTTCAAAGGCTATTAATGTTTTACATGCAACTGCATGTTTATCATAAACAATAGTCACAAAACAATTTTACTCCACTGAAAAAACTCTTACAACACCTTTTCTCCCTAGCATTATCAAAATACGATGAAGAATTACCACAATATACATTTTCCCTGATTCTATCAGGAAGCACTAGATTAATTACTTAGCAAAAAGTATTGGCCTGGCAAAACACATTTCATTATTGCTTTCATTAAATATTAGGTTTTTAAAGTGTCTGTTGGGATACGACTGCTCTGACTGCATCATTTACTGCTTAAGCACTGGCTTCTGAAACTCCACACTGGGATCACACAGAAGAATTCAATTCAAAAGATGAACTGTTTAATTCAGAAAAAGAGTCAAAAAATCAAATTATTTTCATTGTTTTGTGATTTTTTTTTGCTTTGTGAATATTTTAATGTTGATTACAAAATCTTGTTTTTGAAAATCAGTTTTTTGTTTTTTATTGCCAGAAAGAGATGTGTAGCCAAAGATTTATGAGCTGAAAGGTGCGGTTGCCCTATTTTTGGAACACCAGGGAAAAGACCGACTGCCTCAGACATTAAAAAAAAAAAAAAAAATGATAAATTTCAGGGAGCTTGGCACATTTGGCAAGTATAGTTAAAATTTGAATACAATGAATCCAAAACGTTCAGGACCAAGAGCAACATCATTTTTGTTATACTGTATTTCAAGAACTTAGAGCTAAAATATAGTTATGACTAGACTGAGTTAGTACTAAAAATATTGCTGCAATTTTTGACTTAGTGATGTAGTTAAAGAAAAGATTAATGAAAATTATTTCAAGAACATATCTTTAAAAAATCTGTTTTTTTTTTTCCACAGGATGAATTCATATGATAGATTTATTTATTTATTTATTTATTTATTTATTTATTTATTTATTTTTCATATGGAGTCTCGCTCTGTCACCCAGCCTGGAGTGCAGTGGCGTGATCTCAACTCACTGCAACATCTGCCTCCCAAGTTCAAGCAATTCTCTGCCTCAGTCTCCTGAGCAGCTGAGATTACAGGCGCCCACCACCACACCCAGCTAATTTTTGTATTTTTAGTAGAGATGGGGTTTCACCATCTTGACCAGGCTGGTCTTGAACTCCTGACCTGGTGATCCACCCGCCTTGGCCTCCCAAAATGCTGGGATTACAGGCATGAGCCACCACGCCTGGCCAGATATGATAGATTTCTGATGTGATAGCTAGACATCTCACTTAGAGACCTGCAAGGGGAAAGTTTCTTCCTGGCATTACATCTTTGCCTCACAGTAGCCAAGAGAAATATTTGGAATTCAAGGTGATCAGGTTATGGAATATCAGAAAATTTCCTTGGAGAAATCAGGGGTTGGGGGAGAAAATATTTCTGTTTTCCCCAAAAATCAGTTACTCTTCTTTTTTCATATACTTGTGGATTTTTTTCCCTTCTACTTCCACTATGAAAGCAAGTACACAAGTTTGGTATTCAAAGTGCTCTGTCTTTCCATCACACACAACACAAAACTTGTAGAAAGAATCAATAATCACACTGATATGAGAAAATTAGAGGTGTGGGGAGGCTGCCTCAAATCCTAGCTGCTTACTTTCTAAAATTGCCATTGTTTTAATTCATTTTCAGTTTTATTTAATTCATTTCAAAATTTCAAACAGTATTGAAGA
This sequence comes from Pan paniscus, assembly GCF_029289425.2. Taxonomy (NCBI): domain Eukaryota; kingdom Metazoa; phylum Chordata; class Mammalia; order Primates; family Hominidae; genus Pan; species Pan paniscus. The sequence goes on from NC_073254.2 coordinate 123,826,342, forward strand.
AAAGCATGGAATAACTGTATTTATCTAAATAGGTCACCACTGAACCAATAGCATTATCATTTTAAAACAAAACCATATCCAGCCAAAAAGATTTCAAACACTTAAAGGTGTTTTTTGTTGTAGGAAGACAATGTTTCGTTAGCTTTCATGTTAGCTTTTTGATAAGATTTCACCATTTCCAACCAACGATCTAACTTAATCCTTACAGAGAAATCCTAGTTATCAAACTTGTGTTTGTTCAGACAATTGGAAAAAGAGATACCCTGAATTATGAACATAACAATGGATTAATAATTATGGGTAGAAAAAATTAAGTCAATGTAAAGGGATATCCCATGTTGTTAATTATCATACTAGCATTCTAATGGAGAAAGCCTAGGCTTTGAAATCACTCAGATTCACATTCTATCTCTTCCAGGTTACTTCCTAAGACATCTTGGGCAGGTAAATGAACACTCAGATTCAATTTTCTCATTGAGGATTACCAAAACCTATTTTTGAATGCTGCAATGAGAACTGCATGAAATAACCTAAGTATTTGGTTTGGCAAAATTAGACATATAGTAAATGCAAAATAAATGGCAGTTGGTAAGCCAATTCCTCTTTACATGTGTTAATTTGAGTGAGTCCTTCATATAAGGAGTATTTCTTGATTACTAACCACTGGTTTTCTAGATTCACAAAACTATGGAAAAATCCCTGTTAAATGTTGATGGGTCCTTTGAGGGTTACATTCCATTCATTGATTGATGGCAATCTCCTAGGTAAGTAAGGCTGCAGCCATATTCTTTTGGACCCGACTGGGCTACCCAACATCAAAAAGTGGTAATTGCTATAAGTCTCCTTCAACTCCAGCTGTTCCCGTGGATGCCTTGTCTCCTGTTATGTAGACAGGATAATGGTCCTCCAAAGATGTCTGCATCCTAATCCCTTGAATCTGTGAATATGGTACTTTACACGGCAGAGAAACTTCAGAGATGTAATTATGTTAAGGATGTTGAGACAAGCAGTGAGGAAATTATCCTATGTTATTCAGGTAGATACAATGTAATCACAAGGTTCTTACAAGAGGAAAAAAAGGAGACACAAGAGTCAGAATCACAAAAAGATATGATGAGAGTCAGAGGTTAGACTGATGCACTTTGAAGATGAGAGAAGAGGCCATGAACCAGGGAATGAAGGCTGCCTCTGGATGCTGATAAAGGCAAAGACATAGAGTTTCCCCTTGAACCTCTAGAAGAAATGCAGGTTGGCATTGACATTAATTTTAACCCCTTAAGATTATTTTCAGACTTTTGACCTTCAGAACTGTAAGATAATAAATTTGTGGTGTTTTCAGCCACTAAGTTTGTGGTAATTTGTTATAGCAGCCTTGGGATGCTAATGACCTATTCTACCCCTTATTTTAATAACTGACCAAGCCTCAGCCCATCAAGTCTACCGAGCATGCCTAATTCCTTGGGTATGTCCAAGTTCTTTTGAATTCCAGTTGTAAGCTGTAGATGTCTGCTAGTTAGATATTTCCTTGGACTCAGCTATGCTTGCATCTGACACACCTTAATTCCAACTTTCGGGCTTAATTCCTGAGGTACAGTCATATGGCATGCACCTCAAGGTAGCCTCTGAATGGTGACTTGCAACCTAAACCTTACATATATTCTCAAAACTTTCCTGGAAAGCTAAATTTTGACCTCAATTTTTTTTTTATCAGAGAGTACGCATTGTACATCATCCTTTTCTGAATAAATTAACCACAGGCTATAATCTTTATTTATTTGATGAAGAAATATGTCTCCAACATCTAAAAATCTTAATAATATACTGTATTAACTTTGTGCAGTAGGTGGCAGAAATCAGGAAATACCCGCAGCCTTTATGTTGTGCAGTGAAAGGTAAACTCAGCAGACCTGGGCTACCCAAACCCCACATGCTCCAAAGGACTTCAGGACTGGCCTTTGAGTCACTCCTGGAAGATATCCTCAAAGCCCTTGGAATAGCCTGCCTGAAAAGCATGTCTTTGAGTACTTTGGGCCCTGGACCAAGCCAGATAGTTATGATGAATGCATGTTTTATTCACTTGAAGCCCAGGGCCATCAGTTTCTCATATGGAGAGGGGTTAGCTAGAGATTGAGTAGATTATGTCAGTCACCTAGGTCATTTCATGCCTATATAACTGACCCCTAATATAATCCCAGAACGCTAAAGCTTGGATGAACTTTCCTGTTTGGCAATACTTTGCAAGTGTTGTCACATATTGTTGCTGGAAGAATCAACTACTGTTCATCTGACTCCTCTGAGAGAGGATAACCAAAAGTTTGCACTTGGTCTTACTTGGACTCTGCCTATGTGCCTTTTTTCTTTGCTGATTTTAATCTGTATTCTTTTCTGTAGTGAACCATAACCATGAGTATAACAGCTTAGCCGAGTTCTGTGAGTCCTTCTAGCAATCATCAGATCTAAGGCTGGTTTTGAGGACCACCACCAAGGTCAGACATTTTTCTGAAAGATTAAATGATCAGATGGATAAATAAAATTACTATTCATAAACTTGCTAAGTTTTAGAATTTCATGGCAAAATAATTTCATCTGCAATGCTGACTTGGCACTTCCTGTATACACACGCATGCATTCATACACAATCTCATGTGTGAACATGCACACACACAAACACATACATATAATACATTATAATGCTTTGAACAATGTCTTTCTCTGATGAACAATAAATCTAGTCAATCGCACAGCCTACTGCATCAGAACGTTTCATAGAAAGATACTGGTATCTCTTTCTTTGGTGGATTGATATATAGCTGCATTATCTACTTTAAGATAGTTTGACTGAAGATGAAATGAGCTAACATGTAAAAGTGGCTGTCACAGTGCCTCTCAGAGGGGTAGACATTAAGTATCTCTTCCTTCCTTTCTTCTTTCCTCTTTCCTTCTTTCTTCTTTCCTCTTTCCCTTTCTTCATCTCATTTTTCCATTTTGGGACAAGCAGATATTTCTTCCTATAGAACCCTCAGTTATAATCTCTGAACACCTCATCTAATAGATAAATGTTTTAGAATTTTGACTCTATTGAATTGTAGGTATAGTATCATGTGACATGCTCTTGGAGAATTTAAGAGGTAACATAGAATTCACCTTCCTTCCTGCTCTACCACCAATCACGGCAGCATATTCTCACCACATGGCTTTATACCGTGATTCCAGGCTGGCCTGTACAAATGGAGCCAAGTCAAATGGATGATGCATATAATTTCAAAATTGAGAAACCATTATTTACATAACAACAAAATAAAGGTCTTTGTTTTTCTCATGTATCAATACCTATAGGTAAGTCTATTGATTGTACTGTTGCAGAGCCTTGTTTTCTGCAAAACGTTGGCAATGTGTTATTTGAAACCAGATGTTTTCTTAAGAAATAAACCTGCTAAACTTGTTTCCTGTGGAAACTGGAAATTTGTTTTATTTTATAGTTTAAAATGCCATAAATGCAAGATCTTCCATTGGTTGAATCAATATAGCCTTCTAAATGTGATTTTTGGTTCTAAATGTGTGCCTGTTCTAAATGGTTCTAAATGCTGACACCTGAAAACCTTTTTGCATATATTCACATACGACTATGACTATTTCCGCAGTATTTATTATTGGGACTTACTATAATAATGATAAGCCTGTATATAAATTATACCTTACTAAAAATTTAAAATCTAGGAATTTACTGAGAGAGCATGGTTGTATGGTTGTAATAGAGAAAACAAATGATTGCAATGGCTTAAATGCAAGCCTTTAATATTAATTTTGAGTATTTTAATGCGAATAAAACCAATTATGATAGTGTGCTCAAATTGGTAAACGACCAATTTGTGACTTTATGAAAGTATATATTTATGACAGTCATACTTGCCTTACTCTTAAGTGTAGTATTTGTCCTTCAGTTGGGAGCACCACAAATTAATTTTAAAGCAAAACATATGACCCTCATTCAATGTTTTAAATGAATTGCTTCCTACTAGGAAAACAAAACATCTCAGGACATCAAATACTTCTAGTAATCAAGATGTTTTGTTTAAATTTGCTAATGTAAACTTCAACTCTATTTGGTTGCACTTTAAAAAAGCATACTAGAAAATGGGGAATATTTGAAACATGCATGTTTAAAAGCTAGGTGTTATCTTACTCAGAAGATGTTAAAAGCTTCTTTATACATTTTATTTGAAAGTAATTTCCAAAAAAGGGATGCTTGGTGGGTATATGAAAAGGTGTTCAGTATCACTAATCATCAGGGAAATACATATCAAAACCATAATGGAATATTACCTCACAGCTGTTAGGATGGCTTTTATCAAAAAGACAAAAAATAACAAGTATTAGTGAGACTGTGGAAGAGAAGGAACCCTCACACACCACTGATAGGAATGTATATCAGTATAGGCATTATTAAAAACATTATGGAGATCCTTCAAAAATGTAAAACTAAGAATACTATATAATCAAACAATCCCACTTCTGGGTATATATCCAAAGGAAATGAGATCCATGTATGAAAGAGATATCTACTCTCCCATATCCATTGCAGATTTACTCACAACAGTGAAGATATTGAAACAATATAAATGCTCATTGATGGAAAAGAATATAGCTGGAGGCATCATGCTACCTGACTTCAAACTATACTACAAGGCTACAGTAACCAAAACAGCATGGTACTGGTACCAAAACAGACATATCGACCAATGGAGCAGAACAGAGACCTCAGAAATAAAACAACATGTCTACAACCATTTGATCTTTGACAAACCTGACGAAAACAAACAATGGGGAAAGGATCTCCTATTCAGTAAATGGTGCTGGGAAAACTGGCTAGCCATATGCAGAAAACTGAAACTGGACCCCTTCCTTACACCTTATATGAAAATTAACTCAAGATGGATTAAAGACTTAAATGTAAAACTGAAAACCATAAAAATCCTGGAAAAAAACCTAGGCAATACCATTCAGGACATAGGGATGGGCAAAGACTTCATGATGAAAACACCAAAAGCAATTGCAACAAAAGCCAAAATTGACAAGTGGGATTTAATTAAATTAAAGAGCTTCTTCACAGCAAAAGAAATAATCATCAGAGTGAACAGGCAACCTACAGAGTGGAAGAAAATTTTTGCAATCTACCCATCTGACAAAGGTCTAATATCCAGAATTTAAAAGGAACTTAAACATATTTACAAGAAAAAAAAAACAACCTTATCAAAACATAGGCAAAGGATATGAACGGACACTTCTCTAAAGAAGACATTTACATGGCCAAAAAATATACGAAAAAAAGCTCAACATCATTGATCATCAGAGAAATGCAAATCAAAACTATAATGAGATATCATCTCATGCTAGTCAGAATGATGATTATTAAAAAGTCAAGAAACAATAGATGCTGGTGAGGCTGTGGAGAAATAGGAATGCTTTTACACTGTTGTTGAGAATATAAATTAGTTTAGCCATTATGAAAGACAGCATGGTATTTCCTCAAGGATCTAGAACCGGAAATACCATTTGACCCAGCAATCCCATTACTGGGTATATATCCAAAGGAATATTAATCATTCTACTATAAAGACACATGCACACATATGTTTACTGCAGCACTATTTACAATAGCAAAGACATGGAACCTACCTAAATGCCCATCAATGATAGACTGAATAAAGAAAATGTGACACATATACACCATGGAATACTTTGCAGCCATAAAAAGGAATGCCATCATGTCTTTTGCAGGGACATGGATGAAGCTGGAAGCCATCAATCTCAGCAAACTAACACAGGAATGGAAAATCAAACACCACATGTTCTTGAAGATTAAGAACACATGGACATAGATGGGGAATAATACACACCAAAGCCTGTTCGGGGGTGAGGGTTGGGGGATGAGGGGAGAGAACTTAGAGTACATGTCAATAAGTGCAGCAAACCACCAATGGCACATGTATACCTATGTAACAAACCTGCACATTCTGCATATGTATCCTGTTTTTTTTTTTAGAAGAAATGAAGGAAAACAATATTCATTGATGGGTGAATAAAGAAATTGTGGTTTATAAATATATATGTGTTCTGTGTATGTGTGTATGTGTATGTATATATATATTATATAAAATGCAATATATATTATATATATAATGCAATATATATATAATTTAATATCATTTGGCATTAGAAAAGAAGGATGTCCTGCCTTTCACAACAACATGGATGGATGAACCTGAAGGACATTAGGCTAAATGAAAAAAAGCCAGACACAGAAAGAAAAATACTGTATGATCTCACTTATATACGGAATATAAAATAGTCAAATACACTGAAACAGGTAGTAGAATGTTGGTTGCCAGGAATTTGAAGAGGTGGATAAAATGGGGGCAATGTTGATTAAAGGGTACAAACTTGCAGTTGTAAGTTCTGGGGACCTAAGGAAAAGCATGGTGACTAGTTAATTATAAGATTTTATACTTGAAATAGGGCTAAAAGAATAGGTTGTAAGTATTCTCATCATATGCAAAAGAAAAAAGAAAAAAAAACCCTATGGGAGGTAATGGGTAATGTTAATTAGCTTGATCATCGTAATTTTACAAGGTATACATATTTGAAATCATGTTGTACACTTTGAATATATACAATTTTATGTTTCAATTATGCCTCAATAAAGCTGGAAAAAGAATAATTTTAGTCATCTCAGTCACTGAAAATTGACTTTCTTTAATAATCTTAAATCATTACAATAATTATTCAAAACTTACATAGAGAAAATTAATAAACACTTGTAGGTTGTATTAGTCCATTTTCACACTGCTATAAAGAACTGCCCAAGACTGGGTAATTTATAAAGGAAAGAGGTTTAATTGACTCATAACTCACCATGGCTGGGGAGGCCACAGGAAACTTAGAATCATGGCAGAAGGCAAAGGGGAAGCAAGGTGGGAGAGAGTGAAGGGGGAAGAGCTCCTTATACAACCATCAGATCTCGTGAGAACTCACTTACTATCAAGAGAACAGCATGGGTGAAACAGCCCCTGTGAATCAATTACCCCCACCTAGTCTCTCCCTTGATATGTGGGGATTATAGGGATTTTGGAGATTACAATTCAAGATGAGATTTGGGTGGGGACGCAAAGACTAACCATATCATGAGTATACATCTGGGTGGAGATTTTGACTTCCCCTTTGTAACAGGTTTGTGAAGCAGAAAGAGCCGTGGACTTGAAGCCACAACAAATTTGGTTTTCAGTCCTGGTCTGACTCCACCACTTGCCTGCCAGCATGAATTTGACCAAATTCACTTTGATCTTATCTGATCTAATCTATGAGGTGCCATGTTTTTAATGCTTTTTTAACCTGGTGTCCATAAAGACAACAGACTAACAGACTGGCAAATGACTACTGGCATAGCAAAGGAGAAAAATAATGCCATCCCACTGACCTGAGCCCTGTCTTCTGCAGGTTTTCCTCCATCCTATCCACAACCTGGGAAAATTCTCCCAATCAAATCTTAAAAATAACTTCAACAACAGACAAGATGGCAATGGTAATTGTTGGTGTTGTGTGTAGCAGGGAGGAGGCTAAGGTAGAATTTAGGTGATCAATATTTCAGAATATAGCATTTTAGGATGATGATATGAGAATGGATTTCTTTAGTCCTATTTTAAGGTGGCTCCTATACGTTACATGCTGACAGAAATAACATATGGGTATTAGAAAAAAAAGACATGTTACATAAGATATACGCTAGAAATATTTGTATTTTTGTAGCTGAGTCTTTGAGAGCAGGAATCCCAAAAGATATTTTACTGTAAAATATTAGATTTCAATAGATTGGATTTGGACTATTATCAAGGTTTAATTGTATGTTACTAAATATTACTGTAAGCATTTTAATTAATATTATAATTGCAATTACTATGAATTTTCTACATTCTTTATATTAGGTGTACTTGTGAATTAACTCTTTCACCTTTTTACTCATGATTTTAATAAATAATATTTCAAAAGAATGTGCAATTGAAAGAATGAAAGTTAGTACCCAGTAACAACAGAGATTTGGGGACTGAAACTTATTCCTACTATCTTAGAACTTAGAATTAAAAAAAAAAAAAATCTTGTTAAATAAGAAGACAAGAGCAACGTATTTTGAGAAAGTCATTAAGTTTGGTTTATTTTGTTTAACAAATACAATGTATGTTCTCTTTAGGCACATTTTAGAGATCCCTATATTGTTTCTGACTTTTAAAAGCTAATTGAAATGCCAAAGATTTGAGCATGAAGCATTAATTTCATTTGACCTTTTAAGAAAAAATTATTCTTGTTTATTTTTCAGAAAATGAATTAGTCTTCTCTACCAATCATGTTAGAATGAGCCAGGTGGCAGATTACTTAATATCTTGCCTTTCACCTCTGGAGACTAGGGTTTAAATGTGGCTTAAGAAAACACCCAGAAGTGATTTGTGTACATCTCGAAACCCTTACAATTGGGCTTAAGCAGCAATCACTTGCAGCTGTAGAGATGCTCGTTCAAAAAAGCATCAGAAATGTCATAGGACCAAATCAGGGGATTTCAATAAAGGTATAAAGGCCACTCAGACAATCCATGTGGGATAAAGCTTATCAAAATAATGAACCTAAACGTCTGGAACTTTCCTAGTCAATGAAAAATAGCAAAGGAGCTTCCTCGGCTTTTTTATTTATTTTTTTTTTTCTAAAAAAAAAAAAAACAAGGAGAAACAAAGAAAAATGAGTAGTCTCAAGTAGATCAGATTAAGTGGTAAAAGCATCCCTAAAGACATGCAAATTACATTGGTAAGTGAAAAAAAAAAATAGTAAAAAGTATAGCTTACTAGTGCCCTCTAGTGTACCTTCTCTTCTGCTTTTTGCGGAATGTGTGTGTGTTTTTTGTTTTTTGGTTTTTGGTTTTTTTTGTAATGTTTTCTAGAGTGTAAGTAGGGGTTCTAACATAAATAAGTTTTAGAACAAGTGAAAACTAAAAAAAAAAAAAAGCTGTAAATTACTTAAAAATTAAATATTAACATTATTGGAAAAGATAAAAACAGCCAAACTAATAATATTATTACATGTATTTGCGTCAATAAACTAACATCATTGTCAAATTAAAGAAAGACTGAAAGACAGAAAAATGATACCATTTCCCCCTCCTCATGGATAGGCAAAACAGCCTTTTCCCTGAAAAATGTTTTGCTTCCCAGTAACTCTGTTTTGCATCCTAATTGTACCATGTGCCAACAAAACAGATTGTTTGCTAATTGATATCATAAAGCAAGACAGCCCAGTGAAGGATGATAATTCTGACTCCGGCTAGCAGCAGCTGATGTAGAGCTTGATAGAAATGCTGTCATTTTCAACACAAACTGCCTACAATTGACTTTTCACTGTAAATATAGAGATGTGACAGAAGCCTCACACACCCACCTTTATTTTAAAAAATGAACTGATAATTCTGCTACAATACTCTTGTTACCAGTTCTAGTTTAGCTTGTAGCATTTTAAAGAAACTAAGTTTAGGGATATCATTCAGTCTCTGTACACAGCACTGGGGGACAAGGTAAAACCTTTCATCTATAGTCTATAGTCAGATGTAGGCTCATGAATAACATGTTTGCTTATGGATTTCTAGAGGAGAATAAAATAGCCAGAGCATGAACTATCTATCTATTGAAAATTCACAAGATGTCAATAAATTAGAATATAAAAAGTATATTTTACTTCAAGTATTTATAAATTCAGCCACAGCATATGTGAATAATGAAAATTATTCTCATATTTCTATGCATCTTTCACAGCAAAAATACAATATTGCTTAATGGGACTTAGCCTGTCAGCACAAAGAGTCCTTAAATAAAGAATTTTTCTATGTGAAAACTGATATTTTTAGGCATTAATAAATGTCTAGGGTGAAATTCAATGTGATTCAGCACAGAGCAGCCTTTTGAATATAGGTCCCTAAAGAACAATGGCTATGCAATGCAAATAATTTAGGCAATATAAAATGAGAAAATAAAGACATTTGGATAGAGAGGGAATGCTGACATGGGATGTGAAGGCTTTTAGTATAGTTCTCAAGAAGAAATGTTGAAGTAAAGGGGTGATGTACCACATGCCATAGTATACAGCAACCTTTGTTCAAAAGAGTAACTATTTGTGGTTTAAAAAACTGAATTATCTTTTCTAGATATGCACTTTATTATAATCTCTCCTCAACCTAACTCTTCATTTTATTTTTCTGCAGAGTGAAATCTGATGTAAAAATAGGTGCATTAGACTCAGAATGTTTATGGTAGAAGAAAACATCAGAGACCATGTAGTCACCCCACTCCCAGACTCCCATTACTTAACAAGTAAGGAAACTAAGGCACATAGAGGTGAAATCAAATGTGTTTAAAATCACACAGCAAGTCAGTAGCAGAGACAGAAGGAAAATAAATCTCTAATATTTAATCCATAGTTTTTCAAAGTAGCTATTTTTCGTGCAATAAAAAGTCCTTTAAAATGTCGTTAAAATGGCTTAATTTTCTACTTGTTTTTAGCTTTAGTTTCAACAATTTAGTTCTTAAAATGGGCAAAAGAAAAGGGCCAAGGGAACAAACTGCAGAGCGGATTGAAACCCCATCACAATTGATGGCAAATTGTTTTGCAGTCTAAAGTTAATCCTGAAGCAGTAGTTGATGGACTTTTAATTAAGAAACAAACATCTATACATTTGTGAGCCTGTCAATTTACACTTCTAACACTTCTGAGAACCATTAATTGACACAATCTAGGTGTTTGTGAGTAGCTCCACACTTCCATTTATTTTTCTATTTGCTAAAATTCTCTCCTTTTAACCTTAAATTTGTAAAGAAAAATCTGTGAAGACTGTAATTTTATTAATTTTCACTACTAAATACAATCTAGCATTAGTAATTCAAATTGCTTCTTCCATATATTATTTTAACACTTTACTCAAAGTTTTTGCCTAATCTTCAGACTGTCCTCATCGAATGTCTATCTGGGTCCTGAGGCTGCACGCTCAGATTTCTAAAGTAGGAAGCTGATTTTTTAGCAAACCAGCATATGTCATGGCATCAAAGTTGGATCTTTGCCAGTACCAACAACAAACTCAGGAAATTGTTGATCACAGTGTGGCAAATAATACCATGATCACAATGTGGCAAATCACACTGTGGCAAATAATACCGTGACGAAAATCACAGTGTTCACATCTCCCTCTCCTCTCACTAAAGAGCACACTGAGCAGAAGAGAGAAAAAAAAGTATGCAGAGTAAAAACAAAAAGGGAGGGAGATTTTGAGTTCTGAGTGTTCAACATCCAATTTCATTTTATGTCAAAGTTATAATCCATGTGACTTTGTTTTCCCTCTCCAGTAAGCATTAGTGCCATTGTGCCATATGCCACTGTTTGGAGCCATGTCTCCCTTAGTTATCCTTTAATTGGCTTGACCTATGGGAAGGATGGCTAGCAACCAAGCTAATTACATAAATCCACTCCAGGCTCTATAATTTTACTATAGACAGCTCTTCTGGGAGAATACAAAGGAAAAAACAATTTATCCAAAGTTTCAAACTTCTTCACATATTTCATATAGCAAAGTATGCGTTTTATAGCATGATAAAAGGTAACAATGATTTGCTTCACTTACAATGTGACTTTAATTTTCTTCCCCCTCACATAGTTAAACACATAATTGATTTTAAATTTTACAAATGTATGAAAATTACTATTTAAACAAAAAGTCAAAATTATAGTTAGAAAACTAATTTTAGGTTGCCAATTTTAATTCAGGCAGTTTTGATGGGGAAAAATATGATGGGATGCTAGAATCTCTTTCAAAGTTAAAATAGTGGGGAAAAGTTTCCAAAGAAAATCCATTTCATTGTTCTATAAGTATAACTTAATAAAAAGCAATAACACAGAACAGTCACAAATCAGAAAAAAAGGAAAATTGCCCAAATCAATAGATATGGGAGAACTAGTTGAACGTTGTACTTAAGGTTGAAAATCACATGTCTCTTGGGATCTGGACATAATGTGTTTTTTCACTGATACATCTATTATACACATTTTATAGAATAATGGTTCGATTTTTTTTTTTTTTTTTTTTTTTGAGACGGAGTCTCGCTCTGTCGCCCAGGCTAGAGTGCAGTGGCGCGATCTCGGCTCACTGCAAGCTCCGCCTCCCGGGTTCACGCCATTCTCCTGCCTCAGCCTCCCGAGTAGCTGGGACTACAGGCTCCCGCTACCACGCCCGGCTAATTTTTTGTATTTTTAGTAGAGACGGGGTTTCACCGTGTTAGCCAGGATGGTCTCGATCTCCTGACCTCGTGATCTGCCCGCCTCGGCCTCCCAAAGTGCTGGGATTACAGGCGTGAATGGTTCGATTTTTTAATACCTTTAGGACTATTGAATGGTGTCTCTTTGAACTATGAAAATACATAGACCCATTAATTAATTAATGGAATTTGAAGTGTGCATGATATACCTAATTTTGGCAGAATGATATATAATTGTTGAAATATCGAGAAACGTTGTAAACTCTATACATATGTTTCAGAAAAGTATAATTATATTCCATGAATTCATGTATAGCCTTCAAGATCTCTGTTTAAGCAAGTCAAATGGTAGTGACTAAAGGACACTTTTCCACATAATTTATTACTCCAAGTCTTTTTTGAGAAAAAGACAGAAACAATTCTACTAGTGCTGCATTACTTTAAAATAACAAATATTTATTTTCAAAAACATCATACTTATTTATTGCTTCTCTTTAATACTGCTTCAATATTTTGACTAAACATGTATCATATTTATATTATATCAAAATTCCTAATTATTTCCTTTATTCCATGTATCCAGTTTTTGAAAGAATAAAGGGATTATTTGGTGATCTAAGGTAAAAAAAAAAAATAACAACAATAACAAAAGTTTTGCCCATGACATTCAAAATTACCACTTTATTGTACAAATCATCAACGTTGGGATAGTATAACCAAAAGAGTAATATAATTTGAATGTATTTTCCATAAGATATATGGGAAATCATTCCCAGCTGGCCAAATAGGAACAGCTCCAGTCTACAGCTCCCAGCATGAGCAACACAGAAGAAGGGTGATTTCTGCATTTCTAACTGAGATACTGGGTTCATCTCACTGGGGCTTGTCAGACAGTGGGTGCAGGACAGTGGGTGCAGCCCACGGAGCATGAGCCGAAGCAGGGCGGGGCATTGCCTCACCTGGGAAGCACAAAGGGTTAGCGAATTCCCTTTCCTAGCCAAGGGAAGCTGTGACAGATCGTACCTGGAAACTCAGGACACTCCTGCCCTAATACTGTGCTTTTCCAACAGTCTTAGCAAACAGCACACCAGGAGATTATATCATGTGCTGGCTCAGTGGGCCCCACGCCCACGAAGCCTTGTTCACTGCTAGCACAGCAGTCCAAGAGTGAACTGCGACATGGCAGTGAGGCTGGGGGAGGGGCATCCGCCATTGCTGAGGCTTGACTAGGTACACAAAGCAGCTGGGAAGCTTGAACTGGGTGGAGCCCACTGCAGCTCAACAAGAGGCCTGCCTGCCTCTGTAGACTCCACCTCTGGGGGCAGGGCATAGCTGAATAAAAGGCAGCAGAAATTTCTGCAGACTTAAACGTCTCTGTCTGACAGCTTTGAAGAGAGCAGTGGTTCTCCCAGCACAGAGTTTGAGATCTCAGAATGGACAGACCACCTCCTCAAGTGGGTCCCTGACCACCAAGTAGCCTAATTGGGAGACACCTCCCAGTAGGGGCCAACTGACAACTCATACAGCAGGGTGCCCCTCTGAGATGAAGCTTCCAGAGGAAGGATCAGGCAGCAACATTTACCATTCTGCAATATTTGCTGTTCTGCAGCCTCTGCTGGTGATGCCCAGGCAAACAGGGTCTGGAGTGAACCTCCAGCAAACTCCAACAGACCTGCAGCTGAGGGTCCTGACTGTTAGAAGGAAAACTAACAAACAGAAAGGAATAGCATCAACACCAACAAAAAGGACATCCACACCCTATCTGTAGGCCACCAACATCAAAGACCAAAGGTAGATAAAACCACAAAGATGGGGAGAAACCAGAGCAGAAAAGCTGAAAATTCTAAAAATCGGAGCGCCTCTTGTCCTCCAAAGGATCGCAGCTCCTCGCCAGCCACGGAACAAAGCTGGACCAATAATGACTTTGACGAGTTGAACACAAGTTGGCTTCAGAAGATCGGTAATAACAAACTTCTCCGAGCTAAAGGAGGATGTTCGAACCCATCGCAAAGAAGCTAAAAACATAGAAAAAAGATTAGACGAACGGCTAACTAGAATGAACAGTATAGAGAAGACCTTAAATGACCTGATGGAGCTGAAAAGCATGGCACGAGACCTATGTGATGTATGCACAAGTTTCAGTAGCCAATTCGATCAAATGGAAGAAAGGGTATCAGTGATTGAAGATCAAATGACTGAAATGAAGTGAGAAGAGAAGTTTAGAGAAAAAACAGTAAACAGAAATGAATAAAGCCTCAAGAAATATGGGACTATGGGAAAAGACCAAATCGACGTCTCATTGGTATACCTGAAAGTGACGGTGAGAATGGAACCAAGTTGGAAAACACTCTTCAGGATATTATCCAGGAGAACTTCCCCAACCTAGAAAGGCAGGCCAATATTCAAATTCAGGAAATACAGAGAACTCCACAAAGATACTCCTCAAGAAGAGCACCCCAAGACACATAATTGTCAGATTCACCAAGGTTGAAATGAAGGAAAAAATATTAAGGGCAGCCAGAGAGAAAGGTCGGGTTACCCACAAAGGGAAGCCCATCAGACTAACAGCGGATCTCTCAGTAGAAACTCTACAAGCCAGAAGACAGTGGGGGCCAATATTCAACATTCTTAAAGAAAACAATTTTCAACCCAGAATTTCATATCCAGCCAAACTAAGCTTTATAAGTGAAGGAGAAATAAAATCCTTTACAGACAAGCAGATTCTGAGTGATTTTGTCACCACCAGGCCTACCTTACAAGAGCTCCTGAAGGAAGCACTAAACATGGAAAGGAACAACCACTACCAACTACTGCAAAAGCATTCCAAATTGTAAAGACCATGGATGCTAGGAAGAAACTGCATCAACTAATGAGCAAAATAACCAGCTAACATCGTAATGACAGGATCAAATTCACACATAACAATATTAACCTTAAATGTAAATGCCCCAATTAAAAGACACAGACTGGCAAATTGGATAAAGAGTTAAGATCCACTGGTGTGCTCTCTTCAGGAGACCCATCTCACATGCAGAGACATACATAGGCTCAAAATAAAGGGATGGAGGAAAATTTACAAAGCAAGTGGAAAAAAAAAAAAAAAGCAGGATTGCAATCCTAGTCTCTGATAAAACAGACTTTAAACCAACAAAGATCAAAAGAGACAAAGAAGGCCATTACATAATGGTAAAGGGATCAATTCAACAAGAAAAGCTAACTATCCTAAATATATATGCACTCAATACAGGAGCACCCAGATTCATAAAGCAAGTCCTTAGAGACCTACAAAGAGACTTAGCCTCCCACACAATAATAATGGGAGACTTTATCACCCCACTGTCAACATTAGACAGATCAACGAGACAGAAAGTTAACAAGGATATCCAGGACTTGAACTCAGCTCTGGACCAAGTGGGCTTAACAGACATCTACAGAACTCTCCACCCAAAATCAACAGAATATACATTCTTCTCAGTACCACATCACACTTATTTCAAAATTGACCACATAGTTGGAAGTAAAGCACTCCTCAGCAAATGTAAAAGAACGGAAATTATAACAAACTGTCTCTCAGACCACAGTGCAATCAAATTAGAACTCAGGATTAAGAAACTCACTCAAAACTGCACAACTACGTGGAAACTGAACAACCTGCTCCTGAATAACTACTGGGTAAATAACGAAATGAAGGCAGAAATTAAGATGTGCTCTGAAACCAATGAGAAAAAAGACACAACATACCAGAATCTCTGGGATACATTTAAAGCAGTGTGTAGAGGGAAATTTATAGCACTAAATGCCCACAAGAGAAAGCAGGAAAGATCTAAAGTCAACATCCTAAAATCACAATGAAAAGAAACAGAGAAGCAAGAGCAAACATATTCAAAGCAGAAGGCCAGAAATAACTAAGATCAGAGCAGAACTGAAGGAGATAGAAACCTAAAATCCCTTCAAAAAATCAATGATTCCAAGAGCTGGTTTTTTGAAAAGATCAACAAAACTGATAGACCGCTAGCAAGACTAACAAAGAAGAAAAGAGAGAAGAATCAAATAGATGCAATAAAAAATGATAAAGGGGATATCACCACCGATCCCACAGAAATACACACTACCATCAGAGAATACTATAAACACCTCTATGCAAATAAACTAGAAAATCTAGAAGAAATCGATAAATTCCTGGACACATACACCCTCCCAAGACTAAATCAGGAAGAAGTTGAATCCCTGAATAGACCAATAACAGGCTCTGAAATTGAGGCAATAATTAATAGCATACCAACCAAAAAATGTCCAGGACCAGACAGATTCATAGCCAAATTCTACCAGAGGTACAAAGAGGAACTGGTACCATTCCTTATGAAACTATTCCAATCAATAGAAAAAGAAAGATTCCTCCCTAACTCATTTTATGAGGCCAGCATCATCCTGATACCAAAGACTGGCAGAGACACAACAAAAAAAGATAATTTTAGACCAATATCCGTGATGAACATCAAAGCAAAATGCTCAATAAAATACTGGCAAACCGAATCCAGCAGCACATCAAAAAGCTTATCCACCAGGATCAAGTGGGCTTCATCCCTGGGATGCAAGTCTGGTTCAACATATATAAATCAATAAACGTAATCCATCATATAAACAGAACCACAAAAACCACATGATTATCTCAATAGATGTAGAAAAGGCCTTTGAAAATTCAACAGCCCTTCATGCTAAGAACTCTCAATAAATTAGGTATTGATGGGATGTATCTCAAAATAATAAGAGCTATCTATGACAAACCCACAGCCAATATCATACTGAATGGGCAAAAACTGGAAGCATTCCCTTTGAAAATGGGCACAAGACAGGGATGCCCTCTCTCACCACTCCTATTCAACATAGTGTTGGAAGTTCTGGCAAGGGCAATCAGGCAGGAGAAAGTAATAAAGGGGATTCGGTTAGGAAAAGAGGAAGTCAAATTGTCCCTGTTTGCAGATGACATGATTGTATATTTAGAAAACCCCATCGTCTCAGCTCAAAATCTCCTTAAGCTGATAAGCAACTTCAGCAAAGTCTCAGGATACAAAATTAAAGTGCAAAAACCACAATCATTCCTATACACCAAAAACAGACAGAGAGCCAAATCATGAGTGAATTCCCATTCACAATTGCTTCAAAGAGAATAAAATACCTAGGAATCCAACTTAGAAGGGATGTGAAGGACATCTTCAAGGAGAACTACAAACCACTGCTCAATGAAACAAAAGAGGACACAAACAAATGGAAGAACATTCCATGCTCATGAATAGGAAGAATCAATATCATGAAAATGGCCATATTGCCCAAGTTAATATATAGATTTAATGCCATCCCCATCAATCTACCAATGACTTTCTTCACAGAACTGGAAAAAACTACTTTAAACTTCATATGGAACTAAAAAAGAGCCCACATTGACAAGACAATCCTAAGCAAAAAGAACAAAGGTGGAGGCATCACACTACCTGACTTCAAACTAAACTACAAGGCTACAGTAACCAAAATAGCATGATACTGGTACCAAAACAGAGATATAGACCAATGAAACAGAACAGAGCCCTCAGAAATAATACCACACATCTACAACCATCTGATCTTTGACAAACCTGACAAAAACAAGAAATGGGGAAAGCATTACCTATTTAATAAATGGTGTTGGGAAAACTGGCTAGCCATATGAAAAAAGCTGAAACTGGATCCCTTCCTTACACCTTATACAAAAATTAATTCAAGATGGATTAAAGACTTAAACGTTAGACCTAAAACCATAAAAACCCTAGAAGAAAACCTAGGCAATACTATTCAGGACATAGGCATGGGCAAGGACTTCATGACTAAAACACCAAAAGCAATGGCAACAAAAGCCAACATTGACAAATGGGATCTAATTAAACTAAAGAGTTTCTGCACAGCAAAAGAAACTACCATCAGAGTGAACAGGCAACCTACAGAATGGGAAATAATTTTTGCAATCTACCTATCTGACAAAGGGCTAATATCCAGAAGAATATAAACAAATGTACAAGAAAAAATCAAACAACCCCATCCAAAAGTGGGCAAAGGATATGAACAGACACTTCTCAAAAGAAGACGTTTGTGGAGCCAACAGACACATGAAAAAATGCTCATCATCACTGGCCATCAGAGAAATGCAAATCAAAACCACAATGAGTGGTACCATCTCACACCAGTTAGAATGGCAATCATTAAAAAGTCAGGAAACAACAGGTGCTGGAGAGGATGTGGAGAAATAGGAACACTTTTACACTGTTGGTGGGACAGTAAACTAGCTCAACCATTGTGGAAGACAGTGTGGCGATTCCTCAAGGATCTAGAACTAGAAATACCATTTGACCCAGCCATCCCATTACTGGGTATAGACCCGAAGAATTATAAATTGTGCTACTATAAAGACACATGCACACATATGTTTATTGCGGCACTATTCACAACAGCAAAGACTTGGAACCAACCCAACTGTCCATCAATGATTGACTGGATTAAGAAAATGTGGCACATATACACCACTAAATACTATGCAGCCATAAAAAAGGATGAGTTCATGTCCTTTGTAGGGACATGGATGAAGCTGGAAACCATCATTCTGAGCATACTAGCACAAGGACAGAAAACCAAACACTGCATGTTCTCACTCATAGGTGGGAATTGAACAATGAGAACACTTGGACACAGGGTGGGGAATATCACACACCGGGGCCTGTCATGAGGTGGGGCGAGGGGGGAGGGATAGCATTAGGAGGAATACCTAATGTAAATGATGAGTTAATGGGTGCAGCACACCAACATGGCACATGTACACATATGTAACAAACCTGCACATTGTGCACATGTACCCTAGAACTTAAAGTGTAATAATAAAAAAAATTAAATTTAATTTAAAAAGATATATGGACAATATCGAATAAACAAGTGTTAAAAGTACTAGCATACTAAAGGATTTCTGTAGTTACAGGTAGCTACATTGTAATAAAAATAAAATGTTATTTCTCCAAATAAAAGACTAATAAACATTTAATGAAAATGATGGTAATTTTTTTGGGTGACTGCTAATGGAGATAATTGAAAAAAGCATGGAACTTTTATTTCACATATTTTTATATATTTTTTTACTTTACTGAGATAAAAATACAGTGACTCCAGATATCTTCTAGACTAATGCCAGCCTTATAAAGATAGAATAACACACAGATCATCAACTGATGAAAGAGAAGTTTCCTACTTACAAGAAATATTTCATTTGTTCAAAAAACAGAGGCATATGTTTTTGCTTCATTGAAATTTTAACTATTTGATAATTTTTTCCTTATGTTTGGGAGTTGACATATGATAACAATTAAATCTTAATGAGATTTAGCAACTTGGACAAAGTCATTCAGTTAGTAATTGGCAAATCTTGAGTTTAAATAAAATGTTAGGTTCAGAATCCAAATGTTATGATTTTAGCTTTTATATTTACTCGAAGATAATTTTAAGTTATATGTTCCAGTGATACTTATTCCGTCGTAGATTAATTTTGAAAGTCTTATAGTCAAAGCTGAATGCGTAAGGACCCAGAAGTTTTCCAATACTTCCCCCTAATATGACACTTTTAGTATGTATGAAACTTCGAGTAAAATACGACCTATTGTAAAATAAAAACATACTCTGTTTTTCTGTACTTCACTGGCATTAGATTTTTAAGCACTGTAATTACTGTAGATTCATAATGAATTTGTAATCATTACAACTCCAGATATTTTCTTTTCATATGCAGTAGTTGTTGTTAGCTTAATTGGTCCCCTTCTAAATTTATGCAAACGTGTTTTGAGCTTCAGTATTCGACTACAATTAAGACAATTTATGTTCCTGCTAAATTTCATCATTTTAGTTAGGTGTTTTCATACAAGCAGAAAAAAATATTTTAGCTACCCTCCCTGACTTTATAATATTTATAAATTTAATAAATATTCCTGGGGTGACTTTATTCAAGGAACTGATCAAAATGTTGGAAAATACATGATCAAGAATAGCCCATTATAGCAAGAATATTTGCATTAATACAGTAATTCTTACTATATGCACAATAATAAGCTTTTTGATCATTCACTTTTGGCAGGGACACTGTGATTGACATGCACTTCCTTATTAACTCCTTACAACACTCTATAAAGTCAACCTATTACCCTGTCCTGTGGTGAGAACATTTTGAGGGATGTTAAGTCATTCTCCCTAGATAACACAGCCAGTAGAAGTAGAACCAGGGACTGAATACAGTTCTGACTCCACAAATCTGTCCAAAGGATTTTTCAATCTAGACCTGAAAGAGAGAAGTCCCTTTTCTTTTTGGTCACAAGGTGAGAATTCAAGCCTAGGAGTACCAGCAACCCTGGTTTCAGCCTTGTGCTAATTGTCAGAGAAAGGAAGACAAAATGGAAAAGAAAATAAGGATGAAAAATAAATAAAAGGAGTGTAAATGAAATCTGGAAAAGGAAAGGCTAATGATACTGGATTTCCAGGTTCCAGACATTTCAACCATTAACCTGAAGGAATAACATCCTTTTTTGATCAGTGCTAAATAAACTTTTTATTAATATGTCTTTAACACAAGGAATATTAACAGAGAAAAGGAGAGATTAAAAGAGACAGAAAGGTTAGAATTCTCTGAGACAAGAGACGGATAGGAAAACTTAACCTTACGGGCAATTGAGACTGAGAAAGAGGAAAGACTTGAAGGGCCAGGAGAGTGTGTAAGTACCAGACATCCAGAAGGCAAG
The DNA here is from genome assembly GCF_029289425.2 of Pan paniscus. Taxonomy (NCBI): domain Eukaryota; kingdom Metazoa; phylum Chordata; class Mammalia; order Primates; family Hominidae; genus Pan; species Pan paniscus. The sequence goes on from NC_073254.2 coordinate 123,847,472, forward strand.
TGGAAGAAACTATGTCAGCAATTCCCCTACCACATTTATTTTAAGGCATTTGACAAGGTGCCACTGATTTCTTTTGGAAAGACATACATTTTGAGTAGTTGCATTTAAATGGAGTTGAATACTTAACATTTATTCTTATCAATAGCATCTTTAATGAGCACTCCTGTCTTGGATTAATACTCTAGTTTTCGTATTAAAGGCTCATTTTTCTACATGTTCTTGGTTTAAATGGATCTTTCTTAGCTCTCTTTGTTTTCATTGTTGCTAATTTGTTGACCTTGTTTTCAATACTTAGCAGTTTAACTGATAATTTAGAGATCTTCATATGAGTAGCATAGTTTTTATGCTTGCGTGTAGTTACCTCTATTGAAAGATAAACTATGGTGTGCCCAAGAAGGCTGGACTAAGACGCTGTAATATGCAAGCCTTGTCTAACACACCAAACAGAGAGAGAAGAGCTTCATGCCCCTGAATGGATCAATCAGGCTCACTTGATTCTGCTCACCGAGGCATACCTGCACCCATTATCTGATGGCATCTCTGTTTTCTCAAAATTAAACATTTTTCTCATTCCCACTTAATCATTTTGTCATAAATTTCGTTGTTTGGGAAATAGCATTTCCATTGTTATTCATTTGTATATCTTTGGTCATTGCTTTATTTTCAATTATTTTTATGTCATTTAGTTGTAAACAAAACTTATAAATGATACATTGCTGAATTTTGCTTTTTTAACTCATTCTGATAATGTTTAAATTTAGTAGCATTATTTGGTCATTTCTTATTTTTCATAATCACTCATTTTAGCATATTTCTGACATAACTTATTTTACTATGTTTTAATAGAAATACATGTGCTTCTTATTTATCTTCATTCTTCCTTTTCTTTCATGGAGAATTGAGTATTGTTTATTGTCTGTTCTCCTACTAATTTCTGGTGGTTTGGAAGTTCTACATCTATTTGTTTTATGTTAGTGTATATTCTTAAACTTGAAGTTATTTATTACTTCATCAAATCAAGTTATAGCTAAGCAGTACCTATGACTTCTAACCCAGAAAGTTATTTTAATCAATATTAAATTATATATTCATAGTATAAATGAACTATACTACACACACACACACGTGTGCACATACATGCAAACATCTTTATCATGTTTACTGTCTCACCAGCATTCCCTACCACCAGGATTTTATTGAAATTAGCTGTAATCTTAAATTTGGTTTAAAGTAGTAGTTATTATATTTAGATAATCTCCATATTTTATTATTTGTTTCCTAATAATTTCTTAAAATGCCACTATGTTAACAATGGCTATTTTAAATCAACTGTGTATTTATTGTTTTCTATTATTTTCTGTTTTCTTTATTGAATTGGCAATCTTTGTTATGGCTTTATTTTACTGAGTACATTTTTAAGTGATTTTGTTTTTTAAGAAAAGAAGAATGTATGTGATTCATTTCAATTTCCTGCATGATCCAAGTGTCTTTATTTAATCCTTATATATAAATGATAATTTTGTCAAATATATAATACTGGTTTCAAGGACTTTCTCCATTGAGAATTCTATAGATATTGTTAAGCTGACTATGAGAAGCCTGAGTCTGAGTTTCATTCTTTTGTATCTTCCCTACTTTTTCATGGAAATTCTAGAATTGTCTCTTTTTCCATTGACCTTAGATATTTTACCTGAATATCTGTGTGTGTATATGTGTGCATGTATGTATATGTATGGTTATGTGTACTTATGGGTGCTGCATATATGGATGGATGGATGTATCTCTGTCTATGCACACACTTGCAGTGTAAGTGCTTTTATGTAATGCCACCACATTGCTATTTTATTTGGAGAGGAAGAGGTCTGAAGAAGACATGCTGCGTAATATGATATAAAAATACATAAAATCGTAAGATAAAATTGAACAAATCAGAGTGTAAAGAAGGTTTGACTGTGTTTTGATCTTTGTGGTATGTTGCTAAGTTTCCCCCTAAAACCATTCTTTCTTTTTCTCATAGTTAAAAAGTTGAATTGGAAACATGGTCAACCAGCTGGAAACCTTATTTTCCAGGCCCCCTTGCAAGTAGATATGACCAAGTGGCCAATTTCTCAAAAATGAATGGTGGCCAGAAAGAATGTGTGCCACATCCAGGCTGTGGCTGTAAAATATTAATCGGGTCAATGTATTTCACTAATGTATGTGCATACGTCAGAGAGTGCAATAGCATTATGTCTATAAAACAATGTACATACCTTAATTAAAAATATTTTATTTGTCAAAGATGCTAACAATCATCTGAGACTTCATTGAGTTGGAATGTATTTTTGCTGGTGGAAGAACTTCAGTTCCAGACAACCACAATAAAACAAATATTGCAAGAAAGAAAGTCACGTGAATATTTTGGTTTTCTAGTGCATATAAAAGGTATGTTTATACTATACTATAGCCTATTAAATGTGCGATAGCATTATGTCCATTAAACAATGTACATACCTTAATTAAAAATATTTTATTGGTCAAAGATGCTAACAATCATCTGAGACTTCATTGAGTTGTAATGTATTTTTGCTGGTGGAAGAACTTGCCTTGATGCTTGTAGCTGCTGACTGATCAGGGTGGTGGTTGCTGAAAGCGGGAATGGCTGTGGCAATTTCTGGAAATAAAGCAACAATGAAGTTTGCTGCATCAATGAACTCTTCCTTTCAGGAAAGATTTATCTGTAGCATTTGATACTGTTTGATAGTATGTTAAACTTTCTTTTTTAATTGGAGGACAGGCACAGTGGCTAATGCCTGTAATCCCAACACTTTAGGAGGCCAAGGTGGGAGCATCACTTGAGCCCAGGAGTTTGAGACTAGCCTGGGCAACATAGTGAGACCCTGTCACACACACACACACAAAAAGTCAATTTTCAATTTTCTCAAACTCTTCTCCTGATTTATCAACTAAGTTTACGTAATATTTTAAGTTCCTTGTTGTCATTTCAGTAATGATCACAGCATCTTCATCAGGAATAGAATTCATCTCAAGAAACCACTTACCTTTCTCATCCATAAAAAGCAAGTCCTCATTCATTAAAGATTTATCATGAAATTTCATCAATTCAGTCACATCTTCAGGCTTCTTTTCTAGTTCTAGTTCTCTTGCTACTTCTATCATAATTACAGTAACTTCCTCTACTGAAGACTTACAGTCATCCATGAGGGTTAAAATTAACTTCTCCCAAATTCCTGTTAATGTTGCTGTTTTGACCTCCTTCCATGTAACAAAAATGTTTCTAATGGCATCTGGAATGATGAATGCTTTCCAAAAGGTTTTCAATTAATTTCGCACAGGTCCATCAGAGGAATCACTATCTATGCCAGCCATGCATTACGAAATGTATTTCTGAAATAACAGGACTTGAAAGTCTAAATTACTCCTTGATCTATGGGCTACAGAATGGATATTGTGTTAGAAGGCATGAAAACAACATTAATTTCCTTGTACATCTCCATTAGAGCTCTTGGCTGACTAGGCACATTGTCAATGAGCAGTAATATTTTGAAAGAAATCTTTTTTTCTGAGCAGTGGGTCTCAAGAGTGGGCTTAAAGTATTCAGCTAAAGCATGCTATAAACAGATGTGCTGTCATCCAGGCTTTGTTGTCCATTTATAGAGCTAAGGGAGAGTAGATTTATCATAATTCTTAAGAGCCCTGGGATTTTCAAAGTGGTAAATGAGCACTGGCTTTAACTTAAACTCACCAGCTACATTGGCCCCTAACAAGAGAGTCAGCCTGTTCTCTGAAGCTTTGATGATCTGAAGCCAGGCATTAACTTCTCTCTAGCTATGAAAGTCCTTAGATGGCATATTCTTGCATTATAAAACTGTTTCATCTACAGTGAAAATCTGTTGTTTAGTATAGCCACCATCAATTATGTTAGTCAGCTCTTCTGGATAACTTGCTATACTTTCTACATCAGCATTTGCTACTTCACCTTGTACTTTTATCTTATGGAAATGGCTTCTTTCTTTAAATCTCATGAATCAACCTCTGTTAGCTTCAAACTTTTCTTCTGCGGCATTCTCACTTCTTTCAGCCTTCACAGAATTGAAGAGAGTTAGGGGCTTGCTCTGGATTAAGCTTTGGCTTAAAGGAATGTTGTGTCTGTCTGATCTTCTATCCAGGCACTCAAACTTTCTCCCTAGCAGCAATAAGGCTGTTTTGCTTTCTTATCATTTGTGTGTTCACTGAAGTAGCACTTTTAATTTCCTTCAATAACTTTTCCTTTGCATTTACAACTTGGCTAACTGTTTGGCACAAGGGACCTAGCTTTCAGCTTATGCTGGATTTTGAGATGCCTCCCTTATTAAACTTAATCATATTTCTATTTTTTGGGCTAAATTCAGAGACATGTGACCCTTCCTTTCACTTTAACACTTACAGGTTATTGCCAAGTTATTATTTGGCCTAATTTCAATATTGTTGTGTCTCAGGGAATAAGGAACCTTAGGAAAGGGAGAGAGATGGGGGAACGGCCAGTTGGTGGAGCAGTCAAAACATATACAACATTTATTGATTAAGTATGCCATCTTATATGGGCACAATTCATGTCAACCCAAAACAATTACAATAGTAACATTAAAGATCACTGATTACAATCACCATAATAGACATAATAATAATATAAAAGTTTGAAATACTGCAACAATTGCCAAAATGTGACACAAAGATAAAAAGTGAATTCATACTGTTAGAAAAATAGTGCCAATAGACTTGTTCAACACAGCATTGTGAAAAATAAAAAATGCAATATCCACAAAGTAAAATAAAGCAAAGTGCAATAAAACAAGGTGTGCCTGTACAGAAAACTCAGAAGCCTTTCAAGAAAGAATACACACATACACACCCACCTCTCCCTAAATAAATTTCCTGTTGTATGAAATGTATGGATCTTAATTAACACCACACTAAAATTAATTAAGCAAACTAGAAGTCAAAATAAATATTAAACTATTTTTGAAATATGTTAGAAAGTAATTACAACACTGCATTAAAAACTTATAAGCTGAAATTAAACTCTATTCAATGGAAAATTCAAAGCAAATCCAATAAATCAGAAAAATAAAAGTTGAGTCAGCCTCAGTATGCTTAGTTACTCAGAACTTAACCAACTGCACAGCTGCAATTTTCATGCAATTGACTTACTTAAGCACATTATTTCCTTAGGTGCCTGCAGTTCTAAACATGGATGTGGGACCTATCCTAGAAACCCTATTACTAGCTCCCCATGTGAGTTTCTCTTGCTCATGTGTGAAATATAATTACAAGTATTATCTGGACTATAATTTGTGCATACTGCAAAAAACCCTTCGACTTTACTGCAATCTTTTTTTTCCATAATAGATAACATGAATATGCATAACAATGATTGACAGAAAGATGCATTTTGAAAAAGTGCCTGGCGATGTTTTAATTAGGTAAATAATACAGTTATACAGAGTAGATTTAGGAGAATACTCCTCATAGAGCAGCAAGCTTTCCTACAAATTTCCAAAAAGACAACCAAGAATAAATACTGCCTATCCTCCACCCCTAAAAATATCAATCTGTTAATACTTGTGTTTCTGAAAATCCACCACAGCCTGTGTATTTATTTATTTATTTATTTATTTATTTATTTATTTATTTATTTTTGAGACAGAGTCTCACTCTGTCTCCCAGGCTGGAGTGCAGCCGTGCGATCTCCGCTCACTGCAAGCTCTGCCTCCCGGGTTCACGCCGTTCTCCTGCCTCAGCCTCCCAAGTAGCTGGGCCTACAGTTGCCCGCCACCATGCCTGTCTAATTTTTTGTATTTTTTTTTAGTAGAGACGGGGTTTCACTGTGGATGGTCTTGATCTAGCCAGGATGGTCTCGATCTCCTGACCTCGTGATCTGCCCGCCTCAGCCTCCCAAAGTGCTGGGATTACAGGCGTGAGCCACCGTGCCTGCCCTGTGTTTTTAATTCCTTAGACTTGTAGATACTACTTTGAGAAGTATTTTCCCCTTGCCTTCACATGTTTTCCAGTTTATTGATCTTCAAAATTTCAGTAGAAAGACTGATAGAAGACATAATAGTGACTTGTTGAGGATGCTTCCCAGAACTGGGTACCTAAGGCCCTACTAAAAGTCATATGTCTTCTCTCATTGTTTTTTTCATACTCGAAATCTGACCTTTCAATAGTTTTTGAATTCTTCATGTCTCAAATCATTTGTCATGGTCTAAACATGCCAGTTTGCTCTCTCTTTTTCTGTAGCTATAAAACCAAGTCAATATCTTCATTCATTTCCTTTCCCTTAGGTACTCTTTACACCTTTCAAATGAGTTAAGCTTATTTTTTGACACTTCAACCTATTTATATAATTGGTCCCAACATTCTACCAATCTTATAGGGAAAGCACTTTGCGGGATGGTCCTCGACATCCTTTATCTTTTCTACAATACATATTTTGGCAAAACTTTAAAACTTATAGTTGTAAAATGGTCCGACTCTTGTCCATGTTTCTGATATTCTAAAGTCTAAATGTAGTGCTCCATTCAGATCTAGAATTTGGAATTATTCTCATCCTCTACAGGGTAAGCATATATTTAAAGAAAATATATTCTAGGCAGAATCTCTTTTTCTCTCCATTTTTTTCTATTTAACACCTGATCTTGTAAAATTTATTACTTTTTTCTAATCAATGCAATAGGTTGATACATCACCTATATAGTACAGATATCTATTGCTCTTTATTTCCTGATGAACTGCATCAGGTCCACTTATGATTAAACTCAAACTTTGGTCCTCATAATTTATTACCAGAGAAAGTTTATTTAAATGACAGACTTTTAGTATTGGCTGAAGATGAAAATACAGAAGAAAAGAGTATGTCACACTCACCAAGCCCAATGTCTGCATATCAAAACAGTAAGTATTTTGGACACAGTTGAGTTATATTCATGAACATGAATCTTTTGCCCACCATTGTCTTGTTCTGACTCCTGTTCATCATTAATTGTAAGAACCAGGCTTTTACACAGTAACTGTCCACAACAAATATGGCTACTGTAAAGTTGGAGGTTCTAAAAACACTTCTCCCAAATCTTGGTGCACTAGATATATTCTGCTGCAAAATCAATCTGTAGAGAGATAGTAAAAGTCAACATTGACTCACAGATTATATATAGAATCTCAAGTCCCATGAGAGTGATAATGTTTGCTGAGAGTTTTTGAATAAAGTTTCAATCCATTTATCTCTCTAGATATCTGTGTTTTAATTTTGGTTTCAACCAGGCCAAGAAATGGTAGAAAATAAAATTTATTGCTGAACAACCTTTTTCTGAAGAAGCCCATCCTGTCCTCCTAACTTTTTCCTTAATCTTATCCTCCTATTCTATTTGTGTTTTCTCTGGATCTAAACATATTTAAGTATTTTTTTAATTTCATTTCAAATTATATACAATGCTAAAGCACCTCAAATATTTGTGGAAAATGTGAGGAATATATAAATTTAATTAAATTTTAAAAATTATTTTTTTGTTTTTATGCTTCCCAGCATCTTACACACCATTAAATAAGAATCTCTGTAGCAAACCATGATTTCAGGATAGCTCTGACATTTACCAATTAGTAACTTACCATCTGAGATTAAGTTTCAGCATTTATAATTTGGTGAAATTAACCTCATTGTGGCTATTGAATGGCATAACTAATACCAAGTGCTAGCTCATTATATTTTACACATTAGATATTAATCATCATTTGTCTTATTTTCCCCACTAAACTCCATCTTTAATGTCTTTAACTTTCCTTCTCTGAGAACCAATCTACTATTAGGTAGGAGCAGGAATATCTGTAAAATCTAGTCCTTGAAGCTCTGAGCCCCTCTCATCACTCATGTTAAATATTTTCTGGTCTTTTCACTAAACTCTATAAACAACTCCTAACCATTAACACTGCTCATTCTTCCATCCTGCTACTTCCACTACTAAATGTAATAAGTCAAAAATTAATTGGGAATCGCTAAGGATTTGCCCTGAATTTATCTATTTCTCAAGCATAAAATTAGCTTGGTGCTAAAATCAATACAAGCAGAACTATACTGCTATTGATGAAATGCCGAAAGGTATTTTATTACCCTAAACATTTCACTTATTTGACAAGGTAATTCTTTGAGCCTTGGATGTGGTTGGACAGAAAAAATACAGAACTCATCAGGATACATCCCTATTTATTTACTCTATCTGTTGAGGACCCAATAATGATGGCATAAATATTAATGATCAATTATGATAGTAATTTTTAAAATATGTCTATTTTATATGGCTTCATGTTGTTTAGGGATTTTCACATTGTGAAAACACGAAAAAATTGTATATAATGTATTTATGATCCTAATAATATTAATAAAAGTGCATATGTATGTACCATTCATCTTCAGAATTGAAACATAATAAATACCTTTGTGATGCCCCGTATGTCACTTCCCAATTAGACTGCTGTTCCTCCCTGAGGAGTTAATCACAAACTATTTTAAATTTTCAAGTATTTATTTTCTTTACTTTCTTAATAATTACATGCTACATGCATGTCTCTCTAAATAATACACTATTTAGTTTTGTATATTTTATTATTATATAAATGGATCCATCCTGTCTATTCTTTTGTGACTTATTTTTTTACACCCAAATACTATCTTCGAAATTAATCTATAATTTTGTATTCATTTTATAGGATTTATATATCCCATTGCATGAATATATTCACCATTCTATGCTTCTCTTTAGATATTTGGTTGGTTGTTTTCTCTTACTTATCATTGTATAAATATTGTGGTGTGTATATATATATATATACATATATATATACCTTTTTAGATACAAATCTAATGTCAGTAATATGGCACTATGTATGAGGCACATATCTCATCTCTGGTTATGGTTTGTTTTGGCACTTTCTTTAAAGATATATTTTATATTATATATATAAAATATATATTTATATATTTATATAATATACATTTTATAAATTATATTATATAATATATAATATAACATATATAATATAATATATATAATATAATATATAATATAATATATATTATATTATATATAATATTATATATATTATATTATATTTACATATATATTTATAATTTTATATATTATATGTTATATTATATATTAATCTATTTTATATTATATTTATATATATTTTATATAAATTTATTTATTTATAGTTATTTATTTATTATATATATTTATATTATATTTTTATATATTTGATATATAATATATAAATATAATATATATTATATTTATATATATTTTATATATTTATATTATAATATATATTTATATTTTATACATTTATAATATATATTTATATTATAATATATATTTGAATATTTATATTATATTATATATTATATATATATAGAGAGAGAGAGTCTCATTCTGTCACTTATGCTGGAGAGTTGTGGCACAAATGTGGCTCAATGAAACCTTGCAACCTTGACCTCCTGGGCTCAAGTGATTCTCCCACATCAGCCTCCTGAGTAGCTAGGACTACAGACATACAACACCAAGCCTGGCTCATTTTTGTATTTTTTGTAGAGATGGGATTTTGCCATGTTGCCCAGGCTGGTCTTAAACTCCTGGCTCAAATGATCTTCTTGCCTTGGCCTCCCAAAGTGCTGAAATTACAGACATGAACCACTGTGCCTGGTCAAAAATAGAATTTTTTAATGCTAAGTTTATTTGGCTTGTTTTTCAAACTTTAGTTCTTCTATATAATTTTGAAAGTTATCTTTACCATATTAAAGTAAGCTATTGGAATTTTATTAGAATCAGACTAAAGATCTGGAGAAGCAAGATGGCTGACCCTTTAGCAGTCATTCCCCATGCAGGAACACCAAATCGAACAATTATCCACACAAGAAATCACACTCATAAGAACCAAATATCAGGTTAGTGATCACAACACCTGATTTAAATGTCATATTGCTGAGAGAGGCACTGAAGAGGGCAGGAAAGGCAGTCTTGTATTGCCAATTCCACCTCTACCTCAACCCCCTGCAGCAGCCACATGGTGGGAAGAGAAAATCTGTTCACTTGAGAAAGGGAGAGTGCAGTCACTGTGCACTTTGCATTGAAACTCAGCACTGCCCTGTCACAACAGAAAGCAAAACCAGGCAAAACTCAGCCAACACCCATGCACAGAGGGAGGATTTAGACTCACCCTAGTCAGAGGAAAATTAACCATCAGCAATCAGAACCTGAGTTCCTACAAGTCTCACCACCATCAGTTAAAGGGCTCTGGAGTTCTGAATAAACTTGAAGGACTGTCTAGGCCATAAGCACTGCAATTCTGGGGCAAGTCCTGGTGCTGTGCTGGGTTTGGAGCCAGTGGACTTGCAGTGCAAACCACCTAGTGAGACAACAGCCAGGGCAGCCAAGGGAGTATTTACATCATCCCTCTCCCAACCTGAGACAGCAGAGCTCACAGCTCTGAAAGAGATTCCTTCCTTCTGCTTGAGAATAGGAGAGGAGAGAATAAAGAGGACTTTGTCTTGCAGCTTGGATACCATCTGAATCACAATACAGTAGGGCACCAGGCAGAGTACTGAGGCACTCATTCCAGGCCCTAGTTCCCATGAGACATTTCTTGATAGACTGTGGGCCAGAAGGAAACACACTTCCTTGAAGGGAAGGACTTGTTTCTGGCAGTATCTATCATCTGCTGACTGAAGAGTCAATAGCAGATGATAGGCTTTGAATAAACGTCAATAGCAGCCAGGCAATACTCACCCGGGCTTTGGGTGAAACCCAGTGGTTTGCTGGCTTAAGGTGTGACACAGCACATTCCTGGATGTGGTGGCCAAGGGCAGACACCCCTTCTGCTGGGGGAAAGGAGAGAAAAGGATTAAAGGGGTCTTTGTCTTGCAGCTTGGGTACCAGCTTGGCCACAGCAGTGTAGAGTACCAAGGAGTTTCCTGGGGTCCCTGATTCTAGGCCTTCACTCCTGCACCACATTGCTTGACCTGCCCTAGGCCAGAGGGAAGCCCACTGCTCTGAAGGAAAAGACACAAGCCTGGCAGCATTCACCACAAACTGACTGAAGAACCCTTGGACCTTGAGTAAACATCGGTGGTAACCAATTAGTACTCACCATGAGCCTGAGGCAGTAGTGCACATGGGAAGAGACCCCTTCTGCTTGAGGAAAGAAAAGGGAAGAGCAGGAAGGACTTTGTCTTGTGGCTTGGGTGGCAGCTCAGCCACCATATAATAGAGTACCAAGTAGATACCTCTAGTTCCTGACTCAAGGCCCTGGCTCCCAGATGGCATTTTTGGAACAATCCTGATCTTGGGGGTGAGCTCATCACCCTAAAGGGAAGGAAACAAGTTGGGCTATATTTGCCACCTATTGACTAAAGAGACTTTGGGCTGTAAATGAGCATTGGCAGTAGGCAGGCAGTGGTGGCCATGGGCCTTGGGTAATACCCTTTCAGTACTTGAAAAGCCTTCCCAAGGAGGACAGGTACAAATAAACCCAGATGGCAAAGAGTACAATAAATACCTAATTATTTGATTCCTAGATATTGATGAACATCCACAACCATCAAGAACAGAAAGAAAAACATGACCTCACCAAACAAACTAAATAATGTACCAGTGACCAATTCTAGAGAGACTGAGATATGTGATCTTTCAGACAGAACTCACAATAGCTGTTCTGAGGAAGACCAAAGAAATTCAAAATTACACAGTAAAGGAATTCAGAATCCTGTCAGGTAAATTTAATGAAGAGGTTGAAATAATTTTTAAAAGTTGAGCAGAAATTTTGGAGCTAAAAATTCAACTGACATACTGAAGAATGCATTAGAGTCTCAAAACAGCAGAATTTACCAAGCAAAAAGAATTCCTGAGCTTGAAGGCAGGGTATTTGAAAATACAAAGTCAGACACAAAAGTAAAAACAGAAATTATTTTAAAAAATGAAGCACACATACAAGATGAGAAAATAGCCTCCAAAAGGCAAATCTAAGAGGTATTCACCTTAGAGAGGAGGGAGAGAGAGAGAGAGAGGGAGAATGAAATAGAAAGTTTATTTAAAGGGTTAATAATAAGATAACTTCTCAAACCTAGAGAAAGATATCAATATTAAAGTAAAAAATATTCTAGAATATGTAGCAGATTCTAGACATTTAGTAATCAAACTCCTAAAGGTCAAGAATAAAGAAAGAACCCTGAAAGCATCAGAAAAAAGAAAGAAATAGTATACAAAGGAGCTTAGGTACACCTGACAGAAGACTTCTCAGTTTTCTGAAGCCAGGAGAGAGTGACATGACATATTTAAAGTGCTGAAGAAAAAAAAAAAACATACTTTTATCCTGGAATAGTATATCCAGTAAAAATATTCTTCAAACATAAAAGACTTTCCCAATCAAGTAAAAGCTGGGGGATTTCATTAGCATCAGACCTGTCCTACAAGAAATGCTAAAGGAAGTTCTTCGATCTGAAAGGAGAAATGTTAATGAACAAGTATCAGTCATCTGAATGAACAAAATTCATTGATAATAGTAAGTACACAGAAAACCACAGAATATTATAGCACTGCAATTGTGGTATGTAAACTACTCACAACTTCAGTAGAAAGACTGAAAAATGAACCTATAAAAAACAATAACTACAACAACTTTTCACTACATAGACAGTATCAGACATAAAGAGTAACAATAAAAAGTTAAAAAGCAGGAGGGATGAAGTTAAAGTGTAGAGTTTTTATTAGTTTTCTCTGTGTTTGTTTGTTTTTGAAATCAGTGTTAAGTTGTCATCAGTTTAAAACAATGGGTTATAAGATGTTATTTGCAAGCCTCATGGTAACCTCAAATCAAAAAAACTACAACAGACACACAAAGAATAAAAGCAAGAAGTTAAAACATTAAATTTTGGAATTTTGGAAACTATAAAAATTGAAACCAGAGAAAATCACCATCACAAAATGGAAGATAGGAAGAAGGAAGGAAGGAAGGAAGGAAGGAAGGAAGGAAGGAAGGAAGGAAAAGAAAGAAAGGAAAGAAAGAAAGAAAGAAAGAAAGAAAGAAAGAAAGAAAGAAGGAAAGAAAGAAGGAAAGAGAAGAAAGAAGGAGAAAATAAAATGACAGGAGTAACTCCTTACTTATCAATAATAACATTGACTGTAAATGAACTAAAATAAAGAGATAGAAAAAAGATATTCCATGCAAACGGAAACCAAAATAGTGGAAGTAACTATACTTATATCAGACATAATATATTTCGAGACAAAACCTATAAAAAGAGACAAAATATCATTATATAATAATAGAGGAGTCAACTCAGCAAGCGAATACACAAATTGTTATTATATGTGCACCCAACACTGGAGCACCCAGATATATAAAGCAAATATTATTAGTGTTAAAGAAGGAGATAGACTACAATACAATAATAGCTGGAGACTTCAGCATTGGACAGATCTTCCAAACAAAAAAATGAACCAACAAATATCAGACTTAAAATCTGCACTGTGGACCAAATTGACCCAATAGGTATTTACAGAACATTTCCTCCAATGGCTACAGAACACATATTCATCTCTTCAGCACATAGATTATTCTCAAGGATAGATCATATGTTAGGTCACAAAACAAGTCTCAAAAAATTCAAAAACATTTAAATCCTATCAATTATCTTCTTTGACCAACCAACATGGAATAAAACTACAAATCAATAAAAAGAGGAATTTTGGAAACTATACAAACACATGGAAAATAAGCAGTATGCTCCTGCATGACCAGTGGGTCAATGAAGAAATTAAAAAGAAAACTGAAAATTTCCTTAAAATAAATGATAATGGAAACACAACATACCAAAACCTGTGAGATACAAGGAAAGCAAGTACTGAGATGTAAGTTTATAGTAATAAGCACGTACAGCAAAAAAATAGAAAAACTTTAAATAAACAACCTAATAATGCATTTTAAAGAATTTGATAAATAAAAGCAAACCAAACCAAAAATTAGTAGAGAAAAGAAATAGTAAAGATAACAGCAGAAATAAATGAAATTCAAATGAAAAACAGAATGGAATGAAAATTGGTGTTTTGAAAAGATAAACAAAATTGACAAACCTTGAGCCAGAATACCTACAAAAAGAGAGAAGAAATACACAAATAAAATCAGAGATGAAAAATGAGACATTACAATTGATACTGCAGGAAATCAAAGGATCATTAGAGACTATCATGGGCAACTATATGCCAATAAATGGGAAAATTTAGAAGAAATGGATAAATTCCTAAACATATACAGCCTACAAAGAATGAACTACTAAGAAATTCAAGACCTGAAGAGACAAATAAGAAGTAATGTGGTTGAAACCATAATAAAAAGCCTGCCAGCAGAGAAAAGCCTAGCAACCAATGGCTTTACAGCAGAATTTTAATGAGCATTTAGGAAACTAATACCAATCCCACTCCAACTATTCCAAAAATTAGAGGAGGAGGCAATACTTCCAAACTCATTCAATGAGTTCAGCATTAACCTGATACCAAAACTAGGCAGACATATCAAAAAAGAAAACTACCCGCCAATATCCCTGACGAATAGTGATGCAAAAATCTTCAACAAAATACTATCAAACCAAATTCAACAACACATTAAAAAGATCATTCATCATGACCAAGTAGGATTTATCTCAGTGATGCATGTATGGTTTAGCATATGCAAATAAATCAATGTGATACTTCATATCAACAGAATAAAGAGAAAAAAAACCACATGATCCTTTTCAATTGATGCTGAAAAATCATTTGATGAAATTCAATATTCCTTCATGATAAAAGCCCTCAAAAAATTGGGGTTAGAAGGAACATACTTCAACACAAGAAAAGCCGTGTACGACAGACACACAGCTAGTGTTGTACTGAATGGGAAAAAATTGAAAGTCTTTCCTCTGTTCCGGGAAAAGATAAGAATTTCCACTTTCACCACCATGATTCAATATATTCCTGGAAGTCTTAGCTTGGGCAATCAGAAAAGAGAAAGAAATAAAGAGCATCCAAATTGGAAAGAAGGAATTCAAATTATCCTTGGTTGCCAATAATATGATCTTATATTTGGAAAAACCTGAAGACTCCACCAAAAGCTATTGTAACTGATAAACAGATTCAATAAAGTTACAGAATACAAAATCAACATTCAAAAATCAGTAGCATGTATACATGCCAAGAGGGAAGTATCTGAAAAAGAAATCAAGAAAATAATCTCATTTACAATAGCTAAAAATAAAATAAAATACCTAGGAATAAACTTAACCAAAGAAGCAAAAGATCTCTACAATGACAACCATAAACTATTGATGCAAAAAATTGAGGACATGAAAAAAATGAAAAGGTATTCTGTGTTTATGAATTAGAAGAAACAATATTGTCAAAATGTCCATACTACCCAAAGCAATCTACAGATTCAATGCATCCCTATAAAATACCAATGATGTTCTTCAAAGAAATAGAAAAAATCCTAAAATTTCTAAGGAACAAAAAAGAAACCAGAATAGTCAAAGCCATCCTGAGCAAAAAGAAAAAAACCAGAGGAATAACATTACCTGACTTCAAATTATACTACAGATACTACAGAGCTATAGTAACCAAAACAGTATGGTACTGGCAAAACAAAAACAAAAATCAAACAAACCACCCCACCCCCCAACAACAACAAAAAAACCCACATAGACCAATGGAAAAGAATAGAGAAGCCAGATAGAAATTCATACATCTATAGGGAACTCATTTTTAATACAGATGCCAAGAATATACACTGGGGAAAGGACAATCTCTTCAATAGATGGTGCTAGGAAAACTGGATTTCCTTATGCAGAAGAATGAAACTAGATCCCTATCTCTCACCGTATACAAAAATCAAATCAAAATGGATTAAAGACTTAAATATAAGACCCTAAACTCTGAAACTATTACAATAAAACATTGAGGAAACTCCAGAACATTTGTCTGGACAAACATATTTTGAGTGATAACCCACAAGCACACTCAACCAAGGCAAAAATTGACAAATGGGATCACATCAAGTTAAAAAGCTTCTGCACAGCAAAGGAAACAATAAACAAAATGAAGAGACAACCCACAGAAAGAGAGAAAATATTTTTAAACTATCCATCTGACCAAAGATTGATAACCAGAATATATAAAGAGCTCAAACAACTCTATAGGAAAAAATCTAGCATTTCAATCAAAAAATGGGCAAATGATTTGAATAGACATTTCTCGAAGGAAGATATACAAATAGTAAGCAGGCATATGAAAAGGTGCTCAACATCATTGTTCATCAGAGAAATGCAAATCAAAACCACAATGAAACATCATCTCACCCCAGTTAAAATGGCTTATATCCAGAAGACAGGCAATAACAAATGCTGGCGAGGATATGGGGAAAAGGGAACACTTGTACACTGAGAATGTAAATTAATATAACCCCTATAAAGAACAGTTTGGAAGTTCCTCAAAAAACTAAAAATATAGCTACCATATGATCCCGCAATCCTGCAGCTGGGTATATACCCAAAAGAAAAGAAATCAGTATATGGGAGAGATACCCACTCTCTCATATTTCTCGCAGCACTGTTCACAATAGCTAAACTTTGGAAGCAACCTAAGCGTCCATCAATAGATGAATGGATAAAGAAAACGTGGTACTTATACACAATTGAGCAGTTTTCTGCTATAAAAAACAATGAGATCCTGTCATTTGCAACAACGTGGATGGAACTGAGAGTAATTATATTAAGTGAAATAAGCCAGGCACAGAAAGACAAATTTCACATGTTCTCACACATGTGTTGGAGCTAAAAATTGAACCCTTGGAGATAGAGAATAGAATGATGGTTATCAGAGTCTGGAAAGGGTAGTAGGGGACAAAGGGAAGTGGGGATGGTTAATGACCACAAAAATATAGTTAGATAGAATGAATAAGATCCAGTATTTGATAGCACAACAGGGTGATTACAGTCAACAATATTTTAGTGTACATTAGTTGTTAGTTATTCTTCCTAAGAATGTAAGCTGTTTTGTCACATTCCTGGTAGCTTTGATAATTTTCTTTACTGTTCTGCAGGTTCATGTGTGTAGGCATAGACTTTTGTTTATTTATCTTGCTTTGGAAATTTTAAGATTCATTTATTCTACGTTGGGATTTTCATTTCTTTTATTTCTGAAAATGTCTAATTGCTTGATGCCTGAAGTTCCAGACCAGACTGGGCCAGGATAACAAGACCTTGGCTCTCCAAAAAAAAAAAAAAAAAAAAATTAGGTAGACATGATGGTGTGCCTGTAGTCCCAGCTACTCCAAGGCTGAAGCAGGAGAATCACTTGAGCCTTGAAGTTACAGATTGCAGTGAACTATGATCATGCCACTGCACTCCAGCCTGGGTGAAACAAGACCTTGTCTCAAAAAAAAGAAGCTTCTGTTACTTACTCTTAATCTCTCTAATATTTTTTTGAATTCAATTTGATGAATGCGTGAATGTTAGAACTTTTCAATCTGCATGTTTCCTAACCTGTCTTACATAGTTTTTTAATCTTTATCTTTCTGTTTTGCATTCTGGATATATCTCTTCTGATTTATTTTTATTGCATTAATTTTCTCTTCATTGCATCTGATTTTGGGTTTAGCCTAAACTTTGTGTTTTATATATAAGTATTTTTTTTTCTAAAAGTTCTATAACGTTCTTTTATTCAGTTCTACTTGATAATTTTGGTTGAGTCTTATCACTTAGTCATAATTTTGATACATTTTTTATTTCTTTAAACATATTTAGCAAGCTTATTTAATACTCTGTGATGACAATTCTGATATCTGCAGTTTTCTCATTCTGTAGTTTGTGATTTTGTTGACCCTTACAGAAGCTTATTTCTTTCCTCATGTGTCTTATGAACTTTTGTTGTTGTTTTTGAGAAATCATGTTCCTTAGAATTTTGTTTTGGGACTACCTTGAGGATAATATTGAGCGTGTTTTCTCTCCAGTGATTTGCATATACTTTTATCTGGATTTGAGGATCCATCTAAAATAAGTTTTCTGGTTTGAGGTTTCAGGACCAATTAATGTTATTCTAGTTCCCAACCCAGGAAAAGTGGTTACGAATTCTCAAGAGAGGTTTTCTGTTTTGTTTTATTTTGGTTTTTGTTTTTGTTTTTTTCTGTATTCTCTATCCATCCAAAGGCAAAGATCCCTTAATATTTCCCAACTAAATGATAGGTTTTCTCACTTCAGCCAAAGAGTGTGTCATTCTGTAAGGATTCTGGCTTAATTCTGAATCTCTAATTCACCTGTTCACAATACAAGTTCTAACGTTCGTCACCCACACACGGCCCTTGAAACTGAAACTCTGGGGACAAAAAGAGTCAATTGACAGGGCCCTGAGGGCAACACCTATCTAAAGTGCTTGGCAACTTCTCTAGATTTAAGCTTCTGAGGATTTCCTTAATATCTTGCTACTGGAAGGCTAATTTTAAATATTTTCTAACATTTTAGGTGGTTTTATACCAGGAAGCTGTTGGGGAATATCCCACTGTCATTTGTGCCATAGTAGAATTATTTAATTGACCAACTGAAAGATATAGTCCTTAGAAAGAGAGAAGTCAAATCAAAGCTTGGGTAGTGTATCTCCTAAAACTGAGGTCACACCACAGTAGGTACAGAGGATATCTTTTTATGTGCCATGTTTCTGAGCTATAGTCCTAATTTCAGTACTGAGTCTTCTGCACTAATAATGAACAGTGAATATCATTGGGTTCCACTCCATTTATCTATTTTCTCACATTACCAATGATTATATCTGGCACCAGGTGCAAAGAAAGGAGGTTTAGTAGTTTATCTTGGTTAGTCTAGTATATGAGCAAATCATATTAAGCAAACATAACAAACACACTCTTGAAAGAGAAACATATTCATTTGAGGTGAATTGAGAAAGAAGGAAGCAAATCAAATAGTCTGACTCCAGAGCTCATGCTTGTTGCACTGCACCATTTCTCCAAAATTACAACTTCAGAAATGGAGCTTGATTCCTAATTGGTGCATTCACAGGAATATGAACACCTGTTCATTAAAAGCAAAGATACGTATTTTAACTGACACAATTAGATTAGTTAGTAAAGCTAACTCCAAAAGTAACTCTAACATGTAATAATTTTTAAGGTTAGCATCTGAGAGTAAACACATGCTCATCTCTAATATATACTCAAAAAAGTATCATATAATCTAAAACATATTTAGTATTTACACCTAAACATATTTACAATGCTTTCCTCTTGAGAAAGAAAAATGACAATCTTTATGTTTCAGAAATTCTTGATACAATGAACAACAAAATTTTAAGCTGAAATCTGGAAGAAGGATCTGTGAGTCCTTCTGATTATTTTAGACATTGATCCAAAACTACTTAAAAGTTTTACCCACCCTTTCTTTATACTTAGAGTTTTGTAACTTATTTCAATTGGCAACTAAAAAGTCCTGTAAAATCCAGTGCTTCCCAATGAAACAGACAAGGATAGTAAATGACTATGCTGTAAATACAAAGATGATGGGGAACGTGTTTAGTCTACATCACCCAGATAGCAGTTTTCAAAGTACTAAACTAGTCACAATAAATTCAATTTAGAGGAAGCCAGATTCTGGAATAACATAAAAATCATCCATTAAAAGTTTTTCTATTTCCAAATGAAATCTATTTTCTTAAGAAATAATGAACTTCCCTTTCCTAGAAGTATTCACAAAGACACTGATTGTATCTCTGAGATGCTGTACCAGGTGATCTAGGGCCATGATTCTAGTTTGTCTTTCGTAGAATCCCACCAAGTCTGCCTCCTTCCTGGTCATAGCTCCTCTCGTTGATGTTTACAGGTCTGAATGCTTCGTTTTCATTTACAGAGTCTCTGCCCTAAAAATGAATTTGTTCCAACAAGCATTTTGAGCAAAAATATAGCTTTTAACCATTCAGACATGGCCTCTGGGACTCAGTGGATCAAGCAGGGGATGACAGATGCAATTGGTTTGTAGAAATTTTCAAGTCTTAAGAGAATGATCTCCTAGGAAAAGCAACACGTCTGCTGCCGCTTTTAAAGTGACAGAGCAATAGATCTTGGGCTGCCTCGGGTACTGCCTGAAGAATCAATAAACTCTCTTTTAAGGGCCACTGATGTCTCATGAAAGGCATCCAAAAACATTCTATTTAGAATATCCATCTTATTTCTTTCTGAACAATGTAACTCCCCTACAGCTGATAAATTGAGAAAAGCTTGATTTGTCTGTTTTAAAGGATATCTATTTTAATAGAGGACATAGAGAAGTAATTTGGAAATTCTCTTTTCAGAAGAAAGTCTTCAACTATGTTTATATAGAAAGCATGTTTATTAGGGAAATTTTTATTTAATAAAAATAATTTTAAATTATCCAAACTCTCAGTAACATCTAAAATGTTGGTATAGTACATGAAAAGCTTTAATCAGAAATTTTATTTTTGCTATTATTAATTCAAAAATATAACATGTATAACTATTATTCCTTTACAATAAAACATTAGAGCACATAATTGCTAAGCAATCAAATGTTTGTTGATTATCACCCAATTCATGAATATATACACTGAAATCCCCAATTTATAAAGCTGCCTGCCTCAGTTTCTCATTAGAAAGTGGGAAAAATCATACATCTTTCACAAAGTTACTGCTAATATTAAATTATTAAAATGATAGCAAATATAAATTCTTGATACCTTGTATGTTATTAATGCCATTTTCTTGCTTGCTGAAATAAGCATACTATTTATGACTTTTAGAATTTATGTATATTTTGTCATATATTCTTTGAATATAACCATAAAATATCAAGTCAAAATTTCCTATAAATTATGTTAATCTAAAAGTTTCACAACCCATATTCTTGACAGTATTTTGAAATTGCTTTACAAATTTATTTCAGTTGTCTCCAGAGAATTTGAAACTGCCTTGTCATGATGAGGTTTGTGATACTGGTAGTTAAGAATAAGTAATTTTTTATTTAAAACATAAGTTTATATACAGTAAAAGGCAAAGAAACATAGAGAAAATAAACAAGTAAATATGAAAGGAAATAACAATATGATGCATTGAGAGATGGGGGGCAGGGGTACCACGCTGTAGAAATCTAGACTTCATATATTAATGCTTAGAAAGCCATGTATAGGTTTTGTTTTGTAGAGCAGAGGGTAAAATTGTAATTTAAAAAACACAGGACACATGAATGTGTGTAAATATGATGTGTCCTTTAAGCATCTCTAACTTAAAAAAAAAAGCAAGCCATGTCAATACATCCCTGTTGTGTAAAGCATAAATTTCTTATGTTCTCATAGGTTTTTCTCTCTATCTGGTATAGTGTCAACAGGTTTGCCTACTTCTTTTGTTGTTTTAAAAATGGTGTTAATGGGGAAAATATTGAATTAAAATACCTTGAAACAATGACTTGCCTTCTAGTACCCACAGCCCTCAATATGCAGAAGATTCACAAATTTCTTTTATTAGTTTCAGAAATCATTTCAATTTGGTCTCTTCTTTAGTATAATTTTACTATATAGTTTTAAGTAAATCTACCATTTTACCAAATATTTTTAAATGCTCACAAATAGTTCAGGCATAGAGAAAGTAAATAACCTTATCTTAATACACTTTTTTCAATGTCTTGGGTTTCTAACTGTATGTTCTGGCTGTGTTTTGCGAGTCAACTTTCATTTAGAACTTGGCATAGCTATGTTACTGAAAGTTCTTTAATAATAAGAATATTCTTAGTTATAAGAATTATATTACACTACATATTATATTTTATATTACATTATATTCTTAGTAATAAGAATATAAATACTAACAGAAGATACCACTATGGAACTACTATAATGGCCAAAATCCAAAACACTGACAACACTAAATGCTGGCAAGGATATGGAGCAACAGGAATTCTCATTCAATGCTGGGAATGCAAAATGGTACAGCCATTTTGGAAGAAAATGTGGAAGTTTCTTACAAAACTAAACATATTCTTACTACACAACCCAGAAATCTTACTTTCTGGTATTTATTCAAAGGTGTTGAAAACTTATTTTCATGTAAAAATGTGGTGTTTATAGAAACTTTATTCATAACTGCCAAAACTTAGAAATAACCAAGATGCCCTTTTGTAGGTAAATGGATAAATAAATGGTGGTATATCCAGACAATGTAATATTATTCAGTGCTAAAAATACACGAGCTATCAAGCCATGGAGGAATCTTCAGTGCCCATTACTAAATGAAAGAAGCCAATCTGAAAAGCCAACATACAGTATGATTCCAATTGTATGACATTTCTGCAGAAGCAAAACTTGAGAGAGAAGAAAGATCAGTGGTTGTCACAGCTTGAAAAAAGAAAGGAATAAATAGGCCATGCCTAGCAGATTTTTAGGGTAGTGAAACTATTTTGTATGTTACTATAATGATAGACACATGTCATTACACATTTATCAAAACCCATAAATCCTAATGTAATCAATGAATTGGGTGATGATGATGTGGCAATGTAAGTTCATCTATTGTAACACATGTACAACATTGGTGGGGGATGTTGATACTGGGAGAGCCTGGTGGGAGTGGAGGGAAGGCGTGTATGAGAACTTTCTGTACAAGTTTGTGGTGAATCTAAATCTGCTCTAAATCTATTTTAAAAGTAAATAACAGATGGCAATAAACGCATTTTGGCAAGAAAATCAGCGAGGCTGATAATGTTGGTAAAGCTAATGCAGCAATTTTTAAATAGATATGCAGTCCCCAAAAGTTATTATATCCTTCTGGAAAACTGCCTTATTTCAGATTAAATGCAACTCTTGCTTGATTCTTCTCTCCATCTTTAGAAAACTTAATTAAAAAACAAGGCCTTTATAACCCCAAATAATTATGACCATTTCCTCCCACTGTTTCCTGTCCTGCTGTAGTCAAAGCCACGCCCTATGCATTTTAAATGAAGCTATTATACTAACCTGGAAAGTGCAAGATGAATTTATGATGAATATACAAGATTTCTAATTACATATAAAGAAGGGTGGAATGGTATTTTATTAAATTTCCTATTTACTTGATGATATAAAGAAAAAGAGCTGCTTTTTGTATAGCCCAGACAATCCTAAGCAAAAAGAACAAAGCTGGTGGCATCATGCCACCTGACTTCAAACTACACTACAAAGCTACAGTAACCAAAACAGCATGGTACTGGTACCAAAACAGATATATAGACCAGTGGAACAGAACAGATGCCTCAGAAATAACACCACGCATTTACAATCATCTGCTCTTTGACAGACCTGACAAAATCAAGCAATGGGGAAAGGATTCCCTATTTAATAAATGGTGCTGGGAAAACTGGCTAGACATATGCAGAAAACTGAAACCAGACCCCTTCCTTACACCGTATACAAAAATTAACTCAAGATGGATTAAAGACTTAAACATGGGGCTAGGCACAGTGGCTCACGCCTGTAATCCCAGTACTTTGGGAGGATGAGGTGGGTGGATCACAAGGTCAGGAGATCAAAACCATCCTGGCTAACACAGTGAAACCCTGTCTCTACTAAAAATACAAAAAATTAGCCAGGCATGGTGGCAGGCACCTGTAGTCCCAGCTACTTGGGAGGTTGAGGCAGGAGAATGGCGTGAACCCAGGAGGTGGAGCTTGCAGTGAGCCGAGATCATGCCACTGCACTCCAGCCTGGGCAACAGAGCAAGACTCCATCTCAAAAAAAACAAAAAACAAAAAACAAAGACTTAAACGTAAAATCAAAAACCATAAAAACCCTAGAAGAAAACCTAGGCAATATCATTCAGGACACAGGCATGGGCAATGACTTCATGACTAAAACATCAAAAGCAATTGCAACAAAAGCAATAATTGACAAATGAGATCTAATTAAACTAACAAGCTTCTGCATAGCAAAAGAAACTATCATCACAGTGAACAGACAACCTACAGAAGAATGGGAGAAATTTTTGCAATCTTTCCATTTTTACAGTGTAAAATCTTTCCACTTTTACACTGTTGGTGGGAGTGTAAATTAGTTCAACCATTGTAGAAGACAGTGTGGCAATTCCTCAAGGATCTAGAACAAGAAATATCAATTGTCCCAACAACCTCATTACTTGGTATATTCCCAAAGGATTATAATTCATTCTACTATAAAGACACATGCACACATATGTTTATTGCAGCAGTATTCACAATAGCAAAGAACAGGAACCAACCCAAATGCCCATCAATGATAGACTGGATAAAGAAAACGTAGCACATATACACCATGGGATACTATGCAGGCATAAAAATGAGTGAGTTCATGTCCTTTACAGGGACATGGGTGAAGCTGAAAACCATCATTCTCAGCAAACTAGCACAGGAACAGAAAACCAAACACTGCATGTCCTCAATAATCAGTGGGAGATGCACAATGAGAAAACATGGACACAGGGAGGGGAACATCACACACCAGGGACTGCCAGGGGGTGGGGAGCAAGGGAAGGGAGAGCATTAGGACAAATACCTAATCCATGCGGGGCTTAAAACCTATATGATGGTTTGATGAGTGCAGCAAACCACCATGGCACATGTATACCCATGTAACAAACCTGCACATTTTGCACATGTATCCCAGAACTTAAAGTATAATAAATAAAAAAGGGGCTGCTTTAAAAATTGATAAATACACATTGTATACATGTATCATGTACATGTTGTTTTGAAATATATATAAATTGCTGAATGGCTAAATTGAGATAATTCATATGTGCATTTTTCTCATATTGTTGTCATTTTTTGTGATAAGAAAATCTAATATCTGCTTTTCCAGTAATTTCAAGAATAAAACACATTGTTACTAACTACAGTCAACACATCATACAGCACATCTCTTTAGCTTACTCCTCTTATCTAATATTTTATATTCGTTGACCATCATCTCCCCAGTCCCTCCTTTCTCTACTTCCTAGCCCCTGGTAATCACCATTCATTTCTCTATGAGTTCAACTTTTTTAGATTCCACATATGAGTGAAAACATGTGGTATTTGTCTTACTGTGTCTGACTTACCTCACTTAACATAATGTCCTCTAGGATAATCTATGTTGTTTCAAGTGGCAGGAATTCCTTCCTTTTTTAAGGCTGAATAGTTGTGTATATGTACCATATTTTCTTCATCCATCTATACATCAATTGATACTTAGGTTAATTCCGTATCTTGGCTATTGTGAATAATGTTGCAATAAGTATAGAAGTGCAGATATATACTGAATTAATGTCCTTTGGTTATATATCTAGTAGTGGGGTTGCTGGATCATTTGAAGTCTCTATTTTCAATTTTTTGAGGACCCTCCATACCGTTTTCCATAATGGCTGTACTAATTTACACTCCCAGCAGTGTACAGGAGTTCCCTTTCCCCCACATCCTCACCAACACTTATCTTTCATCATTATGATGTAGTTATTCTAAATAGGTGTGAGGTGATATCTCACTGTGATTTTCATTTGCATTTCTCCAATGATTAGTAATTTTTAGCATTTTTCCCCTACCTGTTGTCCATTTGTATGTCTTCTTTTGAAAAATGTCTGTTCAGATCCTTTGATCATTTTTTAATGGTTTGTTTTCTTAAGATTGAGTTGTTTGAGTTCTTTATGTTGGATATAAACTCCTTAACAGATGCCTGGTTTGCAAATATTTTCTCGCATCCAATAGGTTGTCTCTTCACTCATTTGTTTTCTTTGCTTTGCAGAAGCTTTTTAGTTTGATGTCATCAAATTTGTCTATTTTTTTATTTGTCTATTTTTTAATATTGTTGCTTATGCTTTTAGGATCACATCCAAAAGAAATAATTGCCCAATATCACTGCTATGGAGACTTCCCCTATGTTTTCTTTTAGTAGTTCTATAGCTTTTGGTTGTACATTTAGGTCTTTAATCTACTTTGATTTGTGTTTTCTATATCATGTGACATAAAGGTCTAATTCAACAAAAAGTTTCTAACAATATTCTTATTATTAGAGGCTACCACTTCCCCCCAACACAGACTGATTTGAATAGAGAAATAGTAAAATTAGAGCAGAGGCATACAGAGAGGGAAATGAGAAAACTAAAAAAAAAAAATCAATAAAATACATTTTATTTTACCTCTGTATTAAATATACTTTAATCATTGATAATTCACATGCACTTTAGATTTCTATAGTGCATGAATATCATAATTTTGAACATCAGTTATTATACTGTAGATGTTCAGAATTATTGGCTAATGCAATAGACAAAATTATAATCAGACCAGGTTTTACTCTACTAACCATAGTCTGTTTCTCAAAACCATTAGCTGAAATTGTAAAATAAACCCTACTGATGATGACATGAGGCTACCACTGGTAATACTCTAATATTTTTCTTGAAAAAGAGTCAGATTAATTAATCATAAGAAGAGTTATCTTTTGATATGTAAAAACTCACGAACTTAGAAGAAACATATATGAAAGATTGGGTACTTAAAATTATAAATTGTTTGGTATTATATTGATCTATTCACTATCTAACGTGCATAATCAGCTAGGAATAATCATTAGATGCTCACTGGAGAAAATTAGAACCTCATGCCCTGTGTTGTTGTTATTAAAGGGGTGCTATCAAAGTATTGCAGTGATGTCTTTTCTCCATAACATTACTTGATCTGTCCCAACTTTAAGAATTTTTTTTTTTTTTTTTTTTTTTTTTTGAGACGGAGTCTCGCTCTGTCGCCCAGGCTGGAGTGCAGTGGCGCGATCTCGGCTCACTGCAAGCTCCGCCTCCCGGGTTCACGCCATTCTCCTGCCTCAGCCTTAAGAATATTTTTTAATATTTAGCCAAAAATTTTTCATTTGAAATGTATTAAATTTTAGAATAAATCTGGTGGGGAAATAATTTTTATATATTTTGATTATCCTGTGTGAAACTTTCAATGTATCTATACAAATTTAGTGATAATTGTAATAAATAAGGACCTTAAACCATAGCAATAGAATCTCCCGTAGGATTATAGGAATTGTTTCCCTTAAAATCCTTCATTAAATGAGTCAAACCAAAAAGAGGGTAGAAAATAAAATATGGTAACAATTAATTTTTTAAGGTGGTTTTATTAACTGAGGAACAATCACTGTACTGAACCATCTAACACAGTTTATGCCCTAAAGTACAATTACTGAACAAATAATTGGTCATTATACATTTCTTTAATCTGATGTGACTTCTTTCAGTACCTTGGAAATGAGAATTGCAAATATTAATTATACCGTAAAAATAGAACATGCTGTTCCTATTCATTTATGAAAATATAAAATAGCAACTTAAAAATCACATTTTAATATGTTTGTGCACGTGCTGTTTTTCATTTCGGTTTGATTGGGAACATAATGATACAAATATTTTCCCTTAATCTGGGAATTGCTACTCTCTTTAGCCCATCCATGAGTTTATACAAGAATGCTGTGATATTTTTAGTTCTCTTCCCCTCTTACCACTATTGATGTATAGTGGGGTATGGATCTGGTTCAAACTTGACTAAACAAAGCTTTTTTTCTCTCTCTTTTTTTTTTAACTTTGGACACTGGAAGCACACACACCAGTAAGTTCCTCTTATTTTGTATTGAGAATTGCAAAAATTGAAACACGCAGGATGTTGACACAATATTTTTTGGTTGATAGAGTAATACACTTTGCAACCATAAAATATAGCCAACATACAGGCAGGAAAAAGCATAGATGGTTAGCTGGGGTTTGGGTTGAGATGGGGGGCGTGAAAGACAGAGATTATGAGAAACAAACCTTGTACTGGAAATCCGTTGAATCTTGGCTCTCCACATGACTTTATCATTCCTAGTATTAAATGAGACATCTTAGTATCATCCCACGAGTTTCTCATTTTGCCCAAGGTATTTAGACCTTAATTTCTTGTATCTTTAATAACCAAGAGCTCTAATTAATACTGATGATTTTTGTAGCTTTTTGGATTTTCTTTATAATTATTATCACTTTGAATTTTAAGTGATTTTAAACTTGATGATTTTAAGTTTGATTGCAGCATAATTAACATGAGAATGTTTCTTCTCTTCTTGTTATTTTTCTCATTCTTCCTCTTTGCCACTCAGTAACCCAGTTATTTGTGATAGGAAATAAGAATTATTTAGAGACAGGAAGAAGGTAGGAGATTTGACCAGTGTCATTGGTTAAATCCACCTAATGACAACCTAACAATGGAGACATGTGAGGAGCATACAAAGATACTCTTGGCTGAAGTTCGGGAAAAAACTTTGAGATTTTGGTAAGCAAGAGGTTGTGAGCTGTTAAAAGATGAGAAAAATTTAGGAGCAAAGGAAGAGATTAGTGAAGTTATGCTGAAAGTTATAAAATGTTTCCCATTTAAAATTAATTATAATTTAATTAATTGAAATAATTTATAGATTTAACTTATATACAAATGTATAACATCCATAAATGTACATGCCATATAAATCATTGTATGTGACTCGTACTCTCTTATGTCTCTGTAAGCCTTTATGGTGTCCTACGTACATACTTCCAGCTGTTTTCCCCAATTAAATTTTAAGAACATTTTATGAAGTACAGTAATACAGTTCATCATTATCACCATTTTAGAAAAATCAGCACCTAAAAATTTAGAAAGTCTGAAAGATTACCCAAAGTTCAATTCAGTTGTTCTCACTATGAATTCAGAGTTCTTTCTACCATACTGCATTGACCTTTTTCTAGTGTTCTCATCATACCAGAGACATCTGTGGCAAAAGAAGTTAGATTTTGCTTCAGTGTTTTTATAATTCATTTAAACTTAAGAAAATTCGTCTTCTG
This sequence comes from Pan paniscus, assembly GCF_029289425.2. Classification (NCBI taxonomy): domain Eukaryota; kingdom Metazoa; phylum Chordata; class Mammalia; order Primates; family Hominidae; genus Pan; species Pan paniscus. The sequence continues at coordinate 123,876,428 of NC_073254.2, forward strand.
GACTCAGCTAGAATCACAACCATATCTAGTGCCAACACTTTATGTTCAAGCCTGAGGTTATTATAAATATTTTTATAGAGAGATAAATGTTAAATTGCCCATAATATGTTTTATAAAACATCCTACCTCTGAATATCTCACGGTGAGTCATCCTTTGAACCCATTTCAAACTCTTTTGACTTGAGAAGTCTCCATAGCCTGCCCCTCCAGTCCGCTGCACTGTGCTGTGCTGACGTAACTCTTCTGGAATCTCCAAATTTTATTACACAATTATAATTGAACGTTTATTTTTGGTTAAGTTTAGAAATAAAACAGAGAATCTCTCAAGATTATGATAAGCACAAAAAACTATGCAAACATGAAAGAAGGACTGGTGTATCAAGGAAATGGGAAGTGATGGATGATATGTCTGGTTTAGGAGTAGTTGCTGAGAGGAAGTGGAGGTGAAGTAAAACTAATTTAAAAAGGAAGGCAAAGTCAGACTAAGTAGCATTATGGGTCTTTAACATGAGCATTATAGTAACTCTGATGTGGGCCAAAATTATATGTCAAATCCCAAAGCCTTCAATTAACAGAAGGGAGTGCCCTGCTTGAGAACACAGGTGAATAATAGAGATGGAGTGTACACTGTCTTCGAGTGCTATCAAATTTTGATTAAGGTATAAATTTTACATCTGATTCAACTGAGGACACATACTTTTACAGTGATTTTTTTTAAAGTATTCAGCTGAGGTTGAAGTATAAGATGCCATAACTAGTATAAATTATCATTAATCAAGTACCAAAGAGGAATTACTTATTTCTGCAAGATATGACAGTGAGGTCAGGGTGGTAGACAATCCTGTTGCAAAGGACTACCATGCTTAATAGAGTGGCCAACTGAATCTAATCCTCAGACAACAGGGGAATTTTGTTTTTATAATTGTTCCATGTTCCAAATTTCAATCTCTCCATTTAACTATTGTTAACATATCCTTTCACATGTGCAGCCAAAGATATGATTTGAATAAAGTTTGAGAAGCAAAGCAGTTGACAGTACAAGCAGGAATCTTGATTCAGGGCTTTTAACAACAAACGTAAGCAACAAATGGTTTTAAAGTATGTTTAAAGAAAGGTTGATCTAATTGAAAATCCAGAATATTATGCTTATTCACTATAGTAGTTGTTAGTGCTGTTTGCTGTTGCAAGTTGAATATCCCTATTCCAAAAATCTGAAACTCAAAATGTGCCAAAATCTGAGACTGAGGGCTAACATGACTCACAAATTCAAAAAATGCTCATTACAGCATTTGGGATTTTGAATTTTCAGATTTTGGATGCTGAAAAGACTGGCTTCTATAAGACTATCTTACATACTATCTTTATAGATAAACTAAAAAATGCAAATTTAGCTGGGATTCTTACACCACAATTATTGTAGTATAAAATTTACTACAGGAATAACTTTAGAACAACTAACCTATTACTTTTTTTAAAAAATGAAATATTCTATCAATCTTTTTCTGATTTAATTCTTTATTAAATTAAAATTTATGTAACATAAAACTAATCATTTTACAGTATACCATTCAGTGGCACTTATAAATTCACAATATTTTGCCACCACCTCCTCTATCATGTTTCAAATCACCCCAGTAGAAAACTCGGTACCCATTAAGTACTCATTCATGCTCCAACCTCTCTTTCCCTAGTCTCCCAAAAATAGCAATCTGCTTTCTGTTTCTGTGGATTTACCTATTCTGGATATTTTTATATACATAAAATCATGCAATATGTTACCTGCATTTAGCATTATGCTTTTGAGATTCATTCACCTTGTAGCATGTATCAGTACTTCTACTCTTTCATGCCTGAATAATATTTCATCTTCTAGACATAAAACATTGTGTTTATTCATACATTGGTGGACATTTTGGTTGTTTCTACCTTTTGTCTTCTTGTCCATCTTATCTTGCAAATAGTCCTCATCACATTTTCCCCAGGTACTATATAATGTATAGTGTATAAAATTAGACAATATAGAAAATCAATGGATGACACATATTGAAACTGAAACTAGGCTAAGTTATATAGTTGGATAGTCAAACCTACTCGTGACAAAAACAAAAATCATCAAACAAACAAAAATGCATTGTACTTACACAGCAATGGTAATGTTTGTTTAAACCATACAATCGTACAAACACACACACACACACACACGCACACACACACAGCTTCTGGGAAGAAGGCCAACAATTTGGTTAGCCTTCTAGAAAGTGCTACCAGGAATTGAGGGGGATGCCTTTCCTGTGGCATGAGAGAATAACATTTGCACCCCTGAAAAGGCTTCCTAAGCCAAATGCTTCCAATAAAGGCCAGGTTTCATTTAGAACTAGGAAGCTATCTGCTGGCCATTGATCTACTCAGCTACACAGTGGCGAGCACATTCATCATCTTCTTTGGTGATCCCTAATCAACAAGTTACTGATCCCTCTGAGTCTGGAAGTTACTGCAGGGATTGCACCAGGCAGTCACTGCAAAATGGCTTCTTCAGCAGTAGCAGACATTAATGAGGGCGCTAGAGTGGAAGAACACGGGAGGGCTGCTTATGTCTGAATGTGAGAAAATCACCAAAATTATTCTCTGAAACACCTGAATTAGAAAAAGATTGAATGAGAGGAGGAAATGAGATTGTGCGATATGAAGAATAAATCAGAGTAAGTCAAAGAAGCACAACTTCGTACTGTTTATACAACCTCATTTGTAACTACAGAGTTTTGAGACTTGGAGGGATTAGATTACAAGGTTACACTCCTATTTTGTGAATATGTACAAATAATATTATGACGAATAAAAAATTCGTTTAAATGCATCATTGAATTCACGGTATTTTTTTTTCTATTTGCAGATACTAAGCACAACAGCCTATAAGGATTATCATTTTTTTTTTTCCTGTTAACAAGTGTCCTTCACATTTTAAAAGACTAAGAATCGGAGCACTAATCCTGCTCTTTGCTCAGCCCCATCTGGTACTTTTCTCTGGACTTTCTCGATATCCACAGGTAAGGCTGAGTTTCCCTCCTGTTCCGCCCAACATCTAAACTCTTCAAGGAGATTCCAGAGTTCCAGCAACAGGTGCTTTACCAGATTTACCCAACTTTTAAGACAGTTCTCACTTGCAAATAGTTCCAATTAGATTCAATCCCTGCTTTCTATTTACCTTGTCCAGGACTAAGTCCTTCCCGTGAAGAAGTGTACTTCACATTTACATTAATGAAAACCTATCAGCACTAATTTTTTTTCACAGAAGACAAACTTTACACATATCCAGTTGCCTTTTCAATTTCCCTAAAAGTGACATGAAGAACTCTTCTAAAAATATTCTGTTTTTCTAGAAGCTGCAGAGACTAATTTTACCCAAATTTGCCATTGATATCTCTCTTTCTCTCTGTCTCTATATATAAAGAAATATGCATATATATACACACACACACACATAGATGTGTATATATGCATATCTATATATACACATAGATGTATATCTATGCATATCTATCTATATATATATTTAGAGAGAGAGAGAGAGATGGAGTGTACACTGTCTTATAGTGCTCACGCCTGTGATTGGAGCTACTTGGAAGGCTGAGATGGGAGAATCAAAGATCACTGCAGCCCCGACCTCTCTGGGCTCAGGTGATCCTCCCATCTCAGCTTCTAAGTAGCTGGAACCACAGACATGAGCCACCACACTCAGCTAATTTTTTATTTTGTGTAGAGACAGGGTTTTGCCATGTTGCCCAGGCTGTAAAATCCTATATAAATTTTAGGAGAAATTTTGGCTATAGGTTTGTGTTCCAGGCATAGATATATCCCTGAGAGTTCCTAAAAAATATACGCCCTGGGAAACTACCTTCAGTTCTCCTAAATCAGCATTTGAGAGAGAAAGTGGTTTCATTCTATTTTGCTTGCCAGCTGACCAGAAATACAGAATGCCTCCTGCTAGACCATTTCCTGCTCCTGTTTTTTATCCTTGTTCAATAATAAAAGATCATCACTATTGAAATCTAAAGCTTAAATGAGTCTCATGTAAGTAAACATAGTACATTCAGGGCATCATTTATATAGAAGTTATTCAGGAGAAATCTATAAAATGCAAAGATGTTAGATTTATTGCCTCTGGCTTTAACCCGGAAGGAGACTATCAGCTACACGTTGTGCCCAGATCCTTTATAAAGAGTATCTGTGTTGATCAGATATTATCACTCAATCAATTCAAAATTTATGATCAGATTCCCTTTGTAGTTGATTCTTATCTTGCTGCTTCTCACTGACAGTATAGAGAAGAGGACCACTGGTGTACAAAGCAGAGTAACTCTGGAAAGGTTTTCCCTACATCACCCTGACAGGATCCTAATGGCCACACATTGTTGAAAAGAATAGCACGTCGCAAACACCTCATGAATCGCAGGTCTCCCAGATAAAACGAAAGTAATGGTAATGGTGTTAGTGACATCACTAAACTTAAACTTTAAAAGCCTGGACCATTCTATGAAGTGTCTTATTTTCTCACATTCTTCTAGTTACCTACTATATGGTAAATAACCTCACCCAATTTTTCCACAAATCCTTAAATAAAATGGAAGGGAAAAGTGCCAGAAGGGGCTCCTGTCTTCATAAGATACTTCACTTACTTGGTAGTCAGGCATTCCTTTCCTGCAGAAGCTTGTCTTTCTCTCCTCCATCAGTTTCATTTTCAAATGATATGAAATTTAAATTTCAGAAAGGTAAACTCCAAAGATTAAAAAAGGCAAATTTTCATATTATTGGAAGTAATGGTTCATTGTAATTGTAGCTGTCTGCCAGAGTAGCACTGCATCTCAGGGGTCGAAAAGATGAGCTCCATATTCAACCCTATAGCCATGAGAAAACCCCACGAGAGCCACAGGCATCTTCAAATTCCCAGGAGGCTGTTTTCCTTGTCACTTCAGCTAAGGAGTCCTATCTCCATGTGAGTTCATTTTTCCATTTGAAGTCTTTACAGCTGTTTCTCTTTCTCTCTCCTTAGACACTAAAAGATGGAGTGCTTTATGGAGAACCCTACTGGCAATGTGTTAAGTAAGCCCTGAGGAATGAATTTCTAGGAAGGAGAAATGAGGTAGGTCTTACAAAGACAAGAGTGCTGGTTGTCTTTGTTCCATGTTAGCAAAGCCTCAGAACCCCTGAGTGCTGATGATGGGCTGCAGTACCCGCACTGTAGTTGTGTAAGTATAGGGAGGGTGGGAGGAAATTTCCTGTCCAGTTTGGGGTCCATCACAGAATGATGCCTTCCAGGTGCCTCTGCACTGTAAGTGATATACTCCAATTATGTCTGCACTGCGGACAGCAAGGTAGGGGGGTCAGGTGAGACTTATCATTATTCCCAAACAGACAAACCACAATAGCAACAACAACAAAATCACACTCACAATTTGTTGAAGAAGTTTACATAGCAGAAATTAAAATATGAAACAATCTCTAACCTCCATTCTATTCTCGAAAGGGTAAAAATTACCTTTCAAAGGGCTAAGTACCTTCTCCTTTAAATGAATCATAAAACTTTCTTACGCTCTTTGAAAATTCTCTATTTAACCCATCTGTGACCTTCTCAGAGGAGACATAGCACAGAATACATGCTATTTTACCTGGAACCTCACAGCAAAGGACATTATCTAAAGCAAAAGCTGAAGACATGATGAAGCACCTAAATAAACCTTTAAATGTGTGCCCATTCACTCATGGCTCCTCTAATATTGCAAAATTTTTGAAGTATTTTTCTCACCGAGTTTTAATAATTCCATCTCAAAAGACGTTTTACATTATACTCTGGTCAAATTTGTGAAAATCCAAGTGCACAGGCTTGCAATGAAGTTATCCCTTTATTATATAATGCAATATTTTATGAAGACTAATGCATGCACACACATACACACATGCACATACATGAAACCATGCCTTCCCAAGTACACTTATTGATTTATATTTATTCTTTCTTTACAAACATAACAACTGCATAAAAATTCCCTAGGTCCATGTCCTTCAAAGGCTTAGGAAGAAAGTTCTTCTGTTGTCTATGATATAATTGGTATTGTTTTACATCTGTTATTAAAATACAAAAAGGGTAGTTTTACACATTTGAGCTACCACTGAGCATGGCCACTTTGCATGTGTCTCTTATTTTCTATCTGTTCTAATGATATTCACAGGAAAACATACCTAAACTACAAATACTCATTATCAGAGGGACTGCTCTGAAACTATCTTGTTTTGAAGGTAAATCATGTGAAGACTGTTAACACATCCCACTTAGTATTAGAAATCCTATAGAAAAATACCTAATTATAATACTGTTGTGTAGCATTATATATATTTATATATACTACATATAATACCAGTATATCTAAATATAATACTACTATATTGCATTTAAATAATGATGCCAATTATTTACATACTCATTGTGTTACTCAAGCTTGCAAATTTACATTAAAGAACAAATGTCTTGGAAGGGCAGATATAAGTCTGAATTGCCAATATTTAAGACAACAAAATGTTTCATTGCTATTACCAGTCTATTTCTCAGGAAGTTTAGTATCAAATTCCTTTATCCATACTATGTCCTAAAGTATCTAGCTCATTTACTCTCATGTGGATTTTGAGCTGGTACATTTTTCTTCTTTTCTAAAAAGTTCTGTAGAAAAATTGTGTAAATCCTAAGGGAACTTGGAGGCACAAGCTAAATAATTCTCACTATATTCTGAAACTTTGAGAAATTTTAAAACCTTCTTCTCCTCCCCAAACTGAAATCCTTTATTAGTGTGGATTGCTTTTATACACGTTTATGGACCAGAACCAGATTCAGGATGCTTCCATGGTAGACAAGAAACAGTAGATTTGATTCAGCCATACTACTCTTTCACTCAATAGTGTCTATATTATTCCTATATCCTATTATATCCTATACATGGTATGTGCTCTTTCCTTGGAGAAAGCATTCTACAGTGGTCATGGTATAGTGATATAGTATACATGTACAATGATATAGTGGTCATAATATAATATCATGGTGCTATATTATATTCTAAGATTTACTAAAAATAGTAATATGTATATGGATTCCATATAACTCTAAGATGGCATTACTATAAGTGAACTATTCTAGAAGTACTCAAAAGAATGTTTTATTGCATCTATAACATGCTCATAGAAATCAAAACTGCTGAAAGTTCTATCCACTTATATGAGAAAAAGATATACTTTATATTATTTTTTCTTATAATCTACTCTGTGAGCACAAAATATTTATTGTATTAGTAGAAGTGAAAGAAGTGAACAGAATGAGATGTTAGTCATTCATCCATAATGACTTCATGGAGTCATTATGAGTGTAATGTATTCCCATTAAAATGAATAGGTTAATTAATTTCATTGAGCCTTTTTATGGGAATTAGGTTTGGAAACTAATCTGAGCCACTTGACTTGAAAATGGATAGTATGTAATGCTACTAGGTTTATCAATAAGAAAACTTATTAAAAATTTGCTTTTGGTTATTGTTTTATCCCCTAATTATCTCATTTTTACATTAAAGATGCTGTATTGGAACTAAATTTTCATATTTTTAGTTACAAATTTTAGATAGTATTCATTTTATTCTCATATTCAGATTTTTCTCTCTTTAATTTGTAATAAAGTTAATTTTCTTTATTGGAACATCAGGGAAGTAAGCATAGTTAATAAAATCATAACAAGTATGAAGAATACTATTTCTTTTTAAAATAAATGTTATTAGATATATAATATGCCTTCAGTACCACTAAAATTATGCTAAATGCCACTTTTTCTTAGAAAAATTTATAAAATACTTCAGGATTCACAATATCTGAAAAACATTATTATTAATATTTTATTATGAATACATCAAAAGTCAAATACAACTTGATGAACTAGAATAATAGTGATGATAAATCTATGGAGAAGCCAAAATCCAGAGTAAAATAAAACAGATCACAATATTGTGCAAAGTGATTTAAATATAAGTTTATTAAACTATTACTCCGTACTTAGGAATACTTTAATCACACAACAGAGTTTTATAAGTAATGGCGGGTTTTTGATGCTATTATTAAAGTGATTGTCCACTATGGCAATATGTTAGAATTTGGGGGTGAATGCACTGGAATGGTGAGATTTTGCCTTAACAAAGACACAGAATTCCCTGTGAGATCCCCCAAAAAGGAATTGATCATTTTATCTTTGACTGGATTAGAACCCAGTTCACAGTGTTCTAAAAAACTTAGTGTGGGCCGGGTGCAGTGGCTCACGCCTGTAATCCCGGCACGTGGGGAGGCTGAAGCGGGTGGATCATGAGGTCAAGAGATCGAGGTGATCCTGGCCAACATGGTGAAACCCCGTCTCTACCAAAAATACAAAAATTAGTTGGGCATGGTGGCATACGCCCGCAGTCCCAGCTACTCAGGGCAGGAGAATTGCTTGAACCCAGGAGGCAGAGGTTGAAGTGAGCCGAGATCCCGCCACTGCACTCTAGCCTGGCCACAGAGTGAGACTTTGTCTAAAAAAACAAAAACAAAAACAAAAACAAAACAAAACAAAAAACTTAGTGTGAACACTGGGCTTGATGAGGCCAAATCCAGCCCAACCTTAGCCAGCTGCTCAGCCTTCCCAAATGAGTAAGACTGTGAACGAAAGAAAAGGGAGCATGCGAACATGAAGACTAGCTTTAACTTGAATTAATAAAAGTAGAAAAGACGCTAAACAAACAGTCGGCAAATGGTGAGTGCCTGGCCCTAGTTTCCAGAAAGAAAAGAAGAAGGAATAAAGGCAAGAGGGAGCTAGGGAGAGACAGAGGAAGGAGGGAGGGAGGGAGGGAAATGTTAGCATCAGGTAAGAGAGTAGCTAAGTGAAGGAGCTAAAAATGGAGGGCGATTAAAACAAAATACCACACATTATAAAATTTAAGTTTTAATTATTATAGAGAAGAAACTAGGTTTTTTTTTACCATTCTGATTAGAAATGGACATATAACATTTAATCTCCCAGTAAATGGAAGATAGTATTTTTTAGCAGCTCAAGAGTAACTTTATGATACCATTTGTGTAAACTGATCTTCTCAAAGAATAGTTTAATATGGCGAGAATGGATTAACTTGAGGAAACAAATGGTCTTACTGGTACTTCTATTTATGGTTTGATCTTTTGATAATCATAGAAGGTTAAAGATAGAGGATTTTCGCAATTTATCTAGTTCAACTCCCTGTTTAATGCTCATATAATTTATTCACTCTTAGCCACATAGATGATGAATTGAAAACGACTCTGATTCCAATCTACTGTTGTTTAACACATTCTTCCACCTCAATGATTTTTCTTTAAGTTAAACATATTAATCAACATCTTGAAATCTTTGGGCAACTTTTACAGATAATTCTTGTTTACCATTTATCCAAGATCAAAAGGAGTGTCTTTCTTTCTTTGATAATTACAAACTACAAATAAAAATGGTATATTTTAAAACTCATTTGGAACATTCCAAACCAATTCTTGTAATGAAAGCTCAGTTTTTGTTTACAAACATAAAATTTCAAATAAAACACTAATTTTCAACACAGTTTTAAGAAAAATATATTTTTATTACACTGAAGTTTTCAAGAGTATAAACTGCTAACCATTATATTTTACCAGATACATAATGTTAGTCTCCATTACATGTGATTGGCACAATCATGTACTATAATAAAATCTGTCAGTGTGGCATTTTTTTTTTAATTTGACAGTTTTCTAAAAAATCTTGCTCTGGAAACCAATTAAAACTTGATATTTTCCACTCTATTGTATCTCTTTATAGAATTTTGGTTAACAGGGAACTCCCTGATAATTTCTTTCTAGCAATAGTAAATTGACAGCACAATGTAATTAAATAACCTAAAAACAATTCTTTCAAAAAACCACTCCCTATCTGCTATTAGCCAATGCCTGTGCTAATGTGACAGACATGTCATTTTGGGACAGGCATTTTAAGTCCACTGAATCAGCATTTCACTTAGTTGTGGGATCACTTCTTTCAAAGATTCAATATGAGGAAAAAATGCTGCACTACTGGAAATGGCATACAGACAAGTGTCATAATGCTTGACAATAACTATTTTTAAAAACTGGTATTGTCAATAAGCTTATGTTTAGAAATTCCAAAACTAAAGTTAAAATCAAAACAGAAAGAGATGTTTGGGAAAGAATGGCAAAGAAGCAACCACCAATTATCTTGGCAAATTATAATTTAAAAGAGGGCTATTAAGTTTCGATATCAGTAGAATCAATGTGATTCAAATCACTCTCTTTATAGTAATTAATTTTTGTTCTTTAATATTGATGCCTCCTCAAAGTGTTTTAAAACATAAATTAATGTCTAATGATATTTGGCTTAATTTTTTTGAGAATACAGATATCTCTACTTTCTCCTGAAATGTAAATTTAATTAAGAATATTAATCCATTAAGAGGGTTGAAAAATGTCTAACAATGCTCAGGAAGATGTATGTTTGTTTCTTTCTTTTCTACTGAAAACACATAGTCTCACTCTACGTGTTGTTTCTTAGCTATAAAATAATAGGGCTTGGCTATTTGGTCTTAGACTGTGACATAATATCTCTCATACAGATTCAACGATCTGCTTCTAACACCAGAAGTTAAAGCAAGAATCTTTCCCTAGAAATTTATATTGTAAGATTTGATTGCCTAATAGGATGCTATTATAAAAGATGCCAATTAAAAAATATTGGAACTACCAACAAAGAACTATTTTTTATTTGTTAAAAAAAAGATTCATTGAGTAACCACCATGTGCAGTACACTGGACTCAAAACAATGAATGACATACTATCCAAGACTATATAGAACTCAAGCTCCACACGGAATTTTCCATAGTTTTTGCTTTCAGTTTTTATTGAATATTTGCTGTGGCTTCCACTTGTTTGGCCATAATCAAGTGGATGCATATATGAAAAACAATTAATTGGTGAAGCAGCACTTCAATCAAACTGTATTCATTATATAATTTCCCTGTTAAAATGAAGTTTATGAAATATTGAGAAAGCCTGATTTAAAGAAATAAGATTATTCAGCCTACTTAGAAAAAATGCATTTTAAAAATTGTGCCAGTAATTACTTTTGTAATACAGTAAAACAACTTCTTGTAAAATATACTATCAGGTCCTCAAATTGATTTAATTCTGGGTAATACCACAAGGTGAAAGAAAACTCCAAGTTTTTATAAAATTGTCTTAAAAGTAGATTGATTGTTCTGATGAGGTTGTTTGTGAATAATGTTTAAAAGTTTTTTTTATAAAAGAAGCCAGACTATAAAATGATTAGGAGCAACTAAGCTTAGAATTTATAGCAAAATATATAACTGAAAAACTACCTAACCATCTTTTATAACAAATAGACCATTGTGCCGGGAAGAACAGAATAGACTCTTCCCAATTTCAGATAATTGTTTTATACAAATTCTCTATATACATTTATTAGTTTGAGGTTTCATTTATATACGTTGTTACTCTACACATTGTCACAAATATCCATTGAATACCTACTATGTTACCGACACTGTTATAGAAACCAGATGTGGCAGTGAGGACATATATTCACTATTATCATGAAGCATTCATTCTACACTGTAAAAAAGAGAGTAGGCAAAAAGTTGGGGTCAAAAATTTCAATAATCACTGGTAAAATTTGATGTTTTGGGAATTTCAAATAAACTGTCATTTTTTAAAGTGTCCTATGTTTTTCACTGTCCAAGTTACAAGTATACTCATTAGAAAAGCCTGGGGGTGCTGCCTGACATGCAATTTGAGAGTACAATATTTTGAGGAAAAGACCCGGTATGAAAAGGCAAAGAAGCAGATGCAAGTGAAGGAGATCATTAAGATCCATTTGTAATTGAAGACCAAAAGTCAAAAGAGTATGAGTAAATGATAGAATATAATTATCAAGGATTGTAATGAATCAAAGGGGAAAATGCACCTAAGCATACTAGACAATAAATTCAATTTATATATATAGGCCTAACACATAAGAATCAGTCACCAAAACACTGGATAAAAATAAATATACATATTTCAGAATGTGATTTATAAATATTGTATATATGCATTTACAACAGTTTTTTAAAGATCTATATCTTTTAATAATAACTGTCAATCATTGCAGTAGGTACTTGTTAATCCTATTTAATCTCAACAGGCAGGCATTATCATACCTCACACAAGCAGGAATATTTTATAGATGAACCAGATCACCCCCTCTTCATCTCAACTTTACCCTCTTGACTATAAATGCCTATTTCCCAGCAGAAACAGAGGTGTTTACTTTGTCAAATAATAATATTAGTCAAATCCACATGAAGTTTTGTTCCTGGAACACAGGTGTGTCCATAATACAGATGTGGATTGCCCATTAATAATAATTTCATAATTCCTGGCTTATTTTCCCTTTTAATTTAGATATTCTTGTTACGTACAAGTAGATGCAAACTGTCATTACCTATAAATTTTTCTAGAACATTCAGGATCCATTTTGCTTCAGAGAAATGTCCCTGATCATTGGCAGCACATAATTTTTAAGAAAACCATGTCTGTTGTAGTCAGACTGAAAAACTCTCAGTATCTGGGAGGTGGTCACTTCTAGGAACTGCCACAGACATGATAGGCTGGCCTTCCAGAGAGCTATTGCAAGGTCTTTTTCCTATTTGGGTACTATAGAGACAACATCAAGGGTGAATAGAGAGAACAGATTACAAAGCAGCTAGAAAGAATAATAATAATTCTGGAAAGCATTTTAGGGGCATTTATACATATGCCAGGTCCTGTTTTAAGTACTTCATGTATATAAATTTACTTAATCTTCACAACAACCCTACAATGTAGATGCTGTTACTATCCCTATTTTATAGGGGCCAAAAGTGAAATACAGTGAGATGAAGCAGCTTCTTCCAGACTGTCCAGAAAGAGGGCTAGGAAATAAATTTTTAAAAAGTAAAACAAAGAACATTACCTGGAGATCTATCATAATGGAAAGGCAATTAAACTAAGGGTTCACAGAGGGTTATAGATTATAATGCTACATGCTTGAAAGACTGTGATGTTTAATTTTAGTTGTCAACTTGAGTGGATTAAGACATACCTAGAGATATGGCAAAGCATTACTTCTGAGTGTGTCTGCTAGGGTGTTTCCAGAGGAGATTGGTGAGGGAGTTGCACTGAATAGAGAAGATCCACCTTCAACATGAGCAGGCACCATTCAATTGGCTGGAGGCCCAGTAGAACAAAAGAGGAGAGAAAAGTTGAGTTTTTTTTCTCTTTCTCTCCTGGAGCTGAAAAACTCTTCTGCCCTGGGACATTAGTACTCCAGGCTCTTCTGCCTTGGGACTATAGATCTTATGCCAGCAGACCTCTGGTTCTCAAGCCTTCAACCTTGGACTGAAAATTACATGATTGGCTTCTCTAGTTTTGAGGCCTCAAGACTGGGATTGAGCTATGCAACCAGCATTGCAGGGTCTTCAGCTTGCAAGATGGCCTGTCATGAGACTTCTGTTCCATAATCTAGTTCCCTAATAAATTCCCCTACTAAGTTACCATTTATCTATCTATCATCTCTCTCTCTCTCTCTCTCTCTCTCTCTCTCTCTATCTCCTATTGATTCTATCTCTCTGGAGAACCCTAATACAGACTTCAGCAAGTTTAAAAACAACTTTACTGGAGCTTCATTGGTGAGCAAATATAAAGCTAATTTCAAATGAGTAAAACATAAATAAAAAAAAAATTAACTACCATTACTAAGCACCAACTATTTCCTAAGCACTGTCTAAAATAATGGGCTTAAAAAGATTTAAAAAAATTCACATCATTGAAGACTGTAAAATCCAGTAGGAAAGAGGTATATTAAAAAGCAGTTGTAACTCAACCTGATAAGCCTATGATGGACGGCTATAAGAAGCATGAAGAGAGCAGAGAAAAAAATGAACCAATATGTTTTTCCCACAAAGGAAAGACATTCAGAGCCAGCAGCTGAAGAATGAACAAGACTGCAAGTGAGTAATGGTGGAAGGCATTCCAAGCAGAAAGAACATTATGAGAAAGGGCAATGGAGAGTGAGAAAGCATATTGAAAGAACTAGAAATATTTCAGTATCACTCAAGTTTTACCCTACAATAGAGAAGTTGTAGATGATGCTGCTGGACAGGAAGCAAAATGCAAAGCAGTTTAAAAGTTACAGAGGCACATGAACGAATTTTGTACCTGACAGTCGGGAGGCAGAAAATAATGAGCCCATATTATTTAATATAAAAACTATAATCACTGTCTTCTTTTATTCAACCTGGCTTTATCAAATGGCAGATAAAGCCAAAAAGTGAAAGATTCTAATTGGAATCTGTTAACAAATAAACAATGGAGTGGATAAAAATTGATGACATAGGTTTAGTGTGTAGAGAAGTCTCTGAAATAAGTAAACGTGTATAGCTGGAATTCTGGCAGAAATTTAATCTGGAGATGCTAAAAAAGATATATCCCAAGTTGGAGTTGACATTTAAAAGTCATATATTTATTTTATCAGAAATATATATGTAAATATAGTTTACTGTGGCTCAAATTACAAAAATTTGCAAGAGAGTAGCATAGTGTATGCAGTGCATAGACAAGTGATAAAAGTAATAAGCTGGATTCAGTCCATAAAAAACTATTTAACCAATTCATCAATATTTATACATTATTCAGTATATCAGCAAATATTTACCATGTACCATATTCAACAGCATATTCAAAGTACTGAATATTAAAAAGTATATGCCATACATTGCCCTGCTACATCAGAAAGGCATATGAAGTCTGTCTGTTATTATAATAAAACATATGAACAACAAATATTAAATAAATTAAAGGCAAACTCAAACTATAAAAACTGTCATAAGACTCAAAGTTGTTTGAAATTTAAGCCAGCAAGTGACCATTTTATTTGGCAGATGATTATTAAAAATGCTAGAAATTACTGAGAAATATAATATTTCACTACGTATTCAAACATTCAAGATGGGCACAATTTTGACAAAGTGATATGATCAATATATACATATGTAAAATCGGGTTGGAGATTGATCAAGTGAATTGATGTTAATGATTAAAAGTTAAATTGAAATTAAGATCTGAATGTAATACCATTTAAGGTAATATATTATTATATATTCATTTCAATGCAACATTTTATTGTTGTATTTTATTATTCTATTTTTTTGGCCTTTCTTACTTGGAAATTCAATGAACATAATACCCACTGACTGTCTTCTATATCTATCATTTTTTCTCTACTCTTTTAAATAATATCTTTATTAAGTTTTCTTGATTCTATCGTCTGTGTCTGTTACTGGCTTTATGTAAGGTCTGTTCTCTTTTGTGCTCATTGTACTTTAGTCTTCATTTTTCAAATGATTTTGTCTCTTCCTTCGCTTTATTTCCTGAATTCTGCATGTTTTTGTTACATCCTATGGTTTGGCCATATTGTCTCAGAAATTGTGCATATATGTTCTTTCTGGTCATCTTTCATAAAAGTGATTGCTTCTTTCATTTATTTTTTAATTCATGTTGGAATGTTTACTTTGTGGCACTATCTTTCTGGTAAGTTTAATAACCTGTAACAAAATTGTACTATTTTTATCTTGTCATCTGTAATATTTTTGTATGAATGTGGTATATTTTTATTTTGTGGTTATCTGAATGGCTGCATTTTGCTAATCAACTCTTTGTAAGCATTTGCTCTGGAAGGGATGAGTGGGCCAGGGTGCTTCCCAGACTTTTCTGCTCATGAACTCCCTCTTGTGTTGCTGCTGTTGCTAATGATTGTTGCCATGTCTTCTGCACTTTTCCTACCCAAACTTGGTTCAAAGGTTTTTAATAACAGATCTGAGCTTCAAGTTTCTTCACAAGCTGTTGCTGGAATGAGACACAGTCTGGACTTTACGGCAATTCACTTAATATTTACAAGAGACATTTTGCTTTTACCTTCTGAGTTTCCATTTCTGGATCACACTGATCTTTCCATATTGTCTCTGTTTGCTTACCTGACATTCAAGACTTGTCCATTCTTAGCCTTCATCAACAGCCTGGAGGCTGTATTTAAAAAGTGCAGCATTTTATACTATATAATCATATTTGCTTGTATCACTACTGTCTGTACTAGGTGTGAGAGTTCCATTCCTTAAGGTAATGAACTATTCCTAGGGATTTCTGAGATCTTCTAAAATTATGCCTCTCTCTCCAGATTTATTGCATCTTGAAGTAATCACATGATTTGATTTGGGGGTTTTCTTAGTCCTCTAATTTTGGTGAAAATATGCCTGTTGGTGCTTTTATAGTTGTTGCTCTTGTCACTCCATCTACCTACTTAAAAACAACTTTTAACCATAAATTCCTCAGCTTACTATTATAATTGTTCTTCAGATACTATACCCTTCAGATACTAGTCTATTCCTGTGAATGGTTTTTATGTTTTGATGAAAATTTTTGACTTTTTCAAGAAAATAACTGGCACCTTCAAACATTTGAATGTGGCTTTTTCTGTATATGAAATGGCCTTCTCCTCTGTCCATTTTTAAAACTCGTTCATCAACCATGTTAAGTTACACTTCCTCATGGAGCTTTTTAAAATTTTACTTCATCAGTTGTAAGCTGTTTTCTAAACCCTCCTAACAATTTGGGTGTTTTCCTTTGTTTTTTGTTTTTACCATTTGATGGCTTGTTCCTACTAATTTCTATTCTGTTTTTGTGTGACTATGTGTGTGGGGGTAGATTGTATGCTTTCGTCTTATCCTCCTTGTTGAATATCTGTTCTTTGAGGGTATGTATTCATTTATTTTACTAATATTTGTGTCACCTGGAGGATATTTAACATATATATATATATTTCTAAATTGTTGAATACAAACTAATTAAAGTATTTTTGAGTGATGGCTATATATACAACTGAATACGAGTTACAGGGGACGCAAGAGAAATATAAATATCAAAGTAAGTCTTAAAGAACTTATACCATATTTGAAGAAATAAGATTAAACTCACAAAATTGTTGTGACTATTAATAAAATTAGAATAGAAAGGAGAGACTTTGAATGAGTTATGTGGAATAATGAGCAAATTTGAAAAATTCTATGCTTTTTTCATAAACAAAATACTAAACACTCAACATTATCCTGGATAAAAATATTTCACTTGGTGATATCTGAAAACACTATGTGCTTTAATAAAGTCTAACTGCCCTTATATATTTCCTTTTTCTTTTAAAAATATGATATATCTTTACAAAAAATATATCACATATAAATATAAAAATGTTACAATTATATGGGGCTGTAGGATAAGACAGCAGAGGTAGACTGAATAACATTTATATGTTACAACAATAGATTCAAGTCTTCTTACAGTATTTGCCATATTATTGGACATTTTTGAAGCACTATTTTGAAAGACTGTCAGGAAAATTAATGTCCTTAATGCAATTCACCTGAATGTTTGATAGCAAAATGTCATGAGAGAGTCAAGCTTCAGTGTATCTCAAAGCTAAAATATCATTCTGAAGGGAAAGCTGTGGTGTCAGGTGAGTGGTTAATTGGATGTCTACTTTCCTCCATGGATTCTTTATGATGGGAAGGAACGACTACCACTGAGTGAAATGTGGACAGCTCCAAAGGTACAATAAAATAAAATGAATCATTTAAAGTTTCAAATTATTTTGGTATTAGAGCTAAAATAAAGTATAAAGTCTTACCATGAACAACTCTATGATTGTTCAATTAAAGATGCAAGAGAGCTATTATTATAAAATTCATCTCTGAGATGCAAGTTATCATTCAGTTGAAAGTGAACAAACTTATAGGTAGACATCATGGACTCAGAACTTGCTTCACATAAATCCCCTACAATCTTGTATCATCCATGAAATTTATGAGAGGGTGCTATTAAAAGAGATGATGACATCTTGTACTATATATTCTTACATTTTCTTTTATCACTACCACCTGTACTAAAATACGCATGCAAATTCCATTCTCAAGAAGAGCTACTACTAGTTGGTTTAGAAAATTTCCTTGATACAGCAAAAGTCTGAAATGTGTTGAATCTCATTTGATGAGTCTGCTGATGAGGGATAACAACATGACTTGTTTCTCAAGATAATCTAGATGTAGCAGATACATATATTTTTAATTTTTAAAAAAGTTCATGATTTAATGTTCTCTATTTTCTAGGCTGGGTGCAGTGGCTCACACCTGTAATCCCAGTACTTTGGGATGCTGAAGCAGGTGGATCACCTCAGGTCAGGAGTTTGAGACCAGCCTGCCCAACGTGGTGAAACTGTCTCTACTAAAAATACAAAAATTAGTGGAGTGTGGTAGTGGGCGCCTATGATCCCAGCTACTCAGGAGGCTGAGGCAGGAGAATAGCTTGAACCCAGAAGGCGAAGTTTGCAGTGAGCCGAGATCACGCCACTGCACTCCAGCCTGGGCAACAGAGTGAGACTCTGTCTCAAAAATAAAATAAAATAAAATAAAGTTCTTTATTTTGTTTCCATCTCTCCAGTGTCTCTCTTCCTTTCTTCCTTGACAATTGAAAGTCTATTTTAATTATTAGCTTATAATTATTAAAGTGATAGAAATATAATAAAATGGAAAAGGTATGGGAATAGATATTCTGGTTTCAGTTCCTTTGTCTACTACCTAGGTGACCCTGGGCCCTTTCGAGGAATACCAGAACATTATTTGTGCAACCCAAGAAAAGGAATGTCCTTAACCAAGATACTATGAAACATTGATGTTATAAACTAAACACTGCTATTTTAAATCAATTAATTAAAATAAAAATGTTAAAAATTAAAAATCAAATATAAGATGAAACCAATAGGCAAATATTAATCAGAAAATACACATAATATTTGAGGAAAATATTAACAATAGATGACATACAAGATTTATTTTTTCAAAGACACAGTACGCTTTTACAAATTGATAAGTGAATGTACAGCAGCACAAAAGAAAAAAGTTATAAAAATACGCAACTCAGCAATGCCCAAAAGAGCAAGTTCAGAAGACAAATAGTCATATAAAATTATGCTTAAATTCAGTAATAGGAAATTCAAATTTTTAAATTGAAAATGACTGATAACTTTTCACCAGACTGGAAACATTTAAAAATAACATTTTTTTGAGGTAATATAGAACAATGTACTGTCATATATGTTTATAAAAGTGTAATTTGCTACATTTTTAGACAAAATATGCCAATATTTATGAAAACAAAAATACATTTATCCTTCAAACCATTTTGAGTACCTATCATAGAAAAATAAAACTGCATATATTTATTTCTTCTCTGACATGTTTGAAGTAACAGGGACCGATTTAATTCCATTTTTTTCCCTCACCACTAGACAAACATCCAAAAAAGGAAAAAAGCAGGAAAAAAAACATGAAACAATCATCTTCAAGGCATTGGACCTAACAAAATAAAGGATAGTGTTTCCTGAGAGAATAGAAAAAAAAAAACAGGATTAAATTAATGATCCTCCCCACCCCCCGAAGCTTACTGCCTTGAGAAAATAACCAGGCCATATTGAAAGAAGCTAGAATCCAGAGACAGTCCTTAAATCAAGATGATAAAGCTGAGTATCCATGGATGCCATGGCAGCTAGAATTTGCAGACAGAATATTAGAGAGGAGAGAGCTGCACAGAGAAGCCCAGGTATCTGTGGACAATCTTTTTCTACTACTCAGCAGAATAATCAGAACTTTAGCAGAATCTGATGAGCACACACATTAAGGAAACTTCCTAAGGAAAGAACCACCGGAAAGCATTAGAGGGACGGTAGTTTACCCTCATAGGGCATGGAATGGAACCTGGTCAATTCAGCAAAACTGGACAAATTCAAAATTCATAGAGCAAGGGGTGCAGTACCTAGAAGGGTCCTGCTCATCTAATAAATCTTAAAAAGCAAGACATGAAAATATCAAACTATTTTTCAGTTGCATACTGTGTGCCATAAGAAAGGTCAAGAATATTTATAGAGATAGCCAGCACACAACAAGATAAAATCATATTGTCTGGCATCAATAAAAAATTACCAGATATGGAAAGAGGCATGATAATAATAACCCATATGTGGAGAAAAATCAATCAATCAAAACTAACCATGACCCGATACAGATGTTGAAATGAGCAGGTAAGGACCCTAAAACAGTTATTATAGCTGTACTCTATATGTTCCAAAGTTGAGACATTGAAGTTACACAAAGACCAAATGAAACTGCTAGAGATGAAAATTATAATTTCTGAGAAGGAAACATATTTAGTGAGGGTAATGGCAAATTAAATATTGAAAAAGAACAGATCAGTGAAATGGAATTCAAATTTGAGGTTCTCTAAACATAAATAACATGAAAACAAAAGGCACTTACACACATCAAAATTAATAATAAAGAGAAAATATAAAAAACAGATAGAAAAGCATGTGACATCCAGAAGAACAAAAGTAAGGATGACGATGGGGCTCTCAGCAACAGCAACGTTAAGCTAGAAGACAGTGGAATCAATGTCTTAAAGTACTAGAGGAAAAAAAAAGTATCAACCTAGAATTCTATTTCTAATAAAAATATCTTGCAAAACCAAAGCTAAATTACAACTTTTTCAGACATAAAAGAGCTGAAAGTTTTTCATCACCAGTAGATGCACACTACAAAACATACTTAAGGAAGTCCTTCAGGCAGAAGAAAATCTCAGATGGAAATAGGTATCTAAAAAAAGAACTGCAGAGCACCAGCAATAGAATGTATATAACGTTACCAAAAAATGGTTTATATGTGGGTAAATAAGTCAGATGTTTTTCACACTATTGAAATTCTTCTTCATTTTATTTAAATTTCTTCATTCAGCGGCTAGGTGTTCCTTTCTAATAACCTTCAAATTTTTCTTGTCTCCTTTGTCATCCATTTGCTTTTCTGTTTCTTAGGGTCTTGCGAAGTTCATTACGTCATTAATATTCTGATTTATTATTTGCATTGTTTTGTTCTGTCCCTATTAATTTCAATAACTTTTTTCTGAAAGTTGCTTTCTATTGATTTGTACTAAGGAGAGGAAAGATCCTGAAATGTACTTCTTTAACTACTTTATTAGTTGTTACTAGAATTACTTCACCAGGTGGAGGACTATGATGATTAATATACTCACATATCTCTGTAATTTTAGAAAGTTACCTATATATTTTTATGACACTAAAGTCATCTCTCTTGCGAATTAAAATCAGATAAAATGTAATTAAAATGCATTTAGGAATATGAAAATAATCATATTGAATGGAAAGTGGAATTTCCTATTAGAACAATAGAACAAATTTTTCATTACAACTGCATATTCTACACAAAGATATACAGGATCACTTTTTCATATATGAGCACTGTCAAGTTTAGATCACCCGTATGAAGGCATATGCCATGGTTTATATTCAAAGAACATACTATTAATTGCAAATTTTTATAAGACTTAGGTAACTCCCATGAAAGTGTTTACATGATCACCACAGAAAATTTGATGTTTTTCTACAATATAAATAATCTGGAGAGATAATCTTGATTTATTCTCTTGAATTTTGCAGCTATTAAAAGTTTTATACTTTTAATCACTACTTTCTTTGTTTCTTTTTTCTATACTGAAAATTCTACAATTTTAACCAATAGTGAGACTCTTTTTTGTTTAATCGAATACAGTAAATAGAGCATGTAGTCATCTTTGTGTTAAGTTTCCGGCACATTTCTCATATTTTTCACTCTGTGATCACACTCCCTTTTGGAAAACACTTATTGATTTTTAAAATAAGCAGATATGCACTGCAATCAAGCCACAAGAATATTTTAATAGTAGATAATATGACATCCCTCTGCATCCCACAAAAGAGAATGGTATGAAGAGAAAGCTGATAGTAATAGCAAAGGGAAATGGCAAGGGAGTAATTATATAAGCAAGAAAAAGGGGTAAGCCATATGCTTTGCATAGAAATTGGAACTGCACAAATGTGGGAATTGATTTCATATTTTGACCTCCCATGCATTGGCATTCCATCTATTCCAGTTTCATAACACAAAATAACAAAACAAAAATGACAATAGTAATTTAAACAGGAACTTAGATTTGCTTAGATTTTTTTCCTCCTTGCAAAATGATCATGTGAACTTTTTTTAAAAAAAATAAAGGTGATATATAGCTACAGCTTAAAGAATTTGTTCTAAAACATAGGGAGCTGAAATTTCCAAGTGCCTAAATATTTTTCTCAAAGTAAATGAAGCACTTAGCCCTGGGTTTACTGCAGTTCCACAAATGCCCTGTGTACAAGAATGTATGCTAGCCAAGTAAAGCAGTCTGTTTTCTGTCATCAAACGGGCCCCTTCCCCATCATTGCTAACTATTTTATTTCTTTTTATCTCGTCTATCTGTGCATGCTTTACCTACAAGTTACTCTCAAAGAAAGATTCTCAAGCCATTTTTTCTATTGTAAAATCATTCTTTATGTATGGGTGGCCTGAGTGAAGGCACAGGTCAATACTCCACAAGGGTACCTCAAATCTGGAATATATATCAATTTACTGAAATCATTTAAAAGAGGCATTCTCTAATGCTTCATAACAAAACTGCATCGTTTTGAACCACTACATACCCATCACCTTCCCTATCACTGTCAGGAGACAGCTTTTACTCAATTGTGCCTGTTATTGTGCTATCCTTTTACATAGAAGAATTGAACGTGGAACAGCCTACAACTTGTTATGAGAACTAATTATGAGATTATTGGGGATTTTTAAAATTAATAAATAAATGTATTTTAGAGAAGTTTTAGGTTCAAAGCCAAATTGAGAGGAAAATACAGACTTCTAAGTATACCCTGTCCCACACACCCATAACCTACCCCACAATGAGCATCCTGTACCAGAGAGATACATTTGTTACAATAAGTCAATCTATAATGATACCCTGGAATTTTTTTAAAAGCGCATTCTATCTGAAAGGATGTACAGGACAGATTTCTGTAATTTCAGAACTAAGAATAAATGTGCTTCTCTGAAGCAATGGATTGGATTGCCACAGCATATCATTAACCATTTATTTTTCTGTGTCTGTTTTGACTAATAAAATATTTGAAGCTAAATTGTCCAGATCTCAAAAGTTTCTCAGCATATATTTTGTAAATTAACTTCATTCCTGCTACATCTTATTTCTCCCACCTTTTTTTGTTCTGCCCTGAGATATTCCTTTACTTCATCCTTAAACTGCTGCATTTTTGGTATTTTTGTAAGTCATTTTAACTTTTTGGAACCAAAGGGTATAAAAACAAATGAAGTATATAAATTGATAAAAATCTAATTATATTTCAATTTACCTAGTAGCTCTTCAATTATCATTTTCGTTTGGGGAATAGATAAAACTATCAAGTGGTACATTTTATTTAGTATGAAACTCCAGAAAAAATCTCATTACTAGCAGAAATACAAAATTTAAAGTGCTCATTATAAAAGAAATGGATTTGCATTGATAAAAATAACCAGAAGGCAATGACACACATGTTAGGGACAATACATAAGCATATTCCCTAAATTATTCACAGTATATTTATTTAGTGGAGCTTTGTATAACAGGTACATGTGGGAACAGTGATTACATGTTGACATGTATAATTAAGAAAATGATTTGCCTAACAAGTAATCTGTAATAAAATGCCTAACTAGTAATCATAAGAACAAGCCATATGTTTTTAAATATGACCCAAACATTTGCATAGTGTTTATGTACAATAAATTAAAGCAAAATGAAAAATCTGCTGACAAGAAATAAGTAGCAATAAGGGTAGACCAATGTATTAAATCCTTCATTCTGGATCATTTAGGTAACGTTCCATTCATTTTAGATTCATGAGTAGAAGCCTTTACAGATTGGGCATGCATACCATAAATCTGGAGTTATCCATTATTAGGTGACATTTTGCTGTTTGCAGTTGTACATGTTTACTTTGTGCATAATTAACTGCGTAATAGCTGTCTGTGTTTTGCACAGGATTTACACTCAGGCTCTCATCAAAACAAATGACTCCAGAAAGTAGGACACTTCCATTAAGTTCCCTGCAATCAGTATTTCCTAATACGGTTTACAGGAGTGGTTTTGATTGTGACTGTTAGTATATTAATGTTATCAGTAGCTAATGTGTGTGTTGGAGTTTAATTTATTAAACTCTTATAACGCATACAAAGTATGGATAGGTGGAGGCAAAAGGAAGTAGAGCATACCTAAAAATAGCCAAGAAAGAAATTTCCATGAAAATAATAAGCGCAAGTTGGACAGGCAATTGATCACTGTGCAGAATAATACAATGGATCAAACACACATCGTAGCAGTTCTTTTTTGGTGTACAATTGTGACAGCCAAATCAACAGCATTTGGAGAGCAGCATCTCTGAAAATGGGCTATCAGAAGAAGAACCAAGATTTACTCCAGTCATGTGTTTTGTTTACAACAATATGAACTTAGGAAAAAATATCAAATTAATCTAACCAAAATGAAATATGAAATTAAAGACCAAAGAATAAGAGAGGTAAACTATGAAGTAAAAGAGGCTATTGTTTATGAGTTATGAGCTATAACCCATAAATGGCAGCTGATTTTTAAAAAGTTCTGATAAATGGCTAAATGTTCTATTTAAAGCTGCATCTTTTTTGTTAATCAACGGTTGAATAAAAGATTTAGTGTAAAAAAATTCACTTTCTTCCAAGAAATGATCATTTAAAAATAAATGAAAGGCAGAGAAATAAAATAGCTAGTCTAGTTCTTATAAAAGTAGTAATACTTTATTCATAAAGTTAATATTAGACTTTTGATGGCAAAGAATGCAATATTTTTTAATTGGAGCTTGAAATAATGTTGTGTCCAATACTATTAATTGTCTCCCTCTCAGAATAAAGAACAGCACATAATGAAATATGTGTAAATATGTCATATATAAAACGCACAAACCCCAGAAGTAGTCATCGTCAAAAGTATAGTTCCATATTGTCTGTTATAGTTTCAAATATTTACTCAGTTTTATAAAAGGCATTTTTTACACTTTCTCGCTATTATTTTCTTATTAAATTAGCCTAAGCTTCTTAAAATGCAATTCTATATGTCAGTCATTTCTTGAATTTTTTAAGCTTCAGGTTATGTAACTAAGTAATTACTTTTCAAAACACTATATGATTTTGGATTATAAAATTAGGTATTTTGAAGAATCACCTCAGATAACAAAAAATCAAGAATAAATTCCCTGGGATTCTGGGCAAGATGGTGGGTTAATTCAAATAGAATTTCTATAAGCACTCCCTATCATTACTTCACTTAGAATACATACATAAGTATATGTATATATAAAATAGATTTCAAATATATATTCAAATATTTCAAAAACCACAAGTTCCTAGTCATGATGGGAAACAGTTTCTAGCCAGGAGTGGAATGAGAGCATGGTATCAGAGCATGGCTTACTGAGTGAAAACACCCACCTAACAGCAGTGCCTTTTGTCTATTAATAGAGACTGAAACTATCTGTAACCTGTGTGTTGTGTTGTGAGCAATATCAAATGCCTTCCACTGTCTGGAAAGGTGTAAAAGGTCCAATTAACATTAGCTCTTTTAATGTCAAGAATGCGTGTTTAATCATTCATTGGTCAAGTGTAACAACAATAAGGGTAATAAAATACTGAATAATTTCTAAGGTAATAGGTGGGAAAATTAATACAAAAGAAGCAATATAAAAGAAGGCAAAAAGAGATAAAGTAACATTGAAAGGAGGCCAAATAAGAAACACTTAGAAACATAGTAGATTTAAACCCAAATATATTAGCAATACACATTAAGTGTAATGGACTAATGTTTCTTTCAAATAAAGAGATAATCTAGCTGGATAAATAAAAATAATAATGCTTCTAGAAGACAGTACCAGAGAATAGCTTCATGACCTCTGAGTAGGGAAATACTTGTTAAATGGGATATGATAGTACTAAATTTAAAATAATAAATTCATAACTTGGATTAAATTAAAATTATTACCATGGGTTTATTAAAGCCTTCACACTGAATGAGTGAAAAGATAAATGACAGAATAAGATATTTGCAATGTAAAGAAACTGCAAAGCATTGAATCCAAAATACATAAAAAACTTCTAACAAGTAAGAAAAATAATGACTATTACAATAAAAAATAGCATACCCTTTCAAGACTAAAATATAGTGATTAATGATGTATGCTTTAGTGGTTATTTTATAAGGAAAAGCAAGGGAATGATTGCTGTATAAATAAGGAGTGTGGTTTCATTTGGGAAGTAACTGGGAGTTGGCAGAGTGGAGCTTGTGGGGTATGCTAATGTTCTATTTCTTGACCTGGTTTTAGGTTCAGTGGGTACTTGATTTATAATAAATCATTTAGCTGTCAAGTCACTTAATTTTTAGCATTTTTCTGCTTGTGCAGTGTATTTCTAAATTAATTTTTTAAAAGATCAGCCTACAAAAATCAATATTGTTTTTAAAAAATTTTTAAAGGCATAATTTACATCTAAATACACAGAGATATAGATCATGTTTACAGACAGAAAGTTATAGTATCATAAAGATGTCACCTTCATTTATACTTTTTATTATATTCTGATAGAACCACCAACCAGAATTTTCATGGAAACTGGCAAAGTGATTCTCAATTAATACAGAAGAGCACACAGTCAAAAATACCAAAGATCATTGCAAGAAAAAAATGTAACATGAAAAGATCATAAAGTTCATAGTAATTTAAAAAGTGTGATAATGGCACAAGGATAGACAAACTGACGAAACAGAGACAAACTATGTATATAAAATAGTTTGGAATATGATAAAACTTTGAAATCTGCAATTTCTTTTATTCTTATTAATTAAATCTTTTATATATTTCCTTTTAATCTGCTTGATTTCGTGACCTGAAAGAGATTAATTAAAATCATCCTTTAGAGTTATATTTTATTTATGTCTTTTTGTGGGTCCTACAGTTTCTGCTTTATATCTTTTTACATATTTTTTATAAAATATATAAAAAATAAGATATTTGCAACGTAAAGAAATCACAAAGCATTGAATCCAAAATACATTAAAAAATTCTAACAACGAGAATATTAACTATTACAATAAAAATAGCATATTTTATTTGCCTTCTTTTATATTACTTATTTTGTATTAATTTTCTCACCTATTACCTTATTTCTTAAATATATTTATATATTTTTTATATATTTATATCTTTTTTATATATTAAGGCTATATTATTTGGCACACAATACTTTATTTTAGATGCCATCTTTTTTCATATATCCATGTTTTTCTTATGTAAACAAATGTATTAAATTTCATATATTACTATTGAGACAGAGGTCCTGAAGACCATACCCAGGTTCAACAACTTGCTAGGAGGACTCAGAGAACTCAGTCATATTCACAGCCATCCTTTATTATAGAATAAGGGTACAAAGTAAAATCATCAAAGGGAAAAGACACATAGGACAAAGTCTAGGGAAAACCAGGCACAAGCTTACAGAGAGTCACACAAGACACACTTCATTCCCCCAGCAACAAATTGGGACAACAGATGTGAAATGTTGCCAACCAGGGAAGCTCATTAAAGACTCAGAGTTCAGGGTCTTCTGGTCCAGAGTCCAGAGTTCACTCTCTGCTTGGCATGGACCAAAACTCGGACTCCCAAAAGGAAAGCATATATTCAGCATGAACCACATTGTTTGTACAAACAGTTTAGTTATAATGAGACAATTTATCGGGAATGGCAGGAGCCCTCTTAAAATCCAACTTCCAAATGCCAGCCAAGGGCCAACCTTGTTAAGCAGCCGTTGCAGAAGACAATAGTCAGGCCTGTTAACTCTTGTCTGCATGATTATAAATTAGCCTTTATAGTTATTTGCATTTTTTTCAGATGTATTTTTGCCAGTAATTTTCTATTCAAATATTTTAGTTACTTTGTAATCTTTTAGCTTAATTTTGACCTAACAGTCTTTTTTCTTCTTTAATTGATGAGTTTCTCTTTTCTTTGTATGAGAAGGAAAGATCTTAATTATGTAACAATGTTTTCTGTTCTAATGCTTCTATAATTGTTATATATTCCAGATTGTTAATATAACCCTAAATTTTAATGTATATAATCTGTTTTTAAGATTTTAATGGCTGTAATTTTAACAATGACAGATATCTATATGTTTTTTATTTCTTTGAAGAAAATGAAATTCTTAAAAAAACTATAATTAATATCCTCAGAATTATACAGAAGATACTGAGTCCTTTAAATAGAGAATTAGAGAATATAGTTTTCTGCTCTGCTATTCACATGATGATTTCTTAAATTACAATATAAGTCTAGACTTCAAGTACATTCTAACTTTATGACTATCAGGTTTCAAAAGTGAGTACACCGGCAGGGCGCAGTGGCTCACGCCTGTAATCCCAGCACTTTGGGAGGCCGAGGCGGGCGGATCATGAGGTCAGGAGATCGAGACCATCCTCGCTAACATGGTGAAACCCCGTCTCTACTAAAAATACAAAAAAATTAGCCGGGCGTGGTGGCGGGCGCCTGTAGTCCCAGCTACTTGGGAGGCTGAAGCAGGAGAACGGCATGAATCCACGAGGCAGAGCTTGCAGTGAGCCGAGGTCGCGCCACTGCACTCCAGCCTGGGTGACAGAGCAAGACTCCTCCATCTTAAAAAAAAAAAAATGAGTACACCATTCTTAGCAATGACAGTATAAGCTTTTTCTGATTAGTATGGAAAGGCTGTGAAATTATTCATAATGAAAATGAAGTCAAATGTCATTTGAGAAAATGTACTTTCTTTATTCACCAAAACTGCTCTGATCTGCTTCTCAGCCTCCATCATAGTACAGAAACAGGAGAGGGAAAAAGAAAAACAGACTTAGCCTAACCCAGTAACTGATTCCAAAATTCAAACAATATTGTTGCTATAATTCTTAAGATCTAAAATATTTTCTCTTCTATTCTTTTCTTTCTCAACATAGTATCTCTATGAACAAGGATGTTGACATGTGAAAGACTCTTTTTTTGAAAAAATTATTTCTATAGGTTTTTGGGAAACAAGTGCTATCTGGTTACGAGTAAGTTCTTTAGTGGTGATTTGTGAGATTTTGGTGCACCCATCACCTGATCGGTATAAACTGAATCAAATTTGTAGTCTTTTATCCCTCACCCCTCTGCCACCCTTTCCCCGGAGTCCCCGAAGTCCACTGTATCATTCTTATGGCTTTGCATCTTCATAATTTGGCTCCCATTTATGAGTGAGAACATACGATGTTTGGTTCTTCTGGTATCCACTGCAATATCCTTTGTCTTCCTAGGCACTGCCAATCTTGCTGGTGTGGCTTGTGCTCGGCCTCAGCCTGGTGAGCATTCAGTGTGGTTCCCTAGGTGAGGAGATCTCACTTCCGCTCTTGCTGTCATGGAAATATCTGCGGGTCTGTGCAGCCTCTGCAATGGGACCACCATTTTCTTCACCATAGTTGTCCAAATGGAAAGGTCACTTGCTCAGAACTTGGTTACCTCCAAGTCTTTTCTATGGGTAATGAAATAAATACTAAGTCTCCCTGTGACAAGTGAATTATGGCAGTATTTAGGAAAACTAAGCTTAGGTAAGCCAATACTTGAGATATACAGAGTTAGATCAGATGGGGTAAAGATAGCATATGCTGAATCAAAGGAGAACTCAGCTGAAGAGCGTTAATTAACAATGCTAACTGTTAATATAATGCATATTTGCCAAGCCTGGAAGGGTACTTCAATAGAATATATCCTAGATGTGAGCAGGGAAATAAAAGGAGCCTTTGAGCCAAAGTCTTTGTATTAGTCTGTTTTCACACTGCTATAAAGACACATCCCAGACTGTGTAATTTATAAAGGAAAAAGGCTTAATTGACTCATAGTTCCACATGCCTGGAGAGGCCTCAGGAAACTTACAATCATGGCAGAAGGGGAAGCAGGCACTTTCTTCACAAGGCAGCTGGAGAGAGAGTGTGTGAAGTAGGATCTTTCAAACACTTACAAAACCATCAGATCTTGTAAGAACTCACTCACTGTCACAAGAATAGCATGGGGGGATCTACCCCATGATCCAATCACCTCCCTCCCTCCACACATGGTGGGGGATTACAGGTCCCTCCCTCAACAGGTGGGGATTACAATTCAAGATGAGATTTGGGTGGGGAAACAGACCTGAACCATATCAGTCTCAATACTATTAATCGGTGTTAAAGTCTTTTAGCTTCAGCATGCTTCTTTAGGTATCTAACATCTCACCTTCTCTAAGATCTATAAATTTTACTCCATGGCTATTGTCAGGTTCACCACTACACCAAATGTCATACCCAGGGTCAGGTTTGAGCCCCAGCTGAGGTCTAAGGGGAGTGGGTGGATAGGCGATGGATAGCTGAAAGAAGACTCATCAGGCCATAGGCAGGTGAATATGGTTTTATTCAGCAGCTCTCTCATCAGCAGCTCTCCCACACTGTTTGCTCTGTCTTGGCTGCTTGCTCCAGCCGCTCCCCTGCACAGCTGCATGGCTGGCTGTCCCTTCAGGGACAGCAGCTTAACTCTTTCTGGGCACAAGCTGGTTCCTGGCTCCCCTCTGCCTGCCTTCAAGGTGACCGGCTTTCCCCTATGGGGGTTTCTTATGTTTCTTAGTGACAGGGTGAGATAATCAGTGAGGAAGCAGAGGTTCAGAGAGAGTGAGCGATCTGGTACTCAATAAGCAGCAGAGCTGAGAGGCAAATCTAGGTTGGTTGGTTGGTTGGTTGTTTTCCGCCCAGGTTGGAGTGCAGTGGCGTGATCTTGGCTCACTGCAACCTCCACCTCCTGGGTTCAAGCAGTTCTCCTGTCTCAGCCTCCCAAGTAGTTGGGACTACAGGTGCATGCCACCACACCTGGCTGACTTTTGTATTTTTAGTAGAGACAGGGTTTCACTATATTGGTCAGGCTGGTCTCCAACTCCTGACCTCAAGTGATCCACCCAGCTTGGCCTCCCAAAGTGCTGGGATTACAGGCGTGAGCTACCATGCTCAGCCCAAGTCTAGGTTTTTAACCTCAACTCTTGTTCTCTTACATTAAAATGAAGTTCCACAGAGGACTCTAATTCCACTGCTGCAGTTTTTGTCATTTTATCAGTCATTCTATGAATTTTAAAATATTTGAATAAAAAAATTTCCGTAGTTTTGCTATATGATGTTTTTCTTGTGGTAATCATTCAATTATGCATGATATCTGTTTACACAGAGTATAACAAGGCTTTCAAAAATACCTTCCAATAAACAAGCAGTAGTCTGTCTTACTCATCTTCATTTTAGTCACTCACACTTGAAGTTTCTTCGGCTTGAAATATCCCTGACCCCACCTATAGCTTTGTCTGACTAAACTGCACTTTAATATTTATTTTAGATGTCATTTTCTCTTGGAAATCTCCCCAGGTGCCATAATTTGAGTTAGTTGCCTCTTTTATATATTTATAGATTCTGTTTTACTTGCATAGTATGGTACCTTTCACCCTGTATTGCCCTGACCAGTTTGCTAGTCTTTATTCTCTGCTAAACTGTGAGTTACTATATTCATACAAATTTTTATCATCAATATATAAATTCATCTATCCATCCATCAGTCCACCCACCCATTCATGCAGCAATCAATCAATAAAAGTGTAAGGGTCAGGTGTACAGCTCTCCACTTGTTTGATTTAAGGAATATATTTTAGAATATCTTGTGTGACAATAGCTGATAGGTTTCATCTCATACAACGGATCCAACTGGTAATCTAATCTAACGGATGTCATATATTGAGAAGAACTCAACAGTCATATCTAGGTTTACCAAAAAGAAAAAGAAATGATCATTTACTATATCAGCCATCAAGGGAGAGTTCTGGCATAAAGCCATATATGTTTTTTAAATATTGATCCAGAGAAAGGAATCAACTGCAAATACTTGAGAAAATTCCTATCACTTGGAATCTTGTTATAAAAATGACTGGTGGTGAGTTTGAAGTTTTGCTTCCCTATCAAAACTGGTCAGGAATGCTGAAGTATATATTATTGGTTTGTTATTGCTATTCTGTGATGAAAGCTGGGAAGACTTTAAGTAGAAGGCTTCCCATGGTGGCTTACCAAGACTCAGATCACCCTTTACCTGCTGCTAAGAGCCTTCAACTCTCACGTTTTGTCAGGGCCACACTTCCTCTGGGTGGCTGTTAGAGGACAACTGAGCATGGCAGTGCTTTCAGAATCAGGCCATTCCCACCCAACCCCATGTGAGCCTCCTCTAACATAAACTTTTCTTGGAATTTCTCTTCAGCTTGGCTGAGCCCTTCTGAGAACAGCATCTCTGTCCGAAGCTCTTCCCACCCACTTGGATTCTAGCTTGCTTCAGATATGGCTTTCAAAGCAGCAATGCTCAGTTTTTGCAGCTAGTTATTTTCCACAGTAAGGCCAACTTAATATTTAAGGATATGAACAAGAAACTGACAGAAAGACAACAGAAGTAAAAAGAACCAAAGTACAGATTATAAAGAGTAAGGAAATAATAATGCTTTGAAGAAAGCATGCCATGGCGGCAATGCAGATTACCCAACTTCCTGTATATTTTCAGCTTTAGCTCATACTTATGTAAGCCAGATCATAATAATTGGCAGTCATGGCATGCTTACCAGGAAGTAAACAATTTCCTAAGTAATTTATGTTCATTTTTCATTTAACTTTTATGGGATCTCTATGGCAGAGATACTATTTACCCAATTTGCTGACGAGGAAACTGATTATTTGAGAGATAAGTATTTTCACAAAGGCATAACAACATTAATTAGTGGATCACAGATTTAAACCCAGTTTTGGATAATTCTAAAGTCCAAGCCATTAGCCACAATAGTGTACTGGCTTTCAACCAAATGTTCAGACTATCTCATTTGGAAGTCTCAAGTAAAATCTCATTATCCTCTTTTTCATCTGAGAAATTCCTTTTTGGAGATTATTATCCATTTAAAAAACATCTACCTATCTAGGTGTATATTTGTGTGTCTGTACCCGAAGCTCTCCATTAAACAAGAAATGATGGTACAAATTGTGCATTGAAATGAGTAAACATACTTGTTTGTTGTCTCGAGATTCTTCAATTGGTTAGTTAAAACTGGTAACAGACATTTGTGTTATTGACCAATTTTATCTTTAGCCTCAAAGACAATTAAAATCAAGAGGTGAATAAAAAATAAATCTCTTAAAAAATAATAATACGCTTATTTTATGAACATACACACACATGCACTTGAAATTCCTAAAATTATTGTACAAAATTAGAGGCCTCTAGACATTAATTCTACAAGTTACTCCAACTGTCAACAATATTTTTTATGATTTTAGAGCACAGAGAGATTTTGTTCACCTCTATCCCTACAGCAAGTAATAAATATTTATTGATATAATTTCAAATAAATGTTTTTCTTTTATAGAATTCAAAGAAACATCAAAAGTATATTTTTCTTAAAAAAAGACTTTCTGCTTAGCCAATTGTTCCAGCTTCTCTAAAGATACTTTTATCTTTATATAATTTGTAGCCATGCTATTTCACCAATTTATAAATCAGCTTTAAAAATCGAATGAGAGTTAAATAAATTTCACCTAACCTATTTAAATAAGTATAGTAGTCAATATTATATTTGCTCTATATTCAATAATTCCAAAGCTTCACTCCTTTGATTTTTATTTTAATATTAAGATAGCTTTGGCCTATTCTTATTGTTCTTAAAACTGCTCCTTGATTTATTTTTGTTGTGTGTTCCTAAAGTTATTCAGTAGCCTAATTAGATATTCATTTTGACATTCTGGTCCCAGAAGAAATAACATTAACTCCATACTTATCCATCTGGTTATCAGTTATAGCTTGTGAGTTGCAGCTTGTAATTTTCCAGGGACATGTGGGCGCCCTTCCAGTTAGGCTATTAAAGTCTCTTACACTCTAACAACATGCTAATTAATATCCTTTCACGTTTGTGGATACACAGCAAAACACTGCCATATAGACGAAATTTCATTTCTTCAATATTGAAGTGTAGAAATTTTAGATTAAAAATTAAGCCAGAAATTATTTATATATTTTCTGAGGAACCAAAACCTTTTATCTTCAATTTTATGAAACTGTTTAATTCACACATCATCTTAAATTTAATATCCATCATTGTAAAAAATTTGCACTGTGAAAAAGTATCTTAAAACCTGCATTCACAGAAGGGTGTTTCCTAGCAACCCCATACAATCAGGACCAATCCTTGGCTGAATTGTGACTCGAAGTGCTGTTAGAAGTAAAAATTTGCATGAGAAAGAGACCAATGTCTGTTCTGATTAGGAACAACAGCTCTTTCCTAATATTGGTCAGCAGCAGTCCAAAATCAGGCAGCTGTTTAGAAATGCCTTTGTTTTTATGAAATTTTGCCTGAGGAAGGAAAGCATTATATCCCCATTGACAGTACAGAGGCCACTACAACTTCAGAAATTAATCCAGACAAATCAGGGATCTCACCTCTACAATACATTAAAATAAGTGGCTTCCTTTAATTTTGTTTAAATTTATTAATTCACTGTTATTTATTTTTACCTTGTAAATATAGTATTCACTGTTGCTTACTATAAGGACTAAATATTAGTTAATGGTCTTATAGAGAACAAGAGAACAGTTATTATATTTAATTTGGATCTTTTATATATACATGTACTTGCACATTATCTTCCCTTTGTTGACTTCTGTTGTCCATGAATATAAATTTCAGGACAGTTTATTTCAAATTATTCCAGTCTTAATCAATGCTTCCCCATAGTAATAATATCAAGCCAAAGAGACTTGATTTATTTATATTTATTTTAGGAAAAAAAAAAGTTGCATTCTTTCAGAATAAGAATAAATACAAAACCTCAGTAAGTTAACTTACCACTATTTGATTTTTATTTCCTGTTAATTTTTTTGTCATTGTTGTTTTATATTCATATTACTAAGTAGAAAAAATTCCTGCCATCAAATAGGTCATGTAATGTACATTTGGGGCTATATAAAAACATAAAAACTATCAGAGTCAGATGAACTATGATTATTGCTACTACTGAAGTCTCAAAGACCACACAGAGGGATAGCCTGAGGAACACTGCATCCCAAATTTAGAAACCACATCTGTTCCTGGAGCTAAATTACAGCATATACTCTAAAGATTATTTTTAGCATAAATTTACCCCAGAAAAATACAAACAAGGCATGTAAGCGAACAAGAAACACCAAAATAATTAGACTATTCTCAAAATGTTTCTTGGCATTTATTAGATTATAAATACCCAATGCACAAAGAAGGATTTGGGGTACCAAGTGGAATAAACAAGCTTGTAGGTACTAGCTCTATTTATTAAAGTCTAAGCACAGATCCTCTTCTCAGAGATCATGCAATTAATAGTACATACCAGAACACACACACATACACACACAAAATACACATTATAGCAAAATTATTTCATTTTTAAAAAGGAGCTGTTAAAGAACTTTTTTGTTTTTTTAGATGGAGTCTCACTCTGTCGCTAGGCTGGAGTGCAGTGGCACGATCTCAGCTCACTGCAACCTCTGCCTCCCGGGTAAGAAATTTTTTTAAATGATCTTGGATTTCTTTTTCTTTTAATACATCCCATAGAATTAACAATATCCTGAATCTTTAGAAATATGATTGTCTATTTCACATAGTTGGAGAAATATAATTAAAAGAAAAATTACCTCCCAACACAGAAAACCTGTCCACAAAGACAGAAAAGAGTAATTTTGTTACTCAATAAATATTAAACAAGAACCTGATGTGTATCACAAGCAATCTGCTAAGAGATTTGCAAAGACAGAAAAAAAAAAAAACTCACCCTTTTAAATAGCCAAGCAGATACAATCCATAACATTTATGTTTTCAAGATTAAACAATTGCTAGTCCTCAAGTAAGAGGACCTGACAGCACCATTCGTCATACATAGTTCATACTAAATTTACTTAGTAGGGTTGGGGCACAGAAAATGATAGCCAAAAATATGGCACTTTGGCATACTGAGTGTTTTTGTCAGAAGTACTCAAACCAGAGTGACTCTATCTTGAACAGGGGTTGGGAAAAGGAGGCTGGGACCTACTGGGCTGCATTCTCAGGAGGCTAGGCATTCTAAGTCACAGGATGAGGTAGGAGGTCGGCACAAGATACAGGTCACAAAGACCTTGCTTATAAAACAGCATGCGGTAAAGAAGCCGGCCAAATCCCACCAAAACCAAGACGGTCTCCTCTGGTCATCCTCACTGCTTTTTATACACTAATTATAATACATTAGCATACTAAAAGACACTCCCACCAGTGCCATGACAATTTACAAAAGCCATGGCAACATCAGGAAGTTACCCTACATGGTCTAAAACGGGGAGGAACTTTCAGTTCTGGGAATTGCCCACTGCTTTCCCAGAAAAATCATGAATAATTCACCTTTTGTCTAGCGTATAATCAAGAAATAACTATAAGTATAATCAGTTGAGCAGCCCACACTGCTGCTCTGCTTATGGAGTAGCCGTTCTTTATTCTTTTTACTTTCCTAATAAACTTGCTTTTACTTTATTCTGTGGACTCGCCCCGAATTCTTTCTTCCGTGAGATCCAAGAATCCACTCTTGGGACCCCTTTCCAGTAACATTTTGAATTAAGGAACATTGAATGGACTCCGATATTAGCCTCAGAACCAAGATCTCTCTCTTATCTTTCCTTGGCCCCCTGGCTCTCGGATTCTGTTGCTTTTCTGAAGCACCAAATATCCTTATCTGACTAAGAGTTTCTTTCCAGAACAAATGCAATTGTCTTAAGACCCTCTCCCTAGGAATCTCATAAAATAACAGGGAAATCAGCATGGCAACTGACACCTTTAATCCCAGCACTTTGGGAGGCTGAGGAGGATACTTTGAGGCCAGGAGCTCAAGACCAGCAGGGGCAATATAATAAAATCCTGTCTCTAGAAAAAACCAAAGGATTTCTTAAGCCCAGGAATTCAAGGCTGCAGTGAGCTATGATCATATCACTGTACTTCAGCCTGGGCAACAAAGCAAAACCTGACTGTGAAAAAAAGTAAAAAATCAAAACAAAACAAAAAAACAGAAAAGATCAACCACCTGAGATGAGAAGAGACTGGGAGAATTATCACCATACCCAGATAGTTTCCTTTATTCTTCTGAGGCCAGCTCCAAAATAGGTCTTATCTGCATCATAAGACAAACTTTGTTCACAGTTAAGTTCTACCTCTCAGCTTCCCTTTACCAGAGCTCACAGGAACTTTGCCACAGGCCATTGTTCTTTGGGCTCACTCATTTCCCCAAAAATCATCTACTCCTACAACCCCCAGCACCCTTTCCCCTATGAAGAAGGGCACAGACAAATCTAGGCCTCATTGGGTTATTGGATAATCATTCTCCTGCACTTATACACATTTTTTAAAACTGTATACTTTTTTCTCCCACTAATTCTGCCTTTTGTAAGTTCATTTTCAGGAACCCTTTAGAGGGGGAAAGGAAAGCTTTTCCTCTTCATCTCTACAGTAGCTGGGATGACCATCTGTGTTAGCTAAATAGCTTTATCCAAAGTAAAAAAGAAACTTCTCGTGTCTTCATGACAAGAGGTAATTTAGCAACTTGGAGCAAGGCACCCACATAAGTTAGTCTCCTGCCCTCCCACAGAAGCTGAGAGACAGGGGCACCATCCTCCTTGAAGACTGTATTTCAAAGAGATGATTCCCAGGTTCTTAAAAAAGACATTCCTGTATCTCAAAGTTTGCAAGAGGTTTATCTAGCTATCAAAAGAGCATTATGAGACATTCAAACGCATATAAAAAGCACTTCAAAGTGACAAGAAGGAGTTTACAAGTATTCCGAAGTAAATACCTTAAGAAAAAGCAGGGGCACGTGGCGAGGGTCTCTTCCCTTATTTTCATTGGGGGTATTTAAGCCTTTTATTTTAAATTTGCATTTGCTTTTATAATACATATGATTCTACTCTAAATGTAGCAAATCCTTAAAAGATTAGGAACTCTCAACTTACATTAACATCTGTAGCTGTACATATTATCTTTTTTCTAACAGTAAGGTTTTTTTCCAACTTATTTTAGGTTCGGGGGTATATGTGCAGGTTTATTACATGGGTAAATTACATATCATGGGGGGTTGGTGTACAGATAATTTTGTCACCCAGGTAATCAGTATAATAGCTGATAGGTAGTTTTTCAACCCATCCCTTCCTCCCACCCTCCCATGTCAAGTAGTCCCAGTGTCTATTGTTGCCATCTCTGTGTCCACATGTCCTCAATGTTTAGCTCCTCCTTATAAGTTAGAACATGCAGTATTTGGTTTTCTCTTTCTGTGTTAATTCCCTTAGGATACTTGCCTCTAGCTGCACCCATGTTGCTGCAAACGATATGATTTCATTCATTTTTATGGCTGTGTAGTATTCCATGGTATATGTGTACCACATTTTCTTTATCTAGTTCATCATTGATGTGTATCTAGGTTGTTTCCATGTCTTTGCTATTGTGAATAGTGCTGTGATGAACATACAGGTGCGTGTATCTTTTTGGTAGAACATTTTATTTTCCTTTGGGTATAAAACCAGTAGTGGGACTGCTGAGTTGAATGGTAGTTCCGTTTCAGGATCTTTGGAAAATCTGTACAGTTTTCCACAGTGGTGAGCTAATTTACATTCTCATCAGAAGTATGTAAGTGTTCCCCTTTCTCTGCAACCTCAACAAGATCTGTTATTTTTTGACTTTTTAATAATATCTATTTTGACTGGTTTGAGATGGTAATGAGACAGCCAAATGCCTAGGCAGATAAAAAGGGGCTCCTAGAGTATCTCCAAAACACCCCACAAGTGTTTAAATCAGATGCTTTTATGCAGACGAGGGAACCTGCCCAGAGCTAGCCATGCCCACAGTAGACTGGTGCCAGAATGTGCACTGGGGGGAAATGGGTGGAGCCATGGGAAATTCACACCTTATGCAGGAGAGGCACCTGCTCTCTTCTGTTCCTGTATGGTGGCCTCAGATTCAATCTGTGAGGTTGGAGGCCTGTTAGCCTCTCACTTTGCTGAGAGTTTTTCCTTTTTTTTCCCCCTTTTTGCACAATAAAACACTGCTCTACTCACCTTTCAACGTATCTGTGTGCCTAAATTTTCCTGGTTGTGTGATAAGGACCTAGGTTTTAGCTAACCTAAGGAGCAAAATTCTGCAATATTTTGGCATCTCTGGGTGGGCTCAGCTTTAAAAGGTCTTATTTGAGATTCTTTGTGGAATAGAGTTCCATCAATGCCAATCTAAAAGGCTTACATCAAAATAATTATTCTTGCTACACTTTATGCAAATAATCAGGCCAAGTATAGGAATAAAGTCTATTTTGCAAAAAATGCAGTCCTATCATGAATTGTTTTTAACAGAAATGAGGACTAGAGAGAGAAATTATGTTTCAAAACTTATCATCATTAGAATCTACACTCATTAGTTGTTTTTAAGTTTTTGCCTACATTTTAGACTATCCCTGCTTGTTCCTGTGAACCAACCAGCAATCTCCAACTGCAGCTCAGAAGGAATAAAAGTGGATGTGTGATGTAAAAATCTGGATCAATATTCTAGTTCTGAGCAAACTGGTGCCAGACATGTGCACTGGGGGGAAGTGAAATCCTGAAATCCTGAAAATCCTGCCAGGTGATGGGAATAAATAGGGTGCCCATTACCTGGAGGTTTCCTCTTTGGGAAAGTAAGACCAATGGAGCCAAGCCTCATCACCAAAATCTTAGCAAGCATAACTATAGCTACCAAGTTATGCCACCAAGGTTGTCTTGGGTGTGTCACAAGACATCTTTTCCTCTCCCTTGTTGGAGGACAAATCAATCCCACAGCTTCGCCTTAGCATTTGGCTTATGATAAGGAGTCCATACAACACCGCTGCAAGACACAGTTTTGTCCCAAACTCAATTCCAAGCTTCAGGTCAAAGCCTTAGGAAAGAAAACTGGATCTGAGGGATCCAGAGGCAGATGATAATGGAAGTTAAAAGGCACAGCGCAGGTGATCATGACTAATTCCTGCTGATTAAGCCAAGCTTCCCATTTCATGGATAAACATCACACTGGTATCCACGGCAATAAATAAGGTCTAGGGAATTCAAAGGCTACTGAAAGCAGGGAAGATACGGTGTACACGGGTAAGAGCGGATACTCCCACCCTCTAGGCCCCCTGTTAACACAGGTGAAAGCCACTTTGACACTCATGGGTGGCACTCTGTCGCAGTCACCAGGACTAGGGGATGCAAGGACGGAAGAGAGAGCAATGCCTCACTTTCTCTCCCTTACTTACCCTGGGTATTTGCTAGGAAGAGAAAGGAACCAGGGGCACCTGCTTCCCTCTTTCTAGATCAGTAGCCATTCATCTTCAGCCTGTACCCCTTAAGAATGCATTCTGAACCTCCAGGATTCCTCTGGGAAAAAAAATGCCTTCTTTTTTCTTTTTTCCTCCTCTTTCCTCACTTCACTGATAGGTAATCATGTCTCCATACTACAGGACACTCCCCTTGGATGCATCCTCCAAACTGGGAAAAGTTAATTTCCCAAACCTTAGACTGGTTGGATTCGGACTGGGCTCAGGGGAAGGAAAGCCAGAAGACTGGCATGCCGGCAAGAGAGTAAAAGTTTTTTTTTTTTTACCACTCATGCTTGTGGCCTCCTTCTCCCTGTGCAAACTGGTAAAAGGCCTCAGGATTTTTGAGCTGTCCTTTTCCCTGCTTGTTTCATTTTAATACATGACTTTTAATAACCTGGTTTTTCTCTTCTTGCCTTCAGACCATCAAACTCCAAATGCTCATGCAGCCAGAGCCTCAGACCATAGCCCCTTTTGCTGGGGTCACTTAGGCCCCTGAAGAAGATCTGACTTCCATTTTCCCAAAACAGTGCCCTCTGTCAGCAG
Source organism: Pan paniscus (assembly GCF_029289425.2). Classification (NCBI taxonomy): domain Eukaryota; kingdom Metazoa; phylum Chordata; class Mammalia; order Primates; family Hominidae; genus Pan; species Pan paniscus. Next base: position 123,917,622 of record NC_073254.2, read on the forward strand.
GAAGCAGTTAAGATTGGTCTTTGTCCTTGTCCTTATCCTTATCCTTATCAACAGCAGTAAGATGTACTTCTTTAGAGCTGTGAATGAGATGGCCAAATGCCTAGGCAGATAAAAAGGGGTACCTGGAGAATCTCTGACCCACCCCACAAGTGTTTACATCAGATGCTTTTGTGCAGGTGAGGGAACCTGCCCAGGGCTTGTCTGGTCATGCCCACAGCAGACTGGAGCCTGACTTGTGCACTGGGAGAAGTGGGTGTAGCCATGGGGAATTTGCACCTTATGCAGGAGAGGCACCTGCTCTTTTCTGTTCCTGTGTGGTGGCCTGGGATTCAATATGTGAGGTTGGGGGCCTGTTAGCAGGAAACCTTCTTGCTTTACTGAGAGTTTTTCTATCTGTTCACCCATTAAAACCCTGCTCTACTCACCCTTCAATGTGTCGATGTGCCTAAGTTTTCCTGGTCATGTGACAAGAACCTAGGTTTTAGCTGAACTAAGGAGTAAAATTCTGCAACAATATCTTATTGTGGCTTTGATTTGCATTTATCTAATGATTTGCAATGTTGAGCATTTTTTCATATATTTGTTGGCCATATATACGTCTTTTGAGAAGTGTCTGTTCATGTCGTTTGCCCATTTTTTAATGGGGTTGTTTTCTTCTTTGTTGAATTATGAAAGTTCCCTATAGATTGCAGATATTAGATCTTTGTGAGATACATAGCTTGCAAAATTTTTCCCATTCTATAGGTTGCCTATTTACTCTTTTGATAGTTTATTTTGCTGTGCAGAAGCTGTTCAGTTTAATTAGGTCACACTTATCAATTTTTGTTTTTGTTTCAATTGCTTTCAGGGACTTATATAAGTTATTTACCAAGGCCAATATCCAGAATGGTATTTCCTATGTTTTCTTCTAGACTTTTTATAGTTTTATGTCTTACATTTTGTCTTTTTTTTTTTTTTTTTTAACGTGTGTTAACTCATTTATTCTTCAAAACAACACTGTGAGGTAGACTTTCCTAGGATCTTTACAAGTAAGGAAACAGGCATAGAGATATTAATAATTTCCCAAGGCTGTGCAGGTGATGAGGGGGCAGAGTCAGATTTCCAACCTTGCAGTCTGGCTACAAAATTTTGTCTTTATCCATCTTGAGTTAATTTTTGTGTATTATGTAAGGAAGAAGTCCAGTTTCAATCTTCTGCATAACAGTTTTATTGGTATTTGTTTTCTAATAATTGTAGTTACCACATCCCAATAGTTTATTGTAGTATGCTTTAAACAAACTGAGAGAACAAGGAATAGAGGTGAGAACTAATGAAAAACAGAGGTAAGAATTATAATCTCTGTGTAACAATGTAGAGTAAATCTTGGCAGATACATAATTTTACATCAGGAAACTAATATCTAACTTGTATATTAGTAAAATTACTTTTGATAATTTACACTTTTTTCAACAAAATAGCTTATTTTTCTGGTTATATGAATAATACATACACATTATGAAATGGTAAGTAATTATATATATATATATAAAAGTACAGGAAAGAGCATAAGTTATCTGATATCTCACATTTGCACTGAGCTAAATACCATTATTATTTTGTGACTAATCTTTCATAAATTTCAGTTGATTCTTTACTTTGGAGTTTTTTCTATTAGGAGATAATGTGAAGCACAATAAATATGTTGCAAACGTATAAATAATACTTAATGTTCCAAAATGATTTACTATACAATTCCTATAGAACATGATTTATTTAATCTTTGGGGATCTAAAATGCATTTTTTACTGGATACAATAAAAGGAGGGTTTTATTTTGTCTTGTGTTCTACAAAACAAGTTCTTATTAACAAGCAGTATAAACTGGAAAATTTATGCAAAAGGGAATTTGTTGGAAAAATATTTGGGGCAGAGAGGTGCTAGAGACAAGACACTGAATTGACAGAAAACTGGAGGATCAGACTTGGAACTAAGCAGGACTGGGCATCTAAAACACACATAGGCATTAAGAATCCCAGCAAGTGTCTCCCTGTCTGAAAGCCTAGAGGGGAGGTTGGAGGAAGGGGAGGGGGACAGTTGCCAACCAATCATTCTCAGACTTGCAGCAACTGCTTGAGATCCAAATACCTGGAAAAGAGCTCCAGATTAATCTTCCATGATGGAAGATGGCCTGTTGAATTACCATCCTAGAAAGTCTACACACATTAAGGAATAGTTATTTACCCACTAGGAAATGAGATACTGTGTCCGGAATTTATTCCTTCTGGTGGGTTCTTGGTCTCGCTGACTTCAAGAATGAAGCTGCAGACCTCACAGTGACTGTTACAGCTCTTAAAGGTAGTGCGGACCCAAACAGTGAGCAGCAGCAAGATTTATTACGAAGAGCGAAAGAACAAATCTTCCACAGCATGGAAGGGGACCTGAGCTGGTTGCTGCTGCTGGCTCGGGTGGCCAGCTTTTATTCCCTTATTTGGCCCCACCCATGTCCTGCTGATTGGTCCATTTTACAGAGCACTGATTGTTGCATTTACAATCCTTTCGCTAGACACAGAGCGCTGATTGGTGCGTTTTTACAGAGTGCTGATTGGTGCATTTACAATCCTTTAGCTAGACACAGAGCATTGATTGGTGCGTTTACAATCCTCTAGCTAGACAGAAAAGTTCTTTAAGTCCCCACTCGAACCAGGAAGTCTAGCTGGCTTCACCTCTCAATACAATCAGGAAGAGATAACGGATTCTGCACAACTAAAAAATGTCAAATCGCCTTAGCAATGCCCAACAAATATTTGTTTTCTATATCTCCTTTTGTGACTTCATAAGAAACCATGCATTTAATAATTTTGATAACATTGGATTTTAACATAAATGACATGACACTCATTTTTGTTTAGTAAAAAATAAAAAATTATAGACACAAAATGTAAAACAACTTTTATGAAACTTAGCCCAAGTCTAAGAGTATGAATACTGACTTTATTTCATGCAAGGACCTAGCTCAGGAAGTTTCTCAACTCTTGGTTACATTCATTTTTGCTTTCTTAGTCACTTAATTCTCTACCTTGCTCTATTACCAACTGCTTAAATACTCCGTAACCCTCCTGTTACTATTGAATCTTCTCTTTCCTATGTTTTATTTGAATTATTTGTTTTCTGCAAAGGTCATACTTTAGTAATTGCTTTTGAGTTTCAGTCTCTATATGTATCCTAACTGTCAAGACAAAAAGACACCTGAATAAAACAATGACAAAAACAATAAAAATTATTTTGGAAGGTAACTGAGGAATATTTACCTTTGATAAGTCCTCCCAAATATAAATGCTGCTTTTTAAAAAATGACTCTACTGTACAATTTAAATCCCCCTAGGTCATGACTCAATTTGTCTCTAAGACCTTTCCTCTCATAGAATTTTCTGAAAGGTGGAGATAATTGTAGAAAGCTCTACCCTTCATCCAAATGTTTATTTCAAATAAGTTCCTCTCTGAAAAAGGGAGAGAATACACTTTCTCTCTATTCCAAAATAAAAAAAATGTCTGCTTTCCTCCAAAGTACATACTTTCCTTGAGCATTCAGGTACAGACCATGCCAGTGCCCAGCAAATTCTTATAAACAAAAATCTCACCAAAGTTCTCTGGTTTTTCCTGTATATTAGGATTCCCCCAGTCTGTGCCACTAGCACAGATGAATTGAGCCCTGGAAATCCATGACTTAGTAACACACATGCCTCCCCTTCTAAGTGCTACAGAATTTCTTTTTTGGTGGAACCTCTCATACCTTAAAGGAATTATAAAATGTTATTAAATGTTTATTTATCTCCTCTGATTCAAGCAGAGAAAGACATTGATGACATTAAACCTGGCCTCAGAAGCATCTAGCAGAAATATTAGCTTCTGTGGATATATCTTTATTTTTAAACCCTGAATTGGGAAGAGATGTTGGAGTAGGAGTTTAATATCTATCGTACTGTCTGTGGAGATGAGATTTTGAAACTACTCTCATACAGAAACATTGTGACTATTACACCTTGCTTGGGCTTAAACTGACACAGACACAGACACACACGGAACACACCAACACACACACAAACACACACACACACAAACTCTATCAGGAATAGACATAGGAGTCAAACATATGGAGATCAAAATAGCAGCTTTATTATTGATAAAGCTGAGTTGGAGAACACCGTAGCTGTGTTCAAAAACAGACTTACTAACATGCTGTCTATAAATCTAGACCTTAGCACACCATATCCAAGAGAGTTCAAAAGATAGATATATCAGACACATTTGCAAAATTATTCAATGCTTCATCCCCACTATCCCTGATATTGTAGCCTTGCTACTAAATGTTGCCTGTCATTAAGCAGCATGAATATCAACTTCTGACCCCAACTAAGACCTCCTGAATCAGAGCCTGTGTGTCAGCAAAGTCCATGGGGGATACGAATATACATTAAAATGTGAGAAGTGCTGCTCCAGATGGTGAGAGATGGGCTTCCAGTGTTTCCCAAATATTCTCAGGACCCTTCCTTGGAGATTCTGAAACAGCAAGATGGGTCTTGAAAATCTGCATTTTAAAAATCACTCCAGATCATTGTTATTATCTTGGGAGTTTGGAAAGAATAAATTGGTGCTTCTGAAATGTTAATGGTATACGAACCACCTCAGGGTTTTGTTAAAAAGTAGGTCCTGATTCAATAGGTCTAGGATCAGCCCTGATATTCTAATTTCTTCTTTTCCTATAATTGCAGTCTCAATATGTTGCACAGCCTGGTCTCGAACTCGTGGCCTCAAGTGATCCTTCTGCCTCAGTCTCCTCAGTTGTTTGGGATTGCAGGCATGAGCCACTATGCCCAGCACTCTGAGATTCTGATTTCTAAGAAACTTACAGATGATAATATTGATGCTCATCCACCAACTGTGTTTTGACAGGTGGGGATACTCACTACTATACTAACGAGGAAGACAGATCACATTTCATATACAGTTATGCTTCTTCCCTAGCAGCAGGAGCCCAGCAAACCTTTTATATAGATTGTGGGCAGGCCCAAGAGAGCTAGGGACAAGGTAGAACCACACATGCTCAGCAAAATATCCTCTACTGAATACATGTTTCACTTCTGCTCCGCAAATGAACAGGTCAACAGGGCTCAGGAGAGGGGCAGAACTTATCTTCCCAATACTGTTACCACTTGGGGAGTGAAATGGAAACACTTTAGAAATATAAGGCTTAGGAGAATAGGGTTCTGGACTCCCGGGCCCAACAACTCACTGATGTTACTGGTCTCTCAGGGGACAAGGCAAACAGTGAGATAGACACCTTGAGGGCCGCCTCCAGCACCAACCTACTGCTCACTGCTGGTGAGCATTGCCCTTTGCCTCAACATGCTTCTGGAACCAGACCAGAGCAGTTCACGAATCAAATAGGTCCAACTGTGCAAGAGGCTCAGCCTCCTCCCCAACTCATTTTTCATCTTAAATTAGACTCAGCCACTTTGCAAACACAGCTCACCCAAGGTAATGTATTGAGTCTATATATTATTGTAAATATACAATAGTAAAAATACCCACAAATACAATAATAGCAATAGCAATATGTCCCAAATTTGAATATTAACCTTCCATCCTTTAATTTTTAGAGAAAAATTAAAATCCAAAGATTAACTCACTTTTCCTCATAAAGATCAAAGTAAATTCTGAATTACAAAGTTAACATTAAAGATAAAGGAATTTCCAGCCAGTCATGGTGGCTCATGCCTGTAATCCCAGCACTTTGGGAGGCCGAGGAAGTCAGATCACCTGAGGTCAGGAGTTCGAGACCAGCCTGGCCAACATGGTGAAACCCTGTCACTACTAAAAATATGAAAATTCGCCGGGCGTGGAGGCATGTGCCTGTAATTGCAGCTACTGGAGAGGCTGAGGCAGGAGAATCGTTTAAACCTGGGAGGTGGAGGTTGCAGTGAGTTGAGATCACAACACTGCACTCCAGCCTGGGCAACAGAGTGAGACTCAGTCTCAAAAAATAAAAATAAAATTTAAAAAAGACACAATTTTCCCTAACTTCTTGAGCCCCATCACTTTAGACCCACTGAATTGAAACCTCTGAGGACTGAGCCAGAAAATTTGCATTTTGAACAAGTCCTGTGAGGATGGTGACATTTTGGGCTGGGAACCACACTAGAAATACTGCATTAGAGGGAGCCAAAATGGTTTACCTAACAAAACTTGAGAGCCTTTCTTTTAAGGCAAAACAAACAAAAGCAGAAGCTATGCTTTTAGTGACATGAGGATTTACTGGAACTAAGAGCTTTCCCTTTCTTAATGACCTAATTCCTCCCTCAACCATGCTGCTTCCTTCGGTCAGCAGCAAAGCCCCATTCATGGCACCCAGGCCTGTGCTGAACGAAAAATAAATCCATCACCAGTGAACAATGGCTTCCACTTCTGTAACTGGAAAAAGTTGATCTAAATCAAATGCGTTAAACTTTTTAGTTTAGTTGCTAAGTGAATGCTTGGGTCCATTTCAAAAGGTTATCTAGCTCATGCACCTTCTTCTGGGTTTTATAGATGCTAATAAATCAGACCTCTATTCATATATATGATTTGAAATCAAATGGGAAACAATAATTTTTAATACTGATGTGACAAAGCTGGAATAGAAAATGTAACCTAGATTCATAGGGAAAATAGGATTTCTAACACACACACACACCTCTTCCCAAATCCACTGGAGGTAGAAGCTTCCTCATATCTGTTGAGCATCAAGGGCTGGAACAAAAAGAAAGCTACGCTCCTACCCTGCCTCTACATGGCCCTGGAACATTCCCCTAGGGTCACTGATTAGAGCCCATCCGAACAGGAGCAAAAGAAGGTTACTACCTTGTACATGTGGATAAATGGGAGAGCAGTGCCTTTCTCTCAATATCAATTAAATGAGCAAATTATTCATTTGCCCAAGAGAAGAGTAAAGAAGTCAGATTACTTTCTCCATATCTCCTCCCCTCCTAGGAAGGTTAGTGAAAATTCTTTCATGGAAATAGGAGGAAAGAGTAGAAGAGTTCTAACATGTCTTTTTTTTTTTTTTTTTTTTTTCGGAGCCTCACTGTTGCCCAGGCTGGAGTGCAGTGGCGCAATCTCGGCTCACTGCAACCTCCGCCTCCTGGGTTCAAGTGATGCTCCTTCCTCAGCTTCCTTAGTAGCTGGGACTACAGGCGCCTGCCACCACGGCCAGCTAATTTGTGTACTTTTAATAGAGACGGGGTTTCACCATGTTGGCCAGGCTGGTCTCGATCTCTTGACCTCGTGATCCACCTGCCTCGGCCTTCCAAAGTGCTGGGATTACAGGAGTGCGTCACCGCGCCCAGCCCTAACACTTCTCAAGAAGCAAGAGAGGGTTAGAGGGATGTGTGTATTTTTAAACCAGAGCAGCAATTAGTCCCCTTGGTTTGATTACATTTTAGTGACTCATGTATTTTGTTAATTGATTTAACCCTAAAACAAAGACATGGGGTTTATTAATCTGTTTTGAAAAAAAGTAAGGCTTTATTTTCATCTTAATGAGCCAGTCTTTTGTCCATAACCCCTCTTAAGCTCAGTTTGTAGCCACCCAGCAATGCCACATATTAGAGAGGGAGCCTTAGCCATCACTAAGCCAAACATGACCCATTCTTCACTCTTGAACATAATTGGTTCAAGGGTTGGTGTCTTGTTCAAGCTGGATGAAGTTTGCTCCCCATAAAAACTGAAAATTAAACCTTGATATCAGACTTAATCTGGTTCTAATCTTCAAAGGGAGGTGTTAGTCACCATATTACAACAGGAAAATTTGATCTGTATTGAGAAAGAATAAAGTAGACACAGAGATGAGTAGATGGAGAAGGCATTCCAGATCTTTATCTAATGTCAACTGAAGAATCACAAGGTTCATCAATTTGAAATGGAAAGCTTTATTTCTCATAAAGAGTTGCAACCTGCAGTCTGGCCATTTCATAGGCTGGGAATCATAGCATCTGGCAGAAGCCGAGATTAAACACCTGAAGGAAGGGGTAAAGGGAATGAGAATTTATGCTGAGCATGGTGGCCAAATATACATATTTAATAGATTATAGGAGAAATCATGAATATTTATAAAAGGAGAAACATGCACACGTACATCTGAGATTCATGCCCTTTCATGGGTGGCATGTTCAAAACATGGCAGCGTTAGCATAATCTAAGGGCAGAGTTTGGGGCACACTAATGTTGAAAGGTGAAGCAGAGGACATGAAAACCCTCAGTGCGCAACTGTGCATCCTCCACAGACTGGCCAGAAGCACTCTGTTTTTCGTGGTCTCTTATCAGGAAGGAAAACGGTGGTCAGTTGCTCTATGGAGACAAAAATGGGGTGCAGCAATCTGGCAGTTGGCTGAAATCAGCGGTAGCGTGAGTCTTTCAAAAGGACTGTTTTTAACCCTTAGGCAAGAAAGCCTGATGTCAGTGAGCAAGGGACAAAGTGTGATGAGGTGTGTTAACCTCTCGACCTGTGAGGCTGGAAACTCAGTCTTAAGGTTTCTCTTGGGTCCCTTGGCCAAGAGAGGGTTTATGCAGTCAGTTAGGAGACTTCAGATTTTATTTTTATTTCTCACTAATTTTTTTCTGAGATCTGGATGCATCCTTGCTCTTGGTTTTCATGTAACACCTGTAACATTTACCTTAAATAAGCCAGTTTCTCTTACTTGAAATAATAAGAACACCCCTGATACACCTACTTCCAAATGCTTCCGCCTCTGCGTCCTCCTGTTTCCCAAGCTTCTCCAAGCACATGTGCATAAGCTGCTTGATATCCCTATGTGATTATGACGTCTCTCTCCCTTACTGTCACTCTATTGCTTCTGGTTCATTATTTGTTTCTTTTTAAAATAAGGCAGAGGTTATAATAATTTCTTAAAGGATTTATTTTTTCATCATAATTCTTTTTAAGATAATACATAATGCAGAAAAATGTTAGACAAAAATACATGATATTTTATTATGTTCAATTCAGTCAGCCCTCACATATGAAAAATAGGCTCTGTTCTAGAAATTGGAAAGATAAAAGGGAAATTGCAATCGAATTGTGAGGACAAGTGGATACAAAATATAGGCAAACTAACAAGCATAGTACAACAGAATGAATATTATAAATAAACTTTGAACACAATACTACCACAAAGTAGAAAAGAGAATGCCGAATTCTGCTTTGAGAGACTGAATAAGACATCACCAAGGAGGTTAAATTTGTTCTAGGGCTTGAAGTGGAGGTAATTGTATAAATACAGTTACAAATCATGGAACGTGCATACTCATTAAAGAAATGCTGGCTGCACCTAATGCTAAATAGTTGGACGGAAGCCAACTTGTTAAAGTCCCTAGTAGTGTTTTGATTTCACATTCCTGAGGCAAGGAGAAGGCATTAAAGGTTCTAAAAGACAGGAATAATACCATCATACCTATGTTTTAGAAAAATAACTCCCAGAGGAATGTGAAACGTGATTATTTACGTGTGCTATTCAGAGAAGGGACTTTAGTTTAAAGGCTTTTGCAGTAATCATGATAAAAGATAAGTCTCACCTAAATTTAGAGGGATTAAGGTAAAAGATGGATCAAGAAACATTTTGGAGGTTGAATTGGGAGACTTATTTATAAGACCCACTGACTAGAAAGGCACTGGTGTCTAGAGGAAGAGAGGGCTCAAAAAATATATAGTGGTACCATCAGAACAAACAAGGTCACATTCCCCCGTATGAAGTCATGCTTTTAGCAGATCTGCCACTCTTAGCAGGATAAAGATGTCGATAGAAACAGACATGGAGATAGAGAGATAGATGGTGTACTTACAAATGTAGATACAGATATAGACATAGAGGAAGACAAAGATATAGTTGTTATTGCATAACACTTTGATAAAGCACTGAAAATTTCGGCAAATGGCTTAGGTACCAATATTTTTCACCAACTGCAGAAATTTCTACCTGAATTTAAGCAATTCATTCCTGTGACTAGACTTATATGTATCTGTTTGGAAGCATAGCTATAATGCAAGGTAGTGGGTAAAATAAATATATATATAAGAATATATATATATAAATAATATGAGTATATACGTATGAATAAATATATAAAAATATATAAGAATATATATGATAAATAAAAATATATATTTGTCTATATATAGGGAAATATATATATATGGAAAATATCTTGTAAACAATCTAATAGAAATACAGGCTTTTGTTAGTTGAAATTATTTTACTTGGAACACTTAGGTCTCAAAATACTACAAACATGAAGGGAAAGGCTTGACTTTCCTAGAGTCGTTTAACAGGCATAGTACCTGTAATTACTGAAATGTTTCCTCTAAAGTTTTCATAAGGAAATGTAGTCACATATTTCCTCAACATATTTAAGGCAATGGAAAAATAAAAATATATGGAAATTATATTGTATAGTAAATACACTGTTCATCAGAGCAAATTTACAGACTATTGTTAATCTGTGGCATTTATGCTGATTTCCCCTTCATTAAAATTAATGAAGCAAACTGTCTTTTCTGTGTAGGAGGCAAACACAAAATAAGTTATATTTTCTGACCTTGAAAGTACCAAACAAGTTTGGTAAGTCTCCTAGGAGTGTCAGTACAGGCCTCATGCTCTTCTGCTGTTTAAGATTAATTGTATCATGTGATTTCCTCAAAGTAGCGTTATGAAAAGGAAACACTGCATTTTCATCTTTCTGTTTTATACAGAGGGCAAAAAATCCTTATAGCCCCATGAATAAATAGTTTATCTTCTTCATGTTGTATTTCTTTTAATTATGGAGAAATTTGATTTTTATCTAATACAACTAATATAAAGTGTTATGAAATCTAAGATTGTACTTTGGTATTCAGAAGAACTGGAGTTAGAACACTGTGTAATTTAGTTGGTTTTTGAAAATGTCTGTTCGCATCAGCTATAACCAAAGAATAATAATGGTTTCCAAGGGTTGAATTGAGGAATAAATTTAAAAAGTGTATGTCAGTCCAGTATAGAACAATGATGTTGGACCAATTACATAACCTGTTGAGATCTGAAATTTATTGATATATTCAACTATATTTACTGGGTGCCCACTATGTGTAGGCCATGGTGCTAAGCTCAGAGAACACAGTGATGTATCACAGTGTTTACTGTTATTGAGGGAGACAGTCAATGCAAGAGTCAATTACAATGTAGCTTACTAAATACCAGTATAAAGATAAATAATCGGTACTGTAGGAAAGCAGAGGTGGAAGTCAGGAAATGCCTCCTAGAACTGAACAGGTGGTATGAAGAAGTTAGCTACATGAGGAAAGGACAGAAACCAACAATAATGTTGGCAGAGGAAGAACTTTCATAAAAGCCAAGAGGTTCAAGCCAGGTGTGGTGGCTCACGTCTATAATCCCAGCACTTTGGAAGGCTGAGGCTGGCGGATCACGAGTTCAGGAGATCGAGACCATCCTGGCTAACATGGTGAAACCCCGTCTCTACTAAAAATACAAAAAAATCAGCCGGGTGTGCTGGCGGGCGCCTGTAGTCCCAGCTACTCGGGAGGCTGAGGCAGGATAATGGCGTGAACCCGGGAGACGGAGCTTGCAGTGAGCCGAGATCACGCCACTGCACTCCAGCCTGGGTGACAGAGCGAGACTCCGTCTCAAAAAAAAAAAAAAAAAAAAAAAGCCAAGAGGTTCTTACCTCCTGGGAAGGACACGATAGAGGAAATGGAGATAAAATGGGGTCATTTTGGCTGGAAGAGTTTGTGTGACAAGGGGAATATTAAGAAAAGAGGAGGGAAGTAGAAAGGACCAAATCAGATGGTCCTTCTGAAACCTGTATAGGGGTTGAAACTTCATCTTAAGACAAGAAGAGTCATAAAATTGTTTACATGAGAAAGTCACATCATTGGATATGAGAAAGTTTGAGGAAGTTGAAGATAATCGCCAAAGGTCACTGAAGTGATAGATGGTGGTATTGGATCTGAATGAAGAAAATGAAGATAGAAGACAGCTAAAGTTAGGAGAAAATGGACGATTTAAGCACCGGAAGATTGACATTGAAAGCCAAGTGTACAGAGTGAAACAGGGAAACCATGGAAACTAGAGGAAGTTGTCTTCAGAGAGCAGTTCTGTGAATGCACTACTTTGGTGGAGAAGTCGTTTCAATTGATCAGAGGAGCTGGAGTGTGGCCCAAGGGAGCAAGTAGTTGAACAGAAGTTGAGGTGGTCATAGCTAGGATCTGGAAGCAAGCTGTAAGTTAGTATAAAGGTAGTAAAGTTGCCTGGAGTTGCTAGGGCATCTTGCTATCATTTCTTTCATACAATTTTCCCCGTGCAGGTGTTTTGTTTTTGTTTGCTGGTGGTTAGTTCTTTGTCACGGCAAATTCTGAAATTCAGAACTGATTCAGATCATAACCCCTGTTAACAATAAATTGCTACTTGCTCCCAGTTTATATCTTTCCCATGAGAAGTGTGGGAGGAGAAGATGTTCCTCCAGAAAGCGTAATCAAGGTACTCCTGCGTCCCCTGTCTTCATGCCATCATTTTATTTTAAAAGCTTCTAATTCTACAACATTAACCAAGGAACAAAAATAAACACTTGTGAATCAAGTGTTTTTCAGATAAAGATAATCAAAGTAGTGGTGAACCCAGGGAGTAAAGGCATTAGAAAGAGGAAAAGATTCTTTTGAATTAGAACTTGAGATCATCTAGCATCTCAGTGTTTTCTTATTATGTTATACAGGTATAACAAAAATAGAGCAATGTCTCATTAGCTGAACACAAATATATCTTATTACTGTATAGGAAAGTGATGTTTAAAATCCAAAGCAAAGAGCCTGATTTATTTTTTCCTTTCCAAGAGAAAATGTCTACATGGTAAATACAAACTACTCGATTGAATATAATGGTATAAAACCATATATGTCAATACTATCCACATTTATAACAGATTAAATAGAATAACTAGAATAAGCCCTAAATAGAGAATGGGAAAAATTGAGTCCTTCTCCTAGAAAAGGACAAAAAGCAAATGTATTCTAATCAAAGTGACTTTGTATACCATTGCTCCTTAATGTGTTACTGCATTTTGGTATGAAATATTTCCAAAGAGTATACTTGTCAGAAAGTCATCTTATATCTTCAGGGGAGCAAATGATCCATGTCGTAAGTTAGAGTTAAGCGTTCATATATTTTTGTTACATAGTATGCACCATGCAACAAAAATATTTCTCCTCTGTAAGAACATTTTCATCTGATCAATAAATATTTTGGATAAGGTACACCATGATAGATACTGTGCTGGAAACCATCCATGAGGTAAGGATGGGGAATGGAGGTAAACTTAGTATTGACCCAACTCTAAAGGCTATCCCAGATGAAACAACCTATATATTTATGCGTTATTCCCAGAGAGTAACCAACACTAGACATAAATAAAAACTAAATTGTTAGCCAAGCAAAGACGCTAAGAAAGGCAGATGCACAAAAATTAAAACAATTAAGGCAAAATCCCAAATAACCAGCATGAACCTGGTTATTTACATTTTGTTATAAATTGTGCCAATCAGGTTGAATCAAACTCAGTGGAAAACTGCTAACCTTAACTCTTCTAAATTTAGAAGGTCATGGCTGGTTTATTGCATAATTAGAGGGGTATCATTAATCTTAATAGCTTCTATTGCTTTTCTCTCTACCCAGAATTTTCAAATCAGTTAGTCAGATAAAGGAAATGAGGATCTTGTCTTTCTCAGAGAAGTCTAGTCACACAAGGGAAACCAGTGCAATACCTTTGTGTTCTCAACTCCATAGCAGGAAACTGAAACATGCTTTACTTATGCAAGCTGCTCACGCAAGGCAGTATCCAGGCCACGAAGATTAGATTATTGTAACTCCCTGTTGGCTGACTTGTTCCATAAGGCCTTACATAAACTCCAGCTGGTGAAGGACAAAGCTGCCAGGTTCCCTCTGAAAAGGGCAGAATTAATCAAAATATATTCCTCCCTATCTGAAATCCCAATGTTAGCTATTGGTTAAAAAATAAAGTAGTGTCCTGATTTTCAAATTACTCTTTTAATTCAAGGAGTAATATCTGGCCCAACTCCAATGTGCTTTTTACAGTCTCTTAGCAATTTATGTTTCCTGGCCAGCTTCTGAATTCTGCTGAAGAAAATCTACTTCATGTCCCAAGACCATTTCAGGGCTTTATGGAACAAGGGTATTTCTATAATCTTAACCATGTGGAGTTCTGCTTTGATTACAATTAGGTTTAAAATACATTGATTTAGATAAAACTTTATAGCAAGTATTCCTCAGAACAGTATACAATGGTGTAATTGTATTTCTCATTACCCACAGGTAATTAGACATTTTCTTTACAGATTGGGACTTCAAATAATATTTGATCTATACATTCCAAGTCATTGAGCTAAAATCAATTACTCGGAGTGATGGATCAAATATTCTTTAAAGAGGTATCAGTTAGCTAGCATGCAGAAGCATACACATGGGGACACATACACCCACAAGCTATTTATATTTCCAAGCTCTAAATGCAACAGAGAGTTATAGGAATTTTTGCAATCAAGTCTGCTCCCTTGGTGAGTAGCCAAATCAAACTTTACTAACTGAAAGCAAAACAAATTAAAAATGGTATAAGAATTTTGGGCATATAACAATACAGCCAAGTGTGTAGTGTTTATTAATCAGAGCTGAAGATATAGGTAAAAAACTTTGTAACACTTGGCTGGGCGCAGTGGCTCACACCTGTAATCCCAGCACTTTGGGAGGCCGAGGTGGACAGATCACTTGAGGTCAGGATTTCGTTGGAGACCAGCCTGGCCAACATAGTTAAACTCTGTCTCCACTAAAAATACAAAAATTAGCCAGGCGTGGTGGTGGGCACTTTTAATGCCAGCTACTGGGGAGGCTGAGGAAGGAGAATTGCTTGAACCCAGGAGGCAGAGTCTGCAATGAGCTAAGACCTTGCCACTACAGCGGAGCCTGGGCGACAGAAGGAGACTCTGTCTCAAAAAAAAAAGAAAGAAAAAAAAATGTTGAAACACAAAAAAGTCAACGAAAACTTGATCTATTCACACTGAGAATTCTAAGAAAGTCCAAAGACTATTCCAGAACTAGAGGCCTGCTGAGCCTCTTCAGTGGAACAGTTTCCATTCAAATTTATTTCCAAGAGGCCATCAGTCCAGAAGACTTGAATAGACATTTAAAATTTTAAAAGCTTTCCCTAATATGAGAGGGAATACGAAGTTACTCCTTCAATACTCCGTTTTCAGTAGAGCCAACGATGTTTTTTCTTGGATTTATGATAAAAATGAACAAATAATGACAACATTGGCATCAACTTAAGGCCAAAGATAAGGATCCACCATCTATTGAAAACCTATTTTATGTATAATGTTCTGCTAAGCACTTTATATGCATTATCTTATTTATGCTTTATAACAAACTTGCAAGGTATATGTCATTATTTTGCTACTTTGTTTTCGTCCTTTACTAGGTCAAATTGTAAACATAAAAATATATTAGGAAAAATCAGCATAATTAAATATTTTCTGCAATACATAAAACTAATCATTAATTTATAATATCATATGCTATTAATATTTTGAACAAGTAGGCAGATTCCAGAAACAAGTCCAAACTTGTAGAAAGCAACCAGTAAAGCATAATTTTTTTTAACTTTTCATCTTTGCTCTGAAGGCAGCAACACTTGCAGGAGGGTGCAGAGTGGCTACAGCCTCAGGAATTAGCTAGATATCTTTCTACGTTAAAGAACATGGGAAAGAAGCTTGTAGCAACCAGCACTGCCAGAGAGTAGTGGTGGAGATAGGTATGAGGAGGGAAACTCAGAAAAAAAAAAAATGAGCCAAGAAGGGGAGTCAAATGACTAAAAAAAAATGAGTCAGGTATATATTTGACCCATGTGTTTCTGTTCCTCAATTACACATTTACCAGTCGGACTTCATGCAGTCTGAAGTGAGACTTTAATTACCATGTACCCTAAGCTGAGAGTTTATAATTGGAGTCTATCCAATGCAATTGCCTGCTAAATCAAAAACATCAACACTCTTCAGGAGACTATAGCAGAATCCAGAGTCCTCACAACAAAACGTCACAATACAAAATACAAAATTACTCAACATATGAAGAACCAGGAAAATTGACCTACTCTCAATAGAAACAAAATCAAGAGAGGGTAATCCCAAGATAATAGCAAGTATTGAAATTTTTAGAGAAAAACTTTAGAGTAGCTATTATGATCATGCAAATTAGGCAAAAGAAACTTCATTAATAATGAATCAAAAGTGACTACATTTTAACGGAGAAATAGAAAACATTAAAAAGAACCAAAGTAAATTAAGAACTGAAAAATGCATCTCAAAACACACAAATAACAACACCAGATAAGCCTAATTGTAGAATGATAGAATGGTGATGACAGAGAAATACAGTGAAATTCACAATGGATTAATAGAGTTTATCCACCTGAGTAGGGAAAACGAAAATGAAGAAAACATGGACAGAACCTTAGGTAACTGTGACACTATATTGAAATGTCCGACGTAAATATAATTGAAGGTGCAGACGAAGAGGGAGAATGAGGCAGAAGAAGAGAGAGAATGGGGCAGAAAAAAATGTTTAAAAAATAATGGCTGAACACTTCTTAAATTTGGTTAATGACTTACACACACAGATTCAATAAGCTCAGAACATCCGAAGCAGAATAAATAAGAACAACACATAGATGTATTCAAACTAAACTACTGAAAACCAATGAGAAAGTGAAAATTTTCATAGTCAGAGAACAATGAAATACTGCATTAAGGGAACAAATATTTGAATGAATAAAGATTTCTCAAAAAGTATTGAGGCCAGAAGACCGTGGTAAATATATCTAAAGTGGTGGTAAAAAGAAAAAAAGAAAAGAAAGAAAAAGAAAAATGGAAATCCAGAATATTGTGTCTAGCCAAATAAATTATCCTTCTAGAATAGAGGTGAAATAAAGGTATTTTCAGATAAATAAAAATTAAGAAAATTTTCCATTATACTATGCTGTAGGAAATGCTATTAAAAAATTAAAGTTGACAGGCACAGTGGCTCACGCCTGTAATCCCAGCACTTGGGGAGGCCGAGGCAGGCGGATCACGAGTTCAGGAGATACAGACCATCCTGGCTAACACGGTAAAAACCCATCTCTACTAAAAATACAAAAAATTAGCCAGGTGTGGTGGTATGTGCCAGTAGTCCCAGCTACTCAGGAGGCTGAGGCAGGAGAATCACTTGAACCCGGGAGGCAGAGCTTGCAGTGAGCCAAGATCGCACCACTGCACTCCAGCCTGTTTGACAGAGCAAGACTCCATCTCTAAATAAATAAATAAAAATAAAAGTTATTTAGCTGAAAATGAGAGCAGTGTGAAATTCAGTCCTTGAAACACTAATAGAGATCACTGGAAAATTTTGATATGTGAATAAACATAAACAATATATTTCCTCTTATTTAAAATACATGTGTTGTTGAAACAAAATTTATAGGATCATCTTATGGGATTTATAATGCATGTAGATGTAGTATGCACACCATTTACATTATCAGCGGTGATGGAAGTGGTAAATGAATCTTTAAGGTGCAAAGTTTTTACATTTATGTAAAGTAAATATTAGCTTAAGAGGTAAATTATTAATTTCTAAAGTAAAGTATTAAGTATTTTAACCTTTCAATTTATTTATTATTATTTTTTAAATAGACTTAATCTTTTAGAGCTGATTTAGGTTCAGAGAAAAATTGTGCTGGGTTCCCTATACCGTCTGTCCCATCACATGCACAGAGCTTCTCTTATTATTAACGTCTTGCTTTAGTGTGGTACTTGTGCCACAACTGATGAACCAATATTGATACATTATTATTACCCAAAGTCCATAGTTTTCATTAGAGTTCATTCTTTGTGTTGTACAGTTCTCCGGATTTTGACATATGCATAACATCATATGTTAACATTTATAGTATCATACACAATAGTTTCACTGTCCTAAAAACCCACAGTGCTACACCTATTCATCTTTTCTCCTTCCCCCTGAAATTTTGGAACTAATGATCTTTTTACTGTCTTATAGTTTTGGGTTTTCAGAATATAATAGAGTTGAAATCATACAGAACATAAAGATTTTTCAGCTGACTTCTTTGATTTAGCAAAATGCACTTAGTGTACCCCAAAATCTTTTGGTGGCTCAATAGTTCATTTTTTAAAATAGATTTTTAGAGCAGTTTTAGGTTCACAGCAAAATTTAGTAAAAAGTTCAGAGATTTCCCACATACAGCTCGGCCCTTTAAAAATTACTAAATAACATTCCATTGTACTAATGCATCACAGTTTATTTATCCATGTACTTATTGAATTGTATTAGCTCACAGTGCTGTATGTTAGCAGCCCAGACGTGGCTTAGCTGGATTTTCTGTTAGGGACTTCAAAGTCAAAAATCAAGGTTTTCCCCAGACTGAGTTCTCATCTGGAGATTCAGGGAAAAAAAAATCCACTTACAAGCTTACTAAGATTGTTAGCAAAATATAATTTCTTAGAGTCTTAAGACTGAGTTCCCCTTTCCTTGCTGGCTGGCAGCCATAGATTGGCGTTAGTAGCTGGGGACTTCCCGGGTTCCTTATTACAAGACCTCCGCCTCTTCCACACCAGCACTGAGAACTTTTGTCAAATCCTAATCACTCTTTGAATCATTCTGACTTCTCTGTCAGATTTAAAGGGCTTATTTGATTTGGTCAGGCCCACCCAGATAATTTCCCTGTTTTAAGGTCAGTTGATTTGGGATCTTAATTACATCTACAGAATCCCTTTACAGCGACTCTTATATTAGCATTTAACTGAATAATTACTAGAAGGCATGTACATACCAGAGGCTAGGACATTTGTGAGCCATATAAGAATTCTACTAAACACACCATATTAATAGAATAAAATAAGCTATTTCAGTAGATGCAGAAAAGCATTTTAATGCAACATCCATTAAAAATTAAATGTATCAAAATAATAATTTTATTTTAATTCAAAATTCATTCACAAATACAAATTCTCAGTAAATCATGAAATAAAAGGAAATTTATTCAATCTGATGAAGTTTTCAATCTGATAAGGTGTTTCTACACAAACCCTATAGCTAATATTATACTTAACAGCGAAGTTTTGATCTCCAAAAATCAGGAATAAGGAAAAAAATATGGTATTTCTCATTTCAATTAATGTTACGCTAGCATCCCTAATTATTACAATGAAGCAAAAAAAACAGAGAGAGGAAGAGGGAGAGAGAGAGAAAGAGAGAGAGAGAGGAAGGAAAGAAGGAAGGGAGGGAGGGAGGGAGGGAGGGAGGAAGGAAGGAAGGAAGGAAGGAAGGAAGGAAGGAAGGAAGGAAGGAAAGAACGGGGAGAGGGAAGGAGGGAGGGAAGGAAGGAAAGAAAGGAAGGAAAGGAGGGAAATTATGTCCAGTTTTAGATGATATGATCTTAAAAAAAAAAAAAGGGAATCCACAAAGTAACCAATAAAAGTAATAATTTAGCAAGGTCACAAAATACAAATGTAACACATATAAAATTTTTATTTTTATAAATAGCAAATAATTGGAAAATATTTTAAAACAATCCTATTTTAATGGCACAAATGAAAGATAAAATATATTACTGGGTCATTGCACTTATTAGGTCTCTAGAAAATTAGGAAATAAAGCATTCTTATTTGGACTGAGCTCTACGCCTTGGAATAAGTCATTTTATTTTGCTGAACTTCTTTTTCATATGCATTGTGGGAAAAATAATATTTACACATTTACCTTCCTAATAAGAGCACCTTGAGGCATAATGCAGAGTTTCTAGATTCAGTGGAATAAAATCAAAATGATAATTAAAGAGATTGTGAGACTCAGGGGCCAGGGTTACTCACAACGAGGCTGTATGTAGTTACAAATTTTGTAATTTTATATTTCCCAAATGTAAACATTGAAGACACCATGCCTTTACATAGCAATAAATGAAAATCTGTGATATAAAAAGTTATTTTGAGGAAAACTGCTATTATTTATTTATATTTAGAAATTATTTGAAATAAATATCAAAGAAAACTTGATGACAAATTTAAAGTCATTTCCATGTAGCAAAATGAAACATAAGTATTAAAAAAGCAATGAATTTAGTCATTATGCTTTTTAAAAATATTATAGGACTTCACTTCCACAGGCTGGTGGAATTATCAGTTCAATTTCAATAGATTTCAATAGAGATATATATTATGCTGGCTACTCAACTAGACTAATATCATTTTATAGAGACCTTTCTTTTGCTTTGTGTTCTCTTTGTTATTATACATAAATATCAAATTATCCACTGACAAAATGTATTAAAATTGTCTAGAATTACTTAACAAACATGTAACCACTGATCTCACAGGATTGTTTTAAAATGAGAAAACATGAATGAAGATACCATTGAACAATAATGTGTATTCTATATATGGTAATTGTCAAATAAATATGACATCCAAGACCTCTGCTAAGTGCTTGAGCAAAAATTTCAGCATGTCTTCTCAACCATCAGGAATATATGTTTTCTATATTTTCAGATAGGTAGGAAATGAACATATGTTTTGAAGCTTTTGTAACTAATCTTCTACTCACTTTCTCATGCCAAGTAAAATATGGATGGCTGTTGTTGTCAACAAAAATATACTAACAGAATTGATTAATGAAGAATTATATAACTCATTACTGGATTATAATTTACAATTTTGTTCTTTTCTATTAAGTTCAATAGAGTTTGCAACATATTTATCATCTATGGCATTAAAAGAGCTTTCTAGAACTTTAAGTTAGATTGAGGTACAGAATACTCACTAGGCTTAGTTTCATTCACCAATAAATGAAGCTGGTTATTATGCAGCTTTATTTGAGGACTGTTTTCTTAGAAGTTTTATGATGATATAAGTTACTTGAGTATAGACTGAGTATAGATTACAATAGAAAGCACCATTTAAAAATAAAATAATTATTAGAAATTCAAAGAGTAGTTTTCTGTTATATGTTAGAAGGCAAAAGATTGAATTTATTCATAAATATAGGTTAATCATCTAGTCAAATCACCATTATTTGACTATGAAGAAATAATCTTTAGTAAATGCTTATTGTAGATCTTTGAATACTAAAATTGCTAATAAGAAATGGAGGACAAAAGATCAATAAAAATTTCTAGAAGAAAACATAATGAAATATTAATAACTTTGGAATACGCAAAGATATATTAGGACACAAAAGATTAAGTGTACAAACTTGATAAATGGTACTTTATTAAAAATAAGAACTTGCGCTCTTCAGAACACATCATTAAAAAAAGCCAAGGAGAAAATACTCTCAATACCACAGTCTGACAAATGACTTGTATATAAAATATACAACTTTTTAATAATTAGGAGACAATTTAAAATGTACAAAATATTTTAAAGGGTGATTCACAATAAAAAATACATGTATGGCTAGGTGTGGTGACTCACACCTGTAATCCTGGGACTTTGAGATGCCAAGGTGGGCACACTTGAGCTCAGGAGTTTGAGACCAGCCTGGGCAACATGGTGAGAACCTATCTCTACAAAAAATACCAAGAAAAACACAAACAAACAAAATTAGCTGGGCCTGGTGGCACATACCTGCAGTCTCAGCTACTTGGGAAACTGAGGTGGGAAGATCGTTTGAGTGAGGTGTGGGTGGTGGGTGCAGAGGTTGCAATGAGCTGAGATTGTGCCACTATGCTCCAGCCTGGGTGACAGAGTAAGATCCTGTCTCAAAAAAGAAAGAAAAGCAAAGAGAAAAGAAAAGAAATACATGTTTGGCCAATAAGCACATGGAAAGATTCTCAGCATCATTAATTGTCAATGAAATGCAAATTAAAACTATAATAAGATGCCACTACATAGCCACTAGCATGGCTAAAATTAAAGACTGACTAGTACCAAATGTTGACAAATAAGCAGTGTAACTGTCATACATTGCTACTGAGAATGTAAAGTGACACAACCATTTTACAAAATAGTTTGACAGTTTCTTATAAAATTAACCACATTTTAGTGGAACCTTGCAGTTCCACTCCTAGGTATGTACCAGATAGAAATAAAACATGTATCTAGACAAAGACTTGTATGTATGACACAACAATTTTACAAAATAGTTAGGCAGTTTTTTATAAAATTAACCACCCTCTTAGCTTTGACCTTGCAGTTCCACTCCTAGGTATGTACCAAATAGAAATAAAAACATATATCTAGATAAAGACTTTTATGTAAATGCTCACAGCAAGTTTATTACCATAGATGGAGCCAATAATATACCTGAAGAGCTTGATATAACGAAACAAATAAATAGTATGATATAACAAAAGAATACTAATCAGCAATAAAAGTGCAGTGTAATAACAGATAAATTTTGAAAACATTTTTCCGAACAAAAAAAGACAGACACGAAAGACGATATACTGTACAATTTTATTTATATAAAATACAAAAACAGGCAAAGTTAATCTGTAGTTACAGACAGCAGACAGACTTGTATTTGGCTGATAGGGAGGACTTACTAAAATAACTATTAGGGAATTTTAGGAGGTGATAAAATATTTCATATCTTGATTATTGTGATGGATATACAACTGTATACATTTGCTAAAATAATACAATAACTGTACTTTTAAACTGGGGACCTTTTATTATATATAACTCATCTTTTGATAAAGATTATTTAAAAAACAAATAGCAAAACAAAGTCAATAATATAGCATAAAATTATAAAAGAAATTATGCTGGTCAAAAAATGAAACATTAACATTTTTCCCAAAATTGTTTGACATATTCTTCCACAGATCCATGGAAATGCCAAGAGTTCAGCCTAGTTTTATAGGCTAGAATTATTTCTTCTTGTTCTCCATGTATAATTTAGAACGATTGCTGAAATCTTCTTTCTTGACCGAAGTAAATATTTTTGTTGGTTGTGGTCAGTTGAGATGATACTGAGATTTTAAAAAATTATGAGACATCCAAGTGAAATAGAAAGATACATATTCTTATACTTTCCTACATGGGCATTTGTTCAGTCGTGCCTGTCCTTGAGATCTTGTAGAAAGTCAGTGAAGTAGTAACATAGAGTCAAAGGTCAAGTCGAGATCATTCTCAAAGGCATGAAAAAGTCAAAGGAGACCTGGGGCTAAATGCTTCTGTAGAAAATTTTGTTCACTCCTTCCCATTTTTAAAGTCTTTATTCTCCTCTACCAAAGGAGAGTGAGGACAAAGAAGGTCTTCAGGAAGAAGACACAGTCTGGATGTAAGTTCCACTCCCTTTTAAGAGATTAAAGAAAATATTTCATCTAAGAATTTTTTATCATTTCTGTTTCAACACTATAATTGACTTATCCTAGGTCTCTAAAGCAGAGGTTTAACTAGGATCCTGGTAACTAACTTGGTGGAGGGGGAAAAACAATTAAAACAAAAAAACCTGAAAATTACCTAACACATTATTTTAGTTTTCTATTCAACATAAAATTACCACAAGTTTAGTGGCTTATAAAAACGCATATTTATGATCTCACAGTTTCTGTATATCAGGAATCTGGACACAAGTTAGTTAGGTTCTCTGCCAGGCCGGGTTCTCACCTGGAGGCACAAATGAAGTAAGGCCCCACTTCCAAGCTCACTCATGCCATTGCCAGAATTTATTTTCTTGTCGCCATAAAACTGAGGACCACAGCTTCTTGCTGGCTGTTAGCTAGAGACTGCTCTTGCAACTTTTCCACAGCTTATTGCCATATAAGCCTACTAACATTGCAGTTCACTTCTTCAAAGACAACAAAGGGAAAAGGTCTTCAAAGCAGGTGAAGTCTACCAGCAATATGGAGTCCTTCATATTGTAATGTAATCAAGGGAGTGACATCCCATCACTATTGTCATAATCTGGTGGTTAAAAGCAAGTCACAGCTTCTCTCCACATGTAAGGGGAGGGGATTAAATAAGAAGGTAGAGATCATGAATGTGACTTGAAAGTCTGTCCACTTCAAACATACTGTGTGCTAGGCATGTCTTAACATTGTTTATATTGGCTGGGGCAATGAAAAACATTCAACAAGTGGTAATTATGACTTGAATAAGTAAATACACACACACATACATGTACATTTCTTAACGTGTAACAGGGATTATGCCTTAGCATGAAAGTTATTATTAATAAGTAGGGACTTACTCCTGCCATTTTGTTATTTGTTTTCTGGTTGTTTTGTGGTCTCCTCTTCCCTTTTTCCTTCATTCCCGTATTTCTATTAGTGAAGGTGATTTTCTCTGGTGGTATGCTTTAATTTCCTGCTTTGTGTGTGTGTATCCATTGTATGATTGTCTTATTTGAGATTACCAGGAAGTTTGCAACTACTATCTTATATCTCATTATTTTAAACTGATGACAATTTAACACCGATTGTGTAAATAAGCAAGCAAGCATGCAAAAAGAAAACTAATAAAAACTCTACACTTTAACTACATCCCACCAGTTTTTTACCTTCTGTTGTTTCTATTTATGTCTCACTATACTGTCTATGTCTTGAAAAGTTGTTGCAGTTATTATTTTTGATTGGTTCACCATTTAGTCTTTCTACTCGAGTCAAAAGAAGTTTATAACACACTGCAATTAGAGGTATACTATTCTGTGTTTTTCTGTGATGTTACTGTTACCAGTGAGTTTTGTATCTTCAGATCATTTCTTCTTGTTCTTTAACATCCTTTTCTTTCAGATTAAAGAACTCTTTAGCATTTCTTTGCATGGCACGTCTGGTGTTGATGAAATCCCACAGCTTTTGTTTGTTTGAGAAGGTCTTTATTTTTCCTTCATTCTTAAAGGATACACTATTCTAGGGTAAATTTTTCTTTTTCCTTCAGCACTTTAAATATGTCACGCTACTCTCTCCTGGCTTGTAAGGTTTTATTGAAAAGTCTGCCATCAGACTTTTCAGCAATAATGGAGTATTGACGCTCTATTGTATATTATTTGTTTCTTTTCTTTGCTGCTTTTAGGATCCTTTCTTTATCCTTGACCTTTGGGAGTTTGATTACTAAATGCCTTGAGGTAGTCTTCTTTGGCTTAAATCTGCTCAGTGTTCTATAACCTTCTGGTACTTGAATATTGATATTTTTCTCTAGATTTGAGAATTTCTCTGAAATCTCTTTGAATAAACTTTCCATCCCTATCCCTTTGTCTACCTCCTCTTGAAAGCCAATAACTCTTAGATTTGCCCTTTTGAGGCTACTTTCTAAATCTTGTAGGCATGCTTCACTGTTTTTGTTTCTTTTGTCTCTTCTGGCTGTATATTTTCAAGTAGCCTGTCTTCAAGCTCACTAATCCTTTCTTCTTCTTGATCAATTCTATTATTAAGAGACTCTGATGCATTCTTCAGTATGTCAGTTGCATTTTTCATCTCCATAATTTCTTCTTGATTATTTTACATTATTTTAATCTCTTCATTAAATTTATCAGATAGGACTCTGAATTCCTTCTCTGTGTTATCTTGAGTTACTTTGAGTTTTCTCAAATCAGCTATTTTTAATTCTCTGTCATAAAGGTTATATATCTCTGTTTCTCTAGGATTTGTCCCTCATGCTTTATGTAGTTCTTTTGGTGAGGTCATGTTTTTCTGGATGGTGTTAATGTTTGTATATGTTCTTCAGAGTCTGAGCATTAAAGAGTTAGGTATTTATTGTAGTCTTCACAGTCTGGGCTTGTTTTGCCAGTCCTTCTTTGGAAGGCTATCTAGGTATTCATAGGGACTTGGACTCCAAGACCAACAACACAGTGTTTTTTTGCAGACTCATAGAGGTACTGCCTTAGTGGTCTTGCACAAAGTCTGGAACAGTTCTCTGGATTACCAAGCAGAGACTCTTGTTCTTTCACTTTACTTTCTCACAAACATTTGGAATCTCTTTCTCTCTCGTCTGAGCCACCTGGAACTTTGGGTATGGATGCAAGCACCCCTGTGGCCATCACCAGTGGGACTGCGCTGGATCAGACCTAAGGCCCACACAGCACTGGGTTGGGTCTTGCCCAAGGTCCTTCCTGTCATGGTGGCAAATTCTCCCAGGCCTCAAGCATGCCCAGAGATTCTATCTGGGAGTCAGGAATTGGAATAAAAAATTTGCAATTTACCTGATGTTTTATTCTACTGCAGCTAAGCTGGCACTCAAATCACAATACGAAGGCCCTCCCACTCTTTCCTCCCCTTTCCATATGCAAAGGAGCCTTTTTCTGTGACCTTTATCACCAACAGTCCACAGGGGGTCCTATCAGGCCACCCCTGATGTTTGCTTAGAGCCCAAGGGCTCTTATGGCAGCTTGTGATGAATGCTGCCAGGCCTGGGACTCACCCTTCAGGACAATGGGCTCCCTTCTGGCCCAGGGTAGGTCCAGAAATGCTGCCCAAGAGCCTAGGCCTAGAGTCAAAAACCCCAAGAGTCCGCTTGTTGCTCTAATCCACTGTGGACAAGCTGGTCCTAGGATGGAAGAAAAGTCACACTTTTCCCCTGACTTTTCTCAAACAGAATGGGTCTTTCACTGTAGCTATCATAGCTGGGAATGTGCTAGGTCTCCAGAATATCTCAGAGCACAAGGCCCAGAGTATACTCCCTAGGTATCACTGATGTTTATTCAGGGCCCAAGAGCTCTTTAGTCAGCAGGTGATAAAACCTGCCAGAAATGGGTTCTTCCACTCAAGGCAGTAGGTTTCCTTTTGGCCCAGGTTGTGTCTAGAAATGTCATCTGGGAGCTAATGCCCGGAATGGGGGCATCACGACTCTGCCCTATGCATCTACTCTGCCCTATGCATTCTACTGTGGCTGAGCTGGTATCCAAAAAGCAAGACAAAGTCTTCTTTAGTCCACACCCTCCTCTCTTTAAGCAGAAGGAAGGAGTTACTTTTGTTGCTATGAGCTGCACTGCTTGGGGTTGGGGAAGGAATGGTGCGAGCCCTCCCTTAACCTTGCCAGACAAGCTCACTGGCTCTATGCCCAGCCTAGCATGAGGTATTGTCTAGGAACTGAAGTCCTTGTGTTCTAGACAAGGACTAGGGGTAGGATTCAAGTTTACCTATGACCCAAGAGCACTTTGGTCCACAGTGGCGAAGCTTGCCAAGAAACTCAATTGCTGACTGCTGGGTTGGGCAATTCCCCTCTGACTAGGCCTGGTCCAAATGCTCCCTCTGCAAGGGCACTGGCTGAGCCCAACACAGCTTTATTCTCTGCTGTGACAGGGTGGCACTGTGTTCAATGTAAGGTCCTTCAGTTGCTGTGCTCTCTCTCCCTAGAATGTACAAATTATCTCTCTGTGCTGCATGGCCACTGGAGAGGACGGGAAAGAGTGGCCTCAGGGATTTAAGACTGTCTCTCCTGACCTCCTCAATGCCTCTTTCCATCACATGAAGTTAAAAACGGGTACTGTTATTGCTCCCCTCACCTGAATTTTGTTCTTGTGATGGTGCTTTTCTGTGTGCAGTTGTTAAAATTTGGTGTTCCAGTAGTGGGGACAAATGGTGTAGACTTCTATTCTGCCATCTTTCTCTGATGGGACAATTTTTTATAACAACATTGGAATTATTTTTGGTTGAAATTCTGAAGTTTCCTCTAGTTTTCTAATATTTTAAAATAAATTTTAAAATATTGATTCTACTAATAATCATATTTACGTCCCAGGTATGTATGTATAAGTATGCATATATGTTTTTTTTATCCCTGTCTCTTTGCAATATGCTTTTATATATTAATTGAAAAGCCAGTTAACTTCTTGAATATTTGAATCATCAAATACCTGAACTAGCTTTTTCCAGTGGCAGGTATTGACTGTCAAACCTCTTTCCCTCTCCTGTAACACAACAGTGCTTTATTGATATTTGGATCATAATCTAAAGCCAATCATTCTAGTTTGGTATTTCTCTAATGGCAAGTTTTCTCAATTTGTCTCTATAGAAGTTTTTGCCTTCAGAATTAATTTTGAGTTATAAATGGACTGCGTGTGTGTGTATGTGTGTGTCTGTGTGTGTGTGTGTGTGTGTGTGTGTGTGTGTGTGTGTGTGTGTATTAGTATGGGTCCTCTACAGAAACAGATCAATAGGAGATGTGTGTGTGTATGAGAGAGAGAGAGAGAGAGAGACTTCAAAGATTGGCTCCCGTAATTATGGGTGTAAAAACACAAAATCTGCAGGGTAGGCTGGCAGGCTGAACACCCAAGGAGGAGCTGTAGTTCTAGCCCAAAGGCAGTCTGCTGGCAGAATTCCCTCTTCACTGAGAGAGAGAAGTACTTTCCTATTAAGGTCTTCAACTGATTGGATGAGGCCCACCTACATTATGAAGAGCAATCAACTTTGCTTAAGTCTACTGATTTGAATGTTAATCCCAACTAAAAATATGCCTTCACAGAAACATCTAGAATAATGTTTACCAAGTATGTGGGTACTGTAACTTAGCAAAGTTGACACTTAAAATTAATCATCACTGTATAAAAGAGGATTATCTTAAAATGTACATGTGTAAATATATATGAAATAGATAGTAGTAGTAATTTATATCGATATATAAATTTTTCAATGTGATTTACAAATTAGAATGATTTTTTTAAACGTTCTGTCTTTATAAGAGCTTAACATTTTAGGCTATCAGTATCTGTTATGTGCTGAATTATAATCCCACCAAAATACATATGCTGAAGCTCTAATTCTATCCTACTTCAGAGTGTAACAGTATTTGGAATAATCTTTATGGAGTCTTTAATTAAGTTAAAATGAACTGATTAGTGAGGCCCCTAATACAATATAACTGGTGTCTTTATAAGAAGAGGAAATTTGTATACAGTTGTGTACAAAGAAAAGACCATGTGAAAACAGAGAGAAGAAAATAATCTCCAAGTCAAGAGGAGAGGCCTCAGAAGATACCAATTCTGCTGACACCTCCTTAATCTCATACTTCAAGCCTTCAGAAATGTGAGAAAGTAAATTTTTGTTACTTAAGCTACCCAGTCTGTGGTCCTTTGTTATGACAACCCTAGCAAACTAATACTGTATTATTTAAAAATTTTCTTGCAAACTATGGAAAGCAAGAGAATAAAAAGCAAAGTCCATACCAATTCATGAAAATATGGTTATTATATAACCAGAAGAAATATTTGGACTCTTTCCTTTGAACATTTTATAATTTTTTAGATAAATATAAAAATAGGGGACCATGGCCAAAGGAAAAGGGGTTTATTATTCAAAATAACAAACTACTACCTGGATACTGTCACTGTAGAGTTCACCTACCTTTCAGTATGGAAACACATGAAACAAAAGTAGTAATACATCAGAATAATTGTAATAAATTCCACAGCCAACTGTCTCATATCCAAATCATTCAGTCACCATTCCTCATGTGTCTAACACCACTGTGTAGGGCAGGCAAGACTATACCTTTACCCTCTTAGGGGTTTTTTTTTTTGGCTGGGCCTGATGAATAGGTTTCCATAAGATAGATCAACAGAAAAAAAGCATACAAATTTATTTAATACAAGTTTTACATGGCATAGGAGACTTCTTTCCTTAAGAGAGGACTTCTTTCCTCCATTAAGGAAATGGAGACCCAAAGACTCAGGGTTGAATACTTACTGAATTGGAGAAAAAATAATATATTGTGAAGAAGCAACTAAATTATATGGGGAAACTAGAAGATAAGAGTTATTTTAACAAGATCTGTGCAGAATTCTCTCAGTTTTAACTTTGAGTTTTTAATAATAAGAATGTTGCTTTCCTTCTAGTAGAGGGAGGGCATTTTTCACATGAGAATTTTACCTCCAACTTTTAAGAAACAGAAGGAAGATCAGAGTGATCTTACACCTGCTGTTTTTTAAGTGCTTTTAGCTCAAAATGATTCATATGCCAGTGGCATATATGTTCTGAGTGGCATATTTTGGGGTGGTGTACCCTGAACTCCTTCAAGTTCAACAGTCTATGAGGGAGGAGTAATAAGCAGCAGTATTCATCTCAAGGCCCTTGCCTTCTAATTAAGCCAATAAAGCTTAAAAGGCATATGCAAAAACCCAAACCATTAGAAAGAACTTTTAAAAATCGATTTTTAGGAAAATATACCATGAGAATGGTTTTAAGATATTTTCTTCCTATAACCTACAGTAAGAGATTTAGGTTTTATTTTATAACCAAGTATTTACATAGATGCAAAAATTGCACAAATAAAACAGAAGCAAAATGTCAAGAAGGAATATTTACCCTTAACTCTTATAGTATACTTTGATCTATTCTGTTCCATTTTACATCATTTTAGGTAGTATTAGCAAAACGTTAAATTAATACCATGAGAGACTAATGAATATTGCAAGAATATCACACTGAGAGATATTAGTAAAGACCTAAAGATTTAAGATAAAGGATTGGGTAATAAAGTAGACAAGAAAATCAACTGAATTTGAAATCAAAATACCTTGATTAAGTACAGTTCTGTATACTGGCTTTGTGGGCCACTGTAAGTCACTCAAGAGCAATATTTTCTCATCTATAACACCAGTGGAGTCTGAATTTCTCACCTATACAAACAGAAAATAAAATTTGCCTGTCTCTTCAAATATGGCATTTGTGAAAAATAGTGATAATGGATGTGGAGGCATTTTAATATTGTAATGTAACAAAAATTACTGTTTATTTGAATGATCAAATAGCTGGATAGACTAGACTGTTATGCTAAGTTTTAAAAGACTTATGGGTATTTTTACAGAAATTTTCTTTTTTTAATTTTATCTTTATAGTAAAGAAGATATTTTGCAGCAACTGGACTATTGGGGGGAAAAGCCCAGTAACAGGGGGCTTCTTTAAGTGAATGCATGCAGAAAGGTAATGCAGAAGCCAGAGACCATACTATTTTCAAGAGATGCAGCACATTTTTTGCCATCTGTATTAATCTTCTAGGGCTTCTGCCAGAGCAAAGTACAACAAATTGGGTGGCTTAAATAACAGAAATGTATTTTCTCACAGTGCTGGAGGCTAGAAGTCCCAGATCAAGGCATCAGCAGAGTCAGTTTCCCTGAAGCCTCTCTCCTTGGCTTGGAGACCACCATCTTCTCCCTAAGTTTTCACACTGTATTTGCTCTCTACACGTCTGTGTACCACTTCCTCTTCTTGTAAGGACACTAGTTATATTGGATTAGGCTCCATGCTGATAACTTCATTTTAACATGATTATTCCTAAAGATCCTATCTCCAAATATGGTCACATTATGAGATGTTGGGGCCTTAGGACTTCCAACGTACATAATTATATGATGATAACATTCAGCTCATAACACCATATGCTATGGTTTTAATATGTTACCAAAAGTTCATGTGTTAGAAACTTAATTGCCATTGTGATGGTATTAACAGGTGGGGCCTTTAAGAGGTGATTTGATCATGAGGGCTTTACTCTCTTGAATTGATTAATGTCCTTATCTCAAGACTGGGCTCCTGATGAAAGGATAAGTTTGACCCCCATTTTCTCTGTCATACTTCCCTTTCCATCATGTTATGACCCTTGCCAGATGCCAGTGTCATGCTCTTAAAATTCTCAGCCTCCATAATTGTGAGTCAAATAAACTTCTGTTCTTTATAAATTACTCAGTTTGTGGTATTTGGTTATAGCAGCAGAAAATGCACTAAGACATCATCTAATTGATTTATTGTTAGTTATACCCCATTACTTAATAATAATGAAAACATGTCATTTATTTTTGCAGTTTTGTGTATAACCAACATTAAGCCATTGATTTTTTTTCAGTGATTCAACATTGAATCATCTCTGTATTATCAAAATGGCCATATCTCATTCATAATTTACCAAATCGTATTGATATTAAATAAGATCAATAATTATTTAACAAAAATCACTCTTTGCTTCTTCCTTTTCACAGAAAAGAAGATGTGTTAAAAAAAACAAAAGTATAGCAACTTGATTATTTCCCACCTTGAATATGGAGGTAGTATTTGTTTCTTTGGAGACACTTTTTTTAAAGCAGAAATTAACATATTCAAAAAGTAAAATGAGGATGCTGAGATAAAATATTAATATGTTCATATATTTAGGAGTAAATAAAAGCTTTGATTGCTACTAAATTTTGTTTCGTGTTGCTTAAGTCCCCACCGAAGTATGTAGAAACTTCTATTTCTTTTTGCAGCTTTTCAAAGCAGCAAAGGCTAATAAAAATTCATTTTAATTAGAAACAATACATTACAGTATTTTCAGATACAGACATAAATGCATTCCCATAATTTCAAGCTGTATATAAACTTTATATTCTTATTTAGAATTTACATACCTATACAAACTCTTTTATTTACAGTGAACATCACCACATTCCTTTAATAAGATTGAGCAGATGAGATATTTATCAAGTATTCTGGAAACAATGAAAAATTATCTTTGTTTATATTAAGAAAAAATTATCATTGCAGAAATGTTAAGCATCAGGAAAAAAGGTACATAAGTCAGGGATTTTTAAGAGATTCTCAGCTGGACAATAGGTCCCATTTTCTTGGAGAAAAAGAGGATGGCTGAGATTAAACTAGGTTCATTTAAAGAACACTGCCATTGTCTGACTATCCAAGGAAGTCTTAGTACAATGCTACTCACACCACCTTCATCCAGAAATCTCTAGTGGGAGGTGTAGGAGGAGCATTAAGCAAAATTCCAGGCCTTACTCTTTTCACACTGATCAGTTCAGGAGCCTGCATCCCACCTCTCTGCTGAAGATGAAGGAAAATCTCTAACAGTAAACTATCGATGTAAGGAAAAAGTGTTTCCTCATTGGAGACAATATATATAAATGAGGATTTTACCTGCCCAGATAAGAAAGTAAGAAATATTTAATGTATTAACTCATTTAACTTTTTGAGTATACTGTGTACCTTGCATATAGTATACTTAGAGTGGAAATGTCACATAAACAGGAGAGACTTGACCCCATCCCCATGCAGTTCACATTCCACTAGGGAGAGGCATACAGTAAATAATACGTGTATAAAAGCAAATTTTAGTGTTTCTCATATAAACAGTGGATTATCTGATAGTGTCCTAATTACATAGAATATTCAGAGACTTTCTCTTTGATTAAAGTGACCAGTAACTTCTCATCTCCATTGTGTCACATTTGAAAGTGACAGGTGACACATCAGCAATTACACTGGGACAACAGTTGTAAATCCAAGCTAACCAGAACATAACCAGGGTGTATGGTTACTCTGTCTTCAAATGTAGTTTCAGTTTAGCTGAGATTAAAAAAAAAAAAAAGAACAGAAATCAATAAAGTAGAAAATAAGGGAAAAGAGTACTTTAAGTGGTAGAACAGCATATACACTGAGATCTTTCTCTGCCTAAAGAATGAAAAATGTCTAATGTGGCCAGCACAGACTGACTTAGTCCAAAGCCCAGCAAACTATGTCCCTCCGTTCAAATGCCATCTACACTTTTATAAACAATCAAATTAGAACACAGCCACAACCCTTTGGTGTATTATTCTCTATTGCTCTTTCATGCTGCAACAGCAGAGTTAAAGGACTTATAGAAAAAACTTCTAGGCCTGGATCTATCTACAAGGAGACATGAGCTTCTCACTGACGTTACCATGTATTATGTCCCACTGAGACACCATCACCTTTAGCAATCCAGGCTCATGTAGGAGGTATCTGAACTGACCACAGCTCCTGGACAATGATTTGGACAGCTTGCCACCCTGCTGAAGGTACCAGCCTTTCACCTTTAATGAGGCTCATTCCTGTCCTCCTCACAGGGACCTTTTATACTCCTTCCATATGGCATCTAGGGCCCAGAGTGTTTGGCAGACAAATCAAGTTATTTCACCTTTGAATCAGTTAGTTTTGCCCAGATTCCAGCTCCCTTCTGAATATACAGCATTTCCTCAGTTATATAGGTGCCTGTTGGTCAACAAAATAACTCCTGCACTCTGCCCAACTCAACACTACCTGGACAAAAGTCTACTTATTTTCGACAAATGTCAGAAGCTATTAAAAAAAGACCAATTGACTAGTTACATCGGGGACCATATGCCTCACAAAGCCTAAAATATTTGCTATCTGGCCATTTATAGAAAAAGTTTGCTAATCTCTGATCTAGGGAAAGATTAGCATGAGGTGCAGTTGGAGAGGTAGGTGCCCTGCTATTAAGATAAAAATATCTCAGAGTCCTCAAAGCAATCATTATTGCAGTGATCCAATTTGAATATCCGTAATTATAGAATGATAGAAGCATAAGATACCTCAAGAGACAAATCTGCCATCATTATATAAATGGATTATTCAGGTTGATAGTACATTTTCCACACAATTCACCATTTGCTTCTTCCCTTAGTAATTTCCTTGGATAAAATAGAACCTCTCTTTTCAAATAGTCACATTAGTAATTTCAGCTAAATAATAAGGTGCATTTTGATAGCTTATAATGGCCTAAACTGTGGAATATATAAAAGAAAAACAATACATGAATGATTACTATCCATTTATAATTTGTCCATAGGATGAGAGTAAGAAAGAGTGATACATAAAAAAGGAAGAAGGAAAGAAAAGACTACAAAGGTCACATATAATCATGTACCAATACAACCCACATCTTGCAAATAATGAAACATAATTTATAAATAATGATTGAGCTAGTAGAATCATTAGGGCCGTTTAATGATGTTGCACAGGAAGTGACATAATGCAATCCAATTAGAAAGCACTCTTACCTTTCAGGTTTTTTTTTCTTTAATATATCTTTTTTGACCAAAGAAAAGACATACAACACACAAAAAAAGAGAATGCAAATAGTAAACGTTTGAGAGACAGATGGCTTTACCTAAAAACAACTGGTATTTTGCAGAACATAGTGGAGGAAAGTAGGATTAGATACTCAATCCTGGAAGTAAACTTTGGAAACTTTGAGCTGCAAACACTGAGCACTTTCTGAAACTACTAATTAGCAAACTGATCACTGAAAACTACTGTGCTTCTGGTAGGTCTGTATAAAGCAAAAATAACATCCAACCCACAGCTGAGAATGAGATAATGCAAGATGAAATACCAGGCCAGAAGTGAGCGATTTGCCTTTTAACCCCACTAAGTGCAGATTTTAGTAAAGTTTTAACCTTCCTATGTGCTGTATGTGAAAAAGAATAGATATTTCTATCCATGTCATGGGTACACCATCAAACTAATGTATCATGAAAATAACAGTTATTATTTCAAAGCTCAAGTTCAGTGACTTTCAACCAATGGTTTCCTTGTTTCATAAACCTCCTGAATTATTGATAAATATCTTGAGATAATGGACAATTCTTTTGCCCGCATTCAGTTAGCACCATTTCACAATCTTCTTAAATAAGGCTGATTTCTATCCAGGTTTATATGAATTAAATTTCCTGGCATACTCCCTCTACTCTTGCTCCTTGGAGAATCTGGTCTGTGTAGTCCTCCAAGATAGGAGTTCCTCCTTATAAATATTTATAACAAATTAATGGGTATCTAAAATATTCTTCTCCAGGATTAAATGACATGAAAATTGTAGCAGTTTTTAATGTCTAACATAAAGCTGACTTCAAGCTTCTGTCTCATCTTCTAGGAGATGGCCTTTATTCAGTCCATTTTTACCTGACCAATGATTCAATTTTCTTTATAAAATAGCAACACACTGCCAACAGGCATTAAAAGAGTGTTCTTAGCAACATAGTCCTGGAATTGAACAACGAGAACACATGGACACAAGAAAGGGAACATCACACACAGGGGACTGTTGTGGGGTGGGGGGAGGGGGGACGGATAGCATTAGGAGATATACCTAATGCTAAATGACGAGTTAATGGGTGCAGCATCCCAACATAGCACATGTATACATATGTAACAAACCTACACGTTGTGCACATGTACCCTAAAACTTAAAGTATAATAATAATAAAATTAAAAAAAATTAAAAATTAAAAAAAAATCATCACCAATATATATTTTATGTTTCTAAAAACACTTATTTATAGTATTGTTTTGTCTTCAGGGGAATCCATAATTTGGAACTGTTTTTGATTATTTGTATGTATTTTGTATGCTGGGGAGGGATGGGAAATAAACTCAAAACAATTGTTTGCAGATTATAGCTAGTAAGTCTTTTCTGTTTCTTTGGATAGGAAGAATTACCTGTCACCTTCCTAAAGACTGTGTGCACTTCTGCTATTTCTTTTGCTTAAAAATTTTCTTCATCTATTATATTACATCGGATCTGAGATGAATTTATAGGAATGGGACAAATTTGGATATATGTAGAAATATTTAGACTGTGAAATAGGGTTCATATTCTGAACTAATAAAATAAATTCCATTAAAATGCCTTAAAATATTTTAATCTCATTTAAATAAAACAGAATACAAAGAGAAAAAAATGTAACCTTCATTACCAGAAACCCTCAAAAACCACTGTCAGGTTATTTATTTGTAGCTTTTCTGGGGTGATTATGATGAGCTAGAAGCCATCTTGCCTTTCCTAAATGCCTCGTAACATTAATCTCTGTTTAAGAAACAATAAAAATTTTTTTGAAAAATATACAATTTGGCTAAATTACAGATTTGGATATATTTTTAGTGTCATTAATTTTGTTTAAAAATGAGCAACCTAGCTAAACACATGGTATATTTTGTTGGTGGAGTTCACATCCACTAACTCTAAAAATCATAAAAATGAGTGAAATTTCCGTCCAAAAAAGAAAGAAATATTTGATTTGAAATGCTAAGTTTTTTCCAATACATTGCAACACATTTTGTTTTATTTTCTAATATCAGTACATTTGTATATTCAATCAATTATACAATCAACAGAGAACCCACAAAGTAATAAGACCTACGCAAAAAATAAAAATATGCATTTTCTTTGCCTTCAAAATGCTTACAATTTGGTGGAGGAAATAAACATTAAGAAAATACAATTATTACTAGGGATCAAATAATAAGTTTTCAGTGATTTTGATAGGTACATGAAATATTTGAAATCAAATGTATAGGTACTTCTTTAAGACATAGTATCATTTAAATATTTATTATAAACCATGTTTGGACTTTTGGTGATTACACTCGTTAGGCCATTTATCCATGTTAATAGAATAATTTTATAAAACATTCGAGAAAACCTACCAATTCCACTCTGCTGGGACTTGAATACAAGACACCCAATACGATCAAACCCTATTGAGTAGCACTGTTACTTTATCAGATCTGACTTTGTTTAATTCCCAAGGAAACTGTGGGGTAGTTTGTTAATGGATACACTTTGTAAATAGAATTTTCAAAAGAATGTTCACAGTTGGGCCTCCTGTTGTTTTCTGTTGGTTTGAAAGGGTGCATTCACAGCTGCAGAAAGCAGTTCGCAATTATCAAATTGGCTTTTTCTACAATGTAAGATAATACTAACACATGCAATTTCTGGCATTTTCACAAAAACAGCAAGCCAATCATTTGCATTTTCACATTAGGTGTGGAGATTTCCTCTCTGGGTCTAATTGACCTTATCCAAGTTATAGAGAAGAAAATTTGGAGAGCTAGAGGAAACCCATTTTCAAAATCAAGCCACTGAACCCGAACCAGATTAAGGGCATCTAAATTAAACTGCCTGATGGGTGGGTTTGTTCCTCCCTGCACACTGGTTTCCACTTTTCAAATATCCCTGTAACAGAAGTTTCAAAGGAACTGGAATCTTGCCAAATCCAGATATACTAAAGCAGATACACTTCACTAAATATGAACAAGTAATAGGGGATTTTGTATGGTCTTACAATGAAATTACCTCCAAATAACCCCACGTAAGACCATTATGATTAACAGTA
This sequence comes from Pan paniscus, assembly GCF_029289425.2. Taxonomy (NCBI): domain Eukaryota; kingdom Metazoa; phylum Chordata; class Mammalia; order Primates; family Hominidae; genus Pan; species Pan paniscus. The sequence goes on from NC_073254.2 coordinate 123,955,591, forward strand.
TGACAGTGAATATTAAATGACTAGAGTAGTCGAGCGTTTATTTCCAAATAAATCTAAGTATTCAAATGTCATTATATTGACAGATTTAAAAAATTGCATAAGGAAAAACAGTACAAATAACTGATCTCAGAGTTTATTTTATCACAATGACATAATATCAAGGTTCAAAATGAGTCTTAATCACAATATACAAACCACCACTCATGAACAAATATGAAACCTGATCAAAATCTATTAGGTGACAACACAGGAAAGTAGATGTTAATGTTTTAATTACAATTAATAGAGTGTGTCAAATGGATATTCTTATAGCTTATGAAGATTGGTTCCTTGTAGAGAAAAGATGGCTCTTATGGTTTCATAAGACCATTTCTATTGGGCACACATCATTAATTTGATTTTATCTCTTCTGTAAGATATTCATTAAGCTACAACTAAATAAATTTATTAAGCTTCAAGTAAAATATGCATTTTAGCAATTTTTAAAATGGAAAGTAGAAAAGGAAAAGCTGGCATTTATCTTGTAAAATATTAGTACCTTAAGCTACAGCCTGTTTTTAAATATTAATTAATTTTATTCTAAAACCCAATAATGATTTTACAACACCATTGTTATGATACAATAGGTCTCTGTCCTTTACAGGTTTAATATTTACTGTTTTGATGACATGCTACTTATGAAGATTGTCGGTGACATAGAGTATTGTTTTCAAGTGCAAATCTGAATCAGATGCGCTATAAAGCTGACTGAAGAAGACACTTAACAAGGATGTGTACTCACTCCCACACATTTACATCTAGCATCCTACACACAATCATTTTAGTGTAGTGATAAAAAGAATCTTATTAGGTTAAAACGGCATCAAGTTAACTCGTGCTTGATATATATACAAAACACACGATGATGATCTCAAATATCACTTAAAAGAAACCACACACTTATCTGAATATATCTAGCTTGATGAATTTGAGGGTTAGATAGAAGCTCCAGAATATATATGAACATATTTGTAGTCTACTATATATTCTAAAAAGAATAGAATAGAATAGACTCTTGACATCTGTTAATAATATTACCTGTGATCTTTGCAAATAGCTAAATTTATTCACGTCACTACAGCATATAATTTCCAGCATCACAAACATCCCTCTCCCCTGTAAATTGCATATGTGAAAAATAGTGGAAAACAATAAAGACTGGTTGAGATGCAGACATTAAAAGATTTAGCTAGGTTTACAAACTAGTTAAGATTGGGCTAGATCCACTATATAAGTCAGACCACTTTAACACTAAAATTCCAATTAGAAATTATTGAACTTGTTTTGCAATAGACCACACACAGTAAATACTATAAATTCTAAGTCCATGAAAGCCAAGAAACTATTTTAGTAAAAGGCAATACTCTCCATGATCTGTTTAAATCCTGGGACAGGTTCTGATTCAACTTAAGATGTATAAATCCACAAGAAAATATCACTTCTTTACTCACAAGTAAAGGCCAGGAAAAAAAAAAAAACTACAAAATCACAACATTTCAAACCTATCAGAGAACTGAGGTGAAGGGTAAAGTAAATTCCAAGGGATGAAAAAGCTTCTAAGGAAAGAAGAGACACATGAACTGTTTTACCTTCACAGAGCACAAGAGTAAGAAGTGACCAGCATAAAAATAAAGGAAAACAGCTAAAACATGAATGCATTCTCAAACACCAAGAACGGGCTCAGGTGAAAATTTAGAATTACCTGGGAGCCTCAGGCACTGGCGACTCTGCAATCACTCTCTAGTTTTTTACTATGAGCCTCCATCTTGTACTCCTGAGAAAGACTGGGGTCAGAAAAGGATATCTGAGAGAGTTCCACCTTTGTGGGGGCACAGGCATGAATCTCTTTCCACCTCTTAGACTTTTTCTCATATAAAGCAAAGCTATAAACCACTGGGTGAAGGGCAGGAAACTCTAGCCTCTCCTCCCAGGCAGGGGTAAATAGTAGAAATCAAAATTGTGTGACCTTTGGGAAGGGGCACAAAACTGGACCTTTTCCTACTACAAGCATTGTCTCAAAGAACAAGCAACAGCAATCTCCTACACAACAAGTTTAGGAAACCCTCTTTCACCAGTCCCAGGCAAAGGTACAAGGTTACTGATGGAAATACAGAAGCAAACTTGGCTCTGTAAAAGAGGTCTACTTCTGTTGGTGAGGGGCAGTAAAGTCTCTCCAAATCAAGAGTCTCACAGATACAAGACAGAGTTTGACTGTCATGAGGAAAAACAGAAATGCTAATAAAGATCCTTCATCATGTTGTATATAGAGAGGATCTGACTAAGACTGAAGCTGGAACACAAAAACTTAAGAGACAATTCTTGCACTTACTGCATGCCTCAAACAAGCAAAGTAACACCGTTGGAAGAGAGATAACAACATGGAAAAATGCTTTCTATGGTGCAGGTGTGTAGGGACTACTGAAATCTGAGTATAGAGCAGGAACATAAAGAAAATTTCACTGGCAAACTAGCCCCATATTAAGCAAAAGGTGTTAGTAGCCCACTGTTAGGAAATTTGAAACCTGTGATGCACTAAAGATAACTACAGCCACGATAACACCAAACCAAGCTTAACTACTATCTGGTTTGACTCAGCTTTGCACAGTAATAGCCTGACAGAAGAAGGGGCATGCACCTTTATAAGCACAGGTACTATTTACCTTAGTCTCTACTGTTCTTTCACACATAATTCTAGAATTCAACAACAAAAAATTATGACACACTCACAGCCGGGGAATAAAATAAGTCTTTGTCAGGAGACAAAATAGACAACAGAACCAGACACAGTGCTGACATACTGAAAAATCAAAGCCTTAAAATTAATTATAATATATGAAAGGATCAAGTGAAAAAAACAGGACAACATGGATGAATAATCATCATGCAATTTCAACAGAGATATGGAAACTATAAAAAGTGCCCAAATGGAAAGGTCAGAATTAAAAAGTATGATATCAGTAATGAAGACTTCTTTAACAGCAGACAGGGTACAACAGTAGACAGAATCAGCAAACCTAAAAGTAGGTCAATAGAAATTATTCTAATTGTAACCCCAAAACAGAGAAAAACATGAGTGGAAAACAAACAAACAAAAACAAAACAAAACAAAACAGAAGGTATTATCAAATAATCTTAACCCTGGGCATAAATTGCAGTTTTACTTAAGTATCACTTCTTTCCTTCTGACATGGTGGCAAAATTATGAGACATGAATACTTGGCTAAAGATTAAATTACCAGCCTACTTTGCATGTAGGAGTAACCATGCAGCCAAATTAGGGTCATCAGATTTCAGGAGATATTGTATGTGTGATTTTTTAGGTCATACTCTTAAAACGAAGAGGAAAGCCCTTCTTTTCCTTTCTATACCCTTCTCAAAAGGCTTAGATGGGGGGTATTTCCTTGAGGATGGTAAATAAACAATTTTATAAAAACCTGGGTCCCTGGCACCATAAACTTATCAGGTCAGCTCTGGACTACTTATACTCAGCCTATAATCTGAGATATATTTCAAGATATTTTTATTTGGGGTATTAATGTAGTAGTAAAACATATATTCTACTGAAAATAAACCCCCAGCTTAAAGTTAAATTTGGAATTACTTTATCATTTCTGGCTGTAAAACTAACACAGTGTCACCTCACACAGATAATCATCAGAAAATACCAAGAGAATGACAAATTAAGGGGAAAGTCCTTCTTTTCATTTCTTTACTCAACAAACTTAGATGTGACTAGCCCAAAATAAGTTTTAATTGTGAGAAAAATATTTAATTAAAGTTTGGACAAATTCAGGCTAACTAGATAGTATAAAATATGTAACACCAAAATTTTAGCTTTCTAAGCATCATACAGAGAAAGATTAGAAACTAATTAAGTAACACAAATATGTTGCTCCTTCACTCTATTAAAGTTAGGGGAAACATCAATTTTCAGAATTGTACACATTTTAAAACCAAAAGTTGAATACTATGATAAACAGCATGTGTAAGTACAGAATAAGAATGTATCTGTAAAACACTAGACACAAACAGTTGTAGATACAAATAACATACACAAATGTGTAGTTTGGCAATAGATAAATTCCATGAAAAATTTGGTTCTCTGAAGTAATGAATAACTCTAAAATAATTTTAGTTTGTACAAAAAACCTAAAATTATATAAGGCTACAGTAAAATATATATGCTATCTAATGATCTAATATTGTCCTTTGGAATATTCTTAAGCTTATTCTCAATTTGAATTTAAACTATTATATCAAACTACTAATAAGACTAATAACCTCATTTCTGATTTTAATCTCATTTTCTTCATATAACTATCCACTCACTCATTAAAAACACAATTATTGACTTTTATGATCTGCAAAGCTCTACATTGTGCAAGACAAAACATACTGTATTTCAAAATTTTCCCACACAAGTTATTGATTGATTTAAATATGAGTATATTACATATTAAAGTAGCTATAAAACAGAAATAAAAATTGTTTTGTAACTGGAATACAAACCAGCAACATTTCTTCTCTAATTAGATTCCATGAGCAGAGGTATCATAAATAAGAATTGAAAAATATGTTAGAATGAAAAGGTTCAAGCCATAAAGCCTTGGAATACAAAAATAGTGCTTTTGTAAGAAAAGAAATACATTATAGGACACAGGAAGAGCACTTATTAGGATGTCAGGAAACCCAGGATTTTTTTCTTGCTCTTCCACTACTTATTTATAATCTTAGAGAAATTACTGTGCCTTAGTTTTCTCATTTGTGAGAGGAAGGTAAATTCTAAAAACCTACATTTCTTCTACTTCTTTGATAACATGTTATGTTCTTGTGTACAGATGCATTACATACATGTGGTTAGCCATTTGCTCTAGTCCACTTACCCTGGGTAAATGGGTAAATGGGCTCCCCAGTATTTTTGTATTTTTACCAGGTAACTTGTGACATTGAAGAGCTTATGAGCAAGCAACTTTCATTCCTCTAACATACTAAATGTTTGAATGGCAGTGAGTTACCATCAGTTAACTGCTCTTTGAGTTTTTATGCCATTGGGAATGTTGCACAGAACACCTGCTCCTCTGGAACACAGATAATGAGAATCCAAGAGGCAGCTGGAAGGTTAAGAGCAATCTAAAAACACTTCACAGAGTAAACCTAGTGGGACGGAAGTCTTCACTATTGCCATGCCCTACTAAACTGGTCTCACCAGACCCTGAGAGCCCACAAGTTGTTCCTCATACAGATGCTCTAGTAACTTTAAGGAGCTCTAGTTACAAAAAGTCACAACCACAGCATGTCCATTGATTGAACGATGAACAACTTAACTTTTCTTGGTGCATTCTCAGAATGTTTATGGCTGTCACTCTAGAGACACTCAAGTTAGTATAATAGAGGAGGCAAACAGCATGAAGTGGAAATAATGGCCCATGCTGTTCTTTCAGACACAAAGGATTTTGTTTCAAGAATCTTAAATCTTTTATATAGAAAGACACACTTTTCAAGGGGAAGGGTGTTAGCATATTTTATTACTCCACTTTCAGACACAGAGCAACACAGCTATAGAGGGATTTGGCAACTTATCAAAAACAGGCCAGCACCAGAGTTGGGAATAAAGAAAACTCAAATTCTATTATCACAGAGATATTATATTATTCCAAAATAATGTTACACAAACAAATGTAAATCAAACTGTAAAATCCCAGTGTAAAGACACTTACTTTACAGAAACTTAAAACCTAGGGAAGTTTGACCAATTCCTATGTGAAATTCATATTCCCTGGAAATTATAAGAACACACTGTAATTTGAATATTTCAAAAAAGATATTTACTGCTCCCTTTTTTTAACTTATGAATCAATATTCCACTTCATTCCACAAAGGATTTGAGATATCATACACAACTAAGTATCATTCAATAAAAAGGAGTGGGAAGAGAGAAGAGGGCAAATAAATTAAACTAAAAGAAAAATTGTGTTCAAATAGTGAAATAAAAGAAAGTAAGTACATGGTAATGCATGTTATAATGCATGGGTAAACATGGTTGAGACAGCACAAAAGAAATAAAGAACAATTACAAAATTACTTCTCCCACAAGATAAATATATAATACTGGCTTAAAAGCAGCACTAGTTTTCTTAACAATGAGGGTTAAACCATGTTTCCCCAAGATTAACAGAAGGTCTAGTCATTAACTGATGAAGTGGAAAAAATTCTTAGACAAACTACAATATACAATACCCAGTGTCCTGTGAGTTTCTTACAGGCCATAACAGCAGAACTCACTGGAAACTGATTACAAACCCTGTGATGGGCAGTGTAGGGGCTATCATGGGAGGTGGTAGTGGACCTCTAAATACATAGCTCTAAAGCTCTGTGATGGTTTTTGTTTCACACAAAAACAGACATTTCTATTTATATAGAATAACAGTTTTTATTTTGAGGCCTAAAGATGGGCTTCAGAGAGGCATCAAAGATTTCTAATATTCAATGCACATTTGCTATTTTTCACATTTTTTGAGGGATAATTCACACCTTCCACTATATTTTTCAGGATCCTTGACCCCAAATGGCCAGCTATGTAGAAAAGGAATTTGGTGAACTATTTATCTTGCAGTTTATATTTCATTGGATTACTTTTTAGAACTGAAGTTATAACGTGTTTAAGGCAGCAAATTAGTGACTGGTGTTATGAACATTGGTAGGAGCGTGAAGTACATGTGTTGTGTTGCTAATTATCTGTATAATTATGGACTTTTAAAGCCTTCTTATGCAGCCAACAGACACATGAAAAAATGTTCATCATCACTGGCCACCAGAGAAATGCAAATCAAAACCACAATGAGATACCATCTCACACCAGTTAGAATGGTAATCATTAAAAAGTCAGTAAACAACAGGTGCTGGAGAGGATGTGGAGAAATAGGAACACTTTTACACTGTTGGTGGGACTGTAAACTAGTTCAACCATTGTGAAAGACAGTGTGGTGATTCCTCAAGGATCTAGAACTAGAAATACCATTTGACCCAGCCATGCCATTACTGGGTATATACCCAAAGGATTATAAATCATACTGGTATAAAGACACATGCACACGAATGTTTATTGTGGCACTATTCACAACAGCAAAGACTTGGAACCAACCCAAATGTCCATCAGTGATAGACTGGATTAAGAAAATGTGGCACATATACACCATGGAATACTATGCAGCCATAAAAAAGGATGAGTTCATGTCCTTTGTAGGGACATGGATGAAGCTGGAAACCATCATTCTCAGCACACTGTTGCAAGGACAAAAAAACAAACACCGCATGTTCTCACTCATAGGTGGGAATTGAACAATGAGAACACATGGACACAGGAAGGGGAATATCACACACTGGGGCCTGTCATGGGGTGGGGGGAGTGGGAAGGGATAGCATTAGGAAATATACCTAATGTAAATGATGAGTTAATTGGTGCAGCACACCAACATGGCACATGTATACATATGTAACAAACCTGCATGTTGTGCACATGTACCCTAGAACTTAAAGTATAATTTAAAAAAAAAGACAAGAAACCAAAAACCTCATAAGTAGAAGATTGAAAGTTAAGAAAGCCATGAAGATAGTTAAGAAAAGAAGACTAAGAATTAAACCATTGAGATAGACCCAAATTTTTAAATTAACACAGTTAAATGGGAAACATAATATATCTACTTTATAAATTATTTTGAGAATCAAATAATTATTGTATGTAAAGTTCTTATAATTTACTATATAGTAAATGCTATAAACATGTTGTTATGATTCTAATTATTATTATTATTACCACTAGTATTTTAAATTCTGTATCTTCTGGGAAAGCTGAATAACTACAAGGATGTCTGCGATATTTCCCCTTAAACTTGCTTTATTTACCCTGCACCAAAATAACGAAACTTCCACCTTATATAGCATACTTGTTAGATATTTGATCTAGGATATGATTTCTATCAGGAGATTTTTCTGTGCATCAAATTACTCCAACCTTATAAGTTTAAAACCACAATCATTTATTTTTGCCACTAAGTCTACAAGTCAGCTAAATGGTCCTTTCCATCTGAGCCAGGCTGGGCTGATCTGGGCTAGACTTGCTCATGTGTTTGAGGTCATCAGCAAGTTAGCTGAGTCTGGCTGATCTAAGATGGACTTAATCACAGGTCTGCTGATTGGCCAGTTATTGAGTGGGCCAGGGTTAACTGAACCATATGTAGCTCATCATCCAAGAGGGTAGCTTTTTCATATGGTGGCTCAGGAAGTTTCTAAAGGAGAAAACAGAAATATGCAAGTCTTTTTAGTCCTAAACTTAATATTCATACAATGACACTCATACCACATGTAATGGGGCAAACCAAGTTGCAAGTCTGAACCAATTCCAAGAGTAAAGAAACAAACCACAGCTCTTGAAGGGAGAACCTTCAAAGTTATGTTGCAAAAAGAATGGAGATACAGAGAAGAATGGGAATGTCTTACCATTTTTATCATGTACTACATTATTAAGTAAGAAGTTTAAAAACTCCTCACAATGACCTTCCAAAACTTTGAATAAACCACCTGAAAGAAAAATCTAAATTAAAGTAGTATGATGACACATTTAATACAAATCAGATGTAAAATTTTTACTCTATGTTAATATATTAAATAAATAGAATTAATCTGCTATTTAAAGTTAGTGAAAATGTTTTCCTGAAATATCTGTCATTTTTTAGGGGATGGGGAGTAGTACTAGGTACTAGAGCCAACCATCAATTCACCTTATGACCACAAAATATAAAAGAATATATTATATTGTATTTTGCCATTATAGAGAGTAACTCATATGGCTAAACCTAAAGGGCTATTGACAGCCAATATTATGTAGACATTAAGAGTGAAGAATGAAATCAGACTGTCTAAATTCAAATCCTGCTACATCTTAACTAGCTCTGTGACCGTCAGCAAATTACATAATCTTTCTGAATTTGTTTCTTTATGAATAAAGTAGAAATGATAGAAATACTTATATGGATTTTGTGTAAAGTGAATTAAACAACCCAAGTAAACCTCTTGTGCATAGCACAAGTCCCATAGTAAATTACTCAAGAAATATCAGCTATTTTTTACTACAAATATTAAAATACAATGTAAAAATAAAAGGGTCCAAAAGTGCTGTGAAATATTATTTGAAATTTATTATTTAATTTATCATAATAAGATTCCTATTGACCTCAACTCTAAAGTAGTATGCAAATTAATATTCTAAAGGACTTAAGGAACCAGCTTATGATATGCTTAGTCTACAACCAACTCCTAGCAACAAAGACATAGGACAAGAAATAATAAATACAATTATATGCCACACAGTATGTTAAAAACTATAGTAGTCAAAGCAGATTTTCTGTAAAGAATTTGGGAAAAGGTCATCACTTCCATTTCTACAGGAACAAACTGAAAATCAAGTAACTATTTTCGACCCATCAGAAAACTGAGTTTTCTGGACAAACCACCACCCCAAAATCTGGAGATACAGGCAAATCCAAAAAATCATAATAGAGATGTGTTTACCTGGAGCGGAGGCCACTTGAGCCATAAAATGATAGAAAAGCTTAAGTGGTCACTTTAATGAATTTCTGCAGGCTGATTTGGACTAGTGAGAGAATGACTCCAACATATTAATAGTGGATTACATTTGAAACAGGTGCAAAACACAGCTGTCTTTAAAGAAGAAGACTTAGAGAAACCCAAGGTGAATATAGGAAAGAAATTAGAACACTAGAGGCAAATAAAGCCTGTGGCACCTATAGCTGCAGCAAACATTAAATAAAGCCAAATTTCTAGCTAGATTAACATAAACCCTCACAAAAGAAGCTTATTTATCTCTAATATATCTTTTTTTTTTCTTGAGATGGAGTTCCACTCTTGTTTCCCAGGCTGGAGTGCAATGGCGCGATCTCGGCTCACTGCAACCTCTGCCTCCCAGGTTCAAGCAATTCTGCCTCAGCCTCCCAAGTAGCTGAGATTACAGGCATGTGCCACCATGCCCAGCTAATTTTGTATTTTTAGTAGAGACGGGGTTTCTCCATGTTGGTCAGGCTGGTCTCAAACTCCCAACTGCAGGGGATCCGCCCATCTCTGCCTCCCAAAGTGCTGGGATTACAGGCGTGAGCCACCATGCCTTGCCTATTTCTAGTATATCTTCTAACTGATAAAACATTTCTATTATTCAACAAAAATTTACAAGGTACACCAAAGGCAAGAGAAACATTCTAAAAAGACAAAGCAAGCATTAGAACCAGGATAAGATATGAGGCAAATATTAAAATTAACACATAGGGAATTCTAAATAACTATAATTTATATGTTAAAATCTATAACTGCAATTGTGCAAAGACAGCTGAAGTAAGTAGAGATGGAAATTATTAAAAAAGAATTTTTAGAATGCTAGAAATCATAAACACTATAAAACAAAGGAAAATATATTTAATGGGTTCATTAGGAAACTAGACAAAGCTGAAGAAAGAATTAGTGAGCTTGAAGATAAATTAATAGCTTTCCAAACTGAAATACAAAGAGAATTTTTTTAAAAATCCAAGCTCTGTAAGAAGGTTTCAAAGGAGTAACATATGGTTAATTGGAATTCCAAAAGGAGAAGAAAGAGAAAATGGAACAGAAAAAATATATAAAGTAATATTGATCAACTTTCCAATATTAATGACAAACACCAAACCACAGATTCAGGGAGCCCAGAGAACAGTAAACTGAATAAATCCCAAAAACTACAAAACTAATCTACACCTAGCATATCACCTTAAAACTCCAGAAAACCAAAGACAAAGAGAATACCTTGAAATAAGCCTGAAGAAGAAAACACCTTACCAATGGAAGGAAAAAGATAAGAAATATAGTGGATGTCTTATTAGAAATCATACAACAAGAACACGCAGGGAAGATTCTTCTGGACAGTAGTCTAGGCAAATAACTCAAAAGCACAGGCAACAATATACACAAAAAATAGACAAATGGGATTTACTTAAACTAAAAAGGTTCTGTGCTGCAAAAGAAATAATCAACAGAGTGAACAGACAATCTACAGAAAGGAAGAAAATATTTACAAGCTACACATCTGACAGAGAACTAAGATCCAAAATTTACAAGGCATCCCAACCATTCAACAAATAACATATAATTACATTAAAAAGTTGGCAAAGGACATAAATAAACATTTTTCTAAAGAAGATATACAAGTGGCCAACAAGTAAATGAAAAATTCTCACCATCGCTAATAATCAGAGAAATCCAAATTAAAACCACAATGAGATATCACCTTATCCTAATTAAAATGGTTATTATTTTTAAAACAGTGAGGATGTGTAGAAAAGGGAATGCTCATACACTCTCAGTGGGAATCTAAATTAGTACAACCTCTACAGAAAGCAGTATGGACATTTCTCAAATAACGAAAAATACAACTATCATTTGACCTAGCAATCCCACTGCTGAGTATCTACCCAAAGGAAAAGAAATTATTATATCAAAAAGATACCTGGACTCATATGTTTATCATAGCACTTTCAAGTTAAGTGTCTAACCATGAATGATTGAATAAAGAATATGTGGTTACCTCTTAAATTTATACCAAAAAAGAAAATGTGGTATATACACAAATGTGGTATATATACACAACAGAATACGATTTTACCATAAAAAAAGAATGAAATCTTGTCTTTTACAGCAACAGAGGTGAAACTAGAGGCAACAAAAAACATGTGTCTTAATGAAACAACTCAGACACAGAAAGACAAATACAGCATGTTCTCACTTTTAAGTGGGATCTAAAGAATGTATACACATAGATGTAGAGTGTGGAATGATAGATAATGGAGACTTGGAAGGATAGGGGTGTGGGAGTGAAGTAGATAATGAGAAATTACTTCATGGGTACAATGTATATTATTCCAGTGATAGATACAGTCAAAGCCCTTACTTCACCACCAAGCAATATAGCCATATAACAAAATTACACTTGTACCCCAAAATTTATATAAATAAAATAAAGAAAAAAGAAATTGTGAAATGACAGACTATAGAGAAATATTTAAAATGTTAAAAGAAAAAATGCAAATCTAATATCCTACATCCAGTGAAATTACCCTTCTAAAGTGAAGATGAAATGGAGACTTCTTCATATGAACAAAAACTGAGGGTATTTATCACCAGCAGAAATAAATGTTAAAGTATCTTTTTTTAGGCAGAAGGAAAATGATATAGGTCAGTAACTCATGACTACACAAAAAGGAAAGAGGGTCAGAAAATAAATAAAGATAAAATAAAATATTTTATTTGTCTTAATTGACCAAGAAAGATAACATTGTTTAAACTGATAACAGTAGCAATGCATTGAGTGATTATAGTATGTGTGTAAGTGAAAGGAATAAGAGCAATGTCATAAGGAATGGGAGGGAGGAATTACAACATACCTGAAGTACACAATGAGTAGAACAGTATGATTTGAAGGTGGACTTAATAAAAATTTGTATTCAAAACTCTAAGAAAACAACTAAAGCATTTATTTAAAACTGATATAATAAGAAACGAGATAAAATGGAGTTGTGTAAAATGGTCAACTAAACCCCAGAAAATAGAAAAGAAGTATTAGCAACAAATAGAAAACAGATATAAACATGGTATATATCAATCCTCATAACTCAATATTCTATTTAAATGTGAATGGCCTAAATACATACTTAAAAGATAGCATTTGTCAGAGTGGATAAAACATGAAAAGACTCAGTGTTGGCTGCAAGAAACCCACCTTAAACACAAAGGCTCCAATGAATTCAAAGTAAAAGGATGGAGAAAGATATACCATGCTAACATTAATCAAAAGAAATCAGGAACAGCTATATTAACTTTAAACAGACTTCAATACAAGAAAAATTATCAGGCATAAAACAGCATAATGATAAATTGTTCAATTTTCTAAGATGACATATGATCCTAAACATATATGTACCTGAAAACAGAGTATCAACATAGGTGCAGTAAAAACTGACAGAACAGAAAAGAGAAATGTGCAAATATGCTATTATAGCTGGAGAATTCAACACCCCTCTGTCAGTAATTGACAGATCAAGCAGACAAAAAATCAATAAGGATATAGGTCATCAAAAAAGGACTATCAATCAACTTGGTCTAATTGATATTTGTAGCATGTTTCGTCCATCAACAGCAGATTATACATTCTTTTCAAACTTGCATTGAACTTTCGCCATGATATTCCACATTCTGACCACAAATCATATGTTATGAACTAAAAAGAATATATAATGCCACTCATGGTGGCTTATGACTGTAATCCCAGCTACTTGAGAAGCTGAGGTGGGAGGATCACTTAGGCCGAGGAGTTCAAAGCCAGTATGTGCAACATGGCAAAACCCCATCACTAAAATAAATAAAATCAAAAGAATATAAATCATATAAAGTATGTACTGAGGCCACATGAAATTTAACTAGAAACAAATTAAATTAAAAATGAACAGGACAATAACTAGAAAAGTACTCAAATATTTAGAAATAAAACAATTACAATTCTGAATGGACCAAAAAAGTCTCAACAAGTAAAAATGTATTTTGAAATAAATGAAAATGAAAACATAACTCTTTATAATTTGTGAGATGGTTCCCTTTTAAGTAATGCTTAAAGGAACATTTATATCAATAAATGTGTACATTAGAAAAGAAGAAATATACAAAATCAGTAACCTAACCATTTACTTTAGGTTATTAGATCAAGAAAAGCAAGTTCCTTATAATTATAAGGAACTACTCAATGAGTAGAACAGTGTGATTTGAAGGTGGACTTAATACAAATTTGTATTCAAAATTCTAAGAAACAAAATTCTACTTCCTTTAAGCCTAAAGGAAGTAGATTTTTTAAAAAATCAAAATTGGAGCAAAAGTCATCAAAACTGGATACAAGAAAACATTAAAGAAAATCAATAAGCCCAAAAGCTGGTATTTTGGAATGATCAATAAAATTGAGAACTATCTAGCCAGGCTAACCAGGAAGAAACAGAATGAACACAAATTATCAATATAGAATGAAAGAGAGTCCAAAGATGATTAACCATACCCTGGTTACCAATCCCAGGGGAAGACTCTAAACTTCCATCCACTGCACGTTGGACTATGCCAACTTCTATCACTTTCAGTAGTCTAGTGAGACAGAACACTCACACATATCCAGTTACATGAAAACCAGTTTATTACTTACAGATAGGCAGCAAGGGACAACAGAAGCGTAGGATTCACAGAGTGCTGGCTCCCCAAGTTCAGGAAAAATGCCCAGGGTGAATAAAGTATTTTCTGCATATACCCATTTGCACTGCAGCCGAGAGACCTCAAAAATCAGCCTATCCTGGGTTTTATGTCCTGGGCTTATGTGAGTTCCTGAGCAAAAGCATTGTAAGACCTGCCATTCTAGAAGGGATGGGAACAGAGCCCAGGCTGTTCCAGCTAGTTCCTCTTTGTCTCAGAATGTTTCATTCCCAGCACATTCTTCAGTTAATTTTGAGAACTACAAGTGAGAAAATGGGGATATCTAGGTCAATCTAAGGCCACCCAGAGAACAGTCTTGCAGAGAGGTGATCACTACTGATCCCATGGACATTAAAAGAATAATGAAGGTATATTATAAGCAACCCTATATCTATAATTTTAATAAATTAATGAAATGGACCAATTTTTTGAAAGACACAAAATACTGAAATTTACACAAGGAGAAATAGATAACCTGAATAACTCTGTATCCATTAAAGAAATCAAATCAATAATTAATAACTTCCAAAAAAGAAACCATCAGACTCAGTTTCATCAGTGATTCTACCAAATTTTGAAAATGAAATTTAAAAAGACAAAAACAAATGAACTATTCAATTACAAAAAGATATGAGTGAACCTTAAAAGCATATTTCTAAGTGAAAAAAATCTAGTATGAAAATGGCTACATATTATATGATTTCAATTACAAGGTGTTCTGGAAAAAGCAAAACTGTAGGGCTGGTAAAAAGACCAGTGGTTGACGGGATACTTAGGAAAGCATAGGAAGGGTTAAGTAGTGGGTGGAACAGAGGTGATTTTTTTACTGTGGTGAAACTATTTGGTATAATACTATAATTGTGGATATATGACACTATGAATTCTCAAAATCCATTGGATATACAGCATAAAGAATGAATCCTAAAGTATGCAATTAAAAAAATATATTACAGAGGTCAGAGGAATCCCAGGACAGAATACAGATGTGATAAAACAATCTGAATGTATTACAAACATATTATAGACCATAACTAAAAGGGAGGGGGAAAAGACACTGACTTATGTAGCTTTGAAAATAAGTGGAGTTCGTAAAATTAAAGACAAAAGCATATGTGTGCATTATACTCTAGTTGATAACGCTGCTTCTCTTTTTTTTTGAGACGGACTCTCGCTCTGTCACCCAGGCTGGAGTGCAGTGGCGTGATCTCAGCTCACTGCAACCTCCGCCTCCCGGGTTAATGCTATTCTCCTGCCTCAGCCTCCCAAGTAGCTGGGACTACAGGCGCCCACCACCACACCCAGCTAATTTTTTTGTATTTGTAGTAGAGACGGGGTTTCACCACGTTAGCCAGGATGGTCTCGATCTCCTGACCTCGTGATGTGCCCACCTCGGCCTCCCAAAGTGCTGGGATTACACGCATGAGCCACCGCGCCCAGCCAACGTTGCTTCTTTTTATGCTACAGGTTAACAAGTCTGATGACGTTATACACATATAATGGAACTGAAGATTTAAGTAAATGTTTGTCGAATGGGAGGAGTCAGGTTTTTCACTATTGGAGTGGGAGTTATAAATATTTCGATATGTAACCATCCATATCTATATTAAGATAAGCAAGTAGAAGAGACTAGAATGACCCATGTAATGCAATAGGGTTGGAGACATCAGTGTTAACCCATGTTTCGCCTAATATAGATATAGATGGTTACATATATAAACATTTATAGATATATGTAGTTATATGGGTTAGTATATACACATACATTTCCTTCCTTTCAGCTTAGAGAGCCTAGAAGCAATGAGATCCAGGAGCAATGAGCACATCTTGCAATCAGATCATGGTTTCTAATACTATTCTCCACTTTTCAAACAAAAAGATATCCTTGTAGAAATGGATAATTCCAGGACCGAGTATATCACACTCTCCCAGAGCAATAAGCATACAAGATGAGCTTGAACCATTTTGTGGCACTAAAAAATAAGAACTTGCTCAAAAAAAAAATGAAGGTGGAGGAGGAGGAGGAGGAGGAGAAGAAGAAGAAGAAGAAGACGAGGAGGAGGAGGAAGGAGGAGAAGAAAGCACATAGAAAATTGGCAGGGTGGATAGATTAATGTACACAGAAGCCAACTGAAAGGGCCTCTGATGGCCAAAGCTGTGGTAATTTGAGTAACAAAATAAATAAATCAGTACTGATGAAAATTCAAAGTATAAAAGAAATATCAGTGAGCACATATCGACATAAATAAATTATCAAATTATTAAAGAAACTGGGGAAAAGAGAAAAATCTGTGCTGAATTCCTAGCAGATTATCTAAGGACACCCCTTTAAATGAATTATAACTCTCAGCTTTTTAAATGTGAGCTGTGCGCAGTGACTTCCTTCCAAAAAATACAGTTTGGAAAGGGATTAAAATGTGTAACTTTGCAGTGGAGAAACATGAAAAACACTACTTCAGCAGGTGATAAAGTTCAGCATCAAGAGCCATAAATCGTGCTGATAGCATATAGCTTTGATATAATGGATGAAAATGGCAGTTTACATCTGCAATCTTCCTCCCCAATTTTCATAACTCCAATCTAATCATGAAAAACCTATCAGATAAATTCCAGTAGAGTGTATTAGGCCATTCTTGTGTTGCTATAAAAGAAATACCTGAGGCTAAGTAATTTATAAGGAAAAGAGGTTTAATTGACTCATGGCTCTGCAGGCTGTACAGTAAGCATGACACCAGCATCTGCTCAGCTTCTGTGGAGACCTCCAGGAGCTTTCACTCATGGCAAAGTGTGAAGCTAAAGCAGATATGTCACATGGTGAAAGGAAGCAAAAGAGGAGCAGGGAGACGCCACATATAAACAACCAAATCTCTCTCAAGAACTCACTCATTACCATGAGGAAAGCACCAAGACATGAGGGATCCACCTCCATGACCCAAACAGCTCCCACCAGGCCCCACCTCCAACACTGAGGATTACATTTAAATATGAGATTTGGGTGGGGACAAATATCCAAACTATATCAAAGAGGCATCTTACAATAGACCTCATCAGCAATCCCCTAAACTGTCAAGGTCATCAAAAACAAGGTTAAGTCTGAGAAATTGTTAAAAAGAGGCTAAGGATATATGACAATGAAAAGTAATGTGATATCCTGGAGGGAAACCTACAGAAGAAAATGGAGAATAAGTAAAAATTAAGAAAATCTGAACAAATTATTTTATTTAATTAATAATAAGTACTCTCATTTTACTTTAAAAACAATAGAATTACTCCAGATGCTATATTAAGAATACACTGAAAGAGCCAAGGACAGATGTAAGAAGGCCTTTTACAAAAATGAATAAATTTTAGTGACTCGACCATTGAAAGTAGCCAAAGGTGGGCAGAGCACGGTGGCTCATGCCTGTAATCCCAGCTCTTTGGGAGGCCGAGGTGGGTGGATCATGAGGTCAGGGGTTCGAGACCAGCCTGACCAACGTGATTAAACCCCGTCTCTACTAAAAATACAAAAGTTAGCTGGGCGTGGTGGCGGGCGCCTGTAATCCCAGCTACTCAGGAGGCTGAGGCAGGATAACTGCTTGAACCCGGGAGGAGGAGGTTGCAGTGAGCCGAGATCGCGCCACTGCACTCCAGCCTGGGCGACAGAGCGAGACTCTGTCTCAAAAAAAATAAATAAATAACTAAAACAGTAGCCAAAGTGGTCAGATTTGGAGTATATTTTCAAGATAGTGTTAACAAGATGTATTAGTCCATTCTCACATTGCTATAAAGAAGTATCTGAGACTGGGTAATTTATAAAGAAAAGAGTTTCAATTGGCTCAGGTTTCAGTAGGCTGTACAGGAAACATAGCAGCTGCTGCGTCTGGAGAGGCCTCAGGGATTTCCAATCATGGCAGAAGACAAGGGGCAAGGAAGAGGTCATGAGGCAGGAGCAGGAGCAAGAGACATAGTTGGGAGTTGCTACATACTTTTAACCCCTTTCCCATCAGCACTGAGTATACTCACCAGTGGCCCTTGTGGTTGCAATGTTTGCCCCAAGATAACTTTGCCACAAAATATCTCACTTTGATTGTTATTTTCACATCACTCTAGCATATTGACTTTGGAAACAAAAGGCATCATTCTATTTATAGCATTCTGTTTTAGTAGTGGTATTTCCATTTACAAAATATAGTAATTCTTGATCACTGAAAATGTCAAATCCTAGAAAACAGCACTCCTACGTGTGATGTTGACATCATTCTCAAACAGCTGTTGGCCAAAGATTAATTTAATGAACCCGATTTTTCCAAAATACATGATTCTGACGTTACTTCTGTTTAGAAATAGCTCCAAGAACATTTTTTTTTTTTTGAGATGGAGTCTTGCTCCGTAGCCCAGGCTGGAGTACATTGGCACGATCTTGGCTCACTGCAAGCTCCATCTCCCAGGTTCATGCCATTCTCCTGCCTCAGCCTCCCTAGTAGCTGGGACTAGAGGTGCCTGCCACCACGCCTAGCTAATTTTTTTATATTTGTAGTAGAGATGGGGTTTCACCGTGTTAGCCAGGTTGGTCTCAATCTCCTGATCTTGTGATCCGCCCCCCTCAGCCTCCCAAAGTGCTAGGATTACAGGCTTGAGCCACCATGCCCAGCCAAGAACAGTTTTTATGTTTTATTTTGACATTAAAAATCAGTCAGGTTTGCTTCAGCTTCAAAGAGCATGTTTAGTGAAATTGAAAGAGCACTGCCAGTGATTTGCAGTTTGATTTTTGTTAAACAGGAAAAGGGTTAAATGACCAGATCTCATGAGAACTGATTGTCATGAGGACAGCATCAAGGGGATGGTGCTAAACCATTCATGAGAAATCCACCTTCATGATCTAATTTCCTCCCACCAGGCCCTACCTCCAACACTGGGGATTACAATTCAACATGAAATTTGGGTGGAGACACATATCCAAACTATATCACAATATTAGCAAATGAAAAGATTGAGCTGCCATTTACTAAGCTGGAGAACACTGTGAGTTCACAATGAAATATTAATTCAGCCATAAACAGGAATGGATTACTGATACAACATGGCAGAAGCTTGGAGACATTTTGCTAAACGAAAGAAGCCAGACACAAAGGGCCACATACTATACGATCATATTTATATAAAATTTCTAGAATAGGCAAATCCATAGAAATAAGCAGATTGGTAGTTACCAGTGGCAGAGGAAGGACAAAAGTGGGGAATGACTGCTAATGAGTATAGGGTTTCTTTTGAAGTTGATTTAAAAATTCCAAAATTAGATAGTAGTAATAGAAAGCTGGTGGCATTAAAAGTTTAGTTTTGGATATATGTTTGATATGTAGATTATAAATAAGGGAGTTGAGAATGTAAGTGAAGATACTAGAAGGCAGGTAAATATCTGATTCTTGAATTTAGGGACTGGCCTGAGCTGAAGATGTAAATGTAGGAGTGGTCAGTATTTTCAAAATCTTGACACAGAAAGAAGTCATCAAGAATCAAGAGAGTAAATGGAAATAGAAAAGGAAAGTGGTCCAATGACTGAGGCCTTGTATACTCCCATGTTAAAAGGTCAGGGAGAGGAAGTGTAGATAGTAAAGAAGAATAAGAAAAAAAGTATAACTACTATAACAGCTAGAAATCAAATGGGGACAGAATTATCAACCATGTCAAATACTACAGAAAGTTTAATAAGATGAAGTCAGAATTCACACTTGGTTATAGGAATTTTGTTAGAGGGTACTGGTGAAATTGATTGAAATAGTTTCATTGAAGATGTGTGATATAGTTTGAATATATGCCCTTGGCAAATTTCATGTTGAATTGTAATTCCCAGTGTTGGAGGTGGGGGCTGGCAGGAGGTGTTTGGGTCATGGAGGAGGATCTTTCCTGGCTTGTGCTGTCCACATGATAGTGAGTGATTTCTTATGAGATCTGGATTTTTTAAAGTGTGTGGCACCTCCCCCATCTCTCTTGCTCCTACTTTCATCATGTGAGATGCCTGGTCCCCTTTCTCTTTCTGCCATAATTGGAAGCTTCCTGAGGCCTCCCAAGAAGCCAGGATGATGCTGGTGCTGTGCTTTCTGTACAGCCTGCAGAACTGTGAGCCAATAAAACCTCTTCTTTAAATAAATTACCTGGCCTCGGGTATTTTTTTATGGCAGTGCAAGAATGGCCTAATACAATGTGAGAGAAGAATCCTGATTAGAGTGATTGAAGAAACAATGCTAGAGGAGGAATTAGTGAAGAGGATACTAGGAAACTCTTTCAAGGAATTGGCATTTTAAAGGAAAGAGAAAAATGGGGGAAAGAGAAAAAATCCAAAGGAAATTTATGTTCTCATTTGTTGATGTTACCACTGTACACAGGGAAACAAAAGAACTCTTATAGAGAGATGAGAAACATCGAATTGAAAAGAGTGCAGTTGCAAAAGGGAAAAAACAAATTGCTAGAATATGCTCTTGAGTCGACTTGAGGGGATGGGATCTCATGCACACATAAAGAGCAACTTAGAGAAGTACACTAAGAGTTCATCCGCTGTAACAAGAGGGAAGGGAGAGTCTGTGGGCATAGATGGGTAAATGTGGTGAGGGGGCAAAAGTTATCTTTTAAGTTTCTCTAGTTTTCTCATGATATAAAGAACATGCTCATCAGTTGAGCGATGGTAGAATGATTTTAGAATTCTATGAAAGAGAAGAAAGTAACAAATTATCTTGAAGAGTGGGAGATTAATTGACATGGGAAATATGAGTGCCAGACCTCATACTGATTATGAATCTAAGATTATACAATCAGTATGTATCTGTGTTTGTTTTGTTTTTCAGCCATGTTCAGTTACAAGAATGTATGCCTGGCATAGGAGAAAATTTGATTTTAACCGAGGTTGTGTTTTAGTCAAGAGAAGAGCTTGAAGCAAGGGAAGTGGGAATATAATCAAAGAAGTAAATGTAGTACTAAATTATGAAATTTATGATTAATAATAGGAAAGAGAGAAAGTCATGTCTAAAGTCATAAGATCAGTGAATTTTGCATTTACTTGGTCAGAGGTTTATTGGATTTGGGCTAGGAGAGGGAAGGAACTGGAAAGACAACAGGGTGGTCAGAAGAATGGGATGCTTCACTGTGAGATTATAGAGGGGATATAGTTATTTTTAATGACAAGGTCTAGAACATGGCATGAAAGTGAGCAGCTGATGACAGGATTGCAGAAGCAGAGAAGATTAAGGAACAAGAGGCTAGGGGATTGGAATAAGAATCTACACTGATTTTGAAACCTCCAAAAATAAAGATCTAGCCTGTGTTAGAGTTGCGCTAAGTCATGAACCAAAATCATTAAGAAACGAAGACAAGTGACTAAAATGGGAAAGGAGGCAGGTCAGGATAAGTAGATGACTTATGACAAGGCAGGATAGTAATAACGTTTCATGACAAGAGCATCATGCAGCTGGCTTTTAGAGATAAGAGAGGGAGAATTACTGGAAGTTGGAAAGAGGAACAAGAAAAAGACCTTCCCATCTCCAAGCCCAAAGGTCCAAGAGATGCAGCAAAGAACATACACCACTTAGAAGTGATGCAAAGAGGCCAGGCGTGGTGGCTCACGCCTGTAATCCCAGCACTTTGAGAGGGTGAGGCAGGTGGATTACGAAGTCAGGAGCCCAAGACCAGCCTGGCTGAGATGATGAAACCCCATCTCTACTAAAAATACAAAAAAAAAAAAAAATTAGCCAGATGTGGTGGCAGACACCTGTAATCCCAGCTACTTGGAAGGCTGAGGCAGAGAATTGCTTGAACCCGTGAGGCAGAGTTTGTGGTGAGCCGAGATGGCACCACTGCACTCCAGCCTGGGCAACAGAGCAAGACTCCATCTCAAAAAAAAAAAAGTGATGCAAAGAAAGCAGTGTCTTTAGAAGAGAGATGGGTTTCAACAAAGAAAAGCAAGAAGGTGAAGAAAATTTCACAGAGTAAAAAGATACAGGGAATGACCCAAAAACACAGTGAAAGTGTTTCAAGAGACGAAAACAGGAATTGCACAAAACTCAGTCAAGATTGGAGTCTATTGGAAGAGAAATAGCATAGTGACCTTCACAAATAAAAACAATGGGCATGATAAAACGGGTCTTGAAAATTGCAAGGCTGAGGATAGGCCTGAGTAGTGAGGGTGCATGGATAGGGCAGTTGGCTTCTCATATATGTGCTCCTTCTTGACCCCTTCTAATGATGTTGTTTATCAGTGTGTTTAATTGACCATCTTAATCATCCATACAATAAAATGAATATTAGAAGACTCTGAGCTATACAGAAATTAGTCAGAATGTTCTAGCATTGCAAATCTGGAAAATTAATCCTACTATTAATAAGAATCTAGGCTTTTATGATCTCATACAGTAGAGGCCTATTTGCCAATAATATTCTAGAATTTGCTTTAAAAATAAATTGTATTTTAGTGCTATCATCTCTAAGTTTAAAAGGTTGAGATCAAAAACAGAAAAAAATATTTATTTTCAGATCAGACACCTGCTGCTTCCAATTTAGATACTGGGTAAAACTATTGGAAGTGAAAACAGCAGAGTGAAATGTACTGTGTTCTAACCTCCCTAATTAACAACAGTCAGTTCTGAGCAAGCTTATTCAGGTCTCCTTTTCTTCATCGAGCTGACCAGGGGAGACCTTCAAGGCAAAATGTGTGAGCCATTAAAAAAAACTTCAAACAACAGATAAGCACTGAAGTCTTTGAAGAAACTGTGAACACCCTCTGGGGAGAAAATTAGACTTGTGAACTTAAAAAATGGCACACAAACATTTTTACACAAAACCGAAGACAGAGGTCAACAGGGATATTTCCAACTGAAGATTGCCTGTTGAGGAAGAAATTAGTTTTGAACATCAAAAATAAATGAACAAAGGGAGCAGAAAACAACATTAAATTAGGGTCTTTTCCTCAAGAAAAAACATCTCCTAACCCTCCCTCCACACAAAAGCACTAATCAAGCTTCCTTATTAAAAAAGAAAATCTCTCTTCAAGTAAGAAAATCAAACTATGGAAAACCATAATAAAAAAGAGCTGTTTTTATAAGGATCTCTATATTGTTGCCGGAGTCAAAGTAGCTAATTTTGACTGATCTCTTGTTCCTAAGTAGATAAGCTTTATTATCTTATTTGCAACTTATGTCTCATACCATTAATTTATCACTTTATCATTCAATTTTGAGCTTTAAGTATAAATGTAAAGTCTTCAGACTAAGCACAATTGATGCCATTTTGTAGGTCATGATGAAAGGTTTAGGTTTAAGTCTGCTGCAATCACAGACCTCCAGGGAATGTATGTAGGGGGACCATTCAAAGCAAGTGCTCTTTTTTCATTACTATGAGGCTTCCTCTAAGGCCTGGGCAAGTTTCTTCTCTCTTGGTTGTTCCATAAATTAGGAAAATCCTTTCAGCCTAGATTATAAAGATGGTCTCAAATATACTTGCTTTGAAGACCCTGGTATTTGTTTGCTAGGGCAGCCCTAATAAATTACCACCAACTGGGTGGCCTAAACAATAGAAATTTATTGTCTCACTTCTGAAGGCTATAAGTCTGAGATCAAGGTGTTGGCAGGGTTGGTACCTTCTAAGGGCTGTGAGGAAAGGCTCTGTTCCAGGCCTCTCTTCTTGGTTTGTAATGATTAGACCTTTTTTTTTTTTTTTTTCATTTTTTTTCTTTTTTTTCTTTTTTTAATTTATTTTTTTATTATTATACTTTAAGTTTTAGGGTACATGTGCACATTGTGCAGGTTAGTTACATACGTATACATGTGCCATGCTGGTATGCTGCACCCACTAACTCGTCATCTAGCATTAGGTATATCTCCCAATGCTATCCCTCCCCCCTCCCCCCACCCCACAACAGTCCCCAGAGTGTGATGTTCCCCTTCCTGTGTCCATGTGATCTCATTGTTCAATTCCCACCTATGAGTGAGAATATGCAGTGTTTGGTTTTTTGTTCTTGCAATAGTTTACTGAGAATGATGATTTCCAATTTCATCCATGTCCCTACAAAGGACATGAACTCATCATTTTTTATGGCTGCATAGTATTCCAAGACCATTTCCTTTTCTATTTCCATTTACTCTCAAGCCTCTCTCCTGTTGGCTTAGCCACAGGATGGCCATCTTCTTCCTGTGTCCTTGCATAATCTTCCTTCTGTATGTATATGCATCCAGATTGCCTCTCTCTCTTTTTTTTTCTTTTTCTTTTTCTTGTTTTTGCTTTTCTTTTTGTGTTTGTTTGTTTTGTTTTTGTTTTTTGAGATGAAGTCTTGCTCTGTCACCCAGGCTGGAGTGCAATGGCACAGTCTAGGCTCACTGCAACCTCCGCCTCCCAGGTTCAAGCAATTCTCCTGCCTTAGCCTCCCGAGTAGCTGGGACTGCAGGTGCGTGCCACCACACCCAGCTAATTTTTGTATTTTTAGTAGAGACGGGATTTCACGATGTTGGCCAGGCTGGTCTCAAATCCCTGACCTTGTGATCTGTCCACCTCAGCCTCCCAAAGTGCTGGGGTTATAGGTGTGAGCCACCACACCAGGCCCAGATTGCCTCTTTTTCTAAGGACATCAATCTTATTGGATTAGGACCCATCCTAATGACCTCAATTTAATTACATATTTAACAGCCCTATCTCCAAATACAGTTACATTCTGAGGTATTGATGTTTAAGGCTTCAACATATGAATTTTGGAGGAATATAATTCAGCCCATAACAACCCTGTTAAAGAAGTTTGAAAAATGTACCACCTCTCCTTCTCACATTAGCATTCAATTTTTTTCTCATTATGTTTAAAGAAGGTTGTTTCTACTATATTTTACTGAAAATTTATATATAAAACTGTTAATATAACTTTTAGGCATAAACAATAAAATACATAACTGTCCACGTGTTCTCATTATTTAGCTCCCACCTATAAATAAGAATATGCAGTACTTGGTTTTCTGTTCCTGCATTAGCTTGCTAAAGATAATGACCTCCGTTTCCATCCATGTTACTGCAAAGGACATGATCTCATTCTTTATATGGCTGCATAGTATTCCATGGTGTATTTGTACCAAATTTTCTTTATCCAGTCTCCTGTTGAAGGACATTTAGGTTGAATCCATGTCTTTGCTATTGTAAATAGTGCTGCAATAAACATACATGTGCAATTGTCTTTATGGTATAACTAATTATATTCCTTTGTGTATATATCCAGTAGTGGGATTGGAGGGTCAAGTGGTAATTCTGCTTTTAGTTCTTTGATGAATCACCACACTGCTTTCCACAATGGTTGAACTAGTTTACCTCTAACCAATAGTGAATAAATGTTCCCTTTTCTCCACAACCTTGCCGATATCTCTATTTTTTTTATTTTCTAATAATAGCCATTCTGACTGGTGTGAGATGGTATCTCATTGTGGTTTTGATTTGCATTTCTCTGATGGTTAGTGATATTGAGCAATTTTTCATATGCCAGTTGGCCACACGTAGGTCTTCTTTTCAAAAGTGTTTGTTCATGTTCTTTGTCCACTTTTTAATAAGGTTGTTTGTGTTTTTGCTTGTACATTTGTTTAAGTCTCTTGTGGATTCTGGATATTAGACTTTTGTCAGATGTATACTTTGCAAATATTTTCTCCCATTCTGTAAATTGCCTGTTTACTCTGATTCTGATGACAATTTCTTTGGCCTTGCAGAATCTCTTTAATTTAATTAGGTCCCATTTGTCAAATTTTGCTTTTGTTGCAATTGCTTTTGGTGTTTTTGTCATGAAATCTTTGCCATTTCCTATGTCCAAAATAGTATTTCCTAGGTTATATTCCAGAGTGTTTATAGTTTTAGGTTTTACATTTTGGTCTTTAATCCATCTTGAGTTGATTTTTGAATGTGGTATAAGGAAGGAGTCCATTTTCAATCTTCTGCACATAGCTAGTCTGTTATCCCAACATCATTTATTGAATAGTGAATCCATTCTCCATTGCTGGTTTTTGTAATCTTTGTCAAAAATCAGATTATTGTAGGTGTGTGGCTGTTCCATTGTTCTATGTATTTGTGTTTACCAGCACCACAGTGCTTTGGTTACTGTAGCCTTGTGGTACAATTTGAAGTTGGGCAATGTTATTCTTCCAGCTTTGTTCTTTTTGCTTAGGATTGCCTTTGCTATTAGGTCTCTTTTTTGGTTCCATATGAATTTTAGAACAGTTTTTCTAGTTCTGTAAAGAATATCATTGGTAGATTGATAAGAACAGCATTGAATCTGTAAGTTGCAATAGGCATTATGGCTATTTTAACAACATTGATTTTTCTTATCCATGAGAATGAATTGTTCTTCCATTTGTTTCTGTCATCTCTGATTTCATTCAGCAATGTTTTGTAATTCTCATTGTAGAGGTTTTTTACCTTCCTGGTTAAGCTGTATTCCTAGGTATATTCTTATTTTTGTGGCAATTGTGAATGAGAATTGTGTTCCTGATTTCACTCTCTGCTTGGGTACTGCTAGTGCATTGGAATGCTACTGAGTTTTGTACATTGATTTTATATCCTGAAATTTTGCTGAAGTTGTTTATCAGATCAAGGGGCTTTTAGGTAGAAATTATGGAATTTTCAAGACATAGAATCATGTCTTCTGTAAACAGGGATAGTTTCACTTCCTTTCTTCCTATTTGGATTACTTTTATTTCCTTCTCTTTCCTGATTTCTCTAACCAGGATTGAATACTATATTGAATAGGAGTGGCAAGAGTGGGCATCCTTGTCTTGTTCTGGGTTTCAAGGGGAATGTTTTTGGCTTTTGCCCATTCAGTATGATGTTGGCTGTGGGTTTCTCATAGATGGCTCTTATTATTTTGAAATATGTTTCTTTAATGCATAGTTTATTGAATGTTTTTAACATGAAGGGAAGTCGAATTTTGTCAAAAGCCTTTCATGCATCTATTGAGATAATCATGTGGTTTTTGTCTTTAGTTCTGTTTATGTGATGACTCACATTTATTGATTTGCATATGTTGAACCAAACTTGCAAACCCAGTGATAAAGCCTACTTGATTGTGGTTGGTTAGCTTTTTCATGTGCTGCTGGATTTGGTTTGCTGGTATTTTGTTGGGGATTTTTGCATCTATGTACATCAAAGATATTGGCCTGAAGTTTTATTTTGTGTGTGTGTGTCTCTGCCAGGTTTTTGATTCAGGATAATCCTGGCCTTATAAAATGAGTTAGGGATGAGTCTCTTCTCTCCATTGTTCTGGAACAGTTTCAATAGGAATGATACCAACTCTTCTTTGTACATCTGGTAGAATGTAGCTGTGAATGTGCCTGGTATTGGGCTTTTTTTGATTCATAGGCTATTTATTATTGATTCAATTTTGGAGCTCACTATTGGTCTGTTAATGGATTTAATTTCTTCCTGGTTTGGTCTTGGGAAGATGTATGTTTCCAAGATAAGGGCAATGATATGATGCTTTTATTAAAGGAGGCTTCTTTGGCACCACTACTTAAATATTTTCTTTGTTTATCATCCAGAAGATCTCAGGTTGTGAGAAAGGTAAAAATTATTTGGGAAAGTAGGAGAAAGCAGAGTTAGAAAGAAGAACCAGCATGATGCCTCTACCCCAGGCTCTTCAAGAAAACATGTAGAAGTTGAGAATCTGAAAATAGACATTCTTAAATCTGTGCCTGATCACCCACTTGAAAATTTTCATGTGCCACCAAAAGTGTGCTTACCTCATGTGAAGAACATTTGTACTAGTCTATTCTCACATTGTTATAAAGAACTTCCGGAGACTAGGTAATTCATAATGGAAAGAGATATAATTAACTCACAGTTCTGCATGGCTAGGGAGGCCTAAGGAAACTTACAATCATGGCAGAAGGGGAAGCAAACACATCCTTCTTCACATGGCAGCAGGAGAGAGAAGTGCCGAGCAAAGGCGGAAAAGCCCCTTCCCCTTATAAAACCATCAGCTCTTGTGAGAATTCACTATCACAAGAACAGCATGGGGTTAATTGATCCCAGGATTCAATTACCTCCTACTGGTTCCCTCCCATGACACATGGAGATTAGGGGAACTACATTTCAAGGTGAGGTTTGGGTGGGACATGGCCAAACCGTATCACCATTGTATTAGTAGAAGGCATAAATGACTTATTTTCTATATGCCGTTTTGCATGGAACCCACTCTGGTCTTGCCTGCTTTTCCAGAGCAAGCTTGGGACAGTAGGGAAGGATTGCTCACAAAGTAGGGAAGATTATTCCCATGAACAAAGCCATGGGACACACTTTGCTTTATCAGTTATGTACTGCTTCAAATGAAAGAGAGGAAAAGTCAGCACAGTGCAATATAATAACTCAGAGAAGACAAGACTGGGGATAAAGCCAATCAAAAGAGCAGAAAATAAGAGGATTAAATTTGTTCCTGCTACTGCCAGTACCCAGGATTGGCTTGTTTGTCCTTGTACCTTCCTCTGGGAGAATGAGGACAGAATAAGTGAAGGGAACCTTAACTTGTCCCTAAAGTCTGGAGTTGCTACAAGCAAACTAGCATGCTGCTAAAGCAAACAAACCTGAGATTAAACTTTGCTATCAGTAACAAGCTGTTTGACCTAAATCAGGTTACTACTCATCCTCTTTCTTTCATCAGAATAATACGGATAATAATAGTACCTGTCTTCATATTTTGGTGAGGTTTAAATAATTAGGCTGGGCGTGGTGGCTCACGCCTGTAATCTCAGCACTTTGGGAGGCCGAGGCGGGTGGATCATGAGGTCAGGAGATCGAGACCATCCTGGCTAACACGGTGAAACCCCATCTCTACTAAAAATACAAAAAATTAGCGGGGTGTGGTGGTGGGTGCCTGTAGTCCCAGCTACTCGAGAGGCTGAGGCAGGAGAATGGCATGAACCTGGGAGGTGGAGCTTGCAGTGAGCCGAGATCGTGCCACTGCACTCCAGCCTGGGTGGCAGAGTGAGACTCCATCTCAAAAATAAAAAATAAAAATAAGAAAATAATTAAAATTTGCAAATGTTCTGCATGATGCATGGCATACTGTAGATGTTCAGTCAATCCCAGCAACTATTACAGTGCTCATATCTACTTATTGAAATTCAACTTATATTTCCAACTCATTCAAAGGATAGCTCTTCTTTAGAGCTACTACCATCTTCACTCCTTCCCTTAGCTAGTCAATCCAGTCTGTGTAAGTCAGCAGCACTTTATTTATACCTTTGTTTTAGCAGTGTTTCCCAAACCTTACTAATCCTCATAATGTCCAGAGAAGTGTATTGTAAAATACAAATCTTATGCATCTATATTTTGATTCAGTGTATCTCAGCTGGGATCTAAGAATACACATTTTTAAACCCTGAACTGGTATTTCAATAATCAGTCAAGTTTAGGAAACCCTCAACAAAATAATGTTCAATACCTTATTCAAACCTGAGGTCACATAAAATTAAATTTCTGATACTTTAAATGCCCATTTCAGTTCAGTTTACTTTTGTCTAAAAGACAGAGGAGTGAATAAATGAAGCTGATAGAAAAGGAGTTTCACTTTGAGGTTACTTTTTGTGTAAGAGAAGGGTGAGTTCTACTTCATACACATTGATTTCAACTTTTATTTTATATGCTGAGGGTACATTTGCAGACTTGTTACATGGGAATATTGCGTGATGCTACTGTTTGGAGTATGAATCTCATCAGCTAGGTAGTGAGGATGGTACCCAATAGGCAGTTTTTTAACTGCCTCCTTCAACCTCTAGTGGTCCTCAGTGTCTATTATTCCCATATTTATGTCCATATGTGCTCAAGGTTTAGCTCCCACTTATAAATGAGAACATGCAGTATTTGGTATTCTATTCCTGCATTAATTTGCTTGGGGTTGAGAACTACAGCTGCTTCCATATTGCTGCAAAGGACATGATTTCATTTTTTTTTGCCACTGCATAGTATTCCATGGTGTATATGTATTACATTTTCTTGATCTAATCTATTACTGATGGCACCCAGGTTGATTCTTTGTCTTTGCTAATGTGAATGTAACAGCAATGAACATGCAAGTGCATGAGTCTCTTTGGTAGGATGACGTATTTTCTTTTGAGAATATACTCAATAATGAGATTGTGGGGACAAATGGTAACCCTCTTTTGAGTTAAGAAATTTCCAAGATGCTTTCCACAGTGCCTGAACTAATTTATATTTCTACCAACAGTGTATAAGTATTCCCTGTTCTCTGCAGTCTCACCAGCATCTACTGTTTTTTGTTTTTTGTTTTTTTACTTTTTTGTAATAGCCATTCTGACTGGTGTGAGATTATATCTCATTATGGTTTTGATTTGCATTTATCTGATGATCCGTGAAACTGAGCATTTTTTTCACATATTTATTGGCCATGTGTACGTCTTTTTTAAAAAGTATCTGTTCATATCCCTTGCCTATTTTTAATGGGGTTATTTGTTTTACGCTTGTTGATTTAAGTTCCCTATATTCTGTATATTAGGTCCTTGTCAGATGCATGATTTGTGAATATCTTCTCTCATTCTATAGATTGTTTGCTCTGTTGATAGTTTCTTTTGCTGTGCAGAAGCTCTTTAGTTTAATCATATCCCTTGCCTATTTTTCATTTTGTTGCAATTACTTTTTGGAACTTAGCCAAAAACTTGTTGCCAAAGCCAATGTTGAGAAGAGTATTTCCTAGGTTGTCTTCCAGGATTCTTATAGTTTGAGGTCTTACATTTAAATCTTTAATCCATCTTGAGTTAATTTTTGTGTATGGTGAAATCTTCCACGTATAACTATCGTTATCCCAGCACCATTTATTGAATAAGGAGTCCTTTCCTCACTGCTTGTTTTCATTGGCCTTGTTGAAGATCATATGGCTGTAGATGTGCAGATTTATTTATGAGTTTTGTATCCTCATTTATTTATGAGATTTTTGGTTACTGTAGTCTTGTAATACAGTTTGAAGTCAGATAGTGTGATGCCTCGGCTTTGTTATTTTTGCTTAAGATTGCTTTGGCTCTTCAGGCTCTTTTTGGGTTCTGTGTGAATTTTAGGATAGTTTTTTCTAATTCTGTGAAAAGTAATGTTAGTCATTTTATAGGAATAGCATTGAATCTGTAAATTTCTTTGGGCAGTATGGCTGTTTTTATTATATCAATTTTCCTATCCATAAGCATGGAATGTTTCTCCATTTATGTAGTGACACTCACAGGCTCAAAGTAAAAGGGTGGAGTAAAATCTATCATGCAAATTAAAAACATAAAGGAGCAGGAGCCAGTATTCTTAGATCAGTTATAACAGACTTTAAACCAGTAAAAATTAAGAAGGACAATTAAGGGTGTTACGTAATGATAAAGGGTAAAAATCCAACAAGAAGCTTTAACTAATATGTGTATACATACACTCAACCTTGGAGCACCCAGATTCATGAAACACCTTCTTCCTGGCCTACAATAAAAACTTAGACAATCACATAATAATAGTGGATACCTTCAATATTCCACTTCCAGTGTTAGACAGATCATTGAAGCAAAAAACTAACAGAGAAACTCTGGACTTAAACTTGATGCTTTACCGATTGGACCTAATAGACATCTACAGATCACTCCACACAACAGCCATAGAATATACATTCTTCTCATCTGCCCACAGAACAGATTCTAAGATCAACCATATTCTCAGTCATAAAGCAAGATCCAATAAATTAAAAAAAAATAAATCATACCAAGCATACTCTTGGACCATGGCACAAAAAAAATAGAAATAAATACCAAGAAGCTCTCCCAAAACTATGCAAACACATAAAAATTAAACAACTTACTCCTGAGTAACTCATGGGTGAACATCAAAATTAAGGAAAAAATTTAAAAAATATTTGAAATTAATAAAAATAGAAACAAAATTTACCAAAATCACTGGGATGCAGCCAAAGCAGTGTGAAGAGGAAAGTTTATAGCCCGACACATCTTTATCAAGAAGTTATAAATGTCTCAAATTAAGTCTATCTTTGTACCTACAAAAAAAAAAACTAGAAAAATAAACCAAACCAACTCTGAAGCTAGTGGAAGAAAAGAAATAACTAAAACTAGAGAAGAACTGAATAAAATTGAGATGCAAAAATTCATACAAAGGATGGTTCAATCCAGAGCTTATTCTTCAAAAAAAAAATAAGATTGATAGACCCCCCAACTAGAGTAATAAAGAAAAAGAAAGAGAAGATCCAAATAAGCACAATCAGAATAAACAAAGGTGACATTACAACTGATCCCACAGGAATACAAAAGGTCTTCAGATACTACTATGAATAACACTATGCACACAAATTAAAAAATCTAGAGGAAATGGTTAAATCTCTGGAAGCACATAGTCTCCCAAGATTGAATCAGGAAGAGATTGAAATCCTGAATAGACTAACATCAACTTCTGAAATTGAATCAGTTATAAAGAACCAATCAACCAAAAAAAGTCCTGGACCAGAGGGATTCACAGCCATATTCTACCAGATTTACAAAGAACTGATACCAATCCTATTGAAAGTATTCCAAAAAGTCAAGGAGAACGAGTTCCTCCCTAACTCATTCTATGAAGCCAGTATTAGCCTGATACCAAAATCTGGCAGAGAGACAATGAAAGTAAAGAAAACTGCAGACCAATATCCCCCATGAATATAGATGAAAAAATCCTCAAAAAAATATTAGTTATTTGAATCCCACAGCAAATCAAAAAGTTATTACATCACAGTTAAGTAGGCTTTTTTCTGGGATGCAAGATTGGTTCAACATACACAAATCAATAAATGTGATTCACCACAAAAACAGAATTAAAATGAAAAACCATATAATTATGTCAAAAGAAGCAGGAAAAACTTTTGATAAAATCCAACATCTCTTCTTGATAAAAACTCTCAACAGACTAGGCATTGGAAGAATATACTTCAAAATAATAAAAGCCATCTATGACAAACCCACAGCCAACATCAAACTGAATGGGCAAAAGCTTGAACCATTACCTTTGAAAACTGGAACAAGGATGTCCACTCTCACCTATTGAACATAGAACTGGAAGTCCTAGCAAGAGAAATCAGGCAAGAGAAAGAAATACAAGGGATCCAAATAGGAAAAGAAGAAGTCAAACTATTTCTCTTCGCTGATGATATAATTCTATTCCTAGAAAACCTCATAGTCTCTGCATAAAACCTCCTTGATCTAATAAACAACTTCAGCAAAGTTTCAGGGTACAAAATCATTGTACAAAAATCAGTAGCATCTCTATAGACCAACAAAGTCCAAGCTGAGAGTAAAATCAAGTAAACAATCCTGTACAATAGCCACAATGAAAATGAAATACCTAGAAATACAGCTAACCAAGGAGGTGAAAGATCTCTACAAGGAGAACTACAAAACATGTTTACTTTAAATTTCCTGAATTATTTGGCTTATCAGCTGAAAGTTACAGTGATAGCAGGTTAATCTTTGACAAGGCAAGTTCATCTTTCATGGTTTGGCACATCGACAACACTTAATGTCAACAGGTACAAACTTCCTAAGAGATGTTTATCTGGGGGTGTACCTAAAGTGAAAAAGTTTACATTAGTATTTTTGAAAATATACTCTTCTTCACCTTACATAATGAATAAAGCCAGGAAGAAGAGGAAAAAGTAAGTGGGAATAAAAGAGGGAGAGGCAGAAGGAGATTCATATTTTTTTGAATGATTGACAAGTGTATTTGTTAAATTTGTATTTTTAGATCATTGTGTCAATAAGGCAAATATTTTCAGTTTCATTATATCTTTCAATCTACATGGAGCATGAGATTCACATCAATCCCTTCCAATATTTTGATAGCAAGATCATGTACACATTCAAAATAAATATTGCAATAAAACAATTTAGAGAGTGTCATTTCACAAATGGCATAAATTTAACAAAATAAGGCAATAATGATAAGGAGTTAGCAACATTTATGACCATTTTTATATATTAATTATTTTGCCAAATATTCTTTTTAATCATGGAGATACTCTGAGTAAGTAAAGTTAGATGCAATTGTAAGAAGCGGCAATGAAATTTCAAAGTGGAATATAAAGCCAAATATTTTCTACATGCTTTTATTTAACTGGTCGTGCTAATATCTAGTTGAGTCCTCAGGCTAATTTAAAACATAATGTGAATTTTGAAAAATGTAGAAATTTCCCCTAAAGTAAAAGTATTCCGCATGGGCCTAAGAAGTATATGGTATATTGTCATGTTTCTGTCCATTCAGAAAAGAAGAGGAAAGAAAACCTATCTGGCCTTTTTTGACCCAAGATCTTTTAAAAACTTTTGTACAAAGGTCAAGTGAACAGAAGTGAGCTAAAGTTATTAAGTGATCAATTTTAGCTGGAGCGCTTACTGGAAATTAAAATACAGACATTTTCCTCTCCCTCTTGAAAATTATCTTCAAATTAAACGTACATTTAAATATATCACATAACCAATTTCCTCCTGGGGAAAACTACAGGATAATTTTCAATTTTGATGCTCTTCCTTACTCGTCTTTATTTTGATGACCAATGCCCAGAGCTTAGTTTTGATTATATATTTCCTTCTATATCATATTTCAAAAAGTTTCTTTTTACAATCTCCTGAAATACTACAGGGCAGATTCAAATATGTCCCAAGCAGGCACTGAAGTTTTAATGCATTTTTATGGGAACAAGTCTCAGCCTTTCCAATACAACATTTATTTGTCCAGAAGGATGTTAGTGGAATGCCCTTCTATTTATAGTTTTGTAAACAAATTTTTCCTATACTACAAGTATGTAGAATGATTTACAATTTTCTATTTAATCAATTACTTTATCATGTTATACAAATATTATAAAATGCATGTTGTACAGTTGAATCTTCATTGGGAATAAATCCATTATATTTGCTAATCCAACAATATAACAAATGAAGTTCAAATGGACTATTTTAATTAACACAAGCCTTTCTGAAGTCCAAAACAATGTTATTATTGCCACTTCGATTAATGCTGTCTTGACACAGGTTAAATAAAAATGCTTGCTGCCAATGTTTATAATTCTAATCCCACTACTTGGAACAGCACAAGCACAAGGTGAACAATAAATATATGTTGGATTAATATATTGCAATTATTATTTTTTGTCTTTTACAAAGGATAGTTACAATGAAGTTCTAGCACTACCTTGTTTTTTTAGGTGTATAAGCAAATGAGGTCATTTTTAATATGTGCAAAGTGAAATGGAGAAGTAAGGGCAAGAACTCCATGGCCTAAATTTTCTAGACCAATGCAATAAGGTAAGATTTACATGAATAAACTAGATAATTTATTTATTTAACAACACGACTTTATACAGGTAGACAATTTTGGATTTAGTGACACATGTACCAATTCCTGCTTCACTTGATAAAAGATATCATTGCTCTTTCATTTCTTAATTACAAAAAAATCACTCATATGATTGGGTGTTCCCCTATTTGCTTCTTTTCAATGCTATTTCCACCTATTTCAGATACTTGATATTTAAAATTCTAAATTTAAATACCTGAAATTGTTCCCTATAGTTAAATAGTGGACTGAAACTGCTGCGAATGTCCTAATTTGGAGAAATTCATTCTACCTAGGTGAAACCCTCATTTAATTTTATTGTGTTGAATAGGGATTAGAAAACTACTGCCCATGGGCCAAATCTGGCTGCAGCTATTTTTATATGTCCCACCAGCTAAGTACATTTTTCTAAGCGGTTAAAAAAATAAAAACATGACAAATGAAAATCACAGAAAATTCAAATTACCGTGTTCATAAATAAAGATTTATGGGAATACAGCCTCGCTCATTTGTTTGTGTATTGTCTATGGCAGCTTTCACATGACAAGGACAGAGCTGAGTAACAACAAATAACACACATGGCCTAAAATGTTTGCTATTTAACCCTTTATGGAAAAGATTTGTCATCTCCTGGTGTAGAGCATTTATCTCTACTTTCTATCAACATTACAGTATTGGTGTCCTCTTTAGTAGTTGCCTTTGTTCAAACTGATGTAATTTGTGTCATGTTCAGCAAGATTAGAAGATAGGTCCCACTGCTGCAATTACAATGACTCCCCGATATTTGCATTTCACCATTAAAAAATTCTAAACAATAATATTTCTCAGATTTTTAACACTATTTACTCTTTGTGATCAATTTCTGTAATGCCAAATATAGGGACCTATCTCTAGCCTAGCAATTTCCCCAACACCAGTCTGTTAAAGGCTTAAAGGCACTATGTCATCATTGATTTAAATATTTTTTGACAAATATTGGCTGGGTACTGCATCTCATGCCTGTAATCCCAGCACTTTGGGAGACCAAGGCATGTGGATCACCTTAGGTCAGGAGTTCAAGACCAGCCTGGCCAACATGATGAAACCCCATCTCTACTAAAAATACAAAAATTAGCTGGGCATGGTAGCTGGCACCTGTACTCCCAGCTACTTGGGAGGCTGAGGGAGAAGAATTACTTGAACCCGGGAGGTGGAGGTTGCAGTGAGCCGAGATTGCACCACTGCACTCCAACCTGAGCGACAGGGCAAGACTCCATCTCAAAAAAAAATAAATAAATAAATAAATAAATATTTTTTGACAAGTAGAATGATATGTAATTAAAAACCCACCACTGAAATACCATCAACAAATTGAATTACTATGCTCATAAGGCAAATATATAACTGAAGAATTTTCTCAGTGGACTTGCCTGGTGAACTGCATTGTTCTGAACTGTGAAAATGATCATAAGTCCAGTTCTGTAAATGTCACTGTTGAAAAGAGGAAAACTCTGGACCAGTATCAGATATTTATATTTCTTACTGAATATAGTTAATAACAGTGTATTTTATGTTTCAAAAGTGCATGAAGGGTAGATTTTAAATGTTCTCACTGTCTACCCATCAACAGTGGATTGGATAAAGCAAATGTGGTACATATACACCATGGAATACTACACAGCTATAAAAAAGAATAAAATCATGTTTTTGAGGCAACATAGATTCAGCAGGAGGCCATTATCCTAAGTGAATTAACATAGCAACAGGACACCAAATACCACGTATTCTCACTTATAAGTGGGAGCTGAACTTTGGGTACTCATGGACATAAAGATGGCAACAATAGACACTGGGGACTACTAGAGTGGAGAGGAAGGGAGAGGGGCCAGGGATGATAAGCTAACTCTTGGGTACTATGCTCACTACCTGGGTGATGCAATCAACTGTACTATTTATCATTTACCATTTCCCATCATGCAATATACCCATGTAACAAACCTGCACGTGCAACCCCCAAATCTGAAATAAAAGTTGAAATTGTTTTTTAAAAACTGCACACAAAATAGAGCAAACAAGGCATTATGTACCTTTATGATACCATTACGTACATCATATCCTGATGATGAGAGAATACACTACTACCTATGAAGCAGTCTTACCAAAATAGCCAAAAAAAAACTTCTTACCACAAAGAAAAAGCATGTGCAATGGTATGTTAATTAGCCTGATTTAATTAATGTATACAATATATACATGTATCATAACATCACATTGTACCCCATAAATATATATGATTATTACTGTCAATTAAAACTAAAAATATTTTTGAATGTAAAAAAATTAAACTAATGCGGATAGAAATAAGTATTAAATAAGATTTACTAGAGTAATTATTTATTTTTTAAATGATGAGGTATGAAAATGCATTAAGGAAAATCTAAATAATTATATTTACAAATATGAATCATAAATTAATTTGTAAAATAGGCAAATACTTATCTGATTATATGTGAAAATGGACTTTCTAAACAGCTTTTGCTAATAAGTAAGAAAAATATAAGCCACCTGGACAAAAATAGACAAAGTGAAGTATAATACTCAGTATTATTTTCTGTACAATGATGCACATTAGACTGAACAATATAAAACTGAAGTTTCTAAGAGTCAAATATATTTGTTCATCAATAATTTCATATGGCTGATTCTATCACCTAATAGGGGCAGCCTGCTAAAATTTCTGAAAGGATGTGTGAAAATAATAACCTCAGATATAGCATGCCCTCATTTATTTTGTTTTAGAAAAAATAAGAAAATTAAGGAAAGGCTTACAATTTCATTACAATGACTCCATCCACACTGTGTTTAAAAATAACTGATTGGACAAGCCTAAATATTCAACAATAGTGTAAGGATTAGATAAATTATCAAATATCTTTATAGTAGAAGTCTATGTAGCCAATAAAATCAGTGGGAGAAAATTTGATCCTACTAGACCACCAGGAAGTGCTGGGAGGGTGGTAGGAAATGTCTCCTGTTTTTCTGTTCAGTAGCCTGTCCTTCAAATTCTCCTTCTCTAGTCACCCCCACTCTAACATGGTCTTGCTCCACCATGGGGATACTACCTGACTAATATTGCTCATAAGATAGCAAAAAAAAAAAAAAAAAAAAAAAAAAGAAAGAGAAAAACAAAAAGAAGAAGCTCGTAAAAGCAGAGTAGGTGAGCTCAAACTCACAAACTCATTCACACAGCTCAGGCAGCAGAGCAATTTCATCACAGCAGAGAGAAAGAGGAAGGAAGAGTCTGTGATGTGATACTGTGATGGTAAGATTCTGGACCAAGGGAAAAGGGAAAAGAACCACAGAATAGCTCAGGGATGGTGGAGGTTGCAAGGGAGATAGAGTGTAGGACTTTATGGCCTGAAGATGAGCTCTGGATGGGATAAATAATA
Source organism: Pan paniscus (assembly GCF_029289425.2). NCBI lineage: Eukaryota > Metazoa > Chordata > Mammalia > Primates > Hominidae > Pan > Pan paniscus. Next base: position 123,994,701 of record NC_073254.2, read on the forward strand.
AATATAAATCTTTGGAAGTAAAGACCAATGTAGAAACCACTTTCGGTCACTGGAATTTTTTATTTAAATGTTTACAAAACATGAATGTTTCATAATGAAACATGAATGAAATCGTTTGTTTACCTAAATGTTTATGAAACATAAAAATAGTTTGCTATATTGAGATATTGTCTTGCTTTAGGACATTACCTAGAAATATTTCACAGTATTTAATATTTTCTTTCCATGCCTAAGGTGCTAATAAATAGAAAGGCATTTGTAGTTTTTAGTTTTATTTGCCCTTTGAGTCAAGGGATTTCTAAACATTTGAATCTTTAGGTTTCAAAAAACAGACATGGAACATTGCCCAGTAGTAAAGTATAATAGTAGTAATGGTAGTTATAAAAAATAGTGATAAAACAAAATTTGTAATCAGTTAAAGAGAGAGGGTTATTTGTCATAATAGTCTTTGCAATGAATTATAATGGTTTTTTATTTCAAATAGGAGATTGTGATGATAAAAAAAATTCTAAAATTAGTTTATATTGTTCCATACCTGAATAACAATAAAGAATATAGTAAAACTTCACTCAGGTAAGAAAACAATTTTTTCTTTCTGATAATACCATGGATTGTTTTTGGAAACAAATGTATGCCACAGAATAAGATAAATGTAATATAATGTTAGAAGGGAAGAAAAGAAACTGGAGTTAAGGAAAAAACATATCCTTTTAAGACACAAATGTGAAAAATTCTCAAAATGCTTATAAAATATCCTTAAAGCCCAACTTCACTTGTAACATTTACTGTGGAAACAAGGACCAGTTTTCTTCAAGTCTTAGGTTTTCATGAAGCGCTGCCTGAAATATACTGCAGTGGCCCAGCCCCCACAGCATGGACTTACAGGAAGACCCTTCTCTGTCTGAGTTACAACTTCTATGATGTCTTTCCTCCTGAAAGATGAAGAAAAGCAACTCAGTAAGTCCGAAGTGGAACTAAGCTGTTAAATAATAATTTCACTATATGCAGTTAAATAGGCAAGGAGGATTGTATTCAAGACTATTGCAATAGGAAAAAAAGATTGAACTAAACTCCCTGAAACAAAAGGAAAGAGGGTTTTTAAGAGCTGGTGTGAGCTGCTAAAAAAATGTTGCAGAACTGTAGGGGCAAAGCTGGACAATGTGATTAGGCCATTTGTGATTGCTAATTGCTCCTTTAGAAGTTAGTCTCCTATACTCCCAGACACTGGGAAATAGGGGTGCTAGCTCTCCTAATGACTACATATTATAGGAATGACTCCCAGGTCCTTAAGAAAGACATTCCTGGGATATAGAAGATTTAAATCTCAAAGAAGCAGAGAAAGAATTTACAAGTTTTCTAATGTGAATGCTCTGTAAAGGGAGGTCGGGGTCTATAATTAGAAAGAATTCTGTCTAAAGTATGGTCAAGCTGAGGGAAAAGTTAAGCTGTCTTGGTTAGCTGTCTCATGTGACTTATCAGCACAACACTTGGCCTCCCAATTTATTGAGGTGGAGAAATTACCCAATAGAAGACAGACAAGCCTAGAGTTACAGGTGATATATGCTGGCATGGTGCAATGATACCTAACTCCTTCTTAAGTTCTCTCTATATGTGTTAATAAGCAATGTCACAAGTTAAATTTAACCACAGTCTATATGAAATACCAATAATGCAATAATGGAAAATGATAACTTTTAATATTCAGAGGCAGGAAACCAAAACTGTATTCTGTCTCTAGTCTTATACCTGCCACCAACATACATTTTTTTTTTCTAGCTCAATGGCTTGAAGAAGGGGCATTTGAAGCCAAGTATTTTTCCTTTTATTCCTCCTGATTAACTCTAGAGAACCCTTTAAACAATTTTCCTTACTTATTTGAATTTTGACTTCAAATGCTTTTCATGACTTTAATTAACAATCATGGAAATATTGTCTACTCCAAGTAAACTGTAACTGAGGACTTGGCCTACTTGTTTATCCAAGGTCCCGCTTAATAGCTATATGAGTAAATAGTGTAAGGAAAAAATTGTTTCCTGAGGAATTTTGTTTGTTTTGTTTTGTTTTTTACTTTCTGGAAGAATAATTTTCCAATGCAGAGACAGTACAACTAAATAAATAGTTAATCCTTCAATTCCTGGAGCGAGATTCATGGGTAGGAACCCCAGCGATAAAACTCATGGCTGTGTACTCTAGGCCAAGTTACTTCATTCTGTGCCTGTTTCCTCCTATCTGAAATAAGGTCATCAATAGAACTTACCCAACAGAGCTATTGTGACAATAACATGAGTTAAGCCATGTAAACCTTCAAATATGGTAAACTGGTACATTGAAAGCCTAATACATGGTAAGCTCATATACTTAGCATCATTTATTCTCTTTCTCTCTTTTTCTTTCTCTTCTTCCCTTCTTTTACCCTTTCCCTTCCTTTCCTTTCTATTTATATCTCGCTTTGTTTTACTTGTGTTGTAAGAAAAGTCACTGCTTAACCATAGTAACAATGCAGACTGTCACATAAAATACTTGGAAAAGTAATTCATTCATAGTAAATGCTAAGTAAGTGCTGCTGTTGATATTATTTTCTTTATTCCTAAAACTTGTATTTCCTATGTGGACTTGGGGTTTATTACCCACATTTCATGTGTTTTTTATTGTAGGTTCTTCAAGTGTTTCATAAGAGTTCAAAGTAAAATATAGATAAAATAAACTATAGCAGAAAATAATTCTCCATGGGTTAGAGGTCAGAAATAACTGTACAAGGTTCTGTAAAACTTACAAGGCACTAAAAATCTTAGAGTCTCTACTCTTTTGAAGTGTATACATTAAGAAGAAAACTTTATAAAATGAAACATAGTACTATGCCCCTAGCACATAAATACCGAGGTTCTGGAATTTTTTAAAGAAATAAATTTTAGTAGCATAATGCAAAAAGTGTATTATGTATCTTTGATAGTAGACTATGTGCCACATGCACAATTTCCTGTAAGTTATTTTGAGTTAAATAAATGTTTGAAATGAATAAGAAAGCATAAAAAAATATGACAAAGCAATGGTATGCTAAGGATACTGAATAAAATAGAGAAGATATAGATTCTAAGTACAGTCCTGCCAATGGATAATTTGTTATGAATTCCCAGGCAAAACACTTTCTCTTTTTGTATCTTATTTTTGTGTCAAACAATGATAACAACACCTGCTCTGCTTACCCAAAGGGATCTTGTGAAGATCAAGTGAGACTATGAATTTGAAAACCATGGTAATACACTATACAAACATATACTAAACAAAGCAGTATACTAACATAACTAGTAGTATAATTAGAAGATTGCATTTTCAAAATGCACTAAATGAGTTGCAGTACCTTAAAAGTCTACAACTTTAAAGGAAACAGATGGATAAGAATAGCTCTTAGATGCCAAATTTACCATGCTGTGTTTTCTTATAGGTATGCCTGAAAATGGGATCTAAAAAGAAATTACGAAATAAAATATCAGGTGTCCAGTAGTAAATTGAAAAAAAAAGACTTACTGCCATTAAAGCAAAAGAATAAAAAATAAACCTAATAAACTATAAACATATTTATCAAATTCATTTATGAGTATTCACAGTAGTAGAGAATTCAGAGGTAGTATTTACCATAGAGTTAAAATTTGGGTGCTCACTGCTTGATATTGTCAATGTAATTAACCTTAACTATTTTTGTTTTGTACATACTGGCCCTTAATCATTTCCATAAATGTATTTCTTCCTTATTGCTATAATGCCCTTTCCACTTTTAGTTGATGAGAATGTTCATAAATGTTTTGGCTTCTACCATCAGATGGAAAGATCTCTTATCTAATTGGCTGTTTTTACAGTATCTCTTAATTACAACAGGTTCTTGCTTGTAATTTCCATTCCATCGGTTTCCTTTCTCTCAATTGCTTCCTATTTATGTCCTATAGACTTTATGAACTTAGAGTCATGTTTATGATACTGAATGGTTATAATGTCTCTTAGAATTAGTGGCAGTAGATTTTTCTAGGTGATGAACTGCTCGAATTATAAATGCCATTTGAATTTAAAATATTCTGGAATTATTATTGAAAAATTATTATTACAACAAGGAATATACCAGCCAATTGTAAGCACATTATATGTGGGTTAATTCTAAAGTTGCAGGGAAGAGGAAGGGGATGTTTGTTTGCTATGCATATTTAAACATCATAAAAGAGTATGATTGTCAAAAACAGATGCTGTCTTCTTGCATAAATTATAAATCATAGGTTTTATAAATAGTTTAAGTATTAGGAAAACTGTGATGGAAAAAGAAATAAAACTGGGACAAGATAATAGGCACATTTCTGAAATATAGAAGACTGAGAGTGCCAGGTTAGAGAAGCCTACTAGATTTGTGTATGTACTAACATAGAACAAACAAATATTACAGCTCATGTACAGGAGAAGAGGTCCTGGAAAAGCCTGTGGCATAGGCGGAATCTTTTATTCTATGAGTAAACAGAAATAAAGATGTTAAGCTTTTGAATTATTTTTTCATTAGCAACATTTACGTTGCCTCATGCTTCTGACTCAAGTTCACTATGAAATGGAAGATAATGTATATGAATAACAATTTTGCAATCATTTTGCTGCAGATCTGGGCAATTGATTTCTTTTTCATGACATGAGAGGAAGAAATAAACCAAAATCAGATTTTTGTTTTCTGACAAAGTTCTTAGTGCATGCATGTGTGGCTGTGAGGATGCTAGAATATGAGCAGTAAGATTTGAGAGAATGTTGTTTCCTCCACTTCCTTTCAAACTAACCCTGCCCTGACACCCCTTCCTTACCCAGAAAATATAAGTGAAAGTGACAATTATTTCATAAAATCTGAGTACGGTTTTACTCGCAGATTTTGCTCAAACAGAAAAGCTTCAAAAGACAGTGGAGGAGGTTGTGTGGTTAGTAAAAGAGTAAAAAATCCAAGTTGAATTTGTAACCCACAGGTATGGTGTAGATAATGATGATGAAAGAAATAATGAAAGAGCTAGCACTTAGTGACTAGAAAGTGAGAGCTTACTATGTGCCATGCATGGGCTGTGCAAAATGTGCTATTCTGCAACCCCATGTAAATATTGAATATATTGTACAGGCTATATTTTAAATTAAGTCACTCTAAAACTAACCTCCAATTTTGGTGAAAATCTACGTAAACTTTTTTTGGTGCAATGATAGACAAATGGACAGAACTGGCATTTTATTCATATGGATATTATTTTCAGTTTTAATACCTAAAGTTCGGGTCAAAAAATTAAATTGTAAATAAAGGAAAATAAATTATTTTCCTTCAGTGAGCCAGGAACTTAGTTCTAACTCCACAAGTGAGGTATTTTCTCTCTCTTCAGTCACATGGGACCCATTTTTTAGCTTTCCAATCTAATGGATTTCTAGTGGCCTTCCTACGCACCTAGCTATAGAAGAAGTGAATTAGGCAATAGGGAAAACTCAGCTCATTAGGATCCAATGTGCTGTACTCAGAATTAAATTAAATAGTCTCACCTCATCAAACTTAAGAATCCACTATAATACAGACACTGATGAACAAAAGCCATTGTTTCACAATAGAAGATGGCTCTATCTTCCGAATTTTGAATGTACACAATATAACCTCTTTCTTTGATGTTTCCAGTTAATTCACAAGGTCATCAGCATTCTACAAAAGTTGCATTCAAGAGTGTCCTGGGACTGGACTGTTCAACATATTTCAACTTACTTCTTACCAGGTTTCAACCAACTGATTCTCCAAATGTACCTCTGTGCTTAGACTGTAAAACAAAAAACACAATGCAAGATGGAGCTAAGGAAACAGTAGAAGTGAATCAGGGCATAGAGAAAAATGTTAAATTAGAGCTTGTTCAGAGTTCTATTTATTTCTTGAAATAAATTCATATGATTAAAATTCTGGAAAATAGAAAAGTGCTTTTTTTGTTATTTTGTAGCCATTTGCCAAAAAATGATAATTAAAGTCACTGAAAATAATTAGCATACTTAAGAGGAAAAATGACTAACTGGAGTTTTCAGATGAGTGTCAAAATGAGAAGCTTTCAAACCACATAATGAGAGAATTCAAGAAAGTAGGACTGTTTTTATAAGACAAAAGAAGAGTTGAAAGACAGCAAAGACTTTCTTCATGGGGTAACATTTTGAATGAGAAATTAGATCTATTTTCTTAGACTCTACAAGTAAAACTGGAACAATTTGCAGACAATTTCAGTATAATTCTCCAAGTATTTGGTGATTGGATGTTTTTAAGCAGAGAAAACTATTCTAATGTGATAATATTGTAGAAAAAATCCTTTTAGAAACATTGTTTTTGAAAAACACCTGGGGTTTGCCCATTTAATCATGAAAATACTTGTTTATTTTAATTCATTGGTAGAAGCATTACAAATTTCTGTTTTGAAATTTCTGTTTTTGTTGTGTTTGATGAACCACATTAACAATTTGATGGTTTCAGGAGGATGCATTTTAATAATAACCACATGCTGTATGCAGTGACACATTCAGAACACAAGTCAATATGCCTGTTGCTACACCCAAAGTCTCTAAACTATATGTTTTGGTTGGTTTGATGGTTTTATTAATTTTGGGGTATTTTTCTACTGTATTAGTCCATTTTCACACTGCTATGAAAGATTGAATAATTTACAAAGGAAAGAGGTTTAATTGACTCACACTTCTGCATGGCTGTAGAGGCCTCAGGAAACTTACAATCATGGCAGATGGGGAATCAGGCACCTTTATTGTGAAGAATGAGGTGACAGGAGAGAGAAGTGCAAGCAGGGGAAATGCCAGATACTTATAAAACCACCAGCTCTCATGAGAACTCGCTCACTATCACAAGAACAGCATGGGGAGACTGCCGCCATGATTCAGTCACCTCTATTCCTCCACACATGTGGATTACAATCTGAGATGAGATTTGGGTGGGGATAGGGTTTCAGAGCCACACCATATCATTTCACCCCTGGCCTGTCCCAAATCTCCTGTCTTTTCACATTTCAAAATTAATAATGCCTTCCTACGGTCCCCTAGTCTTAACTCATTCCAGCATTAACTTAAAAGTCCACATCCAAAATCTCATCTGAGGTAAGGGAATTCCCTTCCACCTAGGAGCCTGTAAAATCAAATGCAAGTTAGTTACTTTCAAGGTACAATGGAGGTACAGGCATTGGATAAATGCTGTCATTCCAAATGGGAGAGATTGGCCAAAATAAAGCAGCTACAGGCCCCATGCAAGTCTAAAATCCAGCGGGACACTCATTAAATGTTAAGTCTCCGAAATAATCTCCTTTGATTCCATGTCTCACATCCAGGCCATGCTGATACAAGGGGTGGGCTCTCACAGCCTTGGGCAGCTCCTTCACAGGCTGGCATTGAGTGCCTGTGGCTTTTACAGGGGCATGGTGCAAGCTGTCAGTGGATCTACCACTATGGGGTCTGGAGGATGGTGGCCCTCTTCTCACAGCTCCACTAGACATTGCCCCAGTGGGGACTCTGTGTTGGGGCTCCAACCCCACTTTCCCCTTTGCACCACCTTAGTAGAGGTTCTCCATGAGGGCTTCACCCCTGCAGCAGACTTCTGCCTGAACATCCAGGCATTTCCATACATCCTCTGAAATCTAGACAGAGGTTCCCAAACCTCAATTCTTGACTTCTGTGCACTGCAGGCCCAACACCACATGAAAGCTGCCAAGGATTGGGGTTTGGATCATCTGAAGCAATGGTCCTAGCTGTACCTTGGCCCCTTTTAGCCATGACTGGAGCTGAAGCAGCTGGACTCAGGGCACCATGTCCAAGGTGCCCAGAGCAGTGGGGTCCCTGGGCCTGGCTCACAAAACCTATTTTCTTCCTAGGCCTCTGGGCCTGTGATGGGAGGGGCTGCCACAAAGTTCTCCGACATTCCCTGGAGACATTTTCCCTATTGTTTCGGTGATTAACATTTGGCTTCTTGTTACTTATGCAAATTTCTGCAACCAGCTTGAATTTCTCCCCAGAAAATGTGTTTTTCTTCTTCTATTACATTGTCAGGCTGCAAATTTCCCAAACTTTTATTCTTTGCTTCCCTTTTCAATATAAAGTGACAATTTCAAACCATTTATTTGGGTATGCATAAAACTGAATGCTTTCAAAATAATCCAGGTCACATATTGAATGATTTGCTGCTTAGAAATTTCTTTTACCAGGTACCCTAAATCATCTCTCCCAAATTCAAAGTTTTCATTTTACCAGATACCTTAAATCATCTCTCTCAAAGTTCCACAGATGTCTACAGCAGGAGCAAAATGCCACCAGTCTCTTTGCTAAAGCATAGCATGAGTGACCTTTACTCCAGTTCCCAATAAGTTCCTCATCTCCATCTGAGACCACCTCAGCCTGGACTTCATTGTTCACATCACTATCAGCATTTTGGTCAAAACCATTCAACAAGTCTCTAGGAAGTTCAAAACTTCCCCACTTATTCCTGTCTTCTTCTGAGCTCTCCAAACTGTTTCAACTTCTGCCCATTACCCAGTTCCAAAGTCGCTTCCACACTTTCAAGTATCTTTCTAGCAGTGCCCCACCATCTGCAGTACCAATTTATTTTACTAGTCCATTTTCACACTGCTATAAAGAAATACCCAAGACTAGGCAATTTATGAAAGAAAGGAGTTTAATTGACTCACAGTTACACATGACTGGGGAGGCCTCCAGAAACTACAATCATGACAGAAGGGGAAGCAGAAACCTTCTTCTTAAGGCAGCAGGAGAGAGAAGTGCAAGCAGGGGATATGACAGATGCCTATAAAACCATCAGATCTCATGAGAACCCACTCACTATCATGAGAACAGCATGGGGGAAACCATCCCTATGATCCAATCACCTCCCTCCTTTGACACATGGGTATTACAGATCCCTCCCTTGAAATGTGGGGATTACAATTCAAGATGAGATTTGGGTAGGGACACAGAGCAAAACAATATCATCTGTATTTTCACATTATGACTCGTTCTGTATCTTCTATAGTGAGTATGTAAACCAAGCACAAAACTTGTTGAAGATAAGCAAACACAAGCTAAGAGAGGAATTATTCTAACAGTAATACAAACACATTAACTTGAGAGTGCCTTGAACTCAAACTATGTAGTTCCTATGGGCATAAATATATTTAGCAGACTATGCAGTCTACCCAGGGTAATCTGTTATAAATTTCTAATTCAAACTTTAGGACTGGAAAAAGCCTTGAATAATCCTGATTTATCTTCCTTTTTTTTTGTTCTGAGTATATTTTTCTATTTGTCATACTCTACTTTTTCCTTTGATAGAGTATTAATTACTTAAACCTAGCTTTTATTGTTATTTGGAAAAATACTTAGTCTTGGCTCATAAGTTTGTATGAAGTCTACTTTAAATACATTTTTTAATCAATTGCATTTAAAAGAAGTAGCTTATTATAATCTGCCAAATCCTAAAACCTGCTGTTTACCAACTACCAGGAAATTGCTTCTCTTCATATTTTGGTGGCCTGTGGCTTTCCTTTGCTCTCCATTCTGTTTCCTCTATGTTCTCCTGCCTAGCTAGTTAGTTGCCTTAGTGCTCTGACCATATTGGGAAAATAGGAGGTATTTTTTGTATTACTTTTTGGAGAGAAGAATAAACACTTTTAAATTCAATTAATGCTGAAAATAATATGTAAGGAAATGGATACTGCAATACTTCCTTTGTAAGATTACACCCTGTTCATAATAGCTCAGATCTTTACTCCTTAACTATTTGATAGACAATATTTACATGGGTTACAAATGGACTTTGGAGCAACAGTTATAGTAGCTAGGGGTCATTTAAAATTCCCTCCTGGTATTGAGGTTTTCTTCAATAGGGTGTATTGTAAGATATCTGATTTTCTGATTAGGGAGATATGCTGTGCCAGTGATGTAGTTCATATAATTCAGGGAAAAAAATGAATGAAAATGATAGACCATTAAAAGACCAGAAATGAAAGAAAATTAAACCGTATAAATAGATTCTTATCATAGCTTGCCAGCCAGGAGAAACACAGCCACCAAGGAGATGTAGTAAACTGCTCTGTACTTTTTAATTCAGTCACATTTATTAAATATCTAGTTTGTTTCAGGGACTATCCTTAGGTGTTATACATAGGATGCAAAAAAATGGATAAGACTCAATGATTACACAAGTTGAGAAAGATAGGTAGGATGATAATTCAATAATTACAAATATATATATATATATATATATACACACACACACATATATATGACATTAGTTCTAAAACCCTGAACAGACCAACGAGTTCCAAAATTGAATCAGTAATAAAAAACTACCAACCAAAGAAGTCCTAGACCAGATAAATTCACAGCCTTATTCTACCATATGTACAAATAAAAGCTGGTACCAATTCTACTGAAACTATTCCAAAAAAATCAAGGAGGAGAGAATTCTCCCTAACACATTTTACAAAGCCAGCATCACCCTGATACCAAAAACTGGCAGACAACAACAAAAAAGAAAATTATAGGCCAATATCCCTGATGAACATAGATGCAAAAATCTGCAACAAAATACAAACAAACTGAGTCCAGCAGCACATCACAAAGTTAATTCACCATGATCAAGTAGGCTTCATTCCTGAGATAGAAGTTTGGTTCAACATAATGCAAATGAACACCTGTGATCCACCACATAAACAGAATTAGAAACAAAAACTATACGACTATCTCAATAGAGGTAAAAAAGGCCTTCAATAAAGTCCAACATCTCTTCATGATAAAAACCCTCAACAAACTAGGCATCGAAGGAACATACTTCAAAATAATAAGAGCCATCCATGACAAACTCATAGCCAACATCATACTGAATCGACAAAATTAGAAGCATTCCCCTTTGGAACTGGAACAAGACAAGGATGCCCACTCGCCACTACTCTTCAACATTGTACTGGTAGTCCTTGCCAGAGCAATCAGGCAAGAAAAAGAAATAAAGTGCATCCAAAGGAAAAGAAGAAGTTATACTCTCTCCATTGATGATATGATTCTATACCTAGAAAGCCCTAAAGTCTCTGCCAAAGGGCTCTGGGAACTGATAAACAATTTCAATGAAGTTTCAGAATACAAAATCAATATACAAAAATTAATAGCATTTCTATACATAAATAATGTTCAAGCTAAGAGCAAAATCAAGAACACAACCCCATTTATGATAGCCACAAAAAATAAAATGCCTACACATATATCTAACCAAGAGGATGAAAGATCTCTGCAAGAACTATAGAACACTACTGAAAGAAATAAGAGAATCTGAGCAAATGGAAAAATATTCCATGCTCATGGGTAAGAAGAATTAATATTATTAAAATATCCATACTGCCAAACTAATCTACAGATTCAATGTTATTCCTATCAAACTATCCATGTCATTTTTCACAGAATTAGAAAAAAAATTCTAAAATTCATATAGAACCAAAAAAAGCCCAAATAGCCAGAGCATTCCTAAGCAAAAAAAGCAAAACCAGAGGCATTACATTACCTGATTTCAAACTATACTATAAGGCAATAGTAACCAAAACAGCATGGTACTGGTACAAAAACAGACACATTGACCAATGGAACGAGTAAAGAACCCAGAAATAAAGCCGCCACACACCTACAGTCATCTGATCTTGACAAAGATGACAAAAATAAGCAATGGGGAAAGGATTCCCTATTCAACAAATGTTGCTGGAATAGCTGACTAGCTATATGCAGAAGAATGAAACTCAAACCCTAACTTTCAAAATTATACAAAAATTAACTGAAGATGGATTCAGGATTTAAATATAAGACCTCAAACTATAATAATCCTAGACAGAAACCAGGAAACCCCATTCTGGACGTCAGTCTTGGGAAATAATTTATGATTAAGTCCTCAAAAGCAATTGCAACCAAAACAAATATTAACAACTAGGATCTAATTAAACTAATGAGCTTCTGCAAAGCCAAAAAAAAATCGATAAACAGACAACCAACACTAACATAATGGGAGAAAATATTTGCAAGTATGCATCTGACAAAGGTCTAATATCCAGAATCTGTAAGGTATGTAAATAATTCAACAAGCAAAAAATACATAATCCCATTAAAAAGTGAGCAAAAGACATGAACAGACACTTCTCAAAAGAAGATATACAAATGGCCAAAAAACATATGAAAAATTGTTCAACAGTACTAACCATCAGAGAGATGCAAATCAAAACTAAAATGAGAAGCCGTCTTACCACAGTCAAAATGGCAATTATTAAAAAGTTAAAAAGCAATAGATATTGGTGAGGCTGTAGATAAAAGGGAATGCTTATCCACTGCTGATGGGAATGTAAATAAATTAAGCCACTGTGGAAAGCAGTTTGGAGATTTCTTGGAGAACTTAAAACAGAACAGCCATTTGACCCAGGAATACTCTTTCTGGATGTATGTCCATGAGAGAATTAATTATTCTATCAAAAAGACACATGCATCTATATGTTCATTGCAGCACTGTTTAAAATAACAAAGACATGGAATAAACCCAAATGTCAATCAATGATTGATTGGATAAAGAAAACCTAGTACAAATACACTATGGAATACTATGCAGCCATGAAAAACAATGAAATCATGTCCTTTACAGAAACATAGGTGCAGCTGGAGGCCATTATCCAAAGCAAATTAATGCAGAAACAGAAAACCAAATACCACATGTTCACACTTATAAATGAGAGCTAAACATTAGGTACTCATGGACATAAAGATGGCAACAATAGACACTGGGGACTAGTAGAGGAGGGAGGGAGAGGGACAAATGTTGAAAAAATAACTATAACTATTGGATATTATGCTCACTACCTTAGTGGTGGTATCATTCATATCCCAAACCTCAGCGTCAGGCAATATACCTGCAACAAACCTGCACATGTATCCCATGAATCTAAAATAAAATTGAAATTATATATTTAAAGAAAAGATTCTAGTTCTGGACAGAGAAGGAAGGTGATGTTGGGGATGACATCAGAACTGTGTGTTGAAGGATGAATGGGAATTTTTCAAGTGTGTAAAGCTAAAGAAAGACAATAAAGGGAGAAAGACTAGCATGCATGAAGAGTTAGAGGTATCAAAATGTAGGGCTGCAATTCTGAGCAGCTTCCTACGGCTTAACTAGGTATCCTGGGATAAGAGGTGAGGGTAAAAAGGTAGACAGAAACCAAATCATAAAGAACCACAAGACACAACGGGCCATATAATGTAAGATAGTCATTTAGCTTTTATTTGGTGAGAGGTAGGCATCTATTGAAGGTCTCACAAAGTGGCAATTTGGGAAAATAGGAGGTAAGGAGACAAAGTAGAATTGAAAAGCTGAAATAGCCGGGTGCGGTGGCTCATGCCTGTAATCCCAGCACTTTGGGAGGCCGAGGCTGGCGGATCACGAGGTCAGGAGATCAAGACCATCCTGGCTAACACAGTGAAACCCCGTCTCTACTAAAAAACTACAAAAAAAATTAGCGGGGCGTGGTGGTGGGCGCCGGTAGTCCCAGCTACTCGGGAGGCTGAGGCAGATAATTGCTTGAACCCAAGAGGCGGAGTTTGCGGTGAGCCAAGATCGCACCACTACACTCCAGCCTGGGTGACAGAGCAAGACTCAGTATCAAAAAAAAAAAAAAAAGGAAAAGAAAGAAAGAAAAGCTGAAATAGCTGTAACAAAGAGTATGATGAAATATATTCATGATGAAAATGGACTCTCACATTCTCTACCACAAGAAAGTTAGCTGAGTTGTGCATCAAAGTTCCCCAGGTAACAATGGAACAAAACTTTGATTAGTCAGCATCTCCTCTCTGTGTTACAATGTTTATGAGATCATCCTGATATTTTGCATTGACAGTTGTTTTCTATAACTGACACAAGGTCTCTAGCTGTAAATTCTGATGCACACTGACCCCACTGTGATCTTGTTAAAAACTTTCAACAGAACTGTATCATGCATTGCCAGAGCAAAGCTCCTTAAAGTTTAACAAAGGACAAGTAATGCACACATGCTACTGGTTTTGTTCTAAAAGCTGGTGAAGCAAGAACTCTTTAGGCCATCCATCTTTCTATGATCAGACCAAGTGTCTCATTCCAATCAAAGATTGTTCCCAACAAACATGCTTTATATTGGTTATGGGAATGAAAGCTTACATAGAACTCCAAGAAAATGACAATTTTATTTCTTCATTTCTCCTTTATTGAACACCAAAAAGATATTGTAAATAGTCACTATGATCTAGGCTGTCACAACACCTATACTACAAAAACAAAGTATTTTTCAATACTGTCCTTTTCAGAGTAAATAGAAATAGCACCTTATTTTGTTTGCTGAAATTTTACCCATAGATTGTCAGTTTTGTATCAAAAGAAAAATACCCTTTATATTGCATGAAATAATCAAGAGAGCTAAACAGATACAACACTACATTTTCCACTGTGTAAAATAATCCAAAGAGAATTATGCAGTAAATCAAATGTTTTAATATTGTGGTACACACCATGACCCAAGAATTTTTGTTTTCTTTCCCTTTTCTTTTCACCAATGTATCCCAACTGAAATGCATTCTTTACTAACATAGTTTCAAAATCACATGCTTAGGTTTTATTTACACACTAGCTATATCTGACTAAATGGCAAATTTTCAGTTGTAGGCAAAAACTGAGTTTAAAATGCAGTGAAACTTTAATTTTTCTACTTGAAAATAAGAAAACAAATTATGGAATAACATGAAATTAATGAAGTCGATGTGATGTTTACTTTAAACGACTCCAGGAGATATTTGGATAAAAGAAAAAATCAATCTATAAAAGCAGAAATATTTCCCATGTACATATAAAAGTGAAAACGAATTATGTTTATGTTTCACAAGTTAAATGACAAAAACTTTTTTTCTATGTTGCTATTTGCAATTCTAAAAATCTATAGCTAAAGTAAAAGGGAAAATTCTTTTTTTAGTTCAAGATTCCTAGCTTTACTCTGGAGAACTAATTAATACTTCCTCACCAATCTCACTCAATACTGAGCAGTTTTAGAACTTTGAAGATGATTGTGTGTGTGTGTGTGTGTTCATTTCTCTACATTATGCACTTCTCTGAGCTGCTATTAATTGTCATCTGTTCAACATGTTTTTACCAAATGTTTACTACAAGTTACACACTCCTAGATTCTGTGTGCTCAAATAAACTTAGTGCTATGAGCAGAATATCTAGTGAAGAATGTTTATATTAGAAATCATTACCACCAATATTAGCATGTGGCACAGCTTCATTCTCACATTGCCTAGGCGCTAAGTATTCTGATATATTTATACATATTTTTTCTTTAGAGCTTAACAATAATAGTGGTTTCACAGGAAACAAATTACTACTATTATACAACAAATTCTAACACAATTTTACACAACAACAACAACAAATTTGTTGTTTATATAACATTAAAGTGATTCAATGGGGTTATATCCTTTCCACCTAAACAGTGTTAGGTATTATACTATAGGCAGAGGTGAAATCCGTTGACTGCTCTTAACAGCATGCATTATTATTGGAAATCAGGCCACAAAGAGAAGGAAAATGAAGAACTTTGTGCTTTTTTTTTCATTTTCAAGCAACACATTTCAGAAACACAGAGGAACAATTCTCCTATTGAGAGAGTATAGTTAACAAGAAGGTTCTATAGAATTGGGCCTTGAAAAATGGATAAGTGATCATGTGATAGAGCTAAAAGGGAAAACCATGATAGGCTGAATAAGTGAAGTTAATACAGGCATGGAGATAAGACAGGAAATGACTGCACTAAAGAAATACATCCACAATAATATTAGAAGTTGTGTCTAAATGGAGAAAGCCATGAGAGATATTCAGAATGTCACTGAATATAATTTAAAATAAGCAATAGTGTGTTAGGCAGAAAATATATGAAAAAAATGCAAGATTCCTTTAAATCCAAAGATGTTTAGACCTTGTTGGGAATGAATGTATATACCTTTACATCTAAAGAAATACAAAATTCAATCAAGTAAATAGAAGTAGACTGGATAAAGTTTGCAGTCTTTGGTTATTAGAAGTAAGGATTAAGTAACCTAGATTTGAAACTAAGGGGGATTATGTGACTGCCTTCATTTTTGGTGGTCTACTTCAAATTATGGAGTCACTAATATGGCAACTATATATAGGCCTCAGTACATTCTCTCAGCATTGAATGCAAAAATTCAGTCACATATAAGCTGCCACTTTCCGTCATTTAGTAAGCCATAGGAACTGAGAAGGCAAACTCAGAAAATTTGCATGAAAAGTACATTAATTATCTATTGCTACATAAACAAATTACCTCGAAGTTTAGCAGCTTAAAATAACCTTTATTATTACACCCAATTTCTTAGGGCAGGAATCAGAGTAGCTTAATTAGATGATTCTGGTTCAGAGTCTCATGAGGATGCAATGAAGCCATTGGCTGGAACTCAGTCATCTGGAGACTCAACCAGCACTAGATCAAATGTTATTCTCATTCACATGGTTGTTGGCAGGACTCAGTTCCTCACTGGCTATTCACTAAAGCTCTTAGTTCCTCACTATAATGGCTTCTTCACAGGGCTGTTTCCTCATCACAAAGCAGCCAGCTTCTTCCACCATGAGTAATCCAAGAGCAAAAGAATAATGTGTAGATTTTAAGTGTGTTAAATGTTTAGGCCAATTTGGGCTTATTAATGTAAGTTATTCTGGCAATTCCAACTAAAATATATAACTGACTAATACAAATTTGTGATTTTAAGAAGAAATTTTAACAAGTGTTATATTATATTGGATCATTTGAGAATAAATATATTAGTATATTATAGTTATTAAACTTATGGAAGTGTTTTTTTACAGTAGTCAATTTATATATTTTAAAATAAATTACATATAAAATGCATAAATGCAGTTTAAAATATTTGAAATTGTGATTTGTATTAATCAACAGGCTTACTACAAGTGGTTGTTAAAATGTATTAAGTCTATAAGCAGACTATTTAGATTTTTAACCTAAATTTGGAAGCTTAAGGGAGAACTTAGATTTTAATGTGGAAGTTTAATAAATCAAGCAAACACACATTAACTTTCTGATTTAATATTTTAAAATAATTTCAACACAAATAACTAGCAAGAATACCACAAAGGGCTCACATGGACTCTATCCAGATTCCACAATTTTGTAACATGTTCTATATTTGCCTTATAAACACTCTCCCTTCTAGTGTCAGATCAAATCCAGGATCAGGTCATGTATTAGTTGTGTCTTTACATATAGTATATATGTGCATATGTGTCTGTGTATGTGTGTATAATGTCAGTTCACATCTACACCTGTGATTTTAATCCAATACCATAGGCTTTTAAAAATTCTTTACCCTTTCCATATCTGTTTGCCCCTTCTCTAACAGTGAGAAATCTAGTTCCCATTACACTCAATATATCAATTTATTTGCATAGTACTAAAAATGTAACCAAAATCCTTACCAGGCAGGCCAGCACCTCCTACACTTTCTGCAGAATTTGTCTGTGCAGATGAATCTTCTCTGACTAACCATTGCCTGATCTAGTCATCTCATTGAGGTTGTGCAGGCCATGTAAGACCTGTCACCATTCCAAGTGATATATTAATAGTTAAAATGATATAATACTTTATGCAATTTGTGAAATAAAAATTTTGAATACATTCCTTTATTTTAATAAGAAGTGTTCAATGTATAAATTTTATACAAGCATCATCTAAGAAGCTTTGGCCAACATGGCTCTTTCTGTTATAAAACTGGCCTTAGACACAGTATGGAATTAAAATTCCTTGAGCACATCTAATTGTCTGGAAAACGACGGTTAATAAGGAAATGGGGCAACCACTTACTTAATATCTCTTGGGCTCAGATTACTCTCAATCTGTAAATTGGGGATAATTGTTTTGCAACCAGTCTCTGAATTAACAGAGTTTAGTGCTGAGGGAAATTAAGTGCTGCCGCATAATGAAGTAAAAAAGGAAAAGGAGACATCAAGTGGTTTTGATGTCACTACCCCTACATCCACCAGAGCAGCACTTACTGGTCTATTTTATATG
This sequence comes from Pan paniscus, assembly GCF_029289425.2. Lineage (NCBI taxonomy): Eukaryota > Metazoa > Chordata > Mammalia > Primates > Hominidae > Pan > Pan paniscus. Next base: position 124,012,856 of record NC_073254.2, read on the forward strand.
GTGGACTTTTACTTTGCTAGAGTCCCATGGCTAGAGTTAAGTGGTAGGAAACCACTGGCCTAGCACTACCATTCATTCTATGCATTACTAGACAGTTTTGTTTAAAGTCCTTCATTTATTCATTAAATCTGCTCCATTGTGCCTAGCAATGAGCTTTAGTAGAAAAAAAGTAGAAAACCATGCATTGACTTGGAATCATTACATAAATTAGAATGCCTACTCCACAGCATAATTTTGAGAACTTAAATAAGATGATGTATGTTGCATCAAGCACAAGGAAGTTTAGAATAGGCAATCGATAAATTTAATTATTTTCTTGTTTTTTCTAGCACATTGCTGAGCTTCTAGTTGGTTCTTAATAGGTATTTGTTAAGATGAATTACATCTCAGCATCTTGCCACTTAATACTTACCTGTCCTGATTTCAGATAGCTTTTGTTGAAGGTTTACAACCAATTCATTTTGACCAGTATTTCCAAACAAGTTAGCTGAATTATAATTTGCTTCTTATAGCTGGTTCTTTGTAGTAGTAGGAGTGTGGAAGGACAGGAAGATATCCAGAACATTTGAAGTTAAAGTTAACCACTGAGATTAAGTTAAGTTAGGGAAAATCAACATGTAATAAATGAAATGCAGCATCTATTAAGTAATTCACCTTAAATGATATTAGTAGCTAAGATATATTGAATATTTTCTCTGTGCCAGGTATTTAGCAAAGCCTTTTATAAACAATTCATGAAATAGGCACTGTTATCAGTCTTATTTTACAAAAATAATTTGCCCAAGGTTACACAACTAGGAGTAACTGGATTCCAATCCTGACAGTCAGATTTCAATTTGCACACTTAACTAATCAACCTAGCATATAATATGTGAATAGAAGTTTGATTTCCAAAAGAAATTGTTAAAAGTATTAAGTATTTATTAAGCTAATATGGTGTGCCAGATAGTGTAGTAAGTGCTAGAGATATGGCAGTGGAATATACATTGCCTCTTCTCTAGTAAGATGAGCTGAGAAACATAAACACAAAAATAACAAAATTTTCATCATGATAAAAATGAATATATTGACATATGTAATCGACAGTTTTGTCAGTTGCATTATACTTAGTCCCAACTAGAAGTTTCTTAATAAAAGCAGGATGATATGTAAGAAAAAGGGAAAGTTTAAGAGAAACACTTTTTCAGTTGGTCATGAGCCTTGTCTAGGAGAGGGGATGACATAACCAAGGAGGTTTCCTGGGCAGGTATCTCTGAAATGGAATGGATCTACTAGACTATCAGATCTCAGTGACATTAACCATCAAAAATGCATAATACCCTCGATTTTCTAATTATAAATGATTAAAGGAGCATTGTAATTCATGCATTATTTAGGCTATTAAGAGTTTAGTTTGAACAAACCCACTATAGCTTTGTCAGTTTTTGGTGAACTAAACAACAAATAAATAAGCTTTTTATTATGCAAAGACAGAGAACAGACAGAAATACAGTAAATCCACAGAGTGTCTAGCACCCTGTAGAGGGAGGTGTTTTCTGGGTAACCAGTTGGGTTCTGGAAATACTGGCTCTCTCTCCTCTATCTTGCTGCTTTCTTAGTGTAGCATTTTCTCTTCTTCTTCATTAATTTCCCTTCTCCAAAATGTTAGGCGTATTTTCTTCTTGGGTAGCACCAGTCAAATCGGTAATTCTGGCTGTTCTCACTAATTCCTGCTAGTTTAACTTTTCACCAATGCCTGCTAGTTTAACTTTTCACCAGCACCTTTATTAAGTACATTACAAACACCTTTACTTAAGCATGTGCACATGTTCATGTGCACTCACACACACGCACACACCTGTCTCCTTGATTCTCGCATCCTATTAATAACACTTAATATTAAGCAATCTTAAATTGTAGTGCAGACTCCCAACCAAATTCACATTGATTTTAAATTAATGAGGTGACAGGTTAGAATTTTATCACAAAGACTAAGCTTCTCCTTTCACTACCTTTAGAAAGCAAAGAGGAAAAAAATTAAACTCTTCAAAATCCAATCTATCACCTTATCTCTTTGGCTAATACTTCCAAGGCATTCATCAAGACCAGCACTGCTCAGAGAGAACTATTTATGCCCTGCTAATGGACTAGGCTTTTATTCAAATCGTGGCTAGAACATACTAATGGCATTGCACAGACCCGCTGATTTGCCTTGGGATAAAATAATCCAGCTTAACATCAACAAAATAAACACCCTTTTAAAGCACTGCTTGAACTTAATATTCACTCTAAAGTATATAATTCAGTGTTCTCTCTTATGAAATATAGTTGCTCTATGCAAATTTTTGAAATGTTAAGTTTTGTCTTCAATTCTATTTATGCTGATCTCCATATTGTTGGACATTTAATCTCTTCAGAGCACTTGTATTCAACCGTGTAAAGAAATGCTCTTATAACTTGTCAAATTTTCAATAATGGCTTCTTCAGGTAATAAAACTATTCATGTAAACACCAGGATGTGTTTTGTGTTACTTCCTGGGAAACAACTTGATACTGGAGGAAACAGGAAGAAAATTAAATAATCTCATTCTAATAATTTACCTATCATCAAGGTCACAGAAATAATTAAGCACATTGACAAATATAATGCTTTTTTGTTTCCTTATACACTATATATGCATACTCCTAATTCAAAGAAGTATGAGGGATGAGGTTACTGTTGAAATGAATTGACATTCTTACAAACAAGGTAACACACAGGTCTTTAAAGAGAAAATATTAGATTAGAGTAAAATTAGATTTCCATTAGATTAAAATTAGCTCTATTAGTATTAATAAACATTAATATAAAAGTGTACAAAATATAATTAAGCCTCCTTACCCTAGTATTGACATGCATGTCCATTTGGATGAGAAATGGTGTTAATGCTGAGGTTTGAGAATAACACTGACTGTTCTTCTGAAGTTAATTTAATTTAGTCATGGACAGAAACATGGATTACTATGACACTTGACCTATAATATCAAAAACTTAAAAATGAAAAGAAACCCAGGCATGAAATAGCAAACCTGCTCAAATTTTTCAAGTAGAGCATAACTACAAGGGTCCTGATTTATTCATTTTTCTACATGAAGGAAAACTGCCTTGAGAAAAAATATATGTTCTCATTTTAACACTTCTGAAAATAACACCGTTGTTCTCGATTGGAAGCTAATTTTGAATTGTAATGGCAATTACTAAAGTGAACTAGAAAAAGAAATATGGATAACATCGTTTCCATGGTTACAACCAATTGTGTTGTCTGATTGAGGTTCCCGAATGTAGGTTTTGTAACCAGCTGCACCGGAACCACCTGAAGCACTTGTTAAAAGCACCAATTCCTGAGTTCTATTTATTAAAAAAGAACCCAAAGTACTGTTCAAAAAGCTCCACAGATAATTATTATCTTCACCTAGTTTTTAGCACTATTGAGCACATTCCAATATTTCTTCCCTCCATTCGCTCATCTGTAAAGTACTCAAGGGAATAATTACTAATAAATATTTTAGAGTCAATAGAAAGAAATCAAGTGAGATTACATACAAAATTGATGATCATAACTGCAATACTGAACAACAGCCTAGATCCATACATCCATAGCAGGGTCATTGCAGGGGGACAGGATGTAAAAGCTATGCTAATCATGGGATTACTTTGACTGTGAGGATGGGAAAGGGGTCTCCTTTTGGAAAGCATATATGTACCTTGGTTACAGCTAGTGAAAATGTGGGCTGGAAAAAGGAGCCAGCAAGAAACACGCAGAAAGTTTTGAGAGAAAAGAGACACGGGGAAAATGAGCTGATCCCTTCCAACACGGAAATACTAAGGTAATGTTCCTTTTTCTCTGGTAGAAGCCACTGAAATACAGAGTTGGAAATACTGGGGAGCAAGAGTGCAAATTTGTATAATATATCCAAAAGATAGTTGTAAAAACCCTGGAGGACTCAAGATTATCATAAGAGGAATGACGAGAGGGAAGAAAAGGGAGTATTTTCAACAGAAGCTATATGGCAGTCCAAAACATTTAATTGAAACATTCAAAAGTAGATGTGTCTGTGTTTTACAATCTGAGCTGGGGAGTGGAACACAATGTTTAAATTAGTTCCTTTTCCAATTACATAGATTTCATTATTCTATATTGTCATAGTAACTCTCGCCTACATCAACAATACACACTATGTGATATGGTTTGGATGTGTCCCCACCCAAATCTCATCTTGAATTCCCACATGTTGTGGGAGGGACCCGGTGGGAGGTGATCAAATTATGGGGGTGGGTCTTTCCTGCACTGTTCTTGTGATAGTGAATAACTCTCATGAGATCTGATGGCTTTATAAGACAGAGTTTACCTGAACAAGTTTTTGTTGTTTTTTTTTTTTTGCCTTCTGCCATCCACGTAAGATGTGACTTACTCCTCTTTGCCTTCCACCATGACTGTGAGGCCTCCTCAGCCATGTGGAACTGTAAGTCCAATTAAATCTTTCTTTTGTAAATTGCCTGGTCTTGGGTATGTCTTTATCAGCAGCATAAAAACGAACTAATACACCTTGTCAGCAAAAGTGCCAGCCAGCCCTTCTGTTGTTCTGGTCGATTATTTGTCATGTCACTCTGAGCCTTTCTGTACATGAAGGTCCCTTTAACGTCAGCAACAAATTGAGGCTTATAATTAATAGGATCCCAGATCAGGAGGCTCAGGAAAACTTTAGGGGATGGGACACAACATTATTGCTCATCTAGAAATTTCCTTAAGGCTAGATATCAAAGGAAATGGTGTGTCTTCTTCTTATGTCACACCAGAAAGTACAGAGAATGTACCTTTAGGGAAAGTCATAGGTGAGAGCGGAACAAAAGAATGGCTTCTCTCTGCTCTTTTTGTACAACATGATTTCTTGCAAACAGAAGAAAAATACTGGCCCATGAATTTGTAGCTTGTAAAAGTTTCTATAAAGTGATGAACTCTGAAAAGTATAAGATTTTTGCTTGCTTTATAAATCTGCAATACCATCTTAGTATCTGTATTTTTTTCTCCCATCGCTGGCTAATACGCTGCCATTTGATACTTAAGCTGGAGATGCACTCCTTGTAACCATCTACTTTTCACAAGAAATCATTAGAGATGTAATGTAAAAATCTACCTTGATTACAAACATGCACATTTTCCATGCTGCTAATATAAAATAAATGTCATACATCTGACCAGCTTTTCTTGCCAAAAGAGTTGATATTAAGGAGTCATTAAGAAAACCTAAATCACGGACCATTATTCATTCAACAGTCAAAAAAAAAAAAAAGCGTCTGTGTCTTAGATGCTATTAACGCATGCTGAATGCCAGTTATAATGATCCCATTAAATCAGATGTGATGAATAGTTCATGATGTCTGACTTTATGTTATTTCTGGAACTTCTGTTTATATTCTTTCTGGAAATAATGGTCCAAGGCCTTATCTGCCTGGGGGCTTTACTGCCTTTTTTTTTTTTTTTTTTTTTTTTTTTTGATTCTAGCTCCAGGGAGCTATATTTTTCTATCCAGACACTGAAGACAGAAAGGTCATCTCAAAAACAGTGTTAAGAGGCCATTGTTTTTTGCCTTCTTAAACCAGAGGTGGAAAATGAACAAGAGATCTTTCTGAGCGCAAAAAGATATAACCTAAAAGCCTTTCAGCACCCGTCCCATATTTCATTCATTATGTTCATTGTTCTGGCGGCAAACATTTCCTGTTCTACTCTCATTGTAATCCTTCCATCTCCAGTAGTTTGTCTGGGGGATGTAGTTACTGTGCAGTATCAAAAGCAGTCAATTAAGGTGATTTTTAAGAGCTATCTCGTGAAGCAGGAACTCTTTGTTTAGTGCTGTCAACCCAATAACAAATGAAGATTAAATAGTGGTTCATCTGGGCAGGATGGCGTGAGGCTTGGAATTCTTTATTTAACAAGTAGGCTTTCCACAGTACCTACCTTGTCAGGGATTGCTGCTGAGTCTACCAGAACTCAGGAGGCCCAGATAAACAGAAACTATGTTTGAGGACAAGAGGAGAAGAACTAAGGAATTTTATGCATGCTAACAGAGATCGAGAAAGTATTTCTCGTTAGTTTGGCATGCATATAGAGAGACTTCTAAGAAAATGAATGATGCCAAAGAGGTTATAGTGATTAGAATGAAACTGGAGCCCTAACCAGAAGGAAGCAAAGACACTAGCATGAATTTCCAAGGAACTATATATATAAGAAATATGCCAGCATTCTTTTGATAGGTAACAAATTATTGGGAAATGAAAAGACTCCAAAAGAAAAAAAAAGGGGGAGGGTAGGGGGAAGAAGAGAAACACTACAAGGAGAGACAAAATAGGCAATGAAAATATTTGGGAGGGGATTTAATCAGTAACCAAAAGTCGAAATTTAAAACTTGCCCCATCTCTTTTTTGATACCTGGTGCACACACAGAAAAATGTTACCTGTGTTATCCTAAATGTAAACTGGGCCTAAAGTATTAGTGCAATAATCCCCTCTTATCTACAGGGATCCAAGATCCCCAGCGGATCCCTGAAACCTCAGATAGCACCAAACGCTATATATGCTATGTTTTTTCTATCTGATGATGGAGATGACAACTAAGTGACTAATGCGGGCAGGTCATACATACAGTGTGAGCAGGCTGGACAAAGGAATGATTCACTTCCCGCGCAAGATTGCATGAGATTTCATCTCGCTACTCAGAAGGGCATGCAATTTAAAAGTTTTGACATTCACAGTGACACCTGGAAAAAGAACCATGGGTCACTTTGCAAATATATGATAGTGGTAAGAGGTCCTAAATAGGTGAAAAGGATCAGACAGGCCTAGAGTAAGTCAAGATTCAGGGTTTGGATCTCCATTGCCATAAAACAGATAGGCATCTTCCTAGCTGTTGTCCGGTTTCAGTTATTCATGAAATGCCTTCTCTCCTCCTTCTTTCCTAAAATGTATCATTTAAAATGCTGCTCTGTGTAGTAAGAAGATAAGAGTTTGATGAGATAAAGTTGCAACAGCTAAAAAAGGAGTTTAGTGAATGAGAGCAGTTCACAGACTGTGCAAATTGTCTGTTAAGTGGCACTTTATGGTTCAGCAGAATCCATGAGAGTTCTATCTGGAATTTCTATCAGGCCCCATTCAGCAGGAGCTGGTTCCCTGGAACCCAGCATTTAAAAAACAACAACAACAAAAAATTGGTGTCGTGTCTATCTTCCTGGATAAACAATGACAGCTTCAACCCATTTGAGCTACCTTCCTGAAAAATGCCATCAATTATCCCCAAGTGTGGATTAAAGGATATAGTTCTAGGGAGATAGGAAATAAACCTTCTAAAATGTTGTCTAAAACAAACAAACAAGCTTATAAATTATTTCTGGAATTTTCTTTTTAACATTTTAGACCAGGAATGAGCATGGGTAACTGAAACTGTGGAAAAAGAAACCTCAGATAAGAGTGAACTACTATAAGCAACAGTAATATTTATTGATGCAAAAGTAATCATTAATAAATAGATTTTGTACATAATGTGTTAATGAATGCATAGGAGAAGTTGATTGAATCAGGCTTTCTTATTCCGTGAGAAAATCATAGACTCTTTGTGCTCAAAGAAACTTCGAAGTGACCTTGTCCAGCTACCACCTATGTATATGCTTGAATCAAGTTCCATGGGTCACAATTACCAATTGCTGACAAGACACCTAGATAAGAAAGTTACAGAGAATTCCTGTAACAATATTGCCCAAAATAATAATTAGAGATTTGATGTATGTTAGTTACATTAAGGTCCTTTTGATGAACAATCCCTATCCAATCCTTATTGGAGAAATATAATTACAAACAAAATCTCCCAACCCAGAAATCCTCTCCACAAAGGCAGCAGAGAGAAAAAACACTTTTGTTATTGAATGAGCATTAAGCCAGAATGCGATATATGCATCACAGGCAATCCACTACATGATTACAAAGAAGAAAGAAATTCACCTTTTTATATAGTCAAGTACATACAACCCATTACATACAAGTGTTCAAGATAAATAATAACTGGCGCTCAAGTAAGAAGGCCTGACAGCGCCATTTGTGACACATAGTTTATGCTAATTTTACCTGGTAGTTGGGGTGACCATCTATGTTAGCTAATTGACTTTATCCAGAGGAAAAACAAACTTCTCATATCTTTATGACATGGGTAGTTTTGCAACTTAGAGCAATGCACTCACAGAAGTTGGGATCCTATCCTCCCCCAGAAACTGAGACAGGAGTTTACATTTCAAAGAGCTGGTTCCCAGGTCTTGATAAAAGACATTACTGGGTCATAAAGCTGACAAAAGCCATCTTCAAAATGTTTTACATACATTTTCAAAGAGAGAGGAAAGTACTTACAAGGTTTCTAAAGTAAATGCTCTGAGAAAAAGGAGGGGGTGGAAAACTTATTAAGCCTATTATTTGTAAATTTGTATTTGTCCCTCCACCCTCCAGGTGTCCTTCCACCTTCCTGCTTAACTTTCCTCAGATTACCTCCAAATCAGCCCAACTCTTCACCTGCTGATCTTCCAACAATTCTTTCTAGAGTGTCTGGTGTTATCTGAAGTATTAGGCGGAGGATCTGTTAGGCTCTGAAACTGGAACCAAAATGTGTTTTGGAATATGCCTTTTAAAAATGGGTAAAGGATTCATTGCCTTCAGGATTTTCTCATTTTGCATTGCCAAGAAATCCCTCTACAGGTGTAACCATCTGCTAAAATTCTCTGTCCACTTCTCGACATATTTCTGATAATATCGCCTTCCTTACATCCTTCTAAAGGGATTCTCATTTTCTCCACACCCCATTTATCAGATCCAGCATTCTCCTGGATCCCTGTTGCCAATTTCCAGCCCATTCTTCTGAAAGCTTCCTTTAATAACTCATCCTCCTCTGGTCTGTGAAATCTAGTCATCTATCCCACATTTTTCAACCATTTTGTTCACCATCCACTGACACCCAGTCATTTTTCCCATAAAGGGAGGTAACAAAAATGGCTATACTTATTAACTATTCACCAGCTGTATATCATAAATTCTTAACTTCTTTAGCAATTCTTTTCACTTATCTAACTTCTCAGGTGGCCACATTCTGCATCTTAATTTCTACCGCTAGAAAATTTACCAGTTATATTTCACTCTTCTTATCACAGTCCTTTACCCTACAACCTCTATTCTTTTGCGCTCTTGATTTCATCCTCCAGAATGATCTCCCAAATACGGATCAAACTTTATGCTTTAGTTTATGTACTCTGCTGGTGCTGCTGCAAAACTTTCCTTTAATCTTACTTCTGTCTATTCTTCTGCTTAAGACAACTTTACTGAATCTCCATTTTCTGCAAGATAAATTTCAATTTGGTTAACATAACCTTTTTGCATGCTAGCTTTGACTACCTCTTCCAACTTCATTTCCAGCCACTTCACCTACACTCTACTTATATCAGAATGCTTGTTCAAATATACCAATCACTTTAATTCCCCCACGCCATTATTTATGATTTTCTTCGTGAATAGAAAATTCTTTTTCTCTTTTAAATCTCTTTTACATGATTTTTCCCCATTTTCTTTCAATTCCCTGGTCAGGCCATTGGCCTGATCAGATCAGTTGGTATTTCATGTGCACCTGAATCATGTATCTTCCATCTGTTCTCTTCTTCTCTATTCTCTTCCCATTCCAAAGCAATCATCCAAACACCCCAATTGGAATACATCAAACATTGCTTAACATTTATTGTCTTCATTTTATGAATAATATTAGTCTCTACAATCTAATGCCAACCAATTTTTCCAGCAATATTCATTTTACTTATATAAACATTTTTCAAATTAGTTTATGCATTGTTCTAGAGATATATCTCTCCCACCTCTAATTTGCTAATAATTTCTTATTCTATGTATTTCTAAAGCCAAAAGGTATTCTCCTTTAAACTTTTCTTGACCACTGTCATATAATGTGATTTATCCCTTCTGTAACTTATAATTTGATGTCTTACACCTCATACTTTGTTCTAGTGCTGTTTTGTACATCTAAGTACCATTTCATGATGAATAAATAACGTCTGAATTTCATTAAAAATGTAGTTTATTAATAGTGTTTATATTCATCATTACGTTTCTGTTTATTCTATTGTTTTACATTGCTAACTAAGAGAAGTAAAGGTGTGCATGGATTATTGAGGGAGGTCATTTTGGAACAACCTTCCAGTGAGTAAGTATCAGAGCTGCAGTCAGACTGTAAGAAGAAAAACTTCTAAGGAAAAGTATAGAGAAAAATGACAGTCTTAATTGGCCATCTGCATATAACACATTACATTGTACAATGTAAAACTAATTTTGACCAGAATATACCAGTTTTAATTTATAGGTAACTTAATACTACTTTACTTATGAGATATTCATTAAGTAAATATGGCCTCTTGGATTTTAATCACTGCTTTAGAAAGTCATGAAACTCAGTGGTTGATATCACTATATAGTTATGCTATTTATCCTCACCTGGTCTTCTGCTTTTTCTCAAAAATTTATATGTTCAACCCGTTACTCCATAAAATTTCTACATCTTCCACTCATAACCAAAGCGCCCCAGTTTCTTGTGTTATACCCCAATGACTTCATCGCTATGATTTCCTTTCAGTCTCAAAGGAAGAATAGTTCTTTTCTTTTCCTAAGCTAAGCAAATTTGTTCTTTGGTTGCATTTCTTATTAGTCTCCTCACAAACCCTGGGTCTCTTCACAAACCCTGGGTCTCTTCACAAACCCTGGGTCTTTTCACAAACCCTGGCTCATCAGCAGACAAAACTTACTTTCACTTGGTGTCATGTTCTTCCTTTTTAATGTTAACACAAACATGCAAACCAACAAAATCCTTAGAGTATTATTCTCTCAATTTCTGTTTCTCTAACAAAAGCTTCAGAAAGCCTATATTACACCTTATGCTTGAAACAAGGTGTGTGTCTTGTGTTGTCACTGACTGGCTGTGTAACAGGTCATGTGACCCACCTGAGCTTCAGTTTGCTTATTTAACATAAAATTAGTCTTATCACCCAAAATGTTGTAAACTAAAATAACAAGCAGCAACAACAAACAAGGAATGTCCTATTCAATATTTATCTCTTTGCAAATGAATCTAGAATATTTCTGAGCAAAATCTCTTGAAGTCAAGTCTTGCAAGTTCAACACTGTGCTTGTCTTTGCTGCAGGATCGCTTTTTCCCCGCTATTTTATTCAAAGGTGCACTATTCTTACAGCCATTTTAGAATCATGTTTCTTCCCTACCTTCTATTATGCAACGAGTCACTAGGTCTAAGTGATTCTCCCTTTCTCTTTTCTGATACTATTTGACTTTTGACTAAATAATAGTTTCTAAACATTTTTTTCACTCCTGTATTCAGCACCTTTTCCAATCTATTGTTGTTAGTCATGTTTTATAAACAACATAAATTTTCTCCATTAAAATCCTTCAATTGCTTCCCAGTGCCAACCAAATAAAACTAATATTTATCATTCTTTCAATTTGTTCTGATATTCAGGTTCATATTTTGCTATTAATACTTTACTTGAGTCAAATGGAACTATTTACCCTCCTTTGAATATATCCCTTGCCTTTTAGCCTCTGGGCCTTTGCTCTTACCCTTATTTTTCTCTGTAATCTCATCTCATTCATCTTACCTGTGGAAATTCAGCTGCATTCTGATTGTAACATTCTCTTTTGTCAGAAATTACCTTATTCTTTTCTGTACACAATTATACTGTGTTCTATTCCTTTCATAGCTGACGTCCTCAGACAGTACCACCGAATTAAACATTAAATATTCCATATTCCCAATAACCACTCCACATACACATAAATGTATTAGAAGAAAGATTATTAATGGTTCTATGTACTTAGTATCTTTCAGAGTAGACAGTCAGTGTTTTCCAATAGGTAAATTTCAAAAATAAGCATAACACCTACTGCTTAATGGAAGTAGAGATATAGATTAGAGATAGGCATAGAGATATAGGCATTAGAGGTAGAGATAGATATAAATTTGCCAGTTAACTAATATTAAGCTCTATAAACACATTGTTTTTTTTTTTTTTTTTTTTTGAGATGGAGTCTCGTTCTGTTGCCCAGGCTGGAGTGCAATGGCATGGTCTCGGCTCACTGCAACCTCCGCCTCCCAGGTTCAAGCAATTCTCCTGCCTCAGCCTCCTAAGTAGCTGGGATTACAGGCACCCGCCACCACGCCTGGCAAATTTTTGTATTTTTAGTAGAGATGGAGTTTCACCATGTTGGCCAGGCTGGTCTTGAACTGCTGACCTCACGATCTGCCTGCCTCAGCCTCCCAAACTGCTGGGATTACAGGCATGAGCCACTGTGCCTGGCCTATAAACACATTCTTTTAAATAAATATAAGGCCTTATAGTGATCTGCCTCTGAGAGCCCAGATTTCAGATGGTCTCCTGGACAGGGTATTCATTATAAGTTATTTAAGTGGAAAGTTATTTTACAGATATTTTATTCAATCCATTTATTTTACAGATTAAAAAACAGATGCCCAGAAGTATTGAGGGACATTTTGTCTGCTTCTCTATGCTTCTGCTCAGTTAAGCATTTCCATTTGTATTGTGCCTAGGATAGGCACAATTTTTAGGATATGACCTGGTAATTAGGTATTTATAACTTCTTTCTCAAATTAGAATGTTCTCTAATCTGGCAGAGGGACAGAAAATTGTTTCCTCTTTACTTTTCAGCTACCACTAAACAAACTATTTTTCTGATTTTCTCTCTGCTTTTTTCATGGCCAATCAGGAAACTTTTGGTGTAACTAGGTAAAGAGAATAAGTCACAAAGTTCTCCCTTCCCTTCAGCTATCAGTAAGTTAGTTTGGGAATGTTTAAGCTATTTTTCTTGAAATAATTCCAATCTACACATTAATTTTTAACTGATAACAAATGATACGATTCCTTATAAGTGGCTATTATAACAAATGATACGATTCCTTATAAGAGGCTATTCCTCTAATTGAAAGGAATAATATGGAACCAAGCTAGGATTTTTGTAGGGTAGATCTAGAAGGAAATGTATCCATGTGGCGCAGAGTCCTGTCTTCTAGGTGGTGGCAGTCCCGACGTAAGCATTGCCTAAATTTTTAGGAGGGAAAGATTTTCAAGATGAGCTAAAGTCTTTGAGGAGAATTCCCGCTACGGTTTGAATATGTATCCACTACCAAAGGTCATGTTGAAATTTAATTGCCATTGTAACAATATTAAAAGAGTGGACTTTTAAAAGGTGATTAAGTCATGAGGGCTCCACCTTCATGGGTGGAATTAAAGCTGTTATGAAAAGGCAAGTTCTGCCCCCTCTTGCCCTCTCCCTTTTTGCTCTTCAGCCTTCCACATGTGATGACAAGACAAGAAGGCCCTTGCCAGAGGCCAGCACCTTGATAGTGGACTTCCTAGCCCCTAAAACTATGAGCCAATAACTTTCTGCTTAGTATAAATTACTCAGTCTGTGGTATTCTGTTATAGAAGTACAAAATAGACTAAGAGAAGCCCCCTCACTGAAAGGAACTGGAAGGAACTAGGAGAAAGTCAGGACTCAAGTGCAGCGGAGCACAGTGGGGAGGGTGGTGCTCCACAGAAATCCGGCTTCAGCTAGTCAAGAAAAAACAAGATCTGTGTTATAAGAACCTGAAAGAAAGAAAATAAATAGCAGCTATAAAGTCAGTTGACCAGAATCTGCGGAATAGATGATAATAGAAACTAGGACATTAGGAATGGAATCAGCCACATTTTTCTAGGTCTATTTGTCAGTGGGTTTGGGACACAAAATGTTTCTCTTTATCTAGCTATCCAGAAACTAATCCAAAAAAGTGGACATCTGAGTTTGGGCTGGAATAGGAAGAGTCCAACAGAAATCACACGCACTCTCTAAACTCCATTAGTAAGTAACTGTAAACTCCATTTTTAAGTAACAAATCACAGATAATAACTTGAAAATAATTAATAAATAAGATATTGCCAGACAAGCTCTTAAAATATATCATTAAAACAACCAATTCAATATGTGAGAATCTATGTTTAGACATTTGAAATTCTAAAAGTCAAAATCAAAATGTAAAAATAAGTTATTATAAAATATTACTTGTAATATTACTGTGTACTCTGTTATATTCTGTATTTAGTCTTGATTATATGTTTTAATAAGATAATTTTATTGGATAATATAATTTTTATTTGTAGATTGGTTAGTATAATTTATTAGCTCATAATTATGTGATACATAATTCATATATTTATAATGTATTGGTTAATATATTTTCAATTTGTAAGATATTACTTGTAATATCACTGTATATTCTGTTATGCTCTATATTTAGTCTTGATTATATGTTTTAATAATATAACTTTATTGGTTAATGTAATTTCAGTTTGTATTTGTAAAGAAAATATTTCTCTAATGTGGTCCAGAAAAAATCCTGTATGAAAAGCTGGCCTGGGGATAGCTAAGAAAATATCTGGGACAACTAATTTATGGTAACAAAAACTAAAGAATTGTAGTAAGAATAGTAGTTTATTATTTAGGAGTTTATTATTTATAACTACTTCTCTACCAGGAATGCTACCTCCCAAATACTACTCACTTAATAAATATTTTTGATTAATTGAATTATAAATTCTGTCTTACTGTATTAGAATATTTGTTTTATTATAGGACTTGTGGATCAGACAGACATGAGTATGAATCCCAAATGCACCTCTTAACATCTATATGTCACTGGAGATATTAGCCAACTTTCCTAATGCTCAAGTTTCTCATCTAAACATGAAAATTACTAAGACCTACTTTATTTAGTTGTTTTGAGGACTTAATAGCATAAAATATGTCATTGTTAACTTACTCTCTGACATGGAATTCCATAACATTATTCTGTTTGAATTGGCAAAGTTAAATGATGAAAACAAAAATGCCTATTTTATCATTACAATCAAGTTTCCCAACACATTTACCTAACACGTATTTGATTGTGACACTATATGGAATTGCAAAATCCTGAGTTGCTTTTTACTGTTTGGATGGTAATTTTCTCTAAAACCTCTCCTGGGTTTAAAAACAAAAGGGCTTTTCTGACTGGACACCCTCATCAAGGGAAAAGATTGAATGTCTCATCAGGCAGTAAGCCCCTGACTGTTTTAAGTACGAGTCCTCCTGCAGAACTCTTAGTTTTGCTCACTGAACCACAAAATTAAAGTACCAAGGAAGAAATCCAGAATAGCAACAATGCCACAATATGTATCACGTAATACCAAATAGCTTCAAAATTTCTGTATTTACAAAAAGGTTTAACAGATGAAATAAACGAAAGTTTTATGTTCTAAGAAAGGAAACACAATTTCAGTTAACTAGCACTTTCCTACTATTCTAAGCCTTTTAGTAAGTGCAGAGGGAATTTGCACTTACTGAAGTATATCAGTGAAAAGATAATTTGTCTTTGAATAGAGTACTTTTATCCTATTAATTTCTACCATTACAGTGGGAGATAAGATGTAAGCCAATGACTAACTGAAAATTAACGTCCAAAAGAGAGAAAGAAAAAAAAGAATAGCTTATGTCCCATTATATAATATGTATGCTAAAATAATTTTATATAACCATTTATTACAATCAGTGTCAATTATATGCACTTAATTATGCTTGATTTGTCTTTACGGTTATTACAAATCAGTCCGTTTAACAGTAACATTTTATTATTTTTTCATAACAGAAAATGTGATCTAGAGCAGATGTAATAATGATAAAAAAGGTTAAAAGGTTAAAAGGATAAGTAAAGCTAACTTTAAGAACTTGAATTACTTAATGGTACAATGTACATTATTTGGGTGATGGTTAGGCTAAAAGCCCAAACTTCACCTTTACATGATATACACATATATAAAAACTGCACTTGCACCCCTTAAATTTATACAACTAATAATAAAAAAGCTTTAACTGGATATACTGGATATTTATTTCTTAAAACTATAGCAATTCCTCTTAGATATTCTAGATATGATGCTAAATAATGAAATTGATGTCTCTTGAAAAACAATAATGACTAAGGAGAAAATATCCAGAATACTAATTTGAACAAACGATATTTTGAAATCCAAAGAAATTTTCACTAAAGATAAATAAGTATTGAGAAAATTACTAATTAGGAAAATTGGTAGGTAAACTTTTTAAATTTTATTATAAAATATTCAGATACATACAAAGCAAAAAATAATGCAAGGTTACACATATGCACTACCCATGTTAAGAATAAAACATGACCAATTCAGTTTAAACCCCCGTATATGTTGCCAAATGTATTTTATCCTCTTCTACACACAGGTAACCACTATCATTAATGTAATATTTGTCATTTTCTTGAATTCATTTATTTTACATAAATATACATACACACAGTTATATTTTCTCTTTTCACTTTATTTGGCTTACTGTGTCTTTTTTCTAACTTTGGGGAAAACTTAACTCATTAATTTTCAGTTTTTCTTCTTTCCTTATGGAAACGTTTAAAGCAATATATTTTTATCTAGTTATTACATTAGATACTTTTCTAAAGTTTTGTTATCAGTGACAGTTATTGGCTGTCACAGAGTCCCAAATATGTTCCTTTTTCTGTTACATTTTATTTGATATTATTTAGAAGGTATTTATTTTACACTTTCTTCTAAAATAGATTCCTAATTTTATTGCACTGTAGTATAACCCTAAATTATATTAAACCAAATCTTTGAAATTTTTGTGACCCTATTTATGGCCTAGCACATGGTCAGCTTTTGTAAATGTTCCATGAATGCATGTGAAAAATGTGGCCAATTATTCCTAACAAAAAGTTTCAATATCTGTAAACAGCTACTTCTGTTTAAGACAGTTTGCAGCACATTGGAATTGTACTTTTGATAATTCTATTGAACTACACTGGAAAGCACTTATGAGATAAATGTGCAAAGCTATTCATAGCAGTCTGCTTGAAAGGAAATTAATATCACCCAAGAGAAAAGGAGGGAAAAGAAGGGCAAGGGCAAAGGCAAAGAAAGGAAAGGAAAGGAAAAGGTCTGAGTGTTCACTATACAGTACCTACATCAGCAGTGTGGACTTGGTAGTGGTTTAAGAGGAATTTTCTACCTACTAGTTTATATAGTATTACATTGTTCACTTCCATGTTACTTCAACAAAACATATGGAGTAAAGGAAAGGAATTGGGTGGTAGAATTATAAAAGAAAAATTATGCACCATAATTTCCATTCATACTTCTTTTCCTGCAACAATGATGTGTTAGTTTGTTCAACAATGAAAAGCCATTTCTGTAATCCAGAATAGAAAACTGAGCTTCTGCATAACACCAATAACATGGGAATGGTCATTTGCAGAGGGATTCTAGAAATAAGCAGGAGATGGAATCAATGTGTCATGGTGGCTGATTCTATCTATGGAAACAATAAGTTTACGAAAAAATTAAGAAAGGTGGTCAAGTTATAGAGATGGACAACGAGGTAAATTGTGCTACCATTTACTCAGCTAAGTAAAACAAGAGGAAGGAAAAATTTTTAGGGGAAGGAAAGTGGTTGTGAATGCTGAGTTTACCCATAGCATTTAGGTGAAAAAGTTTGGCAGATAACTGACTGTGAGTGTCACAATATATGTATATATTTGTGCATAAATCTGTGCTTATTTCATGGTTGAAATAATAGAATTAAATGACATTTTTGGTATAAAAATTTATACTTAAAATATGTGAACACTTTCCTCTTCTACTGTCACCAGTTTCAGCTTTGATGTTAGTTATTGTTGAAATCGTTGACATTATCAGCAGTTATGCCAGCTTCAGGGTCTGTGCATCCCAAGATACTGAATTTTCATTAAATCATTAACACTTCCAAATTACATTAGAAATAAGCCAAGGGATGGTTAGCAGGGAAGAAGGCCACACAAAGGGCTTAGTTACTAAATATACCAGATATGTAAGCTGACATGATTTTCTAAACAGCTTTATTGAGGTGCACCTGATATAGAATAAACATCACATATTCCCAAATGGACAACTTGATGAGTTTTGACAAACGTATACACCATGAAATTATTACCACAATTAAGATAAGGAACATATATATTGCCCTCAAAATTTCTTCATGCTCTTTGAAATTCCTATTTCTGATCTTCCCTACACACATGCCCTCTCCCCTCTGTCCCTAAGCAATATGTGATATACTTCCTGCCATTATAAAGTTGTTTTTACTTGCCAGAAATTTATAAAAATGGAATCATGCAATATATGCTCATTTCTGTTTGCCTTTAAGCAAAACTTATATTGAGTTTCATCCATATTGTTAGGTGCTTCAATAATTTTTTACTGCTGAGTAGTATTTCATTGTATTGATATACCACAATTTGTCTATCCCTTCACCTGAATTTATTTCGGTTATTTCCAATTGTTGTTAATTACAAACAAAGCTGTTATGAACATTCCTTAAGAAGTCTTTATATAAACATATGCTTTCCTTTCTCCTGGGTAAATACTTAGAGGAGTGAAATGGCTGATTCATTTTGTAGAGGTATGTTTATCCCTTAAAAAAATACTGTTGAACTCTTTTCATAAAGGTATACCATTTGTATTATGAACATAAGTATATGAGAATTCTAGTTGGTTTACATCCTTGCCAATAGTTAGTATGGTCAGTCTTTTAAAATTTTTAACACTCTAACTGATATTTCACTGTGGATTTAATTTGTAGTTTCCCAATAAATAATGATGTTCAGTAGTTTTATCATGTGTTTATTTGCCGTCTGCATATCTTCTTTCTGAAGTGTCTGTAAAATATTTTTGCCTATATTTAATTTGGCTGTCTGTTCTTCATATATTCTATATGCAAGTCTTTTCATCAAATATGTGACTTGCAAATGTGGCCTGACTTTTCATCCTCTTAGTAGTGTCTTGAAGTACAGAGGTTCTTACTTTTTCTGAAACCAATTTCAATATTTTATTTTATGCATCATGCTTTCAATGTTGTTTCTAAGAAATCTTTGCTTAACCAAAGGACACAGATTCTCTCCTAGGTTTTAGTCTAGAAATGTTTGTTTTAGGTGACACATTTAGGTCTATGATCCAGTTTTTGGTAAATTACTGGATGCAGCACAAGATACTGATGCAAGTTCATTGTTTTACATGGGAATATTTAGTTGTTTCAGCACATGAGTAGAAAATACTAACCTTTCTCCATGAATTGCATTATATGGTCTTTATTTTTACTTTAAAAGGGCAACTATGCATGATGATATATGATACTATCTATTATAAAACTTTTCAAGTGGTAAAAATGACTTATAAGAGCATGAATTGCCTTAAAACAGGGAACAAATGAAAAAGAATGACCTGAAGTCCTCAAATGGATTAATGTTGAGCCACAGTTGAGAATCTCCTACCTGTTAATCCTTACAGTCAGACAAATATTCTTTATCTGAAATGTAATAAATTAACTTTCTGGCGGCAGGAAACTAATTAGATAGTCCCATCTTATCCCAGAGGTTCTGTGATTCTAGAAAGATCTGGGAGTGAATGCCCCTTTTCAACCGCAGTTAGCATTTATCAGTAGAATTTAGGATACTATGTTTTGTCACACTCAACTTGAGGAATCATTATATCTTCAAAATTTAATTTATTAAGATTGACAGTTGAGAAAAAGATTATTATTTGCATTTTGGCATCTATATATTGCAAATCAAATGTGATATGTTGGTAAGAAATAGAGCTCAAATACCAACAGAGGTAAAGATTGTTTTGATACTAATTAGTGTTGCCAGAGTGAAAGCTTACCCACATGTGATTCCTGTTAGGATCGAGGTTTATTAATCACTTATGTTTAGTGAGACCCTTCTGAGAGATGCTGCCATGAGTTAAATAAATATTATGTAAAATTTTAAAATAATAATTTCATCCAAAATTGAGCTCAATTCACTTTTCAGGGATATATGAACAATCTAAAGGTGTGATCAGAATTCTCAGGATTAAGTAGAAGCAATTCTACTATTTTCTGTGTTAGTTATCGCAAAAAAATCCCCTCTGTGATTCTCCAGGGATTTGCTACCATCTTTATTGTCTGAAAAAGAATTTGATATGTCATATTCTCTATTCTGTTCATATTTTAATATCTGAAGCCTATGCTCATGATCCAAACATTTACAGTAATTACACTCTAGCCATCTACTTCTAAAATGCAAATATCCATAAGTTGATAAAATTAAGCTCCACACACATCTTAAAGAATGGGTTCTTAAACTCAAATTTACAGCCCCTCTCTCCCGGAAGCCCCTAAAAACATACCCTTGAAAAATACCAAATGTTGTATTCAGGACAGAGTGTCTAGGCCATAATCAGATATTTAGAAAGTCCCTAAGTGAAGAGGCATTAAGAAACAATGTGAGGTATAATTCTATTAGATGACATCCTGGTGGCTTTATTCATTTAGTGCTATACTAAGGATTTCTCATGTTTTTACATTGTGTTCATAATATGAATTACAACATACTATTGTATAGTGTTGTTTTCTCATTATGTACCTATCATCTTTATTTTCATTTAGTAGCATTTGTTATTTTCCTATTGCAAATAATCTTTATCATGTGTATTTCATGTCTATATTTTGGTGCAATTTCCAAAAGTTGGCTAACTCTAAATAAACATTTTCTATAGCTCAGGTATAATTAAGCTGTTTTAAGTAAAATCTTTATTCTAATAAAAAGAGTCTTACAGAATGCATAAGTCTTTCCAGAATTCATTTTGATGAAACAGCTTTGCTGATGACCTATCTCGACATTACTGGGGGCTGTCAGCCTGAACTCCAGGCACACTGCCAAGTGAGGACCTTACCTGACTTTAGAAGGCCAGCTTGGCCAGTTTAGCTCTATTTCAGGAGAAGTAGACATTAAGGCCTACAGTCAATGGAACAAAGTGCTGCTATAGCATTGTCAAGTCCAGAGTGCTCTTAGGGAAGGATGGAGGCAGTTGCCTAGCAAGAGGATACTGCTTTCACTGTCCAGGTTGTGACGGGGGAAAAAAAGTTTTTGGTATAGGACTTAGGTCTCTGTTAAAAGTCAGTATCAAGCTCTGACGTGGATGCATTTTAAAAAGGCTTTGAATAATCCTATAGATATGAAAACGTACACCAGTTCATGCATCAAGATCCTGTGACCAAATCAGATCCGGTGCATGTGAAAATAACAAGGTAACACATAACCTGTGCTGAGTACCATGCAATATGTCTGAGCTACACATATGAACAAAGCGTGGCTTCTGTGTGTTAGAAGGACATCATTTAGCGGGAGAGAAAAGACACAAAAATAACACTGTAGGAAGACTACTATAATTTTAAGTACTCTGTGTGAAGAACTTAAAAAACAACTACAAAAAGTACAAATGAAAATGACTTTTAAATAGTATAAAATTGTTCTATTGTATTGCAATAGAATTTGAATTATTTGGTTGCTGAATAGCAGCAATAATCTGACTTTCTCCGTAAACGAGACTTTAGTTCAAAGCCATCATCGAACATCTCCAGGACATGGGCTTTCCTTTTTTTTTTAATTTTTATTTTAAGTTCAGGGTTAAGTGTGAGGTTTGTTACATAGGTAAACTTATGCGATGGGGGTCTGTTGCACAGATTATTTCATCACCCAGGTATTAAGCCTAGTACCCATTAGTTATTTTTCAGATCCTCTCCCTCCTTCTGCCCTCCACCCTCTGATAGGCCCTAGTGTGTGTTGTTCCCCTCTATGTGTCCATGTGTTCTCATTATTTAGCTCCCACTTATAAGTGAGAACATGTGGTACATAAACCAATAGAACAGAATAGAGAACCCAGAAATAAGACCGCACACCTACAACTATGTAATCTTTGACAAACCTGACAAAAACAAGCAATGGGGAAAGGATTCCCTATTCAACAAATGGTGCAGGGATAACTGGGTAGCCATATGTAGAAAATTAAAACCGGACCCCTTCCTTACACCATGACATGGAATTTCCTAGCAACAGCCTTCAGCCATTCAAATAAATATCATATCAACAGTGAGGCATACTTGTGAGTGGGTCCTTCTCATGAGAAATCTGGGGATCCCTGTTAGACTAAATATGTTAAAATGCCTATTCCTACTAGACCTTGTACCTCATAAAAGCACAATCTATGATTTATTTATCTTTATATACTATGTCACCTAGCAAAAGCACTGACAGTGTTAGTGTTCAGTAAACAGTCTCTGAATAGATGAATGAATGAATGAATGAATGTATGCATGGATTTCTTCCACATAGTATGAGGTTGCAGTGAACTGCCAAATGTTTAACTAAATTGGGAATTAAGGAATTTCTCTCTGTGTGTGTATGTGTTCCTGCATGTGTGTGTGTAGCTAACTAGAAACATATGAGGACACTTCATTATGTTAAACTGTTAATGAGAATTGTATTTAATTAAAGAGTCCATGCAGGATCTTACAAGTCTGCTTTACTATAAATTATCCTGTTATAGTAAAAACCTGTGCATAAGTAAAATAGTTTATCAAATGATAGTTACTTTTACTTAATTGGAATGTTATCAGTGGAGATAGTCTTATGACTCAACTCATGTCATGTACACCCACATACATCTACACACAGTAGCAAATCTACGAAAATAAGTTGACTTGGCTGTTACTTTTTTAATATAAAAAAAGTTCCAATCTTAGGATGAAAGCTGAATGGAGATTTAGGCAGCTGTCTCACAATGAGGTTATATCAAAATTGGCTACAATAAAGATTCAAATAGGAAAATATTGACAGTGTACTAACTGAAATAAGTATTCTATTAGGTAACTTTCTCTTTGGATAATGTTATAATTTTTAAACCAATATAGCACACTGAATTTTAGTGAAAATAAACAAATATTTAGAAATTACATTTTGTTAGGGAATTTGAATATACAGTCATATGTCACTTAACAGGAATACTGTCTGAGGAATATCCTTAGGTAATTTTGTCACTGTGCGGACAATATAGCATCAGAGTGCACTGACACAAAGCTAGAAGGTGTAGCCTACTACACACCCAGGCTAGATGGTATAGCCTATTGCTCCTAGGCTACAAACATGAACAGCATGTCATTGTAATAAATGCAACAGGCAATTGTAGCACAATGGTAAGTATTTGTATATCTAAACATACAAAAGGTATAGTAAAAATAATGTTATAATTATCTCATGTAACCATTTAACATTGTTATTCTTCCTATCCATGAGCATGGAATGTTCTTCCATTTGTTTGTGTCCTCTTTTACTTCGTTGAGCAGTGGTTTGCAGTTCTCCTTGAAGAGGTCCTTCACATCCCTTGTAAGTTGGATTCCTAGGTATTTTATTCTCTTTGAAGTAATTGTGAATGGGACTTCACTCATGATTTGGCTCTCTGTTTGTCTGTTATTGATGTATAAGAATGCTTGTGGTTTTTGCACATTGATTTTGTATCCTGAGACTTTGCTGAAGTTGCTTATCAGCTTAAGGAGATTTTGGGCTGAGACGATGGGGTTTTCTAGATATACAATCATGTCATCTGCAAACAGGGACAATTTGACTTCCTCTTTTCCTAATTGAATACCCTTTATTTCCTTCTCCTGCCTGATTTCCCTGGCCAGAACTTCCAACACTATGTTGAATAGGAGTGGTGAGAGAGGGCATCCCTGTCTTGTGCCAGTTTTCAAAGGGAATGCTTCCAGTTTTTGCCCATTCAGTATGATATTGGCTGTGGGTTTGTCATAAACAGCTCTTATTATTTTCAGATATGTCCTATCAATACCTAATTTATTGAGAGTTTTTAGCATGAAGAGTTGTTGAATTTTGTCAAAGGCCTTTTCTGCATCTATTGAGATAATCATGTGGTTTTTGTCTTTGGTTCTGTTTATATGCTGGATTACGTTTATTGATTTGCATATGTTGAACCAGCCTTGCATCCCAGAGATGAAACCCACTTGATCATGGTGGATAAGCTTTTTGATGTGCTGCTGGATTCAGTTTGCCAGTATTTTATTGAGGATTTTTGCATCAATGTTCATCAGGGATATTGTTCTAAAATTCTCTTTTTTTGTTGTGTCTCTGTCAGGCTTTTGTGTCAGGATGATGCTGGCCTCATAAAATGAGTTAGGGAGGATTCCCTCTTTTTCTATTGATTGGAATAGTTTCAGAAGGAATGGTATCAGCTCCTCTTTGTACCTCTGGTAGAATTCAGCTGTGAATCTGTCTGGTCCCGGAATTTTTTTGGTTGGTAAGCTATTAATTATTGCCTCAATTTCAGAGCCTGTTATTGGTCTATTCAGAGATTCAACTTCTTCCTGGTTTAGTCTTGGGAGGGTGTATGTGTCAAGGAATTTATCCATTTCTTCTAGATTTTCTAGTTTCTTTGCGTACAACTGTTTACAGTATTCTCTGATGGTAGCTTGTATTTCTGTGGGATCGGTGGTGATATCCCCTTTATCATTTTTTATTGCGTCTATTTGATTCTTCTCTCTTTTCTTCTTTATTAGTCTTGTTAGTGGAAGAACATTCCAAGCTCATGGATAGGAAGAATCAATATCATGAAAATGGCCATAGTGCCCAAGGTAATTTATAGATTCAATGCCATCCCCATCAAGCTACCGATGACTTTCTTCACAGAATTGGAAAAAACTACTTTAAAGTTCATATGGAACCAAAAAAGAGCCCACATTGCCAAGTCAATCCTAAGCCAAAAGAACAAAGCTGGAGGCATCACGCTACCTGACTTCAAACTACACTGCCAGGCTACAGTAACCAAAACAGCATGGTACTGGTACCAAAACAGAGATATAGACCTATGGAACAGAACAGAGCCCTCAGAAATAATACCACACATCTACAACCATCTGATCTTTGACAAACCTGACAAAAACAAGAAATGGGGAAAGGATTCCCTATTTAACAAATGGTGCTGGGAAAACTGGCTAGCCATATGGAGAAAGCTGAAACTGGATCCCTTCCTGACACCTCATACAAAAATTAATTTGAGATGGATTAAAGACTTAAATTTTAGACCTAAAACCATAAAAACCCTAGAAGAAAACCTAGGCAATACCATTCAGGACATAGGCATGGGCAGGGACTTCATGTCTAAAACACCACAAGCAATGGCAACAAAAGACAAAATTGACAAATGGGATCTAATTAAACTAAAGAGCTTCTGCACAGCAAAAGAAACTACCATCAGAGTGAACAGGCAACCTACAGAAATGGGAGAAAATTTTTGCAATCTACTCATCTGACAAAGGGAGGATGTACAAGGATTCTGTACATCCAGAATGTACAAAGAACTCAAACAAATTTACAAGAAAAAAGCAAACAACCCCATCAACAAGTGGGTGAAGGATATGAACAGATACTTCTCAAAAGAAGACATTCATGCAGCCAACAGACACATGAAAAAACGCTCATCATCACTGGCCATCAGAGAAATGCAAATCAAAACCACTATGAGATATCATCTCACACCAGTTAGAATGGCGATCATTAAAAAGTCAGGAAACAACAGGTGCTGGACAGGATGTAGAGAAATAGGAACACTTTTACACTGTTGGTGGGACTGTAGACTAGTTCAACCATGTGGAAGACAGTGTGGCGATTCCTCAGGGATCTAGAACTAGAAATACCATTTGACCCAGCCATCCCATTACTGGGTATATACCCAAAGGATTATAAATCATGCTGCTATAAAGACATGCACACGTACGTCTATTGCAGCACTACTCACAATAGCAAAGACTTGGAACCAATCCAAATGTCCAACAATGATAGACTGGATTAAGAAAATGTGGCACATATACACCATGGAATACTATGCAGCCATAAAAAAGGATGAGTTCATGTCCTTTGTAGGGACATGGATGAAGCTGGAAACCATCATTCTCAGCAAACTATCACAAGGACAAAAAACCAAACACCGCATGTTCTCACTCATAGGTGGGAATTGAACAATGAGTACACTGGGACACAGGAAGGGGAACATCACACACCTGGGCCTATTGTGGGGTGGGGGGAGGGGGGAGGGATAGCATTGGGAGATACACCTAATGTAAATGATGAGTTAATGGGTGCAGCACACCAACATGGCACATGTATACATATGTAACAAACCTGCACATTGTGCACATGTACCCTAGAACTTAAAGTATAATAAATATATATATATATATAAATTGTTATGTGATGCATGGCTGTATTTTTAAGCAGTGTGTTTAAATTTATACACACTGTTTTAAGCAAAAGTAGTATTCTTAAGTTGGAAAATCATATGTTAAATATTAGCTTTTAGTACAATTTATTGTAATGGAAATTTTGACAGGTACTTCTGGTACTTAACCAAATAAGTGATAGTTCCTCTAGGCTACTGCTTACCAAAGGGGCATATACATTACAGTAAACAAAATCATGTGGAGTTCAGATGATCATTCTTAGAAACTTGATTGAATATAGTCTTGTCTTATCATACTTCAATATTCAACTATTCAGTTCCCTAGGAGAATATCATGAAGTTTAGACCTTCTATGTATTTAAAATAATGCTGATATGCTAAATTATATTGCATTAATCCTTTAATAACTATTCCTTCAAAAAGGTGGAGGGAAAGTAGTCTGCTGCCTATTTGTATGGCTTAGTTTATATTTTAACAAACTATAGGTTGGTATGGTCCCCTTCATGAATATGCATATGTGGTACAAAGACATGATATTGACATAAATAATGTAATGATTCATTACTTCTTTTGAAAAATCATCATTCAATTTCTGAAATTAAGCCATTACCTGGTTCCTTCTGGCAGCTACTATTCTAGAGTCTTTCTCTCTCTCTCTCTCTCTCTCTCTCTCTCTCTCTCTCTCTCTCTCTCTCTCTCTCTATCACGCCACCACCAGGTGGCCTATATTTCTATGTTTCTTTTCTTCTTTGGGAAGAGGGGAGAAGGATTCTGAGGTTGGGTGCTATGTTACTCTCAGAAACCCTGAATGGTTACCTGCCTATTGGGACTCTACCTGCTTACCTTGTAGAAATTGGTCAATTCTTAAAGGTGAGTGATTTGTTGACCTGTTTGCTTAATTTCCCACATTTCCTTTGTAGTTTTTAGGCATCTGGTGTTTCTCAACTAAAATTAAAAATTGTAAAATGTGGCACACAATTGTTAAAATACAAAATAATTTTCTTTCTTTCTTTTCTTCAAATGCGATGTGAAAGTGGAGTCCTAGACCCTAGGATACCAAATCATTTTCAGTAAATGCTTCACTGTAGTGTATATTAACAGTTGGATATTGCATCCCATTCTGCCAACTTCTAGATGCTGAGGTAGGAAAAGAAGAGGTGCTGAGATTGTAGTGGAGCACTCATCAGTGGGGTCAGGGCTCCTGCTGAGATGGCCACTGGGTCTCATGCTCTTGGGTACAGCTGGTGGCAAGTTCCTGCAATCAGAAGCCATCACTAGCAGAAAGACTCTACAGTCATTTTAATCAGTCTTTGGCAAAGCTGGCAGTAAATGTACTAAGTGGATACATTTTCCTGAAAATTGCCACTGTAGCTTTAGTGTTCTGCTTGAATTGAGGCAGCATGATATAATGCAGAATCAGAGAGGATAGAATCAAACATTCCACTGGTTCTCAGCCTACATTTATTCTATAAAATTATTCTGTTTCTTGATCCAGGGAACAGCATTGTAAATTATTCACAAGGTAGATATCCAGAAGGCATATACAGTATATCTGAAGTATTATTTAAATGGACCCTAGAATATTTATACAATAGTAAAGAGTTGAGAAATGAGATATTTTCTGTTTCATTTAAGCAAAATATGCAAGGTTAATTCTATTAAAATTTTAGGGCTTTTTTCAGCTATATGTATATGTTATTTAAACTATCTAATGATTCTATAAAGCTTTAATAAAAACTAGCAGCCTCCTCTTCCTTGCTCCTCACCCTACTGCATAACAGCAAAGGTTTTCATCTCTTAGCTAGTGAGCTAGGTACAGGATTCAAGTATTTACCCCATAACTCTAAAGCAACATGTTTATTCTGCTACAACAAGATTTGTTTCCATTTCCT
Source organism: Pan paniscus (assembly GCF_029289425.2). Taxonomy (NCBI): domain Eukaryota; kingdom Metazoa; phylum Chordata; class Mammalia; order Primates; family Hominidae; genus Pan; species Pan paniscus. The sequence goes on from NC_073254.2 coordinate 124,041,042, forward strand.
ATATTTTCTATTGACTTTCTATTGTGGAAGATGGAGATGTACTTCTCCTATGTTTCTGTTCTCACTCACTTCTCCTCCATCCATCTTTCAAAGTATAATTTTGATTAAATCAGCATTCAGTGTTTAAATTATTATTACTATTTTAATATAACTCAGAGATGAGCCATGATAAGTATTAGAATTACATGTCCTGTCTTGTCTGATGTTTTGTTCTTCCTGGGGTTCTTAATTACTTCAGTTTCCCCATTGCCTAGTTTTTTCATCTATCATTCATTTTCCTCCTTAAATGCAAATCTTTTTTCAACTCATTAAAAAACGAGTAATCTCTCAGCTTTTTTCAGTATGGAAACTTGTTCCTTGCTCTACTAAAAACTTATAAAATATACAAAAGATAAGAGGAATAACTTTGTGAATACCCATGTACCCACCCACTCTTCAGTTTAAGAAATAAAGTATTACATGAAACGTGAAAGTCCTCATGTTCCTTTCTCTAATATACCCACATCCACCCATATAACCTTTATCCAAAATTTAGTGGTCATTATTCCTATCTATTGTTTCTCACTTGTTCCACGTATAGAAAACACTAAAGCAAAATATATTACAGTTTGGAATATTTTAAAATATTTTAGAAATATTATTACTGTATACTATACAAATTCTTTATTCTTCCTATTTCTTCACCTGACATTTCCATGTTTACAGGATTCGTTTATGTTGACACATGTAATTGTAAGTTACTGACTTCCACTGCTTAACCATTATGTTGAAAATGCATGACTAGTGATAGTAAACATGAAGCCATTTCACTTTGTCTTTTAATGTCACTTGAAATCCTCTGTGCGGTTTATTACTTCCAAGACCAGAAAGAGAAAAATTCTTAAAGATCTTATGATTAAATGGGTACTCTGAGAACTTTAAGACACAGAAACAGTCTTACTTCAGTTTAAAAGATATACTCATGTATGATTACAAATGTCCAAATTTGATTTAAAATCTAGATTTCTTCTCTCTTTCAGCTTGCCTTCATATAAAAAAGAAGCTTGCAGCCACCTAGAAAAAAGGATCTGGTACTTTTTAAGCTTTTGATTGTCCCTCTCTCTACTCTGTATCTTTCAAACACAAGGGAAAGTCCAAGAGTTTGCAAAGCTGCTCACCCCAACATATTTGAACAATCCAACCACAGCCAGTAACTTCAACTTTTAGACTTTATATGACCACAGTTATTCCTATTTGTTTGAGCTGCCATTAAATGACATTGTTGGTTGTTACTTGCAACCAAGTATACTTCAAATGATGTGATATACTCTTTTAATATTATTAGAGCAATTTATCTGCATCTGTTGTGATAATCATATGGGTTTTTTATTTTTTCTATTTTAATCTGTTACTATGGTGAATTACCTTGAAGGTTTTCTATTGAGAAAATATCTTTGCATTTCTGTGATAAATCTAACTTGTGTATGTACATATGTATCTACATACATAGGTATGTGTATGTTCATATCTATCGATCCATATATATATATATATATATATATATATATATATATATATATATATATATATGTATTCTGGCCTCTTACATGATTCCTTCTAAAACTCTTCCTTCTAAACTTAGATATGTACTCAATATTCTCATTTCATCTCATCTTTCATAATTTCCACTTTTTTAAAACTCTATGATTTAAATTCTAATAATTGTGCCTGCCAGTTTACAAATTCTCTTCATACACATATTTCATTACTGTTAATCCAGTATATTGAATTTCTAATAAATTTTCAAAATTCACATTGGACTTCTTTAAGCCTACCTTTTTAAATAGTCTTTTAGCCTTTACTTATTAATATACTGTTTCATTTCTTTAAATATTTTGAACATATTTATTTTCTATCTAATGACTAAAATTTCAGAATCTGCAGTTGTTGCTGAGATGCTTCTAGACTTTATTTCCTGAATCTTACTCCTGTCATCTTTTTCTTCATGCAATAAGTAATGTTTGATGAATTAAACTTCCTTAGAATTTTACCATTAGGAATGATTGAACCTTGGCTTAAAGTTAGTTTTCCCAGAGATTTCATCCTAAGGCCCTGAATCTTGAGCTAATCTCAGTTTATTAACGTCCGGCAACATATTAGGGTGTTAGTAGTCTATCATAACACGCTTTCAGATTTAAAATTTCAAGGGCAAAATTTCCCATTTCCATACTAGGTTCTTTAAGTTGAAATTTTCCATAAGTTTTGCATTCTTATTTCTCATCTCGTTGTTATTCCTGAAAAACCAAAGTTTCAAAACCCCAAAGTAGAAGGAAATTATTTTTCTAACAGGAGAAAGATGTTTAATCATCTGCGTTTACATTTCAAGCTGTGTATGAAGATAACTGACATGCTTTCTGATAGGATGCATGCATTGCTATCTAACAACTTTATAATTTTCAAATTATCATACCTCATTTACATCTTATAGAATATTTGTCTTAATTTCCCATATTTATCAGTTTTTGAAAGTTTTAACTCAATGTGGAAGAACTAAGATGTAGTTAAAGGTGGTAAAGAAGGAGCTGAACAATCAATGTGTCATATTAAAACTCTAATTAAAAATCAAATGCTGAAAGTGATGACATTAATAGGTAATATTGATGAAAAACAGGTTGGCTAGGGATTAAAATAGTTTGAAAAGCAATATTTCTATCATTTTTTTCTACTTCAATGTAGCTGCAATTGTAGCATTTTGTTCTGCTCCATGAGTCAAGTATAAAACTTAGCTTTGTTCATTTGAAACCTCTAATGGTGTTTATACAAATATTATTATTGTACTGTATAGACCTTAAATAAAGTTGAAACCCATTGAGTATAACATTCGAAGAAATGGCTTACAAAATCTAAAAACCAGAACAAATCTTGAAACATAGCTGTCCCAGTTGGCAATAAGTTAATTGTGATTTCAGTGGTATTTGTTTCCCTTAATATATTTCAGGGGCAAGTGTCACCAGGATAGGTATTCAGTGACTAAAAATGTAGAAGACTGCAAAGTCAGGCTGTCTTGGTTCAACCCCTACTGACTGTGTGACCCTCAGTATGTTCCTAAATCCTTCTAGGCTTCATTATCTATTTCTAGTAAATGTGGATAATAATAGTACCTAGGTCAAAGAGTTGTTGTAAAGTTTTTAGGAGGTAATGTTTTGAAACCCACAGCACAGGGTCTAGCACAGAGCAGTGCTCAAACAGACCTTCATCTTCTCAGGATCTAAAAAAGTTAGGTCTTTCAGAGGCCGGTCTGGGAAAATAAACCTAAATTTTGGAATAGAAGCCAGTGCTTTAGACAACTCTATATTTATGTAGCCAATAGTAGTTGGTTTATCTTCCTAACAGCTTTAGCAGAGAGCAAGCAAAGAAAATCAGCTGCAGGCTGTGAAGGTAGAAAAAGTATACCATGCATCCAATCACTTTCTCTGCCATTTTCATCTTTGCACAACATTTTGAGTGATTTAGGGGAGTTAGGGATTTAACACATTGGTTTTTCATCACACAGACCCGTTTCCTCAGAGGCTAGAATGCATCACTTAGTACTTGGTGACCAAGAGCAATCATAGCTTTATAGCACAGGGCCTGGAGTTTATTATTATTATCATTACATTTACTTGAAGAATAAACAACTTAAGAATTTATGCATTTTATCTTAAGGCAAAAAATTTTATGTGGAAAACAACTTAACCCAGTTGTAAATTAGCCTAATTCACTCATCTAGAATAACCTAGCAATGATTGTCCAACCCTCCTCATGTTATAAGTGCTTGAATTATGAGTTTATTATATTTGCTATAAAGGATATAATCTTTTCTCAAATGGCTTTCCTATTTAATATCTCATCTTATTCTTACAATTTCCCTATGTGGTAAAACAAATTATTTCCATTATTTTAAAAATAAGAACACAAATTCACGAAGAGGATGAGAAACTTGACTAAAATCATAAAACCCAGTGCAGCCCAAGTATAGGGTGGCAGAGAAACAGGAGCCCCAGGCTCTGGTCCTGGTTTCATCTCTAATGAGCTTATCTTTGTACAACAGGGATAAAGTTACCTTCTCTATCTAAAGGCTTCACAATACGTAAAATAGGAAAGTACCTTCAAACCCACACAATACTAGACAAATAAAAAATGATATTATGTAACATGAAAATCATGTTATGCAGTTGAGGCTAAATCTAGCTCTAGCTTCTATGTAAAAGAAAAAAGATGACTATTCCATACCACTCCTGGAGAGAAAAGTGACAGAAAATTTTTTTATGAAAGGAAAAAAATTTTTATATTTCCTGAAGAAAGAAAATATTATTTCCTACTGGGAGAGAAAGAATTCTTAGAGGAGAATGTGGCAAGAGTAATGAACTTTAAATCAGGACATTTGGGTTGAAGTCTTGCCTTTGGCACCAAGTAACTGCAACTTTTCTTAAATTCTTAAAAAATGTGGACCTCAATTTACTTCGTGTAAAGTGAGGTTAGACTAGAAAATATTGAAGGTCTTTTTCAGTTCTGACATTCTCTGTTGCTATATTTCTGCTTTCTAAGTGGAAAGCTTTTGTGAAATTGCTAAATACAGTACCACCTCAGTTGAATTGTGGGTCCTAAAAATGGAATGTTCTGAATAATGGAATTTTCCATTTAACTGACAGTGAAGTTTATCTCAGTTTATTATCTTTCTTTATTCCTCCTCTTGCTACTTTTTTTGTTTTTGCTAATCCTCTGTCACAGGTTTGCCTCACACAACTGCCTGTGATACACCCTTTCCCTTGGTCTTCCTTCTTCCTTTAAGGGAAGTTTCACACTGACCTTTTGCATTTTTGGCCTTAGAGTTTCAACACTATCCTTGTTTTACATATGAAATATCACAACACTTCCAGCACTCCACATTTTTGCAGCAACAAAAGAAAACAATATCAGAACATTTTTGCTGGGTCTGTAATTAGTAGAAATGGCCCTCAAAAATGGCCATATTCTATTCCCCAGAACCGTGCATATGTGACCCTACATGGCAAAACGAGCTATACTGCATGTAATTAAACTAAGAATATTGAAATAGGCTGATTAGCCACATTATCCGGGGGGGACCCAATGTCATCATAATAGTCCTTATGAGGAAAAAAGGAAGGCAAGAAAGTCAAAGTCAGAAAAGATGTGAAGCCCTAATCAGAGACCAGAGAGAGAGAGCTTTAAAGATGCTACACAGCTGGCTTTGTGGTGCAAGGAATCACAAGCCAAGAAACGCAGGCAGTGCAAGGGGCCATAAGCCAAGATATAAAGGCAGCCTGTAGAAGCTGGAAACAGCAGGGTAATTGATTCATCATAGCATCTCTAGAGGGAACTCTGGGTTTTATCCCAGTAACACTCATTTCAAACTTCTGACCTCCAGACTTTAAGGTAATAAATTTGTATTGCTTTTTAAGTTACCAAATTTGTGTTATTATAACAACAATAGAAAACTAATCCAAAGCTACTTGCTCTTCTTAGTAGTTGGACTCATTTGTAAATTGAATTTTGACCTAACTACTAGTTCCTGAAAGACCTTATCAAGCTGTGTATATTTTGAAATTTCCCACAATGATCTAATCACCAAGCTAGTTACTGAGGTAAAACAAATTTAAATACAACTGCTTTGTATCACAATGCAAACTGCATTGCATTTACATTCTGGTTAATCTATTGCTTCATAATTGATGTCCTCAGGTAATCACAATGAGCTAGCTTGTAAGAGATTTCTAGATAATGTTTAAAGTTGTTTGCAATCCTGAGATTACATGATTATATTGCAAAAACAAATTAGAAATCACCCAAACATATCAATTTATATCTCTTTACCTGAAGTGTACTCTGTATGACTATGATTAAGAGAATATAACATCTTAAATCTGACTGTCTAATGTACTTCTAAGTTTCTCTGAATTACCAGTTATTGTTATCTGGGTGTTTCTACAGTTGGAGCTATCTATTTTTTAGAATTCTTTCTGCCCTGTTTACTTATGCAGAACTTGAGAGCAGCAATCCCCCCAACCCACCCGCCACCCATTATTAAATTATGCTCTATGAAACACACTCCTATTCCCCCATGGAAACACTCTATTTCTAGATTTCTTAAAAACGGTGAATGGAAAGTAGACAATGTGTAAATAACAGAGTTCTTCACTGATAATTATGGTGACATCCATGAAGGGAAACAACTCAATAGCTTTCTTTGAAGATGTAATGAGTCAAAGAGGAAAAGAGTTGTCCAGATCAGGAAATAGGAAGGGAGAAAAATAAAAATTTTAAAAACAGGAAGTATACATGAATAAATAATCCAAAGTGTGTTTTCAGCATCATGGTACTTTCAAGGTATTTATGCAGCCAAGTATTCCAGAAGCACAGGATTTAGATCAGATGGACCTAAGAGATGAAATTGGAGAAGTAAAGAGGACCAAATCAGAAATACTCTTGTATGTCAATGCTAAGGAATTTGGACTTTATCTTACAGGACACAGGAAGCCAATTGAGAACTTTAAATGGAGAAATAACATAGCTGCTTTTAAACACTTAGGAATCTATATGGGTGATAGATTTGAATGAGATGGTTATTTGGTTAGGAATTCAGCTTAGAAGCTGTTAACACATTCTTGTTGAAATAATGAGGGTCAATTGTCAAAGACATGGAGGACAGTGACATTTATTAATAGAATATGAAATAATGAGGGTCGATTGTGAAGGACATGGAGGACAGCGACATTTATTAATAGAATATGAAAGTGAACTTGATGAAGACTCCCTCTCTTCACCACTACAATCACCAACACTAAGTTTTAATATTTAGTAGTCATGAGAGTCACCAAACAGGAGCCATAAAAGATGATAAATTTCATTTTAAATATATAAAGCCCTCTGAATGCTGAGAATAAGAGGAGATGTCAAATGAGCCATTGACAAAGCTTGGTTGAAAATATATTTGGAAAATTGTCAGTACATAGATGGTAAGAGCATTTGGTTGTTGGAGACTTGATTCTCCAGTTTCACCAAAGACCTGTAGGAACCGGAAACATTACTTAATCTCCCTGAGCCCAAGTTTTTTTTTTTTTCATTTGTAAAATGAATATTATAATCTAATATCTCATAAAATATTGTATAAGTTTTTATCTATATAAAGCACTTAGTACAATACCCATCCACACAGAAAACTTGATAAAAAGTAGCCAATTTAGATGAAGTCATGATGCGGAATGATACTACATACGATGATATCAAAAGATGAAAAGAACAAAGCCATGAGGTAACATTTATATTTAAATAGTGGACAAACAAGAAACTAATAAGTGTATAAAAGGACAGAGAGAGAGATAAGAAAATCATGGGAATGTAATGTTATGGAAATTGTAGGGCCATCAATGTTTCTTGGCATCCATCATTGACCAGGGAAGGACACAACCTGTGACAAAGGATTGATCAGTTGGATTTTCTCTCTCAAGTCTTTGAATTTTAGCACTATGATTCAAAAATAGAAAATTTTAATTCAATACTTATTCATTCTATAAGCAGTAGCCTGAAAAAAATGTTGGACTGCCCCAAATTTCTGAGTTTACTTCCCATGTCTTCCAATTCTTGTGATATCTTTCCCTTACGAATTTGTACATGTTTCTTGCAAACAAACAAACAAAAATCCTTACTGATATTTTAGAAATAAGAGAATAGCTAGCTTCATTTGGAGATAAAATAAATTAAGAACTGATACATCTCCATTAGATTTGGAAATCAGAAGGAGCTGAAACCTGACTGCAGTCAATCATGAAGAGTATGAGAAGTCTGGTAGTGGAGACTGTGAATGTGGGTTTCTCTTTCTAAAGAAGGTATGAGAAGAATATGACAAAAATAAGTTGTGTTAGAGGGAGACTTTTGAGTTTGAATTGTTTCATTAGATGTGAGAGGCATAAGCATGTTTATAATCTAGGAGAAACCAATAGAAAAACATATATTGAGGCTACAAGAGAAAGAGGATTGATGATGAGAACAAGACAGGAAAGAGGCAGGTTAAGAGGGCATAAAATGTGTGTATGGAAGAGATTAGTACTGAACAGGCAGAGGGCACTGTGTCTCATAGACTGGATATATTTTAAGGTGTTATGAGTAGGGAAGCTAAGGAAAATAACCTGCTGACCTTAGTTTTCTCCTTAAAGCAGGCAGGAAGATCTACAATTGAGAATAAAGGTGCATGGGTAAAATGTAGGTTTGAAAACTACAATAGAGAAAGTTAGACTGACTTTTAAGGAGGAAAGAGACAAATGAATAAAGACAAAAGAATTAATCAAATGTGCTAACAGTGGTGTTGACATTGAGACCATGAATATGTGTAACTTTTCGGCTGCCCAGATACAGGAGCAGAAAAATGCAGATTTTTTAACTAGAAGTTGGAATTTGTGACTAGATTGTTGTGTTCAAAACAAGGTGCCAGATAAAACCAATGAATTGAAGTAGAAGGGGATTCAGGGTGAAAGAGAAGAAAAATGAGGAAAAGAGGGTGTGATGGGGAAGGATTTAGAACAGTAGCTGCTGCTGGTTATCTGGAAGAAAATTGAGGGAGCTTGAGGTGATTTAACATGATCATCATCTTTCAGCTTGAATGATATGTATAGTGGAATGAGAATCTGTGAAATCTGAAAACATAGGTGGTTACAAAAAAGTGAACTATGATCTGGAATTAACATTACAGAAGCTGCTAATGAAGATTCAATCCAAAATGGGACACAGAGAACAGGAAAGACAGAGGTCCTTGGATTAAGTAGAGCCAAAAATGTAAAGACTAAATTATTAAATGGATTCAAATCCTTTAAGATTATGGCAGGACTTTGAATGAAGGAAAAGAAGCAAATGTCTATACATGAGAAAGTCTGAATAGCTGACAGGATGGCTGATTTAAAAAGTCACACATTAGTGCAGCTACATGAGAAGAACCACAGGGATGAAAAAGTATTCTTACATAAGACTGGCTGAATAAAGGGGTAGAAAGCAGCAGAAGGAAACTAAGCGAATGCAAACCCATCCCTCTGAATCTATTGACAATAGGGATAAAATCAAAGAAGTGAAGAAAAAATAGACACATTTCTACATTTGATTAGATGAAAATTACATGCAAATTAAGTAGGTTACATCATCATTCAACCCAATATAGCTGTTAGTCATCTGGGATATTTTAGTTTGGTTTTTTTTTTTTTTTGGTGTGCGTGATTATTCACAATCTGAAAATCATAATTCTTAGCTAACTTCCTCATTCTCCCCAAGATTTTTCTCATGGGCAAAAGTTTGGCAAGAATCTTATCACAATATTGATTCCTCTGGCCTAATAGAAGGTCAGAACTCAGCTACATGAGAAGAATCACAGAAGAAAAAGTATTCTTACATAAGACTGGAAGAATAAAGGGGTAGAAAGCAGCAGAAGGAAGCTAAGGAAATACAAACTCATGCCTCTGAATCTACTGACAATAAGGGATAAAATAAAAGAAGTGAGGAACAGAATTTTCTTGCACATTGCCAATCTATGACATGAGAATGATCTGAGGTGTCTTGCCCCTTAGCATTTTTTTTGGAAATCACATTTTGATTGGTTTACTGCAGATGGTTTTAGGATTTGCTTATGCCTAAAACTTTTACTCTCAAAATACAACTATTGTACAAAGTATAAAAAATACACACAGGATAGACAATATTTGGAGCTATAGCTTTAAGATGAAAAATCACTTAATGGCTATGACTTATGTATGGTGACTAAAATACATAATCTAATGACAGTAACAGTAGAAAATTTAGGTTTAAAAATAAGAAATATATACAATTTTTTGATAAAAGTATAAGCTATTATTTTCAAATATTTTCATCCTTATGTAAACTATTGGCTCCTAATTGGGACAGAACTAGTTGAAACAGAAGCAATTTTACAACAGAAGCCCACCCAATTCTTCCAGGAAGATGTGTTCTAGTTTAAGAAGGAAAAAATAAACCAAATGTGTTATTTGAAATTCAAAAGAATTATATGTATCACCAAACTATCTTAAGCTTCCTCAGAGTACAAATATAATACATTCCATAATAAAATACTGTTTAAAAATTCTGAGTAAATGGCCATTCCAAAAAAAGTGCCACAGATCATATATTAATTTCTGAACAGCATTACTAACTAGTAGATTCAGCCAGATCCAAAGGTTTCCGTTTATTCAGTGTGGTGCACAGTTTTGTAAAGTTCCCTTTTGGTAAAATGTCAGAGCTGTTACTATTCATGAATTAAATTACAACTTTGTATCAAACAAAACTGAGCAAAACTAACCACTTGGTTCTTAAAGATACCTTCAAAACACCTTGACTCCCTCGTTGAGCCATGTTTTTATGATCGCTTATATGTAACCCTGATGTTGGTCATACTGATGTCCTTAACAACTATATAATGGTCTCAGCTGGTCTCTCAGCATCATTTCTGGGCCATGTCTCCATAAGATAGGCAGGGTGATCTTCTCAAAATGCAACTCTAACCATGTTATTCCCCTCCTCAAATGTCTGCTATGGCCATAACCACAGCGCTGTAGGCTTTAGCCCTGTCTTTTTCTGATTCCACCTCAAGGCACTCTGCCTAGCTCTCCAATACAACCATATTCCCTTCATCCACAGAGCCTTTGCATGAGATAGCCCTTCTTCATGAACTGCTTTCTCTCTTCTCCCTCTCTCACTACACTCTTCATCTATTTCACTGTTCCTTTAGGGCCAAGCTCACAGTATATTGCCTCAGAGTTTTCCCTGCCACCTCATGTTCCATCAACCTTACCCTGTTGCATACTGTGCTTTGCTAGCACCTATGACAGTTTCATTAATGACAGTCTCCTCCACAAGACTATAGAGCTCGGTGAGGCCAGGGCACGTGCACCATGCCTGTCACTGTATTGTCTATATCTAGCTCAACACCTGGCATTTAACAGTACTTCAATTTGTTTGGTTGAATAAATGAAGAAAATCCTAAATAAAATGACATTTGTGCAAAAGCTTTCATTTCATCAATGTTCACTCTAAAATTTATACAATTTTAATTTGGGAACTTAGAACATTTCTACATTTTTTAAAATCTGAAATTAATTGCAAATAAAAGTGTTGCTTAAGGAAAAATTGTGAAAAGAATTTGTAATGGGCAAAAGATTACTGAGTATTCTTCCAATGGAATGCTGAGTTGTATTTTTTTCCAGTGACAATTTTTTTTATATTTAAAAACAAAATCAACTTTGACCCCAAATAGCCCTCAAATAAAAAAAACAGATTAAATAAAATTTACAGTGAATATACCCAGCAAACATCTATTTGTGCAATTAAACACTGTCTGTTACTGTGGCACAGATATTAAACAAACAATATACAAGTGTTCTTGGAGGTGAGGGGAGTTCCAAGTGTTAACTCTGTGGGGTTTGGGAAGGCAAGATGAGGAAGTGAGAGAATGTGGAAATCAATTTTGTTTATCATAATTCTGTCCATATTTCTGTCCATATAAATACATTCATAAAGACAAAAAAGGGCCAGGAGTGGTGGCTCATGCCTGTAATCCCAGCACTTTGGGAGGCTGGGGCGGGTGGATCACCTGAGGTCAGGAGTTTGAGTCCACCCTGAGCAATATGATGAAACTCCATCTCTACCAAAAAATACAAAAAATTAGTCAGGGTTGGTGGCATGCACCTGTGGTCCCAGCTACTCAGGAGGCTGAGGCAGGAGGATCACCTGAGCCCGGGAGGCAAAGGTCACAGTGAGCCGATATCAGGCAACTGCACTCCAGGATGTGTGACAATGAGACTCCATCACAAAAAAAAAAAAAAAAAAAGGAAAGGGAACTTGAGATGTTTAAAATAAAAATTGGAGAATACTTATTCCTGAACAAAAAATAGAAGAGAAAATAGATTAAAATGATACAAGTGGATGGGAAGAAGAAGGAAGCAGAGGGACCAACCAGGGGAAAAAAGGGGACCCAAAGAAGGAGAGCCTGAAGGAATCCAATGCCAGTGTGGATGTCCCTCTGTTTCGGTCTTCAACACTACTGTCTTAGGCTCCAGTTTAGCGTCAGTCTCCTTACTTTCTGTCTCCATCCACAGTCTATCAGGATCCTTCAACACCCTCTATCCTGTCCCCGCCCCTTCTGGGCTGCTCCCTTCCTCTTCTCCATTTAGTGGGTGCTGGCTCACTCCAGGATCCTCAGGTCATAGTTCTTTTTGGCCATTCAAAGTGTGAAGCTATTCAGGGAGTTGTTGAGATGAAGGGAGGCATTTTGAGCAGCCAGCAGGTTAGGGAACACAGCCATGATGGTGTAAAAGGCAGCAAGGTCCAAGCAGTTGCCATTCTCAGCAGTCCCACCATTGTCCCCTCCACCCCCACCAGGCAGCCCCTGAGCTGGGTCTTGGCACTGGACATGGCAAGCTGCTTAAAGAGTTTGTCTGCCTCGGTACAGGTGATGCCCTTAGGGAGATATGTTACCTCCGGCCCCTGCCCCAAAACAACATCTGCTGTCCCCATGTCAGAGAAGGCAGATTTGAGTGCTTGTCTCTTGCCCTGGTTTTCATGCTTCAGTCCACTCTGTCCCTGGTGTACTGTGTAAGTTGACTGGTCATGCAGCAAGGGAGGGCAGATGGACAGATTATACTCTAAAGGCTGGCCTAAGAGGGAGTAGCACCCATCACCCTGTGCTGGACCCCCAGGCCAGGGGAACCATCTGAGGACAAGCAAGGGACTGAGTCCTGTGCAGACAGCCACCACTGAGGCTGGTGACAAGAGAAGGTGGCAAAGCCTGGGTAGGAGATGTGTCAGGGCTGCTGCTCATTTGTATGTTGGCCTGGGGGCTGATGTCAGGACTGTACAGGTCTCCAGGCTTCTGCCCCTCGTGGTCCATGTTGTAGTATTTACAGTGACTCCACTGGACCCTTGATGGGTTCTGAGTGGGGTCAGGCTCCATTAGCGAAATTCAGCTCATGACCACCACACCTGGTCCAGAAGGTGACACTCCTGACTGCTACTGCAGCATCTGTGGTAGACGGCAGGGAGAGGGAAACTGAAGCATCTGGTACTGCTGAGACCCAGGAGGTTGCAAAACCCCAACAGTAGGGCTTGTACGGTTCTGCTGAGCCAGTGGGATCATGCTGTAGTACACTGGTATGCCCCCTGTTGGGGGGACTCCTTACCCAAACTGGCTCACAGGGGCCAGCATGAGTTGCTAGAAAGGGTGCTGGACCACATTTTGTGAGTAATTACCCATTGAGACTTGGTAAGAAGGCAGTGAAGTGTACTGAACCACCAGGCCTTGCATCTGGGCCTCCATGCTGCTTCTCTGACTGCTGAGCAGGCCCTGGTTCTGTGGCTGCTGGACCCCAGTCATTCCTTGGTAAGCCACCTGCTGCTGGTTAGGCATCATGGGCTATAAACTGGGCTGCTGGGATGGCTGAGCCAGCTATTGACCACATCAGGATCTGTAGGCCACCAGGTGAGAGAAAGGTCAATATTGCTGGTTGGAATTAGGATATTGTCCAGGGGGATTAGAAAGAAACCTGGAACTGTTGAGAAGGCTGCATGTAGCCCCGGGGTAGCAGCACTTGCTGAGTAGGTGGTGCATGGCTAGAGGTGGAACAGTTAGAGGTGGGGAGGGACTGACCCATGGAAGCCATGACGAAGTTAGTCCACTGACGGTGCTGGGAGATGAGTAGGGGCTGGAACAGAGCTGCCGATCAGTCAGTTGCTTTAGTAGAACCTTGGCAGCTAGGGCTCATTTGTCTAAAGGACTTGCTGAGGTCATCTGTCTGTGAGATCATGTGATTATTCAAGGGTGGCTGTTGCTGAGGCGTGGGTGGGAGAGCACAAAGTTGCTGCTGCTGCTGCTGCTGCTGCTGCTGCTGAACAAGGGAGAAGGTTCGGGATAGACTGGGATGAGGTGACCTGGTTGCACACTTCTGGGGCATATAGTGCCATACCTGGCCTGGAGATCCTTCCTGCATTGCCACATTTACTGCTGCCAATGCAGTCACCTTGGGTGAAGATAGAGATTCTGCTGAACCTGCTGGCTTTGGTTACAGAGGGTCGCATGTTCTGGACAGAGCCACCAGTGTTCGTGCTGCTCCAAGGCCATGGCTCCAAGGGATTTGAGTTCACTGTTCTGTTCTGGCAGCTGCTTGAGGTGCAGCTGAACCTTCTGCAATTCCTCCTGATGTCATTTATATATCCTTTCTGGCCAGTCTCTTGGGGGGCAAATATTCTCTCAGACCCTTGGATATTTGTCCCCTTTCTCTTCTATTGACTTGCTTCTCCTTCCTAAAGCACCACTTTTATTTGTAATTAATTTCAGATTTTAAAAAATGTAGAAACATTCTAAGTTCCCATATTAAAACTGTATAAATTTTAGAGTAAGGATTAATGAAATGAAAACTTCGTACAATGTCATTCCATTTAGGGTTTTCTTCATTCATTCAAAGAAACATATTAAAGGACTGTTATATGCCAGGTGCTGAGCTAGATATAGACAATACAGTGATAGGCACAGTACACATGGCCCTGGTCTTACAGAGCTCTGTGGTCTTGTGGGGGAGACAGTCATTAATGTTGACAGTTTCATCTATGAAATGGGCAAGTATTGTTGAAATTTAAGGAACATATTCACATGGACAGCTGAGTAGTTAAAAATTAATTCAATCTTTTAAAGCCACAGTATGGGATATACCTTGATTTTTTTATATGTCATTTCTTTGATCAGGATCTTCCACCCTAGAGACATAAAAATATGCTAATTTCTCCAGTGATTACAACAGGATTAATACTGGTAATCATTTGTTGATCCTACAGGGAAATGATAATAGCACATCTATACTAAAGAATGCTACACATCAATAAAAAATAATACAGCAAATCAATAGATGAGGACATTGAAAGACTACCAAGATATTTTACTAAGTACAAAAATGTTTTGAGATAATATATATAGTATATGATATGACATCACTCATTTTAAAACTCCACAAAAGAGAAGTATACATTGATACATACATACATGCATATATATATATATGTGTGTGTGTGTGTATATATATATATATATATAATTAAATACATCTGCAAATACATAGAAAAATAGTCTGGAAGGTATTCATCAATTGATGATAGTTGCTATGTTTGAGAAAGAAACTCAGATTAGAGCATCAGACACTTAGTACTCAAGATAATCAAATCATTGGTTCTATTTGAGTTAAAACTATGACATTGAATTTAAGTACAACTTATATGTTTATAATTTTTAAAAGAGAAAAAGAAAATAGACAAATTATACTGAAGAAGTAAACAAGTCTTGTAGTGACCACTTTTAGCACCAGCAAGTGAAGGCAACCATAGAAGAAGAAAAATGATTTTATCTCTGACATTTGAACCAATGAAAGGATTCTTGTGCCAGAAAAAAGAATGTGGTCGTGGTCTTCATTAAAGGAGAACTAAGAAGCTATTGCCTACTCTCCCCTCATTCCACAAATGTGGGTAAGAATGCCATTGAAGGACTGAAATGCAGAGCTGCTCTCCCCAAGTCTCCATGGAGCTCTGAGCTCTAAGAGGTAATTTTAGGACCACCTCTGAGGAGTGGCATCTAATATCACCTAGCATCTAACTTAGATAGTCACGAAATCTAGACCAGAGTCCATGAATGAAAACTGTACATTTCCTAAATTTTAGGAACTTTCTTAAGGTTGTCATTTTTATTTTGTCTTACCTGTTCACTTGTGCTTATTCTTAGGAAGAGAAATAAACCAGGAAATTGGGGAAACCAGTCAATATTAAAGGAGAAAAATTTGCCAAGATATTAAATTAGTTATGGTAGTTTTATAAAGCAAACGCAAGCAAGATATTCAGGGTTCATTGGTGTGGAGGCAGAATGATAGTTCCCCAAAGAGGCCTCCATCATAATCCCTTGAAACTGAAAATATATTACTTTATAAAGGAATGGGAATTTTGCAGATGTAAAAAATCATCCTGGATTACACGGGTGAGAGTAATGTAATCACAAGGGTCTTTTTAATGCATCAGAGAGAACCAGAGAGAGAAAGAAGATTTAAAGATGTTATAATCCTGGCTTTGCAAATGGAGGAAGGAGCCACGGGCCAAGACAACACACAACCCCACCAACACCTTGATTTTAGCCCTGTGAGACATTTTATATTTCTGACATGAAAAACCATAAGACAAAGAACTGTGCTGTTTTAAGCCACTAAGTTTGTAGGGATCCTGATTTTGTCCCTATACTTTAGGTACTAATGGGCCTTAGAAAAATTTGTTGTCATACTACTTTATATATTACAGATGAGAAAATTGAGAGCTAAAGAAGTGAGGTGATTTGGCAGTCAGCTATTAATGAAAGAATTAGGACTAAGATGTTCTGACATCTCCAGATGATATGAAAGATGGAAAAAGGAAGAGAAAGTGTTGCTCACCTTCATTTTCCCTAAATTTTTGTGATTGGCAAATATAAAAATTGAGTAATATCAGGTACATGCTAAGGTTAACCCACACTGTATGCACAGCAAATGCAACATATTAGTAAAATCTGGGGACTGCTCAATGCAGAGTTAAATTTTCAAGAGAAGATGTATGTAGAGCTAGATTTTAAAGTAAATTAGAGATATTCATTTTCTGGTTTTCTCTAAATTTCTCTGTAGTAACTTTAAAAAGGTACAGTAGTGAAAGATAAAGGCACAAAGATGGGTTCCTTCACATATTAATGGATAACTAACCAAAGACTAATAAAAATTCAATGATCATGCTGATTAGATTATTCTGGATTGTTTATCACCCTGCAGGCAGTGCCTATACCCAGCTTCTATTACAAATTATGCAATTAAATGTAGCTTTGGAAGTTGTATTTGCATCTCTCACAGAATGTCTAATTTGTTCCAATAGTGCAGAAGGATAATGTCTTGAAAGTTCCAAGGATCAAAATAATCATCTGAGGTCTTTTAAATAAACTTTTTTTTTGTATCGATAACTAACACACACAAACAAAGCACAAGATAATAAAAAAATCTTTCTATGAGTTTAGTAAAATTCAAGAATTATGAATTACAAGGCTTTTGAAATGATAAGTTTATAACATGAACTTGCTTGGGGATGCTCTAAGCCAATACATTGTGGTACTTTTATTTCTGCCACAAAATCTTTACAATTAGACAATATGGAAAAATATGTATTATGCCAAATAGGTATATAAAAATAAAAGTACTGAGAGGCTATGATGATTTGGATCCTTTTTATGTATGCTGGGATATCTTGAAATTAATGTTGCTTAATCTATAAGTGGAGAGCTCCCAGCTGGTGTGTTTCCCATCTAATTGAAATGCATAAGGATGAGTCAACACAACCTTATTTGTAATTAAATTTTGGATTTAGGTTAAATCTACTTGCATCATAAAAGCTTGTGGACAAATCTCTTCTTAGCAATAATGCAAATAGAAATATTCACATTTTATGAAATGCTAATTTTTGGACACTGGCAACAAATAATAATATACACAAAAAATAGTTAGACTGTTATAATGAAAAAACATTCATCCAAACTGACATGTACTTTGAGATGAGTTAGTTTTGCAATTTCTCATCCTAAAACATTATTTGTGTCATCTAATATAATTCAAAATCCTTCACTAGCCTGTAAGACTGGGAATAACTTCACATGCTTATTACTTCTTAGGCATTTTTTTGATTAATAGTATCTCTTCTAATGTAGATCTACAGACTAACTTAAACATAATGTGGATATTTACAATAAGTAGAGAAAAAAGAAAAGAAATATATCATTCAGTGAAATCCAATACTTTGGGAAATTTTTTAAAAAGCTGAAATTAAAGTATAAAGCTTTTTCACGGTTGTACATAGGCCTTGATCCCAAGCCCCACACTGAGGAGGGTCATTGTGAAGGTTTGGCTTTGAGTTTTAATATCTACTGTAAAAGGATCACCCAGGGAAAACAAACTATCCTGAGAGGACTTTTAATAACACTGTTCAGCTATAATATTTTGTAAAAGCTCCCAGCATCTTTTATACAGCCTCTCTAAGGGGATCACAGATTTTAAATGGAAACAGGAAGAAATGCACAATTTTCCATTCACCTTGTTTTTTAAAGCCCTTAAAGAGTTAAAATAAGTTTTTATATCTGGCTTCCTTTTTAAAAAATATCTTAACTGGTAAATTATGATCAATAATAACAGAATATTGTAAACTATATGCAGGTTTGTTTCTTCCTAATGAGGGGCAGACCAGGTAACAGTCCAGGCATAGCAGAGTAGCCTTGGTCTGGTGGCTTCACAGTGTCGAGATCCTTCTATCTTACTACTCCATCATCCCCAGACTTCTGCCTACCACGCTGCACCCCCAACATGGCCTCAAAAATTGCTCTCTACCCTATCTGTGCTGCTAATCATTAAGGAAATGACCCAGGCGTCATTAAGCATCAATTCTTTTAACATGCCAGGGGTTGGGCTTAGTGACAAGGCCATACATAAACATCTCATAAGTTGGGAAATGAAGTCTTTACTCTGGTTGTCTTTTAATCCACCTAAGTTATCAGGATGCAATTAGTTTAGAGGAGAGAAAATAGATATTAGGAAAAAATAGCAGATCTTTGCCACGTCATCCTAGTAAAATTTTGAATAAATCAATATAATTCAAAATTATAGTTGGGGTTAATTTCCTTAGGAGATGATAACTTTTACAAGTGGTTTCAAATAAAACAATAAAACATTTTTTAAAGTGTTGATATGTACATATATATGTAGATGAATATACAATAGCCATGCATATGTATATATATAAATTATATATCTATTTGCATCAGAATTATGATCTACACTTGTTTTATTCAAAGAAATTTTTATATATAAAGCCTTATGTTGCCATAATTCCTGGAAGATTAAACAAAAAACTCTTAATGACTTTTGCCTCTGCAGAATAGTTTAGAAAAACTTAGCATTGTATGCCCATTTTCTTCCATTTGAATTTCTTATGTGTACATATTGTTTTTAATTTGAAATAATTGTTCTAAAATTAAAATACCAAATAAAAATGGCACTTTTACTTTCTGAGTCCTTAAAGGGGTCCTTTAAAGGACTTTCAAAAACATTGAAAATGGTGACTGTAGGTAAAGAGTAAGGAAAAGGAAAATCCAGCAATTTTGATAAAAAAGATGTTTTATGCTAACTATCTCTAGTAATGGCCACTAACCTTTGGTTTCCATGTGTGTGTCTGTTTTGTTTTGTTTTTTATTCATCCTGAATTCGTTTTAAAATTTCATTCTTATCCTTTTTGTTTCCCAAACTGAAATACAGATTTTCATAAACATCTCAAGTTTGGATATTAAAACATATCTATATATATTTTATGCTCATAAATAATTTTCCTTGCCATTCAAATATTTTATTTTTAAAAATCATACACTGAGTTTCATATGTATATTTTTGTTTTCCCATCATTTCCAAGTGTGACCACTGCTTCGACTATGTCCTCCCTAATTTCATTCATACTTAAAACCAAGAAAAGGGTAGAGTTCCATCCTTAACAACTAAACAGGCACTTTGGACAATATATTTTTGGCAATGCAACATGGGCAATATTTATCTAACACGGCAGGGAAAGTTCCCACTCTGTATTATAAAAAGGAAAGCCAAATATCAACTTTTACAAAAATAAAATAAGATGGAAATTTTTAACAAACTTTAAACTATTTTCTTTCTTTTCTTTCTTTTTTTTTTTTTTTTTTTTTTTTTTTGAGACGGAGTCTCACTCTGTCGCCCAGGCTGGAGTGCAGTGGCGTAATCTTGGCTCACTGCAAGCTCCACCTCCCGGGTTCATGTCATTCTCCTGCCTCAGCCTCCCGAGTAGCTGGGACTACAGGTGCCCGCCACCACACCCGGCTAATTTTTTTGTATTTTTAGTAGAGATGGGGTTTCACCATGTTAGCCACGATGGTCTCGATCTCCTGACTTCGTGATCCGCCTGCCTCAGCCTCTCAAAGTGCTGGTATTACAGGCGTGAGCCACCGCGCCCAGCCTAAACTATTTTCTTAAAGAGATTTCCTTATTCAGAGATCTTGAATAGCCTCCTGATCAGTCATACAGAAGCAATTCTTTATATAATTTATGAATGTGGTTTTCATTTTGGGAAGAGAACTACCTTTTTCTATTATTGCTAACATTTTTGCTTTAAGGTCTTCTATAGGACTAGGTCTTTTTGGTATTGTAAGAATATTTTCCTCTTTTTTTTTTTGGAAGGATTCTTTACCTTTTGATCTTGGTTTTAATGATTTTATGTCTTTTTCATTCTGGTTTGATTTTTGTGCATTTTTGGCTGGAGTACCTTATATAGATTTCTTCACTGGAGTTTTCTTCAGTTTCCTCATCATCAAAATTATTGTCATCATCTTCTTCTTCATCAGCAGTATGTTGTACTTTTCTCTGTGGAAACTTGCTACCACTCCCAGGGGCAGACCACTTTTCAGATACACTTTATAGTTTCACATCCTCCTCCTCTTCATCTTCTGACTCCACATCTTCCTCCACAGCCTAAAAGTGCTGTCTACTAATATGCACAAGGTCTGAACTACACTGCAATTCTAAGACCATGGATAGTACTATTTAAAATCTCTCAGGGAAACAGTTGGCTGTACAGACATTTTTTTTAACATTGCCAGTGTTGCTTTAATTGAGCTGCCTTCATAATTCATTATCCCTGTTTCAATAACATTAAATTCATTCCTTGTACCGGTCTCTAAACTGACCATTCTTTTGTTGTTGTTGTTGTTGTTGTTGTTGTTGTTTTTTGAGACGGAGTCTCCCTCGCTCTGTCACCCAGGCTGGAGGGCAGTGGCATGATCTGGGCTCACTGCAAGCTCCGCCTCCCAGGTTCACGCCATTCTCTTGCCTCAGCCTCCCGAGTAGCTGGGACTGCAGGCGCCCGCCACCACGCCTGGCTATTTTTTTGTATTTTTAGTGGAGACGGAGTTCACCATGTTAGCCAGGATGGTCTCAATCTCCTGACCTCATGATCCGCCCGCTTCGGCCTGCCCAAGTGCTGGGACTACAGGCAGCTGCCACCACGCCCGGCTAATTTTTTGTATTTTAAGTAGAGACGGGGTTTCACTGTGTTAGCCAAGATGTAAACTGACCATTCTTAGAGATAACTGGTGTTCATTTTAATCATTATTCATGTTAAAGTGATAGTCTGTCAGTCTTTAGTTCACAACCAAAAAGACAGTTCTGGGTGCTCAGGGGATCATGTACATGTCCATTGAATCTTCCATGAACTGGTAGCATGCATTTAGGTGGGAGATAAGGCAGGGGAAGGTAAATGACCACTGCCCCAGAGAATAGCCACATAGGATGGAATCACACCAGGTTTAGATACTTTAAATTGTTTCTTTTAACTTTCAGAAGAAACAATCCTCTGGTTAAGGAAAAACAAAGTATATTCATTCAAAGACTAATTTCTTAGGAAGTTGTAAGTATATGAAAGCAAGGGTGTGTGCCCAGGAACTTTATCAACTATAAAAAGGAAGGATTATCACCTCCTACGATGCCTTCATATTACTTGTTCTAACAATGAGATTTGCCATTAGTGCAACTTGCTACAAAGTAGACTTTAGTGAAACTTTTAAAGCAGACGGTTAGGTGTGATTAGGGTGTGCTATTAGACACCTCAAAATATAGGAAAAAAATACTTTTAACAGGGATTGTCTGTCAATGCCTGAAATTTACTTTCCTAACTTCACATTACTTTCTCATATATTATAAATTGTCCAATCCACAGTAAAAGCTTCAAGCAGGGAACCTTTTTAAAAATAAAGAGTGAGCCATTATCTGAATATCCCTGAAACAGAAGAAGTAATCTTGATGATGGTATGCATGTGATATAGAAAAGACATGTATATAGTAATTAATTCTAAAAATATCATGCAGCAGAAAGTCTACTGGACAGGAATGCCTTGATGGCATTTCTGATTTACTGCATGAGTCAGAAGCAGCCTCAGTTTCCTCCCTTGCAAAATGAAGGACCTAAGTGGAAACCCAGTGGAGAATATTTCTGACCATTGCGTCAGAGAACCTGACCCTGAGTCACTGGACTGCCATTTCTCTACTTTGTGTGGTAACTAGTTGTAAATCCACAGAGCAAGGAGATAGTGAATATAACTTTCCTCAGCCTTGCCTATTCTAAACTGGGAAACACCACGCTATCTCTTTCAAAGAAGATTTGGGTCTGCTAATTGGAACATGAATCATTGTTCACTAAAATTTCACATTTGTATCCTTTGAAAGTAGAGCCATTTCATTCCTTCCTGTGGGTTTAGATCCCTTTGCAATCCATACATATGATGTACTTAATAGTTAAATGGTCCTTGCATTTCCCACTCTTAGCTGGCTGCTAAAACAGATGTTCAAAGTGTAAGCTATTTTAATCCAGTCTAGCATATTTGAGGCCCCAAATCATCAGCAGCCAGAATCTGGAATTCCTTTGCTACTTCCAGTCCTGAGTGGGTCTAGTCAAGCTGAACACACCTGTAAAATGAGTGATATCTCATCTACTCCCCTCGTTTTACCTGTACTAACTTAATAAAATTATACTCTTGTCCCATTTCCCTAACCCCACCTACTTTCATTGGGACCAGGAAAATCACCCCAAACCTTTTCAATCCCATATCCTAAGGAGTTAACCTTATAGTGGCATCTCTAACCACTGCTTGGTGTTTCACTTCAATCCGGATATCAACCTCTGCATAAACCAAACTTAGTATCAGAATAAAACAATTGCCCAGGGCATTCTGCTGCCAACACACTATTCCCCCTTGCTTAAGCCAACAGCCTAAATGGGGCTAAGTGCACTAGGTCTCCTTAAACATTTTAATTGGGCTTTCTAGTCACTGTCCTTGGGGACCACCACTAAACTTAGTGGTCTAAACTGAGCTTAAAACATTTCTACCATCCCCTGGGTTTATGGGTGAAGATCCAAGATGTTTTACACCTAAATCCTTGTGAATTATGACAATTATATCTGCATTGATACCCTCTTTCCTACTTACTGAATTCCTGCCACCTTATCCTAAAACTAGATGTTGACCTTATACTTGGAAAAGCTTTTTCTCCATGTACATTTTTTAATGTCTTTATGGTATGCCCAGATAAAATAGTGAACAAAAACTAATTTATTCTGAAACCTTTCAATGTTCTAAATAATTTTAGATATTCCTTCTCTTTACTTAAACTCCTATTTAAATGATTTAACGTTGATATGGTATAGATAACGAGGCTTGTGTGTACTTGTCAGGAACACTTACATTTAGAATTCCAAAAGCTATTTTTGAATTTTCAAATTTTCTTGGTAATTCAACATCTCTAAAGAATAATGAAAACTGAACTATGTTTGAATGATTCATAACACACATTCCATAAAAATGATATAAAAAAATATTTCATAGAATTGCATTATCTATATATTGTTACTTTAAAAACAACAAATTTTCCACATTGGCCAATGTATTTATCTTTAGTAAATATTTATGTGTACATATGACATGTATAACATATATTAATGTATTCTTCGATACCAGTATTGTTATCATATTTTCTTTTGTAATACTTATTAATAGTTTAATAATCAGATTGAAATCATTGGAAATGTAGTTCTGACTAAATAGTTTAATGCAGTTTGACTAAATGTAGTTTAATGACTAAATAGTTGCCTCACTAATCTAACATTGCCGTTTCCAAAATTAATCCCCTCACTTCTATGCCAACCAACTTTCTCTATACATAATGTAGGAAATGCTTAATCAAAATAGTGAATAACTTCGTAAAGCTAAAATATAATTAAGAATATACAAAACTAAAATCTAGTTTTCAATCTATATGAAGCATATCATTAAATATTCAATGTCTTCCATTTTCACACAAATTAGGAATACAGTCGTTTATATTAGAAGACTAAAGCCCAGTTTTCTGAAGTTAGAATGAAGAAATGTTGCCTTGAACCCAGAAAATTATAACTGGATAGAACCTACATTTTACTTAGCTATGGCTTATTGGCTTATATTTTTAAATTCCTTCGTAACAACTTCTTTCTGTGATCTATCACAATTTTAGAACCTTTTGAGCTTGATGTCTTAGCAAAGGTTTAAACTCTGTCAATCATTCAACAGTCAGATTGGCCCTGCTTGAAAAAGGTTTAATAGAAAAGAAGTCATAAATCAAGAGAAAAAAAACTCAAGGAAGATACCCTTAAGGAATTACCTTATAGAAAGATAAATTATCCTAGCCACGAAAGGGAAGTTTGGGCTTTGTTTTCTGTTACTGTGTGTGTATTTTTTTTGTTGTTTGGTTTTGTTTTTAATAACTAAAGCTATATTTCTGTTGCTTTTCCTTTTCCAATATAACTAAAATACATTAAAATCCTACAAGATTATTTAAAATGAAATATTTCTACAAATAGATCTTAGTGACAGGAATTTCAATTTTTTTGAAATAACATTTCTAGAGCATAGAGGAATACCTGCCTGTCCTTGCAGCCGCCCTGAAATTAGGTAACAAATAGGTCAGTCCTCACCACTCATCTAACGGATTGGAGAACTGAAAAGTTCCCTTCTGCCTCAATTCCAGCCCTGCTTTTTTTAATGCGTATCTTCAAAGCTCTTTCTAAATCTCAGAGTAAAGGGACTAGTCAAAACCTAATAAAAATTCAGCAGATCATTATAACGATTGCATTATTTTGGACTGGTATTCATGCTGCAATCAAATTTCCCAAGTCTGTGTGATTTTCTGCACAGTAGTTTCAGATAGAGTCTTTTGTAGATATCTATATGATTTTGTTTCTTTTTGCTGGGCAGACAACATAAGAATTCCTACAATAATAAAACAAGGTTCATCATATTTTCTAAGAGAGTATATGATGAGATGTTATAGCAATCAAGCAACAAAACATTGAATGCCTCCTGAGTTCCAGGCTGTGTACTGGGCACTGGATATATAGCCTATATTGCATCTTAATCAAACTTCAACAACATTTAATGTAGTTGATCGACTCTCAGAAATCCTTCCTCCTGGGTTTTTTGACACTATGCATTTTTAATTTTTCTCCTACCCCTTCTTATACTTCTAATCAGTCATTGTTGCTAAGCCCTCTCCCTGTGCCAGATTTCTGAATGCTGGAATTTCCTATGACTTCCTCAGTTGAAGGATTCTCTTCTCTCTCTCCCAGGTGATCCCATTCATTATCCTGGCCTTAAATACCATCGATATAGTAACAATCCATGTACATGCTTTTCAGCTTTTTTTTGAAAGTCAAAGAGTAAGACTCAAATTATTGCTGATCAGAATTACTTTGAGAATCTTTTGAAAAGTCACCTTCTTAGAGAACAACCTACCACCTTTTATTACTCCAGCACTGACAGAGGTTGCTGTTTCTTTGATAACCAAGTAAAATATCTGGCTTGTATTTCAGATCTATGTTATAACAAAGACAAGCTGACTCGTTACGGTAAAGTCTAGCAAGATGAGAAACTTGCCACTATGAGAGGACAGTAGAGACTGAGGCTATTGAAGAACCATTGGAACCAGCTCAATGGGCCTGCACCTATCTGGCATATATTCTCAGTAAGATAAAGGGGGAGAATTCTTCAAACTATTTAAACCAGTGTTGTGTGCGTGTGTGTGTGTGTGTGTGTGTGTGTGTGTGTGTGTGTGTGTGTTGTAATCTAACTATGATTTATTTTTAACCTAGGCCTTCTTTCAAATTCCCAGACGTTTCAATATCTCCACCTGAGCATTTCACAGCCATTTGAAACATAACATTCAAATCAGAATTCTGATTTTCCCACTTGAAACCACTTCTTCCTGTAGTCTTTTCCATCTCAGCAACCTTTCACTAGTTCCTCAGAGCCACAAACTTAATCATAATGCTTAATTCTTTTTTGTTTGATATCAAACTTACTAAAACCATTTACAAGTGTCATGACTGGTATCTTTAAAATACATCCAGAATCTGTTCACACTTTTCCATCTGCACTTCTATCACACCCAATCCACTTTCATCACTCTCATTTTGCCAGGATACTTAATCTTCCAGCTTCTACTTTAATCCCCATCTCTAGTTTCACACCCTTATCCTCACCCAACACACAGACGCATGGATTCATTATTCAAATAACAGAGAGAGTAATCTTTCGAATACATGAATCTGATTAGGTAAACACACAGTGCTGCTTTAGAGCCTTTAATAATTTCCTTTTTTATTTCAAATAAAATCCAAACTCTTGATCTTGAGGTGCCCCTGACACCATTCTAATCCCATCCCTTGTCTCACTTCTGACTTTCTTTGTTCCTCTTAGTTTCAGGACTACTCCAAGTTCTTTACTATTTTGTAGCTGTTCCCTCTGTCTGGATAAATCTGTTTCTGGCATTCCATGAACTTAGTTCCTTCTCATTCGTTAGGTGTAAACTTCATTGCTATTTCCAAAAAGAGTCTCCACCCACTGCCCTGATATTCTTTCGCAAAGCACTCTATTTTCTTTAACGCACCAACACCGGTTTGTAAACAGTTTTATTGAAGTATAACTGGCAAACAATAACAGATATTTAAATAGTAAGTTTTGACCTATGTATACTTCCATGAGGCCATCACCAAACATAAGAGAGTGAACATATTCATCTTTCTAAAATTTCCCTCATATCCTTTGTAACAATCTCTCTGCCCACACCTCCTCTCTTTCCACCATCCCCATCCCCAGGAAACTACTCATCTATTTTTCATCACTGTAGATTAATTCATGCTTTCTAGAATTCAATGTAAATGGAATCTAATCCAAACACTTTAAACTGGAATTCCAAATGTGTGTAAAACAAATATTTTCTCTATCCTTAAGATGCTGAAAAGGAAAACACGCACACACACAAACAGAATTATAATTAAGGTGAAAATGTAGCTGCGTAAGACAGCTATAAACACTTGTGTAGGGGAGGCAAAGACCATATTTTGTTGCTAGAATCAAGAAAAGGTTTGTGAAGGCGGTAACATTCTGAACTCCACCTTGAACAAGATTTCATTCTTGATAGGTGAAGTTGGAAAGAGGTGGATAGGCTAGCAAAGGAGCTAGCATGCTGGTTAGAAATAATACCAGGCAAAGGAACAATATGACCAATGGAATGAAAGAGAAAAAATGTAAAGTTTTTGTGGGGGGCACTTACTGATCTGTTTTGAATAGAAGTTTCTGAGAGTATAAGGGAAATTATGCAGGTGTATAAGGGCTGGTGCTCAGAGGGCCTTTTAAGAGAGGTGAAAGAATTGGCCTTAATACAGTAGGCACAAAAGCTTTGAAATCCAGTTCCATTGAGATTTTGTGTCAATTATCCAAGAAGTCAACACTCTCGCAAATATTCTTTTTAACACTCATTATGTGGAATCTTGGGAAACATGCTGACATATTAACTGAAACCCTGGAATAATCAATGATGAAGCTCAGCACTATGTCTTTTCAATTGCTCTCTTACCAAGGAATTGCAATCCAGCAGCCCAGGAATTTGTTATATTACCCCAATCCCCAGATTTACACTATTCTTCGTAGTGATACTAGCTCACTTTTATAAAATTAATAAGTGAAGATTACAATCTTTGGGAAACAAAAGAATTGTATGTATGGTATAGTTAAATACTTTAAAGTCTTCACTATATGTAAAATACCATTTAACTTATGAAAATATGTATTTGTTTAATCCTTGAACAAGGAAGGGCTTTTGTTTAAGAAAAAAAATTAACGATTTAATCATAAAATAATTTAAAACATCTATACTTGTATAAACAACATGGAAAGGAAAAAACAAGCTAGGAAAGATATCTGTAAAAGACAAATTGGCTTCTATGCAGTTTTGCTTATTGATGATAAATCCTAAGTGCTTGCTAAAAGTTTTGAATGGAAATATAATTAAATCTCTGGGTGAGAATCTACCTGTGAACTCCCTCAATGAGCAAAGAGCTTCTGCCTGTAAGCTCTGGAATATGTCTGATATGACATTTATAGGAAAGTCAAGGTGACTAAAACTGTGCTCATTCTGCTACCTTAAACTGAAATATGGAAAACACACTAAAGTACTGGAAACTACAAAATAAGTAGGTACATCTTCCTGTTCAACAATTGTAATAAAAATTGGGAAAAATATATTGTATTTTGATATTGAAACCTTTCTCTATTATGGTATATAGTGCAAAATTATCCTAAACTTAGAAAACTAAAAGCCGTGACCTTCAAATTTGAAAAACCAAAAGTATGATCATGCTTGGCTGATTCCTATTGTGGCTGTGGGATCTACAGCATTTGTATTATTGCATTTATTATTATTGCATTTATTGCATTTATATTGCATTTATTACCAATTCTCTTTCATTGCAATTTAAAAGACTGGAGAAAATTCCAGTATATTTGAAAAATTAAATCCAAAACTTCAATATTTTCATAAAATCTACAGCTACAAAAATATTTTTCTGTGTAATTAAGTGGCATGTAACTTTGATCATAATCTACTTAAATGCCTAAGGGTTATTTTACTGTTGTCCCAAAAGAGTCAACGGATTTCTTAGCAAAATAATAGCGAAATTCTACTTTTCTGGTCAAATTTATCTTTGGGTAATTATAGTTTTTGACTGTCCTAAATCTGAGCCACTATGCTTTCAGTCAGACTTGATGTTGCTCCTGGGTAATAGAATCATTCTGGTGTTGTGTTGTGCATTCTGTAGCAGATGCCACGTTTCGCCCTGGAGTATAATATAGTGGAAGGTGCAGCAGTTCCGACATATCTACTTAACAAACTTTGTGCAACCATTTGAAATCAAAGACACCATGCAAAGAATGTTTACTCAAATGAAATATATGCTGTATTAAAAAACACAATGATAGCATTCCCTCGTATATTTCTATATAATTATTTCTATATAATCAGTTCTTTTTCAGTATCATCACCATTTTTCATTCATTCTTTGAAAAAATAATTATTAAACTCCTACTATCTACAGCACATTGGTATTAAATTGAAAACAAAATTTTACATAATTAACTTACAAAATTTGTAGTATAATAAGGAAAATAGACCTACTCAGGATCATTGTAAAACAAAATAGGATATGTAGTAAAGTAAGTAAGTTTATATTCTACCTTGAGGGACCATAAGCTTTTCAGTCAAATGCAAAAAAGATACTTCACTTTCAAACAAGGCAGTATTTCTTAACATTAATTGAGTTGTGTAAATTTCCTGGTTTCTCCCTGGAAATTTTTTAGTTTTATTCTTAATTTTTGTATATCTTATGATAAAGTAGGGATTTGAGTTAATATTTAAAACTTGCATGTTTCAAGTATTTACAATACTGAAGTAATTGTTTTTATGTGTTTAATGGTGTCCGCTTCAAAATTCACATATTGAATCCTTAGTCCCCAGTGTCTCCGGATGTGACCTTAGTCATTTAAGATGTAACTAGCAGCGTTATTCACAATAGCCAAGATATGAAATGAACCTAAGTGTCTATCAACAGATAAATAAAGAAAATGTGATATGAATATGCAATGGAATATTACTCAGCATAAACAAGAAAGAAATCCTACCATTTGTGAAGACATGGATGGTCCTGGAGGATATGATGCTAAGTGAAATAAGCCAGACAGAGAAAAGTGAATACTTCGTGATCTCACTTATATATCTAAAATCTAAAGAAGTTGAACTCATAGAAACATAGTAGAAGGGTGGTTACCAGGAGAGGAGAAGGAAGGGGAAGTGGGGAGATAAAATGGGGTTTGGTCAAATGTATACACTTGCAGTTATAAGATGAATAAGCTCTGGAGACTTAATATATAGCATGGTAACTATACTTAATAGTAATGTATTATATACTTGAAATTTTCGAAGAGCGTAAATCTTAAATATTCTTACCATCAAAAGAAGGAGGTAACTGTGTGAGGTGATGTTTATATTAATTATCTTGACTATAGTAATCATTTCACAATGTAGACATATATCAAAATATCACATTGCAAACCTCAAATATATACAATTTTTAGTAGTCAATTATACCTCAATAAAACTGTAAAAAGGAAAAACAAAACAAATTAGATTATACTGGAGTAAATATGAATGGTGTTCTTATAAAAAGGGAGAACTTGGAAATAGACACACAGAGAGCATGACACATGAACATGAAGGCAGAGACTGGAGTGATGTGTCTATAAGCCAAGTAATGACAGAGATTACCAGGAAACCTTCAGAAGCTAGGAGATAAGCATGGAACAGATTGTCCTTTACAGCCCTCAGAATAAACCAACCCTGTTGATACCTTGATTTCATACTTTCAGGCTCCAGGACTGAGAGACAATAAATTTCCATTACACTACCAAATTTTTTAAACTGTTATGCTTCTTAAAATATTTATAATATGAGCATATAAGAAGACAAAATTTGGCAATTTTTTGGTACAAATGATTCAAATAAACACTAGTTATATAACAAAGTATGTATTTGCTGATAAATACATTTTTACATTGGATATTTTATCATGTTTTGTATTAGATATCAAAATACATATTAATTGTATATTAAAATTTAGGTTGAAATAGTTTTGTGTTTTGGCATCAAAAATGGCAAAAAAAAGTTACATTCTTGATGCTAATGTTTAGAATTCTTGGATTTTTTACTCAAGGGAGAAATAGATTATGAGTGTACTACAATAAAGAGATGAAAGGGATAAAGTAAAAAAACAATTTTTTAAATGAGTGCACTACCATATTTATCAATATGTACTCAGAGTCTATCAACCAAGTAATTTTAAAAAGAAATGTATTTAAATTATTTTATATATTTATTTTTAAATCATACAAACTAAAATAAATACTAGTAATTGAAAACTATAAAGCACTATTAACAGAAATTGTAAGGACATACCATATTCATGGAAGACACAATTATTGTAAATGTATTTGTTCTCACCAAATTAATATATAGATTCAATGAGATTCTAATGAAATGAGGACAATTTACTAGGGAAAATGAAAGGCTGATTTAAAAACTTCTATGGAAATACAAATGGAATAAAGACAATGAAAAACTACACAGTTGAAGTACTCATAATATCAGATTTCCATGTATATTATATCAAAATAGTAAATATGAGTTTGTGGTATGTATACAGGGATGGATAAATAGACTGATGGAACTAATAGAGTTTATAGTCCAAGATCAATTTCTAATTTTTCCAGATAGCCATAAGACCCTTTCAATATAAAGATACAAGTGTTTTTTCCTGTAAAGTATTCTTATAGTGTTAAATGTTAATTAGGATACATTGCTTTGTTTATCCTTTTCAAAGACTCTATTTTTTGCTAGTCTTCTATTTCAGTTACTTTCTCTCTGGTTCCTTTTACATTTTGTGGCTAACTCCCATTTCCATTCTGTTGGTTATTCTCTGGCTTTTTTTCAATGCATCTTACTAAATATTTATTTCAATCTGTATTCACTTTGAGCATTTTGTAAGTTTGTCATTTCTCAAAAGCTTCTTGCCTTGTTATCTATGTCTTTCTCGAATTCAAACAACTCTCATTTTCTTTCATTTCTTTTCTTTCTTTTTTTTTTTTTTTTTGTCCACTTCTATTCTTAGGCTTTTTATTTCAGACTAATGATTTTTCCATGTTTGTTTTTGTTTTGTTTTTGTTTTTTAACATATCCCCAAATGTGGTTTTGATATATTTGATTTAGTTCAGAGTGTTAGGGTAGAGATTTCTCCTTTTTTTCATATTTGATTTTAGAGATGATTTTTTCATCAGGTAAAAAGTTTTAATTTTCTGTTTCCTTTTGATAGTGGCTTTGAATAGATAAATGTTGCTTGTGTCTATGCATTACATGAATGGGGTTAAAATTTGGGGGTTGATGGAAGGAATTCTAGTTTTGGGTCCCCTCTTACATGAGTACAGTTAAATGCAGTTTCCTCAATAAATAGCTTTTGGGGGAGATTGCTAGGGGAAAACTTTGGATTCTTTTGTTTTTCAGAATCCTAGATTTTCTCCCCTTTTTCTTTTCCTTTTTCTCATTCAGTCTCTTAATGCCACCTCTGCCTTCATCCAGTCTCTTAACACCTCCTCAAGTTCCATGTTTTAAGTCCCTTTCTAATATTATTTTAAGCTATGGGATTTAATGCTTCAAATTTTCACTTTGGGGGTGGACTTTTCTTAATGGAGATGATTTTAGCTCTGTCTTTCTTTACTTTTTCTTTTTTTTTTTTCTATGCAAAGGCTTCCAGCAAGATCTCAAGAGAGAGCTTGTTTGGAAATTGATGTTTACATTTATGGTTAAAAAAATTCTGTTTTCTAGTAATGATGGAGGCATGGAATTGTATGAACTTTTTTTCCTGTTGATTTGTAGGGTTTTCAGTAAGATGAGTGGAGACTTTCAAATTTGTGCAGTCACCATTACTTTAGCTACCAATGTTAATTTTTTTTTAATAATTCAGCCACATTCTTAACTGGAGAAGGTATTACTTAGAAGTTGATTTGGCTGCCAGCCAGACTAATAGCTTAAATTAGATAGGAGTTTATTTTTTGCCCTTGGAAAAACCTGAAGGTAGGCAGTAAAATGGTGACAACAAGGCTACTGAAGACTACTACTTGTTGTCACGATTGCGCCCAAGATTTGTCACTTTTATCTGCATATCTATCACTACTGTGTAGTTCCATCCTCAACACTGCCTCCATGTTACAAGAGTCTGATGGTTCAGTCATTACTTTAATGTTTTGAATAGGAAGAGAAAAATGAAAGTAAAATGGGGGCATTCTCTCAGATGGCTTAGCCACCTTTTAGAGTACTCTCAAAAGTCTGCCCAATAACTCCTACTTATGTCTAATTAGCCACCACTGCCTACAGGAAAAAGGAAAAATGTATTATTTTAGTTAAGTGCTCTCCTAACACCATTAATGTTATCATCCTCTTAATAAGGAAACAGGTAAATGATACCTGGTAGGTACTACAGGAAATAAAAGTCTTTGTTTAGATAATATGAGTGGCTTGGTTTTACTCTAGGCCTAATATATTTCTGTTTCTAGGCATACATTACCCTAAGTGATTATGTATTTCAAATGGATATTAGACAAGATATATTTGGTTCAGCTAACTCATTTTAAATCTGTACATGCATTAACCATATTTTACACTAATATATGTTAGTTCAACTTTATATAACCTAAAATTATTAAGTCAGCAAAATATGGGAAATTAAAAAAATCTTATAAATTTGAGCAACTATTTTAGCCAGAGAAGTCAAATCATTGTAAAATTTTCAGCTATGCATGCATTTGAATAATCTTTCATGTCAAATAACTATATTTTAAGCCTAATAGCTCTAATAATAGTTTTGTTATATATCTTTCCACTTGAATCATTCAATATTTTACCACTGACTAGAAATTTCTGGTTAGCAGTATAACTGTCATTCAGCTTTTAGTTTCAGAGTTCAAATTTTAATTAGTTGATTAATACTGAACTTTTACTACCCTGAAGACTGCAAGGCAGCGAATGGCTAATTTAAACCTAAAGGGAAGTAAAGGGAAAAAGAGGTGAGGCAATAAATATAGAATAGAAAACGGGAGCAGAAGGCAGAAGGTGACAATTTCCATTCCAGACAACATTCCTAGGCACTGTTCTCTGAGCATGACACATTAGGGAACAAGGGGCTTCCCCATTCTTTCCCCTTGGTGGTTGCAATCGTCATTTACCAGTAGTCAAATTACCTCTTCCCAGTTTATTTTTTGGATTCCCAAATCACTGAAGCCATCTTCCAAGCTTCCTGTACCCCTTTCTTACAAAAACACATATCCATGCATTCATACAAAAGGAGTATAAAATTTTAGAGGGTTCACACATACTCTCTGGAACTAATCCAGAAGTCTCAAAGTTGGGAGCCTCTGACTTAAAAGTTGAGTTTGTCTACTAGATAAAAGGGAGGAGGGAGGAGATTATTTCAGGTGGATAAAGTAAATAAGCAATATGTTCAAGTTGCTTTAATTTTAAGTTGCTGTATTTGGGCACTGCCAATAATTTTCTATTTATTTCCAAATAACAGGTTTTGTAGGAGAATTATGGGGATAAATGCATGGATAAAAGGTGTTGAAATACGATGAAATTATGCTGAATTTTGAACTGTATTTATGTATTTATTTTAACAATGGATAGAAATGCTTTTGAATTTCCAGGCTGTCCTCCTGCAACGGACTTATTTTATTGCCCTACTGTCTGCTATTTTACAATCCTTTCTGTGCCTTATTTCTGCTTATGATTTGGAAGTTCTGTTTTTCTAACTAATCATTTCCCAGGAGTTAATCATCGGAATGCCCTTTCTTCCTGAACATTCACTCAAAAACTATACTTTCTTATTGAAGACCCATGACACAGCCACTGGAGGCCAAGTGCTGAACAAGATGAACCCAATTCTAGCCCTCATGCAGGCTATCTTCCATCAAGAAGATGCAGCCATTAAAGGACTGATTAAATAATTAGTGTCATGACAAAATTGAGACCCAAAATTCATACAAACGATCAATGAAACCAAAAGCTGGTTTCTTGAAAAGACAAATAAGCTCAATAGACCACCAGCTACTTTAACACAGAAAGAAAGAGAGGACAGGCATGGTGGCTCACGCCTGTTATCCTAGCACCTAGGAGGCTGAGGTGAGTGGATCACAAGGTCAGGAGTTCGAGACCAGCCTGGCCAACAGTAACCTCATCTCTGCTAAAAATACAAAAAAATTAGCCAGGCGTGGTGGCAAGCACCGATAATCCCAGCTACTCAGGAGGCTGAGGCAGGAGAATCACTTGAACCCAGGAGGTGGAGGTTGCAGTGAGCCAAAATCTCACAGTTTTACTCCAGCCTGAGTGACAATGCAAGACTCTGTTGATACAATGAGAGAAAGAAACAAAGAGAGAGAAGATCCAAATAAGCACAGTCAAAAACAATAAAGGTGACATTACAACCAATCCCAATTCCTAGAAACACACAATCCCCCAAGATTGAATCAGGAAGATATTGAAATCCTGAACAGACTAATATTGAGTTCCAAAACTGAATCAGCAATTAAAAAAAGAAATCTACCAACCACAAAAAAAAAAGCCCCAGACCAGATGGATTCACAGCCAAATTCTACCAGTTATACAAAATAGAGCTAGTACCAATTATACTTAAAGTATTCTAAAAAATCAAGGAGGAGAGACTCCTGCCTAACTAATCTGTGAAGCCAGCATCACCCTGATACTCAAACCTGGCAAAAGAGCAAAAAAAAAAAAAAAAAAAAAGAAAAGAAAAGAAAACCACAGGTCATTGTTCCTGATGAACATAGACACAAAAATCTTCAAAAAAAAAAAAAAAGCAAACCAAATCCAGCAGCACATCAAAAAGTTAGTACAACACTGTCAATTAGGCCTCATTCCTGAGATAAAAGGTTGGTGCAACAAATGCAAATCAATAAATAAGATTCACCACATAAACAGAATCAAAAATGAAAACTGTATGATTATATCAATAGATGCAGAAAAGGTGTTTAATAAAGTCCAATATCCCTTCATAATAAAAACTCTCAACAAACTAGGCATTGAAGGAACTGTATTAGTTCATTCTCACACTACCACAAAGAACTACCTGAGACTGGGTAATTTATAAACAAAAGAGGTCTAAGTGACTCATAGTTCTACATTGCTGAGGAGGCCTCAGAAAACTTACAATCATGGCAAAAGGCAAAGGGGAACAAAGGCATGTCTTACATGGTAGCAGGAGAGAGAGAGCAAGGCAAAAAGTGCTACACCTTTAAACCATTAGATCTCATGAGAACTCTGTCATGAGATAGCAGTAGGAGGATGGTGCTAAACCATTAAAAACCACCCCCATATTCCAATCACCTCCCACCAGGTCTCTCCCTCAACACACGGGGATTACAATTTAAGATGAGATTTGAGTGGGAACACAGAGCCAAACCATATCAAGAATATATCTCAAAATAAGAGCTATCTATGACAAACCCCCAGCCAACATCATACTGAGTGGTCAAAAGCTGGAAGCATTCTCTCTGAGAACTGGAATAAGGTAAGAATCCTCACTCTCACCACAACTGTTCAACATGGTACTAGAAATTCTAGCCAGAGCAATCAGGCAGATGAAATAAATAAAAGGCACCCAAATAGAAAAAGAAGAAGTCAAATTATCTATTTTGGTGGAAAACAGAATTCTATATCTAGAGAAACCTAAAGATTCTCCCAAAGGGCTCCTGGAACTGATAAACAACTTCAGTAAAATTTTGGGATACAAAAATCAATGTGCAAAAATCAGTAGCATTTCTATACACCAATAACATTCAAGCTGAGAGCCAAATCAAGAACTTGATCCCATCTACAATAGCCACAGAAACAATAAAATACCTAGGAATACATCTAACCCAGAAGGCAAAAGATCCCTATACAGAGCACTACAAAACACTGCTGAAAGAAATCATAGATGATACAAACAAATGGAAAAACATTCCATGCTTATGTATTGGAAGAATCAATATAGTTCAAATGGCCATACTGCCCAAAGAAATCTACAGATTCAATGCTATTTCTGTCAAACTGCCAACGTCTTTTTTCACAGAATTAGAAAAAAACTATTCTCAAATTCATATGGAACCAAAAAAGGCCCAAATGGCCAAAGCAATCCCACCCAAAAGGAACAAAATGAAGGCATCATTTTACCCACCTCCAAACTACACTATAAGGCTACAGTAACAAAAACATCATGGTACTAGTACAAAAATAAATACATAAACCAATGGAACAGAATAGAGGACCCAGAAATAAAGCTGCACAGCTACAGCCATCTGGTCTTTGAGAAACTCATTAAAAATGAGCAATGAGAAAAGGACTTCATATTCAATAAATAGTGCTGGGACAGCTAGCTAGTCCTATGCAGAATAATAAAACTGGACCTCTTTCTTTCAACATATACAAAGATTAACTCAAGATAGATTAAAAATTTAAATGTAAGACCTCAAACTGCAAAACTCCTAGAAGAAAACATAAGAAACACCATTCTGGACACTGGCCTTGAGAAAGAATTTATCATTAAGTGCTCAAAAGCAATTGCAACAACAACAAAATTTGACAAGTCAGACCTAATTCAACAAAAGAGCTTGTGCACAACAATAGAAACAGAGTAGACAGATAACCTGTAGGATGGGAGAAAATATTAACAAACCGTGCATTCAACAAAGGCCTCATATCCAGAGTATATAAGGAACTTAATCCAACAAGCAAAAAACAACCTCTTTAAAAAGGGGCAAAGGACATATACGACATTTCTCAAAGACATCATGAGACCAACAAACATATGAAAAAATGCCAAACATCACTAAATATCAGAAAAATACAAATCATAACCACAGTGAGATACCATCTCACACAAGTCAGTATGGCTATTAAAAAGCAAAACAATAATAGATGCTGGTGAGGCTGCAGAGAAAAGGGAAGGGTTGGTGGGAATGTAAATTTATTCAGCCACTGTGTAAAGCAATTTGGAATGTCTCAAAGAACTTAAAACAGAACTACCATTTGACCCAGCAATCCCATTACTTGGCACACTTCCAAAATAAAATAAATTATTCTACCAAAAAAGACGCATACCCTTGTATATTCACTGCAGCAGTATTCACCAAAGAAAGACATGGAATCAACCTAGGCACCCATCAATGGTACACTGGATAAAGAAACTGTGGTACACATACACCATGGAATACTATGCAGCCATAAAAAAGAATGAACTCATGTCCACTGTAGCAACATGGATGCAGTTGGAGGCCATTATCTTAAGTGAATTAATGCAAAAAGAGAAAAACAAATACAACAAGTTCTCACTTATAAGTGGGGGCTAAACTTTGGATACTCAGTGACAAGTTGGCAACATTAGATACTGGGGACTGTTAGAGGAGGGAAGGAGAGAGGGGAGCAATGGTTAAAAAACAAACTACTGGATACTATGCTCACTACCTGGGTGATGGGATCAATCATACACCAAATCTCGGCATCATGCAATATACCCGGGTAATGAACCTGCACATGTGCCACCTGTATCTAAAATAAAAGTTGAAATTATAAAAATAAGAAAAAAAGTTAGTTATTTAGTCGTGATGAGTGCTACACAGAGAAAGTACAAGTCCTGTATTAGTCATCTTGGGCTGCCATAACAAAACACCATATACTAGGTACTTTTTTCTTATAGTTCTGGAGGCTAGATGTCTAACGTCAAGGTCTGGAGGCTAGATGTCTAACATCGAGGTCTGGCAGGGTAGACTTCTGGTGGGAGCTCTCTTCCTAGCTTGCAGATATCTGCCTTCTCGCCGTTACTTCATATGACCTTTCCTTGGTGAATGTACAAGGAAAAAGAAGGAGAACAAGTTCTCTGGTATCTCTTCTTAATAGGATATTAATCTTTTTTAATTAGGGCTCCAACCTTATGACCTCATTTAACCTTAAGTACTTCCTTAGAGGTTCCATCTCCAAATATAGCTACTCTAGGGGTTTAAGCTTCAACATATAAATTTAGCAGAATACAGACATTCACTGCATGACAAGATCTAATCAGAGTATTTAACAAGGCACCTGATTTAATCTGCTCATAGCATCTATGAGCAGGAAATAATTGAGCTCTGAAAGAATAATTAATTAAAAAAACAAGAACGGAAAAATCATATAGACAGAGAAAACAGCATATAAGAAGGCCTTGGAGTGAGAAGCATACCCTATTGGAGGAATTAAAGCATGAGCAGTATTGTTGGAGGAATGATGTGATAAAGAGTAGCGGCAGGCAAAGCTGGAAACATAGGTAAGAGTCAGAATTTACAGGCCCTTGTAGGCCAAGTTCACAACCGCGTAGACACTGAGCAACTTTTAAGGCCTAGGAGCAACATGATTACATAGATGTGTCTTTTATAAAGGAAATTCTCTAACAGCAGTATAAAGAACAAATTAAAGAGGATCAAGAATAAAATTAGAGATCATTTATAAAGCTATGGCACTATTTCAAGTGAGAAATAATGGTGGCTCAGGAAAAAGTAATGACTCTGGAAATAAGGAGAGGTAGATTGAATTTGATTTATTTTGGAGGTAGAATGGAGATAGTGATGGATGATTAGCTAAGAATGGAGATAAAGAGAAAAGAGTTAAGAATGACTTGGGTTTCTGGTTGAATTGGGGTTCATTCACTATGATGGAGAAGAATAATCTTTTTGGTAGGGGCTGGATGGGCAGAGAGAATCATGTGCTCAGTTCCGGACATGTTGAACCTTCAGTGCGTATAATACATTCAGTTGGATGTATGTGCTGCAGATGATTTTAAGAAGCTCTGGGATAGGGGTTTCAATTTGAGAATTATCAACCATAAATGATAAATAAAGCTATTAGCCCTAGCTCAGATTTCCAAAGGATAAAGTATAGAAAAGGAGAGCAAAAACTTAGGACAGGACCTTGAAAAAAAGCCAAGATTTAAAATTCAGTAAGAAGCTGTTAAGGACCCTTAGAAGGACTCATCAGAGAGGGATGAGGAGAACTCAAGGAACATGTGTATTTCAAAGTAGTCATAGGCAATGGAGACAGCTGCTAAGGATCAAGCAAGATGAGATCTGAAATTTGACAAATGTGTTTAGCCAAATGGAGAGAATGGAGAGCTGTTTAGTGAAAGAGTAGTAGTTGGAGCCAAACTGAAGTGTGCAGGAAAATGTGCGGGACACAATAGAAGTTGGAGAGAACAGCAGCTCCAGGGATCTCCTGTCGCTTACCTGGATATATACCTGGCAACTCAACAAAAAGATGAATTTGAAACATAGAACAGCTGAATTTATCCAATTAGAAATCAAACAACAATGCTCACTTCCACTTTTTCCTGGTGCCTTAAAGATGATGGGAATATTTCGGGTTTTATGCATTCTCTGAGTAGCTTTTCAACACCTAAACAAAAGGACTGAAATTGAAATTCTATGTACCTTATCAGGGCACGAGGACACAATTCCCAAAGACTTTTATTTTAACAAGAATGAAACTCAGTTTTGCAAGGGAAAAAGAGAAAGTGATATTGAAAATAAATAGGTAAAAGTCTAAAAGTGAAATAAGATACTTTAAAAAATACTATGTGTTGTAGTATTTAAAGGAGTCACTAGAAGATTGAGTCACCATGATAAATATAAATTATCTTATGGGTCCTCACAGAATTTTTTTTAAATAAGATTTTAGTAATAATAGAAAATATAATATTTGTAATCTTCTTAATACACGTGATGAGGTCTATAATAGACAGGTAAGAGGCATTTTCTGGGCAATGAATTACCCAGAGACGCTGATGAAAGCATTCAGGAAATAGTATGTCTGCCACTAGGAGAGGAGGTAATTAATACAGAGTGAATTTATTGCAAGGGCTTTAGTAAGAAGGTATGTTCTGAAAGAATGCTAGGAGCCTCGTTTACCAGGACAGACCATCACAATGTATGGAGCAGTTTTAAACACCAAGAGCAAAATATGACACTTCATTACTCAATTCTCCCCAAACATATTAGTTTTTAAAATCATATTTTAGGGCTGGCTCGAGCAATTGTTCAATTTCCACTAAGAACCAGACAAAAGGGGATAGTTTTATAAGAAAATATATAGTTAGATTTCTCTGTTAAATTAAGCACTGCATTTGTCACTCAATAATCAAGTGCTAGTCATAAGAATGGGATAATAAGACTTGTTATACAATCAATTTCTTTGAAGATTTTAAGGAAAAAGAAAACATATTATATGGGAAGAGTGAAATACAGTCCTACAAATAGACGAGGATACTTCTATGATTCGGGCTCACTCCAAATTTCGCTACATTTAGGTGTGGAAGAAAATAGGAAGAAGAAAAATAGCTTTGTTGATGAATGAGATAAATAGTTATGCTCTGGTGAAAAATTTTCTGAATAATGTCTCCTGTAACCAGACCTTGCACAATTCTAAATGTTTACACAGTCAGTGCCAATGGAAAACTTTCACGTCTATAAACAACTTTTATTCCAAGCCCAAACATCTCCCTGCTGCGGGATGGTTAGTAAGCAAATACAAGCTGTCAAATAGCACCTTGGAACCAGATTCCACATACATAGCAGCATGTATCTGTGTGCAGGCTGATTCATGTGCACAGCACAATATTTTCCAATAGCTAAAATTCGATGTAGAAAAAGGGATTTGGGAAACCAAATCTGTTTCACCTAAATAAAATACATTTTTTTTTCAAGCTACCTTTCTCTTCCTCTCTCTTCTCTTTCATAAATGTCATAAAGAAAACTCAGGTATCAATCAATTATTTATGGAAGAGGGAACCTGAAGCAGAGAAACAGTGAATGTTAACTACTTGTTCCTTTGGTGGTCAGGAGAAAGAGAGGGAGCAGAAGCTCAGTAAGGAAGACAATGGCAAGTGAATACTGTGGACTCCGTTTCAGGAGCATTTACTTAAAGACAAAATTTTTGGAAAAGTAGGCAGAAAACAAAAGCACAGAGACGTAAGTGAAATGCAGAATACTGTTGCCCACGACGCTTACATAGAAAGACAGCAGGGAGCAAAAATAATTGAAACGCTCTGTTGTAAAAGGTTTTGAACGTTGTTACTGTTTATCGTTTGTCTGCATTGGTTCCTTAAGTCAAAAACAAATAAAAAACCCTGGCATATCTCAACAGTGGGACCTGGTGTGTTTTCTAGCTCTGGATGTACAATTCTAAATTCTACATTTTTTAACTATTAGCAGAAAACATGTCTCACATCTTAAAACACTTTAGAAACCAATCCACAAATGATATAGTATTTGTAAGTTCATCACTGCATTAGCATCACTAAAACAGTATCTGCCAAACTTATGGCTGTCTCCTTGCTTTGGTCATGACTGTTCTCAGATTCTTTTAACTGTATCAAAATTAGAATATCAGGATACCACTGCCAGACAAGGGTCAAGGGGCTTCACAAATCCTTTGTTCGCTATTCAGTGTATTGTCCAGATAATATCCAGCCTGCTTTATTCATCTCCCTTAAGGTGAGAATTGCCCTTAATAAGAAATGTCCTGAGTCCCAGGCTGGCCTTGCTTGCATTGGAGGGGTCCCACAACTGTTCAATTGGGTATTTGTGGGCTAGACTGGAAAGCACCAATGAAGAAGAGGAACATAGGGACCTTTTTTTTCCCCCTCATGCTAGTCAGAAATTATAAAATTCTGATGAAATAAATTTTGCTTTTATTTATTTAGGAAAGGTGGACCAATCTCTTTCTAATCTATATATCTACATATTTCTTTGTATCTATGTATCTATTGATTCTATGTATCTATGTATCCTCAGTGAATATATTCTACTTCCCAGCTTGAGTGACCACTGCCAGGCTGATAACTCCATGATTTGGATCATCAGTTTATTTTTTTCTCTGGAGCTTTATAGACACATAGGTATATAGAGATACTGATAGACATATAAGTAAAGATACAGATATAAAGACAAAGGAGCAGGATTATTTCAATCACAGATTAGAGAGCATTTCTGATTTTTCCTCAGAGTAGCCATGAAACCTGTATTTAAAAAAATAAAAGACAGGGACTTTGGTTCACATTGCATTTTCATGATCTGTTAGAACAGTTTCTATAAGAAAGAAAAACAAACATCTTGTCTTCTGCTTTGTAGGACTCATTTGGGGATGATGCTGAGCAACATCTCTAGCCTCACTGCAGGAAATGGTGCAAACTGTGATCTCCTGCTTTCAAGGCACTTAGAAGCAATTAATAGACAAGACTAACACGTATAATAAAGTAATACAAGAGAATGCCTTAGAAAAGCTAAATTATGTTATGCTAAATATGCCACAGGAGAGGGAATTTAAGGAAGGAGACATTACTAGCATCTGTCCTATTCTTTCCTATATCCCTCCTACTGAGATGAAAGCCATCTTTCCTCCTTACTACTGAGAGGATAATCCCACTTTCTTATCAATATTAAAAGTGGTTCTAGTCTCTCCCATTAAAAAAAATACTCTTTAACTTCATAACCCCTCCAACTCCTTCATAATCAAATTTCTTGAAAAAAAGAAAAAAACCTGTTCACATTCAGAGTTTCGACTTTCTTATAAATGATTTACTTCTCAAGCCACAGGTGTGATACCATGGATTAAGGAACAACTAATACAAGGGATGTTAAAGTGTAAAACATAGCAGTCCCTTCTCCCTCATACTTAAACATCTCTTATGGGTCTATACTAGGCTATTGCTCTTCTTTCTCTGTGAATATATTCTACTCTCCAGCTTTAGTGATCATTGCCAGGCTGATAACTCCATGTTTTGGGTTACCAGTACATTTTTTTCTCTAGAGATTCATATACACTTTTTCAACTGTGTACTGAATATCCCTTTCATACATGCAATTGAATATGTTCAAAACTGAAATTATCTTACTGTTCTCTCTTACCATCCAACACTCTGTAAATTAATACATCTCATTCCTTCCCTTTCTACTTCTTGCCAACATACTGATACTACTCTAGGTCATTATTTAGATATACAAATACTGCCTGTATGATTTCAACAAGTCTCCATTTTCATGTTTTGAATCTAGTTTTATTCCCTCCAATCATTTCCCACATACCAACATACCAAATACAACAATCTTAAGAAAAAAATAAATCTGAACATGCTTATCCTTTCTAAAATGCTTGAAGGACCCCCAATTACCCACAGGACGAATATGATATTCTTAAAAAGGCTGACATGATTCACTTTCCCCTCCCATGCAACAATCTAGACAAACACATCTACCTTCAATTGTCCAAAGGCCCTGGACTTCTACATAGACTATTACCTCCTGCCTAGTAGACTCTTCATTTCATTTGTCACAAATTATTTAAATTACACTAATGTTTTTCTGCGGACATCCCTTCCTCTTAGTAGTCTTTCTTTGAATCTGCACACCTATTACTTCTATGACACTTTTGATTAACTTTATATCTCATTTCTCTTAGCTATATCCTCTGTTAAGCTCAATGGGGTCAGAAAGTACGTCTGTCTTAAATCCCTTACTTCTTATAACTAAGCACAATGTCTGACATACAGTAGGTCCTCAATACATGTGATCAGAGAAAGATTTATAAATAAAAGTCTCTTGAGTAGAATTTAAGTGGGGTTGATTTTTCAAGAAATAATGTATATGAAAGCGTTCTCTCTGTAACACTTTGAAGACTGGTCAAATTTAACAATCTACTTGACAATCATTTTATGGCAACACAAAAATATGATAAAACCTTGCCATGATATATTGGACTCTGGGGACTCGGGAAAGGGTAGGGGGTGGGGAGGAATAAGAGACTACACATTGGGTACGGTGAACACTGCTCAGGTGATGGGTGCACCAAAATCTCAGAAATCACCACTAAAGAATGTATTCATGTAGCCAAACACAACCTGTTCCCCAAAAACCTATTGAAATACAAAAACTAAAGATAAAAAACTTTACAAATGTTGACCAAACAGGGAAAAAAATCAGTCAGAGCTGAGTGAAAGTAAAATAATGGCATAATTTTAAAAATGAATATAAATATATTAGTTTTTACTAAGATATTCCAAACTAGCCTAAGAAACTCTTAGTAGAGGTGCTAAGGAACTCAGTCTAA
This sequence comes from Pan paniscus, assembly GCF_029289425.2. Lineage (NCBI taxonomy): Eukaryota > Metazoa > Chordata > Mammalia > Primates > Hominidae > Pan > Pan paniscus. Next base: position 124,085,816 of record NC_073254.2, read on the forward strand.
AAAAATAGAAATGCTTTCTAGTTAGCATGTATATTGTAAGTATGTGGGCGTTTCTAAAAGTGCTTCAAAATCACCCATTCACTTAAGTATTTTAAGCATTCCTCCTGCAATTTAGCTCAAGCTGCAATTTAGAACAATTTGCGGGAAAGATTTGCTAAGTACAAATAATTTCCAATCAGCCCCTTTTCCAAATTATTATAAACTTTAAATTTATATTAGCTGTTCTAATTAATGAGATCTCAGTGTCCTTAAAACTGGAAAATAAAGTGGTTGATCCTGGGTGGTGTATGGTACCAAAAAGGAAGTATACAAATTTTAAAACGTATTATCCTCATCTATGGAATAAAAGAAAAAATTCTCAACACAACCAAATGATAGCTTTTAAAAGCTGTCAGAGACACCTAATTTGTGAGTCATGTTTTTAGTCCAGCAGCCTGAATGCAGAAAACTCTAGTCACAGAATACACCTAGACTAGCTCAGAGAACACTCAGAGCCTTTTGCTAAGGATGCCCCTGAGCAGTGATTCCCAAATCAGAGTGCATGTGCAGAGAGAGGAGAGGGGGTAAGCAGGCAGCATCCCTGAGCGTAACATTTCAGAACAGCATAAATCAATGTTTACTTAGTTTATTTTGACAAGGAAGTGCCTTCATTATATTTGTGGGTGAGTTCCTCTGTTTGCAAGGTCAAGTTATAGTGCACAACATTTTACAAGGTTTTCCTAAAGTAGTATTTATTTATATGATTTTATCATTTTAGTTTTATATGTGCATATATAAAATATACATTTTTGTATACACAAATGTCTGCAAAAAATATTTGCATCAAAAGATGAAGTATTAAAAATATGATATATTTTACTATATTTATTCTCATATTATAATAGTTTATAGAAAAAAATGATCCTGACTATTTCTAAGGCAATAAGAATTCAGGAAATGCCATCATTTTTATCCCTACATGTTTTGTAGAATTACATATAAACAACAACAAACTGATGAGGAAACATTCTGTGTTTAAAGACCTTCAGACAAAGAGATCTGCAAACCACTTTCAACAATGTAACCCTGAAAAAATACCTAAAAACTTTTGCCAGAGGAAACTATTTTCTATAATAACATGAATTCCTCAGATAGCAGCAAAAGCCCATTTCCTGCTGTTAGGTTCTCAATGGAAAGGAGATGAATAATTTTTCTTCATATCTTTGAACAATGTTTAAATTATGCCCCAATCTTCTCTGTTTCACACTAAATAATTTCTCACTCCCTGAGCACTTCTTCAAGGGTGTTACTTGAAATTATAATTGTTGATCTCCATTGCACCCACTTCAGTCTCTTTATGAGTTATAGAAAACTAGACTCAAAATTTAATAAGAGCAAAACTCATATTTCACATTTTTCATAGTTTTATTTGTAGATCCCAATCTTCTAGTTAAAAAAAAAAAAGAAAGAATAAGAGAAAATAGCAATACCATATTCTGGAACTTATTTTCTGACTAAATGTTTACTATTGCCCTCATCTATACCTGTCATCCTCCCCTACCTGTCCCCACTCTCCTCTATTTCCAGATAAGTGCAATATTTTACAAACTGAAACCTCTAAGCACTATAAATATCACTATAGTATAGGGCCCCATGAGGCTATTTAAATAAAATAAGAGAACACCAGAGCCCTTTGTTAAGTTAAGACAGGATTCTGTTGTGAAGAACAATGCTGATTTCTCCAGTGGACAGAGGGAAATGGTTTTAATTGGATTACTAATGTGACCCTTGGGTCCCATAGAGATCTATAATGCTTAGTTAGATACCATTTTACCTAACTAAAAGGATTTGCTAAAGAAATGTGATTTTTTTTAAGTTCCCTGGAACAAAATGTATTGTTGGAGTAGTATATCTTAGTCACATTGCAGGCTGTGGGATTTATGTTATGTTTTACTGTTTGATCAGAAGCTCCTTTAGACTTGTGGAGGACGAGCTAGACATTCTCAGTATGAGCTTATTAATAGTTGTACTTAAATAATTGCCCAAGAGCCTCATTACTTGCTGGACTTAATAACAGTGTTATGTAGTTGATGTAGTATATTCATTCTAATATTGAAAACACTTTGTTCTCCTTGGTGAAAGGCAGTGTATTGCATGGTTAAGGGTCCTGGAAGCCTCTGGAGTTAGACTGCTTGAGTTTGAATCTTGTACTATGCATTTATTAACTCTGTATCCTTAGACTAGTTAAGCATTACTTTTCTCATATGTAAAATAGAGATAACACTTTTTCAAAGGGTTGCTAGAAAGATTAGATGAATTAATAAATAATCACTTAATTATGGACATGGTAAATATTCAATAAATTATAATTATGATTATTATCATCATAATTGTTTACATTTGTGACTTTTTTTCCTTTACATATATATGAGTCTTATTCCAAACTGTGACCCTTCCTCTTACTTTCCCCTAATCTGGTAATCACTTCAAGTATGATTAAAAGCTGAGTTACATGCAAAAAAGTACTGAAAGTACTGAGAAACTTGAAATCACGTAATGAAAGAGAATATGACTATCAAATCCAAAAAGATTCATTAACATAATTTCCTCTAAAGTATGTTTAAACAAATAAACAGATGAAAAGTTCAATTTAAAAAGCAATCATATGAAATATTTCGTCCCAAATTTGAGAGTAGGCACCAAAATCTCTTCTCAAGAGGAGAGTGATGAGTAGGGGGAGGAAGGAAGGAACAAGGACAAATTCCTTCTATTTGGTACCTGTGCTTTCTTCCCAAATCCTAGAGAAAATACCAAGTGGTTTCTGACTTCAGAAGCTTGAAATCTAGAGTGAGAAGCTCATGCAGGCCCATTATGAACATTGTATCTCTCAAAGGGAATATTGGTAACCATGATAGAAGTAACATAGACCCACATTAATTCAATGTTGACCATATATACAGGTTTAGGAGTTAAGAAGATGGTTCTTCATATGCAAATTCTCCTAAGGGTAAAGCTTATCATTCCTTCCTGCATCATTTTGACTGACTTTCTTCTCATGCTTTCTTTAGTTGGCATTTAGCTGAATCTGTATGTATGTTAATTTTAATATGAGGGAGGAAGAGGGGTTACGCCATACAATTTTATTGCGCTAATTGTCTAGTGGATGCATTAGCTAGCCAGTGCAAGGGATAATAGAATGAGTATACAACTGCCATAAAGCAATACGTGCTTTAATAAAGATAGAGAAATTTAGCATGTATAAAATATATAGAATGCAAAGAAAATATAATGTGTATATTAGTTCATTTTCATACTGTTGTGAAGAAATACCCAAGACTGGGTAATTTATAAAGCAAAAGAGGTTTAATGAACTCACAGTTCCATATGGCTAAGGAGGCCTCACAATCTTGGCAGAAGACAAAGAAGGAACAAAGGCATGTCTTACATGGTGACAACAAGAAGTGCCCAGCAAAAAGGAGGAAAAGCCCATTATAAAACCATGAGATCTCATGAGAACTCACTCACTATCATGAGAAAAGCATAACCGTAACCGCCCCCATGATTCAATTATCTCCCATGGGTCCCTCTCATGACATGTAGGGGTTCTGGGAATTACAATTCAAGATGAGATTTGGGTGGGGACACAGCCAAACCACATCATGTGTTACGGGACAAAGACTCAGTGCTTTTGGTGGCCAGTGGAGGGGAGTGATCACATACAAGGTAGGATCAATAAATGTTTGACCTCCCAATAGGAGGTGAGACACCAGAGAAAAATGATTCATGGTTTGGGCTTTACATAGGAATTCACAGCTGACCACCTTCAGAAAGACTTATTTGGCTAACACAGTGTTCTTAAATTTTAAAAATTATATTGCAATATTTTTAAAACAATATTTATATAAACATTTCTGTTTATATATTTTCTTTATAAATGGGAAGATCTGTATAGAGTGGTCCTCATGGCCAAGAGCAGGAGTTCATGGGAGGCTGGGGAGAGCTAGCGTATTGTGCTCTGTAGATTACCTGGGCCCGGATCCCCATGCCAACTTCATGCATCGAGGCAACCTGTCTGAATCTTGTACATATTTAAAATTAAGGTTTTCAGTACACATGGTATTATTATTTTAGAATATTTAACGCTTCTTTTTGCTCTATGCCAAATTGTATAAACTGGGGACATTTTGTGTTAAATACTGTATATGAAACCTATATGTAAATAATAGTAGAAAACCAAAAAAGTTGAAAGGTTCCAAAGAGTAGATATTATTTAAAGTGAACTTAGAAGAATAGGTAATATTTATAAACCGGGGGAGTGATGAAGAGTAAAGTATTCCAGGTGTAAGCAAAGAAACAAAGCAAGAATATTTGTTCAATTTTAAGAAACATAAGTTTTCCTGTTTATACATGGGGTACATTGGGGAATAGCAGAAATCTGGGGAATGACTTTCACATACCTACCTGGCTCTCTACTCACAGCTGCAATACAATGTTATCATCAACCCTCATTCTTTGCCAGATACATTGCTGAAGCCAGAAGACATGATCCAGATGATGAAACAAGGCTGTGAAGTCTATTGGAATCCTGGTGAAAAGTGGTCAGGCTCAAGACTTTCTTTCTCTGATCTTGAAGAGTACCTAGAACTTAGCCACCAACTGTCTGGGGGCAAAAATTAGAAACAAGAGTAGTCCCTAGAAACTCTCAAGGGGAAGGGCCAAATAGGCTTTGGAAATCTAACTGGTAGCACCTAGAGATCTCGGGGGTTTCATAGACAGCCACGGAGGAAGAAGAACAGTAGGCTCAGTAATCTTCACCTCTAAAGCTGCTGGCCATTGCAGCTAAGAAGCCCAGAATGCAGAGTTCCTTCCTTCAGGGAGTTACACACAGCCAGCTCTCAGAAGTGGACACCACTGACCCTTTACCCTTTCCAGGGTAGGATTGTCACTGCTGGGAAAAAAAAAAAAAAAAAAAAACTGATCTTGAGCTGCAAGGTAGCCAAGAATGGGCAAAGAAAAATAACACCTCAGGAAATGCATCAGCCAGAGAAGAAAGAGAAGCAGACCAGATCATGCTGCAACTAGTGGAAAACAATTGCTAAGGAGGAAATTTGTAACTTGGACAAAACACTAATGTTAATTTACAAAGCTTTGATTATTATAAACAATAACCACAAAAACATTTATGAACACATTTTTTGGGGGACTGAGAAATTATTGTCAAATTTAAAAATCTACCAATTGATAACACATGATTATATTCTTGAGAAACTAACAATTTGCCTGTAAGACCCCAAAAATAAAAATCTTGCAACACAAAGAAAAAAAAAGGTAGAAATTATAAGACAGAAGGTAAGAGAGCTGGAGGAACAAACTGGGAGAGACACAGGCAGATATTAAAAATTCAAAATGGAGGTAAAGTAAAGAACAGAAATTAAGGGCAGGAATTGAGTAACAAATTGTGAAAAATCTTATTGGTTGAAAAAATATTTGGGTCCATAGCTTGAAACAAAATGCTCAGAGAAATCATGTTAAAATTTCTGAAGAAACTTTTTATCATCTATTTCTATAATTTAAATAATTCAGGAATCTCCCAATGTATAACCGACAAATTATATTACTATGTATAATTGACTTTAATTATATTATTCTTCTTTGTACACATTTTCTTTTCTACTATGGTTATCTATTTCTGAAAGTGGTTTTAAACTCTTTAATTATACTTTATTTTAAGATCATTTTGCCTATGATAATCTTTGCTTCTCATATTTAGCTACCATGTTGTTGGTGCACAGAGATTCAAGTTCTGGCCAGGGCAATCAGGCAAGAGAAAGGAATAAAGGGAATTCAGATAGGAAGAGAAGAAGTCAAATTATCTCTGTTTGCAGATGACATGACTGTATATTTAGAAAACCTCATCATCTCAGCTCAAAATCTCCTTAAGCTGATAAGGAACTTCAGCAAAGTCTCAAGATACAAAATCAATGTGCAAAAGTCACAAGCATTCCTATACATCAATAATACACAAATAGAGAGCCAAATCATGAATGAACTCCCATTCACAATTGCTACAAAGAGAATTAAATGCCTAGGAATACAACTTACAAGGGACGTGAAGGACCTCTTCAAGGAGAACTACAAACCACTGCTCAAGGAAATAAGAGAGGACACAAACAAATAGAAAAATATTCCCTGGTCATGGATAGAATCAATATCATGAAAATGGCCATACTCCCTGAAGTAATTTATAGATTCAATGCTATTCCCATCAAGCTACCATTAACCTTCTTCACAGAATTAGAAAAAACTACTTTAAAGTTCATATGGAACCAAAAAAGAGCCCACATAGCCAAGACAATCCTAAGCAAAAAGAACGAAGCTGGAGGCATCACGCTACCTAACTTCAAACTATATTACAAGGCTACAGTAACCAAAACAGCATGGTACTGGTACCAAAACAGATATATAGACCAATGGAACAGAACAGAGGCCTCAGAAATAATACCACAGATCTACAACTATCTGATGTCTACAAACCTAACAAAAACAATCAATGGGGAAAGGATTCCCTATTTAATAAATGGTGTTGGGAAAACTGGCTAGCCATATGCAGAAAAGTGAAACTGGACACCTTCCTTACACCTTATACAAAAATTAACCCAAGATGGATTAAAGACTTAAACCTAAGACATAAAACCATAAAAACCCTAGAAGAAAATCTAGGCAATACCATTCAGGACATAGGCAAAGACTTCATGACTAAAACACCAAAAGCAATGGCAACAAAAGCCAAAATTAACAAATGGGATCTAATTAAACTAAAGAGTTTCTGCACAGCAAAAGAAACTATCATCAGAGTGAACAGGCAAACTACAGAATGGGAGAAAATTTTTGCAATCTATCCATCTGACAACGGGCTAATATCCAGAATCTACAAAGAATTTAAACAAATGTATAAGAAAAAAAAAACCCATCAAAAAGTGGGCAAAGAATATGAACAGATACTTCTCAAAGGAAGACAGTTATGCAGCCAACAAACATAAGAAAAACAGCTCATCATCACTGGTCATTAGAGAAATGCAAATAAAAACCACAATGAGATACCATCTCATGCCACTTTGAATGGCAATCATTAAAAAGTCAGGAAACAACAGATGCTGGAGAGGATGTGGAGAAATAGGAACACTTTTACACTGTTGTTGGGAGTGTAAATTAGTTCAACCATTGTCGAAGACAGTGTGTAGATTCCTCAAGGATCTAGAACCAGAAATACCATTTGACTCAGCAATTCCATTACTAGGTATATACCTAAAGGATTATAAATCATTCTACTATAAAGACACATGCATACGTATGTTTATTGCTGCACTGTTCACAATAGCAAAGACTTGGAACCAACCCAAATGCCCATCAATGATAGACTGGATAAAGAAAATGTGGCACATATACACCATGGAATACAATGCAGCCATAGCAAAGGATTAGTTTATGTCCTTTGCAGGAACATGGATGAAGCTGGAAACCATCATTCTCAGCAAACTAACAAGAACAGGAAACCAAACACACGTGTTCTCACTCATAAGTGGGAGTTGAATAATGAGAACACATGGACACAGAAAGGGGAACATCACACGCTGGGGCCTGGGGAGGCCCCAGTTGGGGGCTAGGGGACGGATAGCATTAGGAGAAATACCTAACATAGATGACAGGTTGATGGGTGCAATAAAACCACCATCACACATGTATACCTATGTAACAAACCTGCACGTTCTGCACATGTACCCCAGAACTTGAAGTACAATAATAAAAAAAATTGTTTTCTTTCTAATGTTACATAGCACTCATCTTTGTCTTCTTTGGTAATTTTCTCCTTAAATTAATATTAACTGATAATAATACTTGTTCTTTCAAGATTAGCTTTAAAACTATTTGTTGCTTTTGTAAATTAGAAATTATAAACAATATTCTAAAAATTTTGATGTTGGCTGGGCATGGTAGCTAACACCTGTAATCGCAGCACTTCAGGAAGCTGAGGTGGGAGTATCACTTGAGTCCAGGGGTTCAATACTAGCCTCGACAACGTAGCAAAACCCCGTCTACACACATACACATACACACACACACACACACACACACACACACACACACACACACACAACCTAGCTGGGCATGGTGGCGTGTGCCCTAAGGTCCGAGCTACTCAGGAGGCTGAGGTGGAAGGATGGCTTCAGTCCAGAAGGTCAAGACTGCAGTGAGCCATGATCATACCACTGCACTCCAGCCTGGGTGACAGAATGAGACCCTGTCTCAAATAAATAAATAAATAAATATGTTAATGTTCACTTAAGTTTTTATTTTCTAATTAATTCAAATTGGTAATTAATATTTTCTAAGAAATTATTTTCTGTAGGTTTTATATTGCCTTAGTATTTATAGGAATGTGAATTAAGATAACAATATCACTTCATACCTACTAGAAAGACAAAACGATAGTTGTCAATACTTAACAAGTATTAATTCAAATTGTTGCTGGGATTTCAGGTGATAATAATATAGTATATTGTCATTTTAGACAGTAGACTGGCAATATTTATTCACTGTCAAAATACAGTAATGCCACGTGGAAGCATCCATTCCATAGAAACAAGCTTGCAATTCTAAGGAAACACACTCAACACACACATAGAGAACATTTATTAAAGCTTTGTTTCAAGTGGCAAAAAAAAAATATGTTATATTTGGAGAAAAATTGAAAAAAATTCAGCAACGTAATATCTATGGAATACTATACATCAATGACCAGCCCGGCCAACATGGCGAAACCCCGTCTCTACTAAAAACACAAAAATTAGCTGGGCGTGGTGGTGGGCACCTATAATCCCAGCTACTCAAGAGGTTGAGGCAGGAGAATCGCTTGAACCCAGGAGGCAGAGGTTGCAGTGAGCCAAGATCTCGCCACTGCACTGCAGCCTGGGCGACAGGGTGAGACTCCGTCTCAAAAACAAAAACAAAAGCAAAAAACAGTTTAGACCTGTACCAGTTGATTTGAAGGAATTGCCATGACACATTGTTAAGAGAGAAAAAAGGAAGAAATGCTGAGAAATGTTTTATGAGCACAAGTTCTCCAAAAAGCAGAAACTAGACGTGAAAGTAAATTTATAATAAAAAAAATTCTGGAAAGGCAAATGAGGTGGGTGCTGGGGGAGTCTGGGAAAGTCTTCTATGAAGGAGAGAAGGAAAAAGGAAGATTTGATGAAAGAGACATTTACTACATTGCAGGTCTAATAAAGTTTGGCAAGGCTGAGAGGGAGTCATCCAGCCAAAATTGCCTGCTAGAGTTCCAATTTTGCAGAAATGACTCTGCCATTGTTGTCTTTCCACTTTCAATCACTGGCTAGGTTCATGGGAAGTGTGGCCTTCATGCCAACAGGAGGATGGATTTCAGAGTTCAGCAGCAAGGGCCACAGGTCAATTAGGCTCCCTGTTATTGGAGGTCCAACAGGCATATTTTCATTTTAAGATGATTTCTTTCAGCATGGAAATAATAATGACTGAATACATAAGGATTGTATCATTGGTTGCATTATTTTTTTTTGAAAGCGGGTAGGGAAAGAGAGAAGAGAGAAAAAAGGCAAAAAAAAAAAACCATACAAAACTATGATTTTATTAAAGCACAAAAGATAAAAATATCAATTTGTATAAAATATTCTATTATTTTAAATAACCTGATATTTTAAAATGTGAGTATATTTAACAACAGGTTTAACACTATGTTAAGATGTCAATTGCTCCCAACTGATCTCTAAATTCAAAACGATCCATATCAAACTACAGCATAGTTTTTTCATGGAAATTAATATGCTAATTCCAAAATTCACATGAAAATGCAAAAGACTTAGAATATACGGTGCAATTTTGAATGAGAACAGAGTCAGAGAACTACCTAACTTCAAAGTCTATTGCAAAGATATAATAGTTCAGACAATGTGGTTTGGCATCAAAATAGAGAAAGTGATCAATGGAACAGAAAGGAAAGTTCAGCAGTAGACCTACATCATAGCCAACTAACATTCAACAAAAATGCAAAGGTAATTCAGTGGAAAAAGTATGTATACATGTTGTCTTTTCAAGTGGTGCTGGAAAAATTGCATATCCATATACAAAGAAAATATGCACTTAAGTCATAGATTCTACCACAATGGAAAATAAAACTTAAAATAGATCATAGACCTAAATATGACCTAAAACTACAAAACTTGTAGAAAAAAACATAGTAGAAAATCATTGTGGCCTTGAGTGAGGCAAATAATTATTAACTATACCACCAAAACAATGACCTATAAAATAAAAAATTAATTAATTTGACCTCATCAAAATTAAAACCTCTTTATTTGGGGGAAGAAAACTCTTAAGACAATGAAAATACAAGTAAAAATTGGAAGAAAATAGTTGCAACTCATATAACCGGTAAACAACTTATATCCAGAATATATAAATCTCAAAGCTGAAAAATAAGAAAACAATAAAAAATGGACAAAAAATTTAAGTAGACATATCACTGAAGATATATGGATGGGAAGTAAGCACTTAAAAAGATGTTCAAAATCACTGGTGTAGGAGCAGAGAGAAAGCTTCCCTTCTGTCCCTTCTGAAGGTTAGCTGAAATGATTGACAATCGACAAATTAGTAGAAAAATGTTTACAAATTTATTAACATGCATGTGGACACAGAAGTTCTGTAAAAATGAGACTCAAAGAAAAATCAGATAGTTAAGGCTGAAATACCCTCTTCATAAGCGGGAGGGAACTCGGGGCCGTAGGTAATTTTAGAGAGGTAGTACATGATTTTTAGGAGAAATAAATGGGCCTAAATAACAAAGACCTGGGACAAAGTTTCTTGCAGCTCCAGAAGAGATGGTGGAGAGGAGATGGCAGGAAGGCAGGGAACAGACCTTCACTGTGAACAAAGGTTGTCTTAGGTAGCTAAGTCTCCCAGGCAATCTCTTGGAGCTGACCTCAGAAGAATAGATGAAAATCTCTTCTGGCCATGGTAACTTTTCGTCTCTTCTCCAGTGGTTTATCTTTTTGAGTTATTTGATGATATTTCACAGGAGAGGGTTTTAGGATAATTGCATGTCTTCTGGAGAGAAATTTCCTTAGTCAGATAAGAAAATTTCAGAATAAGTTTCTCCAGGTGCTTCAGAAAAGAAAGAGAATCAGAGAGAGAAGGGGTTGGGGAAAGGTCAGAGAAAGATGTTGGTCCTGAGGCTTATTTATGAGGCCTTTTAATTTTCTTTAATTCAAAGCACTCAGCATGCTAAGACACCATATTTTGCAGTGTTTTCTGGGCTCCAACACTAGTTACTAAAATACAAATTAAAACCATCATGAAATAGCATGTACCCATTAGAATGTCTTTAATAAAAAGACTGACCATCAAAGAGTGTTTATGAGGCTATGGAGGAACTGGATTGGAACTCTCATACAACTGCTGATAAAAATGTAAAATAGCCAAAGGCCTTTTCTGCATCTATTGAGATAATCATGTGGTTTTTTTCTTTGGTTCTGTTTATATGCTGGATTACATTTATTGATTTGTATATATTGAACCAGCCTTGCATCCCAGGGATGAAGCCCACTTGATCATTGTGGATAAGCTTTTTGATGTGCTGCTGGATTCGGTTTGCCAGTATTTTATTGAGGATTTTTGCGTTAATGTCCATCAAGGATATTGGTCTAAAATTCTCTTTTTTTGTTGTGTATCTGCCTGGCTTTGGTATCAGGATGATGCTGGCCTCATAAAATGAGTTAGGGAGGATTCCCTCTTTTTCTATTGATTGGAATAGTTTCAGAAGGAATGGTACCAGTTCCTCCTTGTACCTCTGGTAGAATTTGGCTGTGAATCCACCTGGTCCTGGACTCTTTTTGGTTGGTAAGCTATTGATTATTGCCACAATTTCAGATCCTGTTATTCAGGACATAGGCATGGGCAAGGACTTCCTGTCTAAAACACCAAAAGCAATGGCAACAAAAGACAAAATTGACAAATGAGATCTAATTAAACTAAAGAGCTTCTGCACAGCAAAACAAACTACCATCAGAGTGAACAGGCAACCTACAAAATGGGAGAAAATTTTCGCAACCTACTCATCTGACAAAGGGCTAATATCTAGAATCTACAATGAATTCAAACAAATTTACAAGAAAAAAACAAACAACCCCATCCAAAAGTGGGCAAAGGATATGAACAGACACTTCTCAAAAGAAGACATTTATGCAGCCAAAAGACACATGAAAAAATGTTCATCATCACTGGCCATCAGAGAAATGCAAATCAAAACCACAGTGAGATGCCATCTCACACCAGTTAGAATGGCAATCATTAAAAAGTCAGGAAACAACAGGTGCTGGAGAGGATGTGGAGAAATAGGAACACTTTTACACTGTTGGTGGGACTGTAAACTAGTTCAACCATTGTGGAAGTCAGTGTGGCGATTCCTCAGGGATCTAGAACTAGAAATACCATTTGACCCAGCCATCCCATTACTGGATATATACCCAAAGGATTATAAATCATGCTGCTATAAAGACACATGCACACGTATGTTTGTTGTGGCACTATTCACAATAGAAAAGACTTGGAACCAACCCAAATGTCCAACAATGAGAGACTGGATTAAGAAAATGTGGCACATATACACCATGGAATACTATGCAGCCATAAAAATTGGAAATCATCTTTCTCAGTAAACTATCACAAGGACAAAAAACCAAACACCGCATGTTCTCACTCATAGATGGGAATTGAACAATGAGAACACATGGACACAGGAAGGGGAACATCACACTCTGGCGACTATTGTGGGGTGGGGGGAGCGGGGAGGGATAGCATTAGGAGATATACCTAATGCTAAATGATGAGTTAATGGGTGCAGCACACCAGCATGGCACATGTATACATATGTAACTAACCTGCACATTGTGCACATGTACCCTAAAACTTAAAGTATAATAATAATTAAAAAAAAGAAAAAAATGTAAAATAGCACAACAATTTTGGAAAAAACATTTGGAAATCTTCTTTAAAAATTAAACATACATCAACCATATGACCAAGCCATTCCACTCCTGTGTATTTAAGGGGAAGATAATGTATATCCATAGAAAAACTTGTATTCAAATGTTCACCGCAACTTATCTGTAATAGTCAAAAATGGAATAGAGCCCAAATGTCCATCAACAAGTTACTAGATAAACATATTGTAATATAGCTTTACTACTGTAGACTATTTGACAATAAATGGAATACATTATTGATAAGTGACACATGAATGAATCTTAAAATAATTATGTGGGGTAAAACAAGTCAGACAGGAAAAGAGTATACACCGTATGATTCCATTTATATAAAATTATAAGATATGCAAACTAATCCTGAGTGACAGAAAACAAGGTGGGCAAGAGAGAGAGATTATAAAAGGATATAAGGAAACTTTTCAGAGCAATGGAGGTAGTCATTATCTTGATTGTGGTGATGGTTTCATGGGTGTATATACATGTCAAAAATTTTCAAACCATTCACTTTAAATATGTGCAGTTTATTTTATGCCAATTATATATGAATAAAATGAGTAAAAGTATATATGATAAAAGAAGTATAGTATGGTTTGTGTAAAATATTATATATATGTGCATGTGAGTATAGAAACATTTAAAAATCATGAAAGCTAGGTCTATGAAGTTAGTGATTGTCTTAGGTGGAGTTCTGAATACCATTTTCCTCATATATTTTATGTATAAATCATTTTCACAGTAAGCACATACTATTTGTATAGTCACAGTATATCAATTTGCGTTGGGAATAAAAGAGAGTTTTGAGTGATGAAATGTTAAACTATCAAATAATAACTACACTTTATGCACATCTATTAATGGGGCAGACATTAATTATATATTTACTGTAATTGAATCTGACCTTTAAAATCACTTGATGAAGTGAAATTGTTAACTCCACTTTTCTAGTGAAAAAGCTGAGCAAATTGCCTAACATAACAAATTTGGTACATATTGGATCTAGAATATAAACACACACTTGAATGATTTCGAAGGCTTGTGCTGTTTTTATTATTTATTATTTTATTCCTTCAGGAAAGTCACTATCATATAATAACAATTAATAATAACATTGCTATTCTCAATAACAAGCATTGTGTGTCATTTTTCCAATGCTTAAATGTGTTAACTCATCTAATCCCCACAACAACCCTCTGATAAATGCCAAAGTTATTCACATTGTATAGATAAGGAAACCGACTCAAAGAGGTCTTTTCCACAAATCCTCAACTACTAAAACATGAAGCAATATTGTGAACAGCAGAGGCATCCATCTTGTTAGGTTTGAGAGAGGTGGTGAAGAGTTTAGGGCAGGGACTATCATAATTCAAACTATGCATTGGGAGTATAAATCTTAGGCTGACAGCAGACAGGACAGAGTGAAGAAAGAAGTTGAGACTTTATTATCAAGGACACCTTAGGCACTTGCCTTTTACCAGGCTCACAACTTGTGAGGAATTCCATCTTACCTCCTATTGCTTGAGGTAGGTCCAGTGGTGGCACTACTGATATCACTCTAATAGAAGCCATTTATTGGTTGGTGCTCTCCACACTCTCAAATATTTAGAGATACTTTGATGCAGAAAACAGACAGCAAAGCCTACAGTCCCCTCAGAGGAAGACTTGATGCCTTACGATTGCTGGTCGCAAGGAAGAGCTGGCCTCTGGGATAAGCAGAAAAAGGCACACTGCACTCCTCCTCTCTGGCTTGGCTGGGGGCATTTACTCCTTAATCGCTGCACACAGTGATGTGTTGATGGAGAAGAGCGAGTGGGTGAGCTTCTTGCCTGAGTCAACTGCAATGACTCAGTGCCGATATGAGTGTTCTTTTTCTCATATCGGCAATGAAAAAACAAACTCCAAAATGGCAATGTCCATGGTGACATTCGATATGTCCCAAAATCAGGATTTGAAGCTAGTTGTTCTGATTTAGAGTTCACAAATCATTCCTCTATCACATACACATAAAATAAAGAATAACACATCTGTCTTATGAAGTAAAGGGTCTAACTATAGCCTTTGTTCCATCTGTTTTAAAGATATGTATCAGGTTTTTTTTTTTTAAGTTCCTACCTACTTTCCATTTTTTATGATTGGAATTAAAATTAAACGTAGTTCAAGAATAATTTCCATTTGCCTGCATGTGGGAAAAAGGTGAATTAATTTTTTACAGCTTTAAGAGTGTATGGAGAGCAATAGGCATTCTGGGCAGCGAGAAGACGCACAGAGGTTTTGGCTCCCCCTGTTTATGAGGATGCAGGGACTCCATTAGACCATGCTGTCATCTGGATGCAAATATTGGACAATTCTTGTATGACAGGGATTTTTCTGAACACAGAGTTTGCAGCAGCAAGTAAGATAGATGTAGTCTGTACCACGGAACTTAAGCTCTAATGAGGGCTTCAGAAAATAAATAATTTCAGAACATGACAAGTTTAATTTAAAAAAAAAAAAAGCATAGAAGGACAGAGTGTAACCAGGGTGAATGTTTTCAAGTGTTTGGTCAATAGGCACTGTAAGAATCAATGCCGGGGGTAGCTGAACAGCGATGAAGCCAAGAACTTGAGACACACAAGGCATTGTCCCTGTTTCCAGGACAGCTAGATGTGTTTGGGCCAAATAATTTTGTTCTGATTCATTTGAAGATTCACTGGTCTATAAATACAAGCCCACGGTGTGACAATAGGATGTTCCTAACTGCATCAGTACCAGGAAGCATGAATTAGTACAGTGATCCAATAACTTCTTGTACCTTCTCAGTCATTCAAATCTTGATCTCTTAAACAGTTACCACCCAGGCAGATCCAGTTTTCTGGCTTTAAACACCATCGACACAATGATGATTACACATTTTATCTTCAACTACACCTCTCCACTCAGCGTACTCATAGACATCTCAAATTTATTACAACCAAAATTGAGATGCTGATATTATTCTGTTTCCCTAAATCTGTTCTTGTTGGTCTTCCTTCTAAGTAAATGTAAACTCCGTGATTTTGGTAACTCAGGCAAAAACCAACTGGACCTCATTTTGACTTCTTACTTTCTCTAACATCCTATATCCAACCCATTAATCAGTATTTCCATTTAACTATAAAAATATAAACCAGGATCTGACATCTTCACCTTCTCACCAGCTCTACTGCTACCCTTTGGCCATAACTGTGCAGATCACTGCTATAGCCCTACCTGTTCTTAATGCATCCCTCTCTGCCCCTACTGTAGTTTTTTCTTAACACAACAACCAGAATGCCTCTATTGACACGTGGGCTAGCGCTTATTATAACTCCTCTACTCAGAACCTCTTATGAGTTCCCAGCTCACTCTGAGTAAAGCCCAAACTCCTTGCTACACCTACAAAACCTAAGGAAAGTCTTCTTTCCCCTCTGTCCTCATTTCTTTTATAACTTCATCTTCTACTACTTTATGGTATTCACTAGGCTGATCCTGAGGGCTACTTAAACCCACCAGGCAGCCTTTTCATTCAAGGTTTCCTGACATGTGCTCTCCCTAGATATGCCCATGGCCTGTTCCTCATTAACCTTTGGGTCTTTGCTTGGTAATCAACTTCTTCAAAGGCCTTCCTTGACCACGTATCTAAAATTTGTCTCCCTCAATGTTTCATATTCCTCTAACTGCTTTATTGTTCCCCATTTCATTTCTAACAATCTAATGTAGTTTATGTTTTACTTACTCATTTAGCTTTCAACACATCTACCCCAATAGAGTGAAAGCTCCATGAGAACTAACATATTTTTAACATATTTTTCCCTTTTGGTCACTGTTTTATGCAAAGTTCTTTAAATGGTGCCAGGTATATAATAGCTGCTTAACAAATATTTGTTATATAAATGAATAATTGAATGAATATATGGTTATAGCTAAGGAAAATTTTAATTAAAAGGAAAATGTAATAAATCTGAAAATGCATTCGTTTATATTTGATATTTGCTATCACAAGGGACACAATCTTTAATAAATATATATATATATGCTTCACGTTGCATTTCCAGTATTTCATTCCCTTGGACTCAGGAGCTGGCCTCTACGCAGGTCTCATACGTTACCAAGCATCTTATTATGTGTTTCCATTAATGGAAAGAATATAGCTGGGATTTTATTTTACACAAAGGTCAGAAAATTCAAAGCAATAGTTGCCATAACAACTACAACTCAGCCCCTCAGCTCAAATGAATTTTTGCTATTACTTATATCTGCTCTCAACTTTTATGCCTTAAAATATATAAAGGCAATTTGTCTGCCTTACTATTGCTGTGGGATTTGTCTACAATTTACGCTTCAGGGCTCACCACAGGACTATGACATAACAGAACACACAGAATTCTTCACTTTCTTTGGCATTGAACTAATGCACTTCCTTTACTACTGAAGTCCATCCATAAAAGAAATCATTCACTTTTTAAAGTTGCTGCTCCACATTTGACAGGGGAGAAAAATTAAAATACTTTTATACTCCACATCTGCCTCAGTTCTCCCTAAAGCCTCAGTTTTATTAAGGTGCCTTCTCCTGACATATGTGATGCTCTTTTTTTATCCACTTTATGAGACTCCAGGCACAAAGCCTCAACCTTAATCTTGCAATTCATATGGAAATTAGAGCCATACAGATTTGCCTAATCTCCATGAGATTACTTCTTGTCTAGAGCTGTTTTTTAGAAGAAATAACAGAATCAAAGTAGTTAGGATGTCACTTTTTAGGACCTCCATGGAATGAATTATCCATGGCAGCAATATTTCATAACAGATTTATTTCTGCCATCACTATAGAAAACTAAGTTCCTAAGTACTGCTTTTGAGCCTTTGGGTATTACTATTGTATCAAATTTGGGTGTGTTATGCTTGTAAGATTATATACTAATTAGACTACAAGAGATGACAGGTAATATTCACCAAGATCTCTGGCAGTCAGACAAATAATAGGACCCCAAGAAAAATATTCTGCCATTAAGCAAAACACAAATATTGAGCTCAGCAAACTGGGTCAGCAGATCTACTCAGACAAGATGAAACATGGAAATAATCATTTGTTTTTTTAAAAAATTAATTTTAAATGTCATTGTTTGATAAAGTATGCATTTACATAGTTCTGAAACAAGAAACTATTAAAAAAAAAAGTGTACATGAGAAGTTTCCTTCCAATCTGGTTACCCATCTGCCCAGTTCTGCCATTCCCCAACCAGAGCCTTAGAATAGGGAATCACTGTTCTTACTTTTGTGTATATATAAACTTTCTGTGTTACTTTATGCTTGTACAAGTAACTACGGAAAGTGAATCTGATTGTTACCCTTTGAAATCAAAAGTAAACAAGACAATAAAACTCCAAACAGATTTTAAGCAGAGCTAACATTTGTTTATATTTTCCTTAGGATAATTGATTATGCTCACCAATTGCTTTCTTCCCCTATTCTCCTTTCAAATGGATTATGATATACCAACTTTTTCTTAAATTTCTTCTTAGAGATTATTAAGAGCAATTTATTCTATAGCATGAAAGCTGTTTAAGATATTCTTTAATGAAAAACACGTTTACTGATATTTCATTTTTCTAACAATAGAAAAATTAAGAATTATATAGAAAAGTCTATCATGTACTGTGATACAGATTAGTTAAAACATTAAATACAAAAATAAACTTAAAAATTCAATTGCTTATTTTATTTTAGTTTAGGTGTTTAATAAGAAATTACATGATTATCTTAGACTTGTAATTTATAATTGGTAATGAGCAGATTTTATATACAAATATAAAATACAGTTAATTATATAAGGATTAGTTTTATCTTATGTAATTATATAAATAGCAAGTTCATGGTAAATTTTAATGTCTCATATATTTTAGTTTTTGTTTTCTTTACAAAGCATTCAAATTCTAGGGCAATAGTAATATATTCTTTTTAGCCTGATCATTTTAAGGGGAATAGGCACTTTGATATATTCCTCTTTCAGTGATAATAATTTAAAATATATACCAACGTTGTAATGCAGACTATTTTAGTGGTAGTATGATTGAATGTGAAGGGAGAAAAAATTATCTTATGTCTAGTCCTGCCATTCCTAATAGAGTGTGACTTTGAGCAAGTTGCTTGATCTTCTGTAATTTCTAAAGAGTTTGGCCTGCTCCAAAACTTCAATTCTTCTCTAGGAATTAAATATGAAAGGTAAATGATAGAGAAAAGAAAATCATAACAAAGTTACTAAAACTAAAAAGAGAAAAAATGAAATGAGACAGGTAAGAAAAAACATAACTTACAAGAATAAATATTTACAGTGGGCCTTTCAGACTTAAAGTCCTGGCTTATTTCGTTATTGTTGCTGTTGTGTTGTGTTGTGTTGTGTTGTGTTGTGTTGTGTTTTAGGCTTTTAGCAGCCTAAAGCCATGGTTTCTAGTTTCTGTCTCTAGTGATAAGTGGAAAAGAGGAATGAAGGCAGGGCTTTACTGGCCCAATCAGAAACAGAAACTAAGAACCATGACTGTATTTTCTCCCTTGGACAGCCATGTGTTCCCTCTGTTCACCTACAAAAACAAACAAGAAAATCTCCAGGTTTCCTTTTCAAGATGCTGATGGAGCAATTGGTTGCTACTGGAAGGGTAAAGCAGAGGGAAGAATATGAACATTTATTGCTTATATATTACCTCCTGAGCACTGTGCTGGGTTCTTCACACCTGTTAGCTCATTTCAGCATGGAGACATAGTGCTACCTATGAAATTATTACAGTCAGGAAAAGTCTGGGTGCCAGTTCTTTTTCTACCAGTTCAGTTATTACTGCATTGGTTAAATTTGTGTTGACTGGGCCAAACTGGATGCCAACATATTTGGTCAAACATTATTCTGGGTGTGTTTTTTGAATGAGATTAACATTTAAATGGATAGACCCAGTAAAGCAGACTGCCCTCCCCAGTATGAATGGGCCTCATCCATTCAGTAAAAGCCTGAGTAAAACAAGAAGACTGCCCTTCTCCCTAGTAAGGGGGAGCTTTTCCTGCCTAACTGCCTTCACTTTTTTTTTTCCTTCACATTCAAATGGAATCATAGGCTCTTCCTGGGTCTGAAGCTTACTAGGCTTCATACTGGAACCACGTTGTTGGCTCTCCTGTTTCTTAGGTCTTCTGACTAGAACTAAACCATCCACTCTCTCTGGTATCCAGTTTACAGATTCACTCTGTAGATCTTTAGCTTTGCCAACCTCCATAATATCACATGAGCCATTTTTTAAATTATATATATAATATATAATTTAATATATTATGTATAATATATTATATAATTATTTCTATATATTATATCTATATCATAAATATATATATATATAGAGAGAGAGAGAGAGACAAATCATATTGATTTTGTTTCTCTGGATAACCCTGACTAATATAATTACCATGATTATGTTGCCAATAATAACAACTTGGTGTTATGGATAAAATGTTAGTGTTCTCTCCAAAACATATATGTTGAAGCCCTAACCTCCAATATGAAGGTATTTGGATATATGGTTTGGGGGAAGTAATTAGGATTAGATGATGTCATAAAGCTGGGACCCTCATGCTGAGATTAGTACCCTTATAAGAAGACACATCAGAGCATGTGCACACACAGGTTCCCTCTCTTTTACTCTCTCTCCCCCGCCACACTGCCCAGGCACACAAAAATTCATGTGAGCACACAGCAAGAAGACAGCCATTTACAACAAAGGGGAGAGCCCTGGTTAGGAACTGATGATGCTGACATTCTGATTTCAGAATTCTAGCTTCTAGACTGTGAGAAAGGCACTTCTGTTGTTTAAACAAACCTGTCTATGGTATTTTGTTTTGACAGCCCAAGCCGACTAATATACTTGGATTTGTATAGTGCTCTTTATTTTTAAATATATTCATAATTACACATAAGTGTCTTGAAAATTCTGTGAAATAGATATTTTACTTTACTCTAGCAATTAAAAAACTGAGACATAGAATATCTGGCCATAAAGAAACTGAGCTAATGTTCAGGCAATGTAATACCATATCAATGTTTAAAATGAAGTTCACACAAATAATATTTTGAAGAAAATACCTTAGTATTCTGGATTGTACTTTCCTTATATCCACTTAGTCTAAGTGTCAATCAAAATAAGCCAAAATTCCATTTATCTTTAGCAGAAGCATAATCTTTCCCACCTTCCTGATTGTGTATATCTGATGTTATTAATGATAAGCAACACTCCATATTCTCTTATCTGTTAGGCTAACAGTTACACAGGGCAAGTTACAGTCTTTGTAAAGTATCTGAGACGCTGATCACATAATGAATTTCCAGCTTATTTGTTATATACAGAAAAAACTCATTAACTATAAGAGAGTATAGTAAATCCCAGAAGTCTCCCCAAGTATCTAGTAAAACAAAAGAGCAAGATAGTGAAATATGTTCTCTATTCAAAATCTGGGTGATTAATAAAGACAGAAATGTATGTTTGTGACATTAAAGATGCAATTTCCTAATCCTGTAAGTTACTTTATTGTTCAATTTAATAGTCTATAGATAATATAATGCCATGGCTTTTAATGGATACAACTGACTAAATTGTCACACTTTTTAAAAGTTATAATTTTAATTTTGTGTTAAGAAAAAAATGACCAACTTCAACATAAAATTTGGCAAAGATCAGAAAAACACAAGACAGAAATTAACAACCTCTATAATTTCAAACTACAGATAACTACTATTAACATTTTCAGTGCAATATTTCCATTTTATTTATGTATTTATTATATATGTTACACACACACACACACACGCACAAGCAGGTTGCATATAAACCATCATCCCAGTTATCTCCATCCCTCCCCCAGCTTGTATAAAAACACAGGAGGAGTAGAAAGAAAGGGAGTAGACTCATCAAGAGTACAGCATTCCTGTACTACACATGTACAGACATTTTTTTTCTTGTCATTACTTCCTAAACAATACAATATAACAATGTAAGCACTAGTATTTTTATTTTTATTTCAATAGTTTTGGGGGAACAGGTGGTGTTTGGTTGCATGGATAAGTTCTTTAGTGGTGTACCTATCTCCCAAGGAGTGTACACGGTACCCAATACGTAGTCTTTTATCCCTCACCACTTTCTCATCCTTCCCCCTGCATCCCCAGAGTCCATTGTATCACAAGCTTTTGTGTGCTCATAGCTTATCTCCCGCTTTTAAGTGAGAACATACAATGTTTGGTTTTCCATTTCTGAGTTACTTCACCTAAAATAATGGTCTACGACTCCATCGAGGCTGCTGTGAATGCCATTATTTCATTCCTTTTTATGGCTGAGTAATATTTCACGGTATATATATACCGCATTTTTTTAATCCACTTGTTGGTTGATGGGCATTTAAGCTGATTCCATATTTTTGCAGTTACGAATTGTGCTGCTTATACACATGCATGTGCATATGTCTTTTTCATATAATGATTTATTTGCCTCTGGGTAGATACGCAGTAGTGGGATTGCTGGATCAAATGGTAGTTCTACTTTTGGTTCTTTAAGGAACCTCCCATAGACACCTAAATCCACTGATGCTCAAGTCCTTTATATAAAATGGTGTAGCATTTGCATATAATCTATGCACATCCTCCCATATACTTTAAATCATCTCTAGATTATTTATAATACCTAGTACAATGTAAATGCTCTGTGCATCCTCCTATAGACTTTAAATCATCTCTAGATTACTTATAATACCTAGTGTTTACATTGCCATAGGTATTATAAGTAATCTAGAGATGATTTAAAGTATATGGGAGGATATGGATAGGTTATATGCAAACACTACACCATTTATGTAAGGGACTTGAGCATCAGTGGATTTTGGTATTTGTGGGAGCTTCCTAGAACCAATTCCCCAAGGATACCAAAAGACAAATGTATTTCCCTGCAGCCTGTTTTTTCATGTAGCATGAAAAAATATCCCATTTTTCTGTCCACCACAGAAGTACTATTTCTCTACTTCTCAATTTTAGTATGAAATATCCTATAAAGGCCTTTGTGTGGCTTTGTATAGGTCAAGTGTCTGCCCCAGAACCAATCAAATATGTCCAGAAGTGGTTTGACTGGATGCAGGAGTAGTCCAGAGAGAGACAGAGATACAGAAAGAGAGAGAGAGAGATGGAAGGAACGAGGAGGCTCTAGGAATAGAGTGACATAAATGTGCAATGCATTCTTGCTTGCAGGTTCTTGCTCATGAGTAATTTCTCCACAGCATTTGTCTTTATCTGACCTTTAATGCAGCTACCCAGAGCATCCTCTGAAATTGCTAATTCATTTACTCATAGTTTGAACCCGATGTCCTTTCTAGAGGCTATTTGGAAGTGATAATATGGCATTAGAAACTATAAGTGACAAATCAAAGTCCCATAGTCTAGGAGAAAGAGAAATGGATCAAGTCTAAATATTGATAATCATTTATTACTTTTTATATTTTATCAAGTCTGATTAACATAAAATAAAATTAAAGAAAACTATATAGGTTTGAGTTTATTGAGATAGTCAACTGTCTTCATTGATGTTAAAAAATGTAATCACAATGCAATTGTTATAACACATTCTTCATATTGTCTCCTTATGTTCAAGTTTCAATCAAAGATACTACTTGTTAATTTTGCTGCACCTATGCTTCTAAAAAGTTCTTTAATTTCTGAAATCCCAGGGATGAAAAGCTATAGGATACAAAGTAAACATTTGTTGAAATGTCTTCATTAAAGTTAAATTAAACAGAAGAAAGTGTTGATTGCATGCAAGGAAAATCTAAATGAGCTAAGTCTATGAGACTGCGAAATAGACTCCCTAGGGGCAGCCTCTCGATGGTATCCTTCACAATTACCCAAGTATGATTCTTTCAGTCAGAGACTGTAGTTTTGGATTTTTCCCCAACATATTTACTAAAATAGAGTATGTAAATAAAAAATACATTTTCCAAACCTATAAGGCATTATGATTCTGAGCTTCCATTCTAACCTATGAATATATTTCCTAAGCCATGGTGTAAAAATATCTTTGTAACTTGGCTATATGTCACCTCTCGTGTAGCTCCT
Source organism: Pan paniscus (assembly GCF_029289425.2). Lineage (NCBI taxonomy): Eukaryota > Metazoa > Chordata > Mammalia > Primates > Hominidae > Pan > Pan paniscus. The sequence continues at coordinate 124,109,984 of NC_073254.2, forward strand.
GCCATGCTAAGCATGTATGCCTAGAAGCAGGACCTAGCTAGAAAATTCTCCCAAAGCAAATGTCCACTGTCTTAAAATTAGACAATGTTCAGAATTCCAGACAAATTACATCACCTTTCTACAGCTCCTTAGAAGGTAAATTTGTTTTCTGTCTTTCCCCAGGAGTAGATTCCTATGAACTTTCTTATTCCTTTATCAACTGCTTATAGAATCCTTGATCACTGGATTTTCCTCTGACCACAGTTTCTCACAATTTTCTGAACACTTAAGAACGTTTTCCAGACTATAAATATAGATATCTACTGACTCTTAATTTTTTGTCTTAGACTATTTAGACTTTTGGCTCCTATGTTTCTCTATCATTAGGCAATTGAATACCGCTTATTCACTATCTGCCCTTTACTACAACACCTCTGACTCTTTTGTTAATTTCTTGTCTAATTTACTTGCATTTGCTGTAACATTTCATTTACCTTGATTCCTGGGTTCACATTTGTAGGTTTTTTCATGTTCACCCCCATGATCTCTACCTTGTTATACTCTTTGTTCTAGAATTACATTAATCACATCTTCATGTAGATTATATAATGGGTTGACTGAAAATAAATATATAAGGTAGATAAATAAAGTAATAACTTTCCTTTGATTGATAATTTATGTGTCTCTGCTTTTGACCTGGTACTGGTATGTACTTCAGATTACATGACATGAAGAAACTGTAAGAAGCCCTGAGACTAGGAATACTGCTTTGACAGATTTGTTTGTACGAGTGAAGAAAATTGTTAACAGAAAGCTGGTGACCACGGAAAAAAACCAACAATAATTTCCCTTGGTAGTCTCTGATGAATTTTCTGAAAAAATGTAAAAATAGATGACCAAATATTAGCATCTGTAAATACTTTAGGCTGTGGGCTACAGAGATATATTTAAGCTGAGCCAAAGGGGAAACTCTAGCAGGGAGTAGAAAATGAGAGTTTCCAAATTTGCACCTAGAAGGTTGTTTTAATATTGCCCTTCTAGACATAAAAAGAATTAAGAAGAGTTTCTATTTAAGAGAAACTCTTTATAGAATTTCGATTTCTGGGAAGCACACTGTCACATTATCTCATACCTGAGTTAAAACCTAAAACATATAAACAACTAAATTCAAATAATGTGAATAAAATTCTAGTTATGCAACAACATAAAGCTACCTTTGTCACTAAGATAGCACAATGCCAAAATTTCTGGTTCTACATTTAAAACGAATATATATATATATATATATGTGTGTGTATATATATATGTGTGTGTATATATATGTGTGTGTGTGTATATATGTGTGTATATATATATGTGTGTGTGTGTATATATATATATATATATCCTGTCCAGCAAACTTTTTTGCCACTGTTATGAGAGTTTAGGCATTACATTTAGGTTTTGATCCATTTTGAGTTAATTTTTGTATATGATGCCAGGCATAGATTGAAGTTTATTTTTAAGGACCATTTGTTTAAAACATTATCCCTTTCCTGTGAATAGCTTGTGTGCTTTTTAAAAATATCAGTCAAATGCACGCAAGTGAGTCAATTTCTGCAATCTCTATTCTATTCCATTGATGTCCATGCCTAACCTTTCACAAGCTCACCTGGTCTTCAATAATGTAGCTGCATATTTAGTTTTGAAACTGGGTACTGTAAGTCATCTGACTTTGTTGTTTTTCTTAAACTGAATTGGCTAAATTATTTGCCTTTCTACATGAATATTAGCATTCAGCCATAAAAAAGAATGAAATTCTCTCATTTGCAACAACATGAATGGAACTGGAGGTCATTATGTTGAGTAAAATGAGCCAGGGACAGAAAGACAAACTTCACATGTTCTCACTTATTTCTGGCAGGTAAAAATTAAAACAATTAAATTGAACTCATGGAGAAAGAAAGTAGAACAAGGCTGGAAATACGCTGTCAGGGTAGCTGGGGAGGAGGGGTGATATGGTTTGGCTTTGTCCTCACCCAAATCTTACCTTGAATTGTAGTTCCCATAATTCCCATGTGTCATGGGAGGAACCCGGTAATTGAATCATGGGGGTAGTTTTCCCCATGCTATTTTTGTGATTGTGAGTACGTTCTCACAAGGTCTGATGGTTTTATAAGGGGCTTCCACCTTCACTAGGCTCTCATTCTTCTCCTTCCCAGTGCCATGTGAAGAAGGACATGTTTGCCTCCCCTTCTACCATGATTGTTAAGTTTTCTGAGGCCTCCCCAGACCTGCAGAATTGTGAGTCAGTTAAACCTTTTCTCTTTATAACTACTTAACAATAAGATCTACCCTCAGCTACTCGGGAGGCTGAGGCAGGAGAATTGTGTGAACCCAGGAGGCGGAGCTTGCAGTGAGCCAAGATCACGCCATTGCACTCCAGCCTGGGCAACAGAGCGAGACTCCGTCTCAAAAAAAAAAAAAATCTTAAAATATACAACACACTACTGTTATCTACAGGCACTATGCCTTATAGTAGATCTCTAGGACTTATCCATTTTGTATAACTGAAACTTTATACCCTTTGACTAATACCTCCCCATTTCTGCCTCCTTTTAGATCCTGGCAATCATGATTCTATTTTCTTTTTCAATAAGTTTGACTATTTTAGACCATGATCTGAGTGGTATCATGTAGTATTTGTCTTTCTGTGTATAGCTTATTTTATTTAGCATAGTGTCCTCCAGGTTCATCCATGTTTTTACAAAGGCAAGATACCCTTTTTTTAAGGCTGAATAATATCTCATTGCACATATATACTACATTTTCTTATCTATTTATCTGTCAACGATCATTTAAGTTGCATCCATGTTTTGTCTATTGTGAATAAGCCTACAATGAACATGGGAATGCAGATATTTCTTTGAGCTTATGCTTTCAATTTCTTTGGATATATAAACCCAGAGGTAGGATTGCTGTATCAAACAATAGTTTTATTTTTAGTTTTTTGAGGAACCTCCATACTATTGTATTTTCTGAAGAGACTACATCAATTTACGTAACTACTAACCATGTACAAAGATTCCCTTTTCTTTACATTCTAACCAGTTTTTATCTTTTGTTATTATAGCCAACAGATGTGAAGTGATACATCATAAAGATTTTTATTTGCATTTCCATAATGATTAGTGATGTTGAGCACCTTTTTCATATACCTGTTGGCCATGCCTTCTTTTAAGCAATGTCTATTTAGATTATTTGCCCATTGTTAAAGTCATGCTATTTTTCCTTGCTGTTTAGTGATAGAAGTTTCTTATGTATTTTAGATATTAACTCATAATTAGATACATAGTTTGCAAACATTTTCTCCCATTCTGCAGGTTGCCTTTTCATTTTGTTGACTGTATCCTTCACTATGCAGAAGTATTTTAGTTTGTCAAAATGCGAATTGTTTATTTTTGCTTCTGTTGCCTGTGCTCTTAGTATCATAACCAAGAATCATTGCCATTCCAATGTTTAGACACTATTTCACTATGATTTGAATTGGATTTCATTGAACCTGTAGCCTGCTTTAGATGACATGGATATTTTTACAATATTAATTCTTCCAATCCATAAATATATCTTTCATTTATTTATTTGTGTCTGCTTTAATTTTGTTTACCACTGTTTTATAGTTTTTAGTGTATCCCTAACTATTTCATTCTTCTTTTTTTTTTTTTTTTTTTTTTTGACACAGGGTCTCACTCTGTCACCCAGGCTATAGTGCAGTGATGCAATTAATCACAGCTTACTGCAGCCTCGACATCTCCAGGCTCAGGTGATCCTCCCTCCTTGTCCTCTCAAGTAGCTGGGACTACAGGTGTGTACCACCACACCCAGCCAGTTTTTGTAGTTTTTCTAGAGACAGGGTTTCATCATATTTCCAGACTGGTCTCAAACTCTTGGGCTCAAGCAATTCACCCACCCTAACCCTCCCTATGTGCTGGGAGTACAGGCATGAGCCACCATACCCAGAAAGCATTTCATTTTTGGGGGGTGCTATTATATATGGGATTACTTTATTAATTTTCTGTTCTGATAATTTGTTATTGCCATCAGCCTTTGTAACTAATTTTGGAATGTTAATTTTGTATCTTGTAATTTTAGTGAATTTCTTTTATAGTTCTTTTTTTTGGCAGAGTCGTTAGAGTTTTCTATGTATAAAATCATGTTATCTGCAAGCAGAGAACATTTTTCTTCCTGCTTTCTGATTTGGATACCTTTTATTTCTTTATCTTGCCTAATTGTGGTAGTACTTCCAGTACTATGTTGAATTGAAATGGCTAGAGTGGGCATCTTTGGCCTTGTTCTAGGTTTTAGGGGGAAAGCTTTCAGTTTTTAACCTTTGCATATAATGTTACATATGGAATTTTCACATATGGCCTTTATTGTGTTTAGATAACTCCTTTTCATATCTAATTCATCAAGGGTGTTTATCATGAAAGAATGTTGAATTTTTTCAAGTGCTACTTTTGCCTTTATTCAAATAATTACATGATTTATAGTCTTCTGTTAATCTGTTGTAACATGTGGATTGATTTGAATATACTGAACCATCCGTCTCAGGAATAAATAACACTTTTCTTGTTGTATGATTCTTCTAATGTGCTTTTGAATTTGGTTTGTTAGTATTTTTGTTGAGAAATTTTGCATCCATGTTCATCAGTGGTATTGGTCTATAGGTTTTTCTTTTACATTTTTTTATTTCTTTTTTTTTTTAATTTCTGTGATGGTTAATACTGAGTGTCAACTTGAATGGATTGAAGGATACGAAGTATTGATCCTGGGTGTGTCTGCGAGGGTGTTGCCAGAAGAGATTAACATTTGAGTCAGTGAGCTGGGGAAGACAGATCCCCAGATCCATCGGATTAGATTGTGGGCACAGTCTAATTAGCTTCCAGCATATATAAAGCAGGCAGAAACACGTGAAAAAGAGAGACAGGCCTAGCCTCCCAGTCTACATCTTTCTCCCATGCTGGATGCTTCCTGCCCTCAAACATCAGACTCCAAATTCTTCAGTTTTGGGACTCAGACTGGCTCTCCCTGATCCTCAGCTTGCAGATGGCCTATTGTAGGACCTTGTGATTGTGTAAGTTAATACTTAATAAACTCCCATATACATATATACATATATAAGTATATCTCCTATTAGTTCTGTCCCTCTAAGAGAACCCTGACTAATACAGATTTTCTTACCAGGAGTGGTTCTAGAGGAACAGAATATTAAGGATGGAGTTCTTTTGTTGGTTTGGGGGTTTCTGGAGGTGGCTGCTTAATATGATTAGACCCAAAAATGCTAAGGACTCTATTTCTAATAGTATGGAGAACACTGATAGTCCTTGGCATAAACTGTTTAGAGAGTCATGGAAAATAAATGCATTTGACACTCCCGATTCACTGCTTGTGAGAGGTAAGGAGTTCAGTGACTCTATACACAATGTCTTTGACCATATGTGGAGAACCAAGGAACATAATGAAGCTGGTTGGCTGCTCCTTAGTTCAGTGGACAAAGTGATGAAAGAAAATGATGAACTCAGGGATTCTGTCTCCCAGCTTCAGAAGCAGATACTGAGCCTCAAATATGCTAAGATTGCCCTGAGTGAGAGTCTTATCTCCTGTAGAGAAAGAGCTGAAATTGTGGAAAAACAGACACAAGCTCTTATCATGTGAGTGGCTGACCTGCAATGAAAGGTGCATGCACAGCCTTGCCAGGTGTCTACTGTTAAAATGAGAGCATTGATTGGAAAAGAATGGGACCCCGCAACTTGGAATGGGAACATGTGGGAAGGACCCTGATGAAGCTGGGGACGCTGAGTTTGTAAACTCTGATGAACCTTTTTTGCCAGAAGGTACAGCTTCCCCATCCCTGCCAAACCCATGCTGCCATCGGCCTTTCCATCTTTCTCTGAGGAGATAAACCCTGCACTGCCTAAGGCAACAGTGATGGCCTCCCCTGAGGCAGTTGCCAGGCAAGATAATGTTGATTCTCCTCAGAAGCCACCCCCAATACCTCTGTTTGCTTCTAGACCTGTAACTAAAGTCCTGGTGGGCCCCTAGAGGTAAGATTGAGAGTGTGGCCCATGAGGAGTGTGCTACACTCAAATAATTGTTTGAGTTCTCTAATTTATATAAATAGCAACCTGGAGAACAGCCATGGGAATAAATGTTAAGGGCATGGGATAATGGTGGAAGAAACACAGAGTTGGATGAGGCTGAATTTATTGATTTGGGCACACTAAGTAGAGACTCTGCATTTAATGTTGCAGCTTAGGGAGTTAAAATGGTTCTAATAGTTTATTTGCTTGGTTAGATGAAATATGGATTAAAAGATGGCTCACTGTGAGTGAGCTGGAAATGCCTGATCTCCCTTGGTTTAATGTAGAGGAAGGGATCAAAAGGCTTACGGAGATTGGGATGGTGGAGTGGATTAGTCACTTTAGACCTACTCATCCCAGCTGGGAGGGTCCAGAAGATATACTATTGATCGATGTCTTGTGAAATAGATTTTTGAGGGCAGCACCTGAATCTTTGAAGAGTCCTGTAATTGCTCTTCTCTGTATGTCAGATCTAATTATGGGAACCACAGTCACTCAACTACAAAACTTAAATACAACTGGAATAATTGGATCCCAACAGGACAGGACCAAGTGTTGGCACTCGACCATCAAAGGCAAGGTGGGCATAGCTACCGTAATGGACAGCAGAGGCAAAGCAGCAATCAGAATAGTCTGACTCATGTAGAGCTTTGGCAGTGGCTAACTAATCACGGCGTTCCTAGAAGTGAAACTGATAGGAATCCTGCTGCATTCCTACTTAATTTATACAAACAGAAATCTTCCAGGTCAAATGGACAAAAGACTAATTAGAATTATAAAAACTGAGAATCATGGCCCCTCAATCAATTTTCAGACTTGGGCCAGTTTACAGACTCAGAACCCCTTGAATGAAGGGGAGGCTGGGTCTCCTTGAGGAAGGACCTCACTACATTACCAACAATTTATGCAGTGAATCCTTCCCCAGGGAGACCCCTGGACTTTTATCAGGGTAACTGTGCAACAAGGAAAGGGAAATGATCAGACATTTGGAGACTACTGGACACTGGCTCTGAGCTGACATTGATTCCAGGGGACCCAAAACGTCATTGTGGTCCTCCAGTTAAAGTAAGGGCTTATGGAGATCAGGTAATTAATGGAGTTTTGGATCAGGTCCAACTTACAGTGGGTCCAGTGGGTCCTCAAACTCATCCTGTGGTCATTTCTGAGTGCCAGAATGCATAATTGGCATAGACATACTTAGCAGCTGGCATAACCCCCATATTAGCTCCCTGACTGGTAGGGGGAAGGCTATTATGGTGGGAAAGGCCAAATGGAAGCCACTAGCGTTGCCTCTACCTAGAAAAATAGTAAATCAAAACCTATATTGCATCCCTGGAGGGATTGCAGAGATTAGTGCCACCATCAAGGACTTGAAAGACTCAGGGGTGGTGATTCCCACCACATCTCTGTTCAATTCTTCCACTTGACCTGTGCAAAAAACAGATGGATCTTGGGGAATGATGACGGATTATCATAAGCTTAACCAAGTGGAGACTCCAACTGTAGCTGCTGTACAGATGTGATTTCATTGCTTGAGAAAATTAATACACCTCCTGGGACCTGGCATGCAGCCATTGACATGGAAATGCCTTTTTCTCCTTTGTCTATAAGGCCCACCAGTAGCAATTTGCCTTTAGCTGGCAAGGCCAGCAATATACCTTTACTGTCCTACCTCAGGGATGTATCAACTCTCTGCCTTTGTGTCATAATCTTATTCAGAGATAACTTGATTGTTTTTCACTTCCACAAGATATCATGCTGGTCCATTACATTGATGACATTATGCTGACTGGATCCAGTGAGCAAGAAGTAGCAAACACACTGGACTTACTGGTGAGACATCTGCATGCCAGATGATGGGAAATAAATCTGTCTAAAATTCAGGGAACTTCTACCTCAGTAAAATTTCTAGGGGTCCAGTGGTGTGGGACCTGTTAAGATATTCCTTCTAAGGTAAAGGATAAGTTGCTGCATTTGGCCCCTCCTACAATCAATAAGGAGGCACAACAACTAGTGGGCCTATTTGGATTTTGGAAGCAACACATTCCTCATTTGGGTGTGTTACTCCAGCTCATTTATCAACTGACCCTGGACCCTGCCAGTTTTGAGTGGGGTCCAGAACAGGAGAAGGCTCTGCAACAGGTCCAGGCTACTGTGCAAGCTGCTCTGTCACTTGGGCCATATGACCCAGCAGATCCAATGGTGCTTGAGGTGTCAGTGGCAAATAGGGATGCTATTTGGAGCCTTTGGCAGGCTCCCAAAGGTGAATCGCAGCAGAGGTCTCTAGGATTTTGGAGCAAGGCCTGGCCATCTTCTGCAGATAACTACTCTCCCTTTCAGAAACAGTTCTTGGCCTGTTACTGGGCTTTGGTAGAAACTGAACCTTCAACTGTGGGTCATCAAGTCACCATGTGACCTGAACTGCCTGTCATGAACTGGGTGCTTTTTGACCCATCTAGCCATAAAATGGGTCATGCACAGCAGTATTTTATCATCAAATGGAAGTGACATATATGTGATCAGGCTTGAGCAGGTCCTGAAGGCACAAGTAAGTTACATGAAAAAGTGGCTCAAATGCCCATGGTCTCCACTTCTGCAACCCTGCCTTCTCTCTCCTAGCCTGCACAATGGCCGTATTGGGAGTTCCCTATGATCAGTTGACAGAGGAAGAGAAGACTAGGTCCTGATTTATAGATGGTTCTTCACGATATGCAGGCACCACTGAAAGTGGACAGCTGCACTACAGCCCCTTTCAAGGACATCCCTAAAGAACAGCGGTAAAGGGGGATCTTCCCAGTAGGAAGAACTTTGAGCAGAGCATTTTGTTGTGCACTTTGCGTGGAAAAAGAAATGGCCAGATGTGCGATTATATACTGATTTATGGCCTATAGCCAGTGGTTTAGCTTGATTTTAATAATCAAGTAGATAAAATGACCTGTTCTCTGGACACCACTTAGCCTCTTTCTCCAGCCTCCCCTGTCATCACCCAATGAGCCCATGAAAATGTGGCCATGGTGGCAGGGATGGAGGTTACACACAGGCTCAGCAACATGGACTTCCACTCAAGAAGGCTGACCTGGCTATAGCCACTGCTGAGTGCCCAATTTGCCAACAGCAGAGACCAACACTGAGCCCTCAATACGGCATCATTCCTTGGGGTGATCAGCCAGCTACCTGGTGGCAGGTTGATTACATTGGACTTTTTCCATCAGGGAAAGGGCAGAGATTTGTCCTCACTGAAAGAGACACTTACTCATGGGTTTACCTATCCTGCACACAATCCTTCTGCCAAGACTACCATCGATGGATGCACAGAATGCCTTATCTACCCTCATGTTATTCCACACAGCATTGCCTCTGAACAAGACACTCACTTTACAGCTAAAGAAGTGTGGCAATGGGCTCATGGTAATGGAATTCACTGGTCTTACCATGTTCCCCATCATCCTGAAATAGCTAGATTGATAGAATGGTGGAATGGCCTTTTGAAATCACAAGTACAATGCCTTCTATGTGACAATACTTTGCAGGGCTGGGGCAAAGTTCTCCAGAAGGCCGTGCATGCTCTGAACCAGTATCCAATATATGGTACTGTTTCTCCCATAGCCAGGATTCATGGGTCCAGGAATCAAGGGGTAGAAGTGGAAGTGGCACCACTCACCATCACCCCTAGTGATCCACTAGCAAAATGTTTATTTCCTGTTCCCAAGACATTATGTGCTGCTTGCCTAGAGGTCTTACTTCCAGGGGGAGGAATGCTGCCACCAGGAGACACAACAACGATTCCATTAAACTGGGTGTTAAGATTGCCACCTGAACACTTTGGGCTTCCCCTACCTTAAATCAACAGGCTAAGAAGGGAGTTACAGTGTTGACTGGGGTGACTGACCCAGACAGTCAAGATAAAATCAGTTTACTATTACACAACGGAGGTAAGGAAGAGTATGCATGGAATACAGGAGATCCATTAGGGTGTCCCTTAGTATTACCATGTCCTGTGATTGAGGTCAATGGGAAACTACAACAGCCCAATCCAGGCAGGACTACAAATGACCCAGACCCTTCAGGAATGAAGGTTTTGGTCAGTCCACCAGGAAAAAAAAAAAAAACATGACCTGCTGAGGTGCTTGCTGAAGCCAAAGGAAATACAGAATGGGTAGTAGAAGGTAGTCATCAATACCAGCTATGACCACATGACCAGCTGCAGAAACAAGGACTGTAATTGTCATGAGTATTTCTTCCTTCTTCTGTTAAAAACATGTCTGGGAATGTATACACTTGCACTAAGAAAATGTCTTCATTTTATTTCCTTTCTTCTTTATCACGTGATAAAAGATTTATTGAGATCATATCAGCATTTAAGTATTGTTAACTTTATGTAAGAGTATTTGGGTTGGGGATTGGTGCATTTCTGGTTGTATAAAGGATAGTTGTATTATGTTAGGCATAATTATGATGTCTTTATTTGAAGATTATGGTATGATCTCAGGATATGTGTATTGGTTCAAGATGACAAGGGGTGGACTTGTGATGGTGAATACTCGGTGTCAACTTGATTGGATTGAAGGACACAAAGTATTGATCCTGGATGTGTCTGTGAGGGTGTTGCCAAAAGAGATTAACATTTAAGAAAGTGGGTTGGTGAAGGCAGATCTACCCTTAATCTCATGGACACAATCTAATCAGCTACCAGCAAATAGAAAGCAGGCAGAAAAACAGGAAAAGGAGAGACAGGCCTAGCCTCCAGTCTACATCTTTCTCCTGTGCTGGTTGCTTCTTGCCCTCGAACATCAGACTCCAAGTTCTTTGTGTGTGTGTGTGTGTGTGTGTGTGTGTGTGTGTGTGTATCTCCTATTAGTTCTGTCCTTCTAAGAGAACCCTGACTAATAGAGTGTCTTTTTCTGGTGTTAGTGTCAGGGTGATGCTGCCCTCACAAGGAGTTAAGAAATAGTCATTCTTCCGTTTTTTGGAAAAATTTGAGGAGGATTTTTATTCATTCCTCTTTAAATGATTGGTAGAACTCACCTGTATAGCCATCTGGTCCTGGGCTTTTCTTTGTTGAGAGATTTCTGATTATTGATTCCATCTCTGTATTTTTACTGGTCTGTTTAGGCTTCTTATGTCTTCCTGATTTAATCTTGATAGGTTGTATGTTTCTAGAAATGTATCTCTTTCTTATAGATTGTCCAGTTTTTGGGCTTCAATTCTTTATAATAGTCCCTTATGATCCGTTTTATTTCTATAGCATCTGTTTTAATGTTTTGTCTTTCATTTCAGATTATATATGTTTTTGTCTTCTCTCTTTTTTCCTAGTCCAGCTAAGGGTTTGTCAACTTACCTTTTTAAAGAACCAACTCTTAGTTTTGTCCATTTCTTCCACTAGTTTTCTATTCTCTATTTCTTTTATTTCTTGCTAAACTTGTTGTATTTCTTTTTCTAGTTCATTGAGGTGTGAAATTAGCTTGTTTATTTGAAGTCCATTTTTAAATACAGGCATTTATTGCTATGAACTCTCTTAGTACTATTTTGCTGCATTCTATAACTTTAGGTATGTTGTGCTTTTATAATTTATCTTGAGATTTTTTATAATTTCCCTTTTGATTTCTTCTTTGACTCAACAGATGTTCAAGAATGTGTAATTTAATTTCCATGTATTTGAGAATTTTTCTATTTTCCTCTTGTTACTGATTTCTAGTTTTATTCCTTTGTTGTCAGAAAAGATACTTGGGATGATTTTATTCAACTTTTGTCACACCTAGCAGACCTACCATGTGTTCTATCTTAAAGAATGTTCTATGTGCACTTGTAAAGAATATGTATTTGTCTTCTATTAAATTGAATGGTTTGTATGTGTTTGTTAGGTCCATCGTTTAGTCTACAATGTCAAGTTTACTGTTTTCTTATTGATTTTCTGACTGGATGACTGTCAATTATTGTAAATGGGGTATTGAAGTCTTTAACTATTATTGAATTGCTGTCCATTTCTCCCTTCAGATCTGTCAGTGTTTTCTTAGTATATTTGGTTCTCTGATGTTAGATGAATATATACTTTTATTGTTACATCTTTGTGTGAAATTTATTCTTTATCATTAGGTATTCACCTTATGTCTCTTATGGTAGTGTTTGACTTCAAGTCTATTTTGTCTGATATGGATATAGACACCTCTACTCTTTAGCATTTGCATGGAATATCTTTTTCATCCCTTTACTTTAGCCATGTGTGTACTTAAAGCTAATGTGGGTCTCTTGTAGACAGCATGTAGTTGGATCCCTATTTTTCATCCATTCAGTCACTCCATGTTTTGATTCGGCCATTTAATACATTTATTTTTAAAGTAATTATTGTCAGGTAAGTTCTTACTGCTTCATTTTGTTGCTTTCTGTGTGTTTTGTAGTTCCTTTTTCATTTCTGCCTTTCTTACTGTCTTATGATTTGATGATTTTTGTAGTAATATATTTTGATTATTTTTATATTCTCATTGCCATTTTCAGTTTTTTTGTGACTGCCTATAGACATGCACAAAACTTCTTCTTGTTATAAAAGCATAGTTTGAGCTGGTAACAACTTCAATGGCATACAAAAACTGTATACTTCTATCATTTTGAGTTTTTTGTCAAGAAGTTCATAGATTTCTAATTTTTAGGGTTCATTACTAGAAGTTTCTTTTATCCCTTGAGTGGTGTCATGTTTCTGATTCTTCATTATTTTTGTAGCTTTGATGTGTGTATATTTGAAAAAGTAGTCACCTTTTCCATTCTTTACTGACTGGCTTTGTCAGCCAAAGCCCCTCAGCAGTCAGCACAGCCACAGATTCTGGGTAGGCTGAGTGGCAGGGTACAAGGGCAGGCCTGCTGCTGGGGTCCATGAATGTGAATGCCTGGCATTGGTTCCTTTTGGGTTCCCTGAAACATGAGTCCATGGAGGCGGTCCTGGAGCTTGGATCTGCAGGGGTGGGCCTGGTGCCAGGATCCCCTGGGGTAAGTCTGGCACATGGGAATGGGCCTGGCACTTCAATTCACTAGGCTGGGCCTGGGACCAGTGTCCATGACAAGATAAAATGCTCACTTCACTCTCTTTCCCCCATGGGAGAATTCCTAGGATGAAGGGATCTTTGTTGATACTGCACAGTTATCTGAGTTCATTTTCTGTTGCTCATGACAGAATATCTGAAACTGGGTGATTTATAAATGAATAACATTTACTTCTTAAAATTATGAAGACTGGAAAATCCAAGGTCAAGGGACCATATCTATTGACGGCCTTCCTGCTGGCAGGTACTCTTTGCAGAGTCCCAAGGTGATACAGGGAATCATATGGCTAGGGAGCTGAGTATGCTATCTCAGGTTTCACTTCCTCTTCTTCTAATGTCATCAGTTCTATCCCCATAGCAACCCATTAATTCATTAATCTATGAATGAATCCATTCATGGGGACAGAGTCCTCTGACCCAATAACATCTTTAAGGCTCCACCACTTAATACTGCCACATTGGGAATTAAATTTCAACATGAGCTTTAGAAGGGGCACCACACCACACCTATTCCAAAATTGACCACATAGTTGGAAGTAAAGCTCTCCTCAGCAAATGTAAAAGAACAGAAATTATAACAAACTCTCTCTCAGACCACAGTGCAATCAAACTAGAATTCACGATTAAGAAACTCACTCAAAACCGCTCAACTACATGGAAACTGAACAACGTGCTCCTGAATGACTACTGGGTACATAATGAAATGAAGGCAGAAATAAAGATCTTCCTTGAAACCAATGAGAACAAAGACACAAAATACCAGAATCTCTGGGATACATTTAAAGCAGTGTGTAGAGGGAAATTTATAGCACTAACTGCCCACAAGAGAGAGCAGGAAAGATCTAAAATTGACACCCTAACATCACAATTAAAAGAACTAGAAAAGCAAGAGCAAACACATTCAACAGCTAGCAGAAGGCAAGAAATAACTAAGATCAGAGCAGAACTGAAGGAAATAGAGACACAAAAAACTCTTCAAAAAATTAATGAATCCGGGAGATGGTTTTTTGAAAGATCAACAAAATTGATAGACCGCTAGCAAGACTAATAAAGAAGAAAAGAGAGAAGAATCAAATAGACGCAATAAAAAATGATAAAGGGGATATCACCACCAATACCACAGAAATACAAACTACCATCAGAGAATACTAGAAACACCTCTATGCAAATAAACTAGAAAACATAGAAGATATGGATAAATTCCTCAACACATACATCCTCCCAAGACTAAACCAGGAAGAAGTTGAATCTCTGAATAGACCAATAACAGGTTCTGAAATTGAGGCAATAACCAATAGCTTACCAATGAAAAAAAGGCCAGGACCAGATGGATTCACAGCCGAATTCTACCAGAGGTACAAGGAGGAGCTGGTACCATTCCTTCTGAAATTATTCCAATCAATAGAAAAAGAGGGAATCCTCCCTAACTCATTTTATGAGGCCAGCATCATCCTGATACCAAAGCCAGGCAGAGACACAACAAAAAAACAGAATTTTAGACCAATATCCTTGATGAACATTGATGCAAAAATCCTCAATAAAATACTGGCAAACCGAATCCAGCGGCACATCAAAAAGCTTATCCACCATGATCAAGTGGGCTTCATCCCTGGGATGCAAGGCTGGTTCAACATACAAAAATCAATAAATGTAGTCCAGCATATAAACAGAACCAAAGACAAAAACTACATAATTATCTCAATAGATGCAGAAAAGGACTTTGACAAAATTCAACAATCCTTCATGCTAACAACTCTCAATAAATTAGGTATTGATGGGATGTATCTCAAAATAATAAGAGCTATCTATGACAAACCCACAGCCAATATCATACTGAATGGACGAAAACTGGAAGCATTCCCTTTGAAAACTGGCACAAGACAGGGATGCCCTCTGTCACCACTCCTATTCAACATAGTGTTGGAAGTTCTGGCCAGGGAAATCAGGCAGGAGAAGGAAATAAAGGGTATTCAATTAGGAAAAGAGGAAGTCAAATTGTCCCTGTTTGCAGATGACATGATTGTATATCTAGAAAACCCCATCGTCTCAGCCCAAAATCTCCTTAAGCTGATAAGCAACTTCAGCAATGTCTCAGGATACAAAATCAATGTACAAAAATCACAAGCATTCTTATACACCAATAATAGACAAACAGAGAGCCAAATCATGAGTGAACTCCCATTCACAACTGCTTCAAAGAGAATAAAATACCTAGGAATCCAACTTACAAGGGATGTGAAGGACCTCTTCAAGGAGAAATACAAACCACTGCTCAATGAAATAAAAGAGGACACAAACAAATGGAAGAACATTCCATGCTCATGGGTAGGAAGAATCAATATCGTGAAAATGGCCACACTGCCCAAGGTAATTTACAGATTCAATGCCATCCCCATCAAGCTACCAATGACTTTCTTCACAGAATTGGAAAAAACTAAAGTTCACATGGAACCAAAAAAGAGCCCACATCACCAAGTCAATTGTAAGCCAAAAGAACAAAGCTGGAGGCATCATGCTACCTGACTTCAAACTATACTACAAGGCTACTGTAACCAAAACAGCATGGTACTGGTACCAAAACACAGATATAGACCAATGGAACAGAAAAGAGCCCTCAGAAATAATGCCACATATCTACAACTATCTGATCTTTGACAAACCTGACAAAAACAAGAAATGGGGAAAGGATTCCCTATTTAATAAATGGTGCTGGGAAAACTGGCTAGCTGTATGTAGAAAGCTGAAACTGGATCCCTTCCTTACACCTTATACAAAAATTAATTCAAGATGGATTAAAGACTTAAACGTTAGACCTAAAACCATAAAAACCCTAGAAGAAAACCTAGGCATTACCAATCAGGGCATAGGCATGGGCAAGGACTTCGTGTCTAAAACACCAAAAAGCAATGGCAACAAAAGCCAAAATTGACAAATGAGATCTAATTAAACTAAAGAGCTTCTGCACAGCGAAAGAAACTACCATCAGAGTGAACAGGCAACCTACAGAACAGGAGAAAATTTTTGCAACCTACTCATCTGACAAAGGGCTAATATCCAGAATCTACACTGAACTCAAACACATTTACAAGAAAAAAACAAACAACCCCATCAAAAACTGGGCAAAGGACATGAACAGACACTTCTCAAAAGAAGAATTTATGCAGCCAAAAGACACATGAAAAAATGCTCATCATCACTGGCCATCAGAGAAATTCAAATCAAAACCACAATGAGATACAATCTCACACCAGTTAGAATGGCAATCATTAAAAAGTCAGGAAACAACAGGTGCTGGAGAGGATGTGGAGAAATAGGAACACTTTTACACTGTTGGTGGGACTGTAAACTAGTTCAACCATGTGGAAGACAGTGTGGCGATTCCTCAGGGATCTAGAACTAGAAATACCATTTGACCCAGCCATCCCATTACTGGGTATATACCCAAAGGATTATAAGTCATGCTGCTATAAAGACACATGCACACGTATGTTTATTGTGGCACTATTCACAATAGCAAAGACTTGGAACCAACACAACTGTCCAACAACAATAGACTGGATTAAGAAAACGTGGCACATATACACCATAGAATACTATGCAGTCATAAGAAATGATGAGTTCATGTCCTTTGTAGGGACATGGATGAAAGTGGAAACCATCATTCTCAGCAAACTATTGCAAGGACAAAAAACCAAATACCGCATGTTCTCACTCATAGGTGGGAATTGAACAATGAGAACACATGGACACAGGAAGGGGAACATCACACACCGGGGACTGTTGTGGGGTGGGGGCAGGGGGGAGGTATAGCATTAGGAGATATACCTAATGCTAAATGACAAGTTAATAGGTGCAGCACACCAACATGGCACATGTATACATATGTAACAAACCCGCATGCTGTGCACATGTACCCTAAAACTTAAAGTATAATAATAAAATTAAAAAAAAAAGAAGGGACAAATATTCAAACCATAGCAAGGGTTTTGGGAAGGAGGGATTGAGTAAAGTGAAACTGTCTTTCCTAGCCTCTTTAATGTGTCTTTTATCTCTATGCTCCACCTGTATTTTATAATCTGTCACCTGGATTCTGGAGCACTCATGAAGATACTGTGATTCATCGATGGTTGTCAAATTTGTTTTCTCTAGGGGAATAAGGCTATAACTTCCTGTTCTACCATCTGCTGATGTCACACTCCTAAATGGTACTGTTTTACAATTGATTTTTATATATTAATTTTGTGTTCTAAGATGTTGTAAACGTATTATTCTAAGGAACTTTTTTGTAAATACTTAAGGACTTGCTTTGTGATCAATTATGATGCCTACGAATAGAATTTGTTTTATTTCTTTCTTTTCAATCTCTATATACTTAGATTTTTTGCCTTGTCTTATTACATAACATATTCAGTACAATAAATAGGCTTGGTAATAGTAGATATCCCTGCCTTGTCTCTAATCTTAAGACAATGTTGTTCAGTCTTCCACTGTTAAGTATGAGGTTAATTATAGGCTTTTTGTAAATATACTATGTCAAATCGGGGAATTTCTCTTCTCTTCCTAATTTGATGAAGGTTTTTATGATAAATTAATGTTTATTGTTTTCACATGCTTTCTCTGCTTCTATTTAGATTATAAGTGATAATATATTAAGGATTAAAATAGAGTCAGTGTGGCTGAAACATAATGTACAGATTTAGAAAATAAATCTTGATCAGGCAACTCAATCCTAAGGCAAAAGAACAAAGCTGGAGGCATCACACTACCTGACTTCAAACTATACTACAAGGCTACAGTAACCAAAACAGCATGGTACTGGTACCAAAACACAGATATAGATCAATGGAACAGAACAGAGCCCTCAGAAATAACGCCACATATCTACAACTATCTGATCTTTGACAAACCTGAGAAAAACAAGAAATGGGGAAAGGATTCCCTATTTAATAAATGGTGCTGGGAAAACTGGCTAGCCATATGTAGAAAGCTGAAACTGGATCCCTTCATTGCACCTTATACAAAAATTAATTCAAGATGGATTAAAGACTTAAACGTTAGACCTAAAACCATAAAAACCCTAGAAGAAAACCTAGGCATTACCAGTCAGGACATAGGTATGGGCAAGGACTTTATGTCTAAAACACCAAAAGCAATGGCAACAAAAGCCAAAATTGACAAATGGGATCTAATTAAACTAAAGAGCTTCTGCACAGCAAAACAAACTACCATCAGAGTGAACAGGCAACCTACAAAATGGGAGAAAATTTTTGCAACCTACTCATTTGACAAAGGGCTAATATCCAGAATCTACAATGAACTCAAACACATTTACAAGAAAAAAACAAACAACCCCATCAAAAACTGGGCAAAGGATATGAACAGACACTTCTCAAAAGAAGAATTTATGCAGCCAAAAGACACATGAAAAAATGCTCATCATCACTGGCCATCAGAGAAATGCAAATCAAAACCACAATGAGATACAATCTCACACCAGTTAGAATGGCAATCATTAAAAAGTCAGGAAACAACAGGTGCTGGAGAGGATGTGGAGAAATAGGAACACTTTTACACTGTTGGTGGGACTGTAAACTAGTTCAACCATTGTGGAAGTCAGTGTGGCGATTCCTCAGGGATCTAGAACTAGAAATACCATTTGACCCAGCCATCCCATTACTGGGTATATATCCAAAGGATTATAAATCATGCTGCTATAAAGACACATGCACACGTATGTTTATTGTGGCACTATTCACAATAGCAAAGACTTGGAACCAACACAAATGTCCAACAAGGATAGACTGGATTAAGAAAATGTGGCACATATACACCATGGAATACTATGCAGCCATAAAAAAGGATGAGTTCATGTCCTTTGTAGGGACATGGATGAAATTGGAAATCATCATTCTTAGTAAACTATCGCAAGGACAAAAAACCAAACACTGCATGTTCTCACTCATAGATGGGAATTGAACAATGAGAACACATGGACACAGGAAGGGGAATATCACACTCTGGGGACTGTTGTGGGGTGGGGGGAGGGGGGAGGGACACCATTAGGAGATATACCTAATGCTAAATGACGAGTTAAAGGGTGCAGCACACCAGCATGGCACATGTATACATATGTAACTAACCTGCACATTGTGCACATGTACCCTAAAACTTAAAGTATAATAATAATAAATAAAAAATGCAAAAAAAAAGAAAATAAACCTTGATCATTGGTAGTTCTCTTTGATTGCTGCCCTTTTTTCTTCTCTCTTTCTCAGGACTTCCAAATGTGTTCTTCAAGACAATGGCAATGAAATGAGATATTCAAAATCCCTATTAGCAAAACTAATTCAAAAATTATTTAGTGCCATTGCAATAATTATTTACTCAGCATGTGGTTTTAAGTAGATGCTACGCTCTACGCACTGAGATTTTTTTGAAAAACCAACAGCATACATTACATGATCCCTGCCCTTTAGAAGCTAATGGTTTAGTTGGAAAGGCTTACTAGAAATGGTTCAATTTCAGTAGACTGTGTCAAACACCAAGGTAGGAGTACATAAAAGAGTGTTAGAAGACATAGAAGAGACAACTAATTAAGCGTTAAGGGGTCGAAGATGGCTTCATGAAAAGAGTGGGAGGTATTAATAGAAGACTACTATTTACTTATGCTATTTGTGTAAACTTATTTGAGTGTTCATAAAGGTCATTGAGCTTCATCATGAAATTTTGATAAGTTAATGTGGGTTTAAGTTTTAGAAAAATAATTACTACTATTATTACTATTGATTACTTTCATGTCTTTACATTTTTAAATAAGATTTTTCTTATTGTAAAAGCAATATAAATTCACCGTAGAATTTTGAACACTCAAAAATAATAAACACAATAAAATGACATTCTTAACTTTAATCCTTAAATGTAACTAATCTGAATATTTACTATACGCTTTTTATCCATTAATACATATATAGATTAATGTGGTGATATAGTGATTCTTACTTGCTTATATATCTATTGCATGTACAATAATAACTATTTTCCAGTATCATATTAATGTGCTGTAAAATGCAAGTTTGATGATTGTAGAATATCCAGTAGATGAATATACCACAATTTGTTTCACCAGGCCCCAGTTATTGGGCACTTAAGTTCTTTCCATTTGTAAATGTATAAATAGCATGGTGATTTGCATTTTTGAAATTAAATCTTCACATGCATTTTTTATTTTTTTCAGGGTAATTCTTAAAGTTTATTGATTTAGTAAAAAGTAATAATATTATAGAAATTTTGCTTGTCAAATTTCCCTCCAGAGAAAACCATACTGAGGTATCTTTCTCCCAGTAGCTATGTCAAAAATTAACATTTTTTATTTCAGCAGCACACCTTCATTGACGTTGTTTATTACAAATTGTTTTAACTGCCAGAATTTTTGTTTAAAAGGACATTCTATTGTTTAAACTTGCATTGTTCTGATTATTAGAGTTTTCTGGAGTTTGGCCAGCAAAATTAAAATGTATAGTAATAAAGTAATGCTACTGAGTTTAACCTGTTACTTCTGGAAATTTTTCCCATAACATTATAGCCATACTATTTTCATAAACATCGTGTAACTATTAAAACCTTGTCTTAATTATAATGTTTTTATGTTCACACATTGGATACAGAATGATAATAAAATATTTTTTATTTAAAACAATCTTAATTAAATTTTTCAACCACTAGAAATATGAAAGGCATTGCATTTCTGAAAATACAGTTTTCCCAAGTAATAAAAAATTATTTTCAATGGACATATCTTAAATTGTACTTGAAACTCTACAAGCGGGGGTGGAGCCAAGATGGCCGAATAGGAACAGCTCCAGTCTACAGCTCCCAGCGTGAGTGACGCAGAAGACGGGTGATTTCTGCACTTCCAAAAAAAAAAACTCTACAAGCGCATAATACATTTCTAAATATTGGTATATACTGGGAGTAATATAATACCTTTTAAAACATACCACATACAGCACTACAGAGTTAGTTCTGCTATAATTACTCCATAAAACACACATTGTGCCTGCCTTCCTACATTGAGTACTACAAAAAAGCTTCACTGGCTAGGGCAGTGGCTTGATATATTGTTAATAACATATTCTGACACAGCTCAAAATGTGAATCATTAGGCATAATTTTATAGAAAGCATCGAAATAGGCTTGCAATGATATCAGAAAGGAAAACAAAACCGCGATTCTGCCCAACCGCGGTACTGCACTGTTACAGAGCAATTTCTCCTTGGATTGCACACCTGCTTTCTGGCCCATTAAGTCCTGCTGTCTTTACAAGGAATTGAGGTTGTAATGTCTTTCCCCAATGCATATTTTTATGGGACCATGAATAACAAGTACACATAAAGTACATATGAATGAACATGCTGCCAACCTCATTTTTAATATGTCTGATCTGACTAGAAAAGAAAAACACTTACCTTAGAAAATAAATATCTTAATTGCTTAAAGCTCTGTAACAGTTATTTCCTGACATATATTGCAAGAATTCCCTGTAGCTGTGTGGAATCATTATTCTGTTCACTTATATATATACATTCCTAGAAACATGATCTGATATCATT
The DNA here is from genome assembly GCF_029289425.2 of Pan paniscus. Lineage (NCBI taxonomy): Eukaryota > Metazoa > Chordata > Mammalia > Primates > Hominidae > Pan > Pan paniscus. The sequence goes on from NC_073254.2 coordinate 124,131,722, forward strand.
TTTCATAAAGAAGCAGTATTTAGGAATAATAATGTGCACATCAGATCTATTTTTGTGCACATCAAAATTCCACTGTGCCAAGCCCCTGCAGTCACCTGTCATTAAAGTAATTCCAGTAAGCTGTATCTCCCCTTTCTCTGCTGTGCACAGACCACTTCTCAACATATTTTCATGGTTTGCAGAATATATCAAGAATTAGCTAAGAAATCATTTCAACAGTAGACTTCCACTGGGAATGTCAATAAGCTAAGGGCATTTTGGCCACACTATCTGCATTTCTGAGTTTTATTTTAAGATTAAATAAGTTTGAGATAGAAGAAGCACTGATCTGTACCTGACGGAACAATGGTCTTTCATCAGAGACATACGTACATTGAAAAGGTGAGGTGGTAGCTGCAATGAAATTAATGTAGTTAGGTTCTAGAGCTCTTTGAAATTTAATCTAATCAAGAACCCAAATCTGCAATTTTAAAGACCTTTAAATTTTTTGATACGAAGTTTTAAAAGTTAGTGTTATCATACTACTTTTATTATAAATACATATATCAATTTTTTTTTTTACTATCTTGACTTATTAAGTCAGCTAAAATTAAAAATCAAGTAAAATTGTCCTGGCTGGCTAATTAAGGTGAAAATGGTCAACCCATTTTTCCCATGAAAATATAATAATTATTTATACTGACATTTGAAAATATTAAGTGATATATATAAAATTATTTTTCTCTCAGTATTTAGAAAACATTGCAAAGGGATAAGTGTATATCAGAAGCCTATTTTTCAATTATTAGGAGAAAATGGTATCTAATAAAAGGGAATAAATGGCAAATCCAATTTCTGATTTAACTTTGAACAGAACAACTTTTATATATGATTTTGAATTTTTGTTTAATAATATGAATTTCAAAGAAATAATCAGAGATACCTTGGGAAATACAGGTGTCATGTTGACCAGAAAATAATCTGAATGTCATTTTTAAAGTCTTATGTATTTTACTCAGCTTATCCCTTTTCTCGTGTTTTCTATCAATATATTCTCTCCAGATTTTGTGGACTTGCAATTGTTATTATGAGGTGGCAAGGGGGAAAAATGCAAGCTCTTTTCAAGGACAGAGTCAAGGTACCAAAGGGAAAATCAACCAGAGAAAGAATAACCATCTGTTCTGTTTCCTACCAAAATGTAAAAATATGTTACTTCACATCAAAGGAAGCATTAAAAATTATTCTTAGAAAAACTAATACGTCCAACTTCAATAAATACCTATAATATTATTTAATTTACATTGTTATTTCAGTATAGCAGTAGACTTAATTAAATATAGTAAGTTCTTCACATCTCTTCATTGCAATGAACATGTGTAAAGACATTTAGGTCAAGTTTTGAGTGAGAAGAAAATAAATTATCTGTGTAGCTCAACCAAAGTGAAGTAAGTAACAAAAACAGTCAATGTCTAAGGCTTTTATCACATAATCCTAGTGAGCTTTTAAGTTATATAATACCTTGATGAGCATGCTGACTCAGAAAGAATTTTCAAATTGTATCAAGAATGTTTTGTGACATAACTGGGTAGAGTATCTGCCTGTGCATACTATTAAGATTTTGTCCTGTGTGACAAAATGAAATTTTCTAAAATGTATTTGGTTAAGTGTTGTTTCTAAACGATAAAAATGGAAAGTAAAATTCTAACCATTTAGTTAATTTCCTGATTCAACTGACATCAAAATACCTTTTTTTTTTTTTTGAGATGGAGTCCCACTCTGGCACCCAGTATAGAGTGCAGTGGCACGATCTCGGCTCACTGCAACCTCCGCCTCCCAGGTTCAAGCGATTTTTCTGCCTCAGCCTGCCGAGTAGCTGGGACTACAGGCCCACGCCACTAGGTCCAGCTAATTTTCACATTTTTAGTAGAGATGGGGTTTCACCATATTGGCCAGGCTGGTCTTGAACTCCTCACCTTGTGATCCGCCCACCTCGGCTTCGCAAAGTGCTGGGATTACAGGCGTAAGCCACCGTGCCTGGCCCAAAACACTTTTTTAACTGAATCTATCAAATATATTGTTTTTGCAGGCCAATGATTCCCAATCGTAATGTAATGTTTACAGATGCCCATCTAAATTTCTCAAATAATTGATTTTATTGTATTTAAAATATAATACATACTACTTTTGCAGGGAATAGGAGACTGAAATTATTCAAATGTTTTTTGGGTGCCAAAAACTGTATATTTATCTTATTTATATTTTCACAATCCTATTAAATATTATTATTCCATACATTTTCTTAGATAAGGCACTTCAGAGATGTTAGATAATTTATCCAATATTCCACAGCTCTGATTTGAACCCATGTTGACTCCCACACCTGTGTTGCTAGTGGAGAATAAAGGCTATGAGCGATATCGTATCATATTGTAAAGATGTAAAAATGGCTCTTAATCTGGGTTACAGAAAAACTTTGATCACTTCAGGAATAATTTTGCTATCTGGGTTGTTGTTTTTTGTTTGTTTGTTTGTTTTTTCCTAATGTTAAATATATTCATTGAATAAACAAAGCAAGTAGCCTTTCATCACTGGCTGATATTCACTCACATTACCATTTCATTAAAAGAATTCAAGTTTCTGGTCCAGGAAGCAGTGCAGAATTAAAGGCTTAGGCTTGGGAGTTAGCAGGCTTGGACTCCAAACCTAGCTCTAAGGTTTACCAGTTGTGTTAAGACAGATTGCTTTTAACTTCTCTCAGTTTCAATTTATTCATCTATAAGAGAGAATAATAATCAGATGTATAAAATATATGTAAAAACAAGAAGAAATAGATAGATGTTACTTCTGGTCAAGAATAAATTCAATTTTGTATCTCTAAACAGAGTCACAAAAGTTTAAACTCATATGGAAGAGATCTCTATATAGTTTCATCTCTTTTTATTGTATACAATAATTTCTAATGTGATTAAAAAGAATAAAACAAAGGAACACTGGGCAAAACAATGAAAGTGTTTTCTAATGTGATATTCATGATTTATCATTGTATGCTGTAAGCTTGCAAGAAAAATTTTTTTTAAATCACTATTAATTAGGAAGATACTATTTAAAACACAATAGAAACGTCCAGAAAATCTGATTTTTTTTTTTTGATCCAGAGTACCCCAATGGCTTGACCATTCTTCGTGGAATGGTCAACAATGGAAAACAACAATGGAGCTAAAATTGTCTTGTGGCAAATGCAGTGATTGTGATTTGTCACAATTCCATGTGGCTCTGAAATATTAAGGTTATGAGAAAACCAAGTCCTGAGTATCACAAACTCTGTTATACATAGTCAAATACAACTTTAACCAATTCTGTCACAGTTGATGTAATAAAAATGTATATTTGCACATTCATTATGTTTATACTTAACATTTCTCAGAGGAATGCTTATTTCACTTCATCTTTATAATATTAATTATTGAAGTAGTTTTAATCAAATGTCTTGTTAAAAATAAATGAAAGTAATAAAAGAACTAAATAAATAAATGTTCATGAATAAAAATACTGAATATTCTCGAGATGTTAGTTCTTCCTAACTTTATCTATCAATTCAATGTGATCTCAGTCAAAATCCTAGCAAGTTATTTTGTGGATATTAATAATCTGATTTTAAAATTCACAGAAGAAGCAAAAGACCCAGAATAGCCAACACAATATTGAAAAAGAACAAAGTCAGAGGACTGACACTAACAGACTTCAAGACTATAAAGCTACAGCGTGGTATTGGTGAAAGAAGGAATTGGTCAGTGGAAAACAGAAAGCCCAGAAATAGATCCACATAAATATAGTTAACTGATCTTTGAAAAAGAAGCAAAAGCAATCTAATGGAGAAAATATAGTCTTTTCAATAATAGAGTTGGAACTGGATATCCACATGCAAAACAATAAATCTAGACATAGACCTTATACCTTTCATAAAAATTAACTCACAATGGATCCAGACCTAAATTTAAAATGTAAAACTAGGCTGGACATGGTGGCTCATGCCTGTAATCCCAGAACTTTGGGAGGCCAAGGCAGGTGGATCACCTGAGGTCAGGAGTTTGAGACCAGCTTGACCAACATGCTGAAAATACAAAAATACTAAAATACAAAAAAAAAAAAAAAAGTTTGGCCTGGTGGCACACACCTGTAATCCCAGCTACTCGATGCTGAGGCAGAAGAATCACTTGAACCCAGGAGGCAGAACTTGCAGTGAGCTAAGATCGCGCCACTGCACTCCAGCCTGGGCAACAGAGTGAGACGCCGTCTCGGAAAAAAAAAAATGCAAAACTATAATTCCTAGAAAGTAACACAGGAGAAAACAGAGATAATTTGGGACATGGCAATGACTTTTAGGACCAAAGGCATGATCTATGAAATAAATAATTGATACTCTGGACTTCATTAAAATTAAAAACTTGTATTCTGTAAAAGACATTGGCAAAGGAATAAGAAGAAAAGCCACAGATGGGAAGAAAATATTTATAAAAGACACATCAGGTTAAGGACTTTTATTCAAAATATACAAAGAACAATTAAAGCTCAACAATAAGTAAATAAATAGTCCAATTAAAAATTAGCCCAAAAGGCTTGAATAGATACCTCACCAAAGAAGATAAATGAATAATCAATAAGCATATGAAAAGTTGCTAAACATCTATGACAGTAGTGAAATGCAAATTAAAACAATGATATCTACTACATGCCTGTTAGAATTACCAAAATCCAGAACACCGACAATACCAAATGCTGGAAAGGGTGTACAGCAACAGAAATTCTTATTCATTGCTGGTGGGAATGTAAAATAGTACAGAAACTTTGGAACACAGTTTGACAATTTCTTAGAAAACTAAACATATTCTTTATATATGATCCAGCAATCACATTCCTTACTATTTACCCAAATGAGTTGAAAACTTACATTCACACAAAAACCTGTGCATGAATGTTTGTAGCATCCTTATTCATAGGCACCAAAACTTGGAAGCAAACAAGACATCCTTCAGTCAGTAGGGGAATGGTTAAATAAAGTATGATATATCCAGAGAACAGGATATTATTCAGTGCTAAAAAGAAATTATCTATCAAGTCATAAAAAATGGGGAAATCTTCAATGCATATTACTAAGTGAAAGAAGCCAATCTGAAGACTACGTAGTATACGATTTCACCTGTATGACATTCTGGAAAAGGAAAATCCTAGAAGAATATCAAGGCAATACCCTTCAGGACAAAGGCATGGGCAAAGATTTTATGTTGAAATCGCCAAAAGCAATTGCAACAAAAGCAAAAATTGACAAATGGGATCTAATTAAACTAAAAAGCTTCCGCACAGCAAAAGAAACTATCATCAGAGCAAACAGACAACCTACAGAATGGGAGAATATTTTTGCAATCAATCCACCTGACAAAGATCTAACATCCAGAATCTACAAGGAACTTAAGCAAATTTACAAGAAAACTAAACCCATTAAAAAGTGGGCAAAGGACATAAACAGACACTTCTCAAAAGAAGAGATACATGCAGCCAAGCAACATATGAAAAAAAGCTCAACATCACTGATCATTAGAGAAATGCAAAATATGGTACCTCGGCGAGATACCATCTCATGCCAGACAAAATGGTGATTATTAAAGTCAAGAAATAACAGATGCTGGTGAGGTTGTGGAGAAACAGGAACACTTTTACACTATTGACGAGAATGTAAATTAGCTCAATCATTGTGGAAGACAGTTTGGCAATTCCTCAAAGATTTAGAACCAGAAATATCATTTGACTCAGCAATCATATTACTGTGTATATACCCAAAGGAATATAAATCATTCCATTAAAAAGGTACATGCACATGTATGTTTGTTGCAGCACTATTCAAAATAGCAAAGACATGAAATCAACCCAAATGCCCAACAATGATAGACTGGATAAAGAAAATGTGGTACATATGCACCATGGGATACTATGCAGCTGTAAAAAGGAAGGAGATAATGTACTTTGCAGGAATATGGATGAAGCCAGAAGTCATTATCCTTGGCAAACTAACACAGGAACGGAAAACCAAACACTGCATGTTCTAATTTATAAGTGAGAGCTGAACAATGAGGACACATGGACACAGGGAGGGGAACAACACACATTGGGACCTCTCAGGGGAGGGCAGAGGGTGGGGTAGAGCATCAGGAAAAATAGCTAATGCATGCCAGGCTTAATATCTAGGTGATGGATTGATAAGTGCAGCAAACCACCATGGCACATATTTACCTATGTAACAAACCTGCACATCCTGCACATGTACCCTGAAATTTAAAAAAACATGAATAAAGTGTGGACAACAACAATGGAGCTAAAATTCAAAATTCTCTCTCTCTCCCTCTCTCTCTATATATATGGGTAAATATATAAATTTGGTAAATATATAAATATGGGTAAATACATAAAAATTTAAATATGGGTAAATACATATTTCTCTTTCTCTCTATATATATGGGTAAATATATAAATTTGGTAAATATATAAATATGGGTAAATACATAAAAATTTAAATATGGGTAAACATAAAAATTTGAAATTCTCTCTCTATATATATAATGGGTAAATATATAAATTTCATAAATACATAAATATGGGTAAATACATTAAAAATCTATATCTATATATCTATATCGATATAGATATAGATATATATACATAGAGAGAGAGAGAGAGGGAGATATCAGTGGTTGCCAGGAGAGGGAGGGATGAATAGGTAAAATATAGAGGCATTTAGGGCAGCGAAACTATTCTGTATGATACTGTAATCGTATGTATAAGTCATTACACAATTGTCAAAACTAATGGAATGTGCATCACAGGAAGTAAACCCTAATGTAATCACAGGAAGTAAATCCTAATGTAAACTATGGAGTTTGGGTGAAGATGTGGCATTGTAGGTTCATCAGCTGTAACAAATGCACCACTCTGGGGCAGGATGTTGATAGTGAAGGAGGCTGCGAGAGTGTGGGGGTAGGCGATATGTGGAAACTCTGTACTTTCTGCTCAGTCTTTCTGTGAACCTAAAACTGCTCTAAAAAAAATAAAGTGCATTTAAAAGAAAAAAATAAGATAGTCAGAAAAATATTACTGTCTTAAAGTAGGAATCTTAACTCTGTGTATTGTGTGTATTTATACCAAATTATTTTTGCTTCAAATGTATGAAATTTTAATTTAAATAAGCAATAAATACGTAAAAATATTCAAATTCATGAGTCATCTTGAAAATAAAGTTAATTTGTAATGAAATATATCAAAAGACTAAGAAGAAAAATAGTAACAAACTTTTGCAAGAATGTTACTTGCAAAAGAACGTTGTATCATTCAACCACTTTGGAAAACCATTTGGCAGGTCTCCTAAAGCCAAATTACACCTGCCCTTTGACCCCAAAAAACATGAACTATCATGGCCATAATAGCATCATTTTAATAGTCAAAATATGGAAACAACCCAAGTGTCCAATAGTAGCATAAATCACTAGTGATATGTTCACATAATAGAATACTCCATAGCAATGAGGATAGACTTCAACTGTGTGCAAGAGTGTGAAGGAGTCTCACATATATAACTTTAAGCAAAACAGGCCAGACACGAAAAGAGCTCAGACTTTATTATTCCATATTTATTATGCACAAAAACAAACCAATCCCAGTAGAGTAGTGAGTGAGAGGAGGCTGAAGAGAGCTTAGGCTGCTGCCAGTGTTCTGTTTCTTGATCTAAGTGCTGTTATTTGATTGTGTATGGTAAATAAAAATCTATTGAACCGAGTATTAATGAAACACTTAATTTACCTCATGTATACTGTATTTCAATAGAGAAAAATATACACTAAATGTAAAGGCTTTTGTTAATGTATATGTAAAGATAGAATTGTTTAAATATTTTATTGAAATACATATTTAAATAAGTAACAAAAGGATTTTAATCTAGCATCACCTCCTTGTGTTTCTTCACTTCATGATAATTCAACAACTTCATAAGCATGGAAAGTTTAGGCTGCTGTGCACTCGTTGAACAGGAGAGACAGGCGCATAGAAGCTGGCCTGAAGTTCCTTTCAAACTGAAAATGATGGTTCTTTTGCAAAAATCATTCTTGTTTTTCTATAGGTTGCAGTATTAAATACTATGAACTAATGTTTGCTACATAACATATAACATTTAGAGTACAACTTAATTCTGAAGTTGTGTATTTATCTAAAATTATAAGATGCTAGTAATTGTCATAATGTGGAGACGTTCTATTTGCTGGCATACCAAAGGTTGTGGGCACAAGATCTTTCTCTGAATATGTTTTTCTCTACCAAATATTTTGACACATATAAGAATAGAATCCTTTGTAAGCTGTATTCGTAGGTATTTTATTCTCTTTGTAGCAATTGTGAATAGGAGTTCAATCATGATTTGGCTGTCTGTCTGTTATTGGTTATAGGAATGCTTGTGATTTTTGCACACTGATTTTGTATCCTGAGAGTTTGCTGAAGTTGCTTATCAGCTTAAAGAGATTTTGGGCAATGAGATCTAATTAAACCAAAGAGCTTCTGCACAGCAAAAGAAACTATCATCAGAGTGAACAGGCAACCTACAGAACAGGAGGAAATTTTTGCAATCTATCCATCTGACAAAAGGATAATATCCAGAATCTACAAGGAACTTAAGCAAATTTACAAGAAAAAAACAACTCCATCAAAAAGTGGGTGAAGGATATGAACAGACACTTCTCAAAAGAAGACATTTCTGCAGTCAACAAACATATGAAAAAAAGTTCATCATCACTGGTCATTAAAGAAATGCAAACCAAAACCACAATGAGATACCATCTCACATCAGTTAGAAAGGCAATCATTAAAGTCAGGAAACAACAGATGCTGGAGAGGATGTGGAGAAATACGAATGCTTTTACACTGTTGGTGGGAGTGTAAATTAGTTCAACCATTGTGGAAGACAGTGTGGCAATTCCTCAAGGATCTGGAACCAGAAATATCATTTGACCCAGCGATCCCATTACTGGGTATATACCCAAGGATTATACATCGTTCTACTATAAAGACACATGCACAGGTATGTTTACTGCAGCACTGTTAACAATAGCAAAGACTTGGAACCAATCCAAATGCCCATCAATGATAGACTGGATAAAGAAAATGTGGCACATATATACCATGGAATATGATACAGCTATAAAAAGGATGAGTTCATGTCCTTTGCAGGGACATGGATGAAGCTGGAAACCATCATTCTCAGCAAACTAACAGAGGAACGGAAAACAAAACACTGCATGTTCTCACTCATAAGTGGGAGTTGAACAATGAGAACATATTGACACAGGGAGAGAAACATCCCACACCAAGGCCTACTGGGGGTGGGGGCTAGGGGAGGGATAGCATTAGGAGAAATACCTAATGTAGATGACAGGTTGATGGGTGCAGCAAACCACCATAGAACGTGTATACCTATGTAACAAAACTGCACGTTCTGCATACATATCCCATAACTTAAGGTATAATAATTTAAAAATAGAGATAGAGTACTTAAAGGATTATTGTGAAGAATAAGGAGACCATTATGCCAAGTGTCTCCTTTACAGTATAAACCTAATAAATATTGATTCCTTCAAAAGAAAACAAAAAATCCGAGGGCATTTGGACACAGCACTGATGGTGTCTGCTAGAATGCGTGTGCTTTTTTTTTTTATTAAATCAAAGACAAATTTAAGTGGTTGTTTGCTTAATTATGCCCTTTATAAAATTATTACTTTTTTCTAAGGATTCCCTCTAAATAATGAGGATGTTGGGCATTTGTATGTCTCCTTTTAATAAACGTCTATTAAGGTCTTTTGCCCATTTTTAAAATTGAGTTGTTTTGTTGCTATTGAGTTGTTTGAGTTCCTTATATATTTTGGATATTAACCCGTTATCAAATGTATAGTTTTCAGGGGTATTTTTTTCATTTTGTAGGTAGGTTGTCTCTTCACTGTTGATTGTCTCCTTTGCTGTGCAGATTCTTTTTAGGAATAAGTTCAAGAGGTCTATTATACAACATGGTGACTACAGTTAATAATTCTATTGTATTCTTGAAAGTACCAAGAGAGTAGATATATAGTGTTCACACCACAAAAATGATAGCTATCTGAGGTAATGCATATGTTAATTAGCTAGAGTTAGTCATTCTACAATGTATGCATATGTCAAAAGGTAAATACATCCATTTTATCTGCCATTTTTTAAAATGAGGATGAATTTATACATTGATAAGGGCAAGTCTACTATCAAACATCTCTATGATAAATTTTAAAAGATTACCATGAGAACAAAGTCATGAAAGAATAATAGGAAGGACAGTAAAAATATCAAAGCATTGAATATAGGAGTGTAACAAAAAGTAGCAAAATTGAAAGCAATCATGAAAATATCTGATTATAGCTTGCAAATTGAGGTTGTATGTAAAAGTAATAAAAATAAAATTTAAAAACTAGAGGGTTAAAATTTTGAATGATTTGAGTCTGAGTCATAATTAAAATTTGAACTAGTTGTCATAGTCCTCAGCAAAATGAAGAATTTGCCTAGAGCTTGGTAAAGAAAGACAAAAAGGATGAAAAAGTATCCATATGGCATAAACCTCACAGAAATAAGGGACTTTGTGCTAGAGAAGAAGAGTAATCACTTGAAAGTAGCCTTGGAGACCCAAGGGAATGTCAGTGTCATCTCCCAGATCTTTGATCAGCCTCCACCTGAGCAATCTACAGGGAAAGGAATGAAACTAGGATGTACTGTTCTTCCGTAGGGTATGGAAGTTTAGGTAATGATGCTTGGGAGCTTGTTGCAATAGAAAGATTCCTGGAGCACCATGAAAACATTATGGAGGGAGTAGATCTAAGAAAGAATGAGCCTTGAGAGCATAAATGCATAAATAGGATGGTCAAGGAATAAGAATCTGAGAAAGGCTGGGTAACAAAAGACCATCATTTGGGATGAAGACCAGCGTTGAATGGTAAACTTGAAATTAACTGTCCTTGAGACTTCAAATGAAACCTTTGGGGAAGATGAGTGAAAAGGAGGCATAAATAAGGAGTTATATCTTAATATTACCCTCACCCAAAAATCACAGCAAAGAAATCAAGATTGAAAGGCATTATTTGAAATGATCATGATTAATTCATGGAAAATAAATACCTTAGTTTTTAGTTTCTATAAATTGAAATACAAAAATGTCTTCAACCTATGTTTTAGGATTTGTGTAACTGATATCAGATACAATGATATATTATGTTTTGTCAATTGTGGAGAGGTTACACATTTTCTATGCCAGATGAAAATAGGATTGGGAGTTTAAGTGATAGAATGGAAAGGAATTTTATGATACAGTGTGAGGAAGTATATACTACGTTTGACTATATACTACCTCTTAAGCAAAAAGATGCTTTGATAAAAGTTCATGGCTTCAGATAGAATTTTGGTGAAAGCTGGTTAATATTTCTCTTCAGGCGGGTGTTTGAGCGTTGTTTGGAAAAGCCTCTTCTTTCTTTTAGATCTGTCTGAAGGTTCCCCTGACATTAAGACTGAACATTTAAGACGTGTTTTAAGATTTTTTAAATAAATAAAATTAAACTAAAAAAAAAACTGAATTTGTTCATGAAATTAGTCAAAGGGCCAAACAGAGGGAGCCTGAAGTTTAAGCTAGTAATTTAGTCTACTTACTAAGAGCAACTGCAAATGGCATATTCAGCTTATTTATGACAACTGACATTTTAAAAATCTTTTCTCAAAATTGAGTATTTTCTCTCATTCATTTACTAATACAAAATAATTGAATTTTTCTGAAAATTTAAAATGAAATCCTTGCCATGTGCCAGGATAAAATTAGACGATAAATAGGTCTATAAAGATAAATAGGAAACACACAGTCCATATATTCCCACCTCATAAACTTCAACTAAAATACCTCCAGGGACATAAATAACAACTCTGGAAAAACACATAATTAGATAAACAGGAGATAACTTTTCAAATATGATTAAATTTTTTTAAAAACCTGAAATCATTAATTTTTACTAATGTATTTTCAACTGAACATGCATATTATACACATACAGACTTTTAAATTTGTAATATATTTAAATTTTTAATTATTACCATATTCCATCCTTAGTCAAATCCTTAATAACTTTAATGTGAAGTACAAAGATATTTCCTCTGTATTTCAATGCTAATATAAATTTTCTCTTTATCTCTGCATGGTGCTCACACTTTACTATGTAACCATGTTTTATTCTCTGATTTTTTATTTCTATGGCTTTCCTACGGTCATGAATCAATAAATGATTGCATAAAAAGTCCATATTTCCTGACAGATGTGATTTTTATGTTGGATAGAGGAGAGATAAACAGTATATACCAGGGATGTAATTGCCAAAATCAATTTAAAGGAGATAGGAGCTTTAGCCTCCACTCTATCTGTTATGATCACATTCCAAATACAGTTACTAACAAAATGTATACTGATGTCAAACAAGCAACTCACTCCTGGGGCATTCCATTCTTTTTTATTTGCAACTGCTATCATGGTATCCTATATGAAATGAGCTCTGCTTACATAAATGGATGTTAGTAATTTTTAAATATGAATTCTGGCTTTGTGACAATTGTCATAAAATGGGTAATGTAAAACATACTAAAAATATTTTAGGAGTGACAAGGTGTATGTCTTATTCAATATTTGAAGATTTTTTAAACCAAGGTTGAAAGACTCAAAGGATACACTAACAAGTCAAATTTATAGTCTATGTGCTCATATATCGTACTAGTCTGTTATGAGCTGAGGAGAACTCAGACAACAAAATAAACCTTGCTTGACCCCACAAGCCTGTGTGTAGAAAATGTGTTTTGTAGCTTGACTTTATTGTTATTGGACGTCATTTTACATTTTTAGATCTTCAAAGGATAGTTGATTAAATAAACAAATTACTTAATGAGTTTACCTATATGTTTCAGTATTTTAACCAAAAATACTATACTTGTAAATTTTTGGACTACTTCCCAAAGTTTATTCTGATAATATTCTCCATTCATAGAAGATAAACTCCTCATTTACCAGAAGACCAAATTTTTGATTGAGAAATTTATTTGATAAGTAACTGTTACATTCATTTTACTTAAGTCTGTTGTCAACTAAAATCTATAAAAACAAATTATGCTTAAATGATAATGTTCAATAAAGGGAATTAAATAAAAGGTAACTACCAGTGAACTAAGCCAATGTATTTTCTATTTTCTTGCTGATCTGTTCAAGAATTTTCTTTATTTAACTGATTCAACACTAAACCTTTCCCTAAATGATGTTAAAAGTAATTGTTATCTAGTGATTTTTAAAGAGTCAAAGCAGCTAGAATAATTGGGGAAGATAGGCTCCCTTTCCTTTATTTCATTTAAAATTGCCTTTCTGAGGTAGATAGAACTCATGATACAACGTTTCCATTTTTATTATATGATAGCAAAGGAACATTAATTGATTTTTTTCATTTTTGGTATGTTTCTATCAGTGTAGCATGTCTTACACAGAGACATACTCATTTGGTCACTTGATATACATATTCTCACATTTACGAAATTATCACTATATAGCATACTGTATGGATTCAGAGTTCTTATTTCAAACCGAACATGTTATAGAGTCTCTACAGAAAGTAAAGAATAGCTAAGTAATAGACTTCATCACTACATGACTCAGCCATGATGAACTCAGATATCATTGGCAAATGCCAATCATTTATATACTCACTTTCTAGTCCCACGTATATAATTAAATCATAAGCATGGAATTTTGTTCAATATCCTATATTTTTATACTGGCTTTGAGCACAGTATATTCAAAACTGTTAGTTGTTTCAGAAATGTTTATAACACATAAACAATTTCCAACTGTTTTAACTGAATGCCCTAAAGAATAGAATTGGAAATCACTTCACCAGAATAAGACTTTTTTTAATGCAGAAATAGCATTTTAATTAAGATTACTCTTCCTTTTTCTGTCAAGGCATGCTATTCTTTTCTGTTCAAAATGCACTATATTCTGTAAAAACTGCTAAGCAATTATTGGGTCAAAAATTATGTGTGTAGTCAGCTACAACCGTGAGGATTTTCTGTAGGGAACAATGGGGACCCACCTGTACAGTATGCTCTGTAAAAGTGGGCAGAGCTGCTATTTCAGGATCCAATGCCTGTGATGTGTGAGTGAATGCAATATGCATATCAGTTTTCATTATTGGGAAGTGTCACTTGCTGCCCAATTTGAAGACTACATCAAAATACAGTTTATAAACATAAACATATGAAGGAGCATTGAACTGTGGGCAATATAAAGGCACACACAGCCTTTGGCATATGAGAGTCTGGCAAATATACTATATCTTATTTTATACTCAGAATAATCCTATGAGATACCTTGGTATCATTAAACTAATAAATAAGGTAACCAACTTCCCAAGAGTTAAAGTATTTTTGAGATATAGTGTACATTAAAATATAAATCCCTTCTACATGACTGATTTTCCCATTGAGGAGACTGCCTAGTTTTACATATTTGCTGCAAAAACATATAGTGGAAGCTAGATATTTTGTGGTTTCAAAAGATTCTCTTGGTGGATTCAGATACCAAGTTATGAAATAGAGAAAAAGGTGAGCTAGGCTAAAAGAAATTATGTCTTTCTTTCTGATCACTCATCTTGACCAAAATGCACAGTGATTGAAGATACTTCTAGTGTTTAGGACAAGAACATGATTTTTATGCCTTGAGAACAAAATAGTTTTAAAAGATATAGCTGGGTTAATCATTATTCCTGGAAGTCATTTCTGGGTTCTAATGAGTCTGCATCAAATTGTTCATGATGCGATATTTGTCATCTGTTCACACATCTTTCAACACTGTAAATTATTTAAGAGGAATATAATATCAGAGCTTTATTCAATTGGCTACTGGTAAATGAGAAGCTGAGGCTTTTGGAAACATAGCTGTAAAACTAGTAGAACATATCTATGCTGTAAAAAGCAGGCTCAAAGTTAGCAATAGAGAAAAAAATCTGGCACAATCCTGTTCTCAGGATCACCAAGGTAGTGATCTTTAAGTTAAGTGGTCAGGATCAAGGAGATTTTAAAAGTTGAAGACAAGGACATAGCATCAATATCAATGTTAAAGAGATTTGGTACTGAGCAAATCCCTGGTCTCAACCAGGAAATTTTAAATACTCTCTATTTAGGGCAAGATGAGATGTCCCAAGTTTAAGACTCAACAGATGAAGTATATATAACAAGAGATTTAAGAGATAATGACTGAACCCTCAGCATAGAGAATCATGTCTCTTTTCTCATATGACCAATTTAGGTATATTTACATAAAATAAGAAATAATAGGCTGGCACATTTATATACATTTTCACATACTCCTTATAAAAATGCTCAAATCATTAGCCAAGATAAGATATCTCTTATTTGGCCAAGCTGTTCTTTTTGTTCCTTTTGTTTCATTTTGCTTTTCTGTTCTGGGATATTGATGATCTTGGTGCACAGCTGTTCTCGTCCCAGACAGTTTTAACCAAATTATGGTTTAATTATTGTCAGTATTCGCCTCTGACTTTACTCAGCCTTTAAGTATGGTTTGGATCAAATGATTTTCATGGAGGTTAGTTTTCCCCTGAACATTTACAGATATGCTGGATGTCTGACCAATGGAATGGGATAGAGATAAGACAGCCTAGAAATACTGACATATTCACAGTCAATTGGTTTTAACAAAGGTGACAAGAACACACAATGTGAAAGGACAGGTTCTCCAATAAATGGTGTTGAGGAAAACTGAATATCCACATGCCAAAGAAGGAAAATGGACCCTTATCTTATCCCTTAAATGACAATCAACTCAAAATAGATTAAAGGCTTAAGTGTAAGACCTGAAGCTGTAAAACTATGAGAAGAAAACATAAGGGAAAAGCCCCAAGACTTTGGTTTGGGCAGTAACTTCTTGCATAAGACCCCAAAAACCACAGGGAATTAAAGCAAAAAATAGACGAATGGGATTGCATCAAACTAAAAAGTGTCTGCACAGCAAAGGGAACATGTAACAGTGTGAAGAGACAATTCACAGATTGGGAGAGAATATTTGCAAAGGAAAAATGGTGAATATTCAAAATGTACAAGGAACTCAAACTTCTCAGTAACAAAAAATAAAATAACCCTATTAAAACTTTGCAAAGCAAAGCCATCTTAAGCAAAAAGAACAAAGCTGAAGGCATCACATTACCCAATTTCAAACCACACTATAAAGCTACAGTAACCAGAAGAGTATGGTACTAGTAAAAAAAAATAGACACATAGACCAATGGAACAGGTTAGGGAACCCAGAAATAAAGCCACACATCTACAGCCATCTGGTTATTGACAAAGTTGACAAAAATGAGCTATGGGAAAAGGATTCCCTATTTAATAAGTGGTACTGGGATAGCTGGCTAGCCATATGCAGAGAATGAAAGTGGATCCTATCCTTTCACCATATAGAAAAATTAACTTGAGATGAATTAAAGATGTTTGCATTCTCATGTTCATTGCAGCATTATTCACAATGTCCAACAATGCCCAAGATATGGAAACATTCGAAGTGCCCATCAACAAATAGATGTTTAAAATGTGGTACATATCCACAACAGAATACTCCTCAGCTTTAAAAAAATAAATTTTGTCATTTGTGACAACATATATGAACCTACAGGACTTTACGTTGTATGAAATATTCAAGGTACAAAGAAATAGATACTGTATGAGCTTATACGTGGAACCTAAAAAAGTTGAAATTACAGAAGCAGCGAGTAGAATGGTGGTCACCAGAGGCTGGGGGAGGGAGTAGTAGATGGGAAAAGGGGTGGCTTTTGTCAAAGGGTACAAAGTTTCAGTTAGAAAGAATAAGTTCTGTTGCACAGCCTGATGACTACAGTCAACATCAATGTATTGTATATTTCCAAAAGCTAAAAAAGCATTTTAAATGTTCTCACCACAAAGAAATGATAAATATTTGAGATAATGAACATAGTAACGAGCCTGATTTGATTATTCCACTATGTGTATACGTAAGAAAATATCACAATGAACCCCATAAATATATGTAATTATTATGTACATCAATTAAATAACATTAAAATAAAAATTTAAAAATAATTTTAAAGTGTTAGATGTCTGTTTATCCTACTTTTGGTCTCCACTTTTTATGATTAACTATTGTTGTTCCCCATTTTATTTTTTCAGCAAACGTTGGGTGGATTATACTCATTTTCTTTTCTTGAGGTGAATAATTTTCTGATGGCCTTGAACTGAAAACTGATGTCCCATCTGGAAGAAGTAAGAGTGCAATAATGCTTCCTGTCCCCTATTGTGACATCTCTTTAATCATCACATATTTAACAGCACATAGGCTACACACACCTAAGTGGCTGTTATTTGCTAGTGTTCCTCAAGATCTGTAACATGAACAACTTATATAAGTGTCACCTGTGGAGCTTGCTAAAAATGCTTACTCCAGGAAACTATACAGGTCTTTAAAAAAATAAATGTATGGGGTGCAGGTGTAATTTTGTTACATGGCACATATTCAAAACAGACTTAGCACATATATAGAAACTACTATCAAGTAAACAAAAAGTGGATACTGAGAAATAAGTGTATGCATTAAAAAATGGGAACTTAGCATATCATTAATTTAGGTAATTAAATCTGGAAAATGTTAGAAACCTGTGATTCACTAAATTACTGTTACTAATTATGTAACTAATTATGTAATGTAAATAAGAAAATCATCATATGATCACATTGCAGAGTGGTGAAGTCAGGGCTTTTAGAGTATTCATCATTTCAATAACATACATTGTTCCCATTAAGTAATTTATCATCATCCACACCCCTCTCAACCCCTCATCATTCAATGCAACCCCTCATCAGATTGTTTCTTCAGGCATTCTTCAAAGTATCTAAAACTCGGTACTGCATGAGCACTGGCCAATCAGCATGGATGCTGACTTTAGGCTGAGCAGGACCCTGTTATACCTACACCCAATCCTTTAGTTGATGGATCACACAGGAAGCGTTTTAGTGGCATGAGAGGAGGCCTGGGACTGCAGGAACTTGAGTCAGCAGCTATTACGAATCACAGCAAAAGTATTTGAGTATTTTGACAACTATGTCTATAAGAAGAACATAGTGTCTGAATTTAACCTCTGTGTTTTCCTATAATTTGGTACACTTGCTAAGTAAATTAGTAAGCACTGAAAATTCTCATTTAAAAACGACCAAATTAGGAGCTTACCATTATATATTACAGAAGACAGAATCAAAAGAAATGCCAGAAGATTATAGCAATTTCTAAGGCAGAAAACCTGACTTTCTCTTTCTAGGATGATCTTTTTCATTGACATATTTGTTGGAAAACCTTTAAGAAATCACTAGCATACTTAAGAAAGAAGAGAACACAGGAAAGTTAATTGCTTCAGCAAAATCACCCATAATCTGGCAGTGGAAAAGAGGTTAAAAACTAAAGAATGCTAATTGCCCATTAGTTACATGAGTAAAGTGATCATATGTACTGCTTTGCTTAATATGTCATAGATTGTGTGTGTATGTGTGTGTGTGCATGTATGTGTGTAGAAAGAGATAGTGATAGAGATAGGCAGATGTCATGAGGCTTTATCACTAAATACTACTGTGCTTGAGTTCTAAAAACAAGCAAATTAGCCCACATAACCATAATACAGTTATTAGGAAATTTAACATTTAAATACAAATCATTTATTTAGTATACAGTCCACATTAGAATTTCCACAATTAAACTGGTAATGGGCTTTATAGTTTTTAAAATTTTATAGTTTTTTTTTTCATTCAGAAAACAATAAAGGGTCATGAATGACACTTAGTTGCCACTGTCTCTTTAGTCTTCTTTAATCTGGAAGAGTTCCCAGAAAATTTTGTCTTTCATGACACTGATATTTTGAAGAGCCATTGCTATATGTTTGCAAGACAATCCTTAATTTTGATTTATATAATTGTTCCTAATGATTAGACTAATTTTATATTTTTGATAGGTTTTTATATATATATATTTTAGGCTATATTGCTAAATACAAATGAGTTGAAAAAAATTTATATTTCCTGATATGATAAACCATATATAATTCTATAGTGTCACCTTAATTCTCAAAAGTTTTATTTCTTTTTGTTTTGTATTACTATAGCTACTTCTAGTTACTTCAATTTTTTAGTCACATTCATTCTTGTACTATCAACATTTCTGTGTACATATATTGCAGGTATGTTTCTTTGTGGCAATAACTGTAGATTGTTTCCAATATCTGTACATTTTCTTTCCTTAATAAAAAAACAGAATCTTCAGATTTTAGTTCAGTATATTCTTATCAAGCATAAAAATGTGTATCCCTGCCTCTTGTAGTTGGGTGTGACCATGTGACTAAATTTTTGACCAATGAGTTATAACTATAAATGGTATGTACAATTTCCAGAAGCAGTCATTTTAGTTTTTAATTTTTGGTGGTACATAGTAAGTATACATATTGATGAAGTACATGAGATATTTTGATACAGGCATACAATGCATAATAATCACATCAGGATAAATGGAGTATCTATCATCTCAAGTATTTATCCTTTCTTTGTATTACAAACAATCCAAATATACTTAGTTATTTTGAAATGTACAATAAATCATTGTCAACTGTAGTCATCCTGTTCTACTATGAAATAGAATTACTTGTTCATTCTAATTATAATTTCACATTCATTAACCATACACACATTCCCCCTCCACACACACACATCCCCAATACCCTTCCAGCCTCTGGTAACCATCATTCTACTATCTCAATGAGTTCAATTTTTTAAAATTTAGTTCCCCAAATAAATGAGAACACGCAAATTTTGTCTTTCTGTGACTGGCTTATTTCATTTAACATAATGACCTCCAGTCCCATCCTTGTTGTTACAAGTGACAAGATCTAATTTTTTTTATGGCTGAATAGTATTCCATTGTGTATATGTGCCACATTTTCTTAATTTGTCTGTTGGTGGACATTTGAGTTGCTTTCAAATCTTGGCTATTGTGAACAGTGCTGAAACAAACATGGGTGTGCAGATATTTCTTTGATACACCAATTTCCTTTCTTTTAGGTATTTACCTAGCAGTGGGATTGCAAAACATATGGTAGTTCTATTTTTAGTTTTTTCAGAAAACGTTAAACTATTCTCCATAGTGGTTAAACTTACATTCCCACCAGCAGCAAACAAGTAGGTTTCCCTTTTCTCCACATCCTTGCCAGCATTTGTTATCGCCTGACTTTTGGATAAACACCATTTTAACAGGAGATGACATCTCATTGTAGTTTAAATTTCCATTTCTCTGATGATCAGTGATGTTGAGCACCTTTTAATATACTCATTTTCCATTTGTATGTCCTCTTTTAAGAAATGCCTACTCCGATTTTTTGCCCATTTTAAATGGAATTACCAGATTTTTTTCCTATACAGATGTTTGAGCTCTTTATATATTCTGGTTATTAATCCCTTGTCAGATGGATAATTTGGAAATAGCTCCTCCCATTCCATGGGTTGTCTCTTCACATTGTTGATTGCTGTGCAAAAGCTTTTTAACTTGATGTGATATAATTTATCCACTTTTGTTTGGTTGCCAGGGCTTGTGGGGTATTACTCAAGAAATCTTTGCCCAATCCAAAGTTATGGAGAGTTTCCCCAAAGTATTTGTTTAATAGTTTCATAGTTTGAGGTCCTAGATTTAATTCTTTAATTCATTTTGATTTTATTTTTGCATATGGTGAGAGATAGGGGTTTACTTTCATTCTTTTGCATATGGATATCCAGTTTTCCCAGAACCATTTATTGAGAGACAATCCTTTCTCCCATGGATGTTCTTGGCACCTTTCTCAAAAAATAGTTCACTATAGATGTATGGATTTGTTTTTGGGTTCTCCGTTCTATTCCATTGATCTATGTGTCTATGTTTATGCCAATACAGTACTGCTTTGGTTACTATTGCTCTGTAGTATAATTTGAAGTCAGGTAACGTGATACCTCTAGTTTGGTTCTTTTTATTCAGGATAGCTTTCACAATTCTAGGTCTTTTGTAGTTTCATATACATTTTAGGATTATTTTTTCTATCTCTGTGGAGAATGTCACTGGTACTTTCATAGGGATTGCATTCAATCTGCAGATTGCTTTGGGTAGTATGGACACTTTAACAATATTGATTCTTCCAACCCATGAACAATAAAGTATCTTTTCATTTTTTGTGCCCTCTTCAATTTATTGCATCAGTGTTTTATAGTTTTCAGTACAGAGATCTTTCACATCTTTGGTTTAGTTCTTATTTGTGGCTATCATAAATGGAATTACTTTCTCAACTTTTTAGATTCTTCACTATTAGCATATAGAAATGCTACTGATTTTTGTATGTTGATTTTGTATCCTGCAGCCATACTGAATTTGTCTACCACTACTAATAGCTTTTTGGTGGAGTCTTTAGCTTTTTCCAAATATAAGATTATATCATCTGCAAATAAGGATAATTTAACTTCTTCTTTTCCAATTTGGATGTCCTTGATTTCTTCATCTTGTTTCTCTAGCTAGAATTTCCAGTACTATGTTAAATAACAGTGGTGAACGTGGGTATCCTTGTCTCATTCCAGATCTTAGGGGGAAGGATTTTAGATTTTCCCTATTCAGAATGATACTAACTCTGGGTCTGTCATATATGGCTTATATTGTGCTGATGTATGTTCTTTCTATACCTAGTTCTTTGAGGATTTTTAACATGAAGGGATCTTAATTTTATCAAACGCTTTTTCAGCACCAATTGAAATGATTTTACAGTTTTTGTCTTTCATTCGGTTGATATATCAAATTTATTGATTTGCATATGTTGAACCATACTTGCATGCCTGGATAAATCCCACTTGGTGATTATGATTTTTTCAATGTGTCATTGAATTTGATTTGCTAGTGACGTGGTTTGGCTCTGTGTCCCCACCCAAATCTCATCTTAAACTGTAATCCCCACATGTTGAAAGGGGAGCCTAGTGGGAGGTGACTGAATCATGGGGGCGAAGTTCCCTCTTGCTGTTCTTGTGATAGTGAGAGAGTTCTCATGAGATCTGATGGCTTAAATGTGTGTGGCACTTCCCTCTTCTATCTCTCTCTCTCTCTCCCCACTCCTCTGCCATAGTAAGATACGCTTGCTTCTCCCTTGCCTTCCACCATAGTTGTAAGTTTCCTGAGGCCTCCCACTCATGTTTCCTGTTAAGCCTGCAAAACTGAGTCAACTGAACCTCTTTTCTTCATAAATTACCCAGTCTCAGTTAGTTCTTTATAGCAATGTGAGAATGGACTAATACAAAAAGTTGATACCACGAGTGGAGCACTGCTATAAAGATACCTGAAAATGTGGAAGCAACTTTGGAACTGAGTAATAGACAGAGGTTGGAAGAGTTTGGAGGGCTCAAAAGAAGACAGGAAGATATGGGAAAGTTTGAAACTTTCTAGAGGCTTGATGAATTGTTTTAACCAAAATGCGGATAGTGATATGGACAGTGAAGTCGAGGCTGAAGTAGTCTCAGATGGAGATGAGGAACTGATTGGCAACTGGAGTAAAGGTCACCCTTGTTATGCTTTAGCAAAGAAATTGGTGGCATTTTGCCCCTGCCCTAGACATCTCTGGAACTTTGAATTTAAGAGAGATGATTTAGGGTATCTGGTGGAGGAAATTTCTAAGCAGCAAAGCACTCTAGATGTGACCTGGCTGTTTGTAAAATGTATGCTCATATGCATGAAGAAAGATTTGGCCTGAAATTGGAACTTATCTTTAAAAAGGAAGGAAAGCACAAAAATTTGGAAAATTTGCAGCTTCACCATGTGGTAGAAAAGAAAGTCCATTTCCTGAGGAGAAATTCAAGCTGGCTGCATAAATTTGCATAAGTAAAAAGAAGCCAAATGTTAATAGCCAAGACAATTGGGAAAGTCTCCAGGACATTTCAGAGGTCTTCACAGCAGCCCCTCCCATCACAGACCTGGAGGCCTATAAGGGAAAAATGGTTTCCTGGGCTGGGCCCAGAGCCCTGTTACTCTGTGCAGCCTTGGAACATGGTGCCCCCAGTCCCAGCCACTCCAGCTCCAGCTGTGGTTAACAGGAGACAAGGTACAGCTCAGGCCATTGCCTCAGAGGGTGCAAGCCCCAAGTCTTGGCAGCTTCCATGTGATGTTGGGCCTACAGATGCACAGAAGGCAACAGCTGAGATTTGGGAGCCTCCATCTAGATTTCAGGGGATGTATGAAAATGCGTGGATGTCAAGGCAGAAGGCTGCTGCAGGGATGGAGATTTCATGGAGAACCTCTACTAGGGCAGTACAGAGGGGAAATGTGGGGTTAGAGCCCCTGCCCCCCACCAGAGTCCTCACTGGGGAACTGCCTAGTGGAGTTGTGAGAAGAGGGCCACTGCTTTTCAGATCCCAGAATGGCAGATCCACCATTCTGGTGCATTCCAGATCCACCATTCCAGGTTCATCATGCACCTGGAAAAGCCACAGGCCTTCAATGTTAGCCCTTGAAGGCAGCTGTGGGGGCTGTACCCTGCAGAGCCACAAGGACAGAGTGGCCCAAGGCAATAAGTGCCCACCCCTCGCATCAGTATGTCCTTGCTTTGAGATATGGAGTCATAGAAGGTTATTTGGGAGCTTTAAGATTTAATGACTACCCTGCTGGGTTTCAGACTTGCAAAGGGCCTGTAGCCCCTTTTTTTGGCTAATTGGAATGGGAGAATTTACCCAATGCCTGAATCCCCATTGGATCTTGGAAATATCTACCTTGTTTAACTTCATACACCCACTTCTTGTTTCTATTTATATCTTAGTGTACTATGTCTTGAGATGTTGTAGTTATTATTTTTTATCATTTTATCTTTCAGTCTTTCTACTCAATATGAGTTTACCACCATAAGTTTTATAAGATTCTGTGTTTTTCTGTATACTTACTGTGGCCAGTAAGTTTTATACCTTCAGATGGTTTTTTATTGTTCATTAATGTCCTTTTCTTTCACTTTGAAAATCTCCCGTTAGCATTTCTTATAGGACAAGTCTAGTCTTGATGAATTTCCTCAATTTTTGCTTGTCTGAGATAATATTTCTCCTTCATGTCTGAAGGATATTTTCACTGAATATACTATGCTGGGATAAACATTTTTTTTTCCTTCAGCACGTTAAGTATGTCATGCCACTCTCTCCTGGTCTGTAGGGTTTCCACTGAGAAGTTTGCTGCCAGGTGTATCAGAGTTCCACTGTATGTTGTTTCTTTTATTTTGCTGACTTTAGGACCCTTTTTTGTCCTTGATAGTTGGAAGTTTGATTATTAAATGTCTTGAAGTAGTCTTTTTTGTGTTAAATCTGCTTGGTGTTCTATATCCTTCTTGTACATGGATATTAATATCTTTTCTAGGTTTGGGAGGATGTCTGTTTTTATCCATTTGAATAAACTTTCTACCCCTATCTCTTTCTTTACATCCTCTTTAAGACCAATCATTCTCAGATTTACCATTTTGAGGCTATTTTCAGACTTTTTAGGTATGCTTCATGCTTTATTATTATTTTTCTGTCTCCTTGGTGTATTTTCAAATAATCTTCACTCTCACTAATTATTTCTGTTTGATTAATTATGTTGTTAAGAGCCTCAGGTGCATTTTCAGTGTTTCAATTTCATTTTTCAGCTACTAAATTTCTGCTTGATTCTTTTAAGTTAACCTCCTTGCTAAATTTATCTGATAGAATTTTGAATTCCTTCTCTGTGTTATCTTTAGTTGAGCTTCCTCAAACAGCTATATTGAATTCTCTGTCTGAAGGGTCACATATCTCTGTCCTTCCAAGTTTGATCATTGGTGCCTAGTTAGCTCATTTGGTGAGGTCAAGTTTTCTGGATGGTCTTGATGATTGTGGATGTTCATTCGTGTCTATACATTGCAAAGTTAGGTATTTTATTGTAGACTTCATAGTCTGCACTTGTTTGTACCCATCCTTCTTGGAAAGAGTTTCCAGGTATTCAAGAAGACTTGCATGTTATGATCTAAGTTTTAGTCATTGCAACCATATGTGCATTATACTCTATAATCAGCAGGTGGTAAAGCCACACAGGCTTATGTCCATCCTTTCAGGACAGTGAGTCCCCCACCAACCACAGTCCCAAGTGGGCTCAGAGATATCATCCAGAAGCCAGGACTTGGAGTTAGATAAAAATCTACCTAATGCTCTATTCTACTGCAGTTAAGCTGGCACCCAAGACAAAAGACAAAGTCTTTCCCACTCTTGCCTCCTCATTCCGCAAGCAGATGAGTATCCTTCCATGGCCATTACTACCCCAGTACCACGGTGAGTACTATCTGGCTACCACAGATGTTCATTCAAGGCCTGAGGGCTCTCCAGTCAGCTTATGGTGAATGCTACAAGGTCTGCGACTCTCCCTTCAGAGTAGTGGGCTTCCCTCTGTCCCAGGGCAGGTCCAGAAATGCTAAGAGCCAAGGCCTGTAATCAGGGACTGCAAGAGCCCACTTGGTGTTCTACCCCACTGTGGCTGAGCTGGTACCTAAGCTGCAAGACAAAATCCCCTTTATTCTTCCCTCTCCTTTTCACGAGCAGAAGGATTCCCTCCCGATTGCCACCACAGCTAGGAATGTTCTGGGTCACACCTGAAGCCAGCATGCCTGTGAGTCTTACCCAAGGCTCATGGTGAGTACTGCCTGGGTACTGTTGCTGATTATTCAAAGCCAAACAGTTCTTTAGTCAGCATGTAATGAATCCCACCAGGACTGGGCCCTTCCCTTGGAGGCATCAAGTTCTCTTCTGGCCCAGGGTGTGTCCAGAAATGTTGTCGAGGAGCTAGGGCTTGGAAAGGGGGCCACAGGACTCTGCCTGGTGTCCTAACCTACTGTGACTGAGCTAGTTTCTACATCGTAAGACAAAGTCCTCTTTACTCTTCCCTCTCCTTTCCTCATGCGGAGGGAAGGAGTCTCTCCCAGAGCTGTGAGCTATGCTGTCTGGAGTGGTGGGAGAGGTGGCACAAGCACTCCCTTAGCCACTCTGGCTGGTGTCTCAGTAGGCCACATTCCTCCCAAGTCCACTAGCTCCAATCCCAGCACAGGATCAGGACTTTCCCAGGAATTGCAGTCCTTGTGGCCTAAACTGATTTTCATGTTTATTTAGGATCCCAGAACACCTTAGCACATGGTGGCAAAACTTGCCAGAACTCAGGCTCCAACCACTGGAATGGGCAATTTTCCTCTGACTAGGGCTGGTCTAAATGCTTTCTCCATTGGCAGCAGCTTAGTTCTGCCCTGTGTTGCTTAGCACTGTGACAGGCAGCATTAGATTCCAATATAAGATTCCACGATCACTGCAATCTCCCTCTCCCAAGCACAGAAATTCTATGCACCACACAGCTGCTCCCAGGGGATGGGAGGAGGGTAGTAGTGGCAACAATTAAAGAGTGTCTTCCCTATTCTCTTCAGTGACTCTTTCAGTGTCACGAAGTTAAAACCAAGTACGTGATTACTCACCTGATCTGGGGTTTTTATGAAGGTGTTGTTTGTTTTTGTTTTGTTTTTTGAGACAGAGTTTCGCTCTGTCACCCAGGCTGGAGTGCAGTGGTGCTATCTCAGCTCGCTGCAACCTCCACCTCCTGGGTTCAAGCGATTCTCCTGCCTCCCAAGTAGCGGAGATTACAGTGCCCGCCACCATGCCTGGCTAATTGGTGTTTTGTTTTGTTTTGTTTGATTTTTTTTTTTTTTTGTATTTTTAGTAGAGACAGGGTTTCACCATGTTGGCCAGGCTGGTCTGGAACTATTGACCTCAGGTGATCCTCCTGCCTCAGCCTCCCAAACTGCAGGGATTACAGGTGTGAGCCACCACGCCCAGATCAAAGGTGTTTTTTTAATGTGGATATTTGTTCCATTTAGTATTCCTGTGGGAAGGATGATCAGTGGAGGCTTATATTTGGCCATCTTGCTCCCTCGATCAGTTCTTAAAGAGATGGCATATTGCCTTCTTCAAATCTTCTTTCTCGTTGGCTGGAATGCAGACCTAATGTCTGTAGCTGGAGCAGCCATCTTTGCAAATGCTGTGGGACAATTAATATAATAGATGAGCAAAATGGAAGTACCTTGCTCTGTGATGGTGGTGAAGTGAATATCCTTCCCTGGACTGACTGGACATATCATCACTGAACTCCTTTAGGATGAGAAGATAGTCTTCTACATTATTATTTTGTTGTTGCTATTGTTACTGACAGCTAAACCTAATCCTAAGGAGTAACATGTTATAAGCAATGTAACACTGGGCAATTTTTCATTCAACATGAAAATATTTATATATACACAGCAAGTTTAGTACATTTGTATCTACTGTGATTTTTGACACATTAATTTATATGATTTTTCCTAGCTGAGTACTATGTATGACCATATCCAAATTTTGAATCCATTGCTTTGATGGACATTTAGGTTGCAAATATGTTTTGGCTATTGTCAATGGAACTACTATAAATGGTTTTGTATGATTCTTTTTGGGTCATATGCTTTCATTACTTTTAGGTAAATACCTAGGAGTAAAATTGTTAGTATATGCTTCCTTTTATAAGAAACTGCCAAATTAATCTTCAAAATGCTTTAAAATTTTATATTCCTACCAACAGTGTATGGCTATCTCAGTTGCCACATATGCTAACACTGGTGTTGTCAGTCTTTTTAATGATTTTAGAGAATATAGTCATATTCCTTTATGGTTTTTGTCTTAGTTCATTTGTCCTGCTATAACCAAATACCTGAGACTGGATAACTTATGAAGAAGAGATATTTATTTCTCACAGTTCTGGAAGCAGAAAGGTCTAAGATCAAGGCCCTGGAAAATTCAGTGTCTGGTGGAGTCTCACTCCTGTCAAGATGGTGCCTTGTTGCTATGTCCTCTGACAGGAACAAATGCTGTGTCCTCACATGACAGAAGGAAAGGAAGGGAAGGGGTGGCTAGGGCACTCTCTTCGACTTCTTTTACATGGTCACAATCCCATTCAGGAAGGCTCTACCCTCATGACTTAATTATCTCCTAAAGGCCCCACCTTCATAATACTATCACATTGCCCATTAAGTTTCAACATATGAATTTTGAAGGACACATTCAGATCATAGCAATGTTATTTGAAATTCTCTTATGATTATTGATTTTGAGCACCTTATCTTGTACTTGGTGATAAGGTGGGCACTGAGGGGTGAGGCAGGTGAAGGGGGTATGTGTACACATTTGTAAAGTGTTCACATATTTTGCCCATTTTAAATCGAGTCATTTGTCTTATTATTATTCATCTGTAAGCATTCTTTATACATTTGGGATGCAAGTTTTTCATCAGATGTGTGTATTGCAAATACTCTATCTCAGTCTGTCCATTTGAAATATATTAAAGATATCTTTTAATGACCAGAGTTTTTGATTAAATCCCATATATTATTTTATAGTTGGTCATTTTTATGTTATATCTAAAGAATTTTTGCCTAGAAGACTGAGAAAATACTGTTCAACATTTTCTTCTATAAACTTTATTGTGTTAGCACTTACATTTGGGCCTATAAGCCTCAAATTAAGATTTTCTATGATGGAGTTTTTTCAAGACAATTATTCAGTTGGTCTAGCACTGCTTGTTGAAAACTTTCATTAACATTTTATTTACGTAATTATTCTTTTCATTTGTAAAAGCATTACTTGGTTCTTAAACATGCCTGGTCATTTTTCATGGTATCTTATTTTTCCATTCCAATTTTGCTTATATCCTGTATTACTTTAAAATATTTAAAACATACTCATGTTACATACCACAGAATCTTATGTTCTGACATTCTTGGGTGTCTAGTTTTGGTCTTTTGAAATTTATCTAACTCTTACTCCTGTGGGCAAATGTGAAAAAAAAATTCTCCTCTTGTCCTTTTGCCTTCTTGCTTTCCTATCTAGCTTCTTTGAGTATAAGAGCAGCTGCCTATGTAGGTTTGCTGAGCTTGAGGACACATCTGAGGGTCCAGGCTTTTCTGTGATCTCTACAGGAGAGAACAGCATGAGAGTTTGTTCACTAGTCTGCTAAGCAACTTTCAGGAGACTGGGTGAGGAGGCTCAGGAAAGGACCTAGATTTTTCCAAAGGAAGCAGAACATGTTAGGAAAGAAAGAGATTGACTAGAAGATTAAATGGAAAGCATATCTCAAAATATAGACAAAAGAGACAGGCATGATATGCAATGAAAGACTTAAAGTACAGAGCCAGGAAACAGCTTCAGAATAGGAGTTGAAGAAAGAAAAAAGGACCAAATGCAAAAGAGGTGTTTATTTTAAAAAAATAACAAGGGAACTTACTTTAACCTGAAGAAATATTTGGTTCTACATAATAATATTTTAATGAGGCCTCAGATAGATTAATGTTATAAGCTTACAGGATGGAATATTCCTTCGTTCTAAGAAAAACAGAAAAACCTGATGTGTCCAGTTGAAATTGCCAGGATCCCTGTCACTGCTACCCTTGCCCTCAAAAGGAAGAAATCCAATTAGCATCAGACTCTCACCAGCAGTGCCTCAAGCTATAAACTAGAGCAAGGTGAGAAAATCAGCTCTTCTTAGGTTTCTAAAGGCAGGACCTCTATCTTCTCACATTAATTTATATCCCTGAAAATAGCTGTTATTGGAAATTAAAATCATAATATGGCCTTCACCTGCCACACCTTTGTTTTATATTTTTCTTATCATTAGTGGGAAATAAGAGTGTCATTTAACAGTCACCCTTAAGAACAGGATTATCTTTAATATTTTTAAGAATACATTTAGTTTTATAGAAAAATTACAAAGATAGTACAGAGAGTTCCCTTATACCCAAAACCCATGTCTCTCCATTATTAACATCTTATATTAGCATGGTCCATGTGTCAAAATTAATGAATCAATATTGATACTTTATTAATTAAGTCAGTACTTTACTCATTTTTTAATGAATGTCCTTTTTCTCTTCCATGATTTCATCCAACACAGCACATCATGTTTAGTCATCATGCCTCTTTAGGCACCTCTTAGCTGTGACAGTTTGTCAGAATTTCTCTTAAGACTTGACAGTTTTAAGGAGTACTTGTCAGGTATTTTATAGAATATCCATTAATTGGGTCTGTCTGTTAATTTTTATTAGACTAGGGTTTTAGATTTTTGGAAGGAGCACCTCAAAGATTAAGTGCCATTCTTACCACATCATATCAAGGATACAAACTACCAATATGACTTATCTTTATGGATGTTAATTTTCATCACCTGGCTGAGTTAGTGTTTGTAGACGCCTCCACAGTAAAGTTACTTTTTCACCTTCCCATGCTATATTCTTCAGAACAAAGTCACTAAGCACAGCCTGTCCTTAAAAAACAGAAAGTTATGCTCAATCTCCTGAGAGCAGAAGAGCTGTATAAACTATTTGGAATTCTGCCTGGGCTATGTGTTTGTTCTCACAATTAATTTATTGATACAATCATTTATATCATTATAGATTTGTGAATATTTTATAATGTGAGCTA
The DNA here is from genome assembly GCF_029289425.2 of Pan paniscus. NCBI lineage: Eukaryota > Metazoa > Chordata > Mammalia > Primates > Hominidae > Pan > Pan paniscus. Next base: position 124,162,424 of record NC_073254.2, read on the forward strand.
TAATACAGTGATGTTTATGTATTTTGTCGCTCAGAATTATTTGTATTTGGCCATTGGAAGCCCTATTATTTGGCTTCAATTTCACTTCAACATACCTGCATCTTTGCCTATTTTTTTATTGTAGTACTCCATACTTTTGAGACATTCAGGATGATCTGCACACATCTTGTATATTTCCTGTGCCAGTCCTAGAATCAGCCATTGTCCTAAAGAGCCTGATTCCTTTTACTGGAGAAGACTATTAGAAACCAAGATCTGAGTTATGAGTGTGCTAATTGCTACTGGGACATAATTGTTTCTTTGACCTCAGCTGTGAGAAATTTATGTGTGCATACCAACCCATGTATATATACATATCTGTAAATATTTTCATATGTAACTATTTGTGTCTATATAAAAATGAACATGATGTCATTCCAATGTCTCCAGCTCCAGCCTCTTCTCCTTGCTTGTCTATAATCCTCCATCCCAACAATGAGAAACATGGCTCCCACTATCTACCAGTGACTATTGTTGAATTCCGGAAAATAAGTACTTACAGTGGTTTCTGAAATGCTATCCCATATCCTCATGGGAAGCAATTTTGTCAACTGGGGAATGTGCTTATATACAATACCTTTGCCTTTATCCTTACAGACTGCACTCATTTCTTATGTCAACACTTTGTTCACACATCCTCTTTGGTGAGTTTATTTCATACATTTGTAATATAGTTAGATTCCTTTGACACAATATGCGTTCCATTGAGTGCCACATCATCCTAGATGATTTTTTAAATTTCATACATCAAGCTTTATTCTTTGTTTTGTAAAATTATGTGGGTTAGACAAATGAAGTGTCATGTATCCACCATTAATATGGCTTACAGAATAGTTTCAGTGCTCTAAATTTTCTCTCTTCATCACTGAATCCCTGAACAAACAATGATGTATTATCTTCAGAATTTTGCCTTTTCCATAAGTTATATAAAGGCATACCTTATCTTATTGTACTTCACTTTATTGTTCTTTGAATATATCGCATTTTTTACAAATTAAAGGTTTGTGGCAACCCTGCATTGAATAAGTCTATAGGCACAATTTTACCAAAAGCATTTTCTCACTTAATGTCTTTATGCGCATTTTGAGAATTCTCACAATTATTTGGACTTTTTCATTATTATTATTGTTATGTTATTGAGATGGAGTCTCACTCTGTCACCCAGGCTGGAGTGCATTGGCACAATCTCAGCTCACTGCAACCTCTGCCTCCCTGGTTCAAGCGATTCTCCTGTCTCAGCCTCTTGAGCAGCCAGGACTACAGGCACCACCACCACGCCCAGCTAATTTTTGTATTTTTAGTAGAGATGGAGTTTCATCTTACTGGTCAGGCTGGCCTCAAACTCCTGACCTCAGGTAATCCATCCACCTCAGCCTCCCAAAGTGCTGGGATTACAGGCATGAGCCACCATGCCCGGACTCCTTAATATTATATCTATTATTGTGATCTGTGATCAGTGCTTTTAAATGTCACTATTATGATCGGCTTTGGGCACCAAGAACTGCACCCATATCATATGGCCAAACTCAATTGATAAATGTTGTATGTGTTCCAACTGCTTCATCAATTTCTGATATCTCGTCTTCTCCTCAGTCTCCTTATTTGCTGAGACACAACAATATTTAAATTAGACCAATTAAGAAATGAAAATGGCCTCTAACTGTTCAAGTGAAAGAAGAGTCTCACATCTCTCACTTTAAACCAAAACTAGAAATTATTAGGCATAGTGAGGAAGATGTGTTGAAAGCTGAGATAGGCTGAAAGCCAGGCCTCTTCTGCCAAAGAATTATCCAGATTGTAAATGCAAAGGAAAACTTGAAGAGAATTAAAAATATTATTGCAGTGAACACATGCATGGTAAAAAATTGGCACAGTCTTCTTGCTGATATGGAGAAAGCTTGAGTGGTCTGGATAAAAGATCAAACCAACCACAAAATTCCCTTAAGCTGAAGCCTAATCTAGCACAAGCCCTAACTCTCTTTGATTCCGTGAAGGCTGAGAGAGGTGAAGGGGCTGCAGAAGGAAAGTTTAAAACTAGCAGACGTTGGTTCATGAGGTTTAAGGAAAGAAGGCATCTCCATAAAAGTGCAAGATAAAACAGCAAATGATGATCTAAAAGCTGCAGCAAATTATCTAGAAGATCTAAGATAATTGATGAGGGTAGCTGCACTAAACAATGGATTTTCAATGTAGACAAAACATCCTTATATTGGAAGACAGTGTCATCTAGGACTTTACATAGCTAGAGAGAAGTCAATGCCTGGTATCGAAATTACTCAAAAGGCTCTTTTGTTAGGGGTTAATGCAGCTGGTGACTTTAAGTTGAAGCCAATGCACATCTAGCATTCTAAAAATTCTAGGTCCCCTTAAAACTTATGCTAAATCTATGCTCTATAAACGGAACAATAATACCTGCATGACAGCACATCTGTTTACAGAATAGCTTACTGTATATTTTAAGCCCACTGTTGAGACCTACTGCTCAGAAAAAAAAAATACTCTCAAAATATTACTGCTTATTAACAAAGCACCTAGTCACCCAAGAGCTCTGATGGAAACATACAAGGAGATGAGTGTTGTTCACATGCCTGCTAATACAACACCTATTGATACAACATCATATAACATCTGTACTCTATGAATGAATAAATAATTTCTACCTTCAAGTCTTATTATTTAAGAAATATATTTTGCAAGGCTATAGCTACCATAGTGATTCCTCTAGATGGATCTGAGTAAAGTTAATTGAAAACCTTCTGGAAAGAATTTAGCATTTCAGATGCTATTAAGAATAATTGTGATTCATTGGAGGAGGTCAAAATATCAACATAAACAGGAGTTTGAAAGAAGTTGATGCCAGCCCTCATGGATGACTTTGAGATATTTAAGAATTCAGTGGAGGAAGTACCTGCAGGTGTAGTAGAAACAGCAAGATAACTAAATGTGAAATGGAGCCTGAAGATGTGACTAAATTGCTGCAATCTCATGATCACCCTTGAATGAATGATGAGTTGTTTCTAATGAATCAGCAAAGAAAGTGGTTTCTTGAGATAGCATCTACTGCCAGTGAAGATGCTGCAGAAATTCCTGAAATGACAACAAAGGAATTTGAATAGTACATAAACTGAGTTGAAAAAGTAGCAGCAGGGTTTGAGAAAATTGACTTCAAAACTGAAAGAAGTTCTCCTGTGGGTAAAATGCTATCAAACAGCTGTCCATGCTACAGAGGAATCTTTCATGAAAGAAAGTCAATTGATGAAGTAAATTTCATTGTTGCTTTAAGAAATGGCCATAGCCACTGGAACCTTCAGCAACCACCATCCATGTCAGTAAGCAGCCATCAATATGGAGGTAAGACCCTCCACCAGAAAAACTATTACAACTTGCTGAAGCGTCAGGTGATTGTTAGCATTTTTGGCAATGAGGTAGACCACAGCATAGTGTACACATAAATTTTATATGCACGGGGAAACCATGCATTTGTGTGACTTATTTTATTGTAATATTTATTTTATTGTGGCGATCTGAAACTGAACCCACAATATCTTTGAGGTATGCCTGTAAATGCATGAAGTATTCTATAAATGTCAATTAGATCAAAGTGTATGATATTGCTATTCAGGTCACATATAGCCTTACTGTTTTCCTGCCTGCTTGATTTAATCCATCACTGACAGAGGGATGTTGAAGACTTCAACTGTAAGAGGGGATTTATCTATTTCTCCTTTCACAGTTCCATCAGATTTTGCTTCAAGTATTTTGATGCTCTGTTTGTTAGGTTCCTACATATTTAAGATTGTTGGGTGTTCTTACAGAAATTGACCTCTTTGTCATTATGTTAACACTCTCTTTGACCCAGATACTTTCTATGGGGTAAGGCCAGAAATTAAGGGCCAACATTATGTGCTGTCTTAACATCTGGTAAAATCAGAAGGGCCACAAAAAGGCCTAACCACAAGTTCACCTCCCTATTATGCTTCCACAGATAAGGTCCTTACAGCCAAACAACCCTTATCTTGGGGAATAAGCACAGTTCCTGCTTATCCCTGAGCAGCGAGTATTAGTTTCCTGCCAGCTAACAGAATTACTCAAACAAGCTCAACACAACCTCCTATGGGAACTAGGGGACATCCATTATTTTCATACTACAGAGCCTGCATCCAACAGCCTCTGGTTTTTCACTCTGCTTCTGTGTGTAAACCCCATGTTGTCTGGTATGGTGTGCGTGTCCTCCTCCCCCAGGCTGTGAATACATTTGACTAATAAACTGCTGTAATGTTTATCTGTCCAGTGTTGGGTGCCATTCACATAACTCCAGGTTGGTAATCCCCCTCTCACCAACAGGGTGATAGAAGGTAACTAAAACACGTTCTTGTTCTGAAATCAGCTCTGTCTAAATGTAATAACCTGTTCCAGCTTTCTTTGACTAGTGTTAGCATATTATACCTCTCTCCATCCCTTTTTTTTTAAATGTATCTGGGATTTATATGTAAAGTGAAATTTTTATAGACAATATATAGTTGGGTCTTAAATTTTTAATCCACTATCACAAACTCTTTTAATTAATGTTTAGACCATTCATATTTAATGTTTATATTGATATAATTGAATGAATATCTATCATGTTTATAACTGTTTTATTTTATTTCATTTGTTCTTTATTTTTCTTCCTTGTTGTTCTGTCTTCTGAGATTTTAATTGAGCATTTTATTTTATTTTATTTTATTTTTTGAGACAGGGTCTCATTCTGTCGCCCAGGTTGGAGTGCAGTGACATAATCTTGGTTCACTGCAACCTCCACCTCCCACATTCAAGCAATTCTCCTGCCTCAGCCTCCTAAGTAGCCGGAATTACAGGTATGTGTCACCACACCTGGCTAATTTTTGTATTTTTTGTAGAGACAGGGTATCACCATGTTGGCCAGGCTGGTCTCAAACTCCTGGTCTCAAGTGATCCACCACCTCAGCCTCCCAAAGTGCTAGGATTACAGGTGTGAGCCACTGTGCCTGGCTTAATTGAGCATTTTCTATGATTTTATTTCATCTCATCTCACAGAGTATCAATAATAATTCATCAAAATTATTTTATTGATTTCCCTCGTTTATGATATACATTTTTTACTAATATAAGTCATTTTCAAATAATACTAAATCATTAATGAGAAAACCAAATTTCTTAGAGCAATTTACTGTAAGCATATATGAAATATTTATAAAAATGAATCATATATTAGGCCACATATTTAATACTATTAATTCTCAAACCCAAATGTTCTGTAATTTTAAATTACTAATGAAAGTTGAAACAAAAATGATTCAGGAATTTGAAACACTCTTAAAAACTATTGGGTAAAATGTATAATCAAAAGCATAACATATTTAGAAGATGAAATCTACCACACAACTGATCAGCATATTACATGTATAGCCAAGCAAGTGTTGAGACCCAAAGTAATTTTAAGCACTTGGCATGATTTCATTATTCAATGAAATATTTAATTCAAATGTATTTTCTCAAAATCTAAGAAATGCAATTTGTTTATATAATCAATATACATTGACATCTACTAGGTGAAGACTTATTGTAGACACTGGGGATATGGTGCTGCAAAAATAGCCCACACATACTAAAATTAAAAGTGGAAATTATTCATGAATAGATAAAAAGCACTGATAAAAGTCTTGACATAAATGCATGTCAAAGAATTGATAAATAAATGCAAAAGCTAATTGCAAAATATATAAATATTAAATTTTTGCAAAATATGATAGTTAAAAACATATGCAAATATAATTGGAAAAATAAGATATAGCTCTAAGTTATCCAATTAAATAAGATGAACTAATACTCTATATACTTGAAATTTTTAATGAAATTTATTCTCACAAAACAGTAGCCAAATTAATAATACCCAAAATTTGTTCACAAAAAAGCCAACAAGTAGGCAATAAATCAAACATTAACCAGATATTTCTTTAACTTTTAAGTACAGGAATATATGTGCAGGTTTGTTACACAGGTAAACTTGTGTCTTGAGGGTTTGTTGTACAGATTAGTTTATCTCTCAGGTATTAAGCCTAGTACCCATTAATTATTTTTCCTGATCCTCTCCCTGTTTCACCTTCCACCTTCCAATAGGCCCCAGTGTGTGTTGTTCCCCAATTATGTATTCATGTGTTCTTACCATTTAGCTCCCACTTATAAGTGAAAACATGTGGTATTTAGTTTTCTGTTCCTATGTTAGTTTTCTAAAGACAATAGCTTACAGCTCCATCCATGTCCCTGCAAAGGACATGATCTCATTCTTTTTTACGGATACCTTGTATTCCATGGTATATATATGTATCACATTTTATTTATCCAGCCTAAATGATGGGCATGTAGGTTGATTCCATGTCTTTGCTATTGTGAGTAGTGTTGCAATGAACATACATGTGCATGTGTCTTTGTAATAGAATGATTTATATTCCTTTGGGTATATATCCAGTAGTAGGATTTCTGGGTTGAATGGTATTTCAGTCTTTAGGCCTTGAGGAATCACCACACTGTCTTTCACAATGGTTGAACTAATTTACACTCCCACAACAGTGTGTAAGCATTTCTTTTTCTCCACAATCTTGCCAGAATCTGTTATGTTTTGACTTTTTAGTAATAGACATTCTGAATGGTGTGAGATGGTATCTCACTGTGGTTTTGATTTGTATTTCTCTAATGATCAGTGATGAGCTTTTTTTCATATGATTGTTGGTCACATTATTTCTTACTTTGAAAAGTGTCTTTTCATGTCCTTTGCCCACTTTTTATGGGGTTTTTTCTTGTAAATTTGTATAAGTTCCCTATAGATGCTGAATATTTTTTTGTCAGATGCATAGTTTGCAAAAATTTTCTCACATTCTGTAGGTTGTATGTTTACTCTTTTGATAGTTCTTTTGCTGTGCAAAAGCTCTTCATTTTAATTAGATACCATTTGTCAATGTTTGCTTTTGTTGCAATTGCTTTTTGCTTCTTCATAATGAAATCTTTGCCCATGCCATGTCCTGAATGGCATTGCCTAGGTTGTCTTCCAAGGTTTTCTTAGTTTGGGTTTTACATTTAAGTCTTTAATCCATTGTATTACTGTGTTCTCACACTGTGTATTAGTCTGTTTTCATGCTGCTTATAAGGACATACCTGATGCTGAGTAATTTATAAATACAAAGAGGTTTAATGGACTCACAGCTCCATATGGCTGGGGAAGCCTCACAATCATGGTAGAAGGCAAAAGGCACATCTTACATGGTGGCAGACAAGAGAGAGTTTGTGCAGAGAAACTCCCTTTTATAAAACCATCAGATCTTATGAGACTTATTCACTATCACAAGAACAGCACAGGAAAGTTCTGCCCCCATGATTCAATTACCCCCCACTGGGTCCCTCCCATGAACATGGGAATTGTGGGAGCTATAATTTAAGATGAGATTTGAGTGGAGACACAGCCAAATCATATCACACTGCTCTAAATAACTACCTGACACTGGGTAATTTATGAAGAAAAAAGGTTTAATTTACTCAACGTTCTGCAGGCTTTACAGGAAGTATGACTGGGACGCCTCAGAAAACTTACAATCATGGTGGAAGGCGAAAGAGGAGCAAGCATATCTTACTATGGTGGAGCAGGAAAGAGAGAAAAGGGGGAGATTCTATACATTTTTAAATGATTAAATCTTGTGAGAACTCACTCAACATCACAAGAACAGCAAGGGGAAAATCCACCTCCATGATTCAATTACCTCCTACCAGGCCTCTCCTCCAATTTGCCATAAGATTTGGGTGGGGACACAAATTCAAACCATATCATTCTGCCCCTGGCCTCTCCAAAATCTCATGTCCTTTTCCATTTCAAAACCAGTCATGCCTTCCCAACAGTCACCAAGGTCTTAACTCATTCCAGCATTAACTCAAAAATTCCCAAGTCTCATCTGAGACAAAACAAGCCCTTCAACCTATGAGCTGGTAAAATAAAAAACAAGGTAGTTATTTCCAAGATACAATGGGGGTGTAAAAGGAAAATATCTTGAGCACCCCAAATCACTAAGTTAAAGGAAAATTCAAACTGGAAATTCCTCGGGGCAAACCTGCCTCCTATTCTATTCAAAGTCATCCCCTGCTCACTATGATAGATGCATATTCTAATTGCCTCCATTGGAAAGCCTTATCAGAAACTCAAAATAATGCAACCATTTGTCTCTCACCTATCTGTGACCTGTGACCTGGAAACCCCCTCCCTGCTTCGAGTTGTCCCCGTCTTTCTGGACAGAACCAATGTACTTCTTACATATAGATGAGATTGATGTCTCATGTCTCCCTAAAATGTCTACAACCAAGCTGTGCCCCAACCACCTTGCACATGTTGTCAGGACTTCCTGATGCTGTGTCATGGATGCGTGTCCTCAATCTTGGTAAAATATACTTTCTAAATTAACTGAGATCTGTCTCAGATTTTGAGTTTACAAGGGTTCAGGCATTGCATGCTTGCATTCCAAATGGGAGAAATTGGCCAAAACAAAGGGGCTACAGGCCCCTTGCAGATCTGAAACCCATCAGGGCAGCCATTAAGTCTTAAAGCTCCAAAATCTACTCTGACTTCCTGTCTCACATCCAGTCAACAGTGATGCAAGGTGCATGCTCCCAAGGCCTTGGGCAGCTCTAACCCTGTGGCTTTGCAGGGTACACCACCATTGGCTGCTTTCAGGAGCTGGTATTGAATGTCTGCAGTTTTTCCAGACACACAGTGTAAGCAGTCAATGGATACAGCATTCTGGAGTCTGGGGGATGGTGGCCCTCTTCTCATAGCTCCACTAGGCCATGCCCCAGTGGGGACTCTCTGTGGGGGTTCCAACCAACCCTACATTTCCCCTCTGAACTGCCCTAGTAGAGGTTCTCCATGAAAGTTCCATCCCTGCAGCAGTCTTCTGCCTAGACTTCCAGCCATTTCCATATATCCTCTAAAATCTAGGCAGAAGCTCCCAAACCTCAGCTCTTGCCTTCTGTGCACCTGCAGGCCCAACACCACATGGAAATTTCCATTTCCATATATCCTCTGCTATCTAGGCAGAGGCTCCCAAACCTCAGCTTCTTGCCTTCTGTGGACCTGCAGGCCCAACACCACTTGGAAGCTTCCAAGGTAGGGCTTGCACCCTCTGAAACAATGGCCTGATCTGTAACTTGGTCCCTTTTAGACCTGTCTGGAGCTGGAGCAGCTGGGGTGCAAGGTGCCATGTACCAAGGCTGCACAGAGCAGTGGGGCTCTGAGTCCAGCCCAGGAAACCATTTTTCCCTCCTATGCCTCCAGGCCTGTGATGGGAGGGGCTGCTATGAAGATCTCTGAAGTGTCTTGCAGATTTTTTTCCCCATTGTCTTTGCTATTAATATTTGGGTCCTCTTTGCTTATGTAAATTTCAGCAGCTGGCTTGAATTTATCCTCAGGAAATGGGTTTTCTTTTCTACCTCATGGTCAGGCTACAAATTCTCCTAACATTTATGCTCTGCCTCCCTTTTAAATATAAGTTCTAATTTCAGACCATCTCTTTCTTCACACATAAGTGTACACTTTTACAAACATCCAGGTCAAATCTTGAGTGCTTTTCTGCTTAGAAATTTCTTCTGCCAGATACCTTAAACCATCTCTCTGAAGTTCAAAGTTCCACAGATCTCTAGGGCCATCAGAGATCTGGTGGGAACTGGAGTAAAGGTCACTTGTGCTATGCTTTAGCAACTGCTACCACTCTCTTTGCAAAAGCATAGCACAAGTGACCTTTACCATAGTTCCCAATAAGTTTCTCCTCTCCATCTGAGATCACCTCAACTTGGACTTCAATGTCCAAATCACTTTGAACATTTTGGTCAAAACCATTCAACAAGTCTCTAGGAAGTTCCAAACTTTCCCACATCTTCCTCTTTTTCAGAGCCTTTCAAAATGTTCCAACCTCTGCCCATAACTCAGTTCCAAAGTCATTTCCACATTTTCAGGTATCTTTATAGCAGTGCCCCATTCTCAGGACCAATTTTCTATATTAGTTTGTTCTTACACTGCTATAAACAACTACCTTGAGACTGGGTAATTTATAAAGAAAAGAGGTTTTATTGACTCGCAGTTTTGCAGGCTTAACAAGAAGTATGACTGGGAGACCTCAGGAATCTTACAATCATGGCAGAACGTGAGGGGCCAGCAAGCATGTCTTACCATGGCAGAGGAGAGGAAGAGCAGAGTGGGAGATGTCACACACTTTTAAACCATCAGATCTCATGAGAATTCACTATCATGAGAACAGCAAGGGGGAAATCTGTTCCCATGATCTAATCACCTCCCACCAGGCCCTTCTTCCAATTTGACATGAGATTTGGGTGGGAGTACAAATCCAAACCATATTATCCATCTTAATTTTTGTATATGGTGTAAGGAAGGAGTCCATTTCTGCATATAGCTAGTCAGTTATCCCAGCACCATTTATTGAATAGGGACCCTTTCCCCACTGCTTCTTTTTGTCAGGTTTGTCAAAGATCAGATAGTTGTAGGTGTGTGGTCTAATTTCTGGGTTCTATAGAGTGTTCCACTGGTCTTCTGTCTGTTTTTGTACCAGTACCACACTATTTTGGTTCTGTAACCTGACTTCAAACTATACTACAGGGCAACATTATGCCTCTGGCTTTGTTCTTTTTGTCTAGGATGAACTTGGCTATTTGGGCTCTTTTTGTTAACTAGATATTGCTATTTTAAAAAATAAAAGTTTTGAAAACTCTGAAGTAGTTTTTTTTTTTTTTTGAGACAGTCGTACTCTGTCACCCTGTGTGGAGTACAGTGATGTGATGATGGCTCACTGAAGCCTCTGACCTCCCGAGCTCATGTGATTCTCCTGCCTCAGTCTCCTGAATAACTGGAACTACAGATGTGTGCCACCATGCCCAGCTAATTTTTAAATTATTTTTTTGTAGAGACAAGGTCTTGCTATGTTGTTCAGGCTGATCTTGAACTTCTGGCCTCAAGCCATCCTTCTGCATTAGCCTCCCAAAGTGCTGGGATTATAGGCATGAGCCACTGCACTCTCCTAAAGTAGTAGTATTTTCATTATTTGTCATAGAAAGAAAAAAAGGAGATAGATGAGAAGCAGAGATGTCATTAGAATAAACCTGATATCCCAAGCATAATTCTACTTATTCCACTGCATAGGATTTAAGAAGAAAACTTTAATAACATAAATAAGAACTGTGTACTTTAAACCAAAACTAACATTATACTCAGTAATAAAACAATAGAAACATTCTCATTAACATTAGGAACTTGCTATTATCATATTTTAAATGGCTCTGAAATCCTGTGGCAGTTCAGTAAAACAAGAAGAAGAAATAAAATGTATGGATCTCAAAAAGCATAAACTATTTTCATTATTTATATAAAACATGTATATGTATTTAGAACATTAATTATATATATCTAGAAATCCCAAGGAAATCAAGTGAAAAAATATTTTAGCATTAATAAAGCCCTCCTGTATATATGATGCAAATGAGCTATTAATAATTTCCCTTTATAATCCTAACAAAGTACAAAATATTGTGGGAAAACATTCCAGTCAACAAATCAATATAAACTATAAAATACCCACAAATAATCTTTGAAAAAATGTGTGGGGCCTATCAATTCTTAAATAACATGAGATAGCATATCACAATCCTACACATGCAGATTATTTTGATCATTCAATTTTTCCTATATTAATTCATAGAATTAATAATCTCCAGTCCAAAGTGTATTTGAAATTTAACAAGGTGATCCTAAATTTCATTTGGAGGAAATCAAGACTGATGTTAAAAAGAAAATGTGAAAAGACGATTAAAAATGAGATGGTCATTGACATTCTAGATATAAAAATACACTATGAATAAATGATAAAATATTGTCTTTGTCCTGGGATTGAACTATAACTTCTTCCTCCCTCCCCACAAAATACAACATTTCCACATATTTAGCAGCATAAATATTAAATGAAAGAGAAAACAAAAATCTAAGCAAGAAAGAAAAATTGTTTATTATATGGTGATAGCAATATAAAGTTATTATTTAAGGAAAAGAATATCTTGCTTCATGTCATGCTCCAAATTATATCCTAGATTGTCATTAAATTCAAACTTCACAAAAAATTAAAATACATTATAGTTGAATATCTAATATAAGAGTGTAAATAGACTTTCTAAGCATAAAGGTATGAAAGAAAGCGCAAGGAAAAATTCAATAGATGTGGTTATATAATATTTTTAATCTTTTTTACCTCTTCAAGTAAGAAACTTTGAAACATCATTTGCCCAAATATGGTAGACAAAGTTTACTGTTCTTATTATGTGAAGAGCTCATACAAATGATACTCAACCACAAAATCCCCAAAAGAATAAGTGGCAATAGGCATGAAAAGAAAATTTATAGAAGTAACTTAAATGTTTGATAAATATTAAATATTTTGGTCTCAATAATAAAAGAGAAGCAAATTGATATGATAAACTACGATATTTTATTTATCAAAATTAACAAAGCCTTACTTAAGTACTATTATTTAATATCAGAAAGCCTAATATAGCATTTGTCCTCTTATACACTGATAGAAGGTTTTTATTGCCAGATATTTTGGGGGGAAATGACTGGATAGCATTCATTTATATATTTATGTGCTGAGAACTAGTACTTGCATTTCTAATCCACTAAGTAAATTATACATTCAGACACAATTGTATGCTATTTACAGTAGCTCTTTTACCATATTTTGCTGCATAACAAATTACCACAAATTTAGCAGCTTTGTAACACCTGTTTAATAGCTCACAGTTCTGTAGGTCAGAGTCCTGGCATGATGTGCCCGGATCCTCTGCCCAAGGTTGAAATCAAGGTGTTCTCAAGGCTGCACGCTTTTCTGGAAGCCCTGTTAACAAATCCACTTCCAAGCTCAGTCATGTTGCTGGTACAATGCAATTCTTTGCAGTTAGAGAGCAGTCCCTTTACCTTGCTGGCTGCCCCCAGAACCAGGCAGCTTCTAGAGGCCCTGTCCATCTTCGAAGCTTGCATGAGTGCACAGAAACCTTCATGGGCTTTTAATCTCTGTGATTTCCCCTTCTGCCACCAGCCAAAGTAAACTCTACACCTAAAGGGGCTCATGTGATTAGAATAGGCCCACCTGGATAATCTTATCTTAAAGTCAGCTGTGCCATATACATAACAAATTCCTGCAAATGGTATCACATCATCTTCACAGGTTCCAACAATTTTGGTCAAGGAGACTTGGGGGGCCACTTAGAGTTCTGCTTGACATAGACATAGTGCATTATTTTTATTAGTAAAATTTAGGAAACAAGTTGGTTCATAACACTGGAATACTCAAACCATGATGTATTTATATTTTAGGATATTAGAAAGCCATAAAAGCTGATGCCTTCAAACAATAATTATTACCTGGAGAATGTACTCAAAATATAATGTTAAATTGAAAAGAAGAAACAAACTTCCTAAAACACATAAAATGAAGATGCTACAATCAAATATATATGTGTGTATATATATATGTGTGTGTATAGAGAGAGACTTATTGGCTATTTTTAGAATCTAATAAAAGTTATACATCTTTTCCCCAAGAAAACATAGGCATACACAGAAGATTGAATATAAAGTAGATTGTCCACAGGGTCCCTAGAGATTCCAGGTTAAGAACCCATAACTAATTATATGTGTCTCTAAAGGTAATAGTAAAGGCAATACAGTCTCCTATGTTCACTTTAATAATCAGGCATTGTAGACAGCACCCCATTCTGTGTTCCTGCAGGCAGTCTTTTATCTTATTCTTATCACTCAGTATTTCTGGAAATCACCAGGGAAGGCTTCCAAGTCTACTTTCATTGTCCTTTGCTACCTCTTGCTCTAGACTTCTGATCTAAGCTTCTTGGTACCTGCTAACCATTTTTTGGGTGCACAATTAAAGCTGCCTTCAAATGTAATGAGCCACAGATGCAAACACAGCCTCCTTCTTGCATTCCTTGAAAGCTCAGTTAACCTAGGCCATAGAGTCTGACTAAATTGTATAAAAGACTAGATAATGTAAATATGCTACAAAGCAAAACACAAAACTCTGAGGTTGTCAGATGCCTCTCTTCCTCAAGCTATTGGCCATGTACCTATTCAGGGCATCCCAGACATAACATCTCACAGGTCATCTTGCTCCTGAACTTGGCCTGCAAACATGTCCAAGGGGTCCTCTTATTTCTCAGAAAGAAGTCTCTTTAGTCCTGTCTTCGTTCTTCTAGTGGTATAGGAGTTAAGAAGAAATCACTTAGGCAGATAGTAGGGGTATGGGAGTCCTTGGTAAGGCTTTTCTTTTTAATGAAAAGCAGCCCCAAATCATTTTCTAACAAAGAGTAGCCTGTAAAGTCGAGCTGCAGACATAAGCAAGCTGGAAGCTTGCACAGTGAATGCCGGCAGGAACTAGGGACTAGGCATGTTCAAGATGGGGGCTCCATCTTCCCTTCTCTGCCCTCCACACGTGTATAGTAAGGAGCTGACAAGATGGCCCTAGCCAAGGGTAGAATTTGTTTGCATAAGATTAGGGTTGGGGGGACCAGCCTTCCCCAAATGCTACCTAAACAACACACCTGATGGAACCAATCTGTGAGCCCTATGTAAATCAGACACCACCTCCTCAAGCCGGACTACAAAATCCGGCGCATCGACTGCCGGCTGGTCTTTCCACTTGGAAATCCCCTCTCTCAACAGAGAGCTGTTTTTCTTTCTCTTCTTCTGCCTGTTAAACCTCCACTCCTAAGCTCCTCATGTGTGTCCGTGTCCTAAATTTTCCTGGCACCAGATGACTAACCCTAGGTACATACCCCAGACAACATAGCCACTTCACTAGGAACTAGCATACTACTTGGCCCTCCCTAGAAGCATTCCTCTTCTCTTCCAATTCAAGATTCATTTCCTTTTCTCTTGTCCCATGTCCTGAACAACATGGCACACTATTTAACTTTTTAAAAGAATATAGCCAGGATGAGACAGGGAGTCAACAGTGAACTTTCCAAACTCTTGGCTATTCAGTTGGTTAGATGTGCCATTCAGGGGACGCTGTCCAGTGGTTGTAGCTCTATACCCAAGCTGGGTGTTGTCCTGTTGGTAGTCTCTAACCTTGTCAAGGTAAGGGGAATATAGGTTGTTCTGTCTTTCCTGATAGGCCAGGCTTACAACATGCTTTGAGCACACCCTTCCTAAAAACAAGCAGTATTTCTTAGACAGTCACTATTAATCACATTTAGAAAAAATTTCTACAAATAATCTGCTAAAATATATTAATCCAACATGTAAGACTAAGCAAATAACAGCACAGTCTCAAGCCTTTCATTTGGACTATTTAACTTGCTTACAACATTCACTGGAAAAAGGGAGGCCTAATTAAGGAAAACCTGAATTATATAGTCCTGACTAAAAGTACCCCACAGAAATGTTTCTTTCAGAGCAAAGACAGGGCCTAACCCAAACTTTAGTTTCCACTATACAGAACACAACATGTGTGAGAAATCAATATTTCATCATTAGCAACAGTAAAAAGATACTGACAACTTCAAAGTAGTAGTTTATCTTTGTTCCACAAACATACTCATTTAAAGGAATATACTAAAAGAAAATACACAGGAAAATACAGATATCATTTTCTGGCTTTTAAGTTTACTCATACATATTTTTAATATTACTTATATTCATGTAAGAATATACTGGTTAAAATCTATACAGACACTGAGTCTGGCTTAATTATTATGTAAATACAATATTTCCAGTGATAACCATACTTTCTAGGATAAATTATACTTTCACTGTATTTAAACTGAAAAAACACTAATTCTTCCAATGTAAACAAGCACTATTTCAGAATAAAAGAGCAGTCACAAATCTGAGATTGTTTACTTCAAAATGAAAATACCTAAAGATTAGTCAACTACTTGTGATAAGAAACAAGAGTGGCCAAAACAATTTATGCAAACCTAGTACTAATAATTTATCAGCTACATTTTGACATTGTGAATACAATTGCTCTGTGCATCAACTAATGTGACAAGAGGAAGATGTGAATGTTTTCTTAATTCAGAAACATATTCTGATGAAGAAATTATTTAAATACAAGTTTTAAATAAACTATTAAAATAACAGGAATATGAATAGGTTCACCTAGCTGAGCAATAGAAAATGCAATCCGGAATGAGCAACTTACTGTTTATATGCTTACTCTTGATGATGAGCATTCCATATTCTAGGTTATATTTAACATATAAGGCAGTTTCTCAGGATGATAAGGAGAAGGACTTCATTTTAAACCAGCTAACTACCTCACAAGGGAAACCACTGTAGAGCCAATGTAAAATAGTGTCATTCTTTAAATCATGAAGTCATGATTTTTGAGTCAAGGATACAAGAGAGAGCACTCAACAAGGCTGTATCTCTCAGGAAGTCCTATATTTTAGAAAAAATATGAGAATAGAGTTTTAGATTCTTTTGTAGTTTATCATCTTAATTTTTATTTATATCCCCAAGGGGCCAATTACTAAATAAAATCTGTTGTTCAGGAGTTTGCCCTGAAGTAGTTAAGGAGCTGAGCAGGGAGAATATTAACAGCTCCATCCTCAGGGTACAAATAGTAGCATGTAAATCTGAGGATAGATTGGTTTTATGAGGTGAAGCAAGGGAACAATCCATTGGAAGAGCACTTTACACCAACTTTCAAGAATACGGTTGAAGAATAAGCCCTTGAATTTATGTGACTCCAGCTCTCTAGTTTCAATGAACCTGTTTCCATTTCTATAAGTTTAATCACACTGTGATATTTTACTGTTAACAGATTTGTTCAAGCAAAAATAACATCGCTTGGTTAACTACAGACATAGCACTCACTGGTAACCATTCTTCTGGTTTGAACTTATTATTTCAATGAACACCTAGCAACCCTAGTAATAGATCATTTTTTAAAAAAAAAACACTTGGCTTTAGTGCATAAACAATATTTTTAAAATAGTGCTTAATTTTTTAATAGACAATGTGCTCATATGATTCAAGAATCAAAACACAGAATGAGTATTTGGTATACAGTCTTTCTCCACTTTGTCCCCAACCACCTATTTCCCCTTTCTGGAAACAAACAATGTTATCAGTGATATCCTTTCACAAACATTTTAGCAAGTGCCTATCTGTATATATTTTTATATACTCCCTCTTTCTACCTTTTTCGGACAAATGGTAGAAGACTGTAAATGTTTCACATTTTGTACATGTGTGTTTAATTAACAATACATCTTGAAACATATTTCATATCAACACACAAAAGGCTTCCTCATTCTTAAGAGATGCTTAATAATCTATTGGATGCATAAATAATATTTTAGCCAGTACTCTATTGTCAGACCAGTGGTTTGCAATATTTTGCTATGTCAAATACTCCGTAATATATAACCTTGCATTTTCATCATCTTGCATGCTTATAAACAAATTTGTAGAACAAATTATGGTCTTCTGGAGCATTTTTAAGCTTTCATCAAAGATTGTATATGATTCTTGGTTCTTGGGTATTAAAGATTGTACTCCTAGGCATTTTCGCTTTCTGCTGCTACACTTTTGTTATATCTTCTAATGCTTGTATTTTTGAGTTCTTTTCATTTCTGTATTTCAATTGTGTATCCATTTATCTTTCTGAATTTTCTTATTGTTTGTCATATAGTTTTTAGGTTGACTCTTTTGGGTTTTTATAGATATGTATCATATTATCTGTAAAAATATAGTAATTTCATCTCCCTCTTTCCAATATTTATACTTCTTTATTTCAATAGTTTGGGGAGTAAAAGTGGTTTTTGATTACATGGATAAGTTCTTTCGTGATGATTTCTGTGATTTTGGTGCACCCATCACCCAAGAAGTATACACTGTATCCAATATGTACTCTTTTATTCCTCACCCACCTCCTTGGAGGGTGGAGTCCTTCCCTGCAAGTCTCCGAAGTCTATTTTATCATTCTTATGCCTTTTCATCCTCATAGATTAGCTCCCACTTATGAGAACATACGATATTTGGTTTTCCATTCCTGAGTTAACTCACGCAGAATAATGGCTTCTAGCTCCATCCAAGTGGCTGCAAAAGACATAATTTTATTACTTTTTATGGCTAAGTAGTATTCCATGGTGTATATATACCCCATTTTCTTTATCCACTCGTTGGTTGATGGGCATTTAGGTTGGTTCCATGTGTTTGCAATTATGAATTGTGCTGTTATAAACATGTGTGTGCATGTATCTTTTTCATATAATGACTTTTGTTTTCCTTCAGGTAGATACCCAGTAGTGGGATTGCTGAATCAAATGGTAGTTCTACTTTTAGTTCTTTAAGGAATCTCCATAGTAAAAACCACTATTTTCATAGTAGTTTTACTAATTTACAGTCCCACCAGCAGTGTAAAAGTGTTCCCTTTTCACCACATCCACACCAACATCTATTATTTCTTGACTTTTTAATTATGGTCATTCTTGCAGGAGTAAGATGGCATCGCATTGTGTTTTTCATTTGCATTTCTCTGATAATTAGTGACGTTGAGCATTTTTTCATGTTTGTTGGCTGTTTGTATATCCTTTTTTGAGAATTGCCTATCCATGTCCTTTACCCACTTTTTGATGGGATTTTTTTTGTTGTTGCTGATTTGAGTTCCTTGTATCTTCTGGATATTAGTCCTTTGTAAGATACGTAATTTGTGAATATTTTCTTTCACGCTGTTGGCTACTTATTTTGCTGTGCAGAAGTCTTCTAGTTTAATTAAGTCCCACCTATTTTATCTTTGTTCTTGTTACATATACTTTTGGGGTCTTAGTCATAAATTCTTTGCCTAGAGCAAATATCTAGAAGAGTTTTCCAATGTTGTCTTCTAGAATTTTTATTATTTCAAGACTTAAGTCTTTGCTCCATCTTGAGTTTATTTTTGTATAAGGTGAGAGATGAGAATCCAGTTTCATTTTTCCACATGTGGCTATTCAGTTTTTCCAGCACCATTTGTTGAATAGGTTGTCCTTTCCCTAATTTATGCTTTTTGTATGCTTCATCAAAGATCAGTTGGCTGTAAGTATTTGGTTTTATTTCTGGGTTCTCTATTCTTTTTTATTGGTCTACTTGCCTATTTTTATACAAATACTATGCTGTTTTGGTAACTATAGCCTTGCAATATAATTTGAAGTCAAGTAATGTGATCCCTCCAGATTTGTTCTTTTTGCCCGGTATTGCTTTGGATATGTGAGCTCTTTTTTTGGTTCCATATTAATTTTGGGATTTTTTTTCTCTAGTTCTGTGGAGAAAAAAGATGGCATTTTGATGGAAATTGCATTGAATCTGTAGATTGCTTTAGACCATATGATCATTTTCACAATATTGATTCTACCCATCCATGAGTATGGGATGTGTTTCCATTTGTGTTATCTATGATTGTATTAGTTTGTTTTCATGCTGCTCATGAAGACATACCCAAAACTGACAACAAAAAGAGGTATAATTGGACTTATAGTTTCACATGGGTGGGGAGTCATCAGAATCATGGCGGGAAGTGAAAGGCACTTCTTACATAGTTGTAGCAAGAGAAAATGAGGAGACGCAAAAGCAGAAACCCCTGATAAACACATCAGATCTTGTAAGACTTATTCACTATCAGGAGAATAGCATGGGAAAGACTGGCCCCCATGATTCAATTACCTCCCCCTGGGTCCCTCCCACAACATGTAGGAATTCTGGGAGATACAATTCAAGTTGAGATTTTGCTGGGGACACAGCCAAATCCACCCTGGCCCCATCCCAAATCTCATGTCCTCACATTTCAAAACAAGTTATGCCTTCCCAACAGTCCCACAAAGTCTTAACTCATTTCAGCATTAACCCAAAAGTCTAAATCCAAAGTCCCATCTGAAGCAAGTCAAGTCTCTTCTGCCTATGAGCCTGTGAAATCAAAAACAAGTTAGTTACTTCCTAGATACAATGGGAGAATAGGCATTTGGTAAATACAGCCATTCCAAATGGGAGAAATTGGCCAAAACTAAGGGGCTATAGGCCCCATGCAAGTCCAAAATCCAGCAGGGCAGTCAAATCTTAACGTTCCAAAATGATCTCCTTTGACTCCATGTCTCACATCCAGGTCAGGCTGATGCAAAAGGTGAGTTCCCACGGTCTTGGGCAGCTCCAACCCTGTGGCTTTGCAAGGTACAGCCTCCCTCCCGGCTGCTTTCTCAGGCTGGCATTGAGTGTTCTGGCTTTTCCAAGTGCAGGGGGGCAAGCTGTTGGTGGATCTACCGTTCTGAGGTCTAGAGGACGGTGGCCTTCTTCTCACAGCTCCACTAGGCAGTGGCCCAGTAGAGACTCTGTGTTGGGGCTCCAAACCCACATTTCCCTTCCACACTGCCCTATCAGAGGTTCTCCATGAGGGCTCTGCCCCTGCAGCAAACTTTTTTCTGGACATCCAGAATTTCCATACATCTTCTGAAATCTAGGTGGAGTTTTCCAAACCTCAGTTCTTGACTTCTGTGCACCTGCAGGCTTAACACCACATGGAAGCTGCCAAGGCTTGGGGCTTCCACCCTCTGAAGCCGAAGTCCAAGCTGTTTGTTGGACCCTTTCAGCCATGGCTGGAGCTGCTGGGACACAGAGCATCAAGTCCCTAGGCTGCACACAGCACGGGGACCCTGGGCCCAGCCCACAAAACCACGTTTTCCTCCTAGGCCTCCAGGCCTGTGATGAGAGGGGCTGCCATGAAGATCTCTGACATGCCCTGGAAATATTATCCCCATGGTCACGGGGATTAACATTTGGATCCTTGCTACTTATGTAAATTTCTATAGCTGTCTTGAATTTCTCCCCAGAAAATGGGTTTTTCTTTTCTATCATATAGCCTGCAAATTTTCCAGATTTTTATGCTCTGCTTCCCTTATAAAATTGAGTGCCTTTAACAGCACCTAAGTCACTTCTTGAATGCTTTGCTGCTTAGAAGTTTCTTCCACCAGATACCCTAAATCTTCTCTCTCAAGTTCAAAGTTCCACGAATCTCTAGGGCAGGGGCAAAATGCTGCCAGTCTCTTTGCTAAAACACAACAAGAGTCACCTTTCCTCCAGTTTCCAACAAGTTCTTCATCTCCATCTGAGACCACCTCAGCCTGGATTTCATTGTCCATATCACTGTCAGCATTTTGGGCAAAGCCATTCAACAAGTCTCTAGGAAGTTCCAAAATTTTCCACATTTTTCTGTCTTCTTCTAAGCTCTCTGAACTGTTCCAACCTCTGCCTGTTACCCAGTTCCAAAGTCACTTCCACACTTCTGGGTATCTTTTCAGCAATGCTCCACTCTACTGATACCAATTTACTGTATTAGTTTGTTTTCACACTGCTGATAAAGACATACCTGAAACTGGTAATAAAAAGAGGTTTAATTAGACTTACTGTTCCACATGGCTGTGGAGGCTTCAGAATCACGGCGGGAGGTGAAAGGCACTTCTTACATGGTGGCAGCAAGAGAAAATGAGGAGAAGCAAAAGCAGAAACCACCAATAAACCCATCAGATTTCATGAGACTTATTATTCACTATCACAAGAATAGCACAGGAAAGACCAGCCCCCATGATTCAATTACTTCCCCCTGCATCCCTCCCACAACATGTGGGAATTCTGGGAGATACAATTCAAGTTGCGATTTGGGTGGGGACAAAACCAAACCATATCAATGATCTTTCAGTAGGGTTTTGAAGTTCTTCTTGTAGAGATCTTTTGCCTCCTTGGTTAAGTATATTCCTGAGTTTTATATTTTTTCTTCAGCTGTTGTAAAAGGGGTTGAGTCTTGATTTGATCCTCTGCTTGTTTGTTGTTGGTGTATAGTGGTGCTACTGATTTATGTACATTGATTTTGTATCCTGAATTAATGAATCATGAACTAATATCCCGGAATATTTATGAAAAGTAAATTAATCATAATTTTTACTATGTTCACATTTTTATAACCAAAATGTATAAAAGATTCTACATATTCTCTTTAAATTTAATTTAAATACTATTCTTATCTACAAGAGCTCTCTTCTTTATGATTTCCCTGCCAGTCAACCTGCGAACTTGGAAACTATCAGGAACATTAAAAAATGATCTAAGGACCCTGATGCCACAAGCAAGAGTCTCATACTTCATTTCATCAGTCAGCTGGTAAATTGCATTAGCAGAGCCAATAGTGGATAGATGACTGCTGTGCTGTTGTTGTTTTTAAGATAAAAGATACTTAACGGTGTTTAAATGTCAATGTTTAGAATTTCTTTTAATAGGTCATAAGTTAAGGAAAGTAAATGGGACCAAAGACCACAGAACAGGTAGAAGGACCAGCTCTGTTTTAATGGGAGGAAGAATATGCACAATGTGATAATACAGCAAAGGAAGTTGGCTAATCATATCTGGATGTTCTGTGTTCTGTGCAAAAGGATATGAGGTTCCTGAGGAGTTTGACTCCTGGTTAAAAACCTATGTGTGATTTTTCAGACCTGACCACAGGCAATTACAAAGGCTTTACCTGTATGGTACCTGGTGTATCCTCCCTACACCAGACTTGGTGCACAGCCAGTGCACTGTAGTCTCTGAAGGAAGTTAGAGTCAAGGACTCAGGCCTCCCTGGCTAGTCATGTTCTTGGTGTATTTATATTCCTAGTCCTAGAGCTTTCATTCCTAAATCTCTATTTGAGGCCTTGGACAGAGGTCTTGGAAATATTTTTCTCTACTCTCAGAACCCAGATTTTTCCCTCTCTTAGCCCTTTCCCTTTCCCATCCCTCCGGCCCTCATAAAGCTGCCATAAAACTGGAGCCCTCAACAGTGAGATGACTCCCACATCTGTGCTAATCCACTTGATCCTGAACAGGAGCACCATTCCATGGAGGAAATGGAACAAGGGGAATTTGTGCCTTCTCGTGTTTTAGCCTCTGGCCTGTACCATCATAGAAATCAAAGGCTTAACTTTCATTTTTGGCTTGTTTGAATCAGGTATTCTGACACCTGACACTCAGCTCTCTCTCCCAGCTTAGCTGAGCTCCATACAATCCCTTCTAAAACAGTATTCAGAGCCTTGTTTCTTCATTCCTAGCTATGTGATCTTGAGTACATTGTTTATCTAAACGTCAATTTTATTGCCTATAAAATAAGGATAAATATAGAGATAACAGCTAATGTTTACAGAGTTATAAGAATTACCTAAAATGAGGCATATAAATACTTAGTACTGAATAATTTTGAAAACCAAGATGAGTCGTTTATACATTGCTAAACAAAGTTTTAGTTAATTTTGTTTCTTTTTTGAGTAGGTAATATATACATGTGGTTAAAAAATGCAAAGGAAAAAATATATATATTATAAAAGTAATTTTCATTGTTTCCTGGTATTTATTTCCTACTAATAATGCATATTTGGCATATTATAATTTTAGGTGTTATGCCTAGGTAAGTAGAACCACTAATTTCCCCAAAATCTAGATAAAATTTTTAATCATATAAATTTAATATACTATGATTAATGTGTGTCCTATTTTAGCTCTTAGTTCTTTTCTGCATCAATCCTATGTTGCTAGATTTATTATGACTTTATAGTCTAAATATACTTTTTATATATTATACCATGCAGTAAGTTATATTAAGCTCCTTCTGAAAAAAATACAAGCCTTTTCTTTGAAATATGTTAAACTCTTTCCTTTACCTAGAGTAGCTCTTATATTCTTAGTTAGGAAAAGCTTTTCTACTTAAGCAGAAAGAATAGTGAAGTTCATCAACCAATATGTTTAAAGAGATTAATTTTAGTTCTCAAGGTGACACAGATCCTTCCTAGCCATATTATCAGCAATGGCTATTTGATATATGTGAATGCTTCTTGATTTCTAAATACTACTCTTTGAAATCAAACAGAGAAATAGATTTCTAATTAAAAAATTTGAAGTTCACTTGTTTGTTTTTTTTGAGACAGAGTCTCGCTCTGTTGTCCAGGCTGGAGTGCAATGGCATGATCTGGGTGTACTGCGGCCTCCACCTCTCAGGTTAAAATGATTCTCCTGCCTCAGGCTTCCGAGTAGCTGGGATTACAGGCATACATCTCCACGCCTGATTAATTTTTTTTTTTTTTTTTGGAGAGGTGGGGTTTCACCATGTTGGCCAGGCTGGTCTCGAACTCCTGACCCCAAGTGATCCACCCGCCTTGGCCTCCAAAAGTGCTAGGATTATTCATTTTTGAATCATTAAGTAAAATTGCTAGGACAAATGGTGCATACATCTAACATTTCTGCCTCTATCTTGAGAGATCAACAAGGAGATCATATACTTGGAGTAAGTCTGTCTCAACTCTGGCCTTCTTGCTGGAGCTTTGTGGAAGTTCTAGAGTCTGCATGCTCTTGGCAAGATACAACTTCTGTTTCTCAACACTCATCATACTTACTTTTTTCCCTGTTAGTGTCAACCTCCACAAGAAACTCAAGCTGCCTTCTTCAGACCTCATCTCTCACCCTGTTCTTCACATACCCTTCTCAATCTACCATTTCTTCCCAATTCCTAAAGTCTTTCTATTGGATCATCTGGAATTCACAGGTAATCATTAGCAAAACTCCCTAAAATTTTATTTTAATGCTTCAACTTAATTGAAACTTTAACTGCATCACCAATGTTTCTTTCCTCTTCTTGGTCTAATGGAAATATGACATTTCCCTGAGGAAACTGCTTCCTCTAAAGACCATTCAAGTAGTTCTTCCATAGCCTCCCAAACACTAGGAATGACAACAGATTAGAGACTAAAGAGGGATGTAAACCAAATGCAATATGTGATCCCAAATTGTATCCTGAACCAGCAAAAAAAAAAGGATATAGTATTTTATCAATATTAGTTTTTTATTTTGATAATTACATCAAATAATTATATCGAATATAATTATATCAAACATAATTATCTATGGTGATGTAAAATAATGTCCCTGTTTTTAGAAAATATATAGTGAAGTATTCTGGAGAAAAGGGATGCCATGGTCCAATTTACTCTCAGATGTTTCAAAAGTTATATATATATGGAGAGAGAAATAATATAATATATATATGGAGAGAGAAAAAGAATGACATAAAGAAACAAGACAAATGTAAGCAACTTAAGAATCTGGGTAACCAGTGTATAGGTAGTATATAGGTGGTTCTTTCACAAAACTTTTTGTAAAAATTTGAATTTTTTTGTTGTTGTTGTTGATGCTATATCTTTTTTTTAAATTATACTTTAAGTTTTAGGGTACATGTGCACAATGTGCAGCTTTGTTACATATGTATACATGTGCCATGTTGGTGTGCTGCACCCATTAACTCCTCATTTAACATTAGGTATATCTCCTAATGCTATCCCTCCCCCTCCCCACTCCCCACAACAGGCCCCGGTGTGTGATGTTCCCCTTCCTGTATCCATGTGTTTGCATTGTTCAATTCCCACCTTTGAGTGAGAACACGCGGTGTTTGGTTTTTTGTCCTTGCGATAACTTGCTGAGAACGATGGTTTCCAGCTTCATCCATGTCCCTACAAAGGACATGAACTCATCATGTTTTATGGCTGCATAGTATTCCATGATGTATATGTGCCACATTTTCTTAATCCAGTCTATCATTGTTGGACATTTGGGTTTGAAATTTTACCCAAAGAAAATGTTTCAGTCAATTAATCGATCAAAGCTGACCCCAAAGTTTTGAGCCTGAATGAGCTAAAGGCCAAAAGAAAATAAGAAAAGGTCAGAGGGGAACATAGGATTGAATCGGGAATGTGAATTCTGAGTTGTGACACATACAGTGGAATATTTTTCCCAAGCAGCAGATGGAACGGTATATCCAGAAAAAGCGCAGTGGCAGAGCCAGAGCCCCAACATTATTGCAAGGTAGCTAATAAATACATCCAAAACTCTCCAAAAATATTAAAAGTGATTATGTACAGGTTATTTCAAAAGGCCAGCAAACTAATCAGAAATCTCACTGAATGAGAAAACTCAGTGAAATATATCATTCACTGTTCAGAAAACTGCAGAAAAGGATGTTAAATTCTGATTAAATTTAACCTGATCACTGTTCTCTGTTTATCTACATTGTGTTGACTTCCAGAGCTTGACGGCTAGACTGATGTTAATTGTTACTTTATGTGCATAGAATAAAAGGGACATTTGATGGCCAGGAACTGTGGCTCACGCCTGTAATCCCAGCAATTTGGGAGGCCAAGGCAGGCGGAATACTTGAGGCCAGGAGTTGGAGATCAGCCTGGCCAACATGGTGAAAACCCGTCTGTATTAAAAACACAAAAATTAGCCAGGCTTGGTGGTGTGTGCCTGTAATCCAGCTACTCCCAGGATGCTGAGGCATGAGAGTCACTTGAACCCAGGAGGCGGAGGTTGCAGTGAGCCAAGATTGCATCACTGCACACCAGCCTGAGTGACAGAGTGAGACTGTCAAAAAAAAAAAGAAAAAAAAGAGGACATTTCAGAGAGAATATATGGCCTTTAAAGTATATTTTAGAAGGAACTTGAGACTGCAGACAGTTCCATGTTTTAATAGACAAGTTTAACTAACTCCTGTTCTTGAATGACTGAGGTCTGGTCTCTTTGGTAATGCTGAATGCCACCTGTTCTGTAATCATTTTAATCATCAAATTATCACATGGCACTAGTTATGGATGCTACCAGTCTGTAATATGACGGACATTTTAAGGGCCATTTGTTTTTCTATTTGTATTGTACTGAGGAATTAAATTGGAGGAGACATTGAAGGTCCAAAGGGGACTAATTTAAGGTAGGGATGGGCTGTCTTGTCTGTAAAACAGTGTTTCCCTAACACCCAAGAACCACTGAGCCCCTCTACCAAATCAAGACAAATATGTTTGTTTTGTAGAATTGCAGGGATAAATGTAAATGTAAAATTTGATTGAAACTATTTTTTTCTTCTTCTAAAAATATGTCTTATTATAAAACTGCAATGTTACACAAACAACTATTTTAAGAAGTGGTTGTTATAAGGATACTTCACACCGAAGGGAAGGTTTTCAAAAAGTTCAGTCTACGATGCAAATTCTCTTCTTAAATCACACCACACAGCTGTGATCTAAGTGTATGTGCTCTTGGCTATAGTTATAATAAATTCTTTGAATAAAATTTCCTTCATAAGAATATCAGTCAAGAAGTAAGAAAACAGACCATGAATTCCACTACATTAGTTTTGTGCTTCCTGCTTTCACACACTGTAGTTTCATGCTTGTCTGAGAACTTTCATAATCATATTTATTTGAAAAGAATTGGTTTTATTATGCATCTAAAATAAAACCAGAGCCGATAAAACAAGAACTTGTAAGAATGATACGCTATCCTTATCATTTAAGCACAAGATGAAATGTACCCCCATTTTAAAGCAAAAAATAGCTATTTTGCTTTTAAATGTACCTCCATTTTAAAGCAAAAAAAATAGTTTTTTTTACAGAAAACTATTTTACAATTATCTTTCCTTTGAAGTGGTAGTTTTACCAATAGTCTTGATCTCAAATCACAAGTCATTTATTTTACCAACGATAGTATTGTTAAGTGTAACAATTTAATGCAGGAAAAAAATTAATCAACATTGCATTCCCACTGCTTCAGAGTCTATTTTACAGTGGTGTTTCTAGTTTTATGGAGCTACCCAGGCTGCAACAAAATTAATTCTTTTAATCATCTCACACAATATTTACTAAAGGAAAACTATTACATAAAACATATTTTCTGCCTTGCGAATATAAAACTATAGTAATTATATGGTGCATTTACTACACAAAAAGTGTGTATGGTTTAATTAAAAGGAGCAGATCTATTATTTGTTTCAATGGCACTCTACATTTTTAATGCTACTGAATGATAAAATTTTATTTCCAGCTTGTTATGCTATATTCTGTATGGTATTTTTGAATAAAGATACAACTGACAACAATTCAGAGTATAGTGACATTACATGACTGAAATTAAGCTCTGTCTAAATAAGCAAACAAGTATGGATTTTAAAAATATAAGAAAAGGAACCCCACTAGTGGTGAGAAAAGTTGAATGAACTGAAATAAAAAACTAGGTAGATGAGCAGCCCTCAGTGACCATCGATGCACAGCAGGTCCACCCTGTAGTGTGCCTCATGGAGGAAACACAGCAGGAATGAGTACCCATCTTTGGGTAGGGAGGGTAGAGGGGAACTCAAAGCCTGTCCAGCTTCCAGACTAAGTGCTAGAGCCACTAATGGGCTTTTTCTTTGTTTTATTTTTGTTTTGTTTTGTTTTGTTTCGTTTTTCACTTTTACCAATTTACTCTTGGACTTAATCAACAGAGAGTCACATGATAGAACTTTTTAAACTTTTAAAACAGGAGGTTTCAATTTCTCAAGCAGCCCCAGGGAGAGACAAAAAAAGCTGTCCCTATTAGGAAATGTGAATAATAAACTGGCTTTTCTTTTCTATTTGTGTATTTTTTTTTACACATATAAGCAACAGAAAAATTTGAGAAGGTACTTCGACACAAAAGACAAAAGTAGCTTGAAATTTAATTTATACCTATTTTTATTTTTAATAAATTGCTAATCAATTGTTTGAATATTATGTAAAAAGGAACCAATATTAAGATCAGCGATGGTTTTTTACCCAAATTGAAAAGAACTTAATATGCGATAATTAAAACATAATACAGAGTCAGCATCTATCACTGAGTTATAGAAAAAGCAGGTTTTCTACACAACAGTCTTCATTTATTATCATTAAGGCTTATTGAGGGTGTATTATGTATAAGACATTGGGCTAAAAAGAGATGTCTTGAAGACATAGTGCTTAAGGAGGCTAAAAATCTACTAGAAACCAACTATTGGACTATTTATAGAGGCAAGCACAGTGTCTATTAAGTACCCTGGCACACTGTGTGGGATTAGGGATAACAGGAACAGAGATAAACAGAAGAAATTACAATATTGCAGATCTAGAAACACAGGTGGCAGAGGGAAGGAAACAGAAAGGATGGAATTTTATGACTAATTGTGGAGAAAGAAAAAGATTCATGGAAGTAGTACAATAATGGTGTCAATAAAAAGAGCTACAGCTCTTTAATTGTGTATGAGAACATAAGCTCAAGTAGACAGAGATTTTGTCTATATTTTTGATTGCTGGGCCCTCAGTTTTTAGAACAATGACTGACATATTGTAGGTGTCCAATAAATTTGTTGGATGATTTAAAATGTGCCAAATGGCTTATGTACATCATGTTTAACCCCCATAACTCTTCTGTAAAGTTGTTAATTGTATTCCCAATTTTTAATTAAACTAAGACAATGTTAAAGACTATGCTAAAGTCATGCATATAGCTATCATTAAAATACAAGCTTTTCTATCTGTCATGGTGGTCTTTCTTCTGCCACATAAGGTAACTTACTGGGAATGATACATTGAATTAGAAGGTAGATCTCTAGGCCTTACTCTGTTGGGTGACCTTGAGTAAATTAGTTAGTTTTTCTGTGGAACCACTCCAGTTGTAGAGAGAGGACTGTATCTATCTGTACAAACAAATCTAGATGGCATAGTCTACTAGAGTTAGGCTATATGATATAGCCTGTTGCTACTAGGCTACAAACCTATACAGTACATGTGTACCCATACTGAATACTGTAAGGCAATTATAACACAACGGCAAGTATTTTTATATCTAAACATATCTAAACATAGAAAATGTCCAATAAAAATACAGGATAAAATATAAAAAATGATACACCTGTATAGAGCGCTTACCATGAATGGAGCTTGCAGGACTAGAAGTTGCTCTTAGTGAGTGAGTGGTGAGTGAATGTGAAGGAGTAGGACATTATTGTCTACTACTGTAGACTTTGAAAACAATGTATATTTAACTAAATTTATATATTTCATTTCTTCAATAATAAGTTAATCTTAGCTTCCTGTTATTTTTTACTTTATAAACTTTTAACTTTTTGACATTTCTGTAAAAACACTTAGCTTGTAACACACATTTTACAGCTATAGAAAACTATTTTCTTTCTTTATATCCTTATTCTATAAGCTTTCTCCTATTTTTTAATATTTTACCTTTTAAACTTTTTTATAAACTAAGACACAAACACACACGTCAGTGTAGGCCTATTGAGGGTCAGGATCATCAATATTACTCTTTCACCTCCACATCATGTCCCACTGGTAAGTCTTCAGAGGCAGTTACACACATGGAGCTGTCATTTCCTATAACAATTCCTTCCTCTGGAATACCTTGAGAAGGGTCTGCCTGAGGCTGTTTTACAGTAAACTTTTTTTTTTATAACTAGAAGTATGCCATAAAATAACAAACATATAGTGTGGTAAATACATAAACCAGTAATATAGTCATTTATTATCAAGCATTATGTACTGTACATAATTATATTGCTTTTTTTTTGAAGACTAGCAGTAAAATAGGTTTGTTTACATCAGTATAACCACAAGAATGGGATGAATGAGTCGCACTAGGACAACACAACATAATGTAACAATGACTGGGACATCACTAGGCAATATGAAATTTTCAGCTTCATTATCTTATGGGACCACCACTGTATATGCAGTCTGTTACTGAAATGTCTTTATGTAGTGCACGACTATATAGAAATTTAATTAGTTGGCCGTGGTGGTGGGCACCTATAGTCCCAGCTACTCGGGAGGCTGAGGCAGGAGAATGGCGTGAACCCAGGAGGCGGAGCTTGCAGAGAGCGGAGATCGCGCCACTGCACTCCAGCCTGGGTGACAGAGCAAGACTCCGTCTCAAAAAAAAGAAAAAAAAAAAAGAAATATCTAGTAATAATAATATCTGGATGCTGGTGGAGCAAGATGGCCAAACAGAATTCTCCAGTGATCACCCCCTCAAAAGGAACACCAAATTGAACAACTATCCATACAAGAAAACACCATCATAAGATTAAAAAATCAGGTGAGTGATCACAGTACCTGGATTTAACATTATATCAAGGAAACAGGAACTGAAGAGGGTAGGAAAGACATTCTTGAATTGGTGACATCACTCCTTCCCGATTGCCCGGCAACAGCCTTGTGGCACAGAGAAAGAAACTGTGTGCTTGGGGGAGGGAGAACGCAGTGACCATGGGAATTTGCACTGGAACACAGTGCTGCCCTGTCACAGCAGAGAGGAACAAAAGGCAGTATATAGCTGGTGTCCACAGAGAGATAATTTAGATCAGCCCTAGCTAGAGGAAAATCCTAAATCTCAGTGGGTAGGACTGAGTTCTGTCTAGTCTGACCACTGCAGGCTAAAGTACCCTGGGATTCTAAGTAAACTTGAAAGGAAGTCTAAGCCAAAAGAAATGCAATTCTTGGGCAAGTCCTGGTGCTGTGCTGGGCTCAGAGCCAGTGGGCTTGGGGTGCATGTGACCTAGTGAGACACTGGCTGAGGTGGCCAAAGGAGTGCTTGCATCATCCCTACCCTAACCCCAGGCAGCGCATCTTGCAGCTTTGGGAGAGACTTCTTCCTTCTGCTTGGGGAGCAGAGAAAGGCGAGTAAACAGGGATTTGCCTTGCAATTTGGATATCAGCTTAACCACAGTGGAGGCAGAGTCCTGAGGCCACATTCCATTCCATTCCATTCCATCCCCAGACAAAATTTCTAGACACACATAGGGACAGAGAGGAACCTGCTCCCTTGAAAGGAAGGACCCAGTTCTGGCAGGATCCATCACCTACTGTCTAAAAAACCCTCAGGCCTTGAATAAACTTCAATGATAGACAGACAGTACTTGCCATGGGCCTTATGTGAGCCCAATGCCATGCTGGCTTCAGATGTGACTCAGCACATTCCTAACTGTGGTGGCCATAGGGAGAGATTTCTTCTGCTTGAGAAAAGGAGAGGAGAGAGTAAAGGGGTCTTTGTCTGGCAGCTTCAATACCAGCTCAGCCATAGTGGGGTAGAGCATCAGGTGGACCCCTAGGGGCCCCAGTTTCAGGCCTTCTCTCCTGCTTGGAATTTCTGGACCTGCCCTGGGCCAAAGGGGAGCCCACTGCCCTGAAGGGAGCCCAGTGCTACTCAAGCATGGCAGCATTTACCACAACCTGACTGAAGAACCCTTGGGCCTTCAGTAAACATCAGCAGTAGCCAGGCAGTACTTGCCATGGGCCTGGGGCATTGGTGGCCACAGGGAGAGACTCCTACTTGAGTAAAGTAGAGAGAAGAGAAGAGTGAGAAGGACTTTCTCATGGCTTGAGTGCCAGCTCAGTCACAGTAGAATAGAGCATCAAGAAGGTTTTTGAGGTTTCTGACTTCAAGCCTTGGCTCCTGGACAGTGTTTTTGGATCTGCCCTGGGTCAGAGAGGAACTCACCATACTGAAGGGAAGGATATAAATGTGGCTAGATTAGCCACCTGCTGTCTAAAGAGCCCTTGGTCCTTAAGAGAACATTGGTGGTAGCCAGCCTGGTTGCCACAAGACTTGGGTGAGATCCAGTATTATGCTGACTTTCAGGTCTGATTCAGCACAGTCCCAGTGGTGGGGACACAAGGGAGTTTGTGTCACCCCTCCCACAGATCCAACCAGCTCAGAACAGAGAGACGGTCTGTTTGGGGGAAAGTAAGGGAAGAGAACAACAATCTCTGCCTGGTAACACAGTGAAATCTCTTGGATCTTACCCAAGATCACCAATGTGGTACCCGTATGTATCTGCAAAAGTCAGTGTTACTGGGCTTGGAGTGCCTCCTAAATGCACGTATGACTGTAGTGACCAAAGACTTAGACCACCACACTCAATTCCCTTTGAATACTTGGAAAGCCTTCCCAAGAAGAACAGGTACAACAAATCCAGAATGTGAAGACTACAATAACTAACTAACTCTTCATTGCCTAGACAATGATGAACTATCCTGGATAAGACTATCCAGGAAAACATGACCTCACAAAACAAGCAAAATACAGTGCTGGTAATCAATCAATGAGAGAGATGCATGACCTTTCCGACAGAGAATTCAAAACAGCTGTTTTGAGGAAGCTCAACAAAATTCAGTTTAACAGTGAGAAGAAATTCAGAATCCTATCAGATAAACTTAACAAAGAGATTGGAATAATTTTGAAAAAATATGCACAAATTTTGAAGCTGAAAAACTCAATTGACATTGTAAAGAATGCATTGGAGTCTCCCAATAGTGGAAGTGATAAAGAAGAAAGAATGCATGAACTTGAGGACAGGTTATTTGAAAATACACACAAAAGAAAAAAGACTAAAATAGAATGAGGTATGCCAATAAAATCTGGAAAATACAGTAAAAAGGGCAAATCTAAGACTTATTGGCCTTAAAGAGGAGTTAGAGAAAGACATAGGGATAGATTATTTAAGGGGATAATAAAAGAACTTCCTAAATCTAGAGAAAGATATAAATTTCCAAGTACAAGAAGGTTACAGAACACCAAGCAGATTTAAGCTAAATAAGACTACCTCAAGACATTTAATCAAACTCCCAAATAGAGAAACCTCATATTTGAGAGCAAGATGACAGAATAGAAAGCTCCACTAATTGTTTCATAAGAAGGAAAAATCAGGTGAGCACTCCTAGTACCTGGTTTTAACTTTATATTATTGAAAGAATCACTGAAGAAATAGAAAAAACAGTCCAGAATCACTGATACCACACCTCCCCCACCATCACATGCTGCAGTGTGGTGCCAAGAGCATCTCTGGGCTCTGGGGAAGGAAAAACACAGCAATTATGAGGCATTTAACTCAGTGCTTTCCTGTTAGAACAGAAAGAAAAACCAGACCAAACTCAGCTGATATTCACCCACCTCAGCATATAAACCAGCCCTACCCAGTGGGGGAATCAGCAAGCTCAGTGGTCCAAAATTGAGTGCCTACGAACCTCACCACCAAGGGTTACAACACTTTATGTCTTCAAGTAAACATGAAAGGCAGTCTAGGCCATAAGAAATACAACTCTTAGGTGAATCCTAGTGCTGAGCTAGGCCCAGAGACATTGGACTAGGGGAGCACAAGACATACTGCAACAACAGCTGGGGCAACCAAGGGAGTGCTAGCATCACCTCTCTGCTAACCTCAGGCTCCACAGCTTGAGGCTCCAAAAGAGACCCCTTCCTTCTGCTTGAGGAGAGCAGAGGGAAGAGAGGGGAGGACTTTGTCTTGCATCTAGGATACCAACTCAGCCACAACAGGATAGGGCACTGGTCAGAGTTCTAAGGCTGCCATTCTAGGCCCTAGCTCTCAGATGACATTTCTAGACATACCCAGGGCCAGAAGAGAACCTGCTACCTTGAAGGAAAGGACCCAGTGCTGGCAGTATTCATCACCTACTAACTTAAGAGCCTTTGGGCCCTGAATAATCAGCAGCATTGCCCAGGTACTACATCAAGAGCCTTGGGTGAGCCTCTGAGACTTGCTGACTTCAGGTGAGACTCAGCACATTACCCACTGTGGTGGCTATGGGGCAAAACTACAACAACTTCTCAAGACATAGTACAATAAGATATAAGTAGAAACAAAAACAGTTAAAAAGTAGGGTACAGGAGCAAGGCGCGGTGACTCACACCTGTAATCCCAGCACTTTGGGAAGCCAAGGAGGGTGGATCATGAGGTCAGGAGATCAAGACCATCCTGGCTAGCACGGTGAAACTCCATCTCTACTAAAACTACGAAAAATCAGCTGGGTGTGGTGGCAGGTGCCTGTAGTCCCAGCTACTAGGGAGGCTGAGGCAGGAGAATGGCACGAACCAGGGAGGCGAAGGTTGCAGTGAGCCGAGATCGTGCCACTGCACTCCAGCCTGGATGACAGAGCGAGACTCCATCTCAGAAAAGAAAAAAAAAAAAAGTAGGGTACAAAGTTAAGGTGTAGACTTTTATTAGTTTTCTTCTTACTGGTTTGTTTATGAAAATAGTGTTAAGTTGGTATCAGGTTAAAATAATGGGTTATAAGATAGTATTTGCAAGCCTCATGGTAACCTTGAACCAAAAGACATACAATGGAGAAACAAAAAATAAAAAGCAAGAAACTAAAGCATATTATCAGAGAAAATCACCTTTGCTAGAGAAAGACAGGAAGGAAAGAAATAAGGAAGAGAACACCATAAAACCACACACACACACACAAAAAAAATAACAAAATGGCAGGAGGCCTTACTTATGGATAATAACAATGAATGTAAATGGACTAAATCCTCCAATCAAAAGACATAGGCTGGATGAATGGATGAAAAAACAGGACCCATTGATCTGTTGCCTACAAGAAACACACTTCACCTACAAAGACACACATAGACTGAAAATAAAGAAATGGAAAAGGATATTTCATGTCAATGCAAACCAAAAAAAAGAAGAAGGAGTCACTATACTTATATCAGAGAAAATAGATTTCAAGACATGAACTATAAGAAGAGACAAAGATGGTCACTATATAATGATAAAGGGGTCAATTCAACGAGAATATAACAATTTTAAATATATATCCACCTAACACTGGAGCACCCAGATACACAATACAACCTTATTAGAGCTAAAGAGAGAGACAGGCCCCAGTACAATAACAGCTGGAGACTTCAACACCCCACTTTCAGCATTGGACAGACCTTCCAGATAGAAATCAACAATGAAACATCAGACTTACTCTGAACCACAGACCAAATGAAACTGATAGATATTTACAGAACCTTTCAACCAAGAGCTGCAGAATACACATTATTTTCCTCAGTTCATAGATTATTCTCAAGGATAAATTATATGTTAGGTCACAAACATTCAAAGTCTTAAAACATCCAAAAATGTATAACAATATTAAGCATCTTATCTGATCATAATGGAATAAAAATAGAAAATAATAAGATGAATTTTGGAAACTATACAAATACATGGAAATTAAACAATATGCTCTTGAATGACCAGTGGGTCAGTGAAGAAATTAAAAAGGAAATTGAAACAATTTTTGAAACAAATGATAATGGAAACACAACATACCAACACCTATGGGATACAGCAAAAGCAGTACTAAGAGGAAAGTTTGTAACAATAAATGTCTACATCAAAAAGGAGGAAAAAACTTGTAATGAACAATCTAATAATGCACCTTAAAGAACCAGAAAAGTAAAGCAAACCAAACCCAAAATTAGAAGAAATAATAAAGATCAGAGCAGAAATAAATGAAATTGAAATGAATAAACAATACATCAGTGAAACAAAAAGTTGGTTTTTTGAAACGTTAAACAAATTTGACAAACCTTTAGCCAGACTAAAAATAAGAGAGAAGATCCAAATAAATAAAATCAGAAATAAAAAAGGAGACATTACAAGTGATACTGCAGAAATTCAAAGGGTCATTAGTGGCTACTATGAGCAACTATATGCCAATAAATTGGAAAATCTAAAAGAAATAGACAAATTCCTAGATACATACAACCTATCAAGATTGAACCAGGAAGAAATCCAAAACCTGAATAGATCAATGACAAGTAATGAGATAAAAGCCTTAATAAAGTCTCCAAGTAAAGAAAAGCCTGGGACCTGATGGATGCAATGCTGAATTCTACCAAACATTTAAGAAGGATTAATACCAGTACTACTCAAACTATTCCAAAAAATAAAAAAGGAGGATGGAATACTTCCAAACTCATTCTGCAAGACCAGTATTACCCCAATACCAAAACCAGACAAAGACACATTAAAAAAAAAAGAAAACTATCTCTGATGAATATGGATGCAAAAATCCTCAACAAAATACTAGCAAACCAAATTCAACAATACACTAGAAAGATCATTCATTATGACAAAGTCAGATTTATCCCTGGGACGCAAGGATGTTTCAACATACACAAATCAATGTGATACATCATATCAACAGAATGAAGGATAAACACCATATGAACATTTCAAATGATGCTAAAAAAGCATTTGATAAAATTTCATATCCCTTCATGATAAAAAACCTTCAAAAAACTGTTGATAGCGGAACATACCTCAAAACAATAAAAGCTATACATGACAGATCCACAATTAGTATCATAGTGAATAAGGAAAAACTGAAAGCCTTTCTGCAAAGATCTGGAGCAAGATAAGGATGCCCATTGTCACCACTGTT
This sequence comes from Pan paniscus, assembly GCF_029289425.2. NCBI lineage: Eukaryota > Metazoa > Chordata > Mammalia > Primates > Hominidae > Pan > Pan paniscus. The sequence continues at coordinate 124,199,657 of NC_073254.2, forward strand.
ATTCAACATAGTACTGGAATTCCTAGCTAGAGCAATCACAAGAGAAAGAAATAAAGGGCATCCAAACTAGAAAGGAGGAAGTCAAATTATTCTTGTTTGCAGATGATGTGATCTTATATTTGGAAAAACTTGAAGACTCCACCAAAAAGCTCTTAAAACTTATAAACAAATTCAGTTAAGCTTCAGGATACAAAATCAACATATGAAAATCAGTAGTATTTCTATATGTCAACAGCGAACATTCTGAAAAAGATACAACAGTAATATTAATAAATCTCAAAGTATAAAAATGAACTATGGGAAACATAACTACCGTATCTAACTTTACTGTTAGTAGTGTTCGGTGAAATATGGATTCCATGGACCAGTTAATATTTTTCTAGTCAGGAAGCATGAAGTAAAAGATCTGGCATGCTGGTGATGATAGGTTGGAATAGCACTGAATTTTTAATGAGAAAGCTGAAGTCTGAGAGAAGCATGTAGCTGAAGAAGGGAATCTAAGAAAAGAGGTGTGATCACTTCATTACATAAACAGTGATTAGTAGGAGCTAAACCTTATTAAGTTTGCAAACTTTTTCATAATTATGGTTGTGATAGTTAGCTTTATGTGTCAACTTGACTGGATCATGGGATGCCAAGATATTTGGTTAAACATTGTTTCTGGGTGTGTCTGTGGAGATGTTTCAGGACGGGATAAGCATTTGAAACTGCAGACTCAGTAAAGCACATTGCCCTGCCTAAAGTGAGTGGACATTGTCAAATCTGCTGAGGGCTTCAACAGAACAAAAGGTCGAGAAAGCAGGAATTCACCCCTTTTGTTTCCTCCTTGCCTGCTTGTGCTGGGATATCTCATCTCATTTTCCCCATCCCTAGGATTTGGATCTATAGCATCAGCTCCTCTGGTTCTCAGGCCTTTGGACTTGAACTGAATTACACCACCAGCTCTCCTGGCTCCCTCAAACTTGTGGTTGGCATATGGTAAGACTTCAGCCTCCATAAAGTTCTCATGACACATACATGCATACGTGTGTGTGTGTACGTGTGCGTGTGTGTGTGTGTGTGTGTGTGTGTGTATCTCCTACTGGTTCTCTGGAGAACCCTAATATACTGAGTGAAATGTACCGCCTGCTTTAGACTGAGTAAAGGATGTTCACCAATGTGGATGGACATCATCCAATTCATTGAGGGCCTGAGAAAAATATAAAGGTGGAGGAAAGGAAGATTCATTCTCTCTGCCTGACTGCTTCAGCATGGACATTCATCCTTTTCTGCCTGCAGAGCTCCTGGTTCTCAACCTTCAGACTTGGATTGGAATCTACACCATTAGCTCTCTGGCTCTCAGGCCTTCAAACTATATCACCAGCCTTCTTGGGTCTCCAGCTTGCAGAAGGCAGATCATGTATATCTCCTTTTGGTTCTGTTTTCCTGGAGAACCCTAACACATTGGGCTATTTTTTATGTCTTCTTTAAAGCTCGTCTATATTAGTAAAGGTTAAAAATTTCATACCTCTTAGGATTTTTAGAGGACCAATATATAAGACTTCTGCTTTTCTATCCAAGACCTGAAATAACTGAGACAAAGGAGTCAGGTCATCAAAAATGCCAGCCTTGTCATCTGACAGCCTGATAGATCTTTGTAAAGAAAGCTTAGTTAGGGAAACTACAGGCTGCCTAATAACCACCAAATTAGGCATATTTGCAAAACTAATCACAGCAAACCTGTAAATAGTAGGATTCTCTTAAGAGTTCAGGGCTATGGCTACCACATTTGCTACATGGCCAAGAACAAATCAGACCTTGTGCTCCCTGAAGGCAGCTAGATGCCAGAGGGTAGAAAGAGAGAGGGGCAAGCTAGCTATATATGCAGACGCACCTCCCTCTTCCTAATACCAAGGGAAGTTGGGCAAACAGAAGCCAAAAGTGAATAATAATGAAGACTCTTTGAAAGGAGAAAGGGGTAAAAAGGTTCTCCCATAACAATACTGAATTGTATTTCACAGAAAAAAATATCGCTTTCTAAGATGGGTATTCCCTTGGGGAAAGTGGCAAATTCAGCCTCCGGAGGTCTGACCTTACAAAGCCAATATAAAAGTGACAGAAATATCCTATTAAATGACCTGAATAATTGCCACTTCTCACTGCTTCATTTTTGCCACTGGAAGACAATAAAATGGGCCCTACCTGGTTAGTTTCTCTTACATTATGAAAAAAAGGCTAGGTTCCAGAAAGATGGTTTTATCACATTCATATCATTGAAATGAGCTCTGGAGAAATGTGTTTTATAATTCTATGTTTAATTTTTTATGTGCTATTATCCCTCTCTCTGTAAACACAGCCAAGCCTAATCCCCAGAAACACAGTTTTTTAAAAAGCTAACCAAGAATGTCATATGAAATGAATGCCAATATTCACAGTATGTGAATCCAAGTTCAAAATTCTTATCTTTCAACGAGTCTAGGAAAATCCTGATGGGTTGCTAGACTATTTTTTAAACCTCCTCTGGAATCTTTTCCAACTTAAGTTCCAAGTATGAAAAGACACCCAATCAGTTCCAAAACACTCCAAGACTTTGAAAAATAATCACTATAATGGACATTTTCACTCTATTTCTGTCAGTGATGAACAGTATGATTATGGCAGGCTCTTTGATCTTTGTTACTGTGTTTTCTATAAGCAGAGACCCTGACAGGCGATATCTCATTAAATCTTCTTTCTTTTTTCCTTTTTTCCTCACTATGTTTTCTCAAAATAGTGCTGTGTAGCTGACATTTCTTTGAGAAGGTACTTTATCATTCTTTGTTTTTATTTAGAACATTCATGTTTGTGAATACATCAGTTATTCCTCCCCTACTATGTGCAAAGAACTGTGAGCTGTGGGTGGGAAAAAATTCTATAATCTGACCACTGCCCTCAAGGTGTTTATAACATAAGTGGAAAAGTAACAAGTAAAATCTGACATATGAGAACCTAATCCATGATATTGAAATCCACTCACATACATGCAGAACCAGGCTCTAATAATACACTGATAGTTCAAATATTTTGACACTTCTGATGGCCAGGTGTTTTAACTAGCCTCAAATTATCATCTCTCAGATCTTCAAACCAGGAATTTCTCTTTTGTTAAATGACATTGTGGCATAACATCCCAAAATTAAGTTTGATTTTTAATTGTCATATCCTCTTAAGACATTTATAACTAAGTCATTGTGTGTTTAAATACAATTTCAGTAATTCTGCTTTTCTGTTAGAATTAGAGTTTCCCCCTTTATAACTGAAATGAACAGAAGATGAACTCATTTTAAAAATTAAAGGTTTCTAATATTTTCATTATGAATGTATTTCTTCATTCATTTAAAAAATGCAACTATTTGAAAATAAGCACCTTTCACATATGTTGAATAGATAATTGCTGATAATTATAGTAAGTATAGAATAAAAGATAACCTTCAGAACTCAAACTGGAGACTCTTCACAAAACTATTACGTAGAGAAACCCACTATGCTCTCTTCTTATAAAGAAATGACTTTCTTGTCTAAGAACTAAGATGTCTGATATAAGAAATCTTATTATTCAAGCAGGAAGAGTTAATAGATTAGCAAAGAAAGGTTGTCGCTTTGTGGAGTGCAACATGATAATTCATAACTATGATAAAAGCAACTGCACTTACAGAACTACATTACATATAGAATTAGAATGAATGCTTTTTTATCATAGTTATGAGTTATCGCGTTACACACTGTAAAATGTCAACCTTTTTTGGTAATCTATTAATCCTTTTTGCTTGAATAATACTACTTATATTACAGGATGAGAGAAGAAAAACACTGAGATGTAAAAAGAGACATTAACCTTGATATGTATGTTTCACAATAAACTTAGAAAATTAAGGGATTAACTTAGAAATATCTCAAAATAATCATATCATTTAAGCACTACTTAAAACTTGTCAGGCTATGAAAGATGGAAAACATTAGTACATTTAATCATTCATTTGAGTAAGAGAAATGATGACTAGCTGGGGCATTTGAAAATAAATATATGAATTCAAATAGACAATAAGGGAGAATAATTTATCAAACTTTGCCCTTTTGAAGCGAATTCACTGCAATTTTCTAAGAGCTTTTAACACTTTATTTACTTTCTAATAACACTATCTAAGGACTGAGAGAAAAATTTATGTTACTAATATGTTTATTCTGTATACCTAATATATAGAAAAATAATGAGTATTAAATGTATAAATATTAAGGTTGATTGATCTAGTTAATACTTTGATGATTTGAACTGGTTTTATAAGTATTCTCTTTGGAAGGGTACTTATTAATATGGTTTTAGCATACCTGGATTAAAAAGAAGAAATGACACTGCCAATTTGAATGATGTTTTTTCTAATTACAGCTTCCATCTATGCCTCCAGTAATAAAATTAGAAGTTCTGGAGAGAAATTAATGATGTAAATAACAACCTTCCTTAATGGATTTTGCTAAAATAAAGTCAGCTTATTTAAAGGATGATTAGCTAATTGTAAAGAAAGGCATTCCAAGAAAAAGTATAAAAATTGAATTCATCCATTACTAGCACAAATTACTGATGATCAAGATACTTTAACACAAGATAAAGTAAAAAGTTACAAGTATGTTAAGACATTTTTGGAGAAGAGTTTCACATTGTTATTCTAAATCAACTTTTACTTACATATTTCAGTAAAAAAAATTCTACAGTGCCCCCAGGCAAGTGCACAATTTTACCAGTAAACTGCTTTATTATATTTCTTAATGATGTCAAGTACTATATTTCTGTTAGGTAACTCCTGCTTCTATTTTCATGACTCTTAAAGACACTTAAACTTTTTTATTATTGCTGTTGCCACTGCTGCTATTGTTTATAGACTATCTTCATATGAGGGCCATAATTTCTCACTGATCTGACTTATGCAATTTAAACTGTATTATTATCTGAACATTTCCTCCAAAGTGGGTTTTTCTAGAGACATAATTATTCCTATTACCTCCTTCGAGTTCATCAACATTCCCTTCCACTGGCTGAAACTTTCTCAGTACAAGTGGCCAAAATTGAAACTATAACCCTGTAATCATAAGAGAATGATCTGTACCTGTGGGCTTTAACAGATTTGTACTGTTATAGGCAACTCAAAAGATGTACTTTACCAACCCCCAAAGTCAAATGCTTATTTTTAATTTTTTATCCAGTACCAACGATTATTCATCTAGAAGACTCTCCGTCATTACTGCTTTCCAGATTCCTTTCTCTTACTGAATTACTAGCATTTTATCATATTTTCCAGATGGGTTCATTTGCATTTTTAAGAAATAAATTTCACTCTGTAATTTATTGCCTATATATTGTCATCTAAAGTTGTTTATACAGCTCGAACTCATATTTGCATTTGTAGATTAATAATTTGTTTTAAACATAACTGACAATAAATTTTATCATGCTGTTGATTCTGTCACATAAATATTAAGACTACACAACTTTGAAGTCCAAAATGTAAGTATTTGCATACTTGATGCTTTGCAATCTTGCCTTAAGTTTGACACAACCTGAAGGTCTCAGAAAGCTATATCAAGTACATTTTAACTGGAAATACAAATATGCTACCCAGGTACAAGGGAGGAACATAGAGGAGGTGCTGGTGATTGCAAAGATTTCCATCAGATATTTCGAGATAACCTTTCATACTGGCCCTGTCCCCAGGGAAGCAGGACAAAGTTCCTCTACACTAATTTTTCCTCTTTGTCCTCTTTGAAGAGTTCTGTGCTTTCTGGACCAAGTGATCAATGCCATTGGTGTTTAGAGTGCTATCATAGATTATTATGGCCTGGCCTACAAACACAACTTATTTTGTAGTTAATTTATACATTGTGTATTGAGCACCAACTGATTGCTATGTACAGCCTTTTTAATGAATGAACAAGAACATGAGTAGTGCCCTTAACTCGCTCATTTTCCAGGGAAAAAGCTGATATTTAAACTAGGAAATTCCAATACTAAAGAGATACATGCAGGATATATAGAACTTAACTCTACCTGAAATCAGTTCCAAACTCCAAACAGTTCATTTATAAACAAGTTTTTTGAAACAGTAACTCATGAGTCAGATACTATTTCTCTAAATATACCACAATATCATACATGAAAGTGAATTTTGCAATCTAACTTAAAAACTATACAAACTCCAGAATCATTTTATTAACTCTGCTTAGGACTTTTCACAAGGAGTCTGAGTATAAAATATAACAAATAAAACATTAATTATTTAGTTCCTTTTGTTTGCAAAATAGAAAAAAGTACACGAGGAAAAATAGTTTTACTCAGATGGTAAACAGTTAAAGATCAATGTTTTATTCCTGTGGTTGTCTAATCTTGTTTTCTATTTTTCAGTCCTTCAGTCTGCACCATTCTCATGGCTTTTTTTCATCATTCTCACCTGATATGCATTCCCAGGCCTGACTAAGGATATGAACTGTCATTATTTTAAGCATTTCACTGAAAATGTTTTAGCTTCCCTGAGGCATCATGCTGCATCGACAGTTCAATAAACCTGCCAAATGTTTTACTTACTTTGAAGGAAAAACAAGTTAAGAAAATATTAAGCACTTAATATTTTGTGGACTTATATGAAGTGACTCTCCAGTAGGAATAAATGTCAAAAATGGAATCTTTTCTCACAATGTCAAGTTCAGCCAGATACAATATTTTTGTAGGCCATTTTAATACAGGGACACATGCCATTAATCCTTAGATTATATTTGACTCCTGTTTTATCATGAATGATTTTATTCTATTTTATTAGTAAGGCACAATGGAACTGAAATTATTCTCAAATGTTAATACTGAAACAGAAGCACCAAATGGCAGATACAGCCCTATATAACCACACTTCATTGGAGGGAGAGGCACAGAAGTCCTCTGATGATATATTTAGAAATATAACTTTATTCATTTTAAAACAAAATATAAAAATGAAGGTTATTCATGGCTAATGAACATAAACTGCATGTGAGAAGTAGACTTCCAAAGATTCAAAAAAGAATACAATTTACAAAAGATGTTTTTAAAATAATTATTTAAATTACTTTCTTTTAATATACCAAGTTTGATTTAACTAAAAATCTGAGTTAAATATCAAAGTAAGAGTGGACATTATTTCTGTAAGCTACTAGGAAAAATGCTTACACTGAAAGGTTGTCCTGGGACTCGTTAGCAGGTCTGTGATATACTTAAGCTTACATAGAAAGAATGCGGACAGAAATTCAGAATGAGATAATTATTCATGTTCGGGATAATTTTTCTCAGTTATAACCTATTCATACATTTAAAGCTATAATTTGAAACAAAGATATCTTATACCATGCATCCAGTTGAAAGGAAAATAGCTTATGATTTATTTACATTCTCCTTTCTAAAAGAGCAAATACAATTCATTTCAAAACACCATACTGCATTTTTAATAAACTATATTGATTAGATTTCTTATTCCTTTCAGAAAGATAACAAGGCAGTCAAGAACTACAGGGAAAGACATGGAACTAGAAGGAAATTCAGCGAGATCAACTTTGGTGCTACTTTTCACCTGGAGGTACCTGACCATTTCAGAAGAGGGAGGTGAGAGGCTAAGCAGCTGAACGGAACTTTCAACTGACTCTAAGCTAAAATTTCTACAAACTCATAGGGTTAGAATCACAATATATTGGAGTTCAATCTATAAATTTCAAGATGTGCCATCCTCACCAAGAAGTATAAATACAAGCAAAGACTCCTAGGCACACTGTGGTAGTGACTGAAAAGCAAAAACCAAAAATTTTAAAAGCAGCTACAAAAAAGATATATTACCTTTAAAGGAGAGTCAATCAGACTTACACCTAGCTTCTCAACAAAAAACAGTGGATGCCAGAACATAATAAAATAACTTCAAGTTGCTAGAAGGAAATAAATACAGATATTAATTCTATACCAAGAAAAATACCTTTCAAAAATGAAAATTAAAACAGAGACATTTTCCGATAAAGAAACGCTGACAGCATTCATTATCAGTAGGCCACAATAAATGAAATATTAAAGGCAATTCTTCAGGCAGAAGAAAAATAATGTTAGTTGAAATAAGATGCAGGTGGAAATGAAGGACAAGGAAAAGGGGGAATAAAATAAATACCAATAATATTTATGGAATTAAATAATAGTAATTATGTTTTATGAGTTTTTTTTAATTTACAGAGAATTTTAATACTTGATGTTTATAGCCCATAACTTGAACAGAAGGGTAGTGATGCTAAAACATTTCAGAACTTTTGCACTCTCAAGGAAGGGGTAAGAGTACAATTTAGAATAGTCATTGGTAAGTCAAGGAGGTATTTTGTCCTGGAGCAACCACAATAATAGTTGTAAAACAGCATAAAAAATATGTAACTAACTGGGCGCGGGGGAAAATGCAGAATAACAAAATACTATTTTTAAGAGACATACCTAAAAGAATTTTCTAAAAAGTTGAAAATAAAAGCTTGGACAAGTGGTACAGGATGATTTGTTAAACAGCACGTGATGAATACTAACAATAATGGAAAGAATTAATAAAAGGCATTATATTAAAATTAAGAACTTCTGTTCACCAAAAGAAATCTTTAAGAGAGGAAAGGCAAACCAGAGCAGTGAAAGTTATTTGCAAAACTTATCACTGATAAAATGCTCATATCTTGAATATTTAAAAACTTAAATAAGGTTTACAAACCAACAGAAAAATGGGAAAGATAATTTAATAGATACAACACAAAATGCAATATCCACATGACCATTAGACACACACAAAAAGTTTATTTTATAGTCTGTTGTCAATTAAACATTATCTGTACTCACTTTTAAGTTCTCTTCTGCATCATAAAAACAGAAGTCAAGGACTACATTTTTGAGAATCCCCTTTCCCCTATGGTTCTAGTATAGAGTTTGCCAGTATAAAGCACTCACATTAAAGTTCAAAAGTGGAAGAGGAGGCAAAGCCAGAGGACCAGAAGCGTGGGATGATATTTACAGGGGCTGCATGGGGAACTCTTGACAAAAACTCGTAGGTATATACTCGACCAAACTTAATGTATACATGCACCAAACTACATGTACAACAATGTGTACAGCAACATTGTTCATAATGAAATAACCCAAATGTCTTTCCATCCTGATTGATAAATATATTGTGATTTACCCATAAAATGCAATACAACAGTAAAAATAACTGAACTCTAGATGTATGTAACAAGTACTGTGTCTAAAGATAAACATGTTTGAAACAAACTCCATTTTTAATTTTTTAAGATGTATTACTGATAGAATCAGATGTGATGAAACATCTACCAAGAGAACCAAATAAGACAAGGGAGGCTATTTTTTTTTATTCCTTCCATATCTTTACACTTTGCTTCTAGTCTCTAAATTCCACTCAGTTCAATAATATAGGTAAACCATATTAAATACTTATGTGTCACTCTCTGCATTAAGAACCGTATGTAGAAAAATCTAATTCAATCCTGATAAAGATCCTATGAGATAAGCACTCTTATCCCTGATGAGGAAACTGAGGCATGGCAACCTTAACTAATTTACCAAGTCCCATAGCTAGAAACAGTTAAAGCCAGGATTCAAACCCAACACCTTGACCAGAGGGACTATGACCTACACTCCAGTCAAGCTCTGAAGTATTCCTCAAAATCTGTTTCCCTCCAAGCTCTCAATCCAGTCTGTCTGAATTTCTAAAAGCCTCCTATAGTCTCTCTGTGTTCATCACTCTTCTCCAACCCACTATCCATCATGTTACATGATACCTTTTGAACACCTTCACTAATTGCTGTCTAAGTCTACTGTTGTCTTTTAAATCTCTAACAGGCAACATTATCAGGAATAGTAAGAAATGTGGCATTATTCATGAAAATTATTTTGCGTTGAATTATATAATTCCATCTATTTAGTTTAATTGTATTAGCTAATATACTTGTGAATTTAGCTTTAGTAAATAGATTTACAGGTATACTTGCCTTTTTAAAATTGTTTTCTGTTCCAATGCGATGGCTCACACCTGTAATCTCAGCACTTTGGGAGGCTGAGGTGGGCAGATCACCTGAAGCCAGGAGTTTGAGACCAGCCTGACCAACATGGAGAAACCCCGTCTCTAATAAAAATACAAAAAAAATTAGCTGGGCATGGTAGTGCATGCCTGTAATCCTAGCTACTGGGGACGCTGAGGCAGAAGAATTGCTTGAACCCGGGAGGTGGAGGTTGCTGTGTGCCAAGATTGTGCCATTGCACTCAAGCCTGGGCAACAAGAGCAAAACTCCATCCCAAAAAAAAAAATTGTTTTATTTTATTTTCTGAAGCTAAAAGCACATCACCTGTATCCTACAAAAAAATGCCTTTATAACTCTGCTCTCTTTTTTATGTTTTAAACCCATCTACTTCTAAGAAGATTTGAGAGGGTTATCACGCTAACGTAGCTATATAGTGGGACAACCTAGGAGAAAAAATGTTATTATGCGTTGCTTACAACTGAACACTGAGTATACCTCTGACCACATCTCCGGGTAGGACTCCTCAAGTTATAGGGATGAAGGTTGAGTGAAAATTCTGATAGTAAAGAACCAGCAGCACTTTAACTTAATTGCAGATTGCAGAATAAACTCTACTTGTTGATATTACTAAAAAGGCTCTTTACCTTCTGGTCCCAAACCTACCTATGGGCCTTTTCTCTACTCTACTTTCTACACTGCTACCTCCTCTTTGGCCCGGACTGCTACAATGGCATCCTAATCCCTCTCCTTGCTTCCACTCTTGCCCCTCCTACAATCAGTTCTCTTCACAGTAAATGGGGTTATCCTTTAAAGGCATGAAGCTCATAAGGCCGCAGCCTTGCTCAAAGCCCTGCAATATTTCCCAGCACATTTAAAATAAAATTCAAAATGTTTTCAATGGTCTTATAAGCTTGGATCTCTCTGACATCATCCTCTACCACCTGCTCCTTGCCATTGCTGGGGAATACCAACCACACTCCTACTTCAGTACCTTTGCATTTGCTGCTCCCTCTGTCTAAACTCTTCTTACATCAAGTATTTGTATCCCTCATTTGTCTCCAGAGAGATTTCCCTTAGCTCTCCTGTCCACTAAAACAGCAGTCCCTAATTTTCTGGCACCAGAAACCGGTTTGGTGGAAGACAATTTTTCCTGGGGTAGAGGGTGGAGGGCATGGTTTTGGGATGGAACTGATCCACTCTGATTATCAGGCGTTAATTAAATTATCATAAGGAGCATGCAACCTAGATTGTGAACTCACAGTGCAGTTCACAATAGAGTTCATGCGACTATGAGAATCTAATGCCACTGCTGATCTGGCAGGAGGCAGAGTTCAGGTGGTAATGCTCACTCACCCACCGCTCACCTTCTGCTGTGCCACCCAGTTCCTAACAGGCCAGAGATGGGTTAGGGATCCCTGTAATAAAACATTCCTCATAATTCCCCATGCCCTTGCCCCACTTCACTTTGGCTTCTAGCACATTATCACTCTCTAACATTATATTATCCATTTGATAATGTTTTCATAGGTTTCTGTCCTCTTTGGAATGTTAGCAGGAGCTTTGTTTCTCTACTATCAAATTCCAAGCACCCAGAAGAGTGCATAGTACTCAATAAATTTTAAATGAACAAGTAAGTAATGAATATTTGAATGGGGCTTATGACTTACCTACTGGAAAACCCTATTGTCTTTAGACAAAGACATTCTAGGTCTCTCACAAGGAAGCTCAACCTACCTTCTAGTATTTTTACACAGGCTTCTTACTTTGCAACCTGCAGGGTTACTCTAGATTGCTTGCTCTTTCCTAATATGCTTTGAGATGCTGTGTCTCTACACCTTTCCTTAAAATAACTCCTCTTCCTAGAAACCTCTATATCTGCTTCTCTACTTAATGAAATTCTACTCATCCATCAAGATTTACCTGGCAGGGTGCGGTGGCTCACGCCTGTAATCCCAGCACTTTGGGAGGCCAAGGCAGGCGGATCACAAGGGCAGGAGATCGAGACCATCCTGGCTACAGTGAAACCCCGTCTCTACTAAAAATACAAAAATAATTAGCCAAATGTGGTGGCAAGTGCCTGTAGTCCCAGCTACTGGGGAGGCTGAGGCAGGAGAATGGCATGAACCCAGGAGGCAGAGCTTGTAGTGAGCCCAGATCGTGCCACTGCACTCCAGCCTGGGCAACAGAGCGAGACTCTATCTCGAAAAAAAAAAAATAGATTTGCCTAAACTATCATTCCTTTGTAAAACTTCCCTGGCAAAAGTTTATCTTCAATGAGGAACAAATATGGTCTTAATTGCACAGTACCTATTAATAGATGCCAAAATTATGTTTTAAATGATGTTCAATTTGCTTCAAGTCCACCTTTGGCCAGGTGTCTTAGTTTTGTGTTGCTACAACAGATTACAACAGACTGGGCAGTTTTTAAAAAGAAAAATTAATTTCTCACAGTTCTACAGGCTGGGAAGTTCAATACCAAGGTGCTAACATCTTATGAGGGCTTTCTTGCTGCATCATCCCATGGCAGAAGATGGGAGAGCAAGAGTATGCAAGAGAGGGCAATAGAGGGCCAATCTCTTTCTCTTATTAAGAGCCCACTCCCACAGAAACCCACTTCTGTAATAGTGGCATTAATCTATTCATAAGGGACTCTGCCTAATCACCTCTTAAAAGTTACACCTCTCTATACTGTTGCACTGGCGATTAAGTTTCCAACAGATGAATATTGAGGGACCCATAAATACCACAGCACAAGGATAGTAGCACATTCCTTCTCAATCATTGTTGAGGTTTTCTCAGGATTATAAATGAGGGTCTTGGCATTTTAACAAGAGATCATTTGTGGAAGAGTTCTGTAGTCATTTGACCATACTTGTCTCTGCCAACATGCTTATTGCCTAAGCTGGATTTCTCCAGAAAGGGAGTCCAGCTCCAGAACTCCCCAGTTTTGCTGAGACTCACACTTCCAATTTCAGGATGGTTAGTATTCCATATCTCCAACATAGGGAGAAATTCTTCATCTCATAACCTACATGTAAATGGAGCCAAATTGTCTGCCCTGAGTGGATCCCCAACAAAAAGCCCATAGTTTCTGCCATCCTCATCCTTATACTTAGTCTCAGAGATTTTTCAGGTATTTCACTTTTACTCAGGTCTAGCCCTAAAATCAATACACACGTCTATCTTTTCCTCTGTCTAGGACGTTCAAATACATTCTAATTAGCCAAATCAAAACCAATAGGGAGCAAATACTACAAAAGAGCCATGACACCTTCTTGAGATGTGTGAGAAACTATAAAGCAGTAAGAACAAAGTAAAAATTAACATCTCGAGAAATTATCCTTGCTACCTGGTGCTAAATAAAAGTGACTTTTTTTAAGTCAGCTAATTCTAGACACACAATAGAGACCAAAAAGAAAAAAATCACTTAGAAGTACATTTCATTTGGCTAAACTGCTTCCCCACTTCTGCCTAGCTACTTTGGAAGCACAAAAGTTACCCCTTTTCATCCTTTGCCCTTCCCTGGTTGGTACATCTAGTTACGAGATAGACGGGCACCACTTAACAAATCACTCCCTTTTGACTACAGGTTGTTTCTCTTCCATATTTGATGAGGCTGGCAACGGCTCCTGAATCTTGGCCTAGCACATCACAAATTGGGAAGCTAAAGCTTTAGCTTAGAATGCCAAGCGACAAGGACATGGCTGAAGCAGGAGGGGCAATTCTGGAACAAGTGCCTCTGGGCAAACCTCACAACCGAGGTTTTTAAATTAGTGGTCATTTTCTAGAACTAGAGAACACATTCAGGACAAACAGTTCTGATGGGAGAGGGAATGGCTATGAGTACATAGAGATCAGGCTGTGACCGTGACCATAACTTGTACTCATCCAGGACCTGACAGATCTTTGATTAGGCAAACATTGAGTTTTAAAGAGGCTGTCAAGTTGAGGCCACTTGGTCCATTAGCTGGTGCAGTAAGATCACTACTCAATGTTTTTACACTGTCACAAGATTGTTCCTCTAGTAGAATAATGCCCTAGTTTCTCTAAGATGATGTAAGTGGCATGATGTTACCTAAGGCTTAGGCTTAGCTTGATTTCTGGGCCCACTGTGTGTTCTTAAGATGCCAACCTGTTGGTTTTGTTTTTAATTTTTTTTTCCATTTAAAAGGATAGTACCTACTCCCTCTAACCACCTCATCCCATTCTTGAATGACGTTTTATCCTTCGGAAAGAACAAGGCTGTGATGTAGTGACTATTGTCTGTGTCTCCTGTGTGTGTCTGTTCTTGTCATAAGTGTATATGGGGACGTTGGATGCATTCATTTTCTGTAATAAAGTTTCTTAATCACTCTTTCCAAAAAAAAAAAAAGAAGTACATTTCATTATTATATTACCATTCTACTTCAGCACAAATATAAGGCAGGTAGGAAACACCCATAAATATTGAATGCTGCCCTTCACTGTGACATTGGCATAATTTATTGGAAAGTGGGTATGAAAGTTTATGCAAGGAAATAAAGGTGCCTATTGAGAAGGAAGTACCAGAGAACTCAATTACTTTTTCAGAAGAGTCACAATTATGGAAATTTAGTTGGACAAAGTGACTCCAACTAATTTCTGATTCAAAATTCTCATTGGGCAATGACCATGAGGGAACGAGGAGTCTATGCTACTGACTCAGCACAACAGCCAAGCATTTCATGGAAGAAGGCCAGTTCCCTGAGCACATGAAGTTGACCCAGTCAGTTAGAAAATAGTGGCTAAGCTTGAAGATGAACAAAGTTCTCTCATCTTGAATTCCAAGGATGGGTGCATTGCCACAGCCTGTTCAGAAGTCTGTTTCAGTGAGGCATCACAAAGGTATGGAAAAGTATTCATCCAACTCCAAAGAAACAGTGTTTAATGGTGACATCACATTTTAGCAACCAAAAAACACAATCAGATTTCATAATTCAGACATACGTCTTTTGCCTACATAAACTTCAAGATGCTTGAAAAATCAGAAAGAATACAAGCTCATGAGGGCTTGCACAATAAACTGGAAAAAAAAAACCATGTGATTATATTTTCCCAAAATGATGCAGATGACACTGTTTAGACATGTCTGTATCATCAAATAGACTGAATTCCCTGTGTATCTAGATTGCATTTTTATTCCTTATAATCCTAGTATTTTAAACAGTTCAATAACCTTATTGAAATAATAACTGAATATTTTCCATTCAATATCCTATAATTGATTGTTAAGAGTTTTTAAAACCTATTCGTTCCAGTAACCAGACCCTAGATGCACTACTGGGTCTTTTCTTCCATCCCTTATACCTTTCCTCTTCTAATTTTAAAATCCTGGTCTGACTCATCAAAAATACAACAGTATATACAGTTGGGTTTTTTTTTAATCTTATTAGTATATCACCTTTAAATATGAGATTATTTGGGTTTCATTAAAATATTCACAGATACAACAAATTGGATTTTCTGCTGAACATTTAGAAAAGGAATCTGTGTTTTACCTAAATTGTGTCAGTAACTAAAGAGGGAAAACTGTTTGGTCAAAGAAGACTACTCGGTGTTAGTCTCCAGTTCAGTTCTCCTCTGGCATGAGTTAAAGTAGATTTGAAGGAACTGTGTCCCCGCAGACATTGCTCATCCTGGCTCTTGGAAGCACTCATTTGTGTTCTACTTGACTCTAAGCAATCATTTATAAGCAGCCTACTCACAGCAAAGCATCAGTCCTCTCTCATTGCCTCAGATACATTGATCTTTGGGGAGAGGGTGACACAATTGTGAACACAAAGTAAGCAGGCTGTAAAGTGGAAATACATCACCCCCACGAAACACACATAGAAACACATAGGCATCATGTGGGATCTCTATAAATCAGGAAGAAAATCCTTTACAAGCCTCTTTCTACCTGTCAATATCTATCACCCAAAGAACTAGGAAAGCCTTAGGCAAGCAGCAATTACTTCACACTCAGCAGGCTGGCAGGTTCACTGACACCCACCACTGGAACTGATCCCATCTGAATATTATGAATGTCTTCCTTCCAAGCTACCTGATATAAGTGTCTGTCTCTCACCATCTCTGCTCAGATATAGAATGAAAAATGGTCAAAGTTTTAAGCTATTTTTTCATAAGACTAAGTCTGTTTAAGTTATTCTTAAAAGAAGGACTAGCCAGAGGTCCAATGATTTAGCCTCACTTATAATTTCACAAATAAGAAAGTGATCCTGGATTCACAAAACTAAGAAATCCACTTGCTATATCCTGAGGTAAAACCTTGTCAGCAGTTTTCCAACAGGACTCACAATTTTTCAGGTCCTAGAGAATCCGTTGGATATCACAAAACTCATGTCAACCCAATAATTGGGAAATAACTGGGCTTATTATAATAGTATCTATTATAACATTTATGGGAGTAGAGTACTACATTCTGATTAATGTCAACTGATTAACAGCTGGGCAGAGGGCTCACACCTGTAATACCAGCACTTTGGGAGCCCGAGGTGGGTGTATCACCTGAGGTCAGGAGTTCGAGACCAGCCTGACCAACATGGTGAAACCCAATCTCTACTAAAAATACAAAAATTATCCAGGTGCAGTGGTGCATTCCTGTAATCCCAGATACTCAGGAGGCTGAGGCACGAGAATCACTTGAACCCGGGAGGCAGATGTTGCAGTGAGCCAAGATTACATCACTGTACTCTAGCCTGGGTGACAGAGTAAGACTCTGTGTCAAAAAAATAAATAAAGTCAACTGATTAACAAACACATTTGCTATTGTCACCTTTTTTACGGGTATCTCCTATATTTTCTTACTTATACATGGCTCTCCCTTGATGATACCATTTCACTTGCAGTTAACTTTAGAGCAGACCTGCCCATTTTGCTACAGCACAAATAACACATTTAGGCTTTGGTAGGATGGAAAAATCAACCATCTATTTTCTCAGGATTGTCACTTTCACACCATTGCTTTTTCACTTCCATAAAGTGGAATATTGTAAAATGGAATACATATTTTTGATGATTCCATCTACACGTACCAGCTTCTACTTGACTGATAACTATCTCGCCTTTATCAAAAACTTGGACACTGAATCAGGGGTGTTTTCTCCTGCCATAATTCTAGGTGATAGGATTTCTTTTTCTCAAGATGGTAGATTGAAGGCATCGTTAGCCTGCCTCTCCCACTTGGAAAGACAAAATAATGTATACCGACTCATGTTGTGAACATTTTTTCCAAGACGCAACACAGGCACTTAACAGGAAAACTGAAAGAAACCACAGACGCTTTGAAAGAAGTAGAAGGCTCCAGCTTACACTGTGAGCCAGGCAGAAAAGTCTAAGTCCCAAGAGTGTGAGAGGGGAGAGACTGCCTGTGGGATATACACTCCCACTGGGAAAACTGACCATCCAGGCCTTCAGGAGAATGCTTTAACCCTACCCTGTGCAGGAGCTGATTTAGTGAGTGGTGGGGACTATATGAGAAGGAGTTGACAGGGACAGGAGACAGGGAAATTCTGGACAGAAAAGGTCCCTGGTGAGGGCCCCACCCTCAAGCCAAAAAGCCTGAAACCACCTCCCAAAGTGAGACCTTACATTCCTGTTGTCCTGCTCAAATGTTGCCTTTTCCAAAACCACCCATTGCCAGCCCTGCACCCTCATGCAGTGCCCATAAAATCCCAGGCTCAGCCAGCAGAGAGGAGAAGCAGCTGGACATCACAGACTATGGCTGGACGTTGAAGAAAAGTGGCTTAACTTCAGAGAGACAGGTTAGAGGCATAACTTCAGAGAAGAATCCGGCCAGGGACAGCCAGACCTCAGGGGAAGATTATCTTCCCAACATATCTCCGTTAAAGCTCCTCTTCCCACTGAGAGCCACCTCTATCAGCAAAAAAGTCTCCCACATTTACCATCCTTCGATTTGTTTGTGCAACCTCATTTCTCCTGGATGCCAGACAAGAATTCGGGAACCATGAGTGCAGATGCAAAAGGCTGTCACACTGATCCTTTGCCCTTGCTGGTGGAAGGCAGCTGCCTCACGTGAAAATGTAGAGGGTCCACTGAGCTGTTAACACTTAAGCTGTCTGCAGGCAGCCAAGCTACAAGAGCACTGTAACACGCCCTCTGGGGCTTCAGGGGTCATCTCCTCCCAGATGCTGCCACAGGGCCAGTATGGAGGTGTATCTGGCCGGCACCTGAACTCTTGCACCCACTCACCTGCATACTTCCTCCCACAAGTCGTGGAGCACAGCGGGTCCGAGTAAGTGAAGTTCACCTCTGCTGGTGCTGGAGTGGCCAGCTCACTCCAGCAGTTATGTACTCCAGTTCCCACCTCATTCACTCACATGCTTCCTCATGTGAAGAGTTGAGAGTACTTGTAAAGGGGGCACCCCCTTCACAAGTCCTGTGAAGGGGTCAGGGAAATATCCTGCTTCAGAGTGGCATCAGCACATTCTTTGCATGTGCTCTCAGACTCCAGTGGAACAGAGGGAAGCCCATCCTGATCCTACCTTACAGGGAACTACAGAAGCCAGCCAGCTAACCCAGGCAGCAGTCACAGGTTGAGAGAAGTTCCTAATTAGGATTCCCAATATAATCTTGAGTGAAGATGAACCCCCTTGGCCAGATCCAATGGGCAAGAGGGAAGTATGCTACAGCCACAGGCACAGGAGGTGGATGCCCCTGCTTCATGGGCAGACCAGGAGGGGTGTGGCCTGAAAGCCACGGTTTCCACCTCGGGCAGTTTTGAGTTCTGAGCACAGACTGCTTGGAATCCATCTAGCTGCTGCTAGTGGAATGTTATGGCTGTCAGACCTGCCTTGCCAGCTACAAGGGAGCCGGATAGAGCATATTGCCACCTGCTACTCCCCACTATCCCCCAAAATTCTTTTGTACAATGGAGGTAGCTGCACTCCTCCCTGGAACATTACCCCAGGGGTCAGAGAACTGCACTCTGATCCCCATTGAGACAGCTGCTTGTGCCTGCATGAAGGGAACCAGGGCATGGACTTACCTGGCCCAGCCCTGACCTGGCTTTGCCCCTCCACCTACCTTGGTAACTTAACACAATAGACAGAAATTTTGGGGAGCTCCATGGCCTTTACCATTGACTGAGACACCAGAGTACCTCCTCAGGGAAACAAAAGGCAAGCACAAATCCCACTGCTACCACTGGAGCGGGTGCTCCTTTGCAAGTGCAACCCTCTGGCTGGAGCCCAATTTAGACAGTCCATTACAACATCTCCAGGCAGAATAACACAGTGCCCATAAAGGACAAAGCTTTTGCATGATCTCAGCTATCACCATTGTCTGCATCACTCTGGCTAACCAGGAGGTCTTGAGTCTCTCCATATGGCCAGTTTGTTACTTCTGCAACTGGCATTTGAGAAAGCCAACACACTAAGGCTATTTATAAGCAAGGAATCTCACAGAGTCTATGTCACTCCCCTGCTCCCCCCATCAGAGCTAATGCTGGTACCTGCTGCTAGGAGATTTGAAGATAGGTCACATCACTGAATCCCTTGCAGACATTCCTCATCACCAGCCTGGAATGTGGCAGCCCCGCTGGGTGGCTAGACCCAGAGCAACAGCAGCATTCACAGAAATCTGGCCCTCAGGGATTTCTCATCCTAGGGGAAAGGGAAGTGCACCACAAGGGAGCACCCTGTGTGACAAGAGAATCCAGATGCAGGCCCTCAGTCCCAGAACTTCTCTCTTGTGAGAAGTTTCTCTCAGCAGAGAGACAGGGGCATTGCTGGGCTCACTGGGGAAAGTCTACAGCTCTACCCCAATAGACAAGCAGCCTTGATCCTCATGAAGGGTCTTGGAGAAGGAGACTTCTTCTCCCCCTTATCCACCACTGCAAACACAGCTGGAGTTTCTCCCATGGGAGCTCAGTGTGGGGGCAACTGCAGACAACCTTTCTGGAACACTTCATGGTGACTGAAACCCCACAGAAGGAATGCCCTCCAGCTTCAGGCTTGTATGAGAGGGAAAGTCACAATCCCTCACCACGTGGAACGACATCATTCCTGCAGATGAAAGCAGACATCTGTCTGATCTCAGTAGCCGGAACGCTGCATCGGGAGTGGAAGTAGGAAGAGGATCTCTTTCCTGCTGACCTGGTAGGAGTCGGGAGACTGGTAGGAGAACTGGGATGGCACCCTCTCTTCCCCTTGAAAAGATCTCAATGCATTGTACTTTGAGCTCCCCTGGCCACCTTTGTTATGGCTGAGACATCTGCCCACCATTGGGTATTGCATGTACCAACCTGCTTTAGCCTGCTTTATTTACCATGGACAACACTTAACTGGCCTGAAGCCTAAACTGTTCAATCTAGTGAATAAAATATTGGGGAAAAATATAAATAAATAAGTGAGTGAGTGCACATCACTGGGGAACAACATAAGCTTCATGAGACCTCTGCACTTCTGACTCCACAGGAGACAGTGAACCTACTCACATACCAAACACATCACTACTACAACCAGCAACTGAAAAAAACCATCCTACAAGACTCTCTGTAACCAACAAACTCATAGAGTCTTCAGCACTGAACGCACCCAGAGCCAAATCAGGCTGCAATAAACTATAAACATTATTGTCATATCCTCAACAGGGGAAAGAAATTTAAAAACCACAGTCAAATCAAAAATAAATTCAAAAATAATTAGAAATAGTTTACCCAAATGAGAAGGAACCAGAAAAATATTTCTGGCAATATGAAAAAACAGAGTTTATATAACATCCCCAGAATA
Organism: Pan paniscus; assembly: GCF_029289425.2. Classification (NCBI taxonomy): domain Eukaryota; kingdom Metazoa; phylum Chordata; class Mammalia; order Primates; family Hominidae; genus Pan; species Pan paniscus. Next base: position 124,220,500 of record NC_073254.2, read on the forward strand.
TCATACTAAGTCTCCAGCAATGTACTGAAACCGAGATGAAATTTTTGAAATACCAGATAAAAAATTCTATAGGTTGATTATTAAGTTACTCAAAGATATACAAGAGAATTGTAAGAATCAACGTGAAGAAATTTTTTAAAAATTAGGAATACAAATAAAAAATTTTCTAAAGAGATTTTTCTTAACCTTTTAAACCTTTATTTTAAAGGCAAAAACCTGTTTAACATCTGCATTCAGGAAGCTGTGTTGTCCAGTAGCTCAGAAATAGGCCCGGGAGAAACAGCATTCGGCCCCTAATCCTCTCCACTACCGCCTTCACCATGACCTTGGGAAACATTTTCATGTTTATGTTTCCATATTTTCTCATTTGTAAAACTTGGCTAATCCTACAGAATGGCCACAGGATGTGTATATGGTCAGATGCAGCTTTAAAATCACTCCTGCTGCCCATCTCCCAAATTGTTCTGATTTGCTTACTAAATTTTGACATTTGTGCAAAATGCATACCTTGTGAGTCTTGGAAATTGGTAATATTTAAACTGTAGTCTTCTATCTCTCTCCCTCTTTTTTTATTATACTTTAAGTTTTAAGGTACATGTGCACAACGTGCAGGTTTGTTACATATGTATACATGTGCCATGTTGGTGTGCTGCACCCATTAACTCGTCATTTACATTAGGTATATCTCCTAATGCTATCCCTCCCCCCTCCCATATGATTCAGGACATAGGCATGGGCAAGGATTTCATGTCTAAAACACCAAAAGCAATGGCAACAAAAGCCAAAATAGATAAATGGGACCTAATTAAACTAAGGAGCTTCTGTGCAGCAAAGGAAACTACCATCAGAGTGAACAGGCAACCTACAGAATGGGAGAAAATTTTTGCAATCTACTCATCTGAAAAAGGGCTAATATCCAGAATCTACAATGAACTCAAACAAATTTGCAAGAAAAAAACAACTCCATCAACAAGTGGGCGAAGGATATGAACAGACACTTCTCAAAAGAAGACATTTATGCAGCCAAAAGACACATGAAAAAATGCTCATCATCACTGGCCATCAGAGAAATGCAAATCAAAACCACAATGAGATACCATGTCACACCAGTTAGAATGGTGATCATCAAAAAGTCAGGAAACAACAGGTGCTGGAGAGGATGTGGAGAAATAGGAACACTTTTACACTGTTGGTGGGACTGTAAACTAGTTCAACCATTGTGGAAGTCAGTGTGGCGATTCCTCAGGGATCTAGAACTAGAAATACCATTTGACCCAGCAATCCCATTACTGGGTATATACCCAAAGGATTATAAATCATGCTGCTATAAAGACACATGCACATGTATGTTTACTGCGGCACTATTCACAATAGCAGAGACTTGGAACCAACCCAAATGTCCAACAATGACAGACTGGATTAAGAAAATGTGGCACATATACACTATGGAATACTATGCAGCCATAAAAAAGGGTAAGTTCATGTCCTTTGTAGGGACATGGATGAAGCTGGAAACCATCAGCAAACTATCGCAAGGACAAAAAACCAAACACCGCATGTTCTCACTCATAGGTGGGAATTGAACGATGAGAACACTTGGACACAGGAAGGGGAACATCACACACCGAGGTCTAAAGAGATAATTTAATGAAAAAACAATTAGAACTTCTGGAAATAAAAGACACATTTAGGGAATTACAAAATTCAGTGGAAAGTTTTAAAAATAGACTAGACCAAGTAGAAGTAAGAATTTCAGAGCTCAAAGACAAGGCTTTTGAATTAATCCAGTAAGACAATAATGAAGAAAAAAGAATTAAAAGAGATGAACAAAGTCTCCAAGAAATATGGGATTATGTAACATAGGCAAGCCTAAGAACCAATAGTGTTACTTAGGGAGCAAATAAAGCAAAAAGTTTTACCTCAATAATATAACTAGTGTTGTCACTGTAGTACTACAGTCCCCAACTACTATTACCTTGCTATCTATAGCTTAGGTCTAGTACTAATTGTTTTATGAATCTGGGAGCTCTAGAGTTAGGTGCATATATATTTAAAATTGTTAGGATTGATATGTTCAGGAAAGTTTTGAAAACTTATTTGAGGGAGTAATCAAGGAAAACTTTCTTGGCCTTCCTAGAAATACAAAAAGCTCAAAGAACCCCTGGATGATTAATTGCAAAAAGGACATTTCCAAAACATATAGTCATCAGGCTATCTAAAGGCAACATGAAAGAAAGAATTCTAGGAGCAGCAAGACAAAAGTATCAGGTAACTTATAAGGGGAAAACTATCAGACTAACATAAGACTTCTCAGCAGAAACTTTACAAACCAGAAGGGACTGGAGTGATATCTTTAGCCCCTTAAACAGAATTAGTGTCAGCCAAGAATTTTTTATTCAGCAAAACTACATTTTGGCCAGGCATGGTGGCTCACACCTGTAATCCCAGCACTTTGGGAGGCTGAGGCAGGCGGATCACAAGGTGAGGAGATCGAGACCATCCTGGCTAACACGGTGAAACCCTGCCTCTACTAAAAATACAAAAAATTAGCTGGGCATGGTGGCAAGCGTCTGTAGTCCCAGCTACTCAGGAGGCTGAAGCAGGAGAATGGCATGAACCCGGGAGGCAGAGCTTGCAGTAAGCTGAGATCACGCCACTGCACTCCAGCCTGGGCAACAGAGCAAGCCTCCATCTCAAAACGACAACAACAACAAACACTACATTTTATCAATGATAAAGAAATAAAGCCATTTTTAGGCAAGAAAATACTGAGGGAATTTGTCACTATCTGATCAGCCATATAAAACGTACTAAAAGGAGTTCTAAATCTTGAAACAGAAGATTGATAGGTTGATATGCAGCAGAATAGAACCTCCTGTAAGCATAAAATTCACAGGGCCTAAAAAACAGTAACACAATGAAGAAAATGAACTAGGTAACAATTAACTATCTGACTGGAAGCATACCTCACATCTTAATATTAACATTGAATTTAAATGGCCTGAATGCTCCACTGAAAAGATACAGATTGGCAGAAAGGATAAAAAGTTATAAACCAAATATCTGCTGTTTTCAAGAGACACATCTAACATAAGGATTCTTACAGACAAAAAGTGCAGGAGTAGGAAAAGATATTCCACACAAATTTAAACCAAAAGTGAGCAGGGATGCCTCTTCTTATATCAAACAAAACAGTCTTTAAAGCAACAGTAGTAAAAAAAAAAAAATAGACAAAAAAAGTCATTATATAATCATAAAAGGGTCAATCCAACAAGAAGATAAAACAATCCTAAATGTATATGCACTTAACTCTAGAGATCCCAGATTCATAAAACAATTACTACTAGACCTAAGAAAAGAGATAGAGAGCAACATAATAATACTTGGGAACTTCGGCACTACACTATCAACACTAGATATATTATTGAGGCAGAAAGTTAAAAAGAAACACTGAACTTAATCACACTGTAAAATAAATGGATACTTACAAAACAGTCTACCCAAGAAACATAAAATATACACTCTTCTCTTCAGCACATGGAACATTCTCCAAGATAGATCATATAAGTATCAAAACAAGTCTCAATAAATTTTAAAAATCGAAATCATATCAAGTATCTTCTCAAACCACAGAAAAATAAAACTAGAAATTAATTCCAAAAAGAGCCCTCAAAACTATGTAATACATGAAAATTGAATCTGCTACTGAATGATCTTGGCATTAACAATGAAATTGAGATAAAAATTTAAAATTCTTTGAAATGAATAACAAGGGGATAAAAACCAAGGGGAAACAGCAAAAACAGTGCCAAAAGGAAAGTTTATAGAGCTAAAGGCCTGCATCGAACTGTCTGAAAGATCTCAAATTGACAATGTAACACCACACCTCATGGACCTAGAGCGATGAGAACAAACCAAACCAAGAGCTAGCAGAATAGAAATAACAAAGATCAGAGCAGAACTAAAGAAACTTTAATCAAAAAAAGACAATACAGAAGATAAATGAAACAACAAATTTATTCTTTGAAAATATAAACAAAATTAACAGACCATTAGCTACATTAACCAAGAAAAGAAGAGAGAAGATTCAAATAACCTCAGTTAGAAATGAAAATGGCGACATTACAACAAACACCACAGAAATACAAAAGATCATTTGAGGCTACAATGAACACATCTATAACACAAATTAGAAAATCTAGAGAAAACGGATAAATTCCTGGAAACATACAACCCTCCTAGCTTGAATCAGGAAGAAACAGAAATCCTGAATGAACAATAACAAGCAGTGAGAATGAATCAGTAATTTAGACAAAAAATGCTAACAAAAAAATGCCCAGGGCTATATGGATTCACAGCCAGATTCTACCACACATTCAAAGAATAATTGGTACCAATCCTGCTTAAATGATTTCAAAATATTGAGAAAGAGGGATTCCTCCCTAACTCATTCTATGAAGCCAGTACCACCCTGATACCAAAGCCAGGAAAGAAGAGAACAAAAAGGAAACTACACACCAATATCCCTTGATTAACATAGATGTAAAAATCCTCAACAAAATACTAGCAACCCAAATCCAACAGCACATCAAAAAAAAAAAAATTACCACAATCAAGGGGGTTTCATCCCAGGGATGCTGAGATTGTTCAATATTCAAAAATCAATAAATGTGATTTGTCACATAAACAGAATTAAAAACAAAGCCTTATCATCTCAATAGATACAAAAAATTCAATAAAATCTAGATTTGCTTTACAGTGAAAACATTCAACAAACTAGGCATTGAAGGAACATACCTCAAAATAATGAAAGCCATATATGACAAACCTACAGCCAACATCCCACTGAATGGGGAAAAGTTTAAAGCATTCCCCATGAGCTGGAACAAGACAAACCTGCTCACTTTCACGACTTATATTCAATATACTGGTAGATGTCCTAGCCAGAGCAATCAGGGAAGAAAAAGAAATAACGGGCATCTAAGTTGGAAAAGAGGAAGTCAAACTACCACTATTTTCCAGTGATATAATTGTTTATCTAGAAAACCCTGAAGACTCCTCCAAAAGGCTCCTAGATTTGATAAATGAATTCAGTAAATTCTTAGGTTACAGAATCATTGTACACAAGTCAGTAGCACTGCTATTAGCCAACAATGAACGAATCACATGATTTGTTCATGAGAATCACATCAAGAACTCAATCACTATTACAATAGCTAAAATATGCCTAGGAATATACTTACCCAAGGAGGTGAAACATCTCTGCAAGGAGAACTACAAAATACTGATGAAAGAAATAACAGATGACACAAACAAATGGAAATACACCCCATGCTCATCGATTAGAAGAATCAATATAATGACAATGAACGTACTGTCCAAAGCAATCTACAGATTCAATGTGACTTCTATCAAAATACTAACACCATTTATAACAGAATGAGAAAAAACAATGCTAAAATTTACATGGAACAATAAAACAGCCTGTGTAGCCAAAGCAATTCTAAGCAGAAAGAAGAAATCTGGAGGCACCATATTACCTGACTTCAAATTATACTACAAGGCTATAGTAAAAAAAAAAAAAAAAAAAGTACAGTATTGTCATAAAAGCATATACCTAGACCAATGGAACAGAATATGGAACACAGAATTAAAGTCAAATACTTACAACCAACTGATCTTAAGGCATACAATAACATAAGTTGAGGAAAGGACACCCTATTCAAAAAACAATGCTGGAAAAACTGGATAGCCACATGAAGAATAAAACTGGGTCCCTATCTCTCACTATATACAAAAATCAACTCAAGATGCATTAAAGATTTAAAATCTAAGATGTTAAAGCATAAAAATTCTAGAAGAAAACCTAGGAAAAACTTCTGGACTTTGGCCTAGGCACAGAATTTATTACTAAGACCCCAAAAGCAATGTAACAAAAACAATAATAAATAAATAAGACCTAAATAAACTAAAATTTTCAGTAATTATCAGAGTAAACAGACAACCCACAGCATGGAAAACTGTTTGCAAACTATATTTGACAAAGTACTAATATTTAGAATCTAAAAGAAACTCAAATCAGTGAGAAAAAAATATAATCCTATCAAAAAGTGGGCAAATGACATGAATAAGCATTTCTCATAGGAAGATATAAAGAGTTGCCCCTCACCCCACCCCATGGTATCACTGGTGTACACATATGCAGAGACTTACAGCCCTGTGCCCACTAGTGCCCCACCCTAGCTGATGAGTGTGCACCCTTCCACTGGCATGTGCAAATGAGCACAAATCCTGCTGTCACAAGACTGAGAAAGTGCTTTGGCTGGCACCACCCCTAAGAGTGCTATGGCCAGTGGCATGGGAATGCCTCGGCCCCTTCAACACAGTAGGTTTCTAACCTCAAGGGGCCAGAGGACTAAGCCGGGGACTCGATACCAGCCACACAGAGTTAGAGCACGCAGCCCAGTAGTGCTGAGCTGAGACTTGGCCCATGAAAATTTTCCAGATATGAAGTCAGTTGACTGAATTCACATTATACCAAAATCAAGTCACCAGGGGGCATCAAAGTAAATAAAAGCAAAAAAGAAAAACAACAACAACAACAAAACATCCAAAGGACAGCAACTTCAAAGATTGAAGGAACATCAGCCAACACAGATGAGAAAGAAGCACAAGAACTCTGGCAACTCAAAAACACACAGAGTTTTTATACCTCTAAATGACCGCAACATAATGACAGGATAAAATTCACACATATCAATACTAACCTTGAATTTAAATAGGCTAAATGCCCTCAAGTAAAATGCATGGAGTAGAAAGTTGGATAAAGAAGCAAGATCCAATTGTATGCTGTCATCAAGAGACTCATCTCACATGCAATGACACCCATAGGCTCAAGGTACAAGGAGGAAAACATATCTACCAAGCAAACATAAATTGCTGTTCTAATTTCAGACAAAACAGACTTTAAACCAGCAAAATTAAAAAACAAAGAAGGATATAACATCATAGTAAAGCATTCACCTCCACAAGAGGACCCAACTATTCCAAATAAATACACACCCAACATATGAGCACTCATATTCATAAAGAAAGCAAGTGCTCACAGACCTTTGAAGACACTTAGACAACCATACAATAATAGTGGGAGATTTTAACACCTCACTAACAATATCAGACAGATCATTGAGGCAGAAAGCTAACAAAGATATTCAAAGACCTAAAGTTGACACTTGACCAAATGGACCTAATAGACATCTACAGAACTCTCCACCCCAAAACAACAGAATATAAATTCTTCTCATCTACACATGGCATACTCTAAAGTCAACCACACAATTAGTCATGAAACAATCCTCAGCAAATTTTTAAAAAACTAAAATTATAACAACTACATGCTCTCACCAACAAAAAAAGAAAACTTCAGTATTCTTAATGAACATAGACACAAAAATCCTCACCAAAATACTGAAAACTGACTTCAGCAGCACATCTAAAACCTAATCCACAATGATCAAGTAGGCTTTATCCCTGATATGCAAGGTTGGTTCAACATATGCAAATCAATAAATGTGATTCATAACATAAACAGAACTGAAAACAAATACCACGTAATTAATAGGTGCAGAAAAGCCTTTTGATAAAATTCAACATCTTCATGTTATAAAAGAAAAGACCCTCAAGAAACAAGGCATTGAAGGAACATACCTCAAAATAATAAGAACCATTTATGGTAAAGCCACAGCCAACATCATACCAAAGAGGCAAAAGCTGGAAGCATTTCCCATAAAAACTGAAAGAAGACAAGGATGCTCATTCTCACCACTTCTATGCCACATAGTACTAGACACCCTGGTTACAACAATCAAGCAAGAAAAGAAATAAAAGTCATCCAAATAGGAAGTGAAACTATCCCTGTTTGCAGACTATATTATTCTATACCTAGAAAACCCCATGATTTCTTCCCATAGCTCTTTGATCTAATTAACACCTTCAGCAAAGTTTCAGGATACAAACTCAATATACAAAAATTAGCAGCATTCCTATACACCAACGACATCCAAGCTGAAAGCCAAATCAAAAATTCAATCCCATTTATAATAGTCACAAAAAGAATAAACCGCCTAGGAATACAGCTAATGAGGGAGGTGAAAGATCTCTATGATGAAAATTACAAAACACTATTCAAAGAAATCAGAGATGACACAAATGGAAAGCATTTCATATTCATGGATAGGAGGGATCAACATTGTTAAAATGTTCATACTGTTCAAAGAAATTTACAGATTCAATGTTATTCCTATCAATTTACCAATGATATTTTTCATAGAATTAGAAAAAAGCTATTTTAAAATTCATATGGAACCAAAAATAAAGCCCAAATAGCTAAGGCAATCCTAAGCAAAAAGAACCAACCTGGAGACATCATGCTACCCAATTTCAAACTACACTAAAAGGGTACAGTAAACAAAAGAGTATGGTACTGGTAGAAAAACAGACACATAGACCAATGGAGAAGAATAGAGACCCCAGAAATAATGCCACAAACCTACAACCATCTGATCTTTGATGACATCAATGAAAACAAGCAATGGGGCAAAGACTTACTACTCAATAAATGGTGCTGTGATAACAGGCTAGCCATATACAGAGGATTAAAATTGGACCCCTTCCTCACATCATATATACAAAAATAAACACAAGATGAATTAAAGACTTAAATGTAATACCTAAAACTATAAAAACTCTGGAAGATAACCTAGGAAATACCATTCTGGACATAGGACCTGACGAATACTTCATGATGAAGGTGCCACAGGCAATTGCTACAAAAACAAAAATTGACAAACAGGACCTAATTAAACTAAAAGCTTCTGCACAACAAAATTAACTGCCAGAGTAAATAGACAACCTACAGAATAGGAAAAAATTTTGCAAACTATGCACCCATCAAAGGTCTAATAGCCAGAATCTATAAGGAACTTAATTTAACAAGCACAAAACAACTTCATTAAAAAAATGGGCAAAGAACAGGAATGCTTTTCAGAAGATTTACACGCAGCCAACAAAGATATAAAAAGATGCTGAACATCACTGATCACTAGGGAAATGCAAAGCAAACCCAATATTAGATAGCATCTCACACTACTCAGAATGATTATTACTAAAAAGTCAAAAAATAACAGATGCTGGCAAAGTTGGTGAGAAAAAGAAATGCTTATACACTGCTGGTGGGAATGTAAATTAGTTCATCCATTGGGGAAAGCAGTTTGGTGATTTCTCAAGAATTCAAAACAGAATTACCATTTAACCCAGCAATGCCATCATTGTGTATATACCCAAAGGAATATAAATTATTCTACCATAAAGATACCTGCTCGCATATGTTTATTGCAGCACTGTTCACAATAAGCAAGACATGGAATCAACCTAAATGCTCATCAATGGTAGACTGGATTTTTAAAAATTGGTACATATACACCATGGAATACCATGCAGTCATAAAAATGTGATTATTTCCTTTGCAGCAATATGGATGTAGCTGGAGGCCATTATCCCAAATGAACTATCACAGGAACAGAAAGCCAAATACTGCACATTCTCACTTATAAGTGGGAACTAAACATTGAGTACGTACAGACACAAAAAATGAAGCAGACACCAAGGCCCACTTGAGGATGGAGGGTGGAAGGAGGGTGAGGACTGAAAAACTGCCTGTCAGGTTCTATGCTTATTCCCTGGGCAATGGAATAATCTGTACACTAAACCCCTGTGACATGTAATTTACCTATATAAAAAACCTGCACATGTTCTCCTAAATCTAAAATAAAAAAATTTTAAAATAAGATACAAATGGCCAATAAACATATGAAAAAAAACTCCACATCATCAATAATTAGAGAAATGCAAATTAAAACCACTATGAGATACCACCTTACTTTAGCCAGAATGGCCACTATAAAAAGTTGAAAAACAATAAATGTTGACATAGATGTGGTGCAAAGGGAATAATTATACACTGCTGGTGGGAATGTAAATTAGTATAACCTCTATGGAAAACAGTATGTAGATTTCTCAAAGAACTAAAAGTAGATCTACCATTTGATCCAGAAATCCCACTATTGACTATCCACCCAAAAGAAAAGAAATTACTATATCAAAAAAGACACCTGCACATGTATGTTTATCACAGCATGATTTACAATTGCAAAGACATGGCACTAACTTAAGTACCCATCAACTGATGAGTAGATAAAGAAAATATGGTATATATACACCCTGGAATACCACTCAGCCATAAAAAAGAATGAAATGATGTGTTTTGCAGTAACTTGAATGAAACTGGAGGCTATCATTCTAAGTGAAGTAACTCAGGAATGGAAATTCAAATACCATATGTTCTTGCTTATAAATGGGAACTAAGATATGGGTTCACAAAGGCATACAGAGGGGTATGATGGGCATTGGAAACTCAGGAGGGGGTAGGGTGGGGAAGTGAGGGATAAAGCACTACCTATTTGGTACAATGTAAATTAATCAAATGACAGCTGCACTAATACTTCAGACTTTAACACTATACAATTCATAAATGCAACCAAAACCACTTGTACCCCTAAAGCTATTGAATTTTTAAAAATTCTAGGTAATTTAATGTCCTATGTGCATAATTTATTCAATAACTTAGCAGTTCCTTGGTCTCTTAAAGTTCAGTGAGATTCTCCACATTCTGGTTAAGTCATCCCGTAGGAAGGCCTCAAAACCTGAACATTGAGTGCAGGGATAGTTAATCTGTAGAAGATGATCTCTAAAATTATCATTAAAGGAAAAGTAGCTAAGGCCTCGCCTAGCAGGTACTGGGAAAGGTGGGATGAGATGAGAGATGACAGTAAGTGAGGAAGAGGGAATTCTACTCAATGCAGACATCATGAATAATGGGAAGGAGATGAAAAAGAGATTGGTAATGGATTAACCATAAGATGTTTGGGGAGGCTGGGAGTGATAAGAGATGAAGATCAAAGGAGACAGAGTAGGGATCTGATCACATGTCATGCTAAGGAATTTTGATCTTATTTATGGACCACAAAGAGCTATTGAAAGGTGTTAAACAGAAAAAAAACTGCTTCTACGCTCAGAAGCCATTTCTGGCATCAAATGTACGGGATTTCCATGCCAAACAATTCTTCAATTCTCAGAGGAAACCAACTGGTTGTCCTGTAATTAATTAAATTCTGAAACTAACTACCAGGAGTTAACACAGACCTCACAGGCTAAGGGCTCAATCCTACAAAACTGCTGCCCACTTCCATTGCAAGTAGTGAGTTCCTAGGTGATATGGTTTAGCTCTGTGTCCCCACCCAAATCTCATCTTGAATTGTCCTCCCATAATTCCCACGTGTTGTGGGAGGGACCCAGTGGGAGATAATTGAATCATGGGGGGGCAGTTTCTTCCATACTGTTCTCATGGTAGTGTATAAGTCTCACAAGATCTGATGGTTTAATAAGCAGAAACCCATTTCACTTGATTCTCATTCTCTCTCTTCCCTGCTGAGATGTAAGATGTGCCTTTTGCCTTCTTCCATGATTGTGAGGCCTCCCCAGCCAAGTGGAACTGTGAGTTCAATTAAACGTTTTTCTTTTGTAAATTACCAAGTCTTGGGTATGCCTTTATCAGCAGTGTGAAAATGAACTAATACAGCAAATTTGTACCAGTAGAGTGGTGCACTGCTGAGAAGATACCCCAAAATGTGGAAGCAAATTTGGAACAGGCTAACAGGCAGAGGATGGAACAGTTTGGAGGGCTCAGAAGAAGACAGGAAAATGTGGTAAAGTTTGAAACTTCCTAGAGACTTGTTGAATGCTTTTGCTCAAAATGGTGATAGTGATATGAACAATAAAGTCCAGGCTGAGGTGGTCTCAAATGGAAATGAGGAACTTGTTGGGAACTGGAGCAAAGGTAATGTTATGTTTTAGCAAAGAGAACTGGCAGCATTTTGCTCCTGCCCTAGAGATTTGTGGAATTTTGAACTTGAGAGTGATGATTTAGTGTATCTAGCAGAAGAAATTTCTAAGCAACAACGCATTCAAGATGTAACTTGGGTGCTGTTAAAGGCATTCAGTTTTATAAGGGAAGCAGAGCATAAAAGTTCAGAAAATAGGCAGCCTGACAATGTGATAGAAAAAAAAAATCCCATTTTCTGAGAAGAAATTCAAGCTGGCCACAGAAATTTGCATAAGTAATGAGAAGCCCAATGTTAATCCCCAAGACCATGGGAAAATGTCTCCAGGGCATGTCAGAGGTCTTCACAGCAGCCCCTCCCATCATAGGCCTGGAGGCCTAGGAGGAAAAAGTGGATTTGTGGGCCGGGCCCAGGGTCCGAGTACTGTGTGCAGCCAAGGGACTTGGTGCCCTGTGTCCCAGTCACTCCAGCTATGGCTGAAAGGAGCCAACATAGAGGTCAGGCTATGGCTTCAGAGGGTGGAAGCCTCAAGCCTTGGCAGCCTTCATGTGGTATTGAGCCTGAGAGTACACAGACATCAAGAATTGGGGTTTGGGAACCTCTGCCTAGATTTCAGAATATGTATGGAAACACCTGGCTGTCCAGGCAGAAGTTTGCAGCATGGAGAACCTCTACTATGGCAGTGTGGAAGGGAAATGTGAGGTCTGAGCCCCCGCACAGAGTCTCTACTAGCGCACCACCTAGTGGAGCTGTGAGAAGAAGGCCACCATCCTCCAGACTCCAGAATGGTAGATTCACCAACAGCTTGCACTGTGAGCCTGGTAAAGCCCTAGACACTTAATGCCAGCTTGTGAAAGCAGCTGGGAGGGATGCTGTACCCTGCAAAGCCACAAGGGTGGAGCTGCTCAAGACCATGGGAACCCACCTCTTGCATCAGTGTGACCCAGATGCGAGACATGGTGTCAAAGGAGATCATTTTGGAGCTTTAAGATTTGACTGCCCTGCTAAATTCTGAACTTGCAGATGGCCAGTAGCTCCTTTGTTTTGGCCAATTTCTCCCTTTTAAAATGGCTGTATTTACCCAATGCCTGTACCCCCACTGTATCTAGGAAGTAACTAAGTTGCTCTTGATTTTATAAGCTCATAGGTGGAAGGGACTTGTCTTGTTTCAGATAAGACTTTGGACCGTGGACTTTTGAGTTAATGCTGAAATGAGTTAAAACTTTGGGGGACTGTTGGGAAGCCATGATTGGTTTTGAGATGTGAGGACATGAGATTTGGCAGAGGCCAGGGGCAGAATAATATGCTTTGGCTCTGTGTCCCCACTCAAATCTCAAATTGTATTCCCATCATTCCCATGTATTGTGGGAAGGACCTGGTGGGAGATAATTGAATCATGGGAGTGGTTTCTCCCATACTGTTCTCAGGGTAGTGAATAAGTCTCACGAGATCTGATGGTTTGATAAGGGGAAACCTGTTTTACATGATTCTCATTCTCTCTCTTGCCCACTTTGATGTAAGTCATGCCTTTTGCCTTCCACCATGATTGTGAGGCCTCCCCAGCCACGGGGAACTATGAGTCAAATTAAAACTCTTTCTTTTGTGAATTACCCAGTCCCGGCTATGTCTTTATTGCAGCATGAAAATGAATACACCAGGTTACCTACATTTTGTCTGACTTGGACAAAATTCAAAGCTTCCCACAAGCTTATTGAGCTCAGGCTCAATAATTTGTCATAAAGCCTCATGGAACTCAGGGAAACACTTTACTATTACCAGTTTATTATAAAGGATATTATAAAAATACAAATGAACAGCATTGAATCTATAAATTGCTTTGGGCAGTATAACCATTTTCACAATATTGATTGTTCCTGTCTATGAGCGTGGAATGTTTCTCCATCTGTTTGTGTCCTCTCTGATTTCCTTAACTAGCATTGACATTCTTCATAGAACTAGAAAAAACTATTTTAAAATCTATATGGAACCAAAAAAGAGCTCATATGGCCAGGAACAATCCTAAGCAAAAAGAACAAAGCTGGAGGCTTCACACTACCCAACTACAAACTATACTACAAGGCTACAGTAACCAAAACAGCATAGTACTGGTACATGGTACTGGTACATGACACATAGACCAATGGAACAGAATAGAGAACTCAGAAATAAAACCACACATCTACAACCATCTGATCTTTGACAAACCTGACAAAACAAACAATGGGGAAAGGCTTCCCTATTTAACAAATGGTGCTGGGAGAACTGGCTAATCGTATGCAGAAATTGAAACTGGACCCCTTCCTTACACCTTATACAAAATTAACTCAAGATTGATTACAGATTTAAATGTAAAACCCCAAACTATAAAAACCATAGAAGAAAATCTAGGCAACACCATTCAGGACATAGGCATGCGCAAAGACTTTATGTTGAAATTGCCAAAAGCAATTGCAACAAAAGCAAAAATTGACAAATGGGATCTAACTAAACTAAAGAGCTTCTGCACAGCAAAAGAAACTATCATCAGGGGGAACAGACAACCTACAGAATTGGAGAAAAATTTTACACTCTATTCACCTGAAAAGGGTCTAATATCCAGAATCTACAAGGAACTTAAGCAAATTTATGAGAATAAAACAACCCCATTAAAAAGTGGGCAAAGGATACAAACAGGCACTTCTCAAAAGAAGACATGCATGTGGCCAACCATATGAAGAAAAAGCTCAACATCACTGAGAGAAATGCAAATCAAAACCACAATGAGACACCATCTCATGCCAGTCAGAATGGCAATTATTAAAATGTTAAGAAATAGATGCTGACAAGGTTGTAGAGAAATTGAAATGCTTTTATACTGTTGGTGGTAAGCTAAATTAGTTCAACCACTGTGGAAGATGGTGTGGTGATTCCTCAAAGATTTAGAACCAGAAATACCATTTGACCCAGCAATCTTATTACTGGGTATATACCCAAAGGAATCATTCTATTATAAAGATATATGCACATGTATGTTCATTGCAGCACTATTCACAACAAAGACATGGAATCAACCCAAATGCCCATCAATGATAGACTGGATAAAGAAAATGTGGTGCATACACAACCATGTAATACTGTGCAGCCATAAAAAGGAATGAGATCATGTGTCTTGCAAGGAACTGGATAAAGCTGGAAGCCATTATCCTCAGCAAACTAATGCAGGAACAGAAAACGAAACACCACATGTTCTTACTTATAAGTGGAAGCTAAACAGTGAGAACACATGGACACAGGGAGGGGAACACCACAAACTGGGGCCTGTTGGGGGAGGGCAGGAAGGGTGAGAACATCAGGAAAAATAGCTAATGCAAGCTGGACTTGGTACCTAGATGATGGGTTGACAAGTGCAGCAAACCACCATGGCACACATTTACCTATGTAACAAACCTGTATATCCTGCACATGTACCCCAGAACATAAGATACACAAATGAACAATCAGATGAAGAGGTACCTGGGGCGAGGTCTGAAAAAGTCTCTAGCACAGGAGCTTCTCTTCCCATGGAGTTGGAGTGCCTTCCCTGCAGAGAGATGCATTTGCTAACCCAGAAGCTCTCTGAATTTCATTGTTTAGGATTTTTTATGGAGGCTCTATGTCAGCATGATTGAATAAATCATTGGCCATTACTGACTGAACTCAAGCTCCAGTCCCTCCCTCCTTCCAAAAAGTCAGGAGATGAGGTGGAAAGTTCCAACCTTCTAAACACATGGTTGGCTCCTCTGGAAGCTTTCTAGGACACATCCCCCAGCCACACCCCAACCAAGAGTGATCACATTAGCATGAACTCAGGTATGACTGAAAGGGGCTTATGAAAAACAAATAATGCTCCTTTTACCCCTATAACTTAAGAAGATACAAGTGTTTCAGAAACTGTGTGCCGGGAGACCACATATGTTTTTCTTATTATGTCACAGGTGTTAAGCAGAAAAATTTAATTACCAGATATTCTGGGTGGTCATACACAATCTGAATGAGAATATTCACGTTTTTCATTGTGTCCTTTCTGATTTCCTTAACTAGCATTGACATTAGTCTTGGAAAATGATGAGCCTTAATAGTTTTGAATATCTTCTTCTCCCTAGTCTCTTTCTTCTCTAGTTCTTAGGTTTCTAGTAGACATATTTCTGTGTCTTAATTTCTTTTTTATATTTTCCATCTCCATATTTCTATGGCGAATTTTGAGTGATTTCCTCAAATATATCTTCAAATTTACTATTTTTTCTTTGACTATATCCAGTCTACCGTTTAACCTATCACTGAGTTTGGTATCACTGATTTTTCATTTCTAGAAATACTGTTTGGCTACTTTTACTTCTCCTTGTTTACTTTCATAAGCTTATTGTTATATGAACGCTATTATCTAATAACATAAACGTACTCATTGTGATTTCTCTGCATTAGTCAATTCCTAGGGTATAATTTTTTCCTCTTATTTCCTGATTCTTTTTCATGGTATTAAATTTTCTTATGTTCTAGGTGAGGCTTTTTGTCTCTGAGCCCCATTTTCAAAATAAAATATCTCTGTGTATGCCAAGCACAGACATGGTCCTGCCATAAGTAATTGAGACTTCAATATAGGGTGATATGTTTGTAACTTTCACTAGAGGTCTTTAGAGATGCCATTTTTATTTTATTATTTTATCTTTTTGTTTCTTAAGTATAAGGATTGTAAAAATTTAAGGCCCAAACCCACATAGTTTTGAGATTTAGAGGCTCCAATATATCACAACTGATGTCTTACAACTCATATTGGAAACAGATGGCCTACTTTAATGTGTTAACCTTAAGAGGGTGTGATGGTTTGAATGTATGTATTCCTCTAAAACTCTTATGCTGGAACTTAAACATCCAGGTGATGGTATTAAAAGGTGGGGCCTTTGAGAGGTCATTATATAATGAAGGCTACATCCTCATGAATAAGATTAATGCTCTCAATAAAAGAGGCTTCAGAGAGCTGCCTGGCCCTTCTGTCTCTTCATCCATGTGAGAACACAGCATTCATCCCCTTTTGCCCCTTCTGCCTTCCACTATGTGAAGACACACATTTGCCCCTTCTGCCCTGTGAGGATGCAGCATTAACACAACATCTCAGAAGCAGAGAATAGCCCTCATCAGACACCAAATCAACTGGTGCATTGATTTTGGACTTTCTAGCCTCTATAATTTTAAGGAATAAACTTCTGTTCTTAAAATCACCTGGTCTCAGGTATTTTGTTATAGCAGCAGGAACAGGCAAAGATCAAGAGCCATACTTTTTTGGCTCCTAGGGGACTAGTGCTAGCAATGTTATCTCTTTTGTCACCCCATTCTCCTATATCCTCCACTTTTCTACCAAAATTTTCATTTTTGCATCAGTGCAGTCCCCCAGTTAAAAAAAAAAAATCTGGGCTCATAGATAAGAAAGCTTAGGTTTAATGTGTCCATATATTTGTGTTATGTATCAAAAATGTGTGTGTGTGTGTGTGTGTGTGTGTGTGTGTGTGTGTGTGTGTATTTCTAACTGTAATTCTCCTTAAATATCATTATTCTGGCTGCTTTTAAAAAATTCCTCATTGAGGCCGGGCACAGGGGCTCACACCTGTAATCCCGGCACTTTGGGAGGCCGAGGCGGCTGGATCACGAGGTCAGGAGATCGAGACCATCCTGGCTAACACAGTGAAGCCCCACCTGTACTAAAAATACAAAAAATTAGCCAGGGATGGTGGCGGGCACCTGTAGTCCCAGCTACTCGGGAGGCTGAGGCAGGAGAATGGTGTGAGCCTGGGAGGTGGAGCTTGCAGGGAGCCGAGATTGTGCCACTGCACTCCAGCCTGGGCGACAGAGCAAGACTCTGTCTCAAAAAAAAAAATTGCTCGTTGGGTTTAATTTTTCAAAATAACCATATAGCCCTAAAGTTTTCTACAAGATTCAATAAATATTTATTGAATCTTGAATATTTTGCCAAGAGATATAATTAAGGACAGTGATTATAATTTATATAATTTACATATGTTAATTTTAAAACTATTATATTAGAATATTTTTCAAAGTAGCCTGCCTCAAAGAAAAGAAAAATCTCATTCACTTAAGATTTCATCAAGTTAAAATTTCAAAAGTGATCCTCATTGTGCTGTTTTGTCCAATTTCCTCATCAGGAAAACCCAGTCTGTTGCTTGAAGTTGGACTAATTTCCACCAGAGGTTTCATGATAGTAATATTGACGGATTTCTCCTGATAAAGAGGCCTCACTAGAACTTAAGAATCCCTCAGCATAAATATTCTATGACCACTCTGCATATGCTAGGTACCATCTATCTCAAAAGATGTCTTTAGAAACCTAGAAATCAATCAAGAAAGAGCACAGAAGCCTTATAAGTATGTCTCTCCAGAGCCATTACAACAGATAGACTTAAAATATCCAAGGAAAACCATAGTTCAGAATCTCATTGAAATTTTATACAATAATATTTTTACCACCCAAAACTGTCCAATAAATCTTTCCCTAAAGCTTAGCTTGAATACTCATCTACCTGCGTATCACTAAAAATTTATTCCTGCTTCCTTCACATATTTTACACCTGGTCCATCTAATATCATATATAAGAAGATTAAAGACATAATTTTTGAACAACCAATCACCATTATTTGCTATTAGGCAAATTTCTAACAACAGAAAAACACTTTTTTTATAGTGATCATAAATCTCTTAATAAGGATAAGCTTTTTTTAACAGAATACAAACTAGTAAATATTGGGAAAATGATACAGTTAGAAAATCACTATCTTACAACAGTCAGTGAGAAAACTGAACCAAGCAAGTGTTGCATCATCAATGCATTATAAAACTATTAGGTAAATATATATATAGGATATTCACATGGTACAAAAGCATCATTCCACAGATAACTTGCTAATTACAAAGAAGAAAATCTACCCCCAAAGGAGTAATCTGGAGATCACTACCTTCACCAACTGGTTAATCATTGCATCACTAATAATTAGGGGGATCACGTGATAGGTGTCTTCTGATGTAGTACAAAAGGAAAAACACAATTTTGCCTTTAGAGTATTCTCATTGAAAAGATTTAAACTGCATTGAATTAAGCCTTAGACTTAATTTTCAATATATAGAAAGTACAGAGAATAGAAGAACCCCATGAGGAAATAATACACAAATTCAGAAGGTGGAATTCCAATGCCACTGGGGGAATAAAAATTTAGATGACTGTTCTAGATTAAAAGAGACTAAGGCAGCATAACCAAATGCATATGTGAACTTCAATCAGAAACTTGACTAATTAGAGAAAGCAGCTAAAAAATATACATTGTAGATAATTAAGAAAATTGGAATATGGTCTAAGGACTAGATGATTTAGGAGATTTGCAATAATTTTGTGTGATAATGATATTGTAGTTACAAGGATAATATCATAAATAGAAAATGCATGCTAAAGTACTTAGGCATAAAGTATCATGATTTCTATAGCTTATTTACAAACAGCCCAGCCTCTTCCCTCCAAAACAAGGTAGGCAAATAGAAAAGACAAACATAATAAAACATTAGTAATTATTGACTACAGATGGTGAAGACGTGTTATTAAGTTGGTGCAAGTGTAATTGCCATTTTTGCCATTAAATGGCAAAATTACTTTTGCACCAACCTAATATTATATTCATCAGGGTTGGATCAGAGCTACGGACCCACCATGTGTGATGTAGAATAAGGGATCCAGAGGTTCAAACTTTGCCCTTGTTGGACCTGAGGGAGCAGTTTATGTGCACTGCTGCTGCTTCCTCTAGTATTAAGACTGAAGTTGTTATGCATCAGCCAGACTGGCAGTTGAGAAGAAAAGCTGGTTATGAACGAGAATAAGAGCAAACTGGAAGCTATGAGGATGAACTAGTAGTTCATCTGTCTCTTAGCATCTTCAGGCTCATTACCATGGCTGACCTGCAGGAAACTTGCTGAATTCACCTCAGAGCTGTATACATACTCGCCCAGAGATGGAGAAGACAAAACAGGAAAGAAAGCCAGCAGGATGGGGGAAGAGGCAGGTCCAGGAGCTGCCTTTCCCACAAAGCAAGCTTTCCAATTCAGTAACAACCTGTGCCTAGCATCTTGTGGAAACTTTAGTGCACAAAAATTAGAGTTTGCGCTTCATATCTGCTTTCCAAAAATCATGTACAAATGTCTTTTCTGGTCAGGAATAACCAGAAGTCATATAGAGACAGGGATTCTGAGAAGTTGGCACATTATAAGTCACCAAAATTTTTGTTCTGTAGCTATAAAAATTTTCAAAACAAAAATTGAAAAATCTCTTAATCTTTACCATGCAGTAGAAATCTTCTTCAGCTATTCTAATGTTTGCAACCTAAATATAAAAATTAGGCTTTTTCACATTTTTATCGTCATGGTATTGATAAATTGCAAAGGATAAGAAAAAAAGTCATCTGACAACTGAAATTCCAATCTAATTATTTGAAGCTCTGGTTGCCTTTTTTCTACCATAAATAAAAGCTTAAATATAAACTTTCATAGAAATTAGTTGAAATAAATTCAAGCCTACCTGCCAAAGCAAATAGTTCAACAAGAACCTTTCTTCTCCCTGATAATATAAGCTAGAAATTGTGTATAATGTATGTAGTTCTGTCATTTTTAGAAAGCAGGACTTAACATCACTTTTGCAGAATAGTGAGTTTGTCTAAACTTCTCCAAAGTTTAAGTGATCAGACCTAAATGATTTCATAAACTGAATTAAATGATTAAAGTCTCCAAATAAGTAATGAAAATAACACAGTTTGCTTGAAAATTAGAAAAATTGTGAGGAGTGCTCAATCTTAGGTCCATATTAGAATCCCTAGAGGAAGCCCGGGCCCTACCTCACATGATCACCTGAACCACAGCCTCAGGAAGGCTGAGTCCTTTCATCTGGCATGAGTTGCTAGGAAGTTCACTGGCTATTGTAACGTCCACAGAGGGAAGAACCCCTGGAAACCACAATAGGGAAGTGATTTGCTAACGCCCAAGAAGAAAAGTACTACAATTAGGAGTAATAACATGTGTAGTTGGATATCAAAGAAATTAATTCTAAATGGCTTAGCGAAGAATCTATGGAGGAGAGATAATTTAATTTGGACATTGAAAAACAGGTATAAATTTATCAGATGGATTATAAAAGAGACAAACTTTCCTGGAAATATGAGCCTAAACAAAGGACTGCGGGTAGGAAAATGTAGGAGAGATTATAGAAAAAGCAACGTATTAGGTTTCTCTAGAGAAACAGAATGAACAAGTTTTTTATAGATATATAGAAAGATATTTATTATGAGTGATTACTTCTCAAATTATGTAAGGCAATAAGTCCCAGCATCTGCTGTGTGCAAGCTGAAGAACCAAGAAAGCCAGTAATCTAGTTCCAGCCTAAGCCGAAAGGCCTGAGGACCATCAGAGCCAATGGTATATGTCTTAGTCCAAATCTGAAGGCTCAAGAAGCAGGGTAAGTGATGTTCAAGGGCAAGAGAAGATGGATGTCCCAGCTCATGCAAAGAAAACAAATTTCTTCTTCCTCCACCGTTTTATTCAATTTGGGTCCTCAACAGTTTGGATGATGTCCACACATATTGGTGATGGCTATCTTCTTTCCCAAGTCTACTAACTCAGATGCTCATCTCTTCTGGAAACACCTTCACATACACATCCAGAAATGATTTGCCAGCTATCTGGTCATTCATTAACCCAATCAAGTTGACACGTAATTAAGTCAAGGAATCCTATTTTCAGATGAATGAGGAACACGGCGAAATCATAAGGAACCTTGGAACATTCTATTTGGATAGACAGTTTATCTTTACCAGAAGGCAATATTTAAAGTCAAGAGGAGTATCTAAGATAAAAGCAGAAATTTACTAGAGAAGTAAGCAGAGCTTCTTCATTCTAAGGATAGGGTGAACAGGTTTCGTAAATGAGTTATGGGGTTGGGCACAGTGGCTCATGCCTGTAACCCCAGCGCTTTGAGAGGTCGAGGCAGCAGGAATGCTAGAGCCTAGGAGTTCAAGTTCAACCTGGGAAACATGGCAAGAGCCCATCTCTACAAAAAAAAATTTTTTTTTTAAATAGCCAGGCATGGTGGCAGCTGCTTGTGGTCCCAGCTACTCTGGAGGTTGAGGCAGGAGGATCACTTGAGACGGGAAGGTCAGGATCACTT
Organism: Pan paniscus; assembly: GCF_029289425.2. Taxonomy (NCBI): domain Eukaryota; kingdom Metazoa; phylum Chordata; class Mammalia; order Primates; family Hominidae; genus Pan; species Pan paniscus. Next base: position 124,242,680 of record NC_073254.2, read on the forward strand.
GAGACTGATAGGTTGAGACTGCAGAGAGCCATGTTCACAACACTGCACTCCAGCCTGGGTGAGAGTGCAAGTACTTGTCTCAAAAAGAAAATGAGTTATAAGTTATGTCTATATTCCCAAGGATAGACTGACACAGCTGGCCCATAGGCTGGTTGTCTTATTCATGAGAAGCCATACATGTATATCCCAGTGCCAGTAGACATAGTATTATTTTGTAGATGTTCCACCACATGAGAAAGGTTAAAAAGCACTGATTTGCCCTACACAGCCATCTTGCCTGATCTATAGGGTCAACTGCCTGCCCTTGAAATTCCTGTTCCCTATTAAGCCTAATATTTAAATAGAAAAATAAAAATAAAAATCCTAATAAAATATACAAAGAGAAAAATATAGTAAAATAGAAAAGGAGATAAAAATGTACTTTAACAAAATAAACAGTGATTTTTTTATCATCTGTTTTTATTTTTCAAATAAGTAACACATGACAAAAAAAAAGGATAGAAAAGAATAAATGTTGAACAGAACTTCTCCAATCAAATCTCCTGTTCTTTAATCACTCAATTACTTTTTCTGAAGAAACCACAGTCACTGATTTTTTTTTTTATTTTATTGTTCCCAAGATATGCTGTATATAAGCTGTGCAGAAAAGAGTTCACATGGCAGGCCTGAGACTACTATACTTAGAAAGACCAACTTGCAAGGTAGGTCATCAGCTAGGGTTTGAAAACTTGGATTTTAGGTACATTGCCACCATACCCTCACTAATAAGAGCAGCTTACTGTGCCTAGACTGTGCCAGCAATGTGATTTCTGCTGAATGGACTCCTTCTAGGAGTCTAGCATGACACATGCTAGACAGAGGGTGCCTAAGTTAACAGCCGCCATAAAACCCCTGAGCACTGAGTCTCTAATGAGCTTCTCTAGTTTATAACTCTTCATAAGTGTTATCACAATTTGAAGCTGGAAGAAGTAGTACATCTTGCATAATCCCAAAGAGACAAGACTCTGGAAGCCTGTGCCTGGTTTCCTCCATACCTTGTCCTATGTGCCTTTTCCTTTTCCTTAATTTGCTTTGTATCTTTTCTTGCAATCAATCATAGCCATGGATATGACCACATGCTGGGTCGCGTGAGTCTTTGTAGCAAATTACTGAAGTTAGAATGGCTGGTAGAACCCCCCAATACACAAGAATATGCGTGCCGTGTTTTTACACAATGGTAGCATACTCTATATAATTTTCTGAATCTTAATTTTTTAGGTAGTATGTTTTGGACATTTTTCTTATTGGTACCTATAGGCCCACATCATCCATCTTAGCAGCTAAGTAGTATTTTATTATAATGAATATACCACAACTTATTCAGTTAGTCCTTTATTTACGGACATTGGGGTACATCCATTTCTTCACTATTACAAAAACTCTTCAGTGAGTATCTCTGTAAAGGGTTTACTTCTCCTTTGTGTGAGTAGGTCCATCTGTTTGGAAAACACACACGCACACACACACAGACACACACACACACACACAAAGAGTAGCATTACCAAGTCAAAGGTGATGTATTTTTTTATTTTGATATCTATTGACAATTTTACCTCTACCATTATAAAAAAATGTCTGTTTCCCTTAGAAATTGCCAACAACATAGTTTACTAAAAAATATTGATCTTCGCTAATCTTAAAAGTGAAAAAATGATGTCGCAATTTCAAGAGACACTAATTAATGAGGCTGAGTATCTTTTTATACACAAAAGAAACATTTATGTATTTTTTTCTGTTAACTTTCTTATGTTTGGCTCATTTTTCTATTATACATTTTAAATTTTTCTCACTGATTCAGATGAGTTTTTTATACATTAAGAAACTTAGCACCTTTTATGGGATGTGAGTTGCAAATATTTTCCCCAGATGGTTGTTCATCCAGTGTCTTTGTTTATGGTAAATTTTAAAGCAGAAATATTTTATGGTTATGTAAATTTTTGTGGCTTGGATTTGTGTTAAAATAGGGGATTTCTTTAGGCAATAGTCCTTAAACAATATAAATAAAGCATTTATGTTCTAGACTTTCTGCCTGAAATATTAAAGTCTCAAAGCAAAAAAACACTGAAATGCACAAACATATATTTAATAGAGAAAAATAAAATATCTTAAATTCTGTTTCAAATACAGATGAATTGGCAGCTTTACCTCACATCTGTTTCATGCATTCCTGATCTACCATTAAGAACATTAAGATCCCAAATGACACTTTCTAAGGACACCATATTTCAATTGCTTTGGCACTAGTACAGAAATAAATCTTAATTTCAGTCTCTAGTTGACATTTCAGCTGGCTATTATAAATTACTTGAATTCTTTTACAAGTGAATTTGATTTAAAAGCCTCTTAAAAGAAGCTGATGGACAGGATATGACACTGGCCAACTTCTAGATTCACTCCAAATTTTAGGCATGCATCTGAAATCTCTCAATATTCATTTGTTGTGCCTTACAGGAATTACATTTAAGGATAAGAAAACTAAGTGCATATGCCATCTATTTATGTAATATATAATTTGTCTTCAGAGATTCCAAGTTAAAACACAAAGAAAAAGTAACTTTGTTCTAATAAATTGACCATTCCCCTCTTCCTACTTACTTCCTACTTTCCTTTATTCTTCTACCTCTTTTTCCTCCTCCTCTCCTCACTCTTTTTCATCCTCCACCTATCCATTCATTCCTTCCTTGCTGGTATTTAGTCAGCCATAACTTAGATAAGAGATAACCCAAATACTGGGTTTATGTTGAGATCTGTGCTAAGTCATTTACATACATACCACGTGAAGTGTGTTGTATTTATAACCTCATTTTACCAACAAGAAAACCGATGCATGAAACTATTAATAACTTGATCAAAATCCCAAAAAAGGGAGGACTGAGATGAAATTCAGCTGTGTCTAACTCTGGCCTATATGCCTAACTACTGCTATGCTTCCTGGTGTATTCAAGTGTAATTGTCAAGCAATAGTTTACCTGTTTATTTGTTTTACTCAGGTATTTACATCTTGCTTCTTTCCTCATTACATACAAGCAGAAACAAAATAACCTACAAATTCATAAAAATCCAAAGGGGGACATTATCAATATTACTCACAAATACTATGCCTCATGGGAAATGAACCCCCAATTTATTCTGCGTTCCTCACATAACAGTCACAAGTTTGTGAAATAATTTGGTCATAGTCAAATAATTTCCTATCTCCTTTACCATTAAAATATAATCTCCTGTCTAGCATAGACAGGATCAGGTCCTCATTAGAGGCATCGTAAAGTTGGGCTAGCTGGCACAAATTCCCAAGTGTGAGCACTCCTGCTTATAACACCAGCCTGACTATTTTAAAATGTTTTCTCACTCTCCTGTGTAGCTTTTTATTTTCCCTTCTTCACTTAGCAAAAACCCATCTTCCTGATCCTAACTTTTCTTCCCTCTAACCCTTATTATAAATTGCTTTTCCTTTGGTCTCTAACCTTGATAAATTAACTAATGCACTGGCTTTGACTAATGGGTTTCCCAACAGCCCTTCTCCACTTTCCTAACTTTACTTTGTCTAACTTTTTTGGTGAAAATTTCTAACTATATTTAATTTTTTTAACCTAATAAAGTGTGAATCCTAGGTTCCTAAGGAAAGGGTGTTAAGTAGTTCCCCTTATACCCAGGGCTTATAGAGGAAAGAAAATAACTTATGTTGATTCCTATCACATGCTAGGCATTTTATATACATTATTGCAAATCCCATTAAGATAAAGACCTAAAACTGAAACTTCGACACTTTAAGTAGTATATCCATTGCTACACAGCTAAAATGTAGCTGAGCTAGGATTTGAAACTAGATAATGCTCGAAGTCCTTTTTTTTGCTCTGCTCCCCAGGCACATTGCTGCTTTTGTGGAATTCCAAGTACTGAAATCTTGTTTGACTCAGAACTGTGAGCCGTTTGGTCATTTGTTTGTATTAATTCTTATATTCTAAAAAGATTTAAATACTTCATGTTTTCCTCCTTTTTTTTCTTTTTTAATCTCTGAACATAGTAGATATTAGGCAATTTGATAAACATGTTGAACACTGTCTTTCTGATTTATACAGGGCTTTCTTACGTCTCAGACTAGTGTCTCAGACTATATTATTGTAGGAAGCTTTTTGGCTCATCATGTTTGTAAAATGTATATAGACATATTAGAATCTCCATTACATCTTTATTTCTCTTAAGTATAAGCATGTATAATACATTTGTTCAAGAGTCACATTAAGAGTTATCAAGAAGTATCTCATTCATTCTTTCTAGCTTGGCAGTGTTATAATCTAAGACTTTACATTTTATAATTTACCCACATAGTTTTATCAAACAAGAAGCAATGTTGGAATTCCATACAAAGGGGAATTCTTGAATTTAAAGCTCCACCAATAAAAAGATGATAATTGAAATTTGTGATTACAATTATCCTAACACCATTTATTCTAAAAACAAATGTATATTTAATAAAATTTTTAAAATTGATCATATTAGAAGTTTGTTGTTCTTAAAATTAAAAATTCTTAATATGCAGATAAAGTGATTCACGATCGACCCCAAAATTTCAAAAGGTTATCATATAAATTCTGGTTAATAAAATTAATATGCTTAGTGCTAATAACCACACCATCTAATACAATTAAAATTGCCCTTCAGAAATCATTATGATTACTGATTCAACATGAAAAGAAATTTATTTTTTTTAGAAGTTGCTGCCAACCTCCTCCATAATATTTGGCAAGTGTTTAAGTCATTACAGTAACCTCTACCATGAACAACACAATTTTCATTCAAATGAATGCAGCCTTCGTTGTTTTCTCTCTTTAACTCAAATTACTATCTTTTCATATCAGTATGTATTTTGGGCTTGGTCTTTTCCTCTAATAGCCGCAGCAAAGCAAAACAACAACAGAATCTTCAAACAAGTACCCTAAAGTGCCCTAAATTCATCTTCATACATTTCATTATTTTTATTTTGACTGACTTATCTATAAAATGAATCCTTGGCTTATGTGATTTCCAAAATCCTTTTTTTTTTTCCCACCCTTTTTGAAATGGAGTTTCGTTCTTGTCACCCAGGTTGGAGTGCACTGCCGCGATCTCGGCTCACTGCAACCTCCACCACCTGAGGTCAAGCAATTCTCCTGCCTCAGCCTCCGGAGTAGCTGGGATTACAGGTGCTCACCACCACACTTGGCTAATTTTTGAATTTTTAGTAGAGACGGGATGTCACCATGTTGGCCAGGCTGGTCTCAAACTCCTGACCTCAGGTGATCCACCCACCTCGGCCTCCCAAAGTGCTGGGATTACAGGTGAAAGCCACAGCACCCAGTCCAAAATCCTTCTAACTTGAACATTCCCTGTGCCTCAAATTGATGAGAAACAGCATACTGCCCAAGCATAGAAAACAATTTTCAAACTCAAATGCATATTCCAAGACTTTAAGCCTAACAGTTATTGCCATAAAAACTTTGCCCAGGATTTTACATCTTACTACTTGAGTAAGGGCACTTCAATTCCAAAATTTAACATTACTGGGCAAATGCCTCTCTTATACATATATAATTATGTACAGAAAGGTAGGGTATAAATGTTGTGCTATAGTCCCACCAAGAGTTAACATTTAAGAAAACTTAAAAGCAGTTGAAGTTTGCCTTATACCCATCACGCATCTGCCTTTCAATCTTTCTTGACAGCTACTTTTCCTTCCTCTTACCTCAAATCTTACACTGAAGTAATATGTCATTTATCGCAAGAAAAAATTCCTACGGGTATTTCACTAGAATTTCAGTCAGCGTTTACAGCTCACTCCTTTTGTTTACTACATTCTTTAATGTATTCCTTGGCAGATGGTAAAAACAAAGTAATTAAGGAATACAGCTTTATTACTGATTATGGATTTGATATTTATGACCAGAAGGTAATTTATAATCTTTGATTCTAAATGACATTATCCAAAGCAAATGTTTTATTTACACATTTATTTACACATTCAAAGGCATAGTAACAAGATACGAAGGCACACTGAATGAAAAAGATAGACTTGTAAAATGTTGACATTTGTCCCTAATTTTTCATACTTCTAAGTTCTTAGTTAAAAAGTTTAAAGCCGTGAGACTTTTCATAACCTCTTTGTTTCAAGAGGCTTTCGAGGCAATTGAAAGAGAAGGAAAAGATGGTGAATAATGGAGCTGCTACATGACAAAACAGTAGGAGAAAAATACTCAGAAAAAAATTAAAAAGTAAACACAAAATTTGGCTGGAAAAGCCCCCATGAGATCCAGAGGTTTTTTTTTTTTTTTTTTTTTTTAAAGAGGATCAGGAAAACAAATTTTACCTATATGAATTTTTACAACTTCAGGTTTTATTTTAGATTCAGAGGGTACATGTGCAGGTATGTCACATAGATACATTGCATGATGCTGAGGTTTGGGGTATGAATGATCCCATTACCCAAGTAGTGAGCATAGTATCCAATATGTAGTTTTGCAGCCCTTGCTCCACTCCCTCTCTCCTCCCCCTAATAGTCCCCAAGGTCTGTTGTTCCCATCTTTATGTCCACGAGTAGTCAGTGCTTAGCTCCCACTTATAAGTGAGGACATGCAATATTCAGTTTTCTGTTCCTGCATTTATTTGCTTAGGATAATGGCCTCCAGTTGCATCCATGTCTCTGTGAAAGACATAATTTCATTCTTTTTTAATGGCTGTATCATATTCCATGGTGTATATGTTCCACATTTTTTTTCCAGTTCACCAGTGATGGTCACCTAGTTTGATTTCATGACTTTGCTATTGTGATACTGCTCCAACAAACATAGAATACACATGTCTTTCTGCTAGGACAATTTATTTTCCTTTGGGTATATACCCAGTAATGGGATTGCTTGGTCGGATGGTAATTCTGTTTTTAGTTCTTTGAGAAATCTCCAAACTGCTTTTCACAGTGGCTGAAATGATTTATATTCCCACCAACAGTATATAAATGTTCCCTTTTCTCTGCAGCCTTGCCAGCATCTGTTATTTTTTGACATTTTAATAACAGTCATTCTGACTGGTATGAGATGTTATCTCGTGGTTTTGATTTGCATTTCTCTGACGATTAGTGATGTGGAGCATTTTTTCATGTTTCTTGGCTGCCTTTATGTCTTCTTTTGAGAACAGTCCGTTCATGTGCTTTGCTCATATTTCAATGGCGTTGTTTTCTGTTTGTTGAATTGTGTAAGTTCCTTATGGATTCTAAATGTTAGACCTTTGTCTGATGCATAGTTTGCAAATATTTTCTCCCATTCTGTAGGTTGCCTGTTTACTCTGATAGTTTCTTTTCTGTAAAGAAGGTCATAAGAACTAGCCAAACTAAACTCCACACAGTGAAGATATGGCTGGCTTTGTTTATAAGGAAGGCTACAGGTAGGTTATAATAAGGTAAATCCATAATATTAGCATGGTTATTGGGAAATTTCCAGTAAAAGTTTATAACAGTCATATCAAAATTGAAAGAAACAGTTAGTGGAGTCTTATAATACTTGGGTGCAAGTCTGTTTCTTCCAATGGGTCATGTTATTACAAAAAATGTTTTTATGAAGACAAGAATGCCATTCAGAGGCTCCCAATGATAACAATGAGAAGAACTGGGGAACTGAAGCTGCTAGAAGGAATAGTGAATTCATTTCTCACTTCAGGGCATGTACTACTAAACGGAATGGCAGACAGAATCACCCATCTTCTTATTTTCTTTTCCTTAGGGGATTTTATTTTCCTTTTTAAAAAAATTCATTGCTTTGCTGCTTGTCTTGTTTTCCCCAAATGCTTACATATGAATTTTTGTCAGTATAATACAAAATAATGAGTTCACTCTATGATGGTTGCTTATTGTCTTAGATGAATTAAATGACATTATGAAAAACAAAATAATATAAAGGATTGGAAACCATCATTCTCAGGAAACTATCACAAGGACAGAAAACCAAACACCACATGTTCTCACTCATAGGTGGGAACTGAACAATGAGATCACTTGGACACAGGGCAGGGAACATCACACACCGGGGCCTGTCAGGGGGTGGAGGGCTGAGGGAGGGATAGCATTAGGAGAAATACCTAATGTACATGACGAGTTGATGGGTGCAGCAAACCAACATGGTGCATGTATACCTATGTACCAAACATGCACGTTGTGCACGTGTACCTTAGAACTTAAAGTATAATAATAATAAAAAGAAACCAAAAAATAATAACAAAAATTTAAAAATAAAAGGATTTATGCAGGAAAATTCTTTTTTTCTGGATACTGTGTAGAAAAGAATAAGCTGAGGGTGAAGTAACCTTGAAAGTTATCATATCCTTTTTCCACTAAGGCAGATATTTATTTGTACAAGCATCACACAGCAAAAGTTAGAGAGGATCTAGGAGATGGGTTTCCATAGGCACTCAGACATTCTGATAGTCTACAACACCAAGATTTTCCTTCATAATGAAAAGAGATATCTTTTATTCCCTCTTAACTCTACTAGAGAAAAAGCATAGCTCAAACATGATGATAAATGTCAAGTGGTAATGGGTCTCAGAGTCAGAAAGACATTAGGGAATGTTTAAGTAGGTGACAAAGGGAGAGTACCTGCTCCATCCAAAGAGGGAAGCTGCTACCAAGCAGTAGCAGACAGTTGTGCAAAAGAAGCTGGAAATCCAGGCTTTTGTAAAATCTCTAAATTTCTAAATATTGGCAGTCAACTAGTGATGACCAACATTGTTCTAGCCAAATAACACACATTTTCAGGCTAAAGACTACCCAAATTCATGGGATAGGTACAAGGTTGTGAGGCTGTTTCCAGCAAAACAATTGCAGAGGAATCTCTAACCCTGAATGAAGCTACTTCTGATCCAAGGTGTACTTCCCTGAAAAAAGCACTATCAGAGACAGGGTCTCCCTAGAAAAGACAATGCCTGTAATCCCTGGCATACTGACCTATCTTCATACAATCTGAACACTCTCCCTTATTCATACCAAATATATAATGTGACTGTTACATATCAGACAATAGCATCTTCCATGTCCCTCAGATTTTCTTACTAATATGTATCCCAGGGCAAGAGAACAAGAGAATGAGGAAAAACTAGGTTAGATGGTCATGATATACAAAGAGAAGCACCTTAATACTTGCCTGGAAGGGAGATTGTTAATGATGACATGAACTAAGCACAAAGAATTTAAGAGAGCTCAGTTCTTAAAAACAAGATAATGTTTCTAAAAGAAAATTAGAATTGTTATTAGACAAACCATGCAAAAAGCCATCTTCAGTTGTAGCTAATTTCAAGTAGATTATAAATTTCGGATTTATGTACTTGCCCTATGTTTCTTATTTTTATTCTAAAACTTAGGTATTGTGCTAAGTTGTTGAATTGATTGTCATTGAAAGGGTAGATATAAAAAATGATTTTCTCTATCACAATGTAAAATTTTCTATATGAGAACACAAATCCCATGGAAATTGAGGCATTTAACAAATAAAATTAAAGAAAAAGAAATATATAAATGTAAAATAACAGCAAGAAAATATAATTATTTTGTCATATTCTAGGTTATATTTCTAACGAAAGCTTCCTTAAGTCCACAATTAGTTTAAAATCAGAGAAGAACCAACCCAACTTTGTATCACAAAAGTGGAGAAGAGACAGACATGGGTACCACCTAACAGTCTTTTAAAAGCCTAAAGACAGGAACATTCTACCACTTAACATGGAAGTTTATCAGTTTTAATTGTTCCAAGAGCAGCAAATCTGAGACATTTAAAGAGATAAAGATGAAGATTATGGATACAGTATAGGTCCAGAAATATAGACTATGGCATTTCCCACAGGCTTATAATGTTAGTCTCAAAGTCTTTATTGAATGTATTTAAATAAAACTTACCCATTTAAAATACATAATTTGAGAAGCTTTGGTAATTATAGTCATGTAACCACTATTACAATTGAAATATACTACAGTTCCAGGATTTTAAAAGGTTCCCTCACTTCTCATTTTGCACTTAATACCCTCTTTTGACTCCCAGCCATTGGCAACCTCTTTTCTGCTCTTTGCCACTCTAGTTTTACCCTTTCTAGATTTTAGATGTATGGAATAATACAGAATAATCTTTTGTGTTTATTTACGTGGCACAATAACTTATCTATTTTTATATCTATTAATATGTTGCTCCTTTTCAATTGCTGAGCATTATTATTTCATTGTATGAATATATCACAATTTATCCATTTACTGTTTGATAGTCATTGGCTTACTTCCAAGTTTCTTGGGTATTGTGAATAATATTGTTATAGACATTCACATACAAGTCTTTATATAGCATGTGTTTTCATTTATGTTTCATAAATACCTAGGAATGAGACTGCTGGGTCATAAGGTAAATATATTTTTAAGTTGATAAGAAATTGCCATATAGTTTTCCAAAGCAGTGATATCATTTTCTATTCCCACCAGCAGTGGATAAGAATTCCAACTGTTCCACATCCTTGCCAACACTTAATGATCTCAGTCTTTTTTAACTTATCCATTCTAATTGGTGAGAGGTGATTGTCTTTTAGTAGCATTAATTTGCATTTATTTGATGATTAGAGTTAGTGAATATCATTTCATGTGTTTATTGGTCATTCATACATTTTTCTTTGAAAAGAATCTGTTTAAATCTTTTTGCCAATTTTATTGGATTGTTTCTTTTATTATTCAGTTGTAATGTTCTGTAAATATGTGTACGACACATAGCATTTTCCTCTTGTTTCTTTGTCTCATCTGTTTTTGCCCCACAGTCCCTACTTTTTCTAACTTTTTTTGGCCAAACATTTTATTCCTTCTCCTGGGGGGGGGGTGTGTGTGTCATTACCTCTTTATATTAAGTTTTAGTGACTTCTTAGGATTAAGATTTTTAAATTTTAAAATGTCTACTTATTTAGTAGGATGCTATTTTATTTAAAATGCATATATATACACATATACACATATATTAATATAAACACATGAACAATGCACAAAGTGTAAATATGCATATAATCCATATTTATAAAAATTAAAATTTTTAGAGAAAAATTTAAAAGAAAATGTATAGTGTTTCATTTTAACAGATACATTTACAATTTCTATGTCTTTCTCTTTCTCTCTAAAATCCAAGTGTCTATCTAGTGTCATTTCACTCAAACCAAAGTACTTCCTTTAACAATTATTGTAGTACAGTCTGCTGACCACAAATTCTCTCAATACATGTTGATCTGATAATGGCTTATGTTATCATTTTTGAAGGACCTTTTTTTCTGGATATAGATATATGAATTAGCAGACGTGTCTTTGTCTTTTTTAAATTCTTTCAGTATTTAGGAGATGTCATTCCATTATCTTCTTGGCCTCCATTATTTCTGATGAGAGGTCAACCATCATGCATAAGGAAGGGGTCCAGCATAAAATATGTTATTTTTCATTTTGCTTTCAAAATTTTTCCACTTATTTTTGGTTTCCAACAGTTTGAACATGAGCTTTCTAAGTGTCATTTTCTTTCTGTCATCCTACTTCGGTGTTACAGAGCTTCTATGTCTATAAGATAATGTGCTTTTTAAAATCAACTTTAGGGATTTGTTTGGTCATTAGTACTTCAGATTTTATTTCTGCTCAATTCTCTTTCCTCTTTCCTTTGAGGACACCAATTAAATATATCTTAGAACACTCAATACTGCCTCACAGTTATATGAAGTTCTCTTTAAAAAAAATTTATTTCTCGTTTTCACAATATGTAATTTATATTGATTTGTCTTCAAGTCCAGTGACTCCTGTTCTGTCTCCAACATGCTGTTAGCCCCACTCAAGTGCATTTTCATTTTATTACCCAACAGGAAGTCACTGCTTTAACTACTCTTCAACATCCCACAAGTATATTTATTTCATTTCCACACCCATTGTCTTCCTTTTCTGGAATAAAGTCTACAGTCCTTTATAGTAATCATCAAAGCAAGTTAAATTCCCTCCAAAATAAAACTTTCTATGAATATTTTAGACCTTGCACATTACATACTACACTATTACATACTATTATGAATTTTCTTATATTTATAGCTGTCACATATGATCGTGTAGTTTGCACAGTATATAACCTACATGCTCATACACAGTGACATGACTTACAATTACTTCATGTTTTTATCTTTGCTATCCAATGAGCCTCTAAGTTCCTAGGGGGCTAATATTATATTAATTCTCCAATGGTATTCAGTGAACACTAAACGTATCACTATTACTGTTACTCCAACTTCTGCTGATACTACATCGTCTACTGATTCTGCTATTAATTCCTACTTCTAGATACTTGCTACCATTTCAAATGCTTATTTGTTCCAGGCACAATGCCAAGTGTCTTATATGCTTCGTTTGATTTAGTCCTCACAACAACCCTCATAACTCTTATCCTCATTTTCATGCTGCAGAAGGCTAGAAATAAAAAGACAAAGTTCTGGGTAACAGAGCTAGTAAGTAGCCAAGCAGCTTCTTACTAAATCCAGGTCCTGAGTTCTCAACCACTTTATAGGCCCTAACTATACAGATAGTCTGTGCATATTTTAACATATATGTATCTCCTCATACATATGAAACAGTTGCAAATCAGCAGAGATTTCCCATACACTCTTCACCCAGCTTCCCCTAATGTCAACAGACTGCATAACAATTGCACAATTATAAAAACTAATAAATAAACATTATTACAATTCTATTAACTAAACCATAGATGTTATTTGAATTTCATCTGTTTTCCTATTGCACTTTTTCTGTTTCAGGATCTAGCCCAGTCCCTCATGTCTCATTTAGTTTTCTATCTCCTTAATGTCCTACAATCTGAGATACTGACTCCGTCTTCCTTCGTCCTTCATGATGCTGACACTTGGAGTAGCACTGGTCAGGTAGTTTCTACATTGTCCTTTGATTTGGGTTTATCTAATGATCTTTTTATGCTCAAGTTGAGTTTATGCAACGTTGACAAGTGTAATAAAGAAGTGATATTGTGCTCTCCTCAGTGGATTATATCAAGGGGTAGCTCATTCTTTTTAACAACTGCAAATGTTACATTATATGAAAGTCCACGGATGGGCACTGAAATTTGTCTTTTTTCTTTTTTATAAATACTAAGAATGATGTGGCAATAAATACTGTCATAAATAAATAGTGTCTCACATGCATGAGTATATCTGTAAGACAAATCCCTAAAAGTAGAATTTCTGGACCAAAGTAGAATTTCGGGGCCTACAGACAGCTCAGCTATTAACAAATTGGTCTTCATAAAGTTAGTACCAGTTTACAGTTTTTTCAGTAATTCTTTCTTTCCCTATTTTTGAATAATCCATCCCTTCCCCCTGACTTAATATGTGGCTATTATCTTACTTCTAGTACAATAACTTGCACATACTTTATCTTCCTTAATATATTGTCAACCTATCGGAGACCAAATTTGTGTCTCTCAGTAATTCGAAAACAACGTATTCCGCATCAGAAGAGCTCAGTAAATATTCATTAAACGAATGAATAAACAAGGTCAGCGCTAGACCTTCAATATCCTTTGCCCTAGGTACTAGATCACAGGTGAACTGCTGTTTCTAAATAAACAATGGTCAAAATATGCAATGAAAATTTGTGTCAAAAATGTAAAGAATTGCCTAGGTAACACTTAACCAGGCAGCCATCATTAAACAAATCATTAATATTATCAAATAACTGAGCATCAAGGTTTCTATGGGACTTAACACAACTTTTCCTATAGAGTTTATATATTTGAGCCTTGTTTTGGAGGGGAGGGAGAAGGTTAGGGAAGGTGGAACTGGTCCCAGCAGCTAAAAATACATTTTATATAGCTTTTCACTGTAATAAAGTAATACATGTAGAAATAAAATTTAATAAACCACAGCCAGGTTTCACACAGTAAAGAATAAAAGCATCCAGCTGGTGACACTTTTAAATAATATTTTTCTTGCCAGTAGTTGAGGGGATTGTTCAAGCAGGTAAGTTATTGTCTCTTAGAATTCTCTCTTGAGTTATCTGTCCTTAATGTGCATCATTTGGGAAGATTAAGATTTAATATTCAGAACTACCTGCTAAGGCAGAATTCTCATTAAACCCAACCTGTTCACTACAAAGCTACCACACTGCAAAGATTGCTTGAGAAGGCAGCAGTTTTCTCTCGGGTATGTTCTCAGCCTCACAGCAACTCAACAGTCCTTGAAGGATGATGAGCTGAGCTTTTTCCTTAGAGCACAGAGCAAAATTATTATGGATACCTAAGCCCTTTAAATACCTTAGAGGAGCAAGGCAGGAGGATTGCTTAAGGTCAGGAGTTCAAGACCAGCCTGGGAAACAAAGCAAGACCCTGTCTATGGAAAAAAAATGAGCCAGTTATGATGGTATGCTCCTGTAGTCCCAGCTACTTGGGAGGCTGAGACAGGAGGAGGATCACTTGAGACCAGGAGCTTGAGGCTGCAGTGAGCCATGATCATGCCAGTACACTCCAACCTGACCAACACAGAGAGACTTTGTCTCTAAAAATAAAATAAAATAAATAAATAAATAAATAAATATTAAAAAACACACGGAAAAAAATGAAAAGAAAAACAAAAGGAGGAGACTAGAGGAGGGGGATTAGGAGAAGCCTAATTAAAGACAATATAAAATTATAAAATTACACATCATTGTTTTCATTTCCCCCAAAAAAGCTCTTTTTGTTTAAGACTCATTCCAAAAGAAAGTACCTATAAATAGCTTGTCCAGGAATATCACCACAAAGAAGAAACATATCAATTATTATTATTATTATTATTATTATTATTATTGTTTCCATGTAAGAATCTTGTCTTAGAAACTTCAAAATTATGACTGCAAATGTCTTCCAATGTCTTAAAAGCAGTGTTTTTAATTGTAATGTAGTTTTTGTTATTAATGCTACTGTTTTATTGTAGAAAATAAATTGTTAAACTAAAGTTCCCTAATCATCTTTAAAAAGAAAACAGAGAAGGGTTCTCAGCAGTAGTTTTGGCTTGATATTGAGCTTTTACCATATTTTCATCTATTTCCCAAAGGCTATAATTAAGTTCAATTATAATCTATTTTTGGAAGCCTGTCACTCTCATATTTTTAATCTCCTTTAAATCTGAGGTAGCCTGAGCAAAGAGTTAGACCAATTATTAAATGATTGTGACTAATATTTAGGTTCCCCTGTGGTATTAGATACCAAGCTCTGAAAAAGAAAGTAGCCTCAGATATTTCATCTTGATAGTTCCAAATTTCTGGCATTATATAGTTACAACCACAGAAATGACCTTTCATAGTAAATCCAAACTTACCCTTTATTTTCCTCAAAGCAGTTTTGGCCTGAATAGTCCAGATAAAAGCTTCAACATTTTAACTTCATATTGCCTCGCCACGCACTGACACTCTAATTTAGGAACTGTCTTCTCTATATTCCGTGCCTGAAATTCACTTCATTGATGGAAAGTTGCACATGAAAAACATTTCACTCCTGTCTAAACAAAATCATGAACTTGGAATAAATGAACAGTTTAGTCATTTAGGTTTTAAATATTTGAAAGCTTATAACTACCTCTCAAAGCAGTAAAGCTATTTAAATCTCTAAATATAGTAATGAGTAATAAACACACACAGTTTGATACTTAATAACCCATATGTACTCTCATTTAAAGTGATTGCATCATAATGAGTTTTGCCTCATAGCAGGGGAAACTTGTCTAAATATATGTCATTGGTATTTCAGATTAAAGTTAGTTTTGCATGAGAATGCCATTGGAGATTGAAAACTCTATGGATACATTTTACCATGGAAAATATTATTAAATAATCTTCAATCAGTCTGAACTGTAGAGAATAGGTCAAAAGGACGCACTACTTTTGCCTATTATTTGCCTGTTTGAAGGCTGCCTAGGCAATCTGCCCAGAGCCCTGCAGCCTAAGAGCCCAAGCTAATTTTGAAAAGCCTAACAAAGCTTTCAGACTCTCAATTCATGTGAGTACAGAAGAGTACAGGTTTTAGCAGACAATTCTGCTCTGATTTTGTACAATTTTACATAATCAGAAAAATAAGCTCTTTTACAGGCTAAGCTGTGTTCTTTTGGAGGGGAAAGTACACATTTTGTCCAAAGTGTACCTAATAAACAGCTTCATAGGGAAAGAGGTCATCCCTTGACCACCAGTTAACAGATGAACTCTGAGGGTGAGAGTTTCAACCCTACCCACTTTGAAGGAAGCTCAGCTTTCCTTCTCCAAGGCATGTAAAAGGGAAGCCTCTGCTTAAAGCAGGTCAATGGCTTCTGCTTCCCCTTCCTGCCTCTCTTTAAGCCTCTCTGATACAGGCATATATGTCCCCGCCTGTGTGTGCTGGAGAATGACCTTCCCCACTTCACTCCCAGCAGAAAGGCACACGATGTTCTAGTGCTGCCTATGTAACAGTGAGTTTGATGTAATTGAATGGAAAAACTGAGCTATTTCAGCTAAGAAAGATACTTGATGATTTTACATATGAAGGATCAAGACCTCTCATGCTTCTTTTCACAGAGCAACCACTGTCAATTCAAGCTCTTCTGGAAAGTTCCTCTTCTTGACAAAAGGACCATTAGAGATTGTTACTGAGCATCCCTTTTGTGACAGACATTCTACAAACACCCATGGGGGATGAAAGGAGAGATAACACAGGATCCTGGCTTTCAAGAAGATTATAACCTAAAAGACACATTTCCACAAATAGCTATAAGAAAATGGACACAAGAGAAAGTGAAACCCGCTTTTCACCAAAGTTGATGGAATATTTGAACTTCACCTAAGAGAGTCTTTCATCTTCTGATCCTAAAATTCTCCAGTGGGACTATTAAAAATATGATTTTAAGTCAAAATGACAAAATAATATTCCAAATTAGTTACGCATACTTAGAACAGATTTGAGGCTGCATTCTATTTGTGTATGTCCTCTTTAGAGGACATGTTCATAAAAGGCTGTCATTGTTCTCCTCAATTCAGCTGGTTGTTATAGCACACTTTTTGTCACTGATTAACTGACACAGAACAGATGCTGTCCAGGCACTTGTCAGTGAATATAACACTGGCCCACTGCAGCAAAACCAAGTAAAACTTGGTGGAGATAAATAAAAAGAATATCTTGGGGAATGTGCATTAAACTCATAATTCTAAGTAATAGGGCCCTCTCCCCTTCCATTCCTTATAGGAAATAGAGTTGAGCCATGGAAACCAAGACCAGAAATACAATTGATAAAGTTTTGCTGTGTTCTGACCCAAATCCCATCTTGAATTGTAGCTTCTGTAATTCCCATGTGTCATGGGAGGGAGCTGGTGGGAGGTAATTGAATCATGGGGTGGGTCTTTCCTGTGCTGTTCTCATGATAGTGAATAAGTCTCATGAGATCTGATGGTTTTATAAATGGGCATTCCCCTGCACAAGCTCTTTTGCCTGCTGCCATTTAAGATGTGCCTTTGCTTCTCCTTTGCCTTTTGCCATGATTGTGAGGCCTCCCCAGGCATGTGGAACTGAGAGTCCATTAAACCTCTTACTTTTATAAATTACCCAGTCTCAGGTATGCCTTTATTAGCAGCATGAGAACAGACTAATACAACAATCAGGCCTCATAAATGGGCTCAAATCTGTGGCTTATCTGTATTTTTCTCTGCATACCTGATTCATGGCTCCCTCTATCTGCAGACCAGCTTCTGCTACTTTGGTTCATAGGGGGGCTAAAGATGCATAGTCTTGACTATACATGACCTTCCTTTATAAGTTCAACCTCCAAAAAAGAGGTTATCACCCCTCTCTCTCTCTTGTTCTCAATTCCGTAATACCAGGGAAATGGACTATGACTGCTTAAGAGGTGGCTAATTTGTTTCTTGCTGAACTAATAAATTATGGGCAAGGAATGGGATCTAGAGTAAACACCAGCTTAGTTTACCTTGGATCAGATTCCCATCCCTGATCCAACAAAGAGGTCAGGACTATGCTTTGCAAAATTGCTTCTATGAGTTCGCTATTATGTGAATCATGGGAAAGGTAAAGCAACCAAAACATGTATGGGGGAGTGGGAATTAGGATGACAGAACATTCAAGTCCACGATAGATACTCAGGACATACATTTCTATAGAAACTCTAAACTATAGTGTTTAATTAGGTAAATGGCTGCCTACTTGCTAACATCAGCAGTAACCACCCTGAGCAACAAGTTATGGTTGATGCCAGGAAAATCTTTAAGAGAAGCACCCTCAAGATAGTCACCGTGAAGGTGTTGTTGAGGACCTTGTTCGCTATCTCAAGCAAACATACAAGTAACATATTCCTAGTATCTTAGTATTGGGAACAAATGTGTTTTTGTTTTATGAATCCTGGAGTATGTACAAAAACTCATTGCTCTCTTCACATTTTTACTTGGAAATCCAGAAGTGCTGAGTGTATATTTATATGCATCTTTTGTATTTTCCTCACATTTTGATCCACCTTACTTGTTTATATATATTGTTGCCTATGATCCCTCACTTATTTTAAATATTCTTTTCTTGTGAATTTATGTATATTTTAAGCTATTTCTTCTATCTTATTTAATTAGGTATAGCCTGAAATTTTTGTAAGTTTAGAAAAACTTATTCAGGTTCATGTCTATATCTCAGATAAAACAATTCCTAAAGTGGCAAAGCCATATTATCTTATTAATATAAAAATGCAGGCTGGGTACAGTGGTTCACACCTGTAATCTCAATACTTTGGAAGGCTGAGGCAAGAGAATCACTTGAGTCCAGGGGTTTTAGACCAACCTGGGCAGCACAGTAAGACCGCATCTGTACAAAAATAAAAATAAAAAATAGCTGGGTAGGGTGGCATGTGTCTATATTCACAGCTACCTCAAAGGCTGAGGCAGAAGGATCACTTGAGTCTGGGAAGCCAAGGCTGCAGTGAGCTGTGACTGTGCCACTGCATTCCAACCTGGGTGACAGGGCAAGACCTTGCCTCAAAAATAATAATAATAAAATAATAAAATAAAATAATTGCAAAAATTTTCCCAGGGCTTGCTTAGCAAGTTTCAGGTTATTTTCTGAGTTTTCGGTCCTAATTAGAATTCCTTCTTTTTCTCTGTATTTTCTCATGCTCTGTATGAGCATGTTGTTGTAATTACTGCTTCCTGGTCCCATAAGCCTTCTTCAGGTTTCCTTCCAAAAGAAAATATTTAAAAAAATTCTCACACAGAACTTTCAAAACATACCCAAAAGGTACAAAATGAAGAGTAATGCTGTATTTCAAGCAGCTTTCATGTGTCAAGAAAAGAATACCTGCTGGTGTCTTATTCCATAAGGAGCCAGGCAGATACGTGACCCTCCTCTGAAGCACAAACTCTATATAAACTCTCTCAGAATCTCTCTTACCCTACTACCCCCATACCAACTTATTTCTGAAACACATGTCATTTAGGTTAATTTTATGTGTCAACTTGACTGGACCAGGGTATGACCAGATGTCTGGTTAAACATGATTTCTGAGTGTGTCTGTGAAGGTGTTTCTGGATGAAATCAGCATGTGAGTCAGTGGACTCAGTGAAGTAGACTGTCCTTTCCAGTGTGGTAGTGCATTGTCCAATTCAGTGAGAAGAGAACAAAAGGTGGAGGATTTTGGTCTTTTTTTTTCTTCTTGCCTGCCTGCTTGAGATGGGAAGTCAGTCTTCTCCTGCCCTTAGACTGGGGCTTATACAATAGACTCCCCTAATTCTCAGGCCTTTGGACTTAGACTGGAATTTCACCACTAACTGTCCTAGATCTCCAGCTTACAGATGACAGATTGTAGAACTCCTCAGCCCCCATAATCATATGAGCCATTCCTCATAATAAATCTATCTACCTACCTACCTGTCTTCCTATGTATCTCTTATTTATTCTGTTTCTCTGCAGAACTCTGACTAATACCCAGGTAAATTTTTAGCATAGCCTCGGTAGCCAGATTAGAAAGTCCCCATCTGGAAGTGCTGCCTGTGATGGGAATCACTGCAGTTAACATGTGTCCCTTAGCTCTTGCAAGAGGTAGGCCTTCTGCCTTTGGCTCTGACAAGGTGCAGGAGGCCTACCCCTTTAGCATCTCTAATGGTGTCATAGTCTCACAGCTTGGCACTCTGGCTTGTTGTGGTTAAGTGCTGTTTTGCTAGAAAACATCTGAGCATAATACGACAAAATATTTGTTTTCTCCTCAACATCAGCATATGTTTGACCTGTTAGAATTTCTAAAATGCCAAAGTAGCAAGGTACTACAAGTTAGAACTAACAGATATGCAGGTTCTCTTGGAACTCTGCTTTCAATTTTTCTCTTTTCAAAACTCTATTGATGCTTCAGATGTTAGCAGAGGAGTACCAGGAGCTATCGTTTACCGAAGGAAAGACGATTGACCTTTGACAGCAACTCATGGCTGGCATTTTGGATATTAGTCACCTATTTCTTTTCATTCTTTTTATAAACATATATTAAGCACCTGCCATGCAGTAAGCATTCGAGTAACAAAGGTTAACAAGACATACTTTCCATGTCCTTGAGCAATTTACAGCCTAGTGCAAGGGACAGAAATGTAGAGAATTCAGTTACATAACTTAACACATAAGAAGAAAAAACTGAAGCAATAAGAAAACACTCTTTAAGCATATTAGGAGGGCAAATCAAGCTGAGAAAACATTTTAAAGAGAAAGTGTCCTCTGAGATGACTTTTAAGATTAGAGGTTTATGAACCAAAGAAAGAGCTAGTGCCTAGGCATGACCTGTGACAGGCTCACAGCAGTCTTTCTCCATCTCATCACTATTGGCACCTGGGGCTGGATAACACTGTTTTGTGGGCTGTCTCGTGCATTGTAGGATGTTTAGCAGCACCTCTGGCCACTGCCCACTAGGTGCCAGTAATACATATACATACACACACACACACACACACACACACACAGAGTTATGACTATCAAAAATGTCTACACATGTTTACTAAGTATCTCATGGGGTAGAAGGCAAAATGGCCCCTTGTTCAGGATTGAGAACAACTGTTCTATATGATGCTAATTAAAGTATCCAATATGGGCAGGGACTAGCTGACACGGAGTGAGGGGGAGATTGAAGCAGACTGTGAAGGACCATATATACATGCTAAAGTTATACTGAATTATTTGGGATATTTTACAAGTAGTCCTAGATTTTTATTCATATGAATTTGCAATGTTTCTTCAAATAAGCTCCCTCCTAATAAGGACATTTCAAGAAGTCTAACATCAAGCATATCGGATTTTAATCAATTTCCAAGTGTACCCTAGGAAAGGCTACTTCCAGCTTCTAGTATATGTCTGGCTGCACAATTATGTTGCTTCCAAAAAAAATAATAATAATAAAGAAAGAAAAAAAACAGAAAGGCAAAAGAAAGCCCAAAATTAAGTTGGGCTGAGCAGGAATGGCACTTAATAACTATTTGTTGAATGAATGATTGAATGAATTAATGCACCAGCCAATTAATTAACTAAATGAAAAGGAGTGAAGGGAAAAATTCAGAAAAAGAAAGAGGTAGATAATACAGAATAGTGGGGAGAAAAGAGGACATTTTCTATCAAAGTAATAATAAATTTTTTCATGTGTAGCTAGAAAATTGCCTCTGAAGAGCACTAAGCAACAGCATCTCTGTTGGCAAAACAATATATTTTCCCAAGGGAACTGTTGAAGGAATTAATACTTGCTAGGATACAAAAGTTCTGATATATTGCTGAAAACTCAGTCTCACTAGATGTTCATTCCTTAAAAATGACTAACAAAATGGGGGAAAAAAGAACACTAAATTTCAAACTGCTAGCCACGATTTTAAGGCAAAGGGTAAGACGTGTGCCTGAGTTGGAAAGACCAGATATTATATATTCAGTATCAAGCTACAGATTGTGTACTCTTGAGTTTGGCCATCATTTAAGCCACAGCTTTGAGACTCAAACTGTGAAACAACTGTCTGGTAAGGATCAAAGGATAAAAAATATAGCACAAACAAGTTTCCTGCATTTTAAAGGCAGGATTGCCCTGCACAGCATCAGTATGCAAGGGGAAGGCACTGGAGCTAAGGAGACACAGCTCAAGAAAGACTTTCTTTCTGAAGGTTGGAACAATTTTATGTTGAATGACTCTGCTCACCTCAGGAAAATTTGCAAAAGAAAAAGAGGACAACACAAAGAGACATCTATGGATACATTTGCTCAAAAAGTTATCTGGTGGCCTTAGGTACCCCAGGGTGTCTCCCCAAAAGAGGCCTTTTTATTATAAATCCTCTGACTCTAGTTAAAGTGGGCTCATACTTCACTGTCTCTAGGAGAAGTAAAGAAAGAAACATGAAGTTATGAACCATAATTTCATGCTAGTTTTGTCTAGTTACAGTGTTTCTTGGTGAAATCTCTTTTTATACATAGTGAACTATTCTATTCTTATTTTATATAAGGATATAACATATTATAGTTGGTTAAATATTGTGTCCATGATCCTTAAATAATTTGTGAATTAAGTTCTTTGTCAGAAACATGACTACAAAGTTTTTTTAGTATTATTTTAGTGAATGTATCTTAAAATTGCATTCACTCTAACATAAACTACTTTAGCTTGAAACAAAATGTACAGCAATAGTGCAGCACTAAAGAAACTTTTACTTTGTATTATCAGGTTTAGAACAATAAATAAAGATCATATTTGTAGAGCCTCAGAAAAGCATGTGATCCATCTCTCCAGAGGTGATGTCTTGCTTTTCATCAGAGCCTTAGGCCCTTAGTAATTAAAGTTTGAAAGACTTTAAGATCAAATTTGTATAACAACACTAAGTTGAATGCAGGCTTCCATCAAATAAATATTTTATATTTTTTATATTTTCAAAATAATTCCTTAACTATTATAGAAAATTTGTCAATACAAAAAGGCATAAGGTGAAAAAAAACACTCTAATTTCACCACAAATATTTTGACACAGAAAAAAGTCACCTCTGATCCCTCTACTAATATTTTAATGTAGTGTCTTTCAGTTTTGCTCTATTGCATTTTTTTGCTTTGCTTTGCTTTTAGTTTGATGTTATACAAAAATAATTTCCCCAAGTTTTTTGAAACTGTCCCACAAAGTCCTTGTTAATGGCTATAAAGTACTGCTTAAATGGTTGTACAGGATGAAAATAAATCAAATAGTAAAAAGTTTGCTAACTTGTTAAAATTTAATAGTAATAAAATATAGGCCAGACACGGTGGTTCACACCTATAATCCCAGCACTTTGGAAGGCCGAGGCGGGCAGATCACAAGGTAAGGAGACTGAGACCATCCTGGCCAACATGGTGAAGCCCCGTCTCTACTAAAAATACAAAAATCAGCTGGGCGTGTTCGTGTGCACCTATAGTCCCAGCTACCTGGGAGACTGAGGCAGAAGAATCGCTTGAACCTGGGACACAGAGGTTGCAGTGAGCCGAGATTGCGCCACTGCGCTCCAGCCTGGCGACAGAGCAAGACTCTGTCTCAAAAATAAATAAATAAATAAATAAATAAATAAATAAATAAATAAAGCATTTATTAAAATCACTGACCTGGATCTAAAAGTACCAATATGAAAAATTCTGTAGGATTATTAATAAATGAATAAACAGTAGCATATGTAAGATGATCTCATTTATGATAAAAGAATATATTTATGTGTAACTACACCTGTAAGCATATGTAAATACACAAAGTAAGCCTACACCCCAAAATAGTATGAGTATTTATCTCATGAGTAGAAGCTTTTACAATGAAAATATATTAGCATATTTAATAGAGGATATTACATATTTTTCTAACTGAAAATAAAATACACATGGCAAAAACTTCAGACAATATAGAAAGTTATAAAAAAATAAAAATAACATTCTCACCACTCACAAAGAATCACTATTAATATTTTAACATGGACTTCCAAAGTATAAGCCTTTGCATACACATCGCATGTACATTTCTTATAAGAATTGTATCTGCTTACAACCCTATAATTTATCAATTCTATGTTAGTATATTTCCATTTGAATCTTTTCACAGGTAACCTATTTAGATTTTTCATCTTAATATACCAAGAATTTTACATATTTGCACAACCACTTTCTGCTATGAAAGTGACCTGTCTACCAGAATCTCTCTTAAAGGAGTCTACTAATACTTGCCCCACATTAAGAAGTTTCATTTTTTCCTTTTTTCTCTGGGTTTCAGTTAAAGTTGATTTCATTTGTCGGTAAAATATGTTTAGTTCTCTTTCATCTCCCTACACATGTATTCCAAACAAAAAGTGTTATTCATAGTGGCTTGAATAGATGTTAATTTCCAACATTTTTTATACATTAAGTTTTATTCAATTTGAGTTTCTTTTTCCAGTTACTATAATATCCAAATTATAGGACAACATTTTACTTCAGAACTTAATTTCATCTTAATTATGTGTAATTGGTAGTCTGGTAATATTACCTTATTCATGGTTAATATAAACATATAAAGAAAAATACAGTTTATCTGATTAAGCAATGAGAAATACAGATGAAAATTTAGAAGAATAAGGATAAATATATCCATTACCATACATTATGAGCTCTGCACATTTAAGCAGATACAACACTGATTAAAGTCCAGGGTGTTTTCTGACTCTCTACTACTCTATGATCAATATGCTTGTCTTTCAATGTTTTTAAAGAACACATCTTGGGATATGCTTGTCTAGTTATGTTAGAGATGGTCAGCACTTGATATCTTCATCTGTATGCAGGCATTAATGCTCCATTTATCAGAAATGACAGAAAATAAAGTTTGTCAACTAAATTCTTAAGCATGTTTCCGGATCACTACTCTTAAGTCATTTAGGCACAAATATGTTTTTAAGGTTTTCTACAAATATTTAATTGAAAATTTTCCATTGAACACTATCATATATTGAAAAAAGGACTTGATCTCATTGGGAACAATTATTGAACTGTGGCAAAGTATAACACCTTCAGAAGTCCTCGAGGTATATATAGATATTTGCTGCTATACTGTATTAGCCCAAATTAATATGGTAACGTCTCTTATTTAAATTATGTATCATGAGTCTAAATAGAAGAACTTGTCTGATTTTCAAAAATTTGTTGTGTCTAGTTCCTCTGTTGATATCTACTGCTTTTCCCTACCGACATTGTGTTTTGCTGATAAATGTATTTCCTTAGTTTATACAAAATAACTTGGGTCATGGCATTAAGGTATTCTAAAATACTTGAACTTAGTATTATACATTTGCTGCTCAGGTATTTATTTCATTTATCCCTTGGTTTATTCCATACTCTAAATTTTAATGTTACTGATGAAAAAAAGTAGGATTTTAAAGTATTTTTATTAAAAAATGTATATTACAAGATCTGCAGTATACACTATTATTAATCATTTTATAAAGGCATTGTGCGAGCAAATCTATGTTATAGACACAGTTATAAGGACATTTGCTGCACACTATGAATGAATGCAGGAAAGAAGGGGGAGAAGGGCTAGATCCCATGCTATTACCAACACAATTAACATATTCCAGCAAGTTTCCTCCTCTTCTCTCCACTGCATCAAACATTTTTTCTTTCTACTTGATCATTCCCCTGCACATACACTGTCATTTCTCCTATCTTAAAAATATTTCTCTTAACCCAACTACCACCAGTAGCACTCCCCCATTTCTTAGTCTCTCCATGGAGCAAAACACCTCAAAAATTGTCGGCACTCAATGTCTCCAGTTCCATTTGCTTCCTTTTTCCATTCTTCAACCTGGCTTTTGCCATCTACCTCTCCATTAAAACTGCTCTTTGTAAAGTTATTCAATGATCTCCATGTTGCTAACTCTAATAGTAAGTTCTCAGTTCTCATGTTATTCCACACATCAACAAATTTGATAAATGTGATCTCTTCCTTCTTTATACACTTTCTTAACTTGGGTTAAAAAACGTCTCCCACATTGATCCTCACCAGTTTCCTTCACTTGTTTTATTTCATCCCCACAAATCTCATAATTTTGGAATACTGCAGGACCTAGATTTTGGTCTTTTCTTCTCATTTTATACTCACTCCATTAGAGAGGTCACTTATTCCCCTGGTCTTAAACACTATTTCTATGAGGATAACTCTCACCTTTGTATCTCTGGTCCAGACGCTTCTCCATATTCCACTGTCATATATCCAGCTGTCTACTCAACATATCCTCTTAAAAGTCTAACTGACTTCTCAAACCAAATATATCCAAAACTGAACTTTTACATGTCTACCTATCACCTGCTTCCCCCCCACCATCCCTATCACAGTTTATGGCAATGCCAACCATTAAGATGCCCAGGCCAGAAGCCTTATAGTCATCTTCCCACAGCCCACAGCCAATCTGTCAGGAAAGTTGTTGTCTTTGGTGGTATTGTTCTATCTTGAAAATATAGCCAGAAAATAAGCAAGCAATCAGAAAAAAAACTGCCAAAAACTAAAACTAATTTTGAAAAGAATGATAAAAATGTTAAAGCCTTAGGAAGACTAGATGATAAAAGAGAAGACCCAAATTACCATCCTTAGGAGTAAATTGGTACACATCTTCAGACATTAAAATAAGATATTATGTATGACTTTATGTCAAAATTAAATTAATTGAGCAACTAAGTAAAATAATTCCTTGAAAAACATCTTATCAAAGCTAAGAGGAAGAAATTGAAAATCTATCAAAAACCTTTCTTAAAAACACATTACAAAAATTATAAGCTAATGTCTCTCATAAACATAATTTCAAAAATCTAAAAACTTTAGCTATGCTTTCTTTCAATTTTGTGTGAATGCTCTTGCCAATGCTATTAGTCAAGATAAAGTTGTAAAGGACTGGAAAGGAAGAGGCAACCATATCATTATTCACATACAACATGATTATGTCTATAAACAAACTAGTAGAAATAGTAAGTAAACTTTGCAAAGACACTTGATAAAAAGTCATTATGAAAAATGCTCTTTTATATAACAAAGATAGATAATGTTTTATAAAAATTCTTTATATTTCTCAAAATCATCATATACCTAGGAATGAATTAATGAAACATTGTGAGCTTTATACAATAAAAGCTAAAGAATTTGAGAGAAATTAAAGATGACCTAAAAAAATGCAAGCATATATCATGCTCATGGACACTGTAAAGATACCAATTTTTCCCAAATCAGTCTTCAGGTTCAACATAATTTCAATCAAAATGCAAGCAATTTTTCTGTGGAAATTTGCATAGAAATGCAAAGAGCAAAGAATAGCCTGGAAGATCTTTAGGAAAGAGAGAGAAGCCAGATGTTTAAACAACCAGAAACGTATTCATTGTAAACTGAAAAAATGAGGTATTTGTGTAGGTATAAAATAATGGACCGGTGGACCAGAATAGAGAACCTAGAAACAGACCTAAACATATCATCTGGTTCATGACAAATGTGACAAAACAGTACTGTTTGGAAAAAATAACATTTTTAATAAATGGTGTTGCATGTAGGAGAAAAGAGAAAGGTTTGCTAGATCCCACGCCATCTTACCAACACAAGAACATACTCCAGCAACTTTCCCCTCTCTCAGTTAGATATCCATCAAAGAAAACGATGAACCTTGACCCTTACTTCAGTCCAGAAGCAAAACTTCAATTCCAGATAGACTGTTAACTAAATACAACAGTTAAAACAATACATATATTAGAAGAAAACATAATATTTTTATGACCTTGAGGTAGGCAAATATTTATTTCTGTTTTGGTTTTTTAGAGTTTTAGAGACAAGGTCTCGCTCTGTCACCCAGGCTGAAGGACAGTGGCTCACTGCAGCCTCAAACTCCCAGTCTCAAGCTATTCTCTCACCTCAGCCTCCTGAGTAGCTAGGATGACAGGCACATACCCTCACACCTAGCTGATTTTTTATTTCCTTTTTGATACAGAGTCTTGCTCTGTCACCCAGGCTGGAGTGCAGCAGCGCGATCTCAGCTCACTGCAAGCTCTGTCTCCTGGGTTCACGCCATTCTCCTGCCTCGGCCTCCTGAGCAGCTGGGACTACAGGCGCCCGCCACCACGCCTGGCTAATTTTTTGTATTTTTAGTAGAGACGGGGTTTCACCATGTTAGCCAGGATGGTCTCGATCTCCTGACCTCATGATCCACCCACCTTGGCCTCCCAAAATGCTGGGGATTACAGGCGTGAGCCACTATGCCCAGCCACACCTAGCTGATTTTTTTTTAAAAATTTTGTGGAGATGGGGGTCTCACTATGTTGCTCAAACCTGGCCTCCAGAAATCCTCCATCTTTAGCCTCCCAAAACACAAGGATTCCAGGCATGAGCTGCCATGCCTGGCCCAACAAAGATTTCTTAAACAGGACAAGAAAACACTAACCATAATTAGACTACTTAAAAATTAAGAACTCTTAAAATCATAGCATTAAAAGAGTGAAAAACCAAGGCACAGAGTGGGAGATGTTTGCAATAAACATATATGACAAAGGATTATTAGCTTTCTTTTGCTACCAAAATAAATCACCAAAAACTTAACAGTTTAACAACAGACATTTATTATCTTACAGCCCTGCAGGTCAGGACAAGATTCATTCATGAGTCTCACTGTGCTAAAATCAAGGTGTTAGCAAGGCTGCATTTCTTTCTGGGGCCTCGAAGTGCGGTGGAATTCATTTTGTTGCTCATCAGGTGGTTGGCAAATTCAGTTGCTTGCAGTTGTAGGATCAAAGTCCCTATTACTATGCTGGCTATCAACTGAGACCATTCCGAGTTTCTAAATGCTGCCATATTTCTTGACTCATCGACTCTTCCTCTATCTTCAAAGCCAGCAACGGTGAGTCAAGCACTTCTCACATCACGTCTCTCTGGGGCCCTCTTCTGCATTCTTCTTCTACTCTGAAGGATTCATGATTAGATTGAGCCCCTAGATAACCTCCATCTCAAGGCCCTTAACCTTAATGCAATCTTCAAAGTCTGTTCTCAAGGTCCTTAACCTTAATCCAGTCTTCAAAGTCTATTCTCAAGGTCCTTAACCTTAATCCAGTCTTCAAAGTCTATTTTGTCATGTGAGGTAACATATTTACAGGTACCAGGGATTTGAATCTGAATATTTTTGGAGGCCCTTAACCTGCATACCACAGATTCATATCTAGAATATAAATATAACTTCTATAAATAAACATAGCAAAGATGCACACCTAAACTACTCTATTTTTCCTATCATTATTATCTTCTAACATACTATAGATTTTACATATTAATTCTTTGGCTTTATGTTTCTCTCCTCATTGTAAGCTATCCTTTCCATAAAAGCAGAGATCTTATATTTCAATGACCTTATGCATAATATGAGTTGAGTGAATGAAGTAAATAAATTCATCAAACAGTACAGCTTGAGATGTGTTTCTCTGTTTAATGATTATTAGAGCTCTCAGAGATAAACGATAGGATTTACCTCAAATACTATGTTCACAGCTAGCTCTTTATCAAAGAAAACAGACCAGAATTCCTAACTGGGTAGGTTCTCTATTATTCAGTTAAAAAAAAATACTTGGCCAAAGATAAGTAAGAAAAGAATAACTTAGTCTTTGTTCTTCCAGAAAAAGGTTAACATAGCAGGCCTGACAGCTCTATTTAGAAGGGCCTGCTTAGGAGGTTGGCCATTGACTAGCATCTGGGAAGCTGAGTTTCAGGTGTGTTCTCACTATTCCCTAACTGCTAAGCATATTTAATGTATCTGGACTATGTGTGCAAACAATGAGGTTTATGTTGAATGCTCGCTTTTCTTCTGGGATTCTAGAAGTTTGGCATGTGCCAGGTAGAGGGTGCCTATGTGACCACTGGGAAGTAAAAATCCTGAGACTTGAATGTCTAATGAGCTTTCCTAATAAACAACATTTCACATGTATTGTGATAATCTGATGCTAGAAGAATTACGCATGTCCTGTGTGACTCCATGGGGTGAGGACTCTTGGATGCTTACACTGGTTTTGTCTGGACTTTGCCCCATGTAGTCTTTTTCCTTTGCAGTTCTGTCTCTTTTTGCCATAATAAATCTTAACCATTGAGTATAACTATATGCTAAGTCCTGTGGGCCATCCTAATAAATCACCAGACCTCAGGACGGTCTTGAGGACCCCAACACACTTATCATACATACATGAGGTAGTAGAAAGTTTGTAACATACTCTTCAAATTTTACATAGTAGCTCAGAAAATAAATATTCAGGTTGGAATGGAATACAGATACTGCAATTCATGGACTACTCCTTCATTAGAGAGATGCTGCAGTGACTAGGACAGAACTTGGGCATTTAGAATGGAAAGAATGTAAACTCAGTATGAATGCCTAACTATCTGTAACTTTTTAAAATAATCTTTATGTGTGTTTTGCTGGTAAATCTGTTTTAGTTTATATAAAAGAACTAAATTTTATAGAATAACTTAATCCCAGCCAGGCACAGTGGCTCACACCTATAATCCTCATACTTTGGGAGTTCAAGGCAGGCATTTTATGAGGTCAGGCAGTTGAGACCATCCTGGCTAACAAGGTGAAACCCTGTCTCTACTAAAAATACAAAAAATTAGCCGGGTGTGGTGGTATACATCTGTAGTCCCAGCTACTCAGGAGGCTGACGCAGGAGAATCACTGGGCCCCGGGAGGTGGAGGTTGCAGTGAGCCGAGATTGAGCCACTGCACTCCAGCCTGGATGACAGAGCAAGACTCCATATGAAAAAAAAAAAAAAGAAGAAAAGAAAACTTAATGTCATTAAGGTGTTCTAAAATACCTGAGCTGCTTCTGGTTATCTGTACTAGTGTCCACGGAGATCAGGAGTATGCTATGCATATTGGAGTTGGTCAGGAAGGATCTGAGACAAAGTGAAGTACGACAGCCAAGTCTATAGGAGAAAATAGCTATACAACAATGGCTGAGAGTGACCATGCAGAAATATGACACTGTTGCTACCAGGATGCTTGAATCTTCAGGAGGAGTCAGAAAATGAGGAAGATAAGAATTGAAAAACCATTAGGAACTATGCTCAGTTCCTAGGTGACAGGATCAATCATACCCCAAATTTCAGCATCCCACAATATACCCAGGTAACAAACTTGCACATGTACCCCCTGAATCTAAAATAAAAGTTGGAATTATATTTTTTTAAAAGACAAGCATATTCTTAAGTCTTCCAATGTTTAAATCTTGGCAACAAACTGAAAGAATTTTTCAAGTGGCCAAAAAAAAACTATTCTAGAAATAAATCAGACAAAAGTAAAGAAAAAAGTTTTAAAAGAACAAACAAAACCTCTGAGAAATATAGGATTATATAAAGAGATCAAATCTACAACTCACTGACATCCCTGAAAGAGACAGGGAAAAAGCAAGCAACTTAAACGACATATTTCAGGATATCATCCATGAAAGCTTCTCCAGCCTCACTAGTGAGGCCAACATTCAAACTCAGGAAATGCTGAGAACCCCTGTGAGACACTACACAAGAAAATCATCCCCAAAATATACAATCATCAGATTTTCCAAGGTCAACATGAAAGAAAAAATGTTACAGGAAGCTAGAGAGAAGAGTTAGGACATCTACAAAGGGAACCCCATCAGGCTAACAGGAGACCTTTCAGCAGAAACCCTATAACCCAAAAGAGATTGGGGACTATATTCAGTATTCTTAAAGGAAAGAATACCCAGCCAAGAATTTTATATTCAGCCAAACTAAGCTTCATAAGTGAAGGAGAAATAAGACCCTTTTCAGACAAACAAATGCTTAGGGAATTTGTCACCATCAGACCTGCCTCACAAGAGGTCCTGAAGGGAATGCTAAATATGGAAAGGAAAGACAATTATTGGTCACTGCAAAAACACACTTAAGGACATAGACTATTGACATTATAAAGCAACCCCACAAACAAGCCTGCAAAATAACCGGCTTACAACAGGATAACAGGATCAAATTAACACATATGAATACTAACCTTGAATGTAAATGGGCTAAATGCCCCAATTAAAACACACGGAGTGCCAGATTGGAGAAAGAAGCAAGATCCAATGGCATGTTGTCTTCAAGAGATTCATCTCATATGTAATAACACCCATAGGCTCAATGTACAAGGTGTGAGAAAAATCTACCAAGCAAAGAACAATTGCTATTCTAATTTCAGACAAAATAGACTTTAAACCAACAAAGATCAAAAAAGACAAAGAAGGGCCTTAGAAAATGGTAAAAGGTTCAAATCAACAAGAAAACCTAACTCTCCTAAATGTATATGCACCCAACACATTAGCACTCAACTTCATAAAGTGAGTTCTCAGAGACCTAGGAAGAGACTTAGATAACCACACAATAATAATGGGAGATTTCAACATTACAGTGACAGTATTAGGCAGATGATTGAGGCAGAAAATTAAAGATATTTAGGACCTGAACTCAACATTAGACCAAATGAACCTAATAGACACCTATAGAACTCTCCACCCAAAAACAATACAATCTTCTCATTGCCACATGGCACATACTCTAAAATCAACCACGCTATTGGACATACAACAGTCCTCAGCAAATTCAACAAAATCAAAATCGTACCAACCACACTCTTGGACCACAGCACAATAAAAATAGAAATCAATACAAAGAAAATAGCTCAAAACCATACAATTACCTGGAAATTAACCTATTCCTGAGTGACTTTTGCATAAGTAATGTAATTAAGGCAGAAATCAAGAAATGCCTTGAAACTAAAGAGAATAAAGATACAAAATGCCAGAATCTCTAAGACACAATTAAGTCAGTGTTAAGAGGGAAGTTTGTAGCACTATGTGTCCACATCAGAAAGTTAGAATGATCTCAAATTAACAACCTAACATAACAACTAGAGGAATAAGAAAAACCAACCCCAAAGCTAGCAGAAGATGAGAAATAACCAAAATCAGAGCAGAATTGAAGGAAACGGAGGTGCAAAAAGCCGTACAAAAGATCAATGAATCTAGAAATAGGTTATTTGAAAAAAATTGTTAGTCTAGTTTGCAGTCTAACTTACTAAAGAAAAAAAGACAGAAGATCCAAGTAAACCCAGTTAGAAATGACAAAGGGTACATTATCACTGACCCTACAGAAATACTAAAAACCTTCAGAGACTACTATGAACACCTCCGTGCATACAAACTAGAAAATATAGAAGAAATAGATAAATTCTTCGACGCATACAACCTCCTAAGACTGAACCAGGAAGAAACTGAATCCCTGAACAGACCAATAATGAGTTCTGAAATTTAATCAGTAGTAAAAAGCCTTCCAAGAAGTAAACCACTCAGATTCACAGCTGAATTCTACCAGATACATGGAAAAAAAAAAAAAAAAAAAGCTGCTTCCATTCCTATTGAAACTATTCCAAAAC
Source organism: Pan paniscus (assembly GCF_029289425.2). NCBI lineage: Eukaryota > Metazoa > Chordata > Mammalia > Primates > Hominidae > Pan > Pan paniscus. The sequence goes on from NC_073254.2 coordinate 124,276,201, forward strand.
CTTAAGGAGGGGGGATTCATCTATAATTCATTCTATGAGGCCAGCATCAGCTTCATACCAAAATCTGGCAGAGACACAAGAAAAAAAAAAAGAAAGAACTCTTCAGGCCAATATTCTTGACGAATATTGATGTAAAAATCCTCAACAGAATACTAGCAAATCGAATCTGGCAGCACATCAAAAAGCTAATCCACCTTGACCAAGCAGGCCTTATCCTTTTCCCTAGGATGCAAGGTTGGTTGCACATACACAAATGAACAGATGTGATTGATCACATAAACAAAACTAAAACAAAAAAAACCACCCATGACCATCTCATTAGATGCAGAAAAAGCTTTTGATAAAATTCGACATCCCTTCATGTTAATAGCTCTTAATAAACTAGGCATTGAAGAAACATACTTCAAAATAATAAGAGCCATCTATGATAAACCCACAGCCAACATCATGCTGAATGGGCAAAAGCTAGAAGCATTCCCCTTGAACACCGGAACAAGACAAAGATATCCTCTCTCATCACTCCTATTCAACATAGTACTGGAAGTCCTGGCCAGTGCAATCAGACAAAAGAAAAAAATAAAAGGCCTCTAAATAGGATGACAGGAAGTCAAGCCATCACTGTTTGCAGATGACATGATTCTGTATTGAGAAAAATACCATAGTCCTGCCCAAAAGCTCATTGATCTGATAAACATATTCAGCAAAGTTTCATGATACAAAGTAAATATACAAAATCTATAGCATTTTTATACACCAAAAAAATCCAAGCTGAGAGTCAAATCAGGAATGCAATCTCACTCAAAATAGACACAAAAAGAATAAAACACCTAGGAATACAGCTAACCAGGGAGGTGAACGATCTCTACAATGAGAAATACAAAACATTGCTCAAAGAAACAAACAAATGGAAGAACACTCCATGCTCATGGATAGGAAGAATCAATATCATGAAAATGGCCATACTGCCCAAGATAATTTATAGATTCAATGCCATCCCCATTAAGCTACCAATGACTTTCTTCACAGAATTGGAAAAAACTGTAAAGTTCATATGGAACCAAAAAAGAGCCTGAATTGCCAAGACAACCCTAAGCAAAAAGAACAAAGCTGGAGGCATCATGCTACCTGACTTCAAACTATTCTACTAGTGTAGAGTAACCAAAACAGCCTGGTACTGGTACCAAAACAGAGATATAGATCAATGGAACAGAACAGAGGCCTCAGAAATAACACCACATACCTACAACCATTTGATCTTTGACAAACCTGACAAGAACAAGAAATGGGGAAAGGATTCCCTATTTAATAAATGGTGCTGGGAAAACTGGCTAGCCATATGGAGAAAGCTGAAACTGGATCCCTTCCTTACACCTTATACATAAATTAATTCAAGATGGATTAAAGACTTAAATGTTAGACCTAAAACCATAAAAACCCTAGAAGAAAACCTAGGCAATACTATTCAGGACACAGGCATGGGCAAGGACTTCATGTCTAAAACACCAAAAGCAATGGCAACAAAAGCCAAAATTGACAAATGGGATCTAATTAAACTAAAGAGCTTCTGCACAGCAAAAGAAACTACCATCAGAGTGAAAAGGCAACATACAGAATGGGAGAAAATTTTTGCAATCTACTCATCTGAAAAAGGGCTACTATCCAGAATCTAGAATGAACTCAAACAAATTTACAAGAAAAAACAAACAACCCCATCAACAAGTGGGCGAAGGACATGAACAGACACTCCTCAAAAGAAGACATTTATACAGCCAAAAGACACATGAAAAAATGCTCATCATCACTGGCCATCAGAGAAATGCAAATAAAACCACGATGAGATGCCATCTCACACCAGTTAGAATGGCAATCATTAAAAAGTCAGGAAATAACAGCTTCTGGAGAGGATGTGGAGAAATAGGAATGCTTTTACACTGTTGGTGGGAGTGTAAACTAGCTCAACCATTGTGGAAGTCGGTGTGGCAATTCCTCAATGATCTAGAACTAGAAATACCATTTGACCCAGCCATCCCACACTGGGTATATACTCAAAGGATTGTAAGTCATGCTACTATAAAGACACATGCACACGTATGTTTATTGTGGCACTATTCACAGTAGCAAAGACTTGGAACCAACCCAAATGTTCATCAATGATAGACTGGATTAAGAAAATGTGGCACATATACACCATGGAATACTATGTAGCCATAAAAAAGGATGAGTTCATGTCCTTTGTAGGGACATGGATGATGCTAGAAACTATCATTCTGAGCAAACTATCGCAAGGACAGAAAAGCAAACACCTCACTCATAGGTGGGAATTGAACAATGAGAACACTTGGACACAGGGTGGGGAACATCACACACCGGGGCCTGTTGTGGGGTGGAGGCATGGGAGAGGGATAGGATTAGAAGAAATACCTAATGTAAATGACAAGTTAATGGGTGCAGCAAACCAACATGGCACATGTATACATATGTAACAAACCTGCACGTTGTGCACATATACCCTAGAACTTAAAGTATAATAATAAAAAAAATGAAATCAGAGATGACACAAACAAATGGAAAACATCCCATGCTTGTGGATAAGAAGAATCAATATTGTTAAAATGGCCATACTATTCAAAACAATTTACAGATTCAATGATATTTAATGCTATATCAAAATACCAACGACATTCTTCACAGAATTAGAAAAAACTATTTTAAAATTCATATGGAACTAAAAAACAGCCTGAATAGTCAAGGCAATCCTAAGCAAAAAGCGTAAAGCTGGAGGCATCACGTTACCCAACTACGAACTATACTGCAAGGCTACAGTAACCAAAACAGCATGGGTCTGGTACAAAAACAGACATATAGACCAATAGAACAGAATAGAGAGTCCAGATATAATGCTGCACACCTACAGCCATGTGATCTTTGACAAAGCTGACAAAAACAAGAAATGGGAAAAGAACCCCCTATTTAGTAAATGGAGCTGGAAAAACTGGCTAGCCATTTGCAGAAGATTGAAACTGGACCACTTCCTTACACCATTTACAAAAACCAACTCAAGATGGATTAAAGACTTAAAGGTAAAACCTAAAATTATAAAATCTCTGGAAGACAACTTAGGAAATATCATTCTGGACATAGGACCTGGCAAAGATTTCATGACGAAAATGGGAAAAGCAATTGCAACAAAAACAAAAATTGACAAATGGGACCTAATTATACTAAAGAGCTTCTCCACAGCAAAATAAACTGTCAATAGAGTAAACAACCTACAGATTGGGGGGAAATATTTGCTAACTATTCATCCAACAAAGGTCTAATATCCAGAATATATGTATAACTTAAACACATTTACAAGCAAAAAAACAAACAACCCCATCACGAAGTGGGCAAAGGACATGAACAACTTTCAAAAGAAGACTTACATGCATCCAACAAGCATATGAAAAAATGCTGAACATCATTAATCAGAGAAACGCAAATCAAAACCACAATGAGATATCTTACATCAGTCAGAATGACTATTATAATAAAGTCAAAAAATAACAGATGCTGGTGAGATTGCAGCAAAAAGAGTGCTTATACACTGCTGGTGGGAGTGTAAATTAGTTCAGCCATTGTGGAAAGCGGTGTGACAATTCCTCAAAGAACTTAAAAAAGAATTACCATTTGACCCAGTAATCTCATTATTGGGCATATATCCAAAGGAATATCAATTGTTCTATCATAATATGCACATGCATGTTCATCACAGCACTATTCACAACAGCAAAGACACGGAATCAGCCTAAATGCCCATAAACAGTAGACTAGAGAAGGAAAATATGGCACATATATACCATGGAATCCCATGCAGCCATAAACACAAACGAGATGATGTCCTCTGCCACAACATGGATGGAGCTTGAGAACCATTATCCCAAGCAAACTAATGCAGTAACAGAAAACAAAATACTGCATCTTCTCACTTATAAGTGGGAACTAAACAATGAGAACACACGGACACAAAGAGGGGAACAATAGATATCAGAGTCTACTTGAGTGTGGAGGGTGAGAGGCTCTCTTACTCTTCCACTTTCCACCATGGATGATGCAGCAATAAGACCTTTGCTTGATGCTAGAGGATCAGAAATAATACCTATCATGTACTATGCTTATTATCTGGGTGACAAAATAGTTTGTATACCAAACCCCCATATATTTATATAGCAAACCTGCACATGTACTCCTGAACTGAAAATAAAAGTTAAAAAAAAAAATGATTCTATGCTGTCTACCAGTTCAGAATCTCTCATGTCTAACATATGAAAATTCATGAATCTATGTGTTTAATTCATAGTATAAAACATGAACAAAAGAAGAAAAATATAAACCTAATTTCAATAGAAAAGTACCACAAAGATCTAGGATCATTAAGCAAAATCATCTTAGCAGCGATTTTCTTTCAGGTAATACAGTTAGAAAAGAGTTCACGAGCAGCAGCAAATAACATTAAAGCCAACAACATCATTAGAGTAGTTTGAATAAATTAGCAGGACAAGAGGTTTATCATTTCATTCCACAGAATAGCAACCTTTACTTTCACACAAATGCAAATTATATAGGCTATGTTTCTTTAGCCCAAGACACAAATATACAAGTGACTAGGCTCTTAGAAGAGCTGAATCATCTTCAGTAATCCAGCCCTCTCTCATCACCAAGATGGACGGTTCCAGAATTATGACTTGGCTGAAGATCTGGCCTGACCAGCATTGTGAAAATGCACTCAACCATTTTGGAGTTGTCAGGTATTATCTATAAATTTCAGACAATCATTTTGTCCCCTTGTCTTCTCTTACCATGTGCCTTTTCTCTGAGTTATTGATTTGCTCTCCAGATCAATCCAAGAAACATATGCCTTTGTAGAAATGGTTATTATATTTTCAGTAGGCTCTCAGTGGAAGTTTGAATCCTCTCCACTGGACTGCGGGTTCAAACATGATCTCACAATCTTGTCCATTTTGAATGTAATGTGATTCTAAATTGATCATTTATTTGCTTGTCCAGAAAAAGCTGAGCAGGAGATGGAAAAGCAACATAATCAGAAGTAAAAATGCTTATGTGATTATCTCAAATACACGTGTTGATGATAACTATTCTAGGCAGTTTATTTTGCTCTCCCTCCTTGTCTTCAAGGTTATATCTCAACAAAAAACCTCTCCTTACTAAAAATAAACCATTTTGTCTTTCAGAAATATTTCACAGATTTGTGCAAGGTCTTATTTCTCATAGCATGACACTTCTAAGAGTTTACTTCTCAGGTTCTAGAGAAAACTAAAATGCTCAAAGAACTCCATCTCCAAATCAGGCATATAAATATGTATATTTATATATATATATACACACACACACAGAGAATAGATCTATATTTATGTATATATAGAATATATCAAGAATAGAAGACATTTGCTTTCTTACAGTGTGTGGTACAAAATATAATTGTATTACTCTATTATCTCCTTCTGTTATGTTTCTTTTAAAACGCATACCTTTTTATAATTTTGATAGGGCTACATGTTAAGTTTTGGTAAATCTAAATAAAAGCTATATTGATCATTATTTGTTGAGGAAAATAGTTATCACCTCTTGAATTTTCGGAGTTCCTTTAATGACAAAATTTTTACTAATAAAAATTACTAATAAGATACTGCATTTTACTAATATGAATATGGTACTATTTGTTTTTTAAAGTAATATATGTTTTGTTCTGTAAATGACATTTTATATCCTTGAGTATAGTAGTGGTTGAAGGTTTCCTGGTTTCCACAACATAGATATGTGCTATGGCTTAAATGTATTCGCTAAAGTTTATGTGTTCAAAACTTAATCTCCAGAGAAGTATTTTTGAGAGGGGGTCCTTTAAGAAGTGATTAGGTCATGAGGGCTCAGCCATCATGAATGGATTAATGCCTTTATTGAGGGAGAGGGTTAATTATCTCCGGTACGAGGTTCTGAAGAACAGAATTTGGCCTTTTCTCTCTCTCTGGAGCCTGCTCTCTTACTCTTGCACCTTCCACCATGGATGATGCAGCAATAAGACCCTTGCCAGATGCAGGCACCTCAACCTTGGACTTCCCAGCCTCCAGAACTCTAAAAAATAAATTTCTTTTCTTTATGAATTACCCACAGTCTGTGGTGTTCAGTTATAGCAACACAGAAACGAGTAAGACAGAAAATTGGTACCAAGAAGCAGGGCTGTTGCTACAACAAATACTTCAAAGTGTGGAAGCGGCTTTGAAACCAGGTCATGGATAGAGACTGGAAGAGTTTGGAGGAGCAGGCTGGGAAAAGACTGTATTGTTGTGAAGGGAGTGTTCACAGCAATACTGGTGAAGGCTCAGAAGAAAACAAGAGCTATAAGGAGAGCCTAAATCTTCTTAGGGATTACTTAAGTGATTGTGATCAGAGTATTTACTGGTAAAATGGACAGTAATGTGTATTCTGATGAGGTCTCTGATGAAAATGAGGTTTTGAAAACTAGATGGAAGGCCATCCTTGTCATAAAGTCAAAAAGAATTTGGCTGAATTGTGTCCATGCCCAAGGGCTTTATGGAAGGTGGAATTTAAGGGTCATAACTAGGATATCTGGTGAAGGGAATTTTTAAGTAAAATATTGAAGGAGACTTATGGCTACATTTAACTGCATATAGGAAGATGCAGGTGGAATTTATAATTAAAAGAGAAGCAGAATGGAAAGATTTGAAAAATTCACACCCTGGCCATATAAAGAATAAAACAAACATGTTTAGGAGAACAAACCAAGGGTTTAGCCAAGAAACCATTTGCTAAGGAGATTATGAAAGACCCCATAGATATTTTAGAGATCCTTGAGGCTGCTTTTCCATTACAGGCACAGAGCAAGGCCTTGAGGACAAGGTTTTCAGAGAGGCACCCATTGTGACCTCAGCATTTGCTACCCAGGGCCACCTCAGGGCTCGGCTCCCCACATCCCAGGGTAGAGCTCCTAAGATGTTCCATCTGGGATTCAAGTGGGCCCAGTTGTGGCCTGTGCCACAGTTCCCAAGGGAGCAAGCTGTGGGCCTTGGGCAGGATCCACACGTGCTGACTGCAGAAGCGAAGAGTGAAGAAGCTTTAGGGCTATGGTGGCCTCCACCTAGATTTGATGTTGTGACAACCTAGGGACCCAAGTACCCACTTGTCACAGGGGTTGAGACACCATAGAGAGCCCCTACTAGGGCAATGTCTACTGTAACAGAGGGAGCAAGGCTACCTCAGAGACCTCAAAACTGTAGATCTACCAGCCTGTAACTCCAGCCTGAGAAAGCTGCAGGCATGAGACTCCAACTCATGAGAGCTGCTGGGTGGACTGAGCCCAGCAAAGCAATAGGGCAGGTCTATCCAAGGCCTTAGGGGCCTAACTCCCACCCCAGTGTGCCCAGTATGCAGCACATGGAGTCAAAGGAGATTATTCTCCAATGTTAAGAGATAATGTTGTTTTCCCCATTGGGTTTTAGATTTGGGACCAGATACCTTTTGTTTGTTTGTTTTGCCTGTTTCTCCCTTTTAGAATAGGAATATCTATCTTAAACCCATCTCACCATAGTATTTTGGAAGCATATCACTTGTTAATTTCACAAGCCATAACTGCAAAGGAATTTGCCTCAGGATAAATTGTGCCTTCAGTCTCACTCATATCTGACTCAGATGAGAATCTAGACTTTGAACTTTTGAACTGGTGCTGGAATATGTTAAGAGTTTGGGGCTATTGAGATGGAATGAAGATATTTTGCATGTGAGAATGACATAATTTTGGGAGCCAAGTTCCCAAATGCTATGGTTTGAATGTATCCCCCAAAGTTCATGTGTTCAAAATTATCCCCAATGCAACAAGGTGATTAGGTCATAAGAGATTAATCCCATTATCTCAGGAGTGAGTTATCAAGGGAGTGGGCTCCTCATAAAAGAGTCTGGCCCTCTCTTGAGCTTGTTCTCTCTTGCACTTCTGCCTTCTGCCATAGGATGATGCAGCACAAAGGCCCTCACCATGTGTTGGCCACCTTGATATTGGACTTCCAGCCTCTAGAACTGGGAGAAATAAGTGTCTTTTCTTTCTAAATTAGCAAGTGTGTGGTATTCTGTTTTGGCAACACAAAACAGACTCAGACAGCATGCCTGACAAATAACCAGTTTTATGCTTAAAAGGACTCCTAAACTATGAGGAGTTACAGTTGAGATTAGTGGGGAAAAGATTAAAATTAAATCCAGCAGATGTAAGTTCTAGTTCTGGCTCAGTTATAGCTATAGGACTTTGTGGACATTTATCTTTTCTTCCCTGTGATAATTCAGCCTTAATTGAATTAAATATATATTCAAGTGTATCTTCTTGGGGAACATAAAACAGCTAAGTAACTGTATAGGACACAGTTAATTTACAATTAAACTGGGAAAAGTCTACCTTTATCTCTGGGGACTCTGAATGTCAAGTTTGACCGCTGGCCCAAGATGAATGCAGTGAGATTTATGATGTGCAGTTTAATGTCCGAAATGACCCTAGAGACTCTCCAGGGCTAGTTTGTTTACTGATAGTTTTTACCTGGTGTAACTTGTTAGCCTGGCTTGACTACATGACCAGAGGGTCATAAACACCCCCTCTGGGAACTTATGCCCTGACTCCTCACACAGACTTGGTAGTTTAATTCAGAGACAAAATGTGTCCTTGGGCAAATAAGAACCCTGCAAAGCTAAGAGCTAGTTATCCATCAGACTCCAGACTCCCAGTGCCTGTCTGCACGCTTTCTCCCACTGCACTATTTTCCTATTAAAACAAAACAAAAACAAAAACAAAACCCTTACATGAGTATGCTCTGTTGAGTCTGGAGAGTACTTTCAAATATCTGAACTTGTGGAATATTTGCAATATCTAATGTACAGACTCTGGTTATCTTTTCAACATCACTGAACAGGCATGGTCCGTGGAAATCAGCCTTTACAATTCCTCTTTCTGATCTTAGGGGTAACTGTGTGTAAGGTTCTACCATCAAATTATACTCTTCTCTTCTTTGGTTCACAAATGATTCTCATTTTGCAAAAAACTGTCCCTCAAATTAAAAAAATATATATTATCTTTTGTTTCTGTACTCTTTGACACCTACATAGTATATACAATCACAATAATATTGATGGATATACTTACATAATACAACTAAAATATCATCGGTAAGTAAACATTAAATCTCCAAAATTCTGATAGATTTAATATTTCACAGATTTAAAATGTAAGCACATGGGAATCGACTTTGCCATGGAGTAGAACAGAGACATAAAAGTGAAGTTCCTAACAAGTTAAATGTGTGAGAATTTGGATATTTAACAAAAGCAATCAGCAAAGAATATATTTGCTGCAGATTAAAAACAAGGAGCTAAGAGAAACCACTGGGTAAAAAACAGACTGCATCTGGAATACCAAAGTAAACAAAAAGCAATTACTTAAAGATGCACTTAGTCATGCCCATCAATTAAAAAGGCCCATTTGGCATTTGCCCTTCTTTCAGCATGCTGGGGTCTGATGATCTGCATTAATGAGAAGGGTCTGTTGAATCCAGGTTAACTGCTTGTATATGTTTATTCTCACGCTGCAATGAAGAAATAACCAAGACTGGATAATTTATCAAGAAAAGAGGTTTAATTGACTCACAGTTCCACGTGACTGGGGAGGCTACAACCATCATGGAAGGTACCTCTTCACACAGTGGCAAGAGAGAGAATGAGTGCCTAGCAAAGGACGAAGCTCCTTATAAAACCATCAGATCTCGTGAGAACTCACTTGCTATCATGAGAACAACATGCGGGTAACGCCCCCATGATTCAATTACCTCCCACCAGGTCCCTTCCAGGACATATGGGGATTATGGGAACTACAATTCAAGGTGAGATTTGGGTGGGGGCACAGCCAAACAATTTAACTGCTCCTACCAGAGTCCACCAGACAGGGGAGTGTTTAGTTCCAATGGCTAACCTATTCTCTGGCTATAAATTACACACAGTGAAATGAGTTCACTCTTCCAGAAAAGAAATTGTGAGAGTCAATGTTGTCTTTTAGGAAAAGGGGCAAACAGTGATCCTGGGAAATTTAAGGCAATAACATCCAGAAGTATCCACTGAACTTTGAAGTTAATTCTGGGGCAGCCAGAAAGAATGAACAATCATCCATGAAGAAAAGGAAAAGCTCTGTCTAATCAGAAGAAGTATTTTTCCAAGTACTGGTATTCTGGTTTCCATCATGGCCTTCCTTTCCTCTTCTTCAGAGCACAATCAACAGAGAATCATGTTTTTCTGTGACACTAATGACAACTCCATTCACTAGTATACAGAAATGTGAAGAAGAATAATTCCTTTGCTAGTATTCTCTATTTTATCCATATAAATATTGACATATAGCATGGGGACAACTAGAATTTAGAAGATTTTGTTTATTCATGGTATTTAAGTGAATTTTTAATTGTTTCAATAGCAATAGTTTTGTGTCATTTTTGGTTTGATGTTTCCCCAATACAAAATATTGTTACCTTCAATCTTATGTGCCTCAGGTGCAACAAGAATTATGGTGTTGCTGCTCTGAATAATTGCCTGGGCATTGAGAGGCCTTGGACAGTACTGATTGAATCAAACAGAGAAAACCCAGGCTGTTTGCTCCTTAGCCACAAATTATCACATGGTAGTATATTTTCTCAGTAAATGTTTTAGTTTTATAATTTTGTGACTTCATAATACCTGTACTAGCACAAATTAGGGTTACAAAAGGAAAACAGCAGGGTCAACTCTAAAATGTTCACTTCAGAGTAGTTCACTGAGCTGTGTTTACCTAAGTATTTAAGAGCAGTAATGTTGCCTGTGCAGGATATAGTCTTTTAATCTAAGCCGTATCCATCTCAGTTATTTGCCTTGAACACTAAATATCTGTACACACTTCAGCCAACCCTGCAACTAATGAGCAAAACTACTATTGGGCTTTGTCTGGAAAAGGATCTTAGAAGCTCCAGATACCAGAGATAAATTTCCAAGTGCCCCAAAGGCTCTAAGAAGCAGTAGAGCCATTCACTGCCTACACAACTCAAGCTACAGGTGACGTGCCCTATGCCCTAGTCATTTCCCCCACTTCATTCTCATCAGTCTTGTTCACATGGGCTAGACACTTTTTCATTATTCTCTGCCTAATTTTCCCCAAGATGCCTTAAAGTGCTTGATGCTTCCACTAGGTCTTCCCTGTACCCCTACACTTTACCTAGCACCTGTTCTCCCAGATTATGACCTGCAGCCTTGAATTTCTCCTTTAGTTTGAGACTAGTTTGCATTTGTCACACTTCCATCCAAACTTAACGTGTAATATTTACTGTACTTCTTGAACTGACATTCCAGTTCTCATCACTGCCTTCTTTCCTGTTGAAATCCCCTCAAACCTCAACTCAGCCCCTTCCCTCCCAGCATGCTACTCTGCTGGTACCATGCTGTGCTTACTTAAAACTCTCCTATAAGTGGGCGCCACACTCCCAATCACACTTCCATTTAAAAATTCCTTTGAACAATGAGATCACATGGACACAGGAAGGGGAATATCACACTCTGGGGACTGTGGTGGGGAGGGGGGAGGGGGGAGGGATACCATTGGGAGATATACCTAATGCTAGATGACGAGTTAGTGGGTGCAGCGCACCAGCATGGCACATGTATACATATGTAACTAACCTGCACAATGTGCACATGTACCCTAAAACTTAAAGTATAATAAAAAAAAAAAAAGAAAAAAAAAAAAGAGAGAAAAAAAAAATTCCTTTGACTACTACATCCTGACTATTTGGAATAGTGCTGTAATGAAAATAGGAGTGCCAATATTTCTTTGAAATCTTGATTTTAATTCTTTTAGATAAATGTTCAGAAGTGGAATTGCTAAATCACATAGTTATATTTTTATTTTTTAAGGATCTTTAAACTGTTTTCTATAGTGGCTGTACCGGCATGCAAGGGTTCCTGTTTGTATGGTACACTTAAAAATTTAAAAGGGTAGATCTCATGTTAAGTGTTCTTACCACAATAAAATAAAATAAATTTCTCTGACTTCAACTTCCAGTGCCTTGCCATCACCTGCTTCTGCAACACCACTAGCAGTAGGTATATCAAAGGACTTTTCAGGTCAGCCTTTGTGGCCTGACACTTTCTGCCACTGCTCTGCCCCTCCTTCCATTCATTGAACTCTACCGTCTGATGAACGGTTTTGTAAAGCTTGCACTTGGAAAGCAGTTTTCTGCCAGAACAAGTATACATTTTCTGACAAACTGGTTTTTAGAGTTTATGAAGCCAACTGAAGGGTTCTTTGCATTTCAAATCCATACCCTCCCCCTCACCTGCCCTCTACACTTTAGGACCGACGCAATATTGTTTGATTGCCACTCACCCACTTCTACTCCTCCTTCACTTTGGTCATCTCCATTTATAGCTGTACTGGCAACCTGCCCAATCTGCTATGCCATCTTCTGCCAACATTCCTACATTCATGAGATTTGGAGTACGCAACACAGGAGTAGGAATAGGGAAGGGATCAGACCACTCAGGAAGACAGCTGAAGAGCTAGAGATGCTGATGGCAAATTATCAACTTATTATTCATAAACATGCCTGGGGGTATCATTTAGATTATAAAAATAAAGGTGTTCTACTACATGAATTAGAGTTCTGATCTAAGTTATTTATAGATTTATAACCCTAAAGAACTTCTAAATAAACAGTGATTTAGACATACTGCATATGCTTAAAAATTAAAAGAGAAACATCGAAGAAAATAAATCTGAAGAAACACTATGATATGAGGAGTTATATGTATACACATATGCTTAGGAGTTGATTAAGAGCAATCATATCATCCTAAACAAATAGCAATATCTCACTTTAGGTAAGGGAGAATAGGTTTACTTATTTAGTAGAATGTTTATCTAATGTATATGACAAAAGAAAACATTTTTCATGATAAATGATTAGTAAAAATGTAACTTAGTTTTATTATTCCCTGTTATTGCAATTTTTTTATTCCACCACGTAAAAACACTGTGGCAAATTTAGGGAGAGAGAGCTGAACTGCATTAATCATTCCCAAGAATAGGACAAAAAGCCTCACTAACTGTTTCAAAGAGAAAGTTTGATATGCATGTGAAGTTCGAGATGTGATTTCAGTTTCAAGATCGTTATAAGGAAAATAGAAAGCTTACTCTTGCAAAGTTTATCATTTTACTAGGGCTGATATGATGTTCACAGTGCCATACAAAAAAGAATCCAATTTCAATCACTTTGGTTCTTCTTAACAGAAACTTTTGCACATATAAGCTTTTTTATACTTTTCTAAACAGATACTTGCAGGTATAATGCAAAGCTATTTTCCTGTTCTCATTGAACAACTGTGAAAAACTACTTATTGTAATACAATCATCTCTACAAAATGTACCTTCAATGCCTTCTTCCCTGACACCTAATGAACTCATTTGGTTAATAATAGACAAAAGCTTGGCTTACAGTCTCAAAATTATTCTTCTGACAAGAATTCATTGAACTGAAAATGTGTTTATTTTTATGCATGCATATATTATCCTAAAATGGATATGTAAAATGTAGTAATTATTGTTCTTGATAAACATGAGTTAGAGAGTATTCATCCACTCGTCTTTCTGATTCATGCATACTTATCAGGTATCTCCCAGAAAGTTGCTCCAGAAAAATATGACTACTATCATTACTACTAAGGTGCCTGACTCCTAGGGATCAGACAAAAGAACTCCAACATTCTCACATTTGAAAGGAATTTATATTTACAGCAATGGAATTCTCAAGACTGCCTAAATTCAAAAAATGTCTTAAATTTGTAAATATGGACACATCTGTTATTCTTTGCCCATTTGTATCAGAAATGAATTCATTTGATAAAGGATAGGTAAATGGCTACAAGCCAGGTACACATGTCTACCAGAACATAACCAGCTAGCTGTGAAAATATAAGCCCTTGCTGGGAAGAAAACATCTTTTCTCAGTCTTTCTCAACCTGCTTTACATTACATACATGACTGCACCATGCTGCACAACCACAAATAACACCTTCTCCTCCACCTTGCCAAATAACTTGTTTCCATAAATCATATCTCATTATAGCTAAATAAAGCAACTCTAACCCCAAATTAACTCAGAATAAAAGAACCCTCTGAAGGCAAAGGAGAAAACTAATCTAATAACACATATTTATGTCAATTGAGCTACAAAGATCTTCTCTACCATCTGACGTCTTTAAAATACTTGGCCCAAAGTACATTCTGTATTGTTCCTATTTCAGCAGAATTCTAGACTGCAAACTTGTTTTCAATGAGAAAAAGTTCCAGTGCTACAAGATTTTGGTCATAATGCAGACCAAATCCTTATAATAATGTTTAAAGTTATCCATTAAAAGTTGTATTTTCATAATAGCAAAGAAAATAAGAAATACAGTCCATGTATCACCAAAAAAATGCAATTCAACAATTTCCCATGACTATTAGCTTGAGCACACAAGCAAACCATTTCCAAGTTAAAAGGGAAAATGTACATTTTTAAAAGCAAAGGAGCTCATTTGGAATTATTTATAATAGACACTTAATGGCTGTTAGATTTAAAATGTCCAAAATTTATGAAGTTGTGATCTGACATCATGTTGTTTATTATTTCTCTTCTCAATAGAGCAGGTTGAATTAAAGAGTACAGATAAGCTACTAAAAATGATTTCATGAGCAGATAGCAGTAAAGAAACAGTAGAAAGGCAGCAAACCATCTTGCTAGGGAATTATTCTTGGATCTTAGCAAATCATTCTTTGCATGTCTGCTTTATCTGCTGCTCCACAAATACCTTGAGCGGCTTTAGCATCTTGCTCCTCAAAATGTGGTCCCTCTATAAGCAGCCTGGGTATCCCTGGGGCTTGTTAGAAATGCAGAATCTCAGGCCTCACTCCAGACCTACTGAGTTGGAATCTGTACTTTAACAAGAAGCTTAGGTGATCTAAAGGCACAAAAAAATTTTAGAAGCACTGTTTCAGAGTATAACCAAAAAATTGGAGACCATTGTTTTTCTTAATTCAGAGCAATGATACATCATGATGATTATTCAGAAAAAACACCTTTTCAATAGGTAGTAGAGAAATCCTAGAGAGGCACAACATTTTTTTTTTTAATGCATGGGGTGAAGAAGTCACTGTCCTTATGTCTTATCAGTAATAGCACCAGCATCTCTGTATAGGAGGATGGATTAGAGAGTTTATCTGAAAGAATGTATTTTCTATAAAATTTAGAAAAATCTAATCTCCATACAAAGAATGAAGAAGTGGACCAATGTAGACACCTGGGATATTCTGCCTTGTAAATACTAAACAAATATTTTTGACACTCTAGAAATTTGCCTTTCATATTTTTTACTGGATAGAAAACGAGTATCTCAGAAGAAGGAAACTAATATCAGTGATTTCAGTTGGATTCTATATTTATGAAAATTTCCATCTGCAAATTTAAATCACAACACTAAAGACGACAAAAAGAACCTTCATAAAAGTGTTTACAGAGAAACATGTGACCTGTGACTTTGACTTCACTATTGTATGCATTTTATTAAATTCATATAGCCTTTGTATGTCATCATTGTTTAAGGCTGGCTTACAACCATCTCAATGCATGCTTTTGAAACCATCTCTTCATTGAGGCCCATAAATAGCAGCCACATATTAGTAATATTAAGTGTTACCATGAACGGCTAGAACTGAACATTTTATAAACAAACTGAAACAGACTTACAAATATCATTCCCCTTGAATAATGTCATTTAGGGTGGTTTACATGTGTTCTATCTGTGAGTTCTAAAATACCTACTGAAGTTTTAAATTCATTAAAACCAATTTAATAGTGATTGGCTGCTAATGTCTTTTTTAAGTAAAATCATAACATTGCAAAGCATACATAACATTTGATCATAATGACTGTAGCAAAAGGTAATTCAATCAATTGTAATGAATCAAGAAAACTGAAAGAAATAATGTATAACCTTTTGAAAACTTGGTTTTACATAAAATATAGAAAGAATAGACAATAAAATCACTGAGTTAGGGCAGCTGTCAGATCTCTACTTCATGTGAGATTAAAGGTATCTATATAGCAATCAATAAAATGGCTCAGCATCCTTCTAAGTGGAAACATGTTCCAGCAGTGTCACATATTGGTTTACATAATGAGCTATAATTAGATAGATAGATAGATAGATAGATAGATAGATAGATAGATAGATACGTAAGTATGGATTTCAGCATGTTTCTTGGTCTTTCTAAAATAATTGTGAAAATGATTCCCTTTCCTAGTAATGGCAGTCCATGGAAAGTACTCCTGAAAGTAATTCTAGTTTTATGATGCTCAGATTTGGCCATACTACTTGGGATTTAGATGATGCTGAATGATTATTGCAGGAGATATGACTGCACATGCAGGCACATGTGTATATGGATGTCTGGAGGCTCATTCTTAGATTGTATTTTTAGAAATGGTGTTGAGATTTTATTTGGCATGTTGCTTAAAATATTTTGGAAGATTCTTTTCTAAGTTACCTCTTAATCATCTTAACTGAAGCAAAATCATTTTTCCCTTTCTGAAGAAATTTGATTTTTAAAATAGCAAGAGCCACTCAGATCCAAATCTGGTGAATTATATATGTAATCATGAGAGATATTTTTGAACAAAATTAGACTATTTAAAAAACCATAATTACAAAGATACTCATTTTCTGACAATGCTTACAAACCAATTTCAAGGCCATTCTCAATTTCAAAAGTTTATACCAATATTGGAATAAACATAATATGACTTATTATGCATATGAAGACATGATGTATACCTTGCACCTTATATTACAGAAAAAAATTTGATAGTAAATATAGCAATAGCTTATATGACAATATTTTCCTCTAAACCACATTTGTTCATTTTGAAAATGGTTAAATTCATATGTCTAGTTTCTACCAGAGTTCCTAGCAAATAGTCGGTACTAAATAAATGTGGATTGAATAGGTGGACAACTGAAAAAATAAATAATTTTGCAGAATCCACATAATACAGTGGACTATATTATGTATGAAAGTAACCAAAATTCTATACTATTCTGACCTAAAGATAACCTTTATCCATATGATTTCTATAAGAAATCCTGTACTTGTCAAATAGCTGAAATATAATAAATAACAAAAACTTCTCATCTAGAAATTATTCTAGCCAAATATTCTAAAAGATGAAAAATAAAAACACATTCGAATATTTATCCAGTCTCTCAGATAAACTGTGATGTCAAAATAAAAATAGATTATCTGACCAGAAAACTCAAATCTTCACATGGTTGTGAAGACGAATATACTTCACCCCCACCAAATACACACATAACACATTCTGCATTCTTGTACAATGCTATCATTTTTCAGAGTACTGTTGAATTCTCAAGAACTGCAGCCAATAAGATATTGTAAACTATACATTAACTTAAATTTTTCTGATACTTTATAGGTATAAAAACACAATACCTAATTTATATGCAGAAACATATATTGAGTAATATGTATACAATAGACATATAATTTATATACAGAGGATTTATATAGTTTAGACCATCTATTTGTCTTATAATATGTTGATAGTTTATACTATATATACACATGAAGTAAACAATCAAATCATATGAAGAGAGCTAAGAAGGAAATAAAGTAGAAAGAAAATCTCCCCAGAACAAACTGAAATTTAAATTCCTAAGATTGTGTTATCCCTAAATCAGTAGATTTTGCTCCTATTGGAAATGTTGCAATTGAGGAAAACACATCAGTTTTCTAATAAAAAGTTTAAAATATGCAAAACTTTAGGGCCCAAAATCTCTAGTCAAATCTTCATGTCTAATCCCATGTTTTATTTGCACACTGCATGGAGAGGACTGCCTGTCACACCTGAGTGGCTTTAATAGTATCTACATACCACAAGTCAATAAATGTCTCATCTCCAAGGGTAAAAATACCAAATTTGATTCATTCCACCCTGACAAATTGCTTTAAGAAAAGATGCATGAAAGCTTCTATTTTATAAGTAGTCTAATAGACTTTATCTATATATATATATACACACACACATATATATGAAAAGATTCAACGAATATAGATACTACATGACTCTATATTTTGAAAGGAAGGTGCTAATAGCAATATAATGAAATTTTCTCAAGGAGTTTCTGTTCACTCAAAGCAAAAGGCCTATTCTGGTAGAAATAATATGAATATTAAAGGGAATTTTAAAATGGCTGTAATTCATGATTACAAAAAGCCCAAAGACTCCCTTTAACAGAATATAAGACTCTAGAATCTTGAAGCAAGAGAATAGAATCATAGATACAGTGAAACTATATGCTCCTTCCAAGGAAGTGTCACATAAGGGCAGTGGAAAAAAATCTGAGTTCAGTTACACCAAGATAAAAAAGAGCTTCACCACCTAAAAATGTCTTTCTTCCAAGACCACAAATTCCACAGGTAGATAAAAGAACAGCAGAAATCTTGAGAAAGGGATTTCTCTAATCTTTCCTCAGAGGCTTTGGTGAGAAGGAACTGACTTACAAGCCCTCAACCTGAAAAAATTGGATGACAATCCAATTTTAAATCGTTTAAATTGTCATCCATCCATAGAAATCCAAAGTTGAATCAGATAGAACTATCTGATGTGTGTATCATCTCCAATTTTCTGTGGTAGGGATTGAGTGTTTGAAAAATACACACCAGACAGGCTGAGTACCAAACTGTAATTTAGAAAGAGTCCCAAATATAATGGAGGCAATCCTAAAGATGTTGAGAAAATGTTTACAATTACAGATTGAAGTCCTGCCAAACCACCACAGACAATTTGCTATCATGCTTCAAACACTATTAGTGGTCCCAATGGCATTGAGACATAACAATTATGGGAAGTCCGCCTAGGGTAACATGGCACAGGATGAGGTTCTATTTTTTAAAAACGAATCTCTGTAATGTACTGTGGTTTCTAAACCTTATATATTCCTGATGAGAACCTAAAGGATCCTTTCACTAGCAATATTTTCCAGGTTTAAAAGCAACCATTTCGATCTTTTTTGTCTTAAAAAATCTGGACAGTGACCTGAAGCTTAAAAATATATCCAGAATTCAACTGAGTTTCAGCATCTGGCCCAAGTTATCATCATCTCTTGCCAGTATTATTGAAATAGCCTAGCAGTCTTCAAATGTTTGCCCACATCCTCCTCTAAACATTTTTAAATCAAGAACTAAAAATTGCATTATGAGTTTAAGTTGTTGCAAATAATAAATTTTATTTTACATAATCCCATTTAATCTAAATGCCATATTGTTTTAACCCCACCATCTTCCACTTAAAAATATATACATAAATAAGCATTTTTGTAACAAGTGGAAATGTTAAAGTAATTCTTTTTCTAATTAAACTTGTAATATATGTATATATGTACATATCTATTTGAAATTTAGAGTTGTTCTGTACAGAGTATTAGCCAATAGTCATTAGCCAGTAGCCACGTGTGGCTACTAAGCACTTGAAATGTAACTAGTCCAAATTGAGATGTGCTATAAAGTAAAATGCACACTAGATTTCAGATTTTCACAATATGAAAATATAATATTTTCTATTTTATAAACTATCTCATTAATGTTATATTGATGGCATGACAATGAAATAATATTTTGGTACATTGGATAAAATAAAATTATGTTTTAAAATGAATCTCACCTATTTCTTTTTATTTTCAGTATATATTTAAAATTATATATGTGGTGTCTATATGCAATTCTATTAAAATTACATTTGTATTGGATAGTGCTGGTTCTTCTACTGATCACCTAACAAACTTCTCTGCAATAAAAATGTCTAGAATTTGATACTTTTCAATTTCCTAGGCCCATAAATCCTAAAATTTTAAAATATATTTTGAATTAAGTTACCTTTCCATTATTAGTGAAATATAATTGATGAAAATGACATCAAATTTTGGAATACTTTGTAATTACTAAAGGAAAAAATAAGAAACATACCATCTTATTGGACTGGCACACTCTAATAAGATAGATGGGGACTTTTACCTCCAATTAGTTGACCTATTCATAGATGAAAACTTATTCATTGTATACATTTTAACAGCAATTCATTTTACACTTATTTTCCTGTATAGATATAAGTACTGAGACTCTTTATATAAATAAGTTAGAATAGACTTTTTAATATTACAAATTAATTGAACTCTATCCAAGTTTTATAACAAAAATCCATAGTAGTCTCTCATAAAAATTATTTTGATAATCAACTACTAACTTAAATACTTAATTCTGTCAAGTAGAAAATACTATTAATCTTTACGTTTATTTGTCTAGTCATTTAAAGTTATTCAATTTTTAAATTTATGAAATATATACCAAAATATTACTGATATTTACTAAACTGCTGTTCAGTATACCTACTACTCCTTCACTTACAGACAACTATTTCACAAGATACAATTAGAAACAACAAGGAAAAATCAAAATATAATTATTTTTTAAATGTTTTACAAAACAAATTATTAAATAAAATATGTCTTATCACAGGCTTTGAATGTATTTTTGCTTAAAGCTATAGAGCTGCAGACTTTCTTAATCCAATTTAAGAAAAATGTGAATGGAAATGGGAAAATCAGTTATTATCAAACCAGCTGTACACAATTAAAATAGTCTAACTTGATTTTTTTCCGCTTAAATAATTGTTTTAATAAAGTTTCTTGTGGAAACAATCTTCAAAAATCTAAATTCTCAGATAGATATGTAGGTGAACAGATAAATAAGTGAATGAATAAAACAGACAGCCTTGTTGTAAATCTGTGACATGATAAAACCTCAGTTTGTTTTGCTCTCAAAGGTATCTCCCACAGGAATGATAGTTTTTCTAGTGACAGAAGGTAGGTGAAAGAAGTGAGAATGTCAAATAAAAATATTTGAAATTGTCCCTTCATTTTTCACTCGAAGTTTTTACACCCTGGGAAAATGCATCACAGTAAAATCTAGACTATAAGAGAAATAAGGCTTTCTTTTGAAAGCGAAAGATGATGTCAAGTGGAAGATGGGAAGAGTGAGGTACAATGCCTTGACCCCAGATTCATTACCAGGCAGCTAAATGTTTGACAGTTAGTAGATCTGGACATTTATTACTTTAAAGACTTATGTCCCTGCACATATTTCAAGTAGCCCTGGAATCAAATACACCAGTCTCAACACCACTCGATCATCCAACTAATTGTTACCCTGTTTCAATCCCTGATTCCTACAGCCTAATCTCAGAATAGTAGAGTGATTCTTTCATTACAAATCAGAATATGACACTCTTCTGCCTAAACCTTCCAGGAGTTTCCCAATCTCACCCACAGTAAAAGCCAAGTATCCCTACAGTAGCCTAGAAGGCTCTAAACAGTTTGCCCTCCAACCCCATTATCCCTTTGACATCCTATTCCCACCAGACACCCTTGGCTGACTTTGCCCAACCACACTGGCATCTTCACTAGCCCTCAAAACCTCTCATCAGGCTCTCATCTCAAAAAGATGTGTTCTTCAGCTAAAATGCTCCTCCCCTCGACCTCCATGACCTACTACCTCACTTCTTTAGGTCTTTATTCAGATAACTTCTCACGAAAGCCTTCCTTGACATTGTTTACCTGTCCTATCCCCGCTCCCTTCTTCATTTTTTTCCAAAGTACTTATTATTTGACTATATATTTTCTGTCTTATCTGCCTTGTCATCTTCCATAGTACATAAACTCATAAAAATGAGGCTTTTGTCTGTTCCATTATCTACCATATCCCTAGAACAATATACAGCATATACGAGACATTCAATAAATATTTGTCAAGTGAAAAAAATTTATGAACACTTTTATAAGTGAGACAAATTTCTATACACATTAGAGAACAGGGTTGTTTAACTTGTTTAGATTTATTTTATATATGTGTGTGAAATTTGAGGATTAGGCAGTTCTATGGAATGGACATTAACGTTTATGCTGAATTCATCTGATATTGTATATGTGATCCAAGTGTGTGGATACTACTTGGAAAGTCACATTATTTGAATATATTCATTTGGTACTGAGCCTAGCAGTGTGCACATTCTTTTCAAATATTTTTACTAAAATTGATTTTTCTTTGACTTTAAAACAGTTTCCTTAGATTTATAAAATACGATTAATGGAAACATTAACTTTATCCATAAGAACATATTAATTGATTCTTTTTCATATATTTCATCACAGGTCTGAGAGAAAAACATACGGCTGCTGCTCCTAAAATAACTGTTCAACATCAAAATTCTGAAGAGAATGTAGCTAGAGTGTTAATCAATAGTAAAAATATACGGTTGACAGCACATTGGAATTGGGCACCCTGAACTGCAGCCAATCATGGATGTTATCAATTTTGTTCTTAAAAGCATGTAAGGCAAGTTTGCCAACTGTCACTGCCAGACTATAACTTTCCCTCTTGTCTTTTGAGTCATTTAAAAATCCTGTTGGATTTCATTTTATTAACAGGTTAACAAATCTATTACAGTCTACTAAGGTACTATTGACTAACTTTGAAAAATTATCTACTTTATCTCATGTCAGTTGTGTAACACTTCTTTCCAAATATCAAACACTCAAAATGTTATCAGTCTTGAAGCATGCTTTGTATAATTTGATTGCCATTGAACACACCACAGAAATCCACACATCATTTACGTACCTGTTCATTGAACAATAGTTATAGTTTATTCTATGCTACTTGTTCTGAAGGGATATGAAAGAGGGGGAAAATTGTATACTTATACTCAAATATCTAAGTTAAGAGAGCACTAACACCACAGAAAATGTATGAAGTAATTATGAATCAACTAATAAACTCAAATGGGACTCATAGGTGAAATTTATTTAAAGAGGCCAAACAAAAATGATTTTTTTAAATCTCAAGAATAATTCCATAAGTAGTGATATAATTATGTTTAAGAATGATCTCAATCAATATCTTTGGCAGAGAATGAGACAATATTTGTTATCTAAGTTATTTCTTAAGTTTATGTTCTAGAGACAGTGTCCAGAGAGCCACAGATAAAAACCTGGGCAAAGTTAAAGCTAACGGCCTTCAACATTCCTTTTCCCTCAAAGAGTTTTCACATAACACAAGATTTTTAAGTGTAGAAGAAATGTGATCTTGGTAAGTGATTCTAAAAGATAAATATTAAATAAAAAATAGTTTTAGTGTTACCAAAAGACGTAATATTCTCATTTCAAAAAAAATATTGACACGAGCCCCTTTCATGTTGAAAGTTAAGGTTTTATTTCTCTAATTTTCCCATCGGGAATAACTCACTCTTAATTAATACACAGTTCACAATGGATTTACAAATGAATTATGATTCAGAATTGAAGTTCTAATAAGGTCTTCATGAAATAGTGCAGAAAATCATGGAATTATTTTCTCTTTTTTGACTACATTCAAATTATGAAAGAGGTTCGATAAAAGTTGTTAAGCATTTTGTTCTTCAAAAAGGTAACAAAGAATAAATATGCTTTTTAAATACTACCAGCTTTTTAAAGGCAGTTTTAAAAAATGTAATTAATGCAAAAAATTCTCATCTGAAAATTTTAAGCAGTCTTTTCAAATGAGATTCTTGCCATTTTTTATTTTGAAAAGGTCTCTGAAGTCTTAGCTTTTTTCAAAGCAGTTTCATGGCAAACCATATCACATGTTATCAATCTGAACTTAGATATTTGTTTTAAAACATTAGTGTTCCAAAGTAGAATATAATTTAGTATTGTTTCACAGTAGAATAAACTATAATACATATTCTATATGAACAAAAGTACAATATTTTTCTGAAACATTGTTTTAAGATTATTATAATACATGTTTAAAGACAAATGTAATGAATTTTCAAAGGATACACTATCACAAATATTTTTCTCTAATTACAGTATTCAATAATCAATTTATACTTCATGTAGACATAAGACTTGGATAATGTATATAAAATAATTAAAAATATCTTAATTTTTAATTAAGATTAAACTAAAGATTAAGAAACTAAAGATTAAGTCATATCTAATTATATTTTGCTGGATACATGTTATTACATCAATTTTTAAATAAAAATCTTAAAAATCATGATAACTTTGAATTAAATACTGAAAAAATTTAAGCTGCTCAAGCATCAAGAGTCCACACCATGTACATTCAACTGAAGGAGAAAAACCTGAAGATGATATAAAGCATCATAACCTTATTCACACACACTTTAAAGCAAAAATGAGTGAGTTGTAGGCAAGGAATAAAAGATTTTGGATGGAAAATAGTGCTCAATTTTTGTTGTTGCAAAGACTGCTGAACCTGGTTTATGATTATGTATCTGTGATATCTAGTATGCTGATGGGAACTAAACACTTTAATTACCATTTTTATCTGCATGACATCAAACATTCAATTATCTGTAAACTTCTTAATGACTAATTGAATTATATATAAATTATCTTCAGTGTTTAGTGGCTCCAGGATGTAGAGATGGCTTTAATTGAAAATGGCCAACTTTTCTTGGCAGTCAATTCAGTGAGATAAAACAGAAAACTATCTTAATCAATGCCTTCTTACTCATCTATCTCTCCTAGTAACCTTTCAACAAGCAACTATGATGAGTGTTAATCAATTCCCTAAATATGACTGATCTCCAGAGCATTATGACAAATAGCCAACTTAACTTTTGAACAATTCTGCTGGCACTCTTTCTGCAATCTGGGAAGCAGACACACAAAAGCAAACTTACTTGGTGGGTATCCCAATTCAAACACCTTTTCTTAGAGCTAAAAAGGATCTTGGAGATACTTCTGTGTTATACCCACCTTTTGAAGAAGGCTGAATAAAGGATGCATTTTCTGAAGCTAAAAATATATCCAGAATGTATTATTAATAAAAGATATTTGTAATAATGCAAGTATCAGATAAAGCATTCTGTAAAAAATAAAATACATATAAAGGTCAGGAAAAAAAGGAAAAGAATGGATCTGTTTTTTCTTCTCTTGAAACCTGCTTTCTACGAAGCCCCTCACCCAGCAGAACAACAGAGTAAGGGGAATAAAATCAGCCACCAAGTGTAGCTGGGTGTTAGCCAAGGATACTCTCTACATTTGATGACTGTAAAAATCAGTGGTTGAGGCTTTCTTGGCAAATTTTAGGAAGGAGGTATATTATGAAGTATAAAATGTTAATTTGTTAGAGTTCTTCAAATGCTCTTTAAAATAACTACGGTGTATTCCCCGTGGTCATTCGTTGCTTATAAAACTAGTTTCCCTACAGGAAAACTCTTTTCGTGCATAACATCATGACACATGGTCCTTTGAAAGCTATAAAGCCAAGCAATTTTTCTTCTCAAGTTATATAATACCTTGCTGCTGAATTCTGGCATCCTAAAGGCAAATGGAGCAAACGGAGCTCCACAAATGGAGCAGCGTGGCGTAAGTGAGAAAGGAGAAGAAGAGGTATTGTTGGTCACAGTGTGAGAAACAACCTGAGATCAGCATTTCTTTAACTGAATTTGATGGCCAAACATCATGTATTTTTATAATCTGAGTTCACATTAAATTGCTTGACTTCATGGTTTACTTTTTTCTTCCTCTAAGGAATCTAAAATTCATTTTTAAAAGCACTTTTAATGCTATTAAACTCTGAAAGTAAACTACCCTTTTTTATTGTAATTCTCCATTGATGTTTTTTATTTTGCAGATGTTATAGATGAGTTTATCTTCCATTGGAAAGTGTTTATCTCATTCTTTCATTAGATAGCCTCACAAAAATAGAATATTTTTTAGATTTCATATGCCTAACACTGCAAAAGGGAAACTATTATAACTCATTTGCTCTCTTAAACTCAACAGATGACCCTGGTTAGTTTATCACTGAAAACAATCACCTTGCCTAAATAGCCCCAACTTCCTTTCCCTTTACCTCCATTTTTCTATCTTTAGTTAGACTTTGTTTTCCTTGCTGGATGATACTTTACATTTCTAAGTGGTGTGCTTCCCAATTTCCTTTCCTCATCTCCTGTCATGTTTGACTTTTTTTATTATTATACTTTAAGTTTTAGGGTACATGTGCACAATGTGCAGGTTAGTTACATATGTATACATGTGCCATGTTGGTGTGCTGCACCCTCAAAGGGCCAAGATTCAAGTTCAGGCTTACTTTCAGTTAGAAATGATTCACTTTCCCATGGCTATCAGAACTGGGCCACTGTAGAAGTAAAAACACAATCAATTTAATGTAAGAAACTGAATCAAATGCCTTTTTGAGGCACTCCAAATGAAGATGAAAGACTTTACAGTTTAGAGAAAAGAAAATCCAAGAGAAAACAGCAACAGGAGCAAATTAGGTAGAAAGTCCTGCATCACAGAAACAAGCCCATACTTTTTCCTCTCTAGCCACTCGGTAAAGACCATTAAACCAAGCCAGCAAGTCATCCACTGACTATCCAGCAGAAGATGCTGCACCTCTGTGCTCCCTTTTGGGGGGATGTTTGCTCCACATGCCCCCAAAACAGCCAGCAGCTATATGAAGCACACTATGTGGACAACCCCAGTTCAGTTTGCCAAAACTAATGGAAAGCTCTATGGTTGGTGAATGGGGCCTTGGACACCTAGAGTGGTGGTGGTAGGATGAAGGTATAGCCCCTGTACCTGTCAGAGAGAAGACCAGACAGAATCATTTGAAATCTCTTAGTAAAGATTTCTCCCAGCGTCTCCATTCTCCCAAAGGTATAAGGAAGATAAGTCTCTATCTTTTACTCCCTCCCATTTCAATAGTGAATCTTTCAATGTGCTCTTATTGGCTGCTTCTTCCTCTTCAAGACTTGGCTCCATCAACTTCCTGCCCCACCACTTCATACTTTCTCTTTCACCCCAAGGGCCATTTTCCTTCCCCCAGCCCACACCAAAGTGCAGAAATACATTCAAAGGAATTGCTGACTTAATTGCAAAGCAATAATTCCCTTCTCTGAGGCCTATTTGCCAGGCTAATATTTTCCCTCTGGGAACTGAGTTAGGATGGCCTGAGATAAGGAAAGAGAAAAGGCAGAATAGTAACTTTAAAACTCGGAAGGAATTCAAAGTTTAAGACAGAAGAAAAATCTTTCCTGAACAGGACCAAGGTGCAGAGCAGAAAGGACTATGAAAATGAGCTGTTCAGGAGCATAAAATCCTTCTTCCTACCTCATCTGTGGATAATCAATTACTCAATACTTCTGGAGACCTGTAAGGCCACCTCCATCACTAGCTGCATCCCACAAACTTGATGTTGTATGCTTGTTATCATTCTGTTCCAACAGATTCCAATCTCTCTTGTGATTTTTTCTTGGACCAAACGATCACTTAGATGTCTTTCATTTAACTGCTGTATGTTCTTGGCACAGGGTTTGGTGGGGGTGTTTCTGGTTATCTCACTATTATTGACTCTTTAATTTCATTGTTGTCAAGAACAGTATAATTTCAATATGTTTAAAGTTATTGAGACACGTTCTATTGCCAGATTATTATCTATTCTGGTATAGTACTATGTGCACTTTAAAAGGAAGTGTTTTGTTGTCTGGGGCTGTATCGACGTATGAATATCAATTAAGTCAAAGAGATTGATAGTGTTGTTCAGATTGTCTATGGCTTGGATGGTCTTTTGTTTTTTGTCTAATTGTTCATTCAGTTCTTGAGAGGGGCTATTAAAATATACAAATATGATTGTATACTTGCCTGTTTCTCCATTTAATTCTGTCAACTTTAGCCTCCTGTCTTTTGAATCTTTGTTATTGGGCCCATACACCTTCATGAATATTATGACTTCCTGAAGAATTGAACCTTTTATCATTATGAACAATCTCTCTTAATACTATTTTGTTTTTAAATCTATTTTATCTAATGTTAATATGGCAAAGTCAGCCTTCCTATGTTTACTACATATATAGATATCTTTTTTATCCTAGCTGTGTATTTACGTTTAATATGCATCACTTTTATACAAAATACATTTTGTTTGTTTGTCTGAATACATTCTAACAATATCAACTTCGATTTGGAGTGTTTAGTCCATTAACATTTAATGTAATGTCATGTTGATATGATTAAGTATGAGTTTACCATTTTAATTTTTGTCTTCTACATGACTGTCCTCTATTCCTCTTTTCCTACCTTTTTGGGGGTGGTATTTAAATGTATTTGGAATTTTATTTCAATTTTTTGTTGATATTTTAGCTACTCTTCTTTGCAATCTTTTCAACTGTTGACTGAAGGGATTGCAATGTATATCTCTGACTCTTCACAGACAGTAGAGTTAATGCTACTAGTTCACATAAAACATAGAAATCTAGCACAGTTACAGGTTCATATTCTCTCATCCTTTGTTATAATGGTTGTATCTCTATGATACCTACATACATTATAATCCCTTCAATAGGAAGTTATATTTTGTGCTTTAAATGCTTACATAGTTTTTAAAGGTATGAGGTAAAAAGCAAAACAAAAATTTTCATTTGCTTTTATATGGATGTTAACCATTTCTGATGCTGTTCATTCTTTCCTGAGAACCTAAATTTCTACCATTTTTCTTTATTCTAAAGAACATGACTAATCAATAGGCATAAAGTTTCAGTTAAGCAAGATGAATGAGCTCTAGAGACGTATCGAACAACAATGTATCATATACTTTAAAAAACTGTTAAGAAATAGATCTTGTATTGTGTTCTTTATCACAATAAAATAAAATTCAAACAAAAGATATTTAAAAGTAAAGAATGTCCTTTAGCATTTCTTATAATGCTGGTCTGGTGGCAACAAATTGTCTTAGTTTATTTTATCTGAAGATGTCTTTATTTCATCTTTATTTTTGAAGGATATCTTCAGTGAAATAGACTTCTAAGTTGACAGGTTTTTGTGATTTTTTCTTTTTATTACTTTAAAGATGTTTTATTCTTTCTGGACTTCATAGTTTCTTATAAGAAGGCAGCTATTAGATTCTGGTTTCCCTATATGTAATATGTCAGTTTTCTCTTTCAAGATTTGTTCTTTATCTTTGGCTTTCAACAGTTTGACTGTAATATGTTTCTAAACAGGCTTATTTGTGTTCATTCTGCTTGGTGTTAGTTTAACATCTTGTATTTACAGACTTTCTGTCTTTCATGTATCTTGGGGAAATTTTTGGTATTTCCTAAAATATTTTTTTGCCCCTGTTTCTCTTTTCTCTTTCTAGGTTTCCAGTTCTGCATATGGTGGACTGCTCAATACTGTCTCACAGCTCACCAACATTCTGCTCATTTTTTCAATTTTCTCTCCATTCTTCACCTTAGATAATTTTATTGATCTATCTTTACTTACTCTTTCCTCTGTCATTTTCATTCGGCTGTTAAATCTATCCTGTTAATATTTTTATTTTAGAAATTACATTATTTGATGCTACAATTTACATCTAATTTTCTTCCTGTATCTATTACTCTGCTCAAATCTTATTCATTGAAAACATGCTTTCTTTTACTTCATAGAGGATAAGTATTTCCGTGACTTTTAAATCTTTGTCTATTATTTCTAACATCTTATTGATCCTTGAGTTAGACTTAGTAGAGTTTATATTCTCTTGTGAATGAGTTCCATTTTGTTGGTTTTGTATGCTAAGTACTTTTAGGTTTCATCTTTAATGTCATGTATGTTAATTTGTGAAGATTCTGAATTCTGCTATTATTCTCCATTAGTATTGTTTCCTTTGTTCAGGCAGGTAATATTTCCAGCTAGACTTGTACTACAACCCCTATTCCTTGGGCAACAGCTCCAGTCTCACTTCAGTCTAATTTTTATCTAAGTTGTTCCAAGTGTAGTCTGCACATACAGGCATACCTCAAGATACTGCAAGTTCAGATCCAGACCACCGTGATAAAGTGAATATCACAAGACAGTGAGTCACATGAATTTTTTGGTTCCCAGCACGTATAAAAGCTATGTTTACACTATACTGTAGTCTATTAAGTGTGCAATAGCATTATGTCTTAAAAAATGTACATACCTTAATTTTAAAATGCTTTATTGGTAAATATTGCTAACAATAATCTGAGCCTTCAGTGAGCTGTAATCTTTTTGCTGGTGGGGGATTTTCCCTTGATGTTGATGTCTGCTGACTTATCAGGGTGGTGGTTGCTGAAGGTTGGAGTGACTGAGAATTTCTTAAAACAGGACAACAATGAAGTCTGTCACATACATTGACTCCTCTTTTCACACACACGAAAAATTTCTGCAGCATATAATGCTATTTGATAGCATTTTACCCACAGTACAACTTCTTTCAGTCTTGGAATCAATCATCTCAAATCCTGATGATTCATCAACTAAGTTTATAGAAAATTCTAAACCCTTTTTCATTTTAACAATGTGCACAGCGTCTTCACCAGGAATAGATTGCATCTCAAAGCACATCCTTTGCTCACCTGTAAGAAGCAACTCCTCATCTATTAAAGTTTCATCATAAGATTGCAATTCACTCCCTTCTTTAGGCTCTACTTCTACTTCTAGTTCTAGTTATTTTGCTATTTCTGCCACATCTGCAGGTGCTTCCTCCACGGAAGTCTTGGACTCCCCAAAGTCACCCCGATGACTGACAGTTGGAATCAGCTTCTTCCAAACTCCAGTTAATGTTGATAGTTTTACCTCCTCCCTTGAATCATAATTGTTCTTAGTGGCATCTAGAATAATGAATCCTTTCTGAAAGGTTTTCAACTAACTTTTCCCAGATCAGAGTAATCACTATCTATGGCAGCTGTAGCCATACACAATTTATTTCCTTTTTTTTTTTTTTTTTTTTTTGAGACGGAGTCTCACTCT
The DNA here is from genome assembly GCF_029289425.2 of Pan paniscus. Lineage (NCBI taxonomy): Eukaryota > Metazoa > Chordata > Mammalia > Primates > Hominidae > Pan > Pan paniscus. The sequence continues at coordinate 124,307,197 of NC_073254.2, forward strand.
GTGGCCCAGGCTGGAGTACAGTGGCGCAATCTCAGCTCACTGCAAGCTCTGCCTCCCAGGTTCATGCCATTCTCCTGCCTCAGCCTCCTTAGTAGCTGGACTACAGGCACCCGCCACCGCGCCCAGCTAATTTTTTGTATTTTTAGTAGTGACAGGGTTTCACCGTGGTCTCGATCTCCTGACCTCGTGATCTGCCTGCCTCGGCCTCCCAAAGTGCTGAGATTACAGGCTTGAGCCACCGCACCCGGCCTATTTCTTTTTTAAATTTATTTAGCACATTTATTCAATCTACTGTGTATTCTCATACATTTAATTTTTATCTTAAAACATTTACAGAGGTCAATTCACTATTACAGTATAAAATGTACATTAGTTTCAATCTACATCTTAAAATATGATAAAATATGAAAAAGTACTGTTTCATATTTTATCATATGTATAAAATATTCAATACTCATCTTGTTTTCCAGATTAGAAAAATAAGCTTCCACAAAGGAATAAGACCTTGTGTCTAAGGTAAGGTTTGTTTTACTTCATACCTTAAAGGTTTATACATTTGAAAGTATTATTGGTGTAATTTATTTTATTTATTTTCTTTTTTTGAGACAGTTTTGCTCTTGTTGCCCAGGCTGGAGTGCAATGGCGTGATCTTGGCTCACCACAACCTCCGCCTCCCGGGCCCAAGCAATACTCTTGCCTCAGCCTCCCGAGTAGCTGGGATTACAGGCATGCACCACCATGCCTTGCTAATTTTGTATAAAATGTTTCATTTTTAATATGCATACATCAACATTAATTGGGATATAGTGAGGAAGAAAAAATTGAGGTTTAAAATTTCTCATTAGATATAAAAATATCTAGCCCTAAGTAAAATTTTAAGATATTTTTGTTTTGACAAAGACATCATATATTTTACTTGCTTGTTATTTAGTTCAACTAGTGAGTAATGGAGATAAAGGAGAACTACAAACATCTGCACACAGAAATCAGAAAGGACACAAACAAATGGAAAAATATTCCACACTCATGGATAGGAAGAATCAATATTATGAAAATGGCCATACTGCCCAAAGTAATTTATAGATTCAATGCTATTCCCATTAAACTACCATTGACATTATTCACAGAATTGGAAAAAGCTATGATAAATTCATATGGAACCAAAAAAGGGCCCAAATAGCCAAGACAATCCTAAGCAAAAAGAACAAAGCTGGAGGCATCAGGCTACCTAACTTCAAACTATACTACAAGGCTACAGTAACTAAAACAGCATGGTACTGGTACAAAAACAGACACATAGCCCAATGGAACAGAAAAGAGAACTCAAATAAAATCACACACCACACACACATCTGATCTTTGACAAACCTGGCAAAAACAAGCAATAAGAAAGGATTCCCTATTTAATAAATGGTGCTGGGAGAACTGGCTAGCCATATGCAAAAAATTGAAATTGGATCCCTTCCTTATACCTTATACAAAAATTAACTCAAGATGGATTAAAGACTTAAATATGAAACCCAAAACAATAAAAACCCTAGAAGAAAATCTTGTCAATACCATTCAGGGCATAGGCACAGGCACAGATTTCATGACAAAAACACCAAAAGTAATTGCAACAAAAGAAAAAATTGATAAATGGGATTTAGTCAAACTAAAGAGTTTCTGCACAACAAAAGAAACTATCATCAGAGTAAACAGACAACCTACAGGATGGGAGAAAAATTTTGTAATCTATCCATCTGACAATGGCCTAACATCCAGAGTCTTCAAGGAACTTAAATTTACAAGAAAAATAACCCCATTAAAAAGTGTGCAAAGTATATAAACAGTACACTTCTCAAAAGAAGACATATATGCAGCCAACAAACATATGAAAAAAAAACTCAACATCACTGATCATTAAAGAAATGCAAATCAAAAACACAGTAAGATACCATCTCACACCAGTCAGAATGGCAATTATTAAAAAATCAAGAAACAACAGATGCTGGTGAGGTTGCAGAGAAAAAGTAATGCTTTTACACCATTGGTGGGAATGTAAATTAGTTCAACCATTGTGGAAAACAGCGTGGCAGTTCCCCAAATATCTAGAAGCAGAAATATCATTTAACCCAGCAATCCCATTTCTGGGTATATACCACAAGGAATATAAATCATTCTATTATAAAAGATACATGCACACATATGTTCACTGCAGCACTATTCACAATAGCAAATACAAGGAATCAACCCAAATGCCCATCAGTGATAGATTAAATAAAGAAAATGTGGTACACCATGGAATACTATGCAGCCATAAAAAGGAACAAGATCATGTCCTTCGCAGGGACATGGATGGAGCTGGAAGCCGTTATCCTCAATAAACTAACACAGGAACAGAAAATCAAACACTGCATGTTTTCACTTATAAGTGGGAGCTGAATGATGAGAACACATGGGCACATCAGGGGGATCAACACACTGTGGGACCTGTTATGGGGTGAAGGTAGGGAGAGCATCAGAAGAATAGCTAATGGATGCTGGGCTTAATACCTAGGTGATGGGTTGATCTATGCAGCAAACCACCCATGGCACACGTTTACCTATATAACAAACCTGCACATCCTGCACATGTACCCTGACACTGAAAAGTTGATTTAAAAAAAGACAGCTAAAATATATTTAAGATACATTCAAAATATTTATATTTTAGAAATTAGTTTAACCTTTGACATTTAAAATATCCCAGAAAATTAAATCTGGAAAGATTAGTTTTCCAATGTGCCAAATGACTGAGGTTTTACTGATTTTAGGATGTCTAATTCATAAATTTATCTACATTACTTAAAATGTATTTCTTAAATAACAAAACTTGAAAGTTAAAATCACTCCTTAATTCATGGGCTTCAGAATGGGTGTTGTGTGAAAACATGCATGAAAACAATCTTCTACTATATCTCCATCAGAGCGCTTGGGTACCTAGGAGCCTTGTCAATGAGCAGTAACATTTTCAGAGGAATTTTTTTTTTTCTGAGCTATTAGTCTCAACAGTGGCCTTAAAAAATTCAGTAATCTAGGCTATAAACAGATGTGCTATCATCCAGCCTTTGTTGGTCCACGTATAGAGCACAGGCAGAGTAGATTTAGCATAGTTCTGAAGGGCCCTACGATTGTTGAAATGGTAACGGAGCACTGGCTCCTACTTAAAGTCACCAGTTACATTAGCCTCTGTCAACCTGTCCTTTAAAGCCAGACATTGACTTCTCCTCTCTAGCTATGAAAGTCCTAGATGGCATCTTCTTCTAATAAAAGTCTGCTTTGTCTACATTGAAAATCTGTTGTTTAGCGTAGCCACATTCATCAATGATCTTAGCTAGATCTTCTGGATAAATTGCTGCAGCTTCTATATCAGCGCTGTTGCTTCACCTTGCACTTTTATATTATGTAGAAGACTTCTTTCCTTAAACCTCATGAATCAACCTCTGCTAACTTCAGTCTTTTCTTCTGCAGCTTCCTCACCTCCCTCAGCCTTCACAGAATTAAAGAGAGTTAGGGCCTTTCTCTGGATTAGATTTTGGCTTAAGGGAATGGTTTGATCTTTTATCCAGACTATTAAAACGTCCTCCATATCAGCAGTAAAACTGTTTCACTTTCTTGTCATTCATGTGTTCACTGAAATAGCACTTTCCATTTCCTTCAAGAGCATTTCCTTTGCATTCACAATGTAACTGTTTGGCACAGGTGGCCTAGCTTTTCGGCCTATCTTGGCTTTCAATATGCCTTCCTCACTAAGCTTAGTCATTTGTAGCTGTTGATTTAAAGTAGGAGATGTATGACTCATCCTTTAACTTGAACATTTAAAGTCCATTATACGGTTATTATTTGGCTTAATTTCAGTATTGCTGTCTCTCAGTGAAGAGGGAGGCCAGAGGAGATGAACAGACATGGGGGGATGGCCAGTCAGTGGAGCAGTCAGAAAACACACAATGTTTACCATCTAATTTGGGTGTAGTTTGTTGAACCTCAAAACTATTACAATAGTAACATCAAAGATCACTGATCACAGACCACCATAACAGATAAAACTTAAAAAAAGTGAAACATCGCTAGAGTTACCTAAATGTGACACACAGACAGGAAGTGAGCATATTCTGTTTAAAAAAAAAAAAAAAGAATGGTGCTAATAAACTTGCTCGGCACAGGGTTGCCACAAACCTTCAATTGTAAAAATTTAAAAAAAAAATGCAATGTCTGTGAAGCCTAATAAAGTACAGCAAGATAAAATGAAGTATGCCTGTGTAACATGCAGTGGAAAGTCAGAGGCATAAGGAGACCGATACTTTCTCTAGCTCTTTACCTTCTGGAGTTCTCCACACTCTTCGGCATTTATGGATTACCAGCTTCACTTTTGTTGTTCCCAGGGCCAGAAAAACAAGAGATTTTCTACATGTGCTCCTGCTGCCACTGCCCATGGTACTCTGTCAATATAAGTGTATCCTGTGTCACTCAGTGGACACTTAGCGCTAGGCTGAAGGACATGAAGAGGGAACTTAGTGGCATAGTTGATCATCTCCCCTCCTCCAAAAATAACATGCTCTCCTCACTAAAGTAGTATACTTCGGTTCACTGTGAGTAACCTTCCAGAGTTGCTTTTTGCATTATTTTTAGCTTTCATAGTTGTTTCTTACAGGAAGCTTATCTGGTAGGATCTTACCCTGACATACATGGAAGCAGAAAAATTTGTAAAACTTTGTAAATGTAACTCCCCTTTTTCCCTCACATCTCACATTTAATTCTTCCACAAATCTTGGCGATGATATTTTACAAATATATCCGTCATCTGAACTGACCACCATGACTGCCACACTCTTTGAAGCCACTGACCTCTCTCCCTTGGTTTTCTGTCATAGTCTCCTTATTGGTTTTCCTCCTGGTTTTGTTCTCCTACAGTGTAGAGACACTGTAGCCACAGCAATCTTTCTAAAACATAAGCCAAATTACGTTACTCCAGTATTTGAAATCCTCCAATGACTTCTCATTTTACTTAGAGTAAGAATCCAAATTTATTTCAATCAGCTACAAAGGTGTAAATGATCTGGGCCTCCACAACCTGTTAATTCCCTAATGTCCTCCACTTTTCCTCGCCCTTCTCTGCAGGCTCCCTGTGGTTTCTCAAACACACCACGCTGTGTTTGCTATCCCTCTTTAGAATACTTTTCCCCAGAAACGTCCATGGCTCATTCTTTCATTTCCCTCGGGTCTCTAATCAGACATTATTTTACCATGAAGCCTTCCCTGCCTACCTGTATACAACAGCAATATGTTAGTCACTTTATATTTAATATTAGTGTTCATAATAAACCAAGTACTGCCCTATTCTGCCAATGAGAAAATTGACAGAGAGTGAAAGCAGTTACCTAAGCTCACATTGGCAGAGCCAGAATACATATTTGGGAACCTATAACTCTTCATCCTTGAGAACTACAGCAGAAAGCCACACTTGCAAAATTCTAGAAATGGTCAAGATGAATGAAACATATATTTTTATCATAAATTAATTAAGACCTGGCAATAATCTGACATGGTTAGAACAGCCTAATCTGCTCTGATTTTTTTATTTTTATTTTTTAAGAGATGGAGTCTTGCTCTGTCCCCCAGGCTGGAGTGCAATGGCAAGATCTCGGCTCACTGCAAGCTCCGCCTCCCGGGTTCATGCCATTCTCCTGCCTCAGCCTCCTGAGTAGCTGGAACTACAGGCGCCCACCACCACACCCGGCTAATTTTTTGTATTTTTAGTAGAGATGGGATTTCACCGTATTAGCCAGGATGGTCTTGATCTCTTGACCTCGTGATCTGCCTGCCTCAGCCTCCCAAAGTGCTGGGATTACAGGCACAAGCCACCGTGCCCGGCCCTCTGATTTCTTTTCAATGCTTAATTCTGTCTGTGTGGATATCAGCAAATTATCAACACTACTCAAACTCTAGTCTCAAAGATTTTGATTGGCCCAAGCTGAATCTGGAAAGATTCTCCATCTCTCAGTACATCTGTGATCAGTTCTTTCACTGAGTGCAGACTCTTGGTATTTTCCCCTCTGCATCTCTACCTGCTGTTCTCAAGCTTGGGGAGTTAGACTCACTAGCAGCTCATGCGGCCTTGATAAGGTCAACAAGGCCATCCTTCCCAAAAGGCCCACAATAACTTATCTGCTCTTTCTAATGGCCAAAATAGTCATGTGAAAGAACTAAATTCACCATGTTAGCCAGGATGGTTTATTAAAAATATTTTTTTAAAAAAATTAGCCGGGCATGGTGGTGGGTGCCCGTAGTCCCAGCTACTTGGGAGGCTGAGGAAGGAGAATGGTGTGAACCCGGGAGGCAGAGCTTGCAGTGAGTGGGAGATTGAGCCACTGCAAAAACACTGGATTCACAGAACTAGGAAGAGCCATCAGAGAAAGCCCCTCCACTGGGGATAGAGGAAAGTCAGGAAGTTAATGATAAAGGAAACTGGCCTCAGGCAATCATCTAAAACTCAAGCAGGAAAGCAGGCAGTATTAGGGTAGCCTGACAGTAGGTGGCAATGGAGTCAATCACTGAAATGAAGATACAAGGGAAGTATTATGGTTTTAAGAAGAACTAGTAAAACTGAGATACACGCTGGCCTCTGGAGGTCAGGAATGATGGCAGAGTTTCATGGTAAGGTTTCAAGCACACAGCAATAAAAACAGACTCACAGGTACTTAAACTGCAGTAAAAGGAGAAGACTTGATCACATAAACCTAGGCAGGTAAGAGCCCTTTTACCCTAATCATGGTCGAAGATCTGTAACATGAATAGCAAGGTTGACTTCTTACTTAGTTATAGATCCTTAAATTCTTCCTAAGAATAAAACCAATCCCAGCGCCTCAGGAATTCTATTAATAAATGGGAAGATTCAAGCAAAGCAAAGCCCTAATCTTTGAAATGCTATTTCAAAGCCTTTGAATTTCTTTAAACCAGGGGTGAGCAAACATGAAGTACCAATTAGTAAATATTTTAGGGTTTGTGGGTCATACCATCCCTGTGGCAACTACTCAGCCCTGCCACTGTGCTATGAAAGCACTTGCAGACAATACATAAGCAAAAGGGCATGTCTATGTGCCAATACAATTATTGGAACTGAAATTTATTTATGGATGCTGAAATTTGAATTTCATAAAATTATCCCATGTCATAACATTTTCTCCTTGTGAATTTTTTTCTCCAATCATTTAAAAAGGTAAACATTATTCTTAGCTCATAGGCCATACAAAAACAGGTGGCAGTCCAAATTGGGTGCACAGCCCATAGGTTGCCAACTTCTGCTTTAGACAACAGAGTAACTTATAGTTTCCAGTGCAAAGGATCTCTCTAGCTCCCTCATTCATTTGCAGACCAGAGAGCAATGACAACTCCTCCACGGAACGAGTGGCCAAGCTCTTGATACATAAGGCCCTCCCCAATGTACATATATTTTTGCCTCATATTTTTTATCAACAGGAGATGCAGTGTAAGAGTAATGTCCACATCACTTTTTCATGATTCTTTGACCTTTATTTCAAAATGTCGTACAGTAACTTACAAAATGCCAGTATCAATATTTACACAAACATACAAGTGCACAATCAACAACTGCCTTCTTCCCAGGTTACTAGCTCTTTCCAACTCTCAGGTTTTTCTATGATTTATTAAGTTATTCTTCCCCTCTCATTTCCCCTGGGATAATCTCAATAATGCTATTACAAGCAACTAGAGCTTGTTATGTTCAATAAAATAAGCCAAGCACAGAAAGACAAATGTTGCATTTTCTCACTCACATGTAGGAGCTAGTGATTATTAGAGGCTGGGAAGGGTGGGTGGGGGGATAAAGAGAGGTTGATTAATGAGTATAAATATAGTTTTATAGAAGAAATAAGACAGTGTTGATAAATCAGTAAGGTGATATAGTTTACAATAATCTATTGCATATTTCAAAACAGTTGGAAGAGAGTAATTGGGATATTCCTAGCATAAAGAAAAGACAAATATTTAAGGTGACAGACATCCCAACTACACTGATATTTATCTTTACAAATTATATGAATGTAGTTAATAATCTTACGTACCCCCAAAATATGTACATCTATTATGTATCCAAAAAAACTGAAGTAAAAAAAAATTAAAAAAAGAAAGGAGCTAGGAACTGAAAGTTAAACACTGCTTCTTCTCACTCATGCAAAAGCTAAAAAATGTTGATCTCATAAAAGTAAAAAGTAGAACACAAGATACTACAGGCTGGGAAGGAGTGATAGAGAATTTTCAAACCATACAAAATTACAACTAGATAGGAGAGATAAGTTCTAGTGTTCTATAGCACTACAGAATAACTATAGTTAACAGTAATATATTATACAGTTTCAAATATATAGAAGGATATCGGATGTTCCCAACACAAAGAATGATAAATGTTTGAGATGATGGATATGCTAATTACCCTAATATTATTACTATACATTGTATGTATTGAAACGTCACAATGTTCCCCATAGATATGCACAATTATTACATGTAATTTAAAAATAAAATACTTTTAAAGTTAAAAAAGAATGTTATCACAGTATGAATCTATATTATCACAGCACCAGTCATATTTTCCTGGAAATAAAAGAGAATTTTATTTTACACATGTTCACCTGTTGTTGGTACTTTTGTAAAAAGAGCCCAGCATTCAAAAGAAATTACCATGGTCTGAAATCAGTTGATGAGCTGATTAAATCTAGTGATCGTGCAAATGGAAAAAAATACTCTTAACAACTGAACCTTTTAAATTTTCCCTGTGATTTTTCATAAATGAAAAAGTTTATGTTTTTTTCATCGTGTTTTTACATTTTAAAAACTCCTCCTGACTATCAAAGTAACACATGCTTATTGGTATTTATACTTTTAAGCCTCTCCCCCCTTCATCCTCAAATCTTTTTGGAGACTTCCAAGATACTGCTTTAAAGAAATTTTGGGATGCTGTCTTATGTAGTTATTCTTTGCTACTGTCACACCTCTCACTATAATAAAGTATGAAAAGGTTAAAGCACACATATTATCAGTCCTACCTAGAAATATTCTTTTCCCAACATAAGATAATTGAAATCTCAATTTGGAAAGTGAGAGGTAGAAGGGAAAAAATGCAACTCTCTTTAAATGTAATATAAAAAGAAATAGGGATGGAATCAAGAAATGCCCCAAGATCAAAGAATTTCCTTGTTTGAAAATTTTGTACAGTTCATGCTTAATTATTCATGCTAATGGAGGGCAGGAGACATACAAAAATGAATAAACTAAAACGATTTATAATTCTACTGAAGGTCCAATAGGAGCTTCCAAGTCTGAGGGTTGATGTCTTCTCTAATTAATTTAACTGAAGACAAATAATTGATTTAATGATCTCACCACAATAAAATGGGTGGCTATGCACTTATTCAATTTGTAGACAATTGGCAGAAGTCTTCTCCAAAACTATTTATAAAGTTACCCCTTGACTGCATTATAGGCTCAACAGTAGCTAAAGCTAAATTGGAAATTAAGTGAACAGACACATCTTTAGGTATAGATCAAACAATGAAAATAACAATAATAATAGCTATCATTCACTGAGCGCTAACCATGTGCTATGTGATTTAAATGCAATCCTCATTTAATCCAATCAAAAATTCTATCAAGAAGCAATATTTTAGTTTCTATTTTACACATGGTAACATGTTCAAATTAAAATGTAACTTAAGGATTCTGAAGTCCTACTCTCTCCTTTTATTCAGTAGGAGAAACTGGATTCCAGACGCCTGTCACTTGCCATGGGTCACATCTTATTAACAAAGCTGTGGTTAGAAAAGTCTACTTACTTACTGGGACAACTTTGTCTCTCAAGCTTTTATAGCAATACACAGTTGATATCTGTACCATGGCCACTTGATCCAGAGACCCGAGCCTAGTAAGCACTAAATGTTTTTACTTCCGTCATCAAATATTTATTGTGCACTTAAATATGTGCCAAGTATGGTTTTAAGATCTGTGGAGGAACAGTGAACAAAATCCTGGCATACCCTGCCAACTGTTTCCCTGCTGATGTTTTCTGGGTAGAACACCACTAGGCTTTTAATACGAACACATCATAGAAAATACCTATTATCTTTCAATAAAACATTTTTAGAATCAAATTTAGAGAAAAAATGTATTAGAAAAAAACATATTTTCCTAAAACTCAAATATGAGTTTTAACTAAACATTATAAATGAAATGTCTCAAGTTCTATCATGAAAGAAATTGTGAAACAGCAAAATCACATGTAGATATTTTGAAAATTGTGGTATCAGCACAGAAAATGTGTGTCTGGGGTGCCTCTGGTTTTAAGAGGTGTGTTCCTATAAATAAGACAACTGCTTGTTAATAAGTAGATTGTTTGAAGTACCAAAAAATATTTTTTTCATGCATTTTACATTTTTGCTTGATGATAGTTTTTTACTTATAAATGTTTTACTGTTTTATATACATGTTGGGAAATTGATTGTGGTTTTGGGTTTATATGTAATACATTATTTTCTATCTACTACTAATAATAGGAAATGGATTCCTGGTTAACATTTTCACACAGAACATATGATTTTCTGGAACAGATTACTAACATTACAAGGGAGTTGCCTGGTAGTCAGAGATCCCTGCGATGGTGGAGCTGATATTCTAGAGGTAATTGAGAGACAATAAACATGATAAACATGGGTATTATCCAGTATGTTAGATGTGAATAAGCACTACAAAGAGCTATTAACCTAGTAGTTGGGTAGAGAATATGTATTTGTGTGGCAGGCACAAATGCAATTTTGGATCGAAGAGAAAGTGATCATGGAATAAAAACCCAAGAGAGGTGAGAAAGCCAACTATAGGTACATGTTGGGTAAAAACCATTCCAGGCAAAGAAAGAATCACAAAGAATATTTCTGGTGAATTTCAATAGCAACGTGGAGCTTTGCTGGAGAAATACAAGAGATGAGGAGCATAGATGGTGATGGCATCGAAGAAGCAAGGACGTTGGGAAGAAAATCATACAGAAATAATGATGATGGTAAGTGGTAAACACAACCGTTTTTTTCTGGTATTGAACCACTGTCCGTCCTTCAAGGCATTTTTATTTTCTTTCTACTTTACCTAAGATAGAAGCCTTGAACATACATCTTCCCCAATCTGTTTTCTTGAGAACTGTGTGATCATAGGAACACAGCTAATTATAGGGAAGGTCTGTTTCACAATCACAATTATTTTGGCAACCAATCATCTCCCATGGTACAAAGTTCCATTTGTAAGACACTATTATTCATTTCCTAAATTCATATTTAGTACAAAATGACAGACAGAATGTGTCCTCTACTGCTGAAGTCCAAAATCACATGATACACTGAAACATGCTGACAGGCAGAATTGTGGAATCTCCCTTCCCCAGAAATGTTTAAGAATGAGACTCTTCCCAAAGGGCAAGAGTCCCACCCAAAGACAGGAGGTAGGTGGGCTTTGATGAGTCCTCTCAACATGGTGATTCTTCTGTTATTTCTCTCTAGGGGTCTCTTGTGGGGGTAAATTATTTAGTGATTATAAAGGGATTTTCTTTTCTTCACAGGGAAATAACAAGCTACATAAATCATATACAGATTGCTGTCAAGTTGAAATGTTGCTAAAAACTATGTACCTCCTAACCAGATAGTCTTTTTAAAAAAATACCAGAAGGGTGCTGTCATAAAATTTAATTTGATCCTGAAATGCTTAACAAAGACCAAGACATGAGGGAAGCAGAGGTCAGACCCAGACACATGGGTTGGAAAAGAGAATGATGATACAGATTCTAGTGACAGCGCTGTGCTGACACAGGCAGATGAGGAAAAAGACACAGAAACTTTGAAGGCGAAAAACAGGATAAATCAAAGAGGGTAGTCTGAAGAATAAGAAGAGGTTTTAAAATAGCATTTCTCAGGAAAGTGGTAAGTTGAATCTTCTTTTGTGATGATATCAGGATGTTTCTTTCTACTTTAGAGCAGCTTGAGTTTAAAGAAGGGAGACCATCATCCAGAGAGTTTAAACAAGTAGGGGTAGGAAAGACAGTGAGGCAATTGTGACCTAGCCTGGAACATAATTAAACATAACCAAATGACCAATAACTTATTATAACAATAAGAGAAAACAAAAACAGTGATAGTGTCATTGGGAAAATAAATTTTATCACATCTCTTCATTCACGTCTTTTATTTTTAACTTGTAGAATCTAGATTTTTTTAAAACTAAAAGTTAAATATAATTCAGTTACATAAATCTAGTCTTGTTTTTATCGAGAGAATGGAAAACTTCAATATATGAAATAGCTGTAGTGTTAACTTTTAGAGCAAAAATTTTAAACAAACATGTTGACCTATTGTGAATAGTATGAAATGGAAAGTAAATTATTCTGGAAAAAAGTCAGTTCCAATATGGATGCCAAGAGCACTAACCACCTCATTTTGCTTGGCTGCTATTCTGATGTCTGGGCAATTCTTGATGGGTTCGGAAGTTAAGGAAGTCATGGATGGGTATGGAATGCACCTTGGAGTTAGAATCACTTTTCTCTGGTGAGAAGGAGTTAGAAGAGGAAAATTCCATGTATTGGATTCCTCTATATAAAGAACCACCTTTTAAAATAACTTAGAAATGTTGTTCATGAGTTTCAGAACTCCATAGAGCTGGAAATTTTGGCAACATAAGCCTATATGCCCATAGAGCTCTTAATCATGAGAATGAGTCCACGTGATGCCAGTATAGATGCAATTATACTATTCATACAGAATAGAATTCTTCTTCTGCTGGTGAACGATTTGGAAAATATAAACGATACTTTTTTAAGATAAATTACTTATTTTATATTATTACAAATATTTATCAGAAAGATAAACTTTATGAGGTTTATATTTTATATAAATAGAGATTTATTAATAGCTCACTTTCAGTTAATTTGACAATGACGGACTTGCATTGCCAAGGATTTTCAGAATACAATTTCTGTGAGGCATTGAAATAGTTTTTATTCTAATATCTTAATATTCAAAACCTAATGTAAGGCTTGGGTAGTTTCATATTCTCTTCTCCCAGTTCACCAATGAAACTTGGAATAAAATATTGCATTTACTGTCTAAACATTTGTATCTAGCCCAAGCACAAGTAAATATACTACTTTGGCATGAGCTTGAATCCCAGACATGATTATGATTCAGATTATACCAGAATTTTACCAGAATTCAGCAAGTTTTCTACATTTTCTCTCTTCTAACATTAATACTCTCAGCTTGGGGTAAATAAACAATGTGAAGAGTCCATATTCTTCTTAGTAGAAATTCTGAAACGTGTGTAGCAAAAAAACTATACTTCTTTTAACTACAGAAAGACACACCAAAGAGTCGGGTAGACAGTCCAAGGAGTGGTACTTCACTGCATTAGTGAAGGGGAATAAGAAAGGCAGAGGAATGAAAGGCACGGGACTCAAAAAGGCAACGTTTCTTGCTCAGACCTGAAGGCACTTCTGCCTTTTATTGAAGTAGATGATGCCATAAGGTTTGTTGTAGGAAATGATCAGTTTTGATACAATGAAAAATATGGTTTGCACAATAATTTTCTTGACTGCAGTCCACTCCAGTGTCCTTTATCTTAGTGTGTCTTCTGTGAAGGCTTTAGCCACAGAGCACTAGGGCTGCACTCCTATGTCTTAGCATTGAGACTAGCCTTAAGTTCAAGACCCTGGACTCTGAGGTGATCCTTCAGGTCCAACTTTATAAAGGTGGTGACATTTTATTAAAACATATTGAAAGGATTAGAAGAAAACACATTCAGACAAAGCATCTTCCACAGGCCAAAGTGTTAACTAGATGTTTACAAAGTCAAAAAATCTTAGCTCTGAGAGGTACTTGAGAGCTTAATCCTCTTATTTTCTTCTAAATTGATAAATATAGAAAACTGAAGTCCCCCAAAATTAAAAAACCTTTAACACACCTTGAACACTTAATAACTGTGTGAGAAAGAATGATTTGGCCACATTTTAGTTAGCATACAAGAGAGTTAGAAATAAAACTCAGATTTTTCTCGTTCTTTTTAATACATTTTCCATCACCCACCACATTTATGCCCTTGTCCCAGTATCCAAGCTCTCATGGGTGTGATTCCATTCTCAGATGGACCACTCAGTACATGACTTAGGAAAGGGTAATTTCCTTCTGTCTCAGGGGTTTATGTTTTATATCTTTCAAAAATTAAGAATGTATCTCCCAGTTCAGTGCCCATCCTTGCTGTAATTACAGTTTACTGGCAGCCACAACTAATCCATGAGCAAATAATGCATACTGGCATTCCTTAAAAATGAATGATTAACAATAGATTATTTTCTCCTATAAATTTAAAGCTGACTCTAGCCTGGGCTACAGAGGGAGACTCCATCTCAAAAAAAAAAAAAAGAAAGAAAATTAAAATTGACAAATGATAATTCAGAACCCCTTATTTGAAGCTTACGAAAAGATAAGTTACTATCATCTTTATCATTTTCATAAATAGATGCCAGAAAATTTGACCTTGTGGTAATGTACATTTCGTTCATCTACAGTCCAACTGCAAATAATTCCTCACAAGGGTGACTGACAAGGTGGATCCATAGTTGGTGTAACAACCAAAACTCTTTTATGTCAATTAGTATAGAATATTTATCTTTGGCTAGACTTCCAAAGGCTTTCCTCTCATCTTAAAGGAAAGCCAATTGGCTAACAAACAAGAGACTTTTTATACCAGTGACTTATTGATATTACCTTCCCAATCTTGGCAGTCTATGAGCAATCAAAATTAAGATGTTAGAAATTATACTTACATATCTGCTTCTCAATACTGCACTAAATCATGAAGTAAACATATCAGAAAGTTCCTATTTTTATTTTCTAATTAATCCTAATATGTAGCATATGGATAATTTTAAAATTAAAGACAACTTTTTTCAATAATGTTCTTGTCTTTTCCTTTCTAAATATCTTATTGTCTACCTTTCCATTGTTCATTTCTTTGCTCTATTATCCTTAAGTTGTATGGATTTTCCCACCAGCTTTACGTAAACAATCCTTCTAACTACATTTTTATAATATATATTTGTGTTATATTTTCATTAAACATTATGAAAAATCAGTTTCTGCCCTATCATATTTAAATTAACCATAACATTCATATTTTTTCTTTTTCAATTCATAAGATAGCATACAAAACTATTGCCATATATCTCCATATGTTTAAAATCTCTATTAAATTGTTTTATAAATTAAAACTGAAACTAAGTCATTTTAAAGAAATGTTTGGCCATCAGATTTGGGTGTATCTAATGTGTTTGCTCATTTTCCTCTAATAAGAAACACTCTGGGAAAATCTGTAGGGGGGAATTACTATGGACAACAAGAAGTAATTTTGCTTTTGCTATCCAGGCCTTGTCTTCTAGATTAATTATAACCATGCTGAGGAAAACAGAACTCCTGAAGCAATTAACATACTCTTTGGACAAGAAGAGTAAAGAAATCAGCAAAATTATGGTGACTGGGTGACCCAACAGAGAGGAATTAACTTACTATTAGACATTGGTCTGAAAATGAAATGTAATGTGGTGAGAGGAAATAGTTCTGATTTATAAACAGTTACAAGACAAATTGCTATACCACCCAAAGAAGAGGTTTTAACATCCTAATCAGAGAAAAAAAAAAGTGTTTTACATAACAGAAGACTGTTGATGAAGGAAACATAACAGGCTTAACTGTTCTTGTCATACCCATAAGATGACACTATTTCTGCATTTCAGCCCATTTCAAATGTAGGTATGATCAAGAGACCATGTTTTCTAGGTTCTAATCCTGACTTTATCACATTACTTACTAGCTACATATATTTGGGCAAGTTACCTAATCATCTTGCCTCAGTTTTTTTTTTTTTTTCAATCTGTAAAGTAAGGATAACATTAGTACCTACCTCTAAGGGTTGTTGTGAGAATTAAATGAGATATACATAAAGCATTTATAATGATGTTTGGCAGATAGTATGCGCTATAGAAAATTATTAGCTGCATTTAGTGTTATTTCTGGAAAGTTCTTACATAATTCAACTCATGCCTTGCTCCTTCCTCCCCATCTTTTAACCTTTGTTTCATCTAAGCAGGTCTCCTGTCTGCCTCCACACCCACTTACTTTTCTGTCTCTAGGCGTAATAGTTTTCCAGGGCTGCCTTTAAAAGCACAGGTGAAGTATTCCTTATTCAAAATGCTTGGGACCAGAGGTGTTTTGGATTTCAGATTCAGGAATATTTGTACATACATAATGAGTCATCTTGGTGATGGGATCCAAGACTACACATAAGATTTATTTATGTTTCATATAAACCTTATACACATGGCCTGAAGGTAATTTATACAATATTTTAAATAATTTTGTGTATGAAACAGTTTCAACTGCATTTGGCTGCAGGGGTGAAATTTTCCAATTGTGGCATCATGTCAATGCTCAAAACAATTGATTTTGGATTTTGGATTTTTCAATTAAGGATGTTCAACCTATACTACAAATTGGATGAATTATAACAACGGAAATGTATTGCCTCACAATTCTAAAGTCCAAAATCAAGGTATCAGTAATGTTGATCCCTTCTGAAGGACCTAAGGGAGAATCTACTCCATGCCTCTTTTCTGGTGCAATCCTTGGTGTTTCCCGGCTCCTTGACAAACTATTTCAATCTCTGCCTCTCTCATCACATGGCATTCTCTTCCATGTCCGTGTCCAAATTTCCCTCATCTTATAAGGACACTAATCATTTGATTAGGACCCACTCTAATGCAGTATGACCTCATCTTCGCTGGGTTACATTTGCAAAGATGCTAATTCTAAATAAGGTCACATTCACAGGCAATGGGGGTTAGGACTTGAACATATATTTTGGGGACACGATTTAACACAAAAATTAGGCTTCTGTTCAAACAGCTACATATTCTTGAAATTCTCTCCCTCTCATCTGCCTTCTGTATTTTTCCTCCCATCCTTCATAGCTGACTTGGTTTTTAAAATACCCCTAAGTACTACTGCATTCATCTCTCTTCATATTGCCAAGCCATTGAGAACTTAATGTATCCAATATGTTAGTTCTCCAGCAAAGCTAGACTCTGAATAAGTGGATCCTAGGATACTTTCTAGTCCCCATGGTACTGACACTCTGTTGGTCAAAGTGGACCCTTTATAAACATTATTGATGAGTTTACCACTGTGTTAGTTTAATAAATGTATCTATGTATTGTTTGCCTCTGTTTATGAAGTAATTCTAGAATTAAGGAAAAACATATCCCAGTTGTGTCATATTATGATGCCTATCAGACCAGAGAAAATAGCTTGAAAGCTCTTTCATGAGCCATTTTAACAAAAAGCATGAAGCCTTCGGTCCTTGTTCAAAAGCAGCTTAAAATCTAGCTAGGAAGACAAGGACTAAAGTGAGAACAATTAGAGGAAAAGAAAGCTTCATGTTTTGTGGCATTATATAGTTATAGGCTCTATTTATAAATTCTGACACAACGATAACTAGAAAACAAGGCAACATATGATAAGGGCAAACTGTAGGTTCAAAATAGAAAAGAAGAGATCAAAGTTACTCTTTAAACATATAGCTGGTTTTAGACATCTTGTAGATTTGGGGAGGGGTTGTTTTCTTTTGCTTCAGTTAATTCATGAAAAAGATGTTGATGTCATTTGATTACATAACAATTAGAATATTCCTCTACCATTTAGGGGTTTTGCAGTGTGTCTTTTTAATCCATTCACCAATCAAGTGACAGAAAGCTGATTCACTGCCATAAATGTCATACAATATCACAGGTGCCACAAAGATCTTGACACAATAGTTCCTTTTTGCACTGGCTACAGTCAAATTTGAAATCAGAGGACTAGAAGAAACATCCCTGACTGTTCCCTCCTAGGATTACTCTGACTAAAGAATTTCAACCCACATATTACAGCCAAAAGCTGTCTGCCAGAAGCTTTAACTCATTGGTCCTAGATGTGTTGGGCCACTCAAGACCAAGTTTAATCCTTCTCCCACATGACAACCTTTCAAACAGCTGAAAGCAGTTATCACTCTCACTGCATTTTCCCTCTCTCTAGCTTAAGCGGTATGACATGTTATCATAATCCTTCCCTCCTGACCACTCTCACTTGTGTGTGCCCCACCTTGTCTATCACGCCGTTAAAGGGTGATGTCCAGAACTGAATGCAACTTTCAGGTGTCCACTGACAGCCACAGCATATTTATAGCAATAATGCCTCCGAAACAGCTCATGTCTCTTACCTCTTCTCCATCCTCACAGAGTGAGCCGAGGTCTTTATAATAGAGAAATTCCTTTAATAGCTTCCTTCCTGGACCACTTACCACCACAATCTTCATGCTATTCTTCTTCTTTTCTGTAATATAGATATTATAATAGGATAATAGTACTTCTATAAAGATTTTTAGAGGCCCTCTATTTTCAACATAAATATCAATAAAATTTAATTCCTTAGGAAGACAGGGAAGTATAGCAACAAGTATTTTGGCATTATTACCAGTTCAATTTCTGCCAACTTCCTATTTATTTTGACTTGAATTGTATACCCCCAAAAGTCATATGTTGAAGTACTAATCCCCCGCTCCTCTACCTCAGAATGTGACCTTACTGGGAATGAGGTCATTGCACATGTAGTTAAGATGAGCCTTTGGAGTAGGCTCTAATCCACTATGATTGATGTCTTTATAAAAAGGAGAAATTTGGACACAGACACACACAGAAGCCACATGAAGATGCAAACAGTCATCTACAAGCCAAGGAGAGAGGCCTGAAACCATTTCTTCCCTCACAGCTGTCAGAAGGAACCAACCCTGCCAACATCTTGACTTCAGATTTTTAGCCTCCAGAATTGTGAGACGACTTCTTTTATTTAAGCCCCCCAGTTTGTGGAGCTTTGTTACAGCCCTGAAACACTTATACATCACTCTTACCCATTCTCCACAAAAAGTCCTGAGCTCCAATTAACTAAGATGTTAAGTGTTCATTAATTTGCTTTTGATATATAAGAAACAACCTCCAAAATGAGTGGTTCAAAACAACAACCATTTCCTTAGCTCATGATTCTGCAGATGAGAAAATTAAGCTGGGTTCTCCTAGTCAGTTCTAGTCTGGATGGGCTCCACTGAGTTTATCTGGATTCTTTCAAACCTTAAAGGTCAGCTGGCTGGGCTATCATGGTATCAGCTGGGACATCTAGGAATGATAAGACCTCTCCCCATGTGATTTCTCAGCCTCCAGCAGGCTAGCCCCAGGAGTTCCAAAAAGCAAAATAATAAGCCTCAATATGAGGGCACTTCTCAAGTCTCATCTTACATTCCATTTTCTATTACTCCATTAGTCAAATCATAAGGCTAGGCCAGATCCAAGGGGTGGGGAAATAGATCACCTCTTTATGGAACAGATGTGAAGTCACATTGCTTGGATGTAGATACAGGGAAACAAAGAACATGCAATTGTTCTTCATTACCAAATTCATTCATTCATTACCAAACTTCACTCCTTCATTACCAAATTCTTTCTGTGATCCCCACAGAAGGTATAAGGCATCATGAGTACAATAAAAAACACATACTTGCACATGTTTGCATGCACAAAGCAAATATGGTCCCTGCTTCTATATTACATATTATTTGAGAATATTTAACATGAGAAAGCTTAAGTATTTATATGAAGGTATAAAATGAAAATATCCTACAGCAAGTAAAAATATAATCAATGGTGTATATGTGCCACATTTTCTTAATCCAGTAACAAACCTGCACGTTGTGCACATGTACCCTAGAACTTAAAGTATAATAAAAAAAGAAAAAAATATATATATATAATCAATATGCAGAAAGTAGGAGGCAGAGTCTAGAAAGAAAAGATATCTTCTAGTCAAGGAATTCTCAAACAGGAATGATGTTGTACCACAAGGGACATTTGGCAATATATGGAGATATTTTTTGTCTTAACTAGGAATGGGAAGCTTTCACTGGCATTTAGTACCTAGAGGTGAGGGATGCTACTAAATAATGCACAGAACATCTTGCAACAAAAAAATTATCCAGTCCAAAATGCCAATAGTCCTATGGTTGAGAAGTCCTGTTTTAGACTGAAGATTCATACCAATGCTGGAAAATCTGGGCATGACAGCATCCCCTCTCATTATAGCTGCCCCCTTTCAATAGTCCATTTTATTTGAAACTATTAGAAGTAAAACGATGTTTCAAACCCTGGAGGCAGACATCTCTTGTTCCTGATGCCCTTTCCTAAGCATCCGGGATGCAAAAATGAGAATGACTCTGTCTCTGCCTTCCTGGAGCCCAGAGTCCAGGAGAGACAGCCTTCCAGTGAGGCCACCTGTTATGGGAAAAAACTGGGACTATAATGTCCCTTCAAACTGGGAAGGAGCCAAGAGACCAAAGAATGACTCAGACAAGTCCAGCTTGGTGTGTAGATTTTATTACGACTTACACACAGGGCATTCCTGGGTGACAGCAGGACAGTTCCAGAGATTGGTGCCCCCTCCCAACTCTAAGCTGCTTTTAAGCTAATTTTCTGGCTCTTTGCCTACTGTAAGCAATAAGACTCTTTTCCTTGGTATGTTCCCAGATACCTTCTGGGATGGTTTCGGTTCTCAGAGACTCGTGCTCCTCAGGTGGTCACCATGGTCTTGGCTCACCAACTAGCCTTCAGAGTTTAAGCAGCAAACATTTCACCCCTACGCAACCTGGTGGGTGTCTCATCACACTACACCACCCAGATAGTCACCTCCTCTGAGTCCAGCTCTTATCTGGACCTCTGTCTCATGTTATAACTGCTCATAGATGTGTGTACCTCCTATTAGGGCACAAGCTTCCATAGGGGAGACCTTATCTTATTCATCTCTGGATCCTCAGGGTCTATAAATGTTGTTGAATGACACATTTGAGGGGAAGTAATAAGGAGTGGTGCTTCACTCTAGTCTCCACATTGTCAAATAAGTAAGGTGTGTTACGTGTGAACATAGAAAGATGTGTGAAGCACCATAAAAGCTGCCTGCATCTATATTTCTGCATCTCAGATTCCAGCACCACTCTATATCCCTAATGAGAAGACAAAGTTAGCTTTAATATCCTTTTCATGTAAAATTAAAGCTCACTGAGGTGTCTCTGAATTGGAAATCTCCTGTTTCAGGAAAGCCTGGTCTTTTTCAGGACTGCCCTGTGTCATTGATGGTGATTGCTATTTTTAGATCATTGAATATGTTAACTAATGCTTCATTTTTACTTTCATTTAAGGTCTGTCCTCTCTTTTTCACTGATTAATATGTCCCAAAAATTTTTTTTTACTATTTGTTTGAATAAATAGCCTTGTAACATTTTAGTCCCACGTGGTTTAATAGTCACTGGAAAGCTGTCATTTAAAAATACTTCCTCCCGTGTGCAAACATCTGGCCTACCCATTTAGCATTTTGAAATAAGTAGTAATTATCTAACTCTGTTTTGGCATGATATTGGGTGACAACTTAAAACTCCAGCATCTATTCCCAAACCTGGTGACTGTTACTGAGCAGGATTCACTTTGTGGGAAGACTGGAGTTTAATTTAGCACCACATACTCTTGCCTTCCAAAATCCAAAATTAAGTCCTGGCACCGTGGTTCACACCTGTAATCCCAGCACTTTAGGAGGCCAAGGCAGGAGCATTATTGAGCTCAGGAGTTCAAGACCAGCCTGCCCAATGTGGCAAAACCCTATCTCTACTAAAAACTACAAAAATTAGCTGAGTGTGGTGGTTCGTGCCTGTAATCCAAGCTACTCAGGAGGCTGATATAGGAGAATCACTTGAACCCAGGAGGCAGAGGTTGCAGTGAGCCAAAATCACACCACCACACTTCAGCCTGGGCAACAGAACAAGACCCTGTCCCCGCAACCCCCCCAAAAAAAATCAAAATTAAGTGCTTGGCACTACTTAGCCACATATTAAGTGAATCAGAAAAGTCAAAATGTGCCCAGGTTAGACATAGAAGAGGCAAGAAATTTTTGCAATTCAGATTCTGAAATTATGACATCCTAGGATTCATAGTTCTTTACAAAAAAAAATAATAAGAAGAAGAGGGAGGAGATGAAAGGGAAAGAGAGGAACCTATGAAGCATTACTGGAGACACTGTCATGAGCAGGAGTTTGTTTAGGCTCACCAATAAGGCTGGCCCTTTGGCATCTCTTCCCCTAAGCTCTTTGGAAGAGTCTTATTAGAATAGTACTGAGGTGGTTTAGGCAGGTCTTACTTAATTCTCCAAGCTCTACAAATGGGGTGTGCCCATTTTTGAAAGAGATTGGCTAGCTAATTATCAAACTTGTTTCTTCTCCTCCTGGGGCCTACAGAGGGTCTACATTTCTTAACCTCCCTGTGGAGGAGGGTTATCACTGGGTTCTGGACAATGTAATCTGAGCAGAGGCCATGTATGCCACATGCCATTAACAGTGGCCTTCCTTCTTCTGCTAGCTTGACACAGATGAGCACAGTAACCTGGGAAGCCCTGTGTTAAGGGCAGAGTTCAACGACAGAAGGGGCCTGGGTTGCCAAATCACTGCTGGGAAGGAAGTGTCAGATGACCATGAACACTCATTTTAGACTCTTTATGGAATTCTTATAGAAACAAATTATAGTAATATGACCTGCCAAATCACTGACATTAGGGGGTTTAATCTGTTGTAGCAGCTAATGTTACCTTAACTAATATACAGTCTCTCTTTAGAGAATTACTTAGAGAGCTTCAGGGAAAGGGAGATTTAAAAGGGGGAGCAATAGACAACTGGGGACTTATTTATTAATTCATTCATTCTTTCAACAAAGATTAAGTTCCTGCTATGTGTTTGTTGATATTCTATTAAGTAGAGATAGGGAAGTGAACAAAACAGCAACATATCTATCCATGTGGAACTTTTATTCTAATAGAGAAAAGGGAGACAGGGTGATAATGTGTAAGTAAAATATATAAGAGTAAATGTATACTATGAAAAATATCAGACAAGGGACAGAATGAATCCTAGTGGCAGAAAGCAAGGGGTAGGAAATGTGACTCACTCTGATGGAATCGTGCCTGGTTTAGAGTCTAAGTGACACCTGCGGCCACTGACTTACACAGGGGAGAGAGTGTCATGAGGATAGTCTTGATGGTGTAGGACAGGTGGTAGTTGTGAAACTGGGAATGTTGTGGGTGGGCTAGAGGAGTTGGGATGTTGTAAGACCAACCAGAGATTCCTAGATCCATCATTCTAGAACATAGTGTTCCATAAAGATGTGTATACTTTAATAATAAGGAAATAACATAGGTGCTTATACAGAACACATTTATAAGCAGAAATAAAGAGAAACTAAGAGCAATAAATCTTCTAGCTGAAACGTGTAGCTTCTACTTTTGCCTATGCACATGAAAGAAAGTTTAAAACTATATAGAATTGGAGGGTAAAAAGTTACAAAGTAAAATATAATTAGAATTCAGAACTACATTAAAAATAATAGTGCTGTGATGGCAACACATTAGTCACAGCTTCTACCAATCATAAGAAAAGAATTAAGGTCAGAAGTAAAAGAAAGAGATAAGTAATACTTATATTCAGGTATACCTGCTTTGAGAAAACTGAATACAATATACAAAAACTCAACCCCACAAAACAGATAACTTAGGGAGTGATTTTTTTAATGCTCAAAATAAAAGGATTTATTGCTCTAGAAGAGTCACTTTAGGATTATTTTAAATACAGAATTTTCAATGGGCGTCTATCCCAAATAGATGAAAACTTGCCAAGCCAAGGATTTTTCTAGACATGAGACATTTAATATAAGGATTTGGAAAAGCATTGAACACATGCCAGAATCATTTATACACATTTGTTTCATATAACAAAATATGTATAAAGAAATGTATTTTCTCAATTTTTGCAGGTTATAGATATTGTAGATATTCACAGAATATGGAGAAGTGAATATTATCAAGCATTTATTTTAATAAGTATGTACCAAATGAGATACATATAACATTTCTCCATTGTAAGAGCAGTTACTGGGAACCACACTCTTGGTAATCGCCATTATCATCAGATATTCCAACAAATAGGACCAAAGCAAAGTTAACCACAGAAAACTGAGTGACTCCATGGGTAAAAATCAACTTTACACATATACAGAATAGAGAGTTATACCAGCTATGAAGCCTACAGCTTTGAACTATAGAAATTGAAATGGCAGTTTATAAACAATAGAAATGGATTAAAAATTAAATTGTCCTGGCTAGTGATTAAAAATAAAATGCTAAAGTAATATCCATCAAAAATGTTCACAAGATAAAGAGAAAAGCACAACTCCTGGGGTTGTACTCAGGGGCTGCCAGGAGGTAACAGAGAAGGGAAAGAAAGGAAAGGAGAAACCAGGCAGATCCCGGCTGTGACTGAACTCTTTCAACTAGAGAATCTCTACTTTAGCCGTTGTTAAAAATGGAATTCAATGTAAGCTTACAGAATGATTCACCTGCTAATTTTTTTATAATTTTATAAAACATTTATAATTTTATGAGTATAATTTGATCATTCATTATACACAGGACTATATCCCAGAAAGATATAGTGACTTTCCCAAAATCTCTCAGCTAATTAATGCTAACCCAAGTCTCCAGTTTACCAAATCTGCTACACTTCCAGTTGATGGTGGTATTATATAAATATACTAGAATCTATAGCACCTATTGGATAAACAGATTAGAGAAAATTACTATCACAGAAAAACTGAAAATAAAAGATACATAGGTAGCATGTACTATCTTCTTACCATATGTCAGGCATGATTCTAAACATTTTATAATTATTAACTCATTTAATACTGGAAACGAGTCCTACTCTATACATTGGAAAAGAAAATACAAAAGTGCCAATTTGCCTTCCGAAAGTGACACACAGGAGTAGACATATTTTAAACCTAAGTGGTCGGATTAATAATACCTCATGCTCTTAACCATTCTTAAAGGATGTAGCATATAAAGATGCAACACATAACAGTGGTGGCCCCAGGAGGCTTAGAAAGGACATGACACAGAATAGGACTGGAATAGGACCAACAAAGTAAACAATCTGAGAGATCAGAGATGGGAAAATTGCAAGACTTTTAAAGATAGGTTTGACTTTGATATTAGTTCATTTATTAAACAAGTGTTTATTGAATGTTGACCATGGGCAAGCACCATTGTTGCCAGTGGGGAGTCAGAGGTAAAAGTGTCATCGTCTCCGCTTTTATGGATCTTATGTGCAATAAACAAGAAATGCATATATGCAGAAGAAAAATATCAGAGAGTAATAAGTATTATAGAGAATTCAAATCTGATAGTATAATGAAGTAAATTGGTGGCTAGTTTAGATTAAATGGCCAGGAATTAGCTCTCTGAAGAGGTGTCATTTGAGCTGGTATCTGAAAGATAAGAAGTAGCTAGCCATAAAAATTCAGTGGGAAGAGTATCCCAACCAAAACAAACCAGGCCAAGTATAGAGACAGAGGAGTGTAGTTGGTTTCATCGTGAGCAACTCATTGGAGAAATGGCTTGAGATGAGACTGGAGGGAGAGATAGAGAGCAGGATCCTCAGAGAAAAACGTTATTTCCAAGTGCAATGAAAAGAAACAGGAGTGTTTTATGTGGGAGGGTAACATGACCTGAATTACTTTTCAAGAGCATCACGCAGCAGGTCACCTGTGCGGAGAGGGTTTTAGAGGACAAGGGGGAAGCAGGAAGAGCACTGAGGAGGCCATGCAAGATCCCAAACCAGTTGAAAGACAGTAATGGTTTGAACAAAGGCAGTGGAAATAGAGGTGAAGAGCAGTAGATTTGGGGGAGATGTTTAGGATATAGGCACAGCAGGGCTTGTTGACGTGGGCAATGAGGAAGAAAGAGGAATTCAGGATAAGCTCTTGACATTGCACAGAGTTCAGTTAAAATGGGAACTGAGAAAACACTGTGCTTTTAGGGAAAAAAACTCACATCTGAAGCGTTTCCAAATTATGCAGAAAAAAGAAAATAATCACACAACAGGCACATGTGGCTGGAGTTCAAAGACAGCATAATAACAGTCTTTTAAAAACCATTATATTACTGCTACATTTGTCGTTCAAATGATGACTGGAGCTTGACCAAGGAATTCAAATGAAAAAGTAACAGGCAACACAAAGATGCTTTATAAATTCAAAAATGCAGATGCTAAGTAAAATAAACACAGATTCACCTCACTCAAACCATATTTAAGCCTGGGTAATTTGTATATTCATTTAATTTCCATGAGTGCATTCGAGTGAGATTTTGGAGGGTTTTCTTTCTGCAAGTATATCAGAAACTATCCCTCTAAATGAGTATTGTCCCCTTCAAAATAACTGCTCCGGGAGAAAATAAACTTATTCTAATGATATTGTAATTGCTCAAAAATTGTCTTGGAACTGCTCTGTGAGATTTACTTTCAGAGCCAGTAGCACATTCTCAGAGCAACAAGTCTACATCACTGAGGGTGGGCTAATTCAAAGACAGTCTGAGGCAGAGAGCCCCGCATGGCTGATGAAGTTCAGTTCTCTCATTGTCGCTCTGCGGTGTTCTCAGAAAGGGCGCGGCAAGTGAGCCCACGCTCTCTGGTGTGTGCAGGCTGTCACACCCACAGAGCACTCAGACACCGTAAGAATTCTGTACGATAAGCCTGATGGACAGGTTAACCTCGTGGGCTGAATTTTTTATGAGCGAAGCCATCGATATCAAAGAAACAAGTCCACATTGTACTCAGAGATAATTCTTTGGTGTAATCTTTTTTCTTAGGGCAGGGATAGTGTACGTTCCACTCCAATTCTGATAATTTCTTTCTACACCATCCTAGATAGGACATGTTTTACCATTGATTTCTATGTTTTAATATATCATGTTTCCACGTCTTGGTTCAGGGAAGACGGCATACATCTATACACCTTCCCATATACCTAATGGGAAGGCTTCTCTGCCTGTTCTTTAGTACAAAATACAAGTACAACTTTTCAGAACTTGCCTCATTTCTGAGTTTTACTTTTAAGAATGCCTACATACCTTTGTCTAAATTAAAAATTTTAGCCCTCCTTCTGATAGTTAATTGCTTATCTGAATGCACCAAATGTCTGATATTCTTAAAGATTCCATGATTATACTGTAAACGGATGAATGGTTCCAACATTTTCAGGCACTTTTTTTTTTAAGAATGGAAAATATATTGACATTGCTTTTTCTCATAAACTTCTCTTGACATGTCTAGTGTCTCATTTTGCATATTTGTTCAGTCACACATAGAAAAAAAAGAACAAAGTTATTTGCTCTCTGAAATTGCTGCTAGTTTACATGTTGTCAAAAGCAACATGTAATTCTATTCACTTCCTTTGCTAACACAAGAAGGACTGGCCAAAGTATCACTGTTGCTGGTAGAATAGGAATTTATATTATTCTTCTGATGATTTAGATATAATTGCTCATGTACTCAAATTTACTACACAGAATAAATTATTTAGTGTACTTTGTAATTGATTACATAATTGTTTTACTTCCCATGTAAAAAAAATTAAAGGAGTAGAAGCACTCTATTTTTGGATCAATCCTAAAATCATCTCCTTTCAGGTATAGGCACCCCTTACCTTTCCCTTCCACCCCAAACAAACACTACTGGGTCAGGACATTTTCCTCCAAAGAGTTACTTTATGAAAATATGTTACTTGGAGGCAAGATTTATTTTCAACTGTGATGGACATCTGGGCTCTAGCCTAAAAGAAAGAGGGAGGAGAAAGCTGATATAACAGGACAAAAGGATCTTAGGGATGTGCCTCAATGGTATATTATTGAGCCCTGTAATAGTTAGCTCTGAAATGAAGTTACAAGATGTTCTAGATGTGAACACTTCCTGGACTTGATGGACCAAACATTGGGCTCTCCTGTCACAAATGAATATAGTCAGGGTCAACAGATACAGAAGGTCAACTATACTCCATTTTATATATGAGACTAGAGCATCCATGAATTTTTGTATCTGGCGGGGGTGGGGGATCTTGGAAATCAATCCTTCATGGATACCAACGGACAAGGGCATACAGAAGAGAAAAAGAAACTTCAGTCATTCCTTGTGCACGTGGCTTACGTGTAAAAGTGCAGTCAAAATGCTTTTTTCAATTTTATCATTGACTCACATTTATTAGTTTGATGCAACTTGAGATCAACTAAGAGTTCATTGTCAAGATTTGTCTTGTATTTAAAAGCAGGCAAAGGTAAAGTTAAAATGCATTATCCTTTCGTTTTCAATACCATTCTTAAACCAAATTAAGGAAAGTCCAAATTTAAAAATCAGGTCTAGTTGTAACTTCATTTTAAAGATGGAACCTGGGTGTTCAGATAGCCTTCATTGGTAGTGTTGATGAAAACTAATTAACAATAGCATCAAAAGTATGCTGTTACTGCCAGAGACTTTTTCATTTAACCTTTCAAAGCTGTATGAAAACTACACAAAATTTAGCCACATGGCTAAAGAGTTATGTCTTCTAAAGCTTCCCTGCATTTTAAGAATGTTAATTTTTCATATCAACAAACAAGAACATAAGTAGATTATATATTTTAAAATGTAATAAAATCCAGGATATCCCTGTCACTACATACATGCGACCAATATAATCCCCTATGTTGTTCTATAATTAAAATGAATGAAATTCTAGAAATTCCACTATGTATATGCAACCAATATTATCCCCTATATTGCTCTATAATTATGATGAATTAAATTGTAGAAATATGTAAGCAAATTTAGCTAAAGAGATAAAACAAACAATGCACACGCTATAGATGTATACAGTTTTTCAACTTTCTGAATAAGCATTCCCAGAAAAACAAAACTGCTTAATGATTCAATCAAGTTTAATCCTAACACTTACCCATGTGCCACTTTGGATGTAAACAAAAAATATCAATTTCAGATATAATTATATATAGCTCAGAAGTATATCCTTCTGGTTTGAGTTGAATACAGCACTGAGAAATCACACAAAGGACTAAACTGTTACAGGTATACAATTCTATTTTTGTAGATGAATAATTGGTCATTCATATCCCTGTCTGCTGCATGCCCTTTGTATCCTTCTATTGAATCACCAGTTCCCTATTCCATAAAACATGACTTTGTTTTAGGGGCACCAGCTTTTTTATGCTCCTTTTCTTTGTTTTTTCCTGTCATGTCCCTGTTTCTCTGTATTGATATTCCATTTAAATTGTTTAATATCCTCCTGATTTGGGTTCATGATAATTTTCCTTATCATTTTAGTTTTTTGTTGTTGTTGTTGTCTTTCAATTCTTCCTCTCTACCTGTAACTGTTTTCTTCTTTTGATGCCTACCAAAGGATAGTGAGTGAAACAATTTGCTCTAGTTTATTTAGGTTTTTGTTTTATCTTGCTTTAATGAGATTTTGTTCTTTCTCAATTGTCTCTCTTTTCTTATACGTTTTGTGTAGTAGGGCCAGTCCTCCAAGGAAAAAACAAAAAAAAAACAAAAAAAAACACCAAGACAGGATTAAATGTGCAAATATTCTATTGGGGAAAATTACTATGTCAAAAAAGGATCCAAGTAAGATTGGGAGAGCCATGAGACTGCTACGCATGCTTTACCCCAGTGAAGGTTGTGGGGAAACAGCCTAGACTTCTACTCAATGTAGGGCATGATCAGGATTGGCAGCACCTACCAACACAGCAGAAGTGCTAGCCCTTGCCCCGGAATTATCTGGACTACTTCTGCATGCCCAGAAAATGTTGAGGATGCTTTAGCATATCAATCTTCAGAGGTATTCATCCAGATGTCCTCTATGATTCAGGTTCTCAGAATTCCCCTGGTACGGCACTGGTTCCATGAGATACCTGCCTGCTCTGAGCATTCCAGTGTTGGAACTCCGAAATCCTACCAATTAGGTCTCCAGCCTGCAGTGTCTGCCTTTCCACTACAAGTAATAAGGACATCCTTCTAGGCAACCTTGGAAGTTCTCTGGTTCTTACGGTTTAGCTTGATTATTAACAGCTCTCAGCGTCTCACTGTTCTTTTCTCTTATTATCATTATCTAGGTTTTCAATACAATTTAGCAGCAATTAGCCAACTCAAATGCTTTGTAGGCATTGTATGAACTCATGGTACCTGCAGAACTGAGACTTTGTTGCCAATAGCAGAGTCCTGAATAACACAGCCATATGATAATATTTCCTGCCTCTTTTTCTCCAGTTGGTCACTCCTGTTTCCTGAAATGACTCCTTCCAAAATAACTGCCTGCACACAAGTCCTTGTTTCAGGTTCTACTCTCCAAGGAACTCAAACTAAGACAGTTGATTCCCAGAATATCCAGAGAGCAACGCCTCAGGATGGGATTCTGGACCTAGATCACTCACCAGATAGACAGGAACATCTATTAAATGCTGGTGGTGGCAACCATAATGGGGACTGTAGCATCACAATGACCAAGTCCCTGATCACAGTGGAGGAAAAAGCATTCAGTTAGACAGTCATCCTAGCACCTGAACAATATGGAACAAAAGTATAGCCATAAAGACCTTGGAATTGGCTGGCATTTGTTGCCATGGAAGTCTTAAAAAGAAATCTTTAAGAATGCAAAGATCTAAAGGATCCCATTGTATCTTTTTCTTCCTGAAAGACCCTGAAAATATATAAATTAAAATGAACCAGTTAAAGTGAATGTAAAAACTAGTCAAAGATATCAGCAGAGTCCCTGGCACTTAAAACATGGCCATTGACCTGTTGAATGATTCTTTTATGACTCAAACAGTTGAGGTGGAGGGATTGCTACCAACAAAAATAATAGGCAGAAACCAAAACTATTCCAAAGTCACTAAGGGCAGCCTGGAAAGACAGAGAAAGTTGTGTGGAGAATGGGAACATCTTAGCCTATGGAGATGGTAACTGCAGGTTAATGCTCAGATTCCTGTTTTCATGCACACATTTTCCAAAAGCATGCTCTTTTCTTTGCTGAGCTCTGGTTAAGCAGAGCTCATCTTGGCTACAGCAGCAACATCTGAAATGCATCAATCTTCCCTGTCATGCTCTCCCCACAAGTGTGACCTGTGGTTACCTCCCAATAAATTACATGTACCCAAGTCCTTGTCTCATGCTTTGCTTTCAAAGGACCCCAAACTAAGAATGAGAATAATCAGCTCTGCCGGCTTCTGGTTTGGTCAGAGCCTACATGATCAGATGACTCTGGAGAAGGCAGTAGCAACAGAGGGAAAGGAATTGTGTCCTGGGAAAGCCAGGCAAGCTCAGACTCAATGATATCTGCATCAGTATGTATGATGATGAACAAGCCAACCCTTTGTAGAGTGCGTTTAGATTTTGCATTACTCATCTGCCATCTTTCTCTAGCTTTAATACTTACACCTGATTCAAGGTTTCTGCATCTGAGGTTTACCCACATAACATAGTGGTTATTAAACCCATTTATGCCTAGTGTTCCATTATTAGAACGCTAAGCATGTGGGAGTTATTTATATCCTACTGCTCAAGGTCATTGTCAGGGTCTAATTGCAAAAGTACAAAAAAAATTGCAACCTCAGGCATAAATGGGTTAAAAACTCCTGCAAGAGCAAGGTAAACACTGTGGGCAACTGTTAGAATGAAGGACTGAGCTGATTATTGAGTTAAAGAGTGGGGCAAAGGGGCACAACAGAGGACTCCAGTTACCAGAATAAATACTAGTATATATGTGGTCACAGGAACAATATGGAAATCCCGTTGTTAGAATTAGACTTCAGTTTAAGAACCACACTTATAATAAGGTTATCTGGAGGCTGAATCCTGGAATGCCTCATCACTGACAGCATCCCATATCCTAAAATATGGTAAATAGCACAGAGCAGAATGGTGCTTACCAGAGGCTGGAGAATGGAAGAATGGGGAGAAGGTCAAAGGGTAGAAAGCCTCAGAAGAATTAAGGGGTTTTTTTGAGGTCTATTTACAGTGTGATGAGTATAGTTAATAATAATGCATTGTACATTTCAGAATCTCTAAATTTCAAATGTTCTCACCACCAAAAAAAGATGATGAGTATTTGAGGTGACAGATAGGTCAATTAGCTTGATTTAATTATTCCACATTGTATTCATAAATCATAACATCACTTTGTGCTTCATAAATATGTTACAAGTAAAATCTGTCAATTTTAATAAAAATTTTAAAATGAAATAAAATATGGTTAAACTCAGGCTGTGATCAGTCACTGAGAAGGGGATGTGGAACTTTCAAGGTCCTGCTAGCACTGGAGCTAACGTCACAATTTCAGAATTATGTGGCATTCCAATGGCGTTTCTCCCCTCTTAAAGTGGGAACGAAACCAACAATACCAACCCTGCACTCTTCCTAGATATAAGTTAAAAATTCTTCTATAAATTAAGACTTAGAAATGCCTCTCTCCCTTCTCTCATTTGTAGATTAGTGAATCAGACCCATGATCTAGAAGTATTTTTTATTGTATGTTAGTTATCAATAGATTTTTAAGAAAGTTACTGACATTTATGACAGTACGTATAGTTTATTTCCCTCTAAATGTTCTCTTCCCTTTTCTTGATGAGGGTCAATATCAGCCTATTTCTTTCACATATAAGAAAAACTTTTTGTCTACTAAATTATCACTCTTTAACCTTCTGCTTTTCCCGTAGTATACCCAAAGTTGAGCTTCACCTGAATGTCAGTATGCTAAAGGTTTCCTCATTTATAATAACTTTAATAGCATTATATGTCACTATTAATTCACATAGCTTGCTTACATTCCTAAAAACATTTTAATTTTAGTGTTGCCTCACTCACATCTGTCTTCATTCCTCCAGCTACTATCCCTACCCTTCATCATTTACTCTACGGCATAATATCACCTACACCCTAATCAAAATAAAGTAATGGCATCAATGCTATGGCCCCTTCCTGACAGGTAAATTTGTGCATTCAGCAACCTTTGAAATGCCCCCATAAAAGCAACTTCAAACATTTAAAAATGTGTATTCACAAATTCACATAAATTCTTTGGTGGTGTGATGCTGAGACCCAAATGCAATGATTTAATGTTGCACAGTTAACCTGTGAGAAACTGTATCTACTACTTAGGTACTGACTATAACAATGCTAATACCAAGCTTTTTTCTCAAAAAGCAGTGTAAACAATATACTTGTGGAGTTAGAGATAAAAGTTCACAGTAATCATGAAAATCTTGATCCAAAAACATTTATGATGTTGCTCTATTGTTTACATGGCCCTTTGTGTTTGATTCGGTACCATCTTCATTCTCAATAAATCTGAGGCATTTGCATTAAACCAAAGAACAATTACATGGTATTATGATGTCTGGAAAGATTCTTTTTCATCAAACCTGGATTGTTTTACTATGCCTGAGTTGGACTCAGGATATCCTCTGGGATGTTGACCTAGGCAGGTTTTCTCTTAGAGGTTGAGGGCAGCCTTCACCCCTTCTGAAAAAGAGTTTACCTCCTAATGTTGTGAGATTCAAATGCTTCTTCCACCTTTCCTTTTTTATTTCTCCTAAAGAGCACTTTGAGGTATTTTTATTTCTATATTCTATTTAATTGGTATAAAATTATATTACAACAAAACATGACAAAACTTTCCTTCTGAGAAGCTTAGGTGGAAATATGCTATTTGGAGTTTCTTGGAAACAACACTTTATGGGGATCCTGCTATCTGTTTTTTGTTTGTTTGTTTTTTTGAGGCCAAGTCTCGCTCTGTCACCAGGCTGGAGTGCAGTGGCAAGATCTTGGCTCACTGCAACCTCCACCTCCTGGGTTCAAGCGATTCTCCTACCTCAGCCTCCCGAGTAGCTGGGACTACAGGCACAAGCCACCACGCCTAGCTAATTTTTGTATTTTTAGTAGAGACGGAGTTTTACCATGTTGGCCAGGATGGTCTCGATCTCTTGACCTTGTGATCCACCTGGCTCGGCCTCCCAAAGTGCTGGGATTACAGGTGTGAGCCACAGCACCCGGCCAATAGTTACTATTTATCAATAATATCATGTGTTCTGTCTGTCAAGTATTATTGACATTTATTATCTTCTGTCCTTGTTGAATGCCTGAGCATTCAGCTGGGCCTGAAAAAACCTAGCAGGAGCAGGTTTTCTTTGACATATTCTGAAACTGTTCTCTCCATGAAGTGTCATCTTTTCCTTATATTTAGATCAAAATAAAGATAAGCAGACACATATAAAATTTAAGATCATACTTAGATTTCAAAACCTGTTATCTAAGGCTCTGCCTAATTTACTTACCGAACTTTGCAACAAATATCCTTTTCAAACATTTTATTACATAGTCAATGATCTAGTATATCTGTATCATTTATTAAATTATGCTCATATTTCACAGCTTTTTGTATTCACATCCTTATCCATGCAGTTTCTTCCACCTAGAATGCTCTCTCCCAATTCGTGTCTTAGCTTTTTGTTTTTGCATATAAGCCATCTTTCATGGTGCAGTTTAAATGGTACCATATTCATGAAGCCTTTTCCAATTGATCCCAAATAGATTTAATATTTTTCCTCTGCTAAACTTCTATAACACGCCCTTTTTCCCTATAATTCTTGCCATTATAGCCATTGTTTGTAGTTACACATGAATTTGTTTCATACCATTTCCTGAAGGAGGCTTCCATAGCTTTCTTATCCTTTAGATCCAGAAACCACTGATTGCTCTATAGCAAGCATGTGTGTAATAGGCTACATTGAAAGCTACAGGAAGAATGTTACAATAACTATCAGTTTCATTCTAATATTTTAAGTAACAATCATTTCTAAAATGAGGGGAATTTTTTATGTGCTAGTCATTATCTTGGGTGCAGAATTGTTGTAGAAATGCTTTGAGGTATATACCCAGATCAGAACAACCCCCTTTCTCCAAAATTGCCACCACATGAAGGGTGGGTCTGTGACAATATTACCCATATTATTTTACCCTCCATCCTAGCTACAGGATGGAGGTTGGCCAGAGGTAAACATTAATTCTTACTAGGCCTGTGTCATGGGAATAGTAGCCCAGGCTGCTGATATTCTACCCTTCCATGCAGAGAACAAAAAAGATCTATCAGTAGAAAGAATATACAGACATTTAAGCTTCACTAGCCATCCCACCATGCATCTGTACCTCCCATCAGGTCCCACTCTGTTGTTCAAGCCTCCCTGTCTTTCCCTCTCCTCTCTCAACCTGTCGCCCCAACGATCACATGTTTATTACATATTATGCTGGGCAATTTAGCCATCTCTTTATGTTAACTGTCTCCTTCAAACTATGCCCTTGGTATTCCCTGTTTGGCAGATTGGAAAAATATGATTATATAATATACCTTCTTTGGTTTGTCTAAACAAAAATGTTATTTTGTTTTAAACAAATTTGCTCACTCTAAATCAAATCCTGCCAGCAAAATGATATAGGCAGGTTTACTCAATTACCAATTTCAGAGAGTCTCAGCTTCCTAGGCTTTCATCTGTACTGGTGAACTGCAGAGGGGAAGTAGCAGATCTTAACATTTCCAAGGCTCTGAGAGTCAAAGTCACATGCTTCCTTTGACGAAAGCTTCCAGGGTCTTCTAGGAAGGATGATGCTTAGGCTAAGGCACTGAGTCTTAAAATGCTAAAGTAAACTTAGCCTTTTGATAGCTGCTGTCCTGATTGGAATTAATGTGGAAATAGGAGGGACCATATTTTATTCTTTTATTACAGCCACTATATTTTGTTAAAATACTTCTTAGTACATTATCTTGGATAAATCCTAGATGGTATTCATATATTACTCCAAATTACATAAATTATCATATTTTATACAAAAACAATATAGTAAAATAAATATTGCTCTTACTAGGAACATCTAAAGCAAAGGAGAAACTGAGATATGACATGAGGCCTGATTTCTGCTACCTGTCCCATGGACTAAACTTTAGTTTCAAATTGGCAGGACAATCCATCCCTAGTATAATAAATATTTCAATCATGACTTTAGTGAGTAACGTGTAGATTAAAAATCAAAACTACATTAGCTACATGGGAACGGATGTTGCATGTTATAAGAGATATTAGAGTTCAAAGCTAACATTTTGTTCTTTGGGATTCCTTTGTTTGTATGTTTAGGCACTTTAGAAATGGAAGAGAGGAGAAAGACGGATCTATCATCAGCCCAAATTTGTTTTGCAGAAATAAGGTGGTATATGGTCACAGGTCTGCATGTTTCTGGTTTTTTGTGTTGTTGCTCAATATAGCTATATTTTAGATATTATTATTACCATTATTTAAACTGCAAATACCAGGAATATTGCATCTTCCACAGTCTGAATCATTTATGGAGAGAGCTAATAGTCCTCACAAGGAGGTAGTTTCACACTGGGAAGGTGTTAATAGATAAAAACTGTGCAATTTGCTGAAATTGGCATGATATCTTTATTATACCCTTTGAGCTCAATTGGGCCAAATTTGACACTCTAAATTGCTATAATTTGAAGCTCTCTGGTTTTATTATTAAATATAAGCCTAAAATTTTATATATTTGCAAAGAAAAGATAATTTTCCTAATATTTTTAATAATTACTTGTAATTATATGTGGCATTATGGCATCATTACCTTCTTTGAAGACTAAGAGACACAGGTAGACTTCTCAAAGGGAGATAAAGCAGAAGGCACAGGGGGATCAGTGTGATAACAACCCAGAGATGGAGAAGTCAGGCTATGCTCAGGGCAGTGGCAAAAATAAGATATGGCAAGAATGTAAGACGCGGGGGAGAGGTAGAGATAAAACTAGGAAAACAGTCAAATTAGGAAAGTTTTTGAATGACAGGCTGAGGAAATTATATTTTATTCTTTAAGCAATAAAGATATACTAAAGGTTAAAGCAGAGAAGTGATATAGTAGGAGAAGTTCTCAAACTCTGGAAACAGAATACGAGACATCCGGAAGACAACGGCACAAAACAGGAAAAAATCATCTAAGGATAAATTGCATATTAATGAATGTGTTATAAATAGGATACTCTAACAATAAACCACTGTAACTTTCATGTCACTCTACTACAAGGACCCAGGTCACTCATGATTTAGGATGTGGTAGGATTACTACCAAACCTCCACTCAAAATAGCTAGGGCAACTATCATACAGTCTTGTGTTGCTTAATGATGGGGACAGTTCCGAAAAATATGTCTTTGGGTGATTTCATTTTTGTGCAGACATCATAGAATGCACTTACACAAACCTAGATAGTGTAACCTGCCACACACCTAAGCTATATGGTATAGACTATCGCTCCTAGGATAAAAGCTCGTACAACATGTTACTGTATGAATATTGTAGGCAATTGTAACGCAATGGTATTTGAGTATCTACCAATACCTAAACATAGAAAAGGTACAATAAAAATAGCATACCTGTATAGGGCACTTACTAGGAGTGAAGTTTGCAGGATTAGAAGTTGCTCTGAGTGAGTCAGTGAGTGAGTGATGAGTAATATTAAGGCCTAGGACGTTACTATACACTGCTGTAGACTTTCTCAACACTGTACACTTAGGCTACACTCATTTTTAATTTCTTTCTCCAATAATAAATTAACCTTACCTTACTGTAACTTTTTTACTTTATAAACTTTAACTTTTGACTCTTTTTTAATAATGCTTAGCTTAAAATACATATTGCACAGCTGTACAAAACTATTTTTCTTCATATCCTTATTTTATAAGCTTTATTCTATTTTTAAATTTCTTTAACTTTACATTTTTTTGCTAAAAACTAAGACAACACAATCTGCCTAGGCCTACACAGGGTTGGAGTGATCAATATTGTTGTGTTCTACCACCATATTCTTGTCGCACTGGAAGATCTTCAGGGGCAATAGCATGCATAGAGCTGTCATCTCTGATAACAATGTCATCTTCTGGAATACCTCCTAAAGGACCTGCCTAAGGCTGCTTTACAGTTAACTTTTTAAGAAATAAGTAGAGGGAATACACTCTAAAATAATAATTTAAATGTAGTAAATACTTAAATAACAATCACTTATTATCAACTATTATGTACTGTACATAATTTTATGTGCTAGACTTTTATAGGACCAGCAGTGCAGGTTTGTATACAACAGCATCACTGCAAACACGTGAATAGTATTGTGCTATGACATTATGGTGGCTACTATGTCACCCAGCAATAGCAATTTTTCAGCTCAATTCTAGTATTATGCGACCGACAGTGTATAAACAGTCTATCATTGACCAAAATGTGATTATGTGGTACATGACTATATTAGTCAGGCACTATTCTCCCTTGTTTCTACCACCTTAAATAGCCTAATATAAGTGTACAGAAAATGTTTACCAAAAAAATAAACCTAAAGTCTGCTAATTGCCAAAGATAATGTATTGTCTATGGCTGCTTTTAGGCTATGATAATGAAGTTGAACAGTTGCAACAGAGAAAGTACGATTACAAAGCCTAAAACTTTTACTATCTGGCCCTTGACAGAAATGGTTTGCCAACCCCTGTGCTAACCTACTATCTGCTTCTAGAGGGTGGCTTCTTTGTTATTCCCTAAACAATCACTCTAGAAATGCCTTGCAGTTTCTTACTAGTTTCCTTCTGCCTTTCTAGGTTACCATTGCCTTTTTCTTTTATTTCCAGTGCAGCAGCTGGAGAGGTACTGCTCCAGAGGCAACTTGCCATCTTGTCAGCCTGGAGTGGCCAAATGGACACTTTACATCCTATGATTGCTTTGGTCACCTGTGGAGATAAATCAAAATGCACTCGGCATGTCTAGGTGGAGCAGTGACACTTCCAGGACTATTCAACAGAATTTGAAAATAAGTTGTCTATGCTTCATGCCCACACAGCTCCCTTCTGCGGCCCCCTTCATCCTGCTTCAGAACCTTACTGCATAAAAACAAAGTTTTTGGTGAAACTCCTAATGATACATAAGACTGGAAAATAGTAATAATTGTATTTAACCCTGTCCCAAAAAAAGACAAAAAGAAAATAAGTATGTGTTCAAGAGACTTGGCAATTTTATCATTGGTAGCTGAATGTGCTAATAAATGTCCCAATGAGATCAATGTTTTATTACAGAGCCCTTGAATCTACAGCTATTTTCCCTCCCTGGAAAATGAAGAAGCAAGTAGAGTGCTCTTATCAA
The DNA here is from genome assembly GCF_029289425.2 of Pan paniscus. Classification (NCBI taxonomy): domain Eukaryota; kingdom Metazoa; phylum Chordata; class Mammalia; order Primates; family Hominidae; genus Pan; species Pan paniscus. Next base: position 124,346,522 of record NC_073254.2, read on the forward strand.
GCTGAGGCTGATGGATAGGCTGCTCTTTATTGCCACAAAATAGGCAGGTGTTTTTTGACAGTGCATAGTCATTGATAAACTCCAAATATCCAAAAAATATTTTTGACCTAAAAGGTCATCTTTATTCATTTCTCTGCGTGTTCAAAAAAAAAAGATAGATATACAGAATTAAAATCTTTTCAACAATGTCAGAAATCCAGGGAAGAAAAATATTCCTTCTTTTAATGTCTACACATGATATCAGCATGGTGAACTTCAGTTTGAATCTGTAATCTGAATGAGCAGCAATAAACATAACATGGAGCAAGCAGAATGACAGTCAAAATGTGGCAAAATGCAGCATAACACATTGTCAGAACACTCAGTGTACAGTAAAAATATGGGGAAAATATTTGAATGATTGTTTCAGCATGTCTTTGAAAGTTCTTAGAGTCCTTTTTGTGATACAACAAAAGCAAAACTTAAGCCAATGCATTTCATTGAACTTTTAAAGCAAACAGCCAACAGCTAGATTACCTTGATTTGCAGAGAACTGCCAGCTAACACTGTTTATTGCATGCATCACTTTTTGTTCACAGCACTGTGGGTCTTTATGCAGGCTCAAGAGATCAAATGCACTCCTGCTCCCACCAGGGTCTATAGCTAAAGGTCCAAGAAGAAAGGCTGTATAGCCAAAGACAGAGATATGAACATAGATTATTTTAAAAAATCAAATGCTTTCACTCAGAGACGAAATAGCTCAGATGGTTGTGAAGTACATCAGCTGTGTAGAAAGAACAATTAATCTGATGGTTATTTTCTCTGGTATGTGACGGCCTTGATTCCAAAATGGATAATGTCTCCTGCTATGCTGCAGAATTTGTACTACATACAACACTTGTTTTCCTAAAGCAATTTGATTAATAAGCTTTTCACATCCAGAGGCAGGTAGAGTGGAAAGAACATGGGCATTGAAGGTAAGCGAACAGGGTTAGAACTCTGGATATGCCACTTATGCTATATATGACCTTGGACAAGTCACTTGGCCTTAGCCTAAGTTTTCTCAGCTGGAATGATAACCACCTCACGGAATCATTGGAATAAAGTAACACATGTTTAAATCAAGCAGCTGACTATTAACTTTATTATACTTTTAGTCTCTTATTTGGCCTTCTGAACAATTCAGTCAGGTGGGAGAGCTGGTACTAAGGTTCTTTTTTTTCTGTACATATCACATATGTTCAAAGACAGAGCCAGGAAATAAGTCTCCCCACAGCTTGCTTTGGGTTCCTTCTACTATATACATTACAATAACATCACTAAAATGGCTGCAAACTTATAAGAAGCAGGCAGGTTTGCACTGAGTTACTCATGAGCTAATCAAGTAGTCTTTTGTCTTTATTGTGTCAACACCTATGATCTGTAGAGAGGCAGGAAAGCATTCAGCCAAATACTAATACTATCACTGAGAATGCCAAAGGCGAAAGGAGACTATGGTGAGATCCCAGGAATAGTGGAGACAGGTCATCTAAGTCTCAGCTGGCTAAAATAAATATGAAGCTGAGGTCAGTAGGAGAAGCAATTGGAAAGTAATATTTTAGAAAAGGTAAGTAAAAGAAGCATAGTCTAAGTGCATTTTGAGGACAAGGCAGCAGGGGTTGATGAAGATACAAAAGGAAAAAATCAAGAAGACTGTTCAAACAGTACAGAAATAACATTGCTCAAAGTGTTCTGCCAGAGGCAGAGCTTCTTTTGAAGGTCCATTTTCTCAGCCCTAGAATATTATCTCTACTCATGGGAAAGGCATAGTGCTTTTGAGACAGCATTGGATACTCTGTTAGTCATCACTTGAGGCATTTCAAACAGGAGACACTTAACACAGGGATTTGGCTTCCCAGTAATTAAAGAGTTGGGAAGCCAAACAGAGGATGAACAGGCAACCCAAAGATTAGCAACAGCAAGCAGACTGTCATCTCTACAGCTCTCTAGAGACGCAATAGCAGAGGTGGTACAGCTGGACTACAGAAGTCAAATCCAGCCAGCAAGGGCTAGAACTGTAATGTAGTTTACCCAGGAAAGCCTAAATCGTGGAAAAGGGGGCTGACTTGTAGGAGTTGGAGCCACAGAAGAGATGCAGCTGCTGCTGGAGATACCACTTGAGGTAGAATGAGGTGGGGGGAAATACCCTGGCTTGTCCTCACTGCCTCAAATCTTTCTCCAATGTCTCCCAGTGGCTAGAGCCAGCCGGAAATCAGGTAACTTAGGAGTCAAGGAAACACAGCCTGACCAAGTCCTCCCACAGCAATATAGAGCCCACAAGTAGAAACTGAGAGAAGAATTTGAGCAAATAACCAGCATGGATACCACGCTAAAATTTTCCATAGCTTCTGTCTTCTTGTTCTCATCTCTTGAGCTAATAAAATCAAGAGATTTCTGGGTCAATCTCTTTGTAACAAACCTGCACGTTGTGCACATGTACCCTAAAACTTAAAGTATAATAATAATAAAATAAAAAATAAATAAATAAAAAGAAGTAGATATTCCCTACTCCAGAATAACATTCAAGTAAAGTCTGTATACAATTGCTCTATTATTTTACTTGTTTGATTTTTGGGGTGCTTTATTTTGTTTTAGGGAACTCTGAGCTTAAAGAAATTGGAAAAAGTCATTTTTGTCATACTCACTTTTGTGAGGGTCTAGCACAGTATCTGCTACTTACCATGTTTTATGAATGAATAAACTTAAAGAGGTAAAGTACTGTATACCTTTTGTTAAGGTTACTATGAGTAAATTCAAGGACTTGTTATAATACCTCTAAAGATGTTTAGAGTATAAATTATCAATAAGATGAGGTCACCCAAATATGTAAGATCCAGGAAAATCTTAACATCCAAATAAAAAATTCAAATGTTTTATAGTCAAATAAGGTGATTTTTTTAAAAACCAAATTCATCTTTTGCTCACACTAGACTCCTCACAATCTTCCTAGTGCACCAAGCATCTACACATCGCTTCCATTCTAGTTTTGTCCTTAACTGTGTTTTCCTCCCATTTCTGCTTCTTCACATGCATCAGTATTAAGGTGGGAGTGGAGATGGGAAGTAAGAATAAATAAAATTGGCTCTATTGGAAGGACTTTGAATATCCCCTTAGCACATAGGTCAATACTGGAAAGAGAAGCACTCTTTTTACTAATTCTTATTCTCTCCAGGACAGCATGGTCACCAGACATCCCTAATTAAACAAGGTACTCAGGAGATAAGCAAAGGGAGAAGAAGGGAGATCATGGCAAATATACGAAGCTCTCTATGCCCTGTCTGCCACAACTTTTTTGAGATGTGTATGAAGAGAAGGAGAAAGATCTAGGGTGTAAAAGGCTGTTTTTACAACACTGGCAAAATTAGTGCAATGGGATCCAGGAGCCTTCCCTCCTCTCCTCCAGATTACTGTCTGCCCAATTATGATCAGTTGTCCTTGGTACATAACCATTCTAAACACATACCCTGTTTACTTTCTCAGCATTCTTATCACATGTGATATGTTCATTTATTAAATATTTTATCTTTTTTTTTTTTTTTTTTTTTTTTGACACGGAGTCTCGCTCTGTCACCCAGGCTGGAGTGCAGTGGCACGATCTCGGCTCACTGCAAGCTCCACCTCCCGGGTTCACACCATTCTCCTGACTCAGCCTCCTGAGTAGCTGGGACTACAGGCACGTGCCACCATGCCCAGCTAATTGTTTGTATTTTTAGTAGAGACGGGGTTTCACTGTGTTAGCCAGGATGGTCTCAATCTCTTGACCTCATGATCTGCCCGCCTCAGCCTCCCAGTGTCTTCTTTTGATCAATTATGATCACTTGTCCTTGGCACATACCCATTCTATACATATTAGCCTGTTTACTTTCTCAGCATTCTTATCACACGTGATAGGTTCATTTACTTAATATTTGTCTTCCTCAATACATTATCTGTTTCATTCACCTTGCAAAGATGTGCTTAGTAAGTATTTTTAAATAAATAAGTACATTACAGAGTACCATACTCTGGCTCCCAAGATGAACTTCCAGTTTGTCATTAGAAATTGGAAAAAGCATTCATCCAATTTGGTCTATTAAGAACTTGCTTATATAGTCAAGATCTCTTATTTATAATCCAACATCCCACAATATTCTTATCCTCTACTCCTCTTTATTGATTGTTTAGTCCATTTAGGAACTCATTTCTGTTTGTACAAACTCATTGGCTTTTTCATCTGCATATGTTTACATTTACTTTAAATACAGAAATAAATTGGGTTCTATGAATACATTAATATGCCCTAAAATTATCTGACTTCCTGCTCTGCTGGCTAACCACAAGGAACTCATATCCTTGGTTTAGTCCCATTGTGTTCTTGTGGTTCAGAGTGCTCATTGTGCTACATGTGTGTTTTCTGCTGCAGACACTATTTGCTGCCTCATACTTTATTTCTGTGCTTTTTGGAAGAGGGTTATGTAGAGTTTTCCATCTTCTCTCCCTCAGTCATGGCAAATCATGGAACCTTGAAACTTCTTTGCATCAAACATCCCTCCAAATTCACTAATAAAGAGAGGGACTCCAGTGTGAGTATTTCACACTGAATATCAGTAAATTTTATATAGGATGAAGGTATACCACAGCAAATGAGCTATGTTTTTCTGTCTTATTTTTTATTTGGGGAGGTTTTTTTGAGAGAGGGTCTTCCTTTGTTACCCAGGCTGGAGTGCAGTGGTACTGTCAAAACTCACTACAGCTTCAAGCTCCTGGGCTCAAGTGATCTTCCCATCTGGGCCTCCCAGAGTGCTGAGATTATGGTCATGAGCCACTGTGCCTAGTCAATGAGTTTTAGTATTCAGAAGATTTTGATATGAACATAAACCTACAGAATTTATACTGATTTTCTTAACACCATAATTACTAATTCTATATAACAGGTCTTCACTGTATTTAAAACTATCTATAGTTATATTTTAAACATTTACACAAGAGGGCATTTTAAAATTATTTAAGGTGTCCATTTAACTTGTTTCTACCATAAATAACATATATAAATGAAAAGACTTCCAAACAATACATATATAAAAACTGAATTTTCTTATAGTACATGAAGAACTTTTACATACTATTAAATACTAAAGTGTTATTAAAGTTCCACACTAAAAAAATAATAATAATAAAACCTTTTAAGGAAACAAGAAATGGGCTGGGCGCGGTGGCTCACGCCTGTAATCCCAGCACTTTGGGAGGCCAAGGCAGGTGGATCATGTGGTCAGGAGATCGAGACCATCCTGGCCAACACAGTGAAACCCCATCTCTATTAAAAATAAAAAAATTAGCTGGGCATGGTGGCGCGCGCCTGTATTCCCAGCTACTCGGGAGGCTGAGGCAGGGGAATTGCTTGAACCCTGGAGGCAGAGGTTGCAGTGAGCCAAGATCACACCACTGCACTCCAGCGTGGTGACAGGGCAAGACTCCATGTCAAAAAAAAAAAAAGTTTTAATGTTTTAGACAATATTAAAGGAATACACCAATTCTAACAGTCACACATAAAAACTAATTAATCTTTATTTTAGCTGCACTTCAATCTTATACATAAATAAACTGCAAACTATACAACAAGTACCACAAGCATTTTCCCCCATTTTGGCATACCAGTGACATAAGAACAGAAGTCCCCTTAAAAAGTTGTTCATGCACAATGTAGAAAACACGTCATTCTACTCAGCCACTCGCGGCTGAAAGGTAACAATCAATGACTTTTGCTCTCTGAGTCCTCTTATTGCTTACGATGCTAGTCTTGAAGAGGAAGTGCCTGTTTCACTGGCAAAAGCCCATGTTGTGTTTGTGTGGCTGACAGTGCATTTGAAAGAGGACTGTACATGCTGGGCATGGTGGCTCACGCCTGTAATCCCAGCACTTTGGGAGGCCAAGGAGGGCTGATTACCTGAGGTCAGGAGTTCGAGACCAGCCTGGCCAACATGGTGAAACCCTGTCTCTACTAAAAATACAAAAACTAGCTGGGCATGGTGGCACGTGCCTGTAATACCAGCTACTCGGGAGGCTGATGCAGGAAAATCACTTGAACCTGGGAGGCGGAGGTTGCTGTGAGCTGAGATTGTCAGTGTACTCTAACCCAGGCGACAGAGCAAGACTCCGTCAAAGGAAGGAAAGGAGAAAGGAAAGGAAATAGGACTGTAGAGTTTTGGCAAGGTCAAAGTAGGCATGTGCCCGTGGTGGCCCAGGTTTCTGTTAGACTTTGTTGCCTCCAAGTTAACCACAAGATTCACTTTAATGTGAAAGACAGTGGATAGGAAGCAGGAACCCTGCATGTTTCACTTTTGCTGAGGATGACAGCAGAGCTATTTGCTTTTCAGGGTCACAGCCTTTTGAACCTAATCTCTGTGTATAGATCCGGCCCAGACAGCAGCAGGGACTTGGCTAGAGAAGCTCCTAGGTGTGGTTGGACGGTCACTCCTTGGAGGGGTGGTTTGCAGGCCTCTTTGCCTATCCTATGAGGCCCTTAATTTTTATTGAGAAAGTTCTTTGTCTCATTCAGCAAGAATGGGCTCTATTGAAACAGAATCACCTGTGTGATACATCTCTTAACTTTTTGCTTTTGAAATCTGTCCATGAGTGACCAATGACCAATTGCTCTTATCCTACCTACTGCCTAGTTTGGTCTATGTAAACTGCTTGTCTGCTTCTAATGTGATAACACTCAAACTGTTAGATCATGCTCTGAACTTGGGCATGGGCAGGGAGGAGCAGGTTGGCTCTCATGTTTGTGAGCAGGTGTTGTTTCTTGGCACTTTTACTAGCCTGTTTCCACTTTCACAGACGGACTTAGAAAGTCTACGTGAGAATTAAAACATTCCCATTGAGCAGTTCAGGAAAACTCTAGTAATATGGTGAAAATGATATGACTTACTTCATAAAAATATCTTCCTGACATCATATGTGACACAACAGGAGGTGAAGTAAATGCAGTTCTAACAGTGTGCTTTCCTGGGTATTGTGAAGGGTCTGTGAATCCTATAATACTTCTTTCATTTCTCACAAATATTTTCCTCTTTTCTTATGTTTGGATTTTGTCATAACAAGAGCCATGGAAAAAAATATAGACAATATATTTGTACATTTTCCATTTTTAATAGTGAATTTTATTAAATTCTTAAACCAGTAAACTTATCTTAAGACTGAGCACTCAAGCAATAACCCAAGATCATAAAACAAATTGATGTGGAAAAGATTTACTTTATATGAATTGAAACAACAGACAATTTTCAGACGCATGAATATCTGATGCTGCTTATCTATGGTAATATCTGAGTCTCATTACCCTTAAAATGAGGGTTTTGTATATAGCCCCACCATAATATGCTGTACTTCCCTTCAAATCAATAAAAAGCTGCTGCTATATGGATTCTTTTGGATTGCATGTTATTCCTGTACCCTCACAAGTGATTTGCACTGCCAGTTAGAATGAAGCACCCATTTGACCAAGATTGACAATGCACTGGAATTGCATATTGCATTAGCTTTAATTAAGTTATCAGAATTTATTACAGGGCTACGTATATGTCATTTCTTGAGACCAGCTTTGCAGAGAAAATCTCGTTTACTAGTAAAATTGTTCTTTTGCTTAAAAGAATGAGCAATCTCCTTTCAAAAGAGACACAGTGGACAAAGCCATATAATGAGCTCAGCTACTTGTCTACCTAGTAAGAAATTTCTCACTCATCCTCTCCCTGCCTCCTAGAGGAGCGTGCTTTGAGGCTTACTTCCTATCATAGGGCAGTCACATAGCTAGGATGGCAGCAGCCCGCCACAGGGGACTGCACACAGTAGGCACAAAGACATATGGTTTCTGCTACCAAATGATAGGAAACACTAGGAGTCACACAGCAGCAAAGATACAATTTTAGAGATGTCATTCCAACCAGAGCCATATTAAGCTGTTGGATTCCAGGATGCTTGCAGTGAAATTGGTTGTCCTCTAAATGGTTTTGTCTAAAAATGTAATTGCTTTGTTCTGGGTTCAGAAAGGCATGAGAGGGAGAGCCTGAGTTCCATACCCAACCGTTGCCACAGACTCCAGCTGCAAGTACAGGGGCTGGTAAAACAATAAAGTCGTCTTCTTTTATCACAACGCCAGATAGATTTTCTTTCTCTGGCTTCCAGACAAAATTCACTTATTATAATTATCTTCTGAGCTGGCAGTGACCACCATCTAAAACTTTATAAATGATCCAGTGAAACCCCGTTGAGCTGTCACTTATATCAAGCTGGGCAGGCAACTCTCTCCCTCACCACTGCAGCTCCAATGCACTCACGGAGGGAAGTACACATGTGATACATAACCACAGTGGGAAGGGAACTGCGGTAGAAACCAGCATATTGCAAAGCACACATGAAATTCCCCTTTGGCATATTTTATGAAACCTAAGTTGACATTTTCAAGCCCAGAGGAGGAGAGTTTTGCACCAAATACTGTGTAAAGAACAACTGGGAAGTTACCCACGTAAGTGCTATTTGCAATCTATAATTTAATTATTCTGATGTATTATTAGCCATCTGCAATTCATGTCAACTTAAATACTTGTATTGAAAACCCTCTGACATCTACAATGCCATCTGAAATAATTTTTTCAGTGTTTCCAATAACATTTGTTCATTCATTCTGCCTAAATTTATCCATGTTTCCCTTTAACTCTTCTTTATTCTCTCTTTTAAAACCCTTATTAATGAAGAGGGATTTGATAGTACGCCTAGCCAAAGTAAAAAGTGTATATTTTTCCAACATGGTAGTTTTACGACATTAATTTTATATGTAGAATAATATGGGACATCCTTGAATTTATTTATACACATAATTTTTATATTCAGGCCATTGAAAATGAGCAAATTTTATATACTTCTTTCAAACCATGTATCAACTGTACATAAACTGCCTTATAAAATTAAGTTACTGAAATCAAGGCTTTACATAAAAACAAGGAGATCATGTCCTTTGCAGGAACATGGATGGAGCTGGAGGCCATTATCCTTAGCAAACTAACATAGGAACAGAAAAACAAATACTGAATGTTCTCATTGATAAGTGGGAGCTAAATGATGAGAACACATGGACACAAAAAGGAGAACAACAAACACCAGGGTATACTTGAGGGTAAAGAACGGGAGGAGGGAGAGGATCAGAAAAAATAACTACTGAATACTAAGCTTAGTACCCAGGTGATGAAATAATTTGTACACCAAACCCCTGTGACACAGTTTATCTATATAACAAACCTGCTCATATACCCCTAAACCTCAGAGTTTAGAAAAAAGAAATCGAGGCTTTAAATACTTCTGTCCTAATTTAGCTCTTACCTACATAGTTTTAAATTAAACAGGAAAAAGGTATAATATACATTTACTTTTCACAAATTGATATCAAATACATCTTTCGAATCTCATATGGTGCTTTCTAGACCATAGATCAGGAAACCTAATCTCAGTTGGGTTAAGTGACTTATTCAAGGTCTCACACAGCTAGTAGCTGGAGGATCCTGGATCTATCCTAGTGTATCTTAGCTATCGTCCGTAACTTATGCTTTTTCTCACCCTCCCCCCTGCCACCCCAAAGTGTGCTGCATCAACACTGGTTTGCCAACTATTCTTCAGATACATTAAGACAGACAAATCAAACACCCTGCCTATACATACACTGTCTTCTGGATTTTCTAACTGATGAGCCAGTAGCTGAAACTGACATACAGATCTTACAGTGTAGATATCTGTATTATGCAATGAAGGACAGAGGTAGAGAGAGGTGGGGAAAACAAAAAAAGCATCAGAGAGACCTGTATTCCTGACATCACAAACCTCAAGTCCTCAGGTGGAGGTTATAAAGGCAGGACCCAAATGCCTGTCAGCTGCAACACATACAGCAACCCAACTGTGCAGGCTGGAAAACAGCAGCGTCACAGTAGACACTGCAGTGAGAGGCAGCCCAGTAGAGCACACTGCACCAGACCAGCGGCTCTCAGCAGGTCTCTGAGTAGCATGGAATATCATCCTATGCCAATGAAAGATCATGGACATTGGCTTTGTGGCTGTAGTGAGGGGATGCCATACTAGGAGGCAGATAACGGTTTACGCGACAAGGAAAGCAGTGAGAACCGCATGATTTTCAGTGGATGCCAGCACGGAGGACTGGCCATGCTCCTGGCCCAAATATATGAATGTCCATGTCAGAGACACCACATGCACAAATACCAGAACCAGATATCCTCCCTGCCATCCAGAGGCTGTTTCTACATCTAGAACTAATTCCAGGGAGAAAGAAGGGAAACGAAATTCTGAATTAATATGCGGGTAATGAACATGTTTCTTTTTGGCCATCAGGCAAAATAGAGGTACAAAATAGAGAATACAGTTGTTATAAATGAATAAAGTTTCAGTAGGTACCTTTGAGTACATGACCTGAAGCTTTATAACGTCTACACAAGATGAGTAGTAGTAGTTAATTTCTTTTTAGAAAAAAAAGAAGAGGGCATTTGTCCTCTGAATTTTAAATTAAAGATATTCCATTTCAAATATAAAGAATAAAAATTCTTGCTTCTTAAAGCAGCAATAATCCTTTAAGATCATTTTGCAAAATGCACTATTTCCATATCCCTTAACCAAAATCATAATTTCTTGTTTGAGGAGACATCTAGGTTTCTAACCAACTTTCTTCTATTTACCAGGTTTTAGGACATACCTCATTTCAGACTTGTTACCAGGTTTTAGGACATACCTCATTTCAGACTTGTAAGGCATGTGAAACTTTGTTTCGCAATGTTTCCAAAAAGAAGATCAATATCCTGATGTTGGGATGTGAGAACAGAGAGAGAGATTTGCCACTCCAATATTGCAGCATGCCTCCCCCAGCCTTACAAAATAATATGTTTTAAAACTCCGTAAGTGGAGATGGTGGGTTGGAAAAATATAACTCATCCATAGATAATATAATACAAAATATGACAGCGAAGCATAAGTCACGGTTCTTTACTTTTTCCTGCCAAAGTAAACTTTATAGATATTTTTATCAAAACAAAAATTGGAGTCAACCCGTGATTGCCATCTTGTGGAGAAGTCCAGCACTACCGTGTCAAAATATGTCCCTGAGGTATTGAAAAACGCCTCTGGAGATTCTTCAGGCACTCCTTCCATTATTTAATAATCTTTGCTGCAAATAAGCTCTGCCTTATAGCTGACCTAAATCCCTCGGGTTATCTCCTGTAGATAAGGGGAGAGCTGCCACCATTTATTGAGCTGTAATGCTTTGCATACTCAGTCAAGTTATCAAACCATGCCGGTGACTTTACTTCTCCAGGTTAAAAAGTTTCATATTATCTGACATTTCCACCTTACTACTATGTTCCAGCTCTTGAGTTTCCAAACTGTTTAAAACTTGCTCTGCCTGTGTTTTATTTTTTTGGTCACAACTCTGTCTACTCCACTTTGTGAGGCATTTGACTCATTTCTGTGTTATTTGGGGAACACCCCTGAGATCTTCTGCGGGGGCAGTACTGGGTCTGAGGGTTTGGCAGCTTCGATCATCCCTGAAGGCATGCAGAGAGTCCTGTGGGGAGCCCTTACACCTTACACTCCAGCACCTCTGGGCAGTTGCCAAGGGAACCAAATCACGACATGGACATTCCAGAATTACACACATGCAATTAAATCTACCGAATAAGTTCACCAAAAAAATATATAATGAAATAATTTTTAAAATTCCAAAACATTGGGCAACTTCCCTTTTTTTTGATCACTCCATTCTGTAATCTTAACTTTGCATTTTAGGAAAGAGTTGTGAAAGATGCTCTTTCTCCCTAACCCACATCCTCTACCACTGGTCATTCAGCAAATCCTATCAGCTCTACTTTCAAAATGAGTCAACTATGACCATTTCTCACCACTCTGACTACCCAGATCGAAGTTCAAGCCAACACCATCTCCTGTTTGGATTTTTGCAGTAGCCTTCTAGCTGATGTCCCTGGTTCTACTCATGCCTCCTGCAGTCTATTCTCAATACACAAGCTGGAGTGACCCTGCTGAGGCACAAGGCAAATCCTATTACTCCCTCCCTTGCTTAAAACCCTCCCACAGCTCCTGTCACTCAGAATAAATGCAACAGCCTTTACTACGACTGATAAGGCCTTCAGAAAATTGACTCCCATTCTCTCTCTACCTCATCTCCTACACTCTTTCCCAAAGTCACTCTGCCCTCACCATACTGGCCTCCCTGCTGCTCCTCTCACACATCAAACAAACCTACTCCGGCCTCAGGGCCTTTGCTCTTACTGCTCTCTCTGCATGGAAAAGCCTTTCCCACAATATCCTCATGACTTGCTCCTGCATGGCCTTCAGGTCCTTTCTCAAAAGTAATCTTCTCAGTAAGGCCTTCCTGGAAATCCTACCTAAAATACCATTTCTTCTCTCGTTTAATACCTTGTTTGCTGTATTTTTACTCCTTAGCATTTACATTCTACTAGCAAATATTTTGCTTCTTTTTCCTGTTTATTCTTCTTACAGTTTTTTATTGCTACCATAACAAATTACCACAAACTTAGCTACTGAAAACAACACAAATCTATCAACTCACAGTTCTGTAGGTCAGAAGTCCATCGGTCTTTGTTGCTTCTTTTGCTCCAATTCTCAGAAGGCTGAAAGCAAAGTGTCAGGCTGCAGGGCTTTTATCAAGAGTCTCTAGGAAGAATCCACTTCCAAACTCATTTCAGTTGTTGGCCAAATTCAGTTCCATGTGATTATAAGATTGAGGCCTCCATCTCCTTTTTGCTTGTCAGTCAAAGTCTTTCTCAACTTCTAAAGGCTGCCTATGTTCCTTGGCTCATGGCCGCCTTCAAAGCCATCAAGGGAAAGTCTAGCCCTTCTCAGGCTTTGAATCTCTTTGACTTCCCCTTTTGCCTCATCTCTCCTGCTTTCCTCTTCTGCTGCATCTCTTTGACTCCAGCTGAAGAAATTTCTCTGATTCTCAGGGCTCAAGTGGTTAGATTGGGCCCACCTGGGTAATTCAGGCCACTCCCTCTATTTTGAAGTTCTTAAGCTTAACTACATCTGCAAAGTCCCTTCACAGCAGTACACAGATTCGTGTCTGATTGAACAGCCAGGAGATAGGAATCTTGGGTACCATTTTTAGAATTCTGCATTGTCAAACTAACTCCCATGTTGTAAGACTACCACAGTAGAATATAAATCCCATGAGGGTGGAAATATTTCAGTTTTGTGCAGTGCTATATCTCCAGCACCTAAAAATAGTGCCTGGGACAAAGTAGACAGAAAACAAATAAATGTTGGATGAATGCATCTAATCCAAGCTTTCTTAATATGAAGATGTGAACTCCGCAAAGTGATGTATAAAATATAAGTAGTGTGCAGACATGAGCACATTGTTCCCAATTCTTAAAATGACAATATCCCCCAGTTTTCCCAAGATAAATCTTGTTTGTGTCTGTTCTCTCAGCGTTATTCACCGGACCCCACTTACCCTCTCAAAGTCTCCAGGTTTGTAAGACAAATTACATAATTTTCCTAGATTCTCAAAGGTGTCCATTGTCCAACAAAAGTTTAAATTCTTCTGACCTCATCAAGCTTTTATGCAGGAATGTATTTGAACTTATACAAACAGATTTTATTTTTTCATAAAATATACATCTTCTCCCTTGTAAACATATTTGAAGGACTTTTACAACTAAGACAAAACTCCAAGAAGTATATCCTGACCCTCAAAAGCAACCAATTTACCATCTAACTGAAATTTCACACCACCTCAAATCATAAGAAAAGGCAGTGGATATGAAACAAATATGCAGCACTGAGAATTTGGCCACACTATCTGAGATGTGATACTGTGTCCCATCTGTTCAATGAGATAACAGAGCATCTAGTATATCCTAAAATGTCTTAGAAAAACGTGCACTAGGGAATTCTCAGTTTAGAAGATATTTGTAATAATAAGGCCTCAATCGTTTTTTCAAGCCTTGAATATTTAATATGGATGACAAGAAAAATACAGAATATTTTATAACTATGGTTTAAAGTACACATGGAAAATTCCTCAGTTGTCCACAAACCGTTCCTTTATTTGTAATACAGTTAAATATTATGGAAGATTAACTTGATTGGGATATCCAATGGGCATTTCTTTTTGTTTTTCTTGTCTTCACTTTCTGGTTTTATAAAAATTTTGTGTTGTATCCATTGTCTCCAAGAGCAAAGAGTTTGATTATGGCCTTACTGCCTGATCCCCAACCCCATCTACAAATATAAGGGCAAAAGATGACCTCTGTTGAGAAAATTGACTACCTGTCTAAATGATTAAGGAGTTAAGGGACTCTGTATGGCTTTATAAATCTGCCTCTTCATCCCACCCTGGAAAAAAATAAAAGCTTTATTTAGGGACTTTTTTTCATTTCTATTAAATAGAAATAGTTTCTAATTAGCTACTCAAAACAAGGAATCTGTGTATTATGTTTTATCTGTAAAATATGTAACTGATGATATTATAAATTCACTTTCAAGTTACATTAACAGAGAAAGGAATCTTAGGAAGAATTCAGAATGAAAGAGACATGCACCTTGCCTCCAGCATGGGATTTCTACAAGATTCTCTTTGCTTCTTGGCCCCATTGCCTATCTGAAATAGTCATTTTTACTAATCTGTGCCTGTAGATATCCTTTTTCCCTTCATGGTCAGAATCAATTCACTCTCTACACTAGGGACCCCTGATGAACAAGTGTCCGTTTTGGGGGTTCTAAAGACAAAGCCTTAAGTGCCTCTAGCTGTAACTGATCAATCCCTAGGATTGAGAAAACAAACCATTTTGGAGAAGAAAAAGGAAAATCAAAAACAAAAACAAAATTATCTTCAAAGTGTGAATTTCAAGATGTAGGATCCTATATGGGTTAAATCCATACATGGACAAGAGAGCTTTCCTGTATTCAGCACCAGGTCTAGAGGTCTGAAGGTAGCCTGAAGCAACTTTAAAACACAAAAGAACTGACAAAAAATCATTCAGAAGGTTTTCGTCTGTACCTCAATATATCTTCTTCAAAAGTGACTGCTGAAGGAATAATAACATCTCAAGCAGAAGCAAAATGCTGTCCGCTTTGTAAACTGTGGGTGGTGTCTCTGCTACAAGATGAATTGCTAACCATTAAGCTCATTAGGAATGCATAACCCAAACCTGGCCCAACCCAATCTTCCTCTTCTTTCCTTTACTCTTGCCTTCACCTACCTTTGTTTTTTTTTTTGTTTTCTTTTGTTTTGTTTTTGTTATCCTGATAATATGCATATAACATAAAATTTACCATCTTAACTATTTTTCTATTATACTTTAAGTTCTGGGGTACATGTGCAGAACATGCAGTTTTGTTACATAGGTATACCTGTGCCATGGTGGTTTGCAGTGTAAAGTCACATGGCATTAAGTACATCCACATTGTTGTGCTATCATTACCACCATCTATCCACAGAATTCTTTTCACCTTGCAAAACTAAAACTCTGTTCCCATTAAACAATTGCTCTCCATTCCCTCCCACCCACATTTACCTTTTTAATTAATTTATTTATTTAAAACTTCTAAGTATTCCTCAATTGGGAATAAAGTTGATGAATAAGAATATACCTCTAGTATCTATATCTTTTCCTACTGAAAAAAAAATGGCCTTTTAAAATAAACTTAATCTACCATAATCTAAAATCATATGACTCAGAAATATTCTGTTTACCAATGGCAGAACCATAGCTGAATTTTTTAGGGAGAAAAATGGGGGAAAAACTGCCAACTGGAAGAAGGTTGGTATAATTCATGTAACTATAAAAAGGATAGGAAGAGATCTGAGGCTTAGAAACAACAGAAGGACGAATGTATTCAGGACAATATCTGTAAGAAGCTCCTGCCATTTCCAGTTTCTGCTTCTCTCCATGCATTTAGCTTTGTTTTCCTCTACTTTGGTGTATCTCAGTTGGGAAACAGTACCCTCTCCAAGGGATATTTGGCAATGTCTGGAGACATTTTTGGTTGTCACTGCTGGGGAATGCTACTGGAATCTAATGGGTAGAGGCCTTGGATACTGCTAAACATTCTATAATGCACAAGATAAGCCCCCACTCCTAACCCCATGCCAACAGGCAATTTTCTAGCCCCCAAGTATTCATAGCACCACTGTTGAGAATCTCTGATCTACTCCATACCTATTCCTTCCATATGTTCAGTAACATGAAATCTTCAGTTTCAAAGGCACTCATCTGATAACCTCACCATCAGAAAAAGCCTGAAATTTTCCCTCTACTTTCAATTTTAAAATTCCCCAGGAAGGAATCCAATTGCTTTCTTGAGTTAATTACCAAGTAGAGCGATAAAGGCAGTGGGCACAGGGCCCCGGGTGGCCTGTAGAGGGTCCCTTCCTTGTATGAACGCCATTCCCCAAAAAGGGCATACTGCAATGAGCTGGGTGGAAATTCCAAATAGTGTGTACCACAAAAAAGAACTTCCTCGGTGACTACACGTTTTTAAAAACGACTTAGTGTGGGCTGGGTGCAGGGGCTCACACCTGTAATCCCAGCACTTTGGGAGGCTGAGGTGGGTGGATCACGAGGTCAGGAGATCAAGACCATCCTGACCAACATGGTAAAACCCCGTCTCTACTAAAAATACAAAAATTAGCTGGGTGTGGTGGCATGCGCCTGTAATGCCAGCTACTTGGGAGGCTGAGGCAGGAGAATGGCTTGAACCTGGGAAGCAGAGATTGCAGTGAGCTGAGATTGCACCACTCCACTCCAGCCTGGTGACAGAGCAAGACTACGTCTAAATAATAATAATAATAATAAATGAATAAATAAATAAATAAATATTAGTGCTTGCTTTTCTTGTAGCAAATTCTCTAAAACAGAAAAACCTCTAACTGTCATAGTTACCATACTTAGGTGCTTTTTGTAACCAGCTAAAATGTTTAATCATCTAGTTGTAAGCGGAAATCATTTGCCTAAAAATAAATTAATTCAAGTAATGAGATATGCAAAACAGAGGAAAAAAGCATATTGATAAGGTTTTGAAATTGGCAAAAATACTGAATCTTTATGTCTGCAGTGACAAAGTTGGACTCCTCTCAGTATCTCCATCTTCTGTTAGATTGCTTGCAGAGCCACTGAAATTAGATGTCAGTGTAAATTATGGTGCAGGCAGGCTTACTAGCCAAGGCTATGAAGGGTAGACACATAAAAACAAGGTGCTATTGAATGTAATTGCTTCTGATCTTAAAATTCTTAAATGACAAAATTGGTGCTGATGTGCTATTTGCATCAGGTAGTCCCTTTAATTGACACTGACTCACTTGGGGACATTTTTTTCGCAGTGGTTTTATAATTTTTTCTTCCTAATTCTTAAGTTCTAGAACAGGAAAGTCAGCAATTTATAACTTGGATCAGAGAGGAGAATGACAGCATGTGACTGTAGGTAGTGGAAGTGGAAATCACCAAACTTCTTATAGGGCCTGTAGCCCTGTAAAGTCTGAAGTGAGAAAACGAATCTGGGTAAGGAGTATTTTGTGAAAATATTTGGAAAGAAGTTAGCACTTTTTTGAAGCTTGCTAAATTAGGAATTAAGCCCCATTTGCAAACATTTCCATTCTTGTCTATTTCAATAAGGAGAAAGATGAAAAAGCATGACCCACAGGGCTCCTGGAAAAAGGAGATGCATGGTTTTGTCTGCTCATTTAAATACTTAACAAGCCACAGGGAAAAAAGAAGACATCCCATTCCACTGCCCATAACATATGTCAGTAAGTCATAAACTATACCATGGATGGCTTGTGAACATTGCTCAGCCTCCTGCGAGACATTAGCACTTGTTCTCGAGCCAAAAAGGCAAACAGTCCAACTGTCTATCTAATATTTGATCTTCCCCTGCCATGAGAAACAGTCTTCAGAAAAGAGAGGATAATTAGTTAATTCTTATCCTATCTTTATGACAAAGTTATAATGTTCTCTCTAAGTAATAATTTATCTTACAGGACTTCTTCGATTTAAAGGAGAATATTTCAGTAATATTTCTAAGTCTAACAAAACTATAATTCCTGAAAAAAAGATAAGAAGTTGCCTTTATGTTTTATATGGATCAAATTAATAAATATTGCCTAAAGTTGAAGGTCTCTCAACACCTAACATTGAGTATTATGCCAGTCTTTGGAAGAAAAAATAGTGAATAAGGTATTTTCTCCACCCTACTGTACTTAAATTTGACTAAAACTGCAAAGCAATATGTTTTTAAATATTTCCAAAAATCTATTAACTGGTTATTTAAGTAAATATTTGTTTAGACTCCAGTGTAGTATCAAAGGCAGAAAGTGAGTCCTATGTAAGAAATTAAAAACTTCAAAGCAGTAACTTTTTTTCAGTGTTCCTGATACTGTAGCCCAGCTGCAAGGGATTTTGTGCCTGTTTCCGCCCAAAAATATAAGTAAGGCCAAGTGATCAATGTTGCACGTGACATATTTCACTGGGCCTTTCTTTCCAGGCTGATAAGCAGTAGAAGTAGAAGTGAGAAGACAAAAAATGAGGTAGATGGTGGTAAAATTACACTTAAAAAAGAGTATTTTTTACCCTAGGGCTCACCCATTACTGCCTGACATGTAGCATCCTAATCACCACCCCACCCCATGCTCACCCCCAATTATTTTGAGCAGTCCCCAGGAAAAGTTGCATAGGTTTAGAATTGAGCCTTCATGACCACCTACCTGTCTTTTCCTCCTCCCCTGCCCCCACTCTCTTTAGTGGCATCTGTGTCTATGGTCTATGTGGCCCAGCCTGGTGCCTGACATCCCTGGCACAGAAGACACTGTGCAGCACCAAAGCCTTATAAGGTGCTAGGCCAACAATTGGCCTGAATCTCTTATGAGCTGATTTGCCCCAAGGCTTATGTCAACTGCTGCTGCATCATGTAATCTCTTGACAATCAGAGCTCTGACTTCTATGCCAAGAGTGATGTTTTATGGAACTCCCAAAGGTACCAAGCACATCTCTCACAGATGGTAGTGCCTCCAATGCTTGTTCTGCTGGGCCTGGAAGCTGGCTGCTACCCTAACCTAGTCTTGTCCACATGGGAACTGTGTCCTTTCTGGGAGGCTGAACCATTAATATGCCACAGCTGTGCTGTTTCCTGGAATGCCTGGATACACCAAACCATGCTGGGTTCTGTCCAAAGATACAAAAATATCCACTTCCCCTATGTGTGGTGCTGTGTTATATCCATACCAAAACAGAGCTGTTTCATGTTTCTAATATTTTACTTGCAAGAAAGTAGTAAGGAAAGTCACAAAGCTGACTGACATTACATTAACCCTCACCACTGAGCACTGAACGTTGTTTTTAGAGCACATTTGAAGCACTGACTCTTTACTGGGAAGTAGCTTTTTCCCAATGCAAGTTGATTCCTAGAGACTCATATGCCAGAACGCAATGTCTGAAACCCTGTGGGAAATGTAGCTTAAGCTTCATTAGCAAGGACTGGAAGCTCCCTGGCCCACCTTAAATTCAACATTTAAAAAACTAAAAACACGCTGAACATATCCTACTTACTGTACATGTGCAGAAAAATACTAAAAAACTGTGAAGGGCTTGTAAGAAACCAACTAGAAAAGAAAATATGTCAACTAAACAAAAAGAGCACAAAGGAAAACTTTAGAACAAAGTCTCAAGGTAGAAAGAATGGAATCCTGGGATCCTTGAAACCATGTATGTTTAAGCCAATGATATCCTTATAAAATACCTCCCTCCCTCAATCTCTCTCTCTGTCTCTCTCACACATACACACACACCCACGCACACACACGGCTACACACACGTACACACACACACGGCTACATTCCCGTAACACCATTTCTAAGCGTGCCTGGTATTTATTTCATTATTTTTTTTTCTTTTTCATTAAAGTCATTCCTTTTGTTCTTCCAATGATAAGGAAAATCAGCTATGGGTTACCCCATTTTATGCCCTCTCCTATTTCTCATACAACAACATCTTTCACTTGATTAGTCTCCTTGTAAGGTACAGATACTCTATTAAACTGTTAGGAAATCAAATACAAAATGCTTTAAAGTAACCTTCAAAAGTCATAAAACAATCACAACAAAGAAATTAAAATTTAACATATCGAAAAATTCCACATATGCTTAATCACTGAAACTGAGGAAAGAAGCTGATTATTTTTGTCATCTGGAGAGGTGGGGAGCTGGCAATGTAAAACTTCTCCTGCTAAAAGAATAACTGATTATAAAGTAATTGTGTTTTTAAAGGACACAGATGTAAATAGAATGTGTTGTTTGTGTATGTTTCTTTGGCCTAGCTATCTGTTTTCCCATGATACCTACGCAAAAGTAAAGTCTAAAGAGCTTGTGCACACCTCCCCTTTCTTTCTCTAAAAACGTCTGCCTCCATTTTGTCGTTTAAATCAGCCATGCATTTTGCTACACAAGATGATCCAAGCACAACTAAAAGGCTGAGCATTCAGTGACCTGAGATCTGTGCCCTCTTTTCACAATGTGTAACACAGTTCCTTCTAACTGATAATTGTCACCAGAAGGAATTCATATTAAAACCTTAAGCTTGCTCCAAAATTCACTTGGTAAAAGCCTGTAATTTGTGCAACCTGATGTATCCAACTGTCAGGAACTGATATATTAGCCTCACCTGCTCCTGACACAGAGGCCCACTCGCCTATTCTGCTGTTTTTGTCGCTTGCTTTAATGATTAGGATTGTTTCCATCATCTCCTTCCACTCTTTGCTTCAAACATCCTACTTCTGTCATTTACCTAAAAGCTGAATACCAACAAGAAAATCTGGTTCGTGCTGGATTTAAGCTTTCTTTGGGGTTTTTACTACCAAAACTGATCTTTCTCGTTTTTCTCATTCTGCCTTCCATTTTGTTAATCTTACCACCTCAGTTATATCACATTTTCAAACAAAGCTTAGTGATCACATGTATAAAATTGATACCAAAAGGTAAATACGCAGACAAAGCAATCCCAGGGGGTCCTGACAGCAGAGGACTCGGGAGCTCAAGGCTAATTTCTTTCCAACTGGGACAGTGACCTCTCCTCACTATGGAAATCTGAACCAAGACCATGCGTTCAAGTCCACTCCCAATTACCAACCAGTGACCAAACTAACATTTTTCATACAGCAATTTACTGTCATGAACCTTTGCCAAAGGCCAGACTAAAAAAAGACCAAAGAAAAAAAAAAGCCAAACTGAGAACGTTCTCGGTGTTGTTTATACTTGGTCTGTTTAGCCATCAGTAATGGATGTATTGTTGCAGAGGAACCAAGGAACAAAGCTTCAAGAAGGGCAGGAGGGAAGAAAGGAGAATGGCAGATAAAGGAAGAAAAACTGTACATTTAACCAGCCTGTGTTCCACTGCCTGAAGAAAGAAAAAAGTCAGAGAGCTCTCCTTAAAAAAAGAAAGAAAAAACACGAAATGATTACTGGAGACAGGACTGAAAATAAAACTAAATTGTAAAAATCAAATCAATGTTTAAAAAGAATCAAACTCAGTTACTTGATCCTTAAAATTTTAAATCAGTGTAAAAGCTATAATTCCCTTTTCATAAACATATTCCAGCATATTTTTCATTCATTTCCAACTGCAGAAATTTTTACTCACTTGCTCACATACTTTCACACTCAATACTTTCACAATCCTGACACAAGTACCATTAATTTCTAATAAAAATTAATTTATACATAAAAACATTTATATATATTTGTTAATTAACTGTCACAAAATATGATACAAAAGTGGTTCAACAAACAAAATATTACATTGGCTCTTAAAACTTTTTCACATTTAAATTTTAAAACACTATTGAAGGCTGTGCTCTCTCAACAGAAAACATAACTGGAGATATTCTGCGATGGGCCTGGCAACAGAGGGAAGGACTCTGAGTTTCCTTCTTGAAGAGATTAATTCTCCTCACACAGAAATAACTGTAGTATCTAAATGTCACTCAATGGTATATAAGCTTCACTGGCCCATAAAAATAGCACTTTCCTATGAATGAAAAACAGGATTAAGATCAAGGAATAAAGGCCATATTTTTAGAAGTTGGAGATAAATTACTTAAAAATATGTGAGCTGAATATGGTGAGCTAAAATATAAGGAAAGGTACCCATCTATTCTCTGCTTGGAATATGTGTTTTATTATGCATTATATACTTGGTAATATATTATAAAATATTAATTTAACATCTACACTTTCAGCTACTCAGAATGTAGTGAAAATTAGATACATCTTTGATATAATCTAAATCTTT
Organism: Pan paniscus; assembly: GCF_029289425.2. NCBI lineage: Eukaryota > Metazoa > Chordata > Mammalia > Primates > Hominidae > Pan > Pan paniscus. The sequence goes on from NC_073254.2 coordinate 124,368,883, forward strand.
TTCTGATTCTTCGGTCTAGCTACAACCTTTCTAACAAAGAAGGTTAGGAATTTTATATATAGTCTTGAGACTTATGAGAAATGAATGAAATAAAAAGGAGTTTAGATTATGTAAAATGTCCTTGATCACATGCTGATCGATCAAGAGTTAGGGCAGCCCCGCCTGATGAAAGACAAAGCTTTTGAAGCCAGACCTTGGTGTGAGTTCTCTGCTCCTACCACTTACACCTGTGTGGCAAGGACAAGGCAAGTATCCTTTCCAAGACTGGTTTTCCTCATCTGCAAAACTGGAATAATAATTCATACCTTGCAGGATGTTTTAGGAATTAAAGATAACATGTCAAGTGGCCAGCATAATGCCTGGAACCAAGGTGGATCCTTAAAAAATAATAAAGGATAGTTCCTCCTCCTTCTCCTCCTCCTCCTGCTGCTGCTGCTGCTGCTGTCCTCCTTCTCCTCCTTCTTCTGAGATACTTTTTGTTCCACACAAGTAAAGCCCATTTCTGATTGCTTGACTTAGTTGGTAAAATGTAAAATTAGACAGACGAATGTCGCTTTTCTTACCTCTTGGAAGAACAAAGTTATGTTTGGGATGTTGTCATCACCACATCTTCAATTGAAAACCATTAAAAAATCAGCATTTTCAGCACTTCAACATCAAGAAGCCATCCTGCCAAGTCTGTTTAATAGAGAAAGCATCAAATACATTGTGAGATTTTAATTACATTCAAGACTCACCAGTTAATATTGGCATATGCTGGGCAATAAGTTGAATTCATTAAGTCTGGAGATTGTGAATTGTTTAGCTATGTCCTCAGAGTTTTATACATCTCCAGCCACATAGTAGGTGCTCAATAAATGTCCATTGTTTAACTAGGAGCAGGAATTGAAAACTATATAATATCAGAAACCTTGTACATCACTGGTTTAATACCTCCATATTGACTAATGGTTTCCATTCTTATTATTTCATTTATTCAACAACCAACAAAGATTTACCAAGTATCTATGCATAAGACACAGTGCCAAACACTGGGGATACGGGAGTGAGAAAGACAGACAAGGTCTTAAATGAAATAATACAGGTAAATAGCACAGTGCCTAGCACACAGTAAGCTCATTAAAAATGACAGTAGCAGAAGTCACAAATCTTAAATGAAATAATTCAGGTAAATAGTACAGTGCCTAGCACATAGTGGGCTCCTTATAAATGAGAGCAGTGGAAGCAGCAAATCAGGCATACAGACATCCATACCAGCCGCTGTCATGCACTTGCTCGCTCTCTGTCTCTCTCACACACACACCCACACACGAACACCTAAAAATCTTAATGGCTTAGTTAAAGTCCATCACCTCAGAAATTCACATGGAAAAAATGAGCTTTTTTTTTCTTTGACTTCATTTTTTTTCTTAGAACTGTTCAATGAGTATCTTTGACTTCATTTTTTTTCTTAGAACTGTTGGCTATTCATAAAATATCCTTTCAAATTGATGAAAAAGTAGTTGTTGTCATCAAAGAATCTTCAAGAATCTTCAAATTTTCTGTAACTTGGCAGCCTTCTGCTCATGTTGTTTATTTCCAACAGAAGTGAATCTTTGAAGTTGACAAGGTGTTCATGGACAAAGCAGTAGTTTGCTTTAAAAAAAAAAAAAGAAAAAAAGAAAAAACATTATTTTTGTTTTACCCAAGACCTGGTTAAGCCTGATTTGGAAAGAACAAAGCCTGAGTTTCCAAAACTGCTGCTGGGCCACTACAGAATGGACTCCTTCCCACTGAGTGACGTCCAGAGGCTCCCTGTGCAGCCACTGAAAGATATCGATTCACACTATATATTTCTGCACCTCACTGTCCAGTCTTAGACATTTGATTACAAGAGAAAGCTACTCTGTTGAAAGATCATTAGCCAATATGATGAAAAAACACTTCCTCCCATGGACACGCTTTGAGAAACAATATAGGGTTCAACATGTGAGATCAGAAGTCAGAAAAGCCTGACTCCAACACTAGGGCAACAGCTCAATACTGATAATAATATCAACAACTACCATTTATTGTGTGCTTCCAAGTGCCACAATGTACGAGGTGCTTTATACACATTATCTTACGGACATACTAGAAAGAATGCCAGTGTACATCTGTTAGTGGATCTGCTTCACCACTAAGCAGCTTGTTGAGGAAAACATTTGTTCTATACTCTTGCTGTTCCCTTCTACATGGAGATATTTCATTGGCTTCATCCTCCAGGCCTCTTTCCATCACCTCACTTAACCCTGAGGGTGGATGGCATATCTGGCTAGTGAATTTAGTAGGAGAAAGTGATCACTCAAGGACCAATGCCCACCCTTTTTATCACTCAGGAATGGGCCCACCAAAAAGAGAGCTTGTCAGCTTCAGCTCCACCATGTCCTTCTTCTTGCAAGTTCACAGCCCCATTTAGATAGGCCTGCCCAGGCAAGCAGAACCATTCCTAAGGTTCGTTCTTTGGAGGTCCAGTTGCCCACAGAAATAAGCCACATACTAATATGTCGCTCATAAAGTGATATTTTGATTTGCCCCTTAGATGACTATCTCAGTTTCTTTCTCAGCTGGTTCAGAATTTGGGAAAGGAGACGTCATGATGTTTTGAAGGACATTCTCTAAGATTTTGATTCTTAAGAGACTTACATAATCTTTCAGTGCCTTAATTTTCTTGTCTGTAAAATAAGAATGAACATAGTGCCTAGCTCATAGACTCACTATGACCATAAATGAGACAATACCTACAAAGTAAGTGAAAGACATATAATAAGCACACAATAAATAATATTAGTGAATAACTATTAGCAATTATAATTGCTAATAAATATTAGCGATTATAACTACTGAGATTGTTGGCATTATTTTAGGACTTGACTAAATTTCCTATCAGATCTATCCTCCTTCTAATATTCTACAGCTTTGCTAATTCCAATGTTACTTTACAAATAAACTTTTATCTTTGAGTAAGTCATTCTCTGAGACTCAAAAATGATAATAATAATAATAGTATCTGGATGACAGGGTTTCCCTGAAAATTATATAGGAGAAAATTCATGTTTAGCCTAGCACAGTGTCTAGCATATAATGACTGTTCAATAAATGATTAGTATTATTACTATTACTGTTTTATTTTTGTTACAGATCATCTAATTCTCCTCATTTTCATCCCTGCCTTCACAATTGTGTAACAGTGTTTTATCTATTTTCTGATAATTGATATATGTATTTTCCTTATGTCTAGATGGTTATTATGTTCAGTCAAACCCCAAGATCCTCTCCCATTGTTTCTAATTTTCATAAAGTATAGCATTGCACCTTTTTCCAGTAAAGAAATGTAGAATGTTTGCTTCAAAGAAAAGAAGACAATAATGAATCACATATCCTTTAGTTTTAGAGATTTGGTGATGCAAGTCACATGCTAACCAGATGCTTTCTTTTAGATTATTGTCACCCACACCCAACAAATAATGAGTAAAGAAAGAAAAAGTATGCAAAAGGCAAAATAATTTAGGAAGCCAAGTCTCCTCTCTCATTTCATCAGAATAACTTCTCTGAGGGCTTGACATTTTCTAGATGGAGTTTTAACTCAGTGCTAAAAGCAGCAGAGCTTTGTATTTCCTGGTAAAACTAAAAAAGATGAATATTTTCAAACCGCAATATGGTCATTATGAGCTGTAGCACGTACACAAACATACAAAAAAGGAAAGCATGTTCTCTCTGAATTGAATTGAACTAAAGGACATGTATATTTAGCAGTTCTGTAGAGAGTACACTAAATCTTCAAAACATGGAAGGGGAAATAAATATTCTATCAATCATGACTCTGAAAAATATTTCAATTCAAGCTGAAGGTTTTATTAGGATTTCAACACTATAAATTCATGTTAGTCTTCAATGGCATATGTTTAAATGGAGATCATAATCATCCAAGTTGACTTTTCCACTTAAAAGTACAAAAAAATAAGTTGAAAAAGCTTTATGATGTCAAGTTAGGAATATTTCCATGGAGTCAACTAGAGTTTCCAATACTATAAATACTCTATGAGGGTTTGCTCCAGTGAAGAATTATTTTAAATACATACCTATTAAATCTTTCAATAAACTCAAACTCTACAACAATAATTAACACAGGAGGCCCATTCTGTTGTAATTAGTCATATATATACACATACATACCGACAGAGGGAGACTGAAATTGAGAGAATGGCAAAGAGAGAGACAGAAACACAGAGAAAGATACAGAGACAGAGGAAGACAGAGACTGAGAAAAACAGAAAGAGAGAGAGAGGACAAAGAGAGAAATGTATACGGAATTGGCTCATGTGATTATGGAGGCTGAAAAATCCCAAAATTCATACTCCAAAGGCCTGAGAACCAGGAGAGCTGATGGTGAAAGTTCCAGTCTGAGTCCAGAGGTCTAAAAAGACCAATGTTCCAGCTCAAAGACTGTTAGGCAAAGAGAGGTAATTCTCTCTTCTTTGGTCCTTTGTTTTTTCTTTTCTCCAATGTATTTAATGAGTCCCACTCATATCAAGGAGAGCAATCTTCTTTACTCATTCAAATGTTAATCTCATCCAGAAAAACCCTCAAAGACCCACCCAAAAAAATGTTTAACCAAATATCTGGGCGTTCTGTGACCCAGTCGAGTTAACATATAAAATTAAACATTACAGATAAGTAAGTCTTTTGTGACTAAGTAAAAAAATAATGTAGCATAAAACTTAATACCTATATATTCAGGCATTTTGGAAATGAACTGGTTTGTTATATCACTGCCTGCTTAAAATTTTTTCCCTGTCATTGTTGTCCCCTCAAAAAAACAAAACAAACAAACAAAAAACCCCAGTAGATCTCTCTGTAATGGTGGATGGAAATAGCTTTAGTATAGAGACCCCCTTTGTAGACCAAGCAAAATTACTCAGAAGTAAGTCAGAATTTTTTTCTCTCAGATTTATTCTGTACATGAAATGATATAATAAGAATAATTTTCTCCACATTAACTTAAAAATTAAACAATATACCCTGAATATATGCATGAGATTTTTCTTTAATGTTACAAAATAATTCTAAAGTTCATCTGTATATAAAAACTCAAACAACTGGCCAGGCACAGTGGCTCTCGCCTGTAATCCAAGCACTTTGGGAGGCTGAGATGGGTGGATCACTTGAGGTCAGGGGTTCAAGACCAGCCGACCAACATAGGGAAGCCCTGTCTCTACTAAAAATACAAAAATTAGGTGGGCATGGTGGCGTATGCCTGCAGTCCCAGTTACTTGGAAGGCTGAGGCAGGAGAATGGCTTGAACCCAGGAGGCGGAGGTTGCAGTGAGCCAAGCTTACGCCATTGAACTCCAGCCTGGGTGACAGAGCAAGACTCCATCTAAAAAAAAAAAAAAAAAAAAAACCTCAAACAACTCAATAGCAAGAAAACAAGTAACCTGATTTTAAAAATGGGCAAAGAATCTGAATAGACATTTCTCAAAAGAAGACAAAAATGACAAACGGGTATATGAAAGAAGTGCTGAAAATCACTAATCATGAGAGAAACGCTATTTAAACCCACAATGAGATATCACCTGATACATGTTAGGACAGCTATTATCAAAAAGATGAAAGATAACAAGTGTTGGAGAGAATATAAAGAAACAGGAATCCTTGCACTTTGTTGGTGGGAATGTAAATTATGACAGCCATTATGGAAAACAGGATGGAAGTTTCTTTAAAAGTTAAAAATTGAGTTACCATATGATTCAACAAGCCCACTACTACGTATATATACAAAGGAATTAAAATCAATATGTTAAAGAGATATCTGCACTCCCATGTTCACTGCAGCATTATTCACAATAGTCAAGATATGGAACCAACCTAAGTATAAATCAATGGGTGAAGGATGAATATATTTGTGTGTGTGTATACACACACACACCCCCACATTATGTAATATATAATATATATATAATAATACATAATCCAATATGTATATAATGGAAATACTATTCAGTCTTTAAAAAGAAGAAAATTCTGCCATCTATAATAGTTCTTCTAATCCCTGTTGTTAAGACTAGATAATTTCCACTGTTCTATTTCCCCATTCTCTGATCGTTTTCCTCTGTTCCCTCAATTCCACTGCTTAGCCCAACCATTGACCCTGTTCATCCATTCCATTGTTTAGCCCCTCCACTGAGTGTTATACTTGTTATTGCATTTTTCAATTCTAAAACTTTCTATTTGGCTCCTATTTATGTGTGTCATCTATTTCTTTATTGAGAATTTCTTTTATTTGTTCACTTATTTTAAACATTTTCATAATTTTTCACTGAAGCATTTTCATGATGCCTATTTTTACATCCTTGTCATATAATTCCAACATATCCATATCAGTGTTGATATCTGTTTGATATCATTTCTTGTTCAGTTTGAGATTGGTTCTTTGTATGATGAGTGGTTTTCTACTAAAATTTGACATTATGAGTATTATCTTATAAGAACCTGAATTTTATTTAAAACTTCATTTGAGTTGGCTTCCCATGATACCATTCAGGCTGAAATTGAGATTCGCCACCTCATTAATGCTAGGTAGGGATAGAAGTCCAGTTTTCCCACTTGACATCTCTTGACACTGAAACCACCTTTGAAAAATTATAACCATGAGAGACACCAGCTGACTCCATCTTGCTTCTAACCTCACCAGCTAAATGCCCTTGCTCATTCTTGGGCATAGGCCAATCTAACCAGAGGAGGAATTTAGTTTATAATTAAACCTTAAAGCAAAGATGATAATAGCCCCCTCCTTGTTCAGGGACTAAAACTGCCTTTGTAAAACTATGAAAGCCCACAAGGTTAGAATTACAGAGAAGGGACTGAATTATACTAAGACGTATGCATACGCAACAATCAGCCATTGTTCCCTAGCTTGCTTACTGCTCAGGAGTCATGTAGCCAGAGGTTCCAAGATTTGTTAACTTCCCCAATTTCTCCTACAGATAACATCACTATTGTAAACCTAAGACTGGTCTTTGAGTATTTTTAAACTTTTGCACTCTGGCAAACTGACTTATGCCACTTGGACCCATGACTTATAATAAGGAACTGACTAAACTGGTCCTGTGACCTCCACCTAGAATGTGACTCAGTACATGAGGACAATTCCAACACTCCTACGATTTCATCCCCAAACAATCAGCAGCACTAATTCCCTAGCACCCGGCCTGCCAAATTATCCTTAAAAACCCTAGCCTCTGAGCTCTTGGGGTGGCAGATTTGAGAAATATCTCCTGTCCTCTCACTCAGCCGCTTTGAGATAAACTCTTTCTCTGATGCAACACCACTGTCACAGTGTATTGGCTTTTCTGTGTGGCAGGCAAGAAGCCCCATTGGGCTATAACAACACCCATGAAACTCCTCATTATTGCTGAGCAGGAATGAGATTACTGGCCCCCGACATGGCCTCCACTGACAACAAAGAGGGGTGGCCTCATTAATGTTGGGAGGTGGTGAAAGTCTTTACCTGCCAGTATGTTTCCTCTGACAATCCTCCAGCAATGAAGAGAAGGGGGTACCTCATTACTACTGGGTGGAGCTCCTCAAATGGTCTCCACTGACACAGCAAGAGAAGGTGGGGTGGGGTTCAGCTTCTTTCCACCATATGGGGAAAAACTTCTAACTCTTTACAGGCGATTTACTGACAGTGACGGGGTGGCAAATGGGTTAGAATGTACCACTGCACCCTTTGATTAAGATGAAAGTTGATTCTCCCTACTAGGCCAAGTGGATGGGGTGGGGACCATAGATTTTTCTGTGGTGTTTTGCTGGCATAAAGCTCATTTATTGTTTAAAAGTTTGGTCTTCAAAAGCCGCCATTTTCCTGGTCTTTTGGCTGGAGAATAAGTTTCCTTTGAGTCTCTTTTTGTCTGCGTCCATAGGCGTTTCTGGGTCTCTGGCTTCTTTAACTCCAAGTGTTGGATAGATAGGCAAACATAAACCCCCAGAAATCATCACAACACTGCTCCTTGAGTTTGAGATCCCTAGCCAGTTTGTCTCTTTCCTGTCTTCAGGGTCTCTTTATATTTGTTTTTAATATAATATCCAGGCTTTTTAGTTGTACCTAGTGGAAAGATTAGAAAATACTACATCTACTTCATATTTCCAGAAATGGATTTCTCTAAAAACAATCTTTTAAAATAAAAGCAAGATTAGATGACATACTACCTGATATCAGGACTTAGAGCTATCGTAGTCAAGATAGTGCAATAGTGTCACAAAGATAGATGATGTATCAATGAAATAAGAGAGTTCAGAAATAAACCCATACATATACCATATATTGACTTTGGACAAAGACATCATGGGAATTCAATGAAGAAAGGAAAGGTTTTTAACAAATAGTGATGGACCACCTGGATAAACAAAGGAAAAATAATGAAATGATTTCTGCCTCATGCCTTGCACAAAATTAATTTGAGATGGATCATGGACTTACATGTTAAAGCTAAAATTAAAAAGCATGTGGAATAAAATATAACAGAAAATCTTAACTAGCTTGTGGAAGACAAGGATCTCCTAAAGATATAGATAGTTCTGTTCTCAGTCCTTTGAGATATCTGCAAACTACTTTCCACAGTGGCTGAACTAATTTACATTCCCAACAGTGTATAAGTGTTCCCTTTCCCCACAGCCTCACCAGCATCTGTTGTTTTTTGACTTTTTAATAATAGCCATTCTGACTGGTGTGAAATGGCATCTCATCATGGTTTTGATTTGTGTTTCTCTGATGATTAGCAGTGTAGAGCATTTTTAATATGTTTGTTGGCTGCTTGTATTACACTGGTGCAAATGGAACTGCAGTTTTTGTGTGGTTGGAATTTGTGGTTTGATATTGGAATACATTCTTAAATAAACGTGATTATGTTATACATCATTTTAATGGGCATTTCTCACTTTTTTTTGGCTAATGACTTATTACTTGCTTTTTATTTTATGTTTAGTTTAGACTATGGAAATGATGTTAGACAAAAAGCAAATCTGAGCAATTTTCTTATTGAAGTTCAAAATGAGTCATAAAGCAGCAGAGACAACTCACAACATCAACAACACATTTGGCCCAGGAACTGCTAACATACAGTGTAGTGGTGATTCAAGAAGTTTTGCAAAGGAGACAAGAGCCGTGAAGATGAGAAGCATAGTGGCCAGCCATTGGAAGTTGACAATGACCAATTGAGAACAATTGTAAGCTGATCCTCTTACAACTACACGAGAAGTTGCCGAAGAACTTAATGTCAACCATTCTACAGTCATTCAGCATTTGAAGCAAATACGAAAGGTGAAAAAGCTCTATAAGTGGGTGCCTCATGAGCTGAGTGAAAATTTAAAAAACATCGCCATTTTGAAGTGTCATCTTCTCTTATTCTACACAACAACAATGAACTATTTCTTGATCGGATTGTGACATGAGACAAAAAGTGGGTTTTATATGACAACCTGCAATGACCAGCTCAGTGGCTGGACCAAGAAGAAGCTCCAAAGCACTTCCCAAATCCAAACTTGCATCAAAAAATGTTCATGGTCACTGTTTGGTGGTCTGCTGCTGGTCTGATCCACTACAGCTTTCTGAATCCAGGCAAAACCATTACATCTGAGAAGAATGCTCAGCAAATCGATGAGATGCACAGAAGACTGCAATACCTGCAGCTGGCATTGGTCAACAGAAAGCGTCCAATTCTTCTCCATGACAACACTCAACTGCACATCGCACAACCAACACTTCAAAAGTTGAACAAATTGGACTCCAAAGTTTTGCTTCATCTACCATACTCACCTGACCTCTCACCAACTGACACCACTTATTCAAGCATCTCAACAACTTTTTGCAGGGAAAATGCTTCCACACCAGCAGGATGCAGGAAATGCTTTCCAAGAGTTTGTTGAATCCCAAAGCATGAAGTTTTATGCTACAGGAATAAACAAACATTTTTTCAGCCGGGCATGGTGGCTCACACCTGTAATCCCAGTACTTTGGGAGGCTGAGGCAGGTGGATCACAAAGTCAGGAGTTTGAGACCAGCCTGACCAACACGGTGAAACCCCGTCTCTACTAAAAATACAAAACTTAGCTGGGCATGGTGGCACACGCCTGTAATCCCAGCTACTCAGGAAGCTGAGGCAGAAGAATTGCTTAAACCTGGGAGGCGGAGTTTGCAGTGAGCCAAGATTGCACCACTGTACTCCAGCCTGGGCGACAGAGTGAGACTCTATCTCAAAAAAAAAAAAAAAAAAAAATTATTGGCAAAAAAATGTTGATCATAATGGTTCCTATTTTGATTAATAAAGATGTGTTTGAGCCTGTTATCATGATTTAAAATTCATGGTCCAAAACAGCAATTACGTTTGCACCAACCTAATATGTCTTCTTTTGCAAAGTGTCCATTCATGTTCTTTGCCCATTTTTTAAAAGGGTTATTTGGTTTTTGCTTGATGAATTGTTTAAATTCCTTATAAACTGTGGCCATAAAAAATAAATAAAATTATGTCCTTTGCAGCAACATGGATGCAGCTGGAAGCCATCACCCCAAGTGAATTAATGCAAGAACAGAAAACTGAGTGATCCATGTTCTCACTTATAAGTGGGAGCTAAACATGGGGCACATATGGACATAAAGATAAGAATAATAGACACGGGGGACTACTAGAAGGAGGAGAGGGGTAAAGAGTAAGGGCTGAAAATCTACCTTTTGGGTACTATGCTTGCTAACTGGGTAACAGGATCACTTGTACCCCAAACCTCAGTGTCACACAATATACCAGTGAAACAAATCTGCACATGTACCCCCGAATCTAAAATTAAAGTTGAAATTATAAACGATACAAAAAAAGCATTAAATCTTAAAGGAAAATAAAACGTTAAACTTCATAAAAATTAAGAATTTCTCTCTTCAAAAGACACAATTAATAAAATGAAAAGGCAAACCAGAAACTAAGAGATAGTAGTGACACAAAAAAAACCTGAAAAATGACTTAAGTACAGAATATTTTAAGAACTCCCGTAAATTGGTAATAAAAATAAACGACGTAATTTAAAAAGTGCAAAAGATTTAAACAGACTCTTGGCAAAACAAGATAAATGACAAATAACATATGAAAAGGTGTTTAATGCCATTATGCATCAGGGAAATGCAAATTGATACTACCACAAGATCTCATTTGTCATGCACTAGAATTATTAAAATGAGAAAGAAAAAAATGACAACACCAGATGCATGTGAGGGTAAAGAACAACTGGAATTCTTATATATTGCTGAAGAGGGTATAAAATGGTTCAAACACATTGGAAAATGATTGATTTGGCAGTTTCATGCAACATTAAATATATATTTACACTGTGACCCACCAATTTCACTCTCAGTTATTTCAAAAAGAAGTAAAAACATATATCCACTCAAAAAAAAAGATTTCTACAAGATTTTTTATAGCCACATTACTCATAATAGTAGAAAACTGGAAGAAACCCAAATGTTTATCAGTAGAAGGTTACACAAAAAAATGTGGCTTATTCTTATAGTGGAAGTTGATTTGTTAATAAAAAATAATTAACCCCTAATACATAAGAGAATATTAAAAAATGCACGAACATTATGATAACCAAAAGAAACCAGGAACAAAACTTTGTCGTTTCACTGTATGCAAATTTTACAATTAAATCATGTGATGCAGTTTTTTAAAATGTCTATGATTAAAACAATGGAAAAAAAGTTACCAAAGAAATTGATAAAATATTTAAACATATAGATTGTGATTCTTTAAAAAATATTACATAAATATAATTGAAAGAAGAATTAGAAAAATATGTAGACCAAAAAATGATAAATGGTTAATACAATTACTATTTATAGACCTAATACAAAAATTTGAAAATCACTGAAACTGAAATAAATGGATAAAAGTCTTAAACAAACAATTTGCAAAGAGAATATGCAATTAAGCAAAGATGCCTAACTTTATATTCTTGTTAAACGATTCTCTTCTTTGTTCTTTGAAACATACAACAGTGGTCCTAGCCTCCCTTGCAGCTACTGGTGGCCATAGGACACAAGAAAAAATATTTTTTTTTCCCTTTTCTTCTTCTTGCTTTTCCTTCTTTTTTCTCCCAGAACAAAAAAAAAAAAAAAAAAAAAAAAAAAAAAAAAAAAAAGCAGATCTGGTACTATAGCTGCTGTATTGTGACCACAAGGCAGCAAGAATGACGGCAAAAGTCAGGATACTCAGGATGGCCAAGTGAAGATATAAAAAGAACTTGTGTTTCTAATGTTGCTTTTGAGCAGTTGAATCAATTTCACTCTTGTTATGTGAGGAAATGCCATGTGAGAAAAATAATGCTCACACTTCCTTAAACCACAAATACTACATTTTCTGTTATTTTTGGCCAAAGACATTTCTTACCAATACACCAATAAACATTTGAAAAGCATTCAGTATCAAAGAATAGTAAAGCTATGCAACAAAAATATTTCATTTTTTATCTTTCAAATTGCAAATACTTTTAAGAAATGAAACTATTCAATAGGATGAATTCAAATATGCATTTTTTTAATTTACTACAAGAGGGAATGTAAATTTAGACCTATGTTTTGGAGATCACTGCAATAATATGTAGAGGCCACAAATGCTGTTTTAATCTAGTTTATTATTTTTTGTCACTGTATTATATATTACAATCATCGTTAATAATTGTTTGTAACATAGAATTCCATTTGCTCACAGCTGTCATTCAAGAATAGTGGCTTATGTTTTTCTCTCACCTTCCAAATCTCTCACTCGTGCTTCTCATTGGCAGAATGTTACCTACAACACTACAGGTCAGGGATTCTGGGACATGTAGTTCCCAAGAAAATGATTTTAGGCAATGTAGTTCCCATAGTGAAGAATCAAACAATGAATTGAGAAAAGCCAATTCAGCCCAACACAGAAATGGCTAAGTGAATTGTGGACACAAATGCAGTTCAGAAGGTCATGTTTACTCCTCCAGTATCCTGAAATACATTACATGGTTGAAGCAAACAGAATATTATATCCATCTCTTAAAAAGTTGTAAGTTATGAAAAATTCCGCTGTAACAGAAACCTATTCAACATTGCCTAACCCACCTTAGACAAAACTTAACTGGCTAGAACACATATTAGGAAATAGTAATGTATTTCATAAATATTAAATTATTTACAAAGTTTTTTAATATGGAAAATGTATTATAAAATATACATAAAACTGAAATTTAAAAAGCATGAGATAAAAATGTAAGTACAATTTCCAACACTTCTCTTCCAAGGCTCAGCTTATTAATTTTTACATCCCCTGGAGTCTGCACACTCCTCCATGGAAACCATGGTTATTCTAAAATGTAATTGTTTATACCTTGCAACCCCCAACTACCACCAGCAGCATCACAATGGAAACCTTAAAAGAAGGGGACATAGTGTCTATCTTATTCACAGCTGTATCTTTAGTACCTAGAAAAATTCGTAGCTAATATTAAGTAATTGCTGAACAAATGAGTAAACTTATAAATGAATGAATGAGATGCTGTTATAATAGAGCTTCTGTTACCTCATAGGAAAGACAAATAATGGGACAGGGAATGTTCTTCAGAAAAATGTTTCTGGGCCAAGATTGAGTGGTAATTAAGCACTACCTAGCCAAAAGAAGGAATGGGCATTTCTGAGGAATTAGGAGCAACCTAGGGAGAGAATTGAGATGATTGTGGTTGAAGAGAAATCAATGTAAGTGGAGAGCAGGCTGTGTAGTGAGGTCAGTAATAGTGACTTCGAAAGGATAGCCAAGGTTTGGGTGAGAAAAGATTTTATGTATCATGATGAGGAGTTGAAATTTTTCCAATTTTTGCAATCTGGGAAAACTTGCTTGGGAGCAATATCTAAAATAAGAGGTAAAATTTGAGTTGAAAATGTTAAAAATTGCATCGAACCAGATGAGAAATAAACAGAGAATGACTTAAAGCATTAAGGGGAGGGGTTTATATAGAGAATACAAAACAAAATCTGCATCACAAATTGAATATAAAGTATTGAAATAGGAAAGGAAAGACAATACTATGGCCTAGGCTAGAAACCTGAGTAGATGGTGATATTAAACAACAAGAATGAAGTAATAATAACCACGACAGAACATACTAATGCTGGCTTATTCATTGAGTGCCTGTTTCAGAAGCGAGTGTGAGGCATGAGGGTTGCTCCTTTACCTTCTCATAACCAAGTTAGAGATCACTGACTGATTACAGATCTCTTTCTTAATAAGCTTGGACATTTCCTCATAGCTCTCCCTAACAGAACACTCCAATGGTTACTGTCAGAGTCAACATGCCAATAGAAATTTCATGGTCATCCTTAGCTTATTATGTTTCCAGCACTCAAAAGAAACCTTCATATATATATATATATATGTATATATATATATATATACATATATGTATATATATACACACACACACATATATACACATATATGTATATATAGATATATAGGGAGATATATATGTATATATAGATATATAAAGAGATATATATCCCTGTTTATATATATTTAGATACATATATAGCCCTATTTAATCATTGCAACAAACATTTTATTGTATTCATTTTATAAATGATGAAACTGGCATTTAGTGTAGTAAGTATAGAAGCAAGCTATAATCTCAAGTCTCTCTGACTCTATAGCTTAGACACACACATGTCCCTCCCCTCAAAGCCCACCTTGCCCAGTCTCAAACCCCACTCTTGGAATGAAGCAGGTGACCGCCTAGATAACAAAGTCTTCCCTAGATACTTCTATCTATAGAACTACCTCTGGAACCTCCAGTAAAGATTTCTAGGAGGGAATTTAACAGGTCTGTGGTTCAGGAACACTGCAGGGGCTTCAAAGGTAGGTTTGGAGGCCATGAGCACACAGGTAATAGTTGAAGTTATAGATGAGATCACCAAGAAACAGGTATAGAGTGAGAAGAGAGGAGAGGAGAGCAGAAGAGGGCACAAATAGAAGTAATTCAAGGACTTGCCTAGGAGCTGATAGGAAGAGATGTTCTTTTCCTCTAAATTTGGACCAGAGGTCACCATGCAGAGCCTAGGACTAAGAACAACGTCCTGGAAAGCAGAGCCAGTATATGAAGAGAGACCCAGTGCTGCATCTTTACCTATCCCAGGGTTTTTCAGGTATGTGAGCCAATATATTCTGTTTTTTATCTAAGGTGATTAGTATTGGGTTTCTGACACTTGCACCTGAAAGATCCTGACCACTGCCTTTCCTCATCAAGATGCTGCAAGCATCAAATGATAAAACCAGTGGAGAAAAATCTTATGAATTTCTGTCATAGAATAGGTTTTCCATAGCCATTAGCTAACCTTTCCTCAGTGACCCTTCAAGTCATGAATGCCAGACTTTCCACCCATTATAACAGCCTCTTAAACTGGCTGTGCACTATCTATTAGGTTGGTGCAAAAGTAATGGCAAAAACCGCAATTGCTTTTACACCAACCTAATTCTTGGATACCATTTTTCTCACTATAAAAATCACATACTGTCTAGCTGGAGGATGGTAAAGGTTATCCTATGTTATCAGATAATGAACAGTTAGTGGGAAGGGCTCATAGTTTAAGCATCTTATTCTTGTTACTATTGACAGAGTCTACTGCTGATAGTATCCAGTGCATCAAAGAAGCACCATACATGTTAGTTTAATGAACATGACATCAGAAGCTTTTCCTCATGTGCTGTACACATCATCCGTTTAAGATAAGATTTCCAGACCTCAAAGGAAAGACTTGATACTTTTGCAGAGAGACATTCTAAAGCTTCACATGGATCTGACTGAAGTCAATGTTTTCATACATCATACTAAGATTGTTTAGCATAATTGCATAAATAAGCAGTGATAGACTCTACCATTAAGGATTTGAAACATCCCTTAGGTCTCAATATCTGAGATAAAACTGTAATGCATATTGCTTGAAAAGAAGAGAATTATTTTAGGAAAAATCTGTTTCACCACCTAAGATGGATGCTGTAGATGTTCAGTTTTCCAGTCTTGCCAGTCGCAGTGATTTCCTTTTGCTTTTTTACATTGCTGCCAATGTGTGTGTTAAAGTCTTCTGTGATATACAGCTTGCCAGGTGTAGCTGAGTTAACTTTCTTAAGTTCATGGACTTGTTCTTTGGTCTCACTGGTATTCATTATAATAAAAACCTACACTCTGTGTTAATTTTCAATTCCCCAGGTAGCGTTTTTCACTGTTATGAGGTGAACCTAATTCCATAGTTCGCCATTGAACACCTGTGCTTAAATCATGGGTATCTTGCTTCTTTCCCTTGAAATAACTTCTGGATTAACATTACATTCCATATATACTGAAATTTATGTGATAGCTGACCTCATGATCTCAACCTTTACTGACCAAATAGGCAGACTTTGGCATTAAGAATGAATGAAGCTGAATGATATGTAACAACATCAACAGATTTTATTCTTTTTGGTGACAAAAAAAGTAAATGTACCCATGCTCTCTAAGACACGCTGTTTGATCAGGAAGAAGGCAAAAAGCATTCTAATCTTTCATCACAATGCCCTTCAGAAACATCAGCGTGTGTGCATGCATATACTGTTATCTTTTGAAACTAATAAAAATCAGTCACTGAGGAAACGTACTAACATCTATCAAAAGTAGGGCTGTTCTCAGTCTGTGGTGCTCACCATGAGCAGAGACGTACAGTGATGTACAAAAACTTACCAGGCAGGACCCATAGACCATATAATCTTCACAAAAGCTAGAAAAACCAGTTTTTGGACAATGTGACATTTTACAGAACACATTCAAGTTAGTACTCTCATGAGGGGAAAAGCCCATAAACCAAAAGTTTCATGCAGAGCATGATTTTGGAAAGGACAGAGAATAGTAAGATACAATCTATTGGATGCAGTAATATTTCTGCTAACGTGAAATTCCAGTCTATATTATTGAATGAACAATAATCCAAAGGAGAGCTACATTTTATTAGGTTAAGAAAATGGAAATGACTTTGTGCTTTTCTCAATAAAATGTGAATTATTTTAAAAGCCCATGAAGTTATTAATGTCTTTGCCTGAATGTCAGATACTAAGAAAATCAGAGGCAATATTTTTTAAACAAATTTTGCTTTTCTGGCAAATTCACTTGGTGAAAATGAAGACTGGGTCTGTGTCTTCTTGTTTGTGTTTCCCACAGTGACTAGCACACAATGGGCTCTACGTAATAAATGTTACATACAAATGAGATGACAATTGGTTGATTAAAGGACCCAGTTCAGATGTCAACTCTGCCATGAAATCCTCCATCCTACCTTTCTCACTTCAAAAGTTCTACAGCACAGCCCTTGCTCCTCTCGTTCATCAGGTTCTAGAATTTTGTGTTGAAAAAAGATTCTACCTTCTTAGCTTTTGCATTGCCACAACATTTTACACACAATAAGTGCAGACTCATTACGAATAGGAAAAAATGAAATCATTGAATAAATAATCCTAAGCCTCACCCATTTGCATTTAGATGCTAATTTCTTTTTTCTAAGCTGAAAGTCTCATTCCTGCTGAAAGATAACTCTGGAAGAAGAAATGACTTGACACAGGAAAAGGGACAGACTAAAGAGAACACAAAAACAAGTATCTAACACAGTCATCCACCACAGCCATATTATTTTCCAGATAAATAAACTGAGGGCCAGAAAAATAAAGCAGCTTGTCCCAAGCTACTTTATGGCAGTGGCAGAACTGGAACCCAGTGCTCTGATTACTATGTTAGGGCACTTTTCACTCAACTCTGCTGATGCTGAAAAATGTAAACCTCAATAGGACTTGGAATGTGTAATTTCTTTCATTCAGTTTGTATCATTCATTTGCCACCCATATTTGATTATTTGTATGGGCTCTCTCTGTCTTTTTCCCAAATTTCCTACATAAAATAATAATACATTGATTAGAAACAGAAAAAAGAAAAAGAAAATAACAAATGAGTGAAATGAACATGAATGCTGTTCTGTAAATAAGTTCTTGTTGTTCCTTTAAAGTGTTCTTTATTTTTAAACTTTCTATAACAATATGTCTTATCTCCCTAATTAGCTGAAGACAGGGGCTATGTAAATACTTATTCCTATCACTGTGTCAGCTGGCAATAAAGTATGTCTACCAGGCTATTCTAGTCACTGAGGGTCCTGGAGGAATTTCACAGAAGGCAAATTAAGCACATATTGAACACATTAGCTAAGGGGGGAATTAAAAATTAGTGAAGTACAACTTTGGCAAAACTACTCATAATTTGACAATCAAATAAATCCAAAATTAGTTTTCAATGAAAATACTAATTTCAGCATTTATGAAAGTTTTATGCCTTTGAGTTTGGCTTATTTTCTTTTTTAAAAAAAAAGTATGAAATGCATATAGCAAAGAATAGAAGGTGAGGCACTGTTCTCTTTCTCAGGGCCGAGGGCTTCTAAGACATTTAATTCTGCTGTGCTGAGGCAAAGAAAAGCAATGGTCAAGAAGACCAAACAAGATAATACATGTGTTAGGGACAGGGGGCAGAGAAATTCTAGGCAGAAAAGTGTGGGTTCCAGGCAAAACCCCACTCTCAAGCCAAAATGCTTGAAACCACAGCCCAAAGGGAGAACTTCTATCCCTGTTTTCTCACTCAAATGTTGCCTTTTCCTAAACCACCCATGGCCCCACCTGGCCACATCCTATGCCCATAAAAACCCCAGACTCAGCCAGTAGATGGGACTACGGCTGGACAATGGAGATAAGCAGCTTCACTTCAGACAGACAGCTTGACAGTGTAACTTCAGAGAAGAATCTGGCCAGAGATGGCTGGACTTCAGGGGAAGATTACCTTCCCACCCTGTCCCCTTTTCACCTCCCCTTCCCGCTGACAGCCACTTTCATTGGCAATAAAATCCCCCCACACTTATCATCCTTCAATTCATTCATGCAACCTCATTTTTTCTGTACACCAGACAAGAGCTCTGGAGCCACAAGTATGGATAAAAAAGGCTGTCACACTTGTCCTTTGCCCTCGCTGGCAGAGAACAGCCACCTCACATGAAAATGCAAAGAGTCCACTGAGCTGTTAACACTTAAGCCATCCATGGATGGCAGAGCTAAAAGAGTACTGTAATACACCCTCTGGAGCTTCAGTAATCACAGGCACCCCTGCCTGGATGCTGCCATGAGGCCTGTACAGAGTTCACTCTTGCCAGTGCTAAACCATCTGGCTGGTTCCTGCACCTGCTTACCTGCATGGTCCCTCCCACAAAGGGTGGAACGCAGCAGGTCCAAGTGAGTGGAGTTTGGTCCCGCTGGTGCCAAAGGGGCCAGCCAGTTCCAGCACTTATTCACTCCAGTTCCTGCACTCATTCACTCACACACCCCCTCCCACAAGGAGTTGAGAGCAGTGGACTGAGTAAACGAGGCACCCTTGTCTCGAATCCCACAAACAGGTCAGGGAAATATCCTGCTTTACATGTATGTGCCTTGAACAACATCTGGCACAAAGTAATATCTTAATAAATTTGAAGCATTATTATGAGAGACCATTATTTTAATCTAACCAGGCACAGTCTCAGGCCTCACAGAGCTTACTTGTTTGTGTATGTTTAATAAATTTTAACTTGGAAATTCAAAGTGAAACCAAATGTAATATTACTACCTATTTTATGTTTAAAACTAAATAAATGGAACATTGGAAAAAATAAAGCAGGTAGCTTATAATTTGATTTAAAAAGAAAAGAAATTTTTTAAGTTTGGCATTATCATTTTCTAACCTCTGCACTAATTCTCAATTTTTTTTCAATATATCTAAACCTTTAACAGATCTAAATTTCACCTGAGGAAAAAAGTCAATCTCCTCGCCAGTGCAAAAAATAATATTGCCAGCCTTACAGACTCTGATAAAAATTTTAGAATGTGAAATTCTTGCAATTACTTGCATCTAAAATTTCACACACAGCAAAATACAGATGATTTTCACTAGAGCTGTTTCTATAAGATAAAATAATTCATTTCAGTATATTCATTGACAAAATATATTCTGAAGAAAAAGATTTCTTTACCACAATAGACTTTTAATTATAGAAACCGTCTTTAATTATAGAAATTGTATATATATATATATTTGGCAAGAATTTATTATCATAATTGGTTCTTTTTAAAATTACATTTTTTTAACTTGCTATAGGCTAAGGCAGCAAAGAGATATGGAAAAACAGTGCATATTTGGTGATATCCATGTGGCTTTCTTTCTTTTCTTTAATTTCCTTTATAAGGCAATTTGGAATAAACAAAAGTGAACTAATAAAAAGTCCCCATATGTTTTAACTTCAATTTGCAAATCCAGTTTTTGAAAAAACAGAATTTGTAGCCAACTTGCTCTAAATCAGATCACTCATCCTTCAAAGCAACCCACTTCTCTAGACAATCTAAAAACTAGCAATTTTGCCACTTTCACTGTCAGCAAATGCTTCTACAGAAATGCTGTGAATGTTTGTTGGGTGTATTTTTTTCTTAAGTTTATGAAGCTGTTTAAACGACAAGTATTTCAATTTATGACTGAGCGTTCTATAGAGCTTAGTCTGTATAAACCACATATACCACTATTTAATATTCTAACTGCTAACAACATCTTCCAACACAAATGAACACGTTTTTCTCCCACATTAGGGAATTTTTAGAGTAGCAATATGGCAACTCCAGGTGGTGTGGTTCTCCGTAGATAATTACTCCCTATGGAAAGCTTCCTTCTTCAGAGGTGATGATCACCAGACCTCAGTCATGCCTTCCTGCTTACAAACATGCTGATGGCAGCAATCAGAAACATTTGTAAGGCCTGAGGAGCATACAGAATTTATGTTCTTTGCCTGTTTGTTAATAATAAAAACTACTAACTCTGCTGGCAAGGCTGTATACACTTTTACAGTCATCATAATTAAAAAGTTTTAGTATGTGGTTTTGTGTTGCGACACCATCAATCAAAGTCCATTTTCTGACATTTGTAGCAGAGGCAATATGTTCCACATAGGTTATTTCTGGAATTGTATTGCTTACTGTAATAGAGTCCTGTCATGTAGCTCTATTGCACCAACTTCACCTGCTCTGCTGCAGCTGCCTGTGCTTTGTCCACTTGTATAATCTCTCAAGCGTGCACAAAGTAGACCGATGGAGAAGGAAGAGAATTTTTTTAAGAATTATATTTTATTGACCAATATGTACAAATCTAAATTTATTTCTCTGGATAGAATTTGAATACTAAAACATCGATCTTCTAGATCTCTTAGTTTATTTAGACTATATGCCTGATGTAACTGGCCTTCAGAAAACCTTAATAGTTTTTGTATTTCCTTTCATTAATTACTTAATAATCAAAAAAACCTTATGGACAACGTCAGTTTTTTTAAGAGAGCTGCATTGTCTATTTCCTGTTGTTCTCTGCTCTATAAAACACACTTTGGTGTGAGATAGCCCTCATTAAAAAAGACAAACTTCTTTGAAAAAGAAAGAATCGCAAGTTGAGAAACATTTATTTTATGCCTTTGACTCCATGATGAAATGTTTCAAGGGCAGAAAGGGGACTGAAAATGGAAACTGACAAAATGATAACATAAGTTGGTTGGAATTTGACAGAAAATTAGAGTGTCCTTAAGTGATGTTAAAGAGAGCAATGTGTCTATTGCAGATGAAGCGTAACAAGAAGGAGAGCTTTCCTTAATTACAGGGAGAGAAAAATTCCAACTATTGCCAAATTTAATTTCTTTCCCTGAATTTAACTGACTACATAAGATTTGACATGCTACATCAGTGCATTATGAAAATCCGTCACAATTACTGTCAAATGTACAATGTTTTGCTCTAAAAAGCTTCTGAATTAGACCTATTTCAAAATATAGCAAGAAAACTGACCTAGCACATGTTCATACCAAGGGACATATTGTTTGAAATAAATATTTTACCATATTCTTTATATTGGAGAAGTTAGGGGATTTAATCTGTAAATTTGTTCATTTCTAATGAGCTTTAATACAAACAGAAATCACAAAATTAGAAAAAAAAAAGAGGCAGGGACAAAAGGAATAATTTTAACATGTGCATTTTTACCTTTTCTCAAGATGGTTAAAATCATAACAATTGTTTTCTAACAGAAATGCAATGGAATACTGTTCTTTTAAGTGATTTTAATGTTAATTTTAACATAAGATATAGGTGCATATATATTCAAAATTATCTATAGTAGATAGTATAGATATGATAGATAGATCATTGATTCACGGATAGACTTTTTCTCCAAGCAAAAAGGCCGGTAACTTAATAATGAATAATGAAATATGCAATAAAAAATATCAGGCCAAGCATTTATATAGATGCTTAAACTAAAGGTAGGTTAAGCAGCATTTTCTTCTAAAATAAAATTAAATTCATCACTGGATATGTGTAATTTTTCTGAAGTTTAATTGAAACTATGTGATTTTATTACATATATCCCCACCCTGCTATCCCAGATTTTTTATCTTTAATTAAAGTTTTCAAAAGATACTTGTTAATTATTTGGGGAATGGGTTAGAGATCTATTCTCGAACTAGAATGTTTTATCTGCCAGGAGAAATGTGGAAAGAAATTAGAATACCTGTTATTCACATTAATAGAAACTCCAGTTCATAGATGACTTTCAAGCCCATTACCACAGCATCTGAAGAGTTCACAATTCTAGGGAGGAAGCCAAATCTTAAAAATATACATCCTGGAGAGTGCTTGACAGTACAACCTTTGTGAAATAATAGAAGAAAGAGTTACAATCACTTTTTCAGAATGTCATGGTTCAAAAAAAAGATATGACAGTGGCATAGATTGCTCTAGAGACTTGGAAGATGACATTGACTCTCTCACATGCATATCAGTTCATCAGAGAGCAAAAGTTATCCTATCTGAAAGTAGCTACAGTGACCTTTGTGTAATGAATTAATGACTGTAGTGCACTTCCAGTGACCTCCATCACATCATAAAAATTTTCATTAGGACTGTTATTTGCAGACTGATTGGAGAACCTAAGGAATAAACAGATGTACACACACACACCTTGAACTATTTGCCTTCTTCCATATATAATTCTCTGAGTGAAGTATTACTGCACTAAATATGACTGCTTTAGTGGTGTCTTTCATTTTAAGTCGGTGTGTTTATGTTAATTTATAAAGTCTTAGAAAACTGGAATCCCTTCTCTCTCACTCTCTCTCTCTCTCTCTCCAGATAGATAGATAGACAGATAGAAAGATAGATAGATAGATAGATAGATAGATAGATAGATAGATAGATAGATAGATAGATAGATCTGTCTTGAAGGCATCGATATAATACCACAAATGTTCGGTACTGAGCAAATGAATTTTGGTGGTGATAGTGATGGTGGCTTTTTAAAGACAATCCTAACTCACCTAGTTTCGTTTAGGTACTCTTTCTCTATACTCCGACCATGTCCAGTGAATCTCAGTCACTGCTCCTATAAAAGTCTTATAATTATATGTTGATATTGATAAAAGAAAAACTTCAGCTGAGTTAAATTTAAAGGAATTTAATTGAGCAATGAATGATTTGCAAATAGGGCAGCCTCCTAAGCCAAAATAGGCTCTGAGACTCCAGGGCAGCCACATGGTAGAAGATGATGTATGGACAGAAAAAGGAAAGTGACATACAGAAAATAGAAGTGAGGTACAGAAACAGCTGGATTGGTTACAGCTCAGCATTTACCTTATTAGAACATGGTTGGAACAGTTGGCTACATTTGATTGGCCAAAACTTGGTGATTGGCACAAGTGTAGGCTTCAGTCTATTTACAGCTGAATTGTTGCAGTTCACAATATAGAGAAACCTTTAGGCTAAACTTAACATATGTAAGGAGGCAGCTTTATTCTAAACTTGATTTAACAATATGCCTGCGTCTTTTTTCCTGGATTCAGACCACCTTGAAGATGCAAATTATGTCTTCCTCCTTTCCAAATCTCCAACAGCTAGAGTGTAGCCCATTATTTGTATTTCATGCTTACTGATTTAATTGGTTAGTTATTCCATCCATCTTTCCCATCATGTTGCCTCCCATAATACCTATCCAACTTCAGTCTTTACAAAGAGAAGTTAATATGAATTCACATAAATACTTGAGTTTCATGAATCATTCTTTATGTTAGAAATATAGCTTCTAATGTGGCTGTCTTGCAAGGTCAGGAGCAGGTGAAAGAAGCAATGGAAAGAGATGGTCTTTGGATCATCATCAAGGTATTAACTGTGTGACTATTACCAAGAAGCCTGGACACAATTCAAAAAAGCTACACTTCAGATGTAAGCTGTACGGCCAGCCACTGATGCCACCCACAGAGTTACAAAGTGTCAGACACACTATTCTTCTGCCTTCTATTTTTCTTATCTTGAACTCTGTGGCCCATCTTCTGATCCCCTGACATTGACGGGATAGTGGGGCTGATGGTTATATCTAGACTTCAGATTCACTACAGCTTTCTCCAGAGAACACAGGTAAGGACTACCAGTAAAGGGAGAAGGAACATCCACGTACAGTCTTGAAATAGTCACTGACAAAGTTAGTGGCCACACTGTCTCTTTTCACTGAGCATCTTAGAAGAAAGGTTATGAGCCCCATATAAAATAAAGTATACAAATGTGCCCCACCTACATGGCTGAATTGTAAAAATTATAGTCTCATAAGGTAAAAATGATTTAATTATTTTTGTTATTAAAACTTCCTGTATCCCTAATATAATGTCCTACATGCTATGTATCCTGAGTGACAGTACAAATAAATACTTTCACTTGTATTTATCCGTTATTACCTCACATCCCACTGAGGCAGACACGGCAGTGTTCTTTATATTTGGAAACCTTTGGCACTGAAATGTGAAAAAACTCCTCCCATTTTGGGTAACCATCGGCCAAAATATAGATCATAAAATACTTGGATGGGTGAAATTTAAACTTTTTAACCTGGATTGGCTCCAGGGCATCCATGAATACATTGAAGTTTTTACAAAACTTGTTCCTATGTGCAGTTCTTTTTTTTTTCTGGCTAAAAATTCTGTTTTATCAGATTCTAAAAAGAAACTCTGTCCCTCAAAATTAAAAGCCAACAGAATTATTACATCATAAAGGAGATTTTGCATTCATTCCTACAGTCAAACGTTTTCCAAGCTTTCCTCACATAAAAGTATCTCTTTTGCAGCAAGAAGAATACAAGGCAAATGTGATAGTTTCACCTTCCCCAGAGGTTTACAGCCTAGTACAAGCAAAAGGAAAACATAAAAATGACCACAAACAAGGCAATAAATAGGCTTTATGTGAGTGGCACAAACATGAAATTTCAGAACATGGACATCTCTTTTGTTTAAGTACTCAAGAAAGTAAGAAGTGGCATTCGAGCCAAGCCTTGACATTGTATACGGTATCTACAAAGAGAGTGAGGACAGATGAGTGCCATTTAGACTCTAAGAATGGAATAACCAAAGCAGGGAGATTGGAAAAACAACTTTGAAAATTAAAAAGATCTTGGAAGAAATTCAACAGCTTTCCTGGCATGTCAGTAGAATATGTTTGGGACTATAGGTGGTAGGTTTGAATATGAAGGAAAAATTTTGGACTTTAATATGCAAAACAAGGGAAGTGATGAAAAGTCTTGGGGCCAGAAAGTGGCATTATCAAATAATATTTTAGGAGTAATATTCATCAGCAAGTATGTAGAATGTATTGTTGAGAGGAGGGAGGTCTAGAGGAAAAATACCAGTTCAAGTTCAGAGAAATACCAACAGAAACTACTGCTGTTTCTGTTAACAGAAAGGGATGGATAAAGGGGGAGGTGATGAGCAAGAAATTAACAAGACCATTACTCAAGAGGTCTCTGCTATAAAATGGGAATAACAATGGGTAGTTACTTTATAATTTAAGTATGTAATTAAGATAATCCAAGTAAAATTTTAGAAAGCTCTCTGGCACATAGTAATAGTACAATAAACATTAGCTAATTGTTATTGTTATTGGATGTAAGAGAGACAGGGAGAAACCAAAAAATACTGAAATTGCAGCCAATTTATCTGAGATACTTGTAGGAACATTAAGAAAAACAAAAATAAAAAGAGGGGTCAAAAGGAGGAGCAGGTTTAAGGCAAAGAGGAGGAATTAAATGTGGAGATTATAAAACTGGTTATAAAAATAGGGCATTGATATGGAAATAGCTGACAATTAAAAGCAAGACACTGCATAATAGGTCCTGAGAGAAGTCACGGATTTCAGACTCATCCACCTAAAAACAATAGCAAGCTATGGGAATGGGTGGAATTTATAAAGAGAGAGAATAGGAGGTAAAGAGATAAAATGAAAGGTCAGAGCCTTGAATGCATGCGTTTAGGGAATAAAAGACCTGCAGATAAATAAAGAGGACACTTAGCTAGGAGCAGAAACAGAATCATCCTGCTTTCAGAAAGCCACAGAAGCAGAATTTATCTAATTGAAGGTGAAAGGAATTTCCAAAACTTCTAAGCAGGTAAAAGAAAAAGTCAATGAATGTGATGATGCAGAGATGACTTAATATAATGCTTCCTCAGGAGATTGGCAGACAGGTCACCCCTAGCAGGAAGCAGTGGACAGATCTGACTTGGAGAAAGTGGACTGGCTTAAGGACTAGGAAATGTGAAGCCAAGTTTGATGTGAGACAGCGCTCAAATGTAAAACCAAACAAAAAGCCAGACAGCTATCCCAACCAAGGTAGCAAGCCCAAGAGTTTAGTCTTAGGCAGAATCAAAAAGCTAACAAACAAAAAGAAGTTGTGGAATAGAAAACCTGAAGCAAAATGAAAGCAGTTCAGTTTACTGATTTAGATCGCTATTTAAATCTAGAGTCAGACTGGACCCTGCAGCCTATTAATTTTGTAACCTAAATGATGTTCTATATCTCTGTGTGTCTAACTCCCACTATTGGGGAAATAATAGAACCTACTGCACAGGGTTGTTGTGTTAAGTAAATGTGATAATCCATGTAAAGCACTCAGTGCGGTATTTGGCACAAAATAAATGCTCAAAAAAAGTTATCCATTGTTACTGACAATGGGTAAGAAATAGAGTTTAGAAAGGTCTTCCAATTGACTAGGCACAAAATTGCAGATGCTTTTTAGTAGAAACCCAAAAGCTAAAACCTAGAGAGGCTACCTAAGGAATTAGATTCACTCAACGTGGTTGAAGAAGACCTTAAATATCAGTGTGACACATGCCCAAAATCCCATCGGCAACAGAAGGCTATTTACATTGTTTTATTAGTATAATGACATGATTAAAATATATTTAAGAGATCAACCTTTAAGTGACATACAAAATGGTTTGGAGAAAGAAAATCTTGTTAAATTCACTTTGCATTACTAATTTTAAAAAGCACAGTGTGGTTATTTCAAGTATTGAAATGCTTGAATTCTGAGCAATAACCATTGCACAGGTTATTGCTGGACACTTGTTCCTGAGTACTCACTCCCCATGTGCTATCTCTGTTGTGCATCACTAAGCCCCCTTCCACTGGGTATATGTTGAAACAATTCTTTCCTTTATTTCCAGTCTCAATGTGAAACAAAAAGTGAGAATCTTCAGTATGTTATCAAAAAGATTTGAAATGGCTAAATTGTTGAATCACAGAAAAATGAGAGAATGATTGTACATCTTACAATTGTCACAGACACATCCACTTTACTTAACTCCAGTATATTTAAAGCCAGCATATTGTGCATAAGGGATGGGAACAAAGCACATGTAAGATATTATCGATTTCCAGAAATGATAAGTACATCCTACAAGTGAAACCACAGTCTGCAACCTCATTCTTTCTCTTCCCTGTATGTCTAGAGGCTTGCCACATGCCAGGAATCTTGCAGGCCAGTCTCACATTTGCTAAAAGTAATTGCTATTTTCTATGTCTGCTCAGGCATGATGCTCTGAAATAAAGTACAAAGCATAGAAACTTCAATTAACAAATACAACTACCATATTATTCAATTCTACACAGATTCATTTTTACCCGAGGTATATTACAAGACATCACAAAGCTGAATATTATTCCTGTAACATCTGTCATCAAAACCAAAATCATATAGTTAGATCTACATAAATCATAGCAAACCTGCCATCCCACAGCAAGAGTCAAACATCCACCCTATGCCATGGCCTTCAAAATATTGAGATAATTGGTGGATAGGCTTGTTTTCTCATTTCATCACCAAGGTTTCACTTCAGAACAATACCACATGATGAGTCCACTTTTTTTGATGCTAAAATGTGAATACTGTTTTCATAATTTAGTATGCAGCGTGCTGGTCCAAATCGACATGTTTGTAAGGGATTCCATCATGTCAAACAGAGGAGAAGGGAAAATCTGACAGCAGGCATTTGTCGGATATGGACAAAGCTCTGCTGGAGCCTGCTTTCACTGAACAGTCCCTGAAGCATAGAAAAACTTATCCCACTTTTATAAAGCCATGCATGCATGCATGAAACTGAGGATAGAATTTCAAGTAGAAATTGATGACTTAGTAAAAATGCATATAATTTTTCTACATAAAAGAGAAATGGAAGGCATACCAAGAAAACATTGTTCCTGAGTAAGGTGATTAAAAATTCAAGTGTCACTCTTTGAAGTCAAAATTTCACAAAGCTCATGAAATCTGTTTAGGTAGACATCTTCAATACAGAGAATCATACAGGAGAATTAAGCAGCAGCATTTTGGAGGTGCTGTGGTTTCTTCTATTTGTGCACATTTAATACAGAAAAACCACTAAAGCAGAGTGGAAAGAAGTAGATTTACTTGACAGATTAGAAAATACGTGTGCTTTTTAAAGGACAGCAGCTCCAACTATTTTAAATGGAAACACTGTCTTAAAGACAATTTTTTTGCTTTTTTATTAATACTTAACAATTTGATGGTTGGATAACTAGACCTTCTATGTTTTTGAAGTCACTTTTCTTAAAAAACTATTATTGAACCCTGTAAAAATATTGGCATGTTTATAACTGAAGCTAGCACCAAAAAAATTCAAACAAAGGAAATCAGACCAACTTACCATGAGATGAAGACACTCTTCACAGATTTCAGTAACAAAAGGGGCTCACATTAAATTCTGTTTTTAGCTATTTCAATAATTGAATTACTTATTGGACCATACAATTTCATTGCCCTGCAATTGTCCTGTGTGGGTTACGGGCTTAGAGAAGAGATTGTTAAGAGTGAGGACTTTGGAGTTGGTCTGCCTGGAATCAAATCCCAACTTTACTACATACTATGTGACCTTGGGCTTGTCACTTATCAACCTAAGCCTTTATTTCTTTATTTGTAAAATTCAGTTAATAACGGTGTCTACATCCTAGAGTTGTAATGAGGATTAAGTTCATATATAAGGAGGGCTGCATACATGGGAAACACTACATAACTATTAGTTTTTATTCTTCTACTTGAAGGCTGTAGTCACTATTTCTGTTCTCTCCTTTAGCCATCTGTCTTTTCTGCTGTTCCACATTCTTACTCTTTTGCTCAAATC
This sequence comes from Pan paniscus, assembly GCF_029289425.2. Lineage (NCBI taxonomy): Eukaryota > Metazoa > Chordata > Mammalia > Primates > Hominidae > Pan > Pan paniscus. The sequence goes on from NC_073254.2 coordinate 124,398,532, forward strand.
TTATATTCATTATTAAAAACGGTTCTATAATTTTAGAGAGCACCCCTTGATGGCTCATCTTGGAGTAAAGGGAGATAAATATTTGTTATCCTAAATATTCTGCAGGCATGTCTTATAATGATGTATTTTAGCTCACCGAGGTGAATGTGTAAGAAAATATTTCATGAAATGGATGCTATATCACATTGGCGAATAACACCACTCTAAAGTAGACCATTGGCAATGTAGAGATGAATGATAGATGTTGTTCTCGAAAAGTTCATCATATAGTGGGAAAGACACACTAGTAAACAATTTCCACACAGGCAAATGTATGCCTATAATGTGGGAGGACACCGAGTAGCAGTACCCATCACAGACTGAGGCAGAGTAGGGGAAGAAAAAGGTTCTTGGAGGAATAAGACAAGACCAGAACAATGTACTCAGAGATAAGAAAAGTGGTGGAGGAGAGGGACTTTGTCAGGTATTGGAGAACTGAGTTTATAGAATGGCTCAAACTTGCGGACCTGGGAGTGTTAACACTTAAAAGTATGCTAAAGAGAAAAAGTCATAATAAGGGAAAGACGGTAGACACAGGAGAGAAAGGATACTAGAAGGAGCAAGGTTCCCAAATAAAGGAATGTAACTCAAAAGTGGAACTACCTTTTTCCCCAAGTACATAGGAAGGAGGGGTATTGGAGATGAATCCAGAAATAGCAACATTGAGTGGATCTTTCAGAGTGAGGTGATGTAAAGACAGTTTCTGCCTGATGGTCTCCATCTTCTCTGTGAGGAAGGAGATGAGATCATCTACAAGAATGTGGCAAGAGGTGGGGGAAGGAATGGCAGGTCAGGGGTTAAAAAGAGAAGTAAGAATTGGAAACAGTTGTGGAGGGGAATGACAGAGGGAGCTTTTTTGAAACATAAGAGGTAGCAACTGGCAGAGCCTGGTGATAGTTAGAGACTCAGTTTTTGTGTGATTTGCATGTAGTGAAATGGTGTTTTTGCTGGTAGTACATTACAACCAAGATGTTTGGACTAGATGAAGGGAATGTTTGGCTTTCTCCAGCTTTGGTGTTTTTCTAGGTATAAGTGAGAGAAGGTTAAAGGGCTGATAAGATAGGGTACAATACAAGAATAGTTTAATAAATAATATGACAATAAACAATCTATATAGTAAATAAGTAAATACCTCTAAACTCCTGCCATCTTTTATTGTGGTAAGAACACTAAACATGATATATACCTCTTTATTTTTTTTTGAGACGGAGTTTTGCCCTTGTTGCCCAGGCTGGAGTGCAGTGGCACGATCTTGGCTCACACTGCAACCTCTGCCTCCCGGGTTCAAGCAATTCTCCTGCTTCAGCCTTCTGAGTAGCTGAGATTACAGGCACCCACCACCATGCCCGGCTAATTTTTTTTTTATTTTTAGTAGAGACGGGGTTTCACCATATTTGTCAAGCTGGTCTCAAACTCCTGACCTCAGGTGATCCACCCGCCCTGGCTTCCCAAAGTGCTGGGGATTACAGGCATGAGCCACTGCACCCAGCCTACCACTTAAATGTTTAAGTGTACAATATGTTATGGTTAACTATCAGCACAATGTTTTAAAGAAAATCTCTAGAACCTATTCACATTGTATAACTGAAACTGTATATTCAAAACAGCATGCCATGTTCTTTTAAACTTTTTTTTTTTTTTTTTTTTTTGGCTAGGCATGGTGGCCCATGCCTGTAAGGATCACTTTAAACCAGGAGTTCAAGACTAGCCTGGGCAACATAGTGAGACCCTGTCACTACAAAACAAGGAAAAATTCAAAAAAATTAGCCCAGCATGGCAGCATGCACCTGTTAGTCTTAGCTACCTGGGAGGCTGAGGGGGGAGGATCACTTGAGCCCAGGAGTTTTAAGTTGCAGGCTACAGTGAGCTATGATCGCACCACTGCACTCCAGCCTGGGCAACCAAGGGAGACCTCAGCTTCAAAAATAAAATTAAGACTACAGGAAAATTTAGTCTTTTCTGATAATTTAATCAACTCAACATTTCTCCACGATAAAAGTATCTATCAAGCCTATTAAAAACATTATTTAAGTAGGGTGGCCATAAACTGAGACACTTTTGAGAGTAAAGGGATGTGTCATTACTAATTACAACACTACAATAGACATAAGCTGGGACTGTCCTAGGTAATTTGAGATGTCAGGTTACTCTACACTTAGTGACCTTAAAAAAATAAAATAAAACATTTTTGAGGGAGACGGGAAGGGGAAGGAAGGTCCAGAAAGGAGAGACTGAAAACTTCAAGAAAAATTTAGCCTATTTTACAAGTTTGTTTAGAACCAATTCTATTAGTAAATGCCCTCTATAGCAATAACCTTCAGCAACTTAATATCTCACATAAATTAAAATATTTCACAATTCTGTGTAAATTAAATATCTTAATAGTTTCCAAGGTATTGAATAGTTTTAGTTAGTTCAGATTCTTCATTTTCAGGCAAAAGAAACAGACCCAGTTATCTCAAAGAAATTTTAAATGGGAGAGAAATTTTTTCTCTAGCTTCAAGAAGAGCAAGTATCAGCACATCTCCAAGAATTTCTGCAGCAGAAATTCATGGAGATGGTGCCATCAAGTGATTTAGCTCCCACTCCTTCCATCCTTCCTTCTGTTTCTCAAGTCTCAGTTCCTATGTGAGGAAGATTATGTTTGTCTCTACTTGGGACAACTATCAACTGTTGTGATCAAGGGAGTAAAGTCACAGATGGAAAGCCTACCAGAGAAAATGCTGAGTAAATGAAGCCCTGAGATCCACAACATCCTATAAATAGTCCTTATTAAATGAGTAAATCATATATGGAGTGTTAATTTGCACTTCCATCCTACAATCACTGGACAATACTATTTCTCTATTTCAACTTCTGGGGCTCCAAACCTCAAAATGGCTGTACTTCAGTCAGAGCCTCTTTGATTGACAAGACATGCATCACAATACAACTCAGACACTTGAAGATTTCTGTCTTTAGCAAACATAGAAGCCAGATTCGGGAAATCTTCACGCATAACATATTTAAAACAGTTGTTCTTAGAAGTATGTGTTCAAACAGTCTTCCAGATTGACACACTTCTCCTTGGAAAAGATGTCCAATTCCTTTTAATGTTAACTAAATGAACTGCAAATGCTAGATAATACAAAAATAAATCTGGTGGTAATGGTGGGAAAAGCCAATGAGAAGACTTCATTCACCAGTGCTATGATTTAAATATGTCTGCCAAATTTAATGTGTTGGAAACTTAATCTCCAGATTATAGGTTGATAGTGTTTGGAGGTTGGACCTTTGGGAGGTAATTAGGATTAGATAAGGTCATCGGCCTGGAGCCCTCATTATGGGACTGGTAGCTTTAAAAGAAGAGGAACAGAGAGCTGAACCAGCATACTCTTGTTCTCTCACCATGTGATGCCCACTGTCATTTTATGACTCAGCAAAAGGGCTCTCACCAAATGCTGGAGCCATGCTTTTAAACTTTCCAGCCTCCTTAACAGTAAAAAATAAACTTACTTACCTTCTTTGTAAATTGCCTAGTCTCTGATATTCACTTATAGCAAAAGAAAATGAACTAGGGCAACTGGAACTTGGGTTAGACCTATCCGCTTTTTATCATTACAGTCAACATTCAAATACCTAATCTGTTCCTAAAAGTCAGTTAGAGATGACAGCCAATGATACCTTTTTCAATGTCAAAGAAGGCCATTGAAGCTGTTCTTATAAAGATTTTTCCTAAATTCATTTTTGCTCTAAAATGATGACTTGTCAGTAATTAAAATTTAAAACTTCGAAATATAAAATTGTATCTCCACTTTAGTTACTAAACATATTTGAAACTCAATTACCCATAGCATCAATTTGTAATCAGCCATTTGCATCTGTAATAAATTAAGATAAGGTCTCTGCACCATCTATTTCAATGTGTGTGCATACATTCAATTCTTGTTGACTTATTGCTTGCTTCTTGTAGCATACTTTCTCTTACATGAAAATAAAAAGAACTCCATGCCTACAGCATTAAGTCAGTGGGAGATCTGTTCAGGAAAGTGAAAGAGTTTTAAAATGCACAATGCCCAGAATCGGGGTTAAATAAGATTGGGCCGTGTGCTGGGAGATGTTAGTGTTGTGACCCGAGGATTTGGGGCTCCAGAGAAATACGCAGGTCCAACTTCTAGCAGGCTAAAGAGTAACATTAGCATTGATCGTAGCAGTGGCTGCAAGCCTTCTGCCCTGCCTTGTAGCTAGAAATTAGGTCCTAGGTGGCAATACCAGGTATAAAGAAAAATAGAAACGAAGAAATAATACAGAATGCTGATTTAACCTATTGAACAACTAAAAATACATCAAAGGCTTGAGCATTTGTTTGGATGTGAAGCTTGAATAATTCTTAGAGCCTGCAAATATGTCCTTTAAAAAAAGTGTCATGGGAATAGGATTTCTTATGTGTTTTCTGGTGCTCAATTCATTGTTGTTCTCAAATATCACCAGAGTAGCTATCTTTAAGTGACTGGGTATTTCATTCTGTATAATAAAATAAGAAACTTAAGAAAACCAAATTGGGAAAAAAAAAGTGAGAAATTTTAAAACTCTGCGGAGTTTCCATTAAGAACAATTTTGCATTTACAAGTTAAACTGTTCACAGGTTGAACAAATGCATCCCTTAAGATTCAAAATACTTCCCTTTATATACTCTCCTTTCTTTTCTCATCTTTTTTCTTCTTCCTTCTCCCACCGTCTTTTAAATGAAAACGTTATCATATAGTATTATTAGTAAACATTATCATATAGTATTATCAGTTTCTCTTTGCTCCAATACTCTGAGGTGGTACAGGATTTTTTCCTCTGGAATGTTTTTCTCTAGACCACTGAGGAGTATATAAAGCAAAGAGAGATACCTTTTATATGCTGTAAGTAAAGTAAATAAAGTACGTAGGGTCAAATAGAGATGCTTGCAAGACTCTTAACAAAGACTCCAAAACACTGGATTCAAACTCCCGGTTCATGACTTACTATGTGTGTGAGCTTGAATAGGTCAGTTTCTCTTCATTGCTCAGTTCTCTCATTTGTAGAAATGTAGTAATAATAATGTCACAAATTGTGTTTTTTAACAGGGGTTAAAATGTTTAAACTATCTTTGTAAGTATGTATAAAATTTGAGTGCTATAAAAGTGGCAACCACAATTTGATTATATTAATTATAATTAAAACCAGGAAAGCACTGTGAATGAGGCCAGACCTAAGTTAATACATATCAGTGGTGGAACGACAAGTTTAACACTCATTATCATCAAATATGCTGGGTGACAGTGCATATATAAGGAGATGCTACTCTGCACACATCTCAGTTAGCCTTTTGTACAACGCTCATATGTCAGATATTCTTCTAAATGCTCAATAAACAAGAGATATGGACACAGTCTAGCCCTCAATGAAGAATTCAATAGGTAATCTGACAGTTTAATGGACGAGTTCAATAGGTAACTTTATTAAGACTGTGCACTTTACTGATGCTATTAGGGATGCCTACATAGGAACAATGAGAACACCAAAGAGCAGCATCAAACCCAGTCTAGGGGAGGAAAAGGAAAATTATAGAGGTTCTTTGAAAGAGACAGCACCTTCCTTGCAAAAAGAATGGGCAGAGCAGTCAAGCAAAAGCCAAGAGACAGTGGGAGTGAAGGGAATAACCAGACACTTCCAGGTCTCAACACTGTTGGAAAGAAGAGAGGATAGGAAGAGCAAAGAGGTGGGCCTAGAAAGGTTAGCAGGAGTCAAATCACAAAGGGCAATTTATGTCATGTTAAGACATTAAGATTTTATTCTTGGAAATGATAGAGAGTTGTTAAATAATTCTAAGCAGAGGAGAATCATAATAAGATTTGCTTTTTCAAAAGGTGTGGCAACACTGTGGAAAACCAGAGGAAGGTATATCAGAGATTTATTGCAATGATCAAAAAAAGTGATAGGAGAAACTAATTCAGGGCATATGGTATATGGGATAGAAAGAAATGAATAAATTGGAGAAAGATCTGCAAGCAAGGAGGCTGCAGATTTTGCAACAGATTCAACATGAGAGAAGGGCAAGAGAAAAGATTCAAGAATGATTCCCAGAGAGCTACGTAACTGACTTAATTGGTGGTGGCATCATCTGTGGGGCATGAAATGCAGGGAGAAGAACAGTACTGTTAGAGGGAGGGGCACTTTGCCTGCGGACTCTGGTGAAGAAAGGCAGAAGAAGATGAAGTACAGTTTAAAATATCATTAATTTGTGGTGGTCACCTGAGCACAAATATCTATTAGGTGAATCTGGAGCTCAGAAGGAAGATTTGAGTTGAAGATTCAGGGGACATCACAGTTAAAAATAGTAGAAGAAATTACAGTTATAGATAAGGCAGCAGAGTACAGTGAGAAAGGGAAAAGGTAATCAACATTAGATAGAGTAAATTATACCAAAGTAGAGGAAAAAAAGATGGGTAATATTAGCAAGATAATGTCTGAGACAATCTAAAGAAAATGTATGTATTATGGATTTCAGTCTTATCAGCTCAATGAAAATCTATACTGAGAAGTTTTTGCTGAATTATAGAGCCCTCAATAAAATTATACTACCAGGAACAAGAATAATAATCCAGAGCCCAGCATGATGTATAAAAAGAACACTAGAATGAAGGCCGCAGATAGCTACAAATTAGAATTATCTCTACCTCTAGCTATGTAATCTGGAACTACTTCAGTTATTCATCTTCAAAAAAAGGGAATTCAACTGAACAATCCAAGTTCCCTTCCTACTGCAATAATCCTGATTCCACAATGCCATGCTTTACTTTCGGAGTAATTCACAATCCCTTGCTGCATCAATTATATAGCCATTCAATGCTTCCTGCATTCAATCATTAAACAAATACTTATTCAGCACCAATTACATTCTAGGTATTCTTCAAAGTGCACAGAACAGAGCAATGAACAAAACAGTCAAAGTTTTTGTTACCAAGAACTAGTGAGATTGTTGTTGTTGTTGTTGATTTGTTTTTGTTTTTATGCAATCAAAGCTAAGTTCTTACTAACTTGAAATAGGATGCTATAAGTGTAAGATATTCTTCATAATCCTCATGGTAACCATAAGGTAAAAGTCCTTAGTGTAAACACAAAACAAAAATGGAAAAGATTCAAGGCATACCACTACAGAAAACCATAAGGCCACAAGGAAACACAGGAGAGGAAGAAAGAAAATATATACAAAACAATCAAAAAACAACTAACAATGGAAATAGTAAGTCTTTACCTATCAATTATTACCTTGAATGTAAATGAATTAAATTCTCCAATAACGATACATAGAATGACTAAAAGAATTTTTATAAGACCTAAATGTATTCTGCCCCCAAGAGAATAACCTCAGTCTTAAGAACACACATAGACGAAAAGTGATGAGAAGGAAAAAGCTATTCCATGTAAATGCAACCAAAGGAGAGCAGGTATAGCTAAAATTATATCACACAAAATAGAGTTTAAGTCAAAAACTATAAAAAGAAACAAAGGGGGGGTGGGGAGCCAAGATGGCCGAATAGGAACAGCTCCAGTCTACAGCTCCCAGCATGAGTGATGCAGAAGATGGGTGATTTCTGCATTTCCAACTGAGGTACCGGGTTCATCTCACTGGGGAGTGCTGGACAATGGGTGCAGGACACTGGGTGCAGTGCACCACGTGTGAGCCAAAGCAGGGCGAGGCATCGCCTCACCCAGGAAGCGCAAGGGGTCAGGGAATTCCCTTTCCTAGTCAAAGAAAGGGGTGACAGATGGCACCTGGAAAATCGGGTCACTCCCACCCTAATACTGCACTTTTCCAATGGGCTCAACAAATGGCACACCAGGAGATTATATCCCGCACTTGGCTCGGAGGGTCCTACGCCCACGGAGCCTCGCTCATTGCTAGCACAAAAGTCTGAGATCAAACTGCAAGGTGGCAGTGAGGCTGGGGGACGGGCGCCCACCATTGCCAAGGCTTGAGTAGGTAAACAAAGCGGCCGGAAAGCTTGAACTGGATGGATCCCACCACAGATCCAGGAGGCCTGCCTGCCTCTGTAGGCTCCACCTCTGGGGGCAGGGCACAGACAAACAAAAGGCAGCAGTAACCTCTGCAGACTTAAATGTCCCTGTCTGACCAATTTGAAGAGAATAGTGGTTCTCCCAGCATGCAGCTTGAGACCTGAGAATGCGCAGACTGCCTCCTCAAGTGGGTCCCTGACCCCCGAGTAGCCTAACTGGGAGGCACCCCCAAGTAGGGGCGGACTGACACCTCACACGGCCGGGTACTCCTCTGAGACAAAACTTTCAGAGGAATGATCAGGCAGCAGCATTTGCGGTTCACCAATATCCACTGTTCTGCAGCCACCGCTGCTGATACCCAGGCAAACAGCGTCTGGAGTGGACCTCCAGCAAACTCCAACAGACCTGCAGCTGAGTGTCCTGACTGTTAGAAGGAAAACTAACAAACAGAAAGGACATCCACACCAAAAACCCATCTGTACGTCACCATCATCAAACACCAAAGGTAGGTAAAACCACAAAGATGGGGAAAAAACAGAGCAGAAAAACTGGAAACTCTAAAAATCAGAGTGCCTCTCCTCCTCCAATGGAATGCAGCTCCTCACCAGCAATGGAACAAAGCTGGACGGAGAATGACTTTGACGAGTTGAGAGAAGAAGGCTTCAGAAGATCAAACTACTCCGAGCTAAAGGAGGAAGTTTGAACCAATGGCAAAAAAGTTAAAAACCTTGAAAAACAATTAGACGAATGGCTAACTAGAATAACCAATGCAGAGAAGTCCTCAAAGGACCTGATGGAGCTGAAAACCAAGGCACGAGAACTATGTGACGAATGCACAAGCCTCAGTAGCCGATGCAATCAACTGGAAGAAAGGGTATCAGTGATAGAAGATGAAATGAATGAAATGAAGCAAGGAGAGAAGTTTAGAGAAAAAAGAATAAAAGGAAACAAACAAAGCCTCCAAGAAATATGGGACTATGTGAAAAGACCAAATCTATGTCTGATTGGTGTACCTGAAAGTGATGGGGAGAATGGAACCAAGTTGGAAAACGCTTTGCAGGATATTATCCAGGAGAACTTCCCCAATCTAGCAAGGCAGGCCAACATTCAGATTCAGGAAATACAGAGAACACCACAAAGATACTCCTCAAGAAGAGCAACTCCAAGACACATAATTGTCAGATTCACCAAAGTTGAAATGAAGGAAAAAATGTTAAGGGCAGCCAGAGAGAAAGGTCAGGTTACCCACAAAGGGAAGCCCATCAGACTAACAGCTGATCTCTCGGCAGAAACCCCACAAGCCAGAAGAGAGTGGGCACCAATATTCAACATTCTTAAAGGAAAGAATTTTCAACCCAGAATTTCATATCCAGCCAAACTAAGCCTCATAAGTGAAGGAGAAATAAAATATTTTACAGACAAGCAAATGCTGAGAGATTTTGTCACCACCAGGTCTGCCCTAAAAGAGCTCCTGAAGGAAGCACTAAACACGGAAAGGCACAACCGGTACCAGCCACTGCAAAAACATGCCAAATTGTAAAGACCATCAAGACTAGGAAGAAACTGCATCAACTAACGAGCAAAATAACCAGCTAAGATCATAATGACAGGATCAAATTCAAACATAACAATATTAACTTTAAATGTAAATGGGCTAAATGCTCCAATTAAAAAACACAGACTGGCAAATTGGATAAAGAGTCAAGAACCCATCAGTGCGCTATATTCAGGAAACCCATCTCACGTGCAGAGACACACATAGGCTCAAAATAAAGGGATGGAGGAAGATCTACCAAGCAAATGGAAAACAAAAAAAGGCAGGGGTTGCAATCCTGTCTCTGATAAAACAGACTTTAAACTAACAAAGATCAAAAGAGACAAGGCCATTACATAATGGTAAAGGGATCAATTCAACAAGAAGAGCTAACTATCCCAAATATATATGCACCCAATACAGGAACACCCAGATTCATAAAGCAAGTCCTTAGTGACCTACAAAGAGACTTAGACTCCCACACAATAATAATGGGAATCTTTAACACCCCACTGTCAACATTAGACAGATCAACGAGACAGAAAGTTAACAAGGATATCCAGGAATTGAACTCAACTCTGCACCAAGTGGACCTAATAGACATCTACAGAACTCTCCACCCCAAATCAACAGAATATACATTCTTTTCAGCACCACACCTATTCCAAAATTGACCACATAGTTGGAAGGAAAGCACTCCTCAGCAAACGTAAAAGAACAGAAATTATAACAAATTGTCTCTCGGACCACAGTGCAATCAAACTAGAATTCAGGATTAAGAATCTCACTCAAAACCGCTCAACTACATGGAAACTGAACAACCTGCTCCTGAATGACTACTGGGTACATAACGAAATGAAGGCAGAAATAAAGATGTTCTTTGAAACCAACGAGAACAAAGACACAACACACCAGAATCTCTGGGACACATTCAAAGAAGTCTGTAGAGGGAAATTTATAGCACTAAATGCCCACAAGAGAAAGCAGGAAAGATCTAAAATTGACACCCTAACATCACAATTAAAAGATCTAGAGAAGCAAGAGCAAACACATTCAAAAGCTAGCAGAAAGCAAGAAATAACTAAGAGCAGAGCAGAACTCAAGGAAATAGAGACACAAAAAACCCTTCAAAAAATCAGTGAATCCAGGAGCTGGTATTTTGAAAAGATCAACAAAATTGATAGACCGCTAGCAAGACTAATAAAGAAGAAAAGAGAGAAGAATCAAATAGATGCAATAAAAAAGGATAAAGGGGATATCACCACTGATCCCACAGAAATACAAATTACCTTCAGAGAATACTATAAACACCTCTACGCAAATAAACTAGAAAATCTAGAAGAAATGGATAAATTCCTTGACACGTACACTCTCCCAAGACTAAATCAGTAAGAAGTTGTTATTGGTCTCTGAATAGACCAATAACAGGTTCTGAAATTGAGGCAATAATTAATAGCCTACCAACCAAAAAAAGTCCAGGACCAGATGGATTCACAGATGAATTCTACCAGAGGTACAAGGAGGAGCTGGTACCATTCCTTCTGAAACTATTCCAATCAATAGAAAAAGAGGGAATCCTCCCTAACTCATTTTATGAGGCCAGCATCATCCTGATACCAAAGCCTGGCAGAGACACAACAAAAAAAGAGAATTTTACACCAATATCCTTGATGAACATTGATGCAAAAATCCTCAATAAAATACTGGCAAACCAAATCCAGCAGCACATCAAAAAGCTTATCCACCATGATCAAGTGGGCTTCATGCCTGAGATGCAAGGCTGGTTCAACATACGAAAATCAATAAACATAATCCAGCATATAAACAGAACCAAAGACAAAAACCACATGATTATCTCAATAGATGCAGAAAAGGCCTTTGACAACATTCAACAGCCCTTAATGCTAAAAACTCTCAGTAAATTAGGTATTGATGGGATGTATCTCAAAATAATAAGAGCTATTTATGACAAACCCACAGCCAATATCATACTGAATGAGCAAAAACTGGAAGCATTCCCTTAGAAAAACGACACAAGACAGAGATGCCCTCTCTCACCACTCCTATTCAACATAGTGTTGGAAGTTCTGGCCAGGGCAATCAGGCAGGAGAAGGAAATAAAGGGCATTCAATTAGGAAAAGAAGTCAAATTGTCCCTGTTTGCAGATGACTTGATTGTATATCTAGAAAACCCCATCGTCTCAGCCCAAAATCTCCTTAAGCCGATAAGCAACTTCAGCAAAGTCTCAGGATACAAAATCAATGTGCAAAAATCACAAGTATTCTTATACACCAATAACAGACAGCCAAATCATGAGTGAACTCCCATTCACAATTGCCTCAAAGAGAATAAAATACCTAGGAATCCAACTTACAAGGGATGTGAAGGACCTCTTGAAGGAGAACTACAAACCACTGCTCAAGGAAATAAAAGAGAATACAAACAAATGGAAGAATATTCCATGCTCATGGGTAGGAAGAATCAATATCGTGAAAACGGCCATACTGCCCAACGTAATTTATAGATTCAATGCCATCTCCATCAAGCTACCAATGACTTTCTTCACAGAATTGGAAAAAACTACTTTAAAGTTCATATGGAACCAAAAAAGAGCCCGCACTACCAAGTCAATCCTAAGCCAAAGAACAAAGCTGGAGGCATCACGCTACCTGACTTCAAACTATACTACAAGGCTACAGTAACCAAAACAGCATGGTACTGGTACCAAAACAGAGATATAGACCAATGGAACACAACAGAGCCCTCAGAAATAATGCCGCATATCTACAACTATCTGATATTTGACAAACCTGACAAAAACAAGCAATGGGGAAAGGATTCCCTATTTAATAAATGGTGCTAGGAAAACTGGCTAGCCATACGGAGAAAGCTGAAACTGGATCCCTTCCGTACACCTTATACAAAAATTAATTCAAGATGGATTAAAGACTTAAATGTTAGACCTAAAACCATAAAAACCCTAGAAGAAAACCTAGGCAATACCATTCGGGACATAGGCATGGGCAAGGACTTCATGTCTAAAACACCAAAAGCAATGGCAACAAAAGACAAAATTGACAAATGGGATCTAATTAAACGAAAGAGCTTCTGCACAGCAAAAGAAACTACCATCACAGTGAATAGGCAACCTACAGAATGGGAGAAAATTTTTGCAATCTACTCATCTGACAAAGGGCTAATATCCAGAATCTACAATGAACTCAAACAAATTTACAAGAAAAAAACAAACAATCCCATCAAATAGTGGGCAAAGGATATGAACAGACACTTCTCAAAAGAATACATTCATTCAGCCAAAAAAACACATGAAAAAATGCTCATCATCACTGGCCATCAGAGAAATGCAAATCAAAACCACAATGAGATACCATCTCACACCAGTTAGAATGGCGATCATTAAAAAGTCAGGAAACAACAGGTGCTGGAGAGGATGTGGAGAAATAGGAACACTTTTACACTGTTGGTGGGACTGTAAACTAGTTCAACCATTGTGGAAGTCAGTGTGGGAATTCCTCAGGGATCTAGAACTAGAAATACCATTTGACCCAGCCATCCCATTACTGGGTATATACCCAAAGGACTATAAATCATGCTGCTATAAAGACACATGCACACGTATGTTTATTGCAGCACTATTCACAATAGCAGAGACTTGGAACCAACCCAAATGTCCAACAATGATAGACTGGATTAAGACAATGTGGTACATATACACCATGGAATACTATGCAGCCATAAAAAAGGATGAGTTCATGTCCTTTGTAGGGACATGGATGAAGCTGGAAACCATCATTCTCAGCAAACTATCACAAGAACAAAAACCAAACACCACATATTCTCACTCATAGGTGGGAATTGAACAATGAGAACACATGGACACAGGAAGGGGAACATCACACACTGGAGACTGTTGTGGGGTGGGGGGAGGGGGGAGGGATAGCGTTAGGATGTATACCTAATGCTAAATGACAAGTTAATGGATGCAGCACACCAACATGGCACATGTATACATATGTAACAAACCTGCACGTTGTGCACATGTACCCTAAAACTTAGAGTATAATAATAATAAAATTTTTAAAAAAAGAAACCAAGAAGGGCATTATATAATGATAAGAGGGTAAATTCATCAACAAAACATAACAATTGTTAATACATATGCCCTCAAAATTGGAGTACCTAAATATATTTTTTAAATATTATGAAAGATTGTTTTCAAGAAGGCTGACTAGGGACATTGGAAGCCAGTTCTTCTCAGAAAGAAGATCAAGGTTACTAGTGATTGAACATGTTCTGAATGAAAAACTGAGGGAAGAAAGCCAGGAACTGTTGGAGTGCCCATGGGAAGAATCTGGAGTGCAGATAGGGAAAGCAGCAAGAGTCTGGCAGAGATTGATACCTGAGGAACTCAGAGTCCAGCGGAAAGGACAGTTGGGAGAGCTCCTCTGTTCTGCTTACCCCTACAACAATCTGCTGACCATCAAACTGTTGTGGATCCCCTTTACCCTCAAGACCCAGGGCAAACTATCAGTGGCAATTTGGGAACTTTCTAGGAACAGAGAACCAGGTGGCATGGCCAGCTCACACAGGCAAGCCCACACTCCTCTCAGAACTGACCTGAAACAATGGGTGCCACAGTGGTTGGGTACCTATGGTGGGCCACTGGCCTGCCTGGGGAATCTCTGCCCTCAGTCACATCACCAGATCTCCCACAAACATACTCCCCAAGCTGCTCTAACTTGTGGAAGCACAGAGGACAAGTATATCCTCAGGGAGCTGCAGGACTGCTGGAAATACAGCATTTGGTGTGGGCCACTGCTAAGGAAGGGAAGAGTGTGCCCACCAAATCCTCCCTTGGAACAAAGGAATGTGGGGTGTGTGCAGTGCCAATAGCTGAAGGGGGAAGCACCAACAGCTGGGAATGAAAATGGAGAGGGGAATCATCTCCCACCCATTCCTCTGTCCACCAATGCAGATGCAGCAATGCTTCTCCCCACTGGGGGCCAGTGCATTTGCCCCTGAAGAAAGTGTTTTTCATGATTTTGTGGTAGCTCCACCCCGGCTGTAAGTGAGACTGTGCTGCTTGGGCTTGCACAAAAGGTGGGGCCCAACTCCCTGTCCCTAAACAGAGCAGCAGCATCTCAGAAACAGGGAACAGTCAAACTGCAGAGTTGTATTCTCTGGACTGGGGGAAGAGGCTCTGTCTCAAGTCTATTTTGGTAGTAGCAGCCAGAAGGTAGTATCCATAGTTCACAGCAGCACTGCAGCCAGAAACCAAATGACAAAGTCTATATGAACTGAAGGACATGAGCCCTGTGATGGGGGAATGTTAGGGAAATGGATCACATTCCTACCTGCTCAGGATGAGGAGCTAGTGCCCCGGGCCCTGCCCCTTTACCTGAAACCTCAGTGCACTGCAACACAATCTCCCCCCATTGGACTGGAGCCTGAACTGCACTACCAAATAAAAAACATGCTGTGAGAAGGGCTCAGTGCTAGTGCATAGAATAAGCTTCCTGAGACCTATGCACCCTCAGCCATGCAGGAGGTAGTGTGTCAGTTCATATATCCATTACATTGCTACAACAAGTAGCATCTGAGAAAGAAACTGCACAGAAGCTATCAACAACCAAAAAACCTACACAGAACCTTGGCCTCCAGAAAGCATCCAGAAATGAAGATGAACAGTCCTATACACAACATATACCACAGTCATACCTTCGAGGGAAAAAAATTTTAAGTATCATTCAAGTGACAACAAATTAAAAAATAAGCCCCTCAGATGAGAAGTAATCAGCGCAAGAACTACAGCAGTACAAAAAGCCAGAGGTCTTGGCCCCTCCAAAGGATTGCACTCATTTTCTAGCAATGGATCCTAACCAAAATGAAACGTCTGAAATGACAGTTTAAGGATTCAAAATATGGATTGCAAGGAAACTCAGATCAAGAGAAAGTTGAAGTTCAACACAAAGAAACCAGAAAAACAATTCAGAATATAAAAGACAAGATAACTGTATTTTTAAAAATAGAACTTCTGGAATTGAAAATTTTACTAAAGGAATTTCAAAATACCATCAGAAACTTTAACGATTCACTGAACCAAGCAGAAGAAAGAATTTTAGAGCTTGAAGACAAGTCCTTCGAATTAACCTAGTCAGACAAAAATAAAGAAAAAATAACTTTAAAAATGAACAAAGCTTTTAAGAAATATGGAATTATGTACAGCAACCAAACCTGTGATTTATTGGCATTCTAAGGAGAGAAAAAAAAGTAAGCAACTTAGAGAAAATATTTAAGAAAATAATTCAGAAAAATTTCCCCAATCTTTCTAGAGAGGTTGACATCCAGATATAAGAAATTCAGAGAACACCTGTAAGATACTATACAAGACTACCATCACTAAGATATATAGTCAGACTATCCAAGGTCAATGCAAAATAAAAAATCTTAAAGGCAGCTAGAGAAAGGAGCAAAATTATGTATAAAGGAAATACCATCAGAATAACAGCAGACTCCTCTGTGGAAACCTTAAAAATCAGAAGAGATTAGGGGCCTACTTTTAGCCTCCTTTAAAAAAAAACAATGCCAACCAAGAATTTTTTGTCCTGTCAAACTAAACTTCACAAAGGAAGGAGAAATAAGGCATTTCCCAAACAAGCAAATGCTAAGGGAATTTGTCACTACCAGACTAGCCCTACAAGAAATGTTCAAAAGAGTTATAAACACGGAAATTAAAGGACGAAACTTGCTACCATAAAAACAAACATAATTACAAAGTTCACATGTCCTTTAAATCAATCACACAATTGAGACTACAAAGCAAATAGCTAACAATACTATGTCAGGAAGAAAATCTCACATATCAAAATTAGCCTTGACTGTAAAGGACCTAAAGGCTCCATTTAAAAGACATAGAGTGGCAAATTGGATTCTAAAACACAAAACAAAACAAAAAGACAACCATCTGCTGCCTTCAACACACCCATCTCAAATATAAGGTCACCCACAGGCTCAAAGTAATGGGATGGAGAAAGCTCTATCATGAAAATGAAAAACAAAAAAAAAACAGCTAGTGTTTCTATTTTTGTATCTTGTATTAAACAGACTTTAACAGTAAAATAAAATACAAAGAAGGACATTATATAATGATAAAAAGTTCAATTCAACAAAAAGATTAAACTATCCTAAATACATATTCACTGAACATCAGAGCACCTAGATTTATAAAATAAATACTACTAGACCTATGAAAAGAGATAGACAGCCATACAATAATAGTGAGGGACTTCAACACCTCACTGACAGCACTAGATAGGTTACTGAGGCAGAAAACTAGCAAAGAAACTCTGTACTTAAACTGGACTCTTAATTAAGTGGACCTAATAGATGTCTCCAGAATACTCCACCCAACAACCACAGAATACACATTTTTCTCATCTGCACATGGAATATTCTCTAAAGTTGACCACAAGCTTGGTCATAAAGCAAGTCTCAATAAATTTTTAAAAATTAAAATAATATCAAGCATCTTCTTGGACAGTAGTGGAATAAAATTAGAAATAAATACCAAGATGAACTCTTAAAACCACATACATACATGTGAATGAAATAACTTGCTCCTGAATGACTTTTGGATGAATAATGAAATTAATGCAAAAATAAAAAAAAATTTACAAACAAATGGAAATAAAGATGCAACATATCAAAACCCCTTGGATATAGCAAAAGCAGTGTTAAGAGGAAAGTTTATAATGCTAAATGCCCACATCAAAACGATAGAAAGATCTCAAATTAACAACCTAACATCATACCTAAAGGAGCTAGAAAAACAAAAACAAACTAAACCAAAGCTAGCAGAAGAAAAGAAATAACAAAAACCAGAGAACTAAATAAAATTGAAACCAAAAGCATTATACAAAAAAATCAACAGAAGAAAAAGTTGGTTTTTTGAAAGAATAAACAAAATTCATAGTTGGCTAGCTAGATTAATCAATAAAAAAGAGAGATTAAATAAGCACAACCAGAAACAACAAAGGTGACATTATGACTGATACCACAGAATTTTTTTAAAAGATCCTCAGAGACTACTATGAACATCTCCTCCATGCACAAAAACTAGAAAACCTAGAGGAAATGGATACATTCCAAGAAACACACAACCTTCCAAGATTGAATAGAAAGAAACTGAAATCCTGAATAGACCAATAAAAAGTTACAAATTGAATTAGTACCAAAAAATCTACCAATAAAAAAGAAAGTCCAGGACCAGACAAATACACAAATTCTACCAGACATACGAAGAATAGCTACTACCAATCTTACTGAAACTATTCCAAAAAATTGAGGAGGAAGGATTCTCTCAAACTTATGTTGCAAAACCAGCATCATCCTGATACCAAAATCTGGCAAGGACACAACAACAACAAAAAAGAAAACTGCAGGCCAATATCTCCAATGAACACAGATGCAAAATCCTCAATAAAATGCTAGCAAACAGAATCCAGCAGCATGTCAAAAAGATAATTCATGATTAAGCAGTTTTGTTCCTGGGATGCAAAGATGGTTCAACATACATAAATCAGTAAATGTGATTCACTACATAAACAAAATTAAAACCAAAAGCCACATGATCATATCAATAGACACAGAAAAAGCACTTGATAAACCCAACATCTTTTCATGACAAAAATCTTCAACAAACTAGGCACTGAAGGAACATACCTCAAAATAATAAGACCCACAAATGACAAACCCCTAGGGAACACCAGACTGAATTGGGAAAACTTGAAAGCATTTCCCCAAAGAACTGGAAGAAGACAGAATGTCCACTCTCACCACTTCTATTCAACATAGTACTGGAAGCCATAGCAAGGGTACTTGTGCAAAATGAATAAATAAAAGACATCCAAAAAGGAATAGACACAGTCAGCTTAACTGTGTTTGCTGATGACATGATGCTAAACCCTACAACACCCTAAAAATTCCTTCAAAAGACACCTAGTCCTGATAAATGACTTTGGTAAAGTTTTAGGATACAAAATTAATGCATGAAAATAAGTAGCATTTCTATTCAACAACAATGGTGAAGCTAAGAACTAAACCAAGAACTCAATCAAATTTATAATTGCCACAAAAAAAATACAATATCTTGGAATACATTTAACCAAGGAGGCAAAAGACCTCTACAAGGAGAACTAAAAAACACTTATGAAATTAACCACAGATGACACAAACGAATGGAAAAACATCGCATGTTTGTGGATAGGAGGAATCATTAATGTTAAAATGACTATAATGACCAAAACAATCTACAGGTTCAATGCAATTTCTAACAAATTACTAATGTTATTTTTCACAGAATTAGAAAAAACAATTTTAAAATTCACATGAAACCAGAAGAACCTGAATAGCCAAGGCAATCCTAAGCAAAAAGAAAAAAGCCAGAAGCATTACATTACCTGACTTCCGTCTATACTACAAGGCTATAGTATACAAACAACATGGTACCGGTACAAAAATAGACATATAGAGCAATGGAACAGCAAAGAGAACCAAGAAATAAAGCCACACACCTATCACCAACTGGTCTTCAACAAAGTTGACAAAAATTTCCAATAGGGAAATGACACCCTATTTAATAAACAGTGCTGGGAAAACTGGCTAGCCATATGCAGAAGAATGAAACTAGACCCCTACCTCTCACTATACACAAAAATTAACTCAAGATGGATTAAAAACTTAAATGTAAGACCTGAAACTATAAAAATCTTAGAAGAAAATCTAGAAAAACTTCTTCTGGACTTTGGCCTAGGCAAAGAATTTATGACCAAAATCTAGAAAAAGAAATACACCAAAAACAAAAATTGACAAATAGGACTTAATTTAACCAAAAAGTTTCTGCACAACAAAGAAACAATCAACAGAGTAAAAAGACAACCTACAGAGTCTGAGAAAATATTTGCAAACTATGCCTCCAACAAAGGATTAAAATCCAGAATCTATAACGAAATTAAACAAATCAACAAGATCAAAACAAATAACACCAATTAAAAGTGGGCAAAGGACATGAACAGACACTTCTCAAAAGACGACCACGCAAGCAGCCAACAAATATGTGAGAAAATCCTCAACATGACTAATCATCGGAGAAATGTAAATCAAAACCACAATGAGATACCATCTCATACCAGTCAGGATGGCTATTACTACAAATTCAAAAAACAACAGTTGTTGGTGAGAATATGGAGAAAAGGGAAGGCTTATACGCTGTTGGTGGGAATGTAGGTTAGTTCAACCCCTGTGAAAAATAGTATGGAGATTTCTGAAACAAATAAAATATATCCAGCAATCTGAGTACTTGGTACCTACCTAAAGGAAAAGAAATTGCTATATAAAAAAGACACTTACACTCATATTTTTATCACAGCACAGGACTATTAACAATAGCAAAGTCATGGAATCAACCTAAGTG
Organism: Pan paniscus; assembly: GCF_029289425.2. Taxonomy (NCBI): domain Eukaryota; kingdom Metazoa; phylum Chordata; class Mammalia; order Primates; family Hominidae; genus Pan; species Pan paniscus. Next base: position 124,418,626 of record NC_073254.2, read on the forward strand.
TTCACCAACAGTGACTTGGATGAAGAAAATGTGATATATATATATATCTCCACTGGTCTAAAAATGTGATTTTATATATATATATGTATATATACACGTATATACGTGTATATATACACACACACATAAATGTGATATATATATCACATTTATATATTATATATAAATATTGTATTATATATTATATATCACATTTATATATTATATATTTATATATACATATTATATTATATATAAATATATAATATATAAATGATATATATATATCACATTTTCTTTATCCAAGCCACTGTTGATGAACACTTAGGTTATATATATATGGATATATATATCCATATATATAAAAAATATATGTATAAAGTATATTTTTTGTATATATGTATATATATCCATATATATAGATATATATCTCCCCCACATGGAATACTACACAGCCAAAAAAAAAAGAATGAAATCATATCCTTCCCCAAACGGAAATCATATCCTTCCCCAAAACACGGATGTAGCTGGAGGCCATCCTCCTAAGTGAAATAACTCAAACAGAAAACCAGTAAGTGAGCATATTCTCATTTATAAGTGGGAGCTAACCAATGGATATGTATGTACACTAAGGTGGAAACAATAAACACTGGGGATTCCAAAAGTGGGGAAGGTGGGATGGGACAAGGGTTGTAAAACCATCCATTGGGTTCTGTGTTACTATTTGGGTGATGAGTTCACTTGAAGACCAAACCCAAGCATTATATAATATGTCCATGTAACAAACCTGCACCTATACTTTCTGAATCTATAATAAGAAGAAAGTAAAATAAACAAATATTACAGGATCCAAAGGGAGAGATAGATTGCAATACAGTAAAGTAATGAACTCCAATATCCCACTTTTAACAAAGGACAGGTCATCCAGATAAAAAAGTAATAAGAAAACATGGGACTTGAACAACACTTTAGACCAGTGGACCTAAGAGACATATACAAAACATTCTATCCAACAGCAACAAAATAAACATTTTTTCAGGTACACACAGAACATTCTCCAGAATAAACCATATGCTGGGGCATAAAACAAGTCTAAGTAAATTTAAGATAGAAATTATAACAAGTATCTTTTCTGACCACAATGCTGTGAAACTAAAAATCAATAACAATAGGTTTTGGAAAATTCACAAATACATGGAAATTAACCAATATGGTAATTAATAACCAACCAACGGGTCAATGATAAAATTAAAAGGGACATTTTAAAATCTTCCAACAAGTGAAAATGGTAACACAATTATCAAAACTTATGGGATACAGCATAAGTGATTCTAAGAGGTAAGTTTATAGCAGTAAATGCCTATATTGAAAAAGAAAAATCTCACATAAACAACTTATGTTACACCTGAAGGAACTAGATAAACAAAAAATAGTAAGCCCAAAGTTAGTAGAAGGAAGGAAATAATAAAGATCAAGCAGAAACAAATGAAATAGAGACTAGAAAAACAACACAAAAGATCAACAAAACTAAGAGCTGATTTTTCTTTTTTTTTTCTTTCTTTTTTGAGATGGAGTTTCACTCTTCTTGCCCAGGCTGGATTGCAATGGCGAGATCTCGGCTCACCGCAGCCTCCACCTTCCAGGTTCAAGTGATTCTCCTACCTCAGCCTCTCGAGTAGCTGGGATTACAGGCATGCGCCACCATGCCTGGTTAATTTTGTATTTTTAGTAGAGATGGAGTTTCTCCATGTTGGTCAGGCTGGTCTCGAACTCCTGACCTCAGGTGATCCACCTGCCTTGGCCTCCCAAAGTGCTGGGATTACAGGTGTGAGCCACCATCCCCAGCCGAGCTGATTTTTTTAAGAGAAACAGAATCAACAAACTTTTAACTAGACTAAGGAAAAAAAAAAATTCAAAAAAATAAACTCTGAGATGAAAGAAGAGACATTACAAATGATGCCACAAAAATATAAAGAATCATAAGAGACTACTATGAACAATTATGCACCAAAAATTGATAAACTAGAAGAAATGGGTAAATTCCCAGACACATAAAACCTACCAAGACTGAATCATGAAGAAACAGAAAATCTGAACACACCAATAATGGATAAAGAGATTGAATACATAATAAAAAGTCTCTCATCAAAGATCAGGACCTGATGACATTACTGCTAAATTCTACCAAACATTCAAAGAAGAATTAACATCAATCCTTCTCAAACTATTTCAAAAAAATTGAAGAGGGAGGAATACTTCCAAACTCTTTTTATGAGGCCAGTATTGCCCTTATACCAAAGTCAGATAAGAACATTACAAGAAAATTACAGGCCAATATATTTGATGGACATAAATGCAAAACTCCTCAAAAACTAGAAAGCCAAATTTATTAACACATTAAAAGGATCAGCCATCACAGTCAAGTGGGATTTATTCCTGGGATGCAAGCGTGATTTAACATACACAAATAAATGAATGTGATATATCACACCAACAAAATGAAGGACAAAAACCATATGATCATCTCATTGGGTGCAGAAAAAGCATTTGACAAAACTAACATTCTTTCATGACAGAAACTCTCACAAAATTGGGTATAGAAGGAATGCCCCTTAACATAATAAAGGTCACATATGGCCCACAGGTAACACTATACTGAACAGTGAAGAGAAAAATCTAATGCCTTTCCTCTAAGATCTGGAACAAGACAAGGATGCCTACTTTTCACCAATTCTATTCAACATAACATTGGAAATTCTTGCCAGAGCAATTAGGCAAGAAAAAGAAATAAAAGGCATCCAAATATGAAAAGAAGAAGTTAATTTGTCACTGTTTTTTGGTCACATAATCTTTACGTTAAGAACCCTACAGAATCCACTAAAAAACTTTTAGAACTACTTTAAAAATCCAGTAAAGTTACAGGATACAAAGGCAACACACAAAAATTAGTCACGTTTCTATACACTAACAAAGAATTACCCAAAAAAGAAATCAAGAGAACAAATCATTCACATAGCAACAAACAAATACATAAAATACTTAAGAATAAATTTAATCAAGGAGGTGAAAGACTTCTACCCTAAAAACTGTAAAAAATTGATGAAAGAAATTGAAAGAAACAAATAAATGGAAAAATATCTGTGTTTATGGATTAGAAGAACTATTACCATTAAAATGCCCATACTACCCAAAGCTATCTACAGATTCAATGTAATCTCTATCAAAATTCCAATGTCATTTTTCACAGAATTAGAAAAGGCAATCCTAAAATTCATATGAAACAACCAAAAAAAGCATATAGGCAAGGCAATCATGAACAGAAAGAACAAAGGTATAATACACAATTTCAAAATATATCTGGTCGACAGATATATGAAAAAATGCTTAACATTGCTAATCATTAGGAAAACACAAATTAAAATTACAACAGGATTATTCTACAAAGCTATAGTACTAATATCTACACTACAAAGCTACAGTAATTAAAATATGGTACTGGCACACACAAAAAATAGATACATCAACCAACAGAATAGAATAGAGAGACCAGAAATAAAGCCACGTATGTACCATTAATTGATTTTCAGCAAAGTGACAAAAATACACAATGGGAAAAAGGATAGTCTGCTTAACAAATGGTATTGGGAAAACTGGATATCCATATGCAAAAGAATGAAATTGGGCTTTTATCTCACATCCTATACAAAAATTTAACTCAAAATTGATTAGAATTAAATGAATGACCAAAAACTATAAAACTACTACAGGTTGAGCATCCCCAATCTGAAAATCCAAAACTTGGAAATTTTTTGAGTGCTGACATGACACAGTGCAAAATTCCACAAATGCCTGCTTAACATAAACTTTGTTTTATGTCCAAAATTATTTAAAATATTGTATAAAATTACCTTCAGGCTGTGTATACGAAATATACAAAACATAAACAAATTACATGTTTAGACTTGAGTTCCATTCTCTAGATATTTCATTATGTATATGAAATATCCAAAATCTAAAAAACAATCCCAAATCCGAAACACCTCTGGTCCCAAGCATTTTGGATAATGGGTACTCAACCTATAGGAGAAAATGAGAAAAAAGCATATGACATTGGTCTAAACAATGATTTTGTGGATTTGATCTGAAAAGCTCAGGCAACAAAAGCAAAATTGGACAAATAGAATTACATCAAACTAAAAAGCTTCTGTACAGAAAAGGAAAAACAGTGTGCAGAGACAACCTACAGATGGGAGGGAAATATTTGCAAGTCATACATTCACTAAAGGGTTAATATCCAAAAAATACAAGTTCAAACAACTGAATAGCAAGAAAACAAAACACCCAATTTTAAAATGAATAAGGAATACACAGAAAGAGGATATTGAATATTCCCAGTGCAAAGATATGATAAATGTTTGAGATGATGGATATGCCAATTACCCTGATCTGATCACTATGCACTGTATCAAAACATCACTATGTACCCCATAAATATGTACAATTATTATGTCAATTAAAAAAATTTTAAATGGGCAAGGAACCTGAATAAACTCTCAGAAGACATTCAAATGGCCAACGGATATATGAAAATATGCTCGACATTGCTAATCATTAGGAAAATACAAATTAAAACTACAAAAAGATCATATCTCACATCTGTCAGAAAGGCTATTATCAAAAAGATGAAACATAACAATGTTAGCAAAGTTGTAGAGAAAAGGGAATCCTTGCACACAGCTGGTGAGAATGTAAATTAGCCATTATGGGAAACTATGGAGATTCCTCAGAAAACTAAAAATATAATTATTTTATATGATCCAGAAGTTACGCTTCTGAGTATTTACCCAAAAGATTTGAAATCAGTTGTCAAAGAGATGTCTGCACTCATGTACCTTGCTGCATTACGCACAATAGCCAAGTTATGAAATCAACTTAAGTGTCCATCAACATATAAATAGATTTAAAATGTGGTATATCTACACAATAAAAATACTATTCAGCCTTTAAAAAGAAGGATAGTCTGTCATTTACAACAGGTGTGGAATTGGAGAACATTATGCTAAGTGAAATAAGCCAGTCAGAGAAAGACAAACTTCCCATATTCTCACCAATATGTGGAATCTAAAACAATCAAACTCATAGAAGCAGAGAGTAGAATACTGATTACAGAGACTGGGGAGAGGGGGGAATGGGGAGATGATGGTGAGAGGGTATAAAATCTCAGACATAAGGAATATGGCTTTATTAGATCTATAGCACACTGTGGTAAATATAGTTAATAACAGTGTACATTTCAAAAATTGCTAAGAGAGTAAATTTTAAACATTCTCACCACAAAAACATGTTAAGTATTTGAGGTGATGGAAATGTTAACTAGCTTTATTTAATTATTCCACATTGGCTGGGCAAGGTGTCTCACACCTATAATCCCAGCACTTTGAGAGGTTGAGGCGAGAAGATCACTTAAGCCTAGGAGCTGAGACCAATCTGGGAAAATATAACAAGACTACATCCCTACCAAAAAAAAATTTTTTTTCATTAGCTGGGCCAAGTGGCATGCACCTGTAGTCCCAGCTACTCAGGAGGCTCAGGATGGAGGATCCACTTGATCCCAGGAGTTTGAGGCTGCAGTGAGCCATAGTTGCACCACTGCACTCCAGCCTGGGTGAGAGTGAGATCCTGTCTCTAAAAAAATTATTATTATTATTCCACCTTGTCTTCATAAATCATAACATTACTTTCTACCTCATACACATATATGTATAAATCATTCATTTACAGTTAAAGAATTAAAATTTTAAAAACTAGTAAAGTTTCGAAGAAATTAAAAATATATATGCTAGGTGAGGAAAATGGCTTAGAAGAAAAGCTAAGTAGGGGTTTGTGAAAAGGGGCCAGATGTTATATAGATTTGGCTGGGAAAACTTTCTGATAATAATATGTTTAAATGAGGAGCTAAAGTAAAGGAGAAAGTACGTCATACTTACGTGGGAAAAGACAATTTCAGGCAGAGAAGAAAGTCCCTGCTGCAGATGCTTGCTTGGCATCCTCAAAGAGTCCCAAGAGATCCATGTGGCTGGAGCAGAATGAGAACATGGGAGACAAGGTTGGAAAAATAGTGAGGGGCCAGGGATTTTCTTCGGATTAAGATGGGAAACATTTAAGCATTATGAACAGAAAAGTGATATAATCTAACATATTTTTTAAAGGTTCTCTCTTGCAGCTGTTTGAAAAATAGACTTGTTAAGATGAGCAGCAAGACTAGTTAGAAGGCTATTGCAATGGTTCAGGTTTGAGGTAATGGTATCTTGAACTAGAATAGTAGTGGTTCAGATGTGGTGAGATACTGCAACTGTAGACTAAACAGATTTGGTGGTGGACAGGACAAGTGGCATGACACAAAGCAATAAAGGGTGCACTAAGATTTTGGAATGAGCTACTGGAATGATGGAAGTACCATTGACTGAGGTGTGGCTGACTATGGGAGGAACAGTTTTGGGGCTGCAAAAGAGTCAAGAGTTCCACTGTTAAGATTGAAATGTCAGTCAGAAACTCCCTTGGAAGTTTCAAATAGGTAGTTACGTATGCAATTCTTGACTGGAAATATACGTAGAGAAGCTGTTATGAACTGAATGTTTGTGTGCCACTGAAGAAGAGACCAGAGCTCTCTCCCTCTCTCTCTCTTCACCACATGAGGAGACAGTTGGAAGGCAGATGTCCTACAAGCCAGGGAGAGATCTCTCATCAGGAAGCAAATCTGTGGCTCCTTGTTCTTAGATTTTCCAGTCTCCATAACTACAAGAATTAAATGTGTGTTGTTTATTTTTGTATTTTGTTAGAGTCAGCCCAAGCTAAGATGGAAGACAAGAGCCTGAATAGGACACCTAGAGAGTGAGTTTTGCTAAAAAAGACAATAGCCCAAGGACACAGCCTGAAGCACTCTCACTAACTGAAGTTGGAAAGAGGATAACCCAGCACAGAACACTGAATAGGAGCAGCCAGTCAGGGCAAAGGAGAACAAGAGAAAGCTGAATTTCAGAAACCTAGATATGAGATGGTTTTAAGGAGGAAGGACAATCAAGTGTAAAAAGTGCAGCTGGTAGATTGAGCATAATGAGGATGCTATTCAGCTGATAGGAGTAACCTTACAAGAGCTCTTTCAGTGGTGAAAATGAGACAGAAATATGTTCTAAGTAGGAGAGAAATGAAATGGAGCAAGCAAGAAGAGACAATGATTTCTAAGAGTAAGGGTTTTGTTATAATGGAGACATATAAATGATGCAATGGTTAGAGTAGAATGTGGAGAAAAGGGTTTTCCCTAATGGAAGATATTACAACATATTTATTTGTATGCTATTGATAAATGTTCACTATAGAGATGAATAATGATGATGCAGAGATAGACCATTTTGGATTGACATCCTTAACAGAAAGGGATAAGATCCAGTGCACTAGAAAGGGTGAGGCCTTAGATAGTCCATCCATTGCAAGAGAAGGGAATGCTCATTATACGGACATAGATAATTTGGTGTGTTTTGTCAGGTTGCATGTGGAAATTCTCTTCCATTACTTCCATTTACTCAGTGAAATAAAAAGCAAGGTCATCAGCTGAGAATAAAAGATAGTGGGAGTATTAGAGGTTTTAAAAAAAAGAAAGCATAAAATCTTTTACTCAGTGAATTGCCAGGGAAAGGTAATAGGTTTTGGGGGGCAGCAGTTAAAGCCATCTCTGAGATTTGTGGTCATAAATTTAACATTAAGCCAATAATTACGGTTGTATTTTTTTTTTGCTACCTCTGTTTAGCTGATTAGATGCAGTCATGGAGTATGGTAAGATTAGCCCACATGTTCAGCACCCACTATATAAAAGGCTTGAGATTAAAGATAAAAGTGAGGAGGACTCTATCACATTCACAATCTTACGGAAATTGGAAAACAAGCAAAAAATTAAAAGACAGCACAAAATAGCAATAGTCAGAGAACACACAGAGTGAGAAGGTGATACTATTCATGGTAGTGAAGGATCAGAGAAGGTAGCCTGGAAAAGGTTACCATAATCTCTCTCTCTAACTCATGCAACAGATGATTTCACACCTGTGATGGTTAATTTTATGTGTCAACTTGACTGGGCTAAGGAATATCCAGAGAGATGCTAAAACATTACTTCTGGTGTGTATTTGAGCATATTTCCAGAGCAGATTAGCATTTGAATCAGCAAACTGAGTAAAGATCTGCTTTCACCAATGTGGGCAAGCATCATCCAATCTGTTGAGGGCCTGGATAGAACAAAAAGGCAGAGGAAGTGTTTATTCACTCCCTCTGTTCTTGAGCTGGGACAGACATCCATCTTCCCTCAGTCTTGGACATCAGAGCTCCTGGTTCTTGGGACTTCAGACGTTGGGATTTACATTAGCATCCTCCTCCTCTTCTCCCCTCCAAGTTCTCAGTTCTTCAGCCTCAGGCTGAGAGTTCTACCATTGGCTCTCCTAGTTATCAGGCCTCAGACTCTAACCAAATCACACTATCAGCTTTTCTGGGTCTCCAGTTTACAGACGGCATATCATGAGACTTCTTGACCTTCATAATTGCATTAGCCAATTCCCATAATTCTCCTCTTAGATACAACCTTATATCCTATTGGTATCCTGACAGATACAACACCACTGCAGGATTCAAATGTAACCGAGAGACAGTTTTGTAATGGAAGAGACCTGTCACAATGGCTATGATCCCAATTCAATCCAAAAGCATTGCCAGTGGAGTGAATTCCTCTGTCTCTCAGTGCAGACCAAGTCCTTGCCAACAGCTTAAGAGAAAAAAAAAAGTGAAGAACAAGAATCTGCTAGTGTTTCTTCATTTATACGGATTGTCTCCCAGATAGGAGAAATATCAAGTCTGCTATTTTCTAGATGCTATATATCTTGTTTAGGTATAAATAAATAAATAAAGTATCTTTTTTCTTTGTTCCCTCTTTCAACTCTACCCAGGTTTCCACTAAGAATCTCCATTGAGGTGATCAATATCCACCCCACACATTCCACATTGCTCCCCACTGTACTCAGAGTGGACGTGCACATCCCCGATGCAGATTGCCACATCATTATAATGGAAGGAATGTTTCAAAGTTCCGTACTTCCTCATTTTGAAAACCTTAATGTGAATTGGTTTCCTTCCAAGTAAGTGCAAATAATATGTTTTGGTGACTCAGATTTTTTAAAGAACAAGAATATTTGCTTCCCATTATATATTATTGGCAATAGTTGATGTCCAATCACTTGTTTTTTTTTAATTGCTCTCATACTCTTAGATCTGTTTTTATTGCAATTTTTTTCAAATGTTGAAAACGATTGCTAAAATATTATTTAAACTTGAGTGTACACGCTTATGTTGGCTTTATTCGTCATCATCATGAGCCACTCAGAAATAACAACTGAGATGTATATTGAAAGATGAATAAAGATATTCTGACAGAAAATTGAGAATAAAATTTCAGACCACAGGGGCAGCATGTAAAGATGCAATAGAGTAGGGAACGAAGCCAATGCCACATGCAGACTCCATTTTCCTCAAGATACTTGGAGCAAGAAAGAAGAGCTCTGGCCCCAGCTCCAGAGGGGAGGAGTGGATTCTGACTAGCTTAATCCATTCACCGTGATTCCATTTTCCTTGCCAGGAATCAGTTAGACACGAACATGTGAAGCAATCTTAGCCAATGGAGTGACACACGAGAAGTCTGGAGGGGAAGTTGGCAAAGAGGCATACAAAGAGACCTAGTGAAAAGCTGTCTCTCTTCTTCTACTGGATGTTGTCTTGTTTCTATATTCCAGTGGAACTGTCTCAGCTATCTTGAAAACAGGAGCACTAGTCAAAACCTAGTCACTATGCTGAGGACAGCGAGTGAAAATTTGACAAGAATGGGAGTTCCAATTATGTCATCACTGAGTGGCAGAATCAACCAACCCAGAAGCTGCTCTCTCAGGACTTTTTTTTTTTCCTATAATCTATCAAATATAATTTTTGGAAGGAAGCAAAGAAGGGAGAAGAAAAGGGGGTGGAGGGGGTGAGGAGACAAAACTAAATTAACCATAGAATTTTAAAACTTTAAAAAATATTTTTAAGTGATAGTTTAGGTACCAATTGGAACAATTCCTAATTAGTGAAGTTTTCTTTCTCAGATTACAGACACAAGAATGCCATGAAAAACAAAACTTTTTTAAATTTATGTATTTATTTTTGAGACAGAGTTTCACTCTTGTTGCCCAGGCTGGAGTGCAATGGCGAGATCTCGGCTCACTGCAACCTCCACCTCCCGAGTTCAAGCAATTCTCCTGTCTCAGCCTCCTGAGTAGCTGGGGTTACACGTGCCTGCCACTACGCCAGACTAATTTTTGGTTTTTTTTTTTTAGTAGAGATGGGTTTCACTATGTTGGCAAGGCTGGTGTCGAACTCCTGACCTCAGGTGATCTGCCCGCCTCGGCCTCCCAAAGTGCTGGGATTACAGGCGTGAGCCACCGTGCCTGGCTGAAAAACAAAATTTTAAACCTTGTATTTGATAGCTAAGAATGCTGAGGTCCAGACGGGATAAATGCTCACCCAAGCTCACAGTGCTAATTGCAGCACAGTTAAGATCCCAACTTAAGGCTCTCAATTTCAAGTCCTATGCTTAAAAGTGCCACTGTAACTGTTTTAACATCTGCAAATAAAGTTGCTGCCGTTTCCTCCAAATACTTCAAAGGTTTGTTGTGAGAACCAATGAGATCATGTTTGTGACTCATCTTAAATTATAAGCAGTGTCACTTCACCATAAATAAAAAGTATTAATGTTAAAAAAATTATTGCAATTCTTTGGATTCAAATAAAGTGGTATTATATGGAAATAACTGACTTAATTTGTAATTCATTATTTTAAAACCATATAATCACATGAAATTTTATGCTATACTGTCTTTACCTTACTTTTTAATAGAAAAATAGTAATATTGGGTCATCGGTAATATTCAGTTTCCCAAAATGTATAATAATCTGTTTTTAATCAATGTTTGTAATGATAACAAAGTCAATATCCACTCAATTTTCCCTATCCTCTAAGATCATGTCAATAATTGTTTTAAAAGCAATGTTAGGCATATTTTTAAAGACCTTGCATACAGTATGTGCTCAATATTTGTCTGTTGGAGGAATAAACAAATGCTTTCATACTTATTTAGAATTATTTTAATTACTTCTCATATTTTGTCACAAGACTGTCTAATCAGCAGTCTTCTTCCTTCATCCTTTTTCATCCCAGTCTGTTCGCAGATAAAAATTCAATTAGATCATATTTAGTGTATCTATTTGGCATACAGTAAGTGCATAATACACATATACACACGTACACCATATGCACATGTACACACGTGTGTATGCATATGCATACACAAACACAAAAACAGTGATCATCCTGGCTAACATGGTGAAACTCCGTCTCTACTAAAAATACAAAAAATTAGCCGCGCGTGGTGGCAGGCGCCTGTAGTCCCAGCTACTCGGGAGGCTGAGGCAGGAGAATGGCATGAACCCAGGAGGCGGAGCTTGCTTGCAGCGAGCCGAGATCGTGCCACTGCACTCCAGCCTGGGTGACAGAGCAAGACTCTGTCTCAAAAAAAAAAAAAAAAAGAAAAAAAAAGTGATCAGTCTGCCCATCAATGAATCTTCTCGTCTTCCACCCAGAGGGATGTAAGCCTGGTTGACAGGGTCCTCTGAGCAAAAAGGAAAAACGGGTTAAGATTATTAGATGCAATCCCATTTTCATAATTGTTCCCAATCTTTCAGACAGGCCTTATGTCTACACGTGGAGAGTGCATCTCTTTCAACCCCCACAAGCAAATATCCAGTCTTCTGCTGTGGTGGAGGAGAAATAGTTGTACAGTTGTGTTGGGCAGGGAAGGTGACATGTGGTTTTGCTTCTTAATAGTCTTTAAACCAGTTTTCCTGACTCCACAAGTATCTGATGCCTCCAATTTTTGAGATTTTTAAGTTTCATCTTCTTAATTGGATTGCTTCTTCTTGGATATCCTTCTTGCACTCCAACAATCTGTTAAATCCGTAACCATTCATTCATTTGCTTTTGTGCTTCCAAAATTGTATTGGCATTTCTCATCTTGTGTTCTCTCCTCTCTCATTAACTGTTCCCACGAGTCTAAACTTTCTTTTGCTTTCAGCCACATTTTCATGTGTTTTTTTTTTTTTGGAGAGAGTAAAGATAAATATTTGTGTCCAGTTCATTTTTAACTAGGTGCTCTTTAATGAATCTTCAAACGTCAAGCCATGCTTGCATTCCCAAAATAAAACCTATCTAATCATGACATATTATTTTTAATATATTACTAGATTCTCCTTATTAATATTTGATTTTGAGTGTTCACATCTAGTTTTATAAGTGCAATTGGCTTATTATTTTTTAATCTGCTCCTACAATTTCCATGTCAAGATGATATTAACCTCATAAAATGAATTTGGTAGCTTTACTCTTGTTATATAATCTGAGAAGTTTGTATAAGATATTCCTGGTTAATATGCTAAATAATACTAATAAACTAGCTTCCAAAAACTGATCTGTGTCTGGTGTTTTGGATAGGCAAGTGGAACTTTTTAACAACTTTGATACCTCTTCCTTGTTATCATTTTCTCTTTGAGTCACTGTTAGTTTGCTTATATTTTTCCTAAAATTTTTTACATTTTTTCTGAGTTTTGAAATATAAAGGCATCAAGTTTCTTATCAGACATTCTTTGAATTATTGAATCTCTACTTATATCTTATATTTGCACTTATATTTTCTTTTCTACCAATAATATTCTTTATTTGAGCCTGTCTTATTTACCTTTTGGATCAGATTTAGCAGAGGTTTGTCTATTTCATCAGTCCTTCTAATTTTGCTTGGAACCCCTTGTTAATGATTTTTATTTTGAAGTCTTTTTTCTATTTCATTAATTTCTGCTACCCTCTCTTTAATTTCCTTTACTCTAAATTCTTCAGTTTCACTGTTTTTTCCTTTCATGTACCTCAAATTTAACAGTTATCTTGTGTTTTCAAGTATTTATATATTCCTAATACAGAAATTTATACTATAAATTTCTAAGATTCACTTTAACTGCCTCCACTAAATTTTGATACATAATGCTTTAGAAATTACTGAGTGATAAATGTTTTCTGATTTCTAATTAATTTCCACTTTAACCCAAAAATTGTTTGTGACTGTACCCATCCTCCAAATCATGCAGGATAGTCAGAAAGAAAAAAATTTACAATTTTCTTATTTCTAAAATATTATTACATTGTGATTGAGAATCAATATGCTGTTGACATTTTTGGAATTTGTAGAGATTTCTATTGTAGCCTTGCCCAAGTGAATTTTGAAAATAATCTCTATGTACTGTGAATCAATGTTCATTCTCTGCGTTGGATACAAGCTTCTATACATATTTATTAAAGCAAGCTTTCAATAGGTTATTCAAATCTCCTTTTCTTTCTCTCTTCAATTTTTCCAGCTGTTTGTTCTGTGTTACAGGGAGAAATATTTTAAACTTCCTTCTATGTTTGTAGGTTTGTCAGTTTCTCTTTGTAGTTTCTTTATGTCTTTCAATCCTTTGTGGTTAGGAGCTTTGAATTGGGAAGATTAAAAAATGTTAGGAGTTTTTAGATCAGTGGGAATAAAACTCAAGGCCTGATACAAAAAAAGAAACACAATGCTCTAAATCTGACAGGAAAAAGGCCTATTTCTTTTTCTCAATTGTGTATAGTGTTTACATACCTCTGAGAGATGTGACCCCTCTTTTTTTTAAATCTGTAAAGTATCTTCTGGGAAAGTTGTGGAGAGGGCGTCTCCATCTGGCTTCATGTGTTTCCTCTCCTCCCCTCCCTTCCTAGCACAGCCTGTCTTTGGTCAAAAGCTTCCTATATCTCTCTCTTACTCTCCCTTCTCATGGCTTCTCCTTATCTCTAGTGCCCATTCTATCCTTTCCGTAAGTATTTCCATTTTCTTTTCCTCTTTATGTCTCCCTTAATGGGTCATAAAGTGGAACTTGAGAGTTTTTGTTTGTTGATAATGCTTATGTTTATGCTATTAATATGAAAATGATATTCATTCAACTCAAACATACATAAGTCATTTGAAGAAAAAATTGTGTCAGATTTTTCTTCATCTTTTTCGATAACCATTACAATTTTTTAAACATTCATATGTCTAAAATTGCTCTTTTTCCGTTTGGTTTAACAACTAATGATTATTTTAAAAATTCCTATTGCAACCTCAGATTTCTATTCCACCCATTTTTAATGGGGAGAGAAATTTGTAATATCATCTCCTTTTGCTGAAAGAGTCTGTGAAATAAGTGTAATTTCTTTTTAGCTTAGTCCCAGTGTTGTAATTGTAGAATAGTTAAAGGAGAGCATGTGTACCAATTTTTTTCAAAGAAAAAAAATGTTTTTTTTTCAACAACGGAAGTTTGTGTCTACGAGGAAACTCATCTAATTGGTCCAAGACCAGGCTGCTAAAATGCAATGCTTATTTATCTCAGAGCCATGACACAAAAGAATATTGCCACTAAAATGGAAAAAAGAATATTAAATTTAAATATAACATCTCTGAGATTGCTTTGTCTTTCAGCAGCATGGCTATGATGAATACCTTGTTAAAGCTGTAAATAACTTTGGCATTTATAGCTTTATCAAAGAGTAATTATGATATAAAGAAATATGAAGATACCTGCCTCTAGAATTTCCATACTGTTCTTATAATTCTTTAGTTATGTTGGGCATACATGCACACTCACACACATACACACACACACGCACACACACACACGAACGAGGCATTTTTTCCCACTATCGAACAATTACATGAGAAGACTATAGTCGGACATCACAGCAATCCCTGCAAGGCTGCTTAAGGGATAGTTTATGTTGCATTTTGTGCAGTTTTCTATCAAAGTGATTTCTATGGTAACCCCTATTTGCATCCTTTCAAATGGTGGTAAAATCCGACACATCCCATTAAATATTGATAGCAGTATTTCATCTACTCTTAAGCCCACTTGGGAATTCTTCATTTTATCTACTGACTGAGACCATTCCCTTGTGGTATCAAGGCAGCAAGCTTTTACTGTTAAAATGTTAATTAGATTTTTATAACCATTTTTATAGTTCTGCTCTTCATCTTGATAGCTACAAACGTATTTATTTACAATTCCATAATGTTCTCATTAATATGCTATGGAAATCTGCTGTAGTACACAGAAGTTAGCTTAATAACAACCCACAGAAATATATCCTTAAAGACATCTGTGAAACATCTGTAGAATTATAATGATGCAAAATAATTTTTCAGCAAATGAGATAATAAGCAGATGATACTTAAGGTCAACATTCTTTACGGCCATAACCTGTCTGCTGGTATAACTATTTCATGCATTTAATAGCATGGATACTACTAATGTTTATTTGCTAAATTCCATGTCTACTTACTAATGTTTATTTGCTAAATTCCATGCTCATTAAAAGTAATGCACATGTAGCCCAGAATATCCTGAGGTCTAAAATAATAGGCACAATCATAGCATTCATTAGTAACATTTTCCTACAAGATGTGTCAAAAAGCCCTACCCACATCTCATTTACCCTTGGGGTATTTGTTTAAGCATTTATCTCTCATTTCACAGAAAACATAAACGCTAAAAGGTGAAGTGCCTTACCCAGGTTCATGTAACAGATAGGAAATGACAAAGCAATTGCAAGTTACATCAGAACAGACATCTAGCTAAACACAACCTGCTATTCTTCTAAGACTTTCTAGTGGAAACAGCTCTACGTTCGAAGTGAGAAGGTTATTGGTGTTACCTTGGGCAAGTCACTAAATTTATCAGGATCTAACTACTTTTTTATTTGGAAAGGGAGATAAAAGTAAATGTCTCAAAGTGTCTGGTAAGGGATAAATATCATTTTATTCACCTCATTTCCCCAAAGCCTAGCAAAATCACAGTAGGCAAGTTTAAACATCACGTGGCTAAATAAAATAACAGACGGATGGACACAAATGCTTTGCAAACCGTGAAGCACTATGTATTGAGGCTATTACTTTACATGAGTCTGCCCATTTACAGAAAACCTCCCAGTGTGGATGGGCCTAATGTATTAGTTTTCTATTGCTGATATAACTAATTATGTCAGCTTAAAACACAAAAGTTATTATCATACATTTTGTGAGTTAAAAGTTCAGCACAGGTCTGCCTAGTCTGAAATCAAGGTTCAAGCCTAGTGCTGCATTCCTTTCTGGAGACTCTAAGGAGGACTCTTTCCCCTTCTTTTTTACAGCTTCTAGAGGCCACCCACATTCCTTGATTCATGGAACTCTTCCTCCATATTCAAAACCAGCAATATTGTACCCTTTGATGATAAAAACACTCAACAAATTAGAGATGGAAAGAAATTATCTCAACCCACAGCTAACATTATACTCAATGGTGAAGAGTTGAAAGCCTGTTCTAGAAGATCAGGAAAAGGCAAAGATGCCCACTCTCTCCACTTCTATCCAACATGGTACTGGAAGTCCTAGCCAGAACAATAAGAAGAAATAAAAGAAATCCCAATTGGAAAGGAAGAAGTAAAACTTTCTCTGCTCACATATGACATGTTCTCATGTATACGAAACCCTCCAAGATTCCACTCCCCTACAAAAAACTGTAAGAACTAGTAAATAAATTCAGCAAAAATCACAGTACATAATATCAACATACAAAAATCAGTAGCATTTCTAAACATGAAAAATCAGAAAAGGCAACAATCCCATTTAAAATAGCATCAAAAAGAATAAAATACTTAAAAATAAACTTAAGGAGGTAAAAGATTTGTAAATTGAAAACTACAAAATGTTGCTGAAAGAAATAAGTAAATGGAAAGATATTCTCTGTTTACGGATTTGAAGACTTAATATTGTTAAAATATCCACACTACCCAAAGATATCTACAGATCCAATGTAATCCTGATCAAAATCCCAATGACATATTTTTGCAGAAATATAAAGACCAAACTGAAATTCACCTTGAATCTCAAAGGCCCCTGAATAGCCAAACAATCTTAAGAAAGAAAAACAAAGCTAGAAGCCTCACACTTCCTGATTTCAAAACATAGTGTCAAGGCTACTGTTTTAGTCTGCTCAGGCTACTACAACAAAAAACCATACACTCGGTGGCTTAAACAATGGAAATTTATTTTCTCACAGTTCTGGGGAATCGGATGTCCGAGATCAAGATGCCAGCTCATTCAGTTCCTGATGAGAGTTCTCTACCTGGTTTGTAGACAGTTGCTATCTCCCTGTGCATTCCCATGACCTCATCTTTGTGCACGTGTGAAGAGAGAGAGCTCTGGTTTCTCTTCCTCGTCTTGTAGGAGCATCAGCCCTATCGAGTTAGGTCCCCACATTTATGACCTTATTTAACCTTTGTAATCTCTTCACAGGCCCTGTCTCCAAAGACAGTTGCCTTGGGTGTTACGGCTTCAACATATGAATTTGGAGGAGAAACAAACATTCCATTCATAACAGCTACAATAATCAAAACCATATGGCACTGACATAAAAAACAGAAATATAGACAAATGAAACAGAATAGAAAACCCAGAAACAAAACCTCAGATATATGGTCAAATTATCTTCAACAAGGGCACCAAGGCTACAAAATGAAGAAAGAACAGTTTATTCAACAGATAGTTTTGGGGAAATTGAATAACCGCAACCAAAAGAATGAACTTCTACTTTATCTTATACCATATACAAAAATTAACTCAAAATGGATTAAGGAAATAAACATAAGGCCAGAAATTATAAAACTTCCACAAGAAAACATGGAGGAAAATCTTCATGGCATTGGATTTGGCAATAATTTCTTGGATATGACACCAAAAACACAAGCAACAAAAGCAAAAATAGACAAATGGGTCTATATCAAACTTAAAACTTCTGCACAGCAACGGAAACAATTAAAAGAGTGAAAAGGCAATACATGGAATGGGAAAAGGTATTTGCAAATCACATATCTGATAAGAGTTTAATATCCAGAATATATAAAAGACTCTTACAACTCAACAACAGCAAAATAACCCAATAAAATATTAGGAAAATGACTTGAATAGAGATTTCTCCAAAGACTACATGCAACCAATGGATAATGAGCATTTAAAAAGATGCTCAATATTACTATCATCAGGAAAATGCAAATCAAAGCCACAGTGAGACATAACCTCACATTCGTTAGGATGCCCACCCTCAAATTTGTAGAAATTGGAACCCTGGTGCTCTCTTGGTGAAAATGCGAAATGGTGAAGCTGTTATGGAAAATAGTATGAAGTTTCCTCAAAAATGGAACTACCATATTATTCCACAGTCCCACTTTTGGGTATATATCCAAAAGAATTTAAAGTGGGATCTAAAAGAGATTATTTGCACACCCATGTTCATTGAATCTTGTCTATCTCTTTAGCCAAGAGATAGAAGCAACCTAAATGTCCATCAACAAATGAATGGATAAAGAAAATGTGGTATAAGCATACAATGAAATATTATAAAGCCTTTAAAAAGAAGAAAATCTTATCATATGCAACAACATGAATGAAACCTGAGAACATTGAGTTAAATAGGCCAGTCACAAGACAACAAATACTGCATGATTCTACTTATTTGAGTATCTAAAATAGTCAAGCTCTTAGAAAGTAGAATGGTGGTTACCAGGGGCTGGAGATTGTGGGTAAGGGGGACAGTGGCTGAGATTAGGGAGATGTTAGCCAAAGACTAGAAAGTTTCAGTTAGACAGGATGAATAAATTCTAGAGATCAATTGCAAGCATGGTAACTATAGTTAATAATAATGCTTTGTACACTTGAAAATTGCCAAGAGAATAGATCTACAATGTTCTCACCGCAGAAAAAAGACACTAGATAAGGTGATGGGTATGTAATATCTTGATTGTGGTAATCATTTTGCAATGCATAAGTAAGTCAAAATATCACGATGTACCATAAATATATATAATTTTTGTTTGTCAATTATACCTCAATAAAAAACTTTTAAAAATATTTCAATGCTTAATAAAATTTCTATTTGTTATACATAAACATGTGTATGTATTAGTATATGCCTGTGTGTTTTATTTTAATCTATTTCACCAAAATATAGGTACAGTAAAATCAGTGACAAAGAAACAATAGTTTTCTTTTCTACATTTTCAGTCCTTTGTTCTGTTCTCAGTAAACAAACCTAAGCACAGGAAATATGTTTTCTTTAAAAATGAGCAGACTATATTTCCAAGTGGACCCACCTACCCAAAAATGAGTCTTTATTCCACCACAGTCTTTCTCCCTACTCCAATCAGACCAGTCTAAACCCACATTGTCCAATACTGTAACTATTAGCCACATGTGGCTATTTGAATTTAAATTAATCGAAATTTGATAAAATTAAAAATCCAGTTCCTCAATCACACTAGCAACATTTCAGGAATTCAATTACTACATGTAACTAATTGGCTACTCTGGTGAACAGCACGGATAGAGAACATTTCCATCATCTCAGCAAATTTAACTGGTCTAAAGTAAAGAGCATATGGTATACATTATACATATAACACATATATAAACACTATGCAAATTCATACTAATTACTTTATATAATTAGCTTCAGTTCCTCTGTTTTTCTGTCTTTTACATACCTCTGCTTTTGTGTCTTTTATATACCATGTTTCTCATGTTTAAATGGCATGTGACATATATTTGCTCAACACATTTCAGGACTGTTTAATTTTTCTAGGATTGTGATAGAAACAGGGATTGAGTCAAACTGTTAGGATATGGCAGCTCAGTCCTCAGCATTTCTTTCCAATGTGAACGTCTTTAAAAACTAAAAGGTAAACATACACAGATTTGGTGATAACAGGAAGTAAAAATAGGTCAGGGGGTTTTCGGCACTTTCTTCCTCCATAAAAAAATGTTAAGATAGGCAACATAATGACACCACCCACCAGGCTTTGAGAGACAATTTGACTCCATAAAAGGGTGGGAAATTCTTGACCCTCAAGAACATTGCCAAGAGAACAAAATAGAGACCAGGTGATATGGGATCCTAGAGTCTGAACTGAAATTGCTAGGCCAGGTGCGGTGGCTCACACCTGTAATCCTAGCACTTTGAGCGGCCAAGGTGGGAGGATGACCTGAGGTCAGGAGTTCGAGACCAGCCTGGCCACCATGGTGAAACCCTGTCTCTACTAAAAATACAAAAATTAGCCTGGCGTGGTAGTGGGCACCTGTAATCCCAGCTACTCAGGAGACTGAGGCAGGAGAATCACTTGAACCCAGGAGTCAGAGGTTGCAGTGAGCCAAGATCACACCACTGAACTCCAGCCTGGGTGACAGAGTGAGACTCCGTCTCAAAAAAAAAAAAGAAAGAAAAGAAATCACTAAAACAAAAATTCACATATCTCCTAAGCAGCTCCAGATAGTAATGTGTATAAGACAATTAGGATTCCCTTCCTTCTGTGTCCTGACCAATCCTCACATATTTCTCCTTCAACTCAATGGGACCACATTTACATGGTCAAGGACTCAAGGAACACATTAGGAGTATACAATGGGGCCACAGGGCAGGAGTCTCCCTTTTCATGTTCTGTTTTGAATTTCTTCCTTCTTCCAACGTAAAGGGAGACTAAATTCCCAGCTACATGATATAGTATTTGCTTTTCCTAGTTGATAACTAGAATAATATCAGAATATTTAAAGATAAACTCCATACTCTCCCCAAACAGTTCAGTCAGGATTTCTTTTTGTAAGAGGTATTGGTTCATTTTCAGTTCCCTTCTACTACAAAGGCTTTTGAATATTCTCTGAGGCGCTTGTCTGTCATCATTGGAAAGAAGCAAAAGAACGGTGATTATGCCAAGAGGAGTAAAATAGCATTACTTAAATAATTCACCTTTATGTCATGTAACCACACTAGCACTAAAGAAGACACAGAGAACAAAGACCTGGATGACACTTTTGCGGGTTGGTGAGAATTTAATCTCAGATTTCCATAAAAGCCTTTTATCTTCTCCCACCCCCACCTTTTTCCCCCCAGCTGACCCAATTTAAAGCTACACAATCAGGTCAACTCAGCAGGAGATGCAGAAGGCAGAAAAACAGATTCTTATTCTTACAAATGGTGAGAGAGAGCCAGGAACCCAAGAGCTAAAGTCGAAGACCTTGGAGAAATGATTTTAAAGTTGGGGAAAAAATAAAAGATGTTAGAAATCAATAAAGGTCAGAACCTTGATGTTTCTCTTTGGATAAAGGAAAAAAAACATTTATGTTATTTTTTGTGGTATCTGCATACACAACACCTGAATTAATTAACTACGCACGTCACCTGTGCTGCACTAAGGCACTCTGACACAAATTGAGAGTATACAATTTGCCAGCACTTTACTTAGCAGTTAAATGTACTAAGGAACTAAATTCTCATCAAAACTCCTTATCGCCATCCCATTGTAGAAGTTGAAAAACTGAGTTGAAGCAACTTGCCCACAGCTAGAGGAGTTAGAATACCAGCTCAGGTGATTCAATTTCTGGCCCTCTGCACTTAACAGCTTTACTATACTTCACATGACCACAAACCACTGTTTTTTCAAAGAATGACCAATGGACTAAGCCCATCCTAAGAATTGTCATTAAACAATAGTCTCGAGATACCCATCCCAGGCCAACTGAATCAGATTCTATGGGAATGGGACCTAGATATCTGCATTTTTACAAACTCTTCAGGTGTTTCTGAAACATTCATAAGTATGTACTTTAAGGTGTATAGTACTTAGGAAACAGTATGTACTAGACCTCAAAAGCATAAGCGCTGACTGAAAGCCAGGATGTCTGGGTTTAAATCTTTACTCTGCCATTCACTAGTTCTGTTAAACAAGTTATTTGATCTCTCTCTGTGCCTCAATTTCTGCAGCTATATCATTTAATTGGTTTAACAGGCATCTGCCTATTCATGGTTGTAGGACTGTTCAGTGAATTTGTTTTTCACATTCATAGATGATATCAAAACGATGAATGATCAAAAGGACTGATAATTCAAAATAATCAATGTTACAGTTTGTATGTGTTGCATTTGACTAAGAATTTGATATTCTCTTAATCAATACCAAAATAAAACAAATGGTGTCATATTGTGAAAAACTTTACTTTGAAAATGAACAAGGAAATGATGCAGTATCTTCATTTTGACTGTCTCTGAAATATATTTCTTCCCTGCCTCCTCATTCCGTTATTTCTTATAAACCACAATAAGCTGGTATATTCCTCTTTCTGTACTGACACTTGTTTATCTCATTGCTGCTATAGAACCTCTGGGGAGATTGAGATGAAAGGCACAGGAACAGGATGGAAAAGACAGACTGACAAAAATTCAAAAGAATATTTGTGTAGCAAATTACTTCAATGTATACAAAGTATACAGAATGTAAAGAGTCTATTAAACCAACACTTCTCTAAAATAGGTTTAGCTATAATAAAATGTAAGGCAAAATTTGCCACACAATAAAGATAATTAGCCCAAAGATAGAGAGGGAAGATTTGATTGTCAAATAACTGAATCAGTTACTTCTTAGTACCAAGAAACTCAGCCTGTGTGAGGCTCTGAATTTTGAAGGCGATGGTGGAAAATGAAGATATTTAACGCCTGAATAATAAGATTTACTATATATTACTAGATAAGTGTTGACCCCAAACAATTTTAGCATTAAAACAAAAGTCCAGTGTGTGCCAAACTCAGTAGATTCAAAAGACAACCTCAACAATTTCAAGAATCCCCAGGCTTTCCAACAACACTACATAGCTCTTCAACAGAGCTGCTCATTTTGTAATAATTAAAATAAAAGAGCAACATCTTGTCAGGACAAAGAGTCCAAGCAATGAGCTCCATTTCCACATCTGACAAATGATTACCTCACACAAGAGCCTGCCAGAGAGCTTGACTCAAGTTCCTTCTTTATCCAAATGAGATGTTGTTACTAAAATGTAAGCGCCACAAGAACAGGAACCTTCTTTATTTTATTCACTCTTATATCTGGCTTTGACACAAATGGCTGGCACACACACACACACACACACACACACACACAAAAGGCATTCAATAATTGTTAAATTGCTGAATGAATACCATAGGTCTTAGACTTTTGCAGTTGTTCTTAAATACTCAGAGTTGCAAGTTTACCTATTTAGATGTCAGTACAGATAAACAATGTCTCCTTCTTTAACCAACTTCATGCCTGGGAGGTTGTAAAGAAAATTAGAAAGCCTTGGCCAGGCGCAGTGGCTCACGCCTGTAATCCCAGCACTTTGGGAGGGCAAGGCGGGTGGATCACAAGGTCAGGAGATCGAGATCATCCTGGCTAACATGGTGAGACCCCATTTTTACCGAAAAAAAAAGAAAAAAAAAATTAGCCAGGCATGGTGATGGGTGCCTGTAGTCCCAGCTACTCAGGAGGCTGAGTCAGGAGAATGGCATGAACCCGGGAGGCAGAGCTTGTAGTGGGCCGAGATCGCGCACTGCACTCCAGCCTGGGGCGAGAGCGAGACTCTGTCTCAAAAAAAAAAGAAAGAAAGAAAATTAGAAAGCCTTAAGATCTGGTTCAGTCACATATGAACTATCCAAACCTGCGTTCAGTATTCAAAGTAATGTTACAAAACAAAATTTCAGCAAATTAGTTTAATAACATTTTAATGGAAATGTATGACTTCAGTAGCATCCCATCCAAATACCTAGAAAAGATGTTCCAATAGGCTGAGCAAGGGAGGTGGGCTTTATAGGCAAAAAGGAAGCAGAAATGGAGAATAAAAAGCAGATTGGTTATTTTTAAATTACTTCCTTTTTTTTTTCTTTTTTTTTGGAGTCAGAGTCTCGCTCTGTTACCCAGGCTGGAGTGCAGTGGCACGATCTCAGCTCACTGCAACCTCTACCTCCAGGGTTCAAACAATTCTGCCTCAGCCTCCCGAGTAGCTGGGACTACAGGTGTACACCTCCACACCTGGCTAATTTTTTTGGTATTTTAGTAGAGACAGGGATTCACCGTGTTGCCCAGGCTGGTCTCGAACTCCTGAGCTCAGGGAATCTGCCTGCCTTGGCCTCCCAAAGTGCTAGGATTACAGGCATGAGCCACCGCGCCTGGCCAAGTTACTTCCTTTATAGGATTAAACTGGAGAGGACTCCCTTATCATGCCTGCTCAGGTAAGCTGGGCCCCTTCTGATGGGTTGCTATGAAGCTTCTGTTTTTTGGAAAACTGGCCTGTTTATAGTTCAGTCTGGTTGTGTGGCACCTAGCAATGAGTGACTCCATTCTGATTTAGTCTGGTCTGTTGGACCTAGTGCAGGAGCTCAGTACAAAAAAAATGCCCTCCCATAAATTTCACGTAACAGTAACTTGAAATTTCTCAGAAAACGAAAAAGTTCTGGTTTTGAAATCAGTATTTCAAGGTAGAGTTAGTTTGGGACCTCATTGCCTTTGGAAATGATAACATGCTGTCATTAATAGTCTTGTTGGCCATAAACAAACACTCATAGTTCCTTTACGATTTATGCAACTGAAACAAAAAGAGGAGTGACAAGGACAGGATGTTACTGTTTTTCCTCTCATTTTGCCTCAGCACTTGGCTAATTTTATACTCACTCTGAACAGGAAAGTAAACAAACAAGTGACCAAAGAAGACTGTGGAATTACATGGCTCCTTCAAACCCAGCTCCCTAAGACCAGGTAAGTGAGGGTCCCTCAAAAAAGCAACCTGAAATTGCAGATGTGGCTCTGGACTAATTCTTTCTAAGGCCAGGATGAAACACTTTTTCCATGGAGTCTGGACCTTCACTGTTTACAAGTGGGTTGTTTTCTCATCCAGAAGCCATCTTCACCTCTACTCACCCAGGGCTCCATCAGAATGTAATCATAAAACTAGACTGTAGGCCAGGCGCAGTGGCTCATGCCTGTAAACCCAGCACTTGGGGACGCCGAGGCGGTCAGATCATGAGGTCAGGAGACCAAGACCATCCTGGCTAACACGGTGAAACCCTGTCTCTACTAAAAATACAAAAAATTAGCGGGGCGTGGTGGCAGGCACCTGTAGTCCCAGCTGCTCGGGAGGCTGAGGCAGGAGAATGGCGTGAACCCGGGAGGCGGAGCTTGCAGTGAGCCGAGATCGCGCCACTGCACTCCAGCCTGGGCAACAGAGCAAGACTCCATCTCAAAAAACAAAAAAAAAAAAGAAAAGAAAAGAAAAAGAAAAAAAGGACTGTACAGGACATCATGAAGTGCGATATTTTTCCAGGGGAACATTAAAGTTCTCAGGGAGTGGGTCTGTAACAAAGCACTATTGGTACTTGCCTAAAATGCATTTTAATAATAAAGCACTTTTCTTCTGGGCTGAAAGATTTCATTTTAGGCTTATTTAACCTTGGAACGATAGAACCTATTTGTAACATCCTTGACTAAGAATGGCTCTGGAATAGAAATGAGAACTGGTGGAAGTAAGAGAAGCCAGACCCGCGCAGGGCACTGCTGGCCAGAGATGCTGCTGACTTCATCTCCGTACTCAGCAAAGGCACCATCGAAATTCATCAAGAGAAGGCCAAGAGGTGTGGTTTGGCACTGTTGGTGCTCAGAATGCAACATCCCGAAGTATGGTACTTTGGCATGCTGAGTACTTTGTCCTAAGGAGATTGGCAGGCCTCAGAAGCAAGATCTCTCCGACCTTCTCCTGCTCTCCTGTCTCCCACCTGTTTTTCTCCCTCTGGAGGAAGTCACAGAAATCAGAATTCGTCCTCTGCAAGGTGGGTCACAGAAACCAGAACCCCTCTCTCCCAAGGCCCGGCAAAAAATCCTAGAAAGGTCATTTCCTCTTCTCTTTTAAAGACTCTCATTCCAGAGGGGTCTTGTACCGTAACCATGAGGAAGGAATGCTACACAGAGGCCAAGAACAACCTGAAGAGGCAGGCCTTGCTGCCTCCGCCCCCAGACTATTGTCATTAGAGCGTATCTTTTGTCCAACTGCATTTCTACATGGCCTTCCACTCTTCATCGAACCTAAGCATAAGAGACAGTTTTCCCTGGGTCTCTGGGTCTTCAACTCTGAAGGACCCCCGGTCATGTAAAACTTTGATTAAATAAATGTGTTATGCTTTTCTCTGGTTAACCTGTCTTTTGTTACAAGAGTGTTGCCTGTGGCCCTGATGGGGAGGAAAGGCACCAACCCTTCCCTCCTGCAGAGCTAAACTTTGTATTCTGATTTAATCCAAACACTGTAATGCCAAAGCAAAGCTGAACCCAGGGAATTAACAGAGTATGCAGTATATGTGAGACCGAAGTGCTGGGTTAGTCTTTTGAAAATTCTCTCCTGAAAGAGAACAAAGGAGATGAAAAAGGGTGCATGTTTAGAGCTGCAGCAGGAGTCTGGACTCGCCAACCCAAAGCCCTCCTCCTTCTGAGGTTGGTTTCTAAATGATTTTGTGGCTAAAATATGACTCCTGGGTTTGTCATAAGTATGTTCAGTAGATACGTGAGGAGGATTTAACATTTGTCATTTTTGTTTGTTTGTTTAGGAATAAAAAGCCACAGCAATCTAGTTTTTGTCAAAAATGGCATGCTGTTCTGTATGGTCACTGGAGCACCTCTGCTCAAGTTTTATCATAACCCCTGAACAAGTACACAGACTGAGGCTGAATGAAGAGGAGTCAAGCTCGATCGTTTACAAGTGGGTTTGAAAGCTTTGAGATAGACCTTGGCCAGGGGCTGTTATCTTTATTGTGCAGAATGACTGAGTTCGACTTCTGGATCACTGGGTTGGGGTGATACTTTTGCAAAGAAGTCAGTAGTGCTGTCTGGGTGGAAAAAAAGACGTCCCAGCAGCTTAGCTGTTAGGTATGGGGCAACAGAAAGGAGGTGGGAGGAGATACTCATCAACTGGTGCTCATAATGGAGAAAGATAGCCTTAGATCATAAATCAGCTTGCAGCTACCACCTATAGCTTTGAAAGGGCACCGTTGTTTCTTACTGTATCACCAGCTCATTAATACGAGTCGGCAGTCATTACAGGTGGTACAAGAGAGAACATAATTTACATATTAAGTAGTTAATCGTGGATTCTGCAGCATTTCAACGCTCAAAGGTATGCCTTTCTAAAACACTTCAAGGGCACGGTTCAGGTTCATGTCAATACATTAAAGTTTTCTTCTGTCTATAAAATGGATGTTTGTTAAAAGATGATTTTAGTACAATTGCACAGGCTGTTTGCTGGGTGAACTTGTGACCTGTTGTCTGAAATGGAGGTAGGAACTTTTCCAATATGAACGATTATTCCCACTGACATTCTGATGAAGTTAATGGACACAATTTACTTGAAGGACCATATCTGAGGGTTCTCAGTAGGGATGAGTATGAATAATATTAACTTTTATAATGTAAAACCATAAAATCCATTAATTTTATCATCATAAATAAAATTATATTAATAGAATTTTCTTTTTTTTTTTTTAATTTTATGGCCACCGGGATGATGGAGTGACTTTTCAAGCTTCGCATCTTTTCACTCTTGGTTGTCATGAACACCTGTGGGCTGCCAGCAGGGTGGAAAGAGAGGCCAGGCTGGGGGAAGAGTTTATTGACAAACCTGAATAGGGCCTGTGGTTGCATAGTTACTGTAGAGTTAGTTAGATCTGATCTGTAAATAAATACTTTCCTAAAAAAGCAAGCTCCAATAATAAACTTCTTGGCACATGGCAGAACAGAATGATTTGGAATAGCTAGTAGTTCTCTGTGGGAGGAACCAGTTCAACAGGTCCTTCCCTCCTTCAAAAGCAGATTTATCCCACCATCTGCAAGACACTCAGTGGACTTCCCCATAAAGCAGACTGTATATCTGAGAAAAATATGCCATGAGAAGGACATTCAGGACCCCTGATTATGACATTATTGGGGGCGCTGTTAAAAACATTTATTTTTCTCATTACTAAAGTAACATATTACTTTAAAGTAATATATTATTCAGCTTGAAAAAATAGGAAAAATACATATGATTCTAAAACACAACCATGATTAGCCTTTTGGTGCTTGGTTTCAAGTATTTTTCCCCTAATTAGCTTAGAATTATCTCAGAATTATCTCACACAGTTGTTTGTTACTCCAGGAACATTAAAGAAATGCTATATTCTTTAGAATTCTATTTTCAATGGAAAGTGTAGAGGAAGTAACAATACATGAGTTTTAATGAACAATATCAAGGAACTTTTAGGTGTTTGGTATATTTTCTACATGTGTAACCATTATGTGTTTTTTAATCACTATTATCATGAAATTAATGAATGCTAGATGAATCTTTAGATGTCTTGTAAGCCAAGCATAAGTGACAATTCTGCAAATATTTTCAACTATTATTTGGAATCTTACCAGAGTCTATTTATTTCCACACATCTTGTCTAAGATGTGAGGTGCACACACACATATATACTGAACACACATGCTTGCTTATTAGCCCAACATCAAGGACTCTGTTTCTGCACCCATTCACAGAAGGAAAGCTGCCTGTGCTTCCCTTACTCTCTTTGTTTTCTGAAGTTGGTAGATTTCTGCCCACACTCTTTCTGCTCTGTCTCTGAGTTCATTCATTTATTTAAATCACTGAATATTGAAAGCTCAGTCAGGCACCAAGACTATCAACCTGAATAAGTATCAGCATACCCTACTTGTCTTTTGCCGCACTTCAGAAAGGTTTTGAACCAAGAAACCAGATCTTAAGCTGGTTTGAAAGACTGGTAAATTTCTTCATTTGATTTCAGGAATTTAACTTTTAATTGACTTGGTACATTACTGAGGAGGTATGAAAAGCAAGTAAGCTCACATTGATGGTTACCGTGTCCTTAGGATTTGAAAGAGTAATCTGAACTATGAAATAGTTGTGCAACTTTGCCTTATTAAGGCTTCGTTCTGTGATGGAAGCTACTTCAACTAGCTGGAGAGAGCTAGTCAGTTCTGTCTGGAAGTCAAAGCTGATCACGTTCTCATTTGTGTCCACCTGGACCAAACATCTGTGCCAACACCTGGAGGAATTCTACTTGGGATATTACAAGGGACATAGAGGGATTGATTTAAATTAGTTGGATCCATATGTAAAGAGAATTTTATTTAATTAACTGTAAAATTAACATCATCATTAAAATAATAAAACCCAACTTCTCTTCTCTAGGAGGTCATGGCCTTCCTAGCCACTTTTATGTTTCAAATAAGAAAAATGTTGAGTTAACAATTTATTTATATGGTCCGTTCAGTATAAGAACTAGGAAGATAATTTATTCATGCCTTAGACTTCTAATAGCTCCATTCCCATATATAAAGGAGTACATATCCCAATTAATACAACTTTTTGCCACATTAATTATTCTAGCAGAACACTCTAATTTTTGTGTTTAAAGAATTCACAAGCCTCTTTAAAATATCAGGAAAGATATTAATATTTAGTGAGGAACAGTATATATATAGAGAGAGAAAGGGTTACATTAATCATTTCTCATATATATATATATATATATATATATATATATATATATTTCAAAGCTTACAGAGTTTAAGGAATCTTCCTGAGGTCACAAAGGTCACAGCTGAGTTTTAAAACCAAGTCTGCACAGTACCAAAATCCTTGTTCTTTCTAACACACTAAATTGCCTTAAGAAAGGCAGCTCCCCTTACTGAATCCCACACCATTCCCATCCCACGAATATATTCTTTCTTTTTTCATACCACAAATTTTTATTTACCACCTATCAGCCAAACGTGATAAGTGTTGAAACCATTGTTTAACATTAATTTCAAGTAATGATCTTTATGGCTGCCATTGTTCAATAACTCAATACCAAGATTTTAATATTTGTATTTATAAAATGCTCTGGCACAATGAATTATTCATAGACAACTATGTCATCACCCAGATTTAACATAGGCAAATATTGTGCCATATCAGTTTTCTCTTATTAAAAATCAAAATATTTTGGCTCCCCTACCTCCATCTCTTTTCCTTTTCTTTTCTGTAGAGTTGGCCACTGTCGAGAAGTTCGTATGTATGATTTGCACGCCATCATGTTACATACTTTTATTACATACATAACTTTAAAGGTCCAGTTTTCTCTGTTTTTCATGACATAGACATTATCAAGTTTCCCTTTTCCTCTCACACTTTCTGCAAAACACTGGCCACCAGTTTCATTTTTGTGAAAGTCTAAAGAGTATCTATTTTCCTAGTTCTACAAACACCATTTCTCTCTATAGTGACTATGAAAGCAATGACGATTATGAGATTGGGTTTACAGAATTGGTGACTACAGTGTAGGGAGAGTGAGTAGGAGACAAGATTATAAGAAACTAACAGGCCACTGGTTTGTGTTTTGTGGTGCCATTGATGGAGACAGAAAATTTACTAGAATGGGACAGATTTTGACAGAGAGGACACAGGATTTGGAATGTCTTGAAAGTGAGGTGACTATAATGGTAACTAGAAATAGTTGAATTATGAATCATATAATGAAAGAGAACGGAAGTGTGTGTGTGTGTGTGTAAGGATTGTAAATTTAATTTACAGTACAACTTGAATGAAGATATAAAATGTAGTTTCTTTATTGGTCTACTTGTACTTAGAAAGTACAAGTCCTACTTTCTAAGGGGATAGTGTGGGAGTAACTAAATGGCCCATCTGACATCAAGCATTTTTCAACAACTAATTTTAATGCTCCTTTAAGATTATCTAGTCTCTCATTTCCAGCTGCCCCTCCCATAACCCTTTTGCTTTGTTATCAAGGGTGTAGGAGTGGAGTGTTCATGACTTCCCAACAGGAGAGTGAAGGGGGTCTTCAGATCCATATAGCATTCCCTGTACCATCATGGCACTGGAAGCAAAAGGCCAGTCAGCTGTCCTCTGAAGTATGGTTGACCAAGTTCTGTACATTTATACCATCTATTGACTTCTACAACTTCCATAGTCTACTTCCTATCTGGTTCCTTTTTTGGTTTAGTCATAGCTTGGTGGCCCCTCTCTGATGACATCCCTTGCCTTGTTACTCCATGGCTGTAAGGGCCTCTGAGTCACTTCCCTGTTCTCTATCTGGCCCATCATGCCCACAGTGATCCACTCCCAGTCTCTGCTATGGGCCCATCACAGCAGGCCCCAAGGCAAGCCCTAGCTCTTAGTGACTGCACCAAGGGAGGTTTAGCAGGGCAGACTAGACTCTTCTCTCCACCTGATCATGGGGCTTTGTTTGCCTAAATATGCTAAGGCTGTTACCTGTTAGAGGTCTACATAGCAGTCTTATCCTAAAGCTCCCAATAGGGATGAGGTAAGCTTTCTGCCCCCTTAAAATAATCCCTTTTCTATTTTAAGCCTGGAGCAGGAATACCAAAACCTTACTCACTTTCTCCATTTTGCTCTTTTTTGCTTAGCAAGTCCCTAGGAGCAGAAAGGGTAATTTAAGAAAGAATAAAAAGCTCTTCCTATATGTGTGATCCTTCTCCCTGGCTCAGCCTCCTGCCTAAGCCTTGGAATAGATTAGAATAGATGGGAGCGTATTTGTTAACACCAGGAGGAGAATTCAATAATCTGATTCCTTTGTGTTTAACTCCTTTTGTTTAAAAGTAATTTAGCAAATCCACCCTTTATATATATAACTTGGCTTTCAAGCCCATTTTTATGCAAACACATAAAATACCAGCCCTCTTTTTATTTATTTATTTATTTTGTTGTTGTTGTTAGAGAAATGCATTTTTTTGTAAAGATGGGGTCTCACTATATGGCCCAAGCTGGTCTCAAACTCCTGGGCTGAAGCGATCCCCCCACCTTGGCCTCCCAAAGTGCTGCCAGCCCTCTTTTTCTAACAGACCATAGGGAAAGAGGCTGTTGCTCCACTCACAATTAAAAATGTTTGGAGAAGCTCGTTATGTAAGAGTGACTCTCCCTCATTATCAAAGAAATGGCTTCAGCATAATTAAGATGAGAAAGAAAAGTTCATGTTTTAATGGTGAAAATCAAAGTGGCTTAGCTTAATTTTGTAACATATTTTCTTTATTGCATATAGATTTGGAATCATAGCTAAATAGTAGTTATTTATTGAACCTATACGACAAGAGAGATGAGAGTGTCTAGAGGTAGAGAAAGCCGAATGCTAAGGAACACCAACATTAGCAGCAAATAGTAGAAGAGAGGCCACGTGAAAAGCAAAAGGTGGCAGGAAAAGAAAGAAGACAATGAAAGGTGAATGGTACTATGGAAAGTTTCTAAAGGTCAGCAGTGCTACATGCTACACGAGGTCAAGTAAGGTAATAAAATCAGTCCACTGAATCTGAAAATTAAGTTATTGGCAGTTTTAGCAAGAATGGTTCTGATAAAGTGGTGGGGTCAGAAAACATTTAATAGGACTAAGGAATCAAAGAGAAGTGGAAAAGTTAATAAAGTTAAGTTTCTTTCATGAAAAGCTGTTGTTAAGAAAAAAATAAATGTATATAAGCAAATGTAAGCAGAGTCTCAGGAAAGTTATTTTTAGGAAGGAAGACTGTACTTGCCAGGCTAGGTTAAGTTATTCTACAGTAATAAACAACCCCAAAATTCTGAAGCTAGATTTCTCCTATACATTACAAGTCCAATTCAGGTCAGCAGGAACCTGTTCTTTTCACCATAGCCCTTCAAGGACCCAGGAGTGTAGAGGCTGTATCACCTGAGCTCATAAAGCTTCCAGCCATCAGTGAAACTCATCACCACCACTCAACTATTACTGGCCAAAGCAAGTCACATGGCTATATACAACTTTGAGGGGAACAGGAAGTACAACCATAAATGATGAATGGATAGAAAATATCACTATTTGTGAATAGGCTTATTGTCTACTACAGGCAAGAGTGACTTGCCTAGACCAAAGTAAGGGAATCTGTAGCACTGAAGAGAGAGAGAGACTGAAGACGGACCAGAAATAGGATTAAATGAAAGAGCAACATCTTTAAAAGATGAGGGAGAGGAGAATGTGAAGCACAAGATGATGGTAGAGCTTTTATGGAAGGACTATGGTTCCTAGTCACGGGCAGGAAGCGAGGCCAGCCATCAGTGGAGGTGAATAGTACATGCAGTTCATATTCGATAGCCTCTGTTTTTCTATCTGAAGTAGGAAGCAAGATCAATGAGTGGGTATGAGAGAGTTAGGGTCAGGGTTAGAGTAAGAGTGCAGCAAAATTAGATGAAATTTTCTAATTATTACTCTAGCAAATGGGAGAAAAGCAACTCAAGTATTGACTGCGGAATTTCTGGTTAATAGCTTGATTCTAGGAGTTTCCAATAGGAATGTTTAAAATTGCACTAATCTTATGGGTGTCTAATTTTCTCCAGAAATGAGAGAGAAGGAAGAGTAACCTAGGATGGTTGGATTATTCAACGTTTGAGGATATTCAGGGCAATATAACAGACAGTTGCAAGGATGGGGATGTGAAAAAGCATTGGCAAGGAAGAAGCTAAGGGGATAAAGCAGAAAAGTAGTTCATCAACTGGGAGGAAAGAAAGTATTGACCAAGTTATTTTCCCTAATGAAAATTATGACTTTTTCGACTCCCTGATAAAGCAAATCCCTTGAAAATATAATGACAGCTTTTATAGGAGTCCAATTAAATCAAGTAAGATTTGCATGCTCTCTTTGGTAAACCTCCCAGAAGAGACTTCTAGCAGAACTACTCTGTCACTGGGAGTTACTACTACGGAGGTGGCTAATAAATCTACCGCTTTTGATGAACACATGAAGGTGTCAGGGGAGTCTAATATATTTTATCCAGCAGGAAAAGATGGATTCTAGTAAACTTGGTTTGCAACTTTGAAGCCATAAATCATTTTAAGAATGATCGTTAGACCTGAAGACACCAACAGAATAGAAAGCCTGGGAATAAGTTAAGAAAAAGCTTTATTAGAAGGAAGGAACAAAGATAAATTCAGATTTTTTTTTAGAATTCGCTTTATTGAAATTAATTCTGGGATGGGGGATATTACATATAGAAATATTTACTTCCCTGGTTTAAAACTCCAGATAGAGCTAGCTATTGAAAAGCTATTAAATCTAGCATGCTGACATTCAACTGCTTTATATTTACATATTCAAGAATGTGAGCATGATTTCTGTAGAGAAAATTGGAAAGGTGAAATAATTTTATGTTCTTTTTCCCATCACTTTTTTCCTTGGGTCACAGGTTATTTTCTTCACTGTTTCAATTCCAAACTCAACTACAATTGGATACACTTTTTATTATCTTCTAGCTCTTGAATTAGGAGAGGAAGTGTTATATGTGGTGATGAAAACAAACCAGGAAAAAAATTATATAAAAAGGCCAGCTTGATCTGATGCTGAAAACTTCAACCAAAAATTTAACCTATGCCTTGCTTATTCCAATAAGAATTGGATTAAGTCCAGAAACTGGTAGTTTCAATCAATTGTTTTTAGGAGGAGAGTCTATAACCTACTGGCTTGAAAATGTTCGAACTGTAAGTCTTGTAGAGATATAGCAGACTTGCCAAAATTGCATTACTGCTTCAAACCGTCACAAATTACCCTGCACTTTAAGTTTTATTACCAAGTAAGACAGCACACAAATTCATTTCCATGTCTGTTGCCAATTTAAATGAATGGCTGGCTCCTGCCAACTCAGGAAGACACCAGAGGAAATGTTGCACAGATCACTGGTGCATGGAATAAGTGATAGCAGGCCTCTTGGTCATTTAATCTCAGAGCAAAATTTATATTTTAAGTAGGCTTTAAAAATATAATGTGAATTATGCCATAGGAGGCATATAATTCAAAAAGCAACCATGTTAAATGCCTACTATGTACTCAAAACCATTCTAGATGTTGTGGATGATACAGAATTTTAAAATATAAGCTCTGTTCTCAAAGAGCTTCCTCTACAATTGATCAAAGTAAACTAACACACAGGAAAATAGTTAGAATACTATATGAGCTGAATTGTGCCTCCTCAAAATTCATTGTTGAAGTCCTAACCCCCAATATTTCCAGATGTGACCGCATTTGGAGACAGGGCTTTACAGAGGTTATTAAGTTCAAATGAGTTTATTAAGGTTGGCCCTCATCCAATATGACTGATGTCCTTATAAGAAGAAGAGATAAGGACACAGACATACACAGAGTAAAGATCATGTGAAAATATGGGGGGGAAAACAATCATCTACAAGCCAAGAGGAGAGGCCTAAGAAGAAACCAAACCAACTCTGCCAACACCTTGATCTTAGACTTCCAGCCTCCAGAATTTTCAGAGAATGAATTTCTGTTATTTAAACCACCTAGTCAGTGGTGCTTTGTTGTAATGGCCTCAGCAAACTAACGCAGATACTATGTAATTGCAAACAAATAATATGAACAGCAGCAAGAATTTAGGAATTAAGATTGCACATTCATTGGTTAGTGAAGATACTCATTTGACTAAAGGAGGTTTGAATGATGAAGAATAAGACTGTAGAGATGAAGCATGGCCGAAGCATGGAAGAACTTAAAAATTTAGCAGAAGCATTTAGATTTGAAGGCTAAGTAATGACGGGTTAAAGTTTATTACTGTTGCTGTTTTACCCCATATCCCACTCCAAACAGTCTTATTAACAGGGAGGGGTCATATATTCATTTGTGACCTACCTAGACTAAGAAGTACTATTGTACTAGGTTGAGTTGAGTTAGAAATAAAACAAGTCTGGAAGCCAAAGAGCAACTAAGAAGAGAATAAGTGGGAAATGGCAAAGAATATGGAAAAGTGATGGCCTGAAGTCCCTTAGAATGGGGAGGGATAAGTCCAGAATGTGGGCTAAAATGCATAGTAGGAAAAAGGAAAGAAAGGCATTGATTTAAAAAACAAAAAAACAGAAAGAAAAAAGAAGAAAGAAAAAGAAAGGAAGGAAGGAGAAAGAAAGAAAGAAAAGAAAGAAAGAAAGAGAGAAAGAAAGAAAGAAAGAAAAAAAAAGGAAAAGTTAGAGGATAAAGCCTGGAGGACTAGAAAGTTTGTAAGACAACAAAGCATGTAAGTTGATTAAAAACAAACAGATAAAAGTTGAGAAAGTGGAAGAGAAAAATCAAATAAACTTTAGGGAGAAGGCCAACGGATGAGGAATTAGCAAGAGAAGAAGAATAGCAGGAGCCCAAGGCAGATATATGATGAAGTGACAAGCAGAAGTGATGGAAGGTGAACTGGAAGAGAAAAAGAGAGAGAAATTGGGTAAAAACTGAAAAAATTTACTAAGGGAATTTTAAGACATTGCAGGCAAATATAATAGGGAGGACAGGGGAGTGGAAAAGATAAAGAGAACTTCTAGGAAACGGGAAACATTCAACATTGCTTTTATTCTTTAGGCTTCCCCAGCATTGCCAATCTCAAATCTTAAGTAAACCATACTGTTAACAATAGATGCGGTGCCCAGACCCATGGGCTCCTCCCCCATCCCTGGCCATAGACTTCTTAGGGTGGCTAGAAAATCTTAAGGCTTGGCTAAGTGATGCCACTTCACATTCACACTCCATGACCTCAATTGCAACATGTTGCCACTCAGCAACTTTTTATTCATTTAGTTAACTCATCATTTTCATTGCACAAATTCCTAAAATTTCTCTCCCCACAAACCCTCAAAACCACCCCTGCATATCCTCTTACATTCTATATATTATTGTGTTTCCTCCACTTCCCTCTCTCATAATTTTATGATTTCTCCACATGATCATCTCATCATCCCAATTTCTTCTCTTCCTCGCTCTTCTTTTGGAAGGAAGGAAGGAAGAGGGGGAGGAAACGAGACATGAAAGGAGTAAGAGAGAAAAGGAAGGAAGGGAGGGAGAGATGAGTGAAGAAGGAAGGAAGGAAGGAAGGAAGGAAGGGCGGGCAGGAGGAAGGAAGGGAAGGAGGAAGGAAGGAAGGAAGGGAGGGCGGGCAGGAGGAAGGAAGGGAAGGAGGAAGGGAGGGAGGGAGGAAGGAAGGAAAATTTTTTCCCAGTCTCTCTAATGTTACTCCTTCCACACATGCCCCTTGGACCCACCCACCTTCCCCGCAACACACATATATACCTTGTTGGGTCTAGTAGCATTGTCTCCTTCCGTGTTCTATGTTTCCCTTAACTTTCCTCCCCCACAAGCGTCCGTCTTACTTAAAGCCACTTTTCTTCAAAACTTTTTGCTCTTCACAATTTTGCTGTTTAGCCTCTGCCTCTGTAACAATATGAACACTTTTACCTGTCTGTCTTTAACAAAACCCCAAAGGACTACACCTCCTGAAATTCTCTCCCTCTAGTTTCTACATCGAGATTCCTAGTTGCAAGCATTAGAAGTTAATTCTGGTGAATAATACAGAAAAAAAATTGTTTTTAAAAATTGAGTAGTTGACAGAATCTTTGGAAGGGCTGAAGAACCAGGTTGAGGCCAAAGCTCCCGGAAATACTGCCCCAAACCAGCTCTTAAGAACAGCCTTAGGCAACTACCATTTCGTTCACACTTCGACCACATGCAACAGTCTGAATTCCTACCACTAATTCAACTCTACTGCAAGGACAGTACTGGTACCACTTCTGACAGAGACTAAGTTTTGCAGGCACCACTGTGTGCAAAACTCCAATGCTGTTGCTTTCTCCTTTGCCAGCAAAATGGATGCACATAAACCTCTTCCTCAGCATTGCTTACTTCAGAACTGAAATCTCATACAAGTGCAATTGATTAGTGAACCCAATAGCTTCTCAGTGAAAATCAGGTGAATAACAAAAAGTATGTATCAATTACAAGAATTATAAATTAGAATCATTATTATTAACTCCTGACACACAGAACAACTTAACTTTCTTTGCCTCCATTTGAATTACAGTCACACCCAGAGCCCAACATGTCTATGGCTCTATTACTGTTGTATACTTCCTGGATGAGCAGAGAAAATTCTATCAGCTACCAACTGGCACATATAGATTGGAATTTGTTTTTTAAACTTACGCCCAAGTCAGCTTCCTCCATGCTATGCCCATATGCTACCCCAGATGTTGTGCCTGTTTCATTTTAGAGGTTATTATGCTTGCCTTGTCTTTGCTTGCAGAACATCTATGCCTACACAATAATAATTCCTGCAGTCAGAAACATTTGAAAAGTTCTATAATAGTGAAGTGATAGTTTTTAAAATTTGCATAAGTCATATCCATTCATGGCTCATGTTTTCCTTAACATACATTCTATATTAGCATCAAACCAATGCAATAAAACTCATTAATCCAAGCCCCTCTCATTTGAAACTCAGTCCCCACTAATGACTCCTTGTTTCTGCTTCTGTTTTTTTTCTCTCACCTAGAATGCCTTTTTCATTCAACTCAAATTTATGTCTATCAGCTCCTTCCAAACTGAATTCAAGATTACCTATTCCAAAAGCCTTCTTCGATTAAACCCACCTGATTCTGATCTCTCCAGGGTGCTGTACCCTATCAAGACTCATGAACTCTGTCTGTCCTTCACTTTTGCAGTTGTGAATGTGATGCTTTTATTGGTTTTATGTCATTTTCTATGTGTATGTTTTCTCCCCAGCTAGGGAATGAGCTCCTAGGGAGAAGGGGCCACATCTTCTGCTTCCTGTATTTCCCACCCCTAGAGCCTACCTCTGAACTACCCCTTGAAGAGGTGCCCTGGACATGCCTTCAGAGAGCAAAGATATACTCAGGGTAAAGGCAGAAAGTGAAAAATGCAATCCATTCTCTTGATAATGATTTCAAACCTTAATCTTACCAACAGTAGAAATATGCCACAGGGAACTAACAACATCTCCAATGTCATCTTTAAAGATGATGAGAAGCGATGAAGCCATATATGCAGCAGGCAACAACTAAATTATTTAAACAGAAAGAAACTATGTGTAGGGATTTCAGCAGTGAATCTCTGTTGTGATCGCTGACAGGAAACTTACTACACATCTTGATGAATTGTCATAACCCGAGTTGCTAAGAGAATAAGATGTGGAATCTTTCATTCTACCAATACAAAGAAACAATGCCTCCACTTTGTGGGGCTGAAATTTTTAAAAAGCTATTTTTTTGTAAATTATCTGTTTGGCAATTTTTTATTATATATAATTTATAACTTTTTTCCAAAATAAACTCATAAAATGACGTTTTTGTGAGACAACATGAAATTTAAACTCTGAGAAGATACTTGATGATTTTAAGAATTTCTTTGTCAATTTGAGGGACTGTCGTAATGGTATCACGGTTGTATTTTAGCAAAAGTTCTCAGCTTTTAGTAACACACAACTGAAATTCTTACAGATGAAATAATGGCTGTGATTTACTTCAGATAATTAAAAATTCCTATATATACATAAGTTTAATTATTAGAACACCCTGTAAATAGATGTTGTTTTGCTTAGTTTATAAATGAAGAAATAGGTTTAGAGAAGTTGTTTCTTGCCTGAGGCCACACAGCTAGTAATTGGCAAAGTAGGAATTCAGACTGAGAACTTATTGACATTAAATACTTCTTCTTCCTGTAGGAGACCATAGGGGAGGGTCTAGGGCTAGCAGAGAATCTCCATCTTCCTAACTCATGAATTCCATGGTTGCTCCAGACTTTGACATTTTTCAGCCAGAAGGAAGGAGGAAATAGAAGTCCACAGCAAACAATCCTCTCTAAGTGGCAAACTTAAAGATGTACTGTTACTTCTACTCACACCCCATAATCTATAGTTTATTTGCATGGCTGTTCCTAGCTGCAAGGGAGGCTGGCAGAGGTAGTCTCTCTATCTGTGCAACCACGTGCCCAGCAAAAACACAGACAGTTCCATATTCAAGAGGAAAAAGTGGAGAACTGACACTGAATAGTACTCAATAAACCTCTGGCCAATCAAGT
Organism: Pan paniscus; assembly: GCF_029289425.2. NCBI lineage: Eukaryota > Metazoa > Chordata > Mammalia > Primates > Hominidae > Pan > Pan paniscus. The sequence goes on from NC_073254.2 coordinate 124,458,565, forward strand.
TTCCATGTTAACCCTTGTTCCTGCGTACAGAACACACTCACCCCCTGACCCAAAGAGGTAACTCAAAACCCATTCTGACATTGCAGCCAGTTGAGAGCCCACATTCTGGGGGTGATATGCTGTCCTTCTCGTAATGTTTAGATGTACCTTGTCAATCTCTAGGGACCTATAAACCAAATGACAAGGTATCTGCTTCCCAACATCTAATAAGCAAATAAAGAGCAATGGAATAGAAAAACCATACTAATCACTCCCATATGGAAAAGGGAAGAATAGAGGATCAACCAATCATGGCAACTATCAAATCCTCCTTGATAGGAACCACAGATACTCTCTGCAACATCCATGACCTAAGTTCCTCAATTGTTCCTTTCCAGAGTCCCTTGTTTTGTTCTCTTGAAGTAACTAATTGGTCATTGCCCAGGGTCCTTGGCTTTGTTCTCTAGGACAGGGGTTGCTAAACTTTATTTGTTTTTACAGGGCCATAAAAGAAATATTTTAGACTTCATGAGCTCCATATAGTATCTGCTGCATATCTTTCCTTTTTTATTATTTTCTTTTATCTTTTATAATTTTTTCAAACTGTAAAAACCATTCTTAGCTCCCAGGCCACAGAAAATAAGACCCAGATCTATTTATTATTTATTTTTATTTTTATTTTTATTTTATCTAGTTTGAGGGCCACAGTTGGCCAACATCTGCTCTGAAGATTTTCTTTCTCCACTTTCACCACGGCCCTATACACACTGGGTGTTGGAGAATATGCTCTGCTTGAGAACTACACAATTTTTAGACTATTTCCTCTTCATACAGTTTAGGAAACCCATTAGTTGTGTTAGGTATTGAAACATCACAGAATTTCCAGGCCCATCATTGGTTACTTTGGCAATACAGTTTCCCCCAAAACATACTAGCTTTCTAATCTATTTGCTTTCCAGTCAGTTCTGTGCAAAAGTAAACACAGGCAGAGCTCTCTTCTGGGTTTTAAGCTTACCACTCTCCTCTGTCAGTCACTGACTTCTGTGTTTATTCCATCGTTCCCTTCCTCAGTTTCATGGAAGCTGTCCCATAACCATCTGAAACAATAGGCTGGCCAGTACCTTTAACCTGATCTTTCCTGCTAGAAATCCCTAGGCAACAATCTGTTTGCTTGCTGTTTGGTGGACAAAAGAAGTTGGCTTGTTTAAAACTGCTGAGCTCCCACTCCTTTTAGATTGTAGGCCATAGGCAGAGAGAGCCTCTCTTAACAAATTTCTATTGCTTCCCATCTCCACCTGCAAAATGGCCAGCCCTTACTTGAACTGAGCCTTCTTATGTAGTAGTTTCTACAAAAACCAAAAAGCAGCCAAAACGCAACATACTACCTTTTCTAGTCACTTCTCCTAGAACCATCAGCTGCAGAGGCAGGTGATCTGCCTTCCAAAGTACCACAGGAGAGTTTTGCCTTTCAAAAAAAAAATAGTTCTATAATTAAAAGAGCAGTTAAAAAGGATTCCATTGATGTGCATCACAAAACACCTGAAGATCAGGTAACTTCCTGGTAGAAGACTTGGAGTTTCATACAGTGAAGAGAAGAGAGGCTATGTGTAGGCTATGTGTTCTTGTGATTTGGTTCAGATAAAAGTGTTTCTCTGTCAGTGCTACAGAATTAATGGTTTGAATGTTTGTGTTTACCCCAAAATTTATGTTGAAACTTAATCCCCAATGCAAAAGTATAAGAAAAGAGGCCTTTAGGAGATAATTAGGCCATGAGGACTTTATTCTAATCAACGAAGTTAGTGCCTTATAAAAAGGCTGGAGGTAAATAGCTAGACCCTTTTATGCCCTTCTGTCCCTTCTACCATGTAAGGACACAGCATCCATCTTCTTCTCCAAAGGACACAGCAACAAGTCACCATCTTAAAAGCAGAGAGACACTGAACCTCTTGGCACCTTGATCCTGGACTTCCATCCCCCAGTTCCTCCAGAACTGTGAGAAATAAATTTCTATTATTTATAAATTGCTCAGTCTTAGGTATTTTGTTGTTGCAACAGGGACAGACTGAAATAGATTGGAAGTCTGTTGTTTTTTGTTTTTTCACGCCTCTTGTTCAGGATCATTGGTGCAAACCCATTCCTACAACTCTAAGAACAGTACTTACCCATTTTTGCAAGACTTTTAGTTGTTCTTTAGGTGAGCTTCCTGAGTCATGGAAGATAACCTAAAGAGAGAAGCAGAGAAGGGGGCAAGGTTCAAGACCAAGGGAGAAACTGCAGACCACTTATCATGCCTGCTTTAGTTCCTTTATATACCGAATGTTTTGCCACAGCTTAGCAAGCACTTGTAGCCGCACATTATGAATGTTATATGTCTGGCCTACTAGTAACACTTGTTCCAGGAAAAAGTGGAAGGACCACAAGGTTTTTGTACAGGATATAATATCATGAGATCCATCCCTTAGCAAAATAAGTGTGGACCCTGGGAAGAGGATAAACAGAAATGGAGAAAGAAGAATTTTCAAAAAACACCTGAAATAAGATGAAGGCAGGAGGAGCAGAAAAGAGAGAGATGGGGCCAGGCGCAGTGGCTCAAGCCTGTAATCCCAGCACTTTGGGAGGTCGAGGCGGGCGGATCACGAAATCAGGAGATCGAGACCATCCTGGCTAACACAGTGAAACCCCGACTCTACTAAAAATACAAAAAAATTAGCCGGGCGTGGTGGCGGGCACCTGTAGTCCCAGCTACTCGAGAGGCTGAGGCAGAAGAATGGCATGAACCCAGGAGGTGGAGCTTACAGTGAGCCAAGATCGCGCCACTGCACTCCAGCCTGGGCGACAGAGCAAGACTCTGTCTTAAAAAAAAAAAAAAGAAAAGAGAGAGATGGATATGAGATAAGAAAAAACAGAACAAGCAGAGTTTGAAAATCAAGTCAATTTTTTAGGCAAAGTGGACATACTTTGCCTGGGTAACAGAAAGGACAAGGTACCATTAAGAGAAACAGTAAGGGCAAGGTACCAGATAGAAATTACTTTACGGAGAAGAAAAGGAGTTCTAGTTTGGAAACAGTAAGGTTAAATTGCTAGTGAGCAACCTAGAAACAGATGTTGAGCACACAGCTTTAAATAAAATTCTAAAATTCATGAAGTAAGCAAAGGTGAGCAATAGAGATTGAGAAGCCATATGAAAGGAGATGATGTCTGCTGTTATGAAAGTAAATAAGATTTCTGAAAGAAAGATAAGTGAAAGAAGATGGCCCTGAAAAACGCTTACATTTGGATAAAAAATTATTGTGGTATATGGATAGAATAGAATACCACTAGGCAGTAAAAAGGAATGAACTACTAACACACGGGATAACTTGGATGAATTGCAAAATAAGTATGCTGACTGGAAGAATCCAAAGAAAAAAAGAGTACATAGGTATGATTCCATTTATATAAAATTCTACAAAAGGCACACAAATCTGCAGTGACAGAAAGCAGATCTGTGCTTGGCCAGGGTGGGGGAAAATGGACCACAAAAGGCACAAGGGAAACTTTTGAGATGATGGACATGTTCCCTATCATTTCTTGACCTTTTGGCTAAGATCAAGTGTGAAAATGTTCTCTAGTGGGATTGTAGTGGTGGCTACCCAGGTATACACATTTGCCAAAACTCATAGAACTGTACAATTTAAACAGGAACACTTCGTTATATGTAATTTATACCTCAACAAAATTCACTTAAAAGAAATAAAAGCTTATATTTAGTGGTTATAAGGAGGAAAAAAAGGACAGAAAGGATTTCAAAAGGAAGTGTTCTGTTGAATTAAGTTTAGCCTAAAGCTGTTTCCTTACATATTTTAAGTTCAACCTAAAGATTTCTCCCTACATAATGAACCGTACCTAACTGGATGTGTAAACAGACTGTAACCTACTCTTGCGCCAATCATCGAGTTTCAACCACTCACAAGTGGCCATCTGTTCAAACTGTGTTCAAATAAGGCAAACACTGAGCTGTCACCTATATGGCAGTTTCTGTTCCTCAATTCCACTTTCTGTACATCACTTTTCTTTTTCTGTCCATAAATCTTCTTCCACCGTGATATGGTTTAGCTGTGTCCTCACCCAAATCTCATCTTGAATTATAGCTCCCACAATTCCCATGTGTCATGGGAGGGACCCAGTGAGAGGCAACGGAATCAGAGGGGGGAGTCTTTCCCATGCTGTTCTAACGATAGTGAGTGAGTCTCACGAGATCTGATGGTTTTATAAAAGGGAGTTCCCCTGCACAAGTTCTCTCTTGCCTGCCACCAGGTAAGACATGCCTTTCACCTTCTGCCATGATTGTGAGGCCTCCCCAGCCATGTGGAACTGTGAGTCCATTGAACCTCTTTTTCTTTATAAATTACCCAAGCTCAAGTATGTCTTTATCAGCAGCCTGAGAACAGACTAATATACCCCACATGGCTGCACTGGGTGTCTCTGAGCCTACTCTGGCTCAGGAGGCTGCCAGATTCATGAATCTTTCTTTGCTCAATTAAACTCTGTTAAATTTAATTTGTCTAAGGTTGTTCTTTTATCAATTCAGAGAGGCAAGGGGTCAGGTTGGGGTTGATAGATGCCAAAGAAAAGATACAGCCGGGCATGGTGGCTCACACCTGTAATCCCAGCACTTTGGGAGGCTGAGGTGCGTGTATCACCTGAGGTCAGGAGTTTGAGACTAGCCTGGCAAACATGGTGAAACCCCATCTCTACAAAAAATACAAAAATTAGCTGGAAGTGGTGGTGCATGCCTGTAATCCCAGCTACTAGGGAGGCTGAGACAGGAGAATTGCTTGAACCTGGGAGGTGGAGGTTGCAGTGAGCCAAGATTGCGCCACTGCTCTCCAGCCTAGGAAACAGAGTGAGACTCTGTCTCAAAAAAAAAAAAAAAAAAAGTGTAAGCAGCTTCATTGAAGGTGATCCCACATAGGGAGGAGGAGATGAGAATCAAGAACCAGATGGGGCAATCAGAGGTCCACTTTTGACTGCCAGAAGATTTGTTTTAATAGAGAGGGTAGAGGAAGAATCTAGATTTCAAGGAGCTAAAAGTTAATTGGTGGTGAAGAAATAAAGGAAATGATGCAAGACTTCTCTCATAGTGAAGAGCAATGCAGATACAGAATCATAGCTTGAAGAGTAGAAGGATCAAGGGAAGATTTTCAGTGTGAGAGAAAGGTGTCCTATCTAGAAGACAAGGAGTGACAGTTTTGAAGAATGGAGAAATGGCAAATGTAGGTAAAGAAAATGAGTAACTTTTTCTTACAATGAGTAAGTTTGTGACAAAGGAAAGAGGAAATAACAACAAGAGGTCAAAGAGAACATTTGCCTATGCAAGAGGCAGACCATGAGTTAAGAAGGTAAGAAGGGGAAGTCACAATATAGACAGAGCTCTTCAGGTAAACAGGAGAAAAGTGAAGGAACTCATACCAAAGGGTCTGAAACATCTTGTCAGCATAAAAAGCAGGGTCCTCCATTAAAATTAAGAAAGTAATCTCAGTAAAAGCCTGAAAGAAGTGGAGAACTATGAGAATCTTTACTAAGGGGATTTCCATCAAAAAGTGTTTCTCCAACTCCAATATGCATAAAAATCACCTTAGTTTTTTAATAAAGTGCAGATATCTATTCAGTACCAGACCTAACACTGCATTTCTTTAATCAAGTTCTCTGGGAATGCTGTTAACCATAATCTAGATGGAGGCCAGAGGAAACCTTCTAGCTATAAGCAAAAGGACTGTGCAGTAGCAGTAGGGTTTCAGGGTGGGAGTAGTCACATGAATATATAGTAATCTCCCCACTAAATGTTAAACTTCAAGAACGTAGAAATTATTGCTACTATGTTCTAACATCGGGCACCATGTTTGGCACATAGAAGGATCTGAATAAATACGTACTGAACGAATGAAAGAATGAGTAGGTTCTCTCTCAGGGAAAGTGGGCAGTGGCAATTACCCAGAGTTGGAGAATCAAAGACAGAATTGACAGAAGAACAAGGAGGAAGGGAAAGATGTAAGAGCAAATACAAAGGAAATGGCTGCCCATGGGATCCAGGTAGAGAGAAGAGGTAATTGCTGCCAATACAGGGGAATTAACTGAGAGATGTGGAAAGAGCTGCAAAATTGGAGATTCCAAGAAGATAAAAGTCAGGTAAGAGGAAATTAAAGATATAGATATTTGAAAGAATAAAATTTGCAATCCAAGAGAGCTATATTTCAGTGCATAAGAACTTGACAACAAAGAAGTTTCAAATGAGGGTTAAAGCCTGGCTGAAAGATAGCTTATCATGAACTGATGAGGCCGAGAAAATTTTTAATAAATTTTCTTAGATCACATGTCTAAAAGGACATGAAGGTTAAGCGTAGCAGCCAGCATCTTTAATAACTACACTCTCAGCAACAAATAGTTCCCACCCAGTTTAATTAGAATGCAGAAATACAATTTTAAAAATCTTATGCTATCAGCATAAGCATTGACTTGACTTAACTTGGGTAACATGTTCCTAGGTTTTACCAAAAATAATATCTGCTTAGGTGATAAGAACTTATATAGACGAGATCTGGTAATATTTCATGTCATCTTGAGGCAAATTTATATGGCTCCATTAAAAACCTTCAAGGTTAAAAATCAGAATGCATAATGAAAATGCTAAAATGAAGAATGGCTATTGGCAAAAGTATTAGGACACTGTGTTCTGTGAGAAAGGCATATGTGGGACAAATATTCAAAGAATCTTGATTTTCAAAATAATTCCTGATGCCTCCCCAAAAATTATTTTGCATCCCAAATGGGACTATAAATTAGTGAACTTTCCAGCTAATGTTGAAGTTGATGTTGAAATCCTGTTATAAATGTTATCAAAAGGATGCAAGGTGGAAATAGTCTCTGTAACAAAGTGCATGGAAAAGTGCCTTTGTGTATATGTGTGTGTGCACAGACCCACAGGCAAGCATTGCAGATATGTACCTGGTCCTTATCCTTGCACACTAATGAAAAAAATAGAATCTCAAGCCTTTCTGGGGATGGGAAGGAGGAAGGAACAAAGGAGAAGAAAATGTCACTGTGTGCTGAAATTCTGGTATCTTCACCTCTGTTCTTTCATGTAAAGCTTATATTTCATTCCCATCATTTAACTTGGTGAGAATTATTACTCTCATTTTGAATACACAGAAACTAAGGTTCAGATAAGTTAAATAACTTCCAAGGTCATACAGATACGAACCTACATAGCCAGTGTATCCCATCATTCCAAGGTTCTTTCTTCTCTGCCACACAACCTCCCAGTGTGATTTTAATTATTCTCACACATTCCATAAATATACATTAACGTACTTAGACTCCAGGCACTGGAAACAAAGTGCCTTCATTTGAATAACACATGGCCCATGAATAGCACATGGTTCACACCATGATCTTATATGCAAATAATGACAGCACAGTGCAGAGTGGGCAGGTAGAAAGTGGTGTGGGAGTTTGTGGGAAGACTGCCCAGCTACAGGCAGAGGGGTGATGGAAGCCTGAAGACAAATGTCAGATATTTAAGCTGACACATAAAGGATTAGTTCACCCAGGGAAAAGGGATTGACAGCCAGAGGAAACAAACTGGGTTTGTGTTCTGGGAGAAGCATACAGTTGAGATCGTTCAGAAACAAGGCTCAAAGATGATGACAATATGTAAGTACAAACTTATGGCCATTATTTACTATTCCTGAGCCTGAAGTGCCCCAGGTACATCTATGTCCCTGGGTATGCTGACCATGAGGTTGTTCCACTTCTGAAATCTTTTACACGCTGGTGCCTATCATCCCAATACTTTTATTTTCGGAATTCCTAACAAGAGTCAGCATTGTGAACTCTTCTGGTGCAAAGTTTCTTGGTGGATAGCAAATTGTGGTATCTTGTCAGTCTCTGAGCCCAGTAACTCAGGAGAAATTGGCTATCTATCCCTCAATTTTTGGATTCCTGAAAAATTACAGGAAGCTCACAACTGTAATGATCTGTAAAACAAAATTTAAATTTTGTAAAAGAATTTAAAACCCTTAGGTGTATTAAACTAAGAAATCAAATGCAAACTTTTAAGACATGGTACCTGATCTCCAGGGGTTTAGTTGCAGTTACATTACAAAAGTACCTAGTATGCATTTTTTCTGAGAAGTGTATTTCTCTAAATTTTGTGTGAGATATAATAATATTGCCTTTTTAATAATGTTAAATAATAACATCTCTCTCTCAGTTGTCTTTACTAATAAGATTAATAAAATTTTGGCTTGCTTTAACTTTTTATCTGACTAATGCTAGCCCTCTTAAATTATCAAGCCCAGAGAAGCATTGAAATGTGACAGCAATCATGTCTCATTCCCCTCTTGAGCTAAGTAATTATCTCTTGAAGCCACTTGCTATGTGCACTCTAGACTGACTGATGCCAAGCATCTATAAAACTAAGCTAACAATGCCATGCTCTGGACACCATAACTCATACCCTAGAGTTCAACAATGTACAGACAACTACTAATCAATACTTTCTCTACAAGCCAATGAGAAAGCCTGTCAAATAATTTCATATCAGCCCACTCCTTTTTCCTTTTTGCCTTTAAAAACCTGCTTGTATTCCTTTGGGTATACACCCAGTGATGGGATTGCTAGATCTAATGGTATTTCTGTCTTAAGGTCTTTGAGGAATCACCACACTATCTTCAACAACGGTAGAACTAATTTACACTCCCACCAACAGTGTATAAGCATTGCTTTTCTTTTTTTCCACAACCTCGCCAGCATGTTATTTTTTGACTTTTTAATAATAGTCATTCTGACTGGTGTGAGATGGTATCTCGTTGTGGTTTGGGTTTGGGTTTGCACTTCTCTAATAATCAGTGATGTTGAGATTTTTTTCATACACTTGTCAGCCACATGTATGTCTTCTTTTGAGAAGTATCTGTTCA